>NC_080186.1:153660855-156160855 GCF_030028045.1 Hippopotamus amphibius kiboko | reverse complement strand
CAAGGGGAAATCTCTCCCATCACATACGTTGTTAGAAACTAAGTACTGAAAGTGCTGAAGGACCCTGTGGACAATGCTGTTGGATTTTGGGGTGGTTTTTATTTTTCCCTGTAGAGGAAGGCAGCTTAGGATAAATAGAAGGGCTCTGAGTCCTTCTCAAAGCTTCATGCCACGGCTTTGCCACCTAATAACTAAGTGACAGTGAACTACGTACCGTACCACACTGCCTCAACATCCTCATCTACAAAATGGGTAGGTCTTTGCATGCGGGGTCTTTGCAGGGATGAGCCGCAACTCAGTAAAGCTGCCATGATGGCTCACACCTGCTTGCCTCCTAGCAGAGCATTTAGAATATATCATCATTGGCGTGATCAAGGAGAACCCTTGGCTTAAACCAGGCGTTGAGCCAGACATCTTCCAAGATCTAGGTGACCCTTCCAATCTGAATTCCCTAAGGTATATTTTTCACAACTCCCGGCCAACATGGGGGTGATCTTGTCTCATTTTATATGTAATAAAGTTGGCAGGGATAGGTAATTCCATAACGGAGTCAACATCCTCCCCCAGAATAAACTAACTGCAGTTTAAGATCACACTAAGAGTCCTGTTACTGCATCACTTGACGCCTCGTCCGTGAGCCACGCAGTCCCAGGCTACAGCCGTGATCATCAGTGCAAGACAGGTGCCATCAGCGCCTGACGCGCCATCGTGACAGCAGTCTGGCCTCAGAATCTGACCCGGATGCTCCCTCCCGTCAGCAGCGTGACCCTGGCAGGGGGAGGGGGGACATTTTGCCTCTCGAGGTCCCGATCTTCTCCTTTTTTAGGTGGAATGATAAAACAGACCTGGCAGGGTATTGAGTTGCTCAGAGTGAATAGCACACTCTGAAGGTAAATGCCACCAGGAAGAACAATTCCTGTGATTTAATTAATGATGGCCATGGTTGTGATTTCTCTGGTCTTAACTCAACACTTTGACACAAGAATCCTGTTTCCTTTCTGTCTACTGCAGAGCTTTCTCAGCCCCAGTAGGTGTCAGGTAGAGTTCTCCTCTAAGAGCATTTTTTTTTAATTTTTATTTATTCTGTTACTTTATTTATTTTGGCTGCATTGGGTCTTTGTTGCTGCACACAGGCTTTCTCTAGTTGCGGCGAGCAGGGGTTACACTTTGTTGTGGTGCGCGGGCTTCTTATTGCAGTGCCTTCTCTTGTTGTGGAGCGTGGGCTCTAGGCACACAGGTCTCAGCAGTTGTGGCACGTGGGCTCAGTAGTTGTGGCTTGCAGACTCTAGAGCTCAGGTTCAGTAGTTATGGTGCTCAGGCTTAGTTGTTCCTCAGCATGTGGGATCTTCCTGGACCAGGGCTTGAACCCGTGTCTCCTGCATTGGCGGGCGGATTCTTAACCACTGTGCCACTAGGGAAGTCCCTCTAAGAGCTTTTTAACAAAGAGCTTCTTGGCATTTTAGGGAGATGCAGTATAGTAAGAGGATAAAAATAAGGGCTTTGGGGTCAGCCCACTCTGCCTCTTACTGAGCAGTGTAACATTGGCCAAGTTGCTTAATCTCTCTGGGCCTCTGTTTTTCCATCTGTAAAACGGAACTGATGTGGCAATTTTTTTTTTAACCTCTTAAGATCACTGTGAGGATAAAATGAGGTAATGCGTGTGCATGAGATAACGGCCAGGGTCTGGCAGTGCTAAATGGCTCGATAAATGTTCACTGTGTGATTAATGTTGGGTCCGGTCAGGAAGCTCTGACCCTCCCCCATGCCCATGGCCCGGGGCTAGCCTGTACAAACAGGCCTTGCTGAGAATGCGGCCCGCCAGCAGCACGCTTCAGGAGGATGCCCCGTCAGAGCCTCCTGGGAGTGCGGAGGCTTCCCAGAGTCCCCGTGCTTCCTGATAAGCAGTAGCAATTCTGGAAGTAGGGAAGGAATATGGCTTTGCGCTTGCATTTAGGGGGTCCCTGGGGCAACTGTGCTTGGTCAGCTCAGACCCTCAGCTGTAATCCCAAGGGGAACGCGCAGGAGGGAAGCCATGGAAAAAGACTTTGGACAAAGGAGGAGGCCAGGGTGGAGACTGAGGGAGGGCCATGTTTTCACCATCTTCTGTTGGCACCTTTCAGCCTTTTCTGGAAGCCGCATCCTCACCTGGTCTAGTTGGCCAAGCCCCTCACAGCCCACCAGTGAAGCAGTCAACACAGAGTTGTCGGGTGCCCCCATGCACCAGGCACAGGCGATACAGCGGACCAGGCAGATCTGGTCCCTACACTCATGGACTCTCCAGGCCAGCAGGGAAGACAAATACTCAACAAAGTATTATAAATACCTAATTACAAGATTGTAAATGTGCAAAGTGCTGTGAGGTTGAAGGGTGAGGAATGAAGGGAGTCTGATGGTGGTCAGGGAAGCCCGAAGGAACCTGCAGGTAGAGAGAGACCTGAAGGATAAAGGAGGTCAGCCAGGGGAAAGAAAGGCGACATGAGAGCCTCTCCTCAGCCCCAGCAGTCCAGTTCCCTTTATCCGGAAGTGGCACCAGAAAATGCCAGTGCTCCCGGTACACCATGAGGCCTGTAGGACGCAGATCCCAGCCCTGCCCAAGCTCCCTGAGGTCCCCTGGGAAAAGGACATTCTCATTTCTGGTGACAAAGCAAGTTCGGTAATTAACCCAGCTTGCTTCTTTGATTCAGCATTTCTCTAAGGAGAGGTTCCACTTTACATCATCATTCTGCCCAATTAATTCTGGCAGGTGAGCCTCGCAGTGGTCCCAGCCCTGCCCGGGTGAAAAAGGGAGTGGCCCAGCCCGCACCGTAGACATTTTGACACAGACTCTTTAGCTCTGGGAGCCAGGAGCAAGGGTAACTGATACCCAAGGCCACTGGGGCCTGCAAAACACACACACACACACACACACACACACACACACACACATGCACGCATGCACTCACAGAATTCAGCACGAAGGAAAAATAACAGAGGAAAAATAAAATAGAAAGGCAAGAGGAAGAGAAAAGGGGCAGCCATCAGGGACACAGAGTGTGGTATAAGGACGGGTAGGAGACACAGAGATCCCTTAATGGCACAGGGCGCTTGTCCATGTGGCTCAAATTTTCAAGGACTCAGTAATAGCATCTTTCACACAGCCCTGTTAGGAAAGTGAATGAGATATTCACACACAGAAGGATTTCTCAACCTCAGCACTGCTGACATTTGGGGCCAGAGAACTCTTTGTTGTGGGGACTGCCCTACACACCGTAGCATCCCTGTCCTCTACCTACTAGATGCCAGGAGCACCCACCACCCGGTTGTGGCAACAAAAAATGTCTCCAGATATTGTCAGATGTCCCGCAGGGTCAAGATCAGTCCCAGTCGTGGACCACTCATGTGCAGGACATAGCACAGGGCCTTGCGTACAGTAAATGCAGAATAAATGGCAGCTGACATAAGGTCTGTGCAAGGCAAACGCCCTTTCTGAACAGCTGACCCTTCTTCACAAACACATGCCAAGAATATAAGGCCTTTGGAGAAAACTAGAATTTTCCAAAGGTGGGATGGGTAGACTTGCCATTGCCGTCACTGGAAATGCGTAAACGGTGGCTCCTGTGCCCCGGCTGGAGAAGCTGAAGGGACCTGTGTATTGACTGGATTGTTGGAACAGGTCCACTTTCCACTCTGCTCAGCTCGGAGGGAAAGGAGCTAATTCTGTGGTGTGGGTAGCAGGTGCCAGGCCCGGTGCCAGGGTCTTACACACGGACCAGCCTCTGTGCGTACTGTGAATAAATGTTATTAGTTCCATGTTAGATGGAGGAACTGTGACCCAGAGAGGCTAAGTAACTAGCTCAGTGTTACGCAGCAAGTACGTTTCAGGATCGGGGTCAGAACCCAGGTCTGACTCTCTTCCAAACCCATGCTCTTTCCCCACCCAGGTGGCAGGCGTGGGGCTTCTCATGTGCTGACGTGATCGTTCACAGTGAGCGTTTAAGAGGGCAGCAGCCAGGCTCCGTGGGAAGGAATGATGGGATTGATCAGCAACGTCTGTCATGGGCCCAGGAGTAAGGAAAGGGGGCAGGTGTGCCATGCGTTTGCCATCCGTGCACAGGCCCATCATCTAAGATTCAGTGACTCTCTATCATCCTAGCTGGCGTTATCTGGAGACTACACTGGACTAGGGTGCATCTGGGTTTGTTCAGCAAATGAGCTGCTTTCATGCTTTCTTGGGGCAAAGGTGAAAATCAGGTCTTCTCCATAGGTGAGGGTTTCCACAGAGAGCACAGGGGGCCTGCTCTTAAGAAACGGTTCTCATGGAAAAACAAGATAAAAGCCCCTATCACAACCTTCTGTTAATGCTTGAGGAATTTTATTTTTGGTGAGTAATGATGTTCTCAAAAAAGAAAAGGAACAAGAAACTTCCAAGGAAATGGGCCATTTTTTTTTCATAGAAAAAAATGTTTGTTGTATTTTCAACGCACAAGCTTTGGAAGATGCCGTATCCATCCTTCTTCCTCTCTTCCCGCTCCAAAACAATCCAGCCCTGGTGGAAAATTGCACAACTAGATGCGTAATAAAACCTGCTTACATGTGCAAAGAACATTGCAAACATCAGTTTGTCTGTTTCCAGACACTTCGGCTCAGGAAACGTGCTTTCTCACGGCTGAGTCTAGGGCAACTCTGAGGACAGAGAAGGCAGAGTCAGAAGTGTGAACAGATCCTTCCCTCCTGCTGGGCTTAGTTCAAGCTGCCTGACTGAGCTCTTGTGCTCTGCCTGCTGCCTTGGCCTTGACCTTGACCTGAGCTGGCACTGATCAGGGAAGACTCATTGCCTTCATGGTCTTATTCCCAAACATGGCGTGCCCACCACGTGCCAGCCAGCCATTCATTCAGTAAAGATTTACTGATTCCCTGTCACGTGCAAGCTCTGGGCGAGCACTGGAGAGGCCAACCCTAAATATATGTGAAGCAGCATCTACCAGGTCATAGAGAGCACTCACGATTTTAATCATTCTCCTGCATCCGTTTCAAGTGGGTAGGACATGAATGAGATTGGAGAATGTCTGCCCTTGATGGTCAAAGTCATATTCACTATGCCTGAGTTTAGGCCCTTGCTGGGCCCTCGTCTCTCTATATAGAGAAAGCAGGTACCAGGAAAAGGACCATACGCTGCAAACTAGTTCTGCTATTGGCACCTGGAATATATCCACAAGTCATCTATTTGGGGGGGTGGGGGTGCTAGAACAGGAATGGCAAAGTGCAGCCCACTGGCCAGTTGTGGCCCTCAGCCTGGTTTTGTATGGCACTCAGCTAAGAAGGGTTTTGCAGGTTGAACTGGTTGGGGGGGTAGGGGGGGATCCAAAGACACATATTCCATGACGTGTAAAAATTACACAGAACTCTATTTTCAGCATCCAAAAATAAAGTTTTGTTGGCACACGGCCACATTCATTCTTTCCGCATTGTCCACGGCTGCTTTCACCACACAGCAGAGTTGAGGACTTTGAAAGAGACTGTATGTCCCACCAAACCTAAAATATTTACTGTCTGATCCTTTACAGAAGAAGTTTGCCAACCCCTGGGTGAAACCTTGCTCTTTTTCTCTCTCTCTTCCTTTAAAATGCAAACGACTGGTGACTTCTGAGGTCCCTCGTGCCTTAGTAAGAATGCGTGTACCTGGTGACTGGCCGCCGTGCGGGGGAGAGGCAGCGGCAGATGCCTGGGGGGCACCAGCCGAGCCCCACAGCCATTCCTCTCTGCCTCTGGGCGCACAGCTGTCACGCCACACCTCATTTTGGCCTTTACCTAACTGCTGCCTTCTTACCCTAAACTCCTTAACGGTAAGGTAACGGGTGCCTCCTGATCCTAGCTGAGCCTGGCATGGGGACATGTTTAGTAAATGTCAGTTGATATCTGAGGGAGGAAGTGAGTGAAACCCAGTGGGTGTACCCATGTGTCTGAGTCAATCAGCGTACACAAGAGACTGAAGAAATGGATGAATTGAGGAATGATCAAGTGATCGAGGGGTTGGATGAAAGAAAGGAGACGTGAATGAGTGTACGCGTGAGGGAATGCTTGTCAGAGTGAGGAACTGAACAAAGAAATAAGTATACAAGTGAAAGTGGGCCATATGCTCTCTACAGATGCCACGTAAAGGAGATGAAGGGTGTCACCGCCAGCTCTGCTGATCCCTTCGTTTTTTTTGCCCGGCTTGCTCATGTCCTGACAGCCATGGGGATTTTGTGCTTAATCAACACCCTCCCTTGCCGAGGGTGTGCCCATGCTTTAGTGCTTTAGCATTAGGGCTTCAGTCAGAGGATAAAAACACCTGCGCCCCTGGGCGTGAAGCCAGACAGCCGTGCCTCCCAGACTGTGGCCTTCCATATATGGAAAAATGCTCCTTCAGCTGAAGCGTCCTCAGCCTCATCTCTTCTGTGTGCTGCAGAGGGAAAGGACCCACCCCAGAAGCTGGGGGCCCCACAAAGGTACACTTTTCAGGTGCAAGGGACAGGCAACTTGTTGATTTAGATGACATTCATGGCCAAGGTCATCCTAACCAGGTGGGAAGACATGGAATCAAAAACACCCTCTCCAAAGCCAGCCCCTCCCATTGTTGTTTCCTTCCTCGCACATATTTTTTAGTCTCTTTCCTTGTTTTTTTGTTTTGTGTATGTTTATTGTTTTGCCTGTTCCCTCACTAGAATATAAGCTCCCTGAGGACAGAGCCAGGCACATGGAAGTCTCTATAAATACTCGGCGAAAATGAGTGAAACATAGTCTGGAAAACAAATTGTATAAACCGATGCTTGAACCAGCTACCAAGACAGGACCCCCTCTGCCAATGGGGACCTGACCTGACTCGCCACCAAATCCCACATGTGACCTTCAGCATCCATGGCCCCTCTCGAAGGCTCAGGAGATTAAATTAGACTATCTTTAAGGTCCCTTGCAGCTCTCGTATACTCGATTTCTAAAGCCAAGGGGAATGGGCTTCAGATTTTTCAAGGTTCGTATATAGTTAAGAAGAACCTCAGTCCCCTGACCCCAACTCTAAAAAATACTTTGACTATTAACACAAGGGACAGCCATTCCATTTGGCTCACGATCGGGATAAAGTGACACTGGGTGTGGTGACATCTCTATTTTGGCCATTGGCCGTCTGAGCATCCAGTGTGATTATCCAAATGCAGCCATTCGTCTCCCTCAGGCTTTGCTGAACCTCTGCACAGAGCCAAAGCCCAGCCTGACGTCCTGCTGCCTGTGCATTATGAAAGCCATAAAAGTACGCTGTGAAATCCCCGGGAGAGAAAGGACTGGGAAATCTCTTCTCAGGCATACTTGCAGGGTTCCTAGAAACTGGGCAAACTCTCCCTGGCTCAGGCCAGCAAATAAGGTACAGACATCTGGAGAGAGTGCCAACCCTCACTGACCCTTGCACTCTGAGAACCCTCCAGCCCTGACAGCCTCTTGATCTGACCTCCAAACAGCACATGATGCTTTGCATACTGTAGGGAGCTCTGAGAGACTCAGCTCTCAAGTCAGGATGTTTAGGTTTGAACCCCAGCTCTGCTTACTTGCTGGCTCTATGGCCTTGGGCAAATTGCTTTCATAGCTTCTGCCTTGACTTTCTCATCTGTAAAATGGGAATAGTGGTGATAATAATAGTTATTTGGCCCTTTGGTGTGTTGTGAAGATGACATGGGCTAATAGGGTGCTTAGGAATGGGTGGTTCCTGGGAAGCATTCAAATATTAGACCTTGTGGTGGTTGTGATTTCCAAAATCTGTGGATGGTGTTCCCCGACTTATCTCAATGAGATTATACACTCCTTAAGGGCAGGGACTACACCTTCCTTTCAACCCCATCCTCACATTGTCTCACCCAAGGCCAGGAACACTCAGAATGCTTGCCAAACAAGAGGCATCAGACCTTCACTCTCAAATGTTACAGGAGGTCTGCTAGTTAAAATCCATGGGCACAAAAAAAAAAAAAAAAAAAAAATCCATGGGCACTGGCACATAACCTTCTTTCGGGAAAAATGACAGTTTGTGAGAAGAGGTTGAGCTAAGGAACATCAGGAGAGGTAAAGAACAAAAAGTAAAACTGTCCACACCCCACGTCCCCCCCCGGCCGCCCCCTCCCCCGCCAAATATATACACCTCATTTGTTTGGTGTGAACAACTCCTTAAGGCCAACAGAAGAGAGAATTAGGAGGACAGTCTCTTCACATCTGTCCCAGATGGTTCAGACACTGACCTTTCTGGAAGCAGACTCAACAGACATTTATTGAGTGCTGAGCTATTGTTCGAGAAGCTGGGAAAACCAATAAGTTCACAGGTGTTCCAAGGACTGGCCTCCTTCTTAATGCAAGTCCATGGTTTCATTTCTTCTGAGCACAATGAGATGGAATTGTCATGACACCTGGAAACAAATCTGTCTGAAAGGTTGTGCTCTGGCTTTATTTCCTATGGGATGCAGTGCCCTGAGGGGTGAGATGCAAACCGCCTGGGGCTCCAAGCTGGTGCGGTTCACTCAGCGAGAAAACAGTAGAGGGCTTGCTCCAAGGGCAGACGGACCCTCAGGCACCGCAGACGGAGCCCCCTGGGCGGGCAACCAAAACTATGTAAATCCAATCTGGGACAGAAGGGGACGAGCTTCCGATTTCTGCAGAACCTTCTAAAGCCCGCAAGCACGCTATCTAGAAAGGGGTTTAAGTCCTTGCTTTGGAAACAGTGCATGTTCTTTTCACTCACTGTAGATCTCTGAGCTTGTCTTTAGAAGGACCCCTGGATCTTGGTGAACTTTACAACCACATCCTATTGACCCCATGGGAAGGAAAAATTGTTAGGTGACAACCACATCAGAGGTCTCCCAAGGGCCTCCTATAACAATACTCCAGAAGAGGAAGGCAGACTTGTCAACAAAAATACATCAGGCATAAAAGAAAGAAAATGTAAAAATACACACACACGCGCGCGCGCGCGCGCGCACGCACACACACACACACACACACACACACACACACACACACACACACACACACACCAGGCAGTGTTCCAGGGTACCATGATGGCTCCACATCCTAGGTTTCTAAGACTCTGAATCCTTCATTTATTAAGGGGACTTAATTACTCAAAAGGAGCAAAGACAACTGCTTTGATAATGTGAAGTGGTGAGTGTTTTATCTTTCTTCTCTTTTTAAAAATGTCCCTTGGGGTTGCTGTGATATCCTTTGAGAAATTTCAAAAGTAATGAGATGACAAATGTGTGGCAAGAAATTAACTTTCTGAAGATACCAAGGGAACCTGACATTATCACATGACTTTTGGGCTTACTGAATTCTTTTTTTTGCCATGTCACGCGGCTTGTGGGATCTTAGTTCCCCGACCAGAGATTGAACCCTGGCCCTCAGCAGTGAAAGCGCCAAGTCCTAACCACTGGACAACCAGGGAATTCCTTTCACTAAATTCTTTAGCAGGGAATTTTTTTAAATTAACTTTTCTGTAAGCCCTGCTTCAATTTGCTTCTCCAGCTACCTTCCCCAAAGTAAAAGCCACAGTCTTATAAAAATTGACAGTCCTTAGAGAAAAACCTATTTAACCCCACCTAAAACAGATGAAGGAATTTAGGACCAGACAGGTTAAATAATTTCCCTAGGGTCATGTGGTGAAAGAGTAATAAAACAGGGAACCATACCTAGGAAAATCTGAATTCAGAACCCATGTTTTTAGCAATGATGCCATATTGTCTCTTGACTGATTTTGGTCTGCTGCTTTCACCATCCAGCTCTCCCTGTGGGTCCATTTTCCTTAGTTCAGGAAATAACTGTCAGCCCCACTCTCTGCACCATAAAAAGCCACTTTTTAAAACATGGAGTCTGTATCAGAGGCCAGTAGAGCATGTGAATTTCTAGATGCTCAGAAATTGCTCCTCTTTGGGATACTCGTGTCTGGAAGATGTGCAGGCAGGACCCTGGTGTAGCACAGAGGAGTTTTCGCACAGTCTGTGGTATCCTGGTGAGCAGTAGCCTTCGTCATCGATTCCCGGACCTAGCACAATGTTGGTACTCTGTAGATGCATCACAAGCATCTCCTGTGAATAAATGCCATGAGAGGACCCACAGCAGATTTAAGAGGAACTTTGCTCATTTAGATTTTATGTCCCCTAATGAAGCCCAGTGAGAGGATTTAATTATAATTATTGCCAAGCAGTTACTTCTTCAAATGGACTGTTATGACTAGGAGGGCAAGGGTTATAATTAAGGTTTTGGAATACCCTGGCATTTCAAAAAGCACTAATAGCACTCAACTCGTCAGACATTGCTTTGGAACTAAAATCCTGCCTTGCAGGCAGCAGGCTGTCGGGCTCAGGAGAACGTGAGGTCGGGAATGGAAGGGGGAGTGGCGGGGCTGGGGACACTCTTTGTTCAACCAGAGGACCCAGCTTTAAGAAGAGGATTTTGCCATTCTGGTTTGAGCTGTGGGGTTTTTTCTGCATTTTCGCAAGAAGCCAATGCAGAGCGTAGCTACAGAGAGGGACCAGGCCTCACCCTTCACTGGAAGCCTCAGAGTGCATGAGAATAGCCCAGTCCAGTGTCAGGAAAGGACTTCCGAATACATGTCCCACACACAGGGCTAGTCACCCATCACTGGGTTTTTCTCAAAGGGAATATGGACTACTGAGGCCCTTGTGTCCTGGAGAATGAATATTTCCTTCTTAAAAGTCAACTTCATGTGAAGGAACTAACTACACTACAATAAAAAAAATTTTTAATAAAAATTTTAAAAATCCTGTCTTATTGAGAAAGTCCTATCTTCTGCTGCTTCTTCTCACACACCTGCTTTGTATATCTCCCCTCTCATAATAGCAACAGTGTTACAATTTGGGGAGTATTTCATATGAGCCAGAAGTTGTGCAAAGTACTTTGTATACATGTCCTGTTGAATTCTAGCAAGAATTCTACAAGGTAGCTACTTTTTATTGCCCCCTTTTATAGATGAGAAAACTAAGACTCAGAGGAATTATGTCTGAGCCTCACACAGCTGGTTACAGTGCCAAATTTCAAAGTCAATTCAGACAGTCCCCAAAGTCCATTCTCTTAGCTTCATAGTGTCTCAAGGATTTATAGACATCCACCCAATCAGTGACTGTCCACATGGGGGTTCTTTTTTTTTTTTTTTATCCATACAATGGAATTTATTCAGCTATAAAAGGGAATACAATTCTGATACAGGCTACAACATAGAGGAAACTGGAAAACGTTATGCTGAGTGAAAGAAGCCAGATACAAAAGGCCACATATTATAGCATTCCATTTATACGAAACGCTCAGAACTGACAAATCCATAGACGCAGAAAGTAGATTAGTGGTTTCCAGGGGTTTGTAGGAAGGGAGAATTGGAAGTGACTGTTTTTTTGGTTTTTTTTTTTCCACTTTTTCTTACATTTTACTTGGAAACATCAAAAATGTTATTTTATGAAGGGCATTTTTTTTTTTTTTTTTTTTTTGGCACACAGGCTTAGTTGCTCCGTGGCATGTGGGATCTTCCTGGAGCTGGGATCGAACCTGTGACCTCTGCATTGTCAGGCGGATTCTTAACCACTGCGCCACCTAGGAAGCCCTGAAGGGCATGTTTTATTATATCAGATGTTTTTGAACTAAGCAAGTTCAGTAAAGCAAATGGAAAGTCAATAGGATTGTCTTTTTTTTTTTCTTTTAGTAATGATTTGAGTAGGCAGTTACAATGCTTTAAAAGACACTGCTAACTATGCATTTTTTTTTAACAGACAATAAACAGCATATATTTAGAGTGTACAATTTTGTATCCCAATCTCCCAATTCATTCCCCCCAACCCTCCCCGCTTTCCCCACTTGGTGTCCATATATTTTTTCTCTACATCTGTGTCTCTATTTCTGCCTTGCAAACTGGTTGATTTGTACCATTTTTCTATACTCCATATATATGTGTTAATATATGATATCTTTCTGACTCACTTCACTCTGTATGACAGTCTCTAGGTCCATCCATGTCTCTACAAATGTCCCAGTTTCATTGCTTTTTACAGCTGAGTAATATTCCACTGTATATATGTACCACACTTTTTTAATCCATTCATCTGTTGATGGACATTTAGATTGCTTCCATGACCTGGCTATTGTAAATAGTGCTGCAATGAACATTGGAGTGCATGTGGCTTTTTGAATTATGGTGTTCTCTGGGTATATGCCCAGTAGTGGGATTGCTGGGTCATATGATAATTCTGTTTTTAGTTTTTCAAGGAACCTCCATACTGTTCTCCATAGTGGCTGTATCAATTTACATTCCCACCAACAGTGCAAGAGCATTCCCTTTTCTCCACACCCTCTCCAGCATTCACTGTTTGTAGATTTTCTGATGATGCCCATTCTAACCAGTGTGAGGTGATACCTCATTGTAGTTTTGATTTGCATTTCTCTAATAATTAGTGATGTTGAGCAGCTTTTCATGTGCCTCTTGGCCATCTGTATGTCGTCTTTGAAGAAATGCCTATTTAGGTCTTCTGTCCATTTTTTGATTGGGTTGCTTGTTTTTCTGATATTGAGCTGGATGAACTGTTTATATATTTTGGAGATTAATCCTTTGTTGATTCATTTGCAAATATTTTTTCCCATTCTGAGGGTTGTCCTTTCATCTTGCTTATAGTTTCCTTTGCTGTGCAGAAGCTTTGAAGTTTCACTAGGTCCCACTTATTTATTTTTGTTTTTATTTCCATTACTCTAGGGGGTGCATCAAAAAACATCTTGCTGTTATTTACGTCGAAGAGTGTTCTTCCTATGTTTTCCTCTAGCAGTTTTATAGTGACTGGACTTACATTTAGGTCTTTAATCCATTTGGAGTTTATTTTTGTGTATGGTGTTAGGGAGTGTTCCAATCTCATTCTTTTACATGTAGCTGTCCAGTTTTCCCAGCACCACTTATTGAAGAGGCTGCCTTTTCTCCAATGTATATCCTTGGCTCCTCTGTCGTAGATTAGTTGACCATTGTTTATCTCTGGGCTTTCTATACTGTTCCATTGATCTATATTTCCTTTTTTGTGCCAGTACCATACTGTCTTGATCACTGTGGCCTTATAGTATAGCCTGAAGTCAGGAAGCCTGATTCCACCAACTCCATCTTTCCTTCTCAAGATTGCTTTGGCTATTCGGGGTCTTTTGCGTTTCCATACAAATCGTAAGATTTCTTGTTCTAGTTCTGTTCAAAAATGCCATTGGTAATTTGATGGGGATTGCATTGAATCTGTAAATTGCTTTGGGTAGTATAGTCATTTTCACAATGTCGATTCTTCCAATCCAAGAACATGATATGTCCCTCCATCTGTTTGTGTCATCTTTGATTTCTTTCATCAGTGTCTTATAGTTTTCTGAGTACAGGTCTTTTACCTCCTTGGTTAGGTTTATTCCTAGGTATTTTATTCTTTTTGTTGCAATGGTGAATGGGATTGTTTCCTTCATTTCTCTTTCTGATCTTTCATTGTTAGTGTATAGAAATGCAAGAGATTTCTATGTGTTAATTTTGTATCTGGCAACTTTACCGAATTCATTGATTAGCTCAAGCAGTTTTCTGGTGGCATCTTTAGGATTTTCTATGTATAGTATCATGTCATCTGCAAACAGTGACAGTTTGACTTCTTCTTTTCCAATTTGGATTCCTTCTATTTCTTTTTCTTCTCTGATGGCTGTGGCAAGGACTTCCAAAACTATGTTGAATAGTAGTGGCGAGAGTGGACATCCTTGTCTTGTTCCTGATCTTAGAGGGAATGCTTGCAGTTTTTCACCATTGAGAATGATGTTTGCTGTGGGTTTGTCATATATGGCCTTTATTATATTGAGGTAGGTTCGCTCTGTGCCCACCTTCTGGAGAGTTTTTATCATAAATGGGTGTTGAATTTTGTCAAAAGCTTTTTCTGCATCTAGTGAGATGATCATGTGGTTTTTATCCTTCAATTTGTTAATATGGTGTATCACATTGATTGATTTGCGTATATTGAGGAATCCTTGCATTCCAGGGATAAACCCCACTTAATCATGGTGTATGATCCTTTTAATGTGTTGTTGGATTCTGTTGACTAGTATTTTGTTGAGGATTTTTGCATCTAAATTCATCAGTGATATTGGTCTGTAGTTTTCTTTGTTCATAGTATCTTGTCTGGTTTTGGTATCAGGGTGATGGCAGCTTCATAAAATGAGTTTGGGAGTGTTCCTTCCTCTGCAATTTTTTGGAAGAGTTTGAGAAGCATGGGTGTTAGCTCTTCTTTAAATGTTTGATAAAATTCACCTGTGAATCCATCTGGTCCTGGACTTTTGTTTGTTGGGAGATTTTTTATCACAGTTTCAATTTCATTACTTATGATTGGTCTGTTCATATTTTCTATTTCTTCCTGATTCAGTCTTGGAAGGTTATATCTTTCTAAGAATCTGTCCATTTCATCCAGGTTGTCCATTTTATTGGCATATAGTTGCTTGTACTAGTCTCTTATGGTGCTTTTTATTTCTGCAGTGTCTGTTGTAACTTCTCCTGTTTCATTTCTGATTTTATTGATTTGGGTCCTCTCCCTCTTTTTCTTGATGAGTCTTGCTAGAGGTTTATCAATTTTATTTATCTTCTCAAAGAACCAGCTTTTCGTTTTATTGATTTTTGCTATTGTTTTCTTTGTCTCTATTTCATTTATTTCTGCTCTGATCTTTATGATTTCTCTCCATCTACTAACTTTGGGTTTTGTTTGCTCTTCTTTCTCTAGTTTCTTTAGGTGTAAGGTTAGATTGTTTATTTGGGATTTTTCTTGTTTCTTGAGGTAGGGTTGTATTGCTATAAATTTCCCTCTTAGAACTGCCTTTGCTGCATCCCATAGGTTTTGGATCGTTGCGTTTTCATTGTCATTTTTCTCTAGGTATTTTTTGATTTCCTCTTTGATTTCTTCAGTGATCTGTTGGTTATTTAGTAGTGTATTGTTTAGCCTCGATGTGTTTGTGTTTTTTACAGTTTTTTTTTTCCTGTAATTGATTTCTAATCTCATAGCGTTGTGGTCAGAAAAGATGCTTGATACCATTTCAATTTTCTTCAATTTACCAGCCCTTGATTTATGACCCAAAATATGATCTATCCTGGAGAATGTTCCATGTGCACTTGAGAAGAATGTGTAATCTGCTGTTTTTGGATGTAATGTCCTGTAGATACCTATTAAATCAAGCTGATTTGTAGTGTCATTTAAAGATTGTTTCCTTATTAATTTTCTGTGTGGATGAACTGTCCTTTAGTGTTAAGTGGGGTGTTAAAGTCCCCCACTATTATTGTGTTACTGTCAATTTCCTCTTTCGTGATTGTTGGCATTTGCCTTATGTATTGAGGTGCCCCTATATTGGGTTCATATATATTTATAATTGTTATCTCTTCTTCTTGGATTGATCCCTTGATCTTTATGTAGTGTCCTTTCTTGCTCTTGTAACATTTTTTATTTTAAGGTCTATTTTATCTGATATGAGTATTGCTC
The DNA here is from genome assembly GCF_030028045.1 of Hippopotamus amphibius kiboko. Classification (NCBI taxonomy): domain Eukaryota; kingdom Metazoa; phylum Chordata; class Mammalia; order Artiodactyla; family Hippopotamidae; genus Hippopotamus; species Hippopotamus amphibius. The sequence goes on along the minus strand of NC_080186.1, from coordinate 156,145,346 downwards.
CTCCAGCTTTCTTTTGATTTCCATTTGCATGGAATATCTTTTTCCATCCCCTCTCTTTCAGTCTGTATGTGTCCCTAGCTCTAAAGTGGGTCTCTTGGAGACAGCATATATATGGGCCTTGTTTTTGTATCCATTCAGCCAGTCTGTGTCTTTTGGTTGGGGCATTTAGTCCATTTACATTCAAGGTAATTATCGATATGTATGTTCCTATTACCATTTTCTTAATTGTTTTGTTTTTGTTTTTGTAGGTCCTTTTCTTCTCTTATGTTTCCCGCTTAGAGAGAAGTTCCTTTAGCATTTGTTGTAGGGCTGGTTTGGTGGTGCTGAATTCTCTTAGCTGTTGCTTGTCTGTAAAGCTTTTGATTTCTCCGTCAAATCTGAATGAGATTCTTTCTGGGTAGAGTATTCTTGGTTGCAGGTTCTTCCCTTTCACCACTTTAAATATATCATGTCACTCCCTTCTGGCTTGCATAGCTTCTGCTGAGAAATCAGCTGTTAACCTTATGGGAGTTCCCTTATGTGTTATTTGTCTTTTTTCCCTTGTTTCTTTTAATAACTTTGCTCTGCCTTTAATTTATGTTCATTTGACTACTACATGTCTTGGCGTGTTTCTCCTTGGGTTTATCCTGCCTGGGACTCTCTGTGCTTCCTGGACTTGGGTAGCTATTTCCTTTCCCATGTTAGGGAAGTTTTCAACTATAATCTCTTCCAATATTTTCTCGGGTCCTTTCTCTCTCTCTTCTCCTTCTGGGACCTCTATAATGTGAATGTTGGTGCATTTAACATTGTCCCAGAGGTCTCTTAGGCTGTCTTCAGTTCTTTTCATTCTTTTTTCTTTACTCTTTTCCACATCAGTGATTATCACCATTCTGTCTTCCAGGTCACTTATTTGCCCTTCTGCCTCAGTTAATCTGCTATTGGTTCCTTCTAGTGTATTTTTCATTTCAGTTATTGTGTTGCATATCTCTGTTTGTTTGCTCTTTAATTCTTCTAGGCCTTTGGTAAACTTTTCAATCTTTGCATCCAGTCTTTTTTCAAAGTCCTGGATCATCTTCACCATCATTATTCTGAATTCTTTTTCTGAAAGAGTGCCTATCTCCTCTTCCTTTAGTTGCTTTTCTGGGGTTTTAGCTTGTCCCTTCATCTGGTACAAAGTCTTTTGCCTTTTCATTTTCTCTGTCTTTCTGTGGCTGTGGTTTTCAGTTCCACAAGATGAAATACTGCTGATACTGCTTGATACTGCCATCTGCCCTCTTGTGGAGGAAGCTATTTAGGAGGCTTATGGGTGCTTCCTGTTGGGAGGGACTGATGGTGGGTTGGGCTGGGTGGGTGGAGCTCAGTAAGACTTTAATCTGACTTGGTGGGCAGAGCTCAGTGACACTTTAATCTGCTTGTCTGCCTATGGGTGGGGCTGTGTTCCCACCTTGTTGATTGTTTGGCCTTAGGCTACCTAGCACTGGAGCTTACACGTTCTTTGGTAGGGCTAATGGCAGACTCTGGGAGGGCTCACACCAATGAGCACTTCCCAGAACCCCTGCTGCCAGTGCCCCTGTCTCCTCGGTGAGCCACAGCTGCCCCCCACCTCTGCAGGCAATCCTCCAACACCAGCAGGTAGGTCTGGTTCAGTCTCCTCTGGGGGTCACTGCTCCTTCCCCCTGGGTCCTGGTGAGCACACTTTTTTGTGTGCCCTCCAAGAGTGGAGTCTCTGTATCCCCCAGTCCTGTGGAGGTCCTGCAATCAAATCCCACTGATTCTCTGGTGATTCCTCCTCCTGTTGCTGGACTCCCACATTGGGAAGCCTGAGGCGGGGCTCAGAACCCTCACTTTAGTGGGTGGACTTCTGCTTTATAACTGTTCTCCAGTTTGTGAGTCACCCACCCAGCATTTATGGGATTCGATTTTAACACGACTGCGCCCCTCCTACCGTCTCATTGTAGCTTCTCCTTTGTCTCTGGATGTGGGGTGTCTTTTTGGGTGAGTTCCAGTGTCTTTCTGTCGATGATTGTTCAGCAGTTATTTGTAATTCCGGTGCTCTTGCAAGAGGGAGTGAACACACGTCCTCCTACTCCACCATCTTGATCCTCTCCATATGGGGGTTCTTCTTGAATAAGCATTGGGACCCTGGAGATGCTAAGGCCCTGAACTGACAGTATGGGGGTCCACGTCAGCTGGGGTTTTCCAAGCTTCTATACAGATATTTCAAGCACCACTTTTTCTCCCCAACAGAGGCCATCAAGCAAATAGATTAATCAGGAATTTATCTTCAGCAAACATGGTTTATGAAAAATTTTACATCTGGGACACAGTTCTTGGCAACCCTTTAATCATATTACAACCATTAAAGAAATTTAAAATCTTTCCACAAAGAAAATTCGAGACCAAGATAGGTTTACAAGTGAGTTCCTTCACACTTTCAAGGAGGGGATCCTTTCACTTTTTACAAACTCTTCTAAAGAATGGAAGAAAAGAAGACATTCCCCAACTTATTTCATGAGGCTAAGGTATTCTTAATATCAAAAACCAGAAAACAACAACATAAGAAAGGAAAATTTGAGTTCTACCTCACTCATAAACCATGAATGCAAAACCCCTCAAGTGTATGTTAGCAAACCAAACCCAAAAATGTATGAAAATAGAATATACCATTATTAAGTTGGGGTTTTCCCAAGATTCAAAAGGTTAGTTTTACACTATGAAATTAATTGGTGTAATCTATCACATTAACAAATTAAAGAACAAAAAGATCTTTTCAATAGATAAAAAAGTTTGATAAAATTCTATGCCCATTCATTATACATATTTTTAAAATCTTCGCAAACTAGGAGTAAAAGGGAACTTCCTTAACATGATAAATGGAATCTATATAAAATCTATAGCAAACATCACACTTAATGGTAAAATGTTGAAGGCATTCCCTTTAACGATTAGGAAAAAGAGCAAAATGTCTGTTATGTTTCTACTGAATACTGTCCCTCCCAGAGCACCTGGCCAGTACAGGAAGATAGGAAAAAGAAATAAAAGGTTAAAAGGAATCCAAATTGTAAAAGAAGAAGTAAAATTGTCACTCTTTGCAGATGACATGATATTATACATAGAAAACCCTAAAGATTCTACCAAAAACTGCTAGCACTAATTGAGGAATTTAGTAAAGTAGCAGGATACAAAATTAATATGCAGAAATCTCTCGCATTCCTATACACTAACAACAAAAAAGCAGAAAGAGAAATTAAGGAAACTCTCCCATTTACCATCGCAACAAGAAGAATAAAATACCTAGGAATAAACTTGCCTAAGGAGGCAAAAGACCTGTATGAAGAAAACTATAAGACACTGATGAAAGAAATCAAAGGTGATACAAACAGATGGAGAGATGTACCATGTTCTTGGATTGAAAGAATCAACATTGTGAAAATGACTGTACTACCCAAAGCAATTTACAGATTCCACGCAATCCCTATCAAATTACCAACAGCATTTTTCACAGCACTAGAACAAGAAATCTTATGATTTGTATGGAAACGCAAAAGACCCCGAATAGCCAAAGCAATCTGGAGAAGGAAAGACGGAGCTTGTGGAATTAGGTTTCCTGACTTCAAACTATACTACAAGGCCATAGTGATCAAGACAGTATGTAAAAAAATAAATAAATAAATAAATAAAAATTTAAAATAAATTAAAAAAAAAAAAAAAAAGACAGTATGGTACTGGCACAAAAACAGAAAGGAAGATCAATGGAACAGAATAGAGAACTCAGAGGTAAACCCAAGCACATATGGGCACCTTATCTTTGACAATGGAGGCAAGAATATACAATGGGAAAAAGAACAGCCTCTTCAATAAGTGGTGCTGGGAAAATTGGACAGCAACATGTAAAAGAAGGAAATTAGAACACTTCCTAACACCATACACAAAAATAAGCTCAAAATGGATTAAAGACCTACATGTAAGGCCAGACACTATAAAACTCCTGGAGGAAAACATAGTCAGAACACTCGATGACATACATCAAAGCAAGATCCTTTTGGACCCACCTCCTAGAATAATGGAAATAAAATCAAAAACAAACAAATGGGACCTAATGGAACTTAAAAGCTTTTGCATAGCAAAAGAAACCATAAACAGGAAGACAACCCTCAGAACGGGAGAAAATACTTGCCAACGAAGCAATGGACAAAGGATTAATCTCCAAAATATACAAGCAGTTCACGCAGCTTAATACCAAAAAAGCAAATAACTCAGTCCACAAATGGGCAGAAGCCCTAAATAGGCATTTCTCCGAAGAAGACATACAGATGGCCAACAAACACATGAAAAGATGCTCAACATCACTAATCATCAGAGAAATGCAAGTCAAAGCCACAATGAGGTATCACCTCACACCGGTCAGGATGGCCATCATCCAAAAACCTAGAAACAATAAATGTTGGAGATGGTGTGGAGAAAAGGGAACTCTCCTGCACTGTTGGTGGGAATGTAAGTTGGTACAGCCACTATGGAAAACAGTTTGGAGGTTCTTTAAAAAACTAAAAATAGAACTATCATATGATCCAGTAATCCCACTACTGGGCATATACCCAGAGAAAACCATAATCCCAAAAGAAACTTGTACCATAATGTTTATTGCAGCACTATTTACAATAGCCAGGACATGGAAGCAACCTAAATGCCCATCAACAAATGAATGGATAAAGAAGATGTGGCATATATACACAATGGAATATTCCTCAGCTATAAAAAGGGATGAGATGGAGCTATATGTAATGAGGTGGATAGAACTACAGTCCGTCATACAGAGTGAAGTAAGTCAGAAAGAGAAGGACAAATATTGTATGCTAACTCACATATACGGAATCTAAAAATGGTACTGATGGACTCAGTGACCAGAACAAGGATGCAGATACAGAGAATGGACTGGAGAACTCGAGGTTTGGGAGGGGGCGGGGGGTGAAGGGGAAACTGAGACGAAGCGAGAGAGTAGCACAGACATATATATACTACCAACTGTAAAACAGATAGTGGGAAGTTGTTGTATAACAAAGGGAGTCCAACTCGAGGATGGAAGATGCCTTAGAGGACTGGGGCGGGGAGGGTGGGGGGGACTCGAGGGGGGGGGGGAGTCAAGGAAGGGAGGGAATACGGGGATATGTGTATAAAAACAGATGATTGAACTTGGTGTACCCCCAAAAAAATAAAATTTAAAAAAAAAAATATATATATATACCATAATATTCCTTGCAGCACTATTTACAATAGCCAGGACATGGAAGCAACCTCAATGCCCATCAACAGATGAATGGATAAAGAAGATGTGGCACATATATACAATGGAATATTACTCAGCCATAAAAAGGAATGAAATGGAGCTATATGTAATAAGGTGGACAGACCTAGAGTTGTCATACAGAGCGAAGTAAGCTAGAAAGAGAAAAGCAAATACTGTATGCTAACTCATATATATGGAATCTAAAAAAAAAAAAAATGGTACTGATGAACCCAGTGACAGGGCAAGAATAAGGATGCAGATGCAGAGAATGGATTGGAGGACATGGGGTTGAGGGGGCAGGGGTCGAAGGGGAAGCTGGGATGAAGTGAGAGAGAAGCATAAACATATTTACACTACCAAGTGTAAAATAGATAGCTAGTGGGAAGTTGCTCTATAACAAAGGGAGATCAACTCGATGATGGGTGATGCCTTAGAGGACCAGGACAGGGAGGGTGGGAGGGAGTCGAGGGAGGGGATATGGGAATATATGTATACATACAGCTGATTCACTTTGGTGTACCTCAAAAGCTGGTACAAGAGTATAAAGCAATTATATTCCAATAAAGAGCTTAAAAAAAAATAAAAGGTTAAATATTTGAAAGGAAGAAACATAGCTGTCATTATTTGTAGATGATATTGTTGCCTATATAGAAAATTCAAAAGAATCTATAAAAATGTATTAGGAATAAATAAGAACTTAGCAAGATCACTGCATACAAATCAATACAAGAAATTTAATGGCACTTCTGTACTGTAAACGGAAAACAGGGAATGCCCTAGCAGTCCAGTGGTTAGGACTCTGCACTTTCACTGCCAAGGGCCCAGGTTCAATCCCTGATGGAGGAGCTAAGATCCCACAAGCTGCGTGGCACTACCAATAAACTAAGATAGAATTATCAAAAATAAATAAAAAATAAAAACAGAAATCAAATAGAAAAATAATTTTTAAAAAAGATATTTACAACAGCAACTCAGTTTTTTAAATCCAACAAATGATATGAAAGCCCTTTATGGAGACAATGTGTAAGACTTTACTGAAAGACATTAAAGAAAACCTACAATAGGCATGGAGGAGGGAAGGATTGGGAGTTTGCAGTTAGCAGATGCAAACTATAATATACAGAATAGATAAACAACACGGTCCTACTGTATAGCACAAGGAACTACATTCAATATCCTGTGATAAACCAGAATGGAAAAGAATATGAAAAAGAATGTATATATGCATAACTGAATCACTTTGCCATATAGCAGAAATTAATACAACATTGTAAATCAGCTATACTTTAATAAAATTAAAAAGAAGACCTAAAATAAATGAAGAATTATGCCATGCTCTTGGATAGAAAGACTCACTGTCTTTACGATGTTGATTCTCCCCAAATTTATAAATTCAAATCCCAATGGATTCTTTGTGTGGAACTCAAAAGGTGATTCTGAAATTCAAGTGGAAGGACAGAAAGCCAATAGCCAAGATGCTTCTTAAAAAAAAGGAAGATGGAATTTGGTTGGGGTGAAGAGTGAGACCTACCCTATCAGATATCAAATTTTATTTTAAAGCTGTAATAATTAAGATGGCACAGATTTAGCGTAGGGATTCTATTAAACCAATGGAACATACTGGAGAACCTAGAAACAGACAGCCTGGAGACTTGATTTATGACAGAGCAGGCTTTGCAGATCAGAAGGGAAGGATGAACTATGGTGCTGGGCTAATTGGGTATCCATGTGGAAAAAGATGAAATTGGATTCCTCCCTTGTCAAAAAATCAATTCCAGGTGGCTTAAAGACTTAAATGGGAAAGACAAAACTATAAAACTTTTAGAAGACAACATAGAAGTATATCTTTATGACCTTGGGATAAAAATAAAATCATATTCAAGATCTTCAAAAGTATAAGCCATAAGGGAATATATTGTAAATTTGACTCTATTAAAAATAAGAACTTCAGTTCTTAAAAAGACACCACAGAGTAAAAATATAAGCTACAAAAAAAATCATATCCAAAAATATTAGAACTTAATAACTTAATAAGAAAAGAACCCGGGGAGGGGGGAGGAAGCAGACAAAGGAAATGAACAGGTATTTCATATAAGAAACAAGAATGGTCCATAAACATTTGAAAAGAAACCCAAGCTCATTAGTACTCAGAGAAATTAATTTGAAACCACAATAAGCTATCATTTCATACCCACCACAGACAGGTATTAAAAAGCTCAGCATTAACACATGCTGGCGAGATGGTGGGGTAACAGGAATTGTCATTCACTGCTGGTGGAAATGTAAATTGTTACAGCCACACTGGGAACCAGTTTGTCATTGCCTAGTAAAACTGAGCAGGCTCCTACCCTATGGCCCATCAATTCTACCCGTAGGCGTAGATCCTGGGGGAACTCTTGTACGTGTGCACGGGGAGCATATACAAGAATGTCCGTAGCAGCACCATTCAGGACAGCCCCAAACTGAAAATCACCCAAATGATGCATAAATGATAGGATGGTTAAATGGTAGATGCATACAATGACATACAGGGCAGCAGTGAAAACCAACCACAGAAACAGTCTTAAGCGGAATATGTGAGTCACGGAAGAACACACGCAATGTGAATCCATCAGCACTGTATTCAGAAACAGGCAGACTTCACAACATATGGTTTAGGGATGTATACCAACGTGGTTAAAAACTACATAGAAAAGCAATGGAACGATTAATGACATTTCAGCATTGTAGTTAGCTCTGAGAGGAGGGAAGAGATCTGATTATAGAGGAATGTGCAGAGGGCTTCTAAGTACAATATTCGATTCCTATTTTTATTCTATTTCTTGAGTTGGGTGGTATGTATGCAGGTGTTAGTGTTATTATTCTTCTTTACATAATAAAAAATTATATACACTTGCTTCTATGCATAATATATTTATAATTTAAAATATCCATAAAAAGGGAAAATAACAGAGCAGAGGTGGGGGTATGGAAAGAGCAGGAGTGACAGAGACAGTGTGACCTGCTCAAGGAGCTGAGAAAAGACCCCACGGCGGAAGGAAGTGAAGAGGGGGAGGAGGAGGGGAGAGGGGGAGTCTGGAAAGCAGAGCCAGATCACAGAGAATATTCAAAGCTTCGATGACTACCCGCAGGATGGAGATGGAACCGTCTTCACAGCGTTATACAGTATTACCCCTGCTGACCTCGCTGCATACTTCAGAAGACATTTTTTGAGGTGGACCTAAAGGGACCTGCTGCCAGCTCATGACTGAGTTCCCTTTCTCAGACAACGCTTTTACTCTCAGGGCAAATCAGAGCACTGGGTGGCTGCTCCCTGCTCATCCAGGACAGGGAGGGTTTGCAGGCTGGGCTGGCTCTGAGACAGGCTTAGAGAAGGAAGGACAGCAGTCTGGAAAAAGGAGCTCTGACTCTGTCGGGACGTCACTTTTGCCAGGGAAGGAAGAAGAAAAAAGAAACCTACATCTTCATATCCCACCTGCCTCCACTGACCAGGGATGGTGGTCATCATGGACATGACATACCCATGAGCTTAAAAACAGAACTTGAATTTAGCTAGACGGCTTTTTCCTGGGATGCACAAACATGCCTCACGTAGGTGAGCTCTCTACCACATGGAGTTAAGTGCTAACCTTGGTGACCCACCAAAAAGACTCCAGGCCAGAGTTCTTGCTCCTGGTGTCAACGTAAGCAGTCAGTTGCTGACCATCTCCTTAAAATCATGTACTCTTTCTATCTCAGCTTCTTCATCTATAGAAATGGGGGTGACAACAGTTAGACCTGTGTATCACAGGTTAGTGTTGGAATCGTAGGGTGTGAGTAAAGTACCTCTTGGGATCAAGGCAAGCCTCTCCCAGCAGCGCCCAGAGCACCTTGAGCCCCACCCCCAACCCCCACGCCAACATGCACCACGTGTATACAACTATGGATTTAAGTGCCTTCCCTGGTATACATGGTGAGGTCCACCTGAGGAAGGAGCTCTGTGTGTCTGGTTTGTTGCATTAACTCCGGTACCCAGGCCCAAATATGGTCCACACATTGCAATCCATGTATGTTGTTCTTAAGTCTCTTTTAATTAAAGACAAGAGTGAATTTTTAACTTTATAAAGTCCAATGGTCAATTCTAGATTATCCATAGTGTTGGTATAGAAACTACCATATGATATTGGATTGGCCAAAAAATTCGTTTGGGTTTTTCCATAAAACCCAAACGAATTTTTTGGCCAATCCAATACATAATTTTCTATCTCTAAAACACAGCACTTCTCCCAGCCCTGAGTGAACACTCTGTAGATTCAGGCCCTCTTTAGCTCCTGGCAGTGCTGACAGGCAGGACCACAGGGGCTCAGGAGTAGTTTACACTCTGTTGAGGAAGACAGTATCCCATGCCCACCAAGCTACTGAAAGGCATGAGCCTTGCAGGAAAGAGCTGAGTGGCACAGCATGGGGGGGGGCGGACAGCAATCTTATATTTTGAAAAGCCGGGAACCTGAAAACTCCTCTAAAAGAGAAGAGGAGGAGACTTCCCTCGTGACGCAATGCAGCGGAGGTTCTATCCCTGGTCAGGGAACTAGATCCCACGTGCATGCCACAACTAAGGAGGCTGCAAGCCAAAACTAAGGAGCCCTGGAGCCGCAACTAAGGAGCCCTGGAGCTGCAACTAAGGAAACTGCCGGCTGCAACTAAGGAGACTGCGAGCTGCAACTAAGGAGCCCATCAGCCACAACTAAGGAGCATACCTACCACAACTAAGACCCAGCACAACCAAATAAATAAAATATTTAAAAAAAAGAAGAGAAGAGGAGGATTGCTTACTCTCATCTCCCACCACATTCTTGGGTCCTGCTCTCAGTCCAAGACCTTGTAGGGCTGTCGCATAAAAGGAGGTGCTCCACGCACACCACCCCGACCCCACACAGCAACTAATAATCTCTTGGTAGATCAAAATAAGTAATATTTAATTAACATATACACACTACTATATATAAAATAGATAACCAACAAGGACCTACTGTATAGCACAGGGAACTGTACTCAATATCTTGTAATAACCTATAATGGAAGAGAATTTTTTAAAAGGATATATATATATTTATATATATATATATATATATATATGTATAACAATCACTTTTCTCTACACCTGAAACTAACACATTGTAAATCAACTATATTTCAATAAAACTTTAAAAAAAAATAAGTAATATTTATTGAGCACTTACAATGTGCTAAATAATGTACATGAATTCCTTTATTTAATCCTCAAAACAGCTCTGTGAGAGACACACCATTATTGCCCGCATTTTACAGATGGGAAGTGGAGGAACCACAGAGTGCAATCCTTGCCCAAGATCACATATCCTGGAAGATGCCAGAGCTGCACGCCTGAGTACTAGGCTAGACCTGCCTCCAGACTCCTGGGAGGGCGCTGACTCTATGCCCACGTGACCGATGAGGCCGCCGCAGGGCCAGCGGGATGTTGCCGCAGCTCGTGCCAGGCCCTGTGCCCCCTTCCTCCGTCACTTAACACCTTGAGACCTGAAAACACCCAGAGGCCACACAGCTGCGGACTCTTCTGTTCCTGATAAGGACTTCTTTTTTTTTTTTTTTTTTTATAGGTTATTCTAGGACTTTGAAGCTTCATATAGCTTTCACCTATAATGACCACTTTACCTTAACCCTCTAATTTTGAGATGCTTTTAATAACTAAATATCAGTTGTTCAGTTATTTGAATATTATCAGCACTCAGGGCTTTCATCTACGTAGGCAAAATATTTCTCACCATATGCATTTCTGTCACTTAATGAACACTTGCATGAGAAACAATGTTTTTGCTCTTTTTTTTTTTTGGGGGGGGGGTACACCAAGTTCAATCATCTGTTTTTATACACATATCCCCGTATTCCCTCCCTTCCACAAATGAATGGATAAAGAAGATGTGGCATATATATACAATGGAATATTACCCAGCTATAAAAAGGGATGAGATGGAGCTATATGTAATGAGGTGGATAGACCTACAGTCTGTCATACAGAGTGAAGTAAGTCAGAAAGAGAAAGACAAATATTGTGTGCTAACTCATATACGGAATCTAAAAATGGTACTGATGAACTCAGTGACAAGAACAAGGATGCGGATACAGAGAATGGACTGGAGAACTCGAGGTTTGGGAAGGGGCAGGGGGTGAAGGGGAAGCTGAGACGAAACGAGAGAGTAGCACAGACATATATATACTACCAACTGTAAAATAGATAGTGGGAAGTTGTTGTATAACAAAGGGAGTCCAACTCGAGGATGGAAGATGCCTTAGAGGACTGGGGCGGGGAGGGTGGGGGGGACTCGAGGGGGGGGGAGTCAAGGAAGGACTTCTTTTAAATGAGTCGTTTCCTTCAAAAAGGAGGAAAAAATGTTTTTAAATGGTAGCAGAAATACCCACCCGCAACCTCAAGTATGTACCCTTTCTCTGATCCTGCTCAGATCCCCACATCCTATCCCAGGAAGCACAAGATGCTTGAGGACCTCACATCCAGCCTCACGAACCCTTTGTGGCACGGGGACCTGAGGTCACAACTGACTTCAGGGAACCACCCGCCAGAGGCCCATTCACTCAGACAGGTGGGGCCTCTGTCTTGGATGCCAGTGACAGGAACAGACTTGCCTCCTCAGAAGGTGGCCCTCTATCTACCTGGTTGTCTTCGTTCCCCGGGTGGGGCCTTCGTTTCTGTCATGTTCCTTCTGTCCTCCTTCCCTCCTTTATCTATCTCGTTCTCTTTTACTATCACTCCAGTCATTCATTTTTGTTTTCACCTTGTTTATTGAGCCTCTGTCTGATCCATAGGTTTCCACCTTTGATTTCTCTCCTATTCAGGTGGCCCTGCCATGAGGGTCACTGGCTAGCTGCCCGCTATTTAGTTGAGCCATCGTCCTTGTCTCCCTCACTGACCAATTCCAGAGCTTGGGCTGGGTCAAGCTAAGGCCACTTGGAGATTTCCTGCCAACCAGATAATATATTGCTATTTTTTAACAGCTTTATTGACCTATAGTTACAGAAACACTTTTTTTAATATATTGGGTTTTTTTGTTTGTTTTCCTTTTTTTTTTTTTACTTTATTTATATATTTATTTATTGGCTTGTTAGGTCTTCGTTGCTGCACATGGGCTTTCTCTAGTTGCAGCAAGCAGGGGCTACTCTTCTTTGTGATGCGTGGGCTCCTCATTGCCTTGGCTTCTCTTGTTGCAGAGCATGGGCTCCAGGCACGTGGGCTTCAGAAGTTGTGGCACATGGGCTCAATAGTTGTGGCTCATGGGCTTAGTTGCTCTGTGGCATTCGGGATCCTCCTGGAGCAGGGATGGAACCTGTGTCCCCTACAATGGCAGGTGGACCCCCAACCAGTGCGCCACCTAGGAAGTCCAAGTTCAACACTTTTAAGAATAGAGTTCAGTGACTTGGCAGATGTAGAAAGGTGTGTAATGACTACTCAAATCAAGATACAGAACATTTCTATCAGCCCCAAAGGTTTCTTTGAGCCACGTTGCAAAATCAATCATCTTCCTCCATCCCTGGCTCTTGGTAATCCCTAATCTTTCTGTCACTATAGTTTGGGGTTTTTTTAGAATGTTACGTAAATGGCATCACAGAATGTGTAGTTTTGTGTGTCTCGCTTCATCTACTCAGGATGATGTTAAGATTCATTCACACAGTTGCATGTACTCCTGAGGAATATGCCACTGTGTTTGCACCACAGTTCGTTGATTCATTCACCCGTTGAGTAGCATTTGGGTTGTTTCCAGTTTCTAGCTAAAATGAATAAAGCTGCTATGAATATTCATGTACGAATGACTTATGTCCTTGTATGGACATAAGTCTGCATTTCTCTTAGGTAAAAACTTGTGAGTTGGGTTGCTGGGTAGTGTGGTAAGTATATATTTCATTTTATTAAAAATGGCCAACTTGTCCCATGTGGTGGCACCGTTTTACAACCCCGCCAGCAGCGTTCAAGAATTCTAGTTGCTCCACATCCTCACCGATATTTGGTATGGTCAGCCTTTTAAATTTTAGCCATTCTTATAGATGTGTAGTGGTATCTCATGATGGTTTTAATTTGCATTTTCCTGATAATTGGTGAAGTTGAGCATTTTTTCATGTGCTTACTGGCCACTCAGTATATCTTCTTTTGTGATGTCTTTTGTCCATTTTTTTAATTGGGTTATTTGTCTTCTAAATGGGTTGTGAGTTTCCCCAATCTTTTTTTTTCTTCTTTTAAAAAGAGTTTAATTGAGATATGTTTGACATACAATAAACTGCATATCCCCAATCTTTTCTCTTTTTTATTATTTATTTATTTATGGCTGTGTTGGGTCTTCATTGCTGTGCACGGGCTTTCTCTGGTTATGGCAAGCGGGGGCTACTCTTTGTTGCAGTGCGTGGGCTTATTGCAGTCTCTTCTCTTGTTGTGGATCACGGGCTCTAGGCACACGGGCTTCAGTAGTTAGTTGTGGCACACATGCTTCGTTGCTTCGCGGCATGTGGGATCATCCCGGACCAGGGCTCAAACCCATGTCCCCTGCGTTGGCAGGAGGATTCTTAACCTCTGCACCACCAGGGAACCCCTCCCCAATCTTTTCTTAATCTCTTTTTTCTTCTTTCTTCCTCTATCCCTCTGGATCTATCTCTTTCTCCCATTGTGTCTCTGTCCCAGTTTCTGACTCTCTCACCTACTCTCAGAGTTGTCCACTATCTCCCTCTCTGCCTCCTCATCCTTCCCTCCTTCCTCCTCCCTCTGCATCTGTGTTCTCCCTTCTCCTCCCAGACACCTCAAGTTCTGAGAATCTGGCCTTCCTTCCTGTTCCATATTAGAAAGAACTCCATCACAAACCCAGTGATTTCAGTTCTGTCAGTGCTCTGTGTTCCAAATAAGGGGAAAGATCCCCTCTCTAGTTAAGGACCTAGAGAAGTAAAAAGAGAGCCTGGTATAACAGATGAGTGGCTTTCTTTGCATTCTGGCATCTTCCTCCTCCCTAAATGATTAATAGTGTTTATGGATGGTAGGGCTTTTTACTCAAACATAACATTGGAAAGTTACAGGTGTTAAGTTCGTCCTGTTTAATCAGTGGTCCAACAGCCTCCACAAACATAAGATTAGTTGTTCACATAACAAGGCTCTCCCTTGGCACATCTCCCAATCCCAGCAGGGTTTTATCTTGCCCAGTTGCAGAGAAGAAGTGGCCTAGCCCAAAGCCAGCAGCTTGGGAGCCAGTGTGACAATATTTGATTGCAAACCTCAGAGCACTTTATGCAGTGTTAAGGACCCTCAGATGGATGACCGTGGAATGGTCTTTGGTTTCATTTTTTATTTTAATGCCATTTTTAAAGGTCACACTCCATTTAGTTATTGTAAAATAGTGGCTATATTCCCCGTGTTATAAATACATCCTTGTAGCCTACCTTACACCCAATAGTTTGTACCTTCCACTCCCCCACCACTATTGTCCCTCCCCCCTCTTCCCACTGGTAACCACTAGTTTGCTCTCTGTGTCTGTGAGTCTGCTCTGTTTCTGTTATACTCACTAGTTTGTTGTATTTTTTAGATTCCACCTGTAAGCGATATACAGTATTTGTCTTTCTCTGTATGACTTATTTTGCTTAGCATAATACCCTGCAAGTCCATCCGTGTTGTTGCAGATAGCAAAATTTTGTTCTTTTTTATGGCTGAGTAGTAGTCCATTGTGTGTGTGTATCCGTCTTTATCTATTCATCGGTTGATGGACACTTAGGTTGCTTTCATATCTTGGCAATTGTAAATAATGCTGCTATAAGTATTGGGGTGCATGTATCTTTTCAAATTAGTGTTTTTGATTTTTGGGGACACACACCCAGGAGCTGAATTGCTGGATCATATGGTAGCTCTATTTTTAGTTTTTTAAGAAACCTCCATACTGTTTTCCACAGTGGCTGTGCCAGTTTACATTCCCACCAACAGTGTAGGAGGGTTCCCTTTTCTCTACATCCTTATCAACATTTGTTATTTGTGTTCTTTTTTATGATAGCCATTCATCCTGACTGGTATGAGATGATATGTCATTGTGGTTCTAATTTGCACTTCCCTGACAATTAGTGATGTTGAGCATCTTTTCATGTGCCTGTTGACCATCTGCATTTCCTCTTTGGAAAAATCTCTGTTCAGTTCTTCTGCACATTTTTTAATCAGGTTGTTTTGTTTGTGTTTTTTTGTTTGTTTTTTGTTTTGTTTTGTTTGTGTGTTTTTGGTATTTTGATAGGAATTGCAGTGAATCCATAGATTGCCTTGGGTAGGGTCATTTTAACAATATTGATTCTTACAATCCAGGAACACGGTATATCTATCCATCTGTGTCATCTTCGATTTCTTTCATCAGCAGCTTGTAGTTTTCAGAGTACAGGTCTTTTGGCTCCTTAGGTAGGTTTATTCCTAGGTATTTTATTCTTTTTGATGCAGTGGTAAATGAGATTTTCCTTAATTTCTCTTTCTGATCTTTCATTGTGTATAGAAATGCAACAGATTTCTATTAATTTTGTACCCTGCAACTTCACCAAATTCATTGATGAGCTCTAGTAGTTTTTTTGGTGGTGTCTTCAGGATTTACTGTGTATAGTATCATGTCATCTACAAACGGTAACAGTTTTACTTTTTCCTTTCCAGTTTGGATTCCTTTTATTTCTGTTTCTTCCCTGATTGCCATGGCTAGGACTTCCAAAACTATGCTGAATAGAAGTGATGAGAGTGGACATCCTTGTCTTCTTCCTGATCTTAGAGGAAATGCTTTCAGCTTTTCACCATTGAGTATGATGTTAGCTGTGGGTTTGTCATATATGGTCTTTATTATGTTGAGGTATGTTCCCTCTATGCCTGCTTTCTGGAGAGTTTTTATCATAAATGGATGTTGAATGTTATCAAAAGCTTTTTCTACATCTATTGATGTGAATATATGATTTGGGGCATGGTTTTTTTTAAAGCTTATTAAAATATATTTTACATACCATGTATTTAAGCCATTTAAGATGTACAAGTCAGTGGTTTCTAATATAGTCATAGATATATGCAACCATTAGTACCACAATTTTACAATATGTCATCCCCTCAAAAAGAAACCCTGTACCCTTTAAGTATTACCTCCTATATTCCCCTGTAACCCCAGCCCCTGGAAACCACTAATCTACTTTCTATATAGATTTGCCTGTTCTGGTCATTTCATATAAATGGAATTATGTAATGTTGTGTCTGGCTTCTTTCAGTTAGCATAATGTTTTCAAGGTTTATCCATGTTCTGGCATATCAATATTTCATTTCTTTTATGGTTGAATAATATTCCATTGTATGGATATACCACATTTTGTTTATTCATTCATCAGTCAATAGACATTTGGGTTATTTCCACCTTTTATCTATTATAAATAATGCTGCTGTAAAATTCATATACAAGCTTTAGTGTAGACATATCTTTTCATTTCTCTTGGTTATTGTACTTACTGACTCATATGGTAATGCTATGTTTAATAATATGAGGAACTGCAAAACTATTTTCCAAAGGGCCTGAACTACTTTATATTTCACTAACACTGTACAAGCGTTTTGATTTCTCTACATTTTTTAAAATTTATTTAATTAATTAATTTATTTATTTATTGGCTGCATTGGGTCTTCATTGCTGCACGCAGACTTTCTCTAGTTGAGGTGAGTGGAGGCTACTCTTTGTTGCGGTGCACAGGCTTCTCAGTCCAATAGCTTCTCCTGTTGTGGCGTACAGGCTCTAGGCACGCAGGCTTCAGTAGTTGTGGCACATGGGCTCAGTAGTTATGGCTCACAGGCTCTAGAGCACAGGCTCGGTAGTTGTGGCACACGGGCTTAGTTGTTCCGTGGCATGTGGTATCTTCCCAGCCCAGGGATCGAACCCATGTCCCCTGCACTGGCAGGCGGATTCTTAACCACTGCGCCACCAGGGAAGTCCAATTTCTCTACATTCTTGACAATACTTCTTACTATCTAACTGGAATGGTTTTCTGATCCTTTAACTCAATTGAAATGTCACACATACATACACAGTCATACATACATTTACACAATCATTGACACACACGTACAAAACTATACCCACGCATATTTGCATACACCTCTAGAGTTCACAGACATACACACAGAATTCCAGTAGACATTTATAACCATATGTGTGTGTGTATGTGTATATATATCATCACACACAGCATACATGCTTATCAATCCACAGACCCACATGCATGAACATAATCAGGCATATAATATACCAGTGCCATCATACATGTACATACAGTTGTCATGGGTTTTGAGTAAACATACACACTTGTGCAAAGAACCAGAGATACATGCTGTCAGTAATGGACTCGCAACTTCCCAAACACACATAAGCAAATAATAGTTGTACCCACAAAAGCACAGTCCTAAAAAGGCACACATATGTAGTTAACATCACTTAAAGGCAGGTAACTGAAGACAGATTGAATGTATTTACTCTGTATGGCATGGAGATGGTTGAGGTTTCATTAGTCCTTGGTGTAGTGGGTAGAAAGATGTTTTCATTTGTTCGTTAATTCTTTAAGCTACAAGTACATATTGGGAATATAAAAAATACAGAGATAAACAAAACATAGTCCCTGCCCTCATGGAATTTACAGACTAGTGATGCGGGATGAACAGTAATTAAACAAGCAAACAATCACAGTCTGTGATATGTGCCAAGAAGGAAATAAGCAAGGTAATATATTAGGCAATAGGCAAGACCCCAGGACAATAGGCAGTTTCCAGATGCTTTTAGCCTTATTGCTCCCTCTTTCATCCTGGAAAAGTGAAGAGGATGCAGATTTACCTTGCATAAGTCACTGGGTAAACTGGTGTGTGAGTGTGGGGGGTGTGTGTGTGTGTGTATACTGACAGTGTGAGCTCAGGACTTAGACTACCAGGTTTAAAATTTTGTTTCATACTAGTTGAGTAACTTTTCTTTCCTTCAGTTTCTCATCTAAAATTAGGGGTGATAATCGTCCCTTTAATAAGGATCAAATTAGCTGATACTTGTAAAGCACTTAGAACTGCCTAGTGAGTGTTACGTTCCCGATATTAGCCATTGTACCATTTTACGAGCATAGGTTTTCATAGAGAGAGATGAGTCCACCGGGAGATGGGTGGGGAGGGGCCCAGGGAACAGATGGAGGAGTTTGGCGGTGCCCTGTTGACTGTAAACTGAACAGGTCTTCATCCTCTGCCCTATCTGAGCAGTCTTTTGGATTGCAACTCTGGCATGCCACCCCAGCAGACCATAAACCAATCTACCACCTCTTGGCTCTGCCCACAGCCACAAACCACAGAGAAGACACACGATGGGTGGTGCTGGTTGTGGCCCTTAGTTTCCAGTTGCGTCAGGCTGCAGCAGCTCTGCTGAGGGCCCGGCTGATGACATTCACTGTTTCTGCCTGGCTTTTCTGTCTGTGCAGGTCAGCACTTACCACCCTGCACCTGCTTCCCCAGGACATTCCACGGCCATCGTCAGTCTGCCTGGCTCCCAGCAACACCTCTCAGCTAACATGTGAGTAAAAACAGCTCAGCCTTCCACTCCCAGCCCTGGCACAGAGGAGTCATCTTTGCCATCCCTCTGCCATCAAGCATCCCCTGTCCCCAACCATCCCATCCAAAGAAAAAACAGCTCCCCTTCCTTTACAACCTCCAAAGGAAATAATGGTGAAAAACACAAATCACTAACCTACCTCATCGTGGCTCATTACTTTACAAAAGTAGAAAGAGACTGGAAGATTACATACCAAAACATTGCAGGGAGATTGGGTACTGAGCAATTTCTCTCGTCTTCCTTTAGATTCACAAGGCTAGGTCATCAATAGATGTTACTCTAGCAATCAGTGAGAAATAAATATAGTGCTTTAGAGGGGAAAGAAACCTTGCAGATGAGAACACTCTCCTAGCCCCTTTGATAAAATCTTTCAGTGTCTTACAGTCCATAGAGTCTAGAAGGACTTCTAACATCCAGCCTGAGACAATACGCTGGTAACCCCCAACCTAGCAAGCCAAAGTGGGTTATTTTTAATGCCTTCAGTCACGCTATTCTCCTTCCACAACCTCACTATTCCCGAGTCCTTCACCTCCTAACTCATCTCTGGTTGTTACCTGCCCAACTCCTGTGTGGACTTCACAGGGGAAAGTCACTGCTCCAACTCGAGGACATTTCTGCCATGTTTCAAGCTCATCCCCCTCCATCCCACCGTGCAGCCAGTGTTATACTGCATGCCAAACACTGAAATTAACCCCTGCCTCCCACTTCCCCATGTCCACCTCCTGCCATTCCTGGGGGTCAGACCCATCCCTACCCTCAGGAGAAGGAGTGGGTCAGAGAGGCGTCTATGCTGACCCCTCAGTTCCCTGAACTTTGATAGCTATGACACCGTCTTGGAGGATACTCTAAGCAGCGTGAAAAAGCTTCACAGATAGAACCATCACTTCCAGGTTAGAGACCCAGCTCTGTCACTGATTCCTCGTCACCAACTCCTGTCTCTATTCTAGGCCAGTTTCCCCATTGTCAAAATGCTGATGTGACCTAAATGCGTGATTTGCAGCTGTGGGGCACTCTGTGGAGGAGGAGGGAGGGATCTCTGTCCCTCCACTGCTACTTCAACCAGCTTCCACCATTTTCATCTGCCTTACACAGTGAGATTTCAATTTTAAAAGCTGTTATTGCTAACCACCGGGCCGATGGGCTCTGAGTTCTCCTCTCCCTTCACCTTTCGTTGGTTCCATGCCCTCCACTAGGCACACTCACCAGCGTCCTTCACCACTTGCCTGTGTCTCCCCAGGTTTGTAGCCCTGCACTCCTACTCAGCCCATGGACCTGACGAGCTGGACCTGCAGAAGGGAGAGGGCATCAGGGTCCTGGGGAAGTACCAGAATGGCTGGCTCAGGGGTGTCTCCTTGGTGACCGGGCGAGTCGGCATCTTCCCCAACAACTATGTCATCCCCATTTTCAGGTGTGTCTTCTCCAATCTCAGGCATCAGAGGGTCAAGTCACCTAGGCCAGGGGCCATCTGTGGGTTGAATCACTGAAGGACTCAATGCCCTTCCAGAGTATGGGCCAAGAAACAGGTTTTGTTCTAGTACCTTCCTAACACTTAACTTTAAAAAAAAAAAAAATAGCAAAATAGTTATCTTTTAAATAGCTCTTCACATTTTACAAGCACTTTTGCATCTTTTAACTCATTGGCTGTGAGTTAAAATCTCATAGAATCTCATAAGATAGATATTATTTTACAAAGGAGGAAACTGGTATGCAGAGTTAACCAAGCTGCTCAAGAACTAGATTTCAGGTTTTCTACTATACAACTCCCCCCAAATCGCACCTCACACCCTGCACCCTGACACTCCACAATCATGACACAATGGGAAAATGCATTGATCAGAAGACCTCTTGGAGTACCTTGGGAGACTTGCCAGGATGCGGCCGTTAGGCAGGGTTTTTGTGACTCAGACCACTATTCATCTATCCACACCCCAGGTCACGTGCTAGTTACCCTGCAGGTCTTCTTCCCAAACAGCTTTTCCCAACCTTTTTAATTCTCTGGCACATTCATCAATTTCACTGGCCTACAGTTTGTGCGGCCACCTCAAAGGACCACAAATACACACCAACCCCCAAACTATCCATGGCTCATCCTACCTCCACCCGCATAAGTCCAGGCAAAGCCTGTCACAAGGCAGCAAGGCCATCACCACACATAAAGTCTGTCTTTATGACATACCAGAGAGTCCTAACTCCAAGGAAAGAGATACTCCCATTGTACTCTAGGGGGGTCAGAGCTGGAGTCGTATGTGGCCAGTTTGGGGACCTTCGTGTAGGTGGGACAGTGTGTCCAGTGGAGGGCAGCAATGGTGAGGAGATTGAAACTGCACCACCAGAGAAACCTGTAAAGAAACTAGGATTGTTTGAGCTATGGAAAACAAGGGTCAGAGGGACCATAGCAGACTGTGTAGACCAGGAAGTTGATTTGTTCCATGAGGGGGCAGTGAAGCAGTGAACACAACTTAGAAAGTTCTGGTTTAATGGAAGACTGTACTTTCTAACTCAGATTTTTCCAGCTTGGCTAGCTGGTGAGGTGGTGGACCCCCTTTCTAGAAAGACTGCAGGCAAAATGTGGGTTCCAATAGGTACAGGCAAAAAAGATTTCTTCACATCCCAGAAAATTGGAATAGAGGATCATAGTTACTCCTTTCAAATGGAAGATTCTTGGAATTTGTTAGAAAATTGCAAAACTCTACAAAGGCAAACTAAGGATGTCTATAACTGATGCTTTAATTTATTCAACAAATATGTATTGAGCACTCTATGTCAGGCACCTTTTTAGACACTGGAGAAACACCAGTGAACAAAAGACACAATATCCCCACCCATTGGTGCTTACGCTCTAGTGGGACAGACAGACAATAAAGAAGACATGTAAGTAATATATGTGGTGTGCTAATGGTAAGGTCTAAGAAGAAAAAATAAGCCAGGAAAAGGGGATAGAATTTGTGTGGGGGTGATTACAATGTTAATAGCTTGGTCAGGGATGGCCTTACTGAGCAGTAAGAAGGAAGGATGGAGGAATGAGGGAGGTGTGTTCCAGGCCAAGGAACAGCAAGTACAGAACAAAGGCCGCGAGGGGGGAACATGCCTGACATGAAGGCCGGTAGGACTGGATTGGGGAAGTGAGAGGAGGCTTGTAGGAGATGAGGTCAAAATGGTAACAGGGACTCAGATCACACAGAATTGCCTTAGTCGTAATGAGGAATTTGGCGTTAACCAAGTTGTTATAGGGCTTTGAGCAGAAGCGTGACATAATCTAACTTATGTTGTAATCAGAATCCCTTTAGTTGCTGGGTTGAAAGTTAACTGTAGACAGGAAAAGGTGGAAGCAGAGAGACTAGTTAAGCGAATATTGTGATAATCCAGCGGGGGGGCCGGGGTAGGCGGCGGGGCAGGTGGTGGTAGGGAAGGCACAGCGAAATTAACCAAGGTGCTAGCTACAGAGGGAGGGAGCTGTGGTTAGATTCTGGGTACACTCTGAAGGTAGAGACAACAGGATTTTCTGACAAATCAAATCTTGGGTGTAAAAGTAAGTCCACTGTTTTTTGTCCTGAGTAACCAGAGACAGTTTCCTTTGTTGAAAACTAAGGAGGAACAAACAGATTTTGAGGTTTTGGGGGAAGCAAAAGCTTGCTTTGCAGCAGATTAAGTCTTAGATACCTTAATATTCCTAGTAAATATGTTGGTAAGCGATTGAGTATACAAGTCTAGCACCTCAAAAAAGAGGTCCAGGCTCAGGATGGTGTTTAAAGCCCTAAGATGAAATGAGATCATCATGGTAAGATCCATTGTGGTGGAGACAATGACTAAGCCAGGAGCTCAATCCTCAAGGAAGGAGGGGAAATGATGTCTGCAACGAGGCAGGGCGGTAGGTGGTGGAGTCATAATGTGAGTCCAAGCTGGGAAGCCTTGAGGAAAGTGGGAGGATGGTCCAGAAGAGACAGCGAAGAGCAGGGACCTACCCTAACTCATGAATAGTCTTCCATGGACTCTATCATGAACTTTCTAGGTCTCGTCTCTACTACTGGGGCATTTGCTTATGCATCAGGACTTAGCCCAAAGATATTCCATGGGGAAAAAAAAAAGACATTAAAATAAGAGTGACCATATAATCTATCATCCAAACTAGGATGCTTTTGAGACAAAAGAGGGACACTCTACCACGAGAGCAGGTGTAAACTGAAACTTTCCCAGGAAAATCTGGACATAAGGTCACCCTAACTAGAATGCGTGTGGGACTCCATTGCAGTGTACTTCCAGGCTCCTGCTTCCCATTCTCTCCTTCTTGGCTTTTCTCCAAGGTAGATCTATGCTTGGGCAAGTCACAAGCATCTAGACCCACCAGTTCCAAGGTGGCCACTTGTTAGGCAGTAGATGAAGTTTCAGCACCACCATAGGTTGCCACGAGTCCATCCCCATCCCAAGCTCATAGAAACCTGAATATGTGCCTAGATTGAGATGCTGCTTACGCTGATGGGTGTGTTTGCTTCTAGGGAGCCAGCATTTCCAAAAAGGAAAGTCCCTGTCCCAGTATAATCTCCTGAGGGCTATTAGGTGACAGCAGATCAATGCCTTCTGTGTGTGTGTGTGTGTGTGTGTGTGTGTGTGTGTGTGTGTGTTCCTTGACAGCCTTCCAGATGCAGAGTAAGTTCCCAAAATCTTGGACGCAGGTGACATGCTGAATTTGCCTGTCTAGGAGTAGCTCACCCTTGTTCTTAACAACCCTTCCCGGCGCAGGAGGTGTAGTTCCTCCCACTTCTCAGGCCTACAAGATGCCATCGTTGTCGGCTGAGTTTCTCCTGCTGAGTGGGTTGGACTGCATGCGCGAGGCCCCTTTCTGCTCTGCCCCTGTTTTCGTTTGCAGTGATGGCTCTGCACTGCCGCCAGCCCCCTTGGTGTACTGGGCGGCCTTTTCTAAGACAGCCAGACCTCAGAGGGGTGAAGTGCCCCCTGAGCGTTTGAGCCTTTAGTCTTATTAGCATCGGCTCCTAGTGAACTGAGCCAGCCAGGGTTTGGGGATCAATGTAGAGACCAGAGTTGGCCAAAATGCCAGGTTTTCGATTTACGATTCAGCAAGTGAGCCTTTTAATTACCAGGAGAGGAAAGGCTGCTGTGCTGGGCAAAGCATGCGTAGGGCCTACTAGCTCCTTTAGTTTGTTTATTTCAAGCAGGATGCAGGGTTTTCCAAATGATAAATGCTCTAACTAGCCAGAAGATAGTGTAGCTCTGTGGTAGAGTCAGGGGCCAGCCCGGACCTGGGTTCAAATCTCGGGTCTATTAATTGCTTGGAAAAGTAACTGTACATCTCTCTGCTTTTTAATCTACGAAACAGTAGCACTAATGATACCTACCTCAGAAGGCTGTTGTGAAGAACCTGTGAGATAATGTGGGCAAAGCACTTGGCCAATGCTGGGTATACAGTAAGTGCTTAATATGTGCGAGACAATGACTGTCTTCAGTGCTAAAAGCATCATGGGAGCCATTCAACAAAACTTTATTAATAAACAATATATGCAGAACACAGAGGATATAAAATAAGTCGCATAAAATCCCTGCCTTCAGAGAGTTTAGAATCTAGTGGAAGAGTCACTGAATGAACAAGAAATTGCCCCTGCAAAGCGAGATGAACACATACAAGATCTTGTGCCCTGAACTCAGGGCTGAAGGGACAGGGGGTGAGGAGTGATCAGAGCTGGAGTGAATGATGAAAATCAAGTCATCTAGTTCCACCAGGTCTCAGTATGAGACCTTGTCCCTGCCCTCAGCACACCCACACAGTTATCCAGGTGGGGAGGGTGAGGCCTCCGTAATTGCGTCTGTGTGGTTGATGGAGACAGCGTGTATATATAGGTAGGAAGAGGGTGAGAAGAGGCCACATGGGGTATACGGTTGGGAACTGATCATTTTTTAAAACAGGACACTTGACTGAATCTTTTCTTTCTCTATTCCTTCTTTTTCAAAAAAAAAAAAAAAATTCACACAACCAGAAAGACATCTAGCGTTCCAGACTCCCGGAGCCCTGGTCTCTACACCACATGGACATTATCCACCTCTTCTGTGTCCTCGCAAGGCAGCATCTCAGAAGGTGATCCCCGGCAGAGCCGGCCCTTCAAGTCCGTCTTCGTGCCCACGGCCGTAGTCAACCCCGTACGGAGCCCAGCCGGCCTGGGGACCCTGGGGCAGGGTTCCCTCCGCAAAGGGCGTGGCAGCATGAGAAAGAGTAAGTGGTGGCAGAGAGGTGCGTGCCTAGAGCTCGCGGATGGGGGGATCTCACCCTGGCAAACAGAGTGCTTTTTGCAAAAACAAGCATCTTGGCTTTAAAACAAGCCTCTGTGAAGGTTGCTTGACGCTTCCCCAAAACTGTGTTGTTTTATCAGACGAAGCCAGATGAAATCAAGGTCATTGCCCTCAGTCACTTCATACACACACACTGATTGATTGGGATGATATCAGCCCTGAGTGCCAATGTGTAATTAGAACATGCCCAAGGTGGATGCTGGTTCTTATTAAGACAGAACATCTAAAGCACTTGCTGGATCAATGCTTCTCAAACTGTGCTCCACGGAACCCCTCAGGGGTGCCAAAAGGGAAACAAGGGAAGGATGTGGGGGAGTAGGAAAAGAGGAATCAATGCTAAGAGCCCCTGAATCCCACTTTAACTAGCATATGCACAAGGTAAAAAAAATTAAATTGTACAAAAGTACATTATATTGTACAAATGTCTCCTTCATATCCTTTACCCCCCCAGTCCCAAGTTCTCATCCATGTACATACCTACCTTGTAATCTTAGTACACCGTTCTGCACCTTGCTTATATTTTTATATAACATCCACATTGTACACATGACGATTACATAGCTCCTTCATCTTAAAAGCCATACTTTTATCTCCTAATATATTGAACTTCTGAATAAGACTTCATTTTCAGGGGTTCTAAAAAGTGTTTGAAACCCATTGTTCTATAAAACATCAAGCCTCTATATTCATACACCTCTCTGGGAGAAGTCAAGGAGCCAAGCAAAGTCAACTCAATTTGTTCTACATCCCCTGACTTAAACTGGGCCCTGCCATCCCTCCTGCTATCTTAAAAAGTGATTAAAGGAGAAAATTCATGACTGGTCAGAGCAAAAGATTCACACGTGGGACAATATGCCACAGGAATATGCCCCAAGAAAATTAAAGCAATTATCTTAGTTCTAGCCTTTCGCAGTGCTTTCCATTCGCCTGCTTGATCACCAGTCCCACCACTCTTGCCTCTTAATTCTAGCCAACTGCGCCTCCATCCTCCCCCTCCTGCACCGTCCTCCACCTTCTCCCCGCAACACACACACACACACACACACACAATAAGTAACCCCACCATGACAGCCTCGGGCAAATAGTATCCACCTCACCAGGGTAATAAAATAATCCATTTAAAACTAACAGCACAGTGCCTGGCACATAATAAGCTCTCGAGAAATGTTAGCTATGTTTATAGTATAGCATTTTATCAGTGTTATCATTGCTACTGCAACTAAGCACATCATGTTGGGCCCACCCAGAATGTGAATGTAATTCATTTCATTTAGTGTTGAAATGTTCACACTGTCTAGACCACTTATGAATGCGGAGAAGAACATCCCCTTGGCAGTGTTCACACTTCCTTTCGGACACTCCCTCTCTACATTTGCATAGATCTTGATTGGCTTGGAGTGTTGACTGCTTGCATTGTATGCATGTGTAATAAGAAAGTATTAAATCTCTTGGAAATTCAGAACCGACAAGACGAATAGATAAGGCAACAACCAATTTTTCACCCGTTTCTGAGAGCTTAAGGACAGGTCTGCCCAGTGCGGCTTTGACTTTCCTAGGTCCCAGAGGCTTTCTCTCTCTCCCTTTTCCCAAAGTGAGGCTGGTCAAGCTATCAATCTCCCCAAAGCAGAGAGAAATGACAGAGAATTGACTGCACGCATCTCACAGGGCTGTCTGGGAAAAATAAATGTCGACATTGAAAGGTCAGACTTGTGTAAGTGGTGGCGGGCTTGCCAGCGGCAGCTGAGGACACGAGCAGTGTGATAGTGAGTGTCTGCTCTTCATGTCTACGCCCATGTCCACGCCCATGTTCACTCTTGATGAAGAGTTGCGACACAGAACACAGCCTTGGCTCAGGCCCTCTGTGCTGGACACAAATGGTGTGATTCACGAACATGTCCACAGAGTGTCACAAAGAACTAACGTCTCTGCTGGACATCACCTGTGGCTCTACATGCTGGGAGACCCTCATGGAGAAATGGTCCACAATGCTTCTCAGGGTGTCTCCCACACTGCTCCTCCCACAGAGCACAATGAACTCTCCATTATTCTCTAGGTCACCCACAGACATATGCTCAAAGGATGGGGACCTCCTGTCTCCCAGAGAATTTGAGGAGAAGGAGTGGCTTCCTTTTACTGAGGGAGGACCATCTCAATTAAAAAAAAAAAAAATGAGCTCAGGGAAATGAAAGGGGCAAAACCAAACTCCTGGACCATGCATTTTTAGAGTTTACTCCTCCTTTACTTAAAAAACAAGTTTTAAAACATGGGGCATTTATCATGTTCCAGGCACTATCCGAACACTTTGCATACATCGTGAAGTGTAATCCTTACCCCAGCACACGAGGTGCTGGTATTAGCTCCAGTGTTACAGCCAGGCAACTGAGGAGCAGGGAGGTGATGAGACTGACGTGCCCTTGACTCTCTGCGAGCACATCTGATTCCAGAGCTTGTGTCATGGGACTTTGCACAGCTCAGCCACTCACAGCCCTAACTCAGGAATAACACTTCCACGTTTGCTTCCGGCTGCTGTCACGTGTGCCCGGTACACGCAGTCTCTAAATCCCACTCACCCTTCCTCCCTGTGGACCTGATGAAAAGCAGAGGCCCCAGCACCGCAGGCCTAGAGTCTTCGTTAGAATTTTCTTCCAGTAGCTGGTCGGAGTCCTCTCCCCGCTCTCCTGCCCTCTCTCCCTCACACGTACGCCTCTCAATTGACTCTCACTTGTGTGTCTCAATTTCTGCTGTTTCTTTGTTTCTGCTTTTGTTTCCTCTTTGGTCTGCATGCCCTTATGTTTTCTTCTCACTGTGGAGCTCTCTCTTTAGGACTGTCGTCTTCATTTTCCATCTTAAAGGCCTGGAGCGAGAAAGTAGGAGTGTGTGTGTGTGTGTGTGTGTGTGAGAGAGAGAGACAGAGAGAGAGACAGAGAGAGGACAAATGGAGGTAATATACCTTCTGACACCCCACCCCCAACATTCACCTAGCCAGTCATTTGCTGCCAGCATCAGCAAACAGCACTAAAAAAAGAATAAGGTCACCTTTGAAGGACCCTGGGAGAATGTGAGCAGTCAAATTGGGAAAGCGCTTAACTATTCTGGGCTATCAGGACGCGCTGCTCACCCGGCCCCCGCCCAGGCTGCCGTCGGCCGCCCCGTTGCTGATCTCTCTGTCGTATAACTCCCCAGATGGATCCCTGCAGAGACCCGTCCAGTCAGGGGTCCCCACGCTTGTGGTGGGCTCCATCAGACGCAGCCCCACCATGGTCGTCCGGCCTCAGCAGTTCCAGTTCTACCAGCCGCAGGGCCCGCCCGCCTCCGTGTCGGCGGTGGCGGCGGAGCCAGGACCCAAGCCCACCCCCGCCGGGGAGCCTGCCCTCACGTGCTTCAGCAGGGGCGGCGACACCAGGACCCACTCGGCCGACGGCTCCCTCATCATGGACGGCAAAGACATTCCTGTCAAGAGTGAGCCTCTAACCAGACCGCCCGCATCTGCCCCGCCGTCCATCCTGGTGAAACCAGAAAACTCAAGAAATGGCAGCGAAAAGGTAGGAGTAGGTGACGTTAGGGGGGGCCTCATGTTTCAGACCCCGAACTTTGCACCGTCTCCCAGCTCCTGAGATTTCACTTTGAGTGGACAAGGCATTAAAACCGCAGCCTCAAAAGAATCCTCACACACAGCACCCCTTCCACATCCTCACATCACCCCCACCCTGCCCAGACATGCTACTGAGGCTCCTTTATGCTTCCAGAATATTTCATACGTCCTTCTTTCGAGGCCCAGAGGTGACAGAAAATATATGGCTTTGGCATCAGACACAATCGTGATTTGAATTTCAGCTCTGCTGCTTGCCAGCTGGTGACTGGTGAAAACACGTCACCTTCCTGAGACTCTTTTGCCTATTTCGTGAAATGATGGTAGAAAGAATAATAGCCTTGTAGGACTGGAGAGGAAGTTAAATGAGATGAATAGAATGCTCACATAGGGCTTGATGTACGCTTGTTCACAGTGTAGAGGAGGCGACTCAGACACAGGAGAATGTAAGTGACGTATCAAGGCCACACGGAGTTATAACTACCCCAACAACTGTTATTGGGACCTTTGGGTTCTACAGCTTTTCCCACTAGAAGACAGAAGAGTTTTTGTAAAAGTATTATGTTCTCAGTAATATCCTTGAGGCAGGAAGAATGGTGGGATGGAGGAGGTGACGTGAAGAAAATTAGGTGACTTGTCTTTTAGTTTATTGAACATCATATCACCACCACTACCATCACACCAACAACAACAAACACCACCACCATCACACCGCCACCACCATCACACCACCACCACCCCACCACCAACAAACACCACCACCACCACCCACGCCCCTACGAGTGGGAAGAGGGTGTGGTTTCCTTCTCTTTGTTAGGCGTTGACTGAATGCTAACAACCTAGCAGGCACTGTGCTGAGCACGTCACACGTCCTATCTCATTGAATTCTGACAACCTTCAGATGTAGCTGTTATTATTATTGTCACCCTCATTTAAAAATGAGGACGTGGAGGCTTGTGGAGGGAAAGTCCGTGACGCAAAAGCACACAGCTGACACACATGAGCGTCTGGAGTCGTGGCTGATACAAAAACTCATACTCTTAATGCCAAGGTAGAAGCTTGCAAGGAAAGGCCTTTGGAAAAATATTAGTGTTAACTGATTTAAGTGTTGAGAGTTCTTTTTCTGAAGCATGGTATTCAAATAATTCAAAATTTCCCAGGTCACATTTGTCCATTCCTCCAAGCTATTAGATTCAACCTTCAAACTGTGTTTAGTAAGTGCCCAGACCTCTGCTAGATATGGTGAGGATCAAAAGTATGAAGACATTTGGATTCTCAGTGGGGAACACTAAGATCAAATTTCATGGGAAAGAAAAATAATTTCTGAGCAGTAGAACAGAACACTTTATTAAGCCCTGAGATAGAGAATGGCCAAAGGAAACACCTGTTGTACCAGACAGATCTATAACAGGCTAGGAAAGAAGGGAGAGGGGAAGGACGTATGCAAACATGGGATCGCTGACTCCCACGTCGCCGGGGAGCTGCTAATCCAGCCAGCTGTTGCCAGGAGAGGGCACAGGCCGCAGCGCACCTGAGCTTTGTCTTAGGAGATATGAAATCCTGATTTTTATATGCAGTCTCTCAATTTTTATGTGTTAGCAACTAAATTAAACTCTCAAACACTCTGCAGACTAAATGTAGTCAGCCGTGTCCAGTTTGCTAACTCTGCTTCGACGATTTATAAGGCCATCACGGAACTCTCTAGATGGAGTCTGCAGGGAAGCTGCAAGGACGAGGTGGGCCTTGAGACAGGCCTTACTGGCAGGTGGAGAGGAGAGAGGGGAGGTGAACTTCTTACACTTTCTCAAAGGGATCATACCCTCTTGCCTCGGGCCCTATTCTCAGGTAGCTGGTCGTCCACCCTATTTTTCCTAGGTACTTCCCAGTCATTCTTTGGTTCTCGATTGAAATAGCTCTGCCTCTAGGAGGCCTTCCCTGACAAGCCCCGTTCCAGCTTCAGTCAGATACTCCTCTGCATTCCCTTAGCATCGTATACGTCCCCGACAGTGGCACTGCTTATCACTGTTGTTTGTCAGGGTGCTTTTGTTCATTCTTGGATTCACGGCACCTGACAGAGTGGTGATGCACAGTAGACCCTCATGGCAGACACAAGTATTTGCTAGATGAACACGTTAATGAGGCCTTCCAAGAAGGGACAAGGGTAGAGAAACAGCAAGAACCAAGTCCCCTGGCGAAACAGCACAGGTCTCCCACCTCACCTGTGTCCCTTTGCTCTCCTTTGTCTTACAGCAAGTCAAAACCGTGAGATTTCAGAATTACAGCCCTCCTCCCACCAAACATCACACTTCCGGGAAGCCTGAACAGCCAGCCCCCCCGAAGGGGTCCCAGCCTGAAGCAGCCCCCTTGGGCCCCGAGATGACTGTCCTATTTGCCCACCGAAGCGGCTGCCACTCGGGACAGCAGACAGACCTCCGGAGGAAGTCAACTTTTAGCAAAACCATGACCCCAGCGTCCACTGCCTCGGCCACGCAGACCGTGTTTCCCAGCAAATGAATCTACAGGTGGCTTTTCCTAGGCCCCCCAAAGAGGTGAATTGCATTTAAATACAGTATGCCTCCACTGAGGGCGTCCTGCCATTCTTTGGGGACTCGAGCATGGGTCCTTGTTCGGCCCATTTTACCTCCAGGAAAGGACAGGTGGGAGCGGGGATTCCTGCCCTGGCTGGGAAGACAGACTAGGTGACCTTCCAAACATAATGATTCAATGTAGCAAAGCCACTACCCAGACCAAGAAATGGGGGCTCATCCTGCCCACGCGGTTCCCCAGTGTCGAGTGTGCAGCAGTCTCTGATCCCCTGGGTTCTGGGTAGAATTTCTATGATGTTCTAAAAGGGGCTTCAGCCAGGGGGGTCACAATGGTGGAATGCTGGCATTACTTCTTTGACCTCAACATCTGAGAACAGCTTCTGCCATCCTCTGGGGCCTGGACACCAACCACTAGTAGCTCCCATATCTTTTTCCCTCCATCAAGTCATAATCCTGGCTGCCAAGGGAGAATTTCTGGGAAGGGTATGAGACAGATACTTTGAACATTCCAAGAACCCTCTAAACCAAAGAGCGTCCGCTTCCTGGCTTTGCTCCAAATAAGGTCAGAGAGAAAGCTGACTATTGTCATACTTTAAGCTTCTCAATCTGTTTGCCCACATGTAATCCTACGCAGTACGTAAGCAGGAAGCACGTACTTGCGGAGAGGGTCCTGTATGGTATTACGGACAATTCATTCATCCTGGCTCTAGTCTGACTTTCCCAAGAAAACACAGCATGCTTAGAAACAACTTCATAAGGGGTTTGAATTTAGATTTACATTCTGTTTGCATTGCAATAGTCTTTACTTTCACTGATTTCTTCTATGTGGGGCAGACTAGCTGTTTCACCAGGTTGCAGGATAAGGCAGAAGTGTCATTGAGAAGATGCCAATGCACAGCTGGGGTGGGGATGCCTTTTGGAGGAAAGTTTCTATAAAAAGGGACTGGACAAATAAGACTGGAGAGGAAAAGGGGGTAAGACAGAGGAGAAAAGGGGAGAGTGAAGAAAATATGGAGGAGAGAGAGTAGGGAGGTGATGAGAGTGAGAGAGAAAGAGGATTAGGGAAAGTGTCAGGGAAGAAAATCAAAGAGTAGGAGAGCAGCCTTGACATTCTCGACAGGTGGGGAAAGAAGGATGGAGTCTGCAAAATTAGGTGACCCAACTAAGATGGGGCTGAAGTGAGCGGGACCAGCCAGGCAGAGCCTTGTAAACAGGGGTAAAAGGGCATCCCAAGGAGTAA
The DNA here is from genome assembly GCF_030028045.1 of Hippopotamus amphibius kiboko. NCBI lineage: Eukaryota > Metazoa > Chordata > Mammalia > Artiodactyla > Hippopotamidae > Hippopotamus > Hippopotamus amphibius. The sequence goes on along the minus strand of NC_080186.1, from coordinate 156,112,783 downwards.
AGGCAATGCTATAAGACAAAGCATTAATTCTCATCAAACTTAATTGCTGTGATTTAACATTTATTGCATGCACATCAACGTGGGCCCTTTAGTGCATAAATGCCATTTGCTACTAAGCCTGGATGTCATTAAAAAAAAAAAAAAAAAAAAAGGAGGCAGGTCTCATTAGACCTTCTCCCTCGACAGTTCTTGAAGATCCTGGGCTTAAAAACATCTATCTTTTACATACCAACCATACACTTGGCAAATTGAATTGTCAAGACTTTTCCAGACCTTAATAAAACAAAACCAAAACCATAATCCTGCCAAGGAATACTACACGTGTGTCAGACCTTTGGGTTGGTAGAGCCAGTGTGGCCACACGTCCTGGTGTTTCTGTGCGATATTGACCCATATCCGCTCCACAGAATCGTCAAGCCCAACTGCATGATTCAATGAGCTGAATATAGAAATCCGGATGGACAGATGGGGAAATGTCACAAAGACAGGGAGGCATCATGTGATTTGTCAAAATATGAGTGCCTGCACCTCCTATTTACCCCCAAAAGCACTCTCGGTGAGTTCAGCAGTGAGTTTAGCAATCCACACCCAGAGCAGCGCAGACATGATGTGCCCAGCCAACCAAAGATTTAGTCTGTGCCTCAGTAGCAATAGAGCCAGTTAATTTTTAACTGTTGTGGCTGAAAAGCGGGTTGTTTGGGTATAACAAAGATACAATCCGTATCCTCCCAATGAAACAGAATATTCTTCTCATTGCCCCCGATCTCTGTAGAGTAACCTCCGAGAAGCGTAAGCAACGCCAGAGGCTGGCCGCCCCATTCCCTCCAGCTCCCTTCCCCCATGCCCAGCATCAGAATCCCTCCCTCCCAAACCAAATCCCATCTCTGCGGAGTCATAGGAGGATTCGAAAGCGGCAGTACAAGCTGAACTCACTGGCACTGCCCGTCATATTCCACCGCCACGTTTCAGACATTCCTATGAGCTGAGTACTGCAATGAGGACAAGAGATACATCCTCTCCTATAATGTGCACCACAACCTTATAAGGCAAGTACAATGGTCCCCATTATAGAGCTGAGGAAACTGAGGCTTGAAGGGTAACCACAGACGGGGGCAGAGCAAGTTTGATAGCTGCCCTCACCCTGAGTTGAAGCTATCTAACTTCAGAGCCTAACTCAGGAGTGTGCTATATGAATCAGGAGACCATCCTTGATGTCGGGCCACTGACTTCAGACTGCAGGGAGGAGGCGTAGTGCAGTGGTTACAACTGCAGGCTCTGCTGGGTCCAAATGCTCATTTACCACATGCCAGCTATGTGATGTTGGACAAGCTACATAACCTCTCTGAGCCTTGTCTTCTCAAACAGCGATGATCATAGTGCCAACCTCATTGGGCTATTGTAAGGGTTAACTGAGCTAACATTATAAAGTGACTGGAACAGTGCTGGCACATTGTGAACACCTGAAAAATGTTAGCCTTGAATGTTTTTAAGGAAGGAGGCCATCGAGATTCCAGGTGAGGAGGTCTAAAACAAGGACCTGCCCAGGGTTTTGGTGCTTAAAAGGAGACCAAGTAGCCTAGTCATGGAGGTTGCAACACCGTCTGAGTCCTGAAGGACAGGAAAGGGTCAGGCAGATAAAGGGGTGGGAGAAAGGGTGCCCAGGCAGGGGAAGAAGCATTTGGCAATGGGTTTAAATGCAGCAATCAAGCCAAGTTCTCTTGTACGTAAGTGCAGAGGAATCCACTCCTGTGTGGAACATTCCAGGGATCCCAGTTGGATCCCTAGCGCCTCACGTCTGAAGCCAGATATTCCGTCCTATGAGAGTCCCACCCCCTCAGCTAAGACTCAGAGTCCCTAGAAGAGGTGCCCCTTCACCCCGTGATCAAACCCGACACCTCCTGTGCTAGGAGAGCTGCCGAGGGCAGGCTCTTTGGGGTGGGGGGCATTTGAGAGGTGAAGGAGGGGTGCAACCAGCTGAGGACAGACTCTGAGGGCCACACTTGAGGAAATGGTCTCCATAAGCATCATCAAGGTCCTCAAAACTTGTCTCCATCCCTTCTCACGTGGGACCAGCTGCACCTCCTCCACCCTTCCCCCTCCCATAGAGCTTTTGGAGCAGGAAGAGTTTAAAGCAGTGCCCTCCCTACCTGTGACTTGGTAAGATGCAGAACTGACTCACTGACTTCCAGCGTCCCTTGAAAATTCAGAAGGACCGTCCACACCAGGCCTGCACTCTGGTGCGGGCTGCATCAGGATTTTGGCGAAACGGACATGCACTCTTCAATTTGCCACGGCCCCAGCAGCCTGCTTCTCTCACTCACATGGCCTGCACCTGAACTGGGCCTGTTCCCCTAGAGACTGCGTGCTTGACTTCATCTCTCCTAGGCATCACAAACCCCTTAAAAGTCAGAGCTGGATCTTTAGACGTCAGCCGATCCAGGCACACAGTTCTTAGGAGCATAGTGGGCCCAGCCAGGGCCCTGCAGGTGTCGTTCAGTGGTTTCAAGGTGGGGACTAGTCATCTGTGTTGTGCAGCAAGCTCCCCAGGTGATTCTGAGGCACATAAAGTATGAGAAGCATTCACTTCCTCATGCGGTAATAGCAGAGCTGACATGCGGCTCTGACATTGAGTGGGAGTATGGCCTCACTGGTTGTTATTATATTGAAATCATCCTGTACTGATAGGTGAATAGTAGATGCTCTGAGCTCCCCAAGACCTCTCCCCACTCCCACACCCTGGCCCTTTCTCCACGTCTTCCCATCGCTCTCCCATCCAGCAGCTACAAAGCTAGGGCCAGCTGCAGCTGAGACCTCCAGCAGTAAAGCCCTTCTTCATTCTGATTGGCTAGTGCCTATGCCATTACAGATCGTTAAATATCTTGACTGTTACCCTATTGTACAGAATAAGGCCCAGAGGTTGAGAGTGCTGCCATCAAACCTGATGCTCTTCCCATCCCCCATCCTGGCCACTGTTCAGCTCTCAACAATCACCTTCATCAGGCCCTTTGCTTAGGAAAGGAGCTGACTTAGGGGAGGGGCATTTCCATGCCTGTTTGCCTACCTTTTTCAGCCAAAAGTTTCACAGGCATGAGTGATGCACTTCAGCTTCCCAGCTCCTCTGGCATCATGTTGGCAGGTATAGAAGCACATAATTCGCTTTAATAAGATGAGCAGACCTCCATCTCGATCCTCTCCCCAGCCTCTGTTCACACAGGCAGCCCCACAGCCTCTGACGCTCTTCCCGGGAAGTGAGCAGCTGAAGCAGGTAGAATAATGAGGGCCTCTCGAGCCTCTCCAGCTGGGAGCAAGTGCTTAACAAGCTGTGCTCGACCAGGGTGGCAGCTGCTGCCACTGACGCCTCTCTTGCTTACATCTTGAGTACAGACCCCAGTTCCCCCTTGGGCTAAGCGAAAGGAGTGCTAGCACTTGCAGAAACCTCTTAGGTGACCCTGAAAGACAGTCGCTTAGGGGAATGTTTTTGGCAGGCAAGACCAAGCCAGAGGAGTTAACTCCAGAGAGCCTTGCAGCAGGTTGGCGTCATTGAGGATAAATCTCACAAGGACGTTTTGCTTGAAATAGAGCAACATTAAATGATGATCAAGCCATCTGCTGTTTGCCAGGCCATAGTATTGTGTCCTAGACCAGAGCAGAAACAAAATGTCCCCAGGAAGCCCTTCTGCCTATTGACCTACACTTTGACAAATGGAATGCAGCAGAGGTGGGATCAAAGATGATGGCATGGAGGGCACGGAGAAACATTAGATTCACCCACCCATCCACCCATCCACCCATCCACCCATCCATCCATCCATCCACCCATCCACCCATCCATCCATCCATCCATCCATCCATCCATCCATCCATTCATTCAACAACAGTTAATTCATCACACACTCTGGACCAGGCTCTGTGAGAGGCAACAGGGATGAAGTAGTTACCTGAATAGATAAAATACATAAGGACCTCACAGAATGTTGTTTCTTGTTTTTTTCTGGATTTGGGGCTCCTTTCTGCTTCTCTCCCCTGTTATAATTAAATGTTCTATAGAAATAATTATATAGGATCATAAAACCAATAACATATACCTACCACCTAGCTTTTTAAAAAATTATTGAAACCTGCTCTGTGCTTCTCCCAGTCTCGTTCCTTCCTTCTCCACCTCCCCACGTCCCTCACAACCACTCTCCTGAATTCCATGCTTATCACTCTCTTGTAAATTTCCCACTGGTGTACCATATGGAACTTTCAGGGCAGCTCATAGAGGTACTCACTAAGCACTAGTCAAAGCAAATATTGCAACCTGAGGCCATAGATACCCTGCCTGAAAATTTGAACTCCCATCTGGCTTCTGTTACTGGGACTCTAAAGCTTTGATTCATTGCTGGGAACTGAGATTTTGATATACTGATATGTCTGGTTTTGAGAAGTTCAAGTTTAAAGGGGTTTTTACAAGAATTCTTCCAACTACAGCTGTTTTAGGAGACCTTGTTGCTCCTGAATAGAGAAAATATGAGTTGTGGCTGTCCCCACATTGTTTGAGCATAGGGTTTTCTAGGTAGCTCTCCTCTGGGCCTTGCCTGGAGCCTCTGGGTATCCGACTGCAGAAACTAGGGTAGCTCCTCAAATTCTGAAATGAAAACAGATCTTGCTGCTGCTGCTGCTGCTGCTGCCAAATTCTTATAAGAACCCCGTGAAATGTGCAGAGAAAACTTATTTTTGTCCCCAGACTACAGATGAAGAAATTGAGACTCAGAATGTTTCAGTGCCTTAAGGTCACATAATTAGTTTGAGATGGAAGGGAGACTTCTGACTCTTCATCCAGCAATAATTGTCACCATTTACTGAGCACCTACTGTGTACCAAGCACCGTACATGCATTATGCCATCCAATCCTACCCAACCGTATGAGGGCAGGTACTGCTATTATTCCATTTTAGAGATTCGAATTGTGACTCAGAGGTCCAATAACCTGTCCAAGGCAACAGGGACTAGAACCCAGGACTCTAAGTCCAAACCTTAATCTTAAATCACCACGTCCCTCTTCTTCAACAGCAACTGTAAACCCAGAACATGGTCGAGGTTGGAGAGGACGCACAAATGTGTGTATTGCTGCTGAGATCACAGGGATGAGAATGGAGATGGGGGTGCAGGGATGGTTTAACTCAGGGGCTCAAGCCCTCCCAGAGAATAAGTATAACATAAGGATCTTATCATCCAAGAAGCAGGGGTGGGAAAGAAGGTGACTGAGAGTGTTCTGTACAGAGAAATCCAAAAAGCAAAAAATCTGCTGCTGCAAGGGTGGCCAGACACAGCCAAGCAACTTGAAAAAGAACCAAAGCTTGCAACGTGTTTCTGAATCATTGACTTCAAAACACAGTGATCATTTTGCATTCCCTAGATTGCTCCCTCTTCATGAGTTTATTTCTGGTTTTGCCTGTCCTCACTCTGAAGGATACAGGGCAGAGTCTAGAAGAAGGGGAATATGATTTCCAAAATGACCCCCACTTTCATCTTCTCTGTGGGAACAAGAGGGCTCAGAGAGCTGACATCTTCCAGTGTTCCATGCTGGTATTTATCCAACGTTCGAAGGCAATTGCTTTTGGGGGGTAAATACACACCCCCAGATGCAAGCTAATTATGCAAATAGGGTCACTGCTGGATGGACAAGAGCTGCAGCCCGGTAAGGACTAAAAGGATGCCAGCCAAGACCCAGGGAGAAAGGCAAAATGCATTTGCAAAGGCCATTCTATGTATCCTTGGTTAATGCTGTTAGTACCAGTGCTAGCGTGACCGACCAACTTGATGAAGGCCAATTGCAATGTCAGAGTTTGACTGCTGTAGGGCACACGTGTGCTGAAGGCCAGAGCCATCCTAACGTCTTTCCCATGAAAACAACAACTTCCCTGGACCATCTGAGAGGACTGTTTGAACTATTTGCAGTGAGAAGACTCTCAAAAATTAGCAAAAGCAAGCTTGAGTCAAAAAGTTAGGAGGCAGGGGCTTCCTAGGTGGCGCAGTGGTTAAGAATCCGCCTGCCAATGCAGAGGTCACGGGTTCGATCCCAGCTCCAGGAAGATCCCACATGCCGCGGAGCAGCTCAGCCCATGTGCCAAAAAAATAAAAATAAAATAAAGGAAAAAAAAAAAGTTAGGAGGCAGCAAAAATGCCTGGAGGACCAAAGAGGAATTCAAGTAAATATCCCCTGCAAAAGGCTGCAGGCGGATCCCTACCCCGTCCCCACCCAGTTCTTTAGGAGACATTTTCCATCTCTGTCTAGGAGAGAGCTAGAGGACCGCACTGCCTGAGGAGGACATGTCAGTCACAGCTCGAGAGAGATGGCATCAGCTTCCATGACAAAGGACAGAACAGTCAGCCAGCCAGAAGGGGCCATACTGTTTGGAAGGGACGGGGTAATTTTAGATATCAGAAGCACATTTCCAAATATTTCATCCTACACATTCTATTTAGAAATTGAATTCTTTTTTAAGCTTACATTCTTTTTAGATGTTGGCAAATTTGATAGCTTGGACCTCCTTCATGGGGACCTCCAGTAAAGGACCAAAGTTTAAAACATCAGTCAATTTGGGAGTCGCTATTTTAGCCGTCTTCCCAATCCACTAGAACTTTACGAGATATTGGAGAAAAAAATATAATATAATAGGGTGATGGGTTTTGGAGCCAAATGAGCTGGGGTTTGTTCCCAGCTTGTCACTTATTAGCTATGTTTTCTTTGGCAAATGACTGAAGCAACTTGGGAAGTTACGCCATCTCCCTAAACCTGCTTTGTCATCTGTAAAATGGGAATCAGAACCTCCACCTCAAATAGGATTCTCAGCAGAATTAAACGAGCTCATGCAGGTACAGCTCTGACTGTGGTATTGGATACATCAAAGTGTTTGATAAATGGTAGCAATTACCCAGAAATGGTCATGGAGGCACCATTCAGAAACAGAGGACAAGAAAGAGCGAGGCTGGGTCGTACAGACAGAAGTGAAAGGGGGAGCCGTGAGGGAGTGTTTCAGTTGCCAAGAGAGCGCCCCTGAGGAGAAACAGCTTCTGAAAGATGGTGGCATGGAGAACTGTTGTTACATGGGGAAGAGACCACCTGGGCACTGGCATCTCATGTCCCTGGGCTCAAATCCTGGCCCCGGCACTTCTGGGCAGTTAATTAACTTGGACCAAGTTAACGCGCCTCTCTGAGACTTTCTGTACCCATCTGAAGAGTGACAGCAATCACCAGCACTTCAGAGTCATTGGGAAGATTCACTGAGACAGGCCAGGTGCTGGTGTGCAGAAGGACCCTAGTGGTGAATTTTGCAGTCACGGCAGAGGCAGGTGATCAGGAGAAATGCTAAAATAAGAGCAAAATCTTCTAACTGCCACACATTACACGTGTACTAAATGACAGGTACTGAGCTAACCCCTTAAAGGCTCCGCTACACGGTGGCTAAGAGCACAGTGAGTCAGGTGGCCAGGATTCTTACCCAGGCTCTGCGTCTCCTCCCTGTGTTATCACGGGGAAGGCATTTAATCTTCCCAGTCATTCGTCCCCTTGCTTGTAAAATGCAGGCTCTGACTGTCCTTTCCTGGAATGGTTTGGCGGGGATTAAATGAGATGATGGGCGCGAGGTCATTAGCGCAGTGCCCAGCTCATAGAACATGCTCTGTGACCTCAGCTGTCATTACTGTTTACGTGCCTTTTCTCATTTCACCTTCACAGCAATCCCATGAGTTGGGTGTTATTGTCTGCTATTTATAGATCAAACAGATCTGAGGCTCTGAGGATAAATCACTTGTCTAAGGTCACAGAAAGGAAGCAGTGGGCCTGGCTCTGTAAGACTAGAAACCTCAACTTCTTTGTTCTCTTAACTTTTCAGATCAGCTGGTCAATGGTGCCAGGGTTGAGGTAATATGACGGTTATTTTTAAATTCATCTCATGCCATAACCCTCATCAGGCTTTTGTCTTCTGGTTGTTCCTATCGCCTCACCTCCTCATCTGTTGCAGGTTTGAGGTTTCAGGTCGTCTGCGACCCTGAATGCCGCCGGTGGGCACCTTGATGCTGCCCTCCTGGGGACCTGCAGCTTCAGAGGGTTGACAAGGCTTGTGAAATGTCCATTCTGATTTGCAAATAGGTCTGACACAGACATGCTTCCAGCTGGCTGGTGATGTTGACAACAACCCCGCCTCCTTGGTGCCAATTAACAGAAATTAAATGTCCCTGGCACACTTCGTAATTCAGAAAATACATGTGCTGATGAGTCAAACCCCTGCTGGACACGCCATTATGACCGAGGGGCTCCAGGCCAACGTCCTAGCTCTCACTCCATCTCCATTTAAAGTCACAGAATGTTTTCCTCCCGGGTAGAAATCAATGTCACCTCATTCACGTGTTCATTCATTTTCATTCAACACATATTGACTGAGCGTCTACCGTGTGCATGGTGTTGCTCCATACAGTTGGGATACAGCAGTGAATAAAGCAAGCAATGATCCTGCCTTCATGAAGGGGAGTACATGGGAAGCGATTAAACACACAGGATTGTTTCTATGTGACAGATGTTGTGAAGGAAACGAAGAGCTGGGACAGAGAATGGCTGGGAGGTATGAGCTGTATTGTGTAGGGTGGCCAGGAAAGGATTCTCCAAGGAGGTAAGATTTCAACTGAGGTTTGAAGACTGAGAAGGAATCAGACATGCAGCGTGGTGAGATGAACAGGAACAAGCTCAGTGTCGAGGAAATTCATTCATTTATCACATTTTTGATCATACCATCAATATGTGTTGCATGAACAATTGGAGAATAAATGAATCCTCTTTTTTCCTGCCAAGAAGGACCTTCACAGGAAGAATGAGTTTATGGGAGATGCCACAAGCTTAGAGGCAAGTTACTTCCATTTTCTCCAGCCCCGTTTCATCTCTCAAACAAGGGGCTTGTCTCAGCCACTAGCATTCTGGGACTGCAGGATCTTAAGAACTCACCTTCCAAAGGGACTGGCCTTCACAGCTCTTTAAAGCCATGACTCTGCAGCAAGAAAAAAGCAATCTCATTTTTCTAAGCAGTCAAAATGGTTGTTTGGAATTAAGTAGACAAGGCATGAAATGTCATCTGCTTTGTTATCATTAGGATATATTTATTGAATTCTCACGCCCACTTACTCATTCCAAGAATACTTATTATTAGTTGCAAGTCTCCCTCTCCCCTTCCCTCCCTCCTCCCCCTCCTCTCCAACCTCCTTCACCCTCTTGCCTTCCACTCACCTTTCTCTGGCACAGCAGTGAAGAACCCAGGCTATAGAATCGGAGCACCCACTGTATCCCAAGTGTGACTCACTGTGTGACTTTGGGCAAGTCCCTTTACCTCTCTGAGTCTCAACTTTCTCACCTATATAATGGGAAAAATAATAGAGGCCATCTCATGACAATCATATAAAGTAAATACTGAGCTATTGTTATCCTCATTTTGTGGCTTAGGATGTAAAATTCTAAGAACTCTAGGTTTTTAAGGCAAAAGAAACCCCAATAATGAGTGTGACCATGAGCCAGTTTAATGATTTGTATCCACCTGTAGGGTTTTCCTTTCTTTGAGATAATCAAGAAGCAGGATCATAATAAATAGCCTTGAAGAGGTCTCTTAATTTGTAGTAATACTTTTAAGCCAACAATGATAGACAGACCCCCCTGCCTCATGCCAGACACTGTTTTATGTGCTTTACTTACTTTGACTGATTTTTAAAATCTCACCATAACCAAACAAAGTAAATACTATCACTATGCCCATTTTACAGGTAAGGAAACTAAGAGCTAGCAAGATTAAATAGTTTCCATGGGGTCACAAAGCTGGGACCTGGTGGAGCTTGGGAATAAACCCAGGCACTTGGACTCTAGTGTATGCTGCTAGCTGCTCGCTACCCCATTTAAGATGAGACACAAAAGCTTTCCTGCAGACGTCAGGGTTCTCTGTTTCAAGTAGACCTGTCCCCTTGAGCACTCAATAAACAAAGAATTATTACCTGCCTAATCCTAAAACTCCTGGGCAGTAGACACAGGACTGATAAGAGCTGCTACCTGGTACTGCACAATGCCAACCATAGGTAAATTCACACCTCCTGCCACCGATGGGACTTTGAGGTGTCTATTAAAATGTCAGTGGCTCTTAGAGTTGAAGTTCTTTCTACATCATTTAGCACAACCTGGAAGGTCAGATTCATGTGGCAGCCAGCCTTCCCTTGGCAGTTACTTCCTTATTACTTCCCTACCCCTGCGCTCACTCTCAGAGATGCTACATCACAATAAAGATAGTTTAAGAGCTAACAAACCACCACTACTCCCTTGAGACCCAGAAGTGGTTGTCTCAAATCACCTTGCCTGCAGTCTCGGAGGGATATATGCCTCCAGCTGCTGATACCAGGCCTGATGTGCAGATCAAAGCAGCCATCTCCAGGCCCCCTGTGAGAGCAACGGGTGGACCCATCTCCGAGGGCAGGTGCCCAGCCTCATTGCCAGTACCCACTTAGGCAGAGGCGGGAGAAGCAGACCATGTCTAACACAGGTGCCTTCCCTTTTCAGGGCTAAAAGTTGTGAGTAGCAGGCTGAAATTCCTGCCCCCGTTTGAGACAGCATAATTCTAAATCCTATGTAACTTTTCGTCATAATGGGACACAGAATTCGCGCTAGTAATCACAGACTTTGTATTTGTACCTGTTTCTCCCATTGAATAGGAAGCAGTCAGCTGGAGCCTCCAATAGCTCTTATTTGCTATTGTGCTGAGTGGAGCACATCAGCAAAGCAGTAAGTCCTGCCTTGCATTCACAGGCCCTGAGAGTGCAGAGAAGCTCAGTTTTTAGCCCAAATGTGGCTGCCTGCTTGAAAGCACAGGCTCTTTCAGTATACTTTGTCTCTGTATCCATGAATCATAGTTCTGCCTCTGAAGGGTGAGGGTTTGTGTCAGACTCCCAAAACCGGTGTTTCCCATAAACTGTTCTTGCAAGACCCAACTGCCCTGTGCCATCCCACAAAGAATGAGGCTGTGATCACCCTTAAAGTTTCCCCAAAGAGAATACTGGCCTCTTAAATCAGCATGAGTCCTTGGGTAGAAAAGAAACCGGGCTCCAAATGAAAGACGTTGGGCAGGAGATGCAAAACTCCCTCTCCTACTTATTTCCTGTTTTACTGGGGTTTCACGGGAACTCACTTGTGGACAAACTCCGAGCCTGGGTCTTTTAGAAACCAAATCTTTTAAAATGTTATAGGACCAATTTCCCATCATCCTTTTAGCTTTCTCCTGTCCCCCTTCAGTGTGGTCAGCTGGGACCTAATTTGCACTCAGAAGGGCCAAGAGCCAAGCACTGGCAGCAAAGTCATGGAGAGCAGCCAGCGCCTGTGATGCTCGTCCGGACGGCCTGGCCTCACCTGGACAAGTGGCAGCCGGAAGTGTTGGCTGCACTTCCTCCTGCACATCCTCAGCCTCCAGAAGAGAAAAGGCATCCGGGGCTAGGGAGGGGGGGGGGGACATTGGTCACCTGTGTGCGGATGATAGGGATACAGGTTGAGTTTGGAAACCGAAATAAAATATTTGAGGCCCTGGAGAAATTCTGAGGGCTCAATTTTAACTTTATTTTTGAAATAACTTCAGACTTCTAGAAATGTTGCTTAAAATAGTACAAGGAATTCCTGTGTACGCTGCCGAACGAGGTTCCCTAGAGATTAACATTTTACTATGTTTGTTTTGATCCTCTCTGTCTTTTATATATGTATATACATATATATTAATTAATTATTAAATTAAAATTTAATATAAATTATATACATAATTTTTCTGAAGCATTTGGAAGTAAGCTAAAACTCAAGTGCCCGCTTTCCCCTATATATTTCAGTGTGTATTTCCTAAAAACAAGGATGTTACGTAACCACAGTGCAATTACCAAAATCAGGAAATTAACATTAATATAGTACTGTGAACTACTCTACAGATCTTGTCCAATTGTCCTATTCTTTTCCTTTAGAGAGAAAGAAGATTTTGATGTGTTGCCTAGGATCCCATCTAGGACCACATATTGCATTTGTCATATCTGTTTAGTTTCTTTTAATCTGAACAGTTTCTCAAGATTAATTGTCTTCCATGATCCTGGCATTTCAAAGAATATAGGCCATTTATTTTACAGAATGTCTCTCCATTAGGCTTTGTCTGACATTTCTTCATCGATAGATTCAGATTATTTACTTTTGGCAGTAATGGATGATAATCCTTACAAATAATCAAATAGGAATCCCTGAGTCCATAAGACATAAATAGAGAGATGAAGGAGAAGGAAAAGCTCTTCCTGACAGTAGAGTGCCAACTAAAAAATGTAGAAGGAATGATGGAATTTTTTAGAACCCCTGTTTGACAACCACTACAGTAAAAATTGGTTCCGGCAAGAGTCATCAATGGATACTAAACCTAGTGTATCAGAATATCTCCCCCAAAGATATTTATTAATCACAAAGGGGGAAATAGCAACTTTATAGTGGAGAAATCTGGTAGACAACCACCTTAACCAAAAGATTAAAGTTAGCATCCTCAGTAATGGGGAAATAGATAGCATGTACCTGCCGATATGATGAACAGAGGACACGACATCTCTTTCATGAAATGAAAAGACAAATTCCTGCCCAAAAGACTTAAGAATTTTAAAGAACTATAGTTCTAGCCATGCTGCATTCACACACAATAGATTCTGAAAACCTTTTCACCTTCACAGACCCCACCTTGGAAATCTTCCCAGGAGGAGCCAGCAACAGCCGGATAGAGAGCAAATCGTCTGCTTGGATGGAAACCACTTGGTGCAGAGTTGTGGACCATATGATACTCCTCGGACATCAGGGATGGTACAGGAATACCAATAGGCTAGCCTCCAAGATAGAAGGGTAACAGGAGAAAAATCAAATCTGTCTTCCCACAGTATCAATGGGCGGTGGGCCAGGTCGGAGAAAAGCACGAGTCGTGTGCCATTACAGGTTACACCAGACTCCCGGCCTGCCTGTTATTCTGTTCTGCTGTCAAAGCCAAACTTCATCTTGCCAATTTCGCACACCTGGGCACCTAACTGACAAATGAAAAGACCGGACCTCAAATGCCTTCCAGCATTGTATCTGGCCTGTCACTCCAGCTCAGATTTAGAGCGATACAGGGGAGGGGCTGGCATAATATTCTCCTCTCAGGTGTTCAAGCCAGAGAGGCCAGTGCTTCTTTACAACGCCCCCAGCCTTCGCCCCTCCCCAGACCACATCCTGCGTTACTCTGCCACATCTGCATTCTTTTCCATTGCAATTCCTTTCTGTCTTTCCGCCCTGACACTTTCTGATCCAGAGAGTTTTTGTTAGAATATACAGATCAAGGAAATAAGGACTTAGTACATAAAGAATCTCAGACAAGAAACACGCACGATGTTATGAGAGACGCCACACACTGGACTGCTTACCGAGGGGCTATTTCAAGTCTAAAGGTATAAGAATCAGTTATAACCCTGCAGGCTTTTTTGTTCAGAAATAAGTCATCTTAAAGAATTCATTAGAAGATATTCTAATTTTTAATATAAATTTTAAACTATCTGTGCTAACCTGAGAGAGATATTACACGAATAAATGAAATGCACAAATATCCTGAGACTCTCTGAGCTGTAGGTTTTCATCTTCGCCCCATCTTAAGACATCAATAAGAATTTTATTTCTAAAAGCACATGCCACCTTGATTATCAAAGACACTGACAGGAATGCAGCATGATTTGGATACAGAGATGGTTTTAAAGTTTGGGATGATAGTTTTGAATTGAGGCATTCCCAGTCTCTAAGCCAGCCCTGCTGGCAAGAAGCCAGGTCAAACCATGAGCTGAGTTAGGATTGTATTCTGTGGTTACAGAAATGTTTTCTTCTGTGTGAAGCTGTCCCATGCGGGGCTCAATCTGGCACCCATGTCTTAATGGGATGATTAACTTGGACTTCTGAATCATACCCTTCTCTCGGTTAACCCCTGGGGAAGGTGATAATAAGCCACAAGAAGCCCAGAGCACTGGCTTTACCTGCCAAGAGGCGAGTGAGGAGGCAAGAGGTATGATGAGACCACAGGAAGACTAGTGCTGTGACGACATCTCCTTCTCACACATGGTCCATGATGGTGGTGCCACTTGTCAGTCATCCCTTTTCTCTGAACTGCTGTGACTAAATGTTGGTTTCCTCTGGGATGAATCTGGGTTTTATTGGCTGCTCTTTAGCCTCAGCAGCAATGAATAGAGAAATGCTGCCTTCAGATTCTGGAATCTACTAGATTCATTGTTACTACCATGAACTCCCTACAGCCCACCTATAGATAGGTTTCAGTGACTTCACTTTCCAGGGCAAAGTCATAGAATGTCAGAGTTGGAAGGAATTTTAATTTTATAGATGATATATGGAAATGTTAAGTATAGGAAAGCTTTCCACACAAAAGCAAGTTGTATAAACTGGGGGGGGGGGGAAGGGAGAGGGGGGTACAACACAACTTTTAATCCCCAGAAACCATTAGTCTGCATTGGATAATTATAGCTGTGTCCTCAAGGCCCTCTTGCCCAGATTTGCTTCTTCTTAGACTGGCTTCCCCCTCTCACATTTAGAACAACAGGAAACCACCACTCCTAATTTTTACACTTGCTGTTTTTCATCTCTGGAAACTTTCCGTGGCTTATAGTTTCATGGAGGGTTTCATGAAGATTTAGCTTTTCCTTTGAACCTGCTTAGCCAATAAACCAATTATTTTTTCCTAAAGTGCAAAATGAGGAATCTGATTTGTTCTCAGCCAAAGTCAAAAGCTTAAGAAAATCTCCCTCATTTCCTAAAGTTTTCATCTCTGGACTGTCGGTACCAGCATATAGATTCCCAGTTGCCATGGGTCAAAAAGCGATGGAGGTGGTGGGGAGGCAGATGAGGATGAATTAGAATGATTAGAATGAGGTCAGACCAGAAACGCACCTGAGAATGGTTGGCTAACCATTAAGTCTGAGTTTCATCTTCTGGAACTGTTGCTTCTTATTACTACATATTGGGTTGGGGGAGAGGGTGTTGTTTAGGTGAAAAAGAGGAAAGCTAAAATGGAAGAGGAGAAAAATTCACTCCTCCATTGAAATATCAGCAGAAAATCTGTAGACTCTGTGTCTCTGCTTGTTTTATCAGTACAGTGTTTTTAATAGACCAAAAGAGAATCTTTATAAGATAATATGTATGTGAATAATGTTTATAAAAAGGGTGTAACATGCTAATCATTATGGACTATTGTATAAATAAACCTTAGATATGTAAAATATATAAACATATAAAAACTGTTTTCTAGGGCAGTGGACACTTTTCATATCTTTGTTCTAAAAAATAGAGAGTACCGGGGCTGGCAACTTATTTCTACATTGGTATATTCCACAGTAAAGCCAAAAGGTTTGGTGGGGTTTTATTTGTTTGTTTTCTGGTTTTGTAATTTATAATGATTGGAATGGATTACTTTGAAATGTGTGTTGTATATGTGTTGGCAGTGTTTGCCCACACAGAGTCATCAGAGGTCCGTTCCATATTTTGCATCTTGGAAAATCAAAAGGAATTTTCTAGTGAGAAGAAGAACACACAGAAGAAGCCTCCACTGTTGGGTAACTCAGATTTGTACCACTGACAGCTTCTTATAAGTCTGAGGAAATGGGAAGTTTAAGATCAAAGTTGTTGTCTCTCACTTAAACATTGGGTGTTGGATAATTTTTCTCCTGGGGAAGGAAGCACAAATTTTTGTTAAATTCTTTCTTCATGGACTTGGCATGTTCTAGGGGAAACCAGAAGGCATGGCCTTAGGCCACCTTGCTTCAGGACCACTCTCCACCCTCCGTTTTCAATGAATCATCCGCATATGAATTCTCTGTTTGATGTTCTGTGATTCGTTGGCAGACTCAGCACTTTTAGAGCCCAGAGTTTCACTTGTTTGGGTTTGTGGCTCTGAAGAAGTGTTAAGTTTGCGCTACCCCCCAAGCTGATCAGAAGAAGCAAAGGGAAAGTGGGGCTACCTTGCTGGAGGGGTTCACGCACACCTCTGACCGCCTCTGACCGCAGCTGAGAGAAGCACTGGGCCAGCAGCTGGTGCGTGAAATGCCACGTGCTCTTCACACAGCGAGGAGTCATCGTGTGAGAGTGGAGAGGTCACCCAAGTCTCCTTTACCAAAAATGCATATTGTTCCCAGCTGTAAGCTTGTGAAGCGCAATATGTGTTTTTGCATGAGACAATAAAAGAGGTTTATTTTCACTTAATAGACTTGTCCCTCAGGCCTGGTTTTTTCAGAAGCTGGCTTGGAGAGGCAAGTACTTTATCATGTATTAAATGTCAACATGAGCATGTTATTGTTCCCAAAGGGCTTTGGCTCCTGGCAGCTGCCCTGGACATCCAAAGGGGAGATGTGGGAGGAGAGGAGTCCCTTTGTCAGACAGGAATTGCTTAGTTTCAGTGGGGATGGCTGGGGACAGGAGTGAGTGACACTTCCCCTCAACGCTCACCAGGCTGAATTCACCTCCCTAGAACAAACTCTGACTTCTACAACCACAGGGGCCCAGGAAGTCCCCTTGGTCAGAAACCTTTTCTGCTTGCTTAGTGCAGAAGTTAGTAGCACATCCTCAAGAGCCTGACTGCCTGTCACTTACCAGCTGTGTGGCCTTGGGCAAGTTATTTAACCTCTGTGTGGCTCAGGCTCTTGTCTGGAAAATGGAGCTATAATAGCAGCTTCCTGAGGGATGCTGAGGATTAAATGTCTTAAAACATGTAGAGTGCTTTGAACAGTGCCTGGCACATACAAGCACTCAATAGAATTCATGTTTTACCACCTTCATAATGTTTGCGCTATCCACCAACCACTTATATTATTTACCTAATGTTATTTTAAATAACTCAATTTTAATCTGAAACAATAGAAAACTTGATGTACCAGCTGTGAATGGAAAATTATATTATTTGCTACAAATATAAGGTAACAGGAAGTAGCAATAGTAGCTGATATGTACTGAGTCCTTGCTATTTCCAGGTACTGTGCTGTGTCTCAACTTATTAGAACCCTCACCACCCCATCAAGTCAGTACTGTCATTTTACAGAGGAGGAAGCTGAGGTACTGAGAGGTTAGCAAATCTGCCTGTAGTTACACGATTAGTGAATGAAGGCTGCAGTTCAGCTTCAGACCCCAGGCTCCTCAGCATTGCGCTGTGCTGCCACGCTAACAAAAACAAGAGCATCCTATTCATGTGGGCAGCCCTAGGAAGCTCTTTTACCAACCACCTACCATGTGAGTAGGATGCTCTTGTTTTTGGAAGCCCAAAATCAAGGCGTTGGCAGGGCGGTGCTCCCTCCAAAACCTCTAGGCAAGGATCTTCCCTTGTCTCTTCCTGCTTCAGAGAGCCCCCAGTATTCCTTGGTTTGTGGCTGCATCACTCTAGTCTCAGCCTCCATATTCACATAGCTGTCTTCCCTCTGTGTGTCTCTACCTCTGTGTCTCTTGTCCTCTTTTTGTAAGGACAGCAGTCATATTGGATTATGGCCCGCCCTAATGACTTCGTCTTAATTACATCTGCAAGATCATTTCCAAATAAGGTCACATTCTCATATACCAGGAGTTAGGACTTCAACGTCTCTTTAGTGGGAAGGGGTGGGAGGTGGGGGCGTGAGGGGGACATTATTCAACCTGTAACAGTTGCCTACCTAAGGCTTTGAGTCTGGGGCTGAAGATTTACAAGTGCTAGAGAGCTGTTCAAGATCAGCAACAAGCTGAGACTTTCTCCTTTATGCAGTCAGGACTGAAGGAGTCAGGACAAGCGAAGGACAGTGCTCCTGTACTGCGGTGACATTTAGGGCCCAGTCCAGGTGCTGGTTCATTTTGATGTATACCTGAAACTAACACAACATTGTAAATCAACTATACTCCAATAAAACTTTTAAAAAATAATTTAAAAATAAAAACTGAAAATTAAATTAAATTAACTGTCTTCCGCCCCATCATCGGTACTTTGGGGAAAGAGGCTTAGCTTAGGCATGTAATAATTCTTGCAGCTTCCCAGACATCCTTTGTGAAAGGGGAAGATGGGGGGAAATGCAGCCTTCCAATACTCCAGGCAGGGTGGTGGAGGGCACAAAATTCACCTCTGGAATCTGCCTAATGTGGCTGGGCTGGGATAGCAAATTCAGACAAATAACAGAGTCTTCATCGGGGGTATGTGTAAAGAAAGGACAGCAGTAAATACAGTAGTGGGAAATCATTTATTTTCATCCCATTCCAGTGAAAACTGAAGAATAATCTCTCTACTAAAAGGGATTTGAGGGGAGGGTATAGGGAAGTGAGGAGGAGGAGTTTTCTTGCTCTGTCAAATGAAAGTTTCCTTAGTCGAAGGGGCCACACAGATTTCGTAGAGTTGCGAGGTCCTCATCTTGAGTTCCCGGGCCACCTGGCAGATGGAAAAAGGCCAGCAGCAGTGCACTGCCAGCCAGTCCTCACACAGCGTGCCCTAGGGGAAACCAGGTCTCTGTTCTGGCGCAATCACCCAGGCTCAGTTCCGTTACTCAGGGACCTCCACAGTATTACCTCATGGTCCATCTCATCCACTGCTCGCAAGACCCACCACCACCCTGAAGTCATCACCCAGGGACACAACTCCATCAGGTTACCCAAGTGCTCAGCAGTTCGACTCCTAATCAATCCTTGCCAATCAGAGACCTGCCTGCAGGACTTCGTACTTGAAACCATTGTCTTACTGACAGAGAGAAAATTCTCTGTCAACATCTTTTTTTTCTCCTCTTAGAACTTAATATTTATAATTATTTTATTTACTTATTTGGAGAAATAAGTACACATGGTCCCCAATAAGAAGGGATAGGAAGGAAAAAGTAAATCCCCCCTTCTACAGCTGTCCCCAGACACCCAATTACCGTCAGGGGGCAACCGTTGTTGGCAGTTCTTATATACACTTCCAGATAAATTCTATGTCTAGGCAAATATATATATAGATAGATATAGATATAGATACAGATATGTAGATATAGATATAGATTACACTTCTATGTACATAGTCTTCTAAGTAAATGGTTACATATTTCTATACTTTGCTCTTTTGTTCACTTAAAAATATATCTTAGGGATCATTTCACATGAATATATAAAAATATGCCTTTTTATCTGTCCACATCTTAGTAGGTATGACACACCTTAGTAGGTCTGTCCTCAATCTCTCATTGTACCTCAGTCTCAGCTGCGCTGGAAATTGTCTGGCTCTTTGAAGGGTCCCCAGGGAACCCCCAAAGTGAATTCTGTATATGCCAGATAGGCTACATTTTAAGTGAGATTATCCCAAGTTTATCCTCCAAATTTGGTGCACTTCTACCTGTCATCTTCTCTTGATGTAATAAAGACAGAGAAATAGAAGTGACCCATTGACCAACAATCTACATTATAATAGGTCCCCCTTGGAAATACCCTTCACAATGTGGCATTTTGGTTAATATACATCCTAGTAACAAATGAAATCAGAAATGTCTTCCCTTTCCTTTCCCAAAGTCTTCCAAGTGTGGTGTTTTTAAGCACCCTCACCCACACCTCATTTGTTTTTTCTAAATCACAGGCTTGAAAAGCATTCAGGTTCCCATACAGATCCAGCTTCATATATACAGCCAAACACACTTACCCGTATTTTATGTCTCTCTCTGGTGCCAATTCTCATTGCAAAGGTGGACCCAGGTAACAATGGCCAACAAAAACACTCTCCATAATGCCTGGCGATGTCACACTCAAGACACATGGGACAGAAGAGACCACAGAAACCTGTCAATAACCACATAAAAGCAAGCCAAGGTTCTTAGATGTGCTTGGAGCAACTTCACAACTCAAAGAGCATTTGTTACCCTTTGCCATCAACTTAAGGCTCATTGTCTCCCTGCAATCAGGGACTGGAATAAATAACAAGTTCTCAGAACTCACTGTATGAAAATTGCCATAACTGAGCCACATCAAAATTGTCTTCTTTTGTTTAACACTGACAATGCTGAACCTGCTATGATTCAGTTAGCATTCACTACAGTAATTGTTTTTCCTGTCTAGGAGTAATTTTTCATGGTTGAAACATAACTGTTGCTTCTATTATGTTCATCTATCTAATTTCAATATTTAATATAGACACAGTATATGATACTTTTGAATAGCAAGCATCTTTTTCTATAAATGTGATTGAAAGCTCTTTTATGGTACACCGATTCTGCCTGCTGTTCTTTTCTTTTTTTTTTTTTTGAATGGGTATGGCTGTGTGCCAATAAAACCTTATTTATAGACACTGAAATTTGACCTCAATATGATTGTTTTAAAGACTATTTTTCAGAGCAAAACCGAGAGGAAGGTACAGAGACTTCCCACATACCCCCTTCCCCCACACATCCATAGCTTCTTCCCCCATTATCAACATCCCCTACCAGAACAGTCCATTTTTTATCAAGGGTGAACCTGCATTAATACATCATCATTACCCAGACTCCTTAATTACCTTAGGGTTCACTCTTGGACAAATGCATAACACATGTAATGATTATACATCATTACAATCTTATACAAAGGATTTTCGTTGCCCTGAAATTCTGTGTGTTCTGGCTATTCATCTCAGCCACCACCCCTACACACTCCACTCCAGCAACCACTGATCTTTTTACTGTCTCCATAATTGTGTTTTCCAGAATGTCACAGAGTTGGAATAATACGGTATATAGCATTTTCAGATTGGCCTCTTTTACTTAGTCATATGCATTTAAGTTTCCTCCGTGTTTAAGCCTTTTCATGGCTTAAAACCTTGCTTTTCTTTTTAGTGCTGAATAATATTCCATTGTCTGGATATACAGTTATTATTTTTCCATTCACTTACCGAAAGGCATCTTGGTCGCTTCCAAGTTTTCTGCCTGCTATTTTTATCAGGTCTTTATTCTATTTCTCAGGCCAGTTTTCTCTAATGTTTGCAGTTTCATGTAGCCTCTGACATCTGCCAATTTTAATTTGTAAATTTGCAGAGGCTTGGTTCCTTGAACATCAACTGGAAACAGTTGGTCATTTATTCATTCATTCATCTTTAACTACTGATACTGTTTCCTACACATCCTGCATGAACCATTAACACAGAAGTTCTGTTTGAAATAAGTTTTGGGTCATGGACCATTTTGAGAATATGGTGATAGCTATAAGCTTACTCCTGAAGGGGAAAGAAAAACACATGTACACAGACATGCAAAATTGTGGTGTGGTGTTTTTCACGGGGTTCAAGGATCCATTGAAAACTATCATTGAATTGCAGGTTAAGAACCCCTGGTAAACGATTAAGATGTTATGTCATTGCAAAAGATGACAACCTTGATGAATACAAATAATTTGAACTATGAAACAGGAAAAAAAAACTAATCATAACCTTTAAAAATGTGTTCAATAAATATGTTATTGAGGCATAATTTATATACAAGAAAACACACAGACCATAAGTGTTCAGTTGGATGAATTTTGACAATCATATTCGCCTAAGTAACCAAACGTGTAGAACACTGATGTCACCCCAGAGAGTTCCCATGTGCCCCTTCCCAGACAATCCCAGCCCTCCCACCCCCACTCCAGACACAATCACTACTCTGATTTCTATTCCCATAGATGCGTTTTACCTCTTCATGGACTTCATATAAATGGAATCATGTTTACTTTTGTAACTGACTTTGTTCAACGTCATGTTTCTTGAGATTCAACTATGTTGTTATAGGCATCTGTGGTTTCTTCTTTTTATTGTTGAGTAGTATTTCTAACATATAGATGTTCTACAAATTGTTTACCCATTCTCCCATTGATTATTCCATTTTTTGCTATTATGAATAAATACTATGAACATTCATATACAAGTCTTTACATGGAAAAACATTTTCATTTCACTTGGGTGGATTCCTGGAAGTGAAATTGCTAACTCATGGGATAGATTTATGTTTAATTTTACCAGAAATCCACAAAGAGTTCTGCAAATTATTTGTACCATTTTACACTCCCACTAGCAATGTATGAGACTTTGTTGTTCCAATCCTCACCAACATTTGCTATTGTCAGTCTTTTTTATTTTATCCATTCTAATGAGTGTGAAATGGTAGTGGGACATAGCCTTCTGGTGCACCAGACACAAAGGCTCACATACCATGTCACTAGCATACTAGAAGAATTCCCTGTCAAAGACCTGTCTCTGTGGCCTCATCCCTCCCTCCCTCTTCAACAGTGAGGCGTGCGGAGTTTCACACCCAAATTCAGTGACAGAGAAGCAGAAATCTAGGAGTGCTGTTTTATCTCAGAACTTCCACGGGATGTGCCTGGACCCTGGACTTCTTCAATTTTGTATAAGGGGTGAGGTGGCACGTGTGCATGAGGGGCATGAGGACGGGAGGGGAAGGAGGACAAGGAGCAGCCTATCTTTGATGAACAGGACATCTATTTCATCAGGAATCTTAAGATAATTGCTAAATCATGTATTGTAGGCATCACTTAGCCCAAAGCAAACACTAAATTCAGCTTTGATCAAGTCTGGAATGTTTCGTCCCACATTTTAAAAATCATGACTCCTAGCGAGATCAGCAGGCCCTATTCAGCGCTGACAACTGATATGAACAGGTCAGGACAGCAAATGGCCCATGAACGTGCAGTGAGTTCAGAGTGGTAATACTGTATGCAACCCTGAGTTAGGGAACTTTGAAATCATGGCACGTAAAAATCAATCATTTTATGCATAAATTACAAAATACTGTAGTGTATACCCCTGCAAATAAAAACTTTATCAAAAATTGCATAATTATAAAGCCTGCAAGCTAAGTGAGTAATAAATTGTGTTTACACAATAACCTGAGCTGCACCACTTAAACCAGCAAAGAGAAATGACCACCATCCTCAATAAGCATATTGTAAAGTTGTTTTGTGCACTGGAACTCCTGTGCCTTATTTTTATGACTTGTGTTTTTTAATAATACATGCTGCTAATTTTATTTTTAAGCCTTTCCACTTGTATATCCATGATATCTAAGTGTTAGTTATGAGGTGGTACTAGATACTGAGGAAACACACCCAAAATTCAATTATCCTGGGACAAAAGTCAGATATGATAAAAAAAAAAAACACTATGAAAGCCAAAGTTTAATTATACAATAGATAATATTTATACAGATTTCACCATGTGCGAAGCCCTGATAAAAGTACTTCACATTTATTAACTCATTCAATTCTTACAATAGTCCTATAAAATTTACTCTTATCAGGCCCATTTTACAGATGAGCATACTAATGCCCAGAGGATTTAACCCATTTGCCCAAGTTCATGCATTTATTAGGAAGAGGCAGAGGTCACGTTTGAACTCAAGTAGTCTGGCTCCAAAGTCTTAACTACAACACATAACATATATGCCCAAATGTCCTCATGTTTTATGTATTTATCTAATAAACAATTGTGGGGTTGTGTGTTCCAAGACAGTGTCCTCACTACCACTATTTGGTATTGATTCCTGTAGGACAGTCTGAAATCATGCGACTTTTTTAGGAAAGATCCTTGGGTCAGGTATACTGGGATGGAGTACAGTGGGATAAACACTGTCCTCAACAGAGATGCACAAGGGTAGGAGGATGGAATCCTTTGTCTTAAGGAGGCTCTAGGAGGAAATTTTGCTACATAAATCACAGACCAAGGGTAAGTATCCAGACTATACAAAGAATTCCTACAAATCAATATATAAAGGATTAAACAAAAGAAGAAAATGAACATAAGACACGAACAGATAATTCACTAAAGAAGAAATACAAATGGTCAATAACAAATATGAAAAGTTGCTCAATGTCATTAGTAATCAGGAAGTTGCATATTAAGATGATCGGAAACTATTTATTACTGATAAGAATGCCAAATTTTTCTGTTTTT
The DNA here is from genome assembly GCF_030028045.1 of Hippopotamus amphibius kiboko. NCBI lineage: Eukaryota > Metazoa > Chordata > Mammalia > Artiodactyla > Hippopotamidae > Hippopotamus > Hippopotamus amphibius. The sequence continues at coordinate 156,088,814 of NC_080186.1, read as the reverse complement.
TAATACCAAATGTTGTGGGGCACCGTAGAGAAATAGGTACTCCATACACGATGGAAGTGGAAATTGGTACAGTCACTTTGGAAAGCAACTTGGCTGAATCTAGTAAAATTTTAAATACTCTGGGATCCAGTAACTCCACTTATTAGTGTCTACCCTAAAGTACTGCTTATGCATGCACACACAGAGGTGGGTACAAGGATATCCACTGCAGCATTATCTGTGGCTTCATATTTAAAACAAGTATACATTAACAGACAAAAATGTAAACAAACCATGAGGGTGTAGATCATGCTAGGGAATAATTAAGAACATAGTGAAAGATCAATTAAGTACCAACAGAGATAAATATCTCTAAGACATATTTCCAGTTAAAAAAATCAAATTGCATAATAATATTACAGCATAATACCATTTATGCTTTGTTTAAAGAGTTACGAAGGAGTAGTATATGTTACTAATAGATGCACATGTAAATACAGAGAAAAAGGTCTGGAAGAAAACCCTCCAAGTTGATTTAACAAAGAAGAGTGACATCGTTCCCTTTTCTCTCCTTTTTCATTTTTTTAACAAAGTGAACATATTCACATGTTGTTTGTGAAGTAAAAAAATATATACATGCAAGTATGTGTGTGTATTTCTTCTCCTTTTTATTTTATTTTTCTTTTTTTTAAAGACGCTCAGGCTCAAGAGAGAGCCAAGCCATAAATTCAGCCTCTTCCTCTTACACCTAAAGACCTGCTGGTTATATCAGTTCCCACAGCCTAAATGTTTCTGGCCTGTTCTCTGACATGAGCTCCACCCTCAAGCATGGAATGTAGTTCATTACTCATCCCTCTAACTCACAGAAGGAGCTGAGATAAAAAGAAGAAGCCTACACAAAACCCCAGTGTGGAGCCCCAGGGAGAAGAAGCAGGAAAGGTGGGTGGAAACTGCAGCAAGGCACATTTCAGATCAATTATCACAAAAAGGCAGAACCATCTGACAATAAGAGATGCTTAAAAAAGGAATGGGGCATGCTCATACATTGTGGGTGGGAGTGTAAATTAGTACAGCTTCTAAATGGAGAGCCATTTGGCAACATCTATCAAGATTTAAAACAGTACATACTATCTGACCAGCAGGTTTACTCCTCAGCTATTACCCAACAGAAAATCTCACACACATACAAAATGGCACCTATACTAGAATACTCACAAAGCATTGGTTTGAATAGCAAAAAGACTGGAAACCATATAAAGGTCCACTAGTATGAATTTTTGGATAAATAAATTATGGTACATTCATACAATGGAATCTATGCAGTAATTTAAAATGTTAGCTTCAGACGTGCTGATATGGTCTGATCACCTATATTGTTAAAACGAAATAAAGAGGCAGAACTGTGTGTATTTACAGTTCTATTATTTGTGTCAATTATATACACCATATATACAGAAAAAAATTTGGAAGGATATCAAAATATTAACAATGTTTATCTCCGACAGCTGGGATTATAGGATACTGCTTTCTTCTTTTATAGCCTTTTTTATTTTCTTTTTTACCATGATTATATGATGCTCTTATAATAAAAAAATTAATCTATTTTCATTAAAATCTTTTACATATTTACAAGCATATAGACTATATTGGGGCTCAGGTAAGAGTGGTAGTCTCTTATTGGGCAGGGCAGGAGAACAAGGATGGAGCTGCTGATTTTCATATACCAAAGGGGTAAGTACTTTTGAATTTTGCATCATGTGCCTGGTAACCTATTCAAAATCATTTTTTTTTTTAAGCACTGAGCTGGCTTCAAGGGAGAGGAGCCCTCCTCCCTGGAAATGTTCAGAAAGCCAAGGCTGTCAGGTCCTTGCCAGGCCTGCTGCAGAGGGGAAGTTAGACAAGCTGGTGAGGGGCCAGATCAGCAGACCCCAATATCCCTTCTGACTCTAAGTCTTTATGATTGTTTCAGTGAAGTGCAGGAAAGAAGGAAGCAACTGAGAATACAGGTTAAAATTCATTCGCTGATGTGTCGTTCAGGAAATACTCGTAAGCGCCTCCTATTAATCAGGTGCTCTGCTGGGTAAAACCAGTGAGCACGACCAGTGGTCCCTGCTTTCAGACTACAGTGTACAGTGTGCAGCTTACCCAGGATACAGTTCAGGGTCATGGATCCCAGTCTGAGGCCTTTTCATGCCCCCTCCCTCTTCCAGAAAACCAAAGAAATTCCTGGCCTGCTTCACCCTGCCTACCTTGGGCATCTGAGGATTCCTCGTCCACACAAAGCTCTTTACTGCCTGATGCTTGTGGTGCCTCCACAGGAAAGGTGGTTTCAGTGGCTGGTTCTTTCCCATCTTTCAGGTGTCAGCTTAAGTCAGTTCCTGAGGCCATCCTTTACCCTACGCCCTATAATTTTCTTTCAAAACACCCTGTTTATGTCCTCTATGGCACTTAGCTCGACTGCAATTATTTTGTCTATTTGCTCATTGCCTATCTCCTCTCAGAAACCATCTGTCTTATTCACTATTATGTCTGTAACACCTATCACATGACTACACATAGGTAGGAACTCAGTAAACACCCACTGAATTACAAACCTGTGTTGATTACACCTTCCACATAAACCTCCTCTGGGGCAACATCACAAACACCCCCAGCTGGAACAGCCAGGCTTTCACCCATGAGGCCATTTCACAGCCACTTATTTCACCTTGGTTTCATCTTCACATCTAAGCTTTCAGAAGCCACATCTTCAAAGGACACAGAAGCATCCATTTTCTAATCCCAGTGTAGTGTGAATTCAGATGAAAGTGCAGAGGTGGGAAGAGGGAGGCAGTTTAAAAAATAGAATTGCAATTAAGTGAAGAAGGAAAATGTCAAAAATAAATGGAAATCATTGCTGTTCATAATGTACCCTTTGCTTAATGGATAACAAATTGTAGAAGTAATCCTCAACATTTAATGGAAAACTGGCCCAGGATGGGAATCTGATGCAAAACAAAGTCATGGAAAGAAGATCTCCCTTTTGTTTCTAAGTCTGTCACAACTATTGTCGCAGTGATTTGCTTAAAATAAAACTTTGTGGGAATTTCCCTGGTGGCACAGTGGTTAAGAATCCACCTGCCAGATGGCTAACAAACACATGAAAAGATGCTCAACATCACTAATCATTAGAGAAATGCAAGTCAAAGCCACAGTGAGGTATCACCTCACACCAGTCAGAATGGCCATCATCAAAAAATCTAGAAACAATAAATGTTGCAGAGGCTGTGGAGAAAAGGGAACCCTTCTGCACTGTTGGTGGGAATGTAAGTTGGTACAGCCACTAAGGAAAACAGTATGGAGGTTCCTTAAAAAACTACAAATAGAACTACCATATGATCCAGTAATCCCACTAATGGGCATATACCCAGAGAAAACCATAATCCCAAAAGAAACATGTACCATAATGTTTATTGCAGCACTATTTACAATAGCCAGGACATGGAAGCAACCGAAATGCCCATCAACAAACTAATGGATACAGAAGATGTGGCATATATATACAATGGAATATTCCTCAGCTATAAAAAGGGATGAGATGGAGCTATATGTAATGAGGTGGATAGACCTAGAGTCTGTCATACAGAGTGAAGTACGTCAGAAAGAGAAAGACAAATATTGTATGCTAACTCACATATACGGAATCTAAAAATGGTACCGATGAACTCAGTGACAAGACAAGAACAAGGACGCAGATGCAGAGAATGGACTGGAGAACTCGAGGTTTGGAGGGGTGGGGGGTGAAGGGGAAGCTGGGACAAGTGAGACAGTACCATAGACATAGATACACTACCAAATGTAAAAGAGATAGCTAGTGGGAAGTTGCTGTATAACAAAGGGAGATCAACTCGATGATGGGTGATGCTTTAGAGGGCCAGGACAGGGAGGGTGGGAGGGAGTTGAGGGAGCGAGGCAATATGGGGATATATGTATAAATACAGCTGATTCACTTTGGTATACCTCAAAAACTGGTACAAGAGTGTAAAGCAATTATATTCCAATAAAGAGCTTAAAAAAAAAAAAGATTTCAATCAACAAAGGGAGCTTGTCAACCTAAATGTCCATCAACAGAAGAATGGATAAAGAAGATGTGGTACATATATACATTGGAATATTACTCAGCCACAAAAAGGAAGGGAAATTGTGTAATTTGCAGAGATGTGCACAGACCTAGAGGCTGTCATACAAAGTAAGTCAGAAAGAAAAAAACAATCGTATAATATCGCTTATATGTGGACTGTAGAAAAACAATACAGATGAATTTATTTGCAAAGCAGAAACAGAAATACAGACATAAAGAATGGATGTATGGATACCAAGGGCTAGGGGGGTTGGGATGAATTGAGAGATTGGGACTGACATATAAATACTACTGAGACTATGTATAAAACAGATAACTAATGAGAACTTACTGTATAGCACAGGGAACTGTACTCAATGCTCTGTGGTGACCTAAACGGGAAGGAAATCCAAAAAAGAGGGGATATATATATACGTATAGCTGATTCACTTTGCTGTACAGCAGAAACTAATACAACATTGTAAAACAACTATACTCCAATAAAAATTAATTAAAAAACAAAACAAAACAAAGGGAGCTTCTTTTTATGATTGGTCTTATTGTCATAAGAGTAGCACACTTTCTTCACAGAAATACTAGAGATAAGCAAAAAGGAAAATTATTCATTAGTGTACCACCTGGAGACACCTGCTGTAAACATTTGTGTTTGTATCCTTCCAGATATTTTTCTAAATATTCCCACCTCAAAATAATATCTAATGTGCATGGTTTTACAATCTGATTCTTTAACTTAAAAATGTATCCCATCTCAGTAAGTACTATTCTACAACATGACTTTTCATGGCTGTATAATAATTCATTGTATGGAAGCCCCCACTGAACATTTAGGCTGTTCCTGATTGTTATTGCAATAACCAATGCTTCAATATTTAATGATGCTGCTAAATCTTTGTACATGATTTATTTCCTTCGACTAAATGCCTAAAAATGTAATTACTAGGTCGAAGGCTACATAACACTTGAGGTCCTTTTTATAGGTATTGCTAACCATTCACCGGGAAGCTTGTACCAATTTATGCTCCATCAGCTGCAGATAATGGAGCCTATTTTGTACATCTTTAAGTACAGTGGACTTTGTCATTTAAAAAAATCTTTGCAGTCACCACCTATTCTATAAAAACATCCACATGGCTGAAAAGCAAGATTCTTCCTGCCAAGGAGTGTATTTGAGTCACTAGAATATTAGTTCAGTTAATCTGAAACCATTTAATTTCTGTCCTTGTGTCTGACGCAGCTTTTCTACCCACTGGTGCCTTAGGAGAGAAAATAGTAAAGGAGAACTTAAAGGAAGAGAAAAAACATACAAACTCTCCTATCTCTGCAGACACTGAAGAGGCCGGTGCTCCAGTCCCCGCCAGTCTGGACAATCGCTGTGACTGTGGTGCTGCCACTGGCTCCCGGAACAGGCTGCTTCACCACAGCTTGGACTGGTGCATGGCTCCTGGAGAGTCAAGGATGGTGATTAACTTGGAAACAAAGAAGATGGTTCAGAAGGATAATCATCAAGCCAAGACAGCGATAAAGAGATAGGGACTGAGTGATGCCCAGTGACTCTTATTTCACAGCCCAAGCTGACCTCACCATCTCCCTCCCCCCTCCTCCATCACATCTCCTCCTCTGATTTTTTGCCCCATTTCTATTAATGCATTATTATTCCAAGTTCTGTCACTCAAACTCAATGTCCAGTCTACTTCCTCAGTGTTTCTCAGTGTTTAATAATTCACAAATTTGGAACCAAGAGGCCTCAGTTCATGCCCCAGCATGCCACTTCCTGGAAGCTTGACCTTGGTTAAGTGGCTTAACCTCACTGCTTTGTTTGTTCAAATTTACGATGAAAAAAACTACCTCACGGGGTTATTATGTGGACTGAAGGACATGTAATTAGTTTATTGTGCACAGAGCATGTATAACAAGGTGACCCTGAGTGAGGCTATACCGTAAGGATTTTGAATCTTTGTTGAAAAGACAAATAAGGAATTGGACTGAATGGTACATCTAAATCTGGACGAGGCTATTGAAGTGGAACAGGTAGTATCATTTAAATGAATAACCCAGACTTCAGAATATATCTTGATATCAAACTACTATATGATTTTTCTAGCACAGCCACAAAGTACAATTTTGGTTTGATTTTCCCTGAAGGACAGAGATATTCCGCTCATTCTGAAATAGAAATATAGGCCCAGAGGATGAGCTCCAAAAGGGAGGTAAGAAAAAAACTTCCTTCTCTTTCTGGGGCTAAAAGTTGGTTTTGCCTGAACGCCTACCATAGGGATACCTGGAGTAAGTCCTATAGTGAAGGGTAAGCTGTTACCTAGTGTCATGGACGAGGTGGGTCAAGAGTGGGGCAGAGGGGCCCCAGAGTGAGTCTGAGCCTGTATATAGCAGTAGTTACTCTCTTTTCTGCCGCCCTTTTAGCAAGCTTCTTTAAGAGTTTTGCACCTGGTCTCTGATGTGTTATGAGGAAATAAAGAGCTTGCCTCATATTTGAGAGAAAATAAAGAGAATTTCTTCCTGTAACAGCTGTTGTTACAATGTCACCAAAATTCCGCACCTGAGACATAAAGCAGGCCAGAATAGAACACCCCTCAGCATCCTTAAGGCAACACCCTGGGGGCATCTTGGTAACACCTACGGAGCCCTTTGAAAACCTTTGACTTGGGACATGAAATCCAATGGGATTTCATGTTACTATAATATGGGGAGCATTGTTCTTGTTATTAATATCCATGACTCTTTTTCATTCCACCAATACTACTCAAGTCCATATCTTTCCAAACCTGACAGCACATTAGCTTGTTAAAAAACAAACTCCCAAGCCTAACCCCAGACCATAGCACAGGACTCCAGGGATGAGGTATAGAAATCAGTATTCATAACAAAGTCCCCAGGCAATTCCCACGTAGTCATGCTGATAACAGCCTGAAACCTGATACAGGTGGACTTGGAGACCATTGATGATCACTGCAATAGCTTTTGCGTCTCCTACCAGGTAGGAGGTGATGGCAATGTAACAGAGGTGGCAAGGAAAATAGAATAGGAGGTAGGCTGGAAGGGAAGAGGATGCTTGGAACACAGCCAGTCTACAGTGCCAGTGGGACATCAGGGGCATCCAGCCAACAGCTGGGAATGCTGCACCAGAGCTTGGGAGTGACCCATCAAGAAGTATGAGGTAGAGCTATGAAACATCCCCACCCTTTTATCCATTCAGCATTATAGAAAATGTCTGGGGTCTAACAAGCCTACAAAAGTGTTTGAGACCTGGAAAAAAGTATTGGCTACAAAATACAAAAACTGCAAAGTAGAAATTAGTTAATGCTCAATTAAACACAAAAACCTAGCATATCTATCTCATGAATGTCAAATTTGGAATTCGGACATATTTTATTACATTAAAAACAATTTATAATTCTCTCATTTTGCAAAAAGAAAAAAAAATTCCCAAGAATGAATGACCACTGAGAAGCAGCAGCCAATCATAAATTAAATTACTCATAGCCAAATAATTTCAAAAGCAAAGTTACAAAAATCCTTTCACTTAGTATACAGCCAAAAAAATGGACATAACATATGGTATGCATACGTTAATATATTTGCTATGATGTGGGTTAGAGCCTATTGCTATGGACTGAACTGTATCCCCCCAAATTCATATGTTGAAGATCTAGCTCCCCACGTGACTGTATTTGGAGACAGGGCTTTAAGGAGATAATTAAGGTTAAATGAAGAATAGGGGTGGGATCCTGGTCCGCTAGGACTGCCGGCCTTATAAGAAAGGAAAGGCCACGTAAGCACACAGCGAGAAGGCTGCAAACCCGGAAGAGAGTCCTCACCAGAACCCGACCATGCCGGCATCCTGACTCTGGACTTCCAGCCTCCAGAACTGTGAGAAAATAAGTGTCTGTTCTTTAAGCTACCCAACCTGTGGTATTTTGTTATGAAATCTGAGCAGACTAAGACACCTATGAAGATTTCAAACTGGTCCTGAGGAAACTACCTCTATACATCTCTTGTCTCTTCTACTTCCATGTGACCTCCTTGAGGTCAGAGGGCACCTGCTGCTTCTCCCTGCATCCCCAGAACCCAGCACACTCTTTGAAACCTAGTGGGTGCACAACATTTGTTGAATTGATTAAATTGAATTCATATATCTCTTCCATTATATTTGCATCCTCCTCAAATCTAGCTAAAAATTATGTGACCTTAACCATGTTTCATTCTCTAGTAAACACGCAACTCTCAGGTGTGAACTGATTACATAAAAACACCCAGAGTTTTTACTGAGAGTAGCCTAAAAGCTTCTTGCATGCCTCCACACAACCCAGGGCATTTACCTCTCAACGTGATCCCTGCAAGTTGGGACTTCCATTATTACACTAAGAATTTCCAATGATTTTAGTGAAGAAGTTTCTTAGGGCTGGGCCCCTAGATTAGATTTTCCCCTGAAATGCACTTATAGCTTGGAGCCCTAGAAGAAAATTTTCTGCTTCTGTCTCAGCATTATATATGTAACACCTATTATTATGGCAAGGAAGACTGTCCTCCAGCTATTTCAAATCAAATAACTATGAGGATAACTTTTCCTTTGTGGGAAAAAATGTTTTTTGTGTGTTTGCCTAATTTTGAGTTCAAGAACTGTATTATTTTCTTTCCTTAATACTTGGAATCTTTGGTGATTTTTATATTAAAATGTATGAATTGACATGCCTTAGCTAAAACATTTCAGTTTAAGATTATAGCTCATGTGTCAAAATTAAAATAAGAAGCATAGCTACCCTTTAATGAGCACCTGCTATGTGCCAAGCACTTAATAGTTCCTTTAAGAACTGAATAATTATTCAGGGGCTGCTACAGGTGTCAGAGTAAAGTATCTACTGCAGCTGTCTGCATAGCTTTTAGCTCTGTATATTACTCTAGATAGAATCTTACACTACCATTAATAGGAATGAATTTGGAAGCAGTGGAGTTCATGGTCACAGAGTTTCTAAACCAGAGCAGCTATCCATTTGCCATCAAATCCAGCAAGTTCTTCATTTAGTGCAACGAGGACAGAGCTTCGATTCAGGCATGCTAAAGTTCAAATGTGGCTCAGCTGCAGTCTAGTTGTTTCTCCTTGGAAAACACAACTTGTCTCAGCCCTCAGCTCTGGTCTCCTCTTCTATAAAATTGGATTTAAAATATCCTACCCTGCATAGTTGCCCTGAGGATTAAACAAGCTCATATACTTGGCATATGGTAGGCATGCAGTCAATGGCAGCTAATGTTATTATTTAAATTAAGGATCCTGCACATACCCTGGGGCATCCTGTACACTTTTCTGAGAAACAAAGAACAGAGGAAGAACTGGGGCAGGTTCTCAGTTGTCATATGTGCTACCCAAATACCTTAAAATTCAATCAGCCAGAGCTTCCTAGGTGGCGCAGTGGTTGAGAATCCTCCTGCCAATGCAGGGAACACGGGTTCAATCCCTGCTCCAGGAAGATCCCACATGCCGCGGAGCAACTAAGCCCGTGCGCCACAGCTACTGAGCCTACGCTCTAGAGCCTGTGAGCCACAACTGTTGAGCCCATGTCCTGCAACTACTGAAGCCCATGTGCCTAGAGCCCATGCTCCGCAACAAGAGAAGCCACGGCAATGAGGAGCCCGCGCACCACAACGAAAAGTAGCCCCCACTCACCACAACTAAAAAGAAAGCCTGCACACAGCAAAAGAAAAAAAAAAGAAGACCCAACAAGCCAATAAAAGAAAGAAAGAAAGAGAAAAAGAAAGAAAGAAAGAAAGAAAGAAAGAAAGAAAGAAAGAAAGAAAGAAAGAAAGAAAGAAAAAGAAAGAAGAGAAAAAAAAGCACATGGAAAGTTGAAAATAAAGGATGGAAGAAGATATATTAGGTAAATATGATGTGAAAGAAAGCTGGATAGTGATCTTAATAAATTAAAAAAATAGAAAAAAAAAATTCAATCAATCAGGATGACTAATCATCCCAGTTTGCCCTGGCCTAAGGGTTTTCCCAGGATGGAAAACTTTCAGTGTTAAATTCAGGACAGTCCCAGGCAAACCAAGAGGGCTGGTTACCATAAAGGAAAGAAGCAGAGAGAGAGGCTTCAACTGGTGGGAGGCAGGAAACAGACTCCAGTCATTCTAGTTATCGGCTCCTACCAAGTGGCAGTGTTAAGAAGTGGATGAGATACACAGCCTTCCCCCTTTTCAACCTCACTCTAACCTTCACCTCTTCTAGCAGCTAAACACATTCCCCACTGCATGTCCCCAGACACCTGGTGCTTCAGCCTGGGGGGTTTCTTCCTTAATGAAACTTGCAGTACTATGAGTTTGTTCCACCTTCCACTGAGGCCTCCTTGATTAATCATTTCAAACTCTTAACTGAAGTCAAAACTCTTGAGTTTTGATTTCAAAAGGGTGGAAATTATTGGCAGCAACCAGAAATAAAGTTTCACTTGGTCAGTGTTCAACATTTTAAGTTAAGAATAAAGAACTGCCTTTCATCCAAGCCAGTTCTTCTCTCTTCACCAGCCAAGCAAGGCCAGAAGGAACTAATCAGTTGCCCCCTTTTCAAGTACACATGGGAAATGATAGCAGGTACTTTCTTCCTGGGCCCAGTTTTCTTTTTCCTGGCTCCTTATAAGAAGATACTGATTTGATATTCCAACCAAAGCACAAAAGCTGGAGGTAAAATCACCCTACTCCCTACCTCAAGTTGGAAATAAAATGTTGTTCATCTTCAGATGGTATCAGTGAAAGCAACAGAGGTGAGTGTGTGTTGAGAAAGGAAACATCCTCAGGAAACTTAGCGAAGTAATTTCCAAACCAATTCATAGTTAATAGGTATTTTCTTGTCACTTGGGATATCCTTTTCCCTTCAACAATAAGCTGACTGATTCTAAACCTAGGTTCAATCCAAAATGAAACATCTAAAGAATGTTGCCTTGATATTCTGGAACCTGAGGTCACAGCAGTGTAACTGCCAGACATCTTATTTCTTTAAAGATAGGTACACACTTAACTGTGGGCATGTCCATCTTACTGGCCTAAAGGGAGATACTACTGAAGATTCGGTATAAGTTGAATAAAAAGAAAACTTTCCCTTGGTAGAAAAATCCCTTTGCTTTAAGAGATAACTCTAGCAAACATTTATCTAGCTAAGTGTCACCTGACCTTTCCTTAGGGGACTCAAAAGGCTACACATTTCCACCATGCCTTGTAGCTGAGAAGCTGTGGGGGCCTCTCATTATCCCCAGGGCTGCCGGTCCAATTCAGCAAGAGGGTACAAGTCCTACAAATAACCTGAAAAGAGACAGAAAGAAAGGTCTTTCAGCACAGATATTGTGCTTGAAACTACCTAATAAAAGATGGTTTCCTAAAGTTTAAGCTATGCTAAGTTGTCCCAAGCCTCTAAGGATTTTTACAACTTCTAGAAATCTCCTACTCTTCCATGGACTTCACTGATCACGCCAGGAAAGTGGTGCTGCTTCTTCCCTACACAGCCCAAATGGAATCTGTTAAACAAAGCAGGGCTTGGCTGGTGATTGCCTCCCTACTGCTCTGAATCTTCAGGGTCTTAGGAGTCTCTGAAGTATGCCTCTAGAGCACATCTTATAGAGGCACAGATATCAGAAACACTAGGAAAATGTTCCTAGAGGAAGAAAATTAGAGAAAATTGCACATTAAGGGGAGTGGTCTGCAATCATAATTCAATGTTATTTATACTAGAAAGACAACAGGAGGAAACTGCCAATGACACTATATATTCTTCTCATCAGACCCATAGAGAATGACTGTTTAGGGTTCCGAATTTCAAAGCATTTACTTAAATAGGGTTGTTAGCAAAAGCCTATATAATACCTCCTAAATCAAGATCCTTCGGATACAGCTTCTTAATTGCCTTCACTCACTAGGTTCCGGGCAACTCTCATTATCTTCTTAACTGTAAGGATGCAACCTACATGAAGGACAGCCATGCTTCTTCTGCTTACCACTCTATTCTACGTGCTTAACACACTGTTTGAAACACTGTTAGTAAGCACTCAATACCTTGTTGAATAAATGTGCTATATATGAAAATTCAAGTTCATAAGAATAACAGAAATTAGGAAGTGATTATTAGCTTTGCAAAAAGATTTACAATAAGATTCCTTTGAAGAATGAGTAACCATTGCACAGGTAAGTTGTTTCCATATTTTAAAATTTCATTTGCCCCAACTTTCTTAATCAAACATCTATTGTATGAAGTGAGCAATCCACATGCCACACAGCTCTTTCACCTGAAATTAAAATAAGTGAAAAAGAGAAAGAAGAAAAAGGAATGTTCTTCATAGAAGAATGACAACTATTTATGGACAAGAAATGATAACTGAAACCCAGTCCTCTGAAACAGAGTTCCCTGCTGAGTTAATGATTAACCACTCTATCCAAAACTTTTTCTTTCTTGTCCAGCCCCTCTTCCCCTCAGGACTGAGGAGTATCAAAGAAAAGCGGGGACTGAAATTGAGCAGGACCTTGCAGGGCCCTCTCAGATACAGAAGCCCCTCCACGTTCTCCGCTTTTATTTGTAGAAAATGACTGTAGTCTCCTAGGCCTTCCCCTTAAGTTCTAAAGAACAGAATAAGGCAAATACTAATTAGGGAAGTGAGGGAATGCAAAAATAAAGGAAAAGCAAATAGTTCGGTGATAAAACAGAGGCCAAGCTCCTCCTAAAGGGATATACATAACAACCTGATGCATATCTTCCAGCTGTTCTACAGAAACTAAGACCCCCTGACCTGGTAGAAGGTGGTGACTATCTGCTGACCATAAGCACAGAAATTTCAAGACTAGTTGGAACCAGAAGGTTGATGATTAAGATTCCCAAAACATTAGCCTGTTACCTCACCACCGAAGTCCAGGAGCTACAACCCTCATCCCAAATGTTGCCTTTAAAGACTCTTACTTGGAGACTTCCCTGGTGGCACAGTGGTTAAGAATCCACCTGCCAATGCAGGGGACACCAGTTCAATCCTAGTCCACAAAGATCCCACATGCCACGGAGAAACTAAGCACATATGCCACAACCACTGAGCCTGCGCTCTAGAACCCATGAGCCACAACTACTGAGCCCACGCACCGCAACTACTGAAGCCCGCTCACTTACAGCCCATGCTCCGCAACAAGAGAAGCCACAGTACTGAGAAGCCAGTGCACCACAACTAAGAGAAGCCCCACTCACCACAACTAAAGAAAGCCCTCATGCAGCAACGAAGACCCAACGCAGCCAATAAATTAAATACATTTTAGAAAAACAAAATAACAAAAAGCTCTTACTTGAAAGCCATCAGGGAGTTCTGGTCTTTTGAGAACAAGTTGCTAGGCACCCCGCAAATAAATGCTGTACTTTCCTTCACTACAACCCAGTGTCAGTAGACTGGATTTGCTATGCAGCAGGCAAGCAAACCCAAGTCTGGTTTGGTAATAATTTTGGCATTAGAAAAACCACCATTTTGACAGTCTCCAACATAATTTACTCTGGAAAGGATCAGGGATAATAAAACCATTAGGTTAAAAATTGGGAACAGGGCATTCCCAAGGTGCCAAAACATCACTCTACAGATTTCTAATTGTAAAAGAAATAACAGATCTTAACTCTGGAGAAATACTCAAAATGTATCTTTACAATGGAAAGTTCTGTAAATGATCAAAATGTATCTTTAAAATGAAGACTTTGAGAAATTAAAAAATTTAGCATCACTAAGAGTAGGATAAACTGATATTACATATCTCTTGATATGGTACAACAGGAGTAATGATCAACCTAAATCTCATTGCCTGCAGACCACGCTGTCCAACAGAGATAAAACGCAAGTCACATATGCAATTTAAAATTTTCCAGTAGCCACTTTTTAAAAAGTAAAAAGAAACTGATGAAAATAACTTTAATATATTTTATTTAATCCAATTTATTCAAAATATTATTTCAGCATTATCTCAGTAATCAACACAAAAGAAAATTATTATTGAGGTATTTTATGTTCTCTTTGTCATAGTAAGTATTTGAAATCTGAAGTGTATTCTATACTTTTACAGCACACCTCAATGCAGACTGCTCGCTTTCAAGTCCTCTACAGACACATGTGGTTAGTGGCTAAATTACTGGACAGCACAGCTCTAGACCTTACTCCAGTATATGGAAAACAAGGGATACAACAAATTACCACTTACTCCTCCAAAGTGAAAATGCAGTAAGTACTTCTTTGCCACATTCCTTAAGCCCTCAGGAGCAAGGATCACGTCCTATCCTGTTTGTTTTTCATGTGTGTGGGTTTGTTTTTTTTCCCCTACCTTATAACTAAGCTTCTAAGGACAGCAGTGAGCAATTAGAAAACTTAACTTTGCTCTAAGTCTTGGGTGGCATCCGAGTATTTTCTAATACAGATATGAAGCTATGTCCAAAGATATTAAGGAGAGAAAACAGCATAACAAAGTCATATCAGCTAACATTGAGAACTTACCGGAGCCAGGCACATAGATATCTAGTAAAGTTATTAGAATGACTAAGTGAATGAATTTTTCAGGAGAAAAACAGAAAGACACAACTACCACAAACTATAAAAGACATGAAGGATCACATCATCTCATTCCCACCTCAAAAATTTGCAGTGACTCTCTAGCTAATTAAATCAACTTGAATTTTGGCCTGGAATCCAAGAATTGTTATAATAAGGCCCAATTTACTTACCTGTTTCCAATTTCTCTCTCATTCCTCCAAGATAAACATTCCATTCCTGGCATTATCTCCCAAACAAGCCATGCATTTGCTTTCACCTCACAGCCCTTATTCACACCTGGTTCTAAAAGCTAGGAATTCGGCCCTGCTCTCCTAGCTGTTACTCCAATCCTAATCATCCTTCACATTCCACCTCATCTGTGAAGCCTTATCTGTCTCGAGTCCATAGAAACTTCTCCCTCTTCTGACCTAACAGCCCTGACATGGCTGGCGTTAGTCAAATACATTCCTGTTTCCCATGAACCTGTCTTATCAGCACTTTCCATTCAAGGCTACTGTCTCCCCAGTCACTGCTGTGCAGGTATGAATGTGTTACAACAGTTCATTTGTAACTGGGGTGCGAGCAAAAATGGATGCCCCACTTGTGATCTGCATGAAAGGGCAGTGTGAAGTGATTCGTTTTTTGTGGTCAGAGGGTGTGTGTGTCCACACACTTCTGCCCACACTGTCAACACTCTGCAAAAGCTTTATTTTGAGGTGCTAATGCATCCTCCCATAGTCCTGATCTTGCTCCATCGGACTTTCACCTGTTTGGTCCTCTGAAAGCAGGCCTGCAAGGACAAAGATTCACTTCTGATGAAGAAGTGAAGATAGCCATGCATTCATAGCCATGCATTCGTGGGCTTGCAGCTCAGCCTAAAACATTTTTTAATGAGGGAATATGAAAGCTTGTTGACAGATGGACAAAGTATATTGAAAAGCAAGGAGATTATGTCAAGAAATGATGTATCTGTCTTCTCTAAAAGTTAATTAAGTAGTGAGGTAGATCGACCTAGAGTCTGTCATACAGAGTGAACTAAGTCAGAAAGAGAACAAATACCGTAACTCATATATATGGAATCTAAAAAAATGGTATTAATGAACTCAGAGGCAGAGAAAGAATAAAGACGCAGAGGTAGAGAACAGACTTGAGGACATGGGGAGGTGGGGAAGAAGAAGCTGGAACAAAGTGAAAGAGTAGTACTGACATTTATATACTACCAAATGTAAAACAGCTAGTGGGAAGCAACTGCCTAACACAGGGAGATCAACCCAACGATTGCTGATGACCTAGAGGGGTGGGATAGGGAGGGTGGGAGGGATGCTTGCGAGGGAGGCTTAAGAGGGAGGGGATATGTATAAATACAACTGATTCGCTTTGTTGTACAGTGGAAACTGGCACAACAGTGTAAAGCTATTATACTCCAATAAAGATTGAAAAATAAAGTTAATTAAAATAAGTTCTACAGCCAGAATGTGGATAATTTTTGACTCACCTGCGTATGAATCTGATAATCATGACTACCTGATGCAATGGGAAATATTACCCTGTAGTAGTTTTGCCAAGACTTTAAAATCTGAATCCAACCATGAGAAAACAGACAAATCCAGATTGGCAAACTTACTAACAACTGGCATGGGGTCATCAAAAATGTTACTGTTATGAAAGACTAAAAAAGAAAAGCTGAGAAACTCTTCCAGTGGGAAGGAGATCAAGAGACATGACCACAAAATGTAATGCTTAATCTCTGAATAGATCCTGAAAAAAAAAAATGGTGAGATAGTGGGGAAATATTACCTCATTTGTATTAGGAAAGCGTATTACATAATATTATTGCTAAACTATACTGGGCATATAAAATATATTCCCAATGTTACATTTCTTGGGCAAGATATATGCATATTGTGATTATGCAGGAGAATGTCTTAGTTCTTAGGGGTTACACGCCAAAGTACTGCAAGGTGAATTGTCATGGTATCTGCAACTGACTGTTAAATGGTTCAAAAATTTTTTAAAGTATATTCTAAATGCAAGGTGGTATCGTGGATAGGATCCTGTAATAGCAAAAAGACATTAGTGGGCAAAAGACCCCGAATAGCCAAAGCAATCGTGAGAAGGAAAGACGGAGTTGATGGAATTAGGCTTCCTGACTTCAAACTATAACACAAGGCCACAGTGATCAAGACAGTATGGTACTGGAACAAAAATAGAAAGGAAGACCAATGGAATAGAATAGAGAACCCAGCCGGGCACGGTGGCGCGTGCCTGTAGTCCCAGCTACTTGGGAGGCTGAGGCAGGAGGATCGCTTGAGCCCAGGAGTTCTGGGCTGCAGTGCGCTATGCCGATCGGGTGTCCGCACTAAGTTCGGCATCAGTATGGTGACCTCCCAGGAGTGGGGGACTACCAGGTTGCCTAAGAAGGGGTGAACCGGACCAGGTCAGAATAAAGAACCCAGAGGTAAACCCAAACACATATGGGCACCTTATCTTTGACAAAGGAGGCAAGAATATACAACGGAAAAAAGACAGCCTCTTCAATAAGTGGTGCTGGGAAAATTGGACAGCAACATGTAAAAGAAGGAAATTAGAACGCTTCCTAACACCATATACAAAAATAAACTCAAAATGGATTAAAGACATAAATGTAAGGCCAGACACTATAAAACTCCTAGAGGAAAACATAGTCAGAACACTCGATGACATACATCAAAGCAAGTTCCTTTTGTACCCACCTCCTAGAATAATGGAAATAAAATCAAGAATAAACAAATGGGACCTAATGAAACTTAAAAGCTTTTGCACAGCAAAAGAAACCAAAAACGAGACAAGACAACCCTCAGAATGGGAGAAAATACTCGCCAACAAAGCAACAGACAAAGGATTAATCTCCAAAATATACAAGCAGCTCATGC
This sequence comes from Hippopotamus amphibius kiboko, assembly GCF_030028045.1. Lineage (NCBI taxonomy): Eukaryota > Metazoa > Chordata > Mammalia > Artiodactyla > Hippopotamidae > Hippopotamus > Hippopotamus amphibius. The sequence goes on along the minus strand of NC_080186.1, from coordinate 156,071,271 downwards.
AGCTTAATACCAAAAAAGCAAATAACCTAACCCACAAATGGGCGGAAGACCTAAATAGACATTTCTCCAAAGACATACAGATGGCCAACAAACACATGAAAAGATGCCCAACATCACTAATTATCAGAGAAGTGCAAGTCAAAGCCACGAGGTATCACCTCACACCAGTCAGAATGGCCATCATCACAAAATCTAGAAACAACAAATGTTGCTGAGGGTGTGGAGAAAAGGGAACTCTCTTGCACTGTTGGTGGGAATGTAAGTTGGTACAGCCACTATGGAAAACAGTTTGGAGGTTCCTTAAAAAACTAAAAATAGAACTACCATATGATCTAGTAATCCCACTACTGGGCATATAACCAGAGAAAACCATAATCCAGAAAGAAACGGGTACCATAATGTTCATTGCAGCACTATTTACAAGAGCCAGGACATGGAAGCAACCTCAATGCCCATCAACAGATGAATGGATAAAGAAGATGTGGCATATATATACAATGGAATATTACTCTGCCATAAAAAGGAATGAAACGGAGCTATATGTAATGAGGTGGATAGACCTAGAGTCTGTCATACAGAGTGAAGTAAGCCAAAAAGAGAAAAACAAATACTGTATGCTAACTCATATACATGGAATCTAAAAAAAAAAATGGTACTGATGAACCCAGTGACAGGGCAAGAATAAGGATGAAGATGCAGAGAATGGACTGGAGGACATGGGGTTGGGGGGGGCGGGGGGCGAAGGGGAAGCTGGGATGAAGTGAGAGAGTAACACAGACATATTTACACTACCAACTGTAAAATAGATAGCTAGTGGGAAGTTGCTGTATAACAAAGGGAGATCAACTTGATGATGGGTGATGCCTTAGAGGGCCAGGATAGGGAGGGTGGGAGGGAGTCGTGGGAGGGCGAGGATATGGAGATATATGTATAAATACAGCTGATTCACTTTGATGTACCTCAAAAGCTAGTATAAGAGTGTAAAGCAATTATATTCCAATAAAGGGTTAAAAAAATTAGTGGAAAAACCAGTGAAATCCTAAGGAAGGCATTAGTTAATAGCAGCATACCAGTATTAATTACTTATTTTTGACAACTGAACAAGGTTACATAAAATAATAACATTAGGGAAACTGAGTGAAGGGCGTACCAAAACTCTCCAGACATTACATTCAACTTTTCTATAAAGCTGAAACTACTTCAAAATAAAAAGTTAACTTTTAAATATGTATGTTTAAAGAGAGAGAAAGCAAATGGAGCCAAATGTTACTAATGGTAAATCTCGGTTGACAGGTATATGGATGTTTACTAGCCAATTTTTTTAACTTCTCTGTAGGTTTAAAATTTGTCAAAATAAAATGTGAAAAGAAAATAAAGCTACAGAAGGTTAAAAGTAAAAGGATGGAAAAAAGATGCTAATCAAGAGAAGACTGATGTTAAATTAAGTTAGACAAAGTAGCCTTTAGGAAAAAAAATTTCTAAAAATAAATGAACACTTCCTAAGTAGAAAAGTTCAATTTACCAGAAAGACAGTAGAATCTTAATTTATATACACCTAATATAAAATTTATAAAACAAAAATTGTCTGAACTAGGAGAAATATCTATATCCAGGGTCAAGAGAGATTTTAGTACATGTCTCCAAAACAAAGAGTACACCAAGAAAACAAAACAGTAGGATACAGATTTGAACAATTCAATCTGCAACTATGACCCAATGCACATATGTAGAATTCCACAACTGCAGCACAACATTCTTTAAAAGCTCACATGGAACATGTATAAACAATGTTCGTACCCCGGGCCATAAGCTTGTCTTTATGGGAGGAGACACAAGGCAGGCTTCTAAGGTGCTGTCATTGTGCTATTCCTTGACTGGGTAGCGATTACACAAGTTTTTTCTTTGTTGATAAGTTGTTTTGTTGTTCATTTCTTGTATGTATTTTATATATTTTGTGTGTATATTACATATTTCTTATTGTTCACTTCTTGTTTACGTGCATTATATTTTACAACTTAAAAAGAGTTAAAATCCTTTAGGAAGGTAAGGTAACCATCTCCTATAAAACAGTAAGCCCAATGCAGCTTATTTTTTCTTCAGCATTTCAGCTACTTGCTATTTTTTCAGTTGCACACCAGATGAAGTAATAGGCTTATGCTCAGAGGCTTCCTTACACAAAACTTACATACTTTTAAACACAAAAAACATATTCAGCCTAGAAAGACATTTATTCTTAAGAGAGACACTTAGGAATTGAGACTGAGGGAAAAGAGAATCCATGAATCCCAACTCACACTTAATCCAAGGAAGTATAGGTTCATAGCCGCATTTAATAAAATAGGCACACTTACAACAGTAAAATGATTTTCCTTTCACCTTTTTTTCTTTTTTTTTGCCAAGCACATTTCATTTAATTTGCCTAAGTTAAACATAAGTAGGCTTTGTGTAGGCCCTTTGATTTAGGGAATAACTAAGGCTATGCAGACTGAGGGAGCAGCAAAAGAATCTAATGGAGGGTAAACAAAACAGTTGCCCCAAAAGAACCAAACAAATATGACATGATTATGGCCCAATGCAATCTTAATACAATCTTTATATCTTAATCCTGATATAGTAGTAGTAGTGGTGGTGGTGGTGGTGGTGGTGGTGGAGAAGAAGGAGAAGCAATATTCAGTAACATTTACTGAAGGCTCATCATCATCACCATCAGTAACATTTCTGAAGGTTTACCACTTGCCAGGCACTATGCTATATATAAGATTTTCCTAGATTGTTTCATCTAAACATCTCACAATAAGCCTAGAAAATAGGTACATTATTAGTTCCATTTTAGAGATGAAGAAATGGGCTGAGTGACCGGCCAAAACCAAGTAGCAAGTGGAAGAAGTGGAAATCTAACTTAGCTCGTCTGACTTCAGAGATTGTAACCTTACCCACTCTGCTATATTGCCTGTTCCTAGCAGATAAACAATGATTTGTACTTAATGATCTCTAAGGGATATTTCATTTCTAATATTCTATGATTTGTTTTAATGAATCTATGATAAAGCATTCTACCAGGTCCAGTAATCTCAAATTGTATAAAGCAAAATAAGGAAGCTCAATAAAATCTCTTTACATGACCTGAAAGTTAGAATTCAGGTTCCTTAGGATTATCAGAATTGGTCTTTCCCCACATTAAACCCTTCAAGAAGTAGAAATTTTTTTCTTGTCTGTCAATCAATACCTAATATTTTTTCCTCATATGAAAACATATGGTACAGACAATATCAAAAGACAATCCAGAAAGAATAAAAGAATTTGCAATGCTGTTGGCTTGATCTTTAAACACAACTGGACTCAAGACAAATCTGATAAATGCAGATTTCTGGAGGGAAAAACAACTAAATTTAGTGTAACTCAAACTTTATAAACTATTGATATTAGCCTTGAAAAAATATTATCAGTGATTAATTGAATATTTTAAAGGTAAAAAAAATTCTTATAAACATAAGACCTATTTGTTCTTTATACAAAATACTAAGTGATCATAATCAAGTTAAAATATTCTCATTTGTTCTTTTAAAATCATCATGAGAGTTCTTTTTAAAAAGCAAAACTAGCTGTCTAATTTACTCCTTTCTTTTTAAAGAAGAAAAACAGCTAACTCCATAATGGACATAATATAAAAAGTTGTTAGATACTTCTTAGCCCTCATAAATAATATGAAGTACACCTCACACAAGAAGCATACTGACACTTCTGTATTAATCTGAAATACTAGAAGCTTCTGGGAAATGGCAATAATTTGTCAAAAACAAAAACAAAAAGTATGGTACAAACTACTTCTCTTTGAGGCCTCAGTAAGAAAAAACAAAATTTATTAGGTCCAGAAAACCAAGAAAACTTGGTATAATTATGAGTACATGCAGAATTTGATGGTTAGAAATTAAATCTATTTAGGTCCAGCCTAAGCCCATTTACAGGCACAATCATAGTAGTAATATCCCCAGAAACCAGGATAAATCTCCAATGTGCCTGAGTTTAATGAACCAGATAGATCATTGTATCACCAATATCCGCCCATAGCCCATTTTCAGTAAGATGAATTTTCTTGCTCATGAGGTCCACATGGAAAACAGCATGCTCAGAAATGGGGGTCTTCTCAGTGTGCTCTTTTCCCAGGACAGGAACTCGCCGAGGCCCCAACAGTGGATCGTCAAATCTCATCAGTTTTACTTTGGAAAGATCTACAGCAAAAGAAAGTACCAACATGAACATTTAATTACAGTCACTGACTCAAACCCATGCCTAAGTCTGATAATTCATGTTTTAAACACACTGGTTGTTATATCTAAAAAAAATTCCCATCAGATTATTAAATAGGACCTGACCTCAGAAAGCAAAGCTAAATCTAACAAATCTTCATCTTCTGTCAGCTTTCACCCAGATCAAAGACTAGCAGAGATTCTGGATAACACACCTCCTGGAATTACAAACCAAGGGGAGGGATTGAGTGTATTGTTGAGCATTATCTACATGGTCTCTCAAATCACTTTTAATAGACTTCAATTAACCATTTTTCAGAATATTAAAAGGCCTAAAACATTTATCTTTCTTATCTTGCTTCCCGGAATATTTAAAAGTGCAAGAATTGTAGCTTTCGGAGGAAGATAATTTTGGAAAAAGAATTACTACTCTAAGAAATAGCATTACCAGTTTTTTGTTTTGCTCAAAGGATGAAAGTGTATTAACAAGCTGATGAGAGACAAAGAAGAAGGGCTGGGGGAAAGGGCACAGATTTTAGAATTTTGAGCTTTTGGATGAGCTCCAACCCTCCTCTGCTTGAGATTTTCCTGATCTGCTCTTGTGCAAGCTGATAAGATGGCTCCTGGCAAAGAAAGCACTTGTCCCTTGAACAAATTTATGATTCCTGCCAACAAATGAGCCCAAAAGAAATTCATTTATTCCAGCAATTCTGAGACTTCTCAATATCAAATGGTTTTATTTCATATGGTGGAAAAACACCATAAATGACTACAAATGCTGATTCTGGGTTTATAGCTCATTCTAAGTGTAGCATCGCTAGTTTATGCCTAACCTGATCCACAGAAACTTAAAATATTTTCTGAATTACTTCCCACCCCTTTCTAAAGTAGATTGCTGGGTGGTCCGTGAGCTACACTCCCTCATGTTGCCTTGAGAGTATGAAGCTTAGCATGAGAGGGATAAGATTAAAAAAAAAGATAAAAGGAGACATTAATGCAGCTGGCAGCTATGCCAGGAGTACAAGTTATCCAGGCATTCTATTCTCCTTGGGAAACAAAGACTAGAGGAGTACAAGTTTGGAGTAGGGATCCTGGGGCTTATAGAGCAATTACCTGCAACTACCATGAAGGCAAACCCTGTCTAAGAGTCTTTGGAGAGTCTCTGCAGAGGCCATACAATCTATCCCCAGTTATAGTACAAGCCCTGAAAATTAAAATGGGAAAGAGCAGATACAGTCTTCATGACAGCCATGGTCTTATTTGGGGGGGAAGAACACAATTCATTTTAACAACTATTGCAATTCAACATGCACATCTGTGATATCAAATTATTTTCTTATGGAAGCAGTGACAAGTCCTGCCAGCAGATTTTATGCACAAGGCCTTTTACTGCAGATCTGCCTCTGTCTCTCTCTCACTCTCTCTGAAAAAGACCTCCCTCATGATTCCAAGCAATTCTGAATCAAACTATTTCAAAGAAGCCTTAATACCCAATCAGGCTTCTAAGTAACAAAACACATCTACTTTGATGTTTCACCATGCAGTTCATTACTGCCAATAAAATTCTTGGTGCTTTCTTAGTGGTTTTACTATCTTTTCTTATCCCAGACCTCTCTTATCATTGAAAATGTTGAAATTTAAGTCTGCAACTATATAAGATTTAAGGCACTTAGAGAAAAGATGAGAGTGATTGAAAGTCCCTAGGGACTGATAATGTGAAATGGAGCTTTTCACCTTCAAATTATTAGTTCATATGTGGCATGGGTTGTGAGTGATTTAAAGTCATTATCCTCAAAAAGGTGCTCCGCAGCCTTTGTGGGGTGAAATGATGATTTTAGTTCCTAGTTCCTCCTGGACCTAGATCATAATCACCCTCAACACAACTGGCACTAATTGGACAACGTGCTGGCTATCACAGCATACAGAGAAATATGTTACTGAATTTCACTCCTTTCCCACCTCATGTACTCTATACACTCAGTCCCCTTAGATATCAAAGCATCCTGAGGGCTTTTGGAAAAGTCTTAAGGTTAGCACTCTTCTGTAGATACTTGGAGGAATATCAATTGCAAATTCTCCCTAATATTTCTAGCTATTTTCCAAAATCCATAGCAGCGACTAATACCAAACTTAAAGCACTTTATGATAATATTATTCACAGCTAGAATGACAAAGGATGTAAGAATTATAACAGAGGCTCAGTGAGAACAGACGAGCTAAAGAAAACACATCAGTACAGTTCTGATGAACCCAGTCAGTGCTGTATCTGAGTATATTTAAAAGGGAATCCGGTTTAACATTGTATCATATAATCCAATTTCCAATATAGGAATAAAACCTTTTATGCGTTACAACCTCATAATAATCCTACCCAGTGGGTCCACTATATTGTTCTTCAAAGATAAAAGTTCTTCCTATTACAAAAATTTCTCATGACTGAATATATGCAATATAAAATGGCCAAAAGGAAGGCCACAAAATGGCTTCCTACATGTTTGCACTTCAAAATTTTTCAAGTTCTGCTTTTTGTGGCCTGTAAGTTCTAAAGATGGCCCTGTCATTCTACAGTATCTGGTCTACTGAGGGAACATGGTAAATGTCTACAACAAATGGATGACCCTTGCAAACATTTTGTTAAGTGAAATAAGACAGACACAAAAGTATGATTCCACTTACACAGGTACCTAGAACAGTCAAATACATAGAGTAGAAGAGCAGTAATCAGGGACTTCAAGGAGGCGGAATGGGGAGTTATTATTTAATGGGTACAGAGTCTCAGTTTGGGATGATGAAAAAGTTCTACAGATGGATAGTGTGGATGGTTGCATATCAGTGTGAATGTACTTAATGCTACTGAACTGTACACTTAAAAAATGACTAAAATGGTCAATTTTATGTATATTTTACCACAATTTTTTTTAAATGTCTACAAACAAAAAAATTCCTAGCTCTAACATACTGAAACAAGTGTCAGTGTTTCCTTCGTGCTAGTACACACTTTCCCTTCACCCTTATAGGTATAATTCTCACGGCTCCATCCAAACAATGTTTTCTCCATAAAATCATCCCTGATCACCACAGCTGTAAATAACCTCACCTTTTTCTCTCTTACTGTACTCAGCAGTTTCTCCTTAGATTATGATTATGTACTTCAATAGTTTAGTCCCCTACTCCTTCACTAGATGCAGCCTCCTAATGAACAGCACTTTGTGGACTCCCCAAAGCCCTTAGTACCTACATAGGTGTCTCTACATACACACTTATCTCTACACACACTACACACCGAAGTCTCTCAAGAAATGTCAACAGTAGGTTCACAAATGACTTCAAGAAAACAAAAAATACATGGTAGAATGAATTCCAAAGGGCTATTTTAAGTCTTCTATGTAAATGGAATATTTTTACCCTGAATATAGTTCCATAAATTAGGTCACTGTATGGGATTTATAAATCTTTTCAGAAAAGTTTTATACTGATGATATGTGGCCCAATCAACTCTTGATTGCTATCATGAAGAGAGAGATCATGCAAAATAGGGAGTCTCAACATTAATTTGTCTTCATAATTTGGGAGAAAAATAATACAGAAACACATTAACTCTCTTAGCACTCTTCTTAGCGTAAGACCAGCTGAGTGATTAAAAAAAGAAGCTATAAATTATTATATCAAATCTAATCACAGAAGATCTAGACTTAATCTTGCTAAGAAATTAAGATTACTTACATATTTTACCCAGAGACAAACTGTCTAAAAGAAAGAATATGAGCTTTGGAGTCAAATAGACCTGAGTCTGAATTACAGCTCCAGGATTTACTAGCCGTATGAACTCTGGAAGTTACTTAGCCTTCCTAACCCCCACTGCATCATCTGCAAAAGGGAATACTACCCTCAGCGTTATAGGACTGTGAACGCATTAAATGGCTAATACATGGCAGACACTCAATAACTTTTACTCTGTTACTCTTCCTTCCCCAGGAACAGATTCAGTTAAGCAGGTTAGTTTGGAATATTAAGGGAATATGTTCCTTAATTCTGAATACCTCTGAGAGATGGAAATTGCTTGTTACAATTTTAAAGCTATATAGAATTCTGGAAAAATACCGAATCCAGTGTCCTCATTTTACTAAAAGGGAAATCAGTTTGGTTTAAGTAACATTGCCAAGTCACCAAGCTACCTAGTCACAACGTCCCAAAAGAGAATACAGGTGTCCTGATTCTGCATCCAATATTCTTTCCACAACATTACATGATTGTCCCTAATCAAGTCAATTACTTTTCTTTCTCCCCTCTGCTTAGAACTCATCAAATCCACAAGCTACTGCCAAATGTGCACTTCAAGGAAACCATTTACCTTTGACTCCTCGGTCCACTTTCATTAAACGCCGGATTATAGAATCACGATTATCTCCTTGCCTGATCTCAATTTTGGTTGAGAAGTGGCCACTGAATGGCTGAGGATTCACTAGGGAAACTGATACACCAGGCTAAGAAAATAAAGAGGAAAACAACTATTATAATAAATCAAACTTGAATACTGCTGAGGGAGAAGGAATCTCTGCTAGATTTTTAATGCCCAGTGAAAGACAGATTTAATTCTGGTATTCTAAAATCAAGACCAAGGGACACTCAAATATGAAAGAAAAGATGTACAAAAGCTCATGCTTATAGCCAAATGCCTAGGTAAAAATGGCTACAAGTGCACATATCAATACTGATGACGAATAATAACAATAATTCTATTTTCTCTTCTATAACTACCACCATTTATTGAATTCCTACTATGTACTAAGCACTTTATAGACATTATTCCTATATCCTAAAAGGCAGTTCCTTAAGACCCCTTTGCACAGATGAAAAGCTGAGAACCAGAAAGATTAACAAAGTAGCCCAAGGTCATATAGCTGGTAAGAGGCAGAGCCTCACTTTTACTGAGCATAAACTTAGTTCTATAACATACTAACTCCCACATTATATAAGCTATATAGTTAAAGACCTTGCTCATTATTTTAAGTGGAAAAAGTCAACTGAACCTTACGAAACTTAAATACATAGTTGCTTAATGGAATGTTTGAAAGTAGCCTGAAATAAACATATTTGTATGGGGAACACCATTCAAGTACCTATGTCCATGGCCCAAATGATTGTACTTTTAAAAGCCACCATATCGTAATGTAATAAGACTACTCATAATCTGATGATAAATTTAGGAGGTCTGCATGACCATGATTACTTCATTCTTTCAAAATAGACTTTTTCTGTTTGCTGGGTTTTCAATTAAATGTGGTAAAAGTAGCATGATATATGTAAGTCCTCTGCTTATCAAGAAAAGTAGGACATTTTTATAGACTCTCACAATGGCACTCCAGTGGGCTTTACCAAATGCTGTCATTCTGAATGGATTCTTTAAGAGTTAATAAATACAATCTCCTCAAACTCCAAAACCTATTTATCTTCACCAATAAAGATAAAAAATAGGAAAGAAATAAGAAATTAAAAAAATAAGAAATTAAAGAAGCATTTCCAGCATAATGTGAAATGATGCATCAATCTGGTTTATGCCAGAAGCCAAAGGTCTTGAATAACATTACTGAACCAAAAGTCATCTGAAATATGAAAGCTCCTCCTCGTTTTTTAAAAAAGTTTCACATTTCAATGCCCACTATCTTTTTTTTTTAAAGTCAGATTTTGAAAATCATATTCTTATTTTTAAAACCACAATCAATATCTGAAGCCACACATAACAGCAGAGTAAGGAAAAGTGAGGGCTGCACTAACCAGGGAATTTGAGGACCTCAAATTCAGCCCCACTACTGACCATGTGGCCTAAGCCAAACTAATCATTTAACTTCTCTGGGCCTCACTTCCTTCCATCTTCAAAATGATGGCTTTAGATGTAAAGCTCTCTAAGGTCTCTTCTAGCTCTAAAATGCAATGATTCAGTGAGATTCTTTCAACTTACTTCTGTTCTAAAAACATTAAGTGGTTTCCCAGGACAGCAATCTTCCCTGACTTTATCTTCTGCTTCAGAGGCAAACTTGACTTCTATGTGTTCTAGCTAAATAGAGGGGGAAAAACGGAAGTCATTAGTATCACTTAATATGATTGAAATTAATCACCACCTCATTTCACCAAAGAGCAAAACTAGTTTTTCCATTTAACATGAAATGGTCTGTGCAATTTTATTATTTTCCATATAAAAATTAAATAAAACCTATAATCAATTATTTAACACTCATCTGAGATGTCTCATACTATGTTATTTATATAGTCACATTTACCATTTTCTACAAGGAAATCTGGCATCTACCTGCTGCCTAAGAGAAAACAAAAATCAGTATAAAAGGCTTTCACTCAAATAAATGGAAAAACTCAGAAATGCAGCAAACTGCATATACCTGAATACAAGATGACCCTAAATAAAAAGTGTTCCCATTGTCCCACTGAAAATACCCAAGAAGGTTTTTGACCTCCATGAACATGTATGAACATTTAGAAATATACATAATAGATGTCTACTAATACTTACTTTAACACATTTATAATTACATGACATAAAATGCTTATTTACAAATGCTTATTTCTTCCATTCCCATATTTCATAAAACAATTTTATTCAAACTGTAAACCTGCACTTTTTTACTTTACATTATTACTAGAACCACTTTTTGAATTCTCTAACACAATTTTCTAAAGAAAATTATCTTTCTTTCTGCCTAAGGTGAATGAGAGACAGCATTTTTAGAATCTTTATATTAAATTGTCACTGGGGCAGGAAGATGGAATGGGGAGAAGCCTCAGATATGTGAAAGCTACTGGTAATGTTCTTGGGCAGCAGATTCATGGATGTTCATTATATTCCTAATTAAGAAAAAATAAAAAAACAAGGGCAAACATGGACCACTGACAATATATCATGAATCATGGATTCTAATTAATCCAAATCTGTGACTCTGAGGTCTTGGGGTGGGGGAGCAATTCACAGTGCCCCATAATATGAGAGATTTTGAAAGCATTTGAATATAAGGTCTCTCCTCATTTTTTTTACAGATAATCTTGAAGAGGAAATTCAGGCATACACAGTTAGTATTTTAGGTATAGAATAACTAATAAGTGAAATAAGAGAACAGCTCATTTCTTCTTCCTGTAACTTCTATACCACCCATTCTCTTCCCCCACAAAATATATCTAGCAAAGGTACTAAACATAGAAGATGAATTTTATAAAAAGGTTTATTATAAAACTAAAGAACTGGATTGTTTACTATAGTTAACTACTTACTATAATCTCAGGCCCCTCTTACCTCAAGGGAATTGGTCAGATAGACTATATTCTCCATGAGCACTGCCTGTTCATCAAATTCTAACTGCAAATCCAGAACACGAGGTCCCATCTTCTCCAGATTTTCCTAACAACCAAAATGGTTTCGAAAAACAAAATCACATTAAGAATATGTTGAAAAGAACATATTTCCACCAAAGCAATCAGTCTCTCAAGTGATAAAATCTTCAAGTTTGAACAGTTAGAGGAAAGGCCTTAGACTCATGGTTTCCCTTATCTGTGTTTGCTCACTAATGAAATTACTAGCTGAGAGTAATTATCATTTAAAGTATGATAAGATTAAGACAGCACTGAAAGACTTCCTAGGTGGTGCAGTGGTAAAGAATCCACCTGCCAATGCAGGGGACACGGGTTCGAGCCCTGCCCTGGGAAGATTCCACATGCCACGGAGCAACTAAGCCCTGTGCCACAACTATTGAGCCTGCGCTCTAGAGCCTGTGCGCCACAACTATTGAGCCCATGTGCTGCAACTGTTGAAGCCCACGTGCCTAGGGCCTGTGCTCCACAACAAGAGAAGCCACTACAATGAGGAGCCTGCGCACCACAATGAAGAGCAGACCCCGCTTGCAGCAACTAGAGAAAGCCCTGTGCAGCAACGAAGACCCAACGCAGCCAATAAATAAATAAAATAAATAAATTTATTAAAAAAAAAAAAGACAGCACTGAAAAGACTAGAAGGACAAAGTTGTCAGGTTTATAAAAGAAATATGATTTCATCACTGTTAATTTAACCTGACTTAACATGCAAACCCAAAGAACTCACTTTGACAAGGAATCAAACAAATGTCTTAAAATATCCCCCCATCAGGTAACAAATAAAATAAAAAATAATAATATAAAATAAATAAAATAAAATGTTTTCAAGATACCACTTCTGTAAAGCAGTATATAGTGAACAGTGAACTAATAATAACCAAACAAAAAATTCCTATAAATTTAAAAATTTCTTTTAAAGTCAGATTATATGGGTACTCAGATAATCCTGTGACATTTAAAAAACCATTTCTTATTCTTAATTTTCTTTAACATAAAATAAAATGTCAATATTTGCAGCTCAAGTTGTAGTCTTCAAGATCTAAGTCCATATGCACAAATATAGCTAACTGCCTAGAACATGTTTCACTCACATGAAAGTGACCTGACATGATTCTTGATATTCACTACCTTCATTTACCATCCAAGTTGTTTCTTTTCCCATGAAGTGCTAAGAAAACCCTTTTCTTATTCCCAGATTTATTAAACACTTTTCAAAGTTTCAAACCACTAATTTGCATGGCAAATCATCAATATTACTGAAAAATACTACTTGAAAAATCTAACACTGGTTTTTCAAAAAGCCAATCCTTGAATCTAACATCATTTAAAATTAGTTTCACTGGATTCTGTAAAGCATGTCACCAAAATTAATCCCCTTTGCAACCAACAATGGGATATTTTATTGATTTCCCCATATTGACAATGGATCTGACATTTTGACCAATGGCACTAGCTGGGAACCAATGATTTATGAGGATACCAGCAAACATATTATAACTTGATTAGTACACTAGGTCAAGCCAAGAGTCTAAATTACTTCTGAAACTTCAAATACCATAAGGCTCAGATAGTTAACTCTGGTTCTGGGAGAATTAAAGGCTTTCCTAAGAACACAATCTACTCCAATACAGGACAAGCTAAGAGTTTTGGTTTTATCAGGCAGGCATCTGTAGCCTACAAGATTCAAGACTTAATCTAAAGTATAAGAATAACCATTACATGCTTAGCAGGCTGGAAGACACTGATTACATTTTTTAAAAAATTTACTGAGCCTACTTTTTGACAGGTAGTATTAAAACGTGTTATGTGTATTAATTCATTAACTCCTCACAGCACTCCTAAAAGGTAGGTTCTATTAATTTCCTATTATAGATGAAAAACCTTGTGGCCCAGAGAATTTAAGTGATTTGTCTAAGGCCTCCAAACTAAGAAGTGACAGAAAACAGGCTCTGGGCCAAGACTGATCTGCCCCCAGAGCCTGAAATCTTAAGCAACACACAGTCTTCTTTCTGTTTCTCTTTGTCAAGAAATCCAATAGATCAGTTACATATATGAAGAAAACTAAGAGTCTAACCCAAAGATTCTCAATAGGGGAGCTGGGGTGGGGGGAGCTGATTTTGCTACCAGGAGATATTTGGCAATGTATGGAGACATTTTTGGTTGTCACAACTTGAGTGGCGGAGGGAGAAATTCTACTGGCATCCAGTGGGTAGAAGCCAAGGACACTGCTAAACAGCCTATAGTGCACAGGACAGCCTCCCACAACCAAGAACTATCCAACATAAAACACAAATACAGCCACCGTTGAGAAACCCTGGTCTAACCACTATAAACGTTTATCCTGTTAAGCTAAACCTATACAAATGTAGAATCTTATTCCAGTAATATGATCTAGCAAAAACACTATAATGTAAGCCAAAAGACTGCTTCCCCCTTAAACTGAAAAGGGAAGGTAAAATATGAGAGAACTATTTACTGCAGTAATTCTAAACCAATTTTTCTTTCACAATACGTATTTTCACACACTCAGCAATTTCACAAGTAAACCCCAAATCTGATCACTTATTTCCACAACCACTGACTGAAAAGTGCTACTTTAGGAGATTTATTGGGGGAGACCGTGCCCAAAGTTTTCCTCTTCCTTCTACTATCCTATCTAACCATCACCCATGTGGTCACAGCTACACAACTTACCTTAATCATGGCGACAAACGGCATCACTTTCTTCATGTATTTCTTCAATTCTGGCAAATTGCCTAGTTCACTAGCAATGACTTTGTTATCAGGCAATTTTCCATTGTTGGTCTAAAAAAGAGAGTGAGGGAGGAATGTGAAGAAAAATATTTGAAAGATAATATAGGATAATAGATGTGTCTGTAAGAAACTGGCCAGACATGAAATGGTGGCCTCTACCAGTCTGCTAGAGAGCAGCAGAAGAGGATACAGCCTCTAGCATCACAAGGTAATGATGCGGAAGGCCTTTTCAGAGTTTTGAGTGACCTATTTTCTCCTTATTGTAAAAGCATCATACCAAAGCCAAGGGTTGGGAATAAATCCAAAAGAAAAGTAACATATAGTAAGATTTCCAATAATCTATTTACTTTCAATTCTAACCTTTACTAGAGTAAATAGAAAAAAAATGTTTTATCCACTTGCCAATGTTGCTTTGAAATACATAAGAAAGAGAAAAGAAGAGGGTGGGACACACTCCTTTTCCTTATGCCACCAAAAAGGTGCCATATTGAACATAAGAACATTCTTCTTGATTATAAAGTAACATTCTTTTAGTTTTTTTGGATGAAAACAAATGAAAATTTCAAAGGAAGCTTGTCATTCCAAATAATGCCAAAAGATGATGTTGATTTCAAACTATATAATCTAGTCAATGAATATAAGTAAAAATATAACTTCTAAAAGAACAGTGGTGATTAATTTTTTAATATCTGTGACATTATACACCATATTCGGTTCTTCTGCTGCTTCCTTGAAAATGCTGGTATGAATATATAAGCCACTGAGGCACAATTTCATTTTTCTAATTACCAAAGTAGCTTTCACTCTTTTACTTACCATAAGTCAAAAATCTGCAAGCAGATTCTAAAAGCTACGTTCTATTTCTATTAAACACAATCAAAGGAAGAGATAGTTCTCCATAAAAATAGGTTCACATAGAATATAAAAATACGTGCTCTTCTCTTTCCATCAAATCTTACAAATATAAAAGTTTTTCTGAGTATTTCTTGGTTAACTATGAAAAGTATTGAGGCAAAATTCCAATAAAGGTCTAGAAAATCAAAGCTAAGGATTTTTCCTTTATGTTATCACTTTATGCTTTGGCCTTAATCCCTACTTTCTCTCTCTCTCTCTCTCTCTTTTTTAAGCGCACCTTAATGGTTTCTGTCCACCAATAGCTGTTCTTTACAACCTGAGCAAAAATTCCACAACATATACTCTGTTTCCATATTTTGAATGTGAAAGGAAAAAGGTAGGTGAAATTTTTTCTCTAGGAAAACCTAGAACTAAGTTTAAATACTGAGTTTCCTTTAAATACAACTATCACATTTAATAGCTATTTACCTAACAATCAAAACCACAACATCAAACTCTCCATTCCTATGGGTAATTATCAAATTGGACACTTTCTTTCAAATTACTCAAGAGCCAAGCTTCAAATTTTTTCAAGCATAATAACGTTAAGGCTTCATGAATCCCAGTGCTCAAGGCATAACAAATTCAAAAGGCCAACTCAGTCCCTTTGCTTCATAATTTTAACCACACATATGAAAAAGTCCCACACCTTTTGATTACATACAACTAGACCTAGTATTTTTTTATGAAAGTTTCAGAAATGATGAATACCAGCTTCTCCCTCGGCATCCATTTAAGAGCCACCAAGGATAACAAAGGGCACTCCATGCCTAAAGGTAACTAAACAAAGCTGCCTGTCTTCCTTAGACGTTGCCAACATCCTAAAAACAAAAACAGCATAGGCAGAACACAACACTGCTGGGGGGTGGGGGGAAGTCTACTGAGAGTGTCACCTCAAAGTGATTACGTAGAACTGACAGGGTGATGTGTTGCCAAGACGGATAGTTCTTTGCCACATAGATGGTGCAATGTGAAGGCTTCTGAGGGGGCTGCTTGTCAGTCTTCTACAGGGCAGAAGAAAGGAAAAAAGCATTTAGAATCACTTTCACATACACCAAAAAATGAAAGAAACCTCTCCCAATACATAGCACTACTGCCTTTAACATTAAAAAACATGCATACTATAGAATTGCATTAGCAATGAAAACAGCCTTACACATTTTAATAAAGGTTGTCTCTATTTTCATTACTATTAAATGTTATTTGACCAATAACTTTTAAGGAATGACCATTTTAAAAAAAAAAAATAACTTCACCTTCCCTTTAGCTGGTATCATATAGTTCTTGAGTCGAAGTCTAAGGTCATGTGCTACTTCCATGAGATACTGTGAGGAGCGTACCAAGTTTTCATCCACAGCACCTGCCAGAGGCCATGAAGCATTCATAACTGAGTCAGGCTTAAAAAAAAAAAAAGAAAGAAAGTTCAGTGAGATTAGACAACACAACTATTTTATGATTCTTGGTTACAGTTTCATACCAAGGCTACCATCTGTAATTGTGTGCTCAAAGCTCAAACCTGACTACACATAACACACTTCCACAGACCCTGATCTAATGTTCCCTAGAACTGAAGCTGTGAAGTCTGACTCTACATTCTTAATTAGCATCCATTTGTACAAGCATATTAATACCCACACACATATGCTCACTTTCAAAGAAAATTATGTAATGCTAATTTGCCTAAATTTAATCTTTATTATATAAATTATGCACACTCTCAGTTTTTATCCTATTAATACATCCAGTACTGAAAGTATAGCTATTTGGAATATATATCATGAGCACATTTTTACATTGTTCACACACTTAAAAATACAAAAGAGCTCCTTGGCTAATAAGGCTGGAAAGGAGTTATTAAACCAGCCAATCTGTTTATCTGCAAGCCTGGGAGAAATAATTAAATTTATCTTCTCAGTAAGAATGCTAATATAATATTCCTGAATATGCAGTCCTATACATGCCAGGAATATTATATAAAACAAGAATATTTATGCAAGTATACACTTCTTTGTTTATAAGCAGCTCATAACAATTATTTATATTTCTCAGTATTTTCAACTTTCTAAACAAACAGCTGGAAAAACAGTATTAGTTATACATGTATTCAAGTATATATTTGAATGTATTTAAATGTATTATAATTTTTCCTAATAGGAATTAGGTGATAAACAACACACACAAAGTCACGTTTTTAAAATATATATACTGTGTGTGTATAAATAAAGGCATATACCCGACATATCTATCTAAAAAGGAGGTAGCTTCAGTTTAAGCTGCTATAATAATTATGATTATGAACCCAATATTATTCCTGAAATACTCATTTTCAGTCTTTTTCTCTAAGTAACACTATTACAGCATTTATTTAATGAAGCCAAAATCCAAACCATCCAGAACATCTCAAATGCATAAAGCTACCTTTCCCAGGAGTGTCCAAATGTGCTCACACAAATGAGGACAGAATGGCGCCAAGAGAAGTGTCTGAACTTCAATAAACCGGAACACGAGGTCTCGATGCATCCCTTCTATGGTCAATTCACGGTACTTATCTTTCGCGGCCTATAAAATTTGGAATTATTTACCATTTCTCTCCCCCTATCTCTTTAAAATAAAATTATAGGAAAAAAAATTCAGCATCTCTATTTTAATGCATTTTTAAGTATTTAGTCTTTTAAAATTCCATAATGAACTTTTGTAAAGGTTTTACTTTATTTTTAACAACCCAAAAATAAATGTATATCATCCTTAGGTTTAAATTTATACATCTTTGATAATCTTTGCTATTAAGCATTTCTTTTTAAGCATTTCTTAAGCCATTTAGGATTCTTTTGGGAGCATTGTTTGTTCTGTCCTTTGGTCATTGTTCTTTGGACCATTTGTAATTTTTGATGGGCTTGTCAAAATCCTAAAATACAGACTGTAAATAATTTTCCAATTAACTGTGTATTTTTATTTTTATTTTTATTTTTTTTGTTTTGTTTTTAATTTTATTTATTTATTTATTATTTTTGGGGGGGTACACCAAGTTCAATCATCTGTTTTTATACACATATCCCCATATTCCCTCCCTCCCTTGACTTCCCCCTGTGTATTTTTAGATGATTTCAGTTATGGTTTTCTTATCTATGTTGGCAAATTGATCAATATTTTTTAAGTTATTCCTTTCTTTTGTTTTTATGATTAGCAAATCTTTTTTTCAATTCTAAGATCAAATAAATGTTCACTTAGCCCTGTTTTTCAGCAAAAAAATAAAATAAAATAAAAGGTATATCAATCCTAACAGATACTGCAATTTTATACTGATTCTCAGGAAAAACATCTGAAAAAGACATTTTGCAATGGACATAAAAGTTGAACAATTTAAACTGTGTCCTAAGGGTGAATGCTCTGAGTAGCATATATTAAGTATCAAAAGGGCTATAAATATGACACACTGCTATGGCTCAGCACTTATCCTTATTTAACCACATCTCTGAAAACCAAGTTACATAAATCCCAATGTGATATTTTACAAAACTGATTAAGGAAAGCTACATTTTTACTTTAACCACTTGAAACTGCCAAACTTGAGGATATACTGACACCTTGTGGAAAACCTCAGAAAATGTTTACTTTCAAACTTAACTCTAGTTACAATTATGCCTTTGTTTTTTATCAATTTAAAATGTTTTCCTGGAAAACCTGACTAATTTTTAGATTTAACCTTTTATTAACTCACAGCTCAACTAGGAACAGAATTACTTACATAAAAGGGACATAACAGAAAAAGTATCCAAGAAAACTATTTAAAATCACAATCTACTGAATAATTTACAAATTTTCAACCTCCAATTAAGATGTCATAGTGCTGCTGCAGGAGGGAAAGAAAGACAAAATACATCATATTCACACTGACATATTTTATAGCTACTAAAAGAATTAATGGCATACCTGAAATTCAAAAAATCCTGTTTTCAAAGCTTCTTTAAACATCATCTTTTCATAGTTTTGATCTGTTTTTATAATGCCTGCATTCATTTCGCTATTGAATAGGGGGGAAAAAAGGTAATTGAGTCTAAAGGCAAGTACATACATATAGGTATAAAAAACTTCCACATAATAATAAACAGTAAAGTGAGAACAATGCCTGAAACATTTAAGACTGCTCAACCACAAAACCACCTTTGTGTTCCTCAAAACTGACTACTGCAGCCTCCCACTGTCTATCCACTCTTGAGTATTATCATCTGACACTGCTTAGGGCTCCAGTTTATGACAACACAGCTAACCAAGGGCTTGTTTAAAAATTCTTTGATGGAGACTTTATTAAGAAGCCCAAAATGCAATATGAAAGTAGTTTTACTAAGGTTGTAGTCAGGTTTAATTGTTGCAATTTAAACAACCGACATTGGATTAAAAAATATTTCTTATGCTACTTCAGGTCCTTCGTAATTTGGCCTAATATGGTCCCAACTTGTTTGATCTCTTACTTCTCCCTCCACATACTGTACTTCAAATAAATACCATATTCTTTCCATGGTTTTCTCCTCTCCTTCAAAAATCTGGTTTATTTTTCAAGAAACCCATAACTCACATGCCATCTCCTCTAACCTTCCTCTATCCCTACCATTACACTTATAATTGGCTGGATAAGTGTGTTTCTCTCCTGCTAGACTATAACGAAGAATCAAGTCTTATTCATCTTTGTAATACCAGTGCTTAGGATGTTCCGGATACAAAGAGACTGATAAACATTTTTTGAAGGAAAAGAGAAAAAAAAAAGACAATTCTTTTCCTTTAATCTACTTTTTCCTTTAACTATTCCACCCTCCTCTAAGGCAGGAGACCATGGTAAAATGGTCATGAGAAGGGGCTTTGGAGATAGAAACAAATTCATATCCCAAGTTTGAAATTACTAGCTTTGCGGCATTTAATGAAATACTTAATTTTGCTAAGCTTCAATTTCCAAAGCTATAAAATGGACCTAATAATATCTTCATCACGTAAAATTGTTATAAGGCTAAAATCAGATAATGGACGCAAAGTACTTAACATAGTACCTGGCACAAGTAAGCTTTAAATGAATAGTAGCTATTATTAACATCTAATTTATTTAATGAGGGAAAAAAAGAAAACTTAAAAATACACCAGAACTAAGCAACTCTAAAGCACAAAGTGGTTGGGGTCCATAGATTACCTGGCAAAAACTCTATCGTTGAAGGTGTTGGCAGGACCACTTCGTAGGCTATCCCAGTTGGCAACCATTTCTTTCACCCATTCCACCCAGGTGTACAGACGGAGAATACCTGCATCTGCCATGGTTTCCACAAAGTTAGCATCTTCAACAGTGTCACCAGCGTCAGCCAGAGCCAAGCGCATTCCTGGAAGAAAAAGAAAAAGAAAAAAAATCAATCGATAATTTTAAAATGTGGTTACTGCATATCAACTATGTGCCCAAGTGCGTACACTGTCAAGCCTACATATAAATTAAGAAATAGCAAATGATTTAAAGGACTGCATAGATCAACAGCAAAAATAAAGATCACCAAAAGTAGAATCCATAATGATGTTGTTAAAATATTTGAATTTTCTGTATTGATTTGCATATACTCAGCATCAATATGTGTTTCTTCTCAGGCATGTTGAGTTAATGAGATAAAGTGATCTTTAATGAGACAGAGAGAAAAAATGATAAACTAGGGAAAGACATTCCTATCAACATCTCAGCCTCATTTACAGGCAGCAAAATATTACGATTATTTTAATGCATAAGAACACACAAATGTGCACATTTTTATGTGCACAAATACATATTTTCTTAGTCCTAAAGCAGATTCTAAGTTTCCTACTAACAAAATATAACTTCTCAACCAAAATCTTGCATTCTAAAATATTGAAAAAATCATCAATAAGAGTCTACCTAAATAAATTACAGGACATCCTTGCAATGGAAGACTATATTGCTATAAAAGAATGAGGTAACTTATGTATCAGTATGAACTGTTAAGTGAAGAAGGCAAATTTCAGAACAGTATGTAGGGTATGCTACCATCTAGGCCTTAAAGGAGGAGATGTGAATATATAACGTCAAGTTATATATGCATTAAATATCTTTTACAATACACAAGAAGCTGGACATATTTTTTAACTTTTTATACTGAAATAATTTTATAGTTACAGAAAAAATGCAAAAGACAAGAATAAACATATACCATTTACTGGGCTCTCCTAATGTTAATAACTTACATAACCACAGTTTCAAAAGCAGGAAGTTAACATTAGTATCATATTATTAACTGAACTATAGACTTTATTCAAATTTCACCAGTGTTTCCTCTAATAACCTTTTTCTGTCCTAGAATCCAATTCAGATTCCCACCTCGCATTTGATGATTGTATCTCCCTGGTCTCTTCAAATCTGTCATAGTTTCTCAGTCTTTCCTGGACCTGATAAGTAGCAGTCAGGTATTTAACAGAATTTCTCCCAACGTGGGTTTGCCTGAAGTTTTCTCATGATTAGACTGAGGTTATGAACCTCTGGCAAGAGTATCACAAAAGTGATGCTGTGTGTCTTCTCAGTGCATCATCAGCAGGGAGGTATGTGATATTGATATGACTTATTACTGCTATTGCAAACCTTGCTCACTTGGTCCAGGCAGTGTCTGCCAAGTTTCTCCACTGTAAAGTTACTATTTTTCCCTTTGTGATTAAGAAATATCTTGGGAGAGATACGCTGAGAATATGTAAATAATCTTTTTTTTTAACTTTCACCCATTGATTTGGCAAGTACGATGGACCTTCTTGTCTGTGACAATATTACTATGATGTTTGTCTAATGGTGATTTTATATTTCACTCAGTTCTTCTACTTCATTACTTGGAATTCTTCTAAAAGGAAGAACAGTTCCTACTCCCCCACTTATTTATTTATCCAAATGGATTCATAAATATCTAATTTCTTCACTGGGTTATAATTCAATACTATCATTATTTACTTTGTTTCTTAAATTGTTCTAGCTTGGGCAACTGAGAGCCCCTTCAAGTTGGCTCCTGTGCCCTTTCAAACTGTCCCCATCCTTTTTTAAACATCTCCTTGCTTTCTGGCATCATAAAATGTTTCATGCTCATCTTTTATTTTCCCTACTCCAGCCCTCAAATCAACTCTTCTCCTAGGAATCCTAGTTCCTTTTACTGGAGGATGGTATTTAGAAACCAAGATCTGAATGCCAGGTGTTTCACTGCTACTAGTGTTTCACTGTCCACAGGCTCTCTCAGCAGAAAGAATTAGGAAAATAAAAGCATGTATACTAACCCACACATAAATCTATGTTTATTTTTATACCTGTCTGTATATAAAATAAAACCCATGAGTTCATACTGATGTTGCCAGTTCCAATCCAACACCACAGGGTTCATTCAACCATTTCCTCTTCACTTATAATAGCTTCTGACAATGAACTCTTATCTACAGCATATTTATTTGTTCAATCCCAGTGAACACATAAAAGTTTCAGAATTGCTAATCTACACCTCTTTAAAAAAAAAAAAAAAACTACAGTATTTGTGTACAGTTCTTTTTGCTTTATTGCATTCAATCAAAATACTGTTTTTCTAAGTAACTTAGGTTAGTTCTTCCCCATCCCCTTCAGCACAGTCTCAAACTATGTTAGTCATGGTCAGCAAAGAGCAGTACCACGATTACCAAAGACTAGGACATGAGAAATGACTGGTTCCCTCAGGTTAGACAATGCATTTCCTCTCTTGACAAAGTAACAGTTAAATGGAATAGTAATGAGGCCAAGGAAAACATATTTTTTAAAAAAATGAATGCTCCTAGGTTCAAGTCACCTATATATATACAAAATATGGAGGAAATACTTTGAAAAAGCTTCCTACATACTTAACATCCCTACAAACCAATCTTTTTTTTTTTTAAATGTGGACCATTTTTAAAGTCTTTATTAAATTTGTTACAACACTGCTTCTGTTCTATGCTTTGGTTTTTTGGCCACGAGGTACATGAGATCTTAGCTCCCTGACCAGGGATCAAACTCGCACCCCCTGCATTGGAAGGCAAAGTCCTAACCACTGGACGACCAGGAAGTCCCTCTACAAACCAACTCCTTAATTTTAGAAGTAGCATGAAATTAGGAATAAGCCAGGTAGCACTTAAAGCGAGTTTCCTTTGAAGGAAGACTCTAATAATCTTAGCTTAAATTTGTATCAGATCAGCAATTCTTATGTTTTAAAAATTATGTTTCTTATACACAAAGAAAACATGAATATTTTAAAGTAGTGGTAAAAGCAAAAGAGAAAAGCAATGAAACAACGATGCCAATTTGCCTTCTATATTCTGAGAACAGGACGCTATGCAACAGCCATAACAAAAAAAGTATACTCACCATCAGCTGAATATTTGTCAAGAGCTTGGGTCAAAGTGAGGAAGTTACCTGTGGATTTTGACATCTGAAAGAGAAAGTCAATGATCAGGCATTAGTAAGAGTATATGTAAATAAAATAAACCAAATCAGCCACATCAAATTAAATGGGTTGGCCACCATCAGATAAAGACCAAAAGGAAAGGAAAAGATACCTTACACAAATTTTATAGAGGAGAAAACTGAAGTGACTTGTCTGAGTCACTAATCTAGTCAGTGACAAAGCTAGGACAGCATCTCCAGTCTGATACTCAGTCCTGTAAATGTGCAGGGATATTTACTGAGCCCTGTTCATAGCAGGAAACCAATGAAAACAAGGAAAGGTATCCATTAGTAAAGGACTGGTTGTATAAACTATTGTACAGGCATACAATGAAATACTACGTAACTATTTTAAAAATATAGGCACTGATCCTTCCAGGAACCAAAACTGCCCCTTGGGAGTTGGTTTAGACATGTGGGATGATTCCACTAAAACTCTGGAACACTTCAGCTGGTCATAAAGAAGAGCTTTACAGCAATTAGAGCCATTCAGAAATGAATGGACAAGTTCATGAGGTCAAAATTATGGTTTTAGGGAACTTTCTGTCATCAGAGTCACAACTGGTTACTCAAAGTTGTGCTCTGCCTGAGGGCAGCACAACTAAGCAATCTTTATTATTTAAAAAATGTTTATATCTTTGTAACTTTGCTGATACCAAAGAGAGGTGGTCATTCTATCAATTTTCTACTATATGGCTATAAAATATCTTGTTCTATTAAAATGAGTAGTGTGTGTATAGCACAACAATGTGGAGACCAAAGGAAATGTCACATTATAACAGGATTTATATTCATATATTCACATATACACACACACATACATATATATAATCACTTCAACCCACAAAGAAAAAATGAGTTGGATAATCAAAAGTCCTTGTTAATTTAAAAAAATCTATAAAATAGCTATTTTTCAGCCTAATGTACAGATTACCTTACATGAACTTTTTTATTCCCTTTCAACATCAGGGCACTGGTAAAAAATAACATCTCATTTTGCAATTCATATCATCTGCTATTTGTTTAAATCTATATCTCTTTTCATTATGACATACCTATAGCAATGAATATTCTTTTACCATTAATATTCCATCAGATGTGTCAAGATTCACTGGTTGGATCAAGCCCAACTTGTTACAACTGTTATTAATGAGAAATAAATAATATCACAACAATTTTTTGTTTGTTTAGCTGAGAAAGGGTGGCCCTTTCTAACATGCACAAAGGCATCATAGGGGCAAACAAGGGCTTGTCAAGAGGTCTGCATAACTCCTGTTGAGGATATTGAATAATTAGGTAAAGTCTTATGTAGCATAAAAAAAAATCATATATTGAATATATTAGTAGTAGTAACAATAGGCGAAGTTGCAGTAGTATAGGCAGAGATACACCATCTGGGAAGAAGCATTAAATGACACTTAAGAATCCTATAAACTCCAAAATTCTATTATTCTAATTTAGTGGCCAGTGACAATATAAAGCAAAAACCACCAAATTATTTTCTCAACTTAATGAGAAAGATATTGTAGGGTTACAATGCTAGGATCTTTACATTTCCTGTCCCTTTCTCTGTCTCTTTCCTCCCCTAAAAATTTGTGTCACCTTTTGCCACTCTAATACAAATTATAATAAGTAAGTTTTCCCCATCCCACCTCTCAATTAATACTGTTCACTCCACTCACTCAATTTTTAAAGATGATAAATTTTAATTTATGCTGGTAGTCCTAAACATTTTATATGGAAGATATTTAACTCCCTGATTTTTACATTCTTTACTTCTTTTTTGTTTTATTATTTTTTTGGGGGTACACCAAGCTCAATCATCTGTCATTCTTTACTTCTTTAAAAAGTACAATGTCCTAAATCTGAAAAACTTTTCTGCAGAATTTTAACCTTTCAAGAGGCAATGAGCCTTACCTTCTCAGAGTTGAGGAGGAGATGTCCATTTGCTCTCACAGCTACAGGCCATTTATCACTTGGCAGGAAAATATTTAAAGATAGAAAATAAACTTAAAGATTATGGTTTAGCCTTAAAAATCTGACGTAAATTCTGAAAGATTTGTAAAGGATTGCTGAGGCAAATGTGCAGGGATATTTACTGAGTCCTGTTCATAGCAGGAAACCAGTGAAAACAAGGGAAAGTATCCATTAATAAAAGATTGGTTGTATAAACTATGGTACATGCATACAATGAAATACTACATAACTATTTTTAAAATACAGGCAGGGCTATATATATAGATATAAAAAGATCTTAGAAATATACTATTACAAGGAAAAAACAAGAGACAGAATAGTGTCTATAACGTGGCATCTTCATATAAATTAAAAAACAAGTATAGATATCTGCTGCTGGTATATTCATACATACATTTTCCAGAAGAAATGACAAGAAAGCAGTAGCAGCAATGAGCTTTGGGAAACAGAGTGATACAGGAAAAAGGGTGAAAGTTCGCTTTTAACTTTTTACCTTTATGAGCTGTTTGAATTTTCAAATTATGTACATATCATTCATTCATTCAAACAATGAGATCATGTAAAGGGTAATGTTAAGAGCAAGAGTTCTGGAGCCAGACTGCCGGGTTCTGCATCCTGGTTCTGCCATTGCTGGGTAACTCTGGGTAACTTATTTTGAACTCTCTATGCCTCACTAAGGCTCCTTGTCTGTAAAACGAGGACATTATAGACCTTCCTCAATTACATGAGTTACTAAAAGAGATTAGAATAGTGTCTGACATAAGCACTTGAAGCTACTACTTAACCATAATTTTTAAAACCCTAATACATGTCCAAAACTGATGCAACAAGATAAATATTCAACTATGTTACTAACAAGCACTTCTGAGATACCTGATTTCTCCAAAAACACATTTTAACCTACACAGAAAAACAACTGGGTGATAAGAACCACATCAGATTTATTTTATTCTTCTTCAAAATCTCCCTTTTATTCTTAAGAAAGAAAACGTAATCTTGTTCTAAATGCAATCTCATCCTAAATACAAGAAGTCCCATTAGATTGCTTTGGTTTTACCAAATAAAATTTGAACAGTGCAAGGGATGTGTTTCTTCAGCTACTTGAGGAGAGAAGGGAAAGAAACAGAGACATGTCTGGGTCAAGAGGGAAGATGACAGAAGGATTACTCTTGAGCACGTGGTATTAAAAATGCATCTTTGACCCAGATTCTAGTCACACATCATTACTTAATTCTATAACCTTGGGGCTCTCTGCTCTAAAGGGATGTTTCCTTCCCATTCTAATGTCCTAGGCTCTGTCTGAAATTGCCTGTTTTCCAGTATCTAAGAGGTCAAATGAGTCACATAACAGGTCAAGTGGATTACTGACAGACTGTCAAAGTACGTGAAATATAACATGCTTTGATAGCCCAAGGTAGGTATAAAGGCTTCTGGATATAACAGACAGGAGAAGGTGTGCTTTCTCCTTCAGTACACTGAATATAAGAACAAGAATGTAATTGGCAAATCTAACTATACCCTCCACATTAATGCCTATATATTTGAAGCCACCGGCAGCCTTGTCAATAATGAATAAATTTAGTCCACATCTTTTTTAGCACTCACCTTTCTTCTGGCCACATAGCCACATGATTATAAAGGAAATATGAAAGATGATTTGGAATAAGATCCTTGCCAGAGGCTCGAAGATCCACAGGATACCAAAACTCAAATTCCTGCTTTAACTGATCTAATTTTTCCTTTGGGATCTGAGTCTTAGGAAATGGAGCTTCCTTGAAAAAAACATAATCCCAAACTTCCTTGGTCATCTGCTGTGGTCTGTATTAAAATAAAAGAAACGAACAAACAACAACAACAAAATGTATATACAATTTCTTTGAAAGAATCAGCAGTCTAATCCAACCATGAAGTAGAAATCACTTTCTTAATATTTTACAGTAACAAATGAGGACAAAAGACACCCATAAGAATGAAGAATGGATAACAGAGGGGCTATTTATTACTTTTTTCTCAGTTCAATAGCAAAAAAGCAAAAACATCATGACAAAATTCCACTAAATGAATTCTTATAAAAACTAATTAGAAACATTTTCAACATATAAATCAAAAGATCACATCTCATGCTAACAAATTACATTTCTTTCCCTTATCCATTTACCAACCTGATGCCCAATGGAGACTCTGCCTGTCCACGCAAGTCACCTCCCTGCAACAGGTGTGCAACTGTGTAAAATGCCATGTAAATAGTGGAGTCAGAGAGCGATTCAATCAGCCACTGCTCATCCCATGGCAGACGAGTACCTGCAAGATAAAAAGAAGAAAATTAATGCATGAGGAACCTGAGAGACACTTCATCTACAGAATTCACATTCTCAAGAGCAGGTCTATAGCACTGACAAAGCTACCTATTTAGCTTCTTAAATTTACTTGAATAATTAATATAAATAAACCAGTAAATTAAAAAAACAAAATGGTTAAAGCAATAGAAAGTTTCTATTAAAAAAACTATATCATGAAAGCTATACAGGTTATATACCTCTACCACCAGGTAGATGGTAGGGGACCACATGCTAGTTGCCCTCACCCTCTAACCAGAACCTCTCACTTCCAATTCAGAAAAACAATGGAAGAGAAGAAAAAAAGGTAAAAGTGTTAATCAGTTAATGACTGACTTTGCCAGTCATTTGAATGACTGGCAAAGTCATCCAAACAGAAAAATCTGAAGTTTGCTTACCCAAGCCGTAAGTTCTTGAGCAAGCATGCTCTTGCAGCCAGTCTAAGGTAGCTTCAAAATTCCTCCTGGTCTCCTCACAGAACCTGGAGACAGTAGAAGATAAAGTGTCTCTCTTTAGCTTCACTGTCTTCCCTGTTTCTCATCTCCTTCCCCATCACTTTCTCCCATCTTACGTTTCTAGGTTCTTCAAGCACTGGGATGTTTGTTTTCTCCAGTTCTCTTCTCCATAATCCAAGTACCTGGGAGTGGACAAATTGATTAAAAAAAAATAAAAGTCAAGGATAAGCAAAGTGATGGGAGGAAATTTCTTCTTGCTATAAGAGAAACTAACCACTGGTCACACAGGGCCACGACACATTCATCTGAAGACCTGGACATAACTTGTTTCTCTGGTTCCATGTAAATATATGCATCTCCCTAAATGAAAGTAAATAAAAATATATCACATATTATGTCAAGGCAAACTCTATTCTTCAAGGAAAAGAAAAGTAGCTTAAAAAACAAAAATGCTCTACCACCAATAACCAAAACCCCGGGTTTTCATTATATCTTCCCTTTTCCAGGGTAGAAGTTATCTGCCTTTCTTTCTGTATAACACTTGCTACTGGACTTCCTAGGTGGCGCAGTGGGTAGGAATCTGCCTGCCAGTGCAGTGGACATGGGTTCGATCCCTGCCCCAGGAGGATACCACATGCCGTGGAGCAACTAAGCCCGTGCGCCACAGCTATTGAGCCTGCGCTCCAGAGCCCATGAGCCACAACTATTGAGCCCATGAGCGCCTAGAGCCCGTGCTCTACAACAAGACAAGCCACGGCAATGAGAAGCCTGCACACCACAATGAAGAGTAGCCCCTGCTCGCCACAACTAGAGAAAGCCCGTGTGCAGCAACGAAGACCCAACACAGCCAATAAAATAAATAAATAAATAAATTTATTAAAAAAAAAAAAAAAACAACACTTGCTACTGAAAAGGCATGCATCTTTATCAAATGGATCCCTTTCCCGAGGTACAGCTTATTCCTTTTCAGAGTGAAAGATGTTTAACAGTTTCTAATGCTATGGTTTGAGGTTAGGCTATCTATGGCAGCCTTTTATTCTTGTTATAATAAAAATATAAAGAAAAGAGCAAATAAGATGCATGGAACCACTGCCTTTAAAAAAACAGATGCACAAAAATTAAATATGGGAAATACTATTACTAAAGATTTATAGTATCATGACAAATTTCCACTAGAAAACTGACCATAAATTTCATTAAAAAAATATATATATTTATCTTAGTGTATTAAGATCCCAAACTTATTAACATAGGATAACTTTTAAAAACAAAATTCAACATTATTATTCAAAAAAATGATTCATTGCTCTGTGTTCTTAACACAAGTTCTTCAGACTGAACTTAAATAGGTAGGACTTTGGTTTAAAGATGGTAAATTAAAAACAGACATTTAATTCTGCTCCCTCTCAAAATTCTAACAAAATAACAACAAAGAGGCTTTTTTTTTCTTAGTGGTATGAAGCTACAAGGACAACAAGAATGGGAGAAGAAATAATGCCAACCAAATTTTGGAAACTAAAAAACAGAATGAGTGACAACTGTATTAGTAGATCAAAGAAAGTGAATCCTAAGTCTACAGAAGAGAAAGCTGAAAAGCAGTCCAGTCTGCATTACCAAACCTCCAAAAGACTCAGGATTTGTGGCACAAGATAGTTCTGGAAGAGGAGGTAACATGAGGCTTGAAAGTCTTTTAAAGAAGTTAGAATCCGAGATACCTTAATCCTACACTATGCAGACAGTCAACTGCCCCTCCTCATGCCAGCAGAACAATGAAGGTTTACTCTCTGGCGAGGACCAAATCGTCTCTCTCAATCAGAGCACAGGCTGAGGATATGGGTGTCAGTGAAAAAAGGAGGATTAAGTGAAAGTCAGCACACTGGATGTTGGCAATCTTCCTCCGTTTAGCTCCTGGAATGCTCAGTTAGCTTACACCCTTTAAGCTGGAAACTGAAGAATCTTCTGAGGAGAATCTAACAAACCAAGAAGCCCTAATTAACATCAAGGCTAACATCAGGGCTTCCCTAAGGCCCAAAAGGACCTTCCAGATCTCCCCCAGCGAACCTCAGTGACAAGCTCTACCCATATCCGAAAAGGTTCCAGTCATCTCTTTGTATCCACTCTTAAATATCAACAGTCTTCCTCAGATTAACAGGAAATTAAAATTTCATATCCATGAAACAAGAATAGCAGTATCCTACAAAAAAGGATCAGATAACAAGCATAAGCTCTTAAACTGGCTCTGAGTTGGTAAATGCTGAAGCTGGGTAAGAGGTACAAAGGAATTCATTACACTACTCCACTTCTTTATAAGTTTGAAATTTTCTATACAAAGAAAAAAATTTTAATGAATTCTTAGAAACATTTATCTATATGCACATGCACAAGCACACAAGTAGCAAATATAAAAAACACACAGTAAACAGACAATAACTCATAGGAAGAAAAAGTTGAGGGAATCCACCAGAAAGAAAAGCCAAAGAACTTTCAGAGTCTGAGACCCAATATTTGAATAAAAAGAATTCAGAAAGCAAAAATAAAGAACAGGAAGGGATAAAATAAACAGAAAGTCAAGACGTTTTCCCCAAACTGAAGAACATAAGTTTCCAGATTGAAGGAGCCCACCATGCACCCAGAAGAATGAATGAAAACTGACCTACACCAAAATAAATCATCATGAAATTTCAAAATACTGGAAGAAAAGAGGAGCTTCGATAAGCATCGGGCAGGGGGGCGGGGGCGCACAATCACAGAGACACAGGTCACTTATAAAAAAGTCATCATTACCAGAATGGTTCTGGACTTCTCAACAGCATCACTGAACCAGAACACCATGGGTAACGGCCTTCAAATTTTTAAGGGAAGATTATTTCCAACCCAGAATCCTACACCCAGGCATTCAAGTATAAAGACAGAATAAAGATACTTCAGGTATGGAAGGTCACAAAAATTTACCTTCTAGGTACCCTTTTCCAGGAACACTACTAGAGGCAGAGCTTCACCAAAACAAGAAAGTAAATGAGAAAGAAAAAGCCATGGGATCAAGGAAATAGGAGATCCAACTCAAGAGAAGCAAAGGAAATCCTAAGCAACAGTGGAAGAACATCCCAGGTGACATTTACGCACACTGAGAGTAAGCAACCAGTCTGGGTAACTACAACAGGCCAAAAGGCTCTGGGAGAACTTTCTCTAAGACATAACCAATTACATACCTGATGTATTTGAAGGTACTGAGAGGAGAAATAAACAGCTGGGACACAGTTTGGGGCTGAAGTATCAATAATTACATTTAAAAGTAAGAAAAGTGGGGGAAAAAAAAAAGACAGTTACTAACTCCAGGGAAAACCAAAAGCTGGGGAAGAGAAATTCTCATTGTGTACTACATTATGGATCAGCGATGTCTCAGAAATGTACACACTGACCACTGCTCTAACATAAGTTATAGTACACCTATACTGGGAAGATGCAGGGTGGAGAAGTGTATACAAATGTGAGGTTAGACAGGAAGACACAGGTTGGAGAAGGGTTAAATCTTGATATTCCATAGCAGAAAGTCAGTAACTGAGGCCTAAAACTGAAAAATTTTTAAATTACACTACAAGCATTTAGATTAGGGCTCCATAAGAGAGGTGGAGGTCAACACTAAAAGAAATAACTAAAATAGATGAAAGTAAGCCTGTTCAAGGAAGAGAAATTTAAAATGATGTGGAAGGATGGAGAAGAAACTGCTGCTTTTTTTAAATTTTAATAAGCCTTACAGACCATTGTCTCTCTGTATTATGGGTATACATAACTGTCAAAAATAAAAATTCAATTTCAAAAGTTAAGTAGCTAAGTAACTCAATAGAAAAAAAATTACAACAAAAATGAAGAAGGGAGAAAAAGGATGAAAGTGAATAGTAAACCACTACAGAAAGTAAGAATTGTGAACTATCAGTATCTCAAATGACCACTGCCAGGAAGCAGCATTAGAGTTCTCTGTATGTGATTTGCACATGCCAACTTTAGAACACCGCCTTTACCAACATTATAGGTGGAATGTTCAAGTTAAATGAATTGCTAAATAGGCCTCCAATTTTATATATACACAAAATTATGTCTTAATATAGCTCCAGGTTCTACTACAAAATCCACTGCTAATTAACACTGTAAAGTCTGTCTATTAACTAAAAGCTCTCCTAAAACAGCCTTCAGAGAATAGCCTATTACATACAGCGTCAATCATCTTGTTTTTAATAGTCTTCTTTGCATCTTGGACCTTCTGTCCTTTAAATCCATCCACCAACATTACCTAAAAGGATGAGAAGTGGGGAAAAAAACACATATAATGCAATTAAAATTTGCTTTGGGTCCCTCCCTCAAACTTTTCCCTAACTAAATTTACTTCCACACACAACCAAGATATTTTTAGTGTGAAATTTATCACATTTATAACCATAAGTTTTTATTGTGGCACAACTAATATTTATAACACACTTGTTTTTCTTTTAGTATAACTAAGATAGGTATTATGAACACGATTAGAAAGAAATGCTCACTTCCTTCCCACTTCTCAGGTTTTCATGCAGAGACAATTCCTTTAACTCACGTCATTCCTGAAGGCTTTGGGAGAAGGAACTGAGCAAATGCAGCTCAGCCTCACTTAGGTTTCTCTTTTCAAGTCCACCTGTTGCCAGCAAGCATTCTCCTTTGCTTGGCCATGTGATAAACTTGGCTCTTGCAGGAAGGCCTACTGGTTTTCAACTGTGCCTTTTACGTAGTGGGGAGATTTAATTCTAGGGCAAAGTATTGGCTTGCTCATTGCTGTCACAGAGGTAAGCCACAATCCCCTTCCAGCTGATACTCTGACCTCCATCTATCTGACTCCTGTTGACTCTCTCAAATAGTTTCTGTCTTTTTTTTTTTTTTTTGCCACACCGTGTGGCTTGTGAGATTAGGATTTTAGTTCCCCAACCAAGGATCAAACCCGGGCCCTCACCAATGAGGGTGTGGAGTCCTCACCACTAGATCGCCAGGGAATTCTCAACAGTTTCTATCTTAAGTGGAAAAGACACGTGTTCTTTTTTCACCCACCAATCCTCTAACATATCAAAATGCTTCATACTTATTTAATTCATCATTATGAAATTATAGTTATTGATCATTATAGCACAGGGGTTAACAGCACAAATCTTAGAGCTAAGTTGCCTAGTCTGAGTCCCAGTGCTGCCTCTGCCTGACTATCTGGCTGCTCTTAATCTCCTAGTGCCTCAATTTCCTCATCTGTAAAATGGCAATAAGTGTCTACTTTACAAGGTTACTTTGAGATGTAGATAAGTTAATAGGTAAATGCTCTATAAGTGTTAGCTTTTATTGTCATCCAAAACATGTAAATCACTTTAAAAAAAGATGCACAACCAATTCTTGGTTATCCAGAGAAATGAAGGTAAAAATAAAGAACATTCTTATTTATAGCCTTAAAAATCTTCATTTCAACCTCAAGTCACTAGCAATTTGATTGGGTTTTTACTTTCTCCAGGCTCATCTTCTTTCCATGGAAATGTAAGCCACATTAACATATGCACAATTAAGGAGAAAAGAGAGGTTCAGAACCTGTCTGTTGTGCTAACATGGCATGTAGTAGGCATTAACAAGTAAATTAATGAACTGAATGAAACTGCTTATTTAAAATATGAACTCCACAATTAAGAAAAGCAAAAGAAGGGACCAGGTATTGTCCATGCAATAAACCTTTGGAGTTTACTGCATAATATGAACTAACTTTAAATATCTTCTCAAGAAATTTACTCCAAAATTAGAGGGCACAAAAGCGGAATTTCTGTAAGTACTACTGGACCAAAATAGATTTAAAAAAGAAATTTGGAAAGAGAAGAATACAATCTTACAGTAATCCTCTCAAATCAGGATATAGCTGAAATTATGTTGAATTTTTCTATATTTTTTTCTAAATCACTAAGAAGAAAATCACAGAGCATGGAGTAAGTAAACCAAATAAAAATGATAACAAAATTATTACTTACACCGTCATAAAAACCTCTTAGGTACAATTTCTCCTTTGCTTCTGCAAGTTTTTCTCTGTCATTCTGGCTCTGAACTTTCAACTCATCACACATGGTTACAGCAGAAAGCTTTCCAAGACCTGGGATTTCAATGACTGGCACCTGCAAAAAAGAGCAATGTCAGGAACTAATTCACACTGAATAAACACAAAAACACCCCTACTGGCATAGTCCTTTTGCCTCTACTGTCCAATGAAGTCATTTCAGATTTTATATATCATTAGGATAGTGCCACACATTAGGGATTAACATCCACATGTGAAACTGTCTTCCTACTCTCCAGAGGAACCACCCAAATTCTCTGTACCAACCCCTACACTGTCCCTTCCTCACTACACACACACCTTTCCCAGTTCTCAACCCCACACTGGCACATAATTAACTAAATAATGTTGAAACTACCAAAATGATGTAAACAACTAAATTTACAGATGGTCTTGTTTCTGGTTTATACTAAGTCTTCTGGATTCTTCATGAAAATTATTCACTGGTAATTTAATTTTTTTTTCTTCTGTAGATACTAATATGAAAACATAAACATTCATGAGTAATATGGCAAAATTTTGTCTTTAGAAGCCTGGAAATTGGCCACACTAGAAAATAAGCTACTACAAAATTGGTGATGCTAAAAGGTTCCAGAATTGCAGGTGCCAGGTGCTAAGAAAATGCCTATTGGTTTTTCTTACGCTCTTATCCGCCACAGCAGATGTCAAGTTAAAGCAAATAAACTCTTAAACAAACTCCCTCTTATTTTCATACTCTACCAATTATTTAATTCTGTTATAAGTAAAGTGTTAGCTCTTTTTTCCGCTAATAAAGAAGTGCATATTAATATTCTGAATCATCTATGTACTCACAGGCTCAAATGGCAAGACCATGTCATCTCTAATTCCATACTTTGCTCGTAAAGCCTACAAAAAAAAATTGGAAGTTCATACTAATGATCAATACTTTACTGGTACAGTAAGTTCCCTACATACAAACAAGTTCTGTTCCCTCGTAAGTCCAATTTGTTTGTAAGTCCAACAAAGTTAGCCTAGGTACCCACCTAACACAACTGGCTATATAGTACTGTACTGTAATAGGTTTATAATACTTTTCACACAAATAATACATAAAAAAACAAACACAAAAGATAAAGAAAACATTTAAATCTTACAGTACAGTACCTTGAAAAGTATGGTAGTACATACAGTACAACAGCTGGCACACAGGGGCTGGCTGGCATCAAGTGAACAGGCAAGAAGAGTTACTGACTGGAGGAGGGAGAGGAGGTGGGAGACGGAAGAGCTGAAGGATTGTCAGCAATAGGAGATGGAGGGCGAGCTACAGTTTCATTCACACTTAACATTGATGGCACAGGTTTTGGTTCCTTACTGGAGCCAGATGCTCACTTGCATCTTTGAAAGTTCACAACTTGAAGGTTTGTATGTAGGGGACTTACTGTATAATCATTTAGAGAAGTACCCTCCAACCTTTTTAAAACTGTTTTTGTTCTTCCCGCCATAGAGAGCAATTTTTTAATTTTACAAAATATCTCAAGAAGGGATGTATGACTTTTAACAACTAAACAGTTTAAGTTAAAGTGAATGGCTTAGGGAATTCCCTGGTGGCACGGTGGTTAAGAATCCACCTGCCAATGCAGGGGACACAGGTTCGATCCCTGGTCTGGGAAGATCCCACATGCCGCAGAGTAACGAAGCCTGTACGCCACAACTAACTACTGAGGCTGCACTCTAGAGCCCGTGAGCCACAACTACTGAGCCCGCGTCTCACAACTACTGAAGCCCGAGCACCTAGAGCCTGTGCCCTGCAACAAGAGAGGCCACTGCAATGAGAAGCCCGTGCACTGCAACAAAGAGTAGTCCCCACTTGCCACAACTAGGGAAAGCCCATGCACAGCAACGAAGACCCACCCCAGCCAAAAAATAATAATAATAAAATATAATAATTTAAAAAAAATAAAGTGAATAGCTTAAGTGATGAAATTGTACAGCCAAAAGCAAAACTTCACACACACACACCCACATCACTTAAAATGAGGTTCATATTGCAGGCTGCAATGAAAATGTGAATATCAGAAAAAATTTTTCAAAACTTTTTTTCAAAAGTTTTATGAAATACCTCACATTAACAGTTTAAAAAAGAATAATCACACAATCACATCAACAGATGAAAAAAAGCATTTGGCCAAATCCAATACCCATTCATGATAAAAACTCTCAGTAAACTAGAATAGAAGCAGACTTTCTCAACTTGGTAAAGACTATGTATAAAAAACTTACAGCAAGGGAATTCCCTGGTGGTCCAGTGGTTAGGACTCTGTGCTTTTACTGCCAAGGGCCTGGGTTCGATAGCTGGTCAGGGAACTAAGATCCCACAAGTTGCACGGTGTGGCCAAAAATAAAAAAAAAAAAAACCTACAGCTAAAATCATACTTAATGATGGAAAATGAAAGCTTTCCTACTAAGATCACATACAATGCAAGCATATCCCCTCTCACCACTCTTTTCAACATCATACTGAATACTCTTGGGAATGAAATAAGGCAAGAAAAGGTATACCAACTGGGAAGGAAGACAAAACTGTCTTTGTTTGCAGATTGCATGATCATCTATGCAGAAAATCCAAAACAATCAACAACAACAACAAAAAACTCCTGAAAGTAATAGGCAATTATAGCAAGGTTACAGGATACACATGGCTAATACATCAAATTCAATGGTATTCCTATATATCAACAATTAACAAATAGAACTTGAAATTAAAAACACAATACCACTTACATTAGTACCTCCCCAAATTAAATACAGTTGATCCTTAAACAACATGGGGGTTAGTGGTGCCAACTCCCCCAAGCAGTCAAAAATCTGCATATATCTTTACAGTCAGCCCACTGTATCCGTGGTTCCACGTCTACAAATTCAACAAATCACAGATCATCTGGTACTGTATTTACTGAAAAAAGACATATAAATGGACCTGCACAGTTCAAACCTGTGTTGTTCAACTGTACCTAGGTACAAAACTAACAATATAAACATAAGATATGAGGAAAACTATAAAACTCTGATGAACAGGATCAAAGAAAAACCAAATAGAGATATTCCATGTTCAAGGATTAGAAGACAATGTTGTCAAGATGTCAGTTCTTCTCAACTTAACCTACAGACTCAATACACACTCAAAGTTCCAGCCAGCTACTTTATGGATACCAACAAACTGATTCCAAAGTTTACATGGAGGGACTTCCTAGGTGGCTCAGTGGTTAAGAATCTGCCTGCCAATGCAGGGGACACGGGTTTGAGTCCTACTCCAGGAAGATCCCACATGCCTCGAAGCAACTAAGCCCATGTGCCACAACTACTGAGCCTGAGCTCTAGAGGCCATGAGCCACAACTACTGAGCCTACATGCCACAACTACTGAAGCCCACATGCCTAGAGCCTGTGCTCTGCAACAAGAGAAACCACCAAAATGAGGAGCCCACGCACCACAATGAAGCCCCCACTTGCTGCAACTAGAGAAAGCCCATGTGCAGTAATGAAGACCCAACACAGCCAATTAATTAATTAATTAATTAAAAAAAAAAAACAAAAAAAACAAAGTTTACATGGAGAGGCAAAAGACTCAGAATAGCCAACCCAATACAAAAAAAGAGAAAAGTTGGAAGACTGACACTGTCTGACTTCAAGATTTACTATAAAGTTACAATAACCAAGACAGTGTGGTGCTAGCAAAAGAACAGACAGATGGATCAATGGAATGGAATAGAGAGACCAGAAACAGACACTCATAAATACAGTTAACTGATCTTTGACAAAGGAACAAAGGCAATACAATGAAGCAAAGACAGTCTCTTCAACAAATGTTACTGAAACAACTGGACACCCACAAGCAAAAAAACACAGACCTAACACTCAACACAAAAATTAACTCAAAACAGATCATGGACCTAGATGTAAAACACAAAACTGTAAAAATCCTAGAAGATAACACAGAAAACCTAAATGACCATGGGTATGGCGATGCCTTTTTAGACACAACACCAAAGACATAATCTATGAAAGAAACAATTGATAAGCTAGACTTTATTAACATTAAAAACTTCTGCTGTGTAAAAGACAATACCAAGAGAACTGAAAGACAAACCACACACTGAGAAAAAACATTTGCAAAAGACATATCTGATAAAGGACTATTAAATATACAAAGAACTCTTAAAACAACTGTAAGAAAACAAACAACCTGACTTTTAAAATACTGCTTTCAGGGGCAGGGTCTGGGGAAGGGGTGGCGACCAAGTCAGTCCATGAAGGTGACAAGCCGCAGCCCCAGAAGCAAGCCAAGGGGATGGACAAGGAAGATAAGGCATTCAAGAGGAAACAGAAGGAGGAGCAGAAAAAAACTCAAGGAACTAAAAACAAAGGCCGCAGAGAAAGGCTACCCTGGCTACAGGTGGAATTAAGAAATCTGGTAAAAATAAGCTGTTCCTTGTGTCTGAGGCAATGATTCTTAATTCCATTCCTGTTTAAACATCTAGACTTCCTACCATAGTATCTGTTGCCACTTATAGCTAGAATGCAATGTTGTCTTGGAATCTATTGTACATTTAAGAATAAATGTTTAAAAAAAATGTTGGGACTTCCTAGGTGGCACAGTGGTTAAGAATCGCACACGTGCCTAGAGCCCGTACTCTGCAACAAGAGAAGCCACCAAAATAAGGAGCTTGTGCACCAAAATGAAGAGTAGCCCCTGCTCGCCACAACTAGAGAAAACCCATGTGCAGCAATGAAGACCCAACGTAGCCAATAAATTGATTTTTTTTAAATGTTAAAAATGTTAAAAAAAAATCATACAGTGGCTCATCTTGTCTTTAGTTATTCTCAGTCATTTCTACTTTAGCTATGAGATCCACATAAATCCTGCCCAGACTCCCGCCAAAATGTGTTCTTACGTCTTTGTCCTATCCTGAATTCTGTACCACCTGGAATTAAAACAACACATTCGAAAAAAAAAATAAGCCAAAGACCTTAATAGACAAACCTCACCAAAGAAGTACACAGATGGCAAATAAGCACATCTGTCATCAAAAAAATGCAAAATAAAACAATGAGATACACACCAATTACAATGGCCAAAATCTGGAATACTGACAATACCAAATGCTGACAAAGGATGTGGAGAAACAGGAACTACCATACATTGCTGGTAAGAATGTAAAATGGTACAGCCAATTTGGAAGACAGTTTGGTGGTTTCTTACAAAATTACACATACTTTTACCATTTGATCCAGCAATCACGCTCCTTGCTGTTTACACAAAAGTGCTGTCCATTCAAAATCCTGCACATGGATGTTTATAGCAGCTTTCCTCATAAAGCTGCCAACGCTTGTTAGCAACCAAGATGTTCTTCAGTAGGTGAATAAATAAATGTACATCCAGACAACAGAATATTATTCAGTGCTAAAAAGAAATATGCTATCAAGCTATGAAAAGACATGAGACACTTTAAATACATATTGCTAATTGAAAGAAAATCTAAGAAGACTACATACTGTGTGGTTCCAACTATATGACTCTCTGGAAAGGTAAAACTATGGCGACAATTAAAAAGATCAGTGGGGGACTTCCCTGGTGGCGCAGTGGTTAAGAATCCACCTGCCAATGCGGGGAACACAGGTTTGATCCCTGGTCTGGGAAGATTCCACATGCCACGGAGCAACTAAGCCTATGAGCCACAACTACTGAGCTCGCATGCTGCAACTACTGAAGGCCATGCACCTAGAGCCTGAGCTCTAGGTAAGAGCAGTAAGAGAAGCCACCACATGAGAAGCCCATGCACCACATCAAAGAGTAGCCCCTGCTCACTACAACTAGAGAAATAAATAAATAGATAAATAAATAAATAAATAATAAAAGATCAGTGGGGACTTCTCTGGTGGTCCAGTAGTTAAGACTCCTCACTCCCAACGCAGGAGGTCTGGATTCGATCCCTGGTCAGGGAACTAGATCTCACATGCCATAACTAAAGATCCCAAGTGCTGCAACTAAAGATCCCGAGTGCCATGACTAACACCTAGCAGAGCCAAAATAATTAATTAATTTAAAAAAAAAAAGGGTCAGTGGTTGCCAGGGGTAGGAGGGAGGAGAGATAAAGAAGAAGAGCACAGAGGATTTTTAAGGCAGTGAAAATCCTCTGTGTATCATAATGATCGACATCTCATTATACATTTGTCCAAACCCACAGTACAACACCAAGAGTGAACCCTAAGGTAAACTATGGACTTTGGATTATTACGATGTGTCAATGTAGGTTCATCTTTGGTAAAAAAATGTACCATTCTGGTGTGTGATACTAATAATGGGGTAGGCTATGCAAGTGTTGAAGCAGGGGGTATATGGGAGATCTCTGTACCTCCCTCTCAATTTTTATTATGAACCTAAAACTGCTTTAAAAAAATAAGTCTTTAAGATTCTGAGACTTCCCTGGTGGTGCAGTGGCTAAGAATCTGCCTGCCAATGCAGGGGACACAGGTTCAATCCCTGGTCCAGGAAGATCTCACATGCCGCAGAGCAACTACAGCCCATGAGCCACAACTACTGAGCCCGAGCACTGCAACTATTGAACTCACTCGCCTAGAGCCTGTGCTCTGCAACAAGACAGCCACCACAGTGAAGAGTAGCCCCCACTCACCGCAACTAGAGAAAGCCCAAGCGCAGCAATGAAGACCGAATGCAGGCAAAAGAATTAAAATAAAAAAAATTTTTTTAATAATGAAATTAAAAAAGAAAAGATTCTTTGGGGACTTGCGGTCCAGTGGTTAAGACTTCACACCTGGGCCGGGGTGGAGGGGGGATGTAGATTTGATCCCTGGTCCGGGAACTAAGATCCCACAGGCCATGCAGCACAGCCCAGAAAAAAAAAAAAGATTCTATGAAATATTATTTTGATATTTAAAATTCAAATCATAGGGGGAAATTCCCTGTTGGCACAGTGGTTAAGAATCCGCCTGTCAATGCAGGAGACATGGATTCGATCCCTGGTCTGGGAAGATCCCATATGCCATGGAGCAACTAAGCCAGTGTGCCACAGCTACTGAGCACACACGCCACAATGACTGAAGCCCTCGTGCTGCAACTACTGAACCTTGCACGCCTAGAGCCCATGCTCTGCAACAAGAGAAATCACCACAACAAAGAGTAGCCCCCACTCACCACAACTAGAGAAAGCCTGCACGCAGCAACAAAGACCCAATGCAGCTAAAAATAAATTAAAAAAACAAACATACAGACTGCAACAGAAATAGACACAGATATAGAAAAAAACTATAAAAAAAGAAAAGGAACAGGTTAAAGATAGTATTTCAAAGATACATGCACAGCTTTTTAGCCTAATCCAATAGTTAGTTCAGTGATACCTAATCAATGAGACAATGAAGAGGAAATAGGAACATGAAACACAGACACTCACTTGCTTTTTCTTCAAGTCTCTCAAGGCAGCAAAATCATCAGGGGAGTCAGAAGGAACACTTGAGACCACACCAGTGCCTTACAAAAGAAAATGTAGAATTAACTAATACCACCAGAACGTGCTTCCCAAAGAATTTCTAGAAAGAATCAAACTCTTTACCTTTATCCTCCTTGATGGTGAGCATTGGGAGAACATAGATCACCTTATAAGATGTTAAAGGTGCAGAAAGTGATGCACCAAGAATATCCTACGTAAGGAAAAAGATCAGCATAAAGAGGAAGTAACTTATTCTAATCATTAGAATTTAAAACAATGTTAATGTTTTAAGCCCTGAGAAGCTAATAATCAACAACACTCATCCTTTTATACCTACTAGACTAAAAATAATTGAAAATAATTATAATACCCAAATCTTGTATGGTTATGAGGAAATCAGTACACTAATACACTGCTTTTAACACTGTATACCTTGAGGAAAACAATATAGGAATTCATAGCAATGTTCACACAACTTGGACCCAGCAATCCAATCCCAGGAATTTACCTCAAAGGAAAACAAATTAGTTTTTCTTTGAGAATCTGCCCAATGCTGTGTTAGCTACATTAGCAAAACCTGGAAACTAAATCTTTAAATAATAAAAAAATCACTTAATAAAATATGAGACATCAACAAGATACAATACTGTACCTATTTTAAATGATAATTATGAAGACAAACGGAATTAAAAAGATGTATCTAGTTTCTCTTTAAAACAAACAAACAAAAAAATCAGAAGATCTGACAATACTGGACCCATATCCTCATATATCAACGAATAGCTTGCAGCTGCTTGTTTAGCTAAGGAATGCACTTTTCAATTCCATACAGTTCCCACCCATTCCACTTTATTCATATACATAAGCAGCTTATGGAATTTACAGTCATATGGATAAAGGCTAAATATCGTAACAGTCATAAAGACTGACACCTATTTTTTAATTTATACCACCCACTTTCCTCATTTCAGAGTCTGCCTAAATTAACAAGGAAAGAAGTTGCATGTAAGAACGGGAAAAAAATTGTGTCGTTAATACTGTTCCCAAAAGCTTCTCAGACAGAACTGTAACATCAGGAGCTAATGAGATGTGGAAGCACTGCTTATAACAGAAGGAACAATTCAAATATCCATTACAGAAAATCATTAAATAATTTGTGGCACAGCCAAACAATGGAATACTGTGTAACATTAAAAAAAAAGAACAAAGGGAATTCATTCCCTGGTGGTCCAGTAGTTAGGACTCTGAGCTGTCGCTGCTGAGGGCCCAGGTTCAATCCCTGATGGGGAACTAATTCCGCAAGCTGCAAGGCACAGCCAAAAAAAAAAAAAAAGAGAGAACAAGGAAGATGTTTACCTACTGATAAAATGATTACCAGGATATAGTTAAGTAAAAAAGAAAGTAAAACACAGAACAATGTGATAAAATACACTGCCATTTGTGTGTAGAAAAGGCAAAAGAATACATATATGTATTTGCTTGCACATACATGAAATACTTCTGGAAGGATACACAAGACAGTGATTTTACTGACTGCCTATGGATGGAAGAATTGAGTGACTGGGACTACTTTGTGTATCTTTTCTTTTTTTTTTTTTTTTTTTTTTTTTTGGCCATGCTGCGCAGCTTGTGGGATCTTACTTCCCCAATCAGAGCTTGAACCTACACCCTCGGCAGTGAAAGCACAGAGTCCTAACCACTGAACCGCCAGGGAATTTCTACTTTTTGTCTTTTGAGTCTTATGAATATTTAATAATCTAGTCAAAAAATAAGTTCACAAAACAAGAAATAAAAGTCCAATTCAAAAGGAAAATTGAGATGGCATTCTACTCATATTTTTCTTTTTTAAAAGATTATTTAAGATGCCAAAGATCAGTATTTACCAAGGGGAATAAAAAACACTCAAAAATACCAATAAGTAAATAAAATGAGGATCTCATCTAAGGATAAGAGCTATGTAACCATCCAGATATAGTTAAGAGCAACCAAGACTTCCTTTTCAGAAAAAAAGCAGCTGCAATTCTATACCAGGAATGTAGGTAATCATATTAAAAAAATAATATAATGTCTACCACAGCTATTAAATTTCTTGGGGAGGACTATCTGTATTTTTCAACCAGACAGTTGCTGAGCTGAAAGGTAAGACTCAAAAATGCTATTTTACTGATACACACAATGAATACGCCACAGCAATTAAAAAAAAAACAAACTACTCCTACTCACAACATGGATGAATTTCACAGGCATCGTGTTGAGCCAAAAAAGCTAGACACAAAAAAGTACAGACTATACAATTCCACTATGTAAAGTTCAAGAAGAGCAACTAATCTTTAGTGACCGAAGTCACAGCAGCGGTTACCTCTGCAGAGGCGGGCTCAACAGTGCTGTGAAATGGACATGAGAGAACCTTCTGGAATGCTGGAACTGTTCTATATCTTAATTTGGATGGTGCTTACATGGGTGTATACACTTTTGAAAATGCACCAAAATACACACTTATGACTTACACATTTGACTGTACGTATACCTCAAAACTTTTTTTAAATGTTCTTTTCTCAAGCTTCATTTTTGATATTTTCCTCTAAATTTACACACTAAACTAAACTCTGCTATCCAACTTACCTCTCCCATTAACTCTTTCACAACAGGCACCACTCCATTGTCCTTGGTAAAGCCCTGGTATGACATATTCCTTGCAGCTCTTTGGGTGCAGATGAATATATCACCATTCACTGTCTCAAATCCGATGTACTTCATATCAGGGCGAACCCAACAGTTTGTCTGTCCAAACATGGTCTCAGGTCTGAGAGTAGCAGCTACCAAGAAGATATTTTTCC
This sequence comes from Hippopotamus amphibius kiboko, assembly GCF_030028045.1. Lineage (NCBI taxonomy): Eukaryota > Metazoa > Chordata > Mammalia > Artiodactyla > Hippopotamidae > Hippopotamus > Hippopotamus amphibius. The sequence goes on along the minus strand of NC_080186.1, from coordinate 156,026,374 downwards.
CTTTCAAGCCACTACGAAGAAAAAATATACATTTATGCAAAAAATGTTATGGATTCTATCACAACTATCTGATATTTCAAAAACATGAAGCAATAATTCTTCACCAAACCTACCTTAATTTGGATGGGTATGGCTCAAGCACTTTCAACTTGATCAAAGTATATTCCTGAGGTCCAACACCCTAAACAAAATAAACAAAACAAAAATTTGAGGGAGAAAAAAAGACTTGGATTAAACCTACTAATCTATGTGAGAGATCTGATTCAAATTTCTAAGATGGGTTCCTGCATTCTTAGAATAATTCTTTCTTCTCATGAAGACATTGCCATTGGTGTGCTCACCATATGGAAGCCTAATGTGTAAGAAATGACAGGGAAGACCACCATTCCACCCCACACCAGACCAGAACTGGTCAAGGAGGCCCAGACTGTAGTAAGATATGCTAAGAGCTCCCTTGAGAGGGAGGAATGGGGGGTGGGGAGAAAGCGACTTGGATTAATCAGCAAAAAGAGGTTGCCAAAATGGGAGTTAGAAGATACAATCAACATCAGTCCTACAGAGCAGTCATTACAGACATACACTGGACCAGGGGTCAGATGATGTGCATTCGAAATCTAGCTTAGGCCCTTACTTGTGGAGTCACAATCACTCTAGCTTTCATTTCCTTAGCTATCAAATAACTGTGCTGTGCTTCACAAAGGACTGTCCTAAGGAACACCTAAAATAATGACAGCAAAATGCTTTGAAAAACTATGATGTACTACTGAAATTTAGGATATTGCTAGCTTTCACTACATTAAAGCTTAACATAGTAAACTGGGCCTTCTGAAGGCTCTCAAATCTTTCAAAATTTTGATCAACTCTCACTTCTATCAGATAAGTTACATCATAATTGAAGGCTGATTTTGAAAGGTAGTTGCTAGACTACAAACGTGTTCAAAGGTGGTAACAAAGAATGACCCACTCATAGGGACTGCAAAGTTCAGATCCCGCATTGCTGTTGATTTACTATGCCAAGGCTTTAGGCGAATGACTTACCCTTGCTTCATTCAAGTATTACAAGGAACAATGTCACTAATGTGTCCTACAGGAATGTAGAATGACTGATGTCATGCATGGCTAGAAGTACTTTGGAAATAAGTAAGTAGGCATGTGACCAAAGCAAGTACAAATGGAATCTGTGTACATCAGTCAACCACATAGCTCATTACCTTTCCTCATGCTCTCCTTTTAGAGCAGTGCACCCTTCAAGCAGTGCTTCTCAAACATTAGCAGGCATATGAATCACACTGAGAACATGTTAAAAGACAGACTCCTGGGCCCCACTCCCAGAGCTTCTGATTCAGCAATTTGGGGGTGAGGTTCAAGAATCTGCTTTTCTAGGAATTCCCTGGCTATCCCGTGGTTAGGACTCTGCACTTTCACTGCTGAGGGTCAGGGTTTGATCCCTGGTCAGAGATTCCTGCAAGCCACGCAGAGCAGTCAAAAAAAACAAAAAACAAAGCAAACAAAAAAAACAAGAAAAAGAATATGCTTTTCTAACACAAGCTGATGCAGCTGAACCTAGTGCCACTCTTGGAGTAGCAAGGTCCTAGACAAGACACAGGTACTTATGATGACATTCTGCCTCAGTCTTAACAGCCACCAGAGTATCATGACTATACACTTCAGCACTAGAATAAAGTTATTTTTAGGTTTCTGATCTATTTCTTAAACTCCATGCCCATATTAAGAATTACTAACAATAGCTACTCTATGTCACAAATAATTACCTCTCCAGTTTGTCTGTCATGATCCATACACGGCTGTCCATCTTTTGGAGAATAAATGGTATACCTAAAAGATAAATAATAAGTGACAAATATTATTATAACATACAAGTTTTATCTGAACATATTTGTTGGTGTTGCTCCTAACATTCTGCAATATTTCTTCTAACTAAAACTTCTAACTGCGCAGATGTCTACATCATTTTTATGCTTTTATGGGGAGTTCCACTGCCAACAGTGTTATTTAATGAAAGCTTTCTGTCTTCATCAAAGGTAATACCACTGGGACTTCCCTGGTGGCACAGTGGTTTAGAATCCACCTGCCAATGTAGGGGACATGGGTTCAAGCCCTGTCTAGGAAGATCCCACATGCCACAGAGTAACTAAGCCCATGCTCCGCAACTACTGAGCCTGCGCTGTAGAGCCCGTGAGACACAATTATTGAGCCCACGTGCCACAACTACTGAAGCCCTAGGGCCTAGAGCCCGTGCTCTGCAACAAGAGAAGCCACAGCAATGAGAAGCCCACACACAACGAAGACTAGCCCCCACTTGCCACAATTAGAAAAAGCCCACGCGCAGCAGTAGAGACCCAATGCAACCGGACTTCCTAGGTGGCGCAGTGGTAAAGAATCCGCCTGCCAGTGCAGGGGACATGGGTTCAAGCCCTGCCCTGGGAAGATTCCACATGCCACGGAGCAACTAAGCCCATGCGCCACAACTATTGAGCCTGTGCTCTAGAGCCCGTGAGCCACAACTACTGAGCCCATGTGCCGCAACTATTGAAGCCCACGTACCTAGGGCCCGTGCTCCACAGCAAGAGAAGCCACTACAATGAGGAGCCTGCGCACCACAATGAAGAGTAGCCCCCGCTCTCAGCAACTAGAGAAAGCCCCTGTGCAGCAACGAAGACCCAACGCAGCCAATAAATAAAAATTAATTAATTAATTAATTTTAAAAGACCCAATGCAACCAATAAATTAATTAATTAAATAAATTTTTTAAAAAAGGTAATACCACTGAAAAATATTCACTGATCTTAGCTTTGTGGTATGAAACAGAAGACCGTAAAATATAAATTTGCTTTTAAAATGCAAATAGCTTTTAATGAATCCATATAATCAAGGGAAGAACTTTATAGAACAATTTATAGAGCAAAAGGATAAACTAAAACAAATAAAATTATCTTTCTACTTGGCTAGAATACTTAAGAGAATCTTTAGTGAGACCATAAAAGAGACTTTAGTGAGACTCCTATTCTCCCTGGTTCTATCTGTTACAAACAGTAAGCAGCTCAGAGAAATAGACACTGGCCAGACAAAAAGTAAAACAAAGGAAACGAGAAAAAAAAGAGAAATTATAAAAAGAGAAAAGATAATGGAAAAAAGTAGGTTCTGGGGCACACTGAATTACAATGCAGGAATTATATAATTTTTGCTTTATTATATCAAAGGAGAACAAACTCACCGCTTCCCAAATTTAATTTTGCTTCTTTCTCTCAATGTTAAAAACTGCCACCTGACAAACGAATCATAGTAAGGATTAACATCAGTGGTGATGAAGGAACGACGCCAGTCTACCTATAGGAGGAGAAAGGAAAACGTAATTTTTGAGAAATTTCGATGGTCTCTACGAATGGGAATTCCCATAATCAATTATTTACTCTTCTACTCCTTATTTTCCAACTTCGAATTATATCAAATATCAAAAGCAAACCAAAAAATTTCAAGTTTCACCTATTAAATATATAACACATCACAATTATTACATTAATTTGTGCTTAGTATGTAAGTTTTTAAACACAGGAATATATATTAAATATGTGTATATTATTGAATATATGTATATTATTTAATAATATATATATATAATATATTATCATATATTTAATATATGTATATATTAAACATACAGGAATTATAAGAAGGATCATTTACATAACACCTTTACATATCCCTAAATATTCAAGCTACATTTGGGCTTCTTCATATATTTTTTTTTAATAAAGGATGTGGTTTGTTTTTTTTTTAAATATTTATTTATTTGGTTGCGCCAGGTCTTAGTTTTGGCACGCAAACTATTAGTTGTGGCATGCATGTGGGATCTAGTTCCCTGATCAGGGATCGAACCCTGGCCCCCTGCACTGGGAGCACGGAGTCTCATCCACTGCACCACCAGGAAAGTCCCCATATCTTTTTTTTTTTTTTTAATTTTATTGAAGTATAGTTGATTTACAATATTGTGGGCTTCTTCATATTCTTTGAATAGAATTCCTTTCTACTAATTGCTAATATATCTATATACATTATAAAACAACAAATATTGAAGTATTTCATTGCTTACATCGAGGTCCATATGGTCCCAATCTGATAATAAAAGAACCGAGTCATTAATGGAATACTGGTGGTATATATTATTCTAAATTAAGAGGTGGTCCAAATCTCACACAATCACACAAACATAAATGTGTTCTTCATATTTTCTTGAACTATGGGGGTGATGGGCATACCTTCAAACCCATTCTCTTCAGATCCTGTACAGCCAGAGGTGGGAAATATTCAAGCCAATGTTCTGCTTCAGAAAATTTGACTATCTCTTCATCAGACAGACCAAGGGATTTCATAATATCCCACTGATATTTAGAAGATCCAGCTTTAGCAGCAGCTTTACTCTGAAAATAACCAGCAAAACCAAACTCCATCAAAGAACAACTAACAATTGGTTAACAAATTCCAGGACCACAATAATTTTAAGGGAATAATCCTATTTGGTAGTTTTTTTTTAATTCTAAAACAATACTGTTGACATGTCAAAATACTACAGGTTGCACCAGGTCTTAGTTGTGGCATGCATGTGGGATCTAGTTCCCTGACCAGGGATAAAACCCTGGCCCCCTGCATTGGGAACTCATTGGATGTACTGTTTTCTCTGCCAAACCATATAGTATGATACCTGGATTCTGACACCAAAGATAACTATTAATACATGGGTGGAACCATAAAAAATTAACATCACGAAGATAAGATCTTAGCACCGAACCTTCTCTATTTCCTTTTTTCAAGGAAATGCATCTTTTTAAGTTATGAATAAGAGTTTCCTCCTTTTCCAATATTTACCAATATCAAAAAGAGAACCACATGCCAGGGACTAGAGGTAGGCAAAAAAGTTGAACTATAAAACTATAAAAAGGTAGCACAAGGAATTTGGGGGCTGAGGAACTGCTCTGTATGGTACTATGGTGGTAGAAACATGATTCCATGCATTTGTCAAACCAACACAATGATATACCACAAAGAGTAAATTTTACTGCATGTAAATTTTTTTTTAAAAATTGACCAGGATGTTGGAGCAACCCAAGATGGAAAGCAGACTGTGACAAATTTATCTAACTGTATTACAATATATGACATAACCACACTAAAGGGAGCAGGAAAGAAAGAACTTTATACGTAACTTTGGAAAATAGCAAATTGACTAGATTCTAAAGACAAAAAGAACTATACACAACCAGTGTACTTTAGTTGGTAAAACTGTTTCTCTCAGGGGTATAGATTAGCAATTCTGAAACTACTGGTAGACAACTGAACAAATAACAGATACACTGTAAATAATGAGAACTAGGTTTCCTACCATTGGAGAAAGAAATCACAAATAAGCAAAGGGAGAATGCTAGAATGAGCCCCATGGTGCTAATAGAGCCAGGGGTATCAGTATGTACTTTTGAAAAATACAGACAGAAAGAGAAAGACAAATACCATAGGATATCACCTATATGTGGATAATCTAAAATATGACACAAATGAACTTATCTATGAAACAAACAGACTCACAGATACAGAGAACAGACTTGTGGTTGCCAAAGGGGAGGGGGAGTGAGAGAAGGGTGAATTGGGAGTTTGGGATTAGCAGGTGCAAACTATTATACATAGAACGGATAAACAACAAGGTCCTACTATATAGTACAGGGAACTATATTCAATATCCTGTAATAAACCATAATGGAAAAGAAAAAAATTTTTAAAATAAGCCAAAATACAGGAATTCCCTGGTAATCCAATGGTTAAGACTCTCCACTTTCACTGCTGTGGGTGTGGCTTTGATCTCTTGTTGGGGAACTAAGATCCCACAAGCTGCACGTGAAAGAAAGAAAGAGAGAGAAAGAAAGAAAAGGAAAGGAAAGGAAAGGAAAGGAAAGGAAAGGAAAGGAAAGGAAAGGAAAGGAAAGGAAAGGAAAGGAAAGGAAAGGAAAGGAAAGGAAGAAAGAAAAGGAGAGAAAAGAAAAGAAGAGAAAAGAAAAGAAAAGGAAAGAAAAGAAAAGAGAAAGGGAGAGAGAGAGTGGGAGGGAGGGAGGGAAGGAGGGAAGAAAGGAGGAAGAGAGAGAGGAAGGAAAAAAGGAAAGAAGGGAGGGAGGGAGGAAAGAAGGGAAGAAAGAAAGAGTGAGTTTGCATTAATTAAAAAAAAATCATTAAAAAAATACAAAGAAATAAATATAGACAAGTACATATAACAGGGTTAGCAGACATACACATATTTCCTTGCTCTTTCTACTGAGAGGACCTAGAAATAATGAGCAGACCTAGCACTCAGAGCTTAGTTTCTAAATACCATTTTTCAATAAAAGGAAAAAGGACTCCTTGGAAAAGTGGCTGACTCTGGGGCTAAAACAGGGAAAATACAAAACGAGCCTGGAGCATCCCATGGCACCTGAATGTATGAAAGTGCTCAAAAAAAAAAAAAAAAAAAAAAAAAAAGGAAAGAAAGAAAGAGAAAAAGAAAAAAAAAAGAAAAGATGGGGGCATGTCAAATGGACACAGAAGCCAACCTAAAAGATTCCTCCAATGGCCAATGGTAGAACAATTTGAGCAATAACAATAACTCAACAATAAAACCCCAATAGTATTAGATTATAACCCAAAGAATAAATATTCATGACTCCACATGAAGTGAATAAATAAGTAAATGGGGGAGAAAAAACAACTTTTCCTTTCAGAAGAATTCCAGGTAATAAATGCACAAGGAATGAGGAAAACGGAAAATCACCATTAGAACAAAATACGTAGCAATAACCGTTGCAGGCAAGATTCACTGATGAATGCTAAAATCAGTGAGCAAATAAATAAAAAGAAACGATGTTATTTCCACAGCCTCAAAGTATCTCTCCCAAAACATACAATGAATTACAAAGGAAAAAATGAAATCTTTACAGGAAAAAAACCTGACAGACACCACCTAAACCAAATGATCAAGCTTAACATCACCAGTAATAAGACATATCGGTATCTTATACTCCCTGATATGATACATTGAAGACACATCACCTGTCAATCCACCCATGAGACAGCATTACACAAACCCAAAATGAGGGACATTCTCTAAGTTATCTGACCAGTATTCTGCAAAAGTACCAAGATTATAGAAGACAAGACAAAAGAAGAGATGACAAGGAAATGCAAGATGGGATTTTCAGTTGGATCTTGGAACAGAATAAGGATATTGAGGAAAAACCAGTGAATCCAAATGAAGTTTGTAGTTTCTTAAACAGTATTGCTGAATGTCGGTTTCTTAGTTTTGAGGACTGTACCATGGTTACATAAGCTGTTACTGGGTTAAGATTCTAAGGGAACCCTGAACAATCTTGTAATTCTTCTCTAAGTCTAAAATTATTTCAAAGTAAAGTACAAAGGGGAAAAAAGGCAATCAAACAGTGAGAAAGATAATTTTGTTTTATTACTTTTTAAAAATTACTAAGTACTTTTTAGGTATGTACTATGCTAGTACTAGGAATGTACATATAAGTCAGACAAATATAAATATAAAATTTCAACCAAAATAAGTATCATCAGACCATCAAACCTTTTTTCCTTTAGCTTTATCCTTAATTATTATATCTTCTGTTTTAACATTGATTTCTTCCTCTTCCTCTTCCTCATCTGGAAAATCAGGGGGGCAACCATAAAGCTCTATTTCTCTTTTCAATTTATCAGCACATGCCTACAAAAAACACAACATTAGAGATGGTAAAGTTAAAAATTCAACGTGGAAACAATTTGAGTTTTTTTGTTGTTTCTGTGGCCAACTAAAACTGACTGAAATTTTTTGCCACACATCTATGGATAAGTAGATCATTATAGAAAACTCATATGATACAAATCATATACCCAAAATTCACTAATTTACTTCATTTACTCAGCAGTCATTTATTCAATACCCAAACTACTCAACATAGTATACTACATGTTAAGCATTGGGAGTACAAAGATATAGAAGATATAGTATTATCATTTTGAATAACAACTCTAATAACTACATCTCTCAATTTAAAAATTACTGTCACATACACTCTATTAGTTATCACCACTAGCCTGCTATATCAAGTTAGAAAACAGACACTGAAAGATGAAGCAATTTATCCAAGGTTATAAAGCTAGTAAGCTGCAGAATTATAACATGAACCTGCACTTTCAACCCCAACTCTTTTCAGCTGTACCATAATGAGTCCACTGTCACAAACAAAGATGACACCAAGGAGACAGTATTAAAGTTATGAGAAAAATACAAATATAGGTTGTGAATTTTAAAAAAGGGAGGGGACGTTTCTACAAAGAATTTCAGTTAATAAACAGGGAAAGTGAGACAACTAGAAAGTCACCATTTTACAACCACAAATTCAATAATTTGAAGACAAGGCTCATGAAAGGATGCTAAAACCACTGAGTTATTGGGTAACCAGATATTCAGAGGCTCTTAAGATATCATCCCACAGATTACTTTTAATTAGAAAAGGGAAAAGTTACCTTTAGAATAAGGAAATCTGGCAGTTATTAACTTAATATCACTAAAATGACACAAGCTGCCATTATATGTCTTTTGATGTCATACAGTGGGAAGTTCCAACCTCACCAATGTAGTATTGGTGATAACCAAATGCAACGTGTGATCCACAAAATAAAAAGTAAAAAACCGCCAGAAAAGACATTTTGGAACAACTAGAGAGATCTGACTACAGGTTAGATAATGATAATATTATATTAATGTTCAATTTCTTGGAGAGGATAATGGGACTGTGACAATGTAGAATGACCTTGTTCTCAACAGATACAAACTTAAGTGTTTAGGGGTGATACGTCATGATGTCTGCCAACTTACTTTCAATGAGTTCACAGAAAAAGGGAGAAAACAGAGCACATGTAATGTATGCTGAGAGACAGATGAGAGCAACTGTGGCATATATTAATACCTGGTAACTATAAGTGAATGTTAATACTTGGTAACTATAAGTGAAGGGTACATGGGTGCTCACTTGTACTATCCTTTTACCTTTCCTATTGGTTAGACATTTTTCAAAATAAAAGACTGGAGAATAAAAAGAAATAAGAGTTAAATTTTCCAATTCCCAAGGATTCAGGGAATCCTTTCAACTGTAGTTTTCTTGCCCATTCTTTACATAAAATTATTTTTAATATAAATTTATGAAAAATTTAAGACACTTGCAAAAATGACCAAAACATGATAGAACTGTTTATTATTTCATGCCAACAGCTATATACACCATGAATGCACAAAACACTGCCCATTTTACTTGTTAGTAGTTATCTATTCTAAAACAGAAATATGAATACATAAGGTAACCAAAAGATATCAAAATTACTTAGAAATCACTTAGACTTTAACATGTGCCCTTTAAGTACTTCTTCAAATGTTTTCTAAAAATTAATTTTCACTATAATAAATTCAATTTATTTCAAAAAACACTGTAACATAATATAGAAGTACATACTTGAAAACCCTATTTCAAGCTCTTGAATTGAATATTACTATTTGCTCTAAGCTAAAAAAAGAGTACAAAGCAATCCCAAAAGCAATCTTACCTTAATAGGCATTCCAGTGCAGTGTAAACCAAAGGGATACAGACAAGTTTTTCCTTTCAATCTCTGGTACCCTACTGCAAACTACAGAAAGAAAATTAAATTTAAACTACAAATTTAAATGCTGGACAAATACAAAATTCTGACTTTTCACAAAGATCATCAGTTTCATTTTCCGCTTCACATCTTCCCTTAGAATACCAGTTAGATCTTATAGTCATTCCAAAGTTATCCTTTTATTCTGTCTTTTCACCAACCTAGGAATTACTTATGAACATGTACACATACCTAGACCCCTGTACACACACACACATAGCATGCAAAAAAAGCAAAATTAAATTACTTAAATATAAAAACCATGCTTAAAATTAAGAAATTCTAAGTTCCCTTAACAGGAAAAAAATTCTATAGGTGCCATTTTCTTCAAAATAGTACTTATTAAAGACCCTCCATCCCATTATATTAAACATAGCGGAATCTTTACCTCACATTTAGATAAAGAAAACGTGTGTCCCAAGTGAAGGCGCCCATTCATATATGGATATGGGAAGGTTACAAAGTACTTGTCCTTGCTGCAAAATAATCATGTAAAAAAGAAAGTACAAAAAAGAAAATGTTAAATTCCTTTTACAATTAAGGGTGAAGTCATGGGAACACTTACTATAAATAACTTGTTTAAATTTTAATTATAAATTTTAATTGTGGGACTTCCCTGGTGGCGTGTGGTTAAGACTCTGCACTCCCAATGCAAGCGGCCCAGGTTTCATCCCTGGTCAGGGAACTAGATCCCACATGCATGCCACAACTAAGGAGCCCGCCTGCTGCAACTAAGGAGCCCTGAAGCTGCAACTAAGACCCAGCGCAACCAAATAAATAAAAATAATAAATTTTAGTTATTTAAAAGGCATTGAAAATTAAATTTATAAATCCAGAAATTAAAAGCTCTCTAAAATTGAAACTTTTTTTAAAATAAATTTTACTTATTTATTTATTTATTGGCTGCAGTGGGTCTTCATTGCTGTGAGTGGGCTTTCTCTAGTTGCAGGGAGCAGGGGCTACTCTTCATTGCAGTACGTGGGCTTCTCATTGCAGCTGCTTCTCTTGTTGCAGAGCTCGGGCTCTAGGTGCATGGGCTTCAGTAGTTGTGGTGCATGGGCTCATCAGTTGTGGCTCATGGGCTCTAGAGTGCAGGCTCAGTAGTTGTGGCACACAGGCTTAGTTGCTCCGAGGCATGTGGGATCTTCCTGGACTAGGGATGGAACCCCAGTCCCCTGCATTGGCAGCCAGATTATTAATCACTGTGATACCAGGGAAGCCCTGAAACTTATTTTTGATCTAGAAAATATAAGATATTTATAGGTGGCTATTAAAGAACTAAATATCCTTGTAGTAAATATTGGAGGTTTAACTTAAGCTAAAATACTGAGTAAAAATGATATACTAATAGGGAAACTGAATTTAATGTTTTACTGATTAAATGAGATATGCTTTCATTAAATATACATAAAGCAATTCAAAGTCCCTCAGGTAAAACATCCTCAAAATTACACAATATGTGGTAAATTCACTTAAAAAGCACCTTTTTAAGATGCTTAATGTATTATGCTATACTCCTTTTTTTACAAATCACGTGTATCTAACAGACATGTAAGTTATGAACCAGAATAAAATGAATACCCATAAACACACTAGCCAACTTATCAACTCACTGAAGCTACCGGTGTCTCCTCCCCACCCTCCCACCAGAGATAACCATTATCTTGAAATTGACTTCTGTCATTCCCTTGTTTTTAAATAGTGTGTACATATGTCTAGGACCTTAAACGATACATCACTTAATTTCACTCACTTGTGAGCATTATAAAAAATTGGTCTACTTCACAAAGACTCTGCAATTTGCTTTTTCCACTCAATGTTATATTTCTAAGATTCTTCAGCATGTTTTCGTTTGCTGAGCAAAAGAGCTTTCTAATTCACTGTTGATTACTTTACCTTAGATTTGACCAAATTCTAGAACCAAATAGAAACTTCAAATTATAATTTAAAGTATAATACCAGAGACTTTGTATTAAGGCAAATTCTTTTCCTCTCTTTAAAAAAAAAAAAATCCATTAGAGTGTAGCTTAGTAGCAAGGATAAACTTTGGAATCAGAAAGTCCTGATAAGAAGTCAAAACCCTGTCAATTCCTAGCTATGCAACCTTAAACTGGTTACATAACCTCTCTGTCTCTCAGTATATTCATCAATAAAACAAGAATTAAAATATTGGTAACCTTAAAGTGTTAAGATTAACTGAAAATATGCATGTTAAAAAAATGGCATATTTCTTATTGCCTTGGCATATTAAACAATACGTGTTCAATATTAGCTACTGTTGAGACTTCCTAGGTGGCGCAGTAGTTAAGAATCCGCCTGCCAATGCAGGGGACACAGGTTCGAGCCCTGCTCTGGGAAGATTCCACATGCCATGGAGCAACTAAGCCCGTGCGCCACAACTGTTGAGAGTGTGCTCTAGAGCCCATGAGCCACAACTATTGAGCCCATGTGCCACAACTACTGAAGCCCACACACCTAGGGCCTGTGCTCCACAACAAGAGAAGCCACTATAATGAGGAGCCTGCACACCACAATGAAGAGTAGCCCCTGCTCACAGCAACTAGAGAAAGCCTGTGTGCAGCAACAAAGACCCAACGCAGCCAATAAATAAATAAAATTAATTAATTAAAAAAAAAGAACCCGCCTGCCAATACAGGAGACACAGGTTCAAGCCCTGCTCTAGGAAGATTCCACAAATATCCCACATGCTGCAGAGCAACTAATCCCATGCTCTACAACTACTGAGCCCATGTGCCACAACTACTGAAGCTCACGCGCCTAGAGCCCATGCTCCGCAACAAGAGAAGCCACCGCAATGAGGAACCCATGCACCACAATGAAGAGTAGCCCCTGCTCGCCGCAACTAGAGAAAGCCCGTGTGCAGCAACAAAGCCCCAATACAGCCAATAAATAAATAAATAAATTTATAAATTTATAAATATATATATTAGCTACTATTATTATTTTTGTCACTGTATTTCCAAAACTCTAAGAAGCATATTTTTCTTTTCTTTTTCTTTTTTTAAACATTTATTTTTTTTTTATTTTATTTTATTTTTGGCTGCATTGGGCCTTCGTTGCTGCACACAGGCTTTCTCTAGTTGTGGGGAGCAGGGGCTACTCTTCATTGCGGTGCTGGGTTTCTCATTGCGGTGGCTTCTCTTGTTGTGAAGCACAGGTTCTAGGCACACGGGCTTCAGTAGTTGCAGCACATGGGCTCAGTAGTCGTGGCTCGAGGGCTCTAGAGTGCAGGCTCAGTCACTGTGGTGCACGGGCTTAGTTGCTCCGAGGCATGTGGGATCTTCCCAGACCAGGGAACAAACCTGTGTCCCCTGAATTGGCAGGCAAATTCCCAACCACTGGGCCACCAGGAAAGCCCGAAGAACATTTTTCTACATTCCAACATATCTGAAATTGTGACACAACTTATAATTGATGCACATATTTACTATGGTACTGTGTTGTAGCAGTTATGTTTTTGTTTTTCCCCAATATCATATCATTATCTATGGTCTGTCTTCTAATAAACAATTCTTAAGAGCAGGGCAATACAGATTTATAAAATAAGGTCTTTAAATACAGAAACCCTTCAAAATTTATATTCTGTGCCTTTGGAGATAATTACCACTATAATATGAATCTCTGTAACAGAATGATTTGCCTTTATCAGTCAGCAAAGACAAAACTTCAAAACATTCTCCTTTGCCTAACTATGAAAAATATTAGTTTTTAAAAAAACCTTTATGGGGCTTCCTTGGTGCAGTGGGTAAGAATCTGCCTGCCAATGCAGGGGACACGGGTTTGATCCCTGCTCCAGTAAGATCCCACATGCCGCAGAGCAACTAAGCCCATGCACCACAACGACTGAGCCTGCACTCTAGAGCCCATGAGCCACAACTATTGAGCCCACGCACCACAACTACTAAAGCCAACACACCTAGAGCCCGTGCTCCGCAACAAGAGAAGCCTATGCAATAAGAAGCCTGCACTCTGCAGTGAAGAGTAGCCCCCGCTCTCCGCAACTACAGAAAGCCCCCGTGCAGCAAAGAAGACCCAATGCAGCCAATAAATAAAAATAAACAAAAAATTAAAAAAAAAAACGTTAGGGAGGGGTAAAATTAAAAAAACAAACAAAAAAAACACCTTTACGCAGAAAAATCTCCTTTAAGAATTCCACAGGAAAGAGGATGCTAATTTAAAATAGAGAAAGTGGAAGTCACCTCCTTCAGCCTGTTTCAGACATTACAAATACAATCTGCCTTATTCCTTCCACACGGCAGTTTCTGCAACCAGTGGTTCTGGAAACACAACGTGTAGAATTTCACAAACTATTTTACTCACCTAGTCTGTTTCTCTAAATTAGATGCATTGACCTCAAACACTTTCTCGGCATCCCATTTTTGTTGGACTTCCTTCTCTATCTTCTTCAAAAAGTCCACTTTGGTTGTTCCTTTTCTTTCCTATTGGACACAAAAGAGATAAGAATAATCCACTCTATTTTCAGCAAACTTGCTTTAAAAAAAGAAAAAAAAAGATCTGGGTTCACATGGAACTGAGCTGTTTACTGACAGATTAATTTTTCCATAGTTACCTTGAAATTCAAATAAGATTAAAAATTAGGGTTATCATGACCAGATAGGGTTATCTACTTCAAACCTCAAAGGGATGATTAAAGAATTACTTAAATACATAAAAAAAGCTTTGAAATACTTGTTTTTAATTAGATACTACAATATAACACTGTTGGTCAAATGTTCCTATTTAGTTAAAATAGATGAATTCTTAGAAAAGCATAGGATGGAACAGTGCCGGCTTGCCCAGCTGCAATTATGCCCACCAAAGGAGGAAAATGAGGCCCAATGGGTAGAGGCAAAGAGAGAATTAGTCATCTGTGTGTTTTTTTTTTTCAAGGAAGCTGATGAAGAACTTCTCTCCAAAATGGTTAACAAGGCTACTACCATAAAATTAAAATGAAACATAATGGCAAGCATGCCTCCAGCACACTGGATCTACCTGGCAACATTCCCACCATCCCTTACCACACCCCTGGATGAAAAGAAAAAGAAAAAACATGCATGATCACTCTAACTTGAAAAAGAAGAAGGGTTAGAACTTCCCTCTCAGTTCAGTTTGTGACTCTGTGAAAAAGAATTAGCTGCTAAAAGCACGTATGCTGAAGTGGAACACAGCACGTATGGAACTGGCAAGTATGAAAGCTGGATAACAATGGACCATACACAAATATAATTCTGTTCTAAAAACCTAATACTGGTTTCTAGAATTTTAGTTTCTTGTACAAAATCATCTGAACTGAAATTAGATTTTCTTCACCTTCTTACACACTACATTTCCAGATTGTGCAGCATTTTCAAATGAGAAAATACCCAGGTTCTATTTATACTTTTACAACCTACTAGGCAGGTGACCTTGCCAAGCCATGTATGTCTCCCTCTGACCTTCCATACAACAATTTAAAACATGCTTTCTACCCATATCGCAGATATACTAGATTTTTAGACAGCTCTTTTTAAAAATGGTTACATAGTGTGAAGTATTACACAAACAGGACTTCTGTACAGTTAAAAAAAAAAACCAAACTTACCACTATTTCTTCAATAACTATCTTAAATATACTTTATGTATTATGTAATAAAAATAAGAGTATTAAAATTAAGTAAGATTTAGTAAAAATCTACCATAAAGTTGTCAACTCTGTTTTACTATTTCAGTTTTCTATTTTTTTTTTTTCTTTTGGCCATGTCACGCGGTTTGTGGGATCTTACTTCCTCGACTAGGAATCAAATCCCAGCCCTCAGCATAGAAAGCAAAGAGTACTAACCACTGGACAACCAGGGAACTCCCTCAGTTTTCTATATTTTAAATCAAAAGCTAGTTTACTATTCCTTTTTATTTTTTTAAGCAAGTTTAAGATAGAAGAGGACAAGCAACCGAAAAATTAAATGTCAGCTTACAAGGAGGAGGTACAATGATGGATTAAAAGAACCTTGCCACAAAGGCAGAGAGGAAATGAGAAAGAATTCCACATTTGAAAAGTCATGGACAAAAGTTTCTCTAGTAATCAAAGGAAAATAAAAATGACAAGTAAATTTCTTATTTCCATAAATCCTGACCAGATCGTAAGTTTATTCACAGTGGGGACTGCGTCTCATTTCTCATTATATCCTCAATGTCTAAGCTTATAGCAGGCTCTCAAATATTCATTGAACATTTAAAGATTTAAAAAGAGAAGTTAAAAAAAAAAAAAGAAAAAAAAAAGAGAGAAGTAATACATTGCCAGCTTTTGCATACTGTGGCTATAACAAAATAACATAGACTAGGAATCTTGGTTGCATATTTGAATCAAGGTGCTAAGCAATTTGGACTCTTTCCCAAGAATTTCCATAAAACTAAGCGTGGTTGCATAAGCTATTTCCTTTTCCAGGAAAGAATAAGGCCCTCCATCTATTCACTCTTTTCCATTCCTGCTACCAAACAACTTCATTTAGACCCTCAGCTCCTTTGCCCCCTCTTGCTGCAAAATCCTCTTTTTAACAAGTAACCTGTAAGTTATGTCTTTCTATTCCTATACATGCTGACCCCTATTTTCAGTTCTAACAAATAAGGGCCATCGTTTGAAAAAAAGCTATGGCAGACAGCAGTTTGTCTATGCGAAATCCATTCCTTCCCTTTCTTCCTCAGCAACAGAAGCCCAGTCTTATGTAGGGTAGTGCAGCAGAGACAGTTAAGCATACTCTTCCATGGTTCCAGGAGAATTCACAGATTGGAGCTATAGGACTGGGTTCTGCCAAAGGAGTTTTGAGCAGAAGAAAGTAAGTCATTTAACCTGGCCCTTAAAACAGCATTTACAACTCCTAATAGCCAACTTAACCTGTAGGTGGAACAGGCACAGTGCCTAGGGCCCACAATACTTCTAGAGGCTGATCAAAATATTTTGATATCTTTTAAAATCAGAAGAAAAAATAAACTTTTGGCTAGAAGAAAATCTTTAATATATAATATTAATATATCTGTTTTTATACCAACACAGTTGCCAAATATAACTTCTAATTTTTTTTTTTTTACAGAGGAAGCAGCCCACAAAGGCAAAAATATTTAAGGCCTCATGAAGCCTAGCTGTACCTCCTACCACAGGGTCATGGGTCATATGAAATCCCACTGTATCATCACTAAAAATACATGAAAGCAACAGTCTTCACAAATTACTTAGAACTATGTGTTTCTTTTCACTGTACTGAGCATGCTAAATGCACAAAAGCTCTTCTTTGAGATCTCTGCTTCTCAGAAACACTTGTTCCTCAAACCTTCAAAGGTCAACTGCAATGAAATCTGATACTGGCCCCAGCACCAACCTGTTGTATAACTTTGCACAAGTCACATGATCGATCTGAGTCTCAATTTCTTCATTGGTTACTCAATTAAGCAACTGGTCCGTTTCTTTGCTTTGGTGGGGGGGGGGGGGGAGAGGGGGGGCGGTGTTTTTTTGGGGCCGAGCTGCACAGCTTGTGTGATCTTAGTTCCCTGATCAGGGATCGAACCTGCACCCTCGGCAGTGAAAGCTGAAGTCCTAACCACTGGAACACCAGGGAATTCCCAACAATTGGTTACTTTAATCAGTTAAAAGGCTATTTAAGGAGAGCAAAGTTCCTATACTTTGGCCCTACTGACACTTAGGGCCAAACAATTCTTTGTTTTGAGGGGCTGTAATGGGCACGGCAAGATGTTTAGGAACATCCCTGGCTTATACCCACTAGCTGTCAGTAGCATACCCCAAGTTGTGATAATCCAGTCTCCAGAGCAAATGTTCTCTGGGGGGAGAAAATCACCCCCAGTAAAGAACCACTGAACTAGATAATAAGCTTTTTCATATATTCATGGTATTCTGCAGTTCTTAAAGCTTTTATGCACATTAACTTACTTGATCTTAACAACAACTCTAAGAGGTGGGCAACAATCACCCTAAGAAGTAGGCAGACCAGCAATTACCATTTCAAAGATGATGAATCTGAAGCTCACAGATCATCAGGCCAGCAAATGGTCAGGCTGGACAAAAACCCTCATCTTCTGACTTTTATTTCTGCTTTCTCTTAGTACTCTGGCCACATCCTAGTGCCACTGGCTATAGAACCTAGACAAGATCCTTAACCTCTTTAAGCCTCCATTTCTCTATCTATCTATAAAATGAGGATAATAATTATATCTACCTTGTACTATTATTATGAGGATTAAAAGAGATAATATAATGAAGGACTTAACATAGTGCCGGACTCATGGTAAATGCTCAATAATGCTAACCATTATCACAGAGAGATGACTAGACATCATGTGCTTCTTATTAGGTGTCAAAATGGCACTGTGGTTATGTTTTAAGAGAATTCCTCATATTTTAAAAACTTACAAAATATGAATGGATGAAATGATACAGTGCCTTGAATTTGCTTAAAATGAATCCTGAGAGGTGGAGGAGGAGGTTCTGGGGAAGGTATGACTGAAACAATTGGCCCTGAACTGCCGATTATTAAAGTTGGGTGATGGGTACATGGAAGTACATAATACTATTACTATCTCTACTTTGTTTACTATTTAAATTTTCCAAATGGAAAATTTTAAAACAATAAAAGTTTTAAAGTTGACTATTATCTTTATTACATCACATCCCCAGATCCCCTCTAAGTCTGATATATAACTAAAAGGGATTAAAACTGTCAAAAGCTCTATAAAATAAATAACTCCTAGGATATGAAGAAACATATTGCTTGCTCTTTACAAATTCAATTGTAAAATAAAAACTAATTTTATATCCATGCCATTTCATGTTTAGTATTGTATACTATTGGTAAGGTTTCTTCCAGAGTTAGAAAACTTTTATCATAGGAGGCGGCTTGCAAAAGAAATTTCCACATTAGTTTACAATTGCAAGCAGTACAATGATTAAGAGAATGAGCTCCAGAATGGGACCAAATAAATTCACACTCAACTTCTTAGTAGATCTGATCTCACCTCCTCTATTCTATACAGGAACATCACTTCTCTCTTCCACATCATTTTTCCCTTTCTATAAAACACTTTCCATAAGCATACAAGCGCTATATAATTTCTCCTGTCCTAAAACAAAACAAAACACCTCTTTCAACCTTCATCTATTACCCCATTTCTCTGCTCTCCTTTATAAAATTCCTCAAAAGAATTGTCCATACGCATTATCTCCAGTCCCTCTCTTCCCATTCTTTTTTTTTTTAAGAACTTTTATTGAGATACAGTTAACATACAATAAACTGCATATAGAGTGTACAATTTGGTATTTTTTTTCACATTAGTAATGTATATATTCCCATTCATTCTTGACCACACTCTTCAATTAGAACCTACAAGGCTTTATATGACCTGGACAACTCTCACACACACACACACACACACACACACCATCATCATCTCCCCCCGGATGACTGTCCTTTGGACATTCAACCCTCCTCGTTTTTCACTCACACTGTTGCTCTGCCCGAAAATCCTTCCCTCCGTATAGTTGCATGGCTTGCTCCTTTACCTCCCTTTGCCACAATGCCACCTCAGCAAAGACTTTCTTGATTCCCCACTCCCCCCCTCCCCGCCCTTACCCATCTATCGTCTTTGTTGATAAAACCTACCGGCACCTGACATATTTTACCACATACTTTAGAATGCAGCGAGCGCACGTTAACACCATGAAGGCAGAAATGTTTATCTATTTGAGAAAGAGGCGCTCAATAATTTCCTGTTGAAAGGAGGAATCAATGTTACAAATTCCTCTTCCTCCAAATCACTTTTTAGAAACTTTGGTAAAATGATACACGTGACGTGAAGTAGTCTGTAAAGGTAAAGACATCAGTGCCTGGCTCATCAGCTAGCAAGAAAAGGCACATCCTCACAACAGCCAAGCCCTAAACGTGGGAGGCAAGGCCTCCCCTTTCTTTAGAAAAGGATTTTTCCCTTCAGGACAGCGGTTACCACATGGAGCCCCTAGACTCTGGCGAAAGCAGATAGCTCAGTCAGCCGGGTTCCAAGGCCCAGCCAAGCGGACTCTCTTCCCGCCAAAACTCACCGCCATGGCGCCGCCCAGCCGACAGTGCAAACCCACGACAGTGACCTCGGTGATCCCCCTCAAAGGAGTGGTTACAACCTTTCCCCTCCCTCTCGGGGCAGCCAGGCCTACCACGACACTAAAGCACACACTTCACACCTGATGAGGCAATCGCTGGCTCGCTAAAGAAGTACCTCCGGGGGCATCTCATGGTCGTCTGGGAATTGTAGTTCCTGGACTCCTAGAGCCCATGTCCTGCAGGCATCTGTTGACTACATTTCCCAGAGAACAACAGGCTACCGGAAGTCTACCGGTAAGCCACTCAGAGGGGTACCGGTAGTGACGTTATGAGTATGTTGAACTACAAAGCCCATGATGCAGTTCGGTGTCGCAGGCTGCCGCGAGCACGGCCCGACTGACGTGGGGTTCCCAAACTTTCAACAGATTCACCGTGTGGAGCAGGGTCGGGTGTCTTGTCAGGATGCCAGGATGCAAGGTGTATTCTTCCTCCGTGACTGAGGTGCTAATTATGACTTGCCATTGTGCACAGATATTTGAGACTGTGGCATTCAGAAGTCCAGAATTTAGACATTTTATAGCCATTTATTAACAATTTAATTTTTTTAAAGGAGAGGCTGGAAACCTTCTACCTGGTCCCAGTGCCAAGCTCAGACTGTTTCATCCGTGTCACCAACCACGGCTGAGCTGTCTGAAGTACTAGTCGCTAGCCATATTGTGGCTATTTAAATTAATTAAAATAAAATTTAAAATTTAGTTCTT
This sequence comes from Hippopotamus amphibius kiboko, assembly GCF_030028045.1. Taxonomy (NCBI): domain Eukaryota; kingdom Metazoa; phylum Chordata; class Mammalia; order Artiodactyla; family Hippopotamidae; genus Hippopotamus; species Hippopotamus amphibius. The sequence continues at coordinate 156,005,790 of NC_080186.1, read as the reverse complement.
CAATCGCACTAGCCACTTTTCATGTGCTGGAAAGTCCATATGGCTAGTTGTTACCATATCTGGACAGTGCAGAAATAGAACATTTCCGTCATCAAAGGAAGATCTATTGAAAAGCGCTGATCCAAGACTTTTACCTTCTGGTGGTCAGATTAGTTACTCTCACAGGCATTCCTTTATCAATTCAGTAAATAGTCATTAAGCATCTACAAAGCACGTGGAGGGGTGCCCAGCCCAGAGGGTGTTTTCCAAAAGGAATGGGTTGGGGGGGGGGATTTTAATAAAAATTTTAACAAAAATGAATTTTGAATTACATATGTGTAATATATATTATATTTACATTTTTCAACAACTAGTTTTTAAATATAAATTTAATGATGGCCTAACACAATGCCTGGCAGGCACATGGTATGGGTTCAATAAAAATTTGTTTAATAAAAGGAAGTTAAGAAGGAATCAGGTTACAGAGAACCTATCAATGGCTCTCCTGCCTCTGGGCTCTTACTCATAAAAATACTCCCCATCACTTTCCACAACTTCTACCTTTAGCTAACCACTTAGACGTCACTTCCTGACAGCCCAAGTCTGGGTGAATGTCCCTTCCTAAATATTCCCTGAGGCACCCCCTTCCTGCCCTCCCTCAGGAAATTTATCTCACTGAATTTTAATTGCCTGTTGATTTATCACTAGAGGTAAGCTCCATGACAGCAGAGGCTGCCTAGCACAGTGTCTGGCACATAGTAGGTGCCTTATAAATGTTTATTGAATGAATGAAACAATCCTCTTTCTCCCCAGCTCTTATAACCATGGTTAGGCTTTCCTGTCCCAATTCTGCCCTAACCAGTACTATTTGTCATCTTTGATTCATCAGCTTCCAATCAATGTTGGTAATCGAAATTATTCATACAACCAATATTTATTAAACACCTCCTATGAACGTGACATAGAAGTAGGATAAAGTAGGGAACAAGGCAGACACGGCCCCTGCCCTCATGGAGCTTGTAGTCTAAAGTGCATGAGCCATTAAAGAAGAAAATAAACAACTAATTATGTGATGACAAACTATGAAAGTTTTGAAAAACCTACCTCCATGCCTCCAACTACATCCTTTTTAATTTTCCTATTTAAGTGACAGTTTTTTTCCAAGGGTCATTTGGTTTTCACTCATTCGACAAAAATTTAATTTGCTTATACTATATACAAGGCACTATCCTAGATGCTGGAAATACAACACTTGAGCAAGGCAGGCGTAGTCATCTCCTTCTAATAGAAGAGGCAAACATCGAAGCAATGGGAGGGATGGGAGGCTGTGGAAGTGTTTTAAGTAAGGAAGGGACATGGTCCTGTTTGTGTTTCGTAAAGATCTTTCTGAAGAAGGGTTGAAAGGGAGCAAAAGTGGAAGCAGAAGGCTGTTGCAATTATTCAGGTGAGAGGTGATAGTAGTTTAGACTATAGTGGTGACAGTCAAGGTGGAGAAAGGTAAACAAAGTCAAGAGATATTTAGAAAATGAAACTTATTACAGCTTAGTAATATGGCTTTTTAGTTGGGAATTATCGATCCTTTGCTATGCCATGTGGATTACCCTCTCTAGATAAATGAAATTAGAAAGGTAGCATAGTGGATATTAGCTCAGGCTCTGAATCAGACCAAGTTCATCATTTACTAGCTGGGTGACCTCAGGCAGTTCAATCAACCACTCTGTAAAATAAAGGTAATAATAGTAAGTACCTCATAGGATTGCTTATGAGGGTTAAAGAGATAATATGTATATAGGTATAAACCCTGTATATATATGCCCAGCATATAGTAAGCACTTTAAAATGTCAGATATTTTCATTATTATTTTAGGAAAATTGGTCTAAAACACAAATCTGAATCTGATTAAAATAGAAAAAACTTACCTGCACCCCAAAATAATCTCTTTCCTAGCCTGAGATAGTTATCACCATATAATTGTGTGGTATACCTTCACCAACTATCAGACCATACTGTGCTCATTCTTTAAAACACCACAACAGAACTCAGTTCCACCTTATTTTGTTTTGTTTTCCAAATGCACCCCACCGGTCATTCTACTCAATTCAATTGAATCAGCATTTCTAAATTTAGATCCATAAAGCTATAATTAGCTTTGGCTTGTCCCTTTATATTTGTTTTTCATGCATATTTACCTAAATTTCCAAACTTTATATGACACACTCCAAGGAAGGAATTGTGGGCATTTATTTTCATACTTCTGTTTCACAAATGTGGCACTCACGTGGCACTCAGTGAATATGGTTGTCACTTCCCTACCCTATTAGACTTTTGTTTTTAAATGTTTTTTCTGACATTAGTGTTCTACCTTTATTTTTATGTTTCCTGAGTGGTGAACAGATTTTTTTTTAATGATCTAGGCAATGAATATAAAGAGAAGGAGATCCTTCTAGGCTTTGTGGACTTTAGCTGATCCTGGGGTTGCTCTATGTGCAACCTCCGACAGTTACTGGGCAGCAGAGGAGCCATGTGTGCAGCAGTTATGCTCATTGGCTTTGAAGTCAGATGCCTGGGTCTGACTTGATACTTTGTCCTGTGCTAGCTCTGCTCCTTCAGCCTAGGGATTCTGGGTCCTCACATGTGAAATGTGTGTGATGATAGAACCTACTTCCTAGGCTCGCTGTGAGAATAAAATGAGCTATACCAAGGAAGGTGATTAGCCCGATGTGTGTGTGGTTCATGGTCTAAGTGCTTAAGAAAGATTAAGCTAAAGAGAAGGAAAGAAAAGTGAATATTGGAAACCAGTTTGATCAGTGTTATGATCTGGTCTGAATGTTTGTGTCCTCACAAAATTCATATGTTGAAATCTTAATGCCCAATGTGATGGGATTAAGATTTGCAAGGTGCTTAGGTCAGGAGGATGAAGCCCTTTTGAGTGGGATTAATATTCTTATATAGGAGAACCCACAAACTCACTTCCACCCACTTCCACCTTGTGAGGATACAAAGAGAAGTGTTTGACCTAGAAGAGGGCCCTCACTCAGCCCTGCTGGCACCCTGATCTCATACTTTCAGCCTCCAGAACCATGAGAAATAAATTTCTGCTGTTTATAAGCCACCCAGTGTATGGTACTTTGTTATAGTAGCCCAAACAGACTAAGATAGTCATTTAATTAATGGCAATTCTAAATCTGATTGATGTGAACTAGGAACAAGTAGCCACATTAATTAGGGAGGCTTTTATTTTTTTGCCTGTATTGGGTCTTCGTTGCCACACATGGGCTTTCTCAAGTTGCGGCAAGCGTGGGCTCCTCATTGCCGTGGCTTCTCTTGTTGCGGAGCACGGGCTCTAGGCACATGGGCTTCAGTGGTTGTGGCACACGGCTTTAGTTGCTCCACGGCATGTGGGATCTTCCTGGAGCAGGGATCAAACCCACGTCCCCTGCATTGGCAGGCGGATGCTTAACCACTGTGCCACCTAGGAAGCCCAGGAGACTTTTATATTTAGACAAACGTAAGCAAATCAGAGAAGTCGCACTTCTCAAGTACCAAAATTTTGAAAAACCCATGTTGCCTAGGTTTCTCCTAAAGTGGTTATGCTTGTAATTCTCGGGAATTAGAAATCACTCGCTCACGGCGTGCTACTCCAGACTTAGGATCCACATGCTTCCGTCTGCTCTTGTCAACATTCCACAGAGCATTGCCAGCCATGTCATAGGGTCATATGAGAAATGTGACACTTGAGTCATCAAAACACTGCTTGTGTTTCCTAAGTAGCCTACCTACCCAAATTGCTACCAGCATTTCCATCACCATTGTGAAGTAGTCCAGAGGCTTCTTAAGAAATAGAAGTAAGGAAGGAGAGGATGGACAGACAGATAGAAAAGAAGAAAGGGAGGAGAAAAAAAGAAATAGGTAAAGACAACAAATCACATATTGTTTCCAATTTCAGTGACTATATTTTTAAAATTTATTTTGTGCATTTACAACATTTAGGATTTCTATTTTTACAGTATCAATGAAATCAGACCATCTAAACTGTATAAATTGAGAGCACAATCATGAGCCTACTTTTTTTTTACTATTCATTGGTCAGGCTCCCATTATCTTTGTAGCCAGAAGTTAGTATCTTCCTCTAGATGCCATTCTATATAGTGTCCGAGAATGTGGGCTCTAGTGCCAGATTGACTGACTTTGAATCATGAACACCATCCCACCCCCGTTCCAAACTTGCTGTGTGACCTTGAACAAATCACTTGATCTGCCTAGGCCTATAACATGGTGATGATAATAGCAGTTATCTAGCAATATTGTTTTGATGATTATATTAGTTATTCGTTAACATTTATTGTGCCTCTGTTATATACCAGGTTTTGTTTTCAGTGCTAAGGATATAATGTAAACAAATAAGTTAAAATCCTGGACCTCATGAAAATTCTAGTTAGGGTCGGGTAGAGAAAACAAATACATGAAAAATTTCAGACTGTGAAAAATGCTATGAAGATAAAACAGGATTATATGATAGAGAATAACTAAAGGAGGGAAATGGGGTGTTAATTTAGATGGGACGGTCAGAGAAGGCCTTCCTAAGGAGGTGATATTTGAGCTGACAAGAAAAAGTCAACCATAAGATTTGTGGAAAAGAGTTCCAGGCAAGAGGACCAGCAAGTGCAAAGGTCCTGAGGTGAGAAGGAGCTTGAAATGTTTGAGAAAGCTAAGACTCTTTGTCCTCACACCTCTCTTCTCAAGCATCCAGCACCCCTTCCTCACATTCAACTGATGATTGCTTCTTAATTCATTGAAAACATTGAAGCAGTCTGTAAATAACTTCCATGAGTTCCTTTTACTACATCAACCATCATACCTCCATCCCTTAACATGTGCTCTATTTTCTACTTATCATGAAATAATCAGGGCTCCTATTAAGACCTGCACTCCATTTGTGCACTAAATCCCATTATCTTCTCCTACTAAGAAATTTTACCTTCCACATCATCAAATTTTCTTTCTTTACTAGATCATACCAATCTACATGCATACATAGCTCCTTTTTTAAATTTAATTTATTTTTTATTTTTGGCTGTGTTGGATCTTTTTTTTTAATTAATTAATTTGCTGCATTGGGTTTTTGTTGCTGCACATTGGCTTTCTCTAGTTGCTGAGAGCAGGGGCTACTCTTCATTGTGGTGCACGGGCTCCTCATTGTAGTGGTTTCTCTTTTTGAGGAGCACAGGCTCTAGGCTTCAATAGTTGCGGCACATGGGCTCAATAGTTGTGGCTCACGGGCTCTAGAGCACAGGCTCAATAGTTGCAGCGCATGGGCTTAGTTGCTCCGCGGCATGTGGAATCTACCCAGACCAGGGCTTGAACCCATGTCCCCTGCATTGGCAGGTGGATTCTTAACCACTGCGCCACCAGGGAAGTCCCCATACATATCTTCCAACCTAATGCAAGCAAGCAGACAAACAAGCAAAACAAAAACAGAACAAAATGCAAACAAATCCTCCCTATCCCACCACACCTTTTGGTACCTTCATTGTCCTACTCCTCTTTACAGTAAAACTCTTCGAGAGAACTGTCACACTATCTCTGATTCTGTCTTCTCTTTCTGTCCTAAACTCTTTCCAATCACATGTTCACCTCCTCCATTCCATGGAATTGTCCAGGTCATCAATGACCTCCTTGCTGCCAAATCCAATGGTCAATTCCATGTCCTCATTTTAGTTGATGCAAGAACTACATTTGACACAGTTGAAAGCTCCATCTTTCCTGAGGCACATTTCTTCATTTTCTGTTCTCCTGCCTCATTGGCCAAGACTTCTCAGTTTACTCTACTGGATTACTCCCCTTGCTTCTAAGCAGGAGAATGCCCTAATGCTCTTTCTATCTAGATATACTCACTTCCTAGATGATCTTATTGAGGCCCATGGTTTTCTTTTCTTTTTTTTTTCTTTTTTTTTTAAGAGATTTCATCCTTCCTTTTTTAAAAATTTTATTTATTTTTGGCTGTGTTGAGTCTTCGTTGCTGCACATCGGCTTTCTCTAGTTGCAGCGAGCAGGGGCTACTCTTCCTTGTGGTGTGAGGATTTATTGCGGTGGCTTCTCTTGTTGTGGAGCATGGGCTCTAGGCATGCGGGCTTCAGTAGTTGCAGCATACAGGCTCAGTAGTTGTGGCTCATGGACTCTAGAGCATGTGCTCAGTAGCTGTGGCGCACAGGCTTAGTTGCTCCATGGCATGTGGGATTGTCCCAGAACCAGGGATCGAACCCCTGTCCCCTACATCAGCAGTCAAATTCTTAACCACTGTGCCACCAGGGAAGTCCCAGGTCCATGGTTTTCAATGCATTTTACATGCTGATGAATCCCCAGTTTTTAATATCTGGCCCAATCTCTCTCATGAATTCCAGACTCTCAGATTCACCTGTCTACTTGGTGTTCTACTTGGAGTTTTATATTAATTGTCTATCATGCCTAAGAAATTACCCAAAACTTAGTGGCTTAAAACAATAATAACCATTAATTATTGCTCACAGTTTCTGTGTCAGGAGTTTAGGAGCAGCTTGACTGGGTGGTTCTGGCTTGGGGGCTTTCATGAAATTGTAGTCAAATGCTGGCCAGGGCTACAGTCATCTGAAGGTTTTACTCAGGCTGGAAGATCTGCTTTGAACATGGCTCACTCACAAGGCTAGAAAATTAGTCGTGGGTGTTGGTAAGATGCCTCAGTTTCTCTCAATGTGAGACTCTCCAAAGGGTTGACTGAGTGCCTTTGGACATGATGACTGGCTTTCCTCAGAACAAGAAGTCCAAAACAGGAGCCTCAATGCCCTTTATCCTAGACTTTATCCTAGGTCGATGACTGTTATTTCTAATGTATTCTGTGGATCATACAGACAAGCCCTGATCCAGTGTGGGAGCAAAGTACACAGGGGTGTGAAAACTACAAGGTAAGGATCGTTGGGGGCCATCTTGGAGGCTGGCTACCATCGTGTCCAATGTCTAAGACAATGTCTAATGTCTAATTCATGTCCCCAACTGAATTCATCATCTACCAGCCATTCTCTATATCTGCTCCTCCCTCATTTTCCACATCTTAGGCCAAACACCTTGGTGTCATCATTGATTTCTCTTTGTGTTTCATATGAGCAATTAATCTGTCAGTAAAACTCAGTGACCCTACCTTTAAAATATATCTAGAATGCAAGTTCTCCTTACTGTCTTTTTCAGTGCTAGTCTAGTCCAAACTACCATATCATCATCTCTTGCTTGGATTATTGCTTCCTAACTGGTTTCCCTACCTGCACTTTTGTCCCCTCCAGTCTGATAACCGTGAGGTAGCCATCCTTACCCTTTTTAAAAATAAAAAACCTAAATCAGACAATTTTATTCCTTTGCTTAAAACCTTCAGTGTCTTCCAGTCTCACTCAGAATAAAATTTCAAAGTCCTTACCTTGGCCAATAAAGTCTTCCATAATCTGGCTTCTAGCTACCGCTCTAACCTCTTTTACCATCACTTTCCTCCTGCCTCACTCTGCTCCAGCCCCATTGCTTTCCTCCTTTTCTCAAACTTGCCAAATTAGTTCATGTCTCAGGGTCTTTGCACATCCCTGGAAAGCTCTTCTTCCAGATATCTACGTGACTAACACCCTCCAGACCACTGCTCAGTCATTCCCATCACTCTCTCTCCCCTCACTTTGACTTATTTTTCTTGATAGAATGTATCCCCCCGACATATGATATAGTTGTTTATTTGTCATCATTCTCCTCCTGCTAAAATAGATCTCCAAGAGAATGCCTATTCTCTTTGCTGCTGTATCCCCAGGGCCTGTAAGAGCAGTTTGCCTATGATAGGTTTGAAATCAATATTTCTTGAAAGAAAGAAAGCTTGAATGCAGGAATTGAAAGAGGCTGATCCATGCAGACTTCATTGGCAGAGTGCCTGGCACACAAGAAGTATGAATTATTATTATTTGATGTGTCCAAATCCCAAGGGGCTTATTCAATCCAAGGAATAGAGGGCAGTTTTCTTCTAAAATCCAAGAGATAACCCGAAGGAACTGGAGTCTGGTCAGTCTACTGTTGCTATTTCCTGCCTTAAGAATGTCATTACTGCAGTGGAGCTTTGTACATTTCTCCTAGATGCTTTTCTAATCTTAAGGATGGCAGACTGAGGTCCCAATGAAGCTGTCAGAGAATGGGGCATGGGCTATTTCTGGTAAACACACATCCAGAAATGCCACTTTCAACCTTTTTTCCCTTTGACACTGCTCTCTATGTGTGAAGCAACTTTCTTTTAAATTGGGGTAATTGTAGGATCGTAAGCAGTTATAAGAAATAATGAAGAGAGAACTTTTGTATACTCTTCCTAGTTCCCCCAATGGTAACATTTTGCAAAACTATAGTATAATATCATAAACAGAATATTGACATTGACATGTTTTGTGTGTATTCATTTGTGCATGTTTGTGTGTGTATAATTCTATACAATGTTATCATCCCTATAGTTCCTGTACCTACCCCCACATTCAAGATATAGAACAGTTCCAATTCAACAAGCATCCCTCATGTTACCCTTTAAAAACCATACCCACTTTCCCTCCACACCCCCATCTCTGTCCTCTGCTCCTAAAATTACCTCATTTTCAAAGTGGAGCCATACAACATGTAAACTTTGAGGACTGGCTTTTTTCCTTACTCAGCATAATTCATCCAAATTGTTGCACATATAAATAGTTCCTTCCTCCTTGGAGGGAAACATGGAATTGCATTCCACGGTATGTTGTATCACACAGTTTAACCATTCTCCTGTTTAAGGTCATCTGAGCTGATTCTTTTTTTGGGCTATTATAAAGCTGAACTAAACATTCGTGTACAGGTTTTTGAGTGTGAACATATGTTTCCTTTTCTCTGGTATAAATGCCCAGGAGTGTAACTGTTGGGTCATGTGGTAGTTTCATGTTTAGTTTTTAGAAAAAATGCAAAAGTGTTTTTCAGAGTAGCTACCATTTTACATTATAACCAGCAAAGTATGAAGGATCCAGTTTCTCTGCATCCTTATCAGCATTCAGCATTGTCAGTTTTTTTTTTATATTAGCCATTCTTATAGGTATTTAGTGTGAAGCAACTTTTTAAAAAAACCCTTTTAACATGGTTCTCCTAGGAAAACAAACAACATTTCCATAATGAAGAGAAACTATTCCGATTGACTGACAAACTATTTGGCTGCCAACTCACCTTGCCTTTGCATAACTAAGATTTGAGTGACTATTACTGAAGTGACTTTTCTCTGAGCCAGGTGGGCTGCTCCAGGTGACCCAAACTCCGGAGAGACTGATATTTTGATGCATGTGTTGTTCAGTTAGCTGATTATTTACAAATATACAGAAACGAGAGAATCTGTTTGTAAGCACGAGCTTTCTAGTTTGAAATTTCCACCAAAGCTTAATTTAACTACATGTACAGGAAGCATATTGTGATTGTAAGTTTCACAGAGGAAATATAAAAATGACCCTCAGTTTCTCTTATTGTACATCTGGGACATTGTTAGCCACAGGTTAGAGGACAAGGACCAAAAAATCCCCCATAATCCCTCCAAAAAAAGTGGGCACAATACACTCTGATTTTGGAAAGCCTGTCTACCCCGTCAACATTTGTGTAAAATCACATCATTGACAGTTCTTCCTGGTGGAGGTACAGTTACCCTCAAGCGAAGAAAGTGAACTTGGTTTGAATAAGGATGGTTTAGATGTCTTTTCTTCTTGTAGTCACTCTCTCTTTTCAACGCACCGTATTAATAATCTCTTTTTCTTCGATAAACTGGTATCTCTTTCTTTCTCCTCCCATGAAAATAAATAAACTGAGAGAAAAGTCAGTATCTGTTAAGTATCCATTTTAACATACACTTTAACTAAGGAAAGAACATTTATTTAAGATCAGTTTTACTCTGTATTATCCAATAGCAGTGCCTAATAGATGGTTGTGGGCTCAATACATATTTGTTGAATGAAATTTGAATGAACCACATAGTTCATGTTACAGTGCTTGGGAGTGAGGTGACTAAGTGAAGGTTACAGGTATGGGCTTTGGAATCAAACACACATGGTCAAAGCGGGGTCTTTTCACGCATTAGTTTCATGACCTTTCTGGGATGTAATTTTCTTGTCTGTGAATATTGTTTACTATACAGGGGTACTGTGAGCACGAGAGGCAGCAATACAGTGAAATATGTAGCATAGGGCTAGTACAGAGTATGTACTCAACAACTTTGAGTTTGATTATTATTTCCAGTGCCTGACTATCAGGGCACCAAAACCTGAGCTCCCAAAAGGCAGTGAATGGAAATAACTTTTCAAACTTTCGTCTCTGCCCCGGCCCAAAACACAGACTCTGGTACCTGGTAACCAGCACTAAGTATAGGTGTATTGAATTTGTACATATGTGTAAGCATTGCCTTCAGGGTAGCCCAATAACTGAATGACTGAAATCAGTGCCTCATTCATTCACGGACTTCAGAGGACTCAGTTCTGTGCATACAATAAATAAAGTATATGGAAAATTCTGGGCCATGGCTACTGACCAAATCTGAACCAACTATTCAGCAAATGGAGTGAGCCAGGCATGGGAGTGGGATTGCCTGTATTGTATCCCACTTCCACTTCTGGAAAAGCAACTCTTCTGTAGATGCCATTTTCTCAAGCCACAGTTTGGAGTTCAGCATCTACATTCAAATTACTAGTTTATACCCATCTATTCTATTCTGCTCTATTCTATTCTATTCAGTTTATAAAAGTAATAACATCACACTTTGAAAAATAGGGAAAAGGAAAAAATTATTCAGGGTCCCCAAACCCAAATATTACTACTGTAATCACATCTGTTCTTGTCTCTGTAAGTGCTTGGTTAAATCCCCTTGGTCTCCAGGAAGCTGGCATCTCAGCACCCTCACCTCTGAAGTAAGGCCTGAAAAATTTGTTCCATAAATACATTTGAAAAGTGTATTTGAAATTTGAAAAGTACTTTGAAATTCTTGCAGAGGAGTGATTTACTGTGATAAAGACAATTCCTGTTCCATATCAATCATGCTACCAAGTTCTCGCCTAGCCCTAGGCCTAATCAAATCACCTTTACATTTCTCTTTTTAAAATTTTACTTTGGGGTAACACTTCATCTCTGTAGTGGAAAGAAGTGAAGGGAAAATGTGGATAAGCGTAAAGCAAGAAAGGGAGGTGAGAGGGAAGAAGAGGCAACAGTGGAAAGTGGGAACTTTCTGGGCTTGCTGTTAGAAGATCTGGATGTTACTTCTACTCCACTGACAGACATGTGTGATTCTGGGTAAATCACTCAGTCTCTTTGGGCTTTTTTCCTCATTTGCAAAGTTGGGGAAGAGGTGTCAATTAAGGCGGCTCACTAGATGATTTATTTTTTATTTTAAATTTATTTAATTTTATTTTTTTTAGGCTGTGTTGGGTCTTTGTTGCAGCAAGTGGGTTTCCCTAGTTGTGGCAAGCGGGGACAACTCTTCATGCGCTGGCTTCTCAGTGAGGTGGCTTCTCTTGTTGTGGAGCATGCGGGCTTCAGTAGTTGTGGCATGTGGGCTCAGTAGTTGTGGCTCATGGTCTCTAGAGTGCAGGCTCAGTAGTTCTGGTGCACAGGTTTAGTTGCTCCAAGGCATTCCGGATCTTCTAGGACCAGGGATCAAACCCATGTCCCCTGCATGGCGGATTCTTAACCACCGCACCACCAGGAAAGTTCCACTAGATGATTCCTAAGTGTATTTCGCTTTTATTGCTCTATGTAAGGGGTCCACAAACTGCAGCCTGCAAGCCAAACCATGTTGGCACCTGTTTCTGGACATCTGAGAGGTAACAATAACTTTTACACTTTCAAATGGTTGGAAAAAAAAAATCAAGGGAATAATATGTTGTGAAAATTCTCTAAAATTGAAATTTTCATATGTTTCATTGGAACACAGCCACAATCATTTGTTTACATATTACCTATGGCCTATTTCATGCCAAGAGGGCAGAGTTGAGTAGTTGCCAGAGACCTCACGGCCCACAAAACCAAAACTATTTGCCGTTTAGCCCTTTGCAGAAAAAACTTTGCCTGCACCTGCTCCATATATATAGTATGCCTGCTTATTTTGGGTTGACCCATCCCTTCTATATGAGGTGTGTGCTCATCAAGTATTTTTCATAGTGTTATGATTACAATGCATAATCCTATAAACTGTTCAGCTTTCTAGGAGCAAGGACTCTGTTTTCTCACCATTGGAATCCTAGTGCCTTACACAGTGCTGGTATATAGCTCGTATTTGTTGTTGATAAAACCGTCTAACACCAGTGCCAAGCCAGTCATTTCAAAACTCCAAAAGGAATTTTTTCATCTAGTACAAAGTGCCTATTTCAGTGATTTCAATTTTTTAAAAATTATTTTTAAAAACTTTTCTGCTGACCAAAATCCTCCCTGCACAAAACCCCCACCGAATTTTAGATAGGCAAAGAAAAGAGAATTTGTTTTTTTTAAAAATTGGAATCCTTTTTCTTCCTAACTAAAGAACATGTTAAAAATAAACTGGTAAAATTGAAATGGCCTCAGCTTTTTACACCGGTTGCGCCACGTTTTAAAAACGACGATTATTGGAGTCCAAGGCACGGTTGCCATAGCATTCTGCGTAATTTAAGCATAGCAGCAAAAGATACCAGCTTGTGTGCGGAGCAAAATGAGTGTGTGAGAGGAAAAAGTAACATTTTGCGTTCTGTGCGATATGTCGAACGTGAGCGTATTGCACGTTGTGTTGCAGATTTACTACAGCTGAGTCATTTCGGGACACGAGTGTGTGTTTCCAGGAAGAAACGAGAGGAAGGAACCAGGCTGAGGGGCTCGCTGGGTTCCCCCAGGCACACTCAGCAGCGGACACCGGTATTCCGCGGCGGGCGGCGGCGTGGTCAAAAAAAGGCGCCGCGGCCTCTTTAAGAGCCACAGCACCTTCTCCGAGATACCATCTTGCACCAGGAGTTCACGTACGCTCTCTACCTACCTTGCTAAATCCCTCCTCCTTCACTGGGTACGACCGGCGGGCGGGGCGAACGAGCCTTTTGATTGGCTTTGCGCGCACGGCCCTCTCCCTTCTATTGGTTTCCGCGCCCGCCACTCGACGCTATCTCCCGCCCCCCTGTGCCGTCGGGCTAGGTTGAGTGAGGGCTCTTGGGTTAGTTCCTGTTAGGCCCCGGCCGGGGGAGTAGGTTGAAGTCTCCTAAGATGCCCGGTGGGCTGGGGCACTGAGAGCTGTGAAGAAGGCGTGAGGAGGCGGCGAGGGGCGACCTGCGGAAGGCCCGAACGAGAGCGGCGGCCGAGCCCGCCTTCCCTGCACCATGCTCATAGAGGATGTGGATGCCCTCAAGTCCTGGCTGGCCAAGTTACTGGAGCCGATGTGAGTGAGGCAGGCCGGGCCGGGGCTGGCGAACGTGGGCGTTGGGGGCCCGCGGGGGCGTGGGGGGAGGGGAAGCGGCGTGGGGGAGGGCGGAGCGGAGGGGCCGTGGTCGCGAGGTCCCGGCGACGTCTTTTCTGTAGTACTATCACCATTGTGGGGGTGGGGGGGAGTGAGAGCAAGGGGCGTAGAGGCGCTGTGGCTGTGGGAGCGGGGCGGGAGGGGGGGCCGGGGCGGAGAGCGAGGGCTTTTTAAATACAAATATTGGGGTGCTCAGAGGGGTAGCAGGAAGTGAAGGAATTTAAAATACTGCTCTTTGAGAACTGAGAGAGAAAGCGGGGCTGTCGAGGGATTTTAAAATTTGAATATCGGGATCTTGAGGGGAGTAGCAGAATACCAGTGGCTTTACAGACAAAATTATTCCGGGACTAAAAGATCTAGAAGCAGAGTATCTAGGACCTTTTGAAAACATGAGAGGAGAAAGGGAGAGTAGGAACATTAAGGGATTTATAGCGATTACTGTTGTTCTAAGGATTCAAGAATATTGAATTAAAATAGGGTAGTTGAAAGCGATGTGTGGGCATCGAAGTGTTTTAGGAATTATTGGTAAGGGATGTTATTATTGAGGAGTTGATAGTGCCAGAAGAGCTGATGGTTTTCAAATACCATTAGGGATTGGGAAAATTGAGATTTTTGTAAGTTTAATTGGGGATTGAAAGGACTACCTTGGTCCTTGGTATCTAATATTATTGGAGGACGGGCTGGAAGGGGTATACCGGCAGCATCTAGGGGTTTTTAGAAACGGGTATCGGAGTAACAAAAGGGGTAGTAAGAAGAATGAGTTTTGTAAATACTGAGAGGGCAGCTAAAGATATTGGGGTGTAGGATTATTAGTGAGGGGCTTGTCTTTTAAAAATATTTTGGGTAGTATTGTGGAAATATTGTTGGGATCCTTGAAAGGAATAGTGGCGGTATCAACTTTTTGTTAGATTTGTAACCGTTTTAAAGGAGTAAGATTGTGAAGTGTTTATTTGGGACACAGGGGTGTAGGCAGTCTCTGAAACATATCTCCATGAGCGAAGAGGGAAAGCTGGAGAGAGGGTCGGAGAGAGGTGATATCCAACCTTCTTGGGAAAGAAGGCATAGAAAAGAAAGGGAAGGGATTATTGGATGCCCCCCTTGTCATTTTTACTTCTTACTTATCCTCCTAGTGGAGGTGAGGGCTTTCTGGCTGAAAGAAAAGGGGTAGAAGAGAGGGGCCGGCTTTGATTCATTAGATCAGGTCACTTTAGAGGAAAACTTTTGAGTTTTTGCAGAGGTAGAGATAAGGGCTGTTTTGGCAGGTGTCGAGGTACGGTGAAGTTGGGGCTGTGGGGAGACAGCTACTTCCCTGTTTATTTCCTTGTCCTCCTGAGAAACCCTGTTAACTAACTTTTGTTGTTTTGCTATTTTGGTTTCTTGGGGTGGGATGGTAGCACCTAGGAGGACTCATCTGTAGTCCAGTGTGTCAGCCTTGTGAAGAAGGTAGGATGGGAAAGGGAGACAGCATTAGGGGAATTTTGATGTCTGAAATGGTATTTATTTGCTTTCTGAGGATAAAAAGTGTGTGAGTAGAGCACAGGTATGAATGTACACTAAGGACTTCTGAGTTTTACATTAGTGATGGTCTGATTAAAGTGAAAATCACTTCTGGACACACTTGAAAGTTTTATAGAATATGGGCCTCTTGAGTATTCTTCATACTTTCCCTACATGGAGTAACAAGCTTGGAGCACAAAGATGGAAATGAAGGTGGGAAATCATGAAGTAGATTTAGTGAAATTGACCATATATGGAAGAGGCTAAAAATAGAAAACGGTCTATTAAAATATTCTTTACCTTTGTGTTTTTAGTTTGTTGGTAGAGATCCTTTTGTAAGTATTAAATGTGTATTTTATGTCTTGGGTAGAAGGTGGCAAGTTTTTACATTATAGTTAATTGCTATCTTTTTTGTTTTTCAAAGCTCCCTAAAATGTTTTGGTCTGGGTAATGTTTTTTTCTTAATGTCAGAGTTTAGTTTGGGTGGGAACTTAAACCTCCAAAGAGTGTTTTCACTACGTTTGTTTTTTTGTTTGTTTTGTTTTTTTACTATTTATACTGATTTTATTAATATTCTGTAATTTTCATGGGTAAAAATTTATCTTTCAAAATGGTTATTTCAGCTTAGTTTCCCCATTTGTTTTGAGTTCTGTGTTCAATTTAAAGTTCACATCATGTATCTTCTATTTAAAAAAAAAATTTGTTGCTTTTTTAGGGTTAAAAAAGATCTAAAATCACTGCTTAGACTTTAATAATATTGATGATTTTCCTAGAACTACAAAATTAAAATACTTATTTTTAACTCTTACAAGTAATGATTTTGGATGAAGGTGTTAATAAGGAATAGTGAATGCAAATGCTCATGTCATATATATTTTCATTCTTAGTATGTTGTCATGGGAGGTTATTTTTTTGTTTAGACATCCTAAAGTGTAATAAATGATATGCTGAAGTAGGTTGTATTTGTAAATTTACTTTTTGCATATTTCAGATTCAAGAAAATTTTGGTGGGAGATTGGCATGTTGCTACAACATAGCATTTCAGAGCAGTTGTTAGGCTTTCATATAATGTAGTTGCAGTGGATATGTTGAAATCATACTGTAGCTGTGTACATCGTTTCCTATTGTACTTTCTTATTTAGCTTAATTTGAAGTTGGCTAAATTTAGGGAATTCCCTGACGGTCCAGTGGTTAGGATTTGAGCATTCACTGGCATGGGCCCAGGTTCAATCTCTGGTCTGGGAACTAAGATCTTGCAAGCCACAGAGGTGGCCAAAAAAAAAAAAGTAACTAAATTTATAAAAGTTTTTGATTTTTAGGGATTTTTAAGCATGGTCCACCTTGTCACTAGTGAAATGAAGACATGTAACAGGATATTACTAAACCAGTCCAGTTTTTATGTGATTATTCCATATAGACAAATTAGAAATCTCATGCTGTTAGAGCTTATCTGTTTGCTTCCACTCCTCTTGTAGGTATGGGACATATCTATTACTAGAGGAAAGACAAAAGGAGGGAGGCTAGAAGAAATGACTCCTTCACTGGCCGTGAGAAACGCAGTACCATTTTTGTTGGCAGTGCAGTAAAAGGGAGAGAAACCACCTTAGTCAAGGAGTTTATATCTCTTCCTACCGGTGTATGAACAGACTGAACTCACAGGTCTTCTTTGGGGTCCTCATCTTTCTTCACTTTCAAAATCTCCTAGATACCTAGTTATGGGGACTATGCAGGGATTATGCATATGTAGGACGTGTTGTGTTTCTTTTTATTAGAAATAACCGCTTTTTTAAATATTTGGACTCCTTAAAGGTGAGGTTCTAGGTAAACCTAGGGGATAAATCAACCACTGGAGAAATTTCTACAAGTTTAGAAAATGTTCAGGCAAGCATTTTCCAATAATAAACATGCATTTCTACCAAAAATGTTGTCTTTAATGAGGAATGTTTTAAGTTATTTATGTTATCTATATTAAATATGTATATCTAATTCATTGTTGCTTGTTCAGCTGATTGTAAAAATTTGTCTTGTGATGATTATTTTGTAATGTATAGAAATATCCTGGTTGTGCACCAGAAACTAACATAAGTGTTGTAGGTCAATTTTACTTCAAAAACAAACAAACTCATATAAAAAGAGATCAGATTTGTAGTTACCAGAGGTGGAGGGTGGCGGGAGGGAGATTGGATGCAGATAGTCAAAAGGTACAAACTTCCAGATATAAGATATATAAGTACTAAGGATGTGAAACATAATTAATGTAATTAACACTGCTGTGTTACATATGAAAATTGAGAGTAAATCCTGACTTCTCATCACAAGAAAAAAACATTTTTTTTCTTTTATTTTGTATCTATGTGAGATGATGGATGTTCACTAAATTTATTGTGGTAATCATTTTATATATGTAAGTCAAATCATTAATGGTGTACACTTAAGACATATCATTCTGTATGTCAGTTATATCTCAATAAAACTGGAAGAAAAAAAGCTATGAATAACAAAAATTTATCTTGATATATGTCTTTAAAAGAGTGGTGGGGTTTGTAATACTTTTTGGACAGTTGCATCCATCTATTTATCTGTCTATCATCTATCTATTTCAGTAGAACATCATTATGTGACTCAGAGCATTTAGTTTCTAGTCTATATCTGATTCACTCTTTGACTTTGGAGAGATTGTCCAACCTTTCTGTATTAAACAGAGTTAATTACATTAGCCTTTTACCTGCCTCACAAATATGATATGGGTACTATGATGTAGACTAGAAAAAGTGCTTTGGCTACCTCAGAACCATCAAATATAAATGAAATTTTATGCTTTTTGAAATGTGAAAATACATTAAACTCTTTGCAAAAATATTTTACTTACTAATGTTAAGTGCTGCTGCCTCACAGAAAATAATCAGTCTAGTGCATGACAGAGTTAGATTCTTGCTGCAGGTCCTATAGGTAGGGACAAGAATTGCTAGTGAAAGCCATGTGCTTGATGTGCAGTTTCTGTTAGTTCAGGCCATGGCAAGGTCTTTGTAAAAAAAAAAAAAAATGTACTAGGAGATTGACTATGTGTCATTTCTGAGTATGATGAAAAAGGCACCAATAAGATTTATTGAGGTCATTTTATTGACTCAGTGGTCAGGGGGTGTATACTTGGATTGACTCTGAAGTTTACATGCTATTTATGTTTATAGGTTTGCAATCCATATCAAGTTAACTTTGGCTAGTAATCTCTGCAGTTGCTCAAATAGGAAGAAAAGTCACCATGTAGCAGCTCTTAGATCACACCTCCCTGATAAATAAACTAGAAGGGTAAAATGAGTGTTTTGTAAATGTGTTCTTAAGATTGAGAAGTACTGGTAATTTTCTAAAATGTATGTAGTGGCTTCAAAGAATTGGTGTGCCTCTAAAGTACTGTGGGACTTGTTTAAGGAGACCATTCATTATTTCATAGAAAAAGACTTATCTTGACCAGAAGACTTTGGGGCAAGATTTAGTGTACTAAGTTAGGAGCATATTTGTTCTTATGCCCTTTGGTCTACCTCCTAAATATTTCTGACTTCATTCTCTCTGGCCTGACTGCTGTAGGCTAGAAACTATATATTGCTTTTATAGCCTTATGTTTCCTCCCATTGTCTTGTCTCATCTTCTGACAGTGTTATTACTTCATTATTAATCTCTTTTTTTAACCATTTGATATTTTGTACTACGATTTTGTAATTGTTGTTTTCATTTCCATCTCTTAGCCTTGTGACTGCAGGGCAAGGTCTGTCTTGTTATTCCATTACCCAGCAAGATGCTTGGCATTTTGTTAAGACTCGGTAAATGTTTAAATGAATCAGTGTCCTTCATATGTGTATTTAGGTTGGTCATAATTAGAAAAGTAAGATTTTTTTTTTTGTAGTCTAATTTTCTGGGTGTGCATAGCTGGTGGCTACTGCACTAGGAGCCATAGTCCAAGTATCACAATGGTGTTTGCAACTGAGAGACATACATTTTCCTCTCCAGATAAATCTAGGGGTATTTCTTCTATATCATATTCATTCATGAAAGCCCCTAATTAATGAAGGGGAGTATGAAAGCTTTCATTTGAAAAGAAGTAGAAGTACCAATATTTGTGTTTTTTAATATGTTAACAGGTTCTTAGAAATTAATATTCACTTATACTCTTTGATAAAATCAACTCAGATTTTACTTATTTTCCCAGTACGTTCTTGTCAAAGGAATATTCTGAACATAGATCACAGTGTCACACTTCCTATTTTCTTACTTTTTTATAAGTAAAAATAAAAGCATTATTGCATTACATAAAATGTAGAAAGGAGATAAAAGAATAAAATTATTTGTATATATTTCTAGCGTCTCTTTTATGATGAATTTTCATGTAGCTGTAATCAGACTCAAATGTAAAATGTTTTATCTTGATTTCTCCAGTTGACATTAGCATTTTAATATTTGTGTATTGTTTTTACAACCATCACTTTGGATGCCTAATGTTTCATAAACATTCAACAATAAGAGTGGTTACCTTGACTTTACTTTTTCTGTTAAAAATAATGCTGTTTTTCCATAATCAAGAAGAAACATGTACCACACTGTTCATTGCAGCACTATTTACAATAGCCAGGACATGGAAGCAACCTAAATGCCCATGAACAGATGAATGGATAAAGAAGATGTGGCACATATATACAATAGAATATTACTCAGCCATGAAAAGGAATGGAATTGAGTTATTTGTAGTGAGGTGGATGGATCTAGAGTCTGTCACACAGAGTGAAGTAAGCTGGAAAGAGAAAAAGAAATACCATATGCTAACTCATATATATGGAATCTAAAAAAATGGTACTGATGAACCCAGTGACAGGGCAAGAATAAAGATGTAGATGTAGAGAATGGACTTGAGGACACAGGGTGGGGGTGAAGGGGAAGCTGGGATGAAGTGAGAGAGTAACATTGACATACATACACTACCAAATGTAAAATAGATAGCTAGTGGGAAGCTGCTGCATAACACAGGGAGATCAACTCAATGATGAGTGATGACTTAGAGGGCTGGGATAGGGAGGGTGGGAAGGAGTCATGGGAGGGAGGGAATATGGGGATATGTGTATAAATACAGCTGATTTACTTTGTTGTACAGCAGAAACTGGCACAACAGTGTAAAGCAATTATATTCCAATAAAGAGCTTAAAAAATAATGCTGTTTTTATATAATACATATATATGTATTTAGTGTCTCTTAGGTACCCATAGTATTTTGTACGTTTGGCTTTATTTCCTGAGACTAGTTTCCCATAAGTACAACTACTAGTCAAAGAGTATGAACATTTTTTTTTTTTTTCTTTTTTGGGCACACGGGCTTAGTTGCTCCGCGGCATGTGGGATCTTCCTGGAGCTGGGATCGAACCCGTGACCTCTGCATTGGCAGGCGGGTTCTTAACCACTGCGCCACCTAGGAAGCCCCAGTATGAACATTTTTAATGGCTGTTGATACACATTAGGATCAGGAGCTTTTTTTCCCTGTGACCCAGTAGCATAGACATTAGTTGTCTCACCTCTGAAACAAAAATCATACTGAGGTAAAACTTAAAACAGCCCACATTCAGAAACATGTAGATTTTTCTGAAAATGGATAAAGTTTAGGTAGCCTTGGCTTTTTCCTAAAACAGTTAGTGGTGTTTCTTGGTTTGGGGCTTACGGTAAATTAGAACCTTTACTCTTAGGGTCTTGGGGTTGGGTATATGTCTAAATCTGTAAAGCTGAGGTGCTAGCTCATCAGATGTGTCAGTACCTGCAATGGAGATTTCATTAAGAAGGAGAAAGACAAAATTGAGGTTTTTACAGATAAGACATTTTTAGGGCAATATTTCTGTTAACTTCCCCTGATAAAAATTCATTCTAATCAATTTTTATTTTTTAAATTATGGAAGCTGTGAATTTTAAGGAATCCTCATTTGTAACTTCCATTAAATATTAGGAAATTTCTTTTGTTGGTTCTTTAACTGAAAGGTGATTATTGGTTGAGACTTAGAATACATTAATTTGTTCAGATAAACATTAGGAAAATGTATATGCTGTGATAGATTTTACTTGCATGGAATTGAAGCTGAGTTTTAGTTCCACAGGTAAGCTGTCTTCCTGATCTTGAATGAATCACTTGATTTGTCTTTATATATTTACAAATTTAGGTATCTGTAAAGTGAATAATAATTGATTATGCTGTTAAGGTCTTTTAAAGACTATAATAGAATAGTATTTTTTGGTGGATATTACCTTTTCTGATCTCTTTGTTATAATGAAAGCCCCTTTTTGTCTAGAAATGTGTGTATTTAACATAGCCATGGCTCCAAAATTTTAAAATCTTTCTTTCCAAAATGTACTTGTCCCTATAGTTAAACAGAAATGAACTTCCATAAGCTTTGGTTACAAATGAAGAGCTAAAAGGTTTCAAATACTCTTCTTGGGTACTGCTTTTTGTGTAAGAGAAGCAAGAAGTGGTCCTGTACTTGTCTTGTAATCTATCAGGGGTCTTAGTCATGCTCAGATTTTTGTGACACACTTATGGAAGTCTTGTTGGGCTACTATTAGCATTGGTACCATAGCTACTACAATATTGTAATTGTCAGTTTTTAAAGATTATATGGTAAGTGGTGATGAAAGAATAAATAAGAGCAATCATAAAGGTATAGAAAATTACAGCAAAAAACCTCCTCAATGTATTTAAGTTTCATCATTCAATTGGTGTGACTCATTATTTCAGACTGGCAGTTTCCTTCATAGTGCACTTTATGGAAACATATTAGGAGCTGTTAAATTTAAATGGTCCCGTTCTTTTGGCTGTAAACATGCTTTTGTATTTGATGCAGAATTCTAACTATCAGTTATTGACAGTCAGTTGTTCACTCACATTAAACAAATATTTAGAATCTGTGATCACTCTCTTTTCTTGGTGTCTAGTCTTTCTACTCTTTTATCTTGTAACTGTTCATCTTGAGTTTTAACACTATCGCATCAAAATGTATTTCATCAGAAGCAGTCTAACTCTGCATTTGTTTTTCAGTCTGAATACTAAACATATGTATAAGATATTTGTGTCTGTTTAACTCACCTCATTTATCCAGTAATCTGAGTTTTGCCTGTTGCTCACTAGAAATCTCATATCCTTACACAGTGTTACACCTGTTAGGTCATGAGACTCCTTGAAGCTTCCCATAACATTGGGGAAAATAACATTGCTTCTTTTCTGCCATTCTTACTTGTTTAAAAAAAATTCTTTCTCTCTGTGTTTAGAATATCTTCCTTATCCAGGATCTGAACTTTTTAAGTAAAGGTAGAAATGTAATTTCTTTTTCCTTTTCTCCATTTGATTGTTGATTAGAACTATACTGACCAAATGTCTTATTGTTATCAGGAGTAAAATTAAGTCTACCTACACATCCCTATTTTAAGGTGTTTATGGAAGTGCCCAGGTGGGCACAGCATGGGTAACATTTTTTGAAGGTGGAAATGCTATGTATCCATTTTAGAATTTAGCAGTTGGATTTACTAAGGTAATCTGTTCATAATTCTCCAAAATGTAATAGTTTTTACTTAAACATTTCAGCTTTCTTTTAATATGTAACTCATCATCTGTATACTTATATTCCTAGTGCACTTTGACCTTTGCCCTTCATTTTTTTTTATTAGTTTTGAGTTTTGTAAAATTGATAAAATTGAAATTTGCTCTCATTTGGTGCGTAAATGTGCACGGATATTTAAAGAACCAGCCTTTCCTACAACAGTGTTAATATTGGCAATGAAAAAAGTGTTATTTTATTGGAATTATTAATTTTAAAAGTATATACTAGAAAGGAAGTAAGGGTGCTGGTGCTTGTTTTTTATTTACTAATCTCATAAGTTATTGGAAATGTGATTGCTATCTTGAGCTGAAACTTTTTTTTTTTGGCACACGGGCTTAGTTGCTCCGTGGCATGTGGGATCTTCCTGGAGCTGGGATCAAACCTGTGACCTCTGCATTGTCAGGCAGATTCTTAACCACTGCGCCACCTAGGAAGCCCCTAGCTGAAACTTTTTAACTTTCTGTTTGATAGTAGAGGTCCAAGGATTATAGAATAAGATTAGTTAGATTTGAATAGTGTTTTGTAGAAATGTGATCACTTTGCTTGCATAATGATTTTATTCACTGTCATTTTGAATTTTTTTATTTTACCTTCACAACAGTGCTGTGAAGCCACAAAGGGTATGTGTTACTTAAATGTACATTTATGGGGAAAATAGAATATAAATATATAAGCATGTGTATATATATGTTTTTGT
This sequence comes from Hippopotamus amphibius kiboko, assembly GCF_030028045.1. Taxonomy (NCBI): domain Eukaryota; kingdom Metazoa; phylum Chordata; class Mammalia; order Artiodactyla; family Hippopotamidae; genus Hippopotamus; species Hippopotamus amphibius. Next base: position 155,982,499 of record NC_080186.1, on the reverse strand, counting down.
AACATGAAAACTTTCTATTTTGTGTAATATATATAAAATGTTAAGTCTGACAGATTGCTATATATCAGGAGTTGGCAACTCAAGGATCATGTGCTGCCCTGGCACAGGAGATAATTTTGAATGTCAAAGTCAGGTTACTACTGACTACGGGAAAAAAAAAGTGACGTAGATAAAGGTTATCTCTGCTGCCCTCTCACCACTTCTCTTATCCTTTCTGTTCTAACTCCCAGATCTTTTCTTTCTTACTTGTAGCTGCTAAAGTGTTTGCCAATAAAATTTAAGGTGACATCCTTCTTGTGTTCTCATTTTTTATCTTGAAAAGATTCTTAAGGTACTTACTGAGAAGATTAGCAGTGAAAATTGATTCCCATTTTTAGATGTTGGTGCTTGGGGTTATAGGGAATGGGGAAAGCTGTTGCATCACTTCCCCTAGTTATTCCTTATTGATCATGTGGAACAAACAGTTGCTGAGGATACTGACAGTGCTTCTGCAGGCTGGGAGTCAAGCTGCAACTTAGAGGTCCCTTGCCGCCCTTTCCCTGTTACCATTGAGAGCAAATAAATGTAGATTTGATGCAAAATTCTGAGTATAATTGGAACATTGAAAATAGGAGACAAATTGTTTTATAAAAATAAGCAGAAAGGGGAAAACTTACTTGTACTATGTATATGCTGTTTGTTGTAATAGTCACCTGTGTTTGCAGTCACTTTTTAAAATAAAGTTTTTGACTTTAAGCTTTCCAAAATAGGAATGACTTCATTAATGACATCAGTGTTTGAAAAAAAAATGTTTAAAAATTTTTGTTTTCTCTTTGTCTAACTAGATGTGATGCTGACCCTTCAGCCTTAGCCAACTATGTTGTAGCACTGGTCAAGAAGGACAAACCTGAGAAAGAATTGAAAGCCTTTTGTGCCGATCAACTTGACGTATTTTTACAAAAAGGTAATTATTATAGGCCTTCAACCAGGTATTTAAATAAAGGTTTTAAATTTAAAACTTCCTGATAAAATCTTGAAGATAAAGCTTGAAAGGAAAGAAATTGGTCAGGTTCCTTTAAATACTTGAATATACCTATTCATGCTTAATTATTTATCATGTATTTTGGCAAAATTTTTTTTCCCTTTCCTGCTTTGCTTCTCTCCTATATTGAGGCAGCGGTAACTCAAATGCTTTTTAGGTGAATGAATCCTTTGCAGCTTGTGGTAGAGCCTAGTTGATTGTTGAGGGGTAACAGTTTAAGGATAATGAAGCTGCTTATTCTTACTGTTTATTAGGACAATGAAGGTATCTGTTTTTCTCCTTCTTGGCTGGGGCTTTTTGATATCCAAGAAGAAATGGGCATGATCCTCTTCTCTTTGTGTCTTTAACTTCCCATCTTCTTATCAAAGTGTTGTCCATAGTCTGTGGAGCTTTCTGGGGGCTTCCCTGATACTTCTCTGATCTCATCTCCTACCACTCCCCCTCATTTGTTCCATTCTAGCCACATTGACCACCTTGCTGTTTTTTCAGCATGGCAACATGTTCCCAACTGAGGGCTTTTGAACACTCTTTACCCTTGCTTGAAACATGGTTTCTTAGGGTTTCTGGTCTCTTCTCAAATGTCATCTTCTCAGAGTTGTTTCCCCTGAGCATCCTATATACAGTATAGTATACCCGGTGCCCCTAATTACTCTCTCCTCTTCCTAGCCTTGTTTTATTATTTATTTTTTCATGGCACTTGTTGCTCTCTGTCATGTTATATGTTTATTTGCCTGTTTATCCGTGTGTCTCTCTCCAAACCTCCCCTTTGTCTTTCCATTTGTTGAGATTTGAGACTTGGAACCCTCAGGCTTGGCACATAGAAGATACTCAGTAAATATTGTTGAATGGACAAATAGGAATGCAGATAATTCATACTTCCTAGCTATTGGTAATGAGATGATATCCTTTAATTCAAGTATCTACTGAGAAGGAAAAGATAGTAAATATGACTTCTCAATCTGAAACACAGGATTACATTTTGTGTGTGTGCATTTTTAAGGCTTTTTGTATAAAATAAATCTAATGCAGAATTCTTCCAGTACAAATGAGGATTTTTTTCTAAATGTATTAATTTATATTACGTAGTTGTAATTAAAGATAGTCATGATATATCTCTTATTTTTATTTATTTATTTATTTATTGGTTCCATTGGGTCTTCTTTGCTACGCACAGGCTTCCTCTGCTTGCAGAGAGCAGGAGATTACTCTTCATTGCGGTGCGCAGGCTTCTCATTGCAGTGGCTTCTCTTGTTGCGGAGCATGGGCTCTAGGCTCTCGGGCTTCAGTGGTTGTGGTGCGTGTGCTCATTAGTTGTGGCACATGGGCTTAGTTGCTCTGCGGCATGTGGGATCTTCCCGGACCAGGGCTCGAACCCGTGCCCCCTGCATTGGCAGATGGATTCTTAACCACTGCACCACCAGGCAAGCCCAGTGTCTTTTGAATTGTAAAAGTAATACATGTTTTAAAAAATGCTTTAGAAATACAGAAGCATATGAAGAAAGTTTTCTGATCATAAAGGCTCTTGAGTGGTCTGGTTAATTTGTCTTAAAGTTATGTGTAACAAGACCTCACAGTTTTATAATCATGGAAAATGCTTACTGCACAAATTAATAGCATAAAAAAGTTTAAGAAAAGATGCTTTTCTGAAGAAAAATTAATTTGACATTTTAGAAATAGTTATTTATGTAAAATGTGTAATAGTTGCAGTGTGAGCAGAGTCTGTTGTACTTTTAATATGCTCTTTAGCTGTTTCTGAGGGGTAGGACCAATGAAAGTGATTTAAATTTGGTTTGAATAACAGAAATATTTTGACATTCAATTTTTTAATAAATTCATCTCGTTCTCCCCATTTAGTCTGAAAAAGTTATAAAATAGAGCAGCTTTTAAGTAAAACAATATTTTCATGTCAATTCTCATGTCACAATTTATTTTTCAACTGATTTAAAAATGTATATATATTTTAAAATTTATCTTATCTATCCTTTTTTTTTTTTGGCTGTGTTGGGTCTTTGTTGCTGCGTGTGGGCTTTCTCTAGTTGTGGCAAGTGGGGGGCTAGTCTTTGTTGTGGTGCACAGGCTTCTCATTGTGGTGGCTTCTCTTGTTGAGGAGCATGGACTCTAGGTGCGCGGGCTTCAGTAGTTGTGGCTCACGGGCTTAGTTGCTCCGCTTCACGTGGGATCTTCCCTGGCCAGGGCTAGAACCTGTGTCCCCTGCAATGGATTCTTAACGACTGCGCCGCCAGGGAAGCCCCTAAAAATATTTTTAGTTAAACTTTTGAGTAGGCAGTGCATTTAATCTAACAATATAAAGGTATAACATGAAAAGTCTCTCTCACCTCATATGCTCCCTTCCTACCTCCAGTGCACAACTTTGTCATATTTGTGTCCTGTCAGTTTTTTTTAATGCAAATATAAATAGGTAAAATGTTTAATCTTATAACTTTGAGAGTTGATATTAGCAGTACTCATTCTTTTTATAGCTGCTATGTGTTCTGTCGTTTGGTTGTCATATGAGTTATTTAAATAGTCTCTTATTCATGGACTTTTGATTTGTGTCCAATCTTTTACGTACTCAAACAAGCAATCTTGCATAGAAATCTTTTCGTACATGTACAGGTATGTTCAAAGGGTTTTAAAAACCCAGAAGTGGGATTCTCCCCCATAAGGGTTAGACTCATTTTTTTTTTTAATTTAATTTATTTATTTATTATTTTTTTGGGGGGGTACACCAAGTTCAATCAACTGTTTTTATACACATATCCCGTATTCCCTCCCTTCCTTGACTCCACCCCCCTTGAGTCCCCCCCACCCTCCCCGCCCCAGTCCTCTAAGGCATCTTCCATCTTCGAGTTGGACTCCCTTTGTTATACAGCAACTTCCCACTGACTATCTGTTTTACAGTTGGTAGTATATATATGTCTGTGCTACTCTCTCGCTTCATCTCTAGACTCATTTTTAATTCCACCAGCAGTGTATGAGATGTCCCACTTTTCTCAGCTTTGCCAATAGAGTGTGTTGTCAAACTTTTGGTTTTTGTTTGTGCAACACTTACATATTATTTCTTCTTCTTAGAAACTTCAGGTTTTGTGGATAAACTATTTGAAAGTCTCTATACTAAGAACTACCTTCCACCTTTGGATCCAGTTAAGCCTGAGCCAAAACCACCAGTCCAAGAAAAAGAAGAAATTAAAGAAGAGGTAATGCAGTGTTTTCTTTTGCTTGTGGGAGGCTTGTTATATCTTATTACCAATATCATTCTTAGTTGGTAGTTGACGTCTTTAGAAGTTATTCTTTCTTGATTGAAGTTTCTGGGTGTTGGGCATGGTGTGGGTTCTTTATCAGGGCTTCTTAGTTCCTTGGACTTGAGGAGTTGGAAGAATTTCAGATAGCTTGTTTAGTGTTATAAGAAGTATTTTAGTGATATTGAGGAGTTCAGGGAAATCTTTTTCAGTGATTTTTAAGAAAAGAAAACTTGGTTAAAAATACGCTTGACTGAAAGTAAAGTATTAATGAAAACCTCAAGAGAAATCATTACATCATTTTCATGTAAAGAGAGAAACCGTTTCTTCTTTTTTAATTATAGTTTTTTTTTTTTAAGTTAATGGAATTATAAACATCACTGTCAACAGAGGAAAGAAAAGGAAATGTTTTTACAATGTTGAAGTATAAAACATGATTTAGATGGTAGTCTAATTATTTGAACCAAGGAGGAAATTTTACAGAGTTCATTTGTAATTCTTTTTATATATAGACACTATAGTGTTTAGTATCACATGATGAAAGTATAGGCTCTAAAATTAGGCTGTGTGAATTAAAATAGTAGCTTTAAAATAAGGTGCTTCTTTGTTTCATTTTCACATCAGCAAAATGATCATTCTAGTATTTATTTCATTGAGGATTAAATGAGATTTTATACACATACAGCCCCCCCACACCCTAGTCCAGTGCCTGGCACGTAAATGTTGGTTATTATATAGAAATGTTTCCCAACTTTTGTTTTTATTATAGTTATTTAATAAACTTTTTATTTGGGAATAGTTTTAAACTTAAAGAAAAATTATAAGAATAGTACCCCAAACACCTATTTATCATCTACCTAGATTCACCTATTGAAGATTTGCCCTATTTGCTCTCTGTATATATCCTCACCCAGAACTATTTTTTTCTGAATCATTTGGGGGTAACTCAGATACACTGTCACCCTTGACCCCTCAGTACTCTGTATTTCATAAGAATAAGGATATTCTCTTAGATAGCTTTAGTACCCTTATCAGTTTCAGTAAAATGAACATCAATAAAACACTTTAATCTACTGTCTGTTTTCCAGTTTTGTCAAACCAACAGTGTCCCATTTTTATAGCATTTTTTTCTCTCCACTGCAGGATTCATTCTGAAGATCACATATTGCATTTAGTTGTCATTTCTGGTACATTTTTATCCTCATTTTTCCTCTTTTTTTTTTTTTTTGTCTGCGCTGCACATGTGGGATCTTAGTTCCTGGACCAGGGATTGAACCCATGCCCCCTGCAGTGAAGCACAGAGTCTTATTCACTGGATCACCAGGGAAGTCCCTCTGATGCACTTTTAAGTGCTAGCCTGATTGATCCAACATTAAAGGAAAACAAAATGTAGCTATATTCAATTAAGATCACTTGAACTTAATATCACTTTCTTGTTTTTGGGTCATGCCTTCTAGTTGTCTCATAAAGCCTTTTTAAAATAGAAGGGGCATGCAACTAGAGATTGTCATACTAAGTGAAATAAGTCAGAAAGAGAAAGACAAGTACCATATGATATCACTTACATGTGGAATCTCAGATATGGCATAAATGAACCGATCTGTGAAACAGCAACAGAATCATGGACATAGAGAACAGACTGATGGTTGCAAAGTGGGAGGGGGCTGGGGAGGAGTGGAGTGGGAGGTTGGGGTTAGCAGATGTAAGCTTGTATATCTAGAATGGATAAATAACAAGGTCCTACTCTATAGCACAGGGAACTATATTCAATATCCTATGATAAACCATAATGGAAAAGAATCTAAAAACAAAACAGTGTATATATGTGTAACTGAATCACTTTGCTCTACAGTAGTAATTAACACAACATTGTAAATCAACTATACATCAATTAAGAAAGGGGGGGACTCCCAGTATGTTTCTTCAAGTAATGGAAATGGGAAGAAACTTTTCTTCCATTCTTGATAGTATATAATTTTTGGTTTAAGGTACAAGTTAGGGAATTCCTGGCTGTCCAGTGGTTAGGACTCTGCGCTTTCACTGCTGAGGGCGCATGTTCAGTCCCTGCTCAGAGAACTAAAAAAAAGGTACAGGTTAAATCTTTTTATAATAAGTTAACATTTTTGCAGTACATGTCCTTTTTTATAGTCATTGAAGGTCAGTGGATTGGAAGTATGTGTTTGAAAGACAGCCTCATTTGAATATGAGGAAGATTGCTTTATCTTGAGTTTTGAAAGAACAGTTTTTAAAAACCAAATTGTTGCACTATTTCATTTTATATCTTTGTAGTAAATCCTAATTTTGAAAATTATGAAAAATGATTGCAGCTTCTATGTATACCCCAAATCATGCTGTCTGGCATTTTTCCCATTTTCTAAGCTTTTATACATAACTTAATTGTCTTTACTGACAAATAATAGCTTGTAGAATAGTGTGTAAATATAATAATTTATGGTAATTGTTAGATAACATTGAAGGGAGGGGGTTTGAGGTAGCACTGCCTTTGGCTAATTGTCTCTTTTTCTGGTCTGTGCTCAGTTGATGCAGTTTCTCTGAGCAAATCAGTACGGAGGAGCAAATCTGAGGACTAGGTGTTTTAACTTTCTTTCTTAGTTTCCAGGTACCCTGTACTATCAGTTTTACAGTAAAACTATTGATCACACAGGGAACTAGGTGAGAGAATTTGAATCATTGGCACAACTCATCCTGTTTTTGAAAAAACACTTGGTGTATATGTGCCACGATTTATGAAGCACAATGTATTCTACCTGCATTTGGCAAATTACTTCTGAATTTGCTGTGGTTATAATTAGCTGTCATTAAACCTTTTACCCTGTCTGTCTGAGTTCATGAACATGCAAAAGAATAATCCATGAAAATAATGGATCTTTGATATTATAATTCCTTATTCACACCATATCACAATCATCTGAAATGTTAGAAAGCAGTTTCTCTTAGACCCAATGCATGGGTTTATGACTGGAAATGTGAGGGCCTCTGGGCATAGTTTTTCCCCCTTTGGTTTTTTTGAAAGTATCTTTATTTCATTTAATTAAAAAACCAAAACAAAACCCTGTTTTAGAGACTTTTCAATATACATCAAAAGGGAACAGAATTGTGTAATGAATTCCTATACGTTCATCACCCAACTCCAGTAACTCATCAATCCATGGCCAATCCTGCCTCATCCACATACCTATTTAGTACACTTTTATATTTAAAATGGTCCAGTGGAATGGAGGCTCTCAGACTTGTGTAGCCCTGATAGACCAAGATAATAAATAAGACTTCTTAAGTATGTGTGTAATGATCAGACTTCTAAAAGAAGATGTGAGGTAGAAAAATTTAATTCTGGTGGACAACGTAGAAGAAAAACTTTTAAAATTAGAATGCCTGCTCATAATCTGATTCTATAAAGAAATCTACTTTTCATATTCTTAGAATAGTAGGCTCAACGTAGGTAAGAGGTTTTGGAGCATGAAGTCTTTATGTATAGTTCATATTAGTGCGAGAAAAATATAAGATGGTTTTGTGCCATATAAACTGATTTCAGAGTAAAAGTTTTACATAATTATAGAAAAACATATCCTTACCACAGGAAGTTAAATTGTATTTAAAATAGAAAAGAATACAGATTATTTTTGTTTAACTTATATATAAAAAGTTTTTATTATGAAAATGCTTGAAAGAAGCCAAAATATAATGAGCCCCTATGAAGCCCTCATTTTAACTTCAATAATTATAGATCCATGGGTAGTCTTTTTTCTGTACTTAAACCACTTTGTATCTTCTTAAACTATTTTGAAACAAATTCCTGACATCATATCATTTCATCTGTAAATACTTAGTAGGTATAGTTAAAAGGTTATATTTTAAAGCCCCCAAGTATTCTTATCATATATAAAAATAACAACTCCTTAGTATTATCAGATACCCAGTTAGTGTTTAAATTTCTTATTATTCATAAATGTCCATTTTTTTCCCCATTTGTTTGAATCAAGATCTAAATAATCAAGTTGGTTGAAATGTCTTTTTTTTTTTAATTCCCTCTTCCTTATTCCCTCTCACTTCCCTCTCCCCAGGGTTACTCTTGTTTCTAATACTATGTACTCCTGTTTTTTTCATTTTACTTAACAAGAATCATATAGACTTTTTTTTATCTGTGCAAATCAAGCATTTTATGTCGTTATATCGCAAGGGAGCATTCATTTATTTTCCACTTAAATACCATACTTGAGATGTAAAATCATGTTTGACAGTGTACCGCAGAATGCTAAATAAGACTTCACCCATATTGCTTTGGATTTCTTGATTTCTTTTATGTTTTCCATCACCCATCAGAACAATTAGTTTAGCTTCCTTAACCTAAACTTGATACTTCCTGGATGTAAAAGTCATACAGTCTTTTGTCTAGCTTCTGTAGCTCATTATTATGTGAGATTCATCCATATTGTGCAGGCCCTTTGACTTTTTTTAAACAGCTTATTGAGATATAATTCACCAACTTTACAATTCACCTATTTAAAATGTACAAATGCGATGATGATTTTTACTGTAATTTAGAGTTGTGCAGCCATCTCCACAATCCATTTTAGAACATTTTCATCATCCAAAAAAAGAAACCCCATACTCATTAAAGTCATCACCTTCCAAGTGCTTCCCTTCCCAGCCACAGCCCGAGGCAACCACTAATCTACTTTCAGTCCCTGTGGATTTGCTTATTCTGGATATTTCATATAAATGGAATTATACAATGTGTAGTCTTTTGTGACTGGCTTCTTCCACTTAGCATAATGCTTTCAAGGTTCCTCCAGGTTGTAGCGTGTATCAGTACTTTATTTTTTTTATGGATGAATAGTACTCTGTATTATGAATATATCACATTTTCTTTATCCAGTCATCAGTTGATAGATATTTGGATTAATAGGCAAATGGTTAATACTTTTTTGCCTATCATAAATAATGCTGCTGTGAACATTCATGCACAGGTTTTTGTTTGGTTTTGTGTTTTTGTTTCTCTTGGCTCCTTTAACTTTTTAAGAATAGTTTTCCCATTAGAAAAATAATTAGAAAGTAGTTTAGAAAATTAGTTTCCTAAAATAAGAAAAATTCAAACAGTGAATTAATACACGTCCATCAAAAAAACCTTAGAAAATATAGAAAAGCAAAAAGAAGGAAAAAGTTCTCCAAGTTGATATCTTTTAAGTCTCTTTATATCTTTAAATGCCCTTCATACTTACCTATACATCTCCCTTCTTCTTTTCCTCACCCACCTTTTTCCCCTAAAATTTCATTTTTTTGAAGAAACAGTCTTATGAAGTTTTGACTCTCTGGATTTTGCTGATTGCATCCTCTGTATTTCCTATAAATTGGTAGAGAGAAAGATTTTAAATATAGTTTCATAATTGTAAAGTGTTTTTGTCAGCACCATATGGTTGCCATATTGTGGCTGCCATTTTATGTTGCCTGAGTTTTACTGAATTGTTATCTTCTGTTCCATTCGTTCACTTCCTGATTCGTGTATTTTTAAGTGAGCTTCTCCATTAGTTGGGCATTTGTTTACCTCTTTCAAATGTCTTTATTTCATTTCCCTCTGGTAAAGGCCATATATTTGTTTTGAGATGAACTTCTGTTTAAAAACTATAATAGAATCACTAGTTCTCTATTTCTGGTCAGTCTTGACCATTAAGCTTTAAAAGGAGCCTTAACATTTCCAATAATTCCAGCACCATTTTTCCATAATTCACGTGAAATACTTAGTTTTATAACAGTGGTTAACTTTACCATTTGTTCCCAAAACCTTTTCTATGAAATAAATCTAAAGTTTTCCTCAAGTGAATTATGTGTGTGAATACACACACAAGCCATTTTACTATATGATACTTAGAAATAGAGATTTGCTATTTTTACTGTTTCAGTTTAAAAAATGAATCGCTGTTTTCCTCCTACACTGCTGTTCTCTACCTTAAGTTGACATTTAAAAATTAACATATTACTGTTATAGTAATTTCAACATCTTTTTTACTTCTTCCTGTTGACCAACTTTGGGGGATGTGATTTGACTTTAGTATTTCAGTATATTTGTGCCCTTTCTTGTGCCAGAAAGATTATCAGGTGGATGTGTTTTATAATTTATAGAAGGACTGTTCTTGTTTCTAATGAATATTTTCATGTAGGTATTTCAGGAGCCAGCAGAGGAAGAACGAGATGGCAGAAAAAAGAAATATCCTAGTCCCCAGAAGACTCGTTCAGAATCTAGTGAACGAAGGTTTGTGTTTATCTTTAATTAGGAAGACATTGATAACTCACTTTTCCGTTACCTTACAAGGGCATTAAAGGGATTTTTGACATATGCTCTACTCCTCTCTCTGCGCTGACTAAAGAAAGAAAATGTATTTCCTTTCCTTCCGTCTGTTTTTTGTCTTTGTCATACTTTCTTTTCCTTTTATAAACAATCATCATTATGTGCCTTCCCCAAGAGCTCAGGGGTGGGAGCAGTCTCCTTAGAGAATATTAATGAAATGTTCCATTTGGTTAGGGGTGCTCAGTATTAAAATTGCCCATAGCATTTTAGATTATAAGTAATGCAATTTGTATGTTGAATCATCAAGCCTACCATCAAAAAATTAGTCTTTGTTTAGGAAAACTTTGCTTTGAGCCTTTTGTCTTTTCTAGTTTTAAATATGTTTTTCTCCTTAACCCTCCCTATACTTTGGATTCATCTCTTTTTTTCATTTCTCCCCACCCAGTATACTTGAAGGGAATGTTTTTTTCTTTGTAAATAATGGATTAGAGGAATTATGTGGTAGTTTTACGGCTTTCTGGGAAAGCATAGAAGTTACGAATTTTGATGAATCGAGGATATTTCATACTTCTAATTTTTTTCAGGCTTGGTTTCTATAGTGTGCATATGGCTTTCATATCTGTATATTATAGGACACGTGAGAAGAAAAGAGAAGATGGCAAGTGGAGAGACTATGACCGCTACTATGAGCGGAATGAATTGTACCGTGAGAAGTATGACTGGAGAAGAGGCAGGAGTAAGAGCCGGAGTAAGAGCCGAGGCCTGAGTCGAAGTCGGAGTCGGAGCCGGGGGCGCAGCAAAGACCGGGATCCAAATAGGAATGTTGGTGAGTCCATGAAGCTTCCCCCCAAAACTCCATGGTTGCTTATCTTTCTGTATCACAAGGGTGCCAGAACGTCCCTTAATGGTAAATGTACCTTTAATATGTCTGACCAATGTAAAATCTGGAATTGTTTCAAAAAACTTGATTTTTTTTTTTACAAAGACAAGGCTCTGTTCTCAGGATGGAGTTAAAGGAGTTTGACTGAAAAGAAGCTATTCATAAGCACACCATAACCATGTCTAGACTTAAGTCCTTTTGTATAATTGAAACAAACGTCGGTTTAATCAACAAAGCTATTACTGGAGGAAGAGAGTTGCCTGCTCCCCTGCCCATACCCCCACCCCCTGACTGAAAATAATTGATTTACTTTAAAGTTGCCTAGAGTATTTAAAATTAAAAAAGAAAAAAATTTAAGTAGATTACTGGGATCCCAACCACTGTTTTCCTGGGATATCAGTTTGGAAATCGGTTCTTAGATAGAATTCTTATTAAGTATCAGTAGAGGAGCCAGTCTTTCTTCATTATGTATTAATGTCAATGTTATAAAAGATGATTTTGTACAAGGTACTGGTCAAGATATGTCACATTATTGATGTTCCTGGTTTTAGGATATATTAATTTTGAAATATGGACAGCTCAGAACTTTACTTCAGTATTCTCATCTTCCCTTTTCTGTGAGAAAATGAACATAGTTTAAGAATATAGATGTCTCATCTTATTTGTTTCTTGTTTTTATTTTGTCTCTGAAGCAGAACATAGGGAACGATCAAAGTTTAAGAGTGAAAGGAATGACTTGGAGAGTTCCTATGTGCCTGTGTCTGCACCACCTCCGAACTCTTCTGAGCAGTACTCCTCTGGGGCACAGTCTATTCCCAGCACTGTTACTGTGATTGCACCTGCGCACCACTCTGAAAACACAACGGAGAGTTGGTCTAATTACTATAATAATCATAGCTCTTCCAATTCTTTTGGTCGAAACCCACCACCAAAGAGGCGATGCAGAGATTATGATGGTAAAAATTTTCCTTTATATTGTACCCAGAAGTACTAGTAAAGCAAATGTTGCTAGTAGTGCATACCTTTTCATTACAGTCTGGATATTATTAAAAGGGATGAATAAGGAGGCGAATCTCTTTCGGCATATGCTTCTTTACTTGTTGGATGTAATAGTTTGGCTTTTGTTAACAGAATGTTCAAATTTTACCCTTTGGTTTGTTTTTCATTGTTCTTGTTACTTCACACGCTATAAGTATAGGACAAAATTCGGTAGACACCAGGAATTGTAATTTTTTTGTGTTGTTTGGCCCTGGGAATTTGTTAAGCATGTATAACCTACTTACAATTTTAACTTGCTACTTTGCATTTGAATGAATGAATCAGTGTGTATTTGTGCATTTGTTTTAATTTTTTATTATGGAAATATTTAAATATTTATAAAAGTTGACAAGATAATATAATTAACCCTCATGTATCCATGATCTCACATCAACAATTATCAACTCGTGGGCATTCTTGTTTTCGTGTATACTTCCACTACTTCTCCCTGGCCTGTATTATTTGAAGCAAATGACAGATGTCGTAACATTTTTTCTTTAAATATAGAATGTATATATTTTTAGATTTTATTTATTTTTAAGTAGGGAATAGAATCACATGATTCAAGCATTAACTCACTCTCACCCTGGTCTCCCAGCCACAAAGATCTCCTTCCCAAGGCCAATTTAATGCTGTCAATTTCTTGTGTGTCTTTCCAGACATAGCCTATGCATGTACATATAAACAAAAATATATGTTCTCCACCACTTTCTTTTTTACGTAAATGCTAGTATAATGTATACTGTTCATACTTCATTCATGCTATGCATAAAGTTTTTTTCACTTAGCAGTATTTCCTGGCAATCATCCTATGTTAATATATAAAGAGCTTCCTCAGTATTTTTTTACACTTCTTAGTAGTCTGTATGTACAAAAATGTATTTAAACCTATTTCTTATTGGTGGTGCTTTTGGGGTGTTTCAAATACTTTGCTGTTACAAATAATGCTGTAGCAAATAACCTGGTACGTAATGCTTGGTTGTGTAATTTAAAGTTTCAACTTCTGGATATAGCAAGAATGGTTGCTTTAGAATAATACCATGGAAGTAGATAGTTGAAAGTAGATCATCTAATTCAAGTTCCTTATCCTCCCCACCTTTGTTAAATTGTTATTTAAAATATCTGAATTTTTATTACGAAAACTCAATAGCAGATTGGGTTAAACTGCTGGTGGTTGGTAACCTGTTTTTGACACGGTTATTTGCTGTCTCATCAAAGCGTAGTCTCACAGTGTAGAAAGTAGAGGGTACATCTACCCTTACCTCAGGGATATGCAATGGTTAACAGAGTAACACTAAGAAGGCTTTAGATTCCTTGGAGAAAAAAACACTTCATAAATCAGATTGCTGGATGTTTCAGGGACTTGTTTATTTTCTGAACTCTGGGTAAATCATAATAAGATTTGTCTTTCATTCTTACAGAAAGAGGATTTTGTGTACTTGGTGACCTTTGTCAGTTTGATCATGGAAATGATCCCCTGGTTGTTGATGAAGTTGCTCTGCCAAGCATGATTCCTTTTCCTCCACCTCCTCCTGGGCTTCCTCCTCCACCACCTCCTGGAATGTTAATGCCTCCAATGCCAGGCCCTGGTCCAGGCCCTGGTCCAGGCCCTGGTCCAGGCCCTGGTCCAGGCCCTGGTCCTGGCCACAGTTTGAGACTTCCTGTTCCCCAAGGACATGGCCAGCCCCCACCTTCTGTTGTGCTTCCCATACCAAGTAAGTGTATATTGAATATTTCCTTAGTGAAGAATTATATTTAGAAGAATCCATCCCTTTTACCTAACTTGACATTAGATTTTAAGTTTTTGAAAAATAAATTATTAATAGAATTTGGAATATATTCCCATAACTAAGATGTTGTTCTTCCCTTTTTTCCATCCAGTGTTGCATTGCATTATTTGTAGTACTTCCAAGTATAAATTTTATCACTAGTGGCCTATTCTATATTGATCTGGAGTCAAAGTCTTGCTAGTTGATAGTATCTCTTAAGAAAGCCAGTGTTTAGAAGAGGTCAGAAAAAAAAAGAATATGCTAGTAGCTTAGTGAAATTTCCAAGAAAATCTCTTTGAGAATATTGAAATAACCTTTAAAACATTTTATATTGGAAATTTTTTTTCTTCCAGTTTTATTGCTATATAATTGACATACAGCTCTGTGTAAGTTTAAGGTATATAGCATAATGATTTGACTTGCATACATCATGAAATGATTATCAGCAGTAAGTTTAATGACCATCCATCATCTCATATGGGTACAAAATTAAAGAAATAGAAAAAAAAATTATTTTTCTTATGAGAACTCTTAAGATTCACTCTATTAACACTTTCATATATAACATACAGCAGTATTCATTATATTTATCATGTTGTGCATTGTATCTCTAGTACTTATTTATCTTATAATTGGAAGTTTGTATCTTTTGACTGCCTTCATCCAATTCCTCCTCCTCTCTGGAAATTTTTGAATATACACAGATGTAGAATAATACACCGGGTACTGTCGTCCAACTTCAATGGTTATCATTATTCAGCTGTTTTTGTCTCATTTATTCCTCCCTCTCCCCCTGCACAATTTTTTTTGCTTTTTTTTTTTGCTGAAGTAAATGTCAGATGTCATAGCATTTCACCAGTATGTACTTCAGTATGAATCTCTAATGATAAGGACTTAAAAAAAAAAAGAAAGATCAATGTGCTGTTACCACATCCTCCAAAATTAAGAGTAAGGAATGTTTAAAAATGATCGTTAAAAAACTTAGTTGCTGATTTAGCAGAAACAGAAATAAGACTGAATTTTTAAAATGTAACTGAAAAAATTCTGGGGCAGTCAGTTTACATGTGTATGAAGACATAAGAAAATATCTACCTGAAGACATTTAACGTTGTAAGAGTTGGCAAGTTATTTTTAAAAATGGTTGCCATTCAGTTTATTTAAGTGGTACTTTTTCAGTTTTCTTTTTTTTAAAGTTTTAAGTTTTAAAATTATAGACTCATAAGAAGTTGTGAAAATAATTTAACATGATTCCATGTACCCATCACATAGCTTTCCTGCAGTAACATTCTTTATAGAACACATTTCATTAAAATTGATAAAGGTTTAGAGACATTTAATGCATAGATTTGGTCAATAGCAATATGATTCTTTTAATTGTGTTTGTATTTAATATTGTCACATAAATGGTATAACTATGAAGCTCAAGTTGAGATTTTATATCCCAGATAAAAAGACATCTTTGGTGTATAGAAATCCTCACATTAAAAGATCTTACCTCATTTTGGGAACATATCTGTTTAAAAGTTAAATTAAGAATGTCCTTTTCCCCTCAACATTTTGCTATGAAAAATTTCAAGGAAAGAAATACCATTTAGGTTCTACAATGAACATTTTACTATATTTGTATTATCACATATCTTTCCATCTCTCCATTTTTAGTTTTGATGCATTTCCAGTATGTTATAGACATCAATACACTTAAACATGTTTTATCATTAACTTAAGAGTTCTATAGAACTTTATTATCATGCCAGAAAGTTTGTTCAGGTCCCTTGGCAACCATTTTCTGCTTCCACCCTCCAGATGCAACCAGTGCTGCTATTTTTCCACCCTAGATTAGTTTTGTCTATTACAGAACTAAAATGTTATTTAAATTAATTATGTACTCAGTGCTTAATTAAGCCTGTACATACAAAATTCCTTAATTCTGTTCTAAGCCAAAGTAGGTATTTTAAGTGTGAATATCCATATTAGTTCGTGGTGTAGTGAGTATTTTTTTTTTTTATAAATTTATTTATTATTTATCTTTTTTGCTATGCATGGGCTTTCTTTAGTTGTGGTGAGTGGGGGTTACTCTTCATTGTGGTGCGCGGGCTCCTCATTGCCGTGGCTTCTCTTGTTGCGGAGCACGGGCTCTAGGTGCGTGGGCTTCAGTAGTTGCAGCACATGGGCTCAATAGTTGTGGCTCACGGGCTCTAAAGCGCAGGCTCAATAGTTGTGGCTCACAGGCTTAGTTGCTCCGCGGCATGTGGGATCTTCCTGGAGCAGGGATCGAACCCGTGTCCCCTGCATTGGCAGGCGGATTCTCAACCACTGCGCCACCTAGGAAGCCCTGTAGTGAGTATTTTTATTAGCTAGGAAACAGTAATGCTCTTTCACTTTTTGTTGTCTATAGGACCACCTATAACACAGTCAAGCTTGATAAACAACCGTGACCAGCCTGGGACAAGCGCAGTGCCCAATCTTGCACCAGTGGGAGCAAGACTACCTCCTCCTTTACCCCAGAACCTCCTTTATACAGTGTCAGAACGTAAGTATATGTTTGATATAAAATTGCTAGGGTATAGAAAAGTCAGGTTATCTCAGAACAGTCTTACACTTAAAAAAAAAAACCAAACCAATTAATTTCTGTTTTTATGGACTGTGCTATATAAAATTTATATTTGTGTTTATAGGGCAGTTTACTGTGCGGTTATGATATATAACTGTGTTTTAATTTTGTGTGATAATGGGAGAGAAGGGCAAAGCCTTCTGTACTGGAAAAGTCTACTCTGCTGTAGAGTAGCAACATTCCTCCGCTAAAGAAATTTTATTTTGAACCTTCTGTTGAAAAATTGTTCCTCTGATTGAGTTTCCAAAACCTAAGGCTTGCCTCCTAAGAGATAAAAGTCAGATACATATACAGAAAGTTGGATAAAGTATCCCTAATTATTTAACTTGTAGTGCTGAAGTGAAGATAGCATCATTTAAACTGTAGTATTTAGTGGTTAGCCTATTTTGTAACATTTGTGTTTAACTGTAATAATGTTTCTCTTGAATCCGAATTCTCTTTTATTTAAGTGTTTTTGTTGTTGTTGTTTTTAGTTTACTAAGGCTTAAATTTTTCTTTCTCCAAAAACATAAAAATAAGGTAGGTAGTTGGTTGTTAAAAATGTCAGACTGTGAGATTTTCTTTACAGAGCTAGGTAACTTTATAGATAAATTCATCTTTTTTGTAACTGTGTTTATCATAAACATTTCATCATCTCTGTCATGACCTGGGGAAACAACTCAGAAAAGTAATTAAGCCCTGGTTCAAATTATGATTCCATCACTTATGTCGTTGTGACCTTAGGCAAGTTACTTAACCTCTTTGTATCCTAATTAATGATAATAACATTACTCACCTCATTAAGGTTGTTTTGGGGAAGAAATGGGTTCATACCTATAAAGCATCTAAAGTAGTATCTGGCACCGGGTAAGCTATACATAAGGAATAGTTATTATAATTTTGTAGTTATCATTGTCTCCATAAATTTCAGCCTCTCTGAAATCAAAGGTTATCTTCACTTAAGTCTACTACTTCCACAATCCCTGTCTTTCTTTGTTAATGGAAATAACACCCACCTAATCACCTAGACTTGAAACCCTGACATGACTGACTCATTGCTTTGCTTTTTTATATCTAGTTAATCGAAAAATTCTTCCTCTTTTTCTTTGAAACATCCCTTTCTCTCTGTTCCTGCTATGGCTTCTGCCCTCATCCACACTTGAATCACTTCACATTTTGGATTATTGCTGTAATCTTCTTGACTCTACTATGTTTCACCCCCATCTTCCTCCCATGTCACACCACATAATGCTGCTAAGCTAGCTTGCCTGAGATAACCAGCCGTAACAGTTCCTTATGAGAACTCTTCAGTGGCCACTATTTCCTCCTAAACCATAGATGCACACCTTTCTATGGCTTCTCACTCTTTGTATAATCTATTCCTCACTTCTTAGTAATTTTTTTTCAGTATTCCCCCATGTGCATTTTCTCTGGTCAGGCTAATTATATCCTGTCTGTGCCCCTGTCGTGACTCAACTTTCTTTTCCTGTCTTCATTCTTAGTAATGTACTCTCTCTCCTGTTTTGCAAGACCCAAACCTTCTAAGTATATGGGGAACATTATTGCCCTGTTCTGAACTCCTACAGTACCAAAAAGCATTTATTATGTAATGACATATAATTGTATGTAGGCCTACTATTTGATTTCTTCCATTTATGTAAATCTTATGTTCATCTGTGGTTCTTCAGAACAGAAACCATGTTAATCTGATAGTTAAGTAATTGTCCATCCTGTTTCACTTTTAGTATCTCATAGTCTTGTAATTACTAAAGTTTCTTATTAGAGTGCTTATTTGTTTTACTGCTTCTCATTTTTTTCAAGTATGAAAAATTTACAGACATATATAAAAATCAAGTATAATAAACTCCCATGTTCCCATCACCCAGCTTCAACATGTACCAATCTTGTTTCATCTATTCCCCCCTGAATCAGCTCTTAACATTACTTCTTAATACCTTTGGACTTGTAAATATGAAAAATGGATTATTTATCTGAGAGTCTTTTGCAGGGGACACATTTTCATATTGTTAAATTTAGCATCGTGACTAACGATAAAAATGCCATTTTGTTTTTAATTTATAAAAAAATCTGGCAATTACCGTTTATTTTAATGTTGTTAAATTTAACATTGTGACTCACTCTGTAAAAATTCCATTTTAATTTTTTTCCCCAACATGAGATTTTTATTTGCTACCTCAGATAAATTTTGGGGAAATATATATCAAATATTGTGGCCCAAAGTCCAGCTTTTTTTTTTTAAATTTTTATTGGAGTATAGTTGATTTACAATGTTGTGTTAGTTTCAAGTGTACAGCAAAGTGAATCAGTTATACATATACATATATCCACTTTTTTTTTAGATTCTTTTCCCATATAAGTCATGACAAAGTACCAGGTAGAGTTCCCTGGGTAGTAAGTCCTTATTAATGATCTATTCTATATACAGTAGTCTGTATATGGCAATCCCAATCTTCCAATTAACCCCCCCCCCCCCATTTTCCCCTTGGTAACCATAGGTTTGTTTTCTATATCTGTGAGTCTTTCTGTTTTGTAAATAAGTTCATTTGTACCATTTTTTTAGATTCTGCATATAAGTGATATCATTTATTTGTCTTTTTCTGTCTGACTTACTTCACTCAGTATGACAAAAATTCCATTTTGATTTTAATGAAAAATATCTGGCAGTTACCATTTATTTCAATGACTTGGCCTAATATTCATTAATTCAGCAAATACTTATTGAGTGCCTACTATGTGCCAACAAGCATTGTGCTACACATTAGGGAACCAGATGAAAAGAATGTCTGACTTCATGTTACTTGAAGATGATTTTTCTGTTATTTTTTAAAGCCAGACTATTTTTGGTATATCAGTAAAGACCTTTTAGGACAGAGGTTTCAAGCTTCTGTTTTTCAGAGGCTGATAACATTTCTAAGAAAATTTGGGGGACCAATACAGTTAGCAACTTCTTATTTTGCCATGCTAAGGACTGCATATGCAGACATCTAATATTTCAATTAAAAATACATTTTATATCAAATTAAATCAGAATAAAGGACAGTCCTTTTAAATTTGGCTTTATGAAATATTAGTTACATTTTTTTCTCATTTTTGTTTGAGACCAATAAAGGGCAATAGCTTCCTATTGGCATTTGTGAATTACTGCTTTAGAGGATAGTCTTATATGCTGTCATTGTTTATAAAGAGATTTAGTTGGTGAGCAACTGAACACTTTGAAACTTACAGAATATTCAATATTGGACAGTTTAAAACTCTACTATGCAAACTACTTTCTTCCTTTCTTAAAAGTTAAAATGTGATTCCAAAATACATAGAGAAATTTGAAAACCTAGAAGATAGATCCTAATAATCTAAACATTAAAAAATTTTTTTTGGTGAGTGTAGTTTATTTATAAATTTTTTATATCTTTCTATTCAGTTGATTTAAAAATAGCTTTTTTGTTTTTTTTATTTGCCTTTGAAACAGATAAGTTGAATTCTTCAAATTGTTCAGGTTTAGTTTTTAAGGATTATAATTTATAATTTCAAGAAAACTAGAACTTACTTCAAATGAAGGAAAAAGCTATATGTGTGTTTGCAATGTAATTGAGAACTTGAGCTATCCTTAAAGTTTTACAAGTTGGGGAAGTTTAAGTTATGGATTTTTTTTTGTCATTAAAACTATCATTAAAATTCACAGCATAGAAAATATGTGTAAGTGAAGAACAGCGTATCATATGGTATTTAGTTGTGAAAAGTACGTCAGTAAGAACCCAAATAAACATAGAAAAATGAAACCTGGATTTTTGGAGATAAGAATAGGAGTCTGCTCAATGCTAGGTACTGGGAATATACAGATGAATAAGAAATGATTTTTCTCCTAAGAAGCTAAAAATCTAATACTGGGAAAGAAATATGTTAAACTTACAAACCCACAAAAACCAGTCACAGTGTATTTTGCTGTTAAAACTAAATGAACAGAGTGCCTCAGAAGTACAGGTAACAAAGGATCTAATTTGGCCCAATATAAGACCTTCATCTAATCTGAAATTATCACTCATTTTTGAAGAGGACAATTGAATGTTAAAAAAAGAATTACCCCACTGTAAAACTGGGTAGAGTATATGGGGCTCCTGGTAATGCTATTTAAAACAATGTCAGAAATGGTTATAATTTAGAAAAAACTCTGAAATATAGTGTTTGTTGAGTTAAAATGTCACAAATACTCTGAAAAGGACTTAAATAATGAAGTGTAGTTGTAATTGTATGGAAAAACACCTATTAAAATCAGTTATTTCCTTTGAAGTACTTAACATTTTACCCAAATTTGAAGTCACCAATTCAGTGTATGGTTTTGGGGTTTGAGGTTTGGTGGGGGTTCTTTTTTTTTTTTTCTCGTTTTCACAGGATAGGACCATTTTAAAGCGTACTCCTTTTTCTGCCTTAAATTTGACCTGTTTCTTCTTCTTTGAAGAAGAGGTAGTAGAAATACTTTGTAACTGCTAAGGTTGTTATACTGGGTATTGAAAGAGTAATAGTAAAATGTAATATCCTAGATTTTAGAGACTGATTCTTAAGTTGAAAGCAGTTGTCAATGTTCAAGTGAATTTACCTAAATTACTTTTTATCTTTCGGAAAATACATTTCCTATTATTAGCTATGTAAAATTATTAAAACACTGTGTTCTTAAACTTGAGATATCCTCATTTAATTTTGTGGAATGCATAACATTTTTCTGTGCACAATCATGGATTTCGATGTCTAGAAAAGTCATTCTCCAGTAGAGTCATTGTATATCGTCTAGAGTTTCTCTCCCCTTGTGTGTTACTTGGATTTGTGTTGCATTAGTTGTCATATTGCCCATTTCAAATAATATCTAATGAATACAAAAAAAAGTATTTATCCAAAGAAATACTTAATTGTCATTAGGATACTTTTAGTAAATAGACTTTCGTCCCTTCTTTAAGTATTGAGTCCTACTATGTGCCAGGCACCGTTTAGGCCCTGGAACTTTAGAAGATGTGCCAGGGACCTTGGATTCTAATAGAGAAGACAAATGATAAATATGGCCAATAATTGGAAGGTATATAGCTTTTTATTTTTTTCTAATTAGGCTTTTAAGTTAAAATTCATCTTAGGATTTTTTTTTCCTTGTTAATACTCTTAAATACAAAATCAGGAGAATTACAGAGAATAGCTGAAATTTTAGTTTGAGTAAAGACTGTCTTCAACTCTCTTCAACTGACTAGAGTTAACATTAAGAATATGAAAATGTTGCTGTCAGGCATGTAAGATATATGGATGACTTAAGATAGGAGTATGAACTTAGGATGTTTGCAGTTTGGAATTATTCAGTCACTCTACACTGATCAAAACTAAATTGAATGAATCTGGGAACTATATTCAATATCTTGTAATAATCTATAATGGAAAAGAATCTAAAAAAGAATATATATACATCCACACATATATATGTTTAACTGAATCACTTTGCTGTACATCTGGAATTAGCACAACATTGTAGACCAGATATATTTCAATAACAAAACAAAAACCCCTAAATTTAATGAATCCAAATTGTGACTGGCTTATCTTCACCATTATTGTAACCAGTTTGATTTTTAAAAACTTTTTATTATGGAAAATTTCAAGTGTACACAAGAGGAGAGCAAATACTGTAGTAGTCTTCATTACTCATTTACTAGCTTCAACATTTATCAACATATGGTTAATCTTCATCTGTTTAACTCACTCCTGACCTGATTATTTTAGAACAAGTCCCAAACATAACATTTAATCTGTAAAAATTTCACTGTGTATCTCTAAAAGATAAGGGATAAACACACATGCACCCAATTACTATACTTTATCACAATCCCCAAATATTTATAACAGGTATTATTGTTAAATATCCAACCAGTGTTCATAATTCCCAGTTATATCATAGATGTTCCCTTATAGCTGGTTCATTTAAAGTTGGATTCAAACAAGGTTACACATCATATTTAGTTGATATGTTTCTTAAGTCTTTAAATCTGTAACAGTTTCTCCTACTTCTTTTTTCCCCCTTGACATTTATTTGTTGAAGGAACAGATCATTTGTCCTGGAGAATTTTTCCATAATCTGGACTTGGCACGTTGCATCCCCTGGTGTCATTTAACACATTCCTCTATCCCCTGTATTTCCTGTAAATTGGAGGTTTAGATCTGGAGACTTAATTAGGGTCACATGTGTTTTTGTTTTTTGTTTTTTTCCCCTTATTTTGAATGAATATTTTATTGATGGGGTTTTGTACTTCCTACTGCAGTATATCACGATGTACATAATATCAGGTTGTCTCTTTTCTGTGTTACAAATATTGATCACTGTGTGCAGGTGTTTTCATCCTGATCCATCCATTTAAAAAGTTGCTCCTGGTCATTTGTGATCCCTGCCTAGATCTCTTGTTTCATTTGGGGTTATAAAAGTGTGATAGTCTAATTCTGTGATTTCTGCTACATTTGTTGGCTGGCATTCTACAAAGTAAAACTTGGCAGTTAACCATTTGGTTAACCTGAAACGCTCTTTTTACAGGAAAGACAGGATAAATGCTTGTTTCCTTTGATTTATCAGTTTTAAGAAAATGGGTTTATTTCCTAATATCTTCCAAAGGGACCACTGTATTTTTTTTAAGTATCATTATGAATTCATGGATTTCTAATGTTTGGTATATTTCAGCCCATTACATCTCTTTTTAATGTTCACCTTGTCTTGTTTTTGATCATGGGGAGCCTCTCATGTTGGCTTCTGCAGATGGCTTTGTTTTGTTTTTGCTTCTGGAGGGACAAGTTATACCAAGGTGTACCAGGCTCATCTTACAAGTTTTCTAACCAGACCTAGAATCATCAGCCTTTTATTTAAGGAACTGTTTCTTTTTGAAATAGTATTTGGAGACCTGAGTAGATGTTGTTAAAGAAAATCAGGCCTCATTTGAATAAACAGCTGTCTTTCTGAAGTGTCTGAATGCATGTTCTTTATCATTTGTTTTAAAAAGACATTGTATGAACTAGCCTTTTAGTTTCTGATTTACTTTGAGACAGTTATTAATTAAATACACATGATACATTGAGTGCTGTATCATAAATTTAAACTAGTCATATGGACTGAGATTGTACATCCTGTTTTTCTGTTTAGCACACTATTTCATTCTGCAAGGAATTCTCTGCAGTAGGTCATGCTTAAAACTATTTTCACATCATTGAGGATATGTTAAATTGTTTTTGCAATGTAATGATTGATCCTTTTTTCAATTTTGAAAGGATTGGTGCTAAGCACACATACTGTTTATGCAGTATGATTTGTCACCTCCTCTGTTCCATGTATAGGAAGAGAAGGGTTAGTAAAATTTAGCATATCCATTTGTTCTCTACATTTGCTGTGAGATCAAGTGGTTACTTTGTGACCTGTCTTATTAAGGTGTATTAAAAGTCTTCTGGAATGTTACAACTTGGTAAGGACATTTAGTCAGGTGTTAAAAAATTCTAAATTCACTTTATCTTGTGTCACATAGTGAATGTCTGACTTTAGATATAAAATATTGAGTAAATCTTAAAAATAGGTCTCATATGAGGTAGTGAAAAAGATACTATTAAATAACCAACCAAAGGGGGGCTTTGCTCCTTGATACCTTATCTTTTTTAATCTTGTTCTATAAAATTTGGCTTCATTGTTTCTGATGTTCTTGCATCTATAAATATAGACTCTAAATGTGCTTTCTTTCCAAAAGTGGTCCTTTGTATCTAAGGTAATTTCATGTGTACAGTGGCTAGTCTGTTCATCTGAGATTTTTGTCCTTTTTTTCTTTCTCTGTGTTCGTTATCCACCTGCTTGTAGGATAACAGATTTTCACTGTCTTGTTTAATTTTTCTTTTGAACATCTCTTATTCTCTGTGGGGGTATACTTGTGGTGGGTATTTTTTTTTTTTAAGTTTCTTTATTATTTTTCTTTTCTCTGCTCCCAGATATGGGAGTATAGTTTGTGCATACCTGAAATTATATGATTTTTGGGAGGAGTGTTTTTATTTTTTTAAAGGGGTATAACAGCCTTTATAACCACGTCTCATTGGATACAAAACTCTACATGAATAATAGCTCAAGGCTCCTTTGTCTACTAATTTGATACGATTAATTGTTCAGTTTTGGGTAAAATCAGCATGTAGTTATTCCATTTAAGATTGTAAAAAATGGACATTATGCAGTCACACTGCCTAATTCTTACTTTTTCTTTATACCTCAATGCATCCTAATCAGTTGCATGTCTATTTCTTGAGTTAGAAAAAATCTTAGTAACATCTTTCTTGAGTACTGTTCCCATTGGTGTACTTTCTCTGTTCTTGGCTCAAGTCTCAGGAAGTAGATCATTACTTAAGAGAAGCTTGTCACTTTCAATCCCAGCTGCCCTCCTATTCTTTCCTCTGTAGGACAGCCCATGTACTCTCGTGAACATGGTGCTGCTGCATCTGAGCGACTTCAGTTGGGGACACCGCCTCCTCTGTTGGCAGCTCGTTTGGTGCCACCTCGAAACCTCATGGGATCCTCCATTGGGTACCATACCTCAGTCTCCAGCCCTACCCCTCTGGTCCCAGGTAAGCTTTGCTACAGATGGCTATCCACCTCTGATCTTTTATACCATAAACTGGCCAACCTAAGAGGTGACCTGGTATCCTGATCTGCTATCATAGATTTCTATTAAAACTCCTAGGTAGTTTTATTTTCTATTTCTCTGCTTCTTTGGTTTGTCCCTAGTGGCTCCTGGATGATTAGGCCTCCTGTGTGTCTGTCATCTCTGGTGTCCTTTGTATTTACTTTCCATGCCTTTGTAACTAAGGTCATGCTAGTTCCTTGAACTAGTTTCTAATCCGATACATGGGAAGAGAATATCTACTTGAATGTTTTCTAATCAGTCATATGTTACAAGAAAAACTAGGTTAATTTTTCTTTAAAACGGAACAAAGACATCTGGTTTCTTCCTGGCCGTGGATGGACATGTCTCTTTCCCCTCTGTCCCTTGGTCTGTGGACTGGCTGTGTGTAATGTGGTTCCTTGAAAACTCTTCCCTCCTATTGACATGTACATTTTGAAGATTTGTGGAGTGCTTTGAGGGTGTCTCGTGAGGTTTTTAACATTTCTCACTTTGCCTTTAGATCTCAGCTCATCATAGTTAACTAAAGGACTTTCAAGTTTCTTGGGGTTCTGTGTATTCCCAGGAATTATAAGAACAAGGCTATTTGATTATATAACTTCTTTAAAACTTTCTGCAGCCTTAATACTGGAGATTTTTCTGTCAAGAGTACCAAGTGGTAACTGAAAACTTTTTAATCATAATTTGCTGATCTTATACTCTGAATTACAAGACTAATTGGCTAGTAATAAACATCTGAATGTACCTTATTTTGTAGCTGAAACCTAATATGACCAACAAAGGTATTTTTCCATTAAGAAATAAAAGATGCAAGGATTTATATTGATAAATCACGACTGCGAGAATCAGTGTCTTCACTCCATCTTAGCCCTTCTTGCATTTTATGTAGGATGAAGAGGATATTTTGGAGATCAACACATTCAGAATTTTTTTTAAATGCTAACAAGATATTTATTTAGCACTAGAATTTTAAAAATTAAATTTTTAGGGACTTCCCTGACGGCCCAGTGGTTAAGACTCTGAGCTTCCACTGCAGGGGATGCAGGTTCCATCCCTGGTTGGGGAACTAGGATCCTGCATGCCTCGCACAGTGTGGGCCTCCCCCCCATAAATAAATAAACAAACAAATAAAAATTTTTTAGTTGTAGAGAAAACACAGATAACAATGAAAGTGACATTGATGAGGTGGATGGTGAATTAAGATGATGATTACATTTATAAATAGAAAATGTATCTTTTAGCTGTGTGAAATAAAATATTTGAAATATGTTTTACATATGAAATTGGCCCTTTTCTCTTCAGTTTAAAGTGCAGATAACCAGGAACTTCTCTGGTGGTCCAGTGGTTGAGACTCTGTGCTTCCAATGGAGGGGGCATGGATTTGATCCCTGACTGGGGGACTAGGATCCCACATGCTGTGCAGCATGGCCACAAAAAAAGAAAAGCGTATAACCAAATTAATAGATTGATTTTTTTGATTTTCTTCGCCCCTATTTAAAAGAATACCTAAAAATTGGTGAGACATGATAACAAAGGAAACTCAGCCAGTCATTTGTATATGGTGTTCATGTATGTGAAAATTTCTTTTAAAAATGTGCATCTAAGTTTGGATGACATTATTAATATAGAGGACAAAAATGACAAGGTAAACAAACCTAGAAATATATCACTAATTCAGAATGGATTTGCATGTCTATTTTTTGTGACTGGATCATTTTTTGTTTTCTTTGACTTCCAATAGGTTTATCTATATACTGTAATTCAGAGAGAAATATATATATGGGTTGACATAATTATATTTGTTGAAGAAAATTCATTTTTGTGGCTATTTTATAATAGAAATTATTTAACTGTTGTGATTTGTTACATGTTTTGTTGTTTTGTTTTCCCTCAGATACCTATGAACCAGATGGTTATAATCCAGAAGCTCCTAGCATTACCAGTTCTGGTAGATCTCAGTATAGACAGTTTTTTTCAAGAACACAGACACAACGCCCAAATCTGATTGGCCTAACATCTGGAGATATGGATGCAAATCCAAGAGGTGAGACGCCTTTAAATTTTTCTCATGCTAAGTGTCATTTGGGCATAGCATTTCTGATCTCACTAAGGTTTAAAAATACTTTCAACAGTCTCTCTTTGAAGGGTGCTGTGTAATGATCTCAAATAAATGTTTTTGAATATCTCCAAATTTTACTTTAAAGCTATAAGCAGAATGTTATTTTTAAATGAAAATAGTACTGATGTTAATTAAGTGCTCGTTTTGTAGGACTTTACGCCATTTCAGGCACTATGCTGGATGTTAGATATACACAGGGAGTCAAAAATTATCTGCATGCTGGTTATATTAAAACTTATGTTGGCCGCACTGTCTTTTCATCACGTTCCTTTCAAGGCTGCTATCTGCCCAGTCACTGCTGTGCAGGTGTGAATGTGTTACATCAGTTCATTTGTAACTCCAGCTCGAACAAAAATGATGCCCCTACTTGTGAACTGCATGAAAGAAGAGCAGCATGCAGTGATGTGTTTTTTGTGGTCTGAGGGTGTACCTGGCGCCGTTATTTATCAAAGACTTTGTGCACAGTGTGGAGAAAGGGTTTTGTTACAAAGAAGTGTGTATGAATGGATAGAGAAGTTCAAGGAAGGTTGCACAAGTGTTAGCCATCAAGAAGGAGCCGGATGCCCATCCACGGCTGATGACATTGAGCGGACACATGAAATGATTCCCTTTTCTGGAATTCTCAAGGGCCAGTATTGGAACATTATCAGGAAAAAGGTTTAACAATCAACAGTGCTTGTTTCAGTGAGATGCTTATTGAAGAGCTGAAGCCTAAACTTTGGACTAAACGCAGAGAACTGCTAACCAAGGGCATTGTGATCTTGCATGACAATGCACACCCGCACACTTCTGCCCACATTGTCTATACTCTGCAAAAACTTCATTCTGAGGTGTTAAAGCATCCTCCCTATAGTCCTGATATTGTTCCGTTGGACTTTCACCTGTTTGGTCCCCTGAAAGCAGCACTACAAGGATGAAGGTTCACTTTTGTTTTTTTTTTTTTTTATAATTTAAGATTATTGTATTTCCTTACAAGAGGAATGTTTTAACAAATTTTACAGGTGTCAATCAACCCTTGTTCAAATTGGGCACACATCAAATCTAGCATTATGGGAGTTTTATTTGGAAGTGAACTTTTAACTATCAATACAAATGCCAAGATACTACACAAAACAAAACATCCACAGGAACTTTTTTCATCTTTTTTTGAATTGTTCACAAACATTTCCTACACAAGGTTCACTTCTGATGAAGTGAAGACAGCAAGCATTTGTGGCTCGCAGCTCAGCCTAAAACATTTTTTAATAAGGAAATACAAAAGCTTGTTGACAGATGGACAAAGTGTATTGAAAAGCAAGGAGATTGTGTCGAAAAATGATGTATTTGTCTTTTCTAAAAGTTAATTAAAATAAATTCTGCAGCCAGAGTGCGGATAATTTTTGAATCACACTCATGGAAAGATGACATGATCCCTTGCCTTCAAAGAACTAATCATTCAATGGCCTACTTTGTATTTTAAGAGCTGTGCTTCACGCTAGTAACATTGAGAACTTAAAACACTATAATAAAATTATCCTTTGACCATTTTTATTATTTATGATTATAACCATATGTTAGGACCTTTATAAAGCATAGCCTCAGATCTTTTTTTTCTTCTTCCTAATTCATTTACTTATTTTTATATCTTTATTGGAGTATAATTGCTTTACAGTGTTGTGTTAGTTTCTGTTGTACAACAAAGTGAATCAGCTATATGTATACATATATCCCCGTATCCCCTCCCTCTTGAGCCACCCTCTCATCATCCCTATCCCACCCCTCTAAGTCATCACAGAGCACCAAGTTGATCTCTCTCTGCTATGTAGCAGCTTCCCACTAGCCATCTGTTTTACATTTGGTAGTGTATATTTGTCAGTGCCACTCTCTCACTTCGTCCCACCCTCCCCTTCCCCTCCGTGTCCTCAAGTCCATTCCCTACGTCTGCGTCTCTATTCCTGCCCTGCCACTAGGTTCATCAATGCCATTTTTCTAGATTCCATATATATGTGTTAGCATAAAAGATTAAATGCAAGCATTACCTTTATTTTTTATAATTTAAAATTTTTTTTATTGGGGTATAGTTGTTTTACAGTGTTGTGTTAGTTTCTGCTATACAGCAAAGTGGAGTTCCCTGTGCTATACAGCAGGTTCTCATTAGTTATCTATTTTATACATATTAGTGTGCATATTGTTAGTCCTAATCTCCTAATTCATCCCACTCACCTCAACCATTGCCTTTAGTATGGATTGATACCATTTTTTTACCTCCGCTCAAAAAAAAGGTTGATTAAAGAGTTTGATGAGATTCCAATTGCTTACTTATAGTTTTCTTACTTATTATAGCTAGATTTCCAGTATTTAATTTAAATTTGAATGACTGGCCATGGGCCATCCTGATATTTTCCTTATATAATTATGTGCTGGACATTTTCTTGTTCTTACCTTCTTTCTTATCCTGATTTTATTAACTATACTTTACTGCCATTAATAACACTGTTGCCACTACAGGTTAACAGTTTTGTGTCAAGACTAAACCAAATGCTTTTTAATATATTACTCTCTCTCATATTCCTTACCAACAACTCCTTAAAGGAGGTACTATTTTTATTCTCTTTTTAACAGATAAAGACACTGAGGCAAAGAGAGTTTAAAGAACTTGCCCATTATTAGTTCTTTTCTGTTCTAGTCTATTCTAAACATGACAGAACTAGAATTTGAACCCAGGTTTATCTAATTCCAGAGAATATCCTCTTACCTTCTAAGCTGTAATGCGTATATTGTTACCAAATTCTCTGAAATTAGTGGGAAGATCATATTTTCAGCCCCACAGTGATTATTCTTTGCTGCTGATTTTACTTTTGGTGGAGTTGCTAAAGTTATGGAGAATACTCAGAACATAACGTGTAGTTTTGTGTTGGTGTTTGCTTTTTTGTTCAACACACCTCTTTCCACTAACATAACCTATAGTAAGGTCAGTGTCTTGTATTTTAGTGTTAACAGTTGTGAATGGAATGTGCTAATTTTTAATATTGGCTTCGAATTTCCCTTTCAACTTTTAAGTTTGAATAATTTTAAACCTCCAAAAAAATCAAAAGTGCAATAAACACCTGAATACTTTCACTTAGATTCACTGGTTGTTAACATTTCGTCAGCTTTGGGCATGAATGCTCACCTGTGTGCACTCTTCTCTTTCTCTTCTTTCTTCCCCTCTCCCTTCACATGTTTTTCTTTAATCACTTGAAAGTAAATTTTGGAGATTGTGACACTTTAAGATCCTTTAGTTTACATCTGAGAATAAGACACAGTGCTATATAAGCACAGTATCATTGCCACACATATGCCAATCATAATTCCATAGTAATATCCTATCCATGTGAACATCTTGTTGAATCATATAAGGAGACAAATATTTCAGTCTGTTTATTGTCTAATACGTTTGATCACTTGCCTAAAGTAGTAATTGTTAGAGCTCTCCATTGTAAAGTAAATAATTTGTAGAGTGGTACTTTGGCATCAGATAAATATCTTATTCTCCAACACCCTTTCACTGATATTTTTTTTTTCTTCCATTCATTATCCTTTCCTGAATCAGTCATTACATTAGAGTTGGCTAGGACTTTTTAAACTTGCATATTGTATTTTTTAAAAAGGAGGAAAAGGAGGCAATTGATAATTTATTTTTGCTGTTAACTATTTCTGAAAAGGAAATGTTAGTAGGTGCTACTTGCAGTGATTTTTAGCTTTTGGACTAAATATTTTAATCGTTTGAAATTCCCCAAATATAACACATTGTCAGCAATGTTAATTTTTGTTTTCAACAGCTGCTAACATCGTCATCCAGACTGAACCACCAGTTCCTGTTTCAATTAACAGCAACATAACCAGAGTAGTTCTTGAACCAGATAGCCGGAAAAGAGCTATGAGTGGTTTGGAAGGGCCACTCACAAAGAAACCTTGGCTGGGAAAGTAAGATAATTTGCTGATTAGTAACATCTAATTGATGTTTTTGGTTTTTCGTTTTGTTTTTTTGTTAGAAAATTTGTAAAATTGAGTTGTCATTAATCATTAATTTTCAGTCTATATGTCTTAAAGCTAAGGTTCCCAGAGGCATCATTAGTATGTCTTAAATATCAAAAAGTTAACAGATTATTGATAATAGATATTAGTAATTTGTACTAATTTCTAGGCTTAACCCAGTATTAGAATTATTGAGACATCAGTCCTCTTTTTTTCTCTCTACCTGTTCTGTTCTCATGTAATAAGGATAATGTGAAAATTACCTAGTTGTTTCTGAAGAATATTAAGTGCTTACAAAGGACACTGGAATAAATATAAACTTACATTCTTTGCTGATTATCTCTTGCCTAGGCATAATGTAGAAGAATTAACCAAGATCTCTTAATATTCCTTTCAGGCAAGGGAATAACAATCAGAGTAAACCAGGATTCTTGAGAAAGAATCAGTATACAAACACCAAATTAGAAGTCAAGAAAATCCCTCAGGAATTAAACAACATTACCAAGCTCAATGAACACTTCAGCAAATTTGGAACTATTGTTAATATCCAGGTAAGTGTGGCTATGTTGGTGACAAAATCCATGTATATAGTATATCTTTGAAAGTATTCCTGTCAGCTTACCTTGCTTAAACAAGCCAGTGATTAGTCTGATCATCTCTATGTGTTTTAAATTCCACTGTGTATCTGTATGCCCGACTTTATAATGGAGTTATTACGCTGAGTTTGTCCTCTGAATTCATTTGGTTCTTTTCTGCAACCTCTTCCTGAAGGACAGTGGGCCAGTTATTGTATTTTGGTTCATAACTAAATCTCTGGACAGATGACTTTTTTTACCTGCTTTAGTATTCTAACTAGGTAGGTGAGGTTTTTTGTAATTTCTAAGATTGTAATTTTCTTTCCTGACTGGCTTTTATTTTGTAAAATATTAATTGGTTAAGGATGGTTCTAATCTGGTGGAGAATTTAGGCACTATAACATATAATCTAACATCAGATATATCGTAGCATTTATATTTTGCTGTGTGCTAAATATATCTAATTTGAATATTTGAATTTATCAATTTGGGTTGGGTGTTATGCTGTAAATGAGGGTAATAGAAGGTCTGTTTAAGTTGGGATTTCAGTCAGTTACCCCGATACTCATTGTTGCCATCAAACCAAAATATGACTTATGTATCTCTAACTACCTTTTTTCACTTAAGTTTTTCCTAGGTCATTATTTTTTATATCATTTAGAAAAATTAGGTAGCTTAACATAGATGAGTATATTAGTCTGCCTGGGTTGCCATAACAAATATCATAGACTGGGTGGCTTAAACAACAAACGTTTATTTGGGAGGAATCCAAGATCATAATACTAGCCAGTTTGGTTCCTGGTAAGGACTCTGGCTTGCAGCCAGCCACCTTCTTGCCTTATGCTCACATGGTGGAAGGAGAGGGAGGGAAAGAGAGAGAGTTTTTCTTGTAAGGTCACCAGTCCTGTCTGATTAGGGCCCCACACCTTTGATCTCATTTAACCTTATTTACCTCCTAAAAGCCCTGTCACCAAATGCAGTCACGCTGGGGGTTAGGGCTTCAACATAGGAATTTGGGGAGAACATAATTCAGTCCATAGCAATAAACCATAATTTATATAAGCACTGTTCTCTATTTGGGGGAATTTATATTGTTTTTATTAGTTTTTATAAAAACTGTTATTTGTGAGCCTTCTTTTGGATAAACCTTTTCTTTTTTTTTTTGATGCATAGCTAAAATAAAGGGAATTTTTAAACTTTTTATTTGAACTGCCAAATTGTTCTCCAAAAGGGTTGTGCCAATTGATGGTCCCAAATGCAGTGTATGAAACCTCATCAAAAACTATCATATGGATGCATTAAAATTTTTAGACCAGTTTCATATGTGAAACATTGTGCTTGTTTTAGTTTGCTTTGTTTTTATTCCTAGGTAGACTCTAATTTGTATAGATCATTTGCAGTACTTTTGGATTTACCTATCCACTGCCTTTGCCCATTTTTTAATGAAGGCATTTATAATAATGCTTTTCCAAACCTTTGCTTGTCATACGTATTAAAATTACTTTTTTGTTTTGTCATTTATTTTGTTTGTGTGTGTTTGGACTGACAGTGGTTTAAAATTTTATTTGGTTAAATCTGCTGTTTGTCTTTATGGGCCCTACCTTTATAGGTGTGCATAAAAAGGCTTTCCAAACCCTCAGATTATACAGATACTCACCTTTTTTCCCTGGGTTTTGTGGGTTTTTTTGCTTGTTTATTGTAGAACATTTTCTCTCTCTGGAGTTTATTTGGATGTAAGATATCAGGGAGAAATCTAACAACTTTTCCCCAAGTGGTTATGTGACATCGCTAAGATTATTTATTAAATAATCCAATATTCTTTCATATACAGTGTTGAAATAACATGTCTTTTAAGAGATAGCTAACTTTCTTCACAGTAGATTTCAGCAGGCTGTTTTCTACTTCTGCATTCTTTATCAGTGATTTATCGGCATTTACTTAACTATAATCATTAAATTCTCTGTTTTGTTGTTGTTGCTATTGTTTTTTCTTATAGGTTGCTTTTAAGGGAGATCCAGAAGCAGCCCTCATCCAGTATCTTACCAATGAGGAGGCCAGAAAAGCCATTTCCAGCACTGAAGCAGTTCTAAACAACCGGTTCATTCGAGTCCTGTGGCACAGGGAAAATAATGAACAACCAGCACTACAGTCCCCAACACAGCTGCTCCTGCAACAACAGCAAACACTTAGTCACCTGTCACAGCAGCACCATCACTTGCCACAGCACCTTCATCAGCAGCAGGTGCTGGTGGCCCAGTCTCCTCCCTCAACGGTACATGGAGGTATTCAGAAGGTAATATACTGGTTCACAGGGAATTAAAATCCTTTAGTCCCATCCTCTAGATCATTGTTTCTCAACTTGTGGTCCTTGGGTTTTCTACATTAGAAATCAGTTTGATTTGAGACCAGCAGCATCTGATCTCCTAGGAGCTTAATAGACATGCAGTTTCTTGGGCTTCACCTCAGCTTACTGGATTAGAATCACTATGGGTGGGGCCCAGTAATCTGATTTAACAGGCCCTCCAGGTGATTCTTATGTACCTTGAAGTTTGAGAAGTGCTGTGCTACATCAGAATCACTTATTTGGGTGCAGATTCCTGGGTCTTACCTTCTCAGATCTACAGAGTCAGTCTCTAGATATGGGGCCCATAAATCTGCATGTTTAAGAAATACCTTTAGTAATTCTTTGTGACACTAAAGTATGATAACCATCCATCACCGAACAGCTCTGAATCTAGAACAGCTTCTTTTGTTTTCCTTTGTTTTGTGTTAGAATCAATTATTCTTATACCCACCCTTTTGTTCTACTTTTTCTCATATAGAAAAATTCTGTCCTTTTTAAAACTGAAATGGGAGCCCCAAGAGACTGGGATTTTGTCTGTTGTATTCCTGGTGCCTAAAACAAGGCCTGGCACATACTGCTCAAAACATATTTGAATGAATAGATGAATGAAGGGAGGAACAAATCGCCACACGTTAGAACCATTCAGATATTGATGATAGTGATAGTCTCCTCCTAGGTGTTCTCTTGTTTGGATTAAATGCATTCAGATGGGGGGAAAAAAGCATATTCCTTAACTGTAAATAGTACTATATTTATTATACTAATAGTACTATATTCAGTAGTACTATTATTAACAGTAAATAGTACTGTAAAACTCCATTTATCATTGTGTTTATTTGCAGTTAAGTCTGCATTTCTTTTGTCTCTGTCCCATTTCATGTTAGGGCCCAAAGGTAAATGCTTCCCCCAGGTGCTGGCTGAATGGTGTATAAAAGAGTGATACGGTCACCTCTGTGATCCATTAGACTGTGTTCTGTTAATGCAGCCCAAGATTATGCTCTTTTTAGGGTGGCCATATTGCAGTTATTCATATTAAGTTACTGTCAGTTGAAGCCCTTAAGTCTTTCAAAGCATTATGTATTTAAGGGAACATTAAAAAAATTATTAGAAAATTTTATCTGTATGAGTATATACACATATGCATGCATCATGTTGTGATGTATTTCATACATTCAGAAAAGTTTGGATAACAGTCATTTGTATATCCATCTCTCCACTTAAAAAATCAAACCTTGCAGATAATTGAAGCACACCCACCCCCCCCCCCCCATTTCCTTATTTCCCTCCCCAGGGTAATCATTGCCCTAATTCGTATCATTCCTAGGCATTTAAAAAAACTCCCACCACAAATATGTTTATTTTGTATATGCAGATGATGAGCAAACCACAGACATCGGGTGCATATGTTCTTAACAAAGTTCCTGTGAAACATCGTCTTGGACATGCAAGTGGTAGCCAGAGTGATACAGCACACTTGTTGAATCAGTCAGGTGGTACTGGAGATGATTGCCAGGTATATATTTCTGTGAACCTTTAAATATATTTAGAGTTGTTCAGTGACACAAAGAAATTAACAAATTGATCATCACCCAGCTTTGTAATGTCTTATTTCCTCATTCAAGATAATTGTGACAGCTAACTTACGTGTGGCATGTATTCTTCCCCAATTTCCATGATTTAGCCAGAAATTTGCTAAATTTTCTTTTCCTATTCAAAGCTAAGTAGGAATTTGAGAATTTTAGCCATTTATTAATCAGTCTTTATTAATCCATTTCTTTTATAATTTTTCTCCTTTAATTAAGAACATCATGAAGGGGACTCAGTCATAATCAATTCAGAAGTCAAATTTGGAAATATGTTTTTAAGTAGTTTCTTTTGCCTTTGGGAATATATCTATATGATGACTCTACAGAATGGTGATTTTTTTTTCTTTCTTATTTTTAATAAAGTATATAATTTTTCTTAATGATTTTTTAAAAATTTATTTATTGGCTGCATTCATTGCTGCACGGGCTTTCTCTAAATTGTGGCGAGCAGGGGCTACTCTTGGTTGCAGTGCACAGACTTCTCATTGCAGTGGCTTCTTTTGTTGTTGAGCATGGGCTCTAGGCACATGGGCTCAGTAGTTGCGGCTCACAAGGCTTAGTTGCTCTGCAGCATGTGGAATCTTCCTGGACCAGGGATCGAACCCTTGTCCCCTGCATTGGCAGGCGGATTCTTAACCGCTGGGCCACCAGGGAAGTCTGTGATTTTTTTTTTCCAAGAGAGCTAGGAAAACTGAAAAAGAACAGGTAGGGGTAGTCCTCCTAGACATTAAAAAATACTATGAAGTCAGTGTAACTCAAACAATTTGTTACTGGGACATGAGGAGACAGACCAGTGGAACAGAATCAAAGACTGAGATTTATAGACTTACTCAAAAATAGGAATTTATTATATGCTAACACATTATCTCAGATCAGCAGGGAAAGTATGGACTTTTTTGGTAAATTGTATTTGGATCATTGGATAGCCTGATAGAAAAAAAAAATTAGATCCATTTTTAAAATTACATAATAAACCAGGATAATTCCCACAAGGATCTGAAATTTATATGCTGATGGATATGCTAAATGGTACAACCCCTGTGAAAGGAAATTTGGCAGCATCTAGCAAAATTACGTATGCATTTACTCTAAACCAATAATCCTCCTCTACGAATCTATGCCAAAGATATGTTAGTCAAACTATGCAAAGACATATGAGGGAATGTAGACTCTTCAATAGCAAAAGACTGGAAACAATCCTAATGTCCATCAGTAGGGGACTGGTTACTTAAAATGTAGCACATACATACAATAGCATATGTGTAACTTTGCGAAAGAATGAGGAGTGTCCTTATATATACCACGAGGTGGTCATCAGGATACATTAAGTAAAAAAAGCAAAATGGAACAAAAAATGTATAGTCAGCCACTGTTTATTTAAGAAAGTAGGGGAAATGAATACATGTGAGTATTTGCTTGTAATAGAAAAAAACAAAGAAACAATAACCCATGTAGTTTAAATCTTGGTGGTTATGGCAAGGGTGAAAGAAACTAGACAACTTTAAAAACCTCCAAAACATTTCTTAATTCTCTCCACCAAAAAGGTCTAGAAACAATGACCCAGCCTAATGGTGATGAACCCTGACACCCCCTTTCCTCCAGCACTGAAAGGAACCAGCGATCCTTGAAGAAATGGCTGTCCCCAGATCTGGGGCTGACAGTGTTCCAGATGAGCCTAGAATATTTTGTCAAACCAGAAAGTGAGGAATTTGTCAAAGATTACTAGCATCTTATCAAAGAATGAAAAAATGTCATAAAGGCTCTAGAATCACTCACCAATTTAAAGGAAGTTCAGAGGACAGAGGGAAATGGAATTAAGGGAAACTTCAAAGTGATATAACCGACTGCACTATATGGACCTTAGTAGGTCCTAGTTTAAATGTTAAAAAATGTTTAGAAAATTATAATAGAATCTGGAGATGTGACTATTTATTGATATTAAAGAATTGTTATACCTTTTAAGTGTGATGATGGTATTGTGGTTTTATTTAAAAAAGAAAGGAGTCCTTATCTTTTAGAGATACAACTGAAATATTTACAGATAAAATAATGTGTTTTTTTGATGATGTAGTTGGGGGTTTAAATAAAGCAAGGTTATTTTATGTAAAATGATGTTAATGATTTTACATAAAATAATGTAAATTGATTGTTGCTGCTTGGTGGTGGATACGTCGTTTTTTATTTATAATTTTGTACTTTTGTTTGTTTCAAAAAATTCAGTACTAAAAGATAGAAAAACAAAAACAGTTGCAGACTTTGAAGTCACACAGCCCTGACTGACTTGACCTGCCTCTTACTAGTTGTGTTAGATA
The DNA here is from genome assembly GCF_030028045.1 of Hippopotamus amphibius kiboko. Lineage (NCBI taxonomy): Eukaryota > Metazoa > Chordata > Mammalia > Artiodactyla > Hippopotamidae > Hippopotamus > Hippopotamus amphibius. Next base: position 155,944,045 of record NC_080186.1, on the reverse strand, counting down.
ACTGGCGAGCATTGGTTTCCTCTTCAGTAAATTCAGTTGCTATGGGGATTAAAAAATTTCATGTTGGTAAAGCATAAAAGAAAAGTGCTTAGAATATAATAAGTGCTTAGTAAATTGTAGGTACTGCCATTTTTATTTTGATAAATAATAATGACAGCATGGACATCCTCTGCACAGGTTCCTACAGTATTTGAGAGAATTTCCTGTGTATTTCTGTGTATTAAAGTAGTTTAGTTTTTAGGACAATTGAGTATTGTATGATTGAGAGAAGTTTTGTATTTGTGTATATTACCTGATTGAATTTTTCACAAATTTCTTAGTATTATATCCTGTGTCCCTTATATCATATATTCAAAGTTAATTTAAAAATAAGAGAATGGAGTATGTTAGGGAAGACTTGAACCAGAGAGATGTCGTATACCATGTCGCTCTGCTATGCCTTAAAGAGGGGAAGATTACCTGGAATCATCTGTTCAGAAAGGAATCTAAATATCAAAATGAGCACAGTAAAGATGGTCACCATTTTGCTTGGAAAGGTAGATCTGTGAGCTAACTATTTGTCTAATGGTTGGTTGTAAACTCATATAACATTTGATTAAATATAATATTAAGATTATGATTGCAAAGTACCTTAATTCTTAAGAAGGTTTCCAGTTATTAGAAACATGGGTGCTTATTTGGCACTTGTGGAAAATAGCTTAATGACATTCTTCCCCAAAGACCTCTAGGAACATATGTACAGTTTAACAAGTCTTATTATTCATTGAGGGATTATACACAGTGAAACCATGGAATATCTCCTTCAGAGGGTGTTAGCAAGAACTTACTTTAGGATTGGCTGTGTTAAGTGATTTGGTGGAGGGTTAAAGGAAACAGGAGTAATTCTGTGATCAAATTTCCTAATAAGTTTACCTAGAAGGAGGGAAGACTAGAGTTAGGCTAAAGCTGTAATTGGTAAAGAAGCTGTAGTCATTCACATTAGCCAGATGTTTAATCATTTTTATGGTTTGGATAGTATTCAAAGCTTTTTTTTTGTGTGTGTTCAGTCATGATAATGGAGTGATCTTGTTTTTGCCTTGATCCACCATGGTCACAAGAGTGGCCTCTCTGAGGTTGATATTCAGTGAAATTGTTTATGCTTAACAAGGGGATATTAAGACCTAGCTATGAGTGTCAGTGTGGCTCCTAGATCTCAGGAGTTATTGTTCTCACAATTAAAAAAATGAAAAGGAGCAGTCCCTCCCATCAGGAAGCACACAGGAGCCTCCTAGATAGCTTCCTCCACAAGAGGGCAGACAGCAGTATCAAGCAGTATCAGCAGCATTTCGTCTTGTGGAACTGAAAACCACAGCCACAGAAAGATAGAGAAAATGAAAAAGCAGAGGACTTTGTACCAGATGAAGGGACAGGATAAAGCCCCAGAAAAACAACTAAATGAAGAGGAGATAGGCACCCTTCCAGAAAAAGAATTCAGAATAATGATAGTGAAGATGATCCAGGACTTTGAAAAAAGACTGGATGCAAAGATCGAAAAGTTTACCAAAGACCTAGAAGAATTAAAGAACAAACAGAGATATGCAACACAATAACTAAATTGAAGAATACACTAGAAGGAACCAATAGCAGATTAACTGAGGCAGAAGGGCGAATAAGTGACCTGGAAGACAGAATGGTGATCATCACTGATGCGGAAGAGAACTGAAGACAGCCTAAGAGACCTCTGGGACAAAGTTAAACGCACCAACATTCGCATTATAGGGGTCCCAGAAGGAGATGAGAGAGAGAAAGGACCTGAGAAAATATTGGAAGAGATTATAGTTGAAAACTTCCCTAACATGGGAAAGGAAATAGCTACCCAAGTGGAGGAAGCACAGAGAGTCCCAGGCAGGATAAATCCAAGGAGAAACACGCCAAGACATATAGTAGTCAAATTGACAAAAATTAAAGACAGAAATGTTATTAAAAGCAACAAGGGAAAAACGACAACATACAGGGGAACTCCCATCAGGTTAACAGCTGATTTCTCAGCAGAAGCTATGCAAGCCAGAAGGGAGTGACATGATATATTTCAAGTGATGAAAGGGAAGAACCTGCAACCAAGAATACTCTACCCAGCAAGGATCTCATTCAGATTTGACGGAGAAAGCAAAAGTTTTACAGACAAGCAACAGCTAAGAGAATTCAGCACCACCAAACCAGCCCTACAACAAATGCTAAAGGAACTTCTCTAAGCGGGAAACATAAGAGAAGAAAAGGACCTACAAAAACAACAACAAAACAATTAAGAAAATGGTAATAGGAACATACATATCGATAATTACTTTGAATGTAAATGGACTAAATGCACCAACCAGAAGACACAGACTGGCTGAATGGATACAAAAACAAGACCCATATATATGCTGTCTCCAAGAGACCCACTTCAGACCTAGGGACACATACAGACAGAAAGTGTGGGGATGGAAAAAGATATTCTATGCAAATGAAAATCAAAAGAAAGCTGGAGTAGCAATACTCAGATAAAATAGACTTTAAAATAAAAAATGTTACAAGAGACAAGAAAGGACATTACATAAAGATCAAGGGATCCATCCAAGAAGAGGAGATAACAATTATAAATATATATGCACCCAGTATAGGAGCCCCTCAATACATAAGGCAAATGCTAACAACTATGAAAGAGGAAATGCAAGGCAGAAATAGAGACACAGATGTAGAGAACAAACACATGGACACCAAGTGGGGAAAGCGAGGAGGGTTGGTGGGGAATGAATTGGGAGATTGGGATACCAAATTGTAAAAAAAAAAAAAAAAAAATTGAAAAGGAAAATAAGTGATTATATTCAGGAACACAATATTATCGCTAAAAATTAGTTTTTGTATTTGAATGACAGTTGTGTTTATGTATGAATAACTTGTTTTATTTTTATTTATTTTAAAGATATATTTTTTATTATTTATTTATCTTTGGCTGCATTGGTTCTTCATTGCTGGGCACGGGCTTTCTCTAGTTCTGGCGAGCGGGGCCTACTCTTCGTTGCAGTGGCTTCTCTTGTTGCGGAGCACAGGCTCAAGGTGTGAGCGGGCTTCATTAGTTGCAGTGCATGGGCTCAGTAGTTGTGGCACACAGGCTTAGTTGCTCCGCAGCATGTGGGATCTTCCTGGCCCAGAGATTGAACCTGTGTCACCTGCATTGGCAGGCAAATTCTTAACCACTGTGCCACCAGGGAAGCCCAGAGAACTTGTTTTATAAATGAAATTCTTAAATGTTAAAAAAAAAAAAACCTTTAAAAAAATATATGCAGTCTTTTTAAGAAATGATTTTAAGGCATTACTAAGATTTAATTTAATTGTATTTGTGTTTCATAGATATTTTCAACTCCAGGCCATCCAAAAATGATTTACAGCTCCTCAAACTTAAAGACACCTTCGAAACTTTGTTCAGGATCAAAATCTCATGATGTCCAAGAAGTTCTTAAAAAGAAGCAGGTAACAGCCTCGATTCTTCTTTCCTTCAAAAGGAAAGGATCTGTTGAATGCTCAAGTGATTATGTTAACACCTTTGAACAATTCACGTTGTTATGGAACTACATTATAACGTTTATTTAGTTGCTGCTTGATAAATTGCACACTTGAAAAAAAGGTGAACAAACAGAAAAAATGTTTTACAGTTGCCTTCCAGTGGCTACATCAAGCACAAAGAAAGAATTTTTTTTCTATATAAAAGAAAAAGATACTGATTTGTCCTCCTTTTTTTTTTCCCTTTTCCTGCAAGGGAGAGAAACAGATATTTTTATTTCATTATTTTCTCTTTTAATTCCTTTCTGGCTTTGTAAGTTAGATGATAATGTTTCATGTGAAGTATAACAATTATGTAGTTATTGTTCATGTGACTCAATTCTGAGGTTAATTATCATCTTAGATTTAAACTCACATAGAATTTTTTTTTTAAAGCTCTTTATTGGAATATAGTTGCTTTACACTCTTGTGCCAGTTTTTGAGGTACACCAAAGTAAAGCAGCTGTATTTATACATATATCCCCATATCCCCTCCCTCCCAGGACTCCCTCCCACCCTCCCTACCCTGGCCCTCTAAGTCATCACCCGTCATCGAGTTTATCTTCCTGTGTTATGCAGCAACTTCCTACTAGGTATCTATTTTACATTTGGTACTGTATATATCTCAATGCTACTCTCTCACTTTGTCCCAGCTTCCCTTTCGCCCCCTCCCAACCCTGTGTCCTCAAGTCTGTTCTCTACATCTGAGTTTTTCAAATAAAATAAATATTTATATATATTATCTCAGTAGAATTGGAGATTTAATTAACAGACGGGTTGGAAGCAACATTTTCCAGGCAAAAATCCATAGAGTTTGCTCTCATTTCTAACCTATAGCTGCATCTCACATTTTTAGACTTTAAACTTCAAAAATAAGGATTTGGATTATTACATGGGGGAGCGAAAACAGCTCTTGTTTTTCTTTATATATACATTCAGGTCATTACAGTGAATAAACCTCATAGATACAGCTAATTAGTGTTCAGTATTTTAAGTATTAAAGTACAGTTATAAATGTAAACTCTTTTATATTGGGAGTGCTGGGGAAAATAGGTTTAAAAGTTTCATCTCTGGCTCCAGCTACTTTTTGATTAGGAAGAAAATCTGTATTGTGTGAGGGATGACTCAGAAGAAACGAGTTGAGACTATAGTAGCCTTAGTATCGTTGGCAAACTTAGATTATTCATTACTGATTTTTTCTTTACCTGTTCATACAGGAAGCAATGAAGCTACAGCAAGATATGAGGAAAAAGAGGCAAGAAATGTTAGAAAAACAAATAGAATGCCAAAAGGTAAGCCAGACATTAATTATTTGCTTGCTGGAATTGATGTATGGAATGAATTTTATAAAGATATTCCCAATAAAGTTTTAAAGGTTATTTATATTAAAACTTATGAAGCATAGTTTTATTTTTCTCTTTATTTTATAGATGTTAATATCTAAGCTAGAAAAAAACAAAAACATGAAACCAGAAGAGAGAGCAAATATAATGAAGACTTTAAAAGAGCTTGGAGAAAAAATCTCACAATTGAAGGATGAGTTGAAAACATCTTCTGCAGTCTCCACACCATCTAAAGTAAAGACAAAAACAGAGGTACCTATTTGAATTTTCCATTCAGCATAGGGTTATTGAACATCTATGATGTGCTTGGCACTTTGAAAGTACAGTGGAATCCTTAGGTAACTAATAGTCTAGTGTGAGACAATTACAATTTTTTTTTTAATGTTTCTGTAGATGCTATGTACTCCCTTTGAAAGAAGTGATGATACCCTGCTTGAACAAAGATGTGTTTTTTAATTGAATTTTTTTTGTTCTCCAAGCTGAGAATGTAACTGCTAGAGTGATAGCAAGGAAAGAGACATTTCCTATTTCAGCAGTTTTTTTTCTATTTCTTTAATAATGTCATAATACAACCATCCCTTTTAATATTCAAAAGATATCATTGACTTTAGTATGGGTAAAAATGTGGCTTTCTAAAAAAAAAAATATATATATATATATATATATATATATATATGGCTTTCTATTGAAAAGAATAATCAAAAGTTCAAATCCATTTGTCTAATTTTGTTAATTTTGATTTGTTTCCTTACCGTAGAGTAATACTTGCTTTTACACCATGGTTCCATCATTATTCTACAGATCTGTAATGGAATTTTAGATAACTTTGCAGCCCTTTGAGGACTGGGAATAAATTTGTCAGATATAGAATGCAATTTTTTATTTACAGTATTATATTACATTTGAAATCGTGGTTCTCTATTAATAAAGGAATGTAAAGTGTTTCATTAAGATTGCTTTTTATACAACATTGTAAATCAACTGTACTCCAATAAAAGTTTTAAAAAGATTAATTTATGATAAAAAAGAAAGACTTCTTTCTAAAAATGTAATAAAAATTTTATTTTAATTGAAATTTACCCAATTATAGAAGGAGCATTTAATTATAGAAAGAAATTTAAGAGAATATGTGGAAAAGAAAATCTCTCACAGTCGCACCATCTGAAGGCTACTAATTTTACCATATAATTTATCTTGTCCTATGATGTTTCATTTATGGTGCTTTATTATGTGAAAATCATTCTCAGCTCCCTCATCTCAGATGACTGTTTCCAAGGTCCGATTTTTAGGCCATCTTAAGCACATTGTAATACTGCTTGCTTATTAAGCAGTAATACTGTTTATTATTACTGATAACATTATACTCTCTACATGTTTTCAGTCTTATATCTATAAAGTTACTTTCCTTAAAACACCCATGTTTATGGCATACTCTCGCATATACCCAGAAGAGATGTGTGTAATATTCATTCTACAAGTGTAATATTCTTTTTTTATATAAATTTGTTTTTCAAATTAATTAAATTATTGGCTGCATTGGGTCTTTGTTGCTGTGGGCAGGCTTTCTCTAGTTGCTGCAAGTGGAGGCTATTCTGTTGCGGTGCACGGGATTCTCATTGCAGTGGCTTCTCTTGTTGCAGAGCACGAGCTCTAGGCTCACGGGCTTCAATAGTTGTGGCAGTATGGGCTCAGTAGTTTTGGCTCGTGGGCTCTAGAACACAGGCTCAGTAGTTGTGGCTCACGGGCTTAGTTGCGCCACAGCATGTGGGATCTTTCTGGACCAGGGATCGAACCTCTGTCCCCTGCATTGGCAGGTGAATTCTTAATCGCTGCACCACCAAGGAAGCCCTAAGTGTAATATTCTGAACAAAATTTTGTAAGTTGTTTAAAAAATACATTTTTAATTTTTCCAAAGGCCCAAAAAGAACTATTGGACACTGAACTGGACCTTCACAAGAGGCTATCCTCAGGAGAGGACACAACAGAGTTACGGAAAAAACTCAATCAGTTACAGGTTGAGGTGAGATTTAAGAGGAGTTACCCATTACATTTAACATTTCAAAGAATAGTTTTCCTCTGTTTTCCATGATTTACTGTGACAGTGTATATTATATTCTGCCTTTTGTTGCTATTCAGGCTGCACGATTAGGTATTTTACCTGTTGGTCGAGGAAAGACCATGTCCTCTCAAGGTCGAGGAAGAGGCCGAGGCCGTGGAGGAAGAGGAAGGGGTTCACTAAATCACATGGTGGTAGACCACCGCCCCAAAGCACTAACAGTTGGGGGATTCATTGAGGAGGAGAAAGATGACTTACTTCAGCATTTTTCAGTAAGTTTTTGAAGTAGTAAATGTTAACTCTAAAAGCACTATATTCAGCATTTCCTTGCTGCCTTCTGTATAAATGTCAGATGTTTTATAGATTAGAAAATTAAGTTGTAAAATCATGAGTATTAGCAAATTCCTATTATATTTGAAGGTCAAGGAGCAGCTCATGCTATATTCCATAATACTTCACATAAATGCATTTGTAGTGACAAGTTGTTCCAAAGCTATATTTGATTTTTGCTTTAAGGTTTATTACATGGTTTACCAGGTGTTTCCAGTCAATAAGTGAAAATAGTCTGGGAGGAGACCAAATCCAAAGGAAGAATTTGTTAGGGTAAGAGTCGTGTTTAGTTACATTCTGTATATAGTGGTGACCACTTACTTTTAGACAAACTGCAAATAGATGTTTGCTACAGGTAAATGTTTTTATTATTCTGCACAAAAACAGAGTATATTCTCTTTCTAATCACTCATTAATTCATTCAGTAAATATCTTTTGAGCGTTATTCGTGCTAGAGCATTTTCATATAGGATCTCATATAATCTTAAATAACTGTGTAAAGTGCATGTAAAATCCCATGTGTACAGATGGGAAAACTAAAGCTTAGAAAAGTCAGCGAAGATCATACAGTTAATAAGTGGCAGGACCAAGGTGAAAATACACAGTTGACTGTTTACACCCAAGATCCCTATTCTTCAAGCAGCTTTTTAAAAAAATGTATATTTATTCATTCATTTATTTATTTATTGGCTGCTTTGGGTCTTCATTGCTGCACATGGGCTTTCTTTAGTTGTGGCAAGCAGGGGCTACTCTTCATTGCGGTGGCTTCTCTTGTTGCATAGCATGGGCTCTAGGTGCTCGCACTTTGGTAATTGTGGCACATGGGCTCAACAGTTGTGGCTCGTGGGCTCTAGAACGCAGGCTCAGTAGTTGTGGCACACAGGCCTAGTTGCTGTGTGGCATGTGGGAATCTTCCCGGAGCAGGGATTGAACCTGTGTCCCCTGCATTGGCAGGTGGATTCTTAACCACTGCGCCACCAGGGAAGTCCCCCAAGCAATTTTTTTGAGAGAAAACATTTTCAGCCCTATTAAGGTTAAAGATGGTGAGAGAGATCTTAAAGAACATAATTTCTTATTAGTTTGATGCCCATTAACCCTATTATACCCTGGCTATTGGTATATTGGTATATGGTGGGTTGTTATAAAATGTCCAGATTTGAGAGCCTTCTGGGCTGCAGCCAATTTATTCTTGAGCCAGTTTTTTCACTAGTCTGACCGTTCTTTTCTTTTCTTTTTCTTTTCTTCTTTTTTTTTTTGTGTGAAGTGGGAGATTGTCTCTAAGTGACTTCTTTGAGGAGTAAAGAAGATAATGTATGGAGCAGTGCTGTACATGTGCAGGGTGTTTTTCTGGAGGCTGGGTGAATGTTGATTTTTGTCTTTCAGTATTGAGTGTGTAACATTTGAATCTCCTTGCCAAAACTTGGGCATTTAGACCCACTGCCAGCTCTGGTGAGGTGACATTAGATAATGTAAAGCAGAATTTTTATAAATTTGGCTCTGTAGAAAGTTTTAGTTACAAAAAGTAGGTAATCTTGTTAGGTAGAAAGCTACATGGTCTATCCTGAAGGTTATAGATAAATGTTTAAGTTTTAACCCAGAGGTCATGCTCAAATGGCTCTCTTTCTTATAAGTAGAGACATTCTAGAGTATCTAGTAATAACCAACTTTTATATACATACATTTGTTAAGTCTGAAATATGGCACTTGGTTTGCAGAAGAGGGCATGTCTGGGCATTTGTGGAAGGAGTAAACAAAGCCATGGCAGGTGAGGCAACTTCAAGAACAAGACACTACCATTGGTTTTGATGGTCTTTTGTAGTTTGTTTTTTGTTTTGATAAGCTGCTGTCAGAAAGTTTTGAGTGCTAGAAATACACTTACCCTAGTAACAGATACTTGGGCAGTATAGTGTGCTTTCTTTGAAAAAAAAAATATGGAAATACATATGCCTAAGACATTATTGAAAGTAGATTTAGCAAATTTATAGGGTAACTCTTCCTCAAGGTCTTTTGTATCCCACAGAGGCTAAGGTAAAATACATATTTTCAGTATTCTTTTACTGTCCTTAATGATTGTAAAAGGATCATGGATCAATCATATCTGTATGAAAAGATGATGGGTGTGTTTTAGTGAAGCTCTTCGGAAGTGTGAGGACCTAATTCTAGAGTCCTTCAGTTTATTCTTGTATCCATTAACCCACTTTTAAGAATTTATCATATGGGAATTATGCAAACAATTGCTGTTAAGTGTGCTCAGTGTAGCACTCTTTATAATAGTGAAAATGAGCACTACCTAAATGGTCAACAGTACTTTGCTGCTATTAAAAACATGTTTGTAAAGAATAATGACATGAAAAAATTCTCAGGATTGTCTTTAGATTAAGAAAAGGTAGGATACGAGATTACGCATAAATTTAGAATGAAAGTGCTTTAAATTGTTAGTTTTCTAGGTGGGAGAATTCAAGTTAGTTTCTAATTTTTTTTTTTCTTCTAGGGTCTTCTCTGTTTTCCATGCTTTCCAAATGAACATGTATTATTTTTAAAATCAGACTTTTTAACTTGACATTCACTTTTAAGATGAAGCACCAGCATTTTTATACTGTATATGTTAAAATCAAATTTGAGGATATGTGTTAATCTTGCGCTTTTGGGTCCCAGATACGTACATTAACAGCATGGGTTTGAACTGCGCTGGTCTACTTATACACAGATTTTTTTTCAATAATAAGGCCAACAGTAATTTATTACTAAGATTTTTGACTGTGTGGAGGGTTAGAACCCCTAATCCCTGTGTTGTTCAAGGATAAACTATATATACAAATTTAAAATAGAGAATATTTATATACAATGCAAGTTATCTATAGCAACATAAAACATGTATAATAATGTATAAGTATTTTAATAGTATATATCACAAGTCAGCAGACTTTTTCTAGTAAAGAACCAGAAAGTAACACATTAGGCTTTTGCAGACTACGTACAGTCTCTATCACATTTTCTCCTTTTCTTCCTCTCCCTACACCTGCCCTTCCCTCTTCTTTCTTCTTTTAATAATTTTTTATAAATGTAAAAACCATCCTAAGTTCACAGGCCATTGAAAACAAGGTGCTGGGCCATGTTTGGCCTGAAGTTTGTAGTTTTCAGACCCCTGGTATATATTATTGTATTACTTTATATATTAAATATTTAAGTTCAAAAATGGAAAATAATATTATGTAATATATAAATAGAATTCTGTATATTTTAAAGATAAAATCAGTGAGTCCAAAAAGAACTTTTTTAAAAAAAGAATCCTTATTTATATATCTTTCATTTGACAGAGATAGGAAGGTATCAGAGACCTTCATAAAGAATTTCCTTTAAGTATTTTAATATTAGTGTAGGTAAAAGCTGAAAATTTTAAGTCATAGAGCCTTGCTTAAGGACACAAATAGGATAAGAGCTAGGGTGCTTCCCTTTTCTCCTGCTTAAAGAAAGGTTTAGCTAATTTCAACAGGAAAAGTTATTTACACCAAATATTTGGAATACTTGAACTGTACACTGGCATTTTTCAAGTAGTATGCCTCATTTAACTACAGAAATTTTGAGCTTTGGTAGTGTGGTTTAGAGTTGTACTCAGTAATATAGAGTGGAAGTTCTTCCTGATTATGAAGATAATAAATGTTTCTCAAGATGCATTTAACTGCAAGTAACAGATAAATAACTTGGAAAATATGGACATTTCTTTTCAAGGAGTCTAAAGGTAGGGAGGTTTTAGGATTGATTAATTCAGAAACTCAGCTATACAAGTTCTTTTCATATTACCCTAGCATGTTGGCTTTCTTTCTTAGGTCTTTTTCTTCATGCCGTCAGTCAGGATGGCTAGTTAGGGTATTTCCCATTTCTTCACTATCGTGAACAATGTTATGTACATCTTACTGGGTTTGGCACTTTTTGAGTGAAATAATTTATGTAGACAGTCCTGTACATTACAGGACCTTTAGCACCTCTGGCTCTCACCTGCTAAATAGTAGTAAGTGATCTTCAGTCAGTGTGACCATCAAAATGCCCTCCAGAGTAATGGTATTGTCTCTAGCTGAGAACCATTGCTCTAGGTTAGTTCATAGGAGCAAGATGACTAGATCGAAGGCATGTATATGCGTATTTAAAATTGTGGTAGAGCTTGCCAAACAACCCTCCAGAGATGTTGCACTAATTCAAACTTGTAGTGACATTGGGTGAGAGCACCTCTTTGCCGATATCCTCAACAGCACTTGTTTGGTTTTTTCATCTTCGCCAGTCAGGAGATTGATGAATGATGACTGGCATAGATTTGGCATCAGTTTCTGATCTGGGAAAATGGCTGGGTAGGTAAATTTCTCTCCTGCCTCTAAGGTCCCACATGCTTCTAAGTTACTGCATGTAATTTTTTATTAATGCAGTTGATTTGCTCATATTCACACATATATTCATATATATTAATATTTTATTTATTTTGGGGGGCAACACTCATATACGAAGTGTAAAAGAAAAGTACGTACAATGAAAAATAAGATTTCCTGGACTTCCCTGGCAGTCCAGTGGTTAAGACTCCATGCTTCTAATGCGGGGGTACAGGTTCAATCCCTGGTGGGGGAACTAAGATCATGCATGCCACCCCGCATGGCCAAAGAAAAAAGAAAAGAAAAAAAAAGAAAAATAAGATTTCCTTCTACCTCCAGGCATTCAGTTTCACTCCCCATAGGCAATTACTGCTAATTGTGCATATTGTGTTGCTTTATTGTTTTTAATGGCTACATGGTGATTTATTGCATAGATGTACCATACTAGATTTAATTAGTCCTGTATTGATGGATATTAACTTTTCCCCAATATTTCATTATTTCAAGCCATGTTACAGATATGTGTGTGAAAGAATACATGTATGTATAGAAAAATTAGATATTTTAATAGGTATGAGGCCAGTCCTAAATTTTTAAAAGTATTTTTAATTAAAAAAGTTAACACATGCAAAAAAAAAAAGTTAACACATGCAAATGGTTAAAATTTGGTTAATAAAAAGTAAAAACCTCACCTCTTAATCTTGGCTTACTCTTACAAGGTAGTCATTATTCTTGGATATTTTTATAGAAAAAAATTATGACTATAAGAATACATACATTGTCTCTCATTTAAAAAAATTTACCAAAATGGGATCATTTATGAACACAGAGCTGCATTCCAAACCTTGCTTTTTTAACATAAATATCTTAGCTATTTGGTGTTTTCTTGAAAGTATAAAGATAATACTCAACTTAAAATGTTTATTAAAACAAACTATACCAATAAGAAATGTACAGTTAAGTGATTTATCAGAAGGTACACTCCCATATTACCTGCCCCTCAGATCGAGAAATAGAACATTGCCAGCACACCAAAAGTCTCCTTCTGCCCCCTTCCAGTCACTGTCTTCTCTCCTCCTCAGAAAAAGTCTGTTCTCATTTTATGTTAATCACCTCCTTGCTTTCCTTATACAGTTGGTTCTCATTATTTGTGGATACTGTATTTGCACATTCACCTGTCCACTACAGTTTATTTACAACCTCAAAATCAATACGTGAAGTGCTTCTGTGGTCATTTTCAGACATGTGCAGAGCTGTGAAAAATTTGAATTGACCAAAGCACATGTTCCCAGCAGAGGTCATGAAGTGACATTCTGCCTTCTCGTTTCAGTCCTCATCCTATTAAACATCCTGTAAACATCTTTTTTGCAGTCTGTTTAGTGCCATATTTTTCTCATTTTTTTGTGCTTTTCTTTGGTGATTTCAGTATATAAAAATGTCTTCCAAGTATAGTTCTGAAGTGCTGTGTAGTGTTCAGTAAGGCAGTGATGTGCCTTATGGTGAAGATGTGTGTTAGAGATAAGCCTTGTTCAGGCATGAGTTGTCATGCTTTTGGCCATGAGTTCAGTGCTGATGAATCAACAGTATATATTAAATAACATCTTTAAACATAAAACAAGGTTATATATTGATCAGTTGACAAAAATGTTTTGACCAGAGGCTCATAGGAACCTAACCCGCTATTCCCCCTAGGAACAATGGTTCAGTGTTTGCTAGTTCATCAACTGTATTTTTATCACCTAAATGTGTGTTCCTAAATGTTATAGTATTATTCTGCCTATTTAAGAAAATTTATATATATGGAACCACACAGTATGTGTTCTTTTGCCTATTTGTTTTTTTTTTTTCCTTAACATTGTTTGTGAGATTCATTCATGTTATTACATGTAACGGTAGTTTGCTATTTTTATTGCTGTATAATTTTCAGTTGTATAAATATGCCACAATTTATTTTTCCATTCACCTGTTGATAAGTATTTGTGTTATTTGTTTCATTTTTATTAACAGTGTTGCTATGAACATTGTTTTAAATGCCTTTTAATATATATGTGTATACATTTCTGTTGAATATACATGGAATTGTTGAGTGAACTGCATCAGTTGTATTAGTTTAGGTTCCCACCAGCCATATGTGAAGAGTTCCTGACTTGGTATTATTAAAATACATCTTTATTCTATTTATTAATCTTATCTGTTACAAGTTATATAGTGGGAGTTTTATATTTTTAGTTCCTGACTGCATACAAATTAAAATTTTCCTTCCTTCAATAATATATATGAAATACTTTTAATGTCTTAAAATTCCTTTTGGAGGATAGAACTGCTACCCTGTTTGGAAAGCAACCCAATTAATATGGGTTAAAAATTTTATATTACCCTTTCTTGCTAATAAAAGTAATATATTTTTATTTAAAAATTCAAATAGCAAAGTCTAAGGACCTAATGTATAACATGGTGACAGTAGTTGACAGCACTGTATTATATAATTGAAATTTGCTAAGAGGGTAGAACTTAGATGTTCTAACTCCCCTTCCCTGCCCCCCCTCCCAAAAGGGTAAACATGTGGTATAGACATGTTCATTAACTGGAGGTATCCTTTCACAGTGTATCATATCATCATATTGTACACTTTAAATCTCTTACAGTTTTATTTTGTCAGTTATGCTTCAGTAAAGCTGGGAAGAACTTAAATAATATAGAAATGAACAAAATACTGAAAAAGTCTCTATAATTGGGCTCTATGTTAAAGGATAGATAGAGTAAGGGCAAGGGATGTCTGTTACACAAATTACCTATCTTTTTTTCAAGGTTTATTGAGATATAATTGACATATAATGTTGTATTATTTTAAGATCTACAACATGATTTAATATACATATATATTGTGATTACTAAAATAAGAATAGTTAACATCTATCACCTCACATAGTTAAAGTTTTTTTTTCCCTTGTGACGAGAACTTTTAACATCTTTCTCTTAGTAACTACCTGATTTTGAAAAGATGGTAAATGTATATTTGGGTTAAGGCCATTTTATATGTCATTTTAATATGTCCCATGAGTCAAAATGTTTGGTGCCAGGTTATAAACATTTAATGCCCTCAAGGGATAATAGGAATTTTTCCTTAAACCACAGGCTGTGATATCAATGTAGACAGTAATTGACTGGTTATGGGTCTGGCCTAATGTACACTCTTGCTGTGCTGATCTGAGTGTTCTATGGAAATACTTTGCAAATGCTTCATGATTTTTCCTAGGAAAACTAAAGTGAAACCGCAAATTTAAAAGAACGCTTTCTGTTACATATTTTAGAACTGAACCAAGAATTGGGGATTCTACAACCCAGATCTGTTGATAGGAAAGCTGTAGGAATGATGAAACTTTCACTTCCATGAAACTTTGGGTCTCTTTTCTTTTGTCTGTGTTGCTTTGTCCTTAAAATTAAACTTTTGCTTTCTCTTACTGAAATTTGCCAGGGAGGAAAAAATATATTTAGGTGGTATTAACAAGAAAAACATTTGAAACTGACTAGGTTTACCCTGAGATAGAATAGTAGGTGTTTAGCCTTTGATAGTGTGTGTTTGACATTTGTGGGATGAGTAGATAGAGCTGCAGAGTATTTGTTGTATAGCATTTCAGGAAAGGAAGTGGGAAGAGTTTTAGCAGATCTAGATGGGGATTCAGAGATGTCATGAGATGAATAGATAATTTTTAAATTACTTATATTTGTAAGGTTTTACTCTAAATATGTAGATTATCAAAGCCAAAGGCCAATAATCATATTAAGACAGTATTTGTTTCCCCGATCATGACTTTTCTAAGTAGAATGACTATATAAATTTATCATCCAAAAACAAGACAGATCTTAAAATTTATGTGACATCAACATTAATCATAGACTATCCTGGGAAAACTAGACCCAGACATGTGGCCTTCTGATTAAAAAGAACTTCACTTTTTCTAGCTTTCATTGGAGTTTATTTATAGATCCATTTTAACAGATTTTTTTCCCTCAAGTCATTAAATTTTTAATAGCACACAATTTGAAGAAATCATTAGTAAATGTGAGTACAAACTTTTGTGTTCTTCTAAAATCTATTTTAGCCTGCAAACCAAGGGTCAAAATTCAAAGACCGTCGGCTACAAATATCATGGCACAAGGCCAAGGTGCCTTCTGTATCCACTGAGACTGAGGAAGAAGAAGTCAAGGAGGAGGTAAATTTAATAATTGAAAATAAGAGTTGAATAAGATCATTTTCTGATTATATGCTTTTCTTGACATTAAAGTGAATAATATAAATTTAAAAATAAATATTGAGGTTTTTTTCATGTATCTAATTAAGACTAGTCTAGACATTTATTAAAGAATCAGAACAGGTGCAGAAATGAAAAAGCTCTTTTGGGGGTTATTTTCTGGTGTAGGAAAGACTTTTTTTTAATTTGCATTTACTTTGGCTTTATTGGGGCTCTGGACATTTTTATTTTGGTAAATGAAGACATGGATTAAGTGAACAAATTAAATTTTATCTGGTTGTTTTAGTTTTCACTTATTCAAGTTCCATTAGTAATAAATTTGAGTTTCTTATTTTCTTTCTACATATAGTTGGTTAAAATGAGAGTGTAAAGAAGTTGGACATAAGAGGGAAGAATAGCAAAACCAAGGACTTAAATAGTACGAATACCAATCGGTTTCTTAAAACATGAGAATTGATATTGCTTTTTTACTCCTATATTTCTAATTAGTTTATTAAAATGAACACTTAGGCAGCATTGCAAGTTATTCCTCATTCATCATTATTTTGGTTTTGAAAGATAGGGAGCATTTATGGCTGTTCAAGAGTCTTCCTGACCAAATGGGTACATAACAAAAGCAGAAACGTGCCCCTTGTTAAGAAAAGAAAAGAAAAATCTTGGTATTTTGGGAATGTGTGTAGATACTTTTACTTTGTGTAAGATTTTAGATTTTTATGTAAGATTTGGAATGTCAGTGTCATAGGGAAGCTATTATTTTCTTCCTTCACAAAAAATCGGATATTAGAGGAAGAGTTTAGAAGTTCAAGTGGTTATTTATTTTCTTCACTTTTAAGATAATAGAATCAAATTAATTTTATCAAAAACATATTTCATAAATATTCCTCCCCCCCAAATGTTCATATGTTATTTATTTTTCTGATATTAGAATGGAAATCTTCTCCTGTTAAACTAGCAAAATTAGCAGGCGAGAAGAGTACATATGTTTTTTTAAAAAAATATTTTGGGTTTTTTTTTGCCCTGAAAGATACTCTGAGTGCATCACTTATAAATCCAGCCTAGGCTTTGTATACTAGTCCGTTTGTCCTTTGGCCTAAAAAGTGTCTTACTCAACTTTCTTGTGCCACTGAGCAGATTTCATCCTGTCTTTTCTTCAGGAAACAGAGACCTCAGATTTGTTTTTGCACGACGACGACGATGAGGACGAAGATGAATATGAGTCTCGTTCATGGCGGAGATGAAACCTGATGCGCGCTGTACAATTTTTAGGAATATTGTTTAGAAGAACAACTTTTTAAAATTATTTAAAGAAGTCAATGAGCCAAAAAAGTTTTTTTTATTTTTCTTTTCAACACAGTAAGTTTAAGGACAGCAAGTTTGCTATTTAAATACATCTCATAACTGTTCATGGTATTAAAGCACCAAAGGCCTAGTGACTTTTACACAGTTGTGAAGATCCACAGGAATGACATGGATAATCTCTAGAGCCTTATTTTTCCACACCACCTGTTTTTGTTGCTATTGGTGTTGGATTATGATGTAAATGACAGGGTGTTCAGAAATTTTATTTTGAATTATAATCTGATAAAATTTCATTAAATGTCAAAATTGCCTGGAATCTCTTAACTCTTCAGCTCTTATGGATGGGTCATCAGACAGTAGGAGATATTTGCAGTTAAAATACCCTTTTGCTTTCAAGAGTTGTCTTGGAAGAAAAGTAAATTTAATTTTTTTATTGAGGAAGAGCCCAACTTGTATTCAGTCTAAATTTGGGGGTGGGGGTGGGATTTAATGTGTTACAGTAAGTGCTATTTTAATGTAAACCATAACTGTTCTTCAATGCTGTAAGGCAGTGGTAGCTAGCTGTGTGGTATTTCCATTCTGTCATCGTATTAACTCTCCTGGACTTCTCCTGCTACCGATTTTTAGTTTGCTTTGAAATTACCGAACATTGGTCCAGTTGGTCCTTTTTTTTTCCTTTTTTTTTTTTTTAACAGTCTCAGAATATAAAAGGCTTTCACATGTTGCCTGTTTCTCATCTCCATTTTCTTTCTCCTGCCTTTTTATTAATAGCCTGACTTACCCATTATTGAGATAAGTGATTCTTTTGGGCCACCAAAAGTCAGTCCCCAATAAAAAGTTTAAACCAGCAGCTTGATAAGTGATATTTTGATGAGAATAATGGAAGGATTTGTGGGGAGAGTCACCAGCTTTTTTTTTTTTTTTTAAGCTTCACTTTAGTTAATAGTTATGCAAAAGGGTTTGCAAGTATCTGAAATTCTTTTCCTAAATTTAAACCATGGTGGTGAGGTGACTGGGGATAGGTTGGGGGGGGGATGGGGTGGGGGGCTGGGTGTGCTAGTAATAAATGGGAGTCATAACTTGACTTTGATCAGGTGACCTTATATTTTCATAATTTTGTAGCTTGTTGCTATCCATGAACATATGCATCCTTCAGTAGACAGTTTCCTTCACTGTGTGCATTTTTACTGTACACTGTATAGAGTAGAGTATCTGTTAAGTAAAATATATCTGTAAATGTATGTCCTTGTGTTCTGAATGTTAGATGGAAAAGCAGAGGAGCAACACTACGCTGTATTGACCCCTGGGGAAATAAAGTGATTAATGTACATAGGATGTCACTTTTCCAAGGATATACACATCTGTGTTTTTATAATACGTGTGGTGTGAAAATCTGAAACCTCCTGTTAGCTTCAGAAAGTTCTTGGTGATCACTATATCAAGGATTTTGTTTCCTGAGGTAAAGGCTTTCTCAAAATAGAAACTATTCACTAAGAAACTTAAAACCATCAGGACTCTAGATTTACTTGGCTACAAGAAGTTAAATCCCATGTTCTGATTATCCTTCCTCTTCTACATATTTTCCTGGAATGATGTGTCAAACCAGGGTCATTTTTAAGTTTTTATGTAATTTTCCCTTCATAATAATAAGGACTTCCTCTTTCTAGTTATTATATTTCTGATAACACAAACCTAAAATAAG
Source organism: Hippopotamus amphibius kiboko (assembly GCF_030028045.1). Taxonomy (NCBI): domain Eukaryota; kingdom Metazoa; phylum Chordata; class Mammalia; order Artiodactyla; family Hippopotamidae; genus Hippopotamus; species Hippopotamus amphibius. The sequence continues at coordinate 155,925,146 of NC_080186.1, read as the reverse complement.
CTTATAAAAGAAGGAAAACATTACAACTGGGTACCTAGAATAAGCAATCTTGCTCCTTCCTCCTCCATCATTTCTGATGATATTTTCTTGATGTCTGTGGCTCAGTTGGTATATATTTTGAAAGATTCATTGTGGTGAATATTTTGAGTCCTGACAGTTTAAACGTGATAGAGGGAACAAAGGATTTATATATTTTTTGTACAAAGTTTTTTCTTAAACTGTATAATTTTGTAAATAATTTGTTTGGTTTTTTTGTGTACTAAAACTACCAGCGTATAGATTTCAATAAGAATTGTTGTATTTTTGTATTTGGAAACTGAAAATTACAGTAAATTAACGGAGCTGTAAGAAAATTTTCAGTAGACTGACAGTTCAACAGAATGAGATTCCTTTTCATATGATTTTTTAACCTAAAACCGACATCTTATTACACTCTCAGTACAGAGGGTTGAGGATTTGTTTGACTTTTTAGTTCTTGGCGGAGAGTGGGTGAAAGAGAAGGATGTTAAAGTGAAGAATAGATAGACACTTTTTCCAGTAAGTTTTGAGGTCCTTTCTATAAAACTTAGTTTTTGATACACCTTAAATAGGACTAAAATACTTTAAAATCATCCTTTCTAAGAATTCTAAAACATGTTTGACTCTCAAAAATGAATTCAAAGTATGCATTAAGGATAATATTAGAAAATTTAAGTTAAGGTTAGCATAAACTAGTCGAATGTATATATTTTTTCCTTTAGGACTGAGACCCCCAAGCATTAGAATTTCTCTTAAAAGCAAATAACTATGACTTGTTTTCTTGGCATCTTCACTTACAGAAATAACATATACCATCTGAGGCAAATTCTGTTCTTTTTAATGTATAGGACATCTCTCTAAGCAGCTATTGAGCAATAACAACCACCAACCTGGCTAGGTCAGCTTGGTTTACTAGTGAATTGCTGCCCAGGCTTAAAAAGGTAACCCCAGGGAATGCAGCATTTCCCTCAATTTCTTCATGTTGTAACACTGAGAAAACATTGTCACTAGCTAACGTGATAAATTGGAAAATGTCATTAGGGTGGGAAAAAAAAAGGTCCATGGTGATGGATCATTATTTCAAAGAAAAAAATAAAAAAAATCATGTGAAAAGGAATAGTGGTTCCTCTTGATGTATAGTATGCCTGTATTATAGTTTTTACAAAATTGTGAACTTGTGTAATAGTATAATAGGAGATATTGTTGAATTTCTAACTGTTTATACATTTAAATTCATATATGTAATGTTTGTTTTATCGATTACAATCTGAATTTCTAAGAAGCATGTTGACTTTTGCAATAAAGATGCAATATGGAATGGTTCACAATTGGAAAAAAAAGAAAAAAAAAGATAAAAGTGTTACAAATTTAAAAGAATTTGGAAAATTTATGAACCATTCCCAAAATTATAACAATCACCAAAAGAGCTGTAATTCTGGCTTGTTCTGGAAAGAAAGAAAATGTGTGTGTGTGCTTGCTTGAGTGTGAGAATGAATGAGTGATGGGGGACTTCCCTGGCAGTCCAGTAGTTAAGACCCTGTGCTTCCAATGCAGGGGACACAGGTTCAATCCCTTGTTGAGGAACTAAGATCCAACATGCCGTGCAGCACGGCCAAAAAAAAAAAAAAAGAGTGATGGATGTGTATGTGTGTTTTATGTTGGGTTCATGTACGTGAGAGAATGCCACTCAGTATGAATTTGGGTACTGAAGTCACTGACTACTAAATATTCAGTAGAATAACTCCTTTGATGGAGTGGTCTTGAAAATGAAAGAGAAGGGTATTAAAGTGTTACTTGTAAGTAACCTTTGATAGCCATATTTCTTTGTTCATGGATGGGTCCTGGTATCCCAGATAAAAAGCACAAACAATTTTATAAAAGCAATTACTTTTATCTTGAGAAAATTCAAGATGCCTGTAAACAACAGGAAGGACATTTTCCTTAAGCACAATAGAGAAGGGAAGAACACCTTGAAGAGATGACCTAAAGATATGACAGTTCTAATTGTGAGGAATAACAAGAGAAGGAAGTAATCTTACACAAAAGGACTGGGTGGTGATGGGAAAAAGTATATCACTTGGGCTGCTATTTTCTTGTTTTAAAAACTGCTCTTCTTATAAAATTCCCCTCCGAATGTTTATGCATTGTCCAAGGAGAGTCGTTCTTTAAAGCTCAGCTTATGTAGGAAAATACTGACGAATGGGAGTAAATGTAATTTTCATTCCTTTCAAATAAACAGAAGTTTTATCCATATATTATGAATTAAGTAAATGGCAAATAAGCTGTGTGACCATTTGTTTTGAGTAGATGATAATTTATCTGATATGTTTATAATCATTAGTCTGGGGCTTTTTGGGGAGGGCAAGCATAATTCTGAACATAGTTGCATTTGTTTAATGGTAACAAGTCAAACATTTTACTAAAATGGAGCTCTCATTAAAGAAATTATTGGTTTTATGTGATGTTTTCACTCATTTTGATGTAAATTATTCTAAAGCCAGGGATAAATTTTGAATCACAAGCCCCAGTATACTGTATAGGCTGGACCTAATTATGTTCCAGTAAACATAAGACATGAGTGTGTATGTTAACCTGCAGGTTCATTTTAGAGGAGAGAGTCAGGGTTTCTTTAAATAAGTGGACCAACCTTTTGCAAGTCAGACCTGCCCATTTTGTATCATTTTTTTAGTCTCAGAGATCTATTTGAGGGACCAACCAATACTGATTGAAAAAGAAAAAAGCTTTATACTGCTAATCCATGTGTTATGAATCACCTTCATTTATGCTACATTGATTTATTGCCAAGTGATCTCCTTTCTACAGGATCATCTACCATTTAGCCTCTTACCTGGTTCTGCAGTCAACTTTAGGTTAACTAAACCATCCCAGGCATTCCGAGATAGGTGACTTGATACAAGTGAAATTAAGCTCAGAATAGTGTTTGATGATTGTTTGGAGGATATTTGTGGTTTGAGTCTACTCTTTTATTTGACTTGTGCAAGCAGATTTTTTTTTTTTTTTTGGTCCTGGTGGTTAGGAAGCGTGATAAACATTGTTACTTTTTCTTTGTATTTATGTTATATTTTTCTTTTTATGAAAGAGGAGCAGGGGAAGAAGGCCCTAATCTAATAGCCTATTAGATTGTTTTCAATGAAAAAGTCTGTTTCCTACATCACTTCAGTTTTCTAACCACTTCATAGAGTTCTATTCTTTTGAAAGAGTGATCCATTAGTTCTTAAAACAATTGAGTTGGGGCAGTGGTTAGTCCTTGATTGTTCGAAGTTTTTGTTCTTTACTCAAATCTTTCTTGGGGAGTAGGGTTGTGGAAATGAGACTTGTAGTTGCCTAGCCATGTTTCTGTTGATTGAGTTTCCAACACTGCTTTGTAAAAACTTCATAAAAGTGAATGTCTTACTAATAGTTTTCTAGAGTCCTTGTGATTTATCTCTTTTTAGTTTGCCCGGACCCAGCTTCTTTTGTGAGATATTGATCTATTTCTCTCCATTTCAAATTAAATTAGATAATAAGGGCTAATGTAGACCTTGTCAAATTAATGTGATTTTTTGAGGATGATTTGGCTTCAAGATTGAGGCTATGCACATGTTTAGTTTGAGTTCTTTGACCAAAGGCTACCGATTTATCTGTGTAAGCACCTGTTCTTGTGTAAACTCAGGTTTTAGTTCCTGAACCACCACTCTCCAACAAAAGGGTTATTTACTGTAGAATTCAAGATTTTAACATTTAAAGCCTGTAGGGGGCTCCAGAAGGTAAAATTTAGTGGGCCTTAGAGCAGTGACTGAATCTTTTTTCACAGCAATTCAACAGTGAAAAGCACATTTTGCACTGCGACCCAGTATATACATTAACACACCCCAAACAAAAGTTTACCAGACAATACTTACCCTTACAACGCAATATGCACCTGATGTTTTTTTCTGTTCTTGTCAGGACCCACTATTTGGTATTGAGTTGCAGGGTGAATTGCATTTTTGAAATCCCTCTTCCTGTAACATTGTCAATACTATTTTGAATATAAAATAATAAAATTTTATGTTTGCTTTGCTTGGAAAGGTCAGCTGGGGTCTGAAGTTGACCTTTAGTCTAAAATTAAAGGTGAAAATAATGTGTACATCAGTCTCTTTATTGATTACTTGATGCTCTTGAACATGAAGTTATTTTATAGTTTTTAATTTTTAAAATAACTGACTTTTTAAACTTATACAGTTTTATATTTTTTGTCATCATTGGGAAGGGAGTGGAATACTAGAATATTGGTGCTACTTTTTATGAAATCTAAGTCACTTTGCAGGAATTATTTATTTAAAAAAAAAGAAACCTGCCCACAAAGTCCATACAACTATGAATATTTAATATCTGTAAATCAAAAAAAGATTGTTTGGCTTTGAATTTAATTTTGCATTTAGAGTTCACCTCAGCTATCAACCATTCAAAACAAACCAGGTTTGATATCTCTGTGAGCAAACTGTACATATTCCAAAATTGTGCCATTGAATTTCACCCTTTTAAAACATATTCTCCTGTAGGTTCATAAGAAATAGGAGATATTGATAAACTCCCATATGAAAAATAATTATCTAATCTTGCCACTTTTCTTAATCTTGGGTAAGTGTGTCATTTGTGTAGTTACATGCCCGAGCTTTTCTAGTTTCTAAAATGTAAAGAGAAAGATTGAGACCATGTCAATGAGAAGGTTACCATATTTTCAGAAATCCATAGAAGAAAACTACTGTCTGCAAAGTAATGAAATCAATACTGATCGTGGAAATGTGTTATTTGTACATTTCAGTATCTATCTTCTTGTCCATGTACATTCTTTTTCAGATTCCTTAAGCAATAAAACTTGACTTTCCTCTAATACCGTGGTGCCAAGTAAATATTTTCAATTAAATTCCTCGATAATTTTAAACTATTTACTTTTGTGAATTCAATTCAGTGCATGTACTGAATGCAGACTGTGAACCAGATAATGGCTCAGTAGTTTGCTTGCATTCTGCTTGCAGCAGCCCTTTGAAGAAGGTGCTCCCTTGTTCGGCTTTGAAAACTGAGTTTAGAAGAGATTAAGTGGCTTCCCAGAGGTCACACAGCGTGTGGGTGGGGACCAGGATTTGAACATGGGTCTGACTCCTGCACTCATGTGCTTAACCTTTGTGTTCTGCTGCTTCTAATAAAATGGGATATTGCAAGTCTGTAGAATGTCACTGGTCTTTTTTATTAGTGTCTGTCAAACACTGCCATTCTGGCTCCATCTATCTCATCTGCCCTCGATTGGAACCAGGCTCCCTTGGGATGCAATACTGTGTTTTTTAGGTAGCATATTGGAAACCACAGAGCATAGTGTTTATAGATGCTAATTTGTGGGGAAGCATTTTAAAGTAATAATTTTCCGTGACTTCCATAATGTACTGCCAGCCAATTTGATACATTTGACAATAATTTGGCTATATCATAACCTGTTTATTTTATTTTCAATTTTATCTTAAATATTTGCCCTGTGGCAAACAGAATTATGATAATCTTGCAGTATTTCTGCCTTGCTTCTTTGTGTTTTTCAATATTTCCATGTGCCTTCTTCCTTTTAACCTTGGCATTAAAAAAATCATGTTGTACATAAATAAGTTTACATGCTTTAATTTAATGATCTTTTCATATAGTATACTGAATTTTCTAGGCAGAAAGTGCTGAGAATAGCAGTGTTTGTTCATAGTTATGTTTGTGCCATAGATTTTTTAAGAGTATGTTCTCAGTGAATAAAACTGATGTTCATGTCATTGTTCTGTTGTTTATAGGGTTATTTGATTTTTTTACGTGTTCAGATTTCTTATTTTAGTAATGTCATTCTGAGTCCTTGTGGATTTCTAATTTTAGCTGTTTTGGCAACTATGTGATGTTTATTGACTACTAATGATACGGTAGTAATTGTCATCTGCAAAAAGGAAAAGAAGATGTTAGCACCCTTGGGAGAAAGGGGGCTTTTTATTCTTTGATAGCCCATGAGAAAAAGTAGGTATGTTCTAATTTAACAGCCAAATTTAACAGCCATTGGGAATATTTCCAGTATGGGAACTGTATCAGGGAAATTGCTGAGACCCAAGGGCATGATTATAAAGTTCTGCTGGTAACAGTACAAGTTTTTAGAAGGATGTTTCCCCCTAAATTTTGGATTATGTCATTAAAAAAATCTCATTGTCAAATGCTAAAAAGCATGCATGCTCTTTTTAAAGCATCAACATGTTTTCCTTTGAAATATTACAGATGGGGAAGAATTTTATACATAGAACTTAATTTCTTAGAATTATTTATTTTTTTATCCTTTGAAAAAATTCTACCAATAACTTTAAGGCACTTCTCTCCCTGTGATTTATTTAAATCTTAATAAATTATACATTTCTGCACTTTAGCCATTCATGTGAAAATTATTTGGCGTCATCGTAATAGAATGGTGCTATGTGGTCTCCTGAGGCCCCAAGTATGTCAAAGAAGTTTCATCCAATCCTAGTTTTACATTTCCAGTGACTATTACTGATATATCAGATAAAGCTGGACAAAGTCTTCAAAGATTGAAGTAAGTGATTCAAATCTATGTAGAAGCAAAGACTTATTTATGTAAGGACTCTATTTTTATGGTTAGCTTTTGTGCTTAGCTCCTAGTATTTTTGGAAAGCTGTTTATGAGTTGTAGGCACCTATCAATTTCTCAGAAATGGCTATATCTAGGGGAAAAAAAAAAACCTCAAAAGAAAACGAAGAACCCAACTGGTACATTCAGACATGTTCAGAAAACTTTGAACCTTGTCTGTTAAATACAGTTCACGGTGTTATTTTGTCTCTCCTGTTTTACAACCCAGGAGGATTGCCTTTTTATTCATTTTGAGGTTTCCATGATCATCCCTGGCTGTAGCTTGAGGCTTCATAGAGTTAGGGCTGGAGAACTGGTTACAGTAGAGGGTTTCACTTGTTTTTCTTTCTTTGTGGCCTATGTGAATCAGAACCCAAAGAAAATTTGCACACTTAAAATAAGAGAAAAGCGTAATGACTTTTGATAGTGTTCAACATTATTGTAGGCCAATCCTCGACCATTCTTGCCCAGAAACATGATGGGTTTTTTTGTGTCCGCTGTAAATAAATTAAGAAAACATTAGACAAGGTGAAACAGCATGCATGCAGAAGCCCTTTACTATTAAACTGTTGAATAAATGACTTGAACCAGGAGAGGTCATATAGAACAACCTATTTCTGCCTTTTTTTTAAGTGAATTTTTGTTTCATTTCACCATAGTCAATTTTAATGGTGCTAAGAAGAGATGATTGTAAACTTGGAATTGTGAAGGTTATTTTCATCCCCTAATATACTTCCTATAGGTTTTTTTTTTTCCAGTTTAAGTCTTGGTTTCTTTTAGCACGGTACCATTCTTGTGTTGTACTTTTGACGTCACTGTTCCCAGCCAGAGAGGGCTGTCAAGCACAACGTGGAGGACCCGGAGTTCTGGTGGAGGTAACTTCTCCCACAAATGGGGTGTCCCTCAGCCTTTCAGGGGTCACAACAGCCCTCGCCTTGGTGTCAGAATAGTACTGGCTACTGTTTCAGTGCTCATCGTGTGACTCACTGTGCTGCGTGTTTTCAGACATTCTTATTTACTCTACAAGGTATACTATGATTTTTTCCCCTTTCTGTCCAAAAGCTGAGGCACAGGCAGGTCATTATCTCAAAGCAAAGCCAAGATTTGAAGCCACAGTGCATCTGACTTCAAAGCAGGGCTTGTAACCGCTGCTTGGTACTGTGCTTATGTTCCAAAAGCTGTGTGAGCTGAGGTTGATTACTTAGTCCTCTGAATGCTCAGTTTATTTATAAAATGGTCATTATAACATCAAAACATGTTTAATGTTTGCAGGATTGCAATAAGCATTAAATGAGATAGTATCTCTGAAAGTACTTCGTGAAATATAAACCACTATTAGCAGATCTAAGCTTCATCAAATTGCCTGAATGGAGCTGTTTTCAGCTGCAATTGAATTTCTTACATTGGTTATTAAATCTTGTGGAATCACCTAAATAAATGTGTTTAGCAAATGTTGGAAATAAGAGAAGAAAATACTTCATACCTGAGATTGCACCTTTATATTTCTTTAATATATCACATTAATCAAGTAGATAAGGACAACCAGACTCTAGATAATGACATTCCCTAATCCTTAGCGATTATTAGTGAGTATTACACGTAGCCATGAGGTGGGTCAACTACAGTATGTTCTGACCATCTTACATACCTCTAACCGCATATGAGTGAAGGGACTTGGTTTCCTGTCTAGAATCCCCTTACCAGTCTTCCACAGAAGAACATAAGTATTTTATATACTTAGGTAATGTACCGCAGAAAAACCTAAATATTCCCCCAAAGTCTCAAGCCCTTTGATCTGGGAATTTACTTAACAGAGTCAATACTTCAAAATCACCCTTACTGGTTGTTCTGTTGTTTGCCATATGATCTGTTCCCACCAGATAAGTGTGAATCTCTTAGTTATACAAAATGAGATTTTTTTCCTTGTTTTAACAATTCTGTGAAGTGTATATACCTCATAGGGAATTATGCTTCACGATGTGACCAAAGGAGAACACTTAAAATAGAAAAATTAATGAAACTATTTTTCATACCAAATATATGTTGAGGAATTAGCTTTTAAATAGGTATTTCATTAGTACAAATTCTGTGAAATAACTGCACCACATTGTTCATGGGTTTTGAGTTTCTGCATAAAAGGCAGAATATTTAAGAGCAAGCTGTCATTTTCTCCATCTCTTTGTAAAATTATCATTCAAGTGATAGGCACTGTGAAAAGAATCACATTAAAACTTAAACATTTCTTTTTTGGTGGGTTCTATTGTATTTATTGAAGCAAACATTGATTTGTTGAACATTCTGGAAGATAAAAATGTTTTAAACACTCAAATTGAAAATACACACAGGTTTTGGCCTGGAGAGGATGCCACCTTCTTCTACTCGATGCCCCCCCCTCACTTTGGACTCCACCACACTAGTAAAGTGACCAGAGGGAGACTTTCTCCTTTGAGACTCTTTTCATATTTCTTTTTTGTCTTAATTTTTAAATTTTATATTGGGGTATAGTTGATTAGCAATGTTGCATTAGTTTCAGGTATACAGCAAGTAATGTGTCTATTCTTTTCTAAATTCTTTTCCCATTTAGGTTGCTATGTAATATTAAGCAGAGTTCCCTGTGCTATACAGTTGGTCCTTGTTAGTTATCTGTTTTAAATATAGCAGTGTGTACATGCCAATCCCAAACTCCGAATCTCTCCTTCCCTACTGGTAACCATAAGCTTGTTCTCTAAGTCTGTGAGTCTGTTTCTGTAGTGTTTTACACTTCCTCAGCACATCATCTCTCTATTCATAAAGCCACAGGACTTTGTCTTCTTTTCTTAAAAACCCATTCCCTGTGGCAAAGGATTCCCCTTTAAGAATAAAGGAGGTACCAACGTGCTTCTCTCAGGCATCGCCAAGGGCACCATGCTTAATTCACTGAGAGTCCCTCTGTTTTCCAGCCTTATTCTTGCATATTGTTGGAGTGACTAACCTAATATAAATACCCAGAAGCCAGGGGCGGAGTTGCACTTCAAATTTAAAATCAAAACAGGTGTAGCAGGTGTGAAATTTTTGGTACTGGCTCTATCTGGACTAGATCTGGAACATTAGATGAAGGTAATGAATATCACCTGTGGATTCCATTCTAATACTATGTACACGGTAACCCCAAAGGGTAAGCACCGCAGATGAAAAATGAGCCTCTCTTATCACCCACACAGAGCTTTTTTTCAGGCAACAAACCTAAGAATTATGAAATCATTCAAACTCTTATGCTATTATAGCACTTTTCACCCTGGAATAACAGATTATGAGTCAGGCTGGGGCATTCATGGAGGAAAAGATCATTTGCTATTGTCACTCTATGGTGGTTAATACTGAAAAGTAACTTACAGAATTTTTGAAGAACTCATTACCAACTGCATTGTGTCAGGAACAAATGAGTGTCATCTGCCCGTTTATTTAAGGAGTATATTAACTTATCTGATAAACACAGAGGGAACATTCTTTCCCCTAGCATTGATTTTGCATAACCTCATTAGCTCAGATTTTTATAAGAATTACCTCCTTCTTTCAAGCAATAAGAGGCTGGCAACACTGTGAAGGAGAGAAATTCTAGTATAATTCTTTAATTTTCTTCCTTTCTCCCACTAGCTGGTTTACTTGTTATTGCAATACTCTCTGCAGATATTTTAGTAATGGGTGTAATTCTGGACTTTTCTTTTTAAAGGTGATGGTATCTGTCCTAAAGTGAAAATAGCTGAGCAGAAGTTTGTGCAGATCACTGAAATGGAAGAGTGGTCTGGAAGTTACAATTTTGAATAGCTTCATAGGCAAATGAGAAAATTTTGCTTCAGTGGAGTACAAAACATATGAGTATAACCAGTTTTGGTAATTGGTAAAATATTGATCTCTTCCCTCCTTCCACCTTTTTTCATTTGTATGGTTTATAAAATGTTTGTGATTCTCCTTCAGATTAATCCCATTCTGCTCTGTGAGAGCTTATGCGTTTTTACAGGTCACATAGCAAATAAGCACATCCTTCAGGTTAGAAATGTGTGCAGAGAGAAATGGAAATGTGACCAGTGTGGGTAGAAAGACCTAAATATACTGTTGCCATACATCTGAGTGGCTCTTTGGATGCAGTCGGTCTGTGTACAGGAAGCAGTGCCAGTTACAAGGCCTGACAGGTCGTGTTGTTTAATAAAACATAGAAGTGACACAGAAAGCTCTGGCTGCCCGTGGGTTTGATTTTGTGAGTACAGCTAATGGCATGTACGCTTTGCCCGGCTCTTGCATATTTTCCCCACGTTTGGACAAATGAACTGATGTGCTACTTCCAGAGAGCTTGGTTTTAGGTAATAGGCTCTCCTCTCTCTGTGGTATTTCTCTTTTAATTCCACAACCTGATGACTGGTCCAGGGTTCATTGATGCTAAAGGAGCAGGTGCAGGGGATGGTGGAAAGCAGCAGAAGGAATCTGTTATTCTTGCCTTGTTTCCTATTTACTCCCTTGTGTAGATCCTCGGCTGAAGCCATCTCAGCTGAGTAGGCACAGAGGGGAAAACGTACAGCGCATTAAAGAGGGGCTGACTGTGGAGGCAGGGCAGACACTTGCCAGCAAGAGTTTCTTGTGTGAAAGGGGAGACAGTCATTCTGGCCACAGGAGAACACGCTGTTGGTCTGCTGCAGCCCAGGGCGAAGTCTGCCCTGCCCCACCTGGTGGGTAACAAACACATAATCACCTGAGCAGGTCACTCGGCTCTCATGCCTGTATTGTGCTAGCTACTGAAAATAGCACCCCGCCCCTATTTTTTCTGGTAAGTAAAGCAATATTTCAACCACACTCACTAACGGCCCATCAGTGGCACTCACTCATTCAAGACTCCTGCAGAGATTAGACAGGATGCTGGTTTATGCGGCAGCCATATAACTCCCTCTTGTCTCCATGCAAGAAAGCATTAGAGAACGCGAGTGAGGAAGAGTGACTTCATTATAGGGGATAACCTCAAATCCACCCTAATTTCATAAACATGGACACTCTTTAAATCACAGCAAATGATAGGAGACATGCAAATATGCTGTGACACAGGATGTTGAGAATCCCTGCCTTTGAGCAGAAGCTCCAACATCTGATTGCACGCCAGAAAGTTCTGGGGAACTTTAAAAGATACAGGTTACTGGGCCCCAGCTATGAAGATTCTATTTCTGTAGCCCTAGAGAGGGACTTGAGTACACAAACACACACACACACACACACACACACACACACACACACACACACACACAGAGTCAATATAAATATGTTTTTTAACTTAAATCTAATTCTTTTTAACTTCCCCAAGTAATTCTGGCAGGCAGCATGAAAAGTACTCCTAGGATCACTCCATATGTTAATGACATATAATTCAACAGGCAGGACATCCCAAAGAGGGGTCATTCCCTGTGACCCTTTGTGTCCAAGGTCCAAGTGCTGCAAGTGCCTTTGAAAAGATCTCATCCTTAGTCTCTAGCGTGGCTTGGGAGAAGAGCACCGGAAAAATGACAGGGCCCGCAAACCAGTCTCCTGCTGGCTCCCATTTTGGTCACCATGTTGATACAGTCATCTTGCAAACCTTCCGTGGAACATGAGGGGAACAGTGTTCTACTCAAAAAATGATGAGAAACATCATCATCACTGAGACTATGAGTCAGGAGGCAAGGTGGAGCCTGTCACTGTCCATCCATTTACGAAAGCTATGGCCAGGCAGAATGTGAATTCCATGGAGAAGACCCAGTCCTGTCATTTCATAAATCCGATTGTCCTGAGAATTCATTTCATAATCTTTCAAGGTGGGTCCTCTTATTATCCCATTTTGCCAATGAGGAAACTGAGATACTGAGAGGCCAATTTGCCCAAGTTACAAAGCTATTAGGTGGGAGAGCCAGAATTTAAATCCAGATGGTCCAGCTCTCAGAAATGGCCCCATTTAATAGCTACTCCCATATGGAAGCTCACAGAACTTTAGGGGCTACTTTCACACAACTTTGCAACTCAGAAAAGGAGCCAATAGATTTTGTATGAAGGCAAAAATGAAGGTTTGAATCATTTCAGCATTAGATATAATGATTTCAAATTTATAATATTACTACTTATATAACCTCCATGAAAAAGGCTGCTTTTAGAATGTTTACTGTAAGTTGGGCAGTTTTCTGAGGGCTGTTTTCATGAGTAACAGGTTCATTCTTTTCATTCTCCAGTATTAGTTTTAGCCCCTATATTCAACTTCTATTATGATTGCTTAATATAATCCTTAAATATTGGAAAATATGAACAGAACTTGCTCTGATAATTTTATCATGCCTTGCAGTTTAAACAAATATTGTCTTGGGGGCAGTGATGTATCTACTCTTCTTGTTTTCTGTCATCAGTATATATATATATATTTTTTCTATTTGTGCCCCTTTTATACTCATTCTATTCTTCAAGATTGTCTTTATGAAGATACATCTGTTTAGCTTTGGTGATTAGCAGAAACATTAGCAGACCTACTGTTTCAGAGCATAAATAATTGATGGCCGTTCCTCATTAATTTCTTCTGAAACCGACTCTTGTTAGACTACAGTTAGATATATTTCTTGAATTAAGAGCAGATCTAAAGAACAGGGACTCTCTGTCTATTTTGAAAACAGGTCATTTACTTACAAGGGAGAATTATGACATGTGAGTCCATAGATGGCAACAAAAAGAAACCTCTTTTAATGAGATGCAACACATGTCTTTTGTTTGCTAAGGGCCTTCCATCACAAGGTGTCTGTTCTGTGATCTGTTTCCCTCATTTCCACACAAACCTGCCTTTTTGTTAACTTCATGCAAGTAGTAACTATTTATTGTATTGAAATATTTATAAAATATCACAACAAACCTGCCTTTTCATCAGACAAACACAAAACCCAAAGGTCTCCTCTATCTCTGTGCTGATCCCTTTCCTCCCTTTGCTGTGAAACAGCCCCATGTCATTATCTGCTGGGGGCTTCCTCTCAGTTGAGAAACAGACAGAACCCTTGCCCTGGTTTAGCCTTCAGTTCCCTCACTTGCTATTTGTTAATGCACATGTACTTTAAATAATCTGTTCAAATTAATGGGCAGACAATAAAAATATAGGTTCTGAGGCAAATAGCCCAGTGATATGCTTCCCTAAGCACTTTAGCCTAATTAATTGTTAGATTTCCTTCTATGAAAAAAAATCAAATGCACATCAGGTTCTGACACCAAGAATAGGCAAAGCTTCCCCTTGCCCAAATATCAACAAAGTACCCTCTCGGGCTTCCCAAGGATCTTCAGAAATTACTCAGCCTAGCTCTAAAATGGGTTACACTTCACCCAACTAAAGGCAAATTGTGGTTGACTTAAAAACAAAACAAAACTAGTAGAATAAGTTTATAATATAGAAGTAAGTGCCTCCAATGTGGTGATAAGGTGTATCTCCTATGTGGCTTTGCTAAAATTCTAAGTAATGGCAACCACTGCAGGCAAGAAAAGCTGTGTTTCTTAGATGTTTCCTTAGCTGTGGTGGCCTCTGAAGATTTATCCCAAAGTAACAGTGCCAGGTGCTGAAACAGAGCAGGACCCCATGGTCCTTGCCCCCCATACTCCCCACCAGCCTTTGTCTGTGGAAAAACTTCAGCCAAAGAATAAGTTTAATCAGAGAAGTGAGAAAATGCAGAAACAAAGGGAAACAGTTAAAGGAGACCAAATAATAATTATTTAGTCATTAAGCCTCGTCAAGTTCCTTCTCAAGGGCTACAGATGATATTCTGAGCCATATCCTGCGAGCTGTCTTATAGAGGCTGAAACCCCCACCAGGTGGAAGAAGTTAACTACATGGTGAGCAGGCTGTAGCCATGACACGAGCTGCCACAGTTCCAAGAACTGGCCTCAAAGAAATGGAAACAAACCAGCCCTGGCACTGAAGATTAACTGTACTTAAAACAATCAAGATGATGCTGGTCAGATCACCAATGACCCATTTCAAGATGACTGTCAGAGCTGACTGTGCTGTTTCTACATGTAGCCCCCTCCCTCAGTCTGTAAAAGCTCTTGCCCACTGATTGTCAGTGGGAGGGAGTCCAGCTTTGGACAGGTGTCCGTCCCCACGCACCCACCCCCCTCCGCCCTGGTTGCCGGCATCCAGAATAAAGCAAACTTTCCTTTCCACCAACCTGGCCTCTTTATTGGCTTTTGAGCAGCGAGAAGCCAGCCTCCACTTTTGGTTACAGTACTAATGAGAAATGTTGGTGTCAACCTGAAAGACCAGTGTTATTAGTAGATCATTTAAATAAATTATAGTTTGGCAATACAGCTGAATAGACTCAGCCTTTATAAATAATGTTATTAAAAATAGCTAACTTTTTGAGCACACTAGGCATAGTGCTAAGTGTTAAATAATAGTTTTAAAGGATGTTTTTACAATGTCTTATTTAGTTTTACAGTAATCCTTAAGGTTATTATTATTTTATAAATTTATTTATTTTATTGGTTTTTGTTGCTGCACACAGGCTTTCTCTAGTTAATGCGAGTGGGGGCTA
Organism: Hippopotamus amphibius kiboko; assembly: GCF_030028045.1. Taxonomy (NCBI): domain Eukaryota; kingdom Metazoa; phylum Chordata; class Mammalia; order Artiodactyla; family Hippopotamidae; genus Hippopotamus; species Hippopotamus amphibius. The sequence continues at coordinate 155,909,946 of NC_080186.1, read as the reverse complement.
CTCTTCGTTGTGGTGTGCGGGCTCATTGTAGTGGCTTCTCTTGCTGCAGAGCACGGGCTCTAGGCACGTGGGCTTCAATAGTTGTGGCTTACAGGCTCTAGAGCACAGGCTCAATAGTTGTGGGACACGGGCTTAGCTGCTCTGCGGCATGTGGGATCTTCCCAGAGCAGGGCTCGAACCAGTGTCCCCTGCATTGGCAGGCAGATTCTTAGCTACTGTGCTACCCAGGAAGTCTGTTCAGGTGCATATTATTATCCCCACTTTACAGATGAGAAACTAAAGCACAGAAAGATTAAGTAATTTGCCCAGGGTCACACAGGGAAGAAATGGCAGAACTGGGCTATGAATCTAGGTAAGATGAAATAAAAATGTCCAAATGGGTTGTTAAAGGAGAAAAAGACATCATGGAACTGATTATCTAATAATTTCCCATTTTAATTAAAAAAAAAGGATAGTTTTTATTTTCTTCTTTTACTAGGGATTATATATCACTTTTGCATTTTTGTAATTGGAAAAAAATTATTTTGACATTTGAGATAAAATATGTTGGGTGATATTTGCCGTAAAGCATGTTGGCTATTTATAGGACTACACCACATTTAGTGTCTACTTAATGACATTGAGAAGGCATTCCTTTTTTTTGAGCTTGCTGTCTAAATTCAGAAAAGAGTAGTCAACTCATTGAAAAAACTCTGGAGAAAAGTATAAAGCCCTAGTTTTCTGTGAAATTTGTTTCCACTATAATTTAGAATTATTTCATAAAGAAAAGACTAGGCAATAACTCAGCTGTCTAACCAACTGCAATGTAGCAGGCAGGCTGTCGCTCAGAGACCGCATGGCAGGAGTTAGATGAAGGTGTGCGACAGGAGACGTGCACACCAGCACACTCACAGCTCCATCACAATATTGGCTTCTCTAATAAATGGCTCCATAAAGTTGTATTGAAGTGAATATACATTATTAGCATCACTTGGCATGTTTACGAGCCACTTCATATCAACGTGACATAAAAAGCAGAGTTAGTACCAATTAATATCCAATTGCTCATCAAACTTTAATTTGTATTTGCTTTCCTCGATTGATACATCTTTTATAGCCGAAAGGCTCCATCTCTTTATAACATATGCTATCATTCAAGGCCACTTGTTTTAATCACTCTGCAAACCAGCATGAAATTGTCTAATAATTCACCCAGATTTTGTCACAAGTGCCTGAAGTTACAGCTGTCTTTTAGAAGAAGCAGCGGTCCTCCTCAGAACATTTGGAATTATTAAAACAGCGGGTCAGATCCTCGGCTAGGAAGCAATCTTGTCCAACTGATTGATGAATAAAATGCTGATTTTTTTTCAGAGGCGTGAAGTTTATTGCTTTTTTTCACCCAGTGGTTTGGAGTTTGGTAGCATAGCCGCAGAATTAATAGCTACAGGGCTGTAAGGAGTAGGTTTGGGGGGGGAAGGTTGCCACGGAGAGGTGTCACCTGTCAGCTTGGTCCTGCAACAGCAATGTTCAGTCACCACTCATCCACAGCCAGGGCTGATCTGAACTGAACGTATGGTAAAAACAATCAAAACCAGATATCTTTCATGCTACCTTCTATCAGGCCCTCTACCGATAGTACATATAGAACCATGCAAGAGGCTTCTTTTTGTCTGGCTATTGCTACAGCTGGAGAGTTCCCCAGGGCACCAGAAGGGATTGCCAGCACAAAGAGGAATGACCTACTGGACCCTGGCCCTTCCCCTTCCCCCAGAGCCCAGGCAAAACTTCTCAGCATCCAGGACACTGCCAGGTTTTAAAGGCTCCTGCTCTATTAGAAAGTAAAAGAAGTATCAACTCGAGAATATGAAATCAGCATATTTTAAATTCTCACATTAAATAGTATAAACACTTTAGCATTTAAAAAAGAGGAAGACGAGAAGGAAGAAAGGAGAGGAAGAGGGAAAAGAAAAATTGCAATGATTCTCAGTGTAACCTTATTTGGAGAAACGTCTCAAAGGTCTAAAGGGCCCCCCTCCAAAGGATCCTCTTGGCCAACCACGCGGTAGATCCTGAGACTTAGCATGGGAGGACAGACACTGGGCAAATGCCTGTGTTCAGTGGGCTGGGAGTGGGTATGGGGTAGTGTCTGGTGCGTTGAACCTTTTAGTTATGTAGATCAAACCAGCTTACAGTAGGAGTGAAGAAGGGCTTGGGCAGAGTTACAATTCCAGTGCTACTCTAGTCCTTCCATCCTGCCCTTGGCGTCTGGGTGGGAGCCTCTTGAGGAGGAAACAGACAGAGCGTCCAGACCAAGCCCATGGCATCCCGCCCCCTCCCAACTATGAAAAAATACAAGATGGTAGTGAGAACACGAATCCCGGGGTCAGACAGGCCTGCTTTCTAATACTGGCTCCATACCTGCCTACATGTCAGATGCTGGCCACGTCACCAAACTTCCGAGCTGTAAACACAAGATAATAATGACATTCCCTATCCCGGTGGTATTGTGATGAGGACTCAATGAGGTCAGCCTCTCAAAGCACTTGGCACAGAGACTGGCACAGCATCCACGTTCAGTAAACACAACTAGGTCTTATTACGTATAAAACTATGGGCTGCTGGCCTCCAGCCTACAGAGCCAGGAACGTGGGTACGTGGGCGGCTGCACTCTGCTGCCTACCAGGACAGCCACGTGTTACTGCCAGAAGCATTACATGTCCAGGAGAACGCGAAATACAGCACTCACTTTATTTTTTTAAATCATGAAATATTTCTGACTTCCTATAAAGTTGAGAAAAGACTCCAACAAACACCAGAGGTACCCATCCCTCAGCTTAAGAAATAAAACGTTATGAACAATAAAATGCTCTACAGCTATTAAAATGAATGAACTGGAGGGATGTGGATAAATCTCAGAAACAGAACGCTGATCCGCACGAGCAAGTGGCGGTGGGCTGCACACAACATGGTGCCGTTTGTATCGAGTTTATAAACTGGCACAACGAGGCTGCAGGTGAGCTGTGTAGTGAGGCAGACATAAGTAGTAAAAGCGACAAGATATGCAGGGGAATGAGACGCGATGTCGGCTTAGGAAAGCTTTGAAGGATGGGAGCCCTTTCATTCTCAGGTGTCCGGGCTTTGTTCTCAGCAGGGCCGAGGCCAGGAGCTCCCCTCCCTGCTGTCTTACACAGATGTTAACCCCTGTGGAGGCAGAACTCTAGGCAAACAATGTTAAATACACCGAAAGCAAAATTTTTCCTTTGAATGTACTTGGCTCCCATTAAAGTCCAGGGGCGCTCTCTCTGCAGGCCTCCTGCACACCGTGGCATGGCATATCCAACCTGAATTCTGAAGGTTGGGTGTAACATAAAAGCAGGCAACCAACAGCATAAATGTATATGAAATGAAATCAATAAAAAGTGTATTTTTTTCAGCTCTTGAAGATAGTCCTGAGAGGGTACATCACAGGAGCCGGGACATTGCTAGGGAGATGCGAACAGGAAGGAGGAAGGGAGGGAGGGAGGCTGTGGGGGCAGAGGCAGGGGAGCTGGGGGAAGGGGTTTGGTTAATGTTACTATTCACTGTGTGAATCAAGGTTTAGTGAGAATTGTTCTTCCTTTTCCTTCATGTCCTAAAAAAAAAAAATCAATTATCAGTGCTTGACGATGAAATAGGGATTTCTGGCTTGTTCATTTCGCTTTTGCCTAAGAGGTCATCATAATAAAGAATTATTTCCGAGATCAGATTGATAATTGCAGAAGGTTGATACCAGATTATGAGTTTATGGTGGATTAAAAACTGAAATCAGTCAAAGAGAGAAATGCTTTTATTCATACATTTTTTTCCTGCTTTAACAACAGTCGAATTTTTGTATCTCATAAAAATAAAATGCCAGGCATTGCAACGAGGCCTTTGCATTGGTTATTTCATGCATCCCTCATAACAAATGTAAGAGGTGGCATCAGAGAGTTTATGTGAAACCAGAGGTTCACTGGAGAGCCAGGATTGAACTTGGGCATCCAACTCTAAAATCTGCACTATATCACCGTGTGATATACCTACTTCCATTGAAACATAGGCTGTGGGGACTTCCCTGGTGGTCCAGTGGGTAAGGGTCCAAGCTCCCAATGCAGGGGGCCTGGGTTCAATCCCTGGATCCCGCATGCTGCAACTAAGAGTCCACATGCCACAAGAGTCTGCATGATGCAACTAAGATCCTCGAATAGAAGTTCTTTTTTACTAACACAGTAATCCTCAAGGGAATTCCCTGGTGGTCCAGTGGTAATGACCTGGCACTTCCACTGCAGGGGGGGAAACAGGTTCCATCCCTGGTCAGGGAACTAAGATCCTGCATGACTGTACTTAAACTTTCCATAGTGCTCTATTGTTGTCAGGGCTTTGGAAATTATCCAACATGACCCTCTCTATCATAAAGCTCATATTCTAAGTGATAATGTGGTCTGGTAGTTGAAACCTTTGTCTGGGAACTGGGGACCTGTTTTCTGATCCCCTTCTTATTCTAAAATTACCCTGCTGCACCAGACACCCTTCTCCACTTTTGTAACTGCTCCCTTCCCTGCGGCCTGTGCTTCTGCGTCCTTTTTTGTATGACGTGACCTTGTCCCCCTGTGATTGCAGGTGATTGAACCATGGGTGGACACCTGACCTAGGGGAAGGCAGTCACTGGCGGGCAGAATCAGCCAGACTGTCTTCTAGGAATTCGGACAAAGACAGAGAGGGTTGAGGAATAATGTTGTCTTCTTTCTAGATCTAGGTGTTGTCACTTAGAAATGCCCGGAGTCATCAGCTTTATCATTCCATCCTAAAGGCCAGCTCTTTTGATTCTCATCCTAGAGCAGTTTGTAGATTATGTCATCCCATCTTTGCTTCTTTTAGTCCCCTCCCCCTTTCAGAGCTCTTTCTGCTGCTGCATCATCATTGCTTTGGGTTATGTTTTCCAGGATTTCAGTTCATTTTGCATTAGCTGTATGTCAGACTGTTTTTATTCTTATAACACGTGGTGCTGATGGACACATTTGGATTTCAAAAGTATGCTATTTTCAGAGCATGGTATATGTATGTATGTGTATGTATGTGTGTATATATATATACAGTATGTATTCATTTTATTTCCCTGGAATAACAGATATTTTCTGACCTCTTGTCACCACATTCCAGGCACATATGTGCCATTATCCAGTATCATCTTGGGACTTTGCAAAGGCTCAGAGGTCTGGGTGTGAAAGTGGCCCATGTAAAGGCGGTTTTGTATCTCCTTGGGTTCCTTGGTTGTGAGCAATAGAAACTAAATCTGGTTAACTGAAACAAAAATGGAACTACTAGAAGTAGTAGAGTAGAAGACAGAATTGAAGAAAAGACTGAGAATCTCAAGGAAGTGCAGAAACCAGGCAGCTCGAAGGCAACAGGAAGGAAGGGACTAAATGTGGGGGTATTTTAATCATTGTGAGTGAGCTCCTATCAGTCCTTATCAGTCCACTCAGGACAGTGTTCATGGAGAGAACACGTGCCTGGCCAACTTTGAGTCCTGCAACAAACCATCAGCCAGAAGAGGGCAAGGTTGTTGATTGACCAGCCACCTGATCTTGGGTGGTCTCGGCCCGCAGTGGCTTGAAGCAGGGTTTCAGTTCATGGTCAGTGACTGAGGTCGGGTTGAGACGGTGAGAGCACCAAATCCTAGTCACTAGACCAGTGGTCAGTGACAAGGCTCTGGCCCTACGGCTTTGCAGAAAAGAATTCCCACAAAGACGGGAAGTAGTGAAACAAGTAAAGTATTTATTAGGAAAAAAAAAAAGAGCACAATACGTGTGGATAGACACACGGGCGGACCCAGAGAGAGAGAGTCACACGCTCGTGGCAGTTGGAATCACTTTTATGGGGCATTTCTTCCATGTTTCCTTTGACCAATCATTTTGATTTGCCTGGTTCCAAGTCCATATTTGGTGTATCTCAGGATTTTCCCATGTGTGTGCGCGCATCTCTTAGCCAAGACGGATTCCACTGAAGAGGCCTACGTGTAGGTTTGGCCACTTGGCATCCCTCCCTTTTGACCTCCAAGGAGGCTTTCTGCGCATGTGTAGTTGGGGGAGGTCTCCTGACTTCAAGAATGGGGAATACGTGGTCTCTTATCTTCTATCGGGGCAGGGCCCAGCCTCCTCTCCCAATTTTCCTGTTATTCCTGTCTCAGAGTACCGGTCCACAGAGAACAAACTCAGGCCGTTTGCCCTGGGGGCCCATCTGTCTCCTGCCTCACCACCAAGATTTTTCCTACTCAGGGAGGGCTAATTCCCCAAAGCAACGTTGAAATGTAAAGCGAGAGAAGCGGAAATGGAAGATGGTCAGGTTAAAAATAGCTGTTCATTCTATTCTTTCCGTATTTCATTGCTCCCCTTCCCAAGCAGTCTGCAAGAGGAGCAGGCCTGCAAGAGGAGCAGGCCTGCAATCGTCGTAGTCACGGACCCACCACGCTTCGCTCTATGTTATTGGGCACAGTAGGCTTGTACTTTGTGTACACGGATGCGTGTGATGGGCCCTGAGAGCCCTCCAGACTTATGTGAGACAGTGTGGTCCTGCGGGTTGGGCTGGTGACTGCTAGTATATTATGAAGAGATGATCAACGGGCTCTGTGACTGAGACTAAATTCTACGTCATCTGCAGGGAAGAAGACTCTGATCTATAAGAATATTTGGAGACAGAGTTTTCTAAGTGGCGATAAAAAATCAATAACTATTCCTAATCAGGTCCCCTAATATGTCTACTTCAAGTCAGGAAATGCCTTCTCTCTTTGATTTACTTACATCTTTCCAATGAAAACAAATATTTCATATTACTCAGTTTTGGATTGTGTCCATATACATAACATGAAAGCTTCCCGGTTTATTCGTTATTTAGGTTCACAAAGATCATTGTCCTCTAAAATATTCATCACTTACTTTAAAGTAAGTTTTAGCTCTCAAGTAATTTATGTGCATTGTAGAAAAATCAGAAAATAGAGATTGGCCCAAAGGAAGAAAGTGAAGATCCACAGACAACCACTTGATAACTTTGTGTGTGTGTGTGTGTGTGTGTGTGTGTGTGTGTGTGTGTGCCTCTAGAGTTTTTTCTGTGTGTTTAATGTATTTACATATATAGGTGCTCAAAATGTTAAAACATGGAATAATGCATATTGTGTTGCTTTCAACACCTTTTTCATTCAACAAGTTGTTATCGTTCCACAATTATAAAAAGTATTTTTTTAATAATTGTTTTCATACATCTAACGAGCTTCCTATTTTCATATCATTTTGCTTACTGGTTCCCTGTGGCACAAAGAAAAGACAGTTTGCCACATACCTTATTTTTTATCGGTGCCTTCATTTTGATTTGCCCTATTTACGTGACCACAAAACCTAGATTTTTCTAAAGTGACACAACAGAATCTCTGACACAATAGTGGTTTTTAAAAATAATTAATTGCCCTGGGCAACAAAGTTTCCTTTCTGGATGCCCAGGCGTGTTAAAAGCCTTTAAGCACTTGGATGTCTTCTTTCTGAGGAAGAAGCTAACATTGCTGTCTCTATTTTACCACTAAAAAAAAAAGGAGACTAACCGTATTGAGGCCCTGGGAGAAGTGATTGGCAGAGCCCAAAAGAGGATGCGAAGTTCTAATGGCCCAGTCCTCTAATCAAACCACAAAGCCACACTACTTCCCCTTCCGCTGCTTCAGGGCTGGGCTGGGAAAAGAAAGTGCCGCCTCCCACTGAGGGCTGAATGGTGATTTACCATTCACAGTCCAGTTCGCTCGGCAGGCTGAGAGAGGCACAGACGCCCCAGCTCTCAGTTGCGGGTGGAAGCTTGTATCATGTGCTGGACCCATTGATCTGTTTCGACAATGACTCCTGAATGATATGGCCCCTAAATGTTTGCTGCCAGAGAGATCTATACCGTGGATGCGATGATGAGTACTTACTGGAAACTATTGTCTGATAGATGAGTTTTGCTGTTTTGTCTCAATGAAATATCCTTGTGCACTTGGAGACCTCTCTCCTCCCAGCTCTTTCCCTTGACTCTAGTATAAAGCGTGATGCTAGAAAATAGTGACATACAATAAGGTTCAAACATCTTAATGTTTAAAGTAAAGCCATATTGGTTGTGTGAGTACAGAATGACAGAGTCTTTTCAGAAGATGATTTGTCAATTCATTTAAAAAAAAAAAAGCTTAAAAATTGTGTGTACCCATTTACCCGGCAATTGTGCTTTGAGTAATTTATTCAGAGCGAAAAACAGTGGGAAAATGCAGAGAATGAAATATGAGGGTCTTTTCCACAGTGTCATTTACAGGGGTGAAAAAAATTGAAGCCATTTTAAAGCTGAACAATAGGAGACGGGTTAAATGAATTATGATTTGGTTATATAATGGTATTCTATGCTGTCATTAAAAATAAGTTGTATTAGTGTTTATAATGACAAGGAAAGTTGTTTATGATATAATGATAAGTTTAAAAAACAAGCTATGAAACAAGTTGAATTCGATACTCACTTTATAAAAATAATACATGCACACACCACTCCCTCCCCCCCACACACACATGAATGCACATCGGACAGCACGTGGTCCTGCCTGCCTCTCTTGCTGCATCGCCTACTATTCTCCTGCTACCCCAGCCCCAATGCCCAAGATGTCTTCCTTCTCCCTTTAGCTACACATCCTTCAGATCTTGGCTTAAACATCACTTCCCACAAAGAGGGGTCAGATCCCTATTTTATGTTCTCAGAGTCCCCATAGGTGAAAAGGACATTTTCTGCATAGCCTGGTGAGGGTCATTAGTGCTGCTGACCAAATACAAGGTATTCAGAATTCTGGAAACAAGAAAATATAATTCTCTCACAAATTATAGTATTAATAAACTATTCATTATGATTCTTCTATGTTTTCAGACTTTGCAGATACCTTGTACTTCCGCTTCCCTTCCATCTAGGGACAAGATTGGATCATGCATCCCTTGCCTCCGTGGAGTCAAGTATGGCCATGTGACTTCCTTTTGCCCATGAAATGGGAGCAGAAACATGTATCAATTCCCTGTAAAAGCCTTTAAGAAACAGTCCAGGGAATTCCCTGGCAGTCCAGTGGTTAATACTCAACACTTTCACTGCCATGGGCCTGGGTTCAATCACTGGTTGGGCAACTAAGATCCCACAAGCTCTAATGTCTATTCCCTGCCATGGGCTTGGAACTGTCCAATGGTAAAGACTTAGTCTGCCTTTACTGCTGAGTGAGGGTGACCTGGACAGAGACAAACTCCCATGCCCTACTGGAGTAGGATGGACACATAATGTGAGAGAGAAACAATTCTTTGTTATTTGAGATGACTGAGATGTGGGGGATGTTTGTTACTGCAGCGTAACCCGGTTTATCCTGACTAGTACATGCACTTATTGCAGGTATAGATTTGCATTTGCTAGTGTAATTTTTAATCTCATGGTGCATTGTCTTTTATGTGACAGACATAAGAACTGTACTAGAATATGGAACCTCCACAGTGAAGAAGGTAAACAAAGTCCCCTGCTCTCATGGAGTTTCATTCTGATGAGATAGATCAGGAGAAGATAAAGCAGAGATCTGCCTGAAAACAAGTCACGTGCACAGTATGAGAGCAGAGGGCTCCAGACAGAGGGATGAGTGAATTCAGAGTGGGGTCCTGCTGTTTCTGAGGCTGGGTGCTGGAAGCTGCATGGAGAGTGGGAAGTGGAGGAGATGAAGACCATAGGGGCAGTGGGGGAGGAAAAAATGTCATACAGGACTTTGTAGGCACTGGATAAGTCTTGGGATTTTATTCTGAGTGTGATGGGAAGCTTTTGGAAGGTTTTGAGCAAGGGTATGATATGATAAAGCTCTTTTTAAAAGGGTCACTCTGGTTATTGTTTGGGGAATCAGTTAGAGAGACAGGGAGATAAGGCAGAAATCAGGAAGTCAGTTAGAAGGCAACAGGGGAGGCTGGTTTAGACATGAGTGATGACCTTTGAAGTAGTTTGGAAAATGGAAGAGATAGAGATGAGATTGGTCATGGATTGGATGTGGGGTGTTCAAGAGAGGAATCAAACATCATTCCTAGAAATTGTCCTGAGCAACTAGGCAAATGGTGGTACTATTTGTGGGACAGGCAACATCAAGGGAGGAGAGAGCTTAGGGGGAGGGCTGTGGAAGTGAACTGTTGTATGAATGAATACGAGTGTCCAGAAGATAAAAAAAAGCAGGATGATATACACTAAAATACTGAGTATTTGTAGGTTGTGGATTGCTTTTATTGCCTCTGTGCTTCTCTGTATTTCTAAAGTTTCTATAATGAGCTCACAATAAGAAAAAAAGTTTTTAGAGGTAAGTATTTTTCCAGTTATAATTTGGGGATTGTGGAAGTCCAGGAAACTTCTATTTTTTTTTAAAGATTTATTTTATTTTATTATTTATTTATTTATTTATTTTGGCTGCATTGGGCTTCGTTGCTACACGTGGATTTTCTCTAGTTATGGGGAGTGGGGGCTACTCTTTGTTGTGGTGCATAGGCTTTTCATTGCAGTGTCTTCTCTTATTTTGGAGCACGGGCTCTAGGCACAGCCTTCAGTAGTTGCGGCATGTGGGCTCAGTAGTTGTGGTTCCCGGGCTTAGCTGCTCTGTAGCATGTGGGATCTTCCTGGCCCAGAGACTGAACCCGTGTCCCCTGCATTGGCAGACAGAATCTTAACCACTGCACCACCAGGGAAGCCCCCAGGAAAGTTCTTTAACAACCCTCATCAATCCTATCATGTTTTAAAATTTGTACTTTTCTTCTTCATTCAGCAGTACCCACTCTCTTTGAAATATCTCCAGGGCAGTGATCACTATGGCATGAGAAGGAAGAAATTGAAGGGAGAAAGTATAATTTAGAGAAATAATATTTTTCAGGGTAAAAATGAATTTTTAACTATAAAACTGCATAAGCCTAGCACATGCTTGAGCCCGCCAATTACTCCCTGTTGTTGTTGTTGTTGTTTTTTAAATATTTATTTATTTATTTGGCTGCACTGGGTCTTAGCTGTGGCATGCAAACCCTTAGTTGTGGCATGTGGGATCCGGTTCCCTGGTCAGGGCTCGAACTCAGGCCCCCTACATTGGGAGCTTGGAGTCTTAACCACTGGACCACCAGGAAAGTCCGTCTGCCTGCAGGGCTGGTGCTCTTAAGCCATTATCGCACACTGTCTCAGTGGAGCTAATACACGCTATGTATGTGCGGGCATCCTCTGGGTCCTCGTTTAGGAGAGTGCTTCCTTGTTACCCATCTGCCATTCTGATTGTTGCAAACGCATGCTGATGGAGCACTTCCCAACCGCAAAATTATTGCCAGAGACTGACTCACTGCCTTAACTGCACCTCACCTTTCCAGCACCAGCCACTCCTATGGGCTAAGCAGGGGCGGGTCCCTGGGGGGTGGACTCTGTGACTGCTGCAGGTGTTTCATCCAAACATTTTGTTTTCCAAGTCTGTGACTTTATGGAGGCTATTATCATACCACAAGTTCTTAATGGGAGTTGGATACATGAGTTCTCTCTCTTCCAGTTCTGTTTTATGGAACAGATTCCAGGCACTATGTCTATTGCTACCACACGTGGCTGCCACGTCACGACACAGAGGGAGCTAAGTCACGCTCACAGGTTCACAGACACACGTGTGAAATGCCCTGGGGCAAAGTGTATAGAAACGATGCCTTAATGCACAAAAAGCAGAATGGATCCATTGGGAAGGGGTTGTGATGTGTGATTGCGGACTTCACACATCTTTCCCCAGCCTAAGGGGCCCCTTCAGTGACTGAAAGAGCCCTATGCAAAGGTTGCTAAGGTGGCCCAATAAACCTTCTCCCTCCCACACCCCTGCCTTCCAGAAGCCTTGGGGGAACCATGCAATTAGAACAAGGCAAACATCACACCAGAAATCATGGGAAGAGACAATAAAACGTAGAGCAAAGCTGTAACTTATCCACTCAATTAGAAGAGAAACACAGACCTCCTTATTCCAATTGCCGTTGTTTTGGAGAAAGCCCTCAAACCTCCAATGAAAAATAAGGGCTTCTGCTCCATTTTAGAACCAACCACATAATACATTCCATTTGCTTTTAAAGAATGTATATTGGGAGAAGAGATCCATTATAATAGGCTTACAATTATTATAAGCCTCTAAAAATGTATGTGATATTTTAAATGTGGGAGTTTACACATTTAAATTACATAGGATACTGTATAGCACAGGGAACTATAGTCAATATCCTGTGATAAACCATAATGGAAAAGGATAAGAAAAAGAATGTATGTATATGTATCACTGAATCACTTTCCTGTACAGCAGAAATGAACACATTGGAAATCAACTATACTTCAATAAAATAAATTTTAAAAAATAATAAGTAAAATACATAAGAACTTCCTTTTGCTGCCCCACAACTTCCCAGACGAAGGTGGCACATAGTTACACTTATTTGCATGTGAACCTGTGGATTCTTAGGCAGCCCACTTGCCCACTGCTGTATAACAGAAGGAGACACTGTCCAGGACACCACGCTCATATAAAGGCTGGGGCTGAAATTCACCCGCAGGCTCTGAATGACATTTAAATGGCTGAACATAACATTGATGTTTGCAGTCTGAATACTGTTAAATATTGCAAAGAAAAAACAAAGAGATCTTATTTTCTTGCTTCAGAAGCGTGTCACGTGCTAGGTCTTTCTGGGATGCTTAGCTAGTAATAATATTGAGAAATTGGTTTTTTACTTATGTATTTTTATTTTTTTTAAATTTATTTATTGGCTGTGTTGGGTCTTCATTGTGGCACACAGGCTCATTAGTTGTGGCTCAAGGGCTTTATTGCTCCATGGTATGTGGGATCTTCCTGAAGCAGGGATCAAACCCGTGTCCCCTGCATTGGCAGGTGAATTCTTAACCACTGCGCCACCTAGGAAGTCCCTATTATTTAAAGATCAGCTTAGTGAGACTCTTCAACAACTCTAAAATAGTATTTCACTTATACCTACAAATGTGTGTGTTTAGCAAGGACTTTCAGTAGCAGGGACAAGTGACTGCAAATAACAGTTTAAAAATATTTTTCTTACTCTGTATGTGATACATTATAATCATTCAAAGAAATTCAGAAAATACAGATGAATAAATAAATCACAAAATGTCCTTACAATGGAATACAACACAGTCATGAAAAGGCGAAGACAGAACTTTATGTACCGATGTGGAAAGATGAACATGATAACCGCTGCTGCCACCACAACAATGGCAACAGCTATTAACGTTATTGAAGACCTGCATGTTTCAGACCCTGAGCACTTTGCACACATTGATTTATTTTTCCCCTTAAAACAACACTATGAATAGGTACTATATTCTGAATGCAGATGAATTAATCTCTGTAACTTTCCTACCCAAGGGTAGGACTTTCTGGCTCTTAAGCTTGAGCTGCATTTGGGACTGAAAAGCTGAGTGCCATCTGGCCATGCTGTCCACCTGTAAGTCCCTGTAACCACTTGATGGGCAAAATAGACACAATTTAAGATGTGAAGTTTCAACAAGATATTTCAAAATCAGTGAATATAAGGGGGCTATCAATTCAATAAAGTTCACCCAATGTTCTATGGCAGAGTAGTTCCTCTTGGTGGTCTAGACAGGCCCAAGCATTTGCACTATATATAGATTTTAGCTAGTTCTTAAGAGGCATATGATGGGAACTTCTTAAAATTAATGTTATTTACCTGCTAGGATGTAAATGCTAAAAGGATGTGGTCTACATTATGGACAAGGGCTCTGTAAAATGTGATATTAGAAAATGGAAATTTTACGAGTTCTGGGAACAGAAACAGGTGATGTGAGTGAAATGGGAGAAAATTCTAATTTTTGCTATCTTGCTAGAACTTAATCCAAAGTACTTTATTTTAAAAAATCATGAATAATAGACCTACAACATTCCTGGGTTATTTGTGCTCACTTTGGCTCCCTCAAGTTGCCTGTTCCTGAGAAATAACCCTTCTGCTTAAAACAATGGTCCTTTCCACAGGTGTTCATGGGGTTAGAATCACAGAACTCCTAGCTATCGAGGCACTCAGGGCTGTCAATCCATCTCCCAGCCTGGAGCATGAATTCCTCTTTGTTGAGGGTGGTGGGGGGAGGTTATGTCATCTGGTTTGGAGACTTCCACAGCTCATGGCAGTAGAGTATAGTGGGCAAGACCTCAACAGATTTTGCTTTCAAATGGTCCTCACTAGCTCTGTGACCTTGGGTGTTGCTTAGCCTCTTAAGATTCTGTTCAGCTCGTTTCTAAAATAAGACTACCTCGTGGGACAGTTGGAAGGATTAAACAAAGACATCTCAGTAAAGTCAGTGACTAAAGTGCCTGACACAGCATCAGTAGCTGTCTTTATCCTCACCATCGTCATTACCACCAACATCACAGGGAGGAGTAACCACGAGAGAGTCGTCATGATGGGGGGGTCAGACTCCTGCTGCTGAGGGAGTGATAAGGCTCTAGGGCTACGTTTGATCATAAACCACCCTCTTATCTTGAACTGCGGACCAGTCTCCATGAGTCTGGTCCTTGTGAGAACTCTGTTCCCTCATTGTAAAGGAATTCTTATGGTACCCTTCTTCCATTCTGAAGGCTATTTGACATCAAGAAATCCTGCCTTGTGCAAATGCTTTCTATAGGATGGACAGAACAGAAAACCAAAATTAAATCTATCAAAAAGGGAAACAAGCTGGTTGATTCTGCCCACTTCCCTCCCTCCCCAATTAAAGCCTAATTCTTTAAGTGCAGTATTAACCTACAATGTAATTATAAGTATATGGTGATAAATACTTTCTCATATTTTATTTCATTCAATTCTTACTAGCAAACTTGAGAGGAAGGTAGAGCAGAGCACACATTATCATCCTTGTTCTATAGATTAAGGAAACTGAGAGAGGGAAAGCAACTAATTTGCCTAAGATACACAGTTATTGATAGAAGTAAAATCAGAGTCTCTACCTATAGGCTTCTAGCCTATTGTCTTTTCACTGCACCAGAGACTGGGAACATGTGCAGCCAGTGTCTCACTCTTCACTTGTAACAGACATCATTCATCAACCACCAGACTCTCTCCCATCACCTGAACTTCTGCTCAGAGTCATTCTTGTCACAGTGTTCCAGATAGCCATCACCACTTGAGTATAAGTGACATAGGAATATAACTAACTTATTGGCCATTCCTGGACAAGACTATTTATCATTGATCACATCAGCTAATTCACTTGGTGTATCAAAGCTGGAGGGGAGGATCTTTTCTTAGAAATCTTATGCCAGGTCCTATTTCCAGTGGGTATGTGGTCAACATTGATTGTGTGCAACTCCAGGCCAGAATCCTGGGCATTTTCATATCCCATAACCTGGAATGGAACCTCACACAGATAGACATTGAACCACACTTTGATGGATGGATGGATGGATGGATGGATGGATGGATGGGTGGATGGATGGGTGGATGGGTGGATGGCTTTAGCAATTGAATAGGCCCATAGAAACAGGTCCAGGGTGGGAAAGAGCCTCTACTGCTGATAGTTTTATAAGCTTTCACTTTGGATCATAGCTTGACACCTTTGTGCCTCCTAGGATTGGGCTGTCAATCTAGAAAGCACTGTCCACCTTCCAAACAGTATTTATCTCCATTTATCAGAGGATATTATTAGACATTGTGCTGCAGAGGTAGCGAATTATTTAGGTCTGTGATGAGGATTTGGGGGAAGTGTGTTCTGGCAGGGGAGGGCAGGTCCATGGTCTCTCTATGACTCTGGCCTGATGACAGCTGCTAGCACTCTGCTGAGTGAGCAGTAGCTGGCTGCCAGTCCAGCTACTCCCCGCTGGCTATTTTAAGGACTGCCACGGAGACCCACCATGGACTCATGAAGAAATATCCTCATCAAGGAAGTCCACTGTTTCTCCTCTGTACCAGCTTTGACCTCAGTCACAGAGCCCAGGGATGCACGTAAGTCCAGGAGTCCCTTCCGAGGGCTACCACTGAAAGCCATTTGTGATGGGGCTGAGGATTAGCCATTCCCATGCACTTAGACATCGATCAGGGCGCTGTCCCACTGGCGCCTCAACTTCAGCATTGTTGGTGAGAATTTGAGGTTCCAGTTATTTCCACCTTCCCTGGATTGCTTTCCATTTTAGTTGCCTCTTTCCCAAATAAAGATAAAGGGAATTTGCAAGCAGTCCAGACAGTCACCAAAGAGTCATAGTTTACAAGGACAGTTATTTTTATAAGGATAGGTTTTTTAAAAATAGCATTTCTTTCCTTTACTTACTTTGTGTTTTATACACAGGATCTCTGGGAAGAACTTACAGGACTGGGGAAAGTTTTTGGGCTAAAAACAATTTTTATGGGTTTGGAGTTTATTTACCCTGCAATACGTGCTAGAATTGGTATCAGATATGTATTTCCATTTCCTGTACTCTCTTGGAGAACGGATGTTACAATCTCCTTTGTGGTAATGAAGACTAATAAAAAATACTTAGCGTAGATTTCAGTTAACAATTTTTTTAAGTGAAATAGTTCAAAAATATGAAAAGGCATAGAGAATAAAATTAACCTATGTATCTATCCCCAGCTTAGAAATAAAATATAAATACAGTCAATCTCCCTAGCAATATTCTTCACTCCATCCTTCACCCCTACCCACAAGGGAGTCACTACATAGATTCCTGTGTTTTTCAGTCCCATGCATGCCTTGATGCTATATGTTTGTATTAGTAGACAATAACAATATTTTGCATGCTTTAAAATATTATATAAATGACATCAAGCCAATTGTTTCTTCCTGGGAATAGATTTACTGAACTCATCAACATATATGTGAGATTTTCCCCCCCCATTGGTACATGTAGTTAAAGTTAATTTTTGACATCAAGCAATGGATTTTTCCAGGACCGATTTGAGAGTCAAAGAGGGGAGACTTCTCTAATCCCTAGACCAGGTTAGCTCTCCCTGTTATGGACTTCCATCACACTCTGCTTTTCTCCACAATATTTAATTACACTGCTTTTAATTATTTTTGTTTAATGATCAAATATAAGTTATTATGGATTGATGTCATGTCTGTCTTCCCTGCTAGAAGGTAAGCTTCCTGAGGTCAGGGACCATATATCTCTTGCATACGGCTGTGTCCGTTACACTTAGTTCAGTGCCTGGCACAAATCAGGCAGATGAATGGAGTGGGCTTTCCTGCCGCCAGTATAAAACTCAGCTTCTTAGAATTACACACAGTGTCTTTAGCGATCTGGTTCCCACTTCTGTTTCTGGGCTAAATTCCTGCCCTCTTGTGACCTGGGCCCTGCCCCTTTGTCCCTCTAAAAAGTTTGCAGTTCCTGAATGCCCTTGGGACTCTTGCTTTTGCACACACTGTCTCCTCAGACTGGAACATCTACCCACCTTTGTTTGCCTGTAAAACTTCCTCTCATCCTTCAAGACTCACTTGAAAATGACACCGCCTCCGGGAAGCCATCCACAACAATTTCAAGCAGAATGCAGTGCTCCTCCTCTGTGCTCCCACAGCAGCAGCAGCAGCAAAATTCCCTTGTACTTTATTCATTAATTTATTGAAAAATATTTACTGTGTTCCTATGAGCAAGGACTCTCTCTGTGTTCTAGAGATACAGAGATGAACAAGATTTGATATGGTCCCTTTACAAATAACTCAACAGGATCTATGAAGGCCTTAAATGGGGTGATGGGATACGGTCCTTGGCAGTCTTCTTTAGGGAGGGTAATGGAGGAAGTCCTGTCTGAAGAGCTGACATTTGAGCTGAAACCTAAGAAGATTCGAACGACTCAGTCCGGTGAAGGGCTGTGGCAGTATTTTCTAGAATGCACATCCTCAGGCCCACTGCCCCACCCTGAAGACAGGAATTGCTTAGACGTTATCTGCTTCCCCATGCCAGCTAATGACCATCAAAAGTATTTCATGGGGAATTTCCTGGAGGTCCAATGGTTAGGACTCTGTGCTCTCACTTCCGAGGGCCAAGGTTCCATCCCTGGTCTGGAATTAAGATCCCGCAAGCTGCATGGTGCGGCCAAAAAAAAAAAAAAAAAAAAAAAAAGTATTTCATGAAGGAAGGAAGGAATGAAAGAGCCAAATTATATGGGTTCAGAATGAACCTCAGTTATCAAACAGTTTCCCCTCACATGAAATATTCATATCAACCCAAATCAGGCCCTTCCAGGTGCTAACAGCTGTGGGAAGAAAGGAATTCCATTGAACCTGCGACCAGGTGATACTCAAGTGCAGAGGGAAAGTGGTTTGCCTTGTTGTGGAGTCTGTATGAATGAGTAGAATCACCCGTGCAGACACTTAGCACCAGGCCTGGAGGCTGCTCCATCGTCACTACTTGTCATTAATATTTCCACAGCAGTAAAGATAATTATCCCCGATGGAGAGGTTAGCACGAACCAGCACGGTCTCACTTACTTCTCATTTTGCTCCCATTATTATCTCTGAGAAAACGGAGGCTCATGGAGACCTTACAACTGGTAAAGATGAAGCCTGGGCCCGCCAGAGTCGTCTCACTCGGACGCCTGAGCTCTTAGTCCTGCGACCCCAGGCCCACTTCAAGGGCATGTAACCAGCGCAGTTGTACAAGGCTCTATGTTTGGAAGCGCCCTGTGCTTGTTTTAATGCTCTGCTGTTGCCATCTTGAAATTCTTCATCGTTTTTGAACCAGGGGATCCACATTTTTATTTTGCACTGGGCCCTGCAAATGATGTAACTGGTCCTGCCTATACCATGCAAGGTCGTGGAACAATACATTGGAGATGGTGAGCATCCTGATTTTTTGATAACCCTGCATCAACTCTTGTATGAACTGAAGCTGGAAACATGAACTTTCCTCACGAGCTCTGTGTTCCAATCTGAATTTTTTTTTTTTTTTGCTGCACGGTGCACAGCTTCCCTGACCAGGGATCGAATCTGGGCACTCAGCACTGAGAGCGTGGAGTCCTAACCACTGGGCTGCTAGGGAATTCCCCTGTAAAAGCCCTTTTTTTTTTTCTTTTTTTGCCTATAAAAGTTATACAGACAAATACTGTAGCAGTTAGGGAGATTATAGTTTTATCTACAGTGGAACAAGTTTTTATAAGGACAAAGTTAATTATGTTGTATATATAAAGCTGTGTCCTCTATATAAACTTTTGTATCCTGTTTATAAATTTCCCTGTCCTTACAATGATTTTTAGACTCAGTCTCAGATGGATGCCTGAAGAGAAAAATCCAAGAATTTGTAGCACCCACGGGGATTTTTTGTTCTGCTTGTGGTCTACTTTTGCTCAATTACATGCTAGATAAGCATCTTTGACTTTTAACTAAAATATTAACCGTACATGTTGTGAAATATTCTTACTCTTCCTGGTATATGTCACTCTCATTTGGAAAAGGTGATTTAGCTTATGTCTTTTTAAAAAAATTTTTATTGAAATATAGTTGACTTACAATGTCGTGTTAGTTTCAGATGTACGGCAAAGTGATTCAGTTATACATATATATAATATATACATATTCTTTTTAAATATTCTCTTGCATTAGAGGCTATTACAAGATATTGAGTAGAGTTCCCTGTACTATACAGTAAGTCCTTGTTGGTTATCTATTTTATACATCGTAGTGTGTATACTTTAATCCCAAACTCCTAATTTATCCCTCCCCCCCTTTCTCCTTTGGTAACAAGTTTTTTTAAGTCTGTGAGTCTATTTCTGTTTTCTCAGCCATAAAAAAGAATGAAATAATGCCATTTGCAGCAGCACGGATGGACCTCAGTATTATCATACACACTAAGTGAAGCTAGCCAGAAAAAGACAAATAACATATCATAGTGCTTGTATGTGGAACCTAAAAAATGATAAAATGAACTTATTTAGCTTCTGTCTTGCACATTCCTTCTGATGTCTCTAAATCCAGCCCATCTGCCCTCAACCCCCTTCCCTTTGCTGAAGCTGAGACTAGCTCTAGTGGGGTTTACCACTTGATCCCTCATGCTGGTGATCCCTGGGCCCTCTCTTGCCATGAAAAGACTCATATTGTGGAGGTTGCAGTGTTGTGGGCTGGTCAGGTAACTTCTGTTACTTAGCAACTTTCTCCTGCTTTGTTAAGTTGGGCTGTTCAATCTCCTTAATGAATAAGAGCATCAAGCCAGGTAATTGATGCCTGGACGTTTAGCTCATGAATAATTGACTGTCTGGGTAATCCTAGATACATTTCCTCGATCAGATTGTACAATGGAACAGTCATGTCATAGCCAGTGTTGAGTTTTTTTGGTTTTTTTGTCCTAATCGGTTTTATGATGTCAGAAATCTGCTTTCTTGACCCAAAGGCTCAGGTGAACAATGAAAGCAGTGATCCTCCTAGGGCTGGGACATGCTTCCTCTTTCCTGTGTGAGAGCTCAGCATTGCCCGTGGAGTTTGAGCTTAGAAAAGTTTCAGCTCTTCTTGTTTATCTTTTTGGGTATCTTTTCCCACATACATCGGGAAGGCAATGTGGTCTGAAGGGGAGGAGGGAACTGGGAATTGGATTTCCTGGGCAATGCCAATCACTTACTCTGCACCTCTAGGCCAACCTTAGCTTGTCTGACTTATTTATTCATTGATGCATTCATTCAACACATGTTTTGAGTACCTCCTGTGTGCCAGGCATTGGAGATTCCATGAAAAGTAAGGTTGACTTTGTCTGCTTTCATGGAGCTTACATTCTAGCGAAAGCACATGAGTGATAAACATGTAAACAAGCAAAGGAGCAAGTCATTTTCAGAGAGTGGAAGACCTAGGTTGAAAAACACAAATGGAGTAATGGAATAGAAAGTGATCAGTGAGGGGATGGGATAGATGGAAGTCATTTTTATTGGGTGGTCAGGGAAGTCCTCTCTGAAGTGCTGACATTTGAGCCAAGAACTGAATGACAAGGAGGAACTAGCCAAGTAAAGAAATGGGGGGAAGAAAATTCTAGATAGAGGAACATGAAGGCAGAGGTTTAGAGGTAGGAAAGGGTTTAGCATGTTTGAGGGACATAAAGAGGACCATGGGCTAGAACAGAATGATGGGGAGCACAGTACGTGGTGAGGTTGAAGCCCCCCACCTTTGATACCTTTCAAGATCACAAAAGCAATGTGTGGCCTCCTTAGACATGAGGGCCTGAATGAGGGATATGGATGGAGCTAACTTTTTCAAAATACATGCCTCATCAACAGTGCAGGCAGTGCCATTCTTCTCTATAAAAATCAGGTGCCGTCAAAACTCAGCTCAGGTTAGTTCATTTATTCCACACATATTTACTGAGCTTTAGGCAGGGTTTGTAACACTAGGTATATAGGAGGAACTAAAGCCACATCCCTGCCCTCATCAGACATATTCTATTTGAAAAATAGGCAATAAAAAAAGTAAAATACACATATGTCGTATAAAGTATATAAGATAATGAGCGCTATGGAGACAAATAAAGCGGAGAGGGGCAGAGAAATGCAGGAGGGGGGCGAGAGAGTTGAAATGTTAAAGAGAGCAGTCAGGGAAGGCTTCACGAAGAAGAGGACAGTTGAGCTGTTCCCTGAAAGGAGCGTGAACGTGAGCCCTGCGACAGTCCAGGGAGGGGAGTTCCACACAGCGGGAGCAGCAAAAGCACTGCTTTTTTTTTTTTCTGGAAAACCTCCCTGCCACCAGCCTGCCTCTAGCCTGGGCTGTGTCCCCATTTGTGAGGCTTTTATCAAAATATGTATCACTCTCCTGCTTCAAACCTTGCACGGCACTTGGAATAAAGCATATGTTTCTTACCATGGCTTACAAGGTCCTATTTAACCCCTTCACCTCTCCAAACTCATCTCCCTTTCCTCTCCCTCTTTTCACTGGCTCCAGCCACAGTGGCCTTCATCCCAGTCTTTGAACATGCAAACTCATTACCTAGAAACTCTCCCCAGAGCTTCTCCTATGGTTGGTTCCCCCTTCTCTATAAGGTCTTAGCAACTCAGAAAAGGCTTCTCTCACTCCACAAATCCTCTGCCCATTCCCTATCACATAGCCACTTCCCACTCAGAGCCGTTATCAAAGGCTCAGCTATCCGGAAGACCTACCACTTATTCACAGAGGATATAGTCGTTTCCTATTGTGCTGAACCTGGCCCATTATGTATAATATGCTCTTTGGAGAAGAAGGAGGTTATAAATGTGAAATGAAATGTAACAGAGTGCCCACCTACCATATCATGAGGCTTACAGCCCTTTAGAATATTACATTCACTTCCAGATCCTTCTATTTACCACCAGACCTGATTTTGAATTTTAAAAGACTCCTCTGCAAATGCATGTAAAAGTCTCTACACTGCTCAGGAAGTAGGACGCAAGAGCAGAAGAAATAGATGAACTGTCATTTTCACAGGAAAAAAAAGGTATGGAAAACCAGTAGAAAAGAGCTTCCAGGTTCCTTTTTATTTCTAATCAACTAGAACCTGAATGCTGATCCCACTGATAAGGCCAGATCTTCACTGTCCTATTTGCTATACTAAAAAAGTTGTTAGAGAAATATAATAAATTATAAATATACATGAGAAGAAGTAGAAGGGGGTAGTATTTGCTTATAGCGTTTTTTATTGTTTGTAAAGTGATGAATTTTAACAAAGACAAAGCAGCTATCTGTAAAACCCTTCTGGACTAATGTATTATATTATGTCAATGCTAAGGCTGAATTATGTCAAAAGCTGAGATAATCTTTGACCCCAGTTGACCCAAATGGGTTAGACCAGACAGAAGACATGGGTCTTGGAAGATGAGGTCACCATCACCACCACCACCACCACCACTACCACCAGCACAGCCATCATTTCTAAATCCCAGAAATGAATCCACTAGGGAAAGGTATCTTGGTGCCCCAGAATGGCAACTCTTTCAGTAGTGCTGTGTTTAGGGCCACAGGACAAACAAAAAAACCATAGACACATATTTATCCTTCAGCTCAAATTTAATGGTGGAGTAAATAGGTGACTGTGTGAGTTTCTTTTATTGCACTTTCTTTTTCCTCACCATGCAGCATGTGGGACCTTAGTTCCCCAACCAGGGATGGAACCTGTGCTGCCTGCATTGGAAGCGCAGAGTCTTAATCACTGGACCACCAGGGTTTTAAACCCACTTTTGGAGGGTACATTACCAGAGCATGGGAAATTCAAGAACTTTCAAAAGGGAGCTGGACCGTTTCTCCTCAGTAAGGAATGCCCATCCTTGGTCTCTCAAGGAAAAGAAAGGAGGGTGTTTAGATAGGGAAGGTTCTGTCTGCCCCACTTCTGGACAGAAAGCTGCTCACGCATGGCGCTATTGGAAGGAACCCAAATGAAGGAAGAGGGCCATGGGGGCTGTTCTTTGTCCCCCAGCCTGTCCACCCTCAGCCTGCTAGGGAAGCACACCCACTCCCCATTTCCAAAGGTTCAATCCTGAATGAATCATTCACTGTTATTTCCAGTTTGGTGGATTTTTTTCTTTTCAAATTCAGGAGACCCATGAATTATTCAGGGCTCTGGGATGATCTCAGGCGGTGACACCTCTGTAGGTTTGTATGGCGTTTCTGAAGGGAAACCATCTGGCCTTCCTTAACTTGTTCATCCCTGGGCTTCTCTCCCGGCTTGTAAGGTGTGGCGGCCACAGAGAGAGCCAAAGCCATCAATATTTCACGGCCTTAATTAAAGTAAGCCGAGAGCCGCGGGCCTCTCGCAACTGACTTCGTTTTCCAAAACAGGTGCCTGACGTCTTGCGCAGGGGGCACACACAGGGAAACGGGCGTCTGGCTAAAGTTGGGGTGGAGGAGTGAGGGAGCACAAGATTTCATTTACCAGGACGTTCCGGAGTTATAAGCCGGCCAGTGAGGTGCAGTATCTCTCCTGGCGCTGGCAGCAGGGCAGGAAAGAGGGAAGGGGGGCTGCCTTTGAGCTCTTTTTGGACAACCCTTGAAAGGGACTCGACATTGGGCAGCCGGGAACTGTAGCCTGACTTTGGGCTGCATCCGCAAGTGTAATGTGGAATAGCTTCTGGGCCCCAGCGAAGGCTTCCCAGAACAAGGGGCGAGGCCGGGGGCGGTGGCTTTGGTGCAAGTGTCTTTGCTGCTGCCGCCCCGCCCCCTTCCCGCGCGGTCCCCAAGTGCCAAGGCCCGCGCCGCCATGCAGCCCTGCGGGCAGGAGAGCCGGGAGCCCTGCGATTTATACATCTATTAATTACCTCCAGCATGGAAGGACTGCCTATAAATACAGTGGCACTTTAGATAAAACTTTCATGCAGCTATTTAGATCCTTTAAAATATAAATGATTTCCTCTAAATTTTTTATCATAAATCAGGGCATGGAGCTAGGCGACAAGACGCCGATTTCCCCCCTGATGGGAGCAAAGCCTTCACTTGTTCTCCTTCTTTCTTTTTCTTTTCTACCTTTCTTTTACTTCTACTTTTTTTTTTTTTTTTAATTTACTGAGGCTTGTTAATGGCTCTGCTTCTCTTTGCTGGATCCAGGGCTTAAAGGGAAGTGAATAAGGGGCAGGAAGTTTCATCCTATTTTCCTGAAGGCTGTCTAGTATGTACAGGAAAGCTTGTGGTCTCTGGGCAGCAGGCCTGAGTTCAAATCCTATCCCTGCTACTTATTCCTGTGTGACCTCAAGGAACACATTTAACTTCTCTGACTGAGCCTCAGGGCTCCCCTCTGTGAAATAGAGGTAATAGTAGTACCTACCTCATAGAGAGGGTGGCTGTGAGGATTAAGTGACGTAATGCACAGAACCAGGCTTGCAAAGTAAGAGCTCAAGGAACAATGAGCTGTGCACTGATAGACAAGTTACTTCACCTCTCTGAGCCTGTTTCCTTATCTAGAAAGAAAAGGTGGCAAGGGACTTCCTAGGTGGTGCAGTGGTTGAGAATCCGCCTGCCAATGCAGGGGACATGGGTTTGATCCCTGGTCCAGGAAGATCCCACATGCCATGGAGCACCACGACTATTGAGCCTGTGTGCTGCAACTATTGATGCCCTTGTGCCCAGAGCCTGTGCCCCGCAACAAGAGAAGCCATGGCAATGAGGAGTCCACGCACCACAATGAAGAGTATCCCCACTCACTGCAACTAGAGAAAGCCCGTGTGTAGCAACGAAGACCCAATGCAGCCAACAAATAATAAATAAATAAATATATTAAAAAAAAGAAAGAAAGAAAAGGTGGCAGAATAACGCTCATTTCTAGGGAGTATTACGAAGACTGAATAAGACAACAGCAGACTCTAAGCTTCTTGACGCAGGGGCCACGCAGCTCTTGTTTATCATTGGGTCTCCAGACCTAGCATGTGCCGGCCGGCCACAGAGTAGGTGCTCAGCAAGCATTTGATGAATACACAAAGCAACAGAGGCCCCTGCTTTTCTTATAGAGCACACTGCAGAACCCATCAGACTGTGGTTTCCATTTATGGCGAGGGATTTGGCTTCTACCCTTTCCCCAAGATCCACACTGGAAAGGCCTATGGAGCCTGTCTCCCTCACTCTCTTGTAGTGATAAGGAAACTGGGGCTCAGAGCCCACGAGTGACTTGTTCAGGGTCACATAGCAGGTTAGTTGCATATCCACGTTTGAATCTATGCCTCCTGTGCTCTGTCCACCACTCCTTGCTGCCTCTTCACAGCCAAGCTGACTGGGTAAAAGAAATGGCCTAATCCTTTGGCCATGGAAGCAGTGACAACTAACTAGGCCACAGGGGGATTGAGTTTATGACTTTGAACTCTGAGACACCTATGGACTGGAGAAGAGGAAGGCATGTGCCAGAACCATGTGTGTCTTGAGTGCACGTTCTTGAGGACAAGCACAGAGCTGGCCAGGCTGCTCACGACACACATGATAATGTCTCGAGCTCAAAGATGAAGACACAGGGGACCTACATAGGGTGTGGAGGGGGTAGTATGGAAAAGCCAAACACTAACTGTAGGAAGTTGTTAGGAAGAGTGGCCTGGGCCATGACACCTCAAATTCAGACCATTGACCTGGATTCCCCATGAAGCTGAGGACTAAACTCAGAAAACTTGGGGTCTCTCTCCTCCACTCTGGACCACTGCACCCAATTCCTGCACAACCACTGGAAGTAGACCTCATCCTATCACTGTCTTGCTTAAATGCTCTGGTGGCTCCCCACTCTCCTTGGAGCAAAACCCAACCTCACTGCAAAATCCAGAGCCTGCCATTGCCCACGTTCTCCGTTTTCCCACCACACTCCCCCCGCTCTAGCCTTCCTGCTCTTCCTTGAACACCCCAAGCTCACTCCCACCGCAGGACCTCAACATGTGCTGTTCCCCTTATCTTCCATTTTCTCCTTCAGGCCTTGGCTCAAAGTTTCCTCCTCCCCTTTCTGTCCATGCCTTTTCTGTTCCATCACTCTGGCTTTTTTTGTCTCTGCAGCAGCTATCACTACTGGAGGCTATCTTTTTTTTTAAATTAGTTAATTAATTTATTGGCTGAGTTGGGTCTTTGTTGCTGCACACAGGCTTTAGTTGCGGAGAGCAGGCTTCTTATTGCGGTGGCTTCTCTTGTTGTGGCACAGGGGCTCTAGGTGCATGGGCTTCAGGAGTTGTGGCACATGGGCTCAATAGTTGTGGCTCATGGGCTCTAGAGCACAGGTTCAGTAGTTGTGGCTCATGGGCTTAGTTGCTCCGAGGCATGTGGGATCTTCTCAAACCCGAGTCCCCTGCATTGGCAGGCGGATTTTTAACCACTGCGCCACCAGGGAAGCCCATGGAGGCTACCTTTTTTATTGGTCATCTTCTGCTGAAGGATCAGCTCCAAGGGGATAGGGGTCATAAGTGAAAGTCGGGGACTGTCTCTTTGCAGCTAAATTCCTATCTCCTAACATAGTGGCTGCCACAGAGTAAGCGCTCAATAAATGTCTTCAGTGAAAGAATGCATGATGCAGAAGGGCTCTCGGGGAATCCCTTGGCTCGGTCCCCTCACTTTTCAGATAAGGAAACAGAGGCTGTTCCTGGAGCCCTACTGTCTGAGAGCCAGTGCTTGGTCTGCGGGGCACCCCAGGGGAAGGGGAGGGCCCCTGGCACGTGCCGGTCCCTCACAGATGCTTGGCCCTGGGCTCCTGAGTCCCTCTGGGCATCTCGGATCGTCTGAGGCCGCGCAGACAATGCGAGGCAAGCGGCCGACAGGCGAGTCCGTAGCAGCTGCGCAGGCGGCTGGTACATGTGAGAAGGTTGTGAAAGGAGACGAGAGAAAGAGAGAGGAAGGCGAGGAGGGCGGCTGCGAACACCTGGCCAGGCAGCCCCGCCAGCTGCCTCCCCACGATGGCATCTTGAGTTCGGGCCGTCCTATCAGGACCATCTCCCATTCCACCCCTTTTCTCTCTCCCCAACTCTGGAAGGTGGGGCTTGGCCAGGGATGGAGATGGGAGGGGGTGGCTGCTGGCTTCTCCTTGTGGCCTTAGCCGGAAGCATGCCTGGAGCAGGGCCAGACTCAGCCTCTGGAAGCATGGCCTTCTGAGAAAAGAAGTGAAAGCCAGCCCACTCTGCTCCCTCAGCCCCTGGACTTGGGTGGTGGGGAAACTGGTGGCAGCCCAGGATGTTAGTCAACTTTCAGCATGGGCTTGGGGGTCAGATACCTGGGTTCTTAGTCCCCCCTCTACCTTGCTTAACTGCCTTCAGGCAATGCAATCGCTCGTGCCTCAGTTTTCTTATCTGTAAAGTAGAGAGAATGACACCAACCTCACAGGCCTGATGTGGGGATTCAGTGTGTAATACTTCTAAAGCTCTCAGCCCAGAGCCTGGCATGCAAGGAACCACCCCACACATGGCACTGCTTGTTGTCACCACCATCACAGGCCAGAGCCTCAGGGAGGATACATTCATGCATTCATTCATTCATTCAAATTATCACAGTAAGCTCCTGCCTTGTGTCTCTACCTGTAGACACAGCAACAGATAAGACATCCTCAAAGAAGTCCCAGGGTTCTTTGAGAGGCAGAGACCCTAAAACATCATGTTCTTCCCAAGATATAAGAGAGGAAGATGCAAAAGACTCAAAGAAGGAAAACTCTTTCTTCGAGTCTTGGTGAAGCTTACGTAATTAAACCATGGCTTTAACATCATCATCGCATAACAAGTGTCCAGAGCAAGCCTTTTTTTTCCTTTTTCTTTTTTTTTTAAGCTCTTTATTGGAATATAATTGCTTTACACTCTTGTACCAGCTTTTGAGGTACACTAAAGTGAATCAGCTGTATTTATACATATATCCCCATATGCCCTCCCTCCCACGACTCCCTCCCACCCTCCCTATCCCAGCCCTCTAAGGCATCACCCATCATTGGGTTGATCTCCCTGTGTTATGCAGCAGCTTCCCACTAGCTAGCTATTTTACATTTGGTAGTGTGTATATGTCAGTGTTACTGTCTCACTTCGTCCCAGCTTCCCCTTTGCCCACCCACCGCCCCCCCCTCCCCCGCAGCAAGTGTTTTGAGTTGATGGTCCCAGACCACCTGCAGGCAAATCATGGATGTCTATTAAAAAGCACCTTAGTCCTTGTAGTCAAATTTCTGTCTATGGTCCTAGGATGCTCTATTTTAAAAGGTCGCAGATGATTCCTACTCATAGTAAAGCTGAAAACCATTGGCCTGCAGGGAAACTGCCTCTCCCTGCCCGCACCACCCCCCTCCCAGCATTCCTATAGGGCTAGTCCTTCTGGAGGACATAGTGCTTTGTGTACTGACTTAGAGTTACAGGTAGCAATTCTGTTGTCCCCACTAGACTCTGAGCACCGCAGGCAGTGTGCTCCATACCTGCAGAAACTATCGCAAGGCCCAGCAGTCAGTAGGTACTCTGAAATGACTGTAGCAGGAATAAAATGCCCCTTTTAGTGTCCTTTACATAAGTGCACATGTGGTCCTTCCTTGGCCCCTCAGACAGATTTTGTTTGGCCCATACGTGGTGTGTGTGTGTGTATGTGTGTGTATTTTAACTGTAATTTAATGCCATGGGGGTGAGGGTAGGGACATGTGCTCTCCCGTTAATCACAGTTCCAATCCTCCCTTTTATACCCCCAGCTAATTAATTTTACCAGACTTGCCCCTGTCAGAATTTGTTTGCAAATCCTGTTCAGCTTAGAGGATATTGTCAACTGCGTTCTGGGGTTCTCCTTCCAGCTGCTCTCTGAATAGCCTTTTCCTTCATTTTTCTCCAGTCTGTTATCTCCAGGGCCTTCTCAGTAAGACTGGTCCCTAAGGACAGGTGTCATCTTACTGCTGGCTGCTTAGAGCTGCTATTAGACCCTCTTGAAGGGAACGGTGGGAAAAACCCAGGGAACACAGGCTGCCTGACGCAAGCATGGGTTTTGACTTGTGATCCTAATGCTTCAGGATGCTGGAGTGGGGGCTGGTGAGCCGAAGGTCAGCACTGGAGGTCTAAGGGGGCTAGTTGATTTTGTTCTGTCTCTGACCCCTGCCGGACCTCGACCCTGGCTGGTATCTCCCAGGCCCCAGAGGGGACAAAGCAGGGAAGAATGGATGTAGGTGGGCCTTTCCCTCCATTTCTGGGAGTTCAGCTTCATATACAACTAGGGTCTCAGGGCACCACAAGGCCAGGCGAGTTACAGATTCTTCTCCCTGAAGGATCCAATATCGCCAGCTTTTGTCCCCCCTTTCTCTTCTGGCTTCTAGTATTGGGCAGAAAACAAGAATGAATGATCCTAAATGCTGTTGAGTGGTAAAATAATGCTGCATTTAGCTTCTCGGGAGTTGAGGATACCTGCAGAGAAGCTCCTGACTTGCTCAAAATGTATTTCACTTAACCAAAATGGTAGTCTTTTGCTACAGCTGGAAGCACTTAGCAATTATCTAGTGCAGCCCTCACTTGTGGGTAAATTGAGGCCCACCAGGGTCACACAGACTCAGTGTTCGAATGCTGTCCCAAGCCCAGCCCTCCTGGGGCACATGGTTCCACTGTGTACTCTGTATTTCAAGAACCCCACCGTCCTTGCTCTGTGTCTTGTGCACGGATCGTGCATGGATCTACATCCCCTCCACTGCAGAGCAAGTTAGCAGTCAGTTTCCTGCAGTGGATTTTACACTGTGATTCCATGAGGGTACGGATGGTGTCTGATTCACATCTGCATCCCAGCACTCACCACAGGGGTCTGGTGCAAAGCAGGTGAACAGAAGAGAGCAAGGAACCAGTCTGCACCTGCAGACAATCCTTTCTCCAGAGAGAAGACCCAGGCCACTCCTGCTCCCAAAAGGCTTTCTCTTTAAGTTGAGGGAGGAAGAAGAGAGGAACGTTCATTCCATGATTTCAGGGTGCCAGGCATTGTGTCAAGTGCTTATCTCAGCACATTCCTCGCAACAATCAGTGGAGGAGAAACTACCATGTCCATTTAACAGATGAGGAAACTGCAGGGCACAGACACAGAGGCTCCTGGCCTCTCTGGAGCAAGATCAAAGGGCAGAGCCTGCGCCCCAAGCATTAGGTTGTGAGGAAGTTGACTCAGTGCTCCTCTTTCTACTCCGGCTGGAACCATCTTCACCAGAACCCAAGAAGGCAGACAGCAACGCAATTCCCATTTTAGAGCTCAGGAAACCGAGGCTCAGAAAGGGTTAGTGAAAGGCCCGCACGTGGCTTCCCGCACCTGGGTTGATCCTTTCCCATGGTTGGAGGACGGGACCCAGGCGAGGAGGTTGGTTCCGATGCGGAAAAGAGTTATTGACAGGACCCGAGAGTTTGGGGGGGGGGGGCTACCTGGCAGGGCTTCCTCTTAGGCTTGGGGGTGTCCCCTTTCACCCAACCCCCTTAACCTTCTGGGAATCCTGACTCACACCCGCAGGGGCGGGGTCCTAGCTCACAGCCTGCCTGGATCACTGAAAGCCGAAGGCCGCTCCGCAGTGGAGGCGGTGTCTGTGGCGAGGTGGGCTCAGCTGGGCGCGCAGGGCTTCTCTCCCAGCCCAGAGGGTGGCGCGGCCGCGGTCCCAGGATTCCGCATGCATTATTCACGATGTTTACTAGAGCAGGGAAAGGAGAGGAGAGAAGAGGGAAGGAGAGGGGAGCAGAGAGGGGAGAGGGGGCGGGGCGGTACTAACCCCGGGGCACGCAGGTCCCGAAACTTCGGGAAGGAAGACGAAGTAGCTAAGTGGTCAAGAGCCTGGGAGATCAGACGTGGCGCCTGGCACACAGCAGGCCAACAGTAAATACGTGTGTAACGGATAACGATGACGAACGAGTGAGTGAATGGCTTTGCTCCCAACCAGTTATGTTGTCTTGGGCTTAACGCCTCTGAGCCCGCGTTTTCTTCGTCTGTGAAATGGCATAACAGTATCTATTCCATAGGGTGTGAGGACACCATGAGCTAACCCTCTAAACGGCCTAGCACCTGTTAGGAGCTCCAAAATGAAAGCTATTGTTTTGGGGAATGGGGCTTGTAAGCGTCAGCGACCCACCAGAAGTCCAGTGACCGACTCCCAAGGCCGGTGGGCAGTCCTAAAAAATACTCTGTAAGATTCTTCAGACTGGCGGGTTGGGGAAAGCGGGAGGCGGGCAAATTGTCTTTCTCAATCGAAGGCAAGAAAGACAAGTGCGGGGAGGAAACCTCAGGCCTCCTGGACTGGACAGGCAGTTCCTTTCCCCACCTCCACCCCGGCGGCGGCCGATTGGGAGGTGGAAGTCACCTGGGGCTCATTCTGGTAGTTTCTCATCCTCCCCGGAGCCCGTCTGGGCGATTGGAGGCGCCTCTTCGCTGAGCGGCGGGGCCGGACTCTGGTGGACAGCACGGGCGTGGGGCCAAGAGCGCCCTGGAAATGGGCAGTTTGGCGGCAGCCGGGCCGACAAAGTGTGTGTGTGTGTGTGTGTGTGTGTGTTGGGTTGGGGTAGGGTACGGTCAGCTTCCTGGCCCACGGGTTGTGCGAGTTGGGACAGGATGGAGAGGTTTCGGACTTGGTGGGGGGGGGGGGGGGGGGGAGGGAGGTCCGAGAAGAAGAAAGAATCCGGAAGGTCTGCGGGTTGGAGCCGGGCGGGGCGGACGGGGAGAGGCCAGGCCCGGCGGGGGTATAAATGCTGTGGCGGGGGCGACGGGGGCCCCGCGCAGAGAGGCGCGCGGAAAGCTGCTGCCTGGCCTCGCCTCCCGGGCCGCCCCTGCGAGTCCCGGGCGCGTGAGCACGCCTGCGCGCGCCCGGGCCCTTCCTGGCAGGCTGCTTGTAAGATGAGTGAAGAAGCAGGTGGGGGAGAGGGGAGGCAGCGAGCGAGAGGGCGAGGGGAGCGCGGGCGCTGAGCGGCGCTCACTTGGAGCGCGGCGAGCCAGCGAGAAGAGCCTGATCCATGTCCCTCGCTGCCTCCCTGCCCGGCGCGCGAAGATGATGGCCATGAACGCCAAGCAGCCTTTCGGCATGCACCCGGTGCTTCAAGAGCCCAAA
Source organism: Hippopotamus amphibius kiboko (assembly GCF_030028045.1). Classification (NCBI taxonomy): domain Eukaryota; kingdom Metazoa; phylum Chordata; class Mammalia; order Artiodactyla; family Hippopotamidae; genus Hippopotamus; species Hippopotamus amphibius. The sequence goes on along the minus strand of NC_080186.1, from coordinate 155,877,491 downwards.
TTCTCCAGCCTGCACTCCGGCTCCGAGGCCATGCGCCGAGTCTGTCTCCCAGCCCCGCAGGTACGTAGTGGAGCATAATTACCGCTCTAAGGCACATTTTTTGACAGGCACTTGCTTCATGTTTTTTTCATGTCGCCCAGAACAATCGCCGCTGTCTGAACCCCTCTCCTTGTCTCCCCCGCGCTCTCTCCCGGCGCGCGCTCTCTCTCTCATTCATGTCTCTGATCCACACGTCTGTTCCAGCGGAGCCTCTGTCTCCGTATTAATTTTTATGACCTGGGCTTTGAGGAGAGGCATCTCGGTTGCTTGAAAATGTGTTTTAATCCTGAGTTGACAGAATTCCCCACTGACCGTGCTGTGCGCCTTCTCGCTTGCAGCTGCAGGGTAATATATTTGGAAGCTTTGATGAGAGCCTGCTGGCACGCGCCGAAGCTCTGGCGGCGGTGGATATCGTCTCCCACGGCAAGAACCATCCGTTCAAGCCCGACGCCACCTACCATACCATGAGCAGCGTGCCCTGCACGTCCACTTCGTCCACCGTGCCCATCTCCCACCCGGCCGCGCTTACCTCGCACCCGCACCACGCAGTGCACCAGGGCCTCGAGGGCGACCTGCTAGAGCACATCTCGCCCACGCTGAGCGTGAGCGGCCTGGGCGCCCCCGAGCACTCAGTGATGCCGGCGCAGATCCACCCGCATCACCTGGGAGCCATGGGCCACCTGCATCAGGCCATGGGCATGAGCCACCCACATGCCGTGGCGCCTCATAGCACCATGCCCGCATGCCTCAGCGACGTGGAGTCGGACCCGCGAGAGCTCGAGGCCTTCGCCGAGCGCTTCAAGCAGCGGCGCATCAAGCTGGGGGTGACCCAGGCGGACGTGGGTGCGGCTCTAGCCAACCTCAAGATCCCCGGCGTCGGCTCGCTCAGCCAGAGCACCATCTGCAGGTTCGAGTCTCTCACTCTTTCGCACAATAACATGATCGCCCTCAAGCCGGTGCTCCAGGCCTGGCTGGAGGAAGCCGAGGCCGCCTACCGAGAGAAAAACAGCAAGCCGGAGCTCTTCAATGGCAGTGAGCGGAAGCGCAAACGCACGTCTATCGCGGCACCAGAGAAGCGCTCACTGGAGGCCTACTTCGCTATCCAGCCGCGGCCCTCATCCGAAAAGATAGCGGCCATCGCCGAGAAACTGGACCTTAAAAAGAACGTGGTGAGGGTCTGGTTCTGCAACCAGAGACAGAAACAGAAACGAATGAAGTACTCGGCTGTCCACTGACTGCGGTGGGGCGCAGCGTCCGGGGCCGGGAGAGCTGAGTGTATATCCCTCTGGAGTTGGGGGGGAGACGGTTATGGGGGCTCCGAGACGTTCCCTGGCAGGTCAGGCTCTGTCCCCCGAAGTCACAGACTTTCCCCTTTATCCTGGCCTTCTCTTTCCCTTCTTTCCTTTCTATTCCCACCAAAAAAGTTTGGACGCCAAGAGAAAAATTTATGAAAGGCAGGCCTGGAGGGACTTGTGCTGTCCGTGGTGCTGAAAATGCCCCTCGCGCGCACGGTTGCGCGACCTCAGGGCGGGAGCCCAAACGCGGGGGGATAGTCAATTGGCCCGAACGCATGACTCTGGGGTGAAGGCACCACTTTGCTAAGCGCTATTAGACAGGGGTGAAGGGATGGGAAGGAAGTGACAAGTAATAATACAAAGTCTAAGTGGGGCACAAACATGTACTGGAGATTTATTTAGAGTATATAAAATACATGTATGTTTCCAAAGGATAGCCTTATACTCCCTTTCCCACCTGAATTTTATCCATCTCATCCTTTGGTTTGCTGCAAGTTCTCTACAGTAGCATGGATTAGGTTCAGGGAAAATGTGTGGGGAGTTGTGGGCTCTGAGCTGTTCTCCGCCATTAGATGGCCTCCAGAAAAAGTGGGCCCAATTCAGCGACCGAAAATGCTGGGATCTGTAGCAGCAGCCAACCCCTGCTGTGGCCCATCCGCCACGATCTGCTGGTGTTTGAGGGGTAATGACCGCTTGCAGAAAAGCAGGGGATTTGTAGTGTTCCCGTCGGACTGAGGACTCTCTGACCCCAGCTCGCTGTTCCAGCCAGGCTCCCAGAGCATGGTAGAGGCAGCTGCTCGAACGAAAGTAACTGTAACTTTTCCGAATCATATGCAAGTCCTTCTAACACGTCTCACTTCGTTGCGCTTTTATTGTTGTTAGCGTCATTATTTACTATTATTTATTTATCTCTGCTTCTTTCCATCCCCCAGCCTCTCAATGGAGGTTCACTCGTAATTTTGAATGGAAAGAGGGGCCAAGCCGCGGGGCTGGATCTTTCTCACCCCAGTCCCTCTGGCCCCATCACATTTTATCTTTCGTTGCTTCATGTAATTTGTGTGTTGCTGTGTGACCTTTGGTTTCGTTGTCTGAATAGATACAAATAAAATATTGTTTCCTTCTTTCTTTACCCCTTGAATTAACTTCTAAAATAAATGCTTTATTTTTCAACCCGAATCGCAGTGCTTTTCTTTCTCGGAGGTTAAGGAGTACTAGTCTTGGAAAGGATTTAAAAGTGAGAAACCAGAGGGCTGGAATGAATTTCCAGCAGGCCAGTCTCTGGCTATCTTCTCTCCTTGCTCCTCTTTCCTGGCTGCCTCATCTTCTCACCCAGATCCTCCCCGGACCTCAGGGTTTCCAGGCCCTTCCTCCACATGTCCCACGTGCGACTCTATCAGCTTCTCTTCGTTCAACTTGACTCAGACCGCAAACTTTTAAGCCTGACTGATGGGAGTAAGAGCCCCCAATACCTCCATTCATTGGCTGAATGATCCTGAAGGGAGTTTCTTAACTGCTCCGTGTCTCCATCGTCTGTCTGCGGCATGAAGATGCTAATACATACAACAAGGCTATTGTCAGGGCTAAGGGAGATTGTTTATTTAAGGTGTCTGGTAGTGCTTGGCTCTTAGTGGGAAACATTATTATTTTAAAAGATTCAAATGGCTAGATGGGAGATGAGGAGAGATGTAAAGAGGGAGGAAAGTGTTCTTTGCTGGGACAGAGTCGTTTGGACTTCTTAGGGGTCACTTCAGAAATTCATTTGAAACTGTCACCCAGGAGGTTATTCCACGGTCTATCTAGGCGAGTGTGTGTGTGTGTGTGTGTGTGTGTGTGTGTGTGTGTGTATGTGAGAGAGAGAGAGAGAGAGAGAGAGAGAGAGAGAGAATGGGGGTGGGGGGGTAATGAGATATCTGCTACAAAGATCCTAGCCTCGTGCCTGTACACAGTAGGTGCTCGACAAATGTCGGTTTCCTTCTCTCTCTTCCACACATTCTAAAAGGGGGAGGAAATCTTATTTGTGAGTCGCAGAAACACCTTCATGATTTAAAAATTAATGTTCCAAGTCCAGGAGTCGTCTGTACATTTCCCCACTATGTCTTCAAAGAACTCTGGGTCATCAGCTCCGGCCTGAAATTCGGAGCAGAGAGAGTCTCCCCTCCGCGCGGTACGCCCCACTACGGCAAAAGCAAACCTGGGGATCATCCCCAGCCCCTGGGCCTCAGCCCGTTGCCCCCACCTTGCGCAACAGACCCAGCTATTCCTCCACCTCCTTTTCCATCGGGTGTCCTTTAATAATAAATGCCCTTATGCCATTACATTATATTGTGGGTTTTGAAAATTTAAAATACGGCTGATGCAATATTAATTGCCTATAGTGGTATAAAACACAGGACCGGAGCCCAGCCGAGCTGCAGAGGAGGCCGCCGTGAGCGTCCCGCGCCGAAGCGAAGCGCTCTAGACAGACGCGCCTTTGCGGGCTGCGAGGTTTCCTGCAGGTAAGAGCCTTCGGCTTTTTTGGCCCGGGGAAGAACCCGATGTCTGCCTCCATCTCCTTTTGGGAAAGTTCCCTGCTGTTATATGTTTGCTTATTTATTTGGTTGTTTTGTGAATAATCTCAAAAGTTTGGGAGACTTTCTTTGGAGAGGGAGAGATGAGTCGCCCGAATGCAAGCTGTGCGTCAGCAGTGGCCCGGCTGGATTCTAAGTCGGACCCGCGCCTCTGTGCGTCATCCGCTTCAGACGCCCAGACTCTCCGCACGCACGAGTACTTTGATCAGTTTTTACCTGCTGGCGGGAGCTGTGGCCCGGTCCACGCTGCGCGCCTGTCCACGCTGCGCGCCGCCCTCTCCCACCCACTGAGTGCGCCCTGCCGGCGCCGCTGCCTCTTTCTTTGGGCTCGCTCAGGAAGCATGGGGAGCTGTGGTTTTTCCGGAATTGTTCAGTCGCCTCTGCTACTCGTCCGGTGGAGGCACAGACTTCTCGAGGGTGGGGTGTGTGTGTGGCGGGAGATGGTGGGGGAGGGCTGGGTACCAGCCGGTTTGGCAAATCACACAGGCCTGATTTGCAGCCTGATGGGTCATTTTCTAATCGCGTGACCTTGGGCAAGTCACATCACCTCTCTAAGCCTCTACTGATGGCTGTAAAACCGCACAAAAATTATTTTGAAGAGTAATTGAAAGGCACGCTGGAGCTAATTTTCTTTTCCCAAGTCCCATCAACTTGCAGTGTTCACTGCCCAAGGCCCAGCTGGGGGTTTCTTTAGACTATGCCAAGAGAATGTGAGGCAAACGCTTAAGGGGCTGTTTGTATGGAAAGCTGGACTTGGCCTCTCATAATAGGACTTTGAGAGTCATCTGTGCACCGGAGTAAGGCTTCTAGGCCCCTGCCTCGCTAGAACCAGGGCCTGACCCGGAATGAGCCTGGCATATGCAAGCCAGCATGGCTGAAGCCCTGGCAGGCAGAATGTGGAGGTAGGAATCCTGGGCTCCTGGGTCCAGGCTGTGTGATCTCTGGCCAGGAACTTCCTCTTTCTGCGTGCTTCAGGTAGTGTGAGTTTTGTCTGTTTCATGCTCAAGGCCAGCTCAGGGTCTGGCCCAGAGTGGCAGACAATAGGTATTTGTTGAATGAATGAATGAGGTTTTGTTTTGTAAAATGAAAGGACCCCTCTAGCCCAATCCTCTCTGGATTCTGGGGACTACAGGGAAAAACAGAGACCATCAAGAACAGACAAGTCAAGGCCAGGGCCAAGGTGGTGGTCTGCATATCAAGCTTCCATTTAAAGACAGCCAGCTTCCTTCCTATTTAAATTAGAAGAGGCCTTGTCTCACTTTGTGGTGGTCATGGGTAGAGATGGGGTACTTTGTGACATGGGCCCTTGGAATCTTGAAGAGGAATCTCAAGGATCAAGGGGTGACTTCTGGTCTGCTGAGTATTCCTGACCCTCTCTTGGCCCTACGTTTACCCTGGGTTATTTCACTTTCCCGCTGAGATGTAAACTGCTCTAGCTGTGGAGTGGACAGACATAGGGTGGAATACCTACTCCATCTCTTACTTGACTAAGTGACTTTACCATTTTGAGTCTTGGTGCCTTCATCAGTAAAACTGGAAAAAAAAAAATGACTGTCTTTCAGGATTGCTTTGATGAGTAAATGAAATCACATAAGCCCAGGGCCTGACACATTGTTGGCTTATTAATGGATACTCTCTTTAAAATATTACTTATACTCAGAAAAATGAGAAGTTATGTTGCACGGGCTAATTTCAGGATTTGGAGTCAGGTGGGATCAACATTTCCCATCTGTAAGCTGCTGTCTGTTCATGTACAAAATGAGAGTAGTGAGAGATGTGTCTGTCAGAGGCAAGCTAGAAAGCATCAAAGAAACCTCTTTGCACTCTGTACATCCCAGCTGCTGGAAGAAACAAAGAATTTGCTTTGCAGGAGTCCATGGTGTGAATATGTATTGATAGTTGCCACTAAGAGGCTTGACCGTCTGGCAGCTCCTCGGACTCAAGCCTTCCTCCTCTGTAGAATCTTGGCAAACATCAACTGTCAGTGACAGTTTGAGACTCAGCGCAGCGCTTCCCCCAGAGGGGCGGGGCTCCAGTGGGCAGAAGAGTAGCTGAGGATGGGGTCCCCAGCTCTTTCTCCTCTCTCTGCACCCACCACTGGGCACCGGGGCTAGAATGAGTCAGCCCGGATGCAGAGTGCAGAGAGTCCCTTCGCTGAAGGAGAGACTGAGGCCCAGAGAAGGGAGGAGGGACTTAGCAGACACCTTCTCCCTTAAATCGTTCGTTTCTCTTGTCACGCTCTCAAACTACCCCGTTGAATTTCTTTCTTAGTCCTTATTACTCCTTGATAGCACTCTGTATATTCAGCAGTAAGAGCGCTTGGGGCGAGCAAGCCCTGCGTTGGCCCAGTTCCCCCTTGCCTCCCTGAATCGAGCGCAGGACAGCCCTCTAGACTGAGCGCTCCACAAATGTTTGTTGGATGGATGAGTAATAATGATATCTGACGTATTGAGGGCTTCCTGTACATCAGGATTTGTTCCAAGCACTTTATGTGCATTAATTTATTAATCCTTAAACAACACCATGAGTAGGTACCATTTTTAAGCCCATTTTACAGATGAGAAATTGGAGGCACGGAGTGTTTATATATCTTGCCCAGGGCAAGTCGTAAATTTAGCAGTTTGGTGGAGAGATCTGGCAAAAACTGGTTTCTTCGCCAGCTTTCCAAGAGAGACTTGACCCTGGCGAGGGGCAGGGAAGGGGAGCCACCAGGGATGGGGCGGAGCAGCCGTGTCAAATTTGGCTGGAGACGCCGGCTGAGCTGGAGAGGTGGTGGAAGCCGAGGATGCCCTCTGTCCTCACTGGGTTGCGGGTCTTCCCCGTTCGCTTCCGCGCCTCTCACATCTCTGTTCCTTTTTCTGTCCGTCTGTTTACCTGTCTCCCACACAACCCGCTCGCTCTCAGCTTCCCTCCGACCTCTAAGGAGCGAAAGTCTGGTCCCAAAGTGCAGGAGCGAGGCGGACCGCGCCCGCGGGGCGCGCAGAGATCCCTCTTCCCTTCTTTCTTCTCTTCCGCTGAGCGGCGGGAGCCCCCGCGGTAACCCGCCCGGCGGGCACACGGAGCCAGCGAAGACCCGGCGGACAAATTAGTCTTCCCTTCGATCGCTCTTTTCCGATCAGGTCAGGTTTCCCTCCGCCCCGCGACAGCGCTTCCGCACCCGCCCGGCTCCCTGGGCTCCCTCGGCTCCCTCGCCGGGTCAAGGTTCGCCTGGCTCCGCCTGGAGCCTCCGGAGGGGACTTCCCCTCTGCTGCGTTCCGGCCCGGGAGCCCTCTGGACTTTGGGAGGAGCGTTTCGGAGAGAGGGGTGGGCGCCGGTACTAGGCTCCTCCCGGGAGTCCTCCCCCCCTGTTGCCTCCGATCCTCAGCGCGGGGAGTATCTGTCTCCATAAAACATCAGTTCTGTGCTCCGTCCCTCAGCCCGGTCCGGCCCAGTCCTGCGCGGGAGACAACTGGTACCGAAAGAGCATTCTCTTTCTTTGGAGTTTGAGTTTTAGAATTTCACACGTACAAAAATCCTCGTGTTCATCCTGGGAAAATCAAAATTTCATTGGACTTCTTTATACATACTCAGGATCTAATATTGATTTTACTTTGAATTAAGGGAGGGAGCACCACCATAATTTCAGGAGCTCTTTGCCCAAATCTCAGTCCTAAGGCCAATATCTCTTTCCTCTATTCACAGCTCACCATCAGCCCAGCTCCAAGACCCAACATCCCCCTCCTTCCCCGCCCGCGACAGTGCGCTCCAATGCCTGGGGCTTTGCTAAGCAGCTCACCTCTTGGCAGATAGAGTTAATGTCCAGCCCTCATAAATCAAGACCATAAAAAGCTTACTTTCATATGCACTCAATTTCTACCAAACCTAAACTAATTGCATAAATTCCTTTAGGCCACTCAGAGCTGCTCTCTGGGTTGGGATCTGATCAATTAGTCATTAGGCACTCCATTAGCTGGGGTTTAAGCTGCCTCATATAAATGTCTCCTGTCAATTTGCTTGTAATTGAATGAATAAAAAAGGGTACAATTATTAGCACAGAGGAGCAGAATGAGGAGAGGTCAGTTTTATTCAAATATTTTAAAAATGTCTTAATCTAATACTACTACTACTACTACTACTAATAGCAATAACAATAAGAAGAAGGCATTTAGACACCAGCTATTCCAAGAGTCTCTGTCCATGTTAAGGAAACTTCTGGCCTGAGACACAGCAACCTAACTGGTTATCCCAGCCCTGCCACCTTGGGAAACTAGTCTCTCCCACCCTGGTGGGCTGAGTTTCTTTACATATAACATGAGTTGGTTGGAGACGATTTTCTTTCTTTTTAAATTAGTTTTACATCTTGTCAAAATAGTTTATGCACATGGTTAAAAAATTGAATACAGAAGGGCAATATGACCAACGCTCTCCTTAGTCACTTTTAGCTGTTTCATTTGGTAGTTAACTATATCTAAATAATATATATTTGGTACTACTCTCTATTTAAAATTCAAGGTTTATTTGAATATTAAGATTATTAAGGATTTTAAGAAATGTTAAGATTTTGGCTAAGTAATACTTGATTCAAATTCAAAAAAATTAGATTTGCAGTGAAAAGTCTTTCTCTCATCCTTGACCCAAGTTACCAGTTCCCTTTGCTGAAGGCAAGTAACATCAATTTCTTGTGTGTACTTCAGAGATGGTTTATTGGCTGCCATTTCTTGAATTGTCATTCTTAGTTATTGTGCATTAACTTCTTGCTATGATATCAGAGAACTAGGGATATAATAATCTTGAATAATCTCCCCACACTTAGTATGCTAAGAAGTTTTGTATAAAATCAATAAGTAAAAAGTATGAACTGTGTGGGCAGTTGAAAATTCTGATTCTTTTTTTTCTTTTTTGTGACCAGAAATTAATTTGGGGGTGTGGACACCACAAATATATAAAAACTGCCTACAGTTTTATCTTTATCACAAAGATAAAGAGTGTTTATAGGTTGATTTGAGTTCTAGCCTTCCAAATAGAATTTAAAGCAACCTATCTGGGGAGGACATGGATGAAATCGTTTAATAAGCCACCTAAGGTTAGGGACTGAGCATCAGACTGCAGAAACTCCAGTGAGCTCCCACATGTGAGGGAGCCAAGTGCCTTGGGGATAAATTGTATCCCTGACAGAAGTTCAAGGTGGCGATCCTGATTGGCTGCTGGGAGAGGTACAGAGAACCATTGCTGGGGTGGGAGTGGGGGCACATGGATTTGTTTTAAGCCCTGCATATTCTCTCAGTGAATTCCACTTGTAGTGAAAAAGCTTGTACTGGGAGAATTGGAATCATCTCTGGTCAGCGTACAGAGCACAGGCCACATGGTTCCTGGAAGGTGCACAAAGGGGTCTGAATTCCAGGCCCTACTCTGTTCTAAGCGACCGTGGTAACTCTATTCGTGTCTCAGTTTCCCCAACTCTAACTTGAGGAAATTAATCTAGATAGTACTTCAGTTTGGCTGAGGGTTCATGGACTTCCTTGAGAATCTGAGGAAATCTGTTTTTCTAGCCCAGAAAAATGTACATTTGTGCAGTCAGAAGTTTTGCTAACTTCTTGGAATTCAACCATGGAGTCCCTGGGTTCAACCCAGGAGTTTTTGGGTCCAAGGTTAAGACCCCTTGGACTAGGTGATTTAAAGTCTTTTCTTTATGTGACTATCTGAATTTGTAGTCAAATACCCATAAACACTGAAACCAGTTTAGGATACTGGGAAGACCTTTACTGAAGGCAAAAATAAAGTGTTAATTAGACTATGAGCCAATTGTCGATAAAGGCTCTAAATGGCTTTGGCAAAATTATTTTTCAGATCAATAGTCACTTTCCCAAGAGGTAAAGTGGTAGAGTGAAAAAAGCACTACATTAGGGGTCAGAATCTAGGTGTTTTTGTGTTTTTTAGACCTGTTTTCCAACAGCTAGAATTGAGATTTTGAGCTGGGGGCTTCCCTGCCCTGGCCCCCTCTTTTCTTATCAGTAAAATGAGAGGGTTGGACCACATGACTTCTGAAGCTGCCAGCTATAACTTTATGTGAGCTTACACGTAAAGACACTGGCATGTCTTACATTTGGTATTTGTTTTGGCTTATTTTATTTTTCTCTGTTGCTTTCAAAGGGATAGTTGTACAAAGTGGTGCTTGAAGAAAGGTTAGTTCCCAGTTCCTGGGTTCCCAAGCAGTGAGGCTTCTAAAAGCATGCGGCAGAAACACAGCCTCCACCTCCTAATGGAAAAATAAAAACAACAGCAGTTTGTAAGCTTAAAATGTAAAGGCAGGGTGAGAGTAGGAGACAGGATGAAATTAAAACATTTTGTTAGACTAAATAGTTCTGGCTCAGCCAAACCAGTTCATCAGCAGGCCTGGGGAGACTCTGCCCGACAGGGATAAGGAGGTGGTTGTTGTGGGCTGGGCAGGGCACCCAAGCCTCTCCCAGCTCTGGCTGGAATCCACAGATAAGAGAATGCTAACCAGGGCTCCTATTCTCTGCTCTCAGATCTTCATTTTTCCTACCTTCTGACTTGAATTAATGTTTGCAGCTGGGAGCTCACCCAGCCTTTGAGGGTCTGCATTACTGGTCACGCTGCTCAGGTGAAATGATAAGAAAGTCGTTTCAACTTTAACTCTTCCATTTCCAACTTACCAGAATTTCTCCTATTTTATAGTTTCCCCCCAGTTTTATTGAGATAGAATTGGCATATAACATTGTATAAGTTTAAAGTGTACAACGTAATGATTTGATATTTATATATATTGCAAAATGATTACCATGGTAAGATTAGTTAACGTCTATTACCTTACATAATTCCAATATTTTTTCCTTGTGGTAAGAGCTCTTAATATCTACTGTCTTGGCAACTTTCAAATATACAAAACACAGCATTATCAACTATAGTTATCATTTTGTATATTATATCCCAGGACTTATTCATCTTATAACTGCAAATTTGAATCTTTGGACCATCGTCCGCTCATTCCCCTGTTCTGTAGTTTTTACTTCTTGAGTTTTTCACTGACAGTTTTTTACTGTTGCTTATGGCTTTGTGTAGCATGGCTCTATGTTTCCATTAAAGCAATTAGGTCATCGAGGGGAAGGTTTGTATTTCTTGACTATCACAGTAGGGTTTTTTCTATCACACAAAAAAGAGTTTTAATAATATTTACTCGAATGCTTTATATTGTCCCTATCAGACACATGGAATCCTGGAATATTGAGCCAAAATGAATTCTTAGAGGTTCTCTGGCTGGAAAATATGATGTTGTCATTCTAGGGACCCAGGAATCTATATATTTCACCATCTCTCCATGTGTCTGATTATTTGCTCGGTTTTAGGAAGATGTCTCACATATATATTTATTTTATATATATTTTATACATACATATATTTTCTCACCAAAGGGCCCCCACACTGGAGTTTGGGTATATAGCCTGAAACACAACATTTCTTTCAATTCTGATTTCATTGAAGGTGGTATAAAGTTCGCATTCCATTCACAACACATCTGTGACCATTTTGTCCCCCTGACCATTGCTGCGGTAGTTTACTTATTACGGAGTAAATTGTTACAGCACCCAGAACCTTTGGCTGCAACCACAGCCTGCACACAGATATGTAGCCTAGTTTGAAAGTAAATTTTAGTGCAACGTCTTTATTGTAGAGCAAAATGTGACCTAAAAGAAATTTAGTAAATATATAGTATAAAATGTATTTAGTATATAGCAGTTAAAAAAAAAAAAAAAAGGCAACATCTCTCCTGATCCCTTTAGAATAACAGCTATTTAACAAACATTTGACACTGAGTCTATGAATGAGTGATTCTTACTTATTTTCTTCCTGACCACACCCCTTCACCCCCAAAGGTGAAGGAAGGCAAGGACGAAATTTTAAGGTATGGAGTGTTCCTATACTCAAGGTTCTGCCCCTTCTAAGATGTTCTACAAACCTAGTTTAATCTGTATTTTATAAATGTCCAAGCTCACACAGCTAATTAGTGATGGAACTTAGGAGTTAAGCCCAGGATTGTCTGCCTGTAGAAATTACCTCTTTGCACTGTGTCATGCTTGCTCCTGTAGAAGATGATGGACTTATGTTTTTCAGGTAAAATCTGTAGGATTCCTATGTGAAAGAAGCCTTACTCTTGTTCTACAGGGCCATAAGGGGTACACTAAATAGAAAACGAAAGTCACAGAGAAAATTTCAGTTTCATAGGAAAGAGAAGACTGGCAGTCACCATGGTCCAAGGAATGGGCTGTACTGTGAGTCCTTGGGTTGGAAGGTTTGAAAAGAGACTTTAGTGAGTGAAATCCACTTTGGGGTGGATTTCAGTATCAGATGTGTGGTTGAAAGTGGTGACATCTCCTTCTAACCTGAGAGCCAGTTCTGCTCTAGATGGTTGTTCATTGTTAGATACCTCCAATGAAAAATATAAAGGAGCATGGGAAGTAAATATTATTTAAAAATATTTGTTCTTTGCATCTGCCTTTTGGAATGCCAAGATATATACTTGAAACTAACAAAATTAAAATGTTAGGGTCTGCTCCTTTATTGACAATGTATTAGAAGAACCTAACAACATTTGACTGTCTGAGTGTGAGCAGAGGGAGTCACTAGAGACTTCAGGGGAGAATGGGAGCATCACTGAGGAGCTGTTATTTAAAAGTGGTTTTGTAGAGTATGAACTAGATTGGGGGCCCTGCCTGCCTTTTGCCTACTGGCATGGCTTCGTGTTCTCGCCCATCTTTTCCTTTTTTTTTTTAAAGCTTCCTTTCTTTTGTTCCTTCAGTTTTTCCCCTCCTTATCTCCCTTTCTCTGATCATAGTATCAAAGTACTTGCAAGGACTGGTTACTGTTTTCTAAGTTTTTCATTTGGACCCTTGAATGCTCCTGAGGCAACAGGCTATGCAGAATGCTCTGAGCCAGGGCTCAGTTACCAAAAGGCAGTCTAAACATGCACTTTGGGTACTTGCAAAGGAAAGACACCCCAAAATAACAAAGGATGTTTTGGAAGACTTCAGTATTTGGTATTTAAAAAAAGCATCCTGAGAATTCCCTGGTGGTCCAGTGGTTAGGACTCTGTGCTTCCACTGCAGGGGGCCTGGGTTCAATCCCTGGTTGAATCCCACAAGCATGTGGCCATAAATAAATAAGTAAATAATAAAAAAATGTTAAAAAATAATCCTAGTTCAAATTCAAAATGGTGCTGGATAATCGATGAATTTAGTAAAGTAGCAGGATACAAATTTAATGCGCAGAAATCTCTTGCATTCTTATACACTAACAACATAAGATCAGAAAGAGAAATTAAGGAAACACTCCCATTTACCAATGCAACAAAAAGAATGAAATACCTAGGAATAAACCTGCCTAAGGAGGCAAAAGACCTATATGCAGAAAACTATAAGACACTGATGAAAGAAATCAAAGATGATACAAACAGATGGAGGGACATACCATGTTCTTGGATTAGAATAATCAACATTGTGAAAATGACTATCCTACCCAAAGCAATTTACAGATTCAACGCAATCCCTATCAAATTACCAATGGCATTTTTCACAGAACTAGAACAGGAAATCTTACGATTTGTATGGAAATGCAGAAGACCCTGAATTGCCAAAGCAATCTTGAGAAGGAAAGATGGAGTTGGTGGAATCAGGCTTCCTGACTTCAAACTATACTACAAGACTACAGTGATCAAGACAGTATGGTACTGGCACAAAAAAAGAAATATAGATCAATGGAACAGAATAGAGAGCCCAGAGGTAAACCCAAGCACATATGGGCACCTTATCTTTGACAAAGGAGGCAAGAATATACAATGGAAAAAAGACAGCCTCTTCAATGAGTGGTGCTGGGAAAATTGGACAGCTACATGGAAAAGAATGAAATTAGAGTACTTCCTAACACCATACACAAAAATAAATTTAAAATGGATTAAAGATCTAAATGTTAGGCCAGATACTATAAAACTTTTAGAGGAAAACATAGGCAGAACACTCGATGACATACATCAAAGCAAGATCCTTTCTGACCCACCTCCTAGAATAATGGAAATAAAATCAAGAATAAACGAATGGGACCTAATAAAACATAAAAGCTTTTGCACAGCAAAAGAAACCATAAATAAGACAAGAAGACAACCCTCAGAATGGGAGAAAATACTTGCCAATGAAGCAATGGAGAAAGGCTTAATCTCCAAAATATACAAGCAGCTCATACAGCTTAATATCAAAAAAGCAAATAACCCAATCCACAAATGGGCAGAAGCCCTAAATAGACATTTCTCCCAAGAAGACATGCAGATGGCTAACAAACACATGAAAGATGCTCAACATCACTAATCATTAGAGAAATGCAAGTCAAAGCTACAATGAGGTACCACCTCACACAGGCCAGAATGGCCATCATCAAAAAATCTAGAAACAATAAATACTGGAGAGGGGGCAGAGGAAAGGGTATGGAGTTTCCTTGAAAAACTAAAAATAGAACTACCATGTGACCCAGCAATCCCACTCCTGGGCATATACACTGAGAAAACCATAATCCAAAAAGAAACAAGTAGCATAATGTTCATTGCAGCACTATTTACAATAGCCAGGACATGGAAGCAACCTAAATGCCCATCAACAGATGAATGGATAAGGAAGATGTGGCACATTTTTACAATGAAATATTACTCAGCCATAAAAAGGGGTGAAATTGTGATTTTTGTAGTGAGGTGGATGGACCTAGAGACTGTCATACAGAGTGAAGTAAGCCAGAAAGAGTAAAACAAATACCATATGCTAACTCACATATATGAAATCTAAAAAAAATGGTATGGATGAACCCAGTGACAGGGCAAGAATAAAGATGCAGAGGTAGAGAACGGACTTGAGGACACAGGGTGGGCGGGGTGGGGGGGAGCAAAGGGGAAGCTGGGACGAAGTGAGAGAGTAGCACTGACATGTATACACTACCAAATGCAAAACAGACAGCTAGTGGGAAGCTGCCACATAACACAGGGAGATCAACTCGGTGATGCGTGATGACTTAGAGGGCTGGGATAGGGAAGGTGGGAGGGAGTAGTGGGAGGGAGGACATATGGAGATATATGTGTAAATACAGCTGATTCACTTTGGTGTACAGAAAAAAACTGGCACAACAGTGTAAAGCAATTATATTCCAATAAAGAGCTTAAAAATAAAAATAAAAAATAATTTTAAAAAAGGAACCTAAGAAAAACAAAAAACAACAACAAAAAAACCAAAATGATGCTGGACTTCCTTCCAAGTGTTTTATGAGACAGTATTTTAAATTTTATACAGAAGAATGGATAACAAAAGTATTTAGTGTTTCAAGCTTCTAAAGATCTTCATTTGACCCAACATAAAATAAATACAATTATAAAAATGATTATGAATACTGTGCTGTGTCTAGCACAAGTTGACCAAAGGATTGAAGAAAAATGGGGTCTCTTCTGGTTTCCGTGTAGATGTTTGGTTTTGCCAGAAATAGCTGAGGTCTAATAGAGAACAGACTGGTGGTTGTCAAGGGGCAGGGGGTTGGGGGAGGGATGGAGTAGGAGATTGGGGGTAGCAGATGTAAGCTTTTATATATAGAGCAGGTAAACAACATGTCCTACTGTATAGCACAGAGAACTATATTCAATATCCTATGATAAACCATGATGGAAAAGAGCATAAAAAAAGAGAGTGTATATATATATGTATACATATATATAACTGAATCACTTTGCTGTACAGCAGTAATTAACACAACATTGTAAATCAACTATACTTCAATAAAAAAAAGAAACAGCTGAGGTCTAGAAATATGAGTTAGTTCAACAAATATTTATGTTATTACTCTGTGACAGGCTGTGCTCAAGATGCTGGGATTCAGCAAAGAAGTTGGGACTCAGGCCCCTCCTCCATGGAGCTTACACTCAGATTGGGGACTAGGATATGTCATTCCTGGGATTCAGGACCAATATCTTTGTTAAGGGTTGACCCAGTTAACCTGATCTTTACCTGTCTGTAGTGTTTGAGCACCAGTCCTAACATTTCTGAATATCTCTGTTAGAATACTATGTAACCTATTAATACTGTTCTGCTCTCCCCCTACCCCTGCACTCCTCTTCAGGGAGAAAAGTCATGGAGCTGCAAAGAAGAGGCAGAAAAAAATCACCTCCAAAGCCTGGTGATTTTGCATTACATCGGTTGGTACCAAGTTGTGGAACTTGACTATGATTTTTTGAAAAAAATGACAAGAGGAAGTAACAGTCACGTGGAGAGGAATGTGTCTGTTCCCGATAACCACACTGGATCACGACACTGATGGCGCCCCTCCCTCTGTCTCCCTGTGGGCCACCAGTTGCATGAATCCAGCTTTTACATGACCCTCCTCTTTGTACATGCTGTGTTGAGATGGATGCCTCTTCTCCAGAATAAACCAGATGCTGACCTGTATGTAGCTGGATGCTTCCGAGTTTAAACCCAAGGTAAATGGTTTCATAAGGTGGGGAGAGTGTAAGAAGAGCTGCTCCTTTTCTGAAGGATGAGATGTTTGATGCCAACGGGGAACATAGGTTGTGTTCTAGGACTGATATTAGTTAGGAAGTAGGTGATGCTTATGTTTTTCCCAAGAGTCAGAACAAGATTTATTTACTTTTTAATTTTTTTAAAAATAAAAGTTATATGTGTCCATAGTTTCAAGATTCAAATAGTTCAAACAGTCCGCCAGGTCTCCTCCCCTCATGCCCTGATTCCCCAGGGCAATCACTTTCAACACTTTCAGCTGGTTCTTTTGCTATTTATTTCACTATCTTTAAGTATCATGTCTATATTGCTACGTTTTTATTGTTTAGTTCCTATAGTGAGAGGAGGATTTAGTTCTCCCTCATTCCCTACCCTAATTCCCATCCCCTCACTAGTCCAATATAGTTAAATCTCAAATTTGAGTAGATCAATATTCAGTGTTCATTTGTTTTATTCTCAAACATCCTTTATTGCTGAGCCATGTAAGCTACTATAGTGACTTTTCCTTTCCTGCATAATATTTAATTTTGGGGGATGTTAATAGTAACTGTGTTTTTTAACTTTGTTTTGTTTTCTATGTTTATTATTAATGAACTCCAAATGCTCCCCATTTACGCAAACCGCTTTTCAAAACTTTCAAACATCTGAAGGGTTCTATCAGTGTAATCTGCTTGAAGAAACCTCTGTTGGAATCTTCTGACCTGCTTCAGGCTGAGCTAGTTGCTCTGTAGGTCTGCTGACAGCTACTATCCTGGGACCCCCCTTCACCATTATGCTAGGGATGCCCTTTTGTGCAGAATCCCCTGTTTCCTAGAATCTCTATTTTCTCCTGATGTTTATGCTCCATTTAGGTGGCACACATGCTCCCAGAGAAAGAGTGCAATGCAGACAGAATTTTTGAAAACCGTCAGGTCTAGAAATGTCTTTATTCTGTTCTTACACTTTAAATGGTTATTTTACCAGATAGAGAATTCTAGGTTAGAATTAATTTTCCCTAAGCGTTTTAAAGAGATTGCTCCATTGCCTTCTAGCATTAGGTGTTACTGTTGAAAAGTTCAAGACCGTTCACATCTTTTTTTTTTTAAGATTTATTTATTTTTATTTATTTTTGGCTGTGTTGGGTTTTCATTGCTCTACACAGGCCTTCTCTAGTTGTGGCAAGTGGGGGCTACTCTTCGCTGTGGTGCACAGGCTTCTTAGTGGGGTCGCTTCTCTTGTTGTGAAGCATGGGCTCTAGGCACGTGGGCTTCAGCAGTTGTGGCATGTGGGATCAGTAGTTGTGGCACATGGGCTTAGTTGCTCTGAGGCGTGTGGGGTCTTCCCAGACCAGGGATTGAACCCAGGTCTCTTGCGTTGGCAGGCAGATTCTTAACCACTGAGTCACCAGGGAAGTCCAGGTCCATTCATATTCTTGATTTTTGTAGGAAACCTGTTTTATCTCTCTGGAAGCTTATATAGGGCATATTCTTTTTATTTATTCTGCTGAGCAATTTCAATCTTGACATTCACAATTTTTATTCTGGGAAATTTTCTTGCATTATTTCTTTGAAGTTTTCTGTTTTTTTTTTTCTTCATATTTTCATATTTCTGAATGCCTATTGTTTTGCTATTGGGCCATCTAGATTGCTTCCCTGATTTATTTATCATTTCTCTACTGTTTTTCTCTTTGTGTGATATTTTGTTAAATTTTATACTTCAACCCTTCTATTGAGTTTTAAATTTCTCCTATCATTAAAAAGGAAACCCAATAGATCTTTTATTCTTTAAATTAAGGAAAAAATCTTTTTCTTATTTCATGGATGCTATCTCTTTAGTTATAGCTCTGAGTTCTATTCAGTTATATCTCTAATATTGCTGAAAGTTTCTCTTTAATTTCTTCTCCCCTCAGAGTCTATTTTCTCCAGAGTCCTTTTGTTTCCAATATGACTGTTCTGGTCTCTGTGCCTTGTATTAGATATTATTTAGTTAAATTGGGTAAAAAGTTGATTGGAAGCTCTGCACATCTGAGTTGGCCTTGTTTACTTTGCTTTTCTATCTAGAGTAACCTGGCTGGGCTGTTTCCTTGGGATCTGGGGATTGTCTAATGGCAGATTTCATTTTCTTTTTTAGACTGGCTGATTCTCTCAGTTTCCTGTTTGGAGGATGCATGTCTGGCCGCTGATGTTCAAGGTGCTGAGCGAGGGGAAAGAAATGAGGTTTTCAACATTTAGAATGTAAAATTTTACTTAATTTCTCTTTTCAGTATGGTTTCCAACCCTTAACTATGGTTGGTATCTCAAATACAATGACTTTTTAAAAAATTTTTTTCTAGTGAATAGATTACCAGTATTCTGCCAGGTTTGGGTGAGGCAGCTGCCTGCCTGTGCCAAGTAGGGGGAGGCAATCTGAAGGTCTGATTGCTCCTTAAACAAACTCTCAACCAAGCCATCCATTTGCAGCTTCGTCTTAACTCCAGAGATGTGTGCTGCTCTCCCTTCCTAAGTCTTTTAGGGAATCTGCTGTGCGTTTCAGGTGGCTTGTCAGCTTTCCCCAGTGCTGACTTAGGATTCAGCTTTTTTGAGTCTCTTAAATCAATTACCTCTTATGTATTTGCTTTCCATTGTCCTTTTTTTTTTTTCCCCAATGTCTTCTTTCTCATTCTCTTCATCGCTGTAAGCATATGCTTTAAACATCCTTCACTCATCATTTTAAGGTTAGGTTCTGGGAGAGGATGGAGCTGATGCGTGTGTCCAGTCTCCTACTGTACCTGGAAGTCCCCAGAACCGGGGTTCTAAACTAAGGTCTCAGGACTCCTGCAAGAGTCAGGATGGGTTTTGGTGAAGAGAGTCTTTGTATTCCCTGAAACTGTATGCAAAATTATGTGGTCTTGTGTGTATGTTTCCACCCTTACTAAGTCTATAGCTTTTTTTATCACATTCTCAAAGTGATCTATGACCTCAAAATCTAAGTATCCTTTCCCTGGAGGCCAAGAATATGTTACATTGGGAAGAAGATGGCATAGGCGTGAAGATACTCAAATTCAGGAGAATGTTAGACCAGCCCAAAACTTTTCAATGCTCCTAATAGATGAAGTTTCCAATCACAGGGACTGAGCATTCCTTAAAAACCAATTCGTTTCTATTCATCGCACCATATAGTCCTAGGTCCAAAGAACCACTGCACTATCCCTGAGGAAAGAGCACCCACAAGTTCAAAATCATAGGTGGAAAGTAACTGATAAAACCTTTGAAATGATCTTTACAGAGTAACAGACTCAAATGCCAGCAGGTCATGGAGATGAGAACAACGAGCCGCACACAGGTGGCCGAGGGTGGTGCAGACTGCGGTGCTCCGGAGGGCACGTACCTGGCCCAAAGGGGGCAGAAGTCACTCAGCATCAGCCAGTGACTGCCCTGTGGGGAAACGAGCCCCATGTGAGGCGAGCTCTGATTTGCCAAGAGAAGCTGGGATGCTTCTAAAATGTGATATCCTCTTATCTCTCCTTCCTTAAAGTAAAGGTAAACCAAAAAAATCAGGTAGGTCACACTAAACACATGTGCAGGCCAGACGTAGCTCACAGACCACCATTCTGTGATATCTGATCCATTCCACTCTTCTTTTGCATATTGGGATCCTGCTGCTCAGAACGAGGACGCTCCCATGTCAGTGTTACCCAAGAGAAGGTTCTAGACCCATCCTTGGATCCCTGAGGGCAGCCCTGGATCCTTTGAATGTAGACCAAACAGTGGAAATTGGTGGTGTTGGAGTGTACGGGTGAAAGAGAGGTGGAATAGGGTGGAGGAAGAGATAAGATGAAGAGAGAGTGTTGGCTTTGACCCTTAGAGCTATACTTCTCAGAGTTTGCTGGAAGAGTTACAGAAAATTCAGTGGAGGTGGGGATTGTGAAGGAGGCAACAGTGACTGAGTAGTGTTGAAAGGTCCTAGAAAGGTCCAGTGCTGTCCAGTAAAACTTCCCGTGATTATGGAAATGTTCTGTATCTGCATTGTCTGATACAGTAGCCACTAGCCACACGTGGTTACTGAGTACTTGAAATGTGGCTAATTCGACTGAAGGACTGGATTTTAAAATTAAATTAATTTAAATTTAGAAGCTACCTGTGGCTACCAAACTGGCCACTGCAGGACATACCAATATATCCTAAAGCGTCTTATGTCTTCCTTTTTGTGTGGCATGTGGATAATTAAGACAGAAAATCCTGCCTGTATTTGTAGCTACAGCCACCCTCTACACACACACACACACACACCCCCAAGCCCATGATTTCGTGAATATCATTGCCTGGCTGAGACCAAGTTTAAAAAGGGAGTGAGTTAAAGAAAAATGTTCGTAAAAACTTTTGGTAAATACATGTAATAAGTAGTTTATGGGTGGTATATGCATCAGGCAAATATCGTAAAGGCCACCCAAATGGCTGAAACTTGGGTAACAGTGAACTATGTGCATTTTATCAAGTCACCGTCTTACGTACCATGATGATTCATAAAATATTGTTCCACTGTGAAAAGTGTGGACCAAAAAGTAAAATAAGTTGGGGAAATTTTCAAACAGGTTTGTTGTTTCTCTTTATTTTAACTGCAGAACTCTTTGGAGTATTTTATAAGTTGAGATGAATGTGAATCTCTAGGACAGGAATCTAGAATAGAGCATTTCTCAAGTATATTTGACGAAGGAATGACCCTTCTCCCCCCTTTTTTCTTTTTTAATAAATTTATTTATTTATTTATTTATTTATTTATTTACTTACTTACTTATTGGCTGCGTTTGGTCTTCGCTGCTGCTCGCAGACTTTCTCTAGTTGCGGCGAGTGGGGGTGACTCTTTGTTGCAGTGCCCGGGCTTCTCATTGTGGTGGCTTTTGTTGTTGCAGAGCACAGGCTCTAGGTACGCAGCCTTCAGTAGTTGCGGCACACAGGCTCAATAGTTGTGGCTCGTGGGCTCTAGAGCACAGGCTCAGTAGTTGTGGCGCACGGGCTTAGTTGTTCCATGGCATGTGGGGTCTTCCCAGATCAGGGACCGAACCCATGTTCTCCGCATTGGCAGGCGGATTCTCAACCACTGTGCCACCAGGGAAATCCCCCTTTCTTTCTTTTTTTTCGTTTTTTTTTTTTTTTCTTTAACAGTCATCATTGATTTGAGAGATGCTAGTTTTCCTTAGAACACAGTTTGGGAAACAATGTGGTAACATAATACATAGTTTAGCCTTTGTAGCCTTTGTGGCCAACAGTCTTTGTTGCAGTCTCTTAACTCTGTCATTGTATTGCAGAGGCAGCCGCAGATAGAACAGAAAGAGATGGCTGTGTTTCTGTAACACTGTATATATAAAAACAGGCCATGGCTTGGATTCGGCCTGCAGGCCATTGTCTGCTGACCCTTGGTCTAAGATTTCTTCCAGGGTCTCCTGGATCTTTTCTGGGTCTTTTCTAAAACAGATCTTTCCCAATATTAAGGCAATTCTTAGATCTTATATCTTCTAGAGGCTTCCAGAAGGCTTTGCCTGCTACCCTTTGAGTCATACACATATCCTGGGTGATCTTTGGGAGATATCTTGGTCTTGGAAAATGCTGAGGTGTTTTCATCTTTAAAAAACCCTGTGGCCCTCAGAGCATCCCCCAGCAAACCCTGTGCCTTCTGGTTTTAAAAAGCCCCTTCAAATAGCTTGTTCTCTTAGTAGAGAAGTGGGACAGAATCTTATCAAGCAAAACTTTGGGTTGAATGAGAAATTCTGTGTAGCTGTCGACTGAAAAAAAAAAAAAAAAAGAATATGTGTGAAGTACTCAGCCTGCTTATTTAATATCAGCCCTGCCCTTAATCGCACTCCTCCACGTCTCATCTTTTGGGATGACTTCCCTGGGGTCTTGAGGTTAAACCACTAGGGGAGCAGGCCCCCAAGCCTTGATCCTGGAGGATTTCTACATTGAAATAAATCTAAATGAAATGGAAGAGGTTCTGCAGCTGGGACCCCACCCCTTTCTAGACCACAGCCCAGCAAGTGGGCAAGGGAAGTAAGGACCAGATCAGGGCAGGAAGACATTGATCCTTACCTGCACTTCCAGGTGAGCTCAACAGAGTGTGTTGTTCCAGGAACCAGAAGCCACTGACTGAAGGGCTAGGTCTCTTAAGGCAGGTTTCGGAATCCTGCCCTGTTCCCCACCCCCCTTTCCCATTCTGGCACGCTCCCTAATATCCTGCTCTGCATCTCCCGAGAACTGGTGCCTCGGAGATGAAAGCCAAGAAAATGCAACGAGCCATCGGCGGCGCTCACTCAATTGATTTTTACACAAAATTTGCCTTCATGCACGAAGGATGGAAAAATGATCCCATAAATAATGGATAACAAAAACAAATGTAGGGAGGAAATCAATAGTCACACACTTGATACCGCAGGGAGATGGGAGAGGAAAATATGGAGACCGGTCTGGCTAAACGGCACCCCAGGGAACCCCTTCCTGCTGGGGAGGGAGAGGCACATGTCGCCCTAGCGGGCCGCTGGGGACAGTGAGCTGGGAGTTTGTCTGAGCGTCTCTCAATGTGTCAGAATCAATCGCAGGACAAAGGAACTATCTGCCCATCGAGGATCACCCTAATTTCCAGCCCACAGACCAGTGTACTTACCCTGGTTCTTTTCCTGAGCTGTCCGTGGCCTCAGGAGCTCCGTCTTCCAGAGATGCCAAAAGGCTTCCCTGCTCTCCCTGAGGTTTCTCCCTTTTTAAATTCATAGCAGGTTGCCTCCAGATCTGGTTACCTGCTCTGGTGCTACCAAAGCTCCCTGAGTGGCGTGGGGCTAGGGGTTTGAATCCTAGTTCTACCATTTTCCTCTACCTGTGTGACTCTTGGTAAGTCATGTAACCTCTCTGAGCTTTAGATTCTTCATCTGTAAAATGGGGCTAGTAAAATCTTTTATATTGGTAGGAAGGATTAAATGTGTATAAAGTGCCTGGCATAGAGTAAATGCTCAAAGCAGGGCAGGTAAAATCACCCTCTTCTGATCCCTGAAATCTGTGCTCTTGCTCCACACTCACCTGCACTGACTTCAGGGCTTCACCACCTCGTGACTGTACAGGTCAGAAGCCTCGTAGTTAGTCTCCCTGCCTCAGGCCTCTTTCCTCTTGGGTTGTTGCTCCTCACAGCCCTCATCTTCCTGAAAAATATGTCTGATCATGTCACACCTTTTGTTTTCTTTTCCAGTTTTAATCACATTCAATTTGTTTGACTAGGTGGTACACGCGGATGGTTCAAAATTGAAAAGGTGCAAAACGGCGTGTAGTGAAAATCCCTTCTACTTCTATTCGCATCCACCCAGCACTACTATCAACTTCTCGTGTGTCCTGCCAGAGAAATTTTACTAATTCTAAGCATATATATTTACTTGTTTATGTATGTCTATGTATGTGTGTATAAAAGCATTTTTGTGTATATGTGTTTTTGTGGTTTTTTTTCAAGACAGTAGCAAACTATGCATACTGTTCTATGCTTTTCTTGTTAGGCTTAATATATCTTGGAGCTTATTCCCCTCAGTATAAAAGAAGTTTATTCTCTCTCTCTCTCTCTTTTTCTTTTACAGCTTCCCATTTTATTCCATTCTGGGGAGGTACCATAATTTATGCAACCAAACCCCGTTGATGGAATTGAAGGTTTTTTTCCAGTCTTTTGCTTTTACAAGCAAAGCTATGGTAGGTAACGTTGTACATATGTATGTATAGCTTCACAGTTTACCTCTAGGATAGATCACAGTAAGTCCCCTACATACGAACCTTCACGTTTCAAACTTTCAAAGATGCGAATGTGCATTCACATGTCCAATCACATAAGCTAATTCACACGTCTGGTGTACATTGTCACGTGTGTGCATCCTCTACAAGTGGTTGTGCTTTTCGTGTGCTTTACTGTACAGTACTGTATAGAGTACAGTAGTGCAGGATCTTTATTTCGAGCCCAGGATGTGAGCTGGCATTGAGTGACACTGCAGCTCGCCCTCCGTCTCCTATTGCTGACGATCCTTCAGCTCCGCCATCTCCCACCTCCTCCCCCTCCTCCAGGCAGTGCCTCTTCTTGCCTGTTCACTCGATGCCAGCCCCTGTATGCCAGCTGTTGTACTGTATATACTACCATACTTTTCAAGGTACTGTACTATAAGATTAAAAATGTTTTCTTTATTTTTTGTGTTTGTTTTTTATGTATTATTTGTGTGAACAGTATTATAAACCTATGACAGTATGGTACTGTATAGCCAATGGTGTTAGTTGGGTACCTAGGCTAACTTTGTTGGACTTACGAACAAAGTGGACTTATGAACGCACTCTTGGGATGGAACTCTGTATGTAGGGGGCTTACTGTACTAGATGTGTCATTGCTGGGTCGAAGGGGATGTGCATTTGTACTTTTGATAGATATTGCCGATTTATTCTCCTTAAAGCACATGCCTTGAGCGCATCCAACAGCGATGTGGGAGAGTGCCTCCATCTCCCATTCTGGCCGGCATTCCCAGGATGTCTTCAGCATGCTACACAAGTCCCTTTACCCATCTTTCAGCCTCCACTCCACATGCTTAGACTCTGCGTGGATTCTCTGCTCCAAACAGTCAGAAGTATCCCTGTTTCCCCATTGTGTCATACTCTTTCCCGCTGCTCTAACTTTCACATGCTCTTCCCTCTCCCTGACAAAATTCCATCCATCCTTCAAGTCCTTACTCCAAGGCTGACCTCCTCTGTGACACTTCCCTGTCTTTCCTGGGCTGAGTCAGCCGGTAGCTCCTTCCTCTGTTTTCCTACATGACGTGCCATTTGTATAGCACTCATCACATATGTCATGTTTGTTTATGTACTTATTCTCCAGATCTTACTCATCTGTGTATCCTCAGTAAGAACTGTAAGCGCTGAGTTAATATTTACTGGAGGGACGCGCAAGGTACTATACTAAACTCTGCTGGGGATACAGTGAGAAAAAAGGCAGGATCCCTGCTCTTGAGGAACTTGCAGAGCTTATTAGAACTCTCTGATCTTAGATAAGTGGATAGCTGTTCCTTTTAATCTTTCTATAGCTGTCACAGAATTCATGTGAACCTTGCAGTGAACTGTACACAGAGGTTAGGGAATGTGTGCCTGCCCTAGAGAGAGAAGAATACACACATAAACAAGCCCATCCTCATCTTAAATAAGTTTTCTTTTCTTTTCTTTTCTTTTCTCCTCCTGCCCTCCTTCCCTCCCTCCCTCCTTCTCTCTTTCTTTTCTTCCCTCCCTTCTTCCTTCCTTCCTCCCTCCCTCCGTCCCTTCTTTCCTTCCTTCCCTTCTCACTCTTGCTGTCGTTCTCTGTCTCTGTCTCTGTCTCTCTGTCTCTGTCTCTGTCTCTGTCTCTCTTTCTGAAACAGGTGAGGAAAAAATGACTTTGCCAAAGTATATAGAAACCTTTGAAATGTCAGTGGCGTGACAAAAACACATTGTCCTGCTTTCTGCTTCTGAGAGGACATATATTTCACGTTAAAACCAAATCAGCTCGCTCCCAGGAGGAAGTGATAGCAAACACAGTTTACAGTTCAAGAAAGACAATAAGGTAAAGGAAAAGTTACAGGAAGGAGAAAAAAAATGACGTGAGAAAGAAGCCAATCCTGAGAAGTGTAGCTTGAGCCTGCCGGCACCAATCACTTCACTGAACTGGAAGAGAATTTTGAGCTTCTCATTCTCGTGGCTACCCGATTTGAAACCCCAAACCTAGCAGAGGAGCTTGATCCTTAATGTGGATTATTATTTTATAAATTATTAAGAAGAGCAATATCTCTCCATTTACTGAATGTCATAACAAAAGAGATAGGAGGGAAACCAAGACATTGTCTACCCAAAGAGCCCAGCATTTGGACAGTGTAAAGTCACTAAATAATTCAGCAGCTATTTGAAAGTATAGTGTTTTGTAATTTCGACAGAACCATCTTAGTCTGGCTCTCTGTAGCGCAGAATTTTAAAAAGATGCTCGCCTCCGTGAAGATCTATTTCTAGGAGAAATGGGAGTCGGGTAGAAACACTGGGCAGGAGAAAGAGGGCTGTCTAATTAGAGAGCTTCGTGTTTACTCTGATTTTAAACTTTCATGAGCCTGCCGAGGGTCTAACCATTTTCTAGTAATATCTTTGATTTCTTTCTCTGTGCCCACACATTTGTGCTCTAACTGTACAGATCTGTGCCCTGTATGCCTGTGGAAAGGGAAACCATTGTATCTGAGGTGATTGTAACATATTGACAAAAAGAAGAATGGAGAAAACAAATGTAGCCCAATGAACTGTTGCAGTGAGGTTGATCATGTCTGCTTTGTCTTATTCAGAGCAGTCGGAGACTCCAGCCCAACGACGCCTGGGAGAGGCTGCACCCTGACAGGGCTGGGGTGGGATGAGGTGCGGAGCAGGAGGGCTGATCCCAAAGGAAGCCATCACTCATGATTTGTTTGTTCATTTGTTTCTGACCTTACCACAGGAAGGATTTCATGCCATTTACCATGGTGTACAAAATTAAAATAAAGCACTGTCATTACGACTGGGAGGCAGGATAGCATGATAAATAAAAGAGTGCTTGGGTTGGTATCTAGGCTCTGCCATTCCCTGGCTACATGACCTGGGGCGAGTGACTTCATCTTTGTGCGTCTCAGTGTCCTGATCTTTAAGATGCAGGTCATCACCACACTTACTTCCCAGGGTGGTTGTGAGGATAATACTAGAAAATAATTTAAAGTAGGAGAACAATGCCTGGCACATGGTAAGTGCTTACTATGTGTCAGCTACTATTATTCCTTTGCCCTTACTTCCTCTGAACCCCAAGAATTAGGGCAGACAAGTAGCTACAGAGAACAGAGCTCTGTGTTTTATGTGGCTACTGAGTGAGAGCCTCTGCAAGTGCTTATTGGCAAGACAGACTCCTGTGGATGAGTTATGTAAGTGGCATCCCAGAGGTCCCGGCATGGATGCAAACCAATTAAGTTAAGCACTTACCGCAATCACAAGTGCAACTCATAGGTTTAAAAGTGGGAAGAGAGGATATGTGAACTTGGCTTTGCAGTGCTTGGCTTTGTCAAATCTATTAGAAATATAGCCCGTGAATTCTTCACTCTTGTTCTTCTAAACTCTGAAATACTTTTTGTCAAATGAAGTATAGAATTCTGAATCTATTTTTTCTTAGCTGTGCAATCTTGGACATCCATTTTTACCCTCTTAAGACTCAGTTTCCTTACGCATAAAAAAGTTTCGGTCCAGGAAACAGAAATCGCTCTAAGAACTTTGAAGCACAGAGATTTATTACTGGGAATGAAGTACTTATAAAATTGTTGGAAGGGCTGAAGACATGGGCTGTAGGTTGGACATGTAGGAATGACTCTCAGAATATTATGGGAGCTATGACCATTGTCACAAACTTGACAATGAGTAATTGGCAGCTCACTGGAACAACTGAGATCCAGAATATACCATCTTGGCAGCTATCTAAGAATCAGGAGAGCCTCCTCTGCCAGTGCAATGTCCAATCTGGACAATAGATCTCTGAAACCAGCTGCCACTACCGCTACAACTGCCTCTGGAAGTTGGAGATGAGATGTTAGTGTCTCCATACTTTTTCTTGCCAGCTGAAAACAGCATAATAGCAGGAGATTGCCCTTCACTTTATCTCTGGCTTCTAAGTCTTGCCTGAATGTATCTGCTTCATGAAATCTATCTCACACCTAGAATCCTACGAGGGAGCCTGGAAATGAATGAATAGCTTCTAGCTTCTCCAAAACAGGAAGCTACCTTAAAGAAGATGGAAATTGGGACTCCCTTAGTGGTCCAGTGGTTAAGACTCCACACTTCCAGTGCAGGGGGCGAGGGTTTGATCCCTGGTTGGGGAACTAAGATCCCACATGCCGCACATGGCGTGGCCAAAAAAAAAAAAAAAAAAAAGATGGGAATTGATGCCAAGTAGCAACTGACCATATCCAGACCAGATAATTAGAATAGGAACTAGTATATAGAGAGTTATTGTGGGGATTAAATAGGATAATGAAATACTTTGAACACTAGCAAAAAGTAGACAATCAATAAATTATTTCTCGCACTGCTCCTTCAGTGGGATACAATGCTTCATCTTCTAAAGATACCCTAAGGGAATGATTCTTTCTTAAGGTGCCAGGCTGAATTTCCTGTAAGGACAGGAGAATTCTCTACCAGCTCCGTGGGCTCAGTGCCACCAATGGTTCCCTCCTTATCTGAGGTCATAGCACAGTTGCCTATAAAAGCCCTCCTCGTCCATATGCCAGTGCTTCAGGGAACCTTTCTAAGCCATTCCTCCTGTTCTCCATTCAATGCCCCCAACTCCCCATTCGGGACTTTAAGTTCCCATCCTGTTGCTTCAGGCCAAATTCCTAATTCTCTGCTTGCCCCTGTCACAGTGACACCTGAGTAGAATGAACTGTTTGTTTCATCTTCTTTTTATCTCTGGTCAGTGCTGTTCCTATTTCATACCCAGCCCAGGCGTTTGAACCCTGTACTAAGCATGGAGCCTAAGACCCCACTTGTCATCGAAGAAACTATAAATAATTAGGTAAAAGATGGAAGAAAGTACTGAGAATTCCAAGACAAAGCTCTAACAAGATAGGCTGGTCTAAGGCAAACACATAGAGAAAGTTTATCTTCAGTGTCTTCCAATCCCCGTTTTGTTGTTAGGCATGTCCACTGACATATTGAACTTGAGCGCTGCCTTTTAACTTGGGATGATATTAGACATTCTCAACAAGCCTTACTTGTTCTACATCTCATTTTTTTTTCAGGGTTTTATAAAGTGGCCAGTTGACTCAGGGATTCTCAAGCTTGTTTGTGCCTCAGCTCAGCTCAGTTGAATCAGAATCTTGAGGGGGAAAGCTGAGGTCTGGGTAGCAGTATATTTTAAAGCTCTCCAAGCGTAATAATTATACTGTGCAGCCAGAGTTGAGAACCACAGGGCTAGCTAATCTGACAGTCTAACTGGGGTTGACATGCTAATGGGTGCAAATGTTTTTTTTGTTTTTTTAATTTTTTATTGTTTATTGTTTACAATAAACTGCATGTATTTAGAATGTACAATTTGGTATCCCAATCTTTCAATTCATTCCCCCCCCAACCCTCCCCGCTTTTCCCACTTGGTGTCCATATGTTTGTTCTCTACATCTGTGTCTCTATTTCTGCCTTGGGGTGCAAATGTTTTAATATACTGCCCCAACTAGGGCAGTTCTGGTTCTCTTTCACAACAACTGTCCTCAGGCAATGCCATAAGTCAAAAAGTAAGTTCATGATGGCATCTCCCAGCTCTTTGGCAGGGTAAAGTGGTAGGTAAAGTTCTGGTGTCAGGACAATATTTTAATATCCCTCAGGTTATACCATTTAGGCAGGTGGCTTTTACACCTATTCATAAAACCAGTTCTGGCAGTTAACATTTAATTCTTGGTAAAAAAAAAATTTTTATTCTATAAAATGAAATCATATTTTTAATTCTCTGTTACCATTTTGTGTAATCTCTGATCCCCAATTTCTTCATTTATTCGATAGGCATAATAATATCAGCGACCTCAGAGAGTTGTACTGTGACAGTTATATGTGATTGACAACATATGTAAAGTATCTGGCATATTACAGATGAAAAATAAATTTGATCTACTATTACTATTATTGACTTAGTATTTATTCATTGGCATAGTGTTTTTATAAAACTAGGTCAGCAGGTAAATAAACTGGACATTCTCAGGTCTGTGATCAATGGAAGAAACTGAAATGTGTCCTCTCTGGGAACCGGTGGAGTACTACTTAACTTGGAACAACCCTCATGGAAATTTCCAATAAGGATGGCAAGTTTAGGGTTACCTGTTTGGTTTGTTTATCCAAGTGGAACTGCTCCTGCTTGTGAGCTGCAGAACCAATGGAATAGGTAACATGTTCTGAGTTGTCTGCTCCACCACTTTTCACATGAAATGGGTTATCAGAGTTCATTATACGAATGAGGCTAATATAGATGCAGGGAGAGGGGGGGTGATGGAACATCCAAGATGTCCGAAACACCACATGTTCACAACAGCATGAGTGAAGATCTTGAAAATTTGGAAACAATTTACGTGTAGCCATACACAAGCGCCAAAGTAAACTATGGTGTGTTCACTCATTAATGTAATAAGCTTTAATGACATTTAAATGTGTGCCAGGCACGGAGCTAGTGCTAGGAAGAAAAAGATAAATAAGACATAGGCACAGTCCTCAAGAGGTCAAGGACCCCTGGGGAGACTGATAAACAAAGAAATAGTTATTAAACAGTGTGATCGAAAATAGTGGTTTTTGGACTATTTGGTAACACTGAAAGTATAAGGGAACATTAAGTTAAGAATGTAAGACACGGCCTCTCATCTTCTGAGGTGGCCCACACTGTCTGTGTGTTTCTCCTTTGGCAGCTCTTATTTCCTGAGGCGACCCCATGCCCCAGGGCTGTTCTCGCCTTTTGAGACAGACTGCATTCTGTCTATGGAATGCGTAGCTATCTAAATAAATCCATTTCTTACCTTAAAAAAATTAATATATGAAGTGGCATATAGAGTATAATTCTCTTGATTTTAAAATTTGCCTAGAAAAAGACTGAAAAGAAATACAGTATACCAAATCATTTTGCTGGACACCTTAACCTTATACAGCACTATATGCCAATTATTTCTCAATAAAACTGAAGAAAAGAAAGTGCATGGGACCAGAAAAAAAAAAAAAATTAGTGGATTACAATTCCTGTAATTTGCCAATTAGAGAAAGCTTACCCTACTATCAATGTAAGAAGTTCTAACTAACAACATGAATGTGTTTAAAAAATTAAAAAATTAAAAAATATAGCATGTAAAAATGCTGGCTAGTAATTTTATTAAGGTGGTGGTATTATGGTTGGATTTTCCCCTCCAGTTCTCTAACTCCAAAGTTTCTCTGTTTTTAATATATTTTTTCTTAATGAAGAATTTAAACATAAAATTTTTTTGAAAGTCCTGAATCAAACAAAAATGACCCACCTTCTATCTCTCTGCTAGCCCCAGTTTCATACTTGCCTTTCTGAAAGCTGAGACACAAACTTGGGGGCAGATATTTTCCATGGGAGGTGATCCCAGGAAGAATGCTGAAAGGATGGGGAAAGTGGGACACAATGAAGAAAAGCTGATATATACAGGATGCGCTTGTAAGCTGGTTATCACTGAAGCAACTGGAGCTCAGCCTCCCTGACAACGCTCTGAGGAATCATGCAAGCTGTGCTTCAGCTGAACGGTCCCTCTGAAAGATGAGAAGCTGGGCATTTATCCACTGACATCTATGCACCATTAACTGAGGATTGCTCTTGGAAACTTCAACTCCCTTTCAGCTTCCAGGCTGTGCTGTGCCAGGGCTAAGTAGTCATTTTTGGACTTGGAGAGTCTGGAGGCAGAAGAACAGAGAGACACCAGAGGAGGCACTAGACGCTGATCATTTGCGCCAAGCTATCCACCCTAGCACTGAAATCAGGTGCACAGAAGGCATGGGAAGGGCATGCAAAGCCCGTGCAGTATCCAAACATATTCAGCTTCAAGGCTCTCTCCTCGCTGCTGTTCAATGTTTATCAACAACTTAGAAACCTGAAAGGCAGGCTTATCATGTTTGGGAATAGCACAGAATTGGGAGATGAGAACAAATTCAATGAATATCAAGTTCTGAAATATCTCAAGAGGTTGGACTGATGGATCAGATTTAAGAATGGAATTGAAATAGTAAGAAGTGCACATTAAAAATGTACACATAGTTCCAAACGAACAATCGGCAAAGGCAAAGGACTGGAAAACATGGTTTAACAAAAGAAAATTTCATGCAACAAAACACATGTGAGTTTGAGTCAAGCCTGAACATAAAATATGAAGCAACAGGAATTTCATTTCATCTCACACTGCAATGTCTGCATTGAATGCGGGGAGTATAAGACCCATGGTCTTCGGAATGAATTAGCCAGCAGGAAAACTGGGCTGGGTGGGGGGCGCCCACCTTGGAGTGGGGCATAGACCAAGTGTAGTGTGGGTACAGGAGAATCACCATTGTTGGGCCCCAGTGATGGGGAGGCAGAAACCATTCACTTTGTGCTGAAGGGGCTGAGGATTTTAGCCTGGAAAGAGAAGCCTCAGAGAGTCGGAGGGGATGGGGAACATGAGCGCTTGCTTCAAGTATCTCAAGGGCTCTTGAGGCGGAATCAGTGAGAGGCTGTGTGCCAGGATGGTAGAAAGCATGGGGTGCAGAGTCAGACATACCTGGATATATTGGAATCCCATTCCGATGTTTACTGATGGCCTTGCTCAAGTCATCTGAAAAATGAGAAAACTAATGATACCTATGTCACATGGTTGTACGTGGATTAAGTGGGATGTGTATATAAACTGCTCAGCATAGTACCTATCTACATGTGTGCTCAAATAATGATGATAGTTAGAACCTACACAAAAGAGGCATTAGACTTAGTTTCTTTGGCCACAAATTGGTGAATTAAGACCACTAGACATCAGTAATTTGATCTTAATCTATAGAAAGTCTCTGGCACCATCAGAATGGTCCAAACATTGGAGAGGCTGCCTTTGGAATAGTGGTGTCCCTGACACTGGATGTATGTAGGCAGCCTGATGGTCTCTGGCTGAACCCTTAAAGGAGATTCGAGAGCTCTTTAAGTCTCCTACATCTGGGGTCTTCACTAGGCCTTTGTTGCCCTCTGTGACTGGCATGGAGTCACCAGTGGTGAGGGTTCCCATAGGAACCATGAGGGGCTTAGAATTCTGTATCTGAACACTGCATCCCCGGGGAAAGAGGCAAACACTGAAGCAGTCTCCCCCATAGTAGTATTCATTTTTAAAAACTGTCTAATTCAGTAGTAACCCTAGAGAGCATTAACAGGTCTCTTATGTAAACTTTGTACATCTGATAACCATTCGGGAAAGGGCTTAGGTAGAACACTCCAAGGAAATTAAATTTATATACCTGTCTCTTTCTTCCATGCTATCACTAACAAAGGGCACAGAGGGCGGTGCTGGGCTCACCATCCTCTCTGTATCTCCTTTATTGATCGTAGGTGCTTGGGAGGAAGGTGGGGTAGAAGTACCAGGAGGGAGGGGCCAGGGCCAAACCTGACATCCTTTTTGCACCTATCCTGCCTTCCCTTCTCACCTTCTGCTTCTTCTTCCATCTCTGGAGTCCCAATGTAATGGATTCTCAGGAGGTGATGCAGGCAGAAGTAGTGGGGGTGGTTAAAGAGTTAGGTGATAGAGGTGAGTGGAGACAGGAACATTTAGTGGAGTAGCTGGGGTTTTGCCCTAGTTTTGTAATCTTGGACAAATCCAGTGATCTTTCTGGGCTCTTCTGGGGGAAAAAGAGAGGATTTGAACTACAGCTCATGGATTTCTTGAGCAAACATTTTTGAGCATTTCTGATGTACCTGGGATGCAATGAGGAAAAAAAGCCCAATTCCTGCCTTGCAGGACCTCACAGTATAGCTCAGAGGGTCTCAGAATGGGGTCCATGTATCCCTTGTGGCCAAGGAAGGGCCTTCAGGGGACCTGCAAAACCCTTGCTTTTGCACCCCAAATTTGTATTTGTATTTGCGTGTGGGGAGGGGGGGTCCAGGCAAGTCCTCTGCTTTCATCAAATTCTTAAAACAAATTTTTTTTCATCAAGTTCTTATAGGCATCCATGACCAACCAAACAAGTCAGAATCCCTGGTTCTACTGCAGTTCTCTGTCATGTGTGTGTCCTGTGTGATCTATGCCATCTTTGCATATCACCTGTAATTTAATTTTTCTTTAAACTTGAATGCAAGAGTATATCTACTTTAACAACAATGTCCACGAACTTGTGAGTGTGGGGTTGAGTGAGAAATATCTCCATCTCTATCAACTTCAAAATAAATACAAATCCTTCAAAGTAAAAGGTGCTCCTCAGCCTACCACCCCCAGTACTGTTACCAACACTGCGTATCTGGCCAGCAGCATACTTCCGGAAACACGGGTCTGGTGGTTCCCCCAAATCCATCCCAGCTGTGGGCTTCTTGGGAGTTTTTCTCCCACCTCCCACCTACTCCCTCCTCAGCCTCCTCTGGGGCCAGGGCAGATATTAACGTCCCTCCTTTCCACACTGTCGGAGGCAGCTGCCAAACTCCAGCGTTGTCCCCAGACCCACGCTAGCTGCAGGGGACCCCGAGTTTCCACTTTGAGCATCCCCTCCGCGCCGCCTGGGCCTGTGCCGCTGGCCTTGCGGCCGCCTGGCTGACTTCCGCGTGAGTGACAGGGGCTGGCGGAGGGCTGGCAGTGAGTGGAAGCAGCCCTGACACCCGAGCTGTGTGCGGCGCGCTAATTACACTGATGTGGGGTCTGGGCCGCTCGGTCCTTTGCTCAGAGGAAGGATGCGATGCCGGCGCGGGGAGCGAGCGGCACTACAGAGGAAGCAGGGGAACAGCAGCACCTAGGCACATCCATAATTTATAAAATGCCAGCAGCAACAAAGGCAAAGAGGGACCAGAACCAGGAGAGCAGAATAGCATAAAGCTTTTTAATGGTCTTTTCCTATTAATGTCAGATGGGCGACCGTTTTTCAAGTGGGTGGAAGGGTTCCAACGCCCCCACAGTTCAGTCACAAAAGCTAAATGCTGCCACTTACCCCTCCTTTCCCAGCTTTATGGAAGAGCTTCGCTGTCTTCTAAGCCGAGTGTAATATTTGAGGTTCCAGCGGGCATCTGATCCTCCTAGACAAGCTGCCTGCTCTCCTAGAGGAGTTTCTAGCAGAAGAATTGAAACTGCTCCGTTCTTTTGTAATAATAATATCCCCAGCGATTTAGCATTTCTAACACTTGTAGAAGGCCCTAGAGTGTTGATTTTAAGAGCACAGACTCTAGAGTTGAAACTCATCAGCGGTGAGACCATGGAAACCTACTCACGCTCTCTGTGCCTCAGTTTCTTCACTTTTACAATGGAGATGAAAAAATTATCTACCTCTTGAGAATATTGGGATGATTTGGTGATAAAGTATATAAACTTACCTACCAGAGTAAGTGCTCATTAGCTTAACACTTTCCAAGTGCTTCCAAATTCAGTCTTATTTTTTCTATTCACATTCTCCCAGAAGTAACTGGACTGCTAAAGTTAGGTGTATCTTACCCATGCACATTTAAAAAAATTTTTTTTCTTTGTTTCGGCTGTATTAGTATCTTTAAGCAACCAGCAATTTTGAAGATTTGTCCATGTCACTACATGTGGCTCTGGTTCATTTATGAATTCTGCTGGACAGAATCCCATAACTGATTTTTCTGTTCTATTGCTATTCGAACTATATAATAATGAGACCATTCCAATTCTCTCTCTTTATTCACAGCTCCCACTCTGCCTGAACCGCCCCCCATTCTTTCTTTTATGGGTTTTCTGCTTGGTTTGCTAGTAAGGAGCCCACACCAGGCCCCCAGAATTATTTTCCCATTGGACCAATGTTTCTTAAGCATTAGATTTAGAAAAAAAAATATCCTTGGCTAATATTTTCTTCCCTCACATTTTCTGGAGGCAAGTTTTCTCTAAGACTCTCCCCTTGAATCCAGGGACACCTTGGAATCAAGGATATATTTTGTGTCAAATGTATACTCATAAGTACCTGTGCCACTGAACACCAAAACTGGAAAAATTATCTGACATATTAAGCAAGGACAAGGTAAATGTTTTCAGTTTTACTGCACAATAGCTAATCCCCAAAAGTGCTGTGCAAATGTTTTAAGCTCAAAGGAACTTTAAGGGCTCAGTGGATAGAATTAAGCCTACAAAACAAAAAGCAGAATGGTAAAGAGCTAAAAAAGACAAAAAACCTCAAAACCAAAACCAACCCCCACTCCAAAAAATATCCATGGTGACAAAGGGAAGAGAAATTGATGCCAAGGCAGAGATATCCAGTTATCTCAGGTCACTGATCTTTAGTTTAGATGCAAAGATTACTCATTCCAGTGTGCTTTAGTTTCCTAGGGCTGCTGTAACAAAGCACTACAGACTGGGTGGTTTAAACGACAGAAATTTATCGTCTTCCAGGTCTGGAGGCTAGAAGTCCTAGATCAGGGTGTTGGCAGGGTTGGTTTCTTCTGAAGGCTATAACAGAGAATCTGTTCCAGGCATCTCTCTGAGCTTCTGGTGCTTTTCTGTCAATCTTTGGCATTCCTTGGTTTGGAGGTGCTTCACCCTAATCTCTACCCTCATCTTGGCCTTCTCCTTGTGTGCATATCTCTGTGTTCAAATTTCCCATTTTAATAAGGACACAGTCGTCTTAACTTGATCGTCTGCCAAGACCTTATTTCCAAGGTCACATTTAACAGTACTAGTGGTTAGGACTTCAACTTCTTTTTGGTGGACACAATTCAACCCATAACACCATTTATGGAGAACATTTTAGAGATCTACTAGATTTTTGAAAAGTTTTTACTTTTCTAAAGGATTCACCATGTAAGTCCACAAAGAAACTGTACATAAATGTTTATAACAGCATCGTTCATGTAGTCAAAAAGTGAAATCACTTAATGTCCATCAACTAATAAATGGATAAACAAATTGTGTTATAGTCATAAAATGGAATATGATTCAGCCACAAAAAGGAATGAAGTACTGATGCATGTCACAACATGGATAAACCTTGAAAACATTATGCTAAGTGAAAGAAGCCAGAAACAAAAGGCCATATATCATATGATTCCACTTACATGACATGTCTAGAATAGACAAATCCTTAAAGATAGAGGGTAGACCAGTGGTTGCCAAGAGCTGAGGGAGTAAGGAATAGGGAATGACTACTAATAGGTGTGGGATTTTAGAGGGGGATGATGAAAACTTCAGAAAGTAGATACTGGTGATTGTCTCACAACTTTGCAAACATATTAAAAACCACTGAATATTATACTTTAAGAGGGTGAATTTTATGGGATATTAATTATATCTCAACCAAAAGTTTTCTTTTAAAGAAGATTCACTTGTATGAGCATGGTTCCTTTAATTCACAGTTCTTTTAATACTTGGAAGAACTGAGTACAAAAAAGGCAGCTATATGCATGGATAACATTAGAGTTTTAGGAATGATTATCTCTTAGAGGTGGGATAGAGAGTCATTTTTTGTGTTTTTCTTTATTTTTTTCCCATATTTTCCAAATTTCCTACAATAAACATTTTCTAATTTTACAATGAAAATTTTCTTTAAAGAATTATTTTCAAGGAGTGTTTAGCAGAGCTAGAGAACACAGAAATGTAAAGAAGAGCTAAAAGTAATAATAACTGCTAAAATTCATTGGGGGTTTACCTTGTGCCAAGTACTGTGTGTTCTTACGCATTGCTCATTAAGACCAGGACAAACTCTGTTTTACACACATTGAAAATGTAATTCAAAAACAGTAAGTAATGGGCTCAAGGGGATGTAACTAATAAACAGTGGTGTTGAATTCAAGCTCTTGGTCTGGCTGCTTCAAAATCCAGAACACTTTACTGCCACGTTATCATGCTTCGAAAGACTGAAGCTTAGGCAGCAATGAAGCCATTCTGAACTCATTAGCCAATGGGAAAATGAGTATTAGTTAATTTAATAACAAAATAAAACAAAACAATCTCCAAATCATTTACATGTATCTTTGCAGAAATACATCTTTTTGCAAAATGAGACTCCTGTTTAAGAAGAGTCTTATTTACCTATAACCTTTTTGCTCAGCATCTATTTCTCCATGATGGAGTTAAAAAGAGAAAGATCTTGACATTTCTTTTTGCACACAATTAAGTGATGACTGGGATGCACAAAGGACGATTGTAGTCTGGGATAACAATGAATTGTGTGAGGTTATTTACTACAAAGGCATTAGGACCTTCAGCCAGCTACATGTGCCCAGCACAAAGGAAAGTGGGTATTTGATAGCTCTCCAGTTCTTCTGTCTGGGGATTCAGCCAAATGGAATCATCCAGACTCAAAACATACTTTGGGGTCTGAATTTTCTATTTCAGCTGTCTCCACTAATCAAATGAACTGGGTAAGAGAAGTACAGAGCTCAGATGCTCCATCCATCAATGTCCCAGGCTGAAGTTGGGGATTTGAAACCCTAATTTGGAAGAAGGAAGGAGATTGTCCAGAGAGAGGACAACAGCACATTCTGCTGTAGTGTTTGAAGACTTGTCTGTATGTTTAAGCCCAGGAAGGAGATAGAGAAAGAAGGGGCAGGTGGAAATCATAGCCAAAGGAGTGTTGCTGGTGAGGGAAGCCACACTGTAAGCAATCTTGGTTTGAATAATTATTATTCAGGGATCAACTATATGAGGTCTTGGCGTGCAGCTAGGTCCTCCAGGACTTGAATCTCCTAGGGGCTGTGCTGAATGTTCAGCCTCTATTTCCTGTTCCAGCAACTCACTTGTCCTTGGGGAACATCCATTTCCCTCTTGATGAAGCTGTCAGTCAAGGCGTCCTTGCCTCTCTTGGACAAACTAGGTTTGTGACCCAAGTTGGCCACACTGTTTCCTGAGAGCACTACCCTCAAGAGAGACTTCTTATCATTTTTTGCCACATAGATGCCCCAAACTGCTTTGGTTTCTGCCGTTCTGGTTCTTTAAGCTTTGTGTGTTTCTTTGTGCAAGCTCCTCCATAGCTTTTTAGCAAGTGTCCTCTGCCCTTTTTGGTCTAAGTTAACCAATCAGGTTCTTTCACCTAGCTGATGTGTCCCTACCATGTAAACCTTTCATTTCGTGATGCTTCAGTGGTTGAAGAGAAACTTGAAGAATTTGGAAAGCATTCTGAGGATAGTCACAAAAATGATTAGTGGATGACGGATTTGTAGGGCTCATGTAAAGAAACATCATTTTGTCCCAAGAAAGGAAATTTGTACTGACTTAGAATAACCATTTTTGTCTGAGTCTATGCTCTCAAACAAGATGAAGAATTGAGGAAATTATCTTGGAAACTCATGTGAAAATGTTTCCCCTGAGATATTTTAACATCTAGGATCAAGGTGTCTTTTAAGAGATGCTTTGTGTGAAAATTTGCATCCAGTTTTCCATTTTATTTTCTTATTTTTGCATGGATACATAGCAAACTTCTTAAAAGAATTGTTTACACTTGTTGCCTGCAGTTTTTCATGTTCATGCCACTCTTTAATTCACTATAGTCTGGTATCTGCCCTCACAGCTGCCATAGGCAAATCTAATGGGTCTTCTCTAGACATCATTTTACTTGGCCTCTTGGCAGTATTGGACACAGGACCACTCCTTCCTTCTTATAACACCTCTTCCTTTGGCTTCTGTGACTTCACATTCTCTTGATTTTTTCCCTCCCACTACTCCAGCTGATTCTTCTCAGCTTCTTTTGGAAGTTGCTTCTTTTGCCCATCCCTTAAACGTTGGCATTCTTTAGAGGTTTGGTTTAGGTCCTCCTTTCTTCATACTCCACACTGATGATGGGTTGTTTTATCCACTCCCCTGGCTTCAGTTATCATCTAGTTGCAGATAAATCTTAAGTGCACATCTCTCTTTTTCTCACCTCCCTGAGTGCCAGACCCTATGTACAACAGACCTCAAGAATATTCTTTTGGATATGTCCTGGGCACTTCAAACCTTAATTTTCAAAGCTGGTTTATTTATTCCCTCGTGTGCCATATTTCAACAAATAGTGTCACCAGCCACCCAGTTTTCCAGGTCAGAAACTGGAGCATTCTCTTTGACTCATCCTTTTCCTTGATTCTCCAAAGCCAATAAATCACCAAGACCTATCAGTTCAGCCAACTAAAACATCTCTTAAATCCATTCCTTTCTCTTCATTTCCATGGCCACGTCCCTATGCCAGGTCACCAGCAACTCTCACTCCATGGCCTTCTAGCTAGTTCTGCTATCCCCAGAAGTGTTTTCCTCCAGCTCCTTACCCACACCAGGCAGCCAGAGTGAACCTTTCAAAACCCAAATTGCTGGTGTCACTTCTCTGTTTAAAACCCATCAATGTTTCCACTGCCTTTAAGATAAAGTCCAAGTTCTTGGTATAAACAGCTAGCCCTTCCTACCATGCTCTTGTCAGCCCCACCAGCCTCATCTCTGTTGCTTTTTTCCTGCTTCCCTGTGCTCCTGACACACTGAACATCTCATACCCTGCTCTCTCTCTTCCCCCCAGCCTTTCACACATGTTCACACATGTCCCTTTTGCTTTTCACCTAGTCTTTTTTTTTTTTAAATCCAAGTCCTTTTAATTTTATTTATTTATTTTTTAAATTTTTTGGCTGCATTGCATGGCATGTGGGATATTAGTTCCCTGATCAGAGATTGAATGCCTGACCCCTGCATTGGAAGCCTGGAATCTTAACCACTAGACTGCCAGGAAAGTCCAGCTTTTTACCTAGTCTTGCTCAAATTCCACATCTCTTCTTCCTGGAAGCCATCCATGTGCTTCTCCTTCCCTCCTTCTCTCCATCAATTAGATTAGTGCCTCTGTTAAATGTTCATATAAGACTCTGTTCCAACCCAATCACCTCCCTAATCACAGCACATTGAAATCATGTATATTTAGCCACTTGACTATATAGTTGGGGAGATAAAGGACCATGGTTTCCCACCGTTCTACACCCAGTATCTAGTTCACAGGCAGTACTCATTTTACATTTCATGAATGCAAGACTTAGTAGCATAAAAAATATAAGAAAAGCTGGCAATTCATTTTTTATCACTACCATGAA
This sequence comes from Hippopotamus amphibius kiboko, assembly GCF_030028045.1. NCBI lineage: Eukaryota > Metazoa > Chordata > Mammalia > Artiodactyla > Hippopotamidae > Hippopotamus > Hippopotamus amphibius. The sequence continues at coordinate 155,836,355 of NC_080186.1, read as the reverse complement.
TACATGATGAGCAAATAATTAAATAAGAGCAAGGGAAATTTGATTAAGCTATTTGGGAAATACTTCTGTAAGCTTGGGTTTTTAAACATTAGTCTTAGCTTTCTCTGGGGAATGGTGGCATCCTCTTAAGGAACACAAAATACAAGAGAGTCTTACCTGCTTAGGAAAGCAGACAGATGATGGTGACATCTTCGTGTTGGTCCTAGGAATTCATGAAATCTTGCCAAATTTGGGGTCTGGCTGACTCAACAAAGTGCTTTTTATCCACTTCTATGTTACAAAATCACACCCTCATCATGAAAATGCACATTATTAAAAGATAAATAGCTTAAATACTGAGAGAAATTATTATAATGATCCCTTTTCATATACCCTTAACCCCTTTGCTCTTCTGCCACTTCTTCATAGTCAATGAAAACCATAACTTTGGTTCAATCTAACACCTACGTGCTCTAATCCTGTATCCATGCAGCTGAAGGTGCTGGAGAAATGCCCATCGCCACATCGACTGGATTCACTTCAAAAAGATGACTTTGAACACTCAAGTGGCTCCCACCAGGCAATCATATTATTTGCCCTTGGTTCGTTCATCCTCCTATATCCTAGACAATTATTTCACACGTGGCCTTTCCCAGTTCCTAATACCTCCTCCCCAATCCTCACTCTCAACTGGTAGGTCAGTTTTATGCTTCACTGAGAAAATGAAAGCCATCAACAACCCAACCCAAACCTCCTGAGTCTTCAGTCACATACTCTGCCTCCTGGTTACTGTAGAGGAGCTTTCCAGACTCTTATCTAAAGTCGATCCTTCTGCTTCTGTGCTGTATCCTCTCTCCTCTCACTTACTTCAAGACATAACTTCGAAAAATCTGTCCCCACTGCCCACATGATCAATTTTTGCTCTCCACAGCGTATTAATCCCATCTTACAAAGTCTTCCCTTGACCCTGTTCCCCTCACCAGCTACTGCTCTCCCATGTCTTTGCTCCCCTTTTCATCAACACTTCTCTAGAGTTGTCTATACTTCCTGTCTTCGATTCCTCTTCTTTCCATCTCTCTTGCATTCAATTCAGTCAAGCTCCACCCAAACTCCTCTATCAATTTTATCAGTGACCTCTACTTAACTAAATTCATTGGTTAATGATCACCCCTCAGTATCCTAAACCCATCAGCAGTATTTGACCGGTTGGTCACTCCTTTCTCTTTGATATACTTTTCCCTTTGCTTTCAGGAAGACACATTCTCTTGGTTTTCTCCTACCTTGTTGGTTAATCCTTCACAATCTCCTTTGAAGGTTCCTCCTCTTCTCTCCTAGCTCTTAACTGCAGTGGCTCAGACTCAGTCCTTGGACTTCTCTATCTATACTCTCTCTACTGACCATCTCATCAAATCCCATCTCAAGTCTGTTGACTCACACATGTACATTTCCAGCATTCATCTCTCTTCTGAATTTAAGATTTGTATATCCTACTGCTGATCTGACATCTCTATTCAGATGTCTAATAGACACCTGAAACTTATATGTCCAAGGACAGACTCCCGATCTTCCTCAATAAACCTGCTGTAGTCCCAGCCTTCTCCATCTCAGTTTAATGTAATTTCATTCTTCCAGGCGCTCATGTCAAAAAACTTAGAGTCATTGTTTCTTTTATATATATTTTATTTTATTTTGTTTACAATAAACTGCATATATTTAAAGTGTACAATTTGGTATCCCAATCTCCCAATTCATTCCCCCCCAACCCTCCCCACTTTACCCACTTGGTGTCCATATGTTTGTTCTCTACATCTGTGTCTCTATTTCTGCCTTGCAAACCGGTTGATCTGTACCATTTTTCTATAGTCCACATATATGTGTTAATATACAATATTTGTTTTTCTTTTTCTACTCACTTCACTCTGTATGACAGTCTCTAGGTCCATCCATGTCTCTACAAATGTCCCAGTTTCATTGCTTTTTACAGCTGAGTAATATTCCATTGTATATATGTACCACATCTTCTTTACCCATTCATCTGTTGATGGACATTTAGGTTGCTTAAAAAACTTAGAGTCATTCTTCATGTCCGTTCATCAGCAAGTCCTATTAGCTCTTCCTTTGAAATATATCTGCCCACTTCTCACTGCCTTTATGGCTACTACCCTAACCCAGGCTGTCATCATCTCATACGGTAGCCTGCTAACAAATGGGTTCCCCTGCTTCCACTCTCGCCCCTTTTTGGACTGTTCTCAACAAAGCAGCTAATATGAGTCAGATCACGTCACGTCTATGCTCAAGTCATTCCCTTGGGGTAAGTATCAACATTTTTACAGTGGCCCACAAAGCCCTGTGTGATCTAGATTCCCGCTCTCTCTCTGTCCTCATCCTCTACTACTCTCCCCTGGCTCACTCTATTCTACACTCTGGCCTCCTTGCTGTTGCAGGAACACACCAGGCTACTCTGTCTTTGCTGTTGCTGTTCCCTCTGCTTGGAATGCTCTTCCCTCACATATCTATTTGCCCATCTTCCTCACTTCCCCAGAATGTTTGCTTAAATCTCACCCACTCACCCTCTAACCATCCTATATAATATTCACCATGTCCTGTACTCGTGAGTCTCTTTACTTTGCTTACCTTCATCTTTTTTGTTACAGTACCTTCACCTTCTAATTTACTTATTATTTTAACAATCTGTTTTCGGACCCCTTGTAGAATTTATTCATCTTTATTTCGGGATATGACTTTCTCAAGCCTCTAGAACAGGATTTCTCATCTGCAGCACTGTTGACCTTTGGGCTTGTGACGAGCTGCTGTTCTGTGCTTTGCAGGATGTCAAGCAGTATCCATGGCCTCTAACTTCTAGTTGCCAGTAGCGCCCCCTAGGTGTGACAACCAAAACCGTCTCCAGACATTGCCAAATGTCCTCTGGGGAGCAAAATAGTCCTCATTTGGGAACTACAGTTCTAGAAGAGGGCCTGCCACTAGCCAGCATTTAATCATTATTCGTTAAAAGAAAGAAAAAACAGATGAGCAATTTTAGGTACATGTATTCTTCATGGGTTCCCCCAGCATTCATGATTTACCACAGTCATCACAGGAGCAGCTCTCACCCTAGAGCAGTGAGAGCTAAATCTCATAGAACACAGTGGCTGCTTCTGTTCTTGTTTTTGTGCAAGACAACTTGTGGGAGAGAAAAGTACAAAGTTAAGGATAGCGAAAGAAAATTAGACATCAGAATGAAGACACACTGAGAGTCACGCTACCCAGAAAAGTATTGCTTATGAGAATTATGTGGATTTGTTCAGGAGGATTTATGGATCTTGGGACAGTGAGTATTTTTCTGTACTGCTTCCATTCCCTTTTACAGCCATCTTTCCTCCTCAATATACCTAGAAATCGGTTTGAAGTTTCAATATCTGGTTCTGTCCAAAGATAGTAGTAATTTAAAAGAAAGCTAATAATAATGTTTATTGGGACTTCCCTGGTGGTCCAGTGGTTAAGACTCTGCGCTTCCATTGTAGGGGGCATGGGTTTGATCCCTACTCGGGGAACTAAGATTCCCACATGCCGAGGGGTGCAGCTGAAAAAAAAAAAGAATAATGTTTGCTGAGCCCTTATGTGCACTGTCATGTAATTCATAACGGCCTTGCAAGACAGGTCCTACTATTAGCCCCCATTCTACATATGAAGAAACAGGCTCAGAAAGGTTAAGTAATTTGTCCAAGGCAGCACAGCTGGGAGTAAAATGAGCTGGAATGATATAGTAAGTATATTAATGTTAGTATATTAGAAGTATAGTATATATAGTACTACTTATGAAAAATAGGTGTTAGGAATACAGTGCAATCATAAGACCTAGTCAAAAGTCAGTCTCATGAATTGACAGCTATAAATGCCATCCAAGGCCATTGTTTCTTTTCCACAGTCAGAAAATATACAGCACCCCAAATCATAAAGACAATAATAATTTAAGGCTTTGGGCTGGTTCTTTGATTTGAGTGTTCTTTTTTATTTTCAAAGGAAGATTACTCTGTAGGAAAGAAAGAGGCCAGCAGTTCTGTTCAGTGAAAAGACCATGGGTTTAACATGATTTGAGGGATAAGGAAAGGCTGTCTTTACCAAAGAGTATTTTTCCTAAAGAATGTGTCCTAGGAGCCAAGATTCCACTGAGCTTATTTATTTATTTATTTACTTACTTATGTATTATGTTGAAAGGCAAATCATGCACGTTACAATTTTTTTTTTAAAAAAAAACATCTAGAGTGAAAAATAAGTCTCTCTCCCTCTCCTGTCTCCCAGTCACCAAGTTTCTTTTTCTAGAGACAACCCCTGTCTCCGGGTCTATGTGAGTCCTTCCAGATCTCTGCATTAACAGGCATGTAGGTGGATTTGGGGCTTCATGTTTATAGGGTTTCCTGTTTGCAGAGCACACCCACATCCAGAGCGTATTCTCTCCTGACCCTCTCAGCAGACAGCCCAACCACAGGAAGGGAACCTGCTGATTAGCTTCACGTGTGTCCCCTTCACAGCATTCATCCAGGGTCCTGAGACATTTAATAAGGTCTGATATTTCTCCCACAGGTCGCTGCTCCCTCTCCATTCTCTTAGAAAAATCTGAACAGAAATGTTGCACTGGTATTTAGTCATAAAACCCAAATAAAATGGGTTAGCCCTTGCCAAGGTTTTTTTTTTGGTTTTTTTTGGTTTTGGGTTTTTTTTTTTTAAGCAGTGATCCTTACATTTCCCTACACAGGCACGTTTTCCCCCTTCTCTGCTGGGCTCAGATGCCAGCTGTATGTTGCCACAGTCCGAAGAAGGACCTGTGGGTCTCCCCTGGCAGATGCTGCCACTGTTTTAGCCTGAGGGCCCTGCAGGCAGCCCCTGGCAACATTTTTAATTCAACATCAAACTTCAACTTGAAATTTGAAAAAGAGGGAGGAAAATGACAAGATGTCAAAATCTCGGAACCCAGCAAGTGGGGCTTGCAAATGTACCCAATCTGGATTGCTTTGAGTGGGGAGGTGGGTCGGGGGGGTGGTTCCTCGCTCTTTGCGGCCACTGAATGTGATTGTACACCATCACAGGGACCCTAAGGTATGCTGTAAGAGCTCAAAGGGGCTGCTGTGTCTCAAGAAGAGACCTCCAGATCTGGCCAAAGAGCCTTTTAAGTGAAGGCAGGTGGAAAGCTTTCCAGGGTATATTTTTAAGTCAAAAGGGCAGGTTGCAAAATGATGCATATAAAAGGCCCCATCCTTGGAAAACAATTGTGTGTGAATACACAGCAAACACTTTGGCAAGCTATACCCCCTGAAACTCACAGTTTTAAGATTGTAGAATATTTAGAATTTCTTCCTTATACCTTTCTCTATTTTTTGAATTTTTTTTTTTTGCAAAGACCCAATGTATTACATTTATAACCACAAAAATGCTATCTGTATAAAATTTGAAAATAAAAAAGATAACATATCTGGGTGTCTGTCCCCTCAGTGCCCAGAGACTCCTAAAGCAGAAACCAGCAAGCTCTCAACCAGGCAGCTTTGTGGTCAAATCTCCAGGTGTATAGAGTTCAGGGAGCAAGTTTACTTAGCACAGCACTTGGCACAGTGTGAACCAGATTCAGTAATAATAGTGTCCATCTGGATAGAGCTTCACATCGCAGCACTGCTTTCATCATCTATCCCATCCCACAGCAACTCTGGGAAGTATACAGAGCAGCCGTTTTTACTCTCAATTTGCATAAAAAGAAACTGAGGCTAGAGAAATGTAGGAGGTAAGTAGTAGCCTTGGACTGAAACCTGTCTTCAGACTTGAATTCTGCAGCGTTTACCACCACATATGTTAAGATGCGTGCGCATTCGGGAATCTTCTTGTGAATTCCGAACCATACACTGCTCATTTGGGGTGATGATAAGAAAATTTTCCTCTAGAACCAGAAGTGCACACTTGGGAATCATTTGGGGCGAAGTCTTCTGAAGGTAATACACTATCAACCCCAGTTAGTTGCGTTACTGAAAACAGATCTGATGATCAGGGAATTGTTCTGTCCTACCTGGCCTCCAATGAAGATTTTGCAGGATTTTAAGGGACTGAAATTTGGGTAGGGGCTGCATCTCATTCTAGGTTTAGCTCTGGCCACTAACATGCGCATGACACAATGTGACACTTTTCTTGATGAAGAAAAGAATGAATGAATCTGAATCAGAGCTTTAGAGGAGGGAGACCTCTGATCCTTTCTGCTTCTCATCCCCTTCTGGACTCCTTCTCTGCCTCTGATTAAAACTTCAACTAAGGGGTGGGTGTCATGGAGGGTAGAGATAAGGGAAATATGAGAAGTATAGAAAAAAAGATATGCTAAGAAAAGGGGTGGGTAGTCAAATCTAAGATATTAAAAAAAATGTAATCCCTTTGCTCCCCCATCTCCCAGAAAAGGAATGCAATTTCCCCTCAATTCTAGCTGCTCTGGGCACTAACTATAAAAATACTAAATGAGAAACGGAGTCGGTTGTTGTCATTTCAAATACAAATGGGCATGTACATTCAGCCTTTATGGCTAGATAACTTCCACTTCCAGTGCTCTGTATTTATTGGCTTTGACTTATCGATAGAACATCCTGGGGCCTGAAGTCCTCCTTCCCACAGAGCAAAGACACCATCAGCAACCGCTTTCTCCTCTCAACCCATGAATAATAATGTGGATGATGATGATGGTGTTATTATTATCATTTGGTATTTAGCCAACGTCTTTCCCCGAAGTACTTAAAGCACTTTATAGGCATTGCCTTATTATTCCTCACAATACCTCCCCCGAGAGAGGGCCAGAACAGAGATGTGATTTCCATTTCACTGAGAGGAGAAGCTGAGACCCAGCGTGATGAAAGGGCTGCTCCAAGGTCACCTGGAGAAACTGGGCTGAAGTTAGGAAAAGAACCGAGGGCTCGTGATGGCTGTTTAAGGGCGCCTTCCCACCCACCTCGAGGGAGAAGGAGTCATTAGCTCATTCACTGAGTTGTAAGCATAATAGGATGTTAAATGGGAAATTTTGGCTGAGACACATTCTAAAGGAAGGTGCTGGAACAAGACACAAACATTTTCAAAGGGGTGGCTGAGAATCCCCTCACTCACTTCAAGGGTATAAAAGTGCCATTAGTTGGAGAAGAGATAAGTTTTGAAGAGGATTTCTTCACCCCAAGGGGAGGGGTGGAGGCTGCACTTCACCTCAAGCCCAGGGAAAAAGACTTCAAGTAAGCCATCAAAGAGCTTAAAATGAGTCCTTTGCTGTTTCTGGTGTACAGTGGGCCGGTGTGGGCCATGTCTGAGAAATCTAAGGAAGATGAGGTTGGCTGGAGTGGTCTCTGGCACTGAATGGAGGCCTGAAACTTGGGAAATAATTGCTCTCCTAGAGTTTAATGGAGCAAAGGATACATGAGTATTTCCCATGATCAGATGTGGACCATGTGCAAGAGAAAGTCAGCTTGGGGTCACCATTGCAGATTCTGCCCAAGAAGACCACCAGGACAGGTAAGGGGGTCTTGGTAGCAAGGACCTGGAAGTGGAATCCAAGATGCCCAGAGGTGATGGGTGGAGCCATGAGCAATGACCAGAATAGGAGCGCATCTGTTCACATCAAGGAAATGGAAGCAAGCAATCTGCATTGATGGGGGTCTCCAAAGAACCCAAGAAAGCCCCTCTAAAGAAAGAGTGAGCTTTACGCTTCTGCCAAGTCTGACATTAGCATTGTCTGGGGAGAACTTCCCTGCTTCTGTGTATGGTCAGCCACTCGAGATGGCTGTCCTATTGCTCTCTGTTCACCCCGCTGCCCAACCAGTGCCTGCTTCACCTACACCTCGTGATTGTTCTTATCAAAAGGGGCGGTGACGGGGTGTGCCCCTCTGCTGGTTTCCCTGGTAACTAATGAGCCAACCTGACGTCAATTCCCCTGTAACTGGCAATCTCTTCTTCCCCCTGGGAGCGAAGACTGCTGCTATGTCCTGCCCTCTGTCTACTGCACACGGTGGGATGTCGCTCCAGGACCTTGCTTCAGACATGTAAGCTCCCCCAGCCATTAAACCACGGATGTCTCTGTCACTGACTCCAAGCTCTTCCTCTGGTCTTAAAGCTGGGCAAGTGTAGGCCTCGTAGACCTGTGAAGTCCAGCGCAACATCCTGTTACCTCTCCTCCCTCAGCCTGCCTGGCCCTGCAGGGCTTAGGGGGAGTTAGGAATGAGGAGTACTTACAGAAGCCTGTCACATCCCATTCCCCAACTCCAGCTCTAAGGCAGGGGAGCTGAACATTTAACTTTAAGTCATATTAGATACATTTATTATTACATGGGGACTGGGCATCTTAACTACCAACCTGAGATGATGTTTCATGAATTAAAGTGAATAAAAGTTGCCTAAGAGTAAACAGCATAGTCATGGGAACCCGCCTAAATTTTTATCCTGTGGCAGAAGAACTCTTCCCACAGGGCAGGTTTAGATGAACAGAGGGGTGCAAACATTAAATTCCTTTGTGATTACACTCCGCGAGATGTGCTTGTTTCACAAAATGGGTATGTAAGCTTTCATGAGGTCAGGGGTGGTGCCCAGAAACACTGCAGTGCTGCAAACCTGTGATGTTCACCATCCTTTATACCCAGTTTTATCCAATATCAGGTAAGAGCAGCTACCATTTTAAAGCATTGATTCTGGGTGAGGCACTGACAAGCCCTTCATATATATCATCTCGTTTAATGCTCTCAGGTACCCTAAGGAGTAGATTTTTCCTCCCATTTTCTAGATGAGGAAACTGAGGCATAGAGAGGTAAAACAAACTTGCCCACAGGCACACAGCTTTGTTAAGTGGCAGAGCTAGAATTCACCCCAGGTTTTTCCGACTCCAAATCCTTGCCTCTAAGCCATGCTATAAGCCTGCTTCAGAGTCATACAAGCTGTTCTGGGCCCCTTCAATGTCCAATGCTCCTCCCAGCCAGGGTGGAGCGCATTTAACCTTTCTATCCTCTGCGCATCTATATCACAGTCTGGAAGGTTTCCCAAATTGAGTACCCTGAGCTCTGTCTTGGTCCATAGTTGGAACTTAAAGGTAGCTATTAGCTGCCCACTAACACATATTCAATGTGGGCTGAGGAATAAAATCGACATCTGCCATTTACTAGCTGTGTGATCTTGGGTAAATTACTTATCCTATTTCTTAATCTGTGAAATGAGTTGATAATGCCTTCTTGGCAGGGCAGCTGGGAGGATTGAATAAGCCTATTATCAATCTATATGCCTTCAGTAGTTACTTGTTGAATGAAATCACTAAGTCTAGTGCTGCCTTGTGTCGGTCCTTATTCACACATTTAAAGCCTTATCTTTCCAATCAGATCAGAGGCTCCATAATGAGTCAGCTCTCCTCCTCTGTACAAATGTTAGGCAGACAGTGCTGGGTGCATACTAGCGGCTGATTGACGTCGTCTTTGCTGTGGAAGACTGCATGGTCCAGAAGCCCTCCTATAGATGTAGAGAAGTATATACATACATATGTACGTCAGGGGAAGTGCATTTCAGGGAATTGAAGTAAGGGTACATGGCTAATCAAGGTGCTCAATTAAGTTGATAGCTAAAAAATATATGTTATGAGTCAGTGCATATCTGAAGTGCCTTATATATAATCTCACTGAGTCCTCACACAATGCTGTGAAGTAGACTCTATTATTGCATCCTCTTTTTTTTTTTTTTTTTTTTTTTGGCTTGAGGAAATTTTGGCTTAGAGAGGTTAAATAAATTATCCAAGGTCACATGACTATTATGGGGAGGATGGTATTGAAACATTAACCATTTACTAGACCTAGGAAGTCTACCCTTAGTAATTCTCACTTCTGATCTTCCTTATACATAATTCTAGTGCTCAACTAGCATGAAATCAGTTGCTACATGTCTTTTCTTACCTATTTTTTATTATTATTTTGACATTCATACTTTTATTACTTTTGGTGTTTCTCAAGTTATTTGGTAATAAGACAAACTGGCTAGGAAAAAATGTGCCTTACCTATTGTTTTATAAGCATTTTGAATTCAGAGACCATGTCTTCTTCCTCTTTGTGTCTTTTCCAGGCCTTGCTCAGAGCATGTGCTCAATAAAGGATTGTTAAATAGTCTGTTGGCCAGATCTATGCCCAAAATATGTATCCAATCTGTCCACTTCTCTCCCACTCCACTGCAACTCCAGTTCAAGCTACTAACATCTCCCCTGGAGAAAAATAAACCAGCTTCAAACTGTCTGTTCAACTTCCACACTGAAACTGCTGTGATCTTTTTATACCACTTGTAACAGTAATAATAATTTGGAAAATTTAAACTAATATACCATTCTTTTCCCTATAAAGAAGAGTCTCACAAACAGCTGATCTGCCACTACATGCAGCCTCTGGTAAGAGTGAATGGTGACGTCTCTCCTGGAGGAAGGAAAAAGTGATGCAGAAAGTCCACACCAGAGGAAGAAGGAGAGGGAGGCTGAATTCTTCTACCCCAAGGAGCTGGAGGTAAGATTAGGGGAAAGAGATGGTGAAACACGTGTGCCCAATCTCCCTTGCTAGGTGGATTGAGGGGAGACTTTTACTTGGCTTCCTGATTTTGATTTGGACTCTGGGAGGAGACTGCCTTGCTGATGCCATGTAGACAAATATGGGGAACCGTCACTTCAGGATAAAACCAATGGCATGGCATGAGTAGAGTAAAATCGCACAAAATCTAACCTTGGCCCCGATAGCATGGAAAGAATCCAGAAGCTCCCATGTGCTCCGTGAAGGGATGTAGTAGAGCTGTTTGGAAAGCTTACTGACCATGGAAAGACTGAGGACTGCAAGGCTGACCCCCAAGCCCAGAATTGAATGGGAGTCAAGGGCAGGCTGCAGGTCTATACCACCAGCAAGATAAAAATTGGGTCAACTAGGCTGGGGTGTTGTGGGTTGGGAACACCTCTAAGGGATAAAACAGGCATGCTCACTCCTTACAGCCTTTCTGCATTAGGGAGGTAAGGAGAGGAAAGCAAGGGCCCCTTCCTGCTGCAGAGTCTAGAAAGGCCTCTGAGACCCTCAGAAGGACCCACATGAGGTCCAAGGCCCTCCCCGACCAGGACGAGGATTCGTGTGTAAGCTCCCATACTCCGGGGCCACCTTGGGGAGGAAAACGGTCAAATCCCCTCCTGGCATTTTCTTAGACCAAAATACGATGAATACTTAAAAGTTAAGTTTCTGCTGGAGTTAGGAAAAATTTAAGATTGGATCCACGTGAGGAAATAGAGACTTTTTTTTTTTTTCTTTGCACATCTGAATCCAGTTGAGTATGTTTCCATTTGCAGGTAAGTTAAATCTAAGCTCCTTTCCACGGCCTCCAAGGCTCGGCCTCCGCTGGGCCAAATCAAACTCCCCCAACTCACATCTGACCTCGCGTCAGTTCTGAGCGCATGTGCACTTCTCGCCCGTCAGTTCTGAGCGCATGCGCACCTCTCTCCCGGGGACTTGCATCTGCTGCTTCCCTCCCTGAACTCCGCTCCGCTCTGCGTTCTCACAACAGCATCCTCCTCTCTCTTCAGGCCTCTGCTTACAAGCAACCTACGCAGGAAAGCCTTCTGTGACTATCTCAGCGAAAACAGGTGCCTCTCCCCCTTGTCTGTTATCCTCTATCCCGGTACTCTACTTCCTTCAGAGCAATGGGCACAATTTGGAGCTAGTTCGTGTGTTTATTCATTTCCTCGTTCACTGCCTGATTCGTTTCTTAGACTCTAAGTCCCCCGAGGGCTAGTTTACTAAGGAATCTGTTGATTCTGTTGAAGGGAGTGAGGAAAGGAGGGAGGGAGAGAGCCTCATCAGCGTGAACAGAACTGCTTAGTCATTCTCACATTCTTAAAAACTGTTTCTTAAGCATAGGAGCAGATGCAGTTGGTACCCAACCTGGATCCCATTACTAGGCCAGTGCACCCATCCCGTAGCTGCTGCAGACGTTGGCTGCTACTGGCTCACATACTTGTACTCTTCTCTAGAGGTATACCCACGCGTACAGAGAGCCTCATGGTGGGAGATGCCTGGGCGATTACCTCCCATCCCAAGGGTGGGAATGACATGGCATTTGGCTACTTTATGGGGGGAGCATAACAGTCCAGCCCGTTTACCTGGGCAGGACAACCTTGGAGATGCAGTTTTTTTGTTGTTAAAATTTTTATTTTATTTATGTATTTTGGCTACATGGGGTCTTAGTTGTGGCATGCGGACTCCTAGTTGTGGCATGCGGACTCCTAGTTGTGGCATGCAAACTCTTAGTTGTGGCACGTGAACTCTTAGTGGTGGCATGCATGTGGGAACTAGTTCCCCAATCAGGGATTGAACCCGGGCCCCTGCACTGGGAGCGTGCAGTCATACCCCCGGACCACCAGGGAAGTCCCTGGAGATGCAGTTTATCCTGCAGAGAACCCAGGGAGATCGGGTCTAGGCTAGATTTTTCCTGAATCCCATCTTTGCCCAGCTCCTTTACCTACCGTGTTCTCCTTCTCTCTCTATCCCCTCTTCCCTGACCCAATAAAGGCTTCTTCTGAGGGTAGTCCCTCAATAAATCACTTGCACAAGAACTGCCATCTGGGCCTGTGCATCTAGAGGACCTGATTTAAGACAAACTTCTTTCACGGACGTGGTGCTGATCAAGGGCAAAGGAGGCAGGGGTACAGAAAAGAGGACACAGGCCACCGCTGAGGCTGGGACCACAGCAGTGTCACCTTCCTCTTCCCCATCCTTCCCACCCTGACTCAACTCTGAGATGCCATGGACGTGCCACTCAGAATGCCATCAATTATTGAAGAAGCTCCAAAAGAAGGGATTGTAAACGAAGATGAAAGGTTCCAATGGAAGACAGACAGGTCCTACTGCTTGGGGAGGACCTAAGCGATCATGTCTGGGAAAAAAGCATTTTAGCTTCCTGCCGTGAGAAAGCTCCAAATGCTTTGGAGCCTGAAGAAGCAGTTTTGACACAGACAGGAGTGCGAGGGCGGGGCTGATGGGTCTTTTACATCTCCCCCTTCTTCGGCTGATCAAGAGACAGGCGCTGTAAATCTGATGGCAAGGGCTGAGACGGTAGCGGTCCTCTTTTCATCTCCCCTCTTGTTTTTTGGAGACACGACCGAGTGGGAAGCCAGCCAGGCCCCGACTGTCAGGAAGGTGGCAGCCGCAGAAGGGGAGAGCCCAGGCCTGGGGAGTCTCGCCCTGGTCCCCAGATTGGGGGTGGGGGGGTGGACACTAGCAATTTTGTGTGAGGCATGAGATGGCAGTCCCTTCCCAACCATCCTCCGAGTCATGTCAGGCACTTGCAGCCAAGGAAGAATGAGAGCGAATTCAGGTCAAGAGGAAAATCAAAGCGGGAACATTTTAAAAGGGATACTGAAATGAAGTGTTTTCATCTAAAGCAAACTGCCCCCACCTGTTTTGGAAGCCTAAATGTCAAATAGCAACTACAAATATTTATTAAGAACCTACAAGGATGCAGCCACTGAACGGGGTGCTGATATAAATCCCAGTCCCTTAAAGTGAGACACGCTCAGCAGTGGATTCAAACCAGCTGGGGAGTCCAGACGTGCTGAAGATGTGCATCTTCCACCACATCTGTGGGTGGGAGTCCAGATTTATGATTCAGGCTCGATCGGGATGCAGGGAAGATCGCAAGCTCCTTGAGAACAGGGGGCTTTGTCTGTCCCACTCCCCAGAGTATCTCCAGTGTTCACAATGGTGGCTGGGACCTAAAAGGGGCTCAACAGATGTCTGTGGAATGAAAGAATAAATGGGCAAGATAAGTGCACTGTCTTGGGAGTCATTGACCACGCAGTTCCTTTTCCTATGAGCCAGGTTTCATGGGCAAGATATCTTGAATTTTCTGAGCTTTGGTTTTCTCAGCTATAAAGCATGAAAAAAATAATATCTGCCTCCTAGGTTACAGATGAGGTTTGAACAAGCTGTGCTGTACCTAGCACAGTGGATGGCACAGGGTAAGCACTGCCAAATGGCAGCGACTGTTATATGAAGCCTTGTATATTTCATAGGACGAATGAACAATAAAAGAATTTTACAGGAGCAAAACTGAACGCAAAGGAGATCTGTGAATAAGCAAAGTAAAACAGGGTGGTGGCATCCAGAGTTTCCTGAGCGATTATTTTAAAAGTGCCAGAAAAAAATAAGGCCATTCTGGGTTGTCAAGAAGCCTAAAATAGCAATTTTGAAATAAAGGAGGCAGTAATGTGTTACAAAGCCCAACATATCTATTCACATCTATTTCAAAAGACTCAAAAATTAAATGATCATAAAAAGATCTTGGAGAAATACCATTAAGGGAAGAAAGCTAGTTATCTAATTATGTACTGTGTGAATTATATCTAATTCGAGTCCAGATTTAATATAAATGCATTCATTTATAATAAAAACCTAATGATGATTTAAAAGCATCCTATTCAGCTTTGATTTTAAAATGAAACACTTACTCCCTCACACAGATTTGATGTGATATGTCCAAGAGAGCCTATGAATATTCATAGCCAGTGTATGAACTACATGTCCATATTCATATAATACACTTCTTACCCAAGCTGAAAGATGCACCCTTTTTCCTCTGGAAAGAAAATCATGAAAATGTAGTGGAAAATGGAAAAGCCAACAGTCACTTAAAAAAAAGTTGCAGCATCCAGAGGAGCTGCCAGCCTAATAAATTGTTTGTTTAACTGGTTTGGGATGATGAGGTTGACAAGGCAACATGAAGCTTAAAAAGGAACTCTGCCAAGGTGGCCGATATGCCTGGGGCTCAGGCTGCCTCTGGTGTCTCCACCAGGCACACGATGAAATTCTCAGAAGCCCCACATGCTTGCTGGAAGCAAAGGCACAATTCACTGACCATGTCAGTTGGAGATCTTGCCTAGCCCCTTCCAACCGCAGGCATTCCTGATCTTGAGGCCCAGGAGTGTTGATCTTGGGGCCCAGGAGTTTCTTTGCTACTTAGTGTCATATCTTGCTGCTCCATCTCTTAGAGGAGTACCAGGTGAAGACATTTCAAATGAGAGTCGGGGGTCCTGAGCCAGGATGTGCACATACACAGGTCATTTCACTCACTAGATGTGGCCCTTAAAATCATTTGCATGTTAAAAAGATTTTTCTAAGTTGACTATTGTTTTCCATGTACTATACGATAAAAGAATCCTGTGGCAAATTCTGTCATAAAATAAGGAATGTTTTGGAGAGCTGCTTTCGCTTCTGCAGTTATGGGGTGGAGTCTGGCACACAAGGAACTCTCTGCAAATACAAGGGAGTGACTTAGCAGTGTAGTGCCTGGCCTTTGGGGTCACACATTCTATTGAGTTTGGGTTCTACTGCTGAGTTGAGTAGGATTGTTTACCCTAGTTAAGCCTCTGAATGGAGGAATCTTCATCTCTAAAATGGGGATAATGATATCTGCCCTATAAAGCAAGAGAGAGAATGAAATAAGCACAGGCACAGTGACACAGGAAATCCTCACTCAGTGTCAGCACTCATTAGAGTCGATGCTCCTCGAAGTGGAGAGACCAGCTCCCTCCACCCCCATCTGCCCAAGTTGAGGCTGTGACTCATGCATGATTGAAGAGGGTGGACTTCCTGGCAGATTTGCTACTCCTTCCCTGCTCCACAGCCTTTTCTGGAGCCTCTGGGAAAGCTCTTGCTCCACTCTTCCCTGATGGTTTGCTTGTCTGTTTTCCTGTGTAAACTGAAACTCTTGGAGGGTCGTCTTAGATGTGGTATCACAAGGGCCTAACACAGTGCTTGGCACACACTAAGCGTGGAACTGTATTAATTCAAATTGCGGTTTTAAATATCTCCACATGTTGCTTTGGGTGGCAAGAAAAGGGGAAAGAAAGCCTTGTAGGTTAGGATTCTTTTATTTGTAAGTACAGAAAACCCAATCTCATTGGGCTTAAACATAGGTAACTGCAAAGTCCAGGAGTCGGGTAGCCTCAGGTGATGCCACCAGGAACTGACTTCTCTCTTTCTCTATCAGTTGGCTCTACTTTTTCTGATTGTCTTGGTTTCAAACAGGTAGTTTACCTCTAGCTAGCAAAATGGCTGCATAGCTCCGGAATTAAAACTTTCCCAGTTTCTAATCCAGCAAGAAAAATAAATCAAGATTTTTGTCCCAGGGGGAGACTCATGAAGCTTTACTGTGGTCACACATCCATCTCTGAGACACTGGTGTTGTGACAGGTTGACTGGCTTAGACCTGAGCTGTATATTCCTTCCTGAGTCAGAGGTGAGAACAGCTCCCCTTTAATCATGAATTGAGATTGGAGTTGGGGTGTTCCCAGGGTTGATACTTGTTTTAGAATGTACCTAGGGTTTTGTTTTTATTCAGATAAAAACAACACATCAGGGATGACTGCTGTTGAAGAGATAGTTTGTTACCCAGAGTTCCCGAGAGCAGGGGGCATTCCGCGCCCTGCAGGGCCACAGCAGGAAAGCACCAGGAGTCAGAAGGAGTGAGGGGAGAGCTTGGGTAAAAGCCTTTATTGTGGTTTTCATAGGCAGGAACGGGCCAGCTGAACAGGTTTAAGATTGGAGAGTTTTTGAATAATTTTGGAGGGTTATGGATTACAGCGGTGGTCCCTAGTTGTCTGGTACATAGCCGTGGGTAATTTAGGGTAAGGGGACGGTGTCCGGGAAGGCAGGAGCCTGATAAAAGGAGGTAGATGAGGGGTATGGACTCAGGATTGATTGGTTTGCATATTAAAGATGCACTGCCTGGTAAATTGTTTGCTATTTCTAGGAATTAGCTGGGAGGGGCAGTTCCTCTCTGGGTCCACAAGGCCTCAAGATGTCAAAGTGTCATAAAATATAGAAAATTAAAGACATGATTAATACAGTCCTGGGTAATAAAAAGCCACAGATATGTACTACAAAAAACAGGGTCTAATATAGGGCTGTCGTCTCATTGATTTAGCCATTCATTCACTCATTCATTCAGTTATTCACGCAGCATTTACTGAGCATCTTTGATGCACCACACCCTGAACTGGGTGCAAGGGACATAGAAGTCAACAAACCAGGCATAGTTCTGCCCACCTGATAATTAGAGCCATATAATTACAATTCTGAAGAATGCTTAGCTCTGTCCTGCTAGGACATATCCTACATGATTTGGGATCCAATAATTCATTTTTAAAGCCTTTAATCCACTTATTTGTTTTAGGCTATGGTGAGATGTTTGGCCTGGAAGTATATCCTGGGTCACTGGGAAACAAGAATCTGATACCCATAAATAAAAACACTACAAGTGAGGCTAATCCTTCATGACATATATAGCACTTCAGACATTTCAGAACACTTTAACTATTCTTATGAATTCCTCGCAATATCTCTATTAAAGAGATTATTATCAGCTCATTTTACAGCTGGGGAAGCTGAGGTTTTAAGAAGAAGTGAAGTGATTAGCCGGAGGATTTAAAATCAGCAGGTGGCCTGGCCAGGGCTAGAAACCAAGTCCGCCTCTCTTTCCATTTTACTGGTACTTTCCAAAGTAGGGACCCTTACCAGTGGCGCACAGACAAGAGGATCAAAGTACGTGACCTCACCTGGTGAGCAGTTTATTTCCCTTCCAGTTCTCCTTCAATCCCTTTGGTTCTGCCAAGGGCAAAGTCAAGTCTCCTATCTGTGCTAATATATCTTTAACACCTTTCACTTGCTAACCTCTCTCTTGTGAAACCAAGAAAGTGCAGGACTCTGTCTCATAACCTTTGGCAGGTAAATTTGATCTAGAATCTAATAACATTGTTTTGCTTTATTTATGACAAGCGATACTGGTTTTTCCATGGATGGTTGAGGTATTCAGTTTCCCTTTGAAGTAAATTTATTTTTGAAGTTAGGAAAAGTATTGATGTAAAACAAATGCTAAGTAAACAATATATAGATGGTTTGTGGAGATGGGCAAGTCATGAAGTCAGTACCCAAATTACTGCAGCCTGGGAACACCAGCCAAGTGAGTAGGAAAAGACACCTAGAAGGAATTGGAGGGTCTCTCTCACTTCTCTCTTTTCCAGGGAGGAAGAGGACTGGGTCAGATCCTGCTTCCCATAGAAGACATGGTCGTGAGCCTGGAAGACAGTTGTTCTCAAGCTAGGGTCCACAGACTGATGCCAATCCAAGATGCTGTTTCCAAATCCTTTGTGAGAAGAAAAATAAGGACACTGTGTTTGTCAGGGCAAGAATGCCAATTGTCCTTTCTTAGGTAAGAATGTACTTTATTCTGGAATTATGTTTTTTTATTAAAAATCATTTTATTTACTTATTTATTGGCTGCGTTGGGTCTTCGTTGCTGTGCACGGGCTTTCTCTAGTTGCATCGAGTGGGGGCTACTCTTCGTTGCGATGCACGGGGTTCTCATTGCGGTGGCTTCTCTTGTGGAGCACAGGCTCTAGGTGTGCAGGCTTTAGTAGTTGTGGCTCACGGGCTTAGCTGCTCCGCGGCACATGGGATCTTCTGGGACCAGGGATTGAATTTGTGACCCCTGCATTGGCAGGCAGATTCTTAACCACTGCGCCACCAAAGGAAGCCCCTGGAATTATGTTCCTATTCTAGTATGAGTGCATGTGTGTTAAGTGTTCATGCTTTAGTAGTTGCTTGATGATGGTAGATGACCATTGTTTCTTGAGATTGTTTCAACAGCTTTACTTGGCAAAACAAAAAGCTGGCAATCTTATCTTAACAATCTCCTCCTCTATTTTTTTTTTCTGTATATCACTGAATCTCTGTTCTAGGAGACTTCAATTGTAGGAAACAGCTTGCCTTCCATAGTTAGAGGAAAAAGGTATTGATAAACACAGCATTATAATTGTGGGTACTAGCAGTGCAAAACAGCGAGCCATAAATCCTTATTGAACCTAGGCGCTGCTGTTTATCATTGAAGAGATCTTTTTCTCTCTAGTGTAACTAAATAAAGATGGGAGATTAGTGAAATAAGATAGCTGTTGAATTAAAGAGGAAAAAAGTTCAAGTTTCAAGGAGGCTGTTACAAAAACAAACAAATATACAAATAAACCCGCCCCCAAACTCCTAGACCAACGTGTAGCTCTCACTGGCCTCGAAGACCATCTCATCTGAGATGGGCAAGCTGATAGCCCATTAAAAATGACAGGCCCCTCCCCCCACACTCTGATGATGAAAATCCAAACTGGTGTGCCAGGCTAACTCCTTGACCTAGTAGTTCCTTTTCCATTCATTTGCCTGAGAAAATGTTATAACTGGGCACAAGTAATTAATTATAAGGCTGCTCATCAAAAGCATCACTTACCGTAAATAGTGAAAAGCTAGAGACAACTTAAATATTCAATCCCAAGAGATTGGTTGGGTAAATCATGGCACATTGGTAGACTAGAATAGTGTAAATATATAAAAATATGCTGTAGAAGAATACAAAATGTAGCATAAAGATGTTAAGAATATATTGTTAAATGAGAAAAGCAAAAGAGTGAAGCAGGTACGGAATATGGGATACTGGATGATTTAATTTTGATCTAAAAGACTGGTACAGGACTTCCCTGGTGGTGCAGTGGTTAAGAATCCGCCTGCCAATGCAGAGGACATGGGTTTGAGCCCTGGTCCGGGAAGATCCCACATGCCACAGAGCAACTAAGCCTGTGCGCCACACCTACTGAGCCTGCGCTCTAGAGCCTGTGAACCACAACTACTGAGCCCATGTACCACAACTACTGAAGCCCGCATGCTTAGAGCCTGTGCTCTGCAACAAGAGAAGCCACCACACTGAGAAGCCCACGCACTGCCATGAAGAATAGCCCCCGCTCGCCTCAACTAGAGAAAGCCCACGCACAGCAACAAAGACCCAATGCAGTAAATAAATAAATAAATAAATTTTTTAAAAAAGAGAGAGAACAAGAGAAGTTACATACTTAAAAAAAAAGACTGGTACAGTATATCTGGATGGTGACATTATGGGTGACTTCTCTTTTCTTCGTTTAGTGTAAAGATACTTTCTAAAAACGTCTACGGTGAAAATGTACTGCTTTTACTTTAAGGGGGAAAAAAAGTGATTTCTTTAAATCAGGCCCCATTTAACCTGTTTAAATGGGTCAGCAACCATACGCCTAAGTTTAAAGTTGTGTATTTGTGGACTTGCATTTTGCAGTGCTGACGTGCTTCCCCTAGAACCAAAGGGAGACACTAAACCTCTCTGCAAACTCTTTGTAGATTCCCATCTGTGACTTGATAAATATTTGATGCAGTGGCCAGTCAACATCCCTACATTAGTGAAACTTCTGCCCAGGAGCAACTGCACAGCTCTCAGCGATGAGATCGGAGTAAGTTAAAAAAGAGTGTATTCATTAGCTACTTCAAAGCGTTTAGTTTTTTTAGCTGGCAGTTTCACAGACTGGATTATTGGGTCTGCTGTCTACTGCATGACGACCAAAAAACATATTACTGCAAGGAGGAGCCTGCTTCTTCCCTTAACAATATTTTCTTTCCTTTGTGTTCACAGCCCAGGAGGCAAATGCAGAATGACTCACCCCCCTCCCTTCCCCTTGGTTAAACAGCTGTAAATATCTAAAATGAGTTTAGAATCTGTGCAGTAACTTTGATGCCCCAAACCTGGAATCCGGTCCCCTTGTCTGATACAGTTTTATATAATGCGATGGACCATTTATTCTTTCTACACATTCATGGTTACAATGGATAATTAAAAAGTCAGCACTTTTGTTCCTAAATAGCTTGAGTTAACAAGTAGCATGGGTGAACAAATGTAGCAGGGCAGAGAAGGGACCTGAAACTAGTTGAAATTAATTCACAACTATAGGGACTTCCAGAAGGACCTGGGTAAACTCCTACTCATTCCTCAAACCTCAGTTTATATGTCACCTCTTCCTGGAAGCCTACCAGGATCCATCTCTACTGTTTCAGGCTTGGTGTCCCTCCCCTGAGCTTCCATAACTACTGTGCTTCTCCTGCAAGAGCTCCTCAGCTGTATTATGGTTACATGCTAGTTTATAGCTCTCTGTAGCCAACTGAGTTTCAGGAAGGCTGTCCTGTTCATTACTGCCTAGCATAGTATCTGGCACTGTAAGATCTGCTGAATGAATAGTTACTGAATTGAATACATTTGTCTGGAAATTACTGCTGCAGAGGACTCAGAAAATTGCAGGATCATACGGCATCACATTTGAAAGTTGCTTCCATTCGTGGCTCTATGCCCTACCTGCCACAGCTCTCCAAGCAAGCGACTGTCCAATCTCCTTGTACACGTCTAATGACAGGGAGTTCACTTCCTTCAAAATAGTCACAGGTAGAATTTGAGTGACTTAGGAGGATGAGTAAATGAAAGATGAGCATGGTGGTCCTGAGCTAAATCAGGAAGTAGTTTATCCAGTGTCTCTTTTTTCTACTGGACCTTTATCTCACCTGGGGGTGAAGTAAACTTCACCCAAGCACCTACTGATAGCAGTTTAAGGCTCCACTTTGTAGTGTATTTGCTAGACAGTATGCCAAGGAGTTCTTGAAATCTAAGAGGAACATGGAGTGAAGCATCATTTTTACTTGGAGATCAGGAGGGAAAACACTTTTTTATATTAAAAAATATATACATATAGTATGGAGGAAAATATATGCATGATTTTAAAGAGATAACACAAGACTTAAAAGAAACTGACTAGAATCTTTTGGGCTGAGCCTTCAGACTCCCGGGGGTTAAGAATTCACTTTTGGTCTGATGGGTAACTTTGGTGGAAAAAAAGATGAGAAATACTCCTGGCTTCACATGTTATCATCTTTTACCACCTGGGGGTATTTGCATTTCCATTGGTTTCTTCTGGAGACTGGAAAGGCTTTACAACTAAAAGGGATCAGTATAGAATGGTGGAATTTCAGGCAGCATGAATTGAGATAGAGTGACAGACATTTCCCAGAAGAGGCCTTGCATTTATAAAGCCCATTCCCTAGTACTCTGTCAGCCCTAACAGTTAGTCCTAGTTCAGGATGGGTACAGTAATTGTCCATTTGATTCAGCTTTGACAGTGTTTGAGCAGCGACTTTACCCTCTAAAGCCTCAGTTTCCCTAGCTGTAAAATGAAATGAGAATATTTGCCTCTCAGAGGTGTTATGAGCTACTGTATAAAAAGTACCTAGCTCAGTACCCAATACATAATAAGCACTTAATGGTAGTTCTTGTGGGCATTACTTATAAAATGAGCATGTGCTGAATTAGACCCACTCTTGAATTTGTGGACCTGGGCAAAAATATAAATGGACAACCATGCATCTAAATATTTAAAAGTTATGACCAAGATAACAGCTGTTAAATACAGTAAAATATTAATCTGTCCTATCCTCCTACCTTTAAAACAAAATTGAATATTGGGTTTTTTTTGTCCTTAGACATTAAATTTTGTGTGTGTGTGTGGTGAGAACACATGGCATGAGATCTAGAGAGCAAGTTTTACATGACTGAATATCAGCAAACTTTAAAGTTGACTGATCTTTAATTTTTTGCACAGATCTGGGAGTTGTGTTGTTTGGCTGAAAAGACATACATAATTCATACATTATGGTATATTTATCATATAAAAATTTTTTTCTTATCTTCATTTTAGCAAAATTGCTAATTATGTTGTTATAATCAGGATTTTTACATAATTTGTGTTCTAATGATAGTAATGCCAAATTAGTCAACCTTGCTTGTCATTGTATTTTTATTTTTAAATTAATTTTAATGTGGAGAAAACTTGCTGTTTAGCCAATAGCCGCTGAAATAATCAATACAGTTATTGTAGTAACATTTACATTCGGAAATCGACAATGAATTGTCGATTCAGTTCAGTGGGCTTCTCAATGCAGTGGTTTCTCTTGTTGCGAAGCACAGGCTCAGGCTACAGTAGTTGCAGCACACGGGCTGCAAATTTGAGAGTAATTTTTTCTACCAAACTAGAAAATGTCCGTTGTTTTCTGTGAATGTTGTGCCATTGCCGCACAATGCTTGGCTAAATATGGAACACATGTGATAATTCTTTTTTTTTACTTGAAGTATAGTTGATTTACAATGTTGTATTAGTTTTAGGTGTACAGCACAGTGATTAAGTTACACACGCACATACACACACACACACACACACACACACATTCTTTTTCAGATTCTCTTCCTTTATAGGTTATTATAAAATATTGAGCCCTATGACTCTTCTTTAAGAATATGTTATATCAGTATTTATGTGTTTACTGGTTTCTTGGTTGATTACTATTTGCTGCTATTTTAGAGTTTTTTTTTCCAGTTCTAGTATTTGCGTGTGCTGGGGTTTTTGTTTGTGTGTGTTTGTTTTTAGTACAGGTAACATTTTGTATTCTTTTAAGTGAGAACTTAAGTATTTCCAGTCACAAATAGTTTTCCTGGCCAAAGCTAATTGTGAAATATGTAACAATAGTAACAAAATACTTTGGTCTTTCAGCTTAAAATATTAAAAAGTTTGTGCAGTTTCTTTCTCTGTTTGAAAAACATTTTCTTTTGATGTGAAATAATTAAAATTTCTGCCATGTTCATTCAATGGAAAATTCATAGCCAATAATTTGAGTCAACTTACTCTCTTGCTGAAGTAGTCTATGATTTCAGAAGGATATGACAGACTTTTTCCAGGATCACTTTCCAACAAACAGTAAAGAGCCAGAGTTTTCATATTTCTCATCCAATTTGTCAGTTTTCTTGCAATTTCTTTATCTTCTGGTGCACAGGCCAGAATTGCATGCGTTTCTTCTGAGTTGTGAATTTTATAGGCAAAGTATATTTTTCATTGTTTTCTTTTGATCAGGAAAAAATTTCATTAGTAAAGAACATAAAGTAACAGGTGTTTTGTTCAACCTTTTCAAATCAGGGATGCTAAGGATACTTTGGTTGCATACTTTCCTTGTTTTGCTCAGTAACTAACATACATTAAGTAAAGAGCGTGTCGTGCCTGTGTGTGAATTGTGTGTGGGTCATGCTCAGCAAAAGTCTGCTCACTTTCAGTGTCTGCAATTCAAAACATCGAAGCAGACCACCTCTTTGAATATATTCTGCTTATATCTTTTCAGTCCTTACTTTTCTGAGCCCCACTTTCATATTGTGCGGTTCTACCCTAATCTTAGCTTGTTCTCATTCTCAATGATCTGTAGAATTAAATGATAAAATGTAATCATATTCAGAAGATTCCAAGTTTGAATAGTCATCAAAAATATAAAGTAAATATTAAAATATTGAAAAAGTAAAATTATTTTTCCTATTTGTTGTGTCTCGCAGAATAGGGATCCCTGAAGAGGGGACCTCCTTTCCTCAAAAAGTCATTTTTCTTCTAAAATATCCAAAGTAATCTATTAAAACTAAAAAACAAAATAATAATAATTAATGATCATTAAAATTTAAACAAATATTCAAATAAAGCTTAATTTTTACTTTAGTTTTAAAATGTAATTATATCTTATAAAATATTCTCATAAACATAAAATTATTTGCAAGTCTTACATTCAATATCCATCAGTTGCTAATGCCAAAAACTGGTATTACGCTTCATGTCTCAAACATGTTATATCTAGAGCATGTATAAAAATGATTTAAGAATAATATTGTTTAATCTTGCAAAATGTTCTCTGGCTGCTCTGTGTCGCTATCGCAAATACTGCAGTAATGCGTGACTGCTTGCAGGTCTACAGACTGGAACTTGAAGAAAGCAAGAAAGTAGATGCTCAGCACTCCTGGGAAACGATGCTTTGTTATGCAAGAATCTATAGCATTCATGACATCTGAGAGGAAGGATTTGACAGGTGAATTAATTTGTCTTTTCTCTTACCTAAATGCTTCCACAGCTCAAATTCTCCTTACACTCCTAAGCAATGTCCTGCCATGATGTTGGCAGCAGGACAACCCACGATTCTTCTTGACATCTGAATCAAGTCACCTTTTGTTTTCAGGACAGAGAGTGAGAGATGTGGAGAAGCATGTCCTGCGGCCTGAATGGTGTTAGCAGCAGGGATGTTTAGGGTGATGGCTGCTCAGTGTCAGCACTGGGTACCCAATCTCATAGATTCTTTCACAAGCTCACCTTTTCATTGTGCATTTGTAATTTTCAGACTCTCTAACACATGAGGTCCAAGGTAGGAGCCCCTCTTGACCAGATCAAAGGGCCATCCTGAGTTCAATAAAATATTTCAACACTACTTCTCTGTACAACCCATATGTATAAAGTGGAAACAGCTTCCCCCAACCAGTACCTGAATAAATTACATATAAACAGTTGGCTCTTTCTTTTTCTAGGCATGTTTTACACTAATATACACACATATATATTTTTAACATTTAAAAAATATGTAAATGATATCATACTACAAAACCTTTGTAAGCTTCTTCTCCTACTTGATAGTTTATGCACTGCTTTCTGTATTGTTACATAAAATTCATCACTGACTCCACCTTATTAATAACTACAATAATATTACACTAAGTTTTTAAGCCAATTCCTCCTGATTGACATTTATTTTTTCAAATTTTTTTTCTAGATGAACCAGATATTCTCCTGGACCTCAAAATGTGAGCAGGTGGAGGAAAACTACCCATAGCTCAAGACCCATGTTGTATCAGTGTCTGCACAGAGGGAGCAATAAGGTATCTGACAGACCTGAGAACAGGAGAGCTCTAAAACTGGTAACAGTACGCACTGAAAAGCAGAGTAGACCAGTTTGAGAACTACTGAAACTGGGAGGGGGCTTTCTACACTGCAGTAAAGATGTGGGTGTGTGGGGTCCAAGATAAGGTCTAAAGGAGCTGGTATGATTTTGGCTCTGTGAACTTCAAATTACAAAGCTCCTCTTCAGGAGAAAGTCTCACACCAAAAGAAGACTGCCGAGGGTAGAATGCAAATGAAGAAGGATGGGATAATAGAAGCAAAGGAGAAAGAAAGTCTGGATAAAGGAGCAGGGGAACTACATCTAGAAGGTACAAGGCCATTAAAAAAAATTCTTAGTAAGGACACCAGAAGAAGAAATTTAAGGTAGTGAAGTCAGAAAAGTTATCCTGATTCACTCTTCCTTCATAAAAGAAGTAAATTCATATAAAAATGAGCAATAGAATGACTGTTCAAATCCAACACTGTCAGATGTGTTAACTAACCTTATTGTGGTGAGCATTTTACAACGTATAAATGTATCACACTATTATATTGTACATTGTACATTGGGGGACAAGATATTCTCAAAGTACTATCCCACAGATTACTTATTGAGTATGAAGAGTTTGAAAAGATACCTTTACAATGGAGAATTCTAGCAGACAGCACCTTAGTCAACTGATTAAGCTTAGCACAAGAAATAAGAGGATACAATGTTCCTGTGCCTCTTGTGATGTGCTGAGAAGGACCCAACATCACCTCTGTACAGTTTTTGCTGAAAATCTGTAACTAAATTTAATTCTGCAGAAATAACCATATAATCCAAATTGTTGGACATTCTGTAAAAACTGGACTGAAAGTTAGTGACAGGAAGGACCAAAAAAAACAAAAAACCAAAACCCAGAAGAGCTGTTTTAGAATAAAGGGGGCTGGACAAAACAAACCAAAAAATGCTCCAAAGGACATTTTTGGGAAAATTGGAGAATTTAGTAAGACTTTTAATTAGAGAATAATATAATCAGTATTAAATCTACTATAATGACAGTTTGGTTATATAGGATAGTGTCCTTGTTTCTTAGGAGATAAATGCCAAAGTACTTTGAGGTGAAGCTTTGTAAACTAACTTATTTTCAAATGGTTTAATGAAAAAATACCCCCCCCCATATATATGGAAATATTATACAGTGAACATATGCAGCACTTAGCTGCACATGTTAACAGTTGAATCTAGGTGAGGGACATTTCAGTGTTCACTGTATTATTTACTCAACTTTTCTGTAGGTTTAAAAATTTTCATAATAAAAGTTTGGGGCAGGGGAATAAACACATGGATTGGAGGTAGTTGTGTGACAGGACAGCTAGCTAGTGACCTGGGACCCGAGTGACCTGGCCTGAAAAGATGAGCTATACTGTATCGGTCAGGATCCTTTTGGCTTCATGTAACAGGATACTGGAGTCAAAGTCGCTTAAACTGTAAGGATACCTAATTATCTCATGTAACAAGAAGTTTAAAGGTACGTGGCTCCAGGGTTGGTTAATTCGTCAGTTGTAGCCCGCTTCTGCCGGTTCCTCTGTCGGTCTCTTGGCTTTACTTCATGGTTGCAGAATGGCTGCCACAGCTTCATATGTCATGTTCTCACATGACATATCCAAAGTAGGTAGCAAGGGGATGGACTGGCTCCTCCTCAGGCTTTGCTCTCTTGTATCAAGGATAAAATTCTCTCCATAAGCCCCCCAAGAAGATTCCTTTCATATCTCATTGCCCTTAACAGACCAATTCTGGTTCATCAACTGGGGTTGCTCACCTGAACAAAACTGATTGGGAGGGATGATTGTGGGATGGGCAGCCGATAGTGTTTTGCCACATGAGCCAATCAGACTCTCCTGCTCAGGAATCTGAGCCAAGAAACCCGGTCTGGGTTTGCTGTTAGTGAGTGGACAACCAGGAGTTGAGTTGAGGCCATGGCACACCAGGCCATGTACAAGCCAAGGTTAAGACAAGAAGAATGCTATAGAGAGGGTAAGGAAGCCATTTGGTAGAGAAAGGAGAATGGAGCACGTGTAGAGAGGTAGGTGGAGCTGCCTTGAGGGTTAGAGACTGTTCCCTCAGCTGCCTAGATCCCTGTTTTCTGGTTATGATGTCACTTCCGGGCTACAGAGCGTGTACTAGTTAGGACTCAGAAACAAACAAACAAACAAAAACTGTCCTAGCACAAAAGAGGAATTAGTTAGCAATGTACTTCCTACCCAAGGCAGGAAGTTTAGTACTTCCTTAGCAAGTACTAGAACCAGAAAGAGCCAGAACTAGGTGACTTCTCTCTGCCTCTTCCTCTGTGTTTCTCTGTAGTTTATTGCATTTTTTTTAAAGTATAGTTGATTTACAATGTCATGTTAGTTTCAGGTGTACAGCACAGTGATTTAGTTATATATATATATATTGTTTTTCAGGTTCTTTTCCCTTATAGGTTATTACAAAATATCAAGGATAGTTCCCTGTGCTATACAGTAGGTCCTTGTTGATTATCTATTTTATATATAGTCGTGTGTGTATGTCAATCCCTACCTCCTAATGTATCCCCCATCCCCGTAGTTTATTTCATTCTTATCTCTGCAGCAGGATGTCTCTGCCTCATGTTCCCCACATTATCATACATCCGCCCACACCGTCTAAATTTGCCTTAAAGTTTTGTCCCCCTGAAAAACCCAGGTGGTACTCAGTCCCTGGGTCCTAGTTTTAAATTCCCAAAGGAAAGAAACGGAGAGCCCTAAGCTGGTTCCTTTGTTGAGGAACCCATAGAAAATAACAAAAATAAGATGGGAGTTGGAGGGGGGGGAAGGCAGAGGTTATTTTAGTTTTAGTATAAAAATAACTATTAAAATAAAAATAGCACAGACATATATATACTACCAACTGTAAAATAGTCAGTGGGAAGTTGTTGTATAACAAAGGGAGTCCAACTCGAGGATGGAAGATGCCTTAGAGGACTGGGGTGGGGAGGGTGGGGGGGACTTGGGAGGGGGGAGTCAAGGAAGGGAGGGAATATGGGGATATGTGTATAAAAACAGATGACTGAACCTGGTGTACCCCCCCCAAAAAAAAATAAAAAAATAAAATAAAAAAGAAGATAAAATAAAAATAAAACCTTCCTAAATACCAAATACATTTGAGACAGCAAATAAGTGAAACACCAGTACTACAAAACACTTGCATATGTATAACAGAAAATAATATGAAGTGAAAAAAATAAGGTGCGAAAGAGTGTACGTAGTATACTATTGTTTGAATAAAAAAGAAGGCAAAATGAGGATATATGTGTGTATATGCATATATATGTATATATATATGCATATGTATATATGTTTGCTTATTTTTGCAATTAAGAAAGGATGAGCCTAAGCTGAGAGATCTAAGTTCTGGTCACAACACACAAGCATGGGGTAGTGAGGAGCAGAGCTAGGAGAAAGGGGTCATTGACTCAGGCTGGAAAGATACCCCAAAAGGTTTCCACCATGATCCTTGAAAGAATGGCTTTCAAGATTGGGGAGTAGGAATTTGCCCCCCAAGGGACACTTTGCAATGTCTGAAAACATTTTTGGTTATCACAACCTAGGGGGTGGGTGCTAACTGTATCTAATGGGGAGACGCCAGGGATGTTGCTAAAATCCTAGGATGTTCTCACAATAAAGAATTATCCCGCCCAAAATGTCAATATCACCAAGGTTGAGAAACTCTGCCTCCCTTTTCAGTCTAGGAACGGTTCTTTCAATCAAATGGAACATCTGTATCCACGGAGCACACCCGCAGGCCTGATAAGTCACAGGGCTCAGTAAATATTTGCAGGGCAGAAACCAAATGAAAACACCATCCTGAGATTGTGTGGATGTTGATTCAGGGGTGCTAATGACCTGGATTCAGGGTGCGTTCATGGTGAAGGAGCCCACAAAGGCAGGAGGTGCTGAGGTTTCTGCCCTGGGTGGGGGATTGTTAAAGAAAAAAAGAAGATGGAATAAGCAGAAACAGATCCAGGCAGAAGACAGAACTAGAAACACACACACAGCTTGCTCTTACAAATGCTCAAAACCTAAACACCAGCTGCCTAGCTGATACCTGCTCCTCCCAAACACCATAAGGGAGAGCCGTAAATCCTTACGTCCCAAACAACTGTCGGCAATCTCAGGGGCATCTTTTTTTCCACACTAACTTGTCTGGCAGGAAGGTACAGGCTCCAGGCCATTGGGTTTCTTTCTGGCTTAGTCACTACAACATCTGCTCTCATCTCCTGAGGAGCATTGTCTCTGGAATCTTAAAAAAAACAAAACAAAAAACCTGTAGACTCAGAGAGGAGAAGGCTTCAGTAAGAAGGAGAAGAAAGAAATTTTAAGGCAAGACGTTTCCCTGAGATTCCTGAGAAATCCGCTGCTTATTTGGCAAAGGGGGACTAAGTTTTCTAAAGTTTTTGGCAGAAACCCCAGAAATTAGGATAACACAGGGTCTTTGCTGCCCTCTACTGATTACGATGAAGACTAGCAGGGGGTTTGAGAGGGAGAGTGGTGTTTCAGTGGATTGCATCATCTCTTCATTTAATTTTCAACACATATTTACTGTGTGTAAGTATAATTTGCCTATACCCTGTGCAGGTGCTGTGCTAGGCATTACTGCAACAGGAAAAAAAAATACACGTCTCTATTCTCCTGGGATGTACACTTTAGCAAATGAGACAGACTATGTATAAGTCAACAAATAAACATTTAAAGTTTGTTCAGAGGGCTCTGAAAGCACTTACCGGCAATTTAAGACTGGGGGCGGGGGGGGCGGGCAGGTGACAATTTAGCTGAGACTGGAAGGTTGAGACAAAGCCAGTTGAGCTGAGAGCAAAGCCTAGGGATCTGCAGGCAGATTGAGAAGTGCATATAAACCCACTTGGGTGGGTCTCTAAACCTGGTGTGGGAGCAGGCGCCAGTGTGGAGGGAAGGCCAGAGGGGTGGGTAGGGGCCAGGTCACGGAGGGACCCTGCAGTTTGTGAAGGAACTTGGGTTTTCTTCTGAGTAAATCTTACCCAATAGAGGAAGCTGTTGAAGGGTCGCTATGTTTTTAAAAGATTTATTTTATTATTTATTTATTTTTAAAATTTTTGGCTGTGTTGGGTCTTCATTGCTGCACGTGGGCTTTCTCTAGTTTTGGTAGGCGAGGGCTACTCTTCGTTGTGGTTCACGGGCTTCTTGTTGCGGTAGCTTCTCTTGTTGTGGATCACGGGCTCTAGGCACACGGGCTTCAGTAGCTGTGGCACATGGGCTCAGTCGTTGTGGCTTACAAGCTCTAGAGCACAGGCTCAGTAGTTGTGGCACACGGGCTTAGTTGCTTCAAGGCACGTGGGATCTTCCCAGAGCAGGGATTGAACCTGTGTCCCCTGCATTGGCAGGCAGATTCTTATCCAGGGTGCCACCAGGGAAGCCCTGTTTTTGTTTTTAAAAGATCACTCTTTCAGAAGGACCTTTTTGCTCCAGGATTTCCGTAAAGATTTTTCAGGAAGTATCGGAAAGTTTACAGGTGCACACCATGAAAGAAATAAGTAAACATCTAGAGGATCACTCTGTCTCCTTTGCGGTTTGTGGAAGTGGGGGCAGGGGCAGGACCAGGAGACAGAGCCCGGCGGGGTCTGTGAGGGAGGCAGGGTGGACCAGAGTGGTGCCGTGGAGATGGGCAGAAATGGATGGACAGGAGGTGCCTTTGGGAGTTGCACCTGCGGGACCCACTAAGGAGTTGGATGTGGCAGAGGTTGATTGACAGCTGCCAAGGCTACGAGGGCAAGCCAGTCAGCTGCGACATGCGATGGAAGAAGTGTGGCACCTGCAGGCTCTGTTCCGGCCTCCTTGCGGGACAAGGGGTGAGGGCCATTACTCGCCTGCCTTTGCTCTTTCCTTCTGCTCAGCCTGGGTAATTACACCTGACAGGTCTCAGGGAGGCAGCCCTCATAAAAGTGGCTGTAAAGCCTTTTGCTAATACGCAGCCACCCATAAATGTCAGGTGATGAGAATTATAGCCCCGAAGCCTCATCAAAGAGAGAGCGGGCTGCGGCATGAGGAAGCCACAGCGACTGTAAGGGCACCCAGCTGTCTTTCCAAGCTGTATTTTAGTGTCGGGGAAGATGTGACCAGAGGGAGTGGAGTGCTAGCTGAGGCCAAAGTGGCCCAGAGCCTTTCTTGGAAGTTCTAGTTATCAGATCTGTCTGCAAAGCTCCTCTTTGCTCAGCCCGGGCCTTCTTCAAGGTGAAGTGGGGCATAGTCTTCACTTGTACCAACTCAGCCGGGAAGAGCGGGGATGTTAGGGAACCTGGCCTCGGGCAGCCCTGGCCTCTCATTCTGGGGAGTAAACAACATACTGTTTCCCGCCTTCCCAACCCTTGATCCACCTGTCAGCTAATTAGTACCTCGCACCCAGGAGTGCTGCCCTGCTCACCATCTGTCTGACTGTCCTTTGATGCACCCTGTATGTCTAACAGCCCCAACTCCCAACTCCCCACTCCCTTTCTTTCTCCCCTTTGATTTCTCTCTGTCTTTAATATGCACTCAACATGCAGCTAAAAATCACTGGGATCATATGATAAGCACGGCATTGTCCTGGGGTCCTGGAAACTGGGCTCGGGGAGCTAAGAAATATGATGCGAAAAAGACCCTATTCAGAAGAAGTTACTCATCTAGCTGGTTGCCAGCTGGATGAGCAACTTCCAGGAGCATGGATGTGCTGAAAAAGTAGAAAGTAACAAATAATGGTGGCTAACATCTATCCTGAGAGCTGACTACAAGCCAGGTACCTGCCAGGGGCATTGTCTCAGGGGGTCCTCGTGATAACCTCACGAGGTGAATACCGTTGCCATTCCCGCTTTCTGAGGAGGACGCTGCGGCTCGGGGAGGTAGTGACTTCTGCAGGGTGACAGCTAGAGAGTGATGGATCCCTTTTTCAACCCATGTCTGCCTGATTCTGAAGCCTGTGCACTACTCTGCCTCTGGCCCATCAGTTAGGTTAACAGGGGATTACGGATAGCATGGGGGGTGTTCTACATGCCCCTCTAGTTCTGAGGCCATGCTACCTTGTTCTTCCCTAACTTCTCTTCTACACACTTGTGTACACGCACACACACACGCACATCCCTTGATCCATACTCTCATCCTGACCCTAATTTTTTGGACCCTAATGGCATTTTTGACATTGAATCAAAATTATACCAACACTGTTACATGTTCATTGGGAAAGCATTTTCAGGAGCAAAGTCCAATAAATAGTACACCCCAGTAAGTAATCCCCCCCCCAAAAAAACACCAATACATTTCTGGATCAGTTTTCTTTATTAGACAGTATTTTTTTCATTTTTTGCTATTAGTTTTTTAATTTACTAAAGTTATTTCTGAAAGAACTAATTCTCCATTTAAATTTCAAAGTGAAAATCTGAGTCATCCAGCAGTTCTGTTTGCATCAAATTTTACCACTTTTTATATTGTTTGTGTGAGATTTCTTCAATGACTTATTTCTATCAGGCCCAAGTTTCCTCGGTCAAATTTTGCAGATTTGCATTTTAAGATTTGCTCTTTAGTCAAGTTTTAGCCAATATCACATTTTATCACATGCGATGATAGTGATTTTCAGTTTCAATTTGTATTAGATATTTTTACCAGAAATATCCATTATGAATTGGACATCAGACTAATAGTTTGTATTTATTACTTAGCTAACCCATGAGAAAATTGAGAGCAGTTAATGCAACAGAGAGAGCCAGGTAAAAGAGAGAGAAAGATTCAGATAGGAAGAGATAAAGACAGCAAGAGGAGGTCAAATAATAGAAAAAAATTATATTTATAGAAATGGTAATAGCTAATGTTTATTGTGCATTTACTGCGAGCCCTGCGCTAAACACTTTAAATGGGCTTACATTCATTTAACCCTCACAGAAACTCTTTGAGGAGAGATAGTTATCATTTCCATTTTAAGATGGGGAAACTTTAGTACAAAGACTGGAAGTAAGTTCTCCCAAATTTCACTGCTGGGAAGAGGCAGATCCAAAATTCAAACCCAGGCAGCCTGTGACAGAGAAGCTGCAGCTGTCCTTGTATATTGCTTACTTACTTCTTGGTATTGCAGCACTGAAATGTCCTCTGGAACAAAAAATGGTGAGTTGGGTCAAAATGTCCTTCCATCCCATGCTCTGCTGCTACCTGAAATAACCTCCACATCATCTGTGCCTAATATAATCACTGGCATCCTACAGGGGAGGGGGCCTGACCTCAGGGAGGAGGCGCTACTGCCCGCAGGGCTGGGTCTCCTTTCCCTCTGCTGGGCTTCCCAGCATCTGAGCTAATCCCTGTTGGAAATCTTATCATCCGCTGCAGTTTTTCCTTCTTATTCTTCCTCAACTAGACCATAATCTCCTTGAGGGCAGGAGTTGGGTCTCATTATATGGTTTCCATTTACAAGTATAGAACTGTACAAGTCAGGCTATGAATGAATGTGTCATTTCACTAATAGTGATTTCCACTAATAGTGAATTGCTTTATTATTTACTTTTTTTTTGAGATCTTCCATATATGAGATATTATATTTGAAATAATTATGGGTACAAGTAGGTATTACAAAAATAACCTTCTTTGTCCAGTATAAGCAAAAAATTATGGAAGCATAAAAAAGTTAAATAAGAAACATTGTTTCATAGACTGAATCTAATCAGCATCAACAACCTATTAATTGTTCAAGAACTCTAAAATCTTTAATAAGGTTCCTATGGTAGAATTTCAGTCATATGCAAATGAATCGTTGAAATTCCTCATTAGCAGAAAAACAATAGTTCTTTAGTGAGGTTTTATATCCCCAAAGTGATTAAAATTCTTCAACTGTGGTAAGCAGAACCGAGAAACAAATTTTTCAGGTTTTCTTTGTAAGTTGTATTTTGTTGGAAGAATAATTCTGAGACCATCTGACTGTCACTGAGAACTGGCGAGTTATACTGTTCCCCATCGCTTTTGCTTTTCCTTTAACTGGACTTGCTTCCCACACTCAGTAAGCTGCTTGCCCCAGATATTTAAAAGTCAAATATTCTCATTTCTACACAGGTCTGATTACAACAACTTCAAGGAAATTGGATCCAGAACAGCAGGCAGAACATTTTCTGGAGGTAAGCGCCTAGAGGCAGACAGTATTCATTAAAACTGACTTTTCCTAAACTGCTTTAGCCTTCCAGGGGAACTTGAACTTGAATGTATGTGAACAGTGGGTTGCAAAATGAAGCTATTTCTCCTGGGCTGATTGGTTGTGAAGCTGGAGATTTCTGGTGCATTCCTCCGAATGCACTCCTGTGTGCAGAGAGTAGATGGTGGCGGGGTGGGGCCTTTGCATTTCCTGAAAACAAGCAGATGTGTTGACATCTCTGCCTTGACTTTGGGCCCCTTTTTCAATAATCGGAAAAGAAAGTTCAGGAGCAGAGCCCTGTAAGCCATTGTGGCCTCAGAGGTAAAAAGAGAGAGCGCCAAAGTGACGCAGTTGAAGTGCAGTACATCCTTTGTGAAGAAGTGTGCTGCTGGGCTCCTCATTTCTTTTCTTGGAAGAGGATTGAGGAAGAGAAAGCTGCCAGTTGATTCACTGCCAGAGAGGACTGTTTCTGAAATCTCCTAAAGATTCAACTTCATCTCCACACTCCAGGACAGATAGTAGCTCCAGGCAACTGCAGGGCAGACGGAGCCACAGGCGGCAACCACTGGACTCAGTCCGTGTCCCCAGGACTGAGCTATGTCCCAGGGATACAGAATGAACAGGAAGGATGGGGAGATCAGTGGATACATGCTATCACTTCAGACACAAGCTCTCTCAGGCCACTCAAAGAAGGTTCCATGATAGTGCTTGAAAGTGAGAGGGTGGTAGGCAACATTCAATGGAGTGATTAGGAGAGCTTCTGTGAGGAGGTGACGTTTGGTGACAAGCAGCCAAGCTTCTGTTGGAGAAACAGAATCAAAACCAGTGTGATTAAGGGTATAAAGTTAGAGGGCTGTAGAGGTAGTAGAAAATCAAGTTGGAAAAAGCAAATAGGGCTGTAGGAAGGATTCTGAATTTTCTCCTGAGTGCAGTGGAAAGCCGCTGAGCAGGGCGGGGCGGGAGCATGGGAAGACTGACAGAGTGAGAGGTCATTGGCTGTTCTGCCGGGCAGAATCAGGCTGGGGCAGGGCTTCAGTAGCAGGGAGCCTGGGGATGGGGTGCTTTTAGAGGGACCCAGGAGAGAGATGCTGGTGACTTGAATGAGGGTGTGATACAAATCCCATCATGATTCTAGCTAACAAGCAGCATAGGGCTTTTCTGAAGTTTCCAGGGTAGAGATTGAAAAACCTCTAGGTCATCTGAATTACACTAACTCACCCTCCAGCTCTGCAGACACGCCAGGATTCCCCACCATAGGTGCTCTTTCACTTGGTAAACTATCCTACTAAGATTTTCAAAAACCACTTGAATCTCTATCTCTTCCCCTTTTCCTGTTCTCCTCCTCTCCTCTCCTCTCCTCTTCCTATTATTTACTTTTTAGTATGATTACTTTGGCCTAACAAGTTCTTCTGCGTAAAGGGACATGTGACCTTTCATGGCAGTTCTGGAAACTTCCTAATTCAAAGCTCATGCAGTTTTGATGTTCTGATGCAAGTGGGTAAACCATTTAGTTTCCACATTCCTCCATTTCTGTTTTGTTCTAAAAATCCTACAGTATCTGGTTAACAAGGGGATTTGAATATGATACAGAGTAAACCAAAGTCCAGACCCAGCAAGTCTATTTAGAATTTATGCCTTTATACACTTGATCTTTAACGTTGGAGAAGTTACCCCTACGTACTAACCCAGGCTGCCCAAGTTAGAAATCTTAATGTGGCCTACAATTCCCTACCTGTCCCACATTCAAATCCAGCCAGTCACCTAGTTTTGTTGATTCTACCTTTTAAACAGCTCCTGTTCTGGGGCAGCGTGGGAACCAGCAATCTGTCAGGTGGGGCGCCCTGGAGGAGGCAGAGCGCGTGTGGATCGCGGAGATCAGGCATGAACGAGGGCTGGTGAGGGTTGATGGAGAAGCAACGCCGGCTGAGGGAGATTGCCAGCCTGGCCTTTGACGTGAGGAATGAAGTAATAGATTAGGTATGAAAGCTAGTCAGTTCAGCATGTGTTACTTTGCTGCCTTCTCTTAAATTGTCTTCACTTAGCCATTAGCTTCAGCAAGGTGGATCTTCAGGGGTTGAGGCTTATAGAAGTGACCATTTTGCGTTTCAAAAATCGTCATCATCTCATTGAGATTTAAGAATTCTTAGGAGTTCCCTGGCGGTCTAGTGGTTGATGATTCTGCGCTTTCACTGTGGTGGCCCAGGTTCAACCCCTGGTTGGGGAACTGAGATCCCACAAGTCGCTTGGAGCAGCCAAAAAAAGAAAAAGAAAGAAAGAACAAAACAAAGCAAAAAACCCCTCACTTAGTTTCCACCTGAGTGGAAGAAAGAGAATAGAAATATGTTTCAAATGGAATATGCCAATATTTCAAGCAAGGGCTACCTACAAAAAAGTCTACAGAAAAGTGGACAAATAGCTAAAAGTTTCTGAAGTCTTCTTTCTTGCTATTACATCTGCAACCTCCTTGTTAAATTACAGGTGATTCCAACCTGTTTTACAAATATATTTCTGAAAAGTTCAGAAGTGTATTACATGTAGTAAAGATGAATCTATAAAAGATTACAAATTCACAATTATACCTGACCATTTGTTTAGAGCTTATCTTTGATGTATTTGCAATATTTCATATCTCTGATTTTTGACCAACTTGAATTAAATAAACTTCTAACTGAAAAAAAAAATAGCTTCTGAACCTGTTCCCTCTTCTCCAGTCTTGCTCTCATTGTCTTAACTCAAAGTCTCATCACGGTCAATCACAACAATTTCTACTGTCTCCCTGACTGCACACTTGCTCTATTCTAACTCATTATTCTCACTGTCATTGGTAAATCTGATCCTGTCACTTCCCTACTTGAAACCCCTAAATAATAACTTCTTATCACCTATGGAATAAATGTACCTCACCCACCTTTCTACTTCATTTCTTGCCACTCCCCTGTACATCAGTGCTTTAGTCACATAGTTCCTAAAATTGCTTCCAAAATGCTGTCCCTCCATGCATCCTTTTCTGGTCCTTGTTTGCTTCCTTAGTTTCCATCTTCACAGTGGACTTTCCCTCCAAACATAGTCTCTGCTTCTGTGTTTCTGCCTGAAATCCAAGCATTATGGCAGAAAGATTCAGGGCAAATGCAATAGTGTGGAATTGCCTGATTACATCACTTAAACTGTTTGAGTTTGGGCAACTCGATGAAACTTTCTTTTTAAAAAAATTTTTTTTATTTATTTATGGCATGTGGGATCTTAGTTCCCCAACCAGGGATCAAACCCTTGCCCTCTGCAGTGGAAGCATGGAGTCTTAACCACTGGACCACCAGGGAAGTCCCTTTGGGGAACTTCCTAATTCTCAGTTACCTCATCTGTGAAGTGGGGATAAGTTGTTGCTGCATATGATTGTCGTGAGGAATTACATGGGAAGTTCCATGTAAAATGCTTGCGTGTGTTAATCACTTAGTCAACACTAGTCACTTGCCTTGGCTCAGATTTGGTTTGTCTACTTTCTCTTCTAGACTGTGTGCTCCATGGACAGAGGCTCTTGTGTCTTTAGCAATTATGATAGTTCCTGGCACACAATAAGTGTTCATTAAACGTTTGTCAAATAGACAAATGCATGGATTTGCCAAACGGACAGATGAGTTATCTTCTGAATTCAAAATCAGAACACTTGGTCTGATATGTTTATGTAATGGAGAGGAGTTCAAGTAACTTCTAAAATGGTGAGTTGTTGCTACAGCAATAACATATTTTTGCTTCACTCTGTCCTGAGACTGTTGTGGTGCTTAATGATACACTGCAGGTGTTGTTTTATAAATTTTAAAGAGAGAGCTTTCAGATTGAACTAAGGAAGCACAATGTTGTAAAGACTTGGGTTCTAGTCCTGCTTCTGCCACTAACTGGATATGTGACTGTGAGAAAGTTAATAATCAAATTCTCAGAGTCTTTGCTTCCTCATCACAGCTGTAGACAAAGAATGTTGGACTAGATGATCTCAAAATTTCTTTTAAGCTCTCCTACCAACTGCATTTGTAACTTCTCAAGGTGGCAATTTGGGGAAATTGTGTGTGACAGACAGTATATAAAACAATTGCATTCTAATAGAGTCTTAAATATTAGTTTAAAAAAAAAAAAAGACTAAGAATGCTCTTTAACCAACTAGAACCCTTTCCCTTGTGTCCCAGGATTGCTTTAGGGACACACCTCTTCCTTAGATAGTACACTCATTCATTTTACTATGTGTGGGGAAGGTATATGTTGTTTTAGCCAGCTAATTAAAGTCTTTTAAAAATAATGTTATCTCTTGACACTGTCCTTTCATAGCTTTCAATCAGAATGCCTCTGAAATGAAATCCTTAACTTCCTAATTTAAAAAAAATCGCCTTTACATGAAGATTCCTGAGATGATCGTATTTTAATTTTGAAAAACAGAAAAATTTTAATAGTATGATTTTAGAGCTGGAATGAACCCTAAAAGACATAATTGTTGCTAAAAGAAGGAAAGAGAAAGGCCTCACTCACCAATTTAGTAAGATAAAGAGCAGTTATTTTAAACAATGCATTTGATTAACAGTTTATAGTAATGAACCAAGAGATTATAAATGTGTCATTGAGTATTTTGGAACAAATCCAAAGTTTCTGAGCATTAAACTAGTAAAATGCATATACAGTGGACTTAGATATAGTCATTTATGTTAATAAAACAAGAGATTGCACATGAGTGGTTGGTTATTCTAGGGCAAATCCAAATTAGGGTAATCCTAGGGAATGTGAATATCATTTAATAAGTAGAAGCCTAAATAATCACATGGTATTCTATTGGGAAAAAATTGTGGAAACAAAGCATAGGTGGTCATCCCAGAGCAGTATACCCTACTCCGTGGCTTGCAGATCCCAGGAGGTCTGTGACATTATCTTAAGGGACTGCAAGTTCATGAGCTCACTAACGATTTATTGTTTGTTGACTGAACCAGGCAATGATGTTAATAATAAAAGTGACTTCCTGTTTGTTTCCTATAGAGCAGAACAGAAAAGAACACACCTCTTTTACAATTTCCTTTTAGCTAGAGAAGTAGGCTTAGCTATGTATGCAAGGAAGAGGTTCTTGGGTAGGACAGAGAGTTCCCCAGTGCATGGGCAGCCATAGAGGGTCCAAGTGGAAGGTATATCTCTATTTGGAATAGTGAATTTTCAGACTATCATGACCCAATCCCATTAAAGATTCAAATCAAGTAACTTACTACCCTTGTTCTGCTTCCAGTCACATTGAGCTGCTTTCTGATAATTTTGCTTGCTCTATAAATCTTCCCACAGAGAGGACAGGAATGTCTGGCTCACCTGACAGGTGTAGTTCTCTGTAAATAAATTAGCATTCTGGTTTATCGAGATGGATCTTTATGTGCTAAGCTTAAAGTGAGTGTTCTTGACTTTGGTTCCAGTCTTATTTTGCCAAGAAAATCCACTTGGGGAACTATAAAGCTAGGAGTACAATCCTTAACCACCCTTTTCCCAAGGTCAAGGGTACCTTGGATGCTCCCTTGGCACTCATGTAGATGAGTCTTTTCTAGGGATATTTCTGTGCACTGCTTGCCCTGGTCATTGGATGAACATCTTATCCAACCCTCTCATTTTGTAGATGGATAAACTAAGGCATACATCACAATATGGT
Organism: Hippopotamus amphibius kiboko; assembly: GCF_030028045.1. Taxonomy (NCBI): domain Eukaryota; kingdom Metazoa; phylum Chordata; class Mammalia; order Artiodactyla; family Hippopotamidae; genus Hippopotamus; species Hippopotamus amphibius. The sequence continues at coordinate 155,795,882 of NC_080186.1, read as the reverse complement.
TGCAGTTTCCACCCTCTGCACTTGGCATCATTGAGAGTCAGCTATCTGGAAGCTAAAAATATATTTTAAAAACTTTTTATTTTGACATAATTTTGGATTTACAGGAGAGTTGCAAAGTTAATACCGGAACGCTTTGTACCCAGCTTCCCTTAGTGTCAACATAACCATGGTACATTTATCAAAACTAAGAGGTACAATACTAACTAAACTACACACTGTATTCAGATTTCCATGGCTTTTCCTGCTAGTCCTTTTTCAGTTCCAGGGTGCAAGCCAAGATCCCACATTACATTTAGTTGTCATGCTTCCTTTGTTGCCTTAAAGAGTTTCTCAGTCTTTACCTGTCTTTCATGACTTAGACACTTTTGAAGGGTATTGATCAGGTTTTTTGTAGGATGTCCCTCACTTTAAGTTTGTTTAATGTTTCCTCAAGTTTAAACGGAGGTTACAGATTTTAGGGAAGAATAGCACAGAGGTGAAGAGCTCTTCTTGTCACATCATTTCAGGGGTGCATGCTGTTGCTGAAGATGTTAATCTCCATCACTTGGTTAAGGTGATGTCTGTTGGGTTTCTCCACTGCAAATGTAAGCTGTATCAAGTGGTCACTAAGTCTAACCTACACTCAAGTAGAAGAGAATTAATACCACCTTCTGAAGGGAGGAGTATCAAAGAACTTGCAGACATGTTAAAACTGCCACAGTGTTTTATAAATTTTGGGTGGAGATACTTTGAGTGATGTAATATCCTGTTTCTCCTTAAAGTGTCACCCACTAATTTTAGCACTCATCTGTAGATCTTGCCTGCAGCAGTGATTACTGTGGTGTTCTCATGGTAATTTTCTGTTTTCCTCGTTCCTTTTATGTTTATTTAAAAGCTATGTTTTAAATGGATATCTATTTGTACCCCAGTGTGTTTTGTGACCTGGCATATTTTCTCTGGCTTCTCAATTCAATCAACTTGGATAAGTCCTTCTCTTGAGGATATCTTTTCTTCTAGAAGACAGATTCACAAGTTTCTTTTCCCCTTCCTTTTGTAGTCATCGGATTTTCTATTAAGTTTTGGCATTAAAAAAAATCACACACCACTGTCAGCTTTCCAACAAAAGGTCAAATATGTGTTTATTATATCTCAATTTTTAAAAAGCCAAACATGAGATTTTTGTTATCTTAATCTTCCTTATGAAGATTTTCTTGCTCTTTACTTGCATTGGGATACCTCCTATCATCTCCTTTACTTTCTCATTTGCTGTCCAGCTATAAACTAATAACGTAAGCAGAGATTGTTACTGTGCATCAGTTTAAATGCTTTTAGGCAGTTCCCGATAGTTTAATGTTTCAAGAGCTTAGAATATTTTCTCTATTAATGGACAATTTCAACATTAAAGAGTAGAGAGGATAGTATCATAAACCCTCATCTCCCCATCACCCAGCTTTGACAGTTATCAAGGTATAGTCAACCTTGTTTCGTCTATAACCTGCTCCCCTCCCCTCACATCCTCTCCCTGACCTTGTTGCTCCGCATCCTTGTTTATTTTGGAGCTAGTCCCAGGTATTATTTTATCCTAAAGTCTTCAATAGGTATTCGAATTTTGGGGGGCTATCAATTAGAAATAATAATCATTAACTAATTTGTGCATTGACTTTTTTATTGACTGGCACTGAGCTATATTCAGGAGAAACTGATTAAAAAACATGAATGTATTCCTACTCTCTTGGAGTCTGTATTCAGCTACACACTGAAGTTACTATCGGAGCCAGCGTAGTTAATTTCGTAGTTATTTAACTTCCCTTTGTCCCAGTTTCTTGATATGTAAAAGAGATAGTGATGTTACCTTACTTAGATGATTGTTGTGAAAAGAAAATGGATAATGTATGAAAATTTTAGCATCAAAAATTATTGATCGTAGTTAATTGAAACAGATTGAATAACTGAAAACCTATGAGTCCATAATAATACTTAGAGAAAGAAGTTGGAAAAACTAATTTCTCCCCAGTTGAGATGGCTATCAAACCATCATTTTATTTTGATAGTTGATAAAGGGAAAGAACTAAGCATTTATCCACTTTTAGCATAGAAACTGTATTTGGGGGCAATAGCCCCTATTGTTGAAGGAAATCTCTAATTTACAGAAGAATTGTTAGCTAGTAAATGTAGAAGGTAACATGTAATTAGAAAAATCATTATTTTGCTACCCCTAAGAGAAGTATTGATTCAGGAAAAGATAAAATCATTAAACCATTAGGTTAGTGGTTGATAGGTAGGGTGACCATTTGCTCAGTTTCTCTGGAGATGGTCTTGATTTATGACTGTTGTCCAAAAGTAATTATTAATATGCAGATAACATTCTGATTACAATGTAAGGACTGAGCTGTCATCACCTTAATGGAATGTCAGTCATTAAGGGTGGGAAATTTAGATATTCATGTGTCTCCTGGTGTGATATAACTGAAATACACACTACTACTTATGAAGTCCTCTTGATAAAAATGTTCAGTTTCTATCTGATCAAGTCTTCAGATCTAACTTACAGCTTATAAAAAATACAAGGTTTAGAGGAAGAAATCAGACAGATCCAAAATGTGGAACTGGCCTGGGATCTTCAGCAAGTCAGGGTCATGAAAAAAGGGACTGTTCTAGGTCGAAAGGGTCCTAAGTGACATAGCAACCAGATACATTGCATAGTATAGTCCTGATTTGACCAAACCAGTTGAAAAGGACATCTTAGGGATAGTTGGGGAAATCTGAATATGGATTTGGTATTACTGTTAATTTTGTTAGATGTGAAATGTTATTTTTGATATGTAGAAAACTGTGAATTTTTTAAAAGAGATACATGCTGATGGGATGGAATGTTATGATGTTGATAATTTACTTTAAAGTACTTCAGAATTAAAAACAGTAAGTTAAGTTGACAGGAAAAGAAATAATCTAACATATGTAAAACATATTATACACATAATGCTCAATGTTACAATAGGTAGTAACAAGTGATTGGAATGTTACAAAGGCATCTTGTGTGCTATAGGAGAATATGATAGGGGAAATTACCTAGATGGGCGTGGCTAGAGGTCAGATTTTCTCTCTGAAGAATGCTACCTGGAGGAAGTAACCGTGTAAGTTGAGACCTGAAATTGTGGTAGGTAAGATGGCCCCCAGTGATTCCACCTCCTGGTATTCAGCTCTTATGTAATCCGCTCCCCTTGAGTGTGGGCTGGACTTAATTGACTTGCTCTAATGAATAGAGTATGGGCAGAAGTGATAGAATTTCGCTGCTAATATTAGGTTACAAAAAGTCTCTGGCATCATCTTGGGTATCGTCTCTGTCTCTCTGTCTCCCTCTCTTAGCTTGCTCATGCTGCGAAAGCAAACTGCCATGTTGTCCTCAGCCCCATGAAGAGACCCGTGTGGTATGTTCTTAGTCTAACAACCCACAAGGAAGTGACACGTCAAAAATCAGGTGAGTGAACTTGGAAGCAGATTGATCAATACAACCTTGGGTGAGTCTTCACCCCTGAGGCTCAGTGTCCCCATATATAAAATGAGGACAATACATCTGCCTTGCAGGGGATGAAAAGTAGTGTATGCACTACCATGCATACACTTAAACCCACTACCATGAGTTTAAGATAGGTGTTCAAACATGGTAGTTATTGAAAAAAAAAAAACAAAAACAAAACTGATTCAGCATTGGACCACTTCTCAAGAGTCATTTCTGAACAGTGACTTCATAGCAAGGACTTAGAGCCCTGATGATATAAGTTAGTCTTAAGCCAGCACTGTCTCTTCACATCACTTTGATATACTAAATGTTAGGATCTATGGTGCAGTTGCTGCCTTTTGGGCAAGGATGGTATTTGTTTTTCTCTTCTGTACATCTTCGCCCATCTGTAGTATCTTAAGAGTTATCAAGCTTTGACTACAGGAAGTCTATTTGGTTTCTTAAAGGAGTCACTGAATTTCTTTACTTCCTTTTTTACGTTGATTTAATAAAATGGTTCACTGCAGATGCAGCTCATATTTGCATTATGTTTTAAATAACTATTGAGTGCAAAACCCTGAAATTTAAGGACATGTTTATGTGAGTAAACTACAGCAGTGAAGCAATGAAATGATTTTATCTCTATCTCTATCTCTACATCTAATACATGTGATACGTATACATATGTGTATATATATCTGCCCCACAAGAAGTTTCTTCCATTCATTCAAACTGACAGTTTGTTTTCTTCTTTTATTATATGCCAGGGACTATCTTTCTATAAGGTATCCATTTTGAGGGTTTTTTTTGTTTTTTTTTTCTTGTTTTGTTTTGTTTTCCAGCATTGGGAATTAGTCTGTCTTGAGCCATCTATGCAAGTATTATTTTTGGAATAATTTGGCAGGACTTGGAATTGCATGCTGATGTTAAAAAAGGGATCTAACCATCTACTCTCATTCAAACTCCAGTTTGTTCAAATGTTAGGTATTTAGTGACATTTTAACTATACTTTCCTTTTCCAAATGATCATGGTCAGCCTTTATCACATTTTATCTTGCTTAGTTGATTTTGAATATTTAACTGGGATTCAGTATAGCATGGTACTTATTGAAATACTATAATTCACATACAATACAATTCACTTTTTAAAGTGTACAATTCAATAGGTTTTAATATATTCACCAAATTGTGCAATCATGACCACTATCTAATTGTAGAATATTTTTATCATCCAAAAAGAAATCCCACACCTATTAGCAGTCACTCCCCCTGCATCCTGGAAATTTACTTTCCATGTCTATGGATTTGCCTATTCAGGATATTTCATTAAAGGGAATCATACTGAGGCAGGAGGTAGATGCCCACCCCCCTCGGGTAAGCAATCGGAATTTGTTCCCTGTGAACAAAAACTCCAAAATATCAATAGCAGGACAATCGAGAGAGGAGGGTGGGCCTTGCCCAGATAAGAGACCACATATTTCTCACTGTCGAAGTCAAAGAGACCTTCCCGACTAGAAAGCTTCATGGAGGTCAAAAGGAGAGTGATAGCAAGTTAACTACAGGCCTCTTCGCTGGAATCCGTCTTGACCGAGAGATGCGCGTGCACACACGGGAGGATCCTGAGAAACACCAAATGTGGACTCTGAACCAGGCAAATCAAGATGACGTGCCAAAGAAAACCCAGAAGAAATGTGCCATATATATAGTGATGGAAACTACCACGAGTGTGCAACTCTGTCAGCCAAGATTGAGGCAGGAGGTAGATGCTCCCACACCCCTAGGGTAAGCAACTGGAGTTCATCCCCTGTGGACAGAAACTCCAGTTGCTTACCCTGAGGGAGCCCATCTACCTCCTGCCTCAATATGATATGTAGCCTTTGGTGTCTGGCTTCTTTCACTTAGCAGAATGTTTTCAAGGTTCGTCCATGTTGTAGCATGTATCAGTACTTAATTCTTTTTTACGGCTGAATAATATCCCTTTGTATAGATATACCATATTTTAAAATCGGTTCATCAGTTTGGACATTTGGTTATTATGAATAATGCTGCTATATTTGTGTACAAGCTTTTGTGTACATGTATGTCTTCAGTTTTTCTTGGATCATGGTGTTTAGCAATAGGGCTTTGCTGCCATGCTGTCTTGGATTTAAGGCCAGGCTCTGCCATTTATTAGCTGTGTAAACTTGGACAAGTTACTTAACTTCTCTGTGCCTCAGTCTTATAATAAATTGTGGCTATTCATAGTACTCACCTCTTATAAGGCCTTTTTATGAGGCCTAAAACAGATAATGGAAAGTAATGAGGACAGTGCTTGTATATGTTTAGGTCTGAGTAAAGTATAAAGTATAAAATATATTACTAGTTTAATATTTTGAGCTCCTTAACTGTAGAATTCACCTTCATTGTGCCTTTGAAACTCCAGAACCTAAAGTTTTTGTTTGTTTGTTTGTTTAGTAAAAAGAAATAAATATTCAGAATTCCTTCTGGGTATCAGGGTATGCTAATTTCAGACAAGCGTACTTTGAAATTGAAGGACAGAAGGTTTACACTGTAAATTGCCAAGAGGCTTCCTCCCCCAACTTAATACAGCAACTTACAACACTTAGCCTGCAGCTAATTATTTAATACAATTTGAGGTATTCTCGTATTAGTAATATATTATTTAATAACAGGGGTTGAATCCGGTGGTGCCTTGAGACTCCTGATTCTGAAAAGCTGGGAAAGCGATCATTTCCACAGCAACTCTGGCGACCCAGGTCGATTTTTGGTTGTCTCACGCAATGGAAACGGTCTCTGCTGCAGCCAATATAACCAGTATGAGGCCAACATGGCCCCACAATTGACTTTCCTGGAAGCCGGCAGACACGTGGCTACCGCAGACCGAGCGGTACGTGGGAGGACCCAGTTTCGCTTACCGCGAGAGGGCGCCGGCTGTTCCCCCGTTGCTAAAGTCTCGTTTCCCATAAAGCCTCCGAGCGACCAATCAACTGGCTGTATCCATACCGCTTTCAAAGTCGGCGGGCCCTTTCACCAATAATAAAGCAGATACCACCCTCAGGTCGAGGATTGATGGAAAGTCTGACCAGTCATTTCACAAATCTTTGCTATCTCCGCCTCTCTCGCGCGGGATTGACGATCCGCCCGGCCAATAGGGGACGCTGAGTCGGCGGGTGGATGAACGCGGCCCTCTGTAATGGCGGAGCGTGGCGGGGACGGGGGGGACGGTGAGCGATTCAACCCGGGGGAGCTCAGGTAAGGACGCTGCTCTCCCTTACATCTCGGCGCTCCGGCGCACCAGGTCTAGGCCCGCTGCGCGGAGAGCCGGGGTGGAGGGTGGGCCGAGGAGGCGCGGCGGCTGGGGGCCAAGACCGCGTGGGCTTGAAGGGGGAAGGGAAGGCGGCTTGAATGAGTGAGCCGGGCCGGGGCTGGGCCGCGGCCTCCTGTGCGTTCTCGGGGCGCTCCCTGAGGTTTTTTCGGGGTCTCGGCGCTCCTCGCGGCCTGCGGCCCACGGGCCGGACCCGGCGTTCCCGCTTTGGGGTCCCCCCTCCGGCTCGGGCCGCCTCCGCTTGGGCGGGCCTCCGCCTTGCTCCCGGCTCGGCGCCGCCGCGGGCCCAGTTTCCCTCTCCGAAGCCCTCCATGCCGCAGGCAGCTCCCCGGCGCCCCGGCTCGGCCTTCCCCACGCCCTCCGCCGCCCTGTGGGGTCCCCACGTCTGCCCGGTTCCTCCCTCCCCACGTCGTTTGCTTTCCTTTAACTTCGTGCGGCCTTCCTTTTTCTTATTCTTTGGTCCCTTATCCCGTATTTGTGAGTAGTAACAATAGCGGTAGCTGTTGGTTTCGTGGTTCCAGGGGCCAGAGGACCCTTTGCTTAGAGTTGTCTCTCGTGACCCTCACATCCACTCTTTGGAGTAGTTGCCGTTCTCATTTTGCAGGCCCCAGAGCAAGAGCCATCTTCAGTTAAGGGACTTGACCATCTTACAGGTGAGGAAACGGAGCTTCGTCGAGGTTGGGGAAGTAGAAGCGGGTCGTGTCGGTGGAATCGTGGCTCCAGGAAGTGGCTTCAACCCCAGACAGCCAGGCTCGGGAGCCTGCACTCTTCCATTCCTGTCCCTTGTATTCTGCTCACGCCATCGCCCTAAGGACGGCAGTGACCTTTCTCGCCCTGGTTTCTCACTGCCTCTGAAATCTGTAATTAAGTGTCTTGGAGAGAAAAATCTTTAGTCTGTGGTTTTTAAGGAAAACGAGGTACTGAGCTTTACGTATATATGATACCTTTTAAATTTTTCCTGGATAGGCAAAATGTCATTTCAGATGTTCAGCTCCCGTTCTGAATTGTGCCCTTGTCAGCCTTTGAGAATGAAAAAGAGCAGAATAAGTTATGAGGACTCTAGTATTGTCTAGAGTTCCAGATGAAATTGTGTAAGGAAAATGGGTATTGTTACTCAAGTTTTTAGGGAGAAAATCATGTCTTTTAGATTCTTAACTGTCACAAAAATTCTTACTTTGGCAGGAAAACAGTCTCATTTCAGGGATCTATCTCAAATCCTTTAAACCCCACGTATACACTTCAGTAATGAGTGATCAAAGTGCATTGCCAGAGTCGTTCATTGTTAGTGATGAAAGGTTACTTCTGATCTCAAGAGAAGGTTACTTAAGCTAGTCTTATGGATTTATTTGGGAACATTAGTTTGCATTTTAGAGATTATCTTTCTACAGCTTTACAATGAGTAGGCTTTTAGACTTTATTAATAGTAGTCTAGACATTGTTGCAAAACTGATTTGAATAGGCTTTAAATTAGGTGTCCTGTTGTAAATGTTTTATATCTTAGCCTCTTGGGTTGGAAGTTCCTTCCAGAGCATATTGCACAGACTTTTATTTTAGCATTTTTCATGGTTTAAGAGAAATTAATTGTTTTTCTGGCCTTTGATGGCAGAAATTGGGGCTTAATTTTTGTATTTGTATTCTGAATACATGGTGTGTCACTATCATAGTGCCTGATGAATAAGGTGTTCAGTGTGTATATATAGTAAATAAATGAATATAGGAGATCTAGAGATGGTGCATCTATTAGACCCACATTTATTAAGTGTGTGCAATATGAGAGTCACTTACCTAGGTGCTGGCAGTAGAGTCTTGAACCAGACTAAAAACTTTTGTTCTCAAGGAGCTTTCATGCTAATTAAGATTGATCTAAATTCAAAACTAACCACATCAAATGAGGAAATCAGCCTGCAAGTGTGAAGAGATTTGCACAAGTTATTGTCAGGGTCTGGATTAAAACCTAGGTTTCCTCAATTAGTCTTCCTTTTAATTTGCCTTCCATATATCAGCATTAAAAAGTTTTTGCTCTTCCTGTTATATTGAAGTATTTGCAGTCTTGTCTTCACCATTGGGAAGATGGCATATATGGATTTAGTACTTCTAGGGAAATACATTTGTTCTTGTAAAAAAATTTTTGTGTTTCTGTTCATGCAAGTAGGCTTCTGTTTTCCTAAAGACTGAAAGCGGTAGGAATGCAAATAACCTACAGAGTTTATTTGGAGATTCAAATGCCTTTCTATTCCTTTATGGTTGAGGGCCATTAAGATGACTTAGAGTCATATTTGTATAAATCTTTTACTCAGGGCCTTTATTTTTATGACTTATGACAAGGTACTTGCAGTTTAAATTTCCTCAACCGTACAGTGGGAATAAGAACATGCTGGGGTTACCACTGACTAACTACCTTAAACAAGTTCTTTTTCTGTGTCATAGTTTCCTTTGTAAAAATGGTGCCAAGCTTATCTCATTGGGTTGTTGTAAGGATTGAAAGACTTAATACAAATAATGTCCCTATAACCGTGCCTAGTATATAGGAAGTAGCCAGGGTTCACTATCATTATTAAAACAATAATTGAATACTTACCATCCTGGGCACTGGGATGCATCACTATAGTAAGGCGAAACTATGTGCTAGTGGGTAGAGATAATACAAAAGTAAACGAGAGAGGTTTTTTTCAGCGTTTATCGTAATTGTAAACTCAAACTGGGTAATGAGACGGGGGGGACTAAGCTAAGACTGAAGAGTAGTCAGTTATATAAAGATCTGGGGAAAAGCATACCAGGCAGAGGGAACAAGTGCAGAGGCTTCAGAGTAATAAAGTAGTTGATCAGAAAGACTGGAGTCTGTAGAGAGGTCAGCAAGGGCCAGGTTATATAGAGCCTGCTAATAATAATTATAGTAATAATAATAGTTAGCACTACTACTAATACCATTTAACAGGATAATTTTAGTATTTTACTAATACTTTTACTATATCGATGTTATAGCAACAGCACTAGTAGCTGTGTGCTGTTCCAAGTACTTTATTAGCTCGTTTAATCCTCACTGCAGGTTCTGGTAAGGTTCTTGTGATGCAATGGTGTATATAAAGAGCTCAGCACATGTGCTATGCATATATGACATCAGAAAATGGCAACTTAAGGCTATCGATAGAGGAAATTTTGTGAATTTTTCTAAGGACTTTTATTGAGGTATAATTGACATACAGTAAACTGCATATATTTGAAGTGTACAATTTGAGTTTTTTCTTATTAGTAATGTATATATGGCAATCCCAGTCTCCCAATGAAATTATGTGAATTTTGCCACCATTTTCCTCGCAGACTTTTGAAAGCTTTCTAGTCATATTGGCTACCAGGTGCTTTTCAGGTAGAGCACTGTGCTAGGTTTTGTGGGGGAATGAAAGTAATGATAGTTAAAATAGTTTACTGTGTACCAGGTACTATCCTAAATGTTTCATGGGGGTTATCTCATTGAACAGAGAGAGGTTTTATTTCTGATCCCCCCTGCTCGTGTACATCTGAGTCTATTCAGGCTCAGACAACAAAAGGCAGAGCCCTGATTTGACTTTTCATGGTTTTAGAACCAAAAATGCTTAACTTCAAGTTAAGCATCAAGTTATAACTAGGAAGTGTGAAATTCTAGAGAGAAATAGTGTCGTTTTTTTCAGAAAGGAAGAGGCAGACTCAAGAAATCTGAGATTAAGATGCATTGTTAACTGAAGGCCAAAATGGAATATCTTTCCTTGGTGATTTTAAGTTTTTTCCTGCCCTAAAGGTTAAGACATTGCTTCAATAACAGTGACCATATGCCTTTTGGGAGTGCATATAATTTGGAAAAAGGATTCTTATTCTTTTTGCAATCACTGTTGTTTTTTTTTAATGTATTTGGTTTTTTTAAATTATTATTATATTAATTCGTTTATTTATTTATTGGCTGTGTTGGGTCTTTGTTGCTGCGTGCGGGCTTTCTTTAGTTGCAGTGAGCAGGGCTACTCTTCGTTGTGGTGTGTGGACTCCTCATTGCCATGGCTTCTCTTGTTGTGGAGCACGGGCTCTAGGCGCATGGGCTTCAGTAGTTGCAGCACATGGGCTCAATAGTTGTGGCGCACGGGCTTAGTTGCTCCGCGGCATGTGGGATCTTTCTGGGGCAGGAATGGAACCTATGTCCTCTGCATTGGCAGGCGGATTCTCAACCACTGCGCCACCTAGGAAGCCCGCAATCACTGTTTTTTAACTCATACTTTCTGACATTGAGTGTAGGATCATTGGCAAATTTGGTGAAATATGTTTGGTATAGCAATTCTGGATGTGTTTACAATTCTAGTGCTCTCCTAGAAGGCAAATTGGTTCTTTATTAGGATTTTTTGTGTCAGAATTGAATTACGATGTGGTAAATTTAGACAAAGTAGAAAGGGTAGTCTTAAGCACAGGGTTGAAAAATGTAGGAAAGTTGGAAGAGCCTGGTGAGGAGAAAGTATAAGAATGATTGTCATCAAATGTGCATGAGAAATATAATTGTTAATCTTCTCTTGAGCCCTGAAATGTAAATTTCATGTATAATGGAGAGATTTATCATAGCTACTGGGAAGACTGTGATAGGTGCTCAGCAAATTGCGGCAAATTATAGTAAAGATTTTTTTTTCCCCCTAATACTAGTTGTGGCAAACGGGCTTAGTTGCTCTGTGGCATGTGGTATCTTCCCAGAGCAGGGCTTGAACCTGTGTCCCCTGCATTGGCAGGCGGATTCCCAACCACTGCACCGCCTAGACAGTCCCTATGGTAAAGATTTTTGTAAGATTCTACATGCCCTATTTGTTAAGATACAGTATCACCTAGGTATTCATTGGTTCATTCAGCAAATACTTATTGAGCCTTACTGTGGGTAGACATAACTATGTGCTGGGGATATAAAGGCGAACAGGACAGACAATTCTTGCTCTCAAGGGGCTTAGATAGACAGCGTGGTGTAGTGTTTAAGAGCCACCCGCTTGTGTTTGAATTCTGGCTTTACCACTGAACCAGCTGTGTGGCCTTGGGCAAGTTATTTTACTTTTGTGTGCCTTAATCTGTAAAATGAGGTTGATAAAGTCTATCTCAGGATTGTTAGGATGATTAAATGACTTAAAAAGAGCTTATGATTACTGCCTGGGACATAGTAAGCACTGGTAAGGGTTAATTTTTTTAAAAAAGCAGTTATGAGAGGAGATAGATAATACCATCTTAGGTGATATTGCTTATGTACTAGAATGCCATGGAGAAAATATAGTAGGGTATTTAGCTAGAGATTGAAGGGGGTAGGGTGGGGTGCAGTGTAGAGAAGGGCTTTCCCTTTAGTTAGAGAATACTAATGATCTCTTTTTTTTAATTTATTTGTTTATTTTTATTGTTTCTTTTATTGGCTGCATTGGGTCTTTGTTGCTGCACACGGGCTTTCTCTAGTTGTGATGAGTTGGGGGCTCCTCATTGCTGTGGCTTCTCTTGTGGAGCACAGGCTCTAGATGCATGGGTTTCAGTTGTTGCGGCACATGGGCTTAATAGTTGTGGCTCACGGGCTCTAGAGCACAGGCTCAATAGTTGTTTGTGGCACGCAGGCTTAGTTGCTCCGCGGTATGTGGGATCTTCCCGGAGTAGGGCTCGAACCTGTGTCCCCTGCATTGGCAGGTGGATTCTTAACCACTGCGCCACCTAGGAAGTCCAGAGAATACTAATGACCTCTTAAGCTGCTACTCTCCCCTGCTATAAAAACCTTGTATTTGGAAGTAATTTCAAACTTCCAAAAAGTTACAAAAACGAAAGTAGTACACTTAGTGTTAATATTTTACCTGTTCTGCTTTATAACTTGGTTGCCTACACGCTCTCAGTTACTCTGAACCATTTGAGGGTAAGATATACATATGTACACCATGGCCCTTTACCCCTAAATACTTGAATGTTTATTTTTTAAGAACAGAGATCTTCTTTTCCTTAACTACAGCGCAGTTATCAGTGTAAATTTGCATTGATAAAATACTTTATTGTCCATATTCCACTGTTGTCTATTAATCCAGTATGTCCTTTATAGCATTTCTTCTCTCTTGTTCAGGATCTTGTCTAGAGTTTGTATTGTGTTGTCATGTCTCTTTGGCCTCCTTTAATCTAGAACATTTCCACAGCCTTCACCTTTTTTTATAACATCAACATTTCTGAAGAATATACCCCCCTGCTGTCCCCTTTCTAATAGAAAACTCTTCATTTTGTGTTTGCCTAATAGCTCATTTTTATTATATTGAGGTTATACATTCTTACCTGGAATAGGTGATGTTGTGTCCCTCCCAGTCACATTAGGTCAGTTTCTCTATTGCATATTGTTTTGTTCATCCTTCTTTGCAACTGTAAGAAACATGTGGGAAGATATTTTTAAGACCATTCACATAACCCCCTTCACCAAAATTCCTCCTAGATTTGGTGTGCATTGGTCATTCTTACTGATGCATTCTACTACAGTGGTATAAAATGATGACTTTCCAACTCTGCTTGCTCTTAAGGGCTTTTAAAATTTGCTGTAATTACAGATCAGTAGCTGCATTTTGTTACTTTGAGAGAGAAAAATTTATTCATTGCTTTCCCACACAGGATGGCTCAACAGCAAGCCTTGAGGTTCCGAGGCCCAGCTCCCCCACCAAATGCAGTGATGCGAGGCCCACCACCTCTCATGCGACCTCCTCCACCTTTTGGTATGATGCGAGGCCCTCCTCCACCACCTCGGCCCCCATTTGGACGTCCTCCTTTTGATCCTAATATGCCACCAATGCCTCCTCCAGGAGGGATTCCTCCACCTATGGGCCCTCCACATCTCCAGGTAAAGAGTGTAGAGATAGCTGTTTCTTTGTTGCCATTAGTGTCAGTTTTATATATGAGTTTTGCCTTTAAAACCTGTGTTCTTGGTTTTATAGGAAAATGGGAACAAAAGAGAATATCTTTATATTAATGTGTTTCTCCAAAAGCGCTTGTAACAATGATTAGTATGGAAACTCAGAATGGAAATTTATATGGTGATAGAAAAATGTATGTATAAAATTAGGATTGAATAGGGTAGTTCTAACCTGCTTTCATCTCTGAGAATTGTCTTTAGTAATCTGTCTTCTTCATGGGAAATGAAGTTTGAAATCTAACATGTAGAGCAGGGGAAATTTGCTTTCAATGATAGATGTTGCCAATAGGTTTAAATATATATATATGTATATTCCTGAGCAGTTCTCCCCAGGAATGATGCCTAGTATAGAATCTAGAAAGTGACAAGAAACACACGTAAGCACAATATTTGGATTTTTTTCCTTCCCTAGGAAAAAAGCATGGTTATTTTACAATTTTAGAAGTAGAATTGTTGTGGGATTTCTTTAAATAAAAACTTTTCTGGTGTTTTAACCTAAGCCATATATTCCTCTTTAGTGTATATAGACTCAGTTATTGTCTGAGGTTATGAAGGTATCAACTCTCAAATATTTACTTTTGAGATTGTATTCTTTTTGACTGTTTCTGTGTTTTCTTGGTTTATTCAGCCCGTACCATTCTGAAACCAAATAAATACAGTAGTATCATCTGCCTTCTGTTAGTTTAGATAATCAAGAATGAACTTACAAAAAATAGAAAGAGATAATGAGGTACAGTACTATTTAAGTGATGTTAACTCTGTTTTCATAGGGTTGTATTTATGGAAGAAACACCAGGTTTTAATACTTTGCTTAGTAATTTTGTTGCCTTCCTAGTAAAGATCAACCCCCCCTTTCCCCAGCCCCCTTAAACAAATTGTTAAATAGTTTTATGTTTTCTTCAGGGTTAGAATAGGAAGTAACCTTCTGACCTACTGACCTGAGGTATAACTTGTTATATGTGAATTTATTCTACTCTGTGCCTTTAAGAGTTAAATCTCCTTGCAGAATATTATAAAATGTCGTGGAGTCATGTAACTCTCTAATGGAAGTATGTCAGATGTTATAATGGGATACTTTCTAATGTTGTGATGCTTTTCTTGGTTTTGATGGATGATTGTGTGGTTTTACATTAAATCCAAGTGATTTCCTTAGTGCTGATGCTTGAACAACAGTAAGGTGAATCCAGAAGAACTGGAGTTTGGGGGAAGAAAACATTTTTAGGAAAATGAAACAGTTATTTTTCACATTTTTAGCATACTGTCAGTTCCATTATCCAGATTAAGATGCTTTGGATAATTGAATTCTAATGTTACTTGTAGATTATAGAAGAAATCTTTTAATCCCTGTTTAAAATCTGTTTTCAAAATAGCAGACGTCTTTTCTGCTTTAGTGAGTAAGAATACAGCAGTTACAGTTAAATTGTTTGGTTCAGGATCTTGGGTTGGGTCAGCAATCATTGAAGGAATTATCAGAGATTGTGTTGAATCAGTAATGGTTGCAGGAGATTTTTTTTTTAATTGTAATATATACCATTTAAACTCTTATTTTCCCAAAAAGTAAAATGGATAATTTTTTTTTTTTTACTGTATCTTTTAAACTTACTGATGTTAACATCTTTGGTAAGCTACATTATTATTATTTGAAAAATGGGAAATAATGAATATTTTCCTAGCTAATATTTTTTTTTCTTGTAGGAAAAGAGAATAAAGGGTTAGGTGTATCTGATTTTTCTTTTTCAGTTATTGCTGTGTTATTTGTAAAATAACGTTTCTCTTGTGGTTGGATCCCATTTTAAGTAAGCTGTGGAGGCATTGGTGTGGCTGGTGTTAAGAATTAAGAATCAGTTTTTTTCTATTGAAAGTAATCCAGTGCCCAGTGTATGAAGTAAGCAGTTAAGGTGTAAAGAATAAAGCAAAACTCACCCGTAATGCTATAACCCAGAGATGACTACTGTTAGTATTTTGACGTACTTCTTTCTGGTCTGTTTAGTAATCATTTTTATTACAGAGAAACTTCACTTACACAACCTACATAAATGTATTTGAATTGACTATAAAACTAGTTTCTCTTGCAGTGCTTTCCTTTTGGGTAGAATTTAGTAGTAATTTGAAGGAAATAAATGCAAGTGACATTACTTCTTGTGAATTAACAGAGACCACCTTTCATGCCTCCACCCATGGGAACCATGCCTCCTCCTCCCGGTATGATGTTTCCACCAGGAATGCCTCCTGTGACTGCTCCTGGTACTCCAGCACTGCCTCCTACTGAGGAGATATGGGTTGAAAATAAAACTCCAGATGGCAAGGTAAATTATAAAATGTATGTAGGTTGTTATCTTTTTGGTGACAGAAGAGTAAAACTTAGGAGTTCTGGCAGATTGAGATCAGTGACTATATCTTTGCCAATTAAGAATGAGCCTTGGGTAAGCCAGCGTGGGGCAGGACTCAAAGAAAGTCTCACTGGATTGGACTTCTGCACAGACATAAGGTGGCCTGCAGCACTTACATAGGTTTGCCTGATTCTGGAAGCCTGTATTTTAAATATGTGCCTTGGGTCCCCAAAACAGCTCTCAGGTTTAGTGTTTGCTGGGAGAACTGACAGGACTCAGCGTGTAGTTGTATTTGCAGCTAAAACTAATTACAGAGAAAGGATACAAAGCAAAACCAGCAAAGAGAAAAAGGTGCATGGGGTGCAGTCTGGAGGAAACCAAGCACACGTTTTCAGGAGTCCTTTCAGTGGAATCCTATAGAATATGTTAAATTCTTGCAACATGAAATTGTGAAAACACAGGTGAAGTGTTGTCTGCCAGGGAAGCTCTCCTGAGCTGAGGAGTTAGGGTTTTCATTGGGGACTGGTCCCATATCTGGTATCATCTGTGTGGCACATACCAAATTCCAGACTCCCAGGAGGAAGGCAAGTATTTAGCATAAACTGCATTATTTGCATAAACAGCTTAGGCATAATGAGCCATTCTTACCAGTTAGGGAATGATGGGAACCCTCCTGAAATCTAAGTTTCCAAATGCCAGCCAAGGACCAACATTGTAAGGAGAGCTTTCTAAGGATAGCAGTTTCAGGCCTGCTGTGTTAACTTTGTGCACAAAAATATAACCTTGGTTCTCCTTTCTTGGTGTGTGTTAAAAGTTAGTGTGTTCATTACAGAAAATTGGGAGAATGGAGTGAAAAATTACCTATAGTCTCATCATATACAAACAGCCAATTTTGATGTACTTTCCCTTTTTGTAAGTTTTTTTCTTTAATACTCTTCAAGACAAAATATAGTTGTATTATTATTTATAAATGATAGTTGGCAGATTCTTTGATACTGATGATTTTGCTTCCTCCGCAGGTTTATTATTATAATGCTCGGACACGTGAATCTGCATGGACCAAGCCAGATGGAGTTAAGGTTATCCAGCAGTCAGAACTGACACCTATGCTTGCAGCCCAGGCGCAGGTTCAGGCCCAAGCCCAGGCTCAGGCCCAGGCGCAGGCCCAGGCACAAGCACAAGCTCAAGCGCAGGCCCAGGCACAAGCACAGGCGCAGGCCCAGGCCCAAGCTCAGGCCCAGGCCCAGGTGCAGGCACAAGTGCAAGTGCAAGTGCAAGCACAAGCAGTAGGAGCTTCCACCCCTACGACCAGTAGCCCAGCACCTGCAGTATCCACTTCAGCATCATCATCAACCCCATCCTCTACCACTTCTACCACAACAACTGCCTCTTCAGTTTCACAGACAGTATCAAGTGAGTACTAGTCAGCATGTTTTCATTTAGGGAGTAGAGAAATGGACAAGTAGCAATACATTCCAGAATGATTCTAGTGTTTTAGGTATTATCCTTGATGTTATTTAAAATACATTTTTGAACATTAAGACTTTTGGCTAAAAAGAACAGAAATTTACATTAGTAAAAGAACTTACTTGCCCATTTGAAATTCATGACGCTAAACTGGGGAAATGCAGAGATAGCTATTCAGCTTGGCCAACAGTAATGCTGGGTACTGTGGGGTTTGCAAAATAAGTGTAAGTCTTGGCCCCTATCTTACAGAGTTTCCAGTTTTTCTAATTGAGGAGGCAAGAATAATGCATGTGAAACAATTAGAGAATAGCGTGCAGAGTTATGCAGCGAAAATAGAAGATATGAGAATTCAAGAAAACGGAGAGACAAGTGAGTGGACTACATGGGTATTGAGGTTGATCATAAAGGATGTGTGATAGGATTTGAATAGGTTCAAAATTTTGGAGAGGTGTTTCAAATAGTGGGAAACATAGATCAGGAAATGAGGATAAATACAGTTTATAAGATTGTTAGGTGGGAGGATTTATATTGGTTAATATATTGAATAAGAGACCAGATATGAAGAGTTTTAAGAACCAGGCAGATGGGTGAAGCAGGCAGGTGCGAGGTGGTCTGTATAAATGCAGTATTCTGGAAGATTTTTCTGGTGCTTGTTTTTTGGGTAGTGTTGAAATCAGGGAAACAGGAGCTTTTCAGTAACCTTGTTTAGAGGTAGATAGGTCCTGAAATGAGATGCAGGCAGATGAAATGTGGAGTTGAGTTAAAGGCAGTTTGCAAGATAAGAGAATTTTCAGGTATGAAGTCACAGAGGCCCAGAGGTTACATCTTTTCTATAAAGATGAGAGGTGATTAATAGATTTCAGAGAAGAATATTAATTTGCTTAAAAGATTGTCATGAATATTTATGCCACTAGTTCTAG
Organism: Hippopotamus amphibius kiboko; assembly: GCF_030028045.1. Classification (NCBI taxonomy): domain Eukaryota; kingdom Metazoa; phylum Chordata; class Mammalia; order Artiodactyla; family Hippopotamidae; genus Hippopotamus; species Hippopotamus amphibius. Next base: position 155,777,455 of record NC_080186.1, on the reverse strand, counting down.
TTCTGGGGTTTTTCTTTTTTTTTTGATTTAAGTATGTTGCTACTTAGTCTACAGGCTGAGATTGTGCCCCCAAATATTTAAATAATTTTATTGCTTTGATTATCTAATATGATACTGGTATGAAGATACATAGGTATCCCTAAAAGTGATTGTAATTTAAATTATTTTGCTACCTGAATAATACGAGAGAGTAAGAAAAAAAAGAAAAGCTAACTCTCCTCCCTCCCCCAGTAGCTTCAGGGACTAGGGAATTATTAGTGTATATTACCTTGTAAGAAATATGTACATGAGAGAAGTTGTCATATTACTAAATTTAAATTCAAATTTTATTTTATTTTATTGACACGAGTAGTAACTGAAGAAGTAAGGTACATACGATATGGGGATAGTTTTTTTAAATGCCCTATTTGATATTTTTAGAGAGCTTGGGAGAAAATGTACTTAAGAGGTAAATAATGCTTTACAAGTCTGTTTTCTTTTGTAGCTAAGTTGAATTCTGAAAACACAAAAGTTTAACAGTGATACTAGCTAGTTGGTTGAGGGTCTTTGCCTTCTTATAGGCAAATGCTTCTAAAACCTGTGGGGCAAGGCAGAAAACTGCCAGTTTTATGGGGTGCTTGTGGTGGTAATGGGAGAAGGAGATTAATTAAAAGCAGTGTGGTTCTACATGGAGGCTCTATGTTGCTTCTATTTTGTTCCCTGCCTTCTTTGGAAAGAGAAATAGTAGTACTTTGTTTTAAGGAGGGTGGGTAGCCAAAGACTTTAACTGTTCTTATGTGTTCCATTTCTATATTGGAGTGGTCTATCAGTAGGCCCATAGGTATCTTGTGATTATCAACTATTCTATTCAGAATTCCTGTTTTTCATTTTTTTGTACTACCCTTCAGTGATAGGGAGGCCTTTATTCTAAGAACAGAATAGCAAAATCTTGTTCTTTTTACTGCCTTTAAACATCAATTTTGAAATTGCCTTTCTGAGTATTCCTGACATCTGTTTTTATTTCACTTGATTCAATGTCATGAAGTGTTATTATACTACAGTCTTAATATTTCTCCATCTGTTAGAGGTAGTCATTTGTCTTTTTTAGTTAAGATCTGAGTCTGAATTAGTGGTATATTTTGAGGTCTAGTGTTAACACTAGTCATTTTAGCAAATGGAGTTAGTAGGACTTTACCTATTATAAAGTCCTAGCTACCATTCTCCCAGCTTCCCAGTTAATTCTTTTATTGCCTTTGTCCCTTCTCTCTCATGACTCATGGCCACTAATCAAGTTCAGAAAATCCTGTGTCAGCAAGAGGAATAGGTTGAGTGAATACTTTTTGCCATCTCCACTGGTGTTCCTTTCCCTTTGAAATTTGGTGCTTTTGTAACTCATTTTATTTTCCTGACTACAGTATTTTGTATCATAATTTTAGCAAATATTACTAAATACTATTACCATAATATTTTTAAAAAATGTAATTCTATGAACTGCAGTATAAACCTGTGGGTAAATGGAACTAAAACTTAAGCAATTTATATTTTAACCCCAGTTGAACAAAAACTCCTTTTATCCTGTGCAAGTTTGTGAACAATGCTGATGAAATCCTACTTCTCAGGGAAGTTGGGAAGAATAACTAGATATATTTTCAGCCATTGCAGTAGATTACAAATGCTAAATGGTATATGTATGGGACTGGGCAAATGTTGCATGTAATTTGTATTTTTCACACTGTTATAAAATTATATTAATATGATACTGTACCCTAAGGCTAGGTCTATGCTAGACCAACAATTCATTCCTGGGCCCCTGAAGATACTTGTTTGGCCCTGCTGTCTATTTAGCCAAGGTGAGTCCCTCATTAACAAGTATGAAATTGCTCACATCTTCCCAGCCTAAGTGAGTTTTTCATTGTTAGGAGCTAAAGAAAAGATACAGATTTTTTTTCAGTTGGATTATTGGGTGGTTTGCATTAAACAGTGTGCTTTCCCTTAGAATAAAATTGGCATAAAGATTGGGAAAGCACTGTTTTATTTAATTTCATAAATTCATTCTTAGTCCAGTATAAGTAAAGTTTGACATTTTTCTTTATATCAAGGTAAAGATGAAGTATTTGTTACAAATGAATTACAAAAATGAATTTTTGTTTGGAACTAGATAGGTTGTGAATAACAAAAAATGTTTTGTAATATTGAGAACTGAAACTTAAAAAAGGAAATACGAATTTTATATATTTTGGGGGTCACAATTTGAGTTTAAGGGATGAAATGTTTTATTTTTGATATTTAAAAATAATGTATTAGCAGAAGCAAATTATCCTGAATTTCACATTCTCCTGGTCTCTCACACTGGAAACCTGAGTTTTTTTTTTTTCTGTTTTTACCTTTTTATTTTGAAGTAATTATAGAGAAACTCAAGTTGTTTTTGACTCCATTTGTTCATATCCAGTCAGTCATTAGTTACTGCATATCTTTTTCTCTCTGTTCTTCCTTGCTTGGACAACTTCAGATATGTTGAAATTGATTTCCCCACCTCTGTTCTTCCTTTTCTTCCTATGCATCTGCCAGGTTAACTCATCAAATGAGCAGTGATTATTACTCTTCCATACAGAAACCTTCATTCTGCCTCCCCCACATCCCTTTTACATTCACGAAGTCACATAAATAACACGTGAATGCATTCTTATAAAAAAAAATCAAACTAACGAAGCATGTGTAGTAAAAAGTAAAAGGTGTACACAGATATGTTTTGGTGTTCATTCTTTTAGATCATTTCTCTGAATTTATGTAAGTTCTTCCCTTTCCCTACCCAGTCAAGTGCAGGCTCCTTAGTCATCTGTTCAAGGCCTCCCACTTTATGCCTCTGGCCTACCTTTCCAGCCGTAACTCACTGGTTCTGTTGGTATGCGTAGTGTTTTACTAGTTGGCTGCTTGTCTTTTGTTTTCTAAACAATTCCTTGTTGTCCCCTACTCTTTGCTTTTACTCATTTTTCTCACCACTTGCTTATTTTTTCCTTTCACTTTGTCATTTTCCTTGTTGAAATCCTAATCTTTCAAGGCCTGTCACCACAGTATAAATTTTCTGTACCATCTCACAATAAGAGATGGTCTTTGGGTCTTGATTTACATTCTTATACATTTATCCCATTTCACTTTGTTTTTTAGTTATTTTTTTATGTTTCATTTAACTATTTTCAAGCTTCTCGAAGGCAGAGACCTTGTTATAAATTCCTTTTAGTGCTTGGAATGGGCCCTTAAATACTTACTGAGTGAGTGAATGATGAATGAGTATAGTAAAATGGTTTATGAAGGAGTGATACATATTTTTGTTTTATCTTTTATCAGCACCCACAACCCAAGATCAGACCCCAAGTTCTGCTGTTTCAGTTGCCACGCCTACAGTTAGTGTTTCAGCTCCTGCTCCTACAGCCACACCTGTGCAAAACGTTCCTCAGCCGCACCCCCAGACGTTACCTCCTGCTGTTCCTCATTCAGTACCTCAGCCAGCAGCAGCAATACCTGCTTTTCCACCAGTAATGGTACCTCCATTTCGTGTTCCCCTTCCTGGCATGCCAATTCCACTTCCAGGTAAACCAATAGATGATGATAATTTTTCCAGCTATGTTTTCATATTGTCAGTTAGTTTGTTCTCATGTGTCTGTTGCATTTGAAATTTGCCTTGAATCTCACTTGTTTGAAACATTTTTGAAAGATTCATGGCTAACTGCAGTATTTTCTCTTCAGTTTTGGTAAATGTCCTTTTTTGTTGTTGTTTACATGTTTTAAAATTAGAGCCACATTTAAAGCTACACTCATTTTGGATAATGGCCTCAATGAATTAAAAATGATCATCTTTTTGTGTAAATATGTTCTAAAATGCAATATTTTGAGGGATTGAGTGTATGAATTTAAGAAATCACAAGTCATAGTAGGTAACACAGGTTAAGTGATTTATATATAGTGCATTGGTCTGAGCACTTTACATGTAACAATTCATTTAGTTTTCACAACCATCTTATGCAGTATATACACAGATAGGTTAAGTTACTTGCCCTTGGTCACATAGCTACTAAATGAATGGTGTAAGGGTTTGAGTCTGGGCACTCCAGATCCAGATACCATGCTTGTAATAATTATGGTATACTGAGAGGAAAATGAGTCACTTTATAAAATTCATCTAAAACAGAAAAAGCATAAGTTTTCCCTGTAACAATTGTGAAGTACAGCATGCACCATTTAAATGTTCAAATAGTTATGGTGAATTCATGTGTTTTATTTTCTTAGGGAAAATCATTTCAACTAGGAAGGAATTAAGATTGTGGAGTAGAATTTTTCCCATAGGGATTAAACAGTGGTAATGTTTGGCATTCTAATTTGAGTGGGTTTGCTGTTGTGAAACATATTTACTCCTTAATCCATGGTCTGTTCTCCTAGAATTTTAGTTGAAAATGTTGATACCTTCGAGAGGTCAAGTTCACAAGGCTAGTTTGTAGCAAAGATGAATAGAACCTAGCCTCTTGTCTCCTGATTTCACACTCCTTCCACTATGATTACTGCTTTGTTGTACTAGTTTTTGTGTAAGAATAGGGTTGTTAATACAGCTGTTTCTTAGATTTGTGCACATTTTAATTATCACTGTCGCTCTAATTGTCTATTTCCTTGTAACTACTTTGAAAAGAACACATTTAGATATTATTCCTTAGCGAGAAAGAAACTAAAAAGTTTAAGAATTGGTGGGTTTTTTGGAAAACCTTTTAGATGTTGTCTATGTAGTGTTAGATAATTAAATGCTCAGTATGTGATAGTTAAGAAACTGAATCATTTAAAAGTGAGAAGAAAATAAAAAATGTTTTCCCTAATACTAGGGATTACCCTTTTTCAAAATTAAATTTAAGATAAGCCATTGAATACTTTCCTCTTTGGATATGCTCTTTGTAGAAAATAAAATAAATGGATAAAAGCGTAACATTCGTCATAACCTGCAGTCTTGGTCTGCATTAGGGTCAGGGACAGTGTTAAGACCAGATCCTGGATGCTGAGAGATCTTAAGGAGCTGGGATTGTTAATGCTGCAGAGAGAAGATTGAGAGGTAGCATAATAACAAATATGAGGTATTGGAAAGGACTTTGGTTTTGCTTTAGAGGTTCTTAACAGGACCAGTGGGTGAAAGAGTAGCAAAATTTATTTCCGTAGAAAGTGAAATTTTGCCACAATAAAATCCCTTCAGTTATAGCTGTCCTTGGATGCCTTGGTCTTCTCTGGTCCTCACCTCACCATTAAATTTTAGAACAGATGGTAACCATTTAGATTACCAGATGAGATAGTACCTATGAAGTTTGGCAGTAAAAGACATTTAATAAATGGCAGCCACTAATGATATTTTGTAGGTCAGTTGGAAGAGAATCTGAGTTAGATAATCTGTAAAATTTTGTGCAAGATTCTTTGGAGAGGGAACTAATGTTTTATAGAAAGTAATTGTTTGTTTATATAGTAAGGCATCTTTGATGTTAGAGTTTGTTCATTTTCTCATTTCCCCTTTGAATTTGGTCATCTAAGGTACTTTAATAAAAAAGAAAGGAAAAGAAGACTTGTTTTTCTCCTCCCCAAATCTTTGGTTTTATGTATAATGCCATCTATCTCTGTTATTCCTTTTTTATATAAATTCAGCAGTAAGGTAAATAGGAGGGATTTGGATGTAATTTATCTTGGAGCCTTAAATTCTATTTGAAACAGCAATGTATGGCTCTAATGAGGATTACTGAAGAAGGGATAGTCAAGATGAAGGAAAGGAGTGGCAGAGTTAGGTAAAATATAGGAGTGTGAGGTGGAATTGGGGATAGTGAACTGGATTAGGATTGTAGGATTTCTACTTCTTAGTCTGTAAAATCTTATTTGGAATTTTAAGAAGCTTATGGTCAGTGACATCAGGATTATCTAAAATACTAAATGGAATTTTCTAATTTCCTGATAGAATATAATTTGAGGATAGAGTTGTAGGAAAATTGAACAAATGCTCCTTTTAAAAAGAAGGTTAAAAATTTAGATGTTTGCTTATTTTGTGAGTCTTCATGATATGCATATAGTCACCCTCAGAAAACCTTAAGTTGGTCTTTTGAGATAAGAAACAGACATGTCCTTTCATTATGGCCTATAATGTTAATATCAGATACAGGAGTTCTGTGTTGGACCAGTTGACGTTTAACAATGGCAGTTAGGCCTAAATATGAATAGATTTGATTTTCTTCTGTTTAAGTTGTATAGTTGAAATTGCTTATTGGGGGATGGTTTCGGAGAACAGCCTTTGAGAGTAAATTTCATATATTCTAAGAAATGAATTTCTCGTGCTAACTTAATAGGCTTAGTGGTCCTGCAGATGGCAGTATTTGTACTAAATTATACTATGCTAAACTTCTTTAACCAAATGAATTTTTCCATTGCTTTTTTTAAACATTATGGAAAATAAAACTATACATATAACTTTATTCAGCATGCTTTTATGATCCAGTGTGTTTGTTTTAGTTTCAGTGTTAATAGGAAGTTTAGCTTTAATATTTTTATTTAAAATAGTAATTAAGAAATTAAAGCACTTTTTGAAAATTGGCAGTATTTTTGTGTGTGTGTGCGTGACCATAGGTATGTTATTTACAAACCCAGGGGTTTGATTTTTATTTTTGTCTCTGAAATAGGAAAAATTTATTTTCATGTACTTTAGTGGGGAAAATAGTTTATTATTTTTAATTTTTATCAGTACCAAAGTAGGCTTAGCTTTTTTTTAGCCAAGGCAAATAGAAAATAAAATTTAATTTCCCAACCCTTTGCCTTCAGCCTTTTCCTTTAAAAATTCACTCTTAATTTTGATTTTCCTCAATTAGTCTTAGTTTTCCAGCTTTTCCTTTCATTCCCTTTTTATCACCACTGTAATGCATCATGATGAATCTTCATTCTTCTAAGAACTGTACGTAATTTCCATTCTTTAATACAAGTGCTACTCCTTTAGCTGGCTTAAACTAGATTGAGGTTTCTAAAGCAATCAGCCCATGTAGTCATTAATGATACTAAAGGGGCTGTGTTTTTCTTAATTTGTTAGCCTGCCTCCACAGTGTTCCAAGTCCATGGCATTCCATAGAGCAGGCACTACACATGGATGTTTTGTTATTAGTTGAATGCTACCCTCCTCTTCATCTTTGCCCTTTTATTTAAAGAATTATTTGCAGTGGGATATTTGGATCTGTCTCATACTTTATTTTCTACCTTTCCCTCCCACCCCTCTTTGTCCTATCTTACTCTTTTTCTACTTCTGCATGGTTATGCTCCATGCCTCTGCTTCTGCATGTAGTTCCCACTTAGCAGCAGCACAGAGAAAGTGTCTTGTCAGTGTCATGCTGCGTCTGCCTTTCACTGGTATCTTAAGCAGCATGGGTTTGATGTCCTGTGGGAAAATGTCCCACATGAAAACTTGTTATGCATATGTAATGAAGGGGCTTTCCTTTGTTGAATTTAAACTTTTGAGACTCCTTCAAATATTATCAGCTGGTTTGATAAAAAGGTAATTGATGCTGTAATTTAGAATTAGTTATCATTGGATTTGGCACCACTTCCCACAAAATGTCAAACAGAAAGAAATTTTACTTCATCCTTGGTCTTTTTCATTGGAAATAACATTCTAAATTGTAGTGGTAAATTATTTCCCTGAATCCCAGTGGTAGCCGACATACAATGGCAGCTTTCCAACGTATGCTTGCTTATCCATTTTACAGGTGTAGCAATGATGCAAATAGTCAGCTGCCCGTATGTAAAGACAGTCGCTACCACCAAGACCGGTAATTTTTAAAACCATCTTAGTTTGTTTTGTCTGTAAGTTGGCATGGTAGTGAATGTTGTTGTTTATCCTTTTATTTATTTATTTTGCCCAAGTGAGTGGATTTTTTTATATTTTTCTTTTTAATGAGCAGTATAAATGCAGTTTTCATATTTGGCCAACACTTATAATTTTCCCAATTGCCTGTAGTCTTAGCTTTGTTGGTTCACAAAAGCAAATAAGGTCAGATCACTTTATATCTTAATTTTTGTAATAAGTGTAAACAACTTCATTCTCATATTCATAACATTTAATTTTATTTTTTGATGTGTGTTTTTAAGTTAAATATAAAAAAATCATTTCCATGTGTAAAGTGATGTGATTATGCTTGCATGCTAGTGAGTATATGTGTGTGAATATTTGTGTGTATAGTATAAATCTGCATTTTGAAGTTACTGAAGTTAACTACCTGAAACTTAAATTCTAGTATAGGATTTGAGGGTTTTTTTCAATTTTGATTCACGTTTTTGATTATTTTGTTTATATAATACCAGCTTGTTTAGCTATCTGGTGAAAAATATAAATCTTGGCTTATCTTTTGAAAAAATAAAAGAAACTTTGCTGTCTTTTCAGAAAAGAATAAACTGTCAAAGAGTTTACAGGGATATCTGACTTAATCACTTAGTATATTAAAATTGATTTGATAATAAACTCAGTCATTTACTTATTTTTTCAATCATTTACTTTAAAATGGAATTTTATCCATATCCTTTTTTAGGTACCTTAGAACAAGAAAATAATTTTGCCTCAGGAAAATGCTTAGTAAATACGCTTATTGCCTTGATTTCATTAGAATTTGAGAAATTCTTTATAAAAATATATTTCTATTAATAAATAGAGAATGTACCATTTTTATAATTTATTATGTTATTCTAATTTAAGATTTCATTACACATGTGACCAAATTTCTGACTGTTCTTAAGGTACTTCTTGGGTTGAATTTCTGAATCTAATTGAATTTAGGCATTAGAAATAAACCAAGAATATAGATTTTAAGTAATTAAATCATATTTTATATGATTTTTTTGTTTCAACTGGCTCATTCATTTATTAATGTTTAATAGAAAGATTTAGCTCATATTTTAATGTTTTATTTTGTGTCACAATTTGATACTTGGGTCTAATTTTTTTTTTATTATTATTATTATTCTTTTAGGTGTATTGCCAGGAATGGCCCCTCCTATCGTACCCATGATACATCCCCAGGTTGCTATTGCAGCTTCACCTGCTACCCTAGCTGGAGCAACAGCAGTTTCTGAGTGGACTGAATATAAAACAGCAGATGGGAAGACATATTATTATAACAATAGAACATTAGAATCAACCTGGGAAAAACCCCAAGAGCTAAAAGAAAAAGGTATAGTGTTAATGACTTGGTGGGACATAGTATAAATAGAATGCTATTTGAAATTGTGTTAATTCCTTTTTAAAATGTTTGAGGGATTTTCTGATTACATAGTGTTGGATTATTTATTTCCACTGAATCGATAAATATGTATTTATTTACAAAGCCAGTTCTTCTACCTACATCTTTGTCCATCACTTTACCATCTGGAGAAGTTAAATTATATGTACACACTAATATATGTTTTTTACTGTTGTCAGGAATTGCATAATTCTACTGAGTAATTATTGTTATCCTTCTTAAGATTAATAGTAATGATCAGGAAGGAATGTGTCTATTGTATGTGTTCTGAAGAAAAACTTTAGGCTATTGGAATCTTGGATGAAGAGGACTCATAATTTTCTGTGTCACAAGTCCACGTTTTCTGTTTTTTAGTATGTTATCCCTTTCAGCAAAATGAATGATTGCTACAAATGATACATGAATGACCTGAAAGACTTTATGTCCCTCTGAAATCAGTAGCTCTTTTCTATAGTTTCCTGATTGGTATAGCAAGGTATTTGAAGATGAGCATTACATTAGATTCAAATCCATATTACAAGGAAGAACATTTTATTTCTGTGGTTACATTTTATTTCTGTGGTTAATAACTAGAAATGGAATATCTTAACCACTTAGTTTCTGAAATTTCATCAGAAGTTACATCAGGACCACTGTGTGATTTTATCTCAATTTTTAATAGAAAAATTAGAGGAGAAGATTAAAGAGCCAATTAAAGAACCTTCTGAAGAACCTCTGCCAATGGAGACAGAGGAGGAGGATCCTAAAGAAGAGCCAATAAAGGAGATAAAGGAGGTAAAGAGCCATTACCTGTTAACCTGGGAGCTAGCATTGATTGTCGGGTACAGTTTACTTGTAATTGAAAATCCATTTGCTATAGTCTTAGATAACTGCTATAAATCTGATCTCTGAAATTTTAGGTTTTTTTGAAATGTCTAATTCAATTTTTCCTTTGAAAGTTTCATTAAATTACTTCTCATACTTAATCAAGACCCCCTTAGAAAGAAAGGGTCTTGGACCAGAGTTGATGTCCCCTCCTCAGTTACAGACTGGTACATGTTATAATTAGAAGCACAGCTTTGTATTTGGGGAATGTTTGTTGTATCTGTCCTCTCCTGACATGTAATAATCTCTATACGGCACTAAAAGAGCCCTGATTTTTGGAAGCTTCCTTTATTCAGTGAGGGACTAATGGTAGTCATGTCTTATCAGTAAGGAATTTAGCAAAAAAAAAAAAAAAAAAGAAACCTTAAATGAAGAGGTCTCCTCTAATCTTCTGTACCCTTTTCCTTATTTCTACTCCTAAACAGATGGTTAGTGAGTCTGTAAGATAGGACCATCTGCTGCTGATGGGGTCTACTGTTGTGGAATTCGGCTCTGTCTAGGGGGCAAGGATTTAGAACTTATTTAGAAATTCCGACTCAAAATCTCTCCTCTGTATGCTAGCAACAGACCAGACCTTATGTTGGTTGTATTTTAAGGTATTTGCAGTTTTTCTTGGATTTGTGGGGTATTCAGGTTAAAGTTTTGTGATATTAATTTAATGGGAGTAATATCATTTCCCATAGGAGCCCAAAGAAGAGGAGATGACTGAAGAAGAAAAGGCTGCCCAGAAGGCAAAGCCAGTGGCTACTACTCCTATTCCTGGTACTCCATGGTACGTATTAATTAGTAAGTTGTTTTATTTATTTATTGCCATGCTTGATTATTGCATTATTACCCAATAGGAAGAAGAAGTACTTTAAAAAAAGTATGTCAAATGTGTTTTTATCTACTGAATATTTTTTGGTTCTTGTTTGTTATATTTTGGGTGTTCAGATCTAAAACTCAAGTGCTGCAGTGTCTTCCTCCCTTCATGGACCTCTCCATTAATATTTATTGTCTATAATTATAGATTTGAACCACTGTAAGGTCCTGAATCTACTTTTTTATTGTTTAAAATGTTTTAAAATTGCTTTTGTATATATATCTTCATATGATTATGTTTATAGAACTTTGTAAAATTGTGTCTTTTTATTTTAGTGTTGAATAGTATATTTTTTCTTTCCTTCTTGTGTTTGGTTCTCCCTTTTTTTCCTCTCCCCACATCAGGGCTTTCTCTCCTGTTCCTGTTCTTATTTAATCCATATAGAGTCTACACATGGCAATGAGTTAGCTTGTTTCTTAAGTCTTATAATCTATAGATTCCTCTCCATTTTATTTTCTTTGCTTTTTCCTCCTTGTTTTTGTTATCGAGAGAATAAATGTGTTTGTTCTAGAGAGTCCCACAGTCTGGATTTTTATTATTGCATCCTCATGATACTCTTTAATAGAATCCTCCATTTCTCAATTTCCTGTAAATTAGCAGGCAGTTACAGAGATTTGATCAGATTCATGTTTGATCCCTTTGGCAAGTCTAGTTCATAAGTAGTGATGTGCCTTTCCCTCAGGATGCATCTAGTCTCTTTTTGTGTGATGTTAGTGGTCATTGCTGATTATTGCCTAGATCAGTGATTTTCAGTCAGTTGATTTTGTCTGTTTCCCCTCAGCAACTCCCTCCCTGTAGTGGATGCTGGGCAGTATTTGGAGACATTTTGAGTTGTCATAATTGAAAGGTGTTAAAAGCATGCGATGGGTAGAGGCCTGGGATGCTCCTAAACATCCTACCATGTATAGGACAGCTCCCTATGAGAACTAATTATTTGGCCCAAAGTGCCGATAGTGCTGAGGTTGAAAAACCTGGCCGAGATCTGTTATCATTAAGGGTTGAAAATGGTGGTAATGTATTTCTATTACTCTGTTTTCATTTATTAACCGGGATACTTGGAGATCGTTTCTCTTACTGACATTGGTTATTTAGAAGTGCAGGTTGTGTAGGAAAGGAAGGATTTACCTACCTGTTTTCAGAATAAGCAGTTGGTTTAAGTATTAGAAATTCATAGGTTGAAATATATTTTATGTTTCTATCCCTAGCAGTTATTATCCTTACTGATGTTTATTTGTTTCATCTTTGGCTAGGTGAAGCCTCTTAAGGTTGACTCCTGAGGGGTTTTTTGTTATTGTTATTATAAAATCCTGTCTTTGATACCTTCTTTCATTTCTTCTCGGACAAGATGTTCCTGGCTTATCTTACATACTTCCTATTTCAGACCTAGATTCAGCCATTTTCCAAGGAGCCCTGATTTTTTTTTTTTTTTAATTAATTTTTATTTTTTGACTACATCAGGTCTTCATTGTGACATGGCCTCTTCGCTGTGGCATGTGGGCTTCTCGCTAGCTGTGGCGTGCAGATTTTCTCTTCTCTAGTTGTGGTGCACATGCTCCAGAGTGAGTGGGCTCTGTAGTTTGCGGCATGCAAGCTCTCTAGTTGAGGCATATGGGCTTAGTTGTCTCGTGACATGTGGGATCTTAGTTCCCTGACAAGGGATTGAACCCGCATGCCCTGCATTGCAGGGCAGATTCTTTACCACTGAACCACCAGAGGAGTCCCAGCCCTGGTTTCTTTTTGTGAGAAGTGGCATTTATAGGCCATGGTGTGCGATATAGGGATAGTTGTTACTACTGAATTAGTCATTATTTTTAGACCTCTTTGGTAGACACAGGTAAAAGATACATTTAAAGATACATCTGAAGTTCACACCCTTATTTGCAGTTCAAGTCTACCTTAAGATTTTTACTGACTCTCATCATCTGTCTTAATTCAGTATTTCCTTTTGTTCTGAAAATCTTCTTTGAGTTATAGCAACATAATTACTCATTTGCTTTTCTCATTGGTAAGACCAGTACTGTCACCAACAGTGTGATTACTGAAGACAGTTTAAGCTTTTTTTTCCAGTTATTTTTATGTTTAGGGTATATTACTCTAGGGATATATAGTCAAATTATTGTATTTTAAAAGCATTTTGGAATAGTTGTTTTTTATATAGTTACTCTACCAACTTGGTACACAGGCTCATTTTTAAAAATAATTGTGCAAAACATTTACCCAGTTCTAGAATCAAAGTTATAAAAACAATGTGTTTAAAAGAATATATTCCTAGATTGTGGTTTGTCTGAGTATTGTTCATGAAAAGCTGGTAACCAGCTCCAAACCCCATGTGTTTTGTGGATAGCATCAGTTTTCAGATTTGGGTCTTTACTCAGATTAGTGAAATTTTCTTTTGGAATTTGTTTAATTAATGCTTCTCTTCATTTGTTTCTTTTCTCTTTTCTGGAACATTTGTTACTTGCTGAGTATTTTGTAATTATTCTAAATCTCTTTCTCTTATGATTCATATCTATAATTTCTGTGCTCTGCTTTGTTGTTTTCTCATTGATGTGATATAATATTAGATGAATGCATTAAAAAACAATATAAAGGAATTATATGAAGTAAATAACAGAATTCCACTTTCACCAAGCCCCTCCTCATTACAAAAATTTTGGTATATATGCTTTCTGCACCTTTTGCTATCTTGTGTTTTATGTACATGTGTGTAGAGAAGTGTGTGTGGTATACATGCACATTATAGTATCTTTAGAAAGTATATTATTCCTGAATTTTTTACTAAATATGTCTTAGACATTTTGCAATTTTAGTACATGTAAATCTGTTTATGATAGCATAGTTTTCTGTTGTATGAAAAGAGGTAATTTTCCTACAAATGGGTGATTAGATTGTCTTCCGTTTTTGTATGTTTGTGGGGTTTTTTGTTTTGTTTTTTGTTTTTGTGCCCTGGCATTATGGAAGTTGCTGTTTAGGACATCCTTATACATATATATTTCTTTGTGAACACATGCAAGTATTTCTGTTGAATTGATTTCTAGACGTGAAATTGCTGAATCAAGTGATAAAGCTATTTAAAATCTTGATGAATATTGCTAATTAGACCTCAGAAAGGGTTTTTTTTTTTTTCATGGGAAGAAGGGACTGGACCAGTTATTCCCAGCACCAGCCTGAGTGTACCAGTTTTCTCTGACTCTCACCAGTGTGGGGATATTCCTTTAAAATTTTTAGTAACTTGATAAGAAATCTTGTGTTTCCAGAATGTCAGTATAATTGAACATATTTTATGTGTATTGGCTGCTTATTGCCTCTTTACAGTTTTTGCTCCTCTTTTTATGGACTTGTCTTTTTCTTATTGATATGTGGGAGCTTTTTATTTATACTGCTGTTAACTCTGACATAAAGAACTCTTACACCTCAATAATATGGAAAAGAATTCAACAGAAAAGTAATCCAAAGGTGTGAACATGTACTTTACAAGCAGCACGTGTGAAGGAAGCGCCATATCATTAGTAATCAGAGAAATGTAAATTAAAACCACACCTATTAGAATGGCTAAAATTTTCAGAAACTGAGCATGCCAAATGTTTTAGAGGATGGTGAGCCGCTGAAACTCTCCTACACTACTGATGGGAATTTCAAAATGGTGGGACCACTTTGCGAAGCACTTGAGCATTTTCCTAGGAAGAATATATAGTAATCCAGCCATTCTGCTTCTATTTACTTGAGAGAAACAAAAACATCTGTCTACATGAAGACTTTTACAAGAATGTTCCTAACAATTTTATTTGTAATTTATTTGGGCTGTTTCCAGTTTTTGGCTATTACAAATAAGCAAGTATCTAGGAGTGGGAAAATTGAAAACTAGAAACAACCCAAATGTGCATCAACAGGTGAATGGATACACAAATTGTAGCATGCTACTCATCAATCAAAATGAACAGACTGTTGATACATTCAACAATATAGATGAATCTCAGAGTCATTACTGCTAAGTGAAATCATTTGTGGAAATCCTTTTTGTCATGGAATCCAATCAAAAACTAAGGCTTACTGATCGTAGGGAATACAAAATACTTCTAGTTTTGACCTCTCTTTATAATTAATTTAAAGGCAGGAGTTGGGGAGAGGGGTGAATGTAATACATTTTCATCCAACTATTCAGTGCAGAATTCTCTTCAAGAATTTCCCTTAGAACCATCCTGAGACACTTAAAGCGATCTTGTTAGATGTTCAACTTTATTCGGAAAAAACTAAGCCTAACTTTTCGATACCAATTTCTGAAACACTGTTTTATCCATGTTAATAGCAATAACTACTTTGAGATGGAGGTGCTATTCAACTAACTCATGTTGGCTTCAAAATACCTAGGTGTGCTAATACAGCTCCAATGGTATTAGTGGTATATATGCAGTGAGAAGCTGTCAGGACATTTCAGCATTAATAGCAAAACTATGGACAAAGAATTCTTTTGTTACAAAACTACTTGTGCTAATAATATGCATGATAAAGTGCTTAGGGGTGAAGTGTACTAATAGTCTGCATCTTTTAACGTATCAAGAAAAAGAAGACTGACAGATGCATTGAGGGAAGAATAGATAAGTGATAAAGCATATATGATAAAATATTAAGTGTAAACTCTAGGTGGTCATATATGGTGTTCATTGTTCTAGAGACATTCTTTCGATATTTCTGTATGTTTCAATTTTTTCATAATATTGAGGGTAAAAAACTAGAAACGCAGCAGCAATCAATTGATATAAATATATAGATAAATAAAAATAAAGTCCCTGTGCCACTCTAGGTAAATACAAAAGTTCAAATACTGTAAGTTCAAAGATAAATTTTTTCACAAATTAAAACCCGACGCAGATTACAGACAGACAAACCATGGCAAGTACAGGCAGCCTTCAATTTGCGCTTTGTGCAGGACTATACAAGTTACTGACAGGCTAAATGTTTGTGATGCAATCTTAGTAAGCAGTGGAAAAAGTTACAGTTCTCTGTGATCTTAAAATTTTTGTCAAAACATTAAAAACTTTCTTAGAACAGGAACTAAAGCTTACTGATCCTAGGAATTACAAAATTCTTCTAATTTTGACCTCTCTTTATTCTTAAAAAAGAAAAGTCAGACTGATGCTCTGAAATACTAGGAAAAGAATTCCAGTATAGTTAAGGAAAATATGGAACTTCGTGTTTTTCATTTAGCTTCTTATCTCTATAGAAATAGTAATTTTGAAGAGCAGCATCTAAAGGTAACAAGAAATACACTAATAAAATTTGATTATCCAAATGAAGTAGCATACTTACTTAGCTGAACAATTTAACTTAAAGTTAGCACTTATCCATCTTGTAAGAAATAGAAAATAAATTAGGAAATTAAAGTTACACTGATAGTATATTCCTTCATTGATAGAACTTGGAAGATAATTTGGAGAAATGGTTATCTTTCATGATTTCAGATGGACTATAAAAACACTAGAATCACTCGAGGGGGGAGGAGTCGAGGGAGGGAGGGAATACGGGGATATGTGTATAAAAACAGATGATTGAACTTGGTGTACCCCCCAAAAAATAATAAATAAATAAATAAAATTTAAAAAAAAAAACACTAGAATCATATAGTTGCATTTTTGGAGAGGGAGTGGGGCTGTTTCCTAAGAAAGACACAAAACCTAGAAGCTGTAAATAAAAAGATAAATAAATTTGACCTCATAAAAATATAAAATTTATATGTGATAAGGTTTTGTATATTAATTTTGTAGACTAGAGTCTTGCTAAATTCATTTATTATTGTTTTGTAGATTCTCTGGGATTTTCTACATAAATAATCATATCACCTGCAGATTGAAGCACATTTATTTCTCATTCTCTTTAATGCCGTTTATTTTCTTATTTCTAGGACTATCTATCATATCAGTGCAAAGAAGGGAACATCCCTGTGGGAGAAAATTCAGCCTTTTACATCAGATAAAATATTAGCTATAGGTTTTTTAAAAACTTGCTAGCATTTTTATCATAAATCTGCATCTTTTGAAGTGAATTTTTCTCCTTCGTCCTTTTATATAGTGAATTACATTGAGTTTTGAATGTTAAACTAGCTTTGCATTTCTGGAATAAACCCTGTCATGGTAGATTAATCTTTTTAATATATCATTGGATTTGCTTTGCTTTGCTAATGTTAATATTTTTGCATGTATATTCGTGGGATATGGATCTGCAAACTTCTTTTGTAATATTTTTGTTAGGTTTTGGTATTAGGGTTATGCTGGTTTCATAAAATGAGTTGGGTGGTGATTGGTGATTTCTATTTCTCTATTTATTGAAAAAGTTTGTAAGGTGATAATACTTTTTCCTTAAGGCTTTATAAAATAAGTAAACCATCTGTGATCAGAGTTTTCTTTTTGGGAAGGTTTTTGATAACAAATTAAATTTCTTTAATAGTTATAGGACTATTCAGTCCTTATTTTTGTTTCTTCTGTCAGCTTTGGTAAGTTGTATTTTTCAAGAAATTTGCTTATTTTATCTAGGTTAAATTTGTTCCAGTTATTCTCTTTAATATTCCTTAAATGTCTTTGTTATTATTCTCTTAATATCCTTTAGATGTCTGTGATCTGTGGTGATAACCCCTTTTTCTTTCCACGTAGTGGTGATGTGCTTTCTTTTCTGGATCAGTCAAGCCAGAAGTTTGCCAACTTTGTAGTCTTTCATAAAGACCACCAGCTTTGGGATGGTTGGGCCCCTCCCCCCTTTTCCCACTCTTATTTCCTTTTTTCTAATTACTTTGGGTTTATGTTTTTTTTTTTAGCTTCTTATGATGTACTCAGGTCATTAGTATTAGTTCTTTTCCAATATAATCATTTAAAGCTTAACATAGTTTCCTTTTAAGCACTACTTTAGCACCAACCTGCAAATTTTGATATGCTCTATTTTTGTTACCATTCAGTTCTTACTATTATAAAATTTACTTTTTTAATTTTGTCCTTGACTCATGTATTATTTAGAAGTCTGTCGTTTAATTTTCTTAATTTGAGGTTTTTCTAGGTATTTCACTGTTACTGATTTAATTGTCCTGCGGTCAGAGAATGCACTTTCTTTGGTGTTAATACTTTCAAATTTATTAAGACTTTTCTTTTTCATTGTTTAGCAAATGGTCTTTCTTAATACTGTTAGTTTTGGGATTTGGTTGGTCAGTTGTTGAGAGAGTTCTATTAATCTGTTATAATAGTGTGATTGCCTGTTTCTCTCTAATTGGTCCCTTAATCTGTTTTTAAGCTGTGTAAATAGGCTTGTATACATTTTACAGTTGTTATGTGTTCCTGACTGTCTTTTTTTATCATTATGAAATGACCCTATTTATCTCATAATACCCTGTGTCTTCATCTGTTATTAAAATAGCCATTCCTGCTTTAATGTTATGTTTGGTATATCTTTTTCCATCCATTTACTTTCAACTTTTCTATGACTTTGTGGTTAAAATTTGTCTCTTAAGACAGCTTATAATAGTGTCTTTTGTTTTTATTCACTGTCATTTCTCGCTTTTTAATTGGAGTGTTTAGACTATTAGCATGGATGTAACTTTTGGTTGGATTTAGATGTTTTCTTCTCTATTTGTGTTCCTCTGTTCCCAATTTACTACCTTCATTTGAATTATTTGAACATTTTCGAGCATTCCATGTAATAATTTATCTGTTGGCTTTCTGGTGATATCTCTTTGCATTAATTTTTAGTTGTTCTAGGGATTACTATATACACGCCTAACCATTATACCCTACTGAGAGTTATTATTGTACCACTTAACAGAAAATATGGACGTCTTGCTACCGTATAGGTTCTTTCTAAATAATTTTTCATACATATTTTTTTTTTTATTTTTATGGCACACGGGCTTAGTTGCTCCGCGGCATGTGGGATCTTCCTGGAGCTGGGATCGAACCTGTGACCTCTGCATTGGCAGGCAGATTCTTAACCACTGCGCCACCTAGGAAGCCCATCATACATATTTTGAAGAACTTAAGGGGAAAAAATATCTCTGATATTTACCATTTCTGTTGTTTTCCCTTCATTACTAAAGATCCAGGGTTTTTTGTTTTTTGTTTTTTTTTAAAGAATCATTTCCTTTCAGCCTGAAAAACTTTCTTATAGTGCAATTCTGATAGAGATGAAATCTCTTAGTGTCCCTTCATTGAGAATATCTTTTCCCTTATTTCTGAAGGATGTTTTTGCTGTATATGGAGTTCTGGGTTGGCATTTGCTTTTTCCAGAACTTTTAAGATGTTTTTTACCACATTTTTGCCTTGGATTTCTGGTAAGAAATCCTTGATCATTCGACTTGTTTCCCTGTTTTGTGCCATATTTTTTCTTAGCTGCTCTCAAGGATTTTTCTTTATATTTGATTTTCACCTGTTTGATTATGCTGTGTCTAAAAATGATTTTCTGGAAGATTATCCTATTTGGGGTTCACTGACCTTCCTTAAAACTTATGTCTTTTACCAAATTTGGATATTTTTTTCCTGGGCCATTTTGTCTTCAAATTTCTCCTGCCACAGTATTCTCTTTTCCTTCTGGGATCCCAGTGACATGCCGTTAGGCATGTTGATATAGTCCCATAAATTCCTGAGACACTATTCGTTGTTTTTTTTTTTTAAACAGTTTCTCTGCTGAGAACTTTTTTATTCAAGTGTTTATCTTTGTTTTGTTTTACTTTATCTCATGAGATGTAATTATAATTGCTGCTATAAAGTCTTTGATTATTTCAACAATAAAGGCTTTGTCCAATAATTTCAACATCTAGGTCACCTTGATGCCAGCTACTGATTAACTTTTGATTATCTGGTCATAAACACCAGGTTTCTGTTAGAGTTTTAGGTGCCTGTGCCACTATCATTGTACAAGTAAGGGCCACCTCGGCAGAGTTTTGAGGGAGGAGAAATGGGAAATTTATACCCTTGCTTCTCTAAACTTTGACTCTGTACGTCTGTCTGGTTATTTTTTTTAAACCTTACAGAGTTCTCATGTACTTGTTTTATCCTATATTGTTGCTGAGTTTCTAGTTGTAATTAATAGGAACAGTGGACTGTAGTGGGCTACAGTGCCATATAGCACAATGGGTACTTCTCTTTATTTTTTATTATTATTATTTTATGTATGTATGTATGTATGTATGTATGTATGTATGTATGTATGTGTGTATTGGCTACATTGGGTCTTTGTTGCTGCATTCGGGCTTTCTCTAATTGCGGCAAGTGGGGGCTACTCTTCATTGCAGTGGCTTCTCTTGTTGCAGAGCATGGGCTGTAGGGCACGGGATTCAGTAGTTGTGGTGCATGGGCTTAGTTGCTCCACGGCATGTGGAATCTTCCCAGACCAGGGATCAAACCCATGTCCCCTGCCTTGGCAGGTGGATTCTTAACCACTGCACCACCAGGGAAGTCCTCTTTACTTTTTAATATTTGTTATAGTCAAATATTAAAGGCTTCATAAATAATTGCATTTGAGTTTGTAATCTTGTTTGGTAAGAAATACTAAGAAGTATTATGTAATAGGTAGGGCGCTGTGGTCTGTTCTTCAGCTTTAAAACGGCTCAGCAGCGTTATTATTTGCTATTAAACCCATCTTTTTGTGATAGGTTAAAATTGTGCCAGACTAAGTTCCTGAGCACTCTAAATTCTGATCACAAATTGCTTTGCTTTTCCTAGTTTTCTCTGTTAGTATGTTGAGCTGCTATTTTACCTTTAGCCAGTCAGCTCTCTTCTGTTCTAAAAATTATATTTGGCTCTCTGTAAGTAACTAATAATAATATGAACATGTCTTTCCCCCACCACCTCCCCTTTAGATTGGATGACAGTAAATACGTAACTATAAAATATATTCTATAACATAAGAAAATAATGTTTGAATCAATTCTTAGGTGTGTTGTTTGGACTGGTGATGAGAGGGTCTTCTTTTATAATCCTACCACCCGTCTTTCTATGTGGGACCGACCTGATGATCTGATTGGAAGGGCGGATGTTGACAAAATTATTCAGGAGCCCCCTCATAAAAAAGGAATGGAAGAAGTGAAGAAACTAAGTAAGTTTTAAATTAGGATTTATCCTCTAATTTTAATATTCTTTTAATATTTTTATGGAAAATGCGAGGCAATTTAGAAATCTGTTTTCAAGGAATATAAGAAAAGGAATATTTGAGAAATGGAAAATAGAATGCTCTTCTAGGTTGAGTTCAGTAATAAGAGTTCAATAACTTAAAAAATAGAGATTTGGGTAAAAGTATGTTTTGTAAAATATTTATTTTATGTATATTTTTTAACTTATCCTTTTCAAGGTTGTCAGTCCAAGATATGTTGGTAGTGCTGATGCTTGCTCCATGCTTATTAATAATACTAAAGTACTGTTCAGTGAACCTTTTAGCACCTTTTGTGATTGCTAATATACATGTTGAAATAAACTGTACAGAATATTTTTAAAATATTTACTAAAATTTTGTAAAATAAAAATGCAAAGGTCGTTTAAACTTGATGAAATTTAGGGAAGGTAAGCCTAATTCCTGAGACTAGAGAGACTCCTACACTTTATTAAGAGAGAATCTTTTAGTCTACTTTATGCTTAGCATTTCAATATATATGATATATAATAAATAGAAATATTTGTACATATTTTTATTGCATGTTTTTATTGGATAATTTGCAGTGTATTGATATGATAGTGTTTTTAAAGAACCCCCTTGTGCAGCATAGAATCATGATAAATGAATCATTTAATACTTGAATTGAAACAAATCCTAATGTAATTATAATGATTGAGAGATCTTCATAGATTATATATACGTGGTACTAACATTTTGTGCTTACTAGTGATTTCCAAATTAGTGAAACTTGGTCTCCTTGGTGCAAAAGATAAAAGGATTTGGTAAATACATGTGTTAATAAACATTTCAGAATTAATCTAAGATTTAATGTAAAGGCAAGATTAATAGAGGAGGTGTAGAATTATGCTTTGTTTAATGTTTTATAAAGAAGTGGGTGTTATGAGATAGATATAAACAGTAATTTTTTTAAAAGAAAAGATTGTGTAATGTATGCATATAGCTATTCATAATATTTGAAATTTTTTTTTTTTTTGCCAGGGCACCCAGCACCAACAATGCTGTCCATCCAAAAGTGGCAGTTCTCTATGAGTGCAAGTGAGTGAACTATAAGTTGCAGCTTTAAAAAATTACTGCTAACACAGGTGTTCTGGTAGTGGTTAGCAGAAGGATTCATACCTAAGTATTTAAATTGTTGCTTGCTTATTTTCTTCTGATAGCTTAATTAAATTTTCTTATAGTTAAAGAAGAACAAGAACTAATGGAAGAAATGAATGAAGATGAACCTGTTAAAGCCAAAAAACGGAAGTAAGTAATATTTATAGTTTATGTAATTTAGGTAGATTTTTACCTTTTAAAAGCTGATTAAGGTGCAGTCAGTTCGTGATTGGGACAGGTAATGTGTGTGTTAGGAGACAGAAGTCATGATTACTCTATTTAGGCCTACTATTAAAAAGCTTTGCTTTAGGATGTAGAAATGGTGTCTCTTCTGTTGCTAGATGTGAAAAGATTTGGTTATTTAAATGTGTTATGAAGCCGAATGACATTTCAGGAGTTAGTTGATAAATTATTTTCAGGCATTCATTATGCCTGAATTTTATATAAAAGAAGTTTCCTCCCTGATAAAGACCCCAATAGACACCATTCCAAAAATCTGATAAATGTAGACCCAGGCTTCTCTTTTTTTTATGTACTGGTCACTTCACTAGTCTGTGTGTCCATGGTCATTTCTTGGAGGGAACTGATGAGCTTATTAGAAAGTGCTCTGAGAGAAAGAGAGTGATATAAGTTGAAATATTAGCTTGACCAGTGCTTGGTAAAATATGAATGTTACTGATTATGGGGGAGGTGAAAGGGTGTGGTAGAGGGTGTTTGCATATGGGCGGGGGAGGCATGGGACCATTATTTAGCAGCAAAAAGGAAACTTTGAGGACATTATCATGGACTAGTTTATCATAGTCCTTGTCTGAAAAGGACAGAGTGAATGCAGCCAGATTATGGCAAAGAAATCAGTAAGACAGCCCCTGTCAAGGGTAGTTCTTTTTTAAAAAAATTTCTTTATTGGCAACAATGTTAAATTTAGATATTAAAGAGTCACTCATAATTGACCACAGTAACAACAGCTGTTTGAATTTTTTACAGTTGACTTTTTAGTTCTTGACCAAATGCATTTTTATTAGTTGTAATCAACTGAATTTGTGTTCTTTTTTAAAAAAAATGTAGAATAAGACATTTTTCTTAATTATTATAAATGACTGTATTCATTCTGTTTATGTACCATAATTTTGGATGTTCCTACAATGTTAAACTTTTAGGTTGTTTTTAATTGTTTGTTCTTATAGACAACTCTGTAAGGTTTTTAACTGCTTTTATCAGGAGAATGTCAAAGAAGTCCTTTATGTGGATTGCCCGAGCTTCTCTATTTAGGTACAAAGCTAAAAGCCTATTTTTCCTGGCTTAGTTTTTCTTTATTTCTTTTATTGAGATAGATAGTGATAGTTTGTATTGTGACATTTTCATTTAGTATAATTCTATAAAGGTTATTTGTTTTCATTAGTTGTATTTCTTGGATGTCTTTTAACTCTTTATTTAAATAGTTCTTAAATAAATTATTATAAGAGGGTATATTGTTTGGCAAATTGCTTTTACCTGTTTGTTTTGTGCATATCTTAGGTCACAGACTATCTCGTTAAGTTCCTGCAGGTCACGGACTATATCTTCTATTTTTGATTCATTCGCTAAATTGCCAGTTACTTCTCACCTTTTTTTGTGGGCTAGCCTTAGTTCCATTCAAGTCTCCTGGGCTACCTTCATTTTCTTATATAGCATGCTTTTGAATTTCCTGAAGTTCTGTTTTCCTAATTCCCTTAAGTTTATGCAGGAAATATGAACCAATTTTATTTTTATACTTAGCAGATCAAATTTAAGAAGGACGATCTGCTTAAACACACCTGAATATTACTGAACTACTTTTTTTGATTATTTACATGAATGGGGCTTCTTCATAGGGCAGATGTTTGAGAGGCGATTCAATTTCATGTTTACAATCTCACTTGAGTACTATACAGCAGCAGGGTTGCCCTTAGCCCTGAGGTGCATTTTTGGAGAAACAAGAAGTAGTTTAGTCATTGATGAACAGTTCTAATTCCACCTAACTACTCCGGGGCCTATGTTGCTCTCTGGGACCTGTCCTTCAACTTAAATCTCAACTTATCACCCAGAAAGTGAGTAAAAAAAATGTCAGGTAGGTAAGGTATATATCTCACATATCCACTTGGCCAAGTTTGCAGATACTTTCATTTTATTTTCAAAATAAATATTTGAGATTACTAAGACTTACACCATTTTTTATTAGATTAAAATATATGCATTTATAATGTAAAGCATTTTGGAAAATATTGTTTTTCCTGTATCATTTCAAGAACTAAAAATTATATTCTGTGCTGTTTGATTCTAACACAGAGAATTTTAGCGCAATATTAAATGTTTGTTTTGTTTGTTTTTGTTTTTAAGTAAGGTAGTTCCTTTTGTGTATCAACTAGTGTCAGGGAGAGACAGCACATTAAAGGTATTTTTCTTTCCGAACAATGTAGCCACTGTAACATCATTAGAAGCTCATTATAACTTTATTATTATTATTATTATTATTATTATTATAGTGAAAGTTACTTACCCCTTAGAGTTTATTTGAAATCCTCAATATAATTCTTTTTTTGCCAAAAATATGCTGCTCAGTAGTGAGTCTTGAATATTCCAATGATTTTAAGATTTTAGTAAGATTCCTCATTAGTATTTTGTCAGTTGATGCCTATATTTTCTTTTTTATAGGAGAGACGATAATAAAGACATTGATTCAGAGAAAGAAGCTGCCATGGAAGCTGAAATTAAAGCTGCCCGAGAAAGGGCCATTGTCCCTCTGGAGGCCCGAATGAAGCAGTTCAAGGACATGCTGCTAGAGAGAGGGGTCAGAAAACAATCTTTGGGGGAGATATTTCTGTTTTGTATAAGTAATATAAATATGTCTTGCTAAAAGGTCAAATCTAAGGTTAGTGCTCATGTTGTGGGGGGGGATAAGGGAAGCCTGTCAAATCACTGTACTCTTTTTTCAAACAGCCTTTTTCTTGGCTAATCATATCATGTTTAACTAAATGCCATTTTACTGTCCTTTTAAGTACAAATAACATTTAACATTTATTGGGTCATTAAATTTTGGTGAGTAATATAAGACGAGTATTAATATTACAGAATGGCGGACTACGCAGGATAGGTAAGGTATATGTGATTCTTTTAATATCCACAGAATGGCTTTTGGTTAAAGGAGAACTGGTACTTTATGATATTACTATTAATGAAGTTTAATTAAGAAGAGATTTCAACCTTTTGATTATATTCACAGATTCATTTGAGTACGTAAAATTGTTCAACTTTAAATCACAACATTGTTCACAAGATTGGAGCAAGGTTGGGAAATCAAAATGCAAATCCTCAAGGCCTTTTCTGATGTACTGATTTTTAAAATGTCACACAGTAGTGGTTATTTTAATGAGTAGTTAAGTGTGTGTCCTTTCTATATAATATAGACGTGTTCAGAGCCAATTAGTGTGGAAGTTTGCTATTGCTAGCCTCCCGCTGCTCGTCATTTATTAGTGATGGAAACTGCACTATGGTTTTTATTATGTGTCCTTTTTAAGCAGATGTCCTGTAGATTTCAAGCAAAATTATATGACCTTTCTGTTTTTAGAGCTAACTTAATTATGAGGCAATACATTTTTTTATTTTAAAGGTGTCTGCTTTTTCAACTTGGGAGAAGGAGTTGCACAAGATAGTTTTTGATCCCCGGTACTTATTGCTCAATCCAAAAGAGAGAAAACAGGTAAAAGGAAAATAACGGTATTTAAGAAATGTATATCCCTTGCCAGCATAATTTTTAAATTGTAAGTAGTAAAGTACCATCCTTTTTTTTTTCTCACATAGTACTTTAAGAACAGTTTCATACCTTAGAACGTAGTTATCTATGTGTGGACATTTCTGCCTCAGAAATACTTAGATATTTTTGCCATTATGGACATGGCTTTTGCCTTAGGAACATTTTGTCCTTATGCTTCATACATACTGATGTTATACCAAGGTTTCAAAATCATTTCACATGCCTTTATTAATTTACTTTTTATTGGGAAAATGATGCAAATTTAAAGTAGAAAAATAGCAAAATACAGATGAGTAAAAAGGAATAAAACCTACCTACAATCCTTCCCAATTGATAGGCCCATTGTTGAATACTTGACCCTTCCCAGCTATTATGTGGCAGTATACATATACATATATGTGTCTGTGTTGTAGATAGCATGTTTTTATCTCACACATGCTGCACACACAAAATCCACATCTGTTAAGTGGCAACTGCTAAAATGTCTTTTCATCATAAACTCAGAGTAATAACAGACACTTCAGGGCCTCTACTGAACTAGAATTAACAAGAACTAGAGTTGCTTTGTTTCTGAGCTGCCATTTATTCCTACATCGATTCAGTCACACATATCATCTCGTAATAAGGCTGCTTCCTCTAAAGCATTGCACACTTACAACTTCTATAATTCCTAAATTACTTGAACCACTCTGACACTCATCTCTGTAAAATGGTGAGTCTGTTGAACCACTTGGCTGTAGTGCTGTTGAGCTACACAATTCCATTTGGTAGAAGTAGTGTCCATCTTCCATACTTATAATTTAGTGGTTGTAGTAATTCTCTACACAGTTTGTGCGATTATGCATTTAGGTCTAATCATAGACTTTTTATGAAGAGAGGAAATTTACAGTGTGCCAGACATGTATTTTAGATTCGTAATAGGAAGACATGACTTTCCATGTGTATTTGCATCTGTATTTCATGCAGTGTAGTCTTTTTTAATTTAAACTATTTGTATGTGATGGTCTCATTTTCACCTCAGTTGATGGCCCTGTCAAAACCTATAAATTAGCCTTGATTCTTTGCCTTTCCCCACTGTGCATTTCAAGTCTGTCAGGAAAATCTACCTTCAAAACCTCTTCTAAAGTATTTACCATTTGTTTACCTCTTATTTACCATTTCCCTCACTATACCCTAATTCAAGGTACAATGATCATTTGTGTGGCCCCTAATTGAGCTCCTCATTGCCTCCTTCCAGTCTTGCTCTCCTCTGTAGTCAAGTTCTTTTTTCCACACAGCAGCCAGACTAATTTTAAAGTTTAAGTGACAAATTAAGGCAGTGTTCCCTTGCTTTAAAAATTCATTGCTTACTGTTTTAGGATAAAATTGAAACTCTTCTTCTCTCATGTCTGCATACTGCTCCTCCCTCCCTTCCACGTGTGGGCTTTCTCTAGTTGTGGCTAGCAGGGGCTACTCTTCATTGTGCTGCACGGGCTCCTCATTGCAATGGCTTCTCTTGTTGCAGAGCACAGGCTCTCAGCGCACGGGCTTCAGTAGTTGTGGCTCATGAGCTCAATAGTTGTGGCTCACGGGCTCTAGAGCACATGCTTAAGAGTTGTGGCCACATGGGTTTAGTTGCTCCATGGCATGTGGGATCTTCCTGGAGCAGGAATCGAACCTGTGTCGCCTGCATTGTCAGGTGGATTTTTAACCACTGCGCCACCTAGGAGGTCTCAAGGCCCTTATTTTCATTTATTCTAGCCACACTGGCCTTGATATGCCTTGGGCAATAAAGGCACATTCTGGTACTTACTAGTTCTTCTTCCTGGAATGTTCTTGGCCCAGGTGTTTGCATAGCTGACTAAATCATTACATTCAGATACTTGTTCAGGTGCCTTCTGATTCACCTCTCTTTTTGCTTTCTTTACTTTCTTTGTAGCACTCAGAACTCTACCTAAAATTATCTTACCATCTGTCTTTTCCTACCACAAAGGGCAGGAACTTTGTTTTGTTCATTGCTCTGTATGTGGTGCCTGGAACAGTGCTTTAATGTGAATATCCCTGAAGACTTACTTTAAAACTTTTATGACTTACTCTTCATGGCACTGAGTGTTACAGTTTTGGAGTTAAATTACAAATGCATATTGAGAACTAAAATTCTTTTTTAATTTTGGAGGCATTTTGTAAACTGATGGTGTTATTAACTCCTTAATAGAGTTAAAAAGTATCAAGCATTACTCCAATTTAAATAAAAACTCAAAGGTTCTCATATTTTTTGAGTAGAAGTCTTTTGTTAAAACTGGAGTGTAAGGAATGACTGAACGTAAAGTCAGTTGTATTGGGAGGCATGACACAAATAATTAGTACAAACTTGGAAGCATAACAGAATTTCTGATTTTCAATGAGATGTTCATCTCAGAGAGTGATTCCTAACCTTGGTGTGGGATATCCCAGAGGAGAGGAGATGAAGTTTTGTCCAGCTTCTGAAAAAAAAAAGTTAATATAAATTCACTTTGATTTTATTTATAATTTAATACTTCTGCAAGTAAGAAAGTATATACTGAGATAGGAGAGGGGTTGGAAAGAACAATTTTCCCCGCTTCCATCAGCTTGCAGATACTTTCATGATATACTACAGTGCTATATTTAGAAGGTTTTGAAAATGACCTACATGCCTAGCGGGAGACTGGTGAGATACTTGTATATATTTCTTTATAGCTTTTAAAGATTTGTGGATATATATGAACTGATATGGAAAGAGGTCTTAAGTACTTAGAAAAGACTTTTTCTGTTTTACTTTTTTCAAAGATGTATATGCACATACTTAAAGAGCCGCATAATTCTTTAAGATATGCTTGAGAAAATATTAGTGTTTTATCTTCCAGAAGACATTTCTTTCCGAGGCTTCTGACTTTCTGAACTGGATGCCCTCTACCCCTGCTGTACAGCTGTGTCAGTTTGGAGGATGACAGTTATTGATCATCATCCTGGGGATTGCCTTCATCTCTCCTTTTTGTGGCGAGAAGGGGAGGGGGAGTTCACCTGTCACCTACATTATGTAGCTTCCTGAGAGAACGTGCATGGAAAGTAAATTTTTGAGGTCTTATACATTTGAAAACACTTTTATCGTACCCTTATTTGGAATTGTTTGGCTTGCTAAGGAATTTGAAGTTGGAAATCTGGTTCCTTCAGGATTTTGACGGCACTGCTCTGCATATAGTTTTCAGTGTTATTTTTGAATCTCTTCTGTTCATTACGTGTTCCTTTGTATGTGAACCTGTTTAATTTTTCGGTAACATGTAGGATCTTCTCTTAGCCTTTAGTGTTCTGAAATTTGCTGGTGATTATGTACCCTGGTGGAAGGGCCCATTGTGCTAGGCACTTGGTGCCCTTTCAGTATAGAAACTCCTATCTTTCCTATCTTTCAATTCTGGGAGATTTTCTTGCATTGCTTTTTTTTTTTTTTTTAAGTAATTTATTTATTGGCTGCGTTAGGTCTTCGATGCTGCACACAGGCTTTCTCTAGTTGTGAGTGGGGGCTCTCTTCATTGTGGTGCACAGGCTCCTCATTGCAATGGCTTCTCTTGTTGCAGAGTACGGGCTCTGGGCACGTGGGCTTCCGTAGTTGTGACACACAGGCTCAATAGTTGTGCCTCATGGGCTCTAGAGCGTATGCTCAGTAGTTGTGTTGCACTGGCTTAGTTGCTCCACAGTATGTGGGATCTTCCTGGCAGGGATTGAACCCTTGTCCCCTGCATTGGCAGGTGGGTTCTTAACCACTACGCCACCTAGGAAGCCCCTTGCATTGCTTTTTGGATTTGCTTCCAGCTACTTTATTTTTTCATTCTGGGCCAGAGCACTTGTGCTCTGGGCTCCTCAGGGTTTCTTATCTTTTCTCTCTTGTTTTCTACCTCTGTCTTTTTTTTAAACTTTCTGGATGATTTTCTCAACTTTATCATCTAATCCTTCAGTTAGATTTTTTGTTTTCTTTGTCTTGTTTTAGGAGTTCTTTTTTTGTTCTTTGAGTTTTCCTTGTTTTGTGGTTGCAATGTCTTAGTTTTATGAGATTGTTGAGGATTTTTTTTGTCTCTTATTTTTTCATTTTCCTGCATAGTCGCTCTTTCCGCTAAGCTTTTTCTGTCTTGATGTCTCTTTTTCATGTTGGAGGGTATCCTTAGATGTCTTTGTAGACCCTGACTGCTAATGATTAAGAACGAGGCACTAAAATGCTATTTGGGCACTCTTAGCATCTGGGTGGGCTCTCATGATTGTTGGCTTTACTGTAGAACAATGGTTCTCAACCAGGGCATTTTTGCCTTAGGGGACATTTTTGTTTGTCACAGCTGAGGGCGTGCTGCTGCCATCTGGTGGCCAGGGATGCTGCTGAACATAATCTGGTCCAAAGTGTCAAAAGTGCTGAGGTTAAAAACCCCCTGCTATAGGGTGATTTAGGCTGGTTTGTTGAGATCCTGCATAGCAAGTAATTTTTAGGCTGGTCTGATTCTGGATAAGGACTTTTAGTTTCCTGCTGCATAGCTCTTGCTGCAATGGTTCTGAAAGAACTGTGTCTTGAAATATGGTATATAACTACTTAATTCCTTGTTTTCTCAGTCTGGTACACCTCATTCCTAATTTACGTTCCCTCAGTCCAGAGACACTGTTTTGCCTTTTAGAGCAAAGGGTCAGCAAATTTTTAACATAAAGGGCTGGATAATATTTTAGGTTTTGTGGGCCATGTGGTCTCTGTCATGATTGTATAACTCTGCTGTTGTAGTAGAACACCCATAGATTTATGTAAAGGAATGAGCATGACCATGTTCAAATAAAGCTTTAAGGACACTGAAATTTGAATTTAATTTTTGTGTGTCATGAATCCCCCCCGCCCCATTTAAAAATATCAAAGCTATTCTTGGGCCATACAAAAACAGGCAGCAGGCCAGATTTGGCCAACAGATCATCCCTTGCCTTTTACTGAATTTCAGGAGTGGCAGTGCCCAGATACATAAAATTGGCAAGGGTGGGTCTAGTGATTAAACTGCTTCTTTAAAAGCTTTATTTTAGCTGTACCTTATCCTCACTTCATGGGTATCTGGTGCTATAAATTCTGGAGCTGTTTGAGGATTCTCTGATTTTAAAAATTGGTTACTTTGTTTTCTTGACTGCTGGTTTAGGGTCAGCTTTCTTGTGTCTACCAAATCCTTTATCACCTCTCCATGTGCTTTTCAACTTCCATAGTTGCTGTTTCTTTTTTCCTCATTCTTCTCTTCTTACTGGTTTGTGACTTAAAAAAAGGAAATCCTCTGTTGTCATTTTATTGGTGTTTGGAGGAAGCAGGAAATAGATAAGCATATTAGGTCATCATCTTGACTATACACTATTAAGTGGGAAAAAATATATAGAATATATGTAAAGCATGATTACATTTTGATGAAAATAATTATGTCTTAAAGAGAGGCAAAGAAATCTAAAATATAGGTTCCATACTGTTAATGTTTTTTCTAGAAGGGATTTGGGAAGACTGATTTCTCTTAAACATTTTATATTACTTGAAATTTTAAAAATAAATCTGTATTCAATTTGTAATCAGGGAAAATGAAAATTAAAGTGGCTTTTAACTTTCATTCTGAAAGTCTCAACAGAGGGCTTGTATGCTTGTGTAATTCAGTCATTTGAAAGCTTTAAAGTGAGACTTGGTATAAATCAATCTGCATATAATTGAGTTACCTATAATTAATATACTTTTCCTATTTTTGGACAAAAGTATTTTTTTTTAATAGATTCTACAGTTTGGTATTTAGATTACCTATATGGAAGACTAACTTGTCAAATTGGTTTATTTTTGTAACAGGTATTTGATCAGTATGTAAAGACCAGGGCAGAGGAAGAACGCAGGGAAAAGAAAAACAAAATAATGCAAGCCAAGGAAGATTTCAAAAAAATGATGGAAGAAGCAAAATTTAATCCAAGGTATATGGTTTATTACTATCAAATACCAAAGTATGTATGTATTTTCTCCTAGATCAGTTACATATATATATATATATATATATATATATATATATATGTATGTGTATATAGACACACATACACACCTTTTGGATTTTTGGACATGGAAAACTTCTTTCATTATTGGTTTCCACCCTTCTAAGAATCTTCATTCTTTAGAGGAATCCCTGGTAGTCTATGAGGCATTGGTTTTCAAGAGGGGTACGTTTGTTTTAAAAGCTTCTCTTTGAGAATAGGTTTCCTTCTCTGGAAACTGGTAAATGGTTAAAAATCTGTCCCTGTCTTCTTAAAGTTTTACACATAATAAATTGCAGAGAGGGAGCATTGTTTTGATTGAATTGAAGTGGTGAAGGGCCTTTCATTTCAAAAATTTCTAAGTGTCTAGATTATTGTCTGACATTTTCAATTAATTGTTAATATATATTGAATATATGTAATGGGCTAAAGAAAAGGAGACATTTTAAACTTGTGTGCTTAGCATTATAATAACAGTAATAGCATTGATTATTGGATATTTTAGATAGATGTATGAACTTATGCATATATGCAGTTGAAGTACGTTCATATGTGTGTGTTATCTCATTTAATCTTCAGAAGAGCCAATATGGTTTAGGTGCTCATAGTCTATCTATTTTACAGATAAGGAAAGTAAAATACACTCAAATTAGGTAATAGCTTCCCTGAGTGAATGTGGAATTTCAGCTAGGATCCAGTATTACACAGAATAGGTAAGACAGGGAGGATCACTTTCTCATAGAGATATTCAGTTGCTATGAACATCCCCAAACGTGCAGAATTTCTAGAACTGTGGGCTCGATTCATGGAGTCTCTGGGTTAAATGGCACTTTTTATAAAAGTTTATCTTGTTTATTAAGTAGTTATTTTTGACCGTGGAGGCAGGGGGAAGGGTATTGTTTGCACAAGTGTAGTTGGTAATTTTATGTTTGAAACATGAAGAGAAACCTATGGGGGTGTTAATACATATTTCATACGGTAAAGCTAATAGAGTGTTTGTGACCATAAGGACTCTAATATTCTTCAGAGGGTGATGAGTGTCAGACTTTCCAGGGGCTCTTGGGTTTTTTCTTAATCAAAAGGGTACGTTCATGGGTCAGTGTAGTTGCCACTGGGTTATAAAAGATGTTTTGGAAGGCAGTTAAGGAAATTTGAATATGAATTGGTATTACATGATATTAGAGATTAGTAATTTTCTTGGATATTGTGGTTATGGAAGAAAAACGATTTGCTCTCAGGAGATCCATGCTGAAATATTTATAGATGGAGTCTCATGTCTGCAGGTTATTTTCAAATGATTCAGCAAAATATATCTATAAAAACCCTACATGGGTCTGGGAATAATTGAGACTCCAGTGACATTTCTTTTTTGTGGATTTAACAAATTAAGTTTTGCTATATCACAGTACCCTACTAATATTCTTTTGGGGCAGATAGATTTGTTGAAGTGATCTTTACTATACAGGTTACTTCAGAAAATAAAGCCATCAGGCACATAACTGGAAGTCTTAGCACTGGGGCATTGTGTCATATTGCTAAATTGATGCATTTATTACTAGCATAGAGATTAGGACTGATTTTAGTAAGTAGTAGAAAACAGGAAAAGCTTAAAGTTGAGAAAATAGCATCCATAGACCTACTTTGAATTGGGAAAATACCACCAGCACGAAGCTCTTCAGTGGAGTTTGTAGATATAAAGCATTGGAATTTATTCTGGGGGAAAGAATGACTGGGGAGAAATACCTAACTGTAGTGCCTGTTTCTTCTATGTCTTTTTTTGTTTTTTTAATGAAAATTTCAGGCTTTTAGTAAGAGCCTATTTGGTTAAAGAAAACCAAAAATAAATGATTGATATCGTATGATTGCTTTTAAACAAATTGAATGTTTTTCTCTTTGTAACTAATGTTCTTTTTCTAAACACTTTTTTTGCTAACTATTTTACGTATACCAAATTTTATGTTCAAACTTCCAACATAGTATACCTTCTATGGTCAACTCCGAGTCACTGTACTCTTTCCCATCCCCTACCACCAACCACTATCTACCTTACTCTTCCTGCAAAGGATTCTTATACCATGTCTGTTATATGGTAGCATTTTTGGAATTAAAAGATGAGTCATATGAAAACATGGGAATCTAATGCTAAAACTTCATTTTAGTCTGTTCTTTACTCTGTATTTTTTTTTTTACCTATTTTAAGTAATATAAATATGTATAAAATAATTGAATTCTCACTTTTATACACTGATTGTACATTTTAAAAAGTTTATTCTTTAATCATAGTAATAATTGCTTTTTCTGTCTTAAAATTATAAAGGAGGGTACTTAATTTATTATGAAAAGAAAATAGATATAATCGACTACATATGATCCCTTTTCTGGGGTATGCATTTTTATTTTACCTTATAATTTTATTATGGTTATATATCCATTGTTTAAACCAGTTTTGCAGTGTACTCTTTTGTTAAAAATGTGGAATTAATGAAGTTAGATGTTGTGAGTAATACCAGTTGCATATAAAAAATTGTTAGAATCTGGCTTTGGTTAGCAAAGCTTAAAAAGTAGCAAATGTTAGCGTAAATAGTACTCATATTCTTCAGTTGATGTTTTAAACTTTAATTTCTGAAGTTAACCAGCCATTTTTTTCTTGATAATTAAAGTAGTAATTTAATCTTTGTTTTAATACCTAAGAGTAGGTGTTTTATTTTTGTATTGAGATAAATAACTTTTAAAGGGGAAAGTAAGCTTTATTTTATACCTCTAAAAACATGCTAAATATGGAAGTGTTTATTATAAGAGTGAATTCTTATTATGTAAGGGGAAAGCTTCAGATATTGAAATATATCCAAATATATGAAAGTTTTATAAATGCCTTTTATTCACAGAGACTTTTTTTAATACTTAGTTTCATTAGCCTTCTTAGACCTTAATTTTCCATATCTCTGCTGAAACTCCCTAATTGGTCATCCATTAAGATCAGTGTTTTAAATTCTTAGAACATATTTTTATGTAATTCTTCCAATATAATTGTGATGGTTTAAAGAATTTATCTATACCTAAAATAACATCTGGGCATCTTGGGTTAGCTTCTTTTGGCTTAAAATTTTTTTTCTATGGATCACGTTTCTTTGTGGGTTTAGTAATTTTTAATTGAATATTGGAAATTGTAGGTAATAGGTAGAGACTGAAGTCTCTTGTCTTCCTCTGAAGAGTGTGGATTCTTGTTTTAGCAGGCAGTTCAATTACAGGCTGATCACTTTAAATTTAGGTTTGATTTTTTATGCTTTGTTAGTATGGATCTCAGAAAGTGGAAGGTGTTTTTGTCAAACTTCCAACTTTGTCTCCCTTGTGGATCTTTTGTGGGCTTTGTTGTCCTAATATTGTTCTTTTTGCAGCACTACTCACTGTCTAGTATCTCTTTTTTTGCTCTTAAGCACGTAGCAGTTGGGTAATGGGAGTGGTCTTTCTGCTGTTTTATAGCTTGGCCTTGGCTGTCTACCTATTCATGAGGAATTTCTAAATGGTATTCTTCTGGGCTAGTATCCTCTTTCTGCAGCTTCTTCCTCTGCCATTTTAGCACCCAAACTCTGATCTTTGCTACTCCTAGCTTGTTGTAACCACCGTTCTCTGCTTGGACTTTAGCTCTTTGCGTTTTGGGAATTTGTCCTGAGACAGAGGGCCATGGGGCTTCTTCCCACAGTCTTACTCTACCTGTTGTCCAGTGCTTGAAATCAATTGCCTCATATTTTGTCTGGTTTTACATAGTTGCTTATGGAGGGAGAGCTAAGTCAATAAGAGTTACTCCACCATGGCTGGAAGCAAGATTCAACCTCATCTTAGGGTGGAAATAGAAGGACTCTTAAGTCTCTTGAAGCACACAAATTCTTTGCTCTCAGATGTCTATCTCCCTGAAATCATGCTGATAGCAGCAACTCTAACCACATTTTCACTTTTTAGCCCCTTTTACTCCTTTCTGTAGGCAGACTCATTGTCTTGGTGGCACGTATTCTTACTGGGAAGATGGTATCATCTGCTATACCTTTTTACAAATAGAAATAGCTCTACCAAAGTTAGCACACTTGCCATTTTGTTACAGAGCTACCTTTAGTGAATTTGCAGCCAAGCATGCTAAAGATTCAAGATTCAAAGCAATTGAAAAAATGAAAGATCGAGAAGCCTTGTTTAATGAATTTGTGGCAGCTGCAAGGAAGAAAGAGAAAGAAGATTCGAAGACCAGAGGTGAGAAGGTAAGATGGTTTTAGTTCCAGTGGTGTGACTGATGGGAGTATGAATGGGAAGGGGCTAGGCTGGTGCTGTACTTCTAATCTCATTCATGGGCATAAATAACAGGACCCACATTTGTTGTTTAGTTTTTTCAGTTAACTTTTATAATTGTTTATGTGTATGTTCCATCACTTTACTTCCATAATACATATTTTAGTGGTGTCACTAAGCTGCATAGATTTTCTTTAAATTTTATTAATACTGAGATGCCCAGTAAACACAGAACTGGTTATTAGGCCTGTCTGTTCACTGGTGCCTGCCTGCTAAGATTTCAAGGTTCTTCATAGGTAGTAACATTTAAATTTTTCAAAAAGCTTCTCTATATTTTTTGCACTCTAAAAGATACTATTTTAGTAACTTTCTAATCTTTTAGTAAACATATCTTACATATGAATTATTGCTTATCAGAATTAAAGGTCAGCCATTAAAGATTAATGAATTCCAAATGTCATTTGATAGTGTAAGGAGTGGAGAGGAGCTCACCACTGGGGAGGCCGACTGCTAGGGAGGTGCAGCAGTGATGTGTGAACCATCAAAACATGCAGCCACTCTCCTTAGTGACCCTGTGTGCTTTGAATGGAGAAAAAGAACCTCTGAAGCTTTATCATTCTTGACATTTAAAATTGCCTCTTATTCTAGAAAGTTAAAATATTACAAATTCTGTTAAATGTTATGGAAGTGACACAAGTCTTGTTGGGAAGAAGTCTCTTTCATTGAGAATAGCAACAGTAGTAGGTGAAATAATTTTTGTCAGAAATTACTGAAATTTCCTGATTATCTGATTTATTATGCTTCAAGGTAGATTTTTTCCAGAATTATTTCACTATTAACTTTCTTTTGGGTAAATGACTATGCTTCTCAGAAGAAATATGCAAGATTGAGTTCTGCATAAACATTTTGTTGAATTATAATCATGTCAATGAATTGTTACTTTTGACTTTTAGTAAGAACCTGTTTGGTTAAAGAAAACCCAGAATAAATGATTGATATTGTATGATTGCTTTTAAACAAATCAAATGTTTTTCTCTTTGTATTTGTAACTAATGTTCTTTTTCTAAACACTTTTTTTGGGTAACTATTTTATGTATTCTGTTTTATAGCAAGTAGATAGACTTTACAGTTTTGTGCTGTGTGGCCTATCAATCAGTTCGGCCTGACAGCTGTCAATCACTGATACTCAAAGTATTATGGGATTCTCTAGTGAGGAAAGAATTGGTATCTCTCTGGTGACTTTATCCTCCCACAGTTCCGGCACATTACATTTTTTTTTTAGTCTTTTTCCTTATGAAACAATGAGCGTTGTGACCAGAATATACTAATTAAAATAAGAAATTAAACAGACATTATATCTGAATAAACTTAATATGTTCAGCTTTATTTTCTTTTGATTGTAAAATTTGAATTCTCTAAAGGTTTAGCGTTGTACTATTACATTGGAAAAAAAGGAAATTACTAAAATGAAACCTTCTCAGTCAATTTAAAGAATGCAAAATCAATACTAACTAGGTTATGAAAGCAGAAATCTTTAAAGGTTTAAATGTATATTTTATACTCACATTTTGAGAAGTATCTGGTTAATGAAGTTTTATCACTTCATGACTTTCACTGTATGTTTATTCTTCTATTGGCAGTACATTTTTTTAAAATCACATTTTAACTGTGTGCAGTTGAATAATAAACTGGTATATATTGGAGTTTCTTTGTTCTTAAGATTCCTAACCGGTCTTTGTAACATTGAGACAATTGAATCAATAGCTGAAGAGTAAAAATTTAAAGGTAATTAGTTGCTGAGTCAAAAACTTGTGAAGGACATTGACTTTTAGTGAAATCCTTTTTTCCCCTTTAGTAGTAGGCATTTTCAAGCTAAAGGGTGCAGTCATCATTTTCATGTAGCTTTCACTGGTAATTTTATAAAAATGCCCCTAAAACTGTTTTACTGGACTGTTTTGGTAACCAAAGTTTACCTCAAGTTTTTGTTTATTTGGTTATAATTTTTTTATTATTATTGTAACCAATTTTTATTAAATTGTGTTTCAAGTAATTTATTTTTTGGAATAACAAATTTGAAGTTGTACATAATGGAGTTAATCCTTTTATGAAGTTAGCATTTTTCTCTCTTCCCTCTCTTTTGAATTAGCTGCTGAATAATTTTTGTTACATTTGGCTGAGGAAAGTATTTCTCCCTTTTTAACTAAACAGCTTAGTTGGTAAGGTACTTTCATTCTTGGAGAGAAGAAGATAGGGACTAGGGCCTTGAATTGTTGCTAATGGTAATTGACATTTTTTGTCATTTTGCAATAGTTAAATAATTCTCATATAAAAAGCAGCTTCATGGATAGACCTAGAGTCTGTCATACAGAGTGAAGTAAGTCAGAAAGAGAAAGACAAATATTGTATGCTAACTCATATATACGGAATCTAAAAATGGTACTGATGAACTCAGTGACAAGAACAAGGACGCAGATGCAGAGAATGGACTGGAGAACTCGAGGATTGAGAGCAGCAGGGGGTGAAAGGGAAGCTGAGAGGAAGCGAGAGAGTAGCACAGACATATATATACTATCAGCTGTAAAATAGCCAGTGGGAAGTTGTTGTATAACAAAGGGAGTTCAACTAGAGGATGGAAGATGCCTTAGAGGACTGGGACGGGGAGGGTGGGGCGGGAGTTGAGGGAGGGAGGGAATACGGGGATATGTGTATAAAAACAGATGATTGAACCTGGTGTGCCCCCCCAAAAAATAATAAAAAAATAAACAAGATCCAAAGATTAGAATGGAGAATACTAGGGGTGATTTTTAGAATCCTGCTTAACACAAAAATATAACTATAAAAAATTCCTCCAAAATAAAGGAAGAATTAAACTTAAAAAAAAACAAAAAAAAAACAGATGATTGAACTTGGTGTACCCCCCCCCCCCAAAATAAAAAAAATTTTAAAAAAAGCAGCTTCAGTAAGCCATTTATAACCTGTTATGGTAATATTCACAGTGAAAGGAAGTTAAGTTTTATTTAAAGTTCATTTTGTTTATACATCATATATTTTTAAAACTATATGATAATTCTTATTTTATATGTTTCATGTCTAATGTTTGGAATTTTTTTAGGTTAATGTAAATTCTTATGGCTTAGAAAGATTCCTATTTGATGCAGCTTACATATTTTATTTAACAGATTGTCCCTTCTAGTTATCCCACGCATCTGGGAATTTGGTGTTCATTGTGTCAGATACAAAGTAGACAGATGAACAGAAAAATTATGTTACATTGCTACATCAAGTTAGTTTCTTTATTGCTGTCTAGAAATTCTGGGCTTATGAGTTATTTTTCATTAGTCCAAACAAAGTCGAGAGCCAAGTTCATTGAGTGGAGAAATCCACAGCTGAATAGCTCTTGTCTTTTAAAAAGTTCTCTAATGCAGAAGCTCTGTTTCTTATTATAACCTTACAAGTGTTTTTCAGAAAGGACATCTTACCTCCCTTTTAATCCTCTATTAGGAGAAATGAGGTTACAGGGAGAAGTGAGAGACTTGGAATAGACAGAAGGAGTAATTTATTTCTTTTGTGCCCACACAGAAATTCTGATTCCATTTCTAATTTCTCATTCCCTTAGTCAGGTGGGAAGGCAGCATGTTTAACCTCTATGGGGAGGAGAGGTTCTTGACATGGTCAGAATCCTCTGTTGAAATGACTTTAACTACCTCTGATGTCTTCCCTGGTAGCAGTACATAATAATCTAAGTAAGACTGAATTTTAAAACAGGTCCTCAAAGTGCATAAAAATATATGTCTTGTTTATTCTTTTCTTCTCTTATTAAAAAGATAAAAATTTTAACAATTTAAACAAATTTTTCCAATTTTAACAATTTGGAAGAGGTATTCTAAGTACTATATATGTTGACACTAAAGGATTAATATTATTTAATACCTTTATAATGTTACTAACTTGGTACTTGACTTGTTAAGAATGTTAATTTCATTGACATATTCTAGTGAAGCATACATGTTTAATGGCTAAAAAGTATAGGAAATCTGAATGTAGTTTTTTTTTAGAAATGACTAATTACGACCATAGAAATTCTATAATTGTCCTATATGTAAAGGTAAAAACATTACTCCTTTTTAAAACCAAAATATAAAAGTTTATTCTGTTTTTTGTTTGTTTTTACACATTTGGCAGTATAGTTTCAGACTTGTAATGAGCAGGACTTGCTGTTTGTGCTCAACTGTTCCTAAATTCCCCTATTAATTTTAACAAACAGTTTTATTCATCTGCTTTTTAAAATATTCTTGCCATCTTGATGTTAAAGTATTTTTGCCATTAGTTCATAAGCCTGAATCTTAGCTAAATGCAAATTCATATTCTTCATAAAAACATGGCAGTTCTGAGATCAAAAGTTATAAACAAACAAAAAGTTTTTTCTATATTTGAATACTTTCATTGAAGAATATGATTTATTTTAAATTTGGTAGATTTTTAAATGATAGCCTATTTGTGTATTGATTTCTATATTTCTCATAAAAGCAATTCTGATATTCTTTTTTACTAAAATTCCACTCTAAATGCATTAAAAAAAGTTATTCTCATTTTTAAGGTAAGTGAACTTTTTTTCTAGTTGTAAACATTTATAGATGAGGAATTTCTCATGGCATATTGTTTTCCTCCCACCTCACACCTGTTTTGAAATATAGATTAAATCGGATTTCTTTGAACTATTATCTAATCATCACTTGGACAGTCAGTCTCGATGGAGCAAAGTAAAAGACAAAGTAGAAAGTGATCCACGTTACAAAGCAGTGGATAGTTCATCAATGAGAGAAGACCTTTTCAAACAGTACATTGAAAAAATAGCCAAGGTAACTTGTGTTTACTCGTATGATGACTGTGGAATACTAAAATTCTTAATTGCATTATAAAGGCGTTTGCTACTGTTCAGGGTTTAGAATTTTTCTTGTTGATATTCCTAATAGAATCTCTAGTAGTTGATTTTGAAATGAGTGTTTAGGTATATATTCTTGGTAAAAACTAGGTTTGAAATTTTGTATTTGGCAAACTGGTTATTCTGTGGCGGCATATTATGATGGAGTTAGTAAGAAGGTTAATGTAATTTTACTTTTACAGAATTTAGACTCAGAAAAAGAAAAGGAGCTTGAAAGGCAAGCCCGCATTGAGGCAAGCCTTCGAGAACGAGAAAGAGAGGTTCAGAAGGCTCGTTCAGAACAAACAAAAGAAATAGATCGAGAGAGAGAACAGCACAAACGAGAAGAAGCTATCCAGAATTTCAAGGCTCTTCTGTCTGATATGGTATGTATTAATCACTCTTTTGCTTTTTTTCTATAAAGTACTGGATATTAGAAATCTATTATATTACCGATTTAATGAACATTTTAATAGTCTTTAAATTGATTCAGATGTAATTTAGCAAGTTACCTATGAAGTATTTTAAAATTTAGTACTTGGTATTAACACCAGTAGAATAGGGAAACCCTAGTTATTTAATATTTTCAGAATTTTGATATTTTGTATATATAAAAATTCATGATCTTTTAGTCTCTAAGCTTTTTAAAAAATTATCCTTGATGAAATCATCTTAAATCATCACACACTTGCATGCCATAGTAATAAACTGTGCTGAACATAATTTAATCTTTTGATGATTTAGGGTCATCATTGTGTACATGTAGATGGTATGGAATGCAGGGCTGGAGGTGTGCTGACCCCTGGGGTTTTTTTTTAAATCCTCTTGTATTCCCAGGGTTGTTGAGGTGTGTAGGGTTCTTTGTTCCTATGGTGAATGCCCCCAGACCACTCTGCTGTTCTCGTTTTTTACCTCTTCTTTTTGTCACTGTTTTTCCTACTGTTTCTTTTCTTTCTTTCAACAAAGTTCTTCTTGTCACTCCTGTTGCTTCTTCTGATTTCTTCCCTTGCTTCTGCTGATCTATTTTCAGTGACCTTCTTCTGTTCTCTGGACAGTTACAGTTGTTTCCTGTTTTCTTTCTCTGCCTCTGCTTCCACCAAGTTCATCCTCTTTATTGCAATCATAGAAATCTTTGTGAAAGGCAAATCTGATGATTTTGTCACTCTCCCTGTTGCTTGAAGAAGGTAAAGGTCCTCCCAACTCTTGGCATTTCCCTACACTTCAAATTCAGTCTCCTTAGCATAATATAAAAACCTGTTCATTCCTTGACTCCCCTGCATTCATATTACCTTATCCTCTTTGGTTTCCTTTCTTGCCTCTTAAGCTGTAGCCTTGCGGAACTTACCTTTAATAAACCATACTTATGTTGGTTGAATGCTACCATTACACATGCCAGTCCCTCCACCTGTGATGGTTTTAAATTTCCTACCACAGTGGCAAACATTGTCGTTTTTGAGGAGCACACTCAGATATCTGTAAGGCTGGTCCTGACAAATCTAGGCAGATTTGATCTCACTATTCCCATTTACCAGGCTTGTGCTCAGCATATGCCTTTGCAAGCACTTACTACATATTAGTGGAGTTATTTGCATATTTGCCTGCCTTCCCTACAAAAAGCAAGCCCTTTGAAGGAAGAGGTACTGTGGTATTTATTTTGTATTCCCAGTGCCAAGCTCAGTGTTCACCTGACATGTTTTTTAGGTGCTTGATAAATATTGGTTAAATAAGTGTTTTTATATTTTTCTTCTTTCTCATTTTTCGGTCTTTTTAGCATCCCATATTTCTTAGCATTGACAGCAGTGTGACTTAACTTGTAATGCCATTACCTTCCATGCAGCATACCTTTCTGCTGGTTGCTGAACCAGCCAGACCTGTCATGTTGTCTGTTATCTTGTCTTCTTAATGATGTTCATTCCTTCTTCTGTGTGGAAATGTTACTTCCAGTATGTAGTTAAGTCCCAATTTGAGCTCAAGAAAAAATTTTTTTTCTGATGAGCTGCTTGTGCTGTAAGACAGTATATTTCTTATTTTATTTATATCCATTTCTACTACTAGACGTTGATAAGATGTTCATTAGAGTGCTTAGGTACTTAAAGTTCTTAGGGACCATGGTTGATAGGAGAAATCTCTTCATCCTTCCCACCTCTGAACGCATACTACATAGCTTAGGTGAGCTCTGGGACGTGAGATTTCTGGCTTAAAGCAGTAGATTGTCAGTGACTGCTTGACTAAGAGAGCCATCAGAAACTTCTTTTATTAAATGTATTTGTTCTTAAACCAAACAAATGAGTCTCTTATTGATGAAATATAAGAAGGTAAGTCTGTTTGGTGATAGATACCATTCTCTATTTTTAGGTACGTTCTTCAGATGTGTCCTGGTCTGATACTCGGAGGACTCTTCGGAAAGATCACCGCTGGGAATCTGGATCCTTGTTGGAAAGAGAGGAGAAAGAGAAGCTTTTTAATGAACACATTGAAGCACTTACCAAAAAGAAAAGGGAGCACTTTAGGCAACTTTTGGATGAAACTTCTGCTGTAAGAGTCTCTTACTTTTCCATTTTGATCTAGATGAATCTTTGTTAATAATTCCCAAAGTAAAACATTGACATGACGTTTCATGTCATTGTCTTTAGACCCATTGCTGGAGTTCAAGGGTTTTATGGCACTTTCTTCTCTGGTTTTTTTGTTAATTTGTTTAAGTAAAATGTTGGTAATACCTTTACTATTTAGAAGTCACTTCCTTTTGCAGTTTTTAAGTTCATATCTGCTCCCTTAGAAATTCCAAATGTCCTTGGCTGTGTGTGATCATTGATGCTTCCTGATGATAGATTTAATAAATTCCTTCTTTTGCTCCATTTTCAATTTGGCCCC
Organism: Hippopotamus amphibius kiboko; assembly: GCF_030028045.1. Lineage (NCBI taxonomy): Eukaryota > Metazoa > Chordata > Mammalia > Artiodactyla > Hippopotamidae > Hippopotamus > Hippopotamus amphibius. The sequence goes on along the minus strand of NC_080186.1, from coordinate 155,733,392 downwards.
TGTGTTTGGCAGTTTGTATACTCTGTTCAGCTTTTGCTCCAATTTGATCTCTTTTTGGTGATGGTTTCTTCAGAAGTTATGATGTTGCCCATGGAGATACAGGGTTTGCAGGTGATTTTCTTAGGTCACCTTGAAAGTATGGCCATGAAAATAACTCTTGTGGCAAGCCAGCAAAAAGAAATTGCATTAAAGCTGCTTCCCTGTCCCTAACTAGTCCAGTTACGCTTGGGCATACAAGAGATTGCAGGTCAGTGTGATATTATGTACCATATGTGCTGCAGTTTGATCCCCTCAGTAAAAGTGAGTTCTATTTATGTTTTTTATTCACTTGTCTTTCAAAGATTACCTTAACATCCACGTGGAAAGAAGTAAAAAAAATCATTAAGGAAGATCCTCGGTGCATTAAGTTCTCCTCCAGTGACAGGGTAAGAAAATATTGTCTGAGATTTACTTTCAGTTTATAAATATTAATTGGGTGCTTAATCAGCAGCACTAGTGTCTTGACTGAAATGAAGTTGATGATTTTAAGTGAATAACTTTTAAGTGTATGAGAAATAAATCTGAATTTTTATATTTTCTTTCTGGTATGATATATTAACAAGACAGCACAAGAGGAACTTTAAAAATTTAATCCTTGGGATTAAGCCTGTGTTTTGGGATCTTCTAAGAGATTTAATGAAGCTGTAGTTGTTATTTATTGTATAGTCAGGTCCCACTACATAGATATATTCAGGCTGGCAGTTGGTACCAGGCTATCAGAATGCTTAACATAACGTGATCTCTAGTTCTTGTACGCTCCAGAGACTTTGGAGTAGTGGAACCTCAGATGTGTGAGGTTTGTAGAAGCCAAACTCTCTTCTGGTACACTCTTAACCCCTATGTAGGAAAAGAGCTCACCAAGGGTCTGAAGTAGTGAATGATGTTAAGGAAAGTGTAGCTTATTCCAGTCCATATGTTCCTTCTTCCCCTCTTTCTCCTGTTCTGGTTGGTTTCTCTAGGTCTAGAGTCCAGAAAGCCCATGATCTAATATTCTTCCCCCTCCTATTCCATTAGGTTGAATTTTAGATGTGTGGATTGTGAAATATATGTGTTTGGAAAAGAGTGGTTAACGGATAGCTGAGAGATCTGGTCTCAGTCTTTAATTTTTCTGATAAAAAGGTCTTTTTTTTTTTTTTTAAAGCTTAGTTTATGCCAGTCTTTGCTGTTATTCCTTTACCAAGCTCACTTACTGAACTAAATGCTCCGTTGAACTTTAAAGTTCTAAGCATTATCTTATAAATTATGTCACATTATTTTTGTGCTTGAAGATATAAATACAGTCTTTAAGAATGCACATTTAACCCTTAATTTCCTTATTTTTAAGAGTGTCTACCACTTGAAGTTGTTATGAAGAGTAAAGGAAATATAAAACCCTCAGCACAGTGTAGCACATATCAAGCCCTCAAGTTTTAGCCACTACTAATATATGGTTTCTCATTCTTGCTGTTTCCCTTAAAAGTGAACGCTGCAGACTTTCCTTTTAAATGAATGTTACGTGAACAAAACGTACCTTTTTGCTTTTTTCTTTCGAATTATTTTATGTCATGATGTGCGGGTTACTAGTTTAATAAATAATTGATACTAATTTTGAAACTAGTGAAATTTTTGCCCCTAATCTTGTTGTCTTTTTTGCAGAAAAAACAAAGAGAGTTCGAAGAATACATCAGAGACAAATACATCACAGCCAAAGCTGACTTCAGGACACTTTTGAAAGAGACCAAATTTATAACATATAGGTGTGTGCAATGAAATGTTTCATGTCGGCAGTCATTGTCTTTACTAGTCCTTACTCTGATGGCCAAAGCATACTTTGCATTCACACACATGTTGACATTAATTTTTAGGCATAAGAAGAAGCCAACTTTTATCAAAGGCTGAATACAGCCCATATCTACCTTATCTTTTTTTTCCTTTTTCTTTTTTTTTTTAAAGAAAGGGCCCAGATGTTAATTCTTATTTTGTGTTACCCACCCATCCAGTTTTTAAACATACTTTTGTTTTTACTTCACTGCTTTTTTTTAGAAGTATTCCCAAAAATATAATTGTATTTCATGAAGAGACTTAAAAAAAAAATCTTTCACTGTCAATTATCTTTGCCTCCTCTGAAGACTATTCAGTGTTCATTCTAAAGCTTGAAATCATCTTATTTAAGCTCAGCAAAAACATTTTTTCTCAGAGGAAAGCAGTTTGCTGGATTCTTTTAAATCACAACTTTAAATTATAAAATCAGAGCTTTAAAACAAGATTTCTCTGTAACATACCCAGTAGTTCCCCACCCCCAATAAGTTATCATTGGGAAGACGATTTTACATTGCTTAACAATCAGTGTGCAGGAAACCATTTTTGTTTCATGCTCCAGCTTTTCTTCTTTTAAGAGAAAAATTTGAAACATCTTAATGAAGGGTATGTGCACGGGAGGATAGATAGTGCTGAGGGTGTGGTTTTTAGGCATTTTGTCATTGGATTTTTTGGTCAGGATCCTTAATGTTTTGCATCAGCTTGGGCTTTTAAATTAGATGTGAAGTAAGACTTCTTTCTACATTTTTATAGTTAATTTAGTGAAAGATGTGAAAGTGAAAGCTTGTGAAAGATGCTGGGATTGGCAGCCCCGCAGACTGAAGTCCTCTGTTCATCCACAGAACAGGTACAGCACGGGCAAGATTTACCCACCCACCCTCAGCCCTGATCTGGAGGGACCACCAGTAGGGGTGGGAGGGTAATTCAGCTTCTGAGGCCCTTTCACTCCTTGGAGTCTTTGCTGAGGCGACTTACAAAGGTGACCACTGCAGTGAAATTTTTCTTAAAAAAAATGGAAACACAATTAGGAACTAGATGGACATTTCCAGCTCATTTCTGAAAGACCTGTGAACAGCAGTCAGTAATTCTTGGACTTCTTTTCTTATTTCAGATCCAAAAAGCTAATCCAAGAATCTGATCAGCACCTGAAAGATGTAGAAAAAATTCTGCAGAACGACAAGCGGTACCTAGTACTAGACTGTGTGCCAGAGGAGAGGCGCAAACTCATTGTGGCCTATGTGGATGACCTGGATCGCCGGGGCCCACCCCCGCCTCCCACGGCATCAGAGCCCACCAGACGGTCAACAAAATAACCGAGTACTCTCCCATAGGGGTGTCTCTTAATTCAAAACGCTTGCATGAGCCAACTTTCAGGTTTTTACATGTATGTGCATTAATCAAACTATTGCAAAACCATCTGATGAACAGAAGGAGAAGCATCCGTGAACAGTTTCTGAACAGAGAACACTTTGGAAATATTTATGCTTTTCTTTGTGTGGCATGACTGACTTACATACTCAAATATAGGCTGTCTCTAGTAAATCTAAAATCTTGAAGCTAAAAAATCATCCTTTTATGAGGTGTGGAAGTCAGTGACTTTTGGTGATGTTCTTTCTAGCAGTGTTATAATACATGCAAGACGTAAGAGCATTTGTGGTTTGACCTTGCAAGATGCAAATACCACAGACTCCAAAAAAACCTAAGTTGGGGTTTGTTTTGTTTTGATTTTGTTTTTTAAAGCGGGTAAAAGAAAAAACACTGAAAATTGAATTCTTATCTTCCAGAGGCTCAGATTATTATAATGGACATACTTTTACCTTTGTCTCTAAAGAACACTTTAGTTTTATTTGTTCACTTATGTGCTTTGATTATCCCCTTTGAATTATAGTCCAGGTCTTGTTTAGCCTAAGAGAAGATTTATTTAGTAATTTCTTCTCAGGTATGGAACCACGGTCATAACTAACATGTTGGCCAGAATAGGACTGCTGGTTAAACACATGTTATCTACCATTAAGTGATCTTTATCAATATTCTGGATTAGACAACAAATTACCTTTCTTGGGTGTTTCCTGTAAACTATACTCCTGTTTGAATGTTAAATTTTTGTTTCTAAAGTTTAATTTTAAGATGTTTGAATGTTCAGTTTATGTATTTGAACTACAATAAACCAACCCTTTTATATATGTGGATTGTGTATGATTATTGTATAAATACTTATAAATACTTTTAAATCTGTTCTTAAAAGCAGCAGCAAATGTAATTTGGCACGAAGAAAGTTTAAATCTTGGATATCACATCATTTTAAAAGCCTTGGATATGATAAATACATCACAAAAGGAAAGGAATTTGTGAAGAACCATTTTGGTGCTCAGTCTCTTAGCAATATCTTATTACTTCATAGCAAGAAGATGCTGGTTTTTGTCTGTCTCTTGTTTTTGTCTTTTATGTTAACATATTGATGATGAATGCCTTTTTGGACTCCTTTCAGTGTGTCATGCACATCATACCATGAAACTTACCTTTGATTCCCAATTGCTCTTTCTAGCTTTACCTCCCCAGGTTAAAAAGATTCCTCTGTTTCATTCCTTCATGGATTTCTAGTTTGAATTACCACATAAATAAAATGTTTAAGAAAAATATATGTTAATGGGATAATCTGTTTTCCCTATTAATCTCATACCTGCTATGATTGCAACAAAACTTTAAAAAAAGGGACTATGGTAGATCCATATTTGTTGTATGCATACAGACCCAGACACGCATCACACACATACAAAAATACAGTCACACCTCTGGGACTCTGCTTAGCTTAAATATATTAAGCACCATAGAACTTATGTGAATTCTATATGTAGAAACCTGGAATGGATTATCTAAGGTCTTAACCTATAAAATTGGCAGTTAACAGGATTTTTTTCATAAATCCATTAAGGATTTTGAAATCTGTCAGAAGTGAAATTGAAAATGTGTGCCAAAAGGAGCACAACTATTATAGAAACAGCACTGTCCTACAAAGGTGAAGTTTCTAGATGCTTTATTTTATTATTCTGGATTCCACGTAGTGCTAGCCTAGTCACTATGTTCTGTTTCTCACCACAGAAAAATGTGAAGAAAATGGTTTGGTGTTACCTATTTTAATTTCCTACTTTGCCGTAAAGTATCTGGGATTAATTTTTCACATAAGGTGTAAATCAAACTTTTCTATGTAGATTTCTTTAAGGCAGCAAGTCAGCACTTTGTATATTAGGTGTTTTGCTTTTTTTTTTTTTAATGGAAGTGTAGCTAATTTACAGTGTTGTGTTAGTTTCAGGTTACAGCAGTATGATTCAGTTATACATACATAGGTTATTACAAGATGCTGAGTATAGTTCCCTGTGCTAGGCAGTAGGTCCTTGTTTATATAGTAGTGTGTGTATGTTAATCCCAAACTCCTAATTTATCCCTCCCCCCACCCCCATCCCATTAGGTTCTTAATGACAGAGTCATTGTAATTACATTGTGTTTCAGTATCTTCATTGTGACTTGGTGCTTATCAGCAAGCTCTTTAAAAATATGTGGTTCATTGTGCCCTGATACCTGTGCCAGTGGTAAGGTGTGACCCCCCGCCCCGTAAAGCCCTCTTACGCAGTGATGATTTCAAAAGCAGCATTCAAGACAAAGACAGCTTTAAGTCTCCAAAACTATCTGAAGTAAAACATAATTGTTTTTATTTGTTTACAAGTTAAAATACCAGACAGTGAAAGCTTACATCTTGCATTTACTATAAATAACATAAAAATCTTTAATTCAAATAGCTCATCACAGCTTTAAAGGTAATCCCGTTACGTAACTATTGTCTTACAAGACAGTATTCTATGTACTTGGGTTAATTGTACTTTATGTGTGCTTGTGAGCCTTAAAATGAAATGTTATGAACCAAGGCAAAAAGCCATACCTTTTGTTAAAAAAGCAAATCGTCCTTTATAAAAGAACAAACCAAAAAAGCCCCACAGAATGTACATTAAAAAAAAAAATTCCATCCACAGCATATTTTTATATCTTCTCCATTGCTTGCCCTAAATGCAGTTTTTTCTTTTTCAGAGAGGACCCCTCAGTGAAAATATCCCAGAATTCCATTACAGAGTAACCAAAAATCATGGATAGATGTCTTTATTATTATGTTTAATAGGGGAATAAATGTATCATAATCATTATGTTTTATTGGGTATGCTTTACCATGCTATAAATTGAACTGTTACTGCCTTTTACTCAAATTATACTGATAATATGTTTGGGAACACAAAATTTAATTTCATTGCTTTTCTTTCTGCATTGTCTTGTTTTCTATTAGCCAAATTTTGTCTGTGTCCATTGAATTTTCTGTTTTCCACCATGCTAATTTCTCTCTCCCACCCTCTCTTCCTCTCTCCCTCCCCCCCCTCCCCCCCCCCCCCCCCCCCGTTACTCTTGATCATCTTTGTAACTTAAAAACCCTGAGGTATTTTAAAAGTTGGGCAGGGTTCAAGTTCAATGTTATGGCTATGTTTAATGCTCATTTAAGAAGAAAGATCATCTTTATATTTGAGGGTTACTTTCACTAATTAATACCTTTATCATTAACCATAGCTTATAGTTTGTCTTAGGAGAGAGGGAGAAACATTGATTTCAGCTTGCGGAAGATTGTCTTCTGCTACTGTTTTGGAACAGGAGTTAATCAGGAAGAGAAAGAAGGGTGGTTTTTAAGTTCTTCAAATCAGAATGTAGAATATCAGGATAAGCAGCTAAAATCCCCAGACTTAGAAACTGAAGACTCACTGAGGTGCTTTAAAAAGATCAATGAAGCAGATTTTAGTATAAGGCAAAGCTGAATTTACTTAAACTTCGTCAAAATAAGCCACGGTTTGAAATTAGCCCAGAACTGGAATAAGGTGATGTTCCTTATCCTACAACCTTCAGTCATAGAAATTCTGTATGGGTTTTCATCAAGCAAATTAACATTTCTTAAGCAAATGAAGATAACTCATTAAAATGTATGTGTTAAAGAGAAATTACTTAAGTAGAAGTAGATTTTGAGCTCTGGTTGTGTGAAATAAGTTTTGAGAGGTGAAGTTAGAGTTAGCAGGTTCAGGAAGAAACTAAAGGTAAAGAGATTGAGCCTTTGGCAGATAAGCTCTACTCCAGCCAGTACACAGCTGGTTGTAAGGACTACCCAATAAAACAGCCATTGCGGACAAGGGACAGAATAGCTGGCCTTTCTAATAACTTGTGACAGAAACATCTTCATGTAACACAGTTAATTCTTTGGACAGCCAGGTTATAACACAGTTATTATTTCTAATATGATGTCCTACTTACCAAATTGCACATTTTGAAAATGTAGACTGCGAAGTATTTTTGTAATTCCTAATGGTAATTTTATTATGTTTCGTATGGCAAAGTCAACAGTATTGATAAGCAGCATTACAAATTAATAACAGTAATCACAATTTGTTTTGCTTTGAAACTATTTATCACAATCTGTCTCTTGATCTTCGTGTTCCCAGGGGATCGGGTCATTGTCCTGTACACAAGGGACCGTGTCTCTCTCATGCCAAAACTGCTCTACATCGGGGAGGATGGGAATCTCTGCCTTCTCAGTTTTCTCTTTGCTGGAGGAGGGAGAGCCAGTTTTCTCTTTCTCTGATATGGATGATGGGGATTCTGGAGATGGAATATTGTCACGAAGGACCTGTAAGTTACCAGCTGGTGTTTCCTGAGACTCTGAAGCAGTTGGATGTTTTTTGGGTATCATCCATTTCCATAACCCTTTCAAGCCTTCCTTGAACTCTTCTGACATCACTAGAAAAATGAGAGGATTTGCTGAAGAGATGGAAAACATCAGGACTTGAGACAGGGCTATGAAACCCTGTGGTGGGGCCGGGCCTCCAGCCTTCAGGTGCCACACCCACAGCCACGCTATCCACTCGGGGAGCCACAGAACAGCAGAGGTGATGGCAATGCTCAGCAACGTCACGGTGAGTTGCTTTGAGCGCATCTGGTTTCTAAGATTTTGAGTCTTAGTTCCCCGTTTCTGACATTGGCTGTAAGCTCTCCAGAAATAAAAGCTGGCAAAGAGTAATGGCAGGCAAAATACCAGGAGAGGGTAGAGCTTACCAAACGTTGACATGAACTCTTCGGCCACAGCAGGTACATCCATGAGGCACATTTCCACACCTGCGTGATGCCTGGTGGTGCTGAAGAACCATTCTGGCAGGGGTAGCAGGCTAGCCACAGCCCAGATGGCTGCCAGCACGGACCAGATGGTGCAGTTGTGGATACTCACTTGCTTGGCTGGGTCACAGGCATACATGAAGCATACTTTGGCCACTGCAACAATTGTCAGGCTCTTGGCTGCCATGCACGTGTGGGTGAACCAGTCAGAGGACTTGCAGACAAACCAGCCTAGATCCCAAACGACTCTGGAGTATGCTGTAGCTCGGACGGGGGCAGAAAACATCAGGAGAGAGAGATCAGCCAGGCTGAGGTTCAGAATCAGGGAGTGGATCATGGATGGCTTTCCTTTCCAAGCACTGCGGAGGAGGATGCCAATCACACACAGATTCCCCACGAAGCCCACCAGGCAGACGGCCACCAAGAGAGCAGGGATTATGGTCCTCCAGTCCTTGGAGTCAGAGGGCAGGTACCCGCCGGCAAAGTGGAGGTGAGCAAAGGACACGTTCATGGTGCTGGAGTTGGAATCTGCCAAGGCAGCTGTCATCATCCCCCTTTCCATCCAGCTCCTGCTTGCAGAAGGTGGCTCCTTTTTGTCTTTCTGCCTTGGCTCTTTTGCTTCGGAGATAAATACGTCATCGTCAGTGTCAAATGACACCTCTGGACCCTCCCCTTGCTTATTTCCTGAGAGCAGATTGTGAAGGAAGGTTGGCTGCTAAGCTCTTCTCTGCTGTGCGTGTTATTCCTTGACTTCACTGAGTGACAAGCAGCGGGAGAGCATGGTTGCTGCTTATTAGCAAGTCTAGTATCAAATTGTCAGCCCTGCAGAGTAAAAAGCCCCCAATATACCCATCGATGATAAATGAGAACATGCATGTAAGTGAGTTATGCTCCTGGGGGCTCACTAGAGCCAGTCAAGGCAATTATTTTCAACTAGCTGTCTCTAAAGCTAGACCTCTGTTTGTAATACAGTAAACACCACATCTGAATAACCGAGTCCTTTAAACTTAAGCACGTATCAGAATCGCCTGCATGGTTTGATCCAGCAGGTCTGGGGTAGGGCCCCAAAATGTGCACTTCTAACAAGTTCCCAGGGGGTGCTGATGATGCGGGTTGGGGGGGGGCCACACTATTTTAAAGGAAGAACCAACACTGCTTTCCCCCTCCCCGCGAATAGGGATGAGCTTCCTCTTCTTTTACCAACTCTCACCATCACTTCAGCCCCATCAACACCTGGCTGAGATCAAACACACTGAGCTGAATAATGAAAAAACACTGCTGGTAAGAAGTCCTATTTAAAAAATCTAATTACGGATTACTCTAAGTTTAATCTATTGTGAATTTTTTAGAGGTGATTTTGGAGCACTGTATTAGAACGAGTTTACATACAAATAAGACTTTTAAACAAGTGATGGTGATTAAAGCAACTAGATGATGAATTAGGCTTCTTTTCAGAGAGAATTCCTAAAGGATTTACTGAGGCAAGTGAAGTAAAAGAAAAATGATGTCTATGCGAAGGAATTTAAGAATTTTAAAGCGAATGACATTTTAAAGCTGGGAAAAGAAAAAATTCTTGGATAAAATGATTCTAGAGCAAGTTTTGAAATTTTATAATGGGCAGTGAAAAGATACTCTGGAGGAGATCAGAGGAGCTGGAATTGTTCAGGGAGAAGGGTTGTGGAATTGAAAGGGTTTTGTGTCCTACTCTGTGCTGAATCAGAAATGCTTAGTGTGGAAAGTGCGCTGAGCTTGGAGTCTGAACTCTGGGCTCTGGTACTAACTCTGCTTTCACCAGCTTTTCTCTGGAAACTAAGGATGACATTTAAAATCCCCCCAGGGACTTCCTAGGTGGCGCAGTGGTTAAGAATACACCTGCCAATGCAGGGCACACAGGTTTGATCCCTGCCCCAGGAAGATACCACATGCCGTGGAGCAACTAAGCCCATGTGCCACAACTATTGAGCCTGTGCTCTAGAGCCTGTGAGCCACAACTATTGAGCCCATGTGCCACAAATACTGAAGCCCATGCACCTAGAGTTCATGCTCTGCAACAAGAGAGGCCACCACAGTGAGGAGCCTGGTGCACCACAATGAAGAGTAGCCCCCGCTCACTGCAACTAGAGAAAGCCCGTGTGCAGCAACGAAGACCCAGCACAGCCAATAAAATAAACAAACAAACAAATAAATAAATTTATTAAAAGAAAAAATCTCCCCAAAACCCAGAACTCAACAAGTAAGTGCTGACTCAATAAAAACGTACTTAATATTAGGAAAGCTGTCAGGGTGCTGAATTACCTTTTCTGTTTTCTTCCCCTTTCCCTGTAGGAAGTAGTTGTATCTATGAAATATCGTGTCCCAGCAATTTACAGTAACCCCCAGCTAGTGCTGTGGACAATGAAATATCTTTAAGCTTCAATAGCACCACCTTTGGGGGTGAAGAGGCCCACGCTATCTTATGGGAAGGCAAATGGTTGGTGGGTGTACTATGTTCAGGACCAGAAAACAAATACTACTTTACATTATGGCTTATAAACTTGGCGTGCTCAAGGCTCCTGAAGATACAGAAGACAAAAAGCTAAAGGAGTTCAAGGAGGCTTTAACAGCATGGAAGTTTGATTCTAACTTTTTGTTTAGAAATAATTGCAAACTTATAGGGAAAAAAAAAGCAAGAATAGTACAAAGACTTATCCTATACACTTCATGTTGATTTTCTAATTATTAATATTTTACCACATTTTTATGCATACTCTACACGCACACGTGCACATATATATACACACATAAACATACATATTATTTTCTGAACCATTTGAGGATTGGAAATGAGTTTTTAGTTTTCTTCCTGGATTATCATTAGATATAAAGATCAAAATGAGTCCATGTGCTTGTAGCAAAGAGGAATTCTCTCCTTTGACAACCCTCATTACCCAATCCAAGTTTCTGTTTGTCTTTTGATATATCAGCACTTGTGCATCTAGGTATTTGATAAATGTAATATGTAGCTCGTATCTGCTTTTTCTTTGTTTCAACATCATTTCCATTTAAAGGATATGTGTAACTTAGCCAACCTAAAAGAAGAATTACGTCATATGCATTTTTATTTATATTATGAATTCAAGTTATTTTGATCTTTCTTGATAACATTCACTTAAAATACAGGATTAAATTGCATGCATGGGGGACATTTGTCAGGTTTCCTTATTTTTATTTATTTTGGGGAGTTGCCTAGTATGTGAACCCCTTTCTTATTTGATAGAAGGGATCCTGGGGAGAAATAATATAGGTGAGGTGGATGGATAAGTACAATACAGAAAAAAATTGAGAGTATTTTGGGATGAAAACTGGAAAAAAACCCTATGCCCACCCCAAAAGGCTGGAAACAACTCAACCATCCATCAGTTGGTGAATGGATAAAGAAACAGCTGTATTCATACAATGGACTTCTATTTAGCAATATAAAGTTATAAATGCTACAACATGGAGGAAATTCACAAGTACCACACCAAGTGAAAGAAGCCAGAGACAAAGCTGACATACTGTGAGATTCCATTTATATGAAATGTCCAGAAAAGGCAAATATGTAGAGATGGAAAGTAGAAGAGTGGTTTCCTAGGGTGGGAAATGGAAGTGATTGCAAATGGGCACAAAGGACTTTTTTGGGGTGAGGAAATTGTTCTCAGTTGGGATTATGGGGATGGTTATACAACTCTGTAAATGTACTGAAAACCTTGGATTGTACATTGAAAATGAGAGAATTTTATGGTATGTAAATCATACTTCAATAAAACTGTTTTGTCTGTTTTTTTAAAGAGTTATTTGGGATGGAGAAAAAGTAAAGAGCAGATGTGTTTGCACTTAGAATGCTGAGTAGCCTCCAATATGAGGGGATATTCCATTCTGAAACTGTGATTATATATATATATATATATACAGAGCCAGGGAGAGATTGTGACCTAGAAGGACCAAGCCAAAGGACAGTACTAAGTGGGAAAGGGCAGTGGGGAGAAGGGAGACCCAGAATGCTGGGATTCAGAACTTCAGAACTTGCTGCCCCTGTTGCCTGGCTTCTCCAGCTTGGAAATGGGCTTTCATCATAGCCTTCTCTCTCTTCTTCCATACTCCTGCTAAGACACTAGCAACAGGACAGCCATTATACCCAATATCTCAGCTGGGTTCCAGGCTACTTTTCCTTTTCCTGACAGGGACGCCACCCACAGCGGTCTGAGCCATAGACATCCTTTTATTTATTTCTTTTTTAATTTTAAGTTACAAGGGACCTCAGCCAGCTTAATCCTCAAAAGAACCCAGGCAAAGCAAATTAGTGGCCAAGACTGTAATAGGCTTCTGATAAAAGCAGAACTAGGTGTGAGCTCTTACTAGGACTAGGTAAAGTTTATCCTATAGCTCAGTTCCAGGGGAGGGGGAATAATAAAAACAACCATTTACTGAGTGAGTCCTCAGTGCCAACCTGTGCTAAGCATTCTAAGCCCTGAACCTTCACAACAGCTCCTGGAGATACTATTACCATCCCCTTCCTACAGATGATGACCCTCGGGCATAAAGAGGTGCCGAACTCGCCTGTGGGAATGTAGATCACACAGCTAGTAGATGAGAGAGTCGGGATAGAGACACACAGGGGTTTGACCCCCGAGTCGGGGTTCCAGAGCTGGTGTTTGTAAGCTGTATGCTATCCTGCCCCACTAAGGATGTTCTTACTCACTGTTCTCTAAACACTGCAATTGTGAAACTGGTATAGGTCACTTCAACAAGTATTGAGCCCTTCGGCACTGGGCTCACGTATTTTTCTTTTCTTCTTTTCTGGCAACCTGGAATCATGAATCTAGGACAGAGCTGAGGACCTGATAGACCTAGGTCTAGGCAGCAAGTTGGGAATCTGGAATACTCTGGGTCTAAGAGGGAGCTGGGTGCTTCTGATACCTGAGACCAAAAGAGGAGTTGGGTATATGGGATCCCTGGGTCTAGAGTGGGAGCTGGCTGTTTGGGATCCCTCCGTCCTAGACTGGGGGTGGGTAGCTTGGGCCCCCTAGTCCTAAATGGGAATTGGAGGCCTGGGTGATGCCTGGGTCCAGGAGAAGTTGAGGGCCTATGATCAGAGCTGTTTATGTGAAGCAGGTGTGGGGTTTGGAATTAGAGTCTGGGATCCCTTGGTCCTAAGAGGGAACCAAAGGCCCTAGACCCTTGAGTTCTGGAGGGGAGCTGTTCCACGAAGCCTGGAAGAGAAGTGGGGGCTCTAAATCCCTCGGTGGAGAGAGAAGAAGGGGTTTAGGGGATCCCTAGGTTTCCTCTTGCTCTCAGGCCACCGCACCCTGGAAACATCTGTCTCCAAGGCCTCAAGCAGGCACATGCCTGGCTCACCAGCCAGGCTCCTGGGGGGCTAACCCAGACCTCACATATTTTTCTTTCAGTGAATATTTGCTGAGCCACTCCCTCTGGGCTGAATACAGTGCCAGCCCCTGGGAATCCACTGTGGCAGAAGAGTCCCTTTTCTCGAGGAGCTACCTTGTAGTCGGAGAGGTGAACAAGCAAGTTGCAATTGACGGTGCTGCGAGATACAGGCCGACGATGCCTGCAGGAGGGGGCCCTGGAGCAAATACGCCAGGAAACAGCTGCTCCTCATCAAAAGAAGTTAGCATGGCTGGCTTTTGGGGTCTAAGAGTAACTCCTTCCACCTGTGGGTTTTCAGGTTCTGAAGGCTGCAGGCGAAGCTCTGGAAGGAGCAGAGTGCGTGAGGCGGGGCTTCTTGACCAGCTGCATTTTGTTGGCTTGCAGCGCATGCTCAGTTCTGTCTCCGTGGGCAGTAGAGAACTCAGCCCGCATATATGTGGTTTCCTCACCACCCCGCGCTCCCACCCCCAAGGTCAGTAAACAGCCATAATACATGGTTGGCAGTTCCTTCTTTGACGATGGCCTTGCTTTGCTGAGGCTTCCTTTCTCCAGTCCTCTGACAGTGCTCCTTTTTTGGGCCACCGTTCCTTGTTTTTGTGGAGCATCTTTTGCTATGGGGCCTTCCTGAATGGCGTGTGCCATTATTTCATGTCTGGCGTCTTGGAGCGTCGTTCCAAGCTGCGGGTGCAAAGCTGAGTGACCCTCGATATCTAAGGTAAGTGTTGGGTAGGTTTGGCTGGGTCCGAGTGGCCGTTCCTACAAGACAGCACCTCCCCTCTCCCTCCTGCTTCTGCTGTTGGTTAGGTGGCTCCTAAGTCCACCGCGTGGAAGATGATGGAAGTAAATGGGTTGTGCTGGTAGTTGCAAAGCGGGCATCAAGTCTGGAAACGTAGATAATTATGTTATTCAGCATCATATCCATTTATTATGTGTTGACACACGTTTCCAGACTGGATGGCCATCCTGTATGTCTCACGTTCCACAGACTGGGAGTCAGGAGATCTGAAACCTTCCCTACAAAATGAGACTGTTAGATCTGCAAGGGACCCTTTTGGATTGTCTGTGTCACAACTTCATTTTCCAGATGGGCAGGCAGATGCTCGGAAAGTGTAAGTGACCTATTCTAGGTCACTTGGTTCCTTGGTAGCAGGGCACCAGCTGGGATCCAGGAATCTCAGCTGCTAGGTGGATGCTTTTTGTTCTTCATACAAAGTTTTGGACTTTTTCCTGCTGGGTTTTTTGCCTTTGTTAATAACTTGTGTTTTGACTTTATGGAGGATAAATTTTAGATGTAGATGTGAAGGCTCTTTGGAAAGCAAGAGGATGGTGAGGACATAAGCAGTTAGCTGCATTGTGCCAGCTTAAGTAGAACTTAAACTTTCTTGCAAAAAACAAATTTCTAGTCCTGTCAAAACACAGCTGTGGTTGAATGATGTATTGATATTTTCATCTGTTTTTTTTTTTCCTTTGTGAGAGTTTGCTTTTTACATTGTTAGAATGCAAATTGTAATTGCAGCTCTGATTTTTGTTGTAATGTAATGAGAGGCCCTGATTGTCCATAATGACCCTAGAGAGAACTGTCTCGGGTTGATTTCACCACAGTAAAGATGACAGTCTGCTTTTTGTAGAGGTTATAGTCCTAGGAGAACAGCAAATAAAGGACTAATATATATATATGGGCCCAGAATGGTTAAAATCATGCTTTGGGTTCAATGAACGCATCCCTGGCTACAGCTTTTTGTTTTGTAAGGTATGGTTTGCTGTGGCTTCTTACTGAATGACATGTCCCATCATTTAGAGGAAAATCTAGTTGTTAAAAAAAAAAAAGAATCAAAAATGTATTGCTGGGACTTCCTAGGTGGCGCAGTGGTTAAGAATCTGCCTGCCAATGCAGGCGACATGGGTTTGATCCCTGCCCCAGGAAGATCCCACATGCCTCAGAGCAGCTAAGCCTGTGCACCGCAACTATTGAGCGTATGCTCTAGAGCCTGTGAGCCACAACTATTGAGCCCATGTGCCACAACTACTGAAGCCCACGTGCCTAGAGCCTGTGTGCTCCGCAACAAGAGAAGCCACAGCAATGAGGAGCCTGTGCACCACAATGAAGAGTAGCCCCTGCTCACCGCAACTAGAGAAAGCCCGCGTGCAGCAACGAAGACCCAACACAGCCAATAAATAAATAAATTTATTTAAAAAAAAATTTATTGCCACATCCACCTTGTACAGTGAATTTTTTTCACACTCTTCTTTTTAAAAAAGTTTTATTGAGATAATTCACATACCATACGCTTCACTCATTGAATGTACAATTCAGTGGTTTTTGGTGTGTTTTCATATTCTTGCCCATCCTAAGTGGCTAGTGTAGATGTGGTGCTCTCTTCAACACAGCTTAGAGCTGTTTCCATGACTACTGAATGCAGCAGGTGGTGTGGCATCATTGCACACATCTCAGACATCGCAGGACTAGATGGGCTGGGGAGGGAATGCACTGTGTGATCCCACGCTAACCCAGTTTCTTGGGGGCCTGTTAGAAAGGAGGGTACACCGCCAACCCTGAGTCCCCAACTTTGCCCTCCTTTTTAAAATGGAAGAGGCAGCTCTTGTGTCTGTAGGTTTTGCCCTTTGTGTTTACTCTTGGGACGAAAAAAACTTTAAAAAATTAAAAAAAAATCCTCAATACGAAATATACTCCAAATCTTGGAAAGAAAAGATGTTTGGATGGAGGGGAAGGAAGGGTTGAATTTGGCTTCAAATGTTTCAACCTCGATACGAAACATTTGTGAATCAGATTTTCTGCTGAGTGCATTAAAACAGAAAATTTTAACACTTTTCAGTCCCTCACAAATCCTTGTTGAAAGTTGAGGAAATTCTTCTAAAAGTTTAAAACTTTTCCACGTTATGCATTATTTTACCCCCTTGTTCAGTGGTTGTAATTGAGAAGTTGAAATATGCAAGTTTGAGTTATTCTTGTAATGTCTGTAATGTTTACCTTGAAAAAAATTTTTAATGTTAGGTAAAAGAGGTGATAATATCATCATTTTGTAGAAGAAACTGAAGAACCCCAGAGGTTTTGACTTGGGGGGCTTGTTAGCTACTGAACTGAGAGAGACCCTGGGTTCCCGATTCTGGTTCCAGTTCTTCCCACCAGATCGGGCTCCCAATGGGACATCAGTATATTGAGAGATGTTTTCAGGTGTTCTGTATTAGTTTCCTGTTGCTACTGTTGAAATTACCATGCATTTACCAGCTTGAAACAACCACATATGCAATAGTCCTGGAGATTGAGAGTCCTGAAATAAAGGTCACAGCTGAGCTGCATTCTTTCTGGAGGCTTTAGGGGAGAATCCATTTCCTTGTCTTTTCCAGCTTCTGCAAAGCGAGCAGCATAGTATCTTCACCTGCCTCTCTCTCCCTCTCTCTCCCCCTCTCCCCCCCTCTCCTCCCTCTCCCCCCTCCCTCTTTCTCTCTCTCTCCTCCTCCTTCCCTCCCTAACTTCTGCTTTCATCATCACGTCTCCTTCTCTGACTCTGGCTTCTGACCCTACCGCCTCCTCCTTACATAAAGAACTTTTGTCATTACATTGGTCCCACCAAATAATCCAGGATAACTTCTCCATCTCCAAATCCTTACCTTCATCACATCTGCAAAGTTCCTTTGGTCACGTAAGATAAATATTCACAGGTTCCTGGGATTAGGAATAGACATCTTTTGGGAAGTTATTATTCTGTCTTCCATGTATTCTAAAAAAGTTTGTGGTAGTAAATTTGGGATATGCTGGACTAAAAAAGTTAAATAGGACTTATCTGCACTTTAAGAAATGATAACCAAAGCTTACATTTGTTGAGACTTTAGTATTTGTGAAGCACTTTGCTAAATTTTACAGTATTATCACATTTCATTCTTATAACAATACTGAGGAGTTCTGTTATTCCCATCTATTAAATGAAGAAACAAGTTCAAAATTAACTTGCTCAAGGTCACACTGCTAATAAGTGGCAGAGCTGGGTTTCAAACTTGGATCTATTTGATGTTAGAACATGAGTCTTGGAGATTCATAATGGCAGTATTCCAATATGAAAGGCAAGGGGGTTTAGGATGCAGAAGTTTCCAGATTAATTCAGCCAGGATCGTAGCATCTTACCAGGCTAGTGTTCTTCAGAACACTTTGTGAGACGATAACCTTGGTGGCCTTTATATCAATGTTATCCGATAGAACTGTGTGTGGCGATGGGGATGTTCTGTATCTGTGCTGTCCAATAGGGGGGCCACTAGTCACATATGGCTATTGAGCACTTGAAGTGAGGTTAGGACAACTGAGGGACTGAAGTTTAAATTTTATTTGATTTAAATTATTTAAGTAGAAATAATCACATGGCTTCCACATTGGACAGCCCAGCTTTTTATTCTTCTGTAGCTGATGTTTAAGTTTAGCCCAGGCCCATGTAGTTACTTTACTTTTGAGCATAATACTCTATTTGACATTTCCTTGTCAGGATGTCCCTGGCGGTCCAGTGGTTAGGACTCCGTGCTTTCACGGCCAAGGGTGCAGGTTCAATCCGTGGTTGGGAAACTAAGATCCCACAGCCGTGTGGCATGGCTGGAAAAAAAAAAAAAAAAGACAATTGGTATCAAATGTCTTTTGAAGAATTGTTATTGAAAGCTTCAGGAAATACTTCTGAAAAGGATGTGCCTTTGTGGTGGGAGATACTAGTAAAACAGGATTTCAGGTGTCATGGGCAGAGCCAATGGGAATTTGTAGACCACTGAGTCCTAGTCTTTGATGGAACGATCTGGGGTGTTGGTTAGCTGACAGTCTCCCCTAAAGATGGATGTCCTAGTGAAGGAACTTGTCAGTCATTCAACAAAAGCTATGAAGATAATCTAGAAATTGTGGGAGAATCAAGGAAATAGGAAGGGCCTGTCAAGTCTTTGAAGCAACTCTGGGGAAACAGCATGCACTTTGGTGAAAAGATCGTCTGTAATGTTACATAAGACTATATCATTGGAAATGTTGTAAAGAAAGTACCAAGTTAATGTTATGGCCAATGGTGTCCATACTTCCTTTAGCCGTGGAAAACATTTTTCAGATGAAATCGTAGGCAGAAGTCCAATAACTGTGACAGATAAGAGGAGAGTGTCCTGTGTGAAGCAAGTGTTGGGTGGAACCATGGTCCTGTTTTCTGAGGTCCCCCTCATTTACTGCTGTGGCTCTTGAGGTACCTCCCTGAAACGCTAGGGGATGTAAGTCACAGAGTCTAGAAAAGAGTTTAAAAGCTAAAAGGCAGGGGTGTTCCTGGGTTTCTGAGGGAAGACTACATGGTAAAGGTGAGATGTGATACTTCCCAGATATCTCTACATACATATTTTCAAATACATTTTATACACATATAGAATTTTGAAAGGATAGGGCTAGATGCCATTGTAAATTTGCTTTGTCTTTTTATATTATGTCATAAGTAACTCTCTGTGTTATCACCTGATCTGCATCTTTAAAATGGTGGTTGAGCATTCTTTTTTATGCTTGTATGGGATAGAGCATAGGTCGGGGGGAGAGAGGTGTCCTTAGGATCTCATGTCACAGATCTGAGCCAGGCCCTTCCTGACATTTTTGGGTATATTCTTTAGTCAGAACCAGCCACTTATTTTTTAGAAAGAGCTATCCTTGTGCATAAATGTCAAATGACCCTGGAGATCATTGAATTGGCTTTAAATCTTGCCCCTGTCATTTGCATTTCCTTTATTATGTGGGCATAGGGATTACGTGGATAATTGAGTCAGGTTGAGTTCTTCATGTCATCTATTTCAAGGTCTTGTCCCACCCAATTGAGCGTTCCATTGTGTGAAGTAACAGATTCAAGTTTACGTGGCCAGTGAGTGATAGGCCTGGAAATTGAACCCAGGTAGTCTGGCTTTGGCATTTCAACTTCACTGCATTAGCCTGTCTCCAAAATAGGCTTTCTTAGCAATAACTCGCAGGAGGTGATGAAGTATCAAAGGGAGGTCCCTGGTGAATGGGACAGATGTAACAAACACTGTCTCTCTTTCTCATATGAAGTGGTTATTTCTCATCGTATTGACCAGAACCTGGATGTCTCCTCACTGGGTCCCCGCTCAACAGCAGCCTTGCTTTACTGTAAAAATAACACAGTGGTTTGGTGAATACCCTTCCACATATGTCTTTATCCAAATTTACAAATAATGTACATGAGTGTGATTTTTAAATGGGATCCACCATAAATACTAGGTTTCATTATGCAGGAATCCACTCTTTCTTACTATATGCAATACCGTTGCTTAAGAGATTTTTTTGCCTGAGGTGTGTGTGTGGAGGTGACCTATGGGGAAGAAAAGGCAGAGCTCTGTTCAAGGTGCAATTAATAAATATTATAAAATGCCCAATAATAACTTGGCTTTAGAATTAATATTCAATCTACTTCTTGGAATCAGACAAGTTCCTAATTTTCTTGTCTTTCATAATCAAACACGGTTGATTGTCATAAAGCCTCTACTACGGCCAAATAGTTTTCATTTTTATTTTGTTTTGGCCTAGTTAATCATGGCTATTGCTGTATCACTTGTGTTCTGTTTGAGACTTACGCTGCTGTTCACCACCTGCAATTTAATTTTTCCAATTCCCATCCGTTTTTAATAATATGTTCATGTAATCACACAGTTCCACAACTCTACCACTCCTGCTGCCTAATCTGCTCTGCTGATGGGCAGGCAGTGCCCCCTGTGGACAGCTCAGAACACTATTCAGCTGATGGAGAAAAGAATGGATGCGGTGTTTGTTCTAGGGTAGTTTTTTCTTTTTTCTTTTTTTCCCCATTTACAGCAACATGGATGGACCTAGAGATTATTATACTAAGTGAAGTAAGCCAGAGAAAGACAAATATCATATATCGCTTATATGTGGAATCTAAAAAAAAAAAGATACAAATGAACTTATTTACAAAACAGAAATAGACCCACAGACATAGAAAACAAACTTATGGATACCAAAGGGGAAAGTGGGGGTGGGGTAAAGGAGTTTGGAATTAACATATACACACTATTATACATGGAATAGCTAACCAACAAGGACCTGCTGTATAGCACAGGGGACTGTACTCAATATTTTGTAATAACCTATAAGGGAGAAGAATCTAGAAAAGAATATATATGTAAAATATATATCTGAATCACTTTGCTGTACACCGAAAACCAACACAACATTGTAATCAACTATACTTCAATAAAAAAAATAAATAAAGGTAGTTTGTGGGCATCCGTGACTAACATACAAAATAAAAGTTGAATGAAGTTTAGGGACTATGGTTGAGTGGGACATGGATGAAAAATACTTCTGGGATGAGCATAGTTGTGTACAGACAAAGGAAAATGAACACAAAAATAAAAAATGTTTAAAGGTGCCCATGAGAAGAGGTGTACAACCTTCTAAACTGTGGATTAAGGCCCAGCAGCATGGGTACTGTTTGGGAGCTTGTTAGAAATGCAGAATCCCAGGTCCCACCTCAGACCCTTGAATCAGAATCTGCATTTAACAAGGACCGCAGATGATTAATCTGCATGAGGAAGCGTGAGAAACGCTGGGGTGCAGCGTGGCAGAAGTGTCTGGTCTGTGGACTTGAGACTTAGGTAGAATTGGGTTGGAATCCCAGCTCTGCCACGTACCACCTGTGTGAGCTTGAGCAGGTCACATGTCTGTGCCTCAGTTTCCTCATCTGTAAACGAGGTGTAATACCAGGACATCCCTCACAGGGATATTGTCAGGCAACCATCACCACCACCATCATCACTGGCATTTAACGAGGGCTCACCACACTCCAGGCACGGTACTGAGCACTTTTTACGAATTCCTGCATGTGATAGTGAAGGCTACATGCCTGGCGAATGGTAAGCCTCATCAAATCTTAAAAAACGATGAGCTGTGATTATTATTATCACTCCAAAGCATGGCCTTTAGCAAGTGGGATGGAATGGAATTCCTCAGCTGAAGGAGTGAAGACTGGAGGTTTGCCGAGCGGGGGTGGGGGGATGCCGGGCCGGTTGGGGCTTTGACGGCTGAACTCTGAACATTTAACCCACACTTTTCATGAGTGATGCAAAAAGGATCATTTAAGGTAAAATCAGTTTTGAGAGCTTACTTAATTGAGAAAGCAGCAGGTATTTCTCCATGTAGCTCTTGTGCAGGCAGGTGTGTGTGAGCGTGTGAGAGTGTGTGTGTATGTATGTGTACACTTCTTCTTGGGCTTTTCTTCCATCTGCTATTTGAGGAGGAAGTACAGTGGCCATTGTGACAACATAATTTGATAAAGTGCTAATTATATATATATTAAAAAACAGCGATTCTCAAATGTTTTGGTCTGAGAGGACCGCTTTACCCTTTTAAAAATTATTGAGGACCCTACAGAGCTTTTTGTGTATGTGATTGTATCTATCAATATTGACCTTATCAGAAACTAAAGCTGAGAAAATTTTAAAATATATGTATATGTATATTTTTAAGATTGACTTTTCTGTTTTATTTTAAAGTAAACCAGACTGTGAGCAAGTCTGTTTTTTTCCAAATTTCAGCACACTGTCCCATTCATCCATTTCCATTTTTTATAAACTGCATAGTTAGGGAAACTCCTACCTAAATGTCATGATTTTGACAGCATCCCATGTAAGAAAATTTTAAAATATTAATTCATTTAAAAGAGACAATAATCAGCCCATTACATGTTAACATTAAGCAATACTTTTATAAGAAATAGCTATACTTTCTAAAACAAAAAAATGTAGTTCCCTGATGGTCTAGTGGTTAGGATTCCGGGCTTTCATTGTTGGGGTCTGGGATTAGTGAGAACATGGTATTTTTTCCATGTTTTTACAAATCTCCTGAAAGCCTGGCTTCATAGAACAGAGCTGGATTCTCCTGTCTGCTTCTGCATCCAGTCTGTGGAAGCATCACTCCTCATGTAGCGTCTAGAAAACTCCACTGCATGCTCAGGAGGAGTGAGTGAGAGTGAAAAAGGCACATAGTATTTTAGTATTACTAAAAATTAGTTTTGATCTTGTAGATTCCCTGAAAGGGTCTCAGGGACTCCCAGGAAACTGGGGGTTTAAAAGATGAAAGTACACTCATTCCAAGCAAATATATGTAGTTGAAGCATTTATTCTTCTACATTAATTAATTGCTTAATAGTGCAAAGCTCTGCTGGGATCCCATGCTGTACTTGCAATGCATGAAACAGAATATCTGTAAGAATTATAACCTTCCAGAATCAGAATTCTTGCTAATTCGGATTAGTCTTATACACCTGTGGGTTTTATCTTATTTTCACAGGTGTCTTTGATTAGGTGCACTTGGCACTTACCCATAGACTTACAGTTCAGCTGCAAAAAATTGTAACATTTTGTATTCTTTGGCTGTTCTTGCTGCTAGCTGGGAATTGGTGATTAACTTACAGGGTGTGATCAAAGTATTGCTTTCTTGTCATATTTTATCTTTTAGAAAGAAGAGAATGGTGGTAAAAAAAAAATCAGAAAACTCTTTAATTGAATATACGACTTTCAAAATAAAGCTGTTAAAGTACATCAAGTTGGAGCGGGCTATAAAATCTCTGCATGCAGATTGGGATGTCCTGTGAGGCAGTGATTTCCCCTGCTTGGAGGGTTGCACTTGGCCATGGTTCAATGACAAAGAGCTTCTTGTTTTGTTTTGACCCCTGTGATGGCTACTGTAAGCACTGTGTTGTGACAAGAAGTTTAGCATCACAATCTTTGGGATGACTAAGTGCATGTAGCTCAGGGAAACTTCGGGATGAAATTAATGTGCTTTAATCATATTCAGCAATATGGTGGGAAATGATTTCATATGCTATTTTGGGGGGAAAAATTAAAGCTTTGTTATGTAAATGAAGTAATTCTGAATTCTCTTCACAAATCTAAACTGTAATAAGAGATTTGTATTTGATGTTTGGCATTCCTGTGCACTTTTCAAATGGTGGTCTGTGAAAGTCAAATCCAGTTTGCATTTCTTGAATACATATCATCTGTTGTTGGGAGGAGGTCAGGAATTTTTGTTTTGGTTTTGGTAAAAAATTTTGTTTTTTGAATGAATGGCTGACCTATTTGCAGACAACTCAACAGGCTGGAATAATTTGGTAGTTTTGTGCAGTTGCACAGAATGGCCAGCAGAGGGCGAGAGACTAACGTTGCTGATGCTAGCACCAAGGCGGTGTAGCCTGTGTGAATTCAGATGCCTAGATGGTGTGGGTGGTGGAGCCATTAGTGAGCTGGAGAGGGGTTCCAGGTCTGAAAGCACAAGCTTGTACTCCATTCTAGCTGATGGTTGTCTTGGAAAGAAAGCCCTCGTGTTGCCAGGTCTGATTTTTCAGGAGAACAAAACATTCCAGGTTTATTTCTCTCTGAAATATTCTGATTTCAGAAGATTGCTTAATTTCTTTTAAAGCATCATTCAGGGGGAAAAAAAAAAGCCACATTAGTGGATTGAACTTGGCCTGTGGTCTTGTCAAGACCTGCAGAATCCCGGGATTATAAATGTCCCAGACTTACTTGTCTCTTTTTCTAAAAGGACATTTCCAAAGTATTTCTTTAAAAGGGGGGAGAGTGAAGTATATACAACAAAGGTAGAGTGGCTTTAATATTTCAGGAGGAAGTCATGCAGTCTTTCTCCACGGGGATTGAAATTTCAAGGTGATAAACCTTTTTTGTTTTGGAATCCTGATATGAGTTGGCCTGCTTGTTAGACAAGAATTCTCCTTCAGGTAATAAATTACTCTGAGTATTTATAATAAAAATATTTTTAATAAGTATTTACAGTAAGCCTATTGCTCTAGGAATGGCCACACACTCCAGGTTTTGTGGGATTGCTGGACTTCTAAATATTCTGCCTTGTTTCCTTGTAACTACTTTCACACTTGTGAGGATGGTGTCTTGCTTTTAATTTGGGAGATGGAGTGACCCTCTGGCTGCTGACCCGCAGCCCATTCTCAGGTTCTACCATGAGAGCCTCCTAAGAGGTCTGTCTGCATTTTCTCTGGACTTCATCGTAATTTTTCTTGGCACAGCAACCAGCGTCATCTTTTGAAAGCTCCAATTTGATTAAGTTTTTCCTGTTTCTGCATTCTTCCTTGTACTCTTATAATCCTCAGGGGCCTCTTCCTGTTCCTTAAGTTAAAGACAGACCTCTCCACGCCTGTTTCTCCTGGTTTATCTCACCATCTCCTCCACTTTGCACTCCAGCCACCCTGGCCTTGTAATTACTATTTCCTTTGCCTCACAGCTTTGGAACAAAACTATTTTAAAGCCCCCAAGAGAGCTTTGCTTAAAGTTACAGTTGAAACCACAGGCAGCAAGTTCTATGGAACCAGATGAGAAGCACCGAGTAAAGGTGGTGTCGACACAAGAGTTTCGCGTTAGGGTTATTTATCTTTTATTTCGAGACATAAGGGAAGAGGATAGAGAATATTGACAAACTGGGAACCATAAAATTTGAATGAAATCTGTACTAATTATCATATCAATATAAAGTTGCATTTCTAAGTGTTCACATAAAAAGGGCAAAGAACCTTCTGTTAATATTCAGTGGTTGGATTGAATAGTTATCTTCCAAGGATTGTAGACCTGTAAACTTTGAAGCTACTTGTAAGTAAAACAGCATTTGTTAACATGTTTGTTGAAGAATATTGTTCACCAAATTGGTAATATTAACCACAGATCATTAGTTTACTGATCCTCTATAAGTAAGCCAAACACTCTATTTACAAATACAATCAAACAGAACCCCAACCTCATATCTACCTCCCTTCTTCCAGTGATTTTGATCAGCAATGTCCAATAGCCTTTTGTATGATGATGAAAATGTTCTCCGTACTGTCCAGTGTGGAAAGTGGCTGGTGCAGCTGAGGAACTGGAGAGTTCATTTTATTTACTTTTAGTTAAAATTGCCACATGTGGACATTGGCTACTGTTATGGTGTAAATGTTCACGTCCCTCCACAATTCATGTGTTGAAATCCTAACCCCTCAAGGTGATGGTGTTTGGAGGTAGAGCCTTTGGGAGGTGATTAGGTCATGAGAGCAGAGCCCTCACGTGTGGAATTAGCACCCTTCTCAAAGGAGACCCCACTTCACAGGAGCTCTCTAGCCCCTGCTGCCATGTGGGAATAGAATGAGAAGTTTGTGACCAGGAAGAGGGTTCTCACCTGGCCATGCTGGCACCCCGATCTTGGACTTCTAGCCTCCAGAACTGTGAGAAACACATTTCTGTTTTTTTATAAGCTACCCAGTCTGTGGGGTTTTGTTATAGCAGCCCAAATGCACCAAGACAGCTAACAGATATAGATTACTTGGTTGTTATGTATCTGAAAGACTGTCCACCTTCAGAATTTATTTTTGCAAGTAAAATTACGTGGGCAATCCTAACAGATTAATTTCAAAGTACCATATGAACTGTTTGTTTTCCTAGGATCTATGAACAAGCAGGGTCCCACTGCCTGGGGTATTATTTTCCCCATTATCCCAGCTAACTCCTTGTCATCCTTTAGATCTTGTTCAAACATTGCTTCCTCTGGGAAACCTTTCTGATATTTCTTATGTCTCCTGTTAACAGCACCAGTGCCCCTCGTTCACTAGAGCCAATGTGTGTGTTGGAGACAATGATGCAAAGGAGAGACTGATCACTCCAGAGACGCCCAAACAGCCTAAGGAGCGGCAGTTGCTTGGGGAATGGGGAGGTGGGCTATCCAGATCCCATGCTGGGGCCTGGCATTGCGTAGGAGGAAGGCAGTTCTCTGCTGTGGAAGAGGGCATGTGGAAGATGGGTGCAGACACAGGGAGAGTTTGCTGGTAGGAGGTGACCACGCCTGTTTTCTTGATAGCGGACCGTGTAAGTAGCAGGTGACAGAATGTGAAAGGTTTGAGAATTAGGACAAATTAAGGCCTGTTAACTCTGAAACAGCAGAACTGGTGGATCTGGCGGAAGGTTTATTTGAAATTAAGGGTGCTGATTTATAACAGTACCCACCTGAGCAGGCCAGGCTTCACAGATGTGGCCTAGAGGAAGCTGATGGTTGGGCTATTCAGGGTTGGGCTTTGGCCAAGCCTGGGGGTGAATGAGGGCAGATAGGTTGAAATCAGGAAAGGTTGCTCTCCATTTTTGCCCCATTGTGATACATCTGGGAGTTCTTGCTAAAAGTGTGAAGCTGGTGAATGTGAGTGAATATGGACTTAAAATCTTGGTGACAAGCCCCATGTCCTCCTACACCTGGCTAATTGGCTTCCTGTCTCTCTGTTATTTGGGGACCAGCAGAATTGTAAGTCAGGCTTTTATCCTGGGCTCTTTGCTGACACAGGATGGAGTTGTATGGTGTCACTCTCATCCCATGGGAGGATGCCAACACAGCATCATCTCTGTCGCATCCATACATCTCCCTCCTGGCTTAGCAATACTGATCGCGAAAGGAAGAACAATTCTGTGACAGGGAAAGTCATTGAACCTAACTCTTGCCTCTGGAGTCTGATGGTTCAATGAGCCCCACAAATATCTCAGCTGGGATTTGTTTTTATTGGGGGTGGGGGGAACCAGGCGTATTTCCTGCTGGCTGGTTTCTGGTGGTCAGTCCACAGGTGAAGTGTCTCTGATGGGGGTAAGGGTCCAGCTGCCAGCCCAGGTAAGCATCCTCTCGGGGGGTGGGGGGGGGATGAGGGGGTTGCTATGACGGCCAAGCCCTTCTGTGGCTGCAGCAGGCGAGCGTGGTAAAAAGCAGCTCTGGAGCACCTGAGGCCCTGAGCCCTGCCAGCTGCTGCTTCCTCAGACTTTTTTTCTTTTTAATTTAACATGGATGTTTCCCTTTTATTTTAAAATCGATTTTTAGATGTACAAATACATGAATGAATTCTAAAGGACAGAATATGAAAGAGTCCTATTTTCCTTGGACTTTTCTCTGTAACTGCACTCGTCCCCGCCTCTCCCCAGAGATGATAACTGAAATTAGTTTAGTGTGTATCTTTCCAGACTCTTGGATTTGCCTACTGTATTACTTTGGATTCGATTTGGCTGTGTATGATCGGGAAACCTCAAATAAGAATAGCTTAAATAAGTCAGAAGTTTCTTTCACACATAAGGGAGGTTTGGATGCAGGCAGCCCAGGGCTGGCATGGTGGCTCCAGGATGTCGTCAGGGACCAGGCACCAGTCTGCCATCCTCTGTCCTTTGTCTCCATCCTCAAGGTCACCTCCTGGTCCAAGATGGTGACAAAGCACTAACCATTTTATCCACATTCCAGGCCAGACATAGAAGGAAGGAAGGAGGTCTTTCACTTCTGAGTACATTCACTTCTTAGTACATGTCATTGACCAGAATTTAGTCATAATGCTATGCTTAGCTGCAAGAGATTCTGGGAACTGTAGTCTTTTGGCTGAATTCATTGCTGCAAACCAATAAAATCATGGTTCTATTATTAAATAGCAAATGGAGTAGGCAACTAGCAATCTCTGCCACATAAAGATGTGTATATAAAAGTATATAGCATTATTTTTACATATTATATCCCAAGTATAATATTTCAACATTTTTTTTCCAGTACAATGTTTTAAAGATCTTAGCATGTCAGTACCTGTAATTCTACTGCATTTCACTCACTGTTGCATAGTATTCCATATTGTGAAAATACTGTAATTTGTTCAGCTACTTCTCCACAGGTAATCATTTAGGTTATTTCCAGGTTTTCACTATTACAAACAATACCGTGATGGATACCCTTGGACAGTGTTTCTTGTGCACACTTAGGTGTTATCTTAGTCTGTTCAGGCTGCTGTAACAAAATCGCACAGACTGGGTGACTTATAAACAACAGAAACGTGTTTCTCACAGTTCTGGAGTCTGGAAGTCCAAGATCTGGGTGCCAGCATGGCCAGGTCAGGGCCCTCTTCCAGGTTGGCAGACTGATGACTTCAAGCTGGAAGGGGCTAGGGAGCTCCATGGGTCTCTTTTATAAGAGCACTAATCCCATTCATGAGGGCTCCACCCTCATGACCTAATCACCCCCAAAGGCCCCACCACCTAATAATGTCACATTGAATGTTAGGATTCCAACGTGAATTTGGTGGTGGTGGTGGGGTTGGGGGGTGGGGAGGGGACTTGAACCTTCAGACCATAGCAGGTGTCATATTCCAGAAGAGATATCTGAGAAGTGAAACTGATGGGTTGAAGTTTATGCTCATTCAAAATGTATCAGATATGGCTAAACTTGCCTCTAAACTGGCTCTATGATTTTCTACCCTTTCCATCTGTGGGTGAGGGTTCTGTCTCACCTAACTTTGCCTATATTGGTGTTCTATTACTGTAAAGTTTTGAGCACTTCATACTGGATCCAAAGAGATGCCTGCTGAGATGGATGAGTTTGCCACTAATTTGATCCATCCATTGGTTTTTATCTAAAACTTCAAATGTCCTATCTATGAAGTAATTTTACCACCAGCTTTCTTTCTTGTTTTGAATGGAATGGTCTATTTTACAGCTCCCTGTTGGCCATCTGTGGCACAGGATTTGTGTCAATCAGAGAGAAGACCTTTGTGGACGGGGTGAGGGGGCCTATTACTAAGAGCTGACATTGACTGAGCTCTGATTATGTTTGACACGCTTGTGTTCAAAGATCTTCCCGTTATTGACCTTCTCCTGACACATGAAGGAGGTTAAGTAAACTGGCCAGGGTTGTACATGTAGAAAGTGGTAGAGTTGGGATTCAGCCCAGGCTACGATCTCTTCCCCATTCTGAAATATTGCATGTGCCCGTGGTAGATTCATATTTGAGTACATGATCATTATTGAGTCCTCCACATGAAAAGCACTCTGGTAACGAGCAGTGTGGTTGTTGGGAGCGGGGAGAAGGATGAGAGCGTGAAAGGAGAAGGCTTAGGAAGGTCTTAAGTGCAGCCCCATCATCACCTTCAAGGCCCAGCTCCCAGCTGGAAGGAGAGTGTGTAGGACTCCTCTAGTTCTCGCTTAACCCTTCTGTCAGTCATGACCTTGTATTTTGTAATGAACACGATGTGCTATGGGAGTTTCTGGGGTTGGGGAGGATGCCTTTGCACGGGAAGAGGTAGGTTGGGCAATTTATGGCAAACCCTGGTTGAAGCCACTGTCTTCCGGACCCGTCTTCTCATCTCCCTCCTCCTGCCTTTGTCCCACGTGGCACCCAGAGTGATCTTTTAGAAACGAAAGTCAGGTAGTGTCGCTGTGCTCTAACCACACGTATCTTCTTGTTGGAATACGCCAGAACACTTTCCCAACTTTAACATCTTGACACTTGCTCTTTCTCTGGAATGCCCTTCCTGGATGTCTTCTCCCTGCAGTCTTCAGTTCTCCTCCAGGTGTTGGCTTAAATGTTCTCCCAGGGAGGCGCTCTATCACTTGTTCTGTGGTCCCAGTGGGAGCCACCCAGCCCCTCCCCCACTGTCCTTTAATCCCGCAGGGCTCCCTGGGAAGTTCTCGTGCATCACGCGGAACCAGGGTGGGAGCTCCACCAGGCAGAGCCCTTGTCACACTCTGCGTCCCTGCCTGGAACAGCATCTGGCACAATAGATCGCCATTTCGTAAACAATGAAAGCTGGGGCTCTGGCAGATCAATGTTTAGTTTACTTACACATTGGTTCCTTTTTGGAATTTGCTTTTTCCTTTACGGTGTAGAGTGAAATGAATATGTAACAAGCAATCGTTACGTGGCACACAGTGTGCTAACTACTTGACTTAAATGATCTCATGTGATACTCACCATCATCCCATGAGAAAACTGGTGTTCCCATTATACAGGTGGGGAAACTGAGGTAATTGAGCTTAGCTCTCTGTCCTTCCAAAGCTCATTCCCTTCTCACTGCCCAAGAACTCAATGTTTCTAGCAGGTTTCCCCCCACCGTCCCCAGGACATAACACAGTTGGGTTCTTTAAGGATCCACAAGCAATTAAGTCTCTCAGTTATTTTTACCTTTTAAAGTAAAAGCAAACAAAACAGTCACATGTTTTCTTGGTATCGTCAGACTGGGCGGCACAGTATCTGCCCTGCTCAGCTCCCAGTTTGCCCCATTCCACCACTAAATAAATTTTCTTAGGTTCGCCTGGCTTGGCAGGAGATCACACATGTGATGTCGGTGTATTTAAAAAGTGAGTAATTCATTTGTTAAATGAATACAGAAATTATTAATTTCAATTTATCCTGTTTATTGGGAGCAGCTGTTCATGAACATTTATTTAACTGCTAATTTTAGAGCCATGCTAATTACCTCAAACACACAGCGCTGTGGTATCCTGTATGGAGAAGTGCTCTAACTGTCCTGGCGTGCCAGAATATAAAAACAGCGAGCTCTCCAGGGTGCTCTTTTGCAGGTGGCCAGGTGGGGGCTCTCCTCAATTGGAGTTCGCACCTTATGCCGCAGTCCTGTCCTCAGGACCTAAATGCTACCAGATGCTCTAAGGCCAGAGTAGCAAATTGTTGGGGTTGGGGGGTGGTGGAGTGGGGAGGGGGTGGTGGTGAGGTCGGCAATAAAAATTAATGAAATGGGAAGGTCTAAGAACTCACAGCCTCATTGGTCTATATTTGTTTCTGTGCTTTTGATCAACGTATAGTTATGAGAAAACTTTTTTTCCTTCTCTTTCTTCCTCTAGATGTATTCTTCTTCATATTCTTTTCAATTATGGTTTATCCCAGGACACTGAATAGAGTTCCCTGTGCTGTACAGTAGGACCTTGTGGTTTATCCGTTCTTTATGTAATAGTTTGCATGTGCTAATCCCAAACTCCCAGTCCATGCCTCCTCCACTCCCCTCCCCTCCCCCGCCCCCCCGGCAATCACAAATCTGTTCTCTATATCTGTGAGTCTGTTTCTGCTCGAGAAATCTTTCTTTACAGTAAGAAAAACGATTTCAAGCATGGTGATAATGGCCATTGACCCTCAGCCTGAAATTCCAGGAGACAGTAAGAAGGGGTGGAGATGGCACTAAGGTGGAGGGGCTGGCATGTGCTTCCCAGAGGAGCCAGTTTTCAGTTGGGCATGTGGGCCCCAAATGGTTCATTCTTCTACTTTTTCAAGAGAAACCAGATATATAGATTTTTACATGAAATCACCCGAATTTTAGATGTTAGCTCAAATGTTAGAAGAATACACAGTGTATAATAAAAGAATACAGCTGTGGCTTGAAGGCTACCCATTTGTAACTTCTGTATTAAGGGTTTCCTGAGTTCTGTGGGTAATACTCCGGTGGCTGGTGAGTAGACTTGTCTTCTGAGGTTAAATCTAATTTATTTGGTTTTCAATCATTTCTTTGGTCCACAAAATTCTCTCACTAAAAATACTTCATCTTAAGGAAAATTCTTAATCTGACTGTGCTTCATTTTCCTAGTTTTTAAAATGAAGGAGTTGGGTTTTATTTTCTGTGAAGTTTAAATCTAACTTTTATGATTTGCAATTTTAATGTGATTTAAAGCTATGCAAGAAACAGGAGCCTTATAGGGGGCATTAAAATATTAAAACAATTTCACATAGGAGCCATTTTGCTTTGAATCTACACCCCCATCACATTTATAGGTAAATTCCTTTTGCTAAAGTCCAGAGGATCTTAACCTTTAGTGTGTATTGAAGGATTCTCGAGGCCCTTGTCAAAATGCAGGTGCCCAGACCCCTGAGATTCTGACCGTATATGTTTGGCATCTGGTGGTAGGCACCCCCAGCAGTTCTGAAGCAGAGGGTCCCTGGAGCATGCTTTGCGAATTTGTGCTAGGTATTGTGTTTTGGCACTCAGTGTCTGTTTCCATCACCTTCTGTGTCCCCATACCCCTCCATCACAGGGCCTAGATGGCTCAGAACCACATTCTCCTGACTCTTTGGCCGCTAGTATTCTGGATGCAGTTTAGGTTTTGGTAAGGAGATGCCCTTGAGATTTTGAAGGTAGAGGGGAGGCAAAGACCATTCTTCCCCCCTGCCCCCCGAGATTTTGTGCTGCTGATCGATGTGAAAGTTGGCAGCAGCTGGACTTCATAGTCACTGTTTATTTAGCTTCACCGTCTGGAGAAGCTGAGGCTTCAGCAGTGGTGGTAGCTGTGGAAACAGCAATAGCCTGACGTGTCACTGGCAGTAATAGTCCCTGCCCTTTGGATTGTGGCTATGGGAGTTATAATTTTGAAGTCAGAACCTGTTTCAGTCAGCATAGGCAAGGTTCTGCTGGGGTAACAAATAACCTTGAAATCTTAAGTGTTTTTGTTTGTTTTTTACAACCAAGCTTTATTTCTTTCTTTCTTTTTTTTTTTTGCTGTGTGTTTCCTGTGGATTGCTGAGGGGCTGTGCTTCATGTCTCCTCACACTAGCATCTACACTGATGCAGCAGGATTCAACTCCATCTTTGCTGGGTACCATGGTGGAGGGATGGCGAGGTGTAGGGATGTTGTGCTGGCAATTAAGTGCTCTGACCTAGAAGCAGTACATGTTGCTTACTCTCAAAAACCAATGGTCATAACTAGTTACAAGTCCCACCTAACCACAAAGCGGATAGGAAGTATTCCCAGAAGGTGGAGAGCTGGAAAGACTTCGTGAACCATCCTTATGACTCCCACAGGAGCCTAGAGACAGCCTTTTAAATTTTATTCAGCTAACTCTTCCACCAGTTTTGCAAGCATCTAATCCCTGATTTAAATCTCATTCTTCTCAAGATAACTGGAGTGGTTTTTGCTTCCTGCACTAAACTCTGACCAGTAAATATGCATAAATGTTATCTTAGATGTTCTCCCTCTCTCTATGTTTATATATATACACACACACACATATACATATATGTATATAGTCAATCACATAATCTTGAATTTATTCAAAAAATTATGTATGTATGTATTTATTTAATTTTATTTTTGGCTGCGTTGGGTCTTTGTTGCTGCATGGGCTTTCTCTAGTTGCAGCAAGCGGGGGCTGCTCTTCATTGTGGTGTGCAGGCTCCTCATTTCGGTGGCTTCTCTGGTTGCGGAGCATGGGCTCAGGCACTCAGGCTTCAGTAGTTGTGGCACATGGGCTCAGTAGTTGTGGCACATGGGCTTAGTAGTTGTGGGTCAAGGGCTTAGTTGCTCCGCAGCATGTGAGATCTTTCTGGCCCAGGGATCAAACCTGTGTCCCCTGCATTGGCAGGCAGCTTCTTAACCACTGTGCTACCAGGGAAGTCCCCTTGAATTTATATTTAATACACTACATTAAATTATGTTCTTTTTTCCTATTTTTATTTGGGGTAGAGTAGTTTACAATGTTGTGTTAGTTTCTACTGTACAGCGAAGTGGAGTAGAGTTCCCTGTGCTATACAGCAGGTTCTCATTGTTTATCTATTTTATACATATTAGTTTATATATGTTAATCCCAACCTCCCAATTCATCCCATTCCCCCTTCCCCTCCTTGGTGTCCATACGTTTGTTCTCTACATCCGTGTCTCTCTTTCTGTCTTGTAAACCGGTTCATCTGTACCTAAATTATGTTCTTTGAAAATGCCTATTCTTATGGTGTTCTTATCCACGGAGGCCTCCCCTTAACTTTCTCCATTAATGAAATGCTATTCTCTGTGTCCTTACAAATATGGAGTATGTACCATCCACCAAGACCCTGAATTTCCAGAGACTCTCCTCTCTGTCCCTGACACCTTCAGCAACTTATGAGGTCAACATTCCCATGACATCGCTCTACAGAGATGTGTCAGTCTCTGGCCAGCCAGCATAGTATTCTAGTTAGAGGATGGCCTCTGAGGCTAGGCTGATTGGGTTTTAATCCCAGCTCTACCATTTCCTGGTAGCATGACCCAGGGAAATTTCTTAACCTCATACCCCATTTTTTTCTTCTCATATAAAAACTGCAGTTGTTTGGAGCATAAAGCTTTTAAAATGGTGACTGGTACAGGTTCAGTAAAATTTAGCCAATTATGCAGCGTTTCAAAGATGTGAGACTTACATGGTCTGATAGATGGGTTTTGGGGGGCACACAGACCTAACATAGGTAGCATTTAACTCACAGGTATATACTCTTTCAATTTTTTTTTTTAAGATTTTTTTGATGTGGGCCATTTTTAAAGTCTTTTTTGAAGTTGTTACAATACTGCTTCTGTTTTATGTTTTGGTATTTTGGCTGCAAGGCGCATGGGATCTTAGCTCCCTGGCCAAGGATGAAACCCACACCTCCTGCATTGGAAGGCAAAGTCTCAACCACTGGACTGCCAAGTCCCTCTCTTTCAATCTTCTTTCATCTTTCAATGACAACGTCTTGGTTAGTTGCTAGTATGTCTGTTACCATCTCTTTTACACTCACTAACAGGAATGACATGAATGAATGAAGTTTGAAAAACCCTGATCCAGTCTGTTAGCAGACTTCATCATTCACTCATTTTGCTACATGGTCTCCACAATTATGTAGCCTCTTAAATGAAGAGCTTATTCGTACCTAGTCAAAGTAGCCTGAGTTTGTGGTTTTCTCTAGCAAAGAGGACTCAAGAGAGTGAATAGTGATCCAGAAGCACCTTTCTGAGGCTGATTCCCAGGTTAATAGGTCTTGCTGAATTTTACTAGTTTTCTCCTAGACACATCCTTACCAACAAATTAAATTAGCCTTTTTCATTTCCCTCCAAGCTCAGTTCTCTTTCTCTCTCCCCTGTTTCTGTTAATAGTGCCACCATTTTGCTGGATAAGTTTCATGTTTCAACTAATCAGGAGTGGCTGCCTGGAAAGAACATTTCCTGAAATCTAAGATGAGTGGAATGGAGGTCAGTTATTATTTTCTGCCTTGGGTACAGAGTGGGCAGAGTTGGCCAACTGGATCAACTCCTCAGCTACAACTAAACTGGACATTTTGTCCCTTTTCTCTGACTTTATTTCCTCCATTACATCTCCCTGGGCTCCCTGGGCTATATTTCCTCATTTTCCCACCAATCCAGTTTGTCCTCTCCCTGAAGACCCAGTGAAAACCCTATTTTCTTTCTTTTTTAAAGACTTTTTTTTTTTAGAGCTGTTTAGATTTACAAATGTGCAAATGTATAATGCCATGTGTCTGTCATTGTATCATACAGAGTATTTTCACTGCTCTAAAAATCCTCTGTGCTCTGTCTGGTCACACACCCCACCTCCTCCACAACCACTCGTTTTATTGTCTCCATAGTTTTGCTTTTTCTTTTTTTCAGACCTTTGCCTTTTTTATGTAGAGTTATATAGTCTGATTTTCAAAGAAGTAACCTTTTCAGATTGGCTTCTTTCACGTAGCAATATGCATTGAAGATTTTTCCATGTCTTTTCATGGCCTGGTAGCTCATTCTTTTTAGTACCAAATAATATTTCATTGTCTGGATAACTCACAGTTTATTTACCCATTCACCTACTGCAGGATATCTTGGTTGCTTCCAAGTGTTGGCAGTTATGAATAAAGCTGCTATAAACATCCATGTGCAGATCTTGTGTGGATATAAGTTTTCAGCTTCTTTGGGTAAATACCAAGGTGCATGATAACTGGATCATATGGTAAGAGTATGTTAAGTTTTGTAAGAAACTGTTTTCTTTGGAAATTGTCTTCCAAAGTAGATGTATCATTTTGCATTCTCTCCAACAATGTATGAGAATTCCTGTTGTTCCACATCCCTGTCAGCATTTGGTGTTGTCAGTGTTCTGGACTTTGGCCATTTTGATAGGTATGGGATGAACCCTATCTTTCTGGACCCAGATAATGAGTCTCAGTCATTTTTGTTTTCTACACAATGTTGAGTCCATAATAGTTGCTAAATAAATATTTGCTGAATGAATAAAACACTATGCCTTTTGTTGTTGGATTGAACAGCCTACACTTTTGTTCTTAACTATTTATGAATTTCTATTGTCTTCAGAACTAGCTTGGGTACCATGGAGGGCAGGGATGAACCAGACCTTATTCTCATTTGTGTTATCTTCGTTGTCTAATTCATAGAGTGTTCGATTTGAGAATTTTTGTCCTTCAGGTTGTTGGCATGCCACGGATGGTTCTAGGGGCATATACTTCCCAGCCAGTTAATGATGATGTTCAGGGACCTTTCAGTTTCCAAGGGAGAGGTGAGGATAAGGCAAGTTGGATGACTGCCTGACCAAATGTCCTCCTCTCCACCTACCTCCATCTGCTCTTTTTTTTTTCTTAATAAATTTATTTATTTATTTATTTAATTGGCTGTGTTGGGTCTTTTTTTGCTGTGCGCGGGCTTTCTTTAGTTGCAGTGAGTGGGGGCTACTCTTCGTTGTGGTGCGCAGGCTCCTCATTGCCATGGCTTCTCTTGTTATGGAGCATGGGCTCTAGGTGCATGGGCTTCAGTAGTTGCAGCACATGGGCTCAATAGCTGTGGCTCACGGGCTCTAAAGCACAGGCTCAATAGTTGTGGCGCACGGGCTTAGTTGCTCTGCGGCATGTGGGATCTTCCTGGAGCAGGGATCAAACCCGTGTCCCCTGCTTTGGCAGGCAGATTCTTAACCACTGCGCCACCTAGGAAGCCCCCCCCACCACCTGCTCTTTACCTTGGTACTAGCTCGAATCCTTTGGGTATTTAACTTTGGGTAGCTTACCCCTCTGACAGTACTGGCAACTTTTACTACTTTGCATTTCTTTACACAATCACTAGCGTTTTTGTCCACTGGCCTGGGAACTCCCTGAGGTCCCTGACTGCCTTTGCTCCTCTAATCATTGTGGCCTCACAACTCAGCGTGGCTGCTGGCAGATAGCAGGCATTGAGTCGAGACTGTTCGGATGAAGGAAGGACTACCCAGTACGTTAACTTTTAATTGAATTTTTATTAGTTACCCTCATTTAGCATTAACACTATCACAACTTGGATTACAACTTCACTCTATTAGGGTGGGTGGAAGATGTGGCATGTGAGGAGGTGGAGTACGGTATCTCTAAATAATTACATATTCTAGATTACAGTAACCTCACACTCAATACTAAATTTTCTTTTAACCTCACTAAATTTTACCCAATACTTAATATGGCTTCTTTCTTTTTTTCTTTTCTTTTTTAAAAAAATTTTTATTGGAGTATAGTTGATTTATAATGTTGTGCTGGTTTCAGGTATACAACAAAGTGAATCAGTTATACATATTCTTTTCTTTTTAAAACTGTGATGGCCCTTCTGAGCCTTTCAAGGTCTCAGATTCATCATGTACATACCATCATGTACCTTGGCTGTGAGGAAGGACCAAGCAACAAAGGGGCAGCTTAGGACTGTTGGAGGCAACTCCAACCACGCATATTTAAGAGAACAATTCTCTTCCCCTGCAATATCAGAATGAATTCAGGACCACGGTTTCCAAGATAGTATTTCATTTTTAATTTTAGCTCTAAGCCACTGACTAATAGGACTCGAATCTATGGTGAGAACTCTGCCCTTAAAAAAAAAATCCCCGTTGTAGACAGCAGAGGGACGCAAAGAATTAATTGCCACGTCAGGCTTCGTTTTCTGCATAGTTACACTGGGCTAATCTTTAGACTTCAGCCATGTTTTTGAGGCAAACCTTGTGCAAGCATACCTGTGTCCTTTCTAAATGACAAAGTTGGGGCCTGCTGGTGAACTCCAGGAGGGATCTCAGATCCCTCTTTCCTATACATGGGACTTGAGGCAAGTGGTTAAAATGGAAGAATCCTCCTTTGCAGAGCTCAAGAGCCCGCTGTGGTGCGGTGGAATCTGGAAAATGCAAGGGAGGCCCTGGCACCACAGCGCCAGTGTAGCTGCAGAGCAGACGATGGTCCCTGGGTGACCAAGCTGACAGTGGTATCAAGGTAGTTTATGAGTGACCTTGATATTCTCAGGTGTCAGAGGCACTGGCCTATCTGTATGTTGAATGTCTATAGTTTCACCCTTTCCCCATGACTCTCATCAGGAATTCATCTCAGATGAGTCTATTTCTATCATCTGCCTGGATCACCCCCGGTGGCCAGAGCAGTCGTTGCTGAAATAATGCTAATTATAGCAATAATAATAGCTGCCATTTATTGGCCATCTGCTAGGTTCTAGTAAGCTGTTACGGGCTTTCCGTGTGTGTTATCTCGTTTATTCTCCACAGCCATCTATTGTTGTAGGCATTTCTTCTGGGGGAGAGTCGCCCTTGTGCATGTCTTCATGTGACTCTCCGTCGTGTGGGGGCGTCCAGACAGGGCTCTACCTCCACGGATGCCTCATCTTCCCTCTCCCTGCCTCTAGCAGACAGGTCAGCCAACGGGCATTCATGTTGGATTCTTTGAATGTGAACCTCAGCTCAAGAGGCATGAGGGCAGAGACGGGCCGGCAGCATCTGTGCTGCCGTAGCAGCGTTCTAGACGATGCACTGCCCAGTGGCCCAGGCGCTCGGCGCTCCCTCTGCTCCTGCCCGTGTGCACGTCTTTACTTCTGTGGATTCTAATACAGTCTTCTTGCTTGCAACCCAAGTACATCTATGAATCGAGTGCTGTTATTCTTCCTACTTTACAGGAGAGGAGACTGAAACTCATATGAGGTAAATAACTTGACCAAGGTCCTGTGTGAGTGTGTCGCAGGGCTGGGACTCAATCGCACAGACATCAGATACCAGAACCGTTCCTTCCGTTGGCCGATTAAAGGGACCCTTACCTCTGCTTGCCTGGTCTGTTAGATGGGGTCGCAGCATCTGAGAAAAACAACAGAGTGGCCTGTTCTTCAGAAAAGACACATGACTAGGTGTTTCCTCCCTTTAACAAGATAAGAGCTGCCTTGATTTTTTTTTTTTTTTACCCAGGTGATCTATTTGATTTCACCCCACCCCGATTCGTTCACCCCGCTTTTCCCCCTTTTAATGCACCAAAGAATTGCAAACCCATGAGTGATTTTAAATTAAACACTAATTTTTTGTTTCCTGAAATCTAAAGCTCCAATTAAAAGGAAAAAAAAAACCCCACAACTGCATAAAACTTTATCACTTGAGCCCCAAGACAGGAAGCAGCCATAAAACAGTGACACACTGGAAACAAATTACAGGCGTTTATCAGTAAATGGGGCTGTGTATGCTAATGGGCTTCGGCTTGGGAACAGGAGGCCTGGCTGCATCAGGCCGGTTAAAAGCACAATTCGTTACAGGAGCCTGTGAAGGATAGACTTGCCGCGGGTCCCATAAGAGCAGCTGAGCATATGCATTTACCTTTGGAATGAATTCTGCAGAGCTATAGTTGTGAAGGGGCTGGGATTAAGTGGAGACTTTTCCAGGAAAACAGAACTATGCTGATAGGCAAAGGCAGGGGAACCTCAGACCAGCGCTTGTCAAGCTCCTGGGATGTGTCAATCACTATACTATTCTAGGAGCTTTATTTACTTATTTTTTCATCATTTAATCCTCCAGGTAACTTGGATACAGGCAGTATTAACTTCATTTAATAGGGAAAGAAATTAGGGATTCAGAAAGGTCAGTTGCTGAAGGTCACATAGGAAGGAATAAGTAGGACTTGAACCCAATTTTTACTCCAGAGCTCTATCTTACGACCTTGGCAGTTGTTTTATCTCACAGGACCTATTTCTGAGGTAGAGGATCTCCAGCAGTCCAAGGATGGGCTTTGATATTGGGCTGACCTGGTTTCAAATCTTTCTCTAACTACCTGCTTGACACCTGACAAATAACCTCTCTGAGCATCCGTTTCTCTGTTTGTTAAATGGAGTTTTAATTAGTTGTCAAGACATAAGGTCACACCAATATATGACATAGTGTAGGACACGATGACAATCGATGGTTGTTGCTATTGCTCTTATTTTTTAACTTATTTTGTCTCTGAGGGCTATGCATTCTTTGTATTTATTTCCCTCTGGGCTTCCTTTTCCTGGCTCGAAATTCTTCTGTCATCCCAGTGCATGGGCATTGATAGAGCCCTCATGGTAATGCTGTGAGGCTGGGTGCTGCCAGGATTGGGGTGAGAATGGGACTGTATCCCCTTCTCCTCCTCTTCTTCTTCTGCAAGGGGCCCGTAAGTCTTTTACATTAAAAAAAAAAGTCTGAGCTCTTTCTCTTCCTCATATGTGAGCTTGCTGAAGGCAAAATAAAATAGGGTTGAGATTTCAAGGAGACTAGCATTTAAGACGTTGCACTAGAACTGGTTTGCAACGTTTTCCCTTTTCTAGTGAAATTTGAAAAAAATCAAGATAATATATTGAGTTATTCGTAAACCTGAATTTATTCTGTTTTAAAGGATTTTTAAAAAATCCTGAAACTATGTTATTCCTACCTTTCATCTTTCAAAACTATAAGAGTTATGTTGTTATATGAGTAACAGTAGGGAATCTTTTTTTTTTTTTTTTAAGGCAAAAAGGCAAAAAACCAAAACCCCCAAAACATGTGGGTCTCCATTTTGGGGGTAGGTCGGTAAATTTCATGAAATTTGAAGGTCTAAAATAGGAGAGGGGGCTCTGCATTTTTTAGGTCGTATATCCCCTTTTATACAAAATTTTGAGCAGGAAACCTTAGCTTATATATATTTATTTATAAATTATATGTCTGTTATTGAGTCAACATAGGTTAAATATTAGTAAAGTATAAATGCTTATTTTTTTAATTAAACCCATAAATATTTCCATACTTCAATGGACCAATTTGCATTTTAGAAGCCATTGGTTTGGTTTAGAAAATAAAGACCCTCTGAGCTTTGGCCAACCCTGGCTTCTGTGGACAGTCTTCATATCATTTTCATCCCCCTA
Source organism: Hippopotamus amphibius kiboko (assembly GCF_030028045.1). NCBI lineage: Eukaryota > Metazoa > Chordata > Mammalia > Artiodactyla > Hippopotamidae > Hippopotamus > Hippopotamus amphibius. Next base: position 155,692,244 of record NC_080186.1, on the reverse strand, counting down.
GGATCCTATGCAAAATGGTGTATTTATCATGCATCATTTTTGGAGTTTGGGTTCATCACTTGAATCAGATTCTCAAAGATTAAGATCTAAAGACAAACCCACTAATCTAGTCCAGCTGCTCCACAAGATGGACGAGAGAGCAAATTGCCAGGGTGAAGGCAATAAATTCAGTACTGAGATGGGATTTGCATTTACTGACTTGCTATTCATTACTCTTAGGATTGCACAGATTTCTGTTTCTATCTCGTTTTTGGGAATTAGATATTCACAAACAAAACTATATAACACATTCCCTCAATTGTAGATTTTTCACATTTTTAAAGGCTAACAATACTTTATTAAGGAGTAGTTTACATAGAATAAAATGCACAGATCTTCAATGCGCAACTTGATGAGTTTTGACAAATACATGCATGTGTGTTGCCATCCGTCAGATTAAGATGTGGAAGTTTTCCACCACCTCTGAATCTTCCCTTGCTCCCTGTTGCAGGCAACCCTTCCTTCCCACCAGAGGCAATCACTATAACAATTTCTACCACCGGGGATTATTTGGACTAGTTTTGAATTTCATGTAAGGAATCATTTGGTGTTCATTCCTTTTTTTGGTGACTGATTTCTTTCATTCAGCATAATGTTTTTGACATTCATCCAGGTTGTTGCTTGTACTAGTCCATTCTAACTGCTGAGAAGTATACAGTGGTATGGATAGACCACAGTTCAAAGATTAAGAGTTATGTTGTTATCCTAATAAGGAATATTAGATCATTTCTGTCTTATGCTAGTATAAATAATGATGCTATGGACATTCATGTAGATGCATTTTTTGTGGACATATGCACTCAATTCTCATAGGAACATAGGAATGAAATTTATGGGTCATATGATAGGAAACTGCCAAGCTGATTTTGAAAGTGATGGTACCATTTTACATTTCTATCAGAAGTATGTGACGATTCCAACTGCTCTGTATTCTTGCCCACACTTAGTATTATCTTTTAAAATTTAGCCATGCTAGTGGGTGTTTTTGTTCTCCTCCTGCCCTTCATTTTAATGCTTTTGTTTTTCATTTTAACACTTTTGAAGTCAAGGTGCTTTTTGAGTTAATATCGAAAGAAATTTATTAGCAGAGGAATAAGTAGTGACAAGTCAGAGGTTGTCTTTGACTGTTGAAATTCAAACTTAGAGTTCATGGAAGGACTCTGTCTGCCAATTATCACCTTGCCTGAGAGGTTTTTTTGGTAGCACCATTCAAAGTAAATCTAAAATTAAATGTGGGTATCTCATTGCTGGTTAAAGTGTCTTCAAAAAGATCATACTGTCATGCCACATAAAAACAAAGTTATTGTAAATATACACTGCCACAGTTGCAGCTAAAGGCAGTAATATTTTCTAAATGTCTTAGAATAGTTAATAGAGTTTTCTAAGCTCTAAGAGGCTGGTATGACAATTCATGTGCTTGAGCTTCCTGTGATCGACTTTATAAAGAAGCGACTTTACTTCCAGTTGCATATATTTCAGTTAAGGATGATAGAAATGATGAGTTTAACCAAATAGGAAATGAAGGTGAAGCCTTGTTATACTTAGAGTTGTCCTGAAAGTATTTAAAAAATTATATCTTTACATGATTGCAAATTCAAGAGTTATAAAAGTAAACAGTTAGATGTCTCCCTCTTATCCTGTCCTCCTTCCTGGAAGCAGCCAGTGTTAGTTTCTTGTGTGAAATTTATATGAAAACAAGCAAATATGTTTATCTTCTCTTGCTGCTACCTTGTTCTCTTCCTCTTCTTTAAAAACCAAACTAAACAAAAAACCCCCAAAGCAAAACAAAGAAAACAAAGAGAAGCATACAAAGCATGCTGTCTGATACTCAGCATGATACTTTTTTTCATTTAACAATATGCTTTGATTTACTTTGATATTTTACTCCTACTCCTGAAGTAGTATCATAAAGGTCAAGATTACAAATGAGTTAGGGGAAGCTAAGTGTGGCTACAATGCCAATGAGACTGCCTAAGGCCAAAAGTGACTCAGAAGAATATTTCTTTCTGAAGCCTGTCTCAAATACTGCTTGAGACGACTCAAGAAGAAAGAGTTATGGTGTTATATAGATAAGAGTATACTGTTATTAGTAAAGTTAAAAATCATGTATCTTTAATAGAATTTCTTTTTTAATTCCCGAAATGTTGGTATTTTGTTGGTGGGCGCCTTCATCATTTTGAGGAAGATGAAATTTCTAGGAATTTTTCTCAGTGCGGTGTCTAAATAATGTCTGTCTCTAGTGTAGTGGTCCTGTAGCCCTTTGAAAAACTGGTCAAAGCTGTGGACTTTCATGCCAGAAAAATCCACGTGGATACAGATAAATTTGACTAACTTTAGGGGATTCATAGACTACCTGAAGCTCATTGGTGGCAAATACCCTGAAGCAAGCAGTCAGTTCTGATCTTCCTGGGGAATGAAGGTAGTTCATGTTCTGTTTGTTGATCCCTTGGAATTATCAGCATGGACTCTATCATTTTTAGGATTTCAGGAACTGTAGTAAATTTAAAAGATGATTGCAACTTTTCTAGAGGCACATGTTAGAATGTATATATAAGCTTCCAAATGATTTCCTTTCACCATTTCCCTCCAAAATAATGTATCTGAGTTTGGGCACTTAGAAATGATATACATACAATAATGTAGTTGTTAGGAGTGTGGCTTTATGTAAATCAGAACTTGAAGACAGGGAGCAAGATACATACTTTGTTCTGTGACTCACCTGGTATAAGACAGCTGAGTCTTTCTTAGCCTCACTTTTTTCATCTGTAAAGTAAGATTAACAGGGACTCTTATGGCATGGTGTGAGGGTTACATGAGATAATGAATGAAAAACTGTATGTATACAGTAAGTCCCCTACATATGAACCTTCAAGTTGCAGACTTTCAAAGATGCGAACATGCATCTGGTTCCAGCAAGGAATCAGAACCTGTGCCATCAACGTCAGGCATGAGTGAAATTGCAGCTCGCCCTCCGTCTCCTGTTGCTGATGGTCCTTCAGCTCCACCATCTCCCACCTCCTCTCCCTCCTCCAGGCAGTGCCTCTTCTTGCCTGTTCACTCGATGCCAGCCTCTGTATGCCAGCTGTTGTACTGTATATACTACCATACTTTTCAAGGTACTGTACTGTAAGATTAAAAATGTTTTCTTTATTTTTTGTGTTTGCTTTTTATGTATCATTTGTGTGAACAGTATTATAAACCTATGACAGTACAGTACTATATAGCTGATGGTGTTAGCTGGGTACCTAGGCTAACTTTGTTGGACTTATAAACAGATTGGACTTACAAAGGCACTCTCAGAATGGAACTCGTTCGTATGTAGGGAACTTACTGTAGTACCTGGCGTGAATAAGAATTCAGTTAATAATGTCTGTCAATTCTTCCCTAATGTTCGAGATTCTTAGTATTTTGGAATTGTATCAAATGGATCTATATCATCTTCATCATTATTTTAAATTATCTAATCACCTTGAGACTAACTGAGACGTTCAAGACCATGGATTGCCAAGTGGCAAAATTGTAGTTAAAACATATGGTTGGAGTGCTTTAGGCCACTTGGGGAAATGCGTTTTATAGGGATGCTAGAAATGTTAAAGTTTATGGAACAGAGTAATTATTGTTAACAGTAACTTCAACTTCTTCTATTCGTGCATATTGGGCTTCTCACGGCTAGGAAGACTTTTATTATCATCATTGTTAAACACATAGGGTAAATGGGATCCCATGCACAGAAGCAAGCTGAGAAACTTCTTAAAATTACAACATATGTTTATCCTTGAATTGGTACCCTGATTCTTGAGAATTAAAAGGAGACTTATGAATGCCTAGTTTGAATTTATTCAAATTCACAGAAGATTTATTGAAAATACCAAGTTTCCCAAATTTGGGAGAGTCTCCCTATCTTTTTTTAAAAAATTAATTAATTAATTGATTGGTTGTGTTGGGTCTTCATTGCTGCTCACGGGCTTTTTCTAGTTGCAGAGAGCAGGGGCTACTCCTCATTGCCGTGTGCAGGCTTCTCACTATGGTGGCTTCTCTTGTTGTGGAGCACGGGCCCTAGGAGTTCAGGCTTAGTAGTTGTGGCTCGCAGGCTCTAGAGCCCAGGCTCAGTAGTTGTGGTGCACGGGCTTAGTTGCTCTGCGGCATGTGGGATCTTCCTGGACCAGGGATCGAACCCGTGTCCCCTGCATTGGCAGGTGGATTCTTAAGAACTACGCCACCAGGAAAGTCAACTTCCTCCCTTCCTCCCTATTAACTCACCCTATGGTCAATGATTTACTTATTTTTTTAAACCTAAGCAGGGAGCATCCTAGCAGGCCATCTAAAAACTAAGCAGGCTTCTACCAAACTCAGGTTGTGTGTGTGTGTCTATGTCTGTGTGTGTGTCCATGTATCCTGTGTGTATGCATGTATCTGTGTGTATGTATCTATTGTATATCTCTCTGTATGTAAGTATCTGTGTATGTGCATGTTTCTTACCTATATTCTTTCCCAGTCATCTTACGACTGAGAAAAGACACTGAGAAACAAAGGCATGAGAGGACTATTCATCACTGGGGTCTGCCTCTCAGCCTGACTAGTAGCTCCCCAGGGAGTCTTAACAAGGTACTGCTGAGTCCAAATTCATCTTCCACCCCCACACAATCCCAGGGACACTGCAATTTGAAGCTGTTCTATCACCTTCACCCTCAGGCTCTGCAGGACACCCCCCACCCCACCCCCATTCATCTCTGGGCCCATCAGGGATGTGGGCAAAGGGAGCATTAAAATGGGTAGATTGATAGCCTTGGGATCACATCAGTCTTCATATGTGTTGAATATTATGTCAATTATTCATCACTCAGAGATATCATTGCAGGGAAAAATCACATTAAGAGGAGCCAGGAAAACTAAAGGTTATAAATTCCAGCCCCGGCATAGTCAACTGGCAGCTCTGGAATTCAGTGCCGGCTCCTCTGTGGTGTCGTTGGAATGTAGGAGTCTCAGACCTCTTTTAGAAATCTTTCCTCCCCAGTCTTGCCTTTCACCAGGCAGAGAACCAATCTATCCCCTGGTGAAAAAGAGCTGATAAATCTGTAAACACAATGCTCCTAAGTTTCCTTTGAATTCTGACATCACCTCAAGTTGGCTGTCTAAAAAAATGCAGTTTTCTCTCAGTTGACTCAAGGAAGCATTTTCTCCAGCGCTAGATGATACCAAAAATGGGTGTCTGAGAAGATGGCAAATGCCACAAAGTAAATATAACTCAACCCAGCATACAGAGTTGTTGACAGAGAGAGTGTGGGAGTGTAAGGACTCTGCCACCAGGCAATGACTCAACCTTTCCAAACCTGCATTTCCTTATCTTGTGAGTTTAGGGATCCTGCCAATTCCAGTGGGTGGTTGTGGAGATTAAATTAGGTAACCTAAATCACATAATTCTGAGTCCGCCAACCTTATGGAGCTGCTATTACTTTATGCTACACTTTGTGAGAGGGCTACCAAGTTGTTGTTCAGAGTCTCTGAAGATTCCTGGGGTGAAGCTGAGGTGTCTTCTGTGTGGTGACATCTTCCCTTGGAGGCCTGGTCCTGCAGGCACTACTCCCCCTCCCCAGCCTCCTTTTCACAACTAAATGTGACTCTCTTATCTTATTCCCTCAAAGAAACACCAATACAGGGACCGTCTGTCCATTCATGCGGTAACTGCTTCTTGAGCTCCTACTGTGTGCTGTGGAGCAGCAGTGTTGAACAAGATGAAAGGTCCCCCTCTCTTGGAGCCTGTATTCCCGTCTGAATGATCAAAAATGAGACCATAGCAGGCGCACCGGCAAATTCAGGTATAACAGGTGCTTTGAAGGTGATGATGCAGGGTGACGCGATGCAGAATGGAGTGGGGTGTGAGGTCAGGGAAGGCATTCTGAGCAGATGACAGTGAAGTCATCACCTGAAGGGTAGGAGGGGGCCAGTTATGTGAACCTCAGGGAAGAGTGTTCCAGGCAAAGGGAGCTGCAAGTTCGAGTCTGAAATGGGAAGGAAATGAGGTCATTTTAGAAACAGGGGAATAACGTGACAGGAAGGAGTGGTCTGAGATGAGCAGAGGGCTAGGCAGAAGTTGAGAGGCCATAATAAGGAATCTGGATTTTATTCTTGTACAACTGGATGATTTTCAGCAGATGCATGACATTTGGATTCGTGGTTCAGCCTCGGGAGGTCGCTCTAGCTGTCTTGTGTAGAACAGGTGGGTGGGGGGAGGAATGGGAGTGGGAAGGGCAGTTAGAGGCTCTGTGATTGTTAAGTCCAAGCCGATGGTGGCTTGCGCTAGGGTAGTACCAGTGCAAAGATGTCAATAAATGGCTAGGCTCAAGAGTTGTTCTGGAAGCTTGGAATTTGGTGCTAGCTTCTGTGTACTGAGAGAATCTATCGATGGATTGGATGTAGGCGAGGGTGGAGGGAGGGAAAGAGAGGATGGCTCCTAGGTATTTTGTAAGCTTTGGCTACCCCCAAACCTAGAAAAAGATGGCATATTTGGCTCATGAAATGTATCAGCTTTCCCTGCCTGGGGAATTTTCTCACTGGCTATGTGTCTCCATGAGCCCTGGTTTCCTGTCCCCTCTGTCTGTTTTCCTTGGCTTTCTCCTCTCCTGGGAGTGCTCTGTTCTGAGGGTGGAATATTGTTAAGCAGAGGGTGACATTATTCAGAGCTTTTTATTGCTCACCTACTGAGAGCCCAGACCTGTGCTAGTCCCTGTATGGAATATGAACAAATGTCTGGAAGCCAATGTTATGCTAATGTCTCTTGTGCCGCTTCTAGGAAGAGCATCCCCTCCTCTTTGCCCCGAGGGCTCTCTTGAGGGACTTGTCTTCCACTGCTCACGTGATGGTTCTGCATAACGTGCCTTCCAGCAGCTCTTGGCTCTGCCACCCTTTGGTTGTGTGAGCTGGAGCAAGCTGTTTAACATCTGCAAGGTCTACTTTGCGTATTTGTGAAATGGGGAGCCCATTTTCCAGGGCACTTAGAAAGATTTTAGGAAACACTGTAGGGGATCTGACAGATACTGCTCAGAACAATAGTCAGCTAGCTGGTTGTTGCTGCTTTTGTTCTTCCTCTTGTTTGTATTGAATTGAACAAAGAAGTCCTATGCCAGTTAAATTGAAAACTGAAATGGTGGGTCCTGCTATTTTGTTGCCTTCAGCTGATCATGGGAGCAGAGGGATGCGGAGGACTTTAGGGAACATTTCTGCCAATCCCTTGATGTAACTGGACAGAAATATTTGAAAATAAGAAGCTTAAAGGGATTTCTTGTGGCTGCACATTTCCGAGGGTGTTTTGAGGAATAGTAGCCATACAATGATTTGCTCAAAGAAAGACTTCTTGGTCCAATAACCAAGAAATATTGCATAGTAGATTTCCTTCTTATGGATGTACAGACTGCCCAATAAAGGCTCTGATGAGTCCTGTAATAAAGAAATCTACCAGTCTTTTTTTTAAGCTCTTTATTGGAGTATAATTGCTTTTCACTGTTGTGCCAGTTTTTGCTGTACAACAAAGTGAATCAGCTATATTTATACATATATCCCCATATCCCCTCCCTCCTGTGACTTCTTCCCATCTTCCCTATCCCAGCCCTCTAAGTCATCACCCATCATCGAGTTGATCTCCCTGTGCTCTGCAGTAGCTTCCCACTAGCCATCTATTTTACAATTGGTAGCGTATATATATCAATGCTACTCTCTCACCTTGTCCCAGCTTCCCCTTCGCCTCCCCACTCCGTGTCCTCAAGTCCTTTCTCTACATCTGCATCTTTATTCCTGTTCTTTCACTGCGTTCATCAGTACCATTTTTTTAGATTCCATATATATGAGTTAGCATATGGTATTTGTTTTTCTCTTTCTGGCTTACTTCGTTCTGTATGACAGACTCTAGGTTCATCCACCTCACTACAAGTAACTCAATTTCATTCCTTTTTATGGCTGAGTAATATTCCATTGTATATATGTGCCACATCTTCTTTATCCATTCATCTATTGATGGGCATTTAGGTTGCTTCTATGTCCTGGTTATTGTAAATAGTGCTGCAGTAAACATTGTGGTACATGTTTCTTTTTGGATTATGGTTTTCTTAGGATATATGCCCAGGAGTGGGATTCCTGGGTCATATGGTAGTTCTATTTTTAGTTTTTTAAGGAACCTCCATACTGTTCTCCATAGTGGCTGTACCAATTTACATTCCCACCAACAGTGCAGGAGGGTTCCCTTTTCTCCACACCCTCTCCAGCATTTATTGTTTCTAGATTTTTTGATGATGGCCATTCTGACCAGTGTGAAGTGATACCTCATTGTGGCTTTGACTTGCATTTCTCTAATGATTAGTGATGTTGAGCATCTTTTCATGTGTTTGTTGGCCATCTGCATGTCTTCTTTGGAGAAATGTCTATTTAGGTCTTCTGCCCATTTGTGGATTGGGTTATTTGCTTTTTTGATATTGAGCTGCATGTGCTGCTTGTATATTTTAGAGATTAATCGTTTGTTGCTTCATTGGCAAATATTTTCTCCCATTCTGAAGGTTGTCTTGTCTTATTTATGGTTTCTTTTGCTGTGCAAAAACTTTTAAGTTTCATTAGGTCCCATTTGTTTATTTTTGTTTTTATTTCCATGATTCTAGGAGGTGGGTCAAAAAGGATCTTGTTTTAATTTATGTCACAGAGTGTTCTGCGTATGTTTTCCTATAAGAATTTTATAGTGTTTGGTCTTACATGTAGGTCTTTAATCCATTTGGAGTTTATTTTTGTGTATGGTGTTAGGAAGTGTTCTAATTTCATTGTTTTACATGTAGCTGTCCAATTTTCCCAGCACCACTTATTGAAGAGACTATCTTTTCTCCATTGTATATTGTTGCCTCCTTTGTCAAAGATAAGGTGCCCATATGTGCATGGGTTTATCTCTGGGCTCTCTATTATGTTCCATTGATCTATATGTCTGTTTTTGTGCCAGTACCATACTGTCTTGATTACTGCAGCCTTGTAGTATAGTTTGAAGTCAGGGAGCCTGATTCCTCCAGCTCCGTCTTTGCTTCTCAAAATTGCTTTGGCTATCTGGGGTCTTTTGTGTTTCCATACAGATCATAGAATTTCTTGTTGTAGTTCTGTGAAAAATGCCGTTGGTAATTTAATAGGGATTGTGTTGAATCTGTTAATTGCTTTGGGTAGGACAGTCATTTTCACAGTGTTGATTCTTCCAATCCAGGAAGATGGTATGTCTCTCCATGTCTTTGTTTCGTCTTTGATTTCTTTCCTCAGTGTCTTATAGTTTTCTGCATATAGGCCTTTTGCCTCCTTAGGCAGGTTTATTCCTAGGTATTTTATTCTTTTTGTTGCAATGGTGAATGGGAATGCTTCCTTAATTTCTCTTTCTGCTCTTTTGTTGTTAGTGTATAGAAATGCAGGAGATTTCTGTGCATTAACTTTGTATCCTGCTACTTTACTGAATTCATCAATTAGTGCTAGCAGTTTTCTGGTAGCATCTTTAGGGTTTTCTATGTGTAATATCATGTCATCTGCAAAGAGTGACAGTTTTACTTCTTTTCCAATTTGGATTCCTTTTATTTCTTTTCTCTGATTGCTGTAGCTAACACTTCCAAAACTATGTTGAATAATAGTGGTGAGAGTGGGCACCCTTGTCTTGTTCCTGTTCTTAGAGGGAATGCTTTCAGTTTTTCACCATTTAGAATGATGTTGGCTGTTGGTTTGTCATATATGGCTTTTCTTATGTTGAGGTAATTTCCTTCTATGCCCAGTTTCTGGAGAGTTTTTATCATAAATGAATGTTGAATTTTGTCAAAAGCTTTTGCTGCATCTATTGAGATTATCCAGTCTCTTTTTATTATAGCAATTTCCACTAACCTTGACTGGAGAATCTTTTGTCTATAAGCTTTATTAACATCCTGTAGAATGTGTGTTCTTTGGAACATCCTTGGGAAATCCTACTTGAGCTAAAGCAGCCCACATTTGAAACTGAGGGTTGGTTTCTTGAGGCAGTTCTGTTACCGGGCCAAGGTTGGGTTTGCTCACCCACTGTGCAGCAAAGGCAATCTACTGACAGCTGGTTGTGGTGAAGGAAAGTGCAGCATTTATTTGCAGGCTGCCAAGCAAGGATAACAAATGGGCAGCTTGTGCTCAAAAGACCTCAACTCCCCAAAGGCTTTCAGGGAAGGATCTTTAAAGGCAACATTTGGGGTGAGGGTTGCAGCACCTGGAGTTTCTTCTCATTGGTTTGTGGTGAGGTAACAGGGTGGTGTTTTGGGAATCTTAATCATCACCCTTCTCGGTCCAACCAGTCTGGGGTCTATGTGCTTTCGGTCAGCAGATAACCATCCTCCACTGGGTGGGGGTCTTAGGTGCTGCAGGACAACTCAATGATGTGTGTCAGATTGCTATGAATATCCCTCGAGGAGGAACTAGGGCTCTATTTTATCGCTGTACTATTGTTTGAGTTATCTTGCTTAACTGCTTTTGCTTTGTTTCTGCATTCTATCACTTCTCTAATTAGTAACTTCCTGAGTTTGCTCTTTGGAGCTCAGGAAAGGCCTAGGAGATAAAGCCTTTTTTTCCTACAAACAAGAGGGGTCTTGCCACTGGGGAGGCCTCACTGGGTGCTGCTTGGTTTCAATCCCCCCCTTTCCTTAGATACTCCTCAATTCTGAGGGAAACAGGGGTGGGACAAGAAAGGGAATAAAATTTTAGACAGGAAGGTTAATCATAAACTTGGCAGGGGAACTCAGTTTTAGGGGGACTCCATTTCAATTCCCAGAAGCAGGGATCGCAGCAACCGTAAGGCCTCTTCTGACCTGAGCTGAGAGACAATGAGAGAGGATCCTGACTCCCAACCCAGTTCCTCCCCACAATCTCTGCATCCCCCTCTACCCCCAGCAGCACCTGGAGTCCCTCAAGTTACCTGAGACATGAAGATTCTCATCAAGCTCTAAACAGCCAGAGCTTTTTAGATAAAAAAGTCCCATGGGACCCCAGGCATTTTTACAGATGAGGAGGAAGCATCTGCCCATGTAGGTTGATTGGTGAATGTCAGCCAAGAGGACCTAAATGAAGTGGGCTTCACCCTGTACCTTTCCTGTACTCCCCATACCTGGGCCTGGAGAATTTGGTCATCTGAATCAGCCAGAGAGTGTGTGGTTGGGAGGTGGGAGAAAGTTTGGATGGAGTTGAAAACTAAGGTAAAAAATTATGAAAATGGGATAATGAAATTTTCTCTTTTAAAAATAAAGGAAGGAATTCCCTGGCGGTGCAGTGGTTAGGAATTGGTGCTTTCACTGATGTGGCCCTGGGTACAATCCCTGGGCAGGGAACTAAGATCCTACAAGCTGTGTGGCCGAAAAAAAAAAAAAAAAAAGGGAAACTCAGAATAGTTTGAGAGGTAAACAAACAAGCTCTTTAGGTAGAAAAAAAATCTGGCAGGTTGGGTGTCACTTTCTCATGGTCCAGGAAAACTTCCTTTGAAGGTTGTCTGTCATATGGTGGTAGTAGGAAAGAGGTTGATAATCCAAGAAAAGGATTCTTGTTTATTCTGATTTCTTTGCCACCATGAGAGGCCTTGTCAAGGGGGGAATGTTTTTCCTTTTCCAAATTTCAGACTTGAACTCTTGTGCATCTTACTGTTGTAAAACTGGTAACTCTCTTCTCACTTCAGAGATGTATTCTGAGTCAGTAGGTAGAGCAGGAGAGGGGGTCACCCCCGTGCCCTTGTGGTTAGTGGACCATAAAGGAAGGTAGAGGAACTGGATACCTTGAGAAGCACCATTTATTTTGTACTTCGTAAAGTCTTAGAGCATCTGTCAAATATTTGAGCTTGGTGGCTAAACAATTTAAATCCAAAGTCTACTCAGCTTGCCAGAAACCACATTTCACAATTCATGGACCTCTGTTATAGTATTTTCCATATGGCATTGTAATTTTGGGCTATGCTTTTATGAGCTGTAACCTAGTGGGAGTGACTGTGAGATCCACAGGTAGTCGACTGGTCAAGGCAGCAGGAGAGGAGAACAGGGAGCATCCAAGGCTCTGAAAGCTTGGAGGAGAGACCACCAGGGGCTGCAGACTGGGACTGCTTCATCCGGGAGAAGAGACTTGATCTGAACCATTAATTTTAATGACCTTCAATAATTAAAGAAAATTAGTACATGCACATGGTAAAAATTTAAATACTAGAAATAGATACTGAGCGAAAAATAAATTTCTTTCCTTTCTTGAAGCCCAGTACCCCAGTTTTCTTTCCCAGAGGTAGCTAGTTTTTTATATGCCCTTCCAGAGGTATTTTATGTTAACACAAGCATATATGTGAAGGATTTCTTCTTCCTCTTCTTTTTGAAACACAGATGTTAACTATACTGCATCTACTATTCTTCATTTATTTTTTTCCCACTTAATGTTTGCCTGCTGGTTACAGTCCCATAGAGGAAGAGTTAACCCACTCAATTTAACATCCACAGGATAGTCACTGCATGCAAGTATCATAAATGATCTTCCAGTTCCTTTGTGATGGACATTTGAGTTGTTTCCAGTTTCCACCTACTGAAAACAGTGCTGCTATAAGTATCCTTGGGCATGTTTCTTTATGTACCCATATTATCTTTATAAAATATAATCATAAAAGTAAAATTTATGGGTCAGAGAGAATGTGGATTTTAGGTTTTGATAGAATCAGGTGATCTACTAGAGTTGCATTTCCTTCCCTGTCTATGATTGCGATCCCTCTTTGCACTGGGATTTGTAGAATGGGTGAAATAATGAGGGATCAGAACAGTTTTCAGGAGAGAGCAGTTTGCCTGAAGACTTAGATTTAGGAATGAGTATGCCATGTTTGGGGACCACAAAGAGACCAGCCATATTAACAACTACAATTTATTGACTTTTTATCACGTTCTATGTTCTTTATGTACACGATCTCACTTTATCCTCACAACAGCTCCGGGATTTAGGTTCCATTATTATTGCCTGACAGATGAGGGTCTTGAGTCTGAGAGAGGTGAAGTAATTTGCTCCCGGTCACATGACCTGTAAAGTGGCATGGGCAAGGGAACAACAAATTAGGGGATCGCTGTTAAGAGGAGCTTCAGGGCTCTATAAGTGAATCGTGTGACATGGATTAGAACGTTCCATGGTTGTTAGAATGTTCCATGGTTGGTAAAGACTTTTAACCCACAGGAAAAACTTGTGTCTTTTCCAGGTGTGGAGAATACAGATCTGCTGTGGATTTCAGAGTGATTCTGAAAGATGTTTTATTTTTGCCAAGTAGCTGTTGATAGCAGTTTTGTAAATTAGATGTCTGGACAATCTAGTGGAATGGTGGAGGTTGAAGGGTCTGAATCCAGACATTTTTTTTAAATTTAAAGAATGTTTAATATAACCAGTATATTTGGATTATTTTCATTTCAACATTTCAGTATAGAAATTGAGATATTTTATTGTTTTTTTCATACTAAGTGTTTAAAGCCTAGTGTGAATTTTACACTTAATAGCACATCTCCAGTGCTCAATAGCCAAGCATGACTAGAACAGTTCTAAAAGATTTATTGTTTTTACCTTTTCACATTTAGATATGTTCTACCTGAAATGGAGTTTTGAGTGTAATGTGAGGTAGTAATCTAGCTTAATTTTTTTCCATGTGAGTATCCAATTGACCCAGAACCAATTTATTGGAGATAGTCCTATCTCTAGGAAACTTCTGTCTTAAATCAAGTGTCCACATATGTGCGGGCTCTATTCTTTGTCACCTATTTGTCTATACTTGCACCAGTACCACATTATCTTAATTACTATAGTTTTTGTAATAAGTCCTGATATCTGGTAGGGAAAATTTTCCTACCAGTTCTTAAGAGAGTCTTGGCTATTACTGGCTCTTTGCTTTTCCATTTAAATTACTTATCAAGTTCCCCCAAAATATCTGTTAGGATTTTGATTGAGATTGCATAGAATCTATATATCAGTTTGAGGAGAGGTAAAAAATATCATCTTTTCCTCTGATGCTATCCTCTAGGTGGGGTCTGGACCTGTCCTTGCCTTCCAGACTCTGCAACTGTCCACATTCTGGTGTATAAGCAGCTGACTGAGAAAGAGGCTCAACCTTTAGGTCTTTGATGAGAACACAGTGGAGGGCCCCTCCCTCTTCTCAAGGGCAGAAAGTCCCTGGCAAGGTTCTAGAATCCTGGGATGTAGAAAAAACTGGGAGTCTTGGAGGAACCAGATCAAAAACCCTTGTGCCCTGTGTATGAGTTTTCAGAGGTCACCCATTCTTAGAACTTACCCACCTAGAGATCAGATAAGATGCTTTCTACTCCTCACTCTTCTCTACCTTCTCTGTCACTGGTCTTGCTGTTTGTTCTATGGCCGCAGACCAAGTTTCATGGAGAAGTCAATTACAAATGTAGACTGGCAATCAGGCAGGAGAGGAAAGGAACAGAAGAAAGGAGCTTATTGAAGGTGTCTCTGGCATCTGAAGAGGATTGATGAGATGAAGGTGAAGGCAAAATAGAAAAGCAGTAAGATAACCAGGATGCAAAAGAGGTCCTGTAAGGAACCGAGCTTACCTTTCATGCTGCATGTTGTTTGGTCTCCATCTTGTATTCCCTATGTCCATCCGGTCAGGCTTCTGGAAATCCACAATCCTGGCAATTCTGAACTGAACTTTACCAGATCTGTCCCACTTGTAGGGAACCCATCTCTCCAGGATGAGACTTATGAATTACCAGGTTGGGGGTAGCTGGAGTGTTGGCAAGGACCAGAGTCCGAGGGACTAGAAAGAAGGGCTAGGAGGAGGAATAGGGGCAAAGACAAAGGAGTAACAGGAAAGGGGGGCAGACTGAACAGGGTGGCAAGTGGGTGGTCTGGAGGGAACAAGGGAAGAGCTGGGCATAGAAATCCTTAAGGTAGGGTGGCAGGAAGGGATGACACTAGTGAGAGGAGGGAAACAGGTAGGGCCCAAAGCTGAATGAGGTGGATGGTGCTGGGGAGTAGGCTGAGGGCTAAAAAATAGAGGAGACAGAGGAGGAAGGTGAGTCAGGCAATGCGAGCAAGGAGGAACAGGAAGAGGAGGTGGGGGCTGGGATTGAGATGGAGAAATTGCAGGTAGCTTTCTTGTCATCTTTTCCAGCTGGAATTCTGTGCTTACTCATCTTGTGAAAATCAATAACTGGTGGAAGCTCAGATCTGCTCCAGCAGTTACATCACACTGCTGTGCGCATCACCCCATTCATAATGGAAATACCCTCTATGAAGTGTATGTACCACTCCCTTTGGGGCCAGTC
The DNA here is from genome assembly GCF_030028045.1 of Hippopotamus amphibius kiboko. Classification (NCBI taxonomy): domain Eukaryota; kingdom Metazoa; phylum Chordata; class Mammalia; order Artiodactyla; family Hippopotamidae; genus Hippopotamus; species Hippopotamus amphibius. Next base: position 155,676,912 of record NC_080186.1, on the reverse strand, counting down.
AGGAGGCTCCACCAACCATGGAAGTGGTCCCAGTTTCTAGGTTGAAGAATGGTCAGGGGAAGTGGCAAAGAGAGGAAATGGAGTCTAATAGTAGTCCCTGTACCTTGCGATAACATGTAGTTTTGCCCTTTGGTAGGCAAAGATTGATCAAAGGGTTAGGATAGAGTTGGAGGTTGGGACCTAGGAGAACAGGTGTGAAGCACGAATGGCCGGAATGGGAAGAAGTCATTGCCCCCATCTATTTAACTTACTACATTTTACAAAGCCTTTCACATCATTTGTATCACTCCATGAATACAAGGTAATCAGAGAAGAGATATTTTGTCCATTTTACTAATAAGGATACTGAAGGCCAGAGAAGGAACTATATAGTCAGGCAGTAGATGACAAAGCAGATTGCCTAGACTAGAACTTGGGCCAAAAGTCAGGAAGTAGGGGGCATGTAGGAGGGAGTGCAAAATGGGCCATGATGGCAGGTCCCTGCCCCATGTCTCTGGATGGAATTTTACAGGGGTGCTTCAGAGCAGGACTTGATAGTATAGCCTTCCTCTTGGTCCCTACGATCCCTTGGTATTTTGCCTGACCCTTAACTAGGGCCAGAAACACACAGTCAAACTGACAGAATGGCTGCCTACTCCTGAGTGCCTAATGACTAGATTTGGACTTTCTTGCTCGCTACTCTAGATGCCCAACTCCATGTCAGATAATTTAAGGGGCCACTGTACCCTCTCCCTTTCTTTTGTCTGATGTAGCAATTCTCTTTGCTTATCATTCCTGGTTTCTTTTTTTAAAAATTGAAGTATAGTTGACTTACAATACTGTATTAGTTTCAGATGCACGAGACAGTGATTCAAAATTTTTATAGTCTATATCCCATATAAGGTTATTATAAAATATTGACTGTGTTCCCTGTGCTTTACATTATATCCTTGTACCTTTTTTTTAATACCTAATAGTTTGTACCTCTAAATCCCCTTCCTGTATCTTGCCCATCCCTTCACCCTTCTCCCCACTGGTAACTTTGTCCTCTGTATCTGAGTCTGTTTCTGTTTTGTTGTATTTGTTTGTTTTATTTTTTTGGATGCCATATATAAGTGAAAACATATAGTATTTGTCTTTCTCTGACTTTTTTCACTAAGCATGATACACTTTAGGTCCATCCATGTTGTTGCAAATGGCAAAACTTAATTCTTTTTTATGACTGAGTGATATTCCATTGTGTGTGTGTATGTATCACATCATCTTTATTCATTTTTCTGTCCATGGACACTTAGGTTGCTTCCATGTCTTGGCAGTTGTAAATAATGCTGCTATGAACATTGGGGTGCATGTATCTTTTTGAATTAGTGGTTTTGTTTTCTTTGGAGAAGTATCCAGGAGTAGAATTACTGGATCTTATGATAGTTCTATTTTTAATTTTTTGAGGAACCTCCATACTGTTTTCCATAGTGACTGTACCAATTTACATTCATATCAACAGTGCAAAAGTGTTCCCTTTTCTCCACATCCTCACCAACAATTGTTATTTGTAACCTTTTTTTTTTTTGATAATGGCCATTCTGACAGATATCTGAGGTGATATCTCATTGTGGATTTTAGGTTCCCTGATTAGTGATGTTGAGCATCTTTTCATTTGTATATCTTCTTTGGAAAAATGCCTGTTCAGGTCCTCTACCCATTTTAAAATCAGATTATTTGTATTTTTGATGTTGAGTTGTATGATTTCTTTACATATTTTAGATGATAACCCCTTATCAGATATATCATTTGCAAATATCTTCTTCCATTCAGTAGGTTGTCTTTTCATTTTGTTGATGGTTCCCTTTGCTGTGCAAAAGTTTGTAAGTTGATTCGGTCCCCTTTGTTTATTTTTGCTTTTGTTTCCCTTGTCTAAGGAGGCAGATCTAAAGAAATACTGCTAAGACCAGTATCAAAGAACATACTGCCTATTTTTTCTTATAGGAGTTTTATGGTTTGTGGTCTTACATTTAGATTTAATCCATTTTAAGTTTATTTTTGTATATGGTGTGAGAAAATGTAATTTCATTCTTTTACATGTAAGCTGTCCAGATTTCCCAAAACCACTTATTGAAGAGACTGTTCTTTTCTCATTGTATATTCTTGCCTCCTTTGTCAAAGATTGGCCATATTTGCATGGGTTAATTTCTGGGCTCTCTATTCTGTTGTTTGTGCTAGTACCATACTGTTTTGATTACTGTAGCTTTGTAGTATAGTCTGAAGTCAGGGCATGTGATACCTCCAGCTTAGTTCTTTTTTTCCCCTTAAATTCATTTTATTGAAGTATAGTTGATTTACAATGTTGTGTTAATTTCTGCTGTATAGCAAAGTGATTCAGTTATTTATATATATATATTTATTTATTTTCTTTTTCATATTCCTTTCCATTATGGTTTATCACAGGATATCGAATATAGTTCCCTGTGCTATACAGTAGGACCTTGTTTATGCATTCTATATATAATAGTTGGCATCTGCTAATCTCAAACTTCCAAGCCCCTCTCTTCCCTTTGGCAACCACAACTCTGTCTGTGAGTCTGTTTCTGTTTTGTAGATAAGTTCATTTGCATCATATTTTAGATTCCACATGTCAGTGATATCATATGGTATTTGTCTTTCTGACTTACTTCACTTAGTATGATAATCTCTAGGTCCATCCATGTTGCTACAAATGGCATTATTTCATTATTTTTTATGGCTGAGTAGTATTCCATTATATATATGTATCACATTTTCTTTATCCATTCATCTGTTGATGGACATTTAGGTTGTTTCCATGTCTTGGCTATTGTGAATAGTGCAGCTGTTAACAGAGGGGTGCATGTATCTTTTTGAACGATAGTTTCATCTGGATACATGCCCAGGAGTGGGATTGCTGAATCATAAGGCAACTCCATTTTTAGTTTTTTTGAGGAAACTTCACAGTGTTTTCCATAGTGGCTGCACCATTTTACATTCCCACCAACAATGTAGGAGAGTTCCCTTTTCTCCACACCCTCTCCAGCATTTGTTATTTGTAGATTTTTAAAAAATGATCATCATTCTGACTGCTGTGAGGTGCTACCTCATTATACTTTCAATTTGCACTTCTTTTCTCTCAAGATTGCTTTGGCTAATTTGATCTTTTGTGGTTCCATACAAATTTTAGTATTATTCTAGTTCTGTGAAAAATGTCATGGGTATTTGGATATGGATTACATTAAATCTAAATTGCTTTGGGTAGTATGGACTTTTTTTTTTTTTTTTTTAGTATGGACATTTTAACAATATTAATTCTTCTAATCCATGAACAGGCAATTTATTTCCATTTATTTATGTTGTCTTCAGTTTCCTTCATCAGTGTCTCAGTTTTCAGAGTGCAGATCCTTCACCTCCTTGATTAAAATTATTCCTAGGTATTTTACTCTTTTTGATACAATTGTAAATGAAATTGTTTTCTTGATTTCTCTTTCTGATAGTTCATTATTAGTTATAGAAATGAAATAGATTTCTTATATTGATTTTGTATCTTTCAACTTTACTGAATTTATTGATGAGCTCTAGTAGTGTTTTGGTGGCTTCTTGAGGATTTTCTATGTGTAGTATGTCACCTGCAATCAGTGACAGTCTTACTTCTCCCTCTCCAATTTGGCTTCCTTTTATTTCTTTTTCTTATCTAATTGCTATGCCTAGCACTTCCAATACTATGTTGAATGAAAGTGGTAAGATGAGCATTCTTGTCTTGTTCCTGATTTTAGTATGATGTTTGCTGTGGGCATATCTTATATGGCCTTTACTCAGTTGAGGTATGTTTCCTCTATGTCCACCTTTTTGAGAGTTTTTTTTTTTTTAAATCATGATTGAATGTTGAATTTTATTAAATGCTTTTTCTGCATCTATTGAGATGATTGTGTGATTTTTATCTTTTGTTAATGTGGTGTATCACATTGATTTAGGAATATTGACCCATCCTTGCATCCCTGAAATAAATCCCACTTGTTCATGGTGTATGATCCTTTGCATGTTTTGTTGAATGTGATTTGCTAATCTTTTGTTGAGTATTTTTGCATCTATGTTCATCAGGGATATTGGGCTGTAATTTTATTTTTTCTTTTTTGTTTGTTTGTAATTTCTTTGGTTTTAGAATCAGGATAATACTGGCCTCATGGAAGTATACTTTGGAAGTATTCCCTTTTCTTTAATTTTCTGGAGTAGTTTGAAAAGGTATTAAACTCTTTAAATGTTTAATAGAATTCTCCTATGAAGTTGTCCAGTCCTGGACTTTTTTTTTATTGTTGGGATTTATTGATTACTGATTACTAGTAATTGATTTGCTCAGATTTTCTATTTCTTCCTAATTCAGTCTTGGAAGATTGTATGTTTCTAGGAATTTTTCCATTTCTTCTAGGTTGTCCAATTTGTTGACGTATAACTGTTCATAGTATTCTCTTATGATTGCATTTCTGTGATATGTTGTAATTTCTCCTCTTTAATTTCTAATTTTGTTTATCTGGCCCTTTCTTTTTCTTAATGAGTCAGGCTAAAGTTTTATCAATTTTGTTTACCTTTTCAAAAAACCTGCTCTTAGTTTCATTGATCTTCTCTATTTTTTAAGTGTCTATTTCCATTATGATCTTTATTATTTCCTTCCTTCTGCTGACTTTAGGATTTGTTTGTTCTTCTTTTTCTAATTCCTTTAGACGGTAGGTTAGTTTATTTATTTTAGATGTTTCTTATTTTTTGGAGGTAGGCCTGTATCACTATAAATTTCCCTCTTAGAACTGCTTTTGCTGTATCCCATAGATTTTGGAATGTTGTGTTTTTGTTTTTATTTTCATTTACTTTGAAGCATTTTCTGATTTCTCCTTTGATTTCCTCATTTACCCATTAGTTTTTGAGTAGCATGTTGTTTAGTCTTCACATGTTTGTGTTTTCCCCACTCTTTCTTCCTGTAATTGATTTCTAGTTTCAAACCACATGGTCAGAAAAAAATGCTTGATATAATTTCTTTTTTTTAAATTTAATTAATTTATTTATTGGCTGAATGGGGTCTTCATTGCTATGCATGGGCTTTCTCTAGTTGTGGTGAGCGGGGGCTACTCTTCGTTGTGGTGCATGGGCTTCTCATTGCAGTGGCTTCTCTTGTTGCAGTGCATGGGCTCTAGGCATGCGGGCTTCAGTAGTTGTGGCACATGGGCTTAGTTGCTTCACAGCATGTGAGATCTTCCTGGCTGAGGGATTGAACCTGTGTCCCCTGCTTTGGCAGCTGGATTCTTAACCACTGTGCCAGCAGGGAAGCCCTGATATAATTTCTATCCTCTTAAATTTGTTGAGACCTGTTTTGTGATCTAGCAAGTGATCTGGCTTGGAGAACATTTTATGTGACCTTGAAAAGAGTGAGTATTCTGGTGTTTTGGGGTGGAATGTCCCTGTAGATATCTATTAAGTGCAACTGGTCTGTTGTGTCATTTAAGACTACTGCTTCCATACTGATTTTTTGTCTGGATGATCTGTCCATTGATATAAGTGGGGGCATTATAGTCCCCTACTATTATTGCATTATTTTCTATTTCTCCCTTTTATTTCTGTTAATATTTGCTTTATTGAGGACAAGGGGTGCAGGGTGGTGAATGGGAAGCTGGGACAAAGTGAGAGAGTAGCAATGACATATATACACTACCAAATGTAAAATAGATAGCTAGTGGGAAACTGCTGCATAACAGGGAGATCAACTCAATGATGGGTGATGACTTAGAGGGCTGGGATAGGGAAGGTGGGAAGGAGTCATGGGAGGGAGGGGATATGGAGACATATGTATAAATATAGCTGATTCACTTTGTTGTACAGCAAAATCTGGCACAACAGTGTAAAGCAATTATATTCCAATAAGGAGCTTAAAAAATCATATCAGTAAAATGATATTGGAAATAAAAAAATATTTGCTTTATGTATTTAGGTGCTCCTATATTGGGTGCATGTAAGTTAATGTTATATCCTTTTCTTGTATTGAGCCCTTTATCATTATATAGTGCCCTTCTTTGTTATAGACTTTGTTTTAAAATCTATTTTGTCTAATATGAGTACTGTTACCCTTGCTTTCTTGTCATTTCTGTTTGCATGAAGTATCTTTTTCTATCCCCCCACTTTCAGTCTGTATGTCTTTAGCTCTGAAATGAGTTTCTTGTAAGCAGCATATAAATAGGTCTGCTTGTTTTCTCACCCAATCCACTTTTGATTGGAGCATTTAATCTGTTGACATTTAAGGTGATTATTGATGGTTATGTACTTATTGCCATTTTGTTACTTGTTTTCTGGTTGTTTTTGCAACTCTTCTGTGTTCTTTTCTTCTTCTTTTGGTTTTTTCCCTTGTGGTTTGATGATTTTCTTCAGTAGTATGCCTGTATTCCTTTCCTTCTAGTTTTTGTGTATCTCTTGTAGATTTTTAATTTGTGATTACCATGGGGTTCATATATGTAGACCTATAACTATATCCACTTGTTTTAAACTGGTAGTCATTTAAGTGCAAACACCTTCTAAAAGATCCACCTTTTTTACTCTCTTCTCCCACATTTTGGGTATTTGATGTCATGTTTTACATTTTCATATTTATCCCTTCACTTGTTTATTGTAGCTATAGTTAATTTTATAGTGTTTTTTCGTCCTTTAATCTCTGTACTAGGTTATTGAAGTGGTTGATCCACTGCCTTTATTATATATTTGCCTTTCCTAGTGTGATTTTTCTTTTCCTGTAGATTCTTACTTCTTGTTGCAGCCTTTTACTTTCCACTTAAGAGAAGACACTTTAACATTTCTTTTAGGATAGGTTTAGTATTAATGAACTCTTTTATTTTTTTGCTTGTATGAGAAGTTCTTTATCTTTCCTTCTATTCTAAATGATAATCTTGCTGGTAGAGTATCCTAGGTTGTAGATTTTTCCCTTTCAGCAGTTTCAATATACCATGGCACTCCCTTCTGGACTATAAAGTTTCTGCATAAAAATCAGCTGATAGCCTTATGGGGGTTCTCTTGTATAAGGCTCTTTGTTTTTCTCTTGCTATCTTTAGAATCCTCTCTTTTTCTTTAACTTTTAAGTTTTTAATTATGATATAGCTTAGTGTGGCCTCTTTGGGTTTATCTTGTTTGAGACTCTTTGTGCTTCCTCAATGTTGATATCTGTTTCCTTTTTCAGGTTTGGGAAGTTTTCAGCCATAATTTAATCAAAAACATATTCTGCCCCTTTCTCTCTCTCTTCTTCTGGGACCCTTCTAATGCAAATATTAGTATGCTTGATGTTGTCCCAGAGGTCCCTTAAGCTATCCTCATTTAAAAAACTTTTTTTCTTTTTTGCTATTCTTATTGGATGATTTTCACTGTTCTATCTTCTAAGTTGTTTATGCATCCTTCTTTATCACCTAATTTACACAGTCCATTGTATTTTTCATTTTGGTTATATTCTTCAGTTCTGATTGGTTTTTAAAAATGTTTTCTAGTTCTTTGTTGATGCTTTCACTCTGTTTCTATATTTTCCTGAGTTTAGTGAGCATTTTTACTATTATTGCTTTGAATTCTTCATAAAGTAAATTATTTATCTCCATTTTATTAGGGTTTTTTCCCCCTGGGGTTTTATCTTATTATTTCGTTTGAAACATTCCTCTGTCTTCCCATTTTGTTTGACTTTGTCTGTTTGTCTCTATGAAATTAGGCAAAACAGTTACCTATCCAGATCAGTCTTGAGGGTGCGTCCTTGTGTTGGAGCATCCCTATGCAGTCTGTGTGTGCCCGGTGGCTTTGGTGGGAGAGCTGGCTCTGAAGTGAGCACAGGCTGTGTCTTCTCCTGGGGTGTTCTAGCAGCCACTGCCTTTGTGAGAAGTAGGGCTAGAGCTGGAGGGGTTAGAGCCAAAGCCAGGTGCAAGCCTGGGCTTCTCCCATGCTCAGCAGTGGTTGCTGCCCTATTGAGGGGTGGGGCTGAAGCAGGAGCCCTGAGGGAGCTGGGCTTTTCCCTGAGGTGATGGCAGTCTCTGCCTTAGTGAGGAGTAGTGCCAGAGCAGGAGGGGCTGGAGCAGGAGACTAGTGTGGGCTGGAGTGGTGATGTCCTGGGGCAGTCCTGGTAAGCTGATGACAGCACCAGGCAGTTCTTAATCTGCTACCTCTGTGCTGGGACTGGGAGCAAGCAAGTCTGTGTGCAGGGTCTCCAAGAGCAAAGTCTTGGTTTCTTATAGCTCTCCAGTAAGCCCCACTGATTTTTAAAGCAGCCAAGGGGGCTCATCCTTCCAGTGCCAGACCCCAGGGTTGGGGTGCCCAATTTGGGGCTCAACCCCCTAGCTCCTTAGGGAAGAGCCCTGAGCCTGTGATAGCCCCCTCATTTTCTGAGTCACCCACTAGGGCTTGATCACCTCTCCTTCCCTTCTACCAGACTCCATGTGGTCCTTTCTTTATAGCCTTGGTGGTCAAAATCTGCTCTGCTAGTCTTCAGATCATTCTCAGCAGAATGAATTGCTCTATGTGTAGTTGTGGTTTTGATGTGTTGATGGGGGCGGAGGAGCTCAGGGTCTTTCCACTCTGTTCCTACTCTTGATCCTGACTCCTGAGTTTAGATTTGGATCATGCTTCGGCCTGGTGTGCCCTTGGTAAACACTTAATTTCTAAGCCTTAATTTTATTTTATTTTTCTTTAAAGGGGGGATAATACTCCCTATACCATAGAGTTGTGGTAACACTTAGCCTGATGGGATCTGATAGAAAACTAGTGTTTATTGAGCACTTAATATTATTATTAGTGATATCTGGTCAACTATAACTCTTAGATGAATAGCACATGGTGTGTTTGCAGAGAGCTAATTTTACTAAACTACTTGAAAATATTAATTGCTTTAGTGTACATTTATTTCACAAGCAGCAGTGAAACTGGAATGGATTTCTTTTTATTGCACTGCAGCCACCATTCCATAAATCTTTTCCATACCTGAAGGCACCCAGTTTTCTTGCTTTCATCTTTGCTCTTTGCTTGGATGTCAGGCGATCTGCCTGGAGCTGGTTATGGGGGCCTAAATTCAGAATCTGCCTACCAATAAGGTCCAGAAAGATGGATGACTTTAGTCACCTGAAACTGTTATTAGAAAACACATGCACTCACCTATCAAGAGAGTGAGAGAGAGGTAAGCCCTGGAGAGAGGAAGGACATGGCTTAAATGGTGGTGGGGGGGGGGGGGCGGGTTTTGATGGATTGGTTAGCATCTATAAACAAAGATCTGAGCCCCAGGCTCTTCTGGCTGTTGGAAATCCAGTTCAGATGTTCAATGACTTACTGAATTGCGGTTCAACTTAAGTCCATGCCATTTGTACATTTGATGGATTTTAAGAAACATCTTACAGCCATTCCCTGCCACTGCTTGGAGAGATAGTATCATAAGATCCAACTTTATTTTTTGTTTCATTTTGTGAGATGCTTCCTGCAAAAATAGCTTTTATGTTATGTATATATTTATACATATATATGTATGTATAAATGAATTGCTGTGCTGTAGACTTAAAACTAACACAATATTGTAAACCAACTATACTTCAATTAAAAAAAAAAAAGCTTTATGTGGCCCAAAGCACCTGGCTACTGTTGGTTTTTACTAAGTGTTAGTGGCCAGCCTCACTGAGCAGGAGGCCTTTGCATTTGGCTTTCAGAAGGGAATGTGTATGTAAAGGGATTTTCTGGTCTTTTTGCCAAGAAGCGAGAATGGCTGAGCCTGACTGTTCTGGTTACAAAAAAAAAAAAATAGTAGTCATGTTGCAGAGGCTCACCTTTTTGTTCTGTTCCTCTCCATGGGTGGTTAACGGTATGGGCTTTGGAGTAAGATGTGTTTAGGTTCATGCCTTCACATCTTCCCAGCTGTTATCTTGTGCATGGCAAGTTAGGGGAGCTCTCTGAACCTTCCCCCCACCTGTAAAATGGGGATAACAGCAGCATTTGCTATTGTTGTTGTGAGGGTACTTTAGCAGGCCTGGCATAGAGTTAGTTTTTAATAAGTGATATTTATTATAATTATTGGCCTTTTTTCTCTGCCTCACCTTCCTCCTTGCCTTAGCTGGTAGTTTTGAGGGGCTGGTCTGTTTTCCTTATCATATATAATTTCCTTTTTTGTATGTATCACTTTCTGAAATGATCTTGTTATTGACTTATTTGTTTAGTTGTCGGCTGTCTCTCTCCTCCCACTATGTCGTGAGCTGCACGTGGCAGCCTGCACGCCCCTGCTCACACCTGTTCACTCAGTGAGAGCACCTAGTCGGTTCTCTCTCTGTATTTATTGACTAACGCTCATCTGTTTCAACCATTGTGCTTCTCTTCTCCATGATTCCTACATAAAGAACCATTTTATTTTAGAATTAATGTTCTAGCCAAGGAGTAGAATGAAAAGGTGACTGCTGCTTTGATGGAGTCTCAGATTAGGAGAAGTTCTTAGGAAACTAGGATAAAGACCAATAGGCCTTTTTTTTTTCTCCTCAGAGACTGATGTGAATATATTCATTAGGACTCTAGTTTCAAGGTCCATAAAATCACATGAGCAAGCTTCAGCAGAAAAGGAATGTTCATCACAAGGACTCAGGAATGTTTTTTTGAATCTAATGGCATGGGTGTCATCAAGTCTCAGGAATGGACTGGAACCAAGGCCTCCTTCACAAATATCTGCCTCTGCCTTTTTTTTTTCCCCCCCAATATCTGCAGAACTATGTTTGTTCCTCTGAAATGCAGTGTTTCCCAAACTATCTGCCAAAACACAGTAAAATTATACCAAGATGAAATACAGCCTAATTTTCATTATTAGATACGATAGGCATAAAATTACTTCTGTCAAAATTCTGTAAGGGTTTCTAAATGCTTATTTTCAATTTCTGTACTTAATTCCTCGTGGGCTGTTAAGAAAGAGCTTGTGGGCAGGCACGGCTGTAGTTCACACAGCAGCTGTAGAGCACCTCCCCTCAGCTCTCAAGTTTGCACGCCTCTACAGGAAACCAGACCAAATTGCCCTGTGATCTTAGCCACCTGCCCCCTGTGTGTGGGTCCGGCTTTGCTTTAAGGGTCTTGTACAATATTCTGGTCTGTGCAGCTATGGCCACTAGGTGGCGGCACACGGTGAACACATAGCAGCCAGGGGTGTGGCCGTGTCGGTGGGAACAGAGTTAAAGGGTGAGCCCAACACTACTCCAGCATGTGTCCACAAGGGAGGTCTCCAGCACTATTGATTTCTATTTCTCTTGAAAACGTGTCATAAGGGGTTTTGGGTTGTCTGGTTTCCAGGGACTCTCGAAGGTGACTCTGAATGTGTGACTGAGCACAGAGGAGAAAGTCATAAGCCGTGTCACGATTGTTCTCACCAGAGTCTTTTGGGGGAATTAGCATCGTGTTTGCACTTACTGCCAGTCTGCTTCTATTTCTAAACCCCAATATTTTTTGAGCATACAACTTCCCAGATGGCACTAACTCTTAAAGCCATTGTGTGCTGCCCACACAAATATTTTGTGGGTTAATTTTCTATTTCATGGGAAGGATTTTAAATGTCCACTTGGGGTTTAGTCAAGCAAAAGTCGAGATCTTTCCAGAAACACGATGACTTCAAAAACCATTAGCATCTAGGGGAGAGGCGTAGAGTAAATCCTGTGGTGTGCTCCAAGGGCAAAGAACAAGATAGACTCAAAGGGCCAATATTGCCAGAACGAAGGGTTACAGGGCTCCTACCACTCTGTACAATGCAACCATTGCAATGTCCCCGAGCCCTCCCAAGCAGCATGCCGTGTCCCTTGCCCATCCCACATAAGGAAAGATAATTGCCCCATTTTTCTCCCGCTCAGCACACTAAAAGTATACATACTCTGCCCAGTCAGCAGACAACCACAGGTTCCCTGGCTATAAAAACAGGCAAGCAACCCATGCTCATGGTCGACTTTCCCTGGCTACCAGGAAGTCGGCCTGCTGTTGTGGCAGTGACCCTTCTCTCTAAAAAACTCTATCTTCCTTGCATTCTGCCTTGTGTCTGGAAATTCTTTTCCAACCCACGCTTGGACCATGACAAATCCTAAATGCATGTGTCAGTGCTCTTCCTTACTTTACCTAAGGAAAGGGCGTGGGGTATAAATGTACATGAGTGTAGGCCTTGGCTATGATGGGTGGTCCTCTTTCCCATCTTCTTCTCTTGAAACAGCCTTGCTTAGCAGGCAGATAACCTGTAAGAACTGGGACTGGTTCGCAAACACAAAGAAACACTTTGGTGTAAGAGACTTTCCAGTTTTTAAACTGCTAAAAATTACTGTGATGTGAGAATTCCATGGATGAGAAGTGAAGTATAACAGATGAGTATTTAAGGGTGTGGACTTTGGAGTGAAGCAGTTGGATTTGAATTCTGTCTCTTGTGTGTTCTTAGGCAGGATCATTTCTCAGCATCAGTTTCCTCATCTTTGAAATGGGCATAATAGCTTCTTCCATGGGTTGTTGGTCACTCCTTTGACAGCTATTTCACTGAGAGCCCACAAGTGGCCAGACACTGGGTTAACACTGATAAAGTAGTGAACAAGAGAGAAATAATCTCTACTCCTCATGGGAAATTATAGGAGTGTGTTTGCTTATAAACCATCTAGCACAATGCCTGGCATACAGTCAGTGTTCAAATGATCAGTATGAATACTAACAATGACAGTTATTTTATATTATTTTATTTTTAATTGAAGTACAGTTGATTTATAATGTGTTAATTTCTGAATCACTTTGTATAGCAAAGTGACTCAGTTATACACATATATACATTCTTTTTCATATTCTTTTCCATTATGGTTTATCACAGGATATTGAATATAGTTCTCCATACTATCCAGCAGAACCTTGTTGTTTATCCATCCTATATATGCCAGTTTGTATCTGCTAATTCCAAACTCCCAATCCATCTCTCTCTCACCTCCCCTCCCCCTTGGCAACCACCAGTCTGTTCTCTATGTCTTTGATTCTGTTTGTGTTTCATAGACAGGTTCATTTGTGTCATGTTTTAGATTCGACATATGAGTGATATCATATGGTATTTCTTTCTCTTTCTGACTTACTTCACTTAGTATGATAATCTCTAGTTGTATCCATGTTGCTGCACATGGCATTATTTCATTCCTTTCTGTGGCTGAGTAATATTTCATTGTGTGTGTGTATGTATATATATATACACCACATCTTCTTTATCCATTCATCTGTCAATGGACATTTAGGTTGTTTCCTTGACAATGACAGTTATAAACTGAAGTACTGTGGTCAAGCACAAGATGAAGCATCAAAGCATATGTGGCAGATCTTCCGGCAATCTCACTTTAAACCTAAATAATGTCTGAATAATGCCTAATATGTGAAGTTTGTAATCCTCTGAAGCCAGCATTGTGCACATGTCATCTTTGCTTAGGAATATTATTGCTCCCTTCTCAGTTTTTTTGTCCGATTATGTCGCGTATGTACGTGTCATTTACTTTTTCTGGAATCTTTCAACTTAAGAATGTTGAAGTGAGTAGGGAAGAAAGGGTCTTCACTAGGAGATAATAGTACAGAATTCATTCATACTTTGGCCCTTTGATGTTTATGGAATATTTTTTGGCACTCAATGTTTGGTGTTGAGGGCATAGATGGAAAATGGGCACTTTTCAATAGGGAGACAGACAAGCAAATTTATAATTCAATATTGGAGGTTAGGAACTGTGACAGGGGTTGGGGTAGGCAGAATTCTGGGACAGCCCCCATGATTCTGGACTCCTTGGTGTACAGTCCTGCTTTTCCCATGTTATAATCGTATCATCTCAAGTGTAGCTGGAGACTATGAATATGATGGGATAGCACTCCTGAGACTGGGCTACTCATCAGTTGACTTTGAGTTAATCCAAAGAGAAATGAGCCTATAAAGAAGATGTGGCATATATATGCAATGGAATATTACTCAGACATAAAAAGGAACAAAATTGAGTTATTTGTAGTAAGGTGGATGCACCTAGAGTATGTCATATAGAGTGAAGTAAGTCAGAAGGAGAAAAACAAAATACCACATGCTAACACATATATATGGAATCTAGAAAAATGGTACTGATGAACCTAATGACAGGGCAGAAATAAAGATGCAGATGTAGAGAACAGACTTGAGGACACGGGGAGGAAGGGGAGGCTGGGACATAGAGAGCAGCATTGACATGTATACACTACCAAATGTAAACTAGATAGCTAGTGGGAAGCTGCATAGCACAGGGGATCAGCTTGGTGCATTGTGACAAACAAGAGGGGTGGGATGGGGATGGTGGGAGGGAGGCTCAAGAGGGAGGGGAAATACATACATGTATACATATAGCTGATTCACTTTGTTGTACAACAGAAACTAACACAACATTGTAAAGCAATTATACTCTAATAAAGATGTATTAAAAAAAAAAGAGAGCAATTATCCTGGGTGGGCCTGGCCTAATCAGGCAAGCCCTTAAAAGGGACTGAGTCTTCCTGAGGTCTGAAGACATTCAGAGTGTGAGAGAAACCCTTCTGCTGGCCTGGAAGATACAGCTTCCATGAGTTCCACATTTGCAAGGGAATGAGTTCTGCCAGCACACGTGTAATTATGGACGAGGACCCCAGCTCTGGCACCTCAGAGGCCGTGAGCAGAAAGCCCAGCTAACCCATGCCCAGACTCCTGACCTAGAGAACCTGTGAGATACTACTTTTGTGTTTTTTAAAGGCACTAAGTTTGTGGTAATTTGTGTCATGGCATAGAAAACTAATACAGAGGTGACACAGCCTAGTACCCATGTCACCTGGGAACTATCCAGGTCCCCAGGCCCCACCCCAGACCTGCTGAATCAGAACCTCTGAGGAAGGGCCCAGCAGCGTGTGTTTTAATGAGCCCTCAGGGTGATTTTTTTTTTTAAGAACTTTTATTGAGATACAGTTAACATACAATAAACCACATATATTTAGAGTGTACAATTTGGTATCCCAATCTCCCAATCCTCAGGGTGATTTTGATGCACATTAATGCACAGGTGAGAGCTACTGCTCTATACAGTTCATAGATAGCTGTAGAATTGATAGAAATCCTTTTTTTGATGAACAGGTGGTACCTCTTGATTTGAGAAGAAGAAATGCATCTGAGTAACTTTTCAGGGAGGTGGTAGTGGTTTTCCCACTAAGAATTTGGGAAGGATGGAATATTCCTAGCAATAGCTAATTAAATTTTAAAGAAAAAAGTATCCAGGTTCTTGGCTCATTTGCATTCTGAATTCAAAACTCCTCTTTCTATGAATGTAAAACAAATCAAGTTAATTATGCGATTGTTTTTTCTGCTACAGATTAAGAACATTACATTTATCAGTGACACTCTACATTTTCAAGTCTATTAATTTTATCACTTCCTGGGTTAGAGGAAAAACTTGTTCTTTGGAAGCCTTTGCTGACCTCATTCGTGCAAACAGCATTTATTGAACCTTCTAAGAGAAAAGGTACTTGGTAGAGAAAAAAGAAATGTAGCATGATTTCAAGTTTTTTTTCTGCAGGCAGTTTAAAGTACATGGGTTTGAAATGGAATAAAGACTCATAAATGAGAAGTTAGAAATGGAGACCACACACCTAAAAATGTATAGCTCTTCTGGCAAATTTCTTTCTCTCTCACAAGCATACACTAAGAGAACATTTACAAAACTCATTAATATAACTCGGGATCAGCCCCTAGAATTCATAACCTAACGTGGGGATAAAGAGGTTTCATTTCACATACTGACTTTGATTGATTGAGAGAGACTGCTTAGGTCCTGTTTTGAGGGAAAAAACATGTCTGTCTTAATCAACAGGGGCTGCCATAACAAAATACCATAGACCGGGTGGCTTAAACAATAGAAATTTATTTCTCATCGTTCTGGGGACTGGAAGTCTGAGATCAAGGTATCAGCAGGGTTGGTGTCTGGTGAAAACACTCTCCTAGGCTTACTGATGGCTGTCTTCTCACTATCTTGTCACATGTCCTTTCCCCAGTGTGTGCAGGTGGAAAGAGAGGAAGCAATCTCTGATGTTTCTTCTTATAAAGATGCTAATCCCATCATGAGGACCCCACGCTCATGACCTCAACTAACCGTAATTGCCTCCCAAAGGCCCCATCTCCAAATGCCATTACACTGGGAGGTTAGGGCTTCAACATATGAATTTGAGCTGGGGGGAGGGGGGAGCAGGGATGCAGTTCAGTTCACAGTCATGTCTGAGGCCCTATCTGGGCTTAGTGAGAGAAAATGTTGTGTTCAATTGGTGATGTCTGTGACGGGCACAGAAACCAGGGAGGTTACATCACAGATGATAGGTAATTGTCATTCCTATCCGGATTTCATTCATTTATTCAGATGGAGTAATTTCAGTTATAAGATGGAAAACCAGCTCAAACTGTTTTAAACAGAAAAGGAATTTATTACCTCATGTAATAGGTAATAGCCTGGGCTAAGAACTTTGGCCAATATTGATCTTGGGCTCCAATAACACAAGACTGGGTTTCTTTTTCTTGGCGCCGTTGACAGTGATCATGATGATACAGTGTGCCAGGCACTGTTGTAAGCCACTTGCTGCTTACTAATTCATTTAATCCTCATAATGAGTCTAGGAGGTAGGTGGTATTATAATCTCCATTTACAGATGAGGCAAGTGAGGCATAGAGAGATGAAGTAGCTTGTTTAGGACTGTGCAAATAACAGGGCCAGGATTCGGGTCTATGTGATATTTCTAGAACCCATGCATTAAACCAGGGTTGGCAAACTCTGGCCTACAGGCAAAATCCCACCCCCACCCATTCTTGTAAATAGAGCTTTATTGGGACACAACTACCCTCATTTATTTACGTATTATCAATAGATGTTTTCATGCTACAGTGACAGGGTTGAGTAGTTACAACACAGACTGATTCTGGCCCCTTATAGGGAGAGTTGACTGACTCCTGCCCTAACCGCCCCCCCCCCCCCCCGCCCCACCCAACCCCTGCTCTAGTGGATTTTACCGTTCTCGGGCTTCATAGGGTGGCGAGATGGCTGCAGCTGTTCCTGTTCGTAATCCCTTTCTGTTTATATTCATCAAGAAAGAATATGTTCAGTTCTCTCATTGCTCAAACAAAGCCCTAGAATTAAGCCTCACTGGCCCTGATTGGCCTGACTTAGGTCATCTGTTATGAATGGTGGCCAGGGCTTGTTGGCTTGGCCCAGGTCCCATCTTGGGGCTAGGAGTGAGGTCAACTTCATTCAAGGTACATGACTGGGTGTTGGGAGAGAGTGATCTACCCTAAGAGACGTCTAGGGATTTTGTTGTAAGAAGGAGGGCAGAATGCTGGGTAGTGAAAATAAACGTTGGCTGCATTAATACTGCTCTGTTTAGTGTGTTTTCCTATTTAAAGAGGTAAATGAAGATATTGGATGGAAATATTCCAGTAACATACCCAGACATCTTGGGAAGGCAATGTCTCCACCCCCAGTTTCTAGATCACATGCTTATTCCCCACTAGAAGCTGGACAGTGACAGTGGCTATTCTTTCTTGAGACAGTTGAGAAAAAGATCATCGAGGGCTTCCTAGGTGGCACAGTGGTTGAGAATCCGCCTGTCAATGCAGGGGACACGAGTTCGATTCCTGCCCTAGGAAGATCCCACGTGCCGCGGAGCAGCTAAGCCCGTGTGCCACAACTATTGAGCCTGCGCTTTAGAGCCCGTGAGCCACAGCTATTGAGCCCATGTGCTGCAACTACTGAAGCCCACACACCTAGAGCCTGTGCTCCACAACAAGAGAAGCCACGGCAATGAGGAGCCCACGCACTACAACAAAGAGTAGCCCCCACTCACTGTAACTAAAGAAAGCCCGCGCGCAGCAAAAAAAAGACCCAACACAGCCAATAAAATAAATTAATTAATTAAAACAAAACATCATCAAAGATAGAAGGATGAGGAAGAATTCTGAAAAGAGAGAATGTGAATTTATACCCAACTCCTAGGTTGAGCACTGGTTCTCTTTCAGCTATAGCTGCTGTAGCCTCTGTAACTTTCCTTTATTCTGTTATGAATTTCATGCTTCCTTGCCTAGTCCAGCAGAAAACACAGAATTAACTTGATATTTTCTTGATGACTCATGGTCATCATTATAAACATGCTGTCCTGTGATTCAATGATGCCCTCCAGGGCTCCTGACATGCAGTCAGGGCTGTTTTCTCCAACATAAAACAATCTCATATTGTTAGAGTTTGAGTCCCTCTCTTAGCTTTTTTAAAAAATCTTATATAACATGAAATATAACACAGAAAATTGAGTAGCACAAATGGAAAACCTAGTGAATTACTGTAAAGGGAAATCCTTTGAAATGGTAAATTGGTTTTTATCAGTTTCTCAGAAGTTCTCTGAATGCCTCCTCCTAGTCAAATATTCTTCTTTTTGCCCAAAGATAATCATTGTCCTTAATTCTATAATAACCACTTCCTTGTTTTTCTTTATGATTTTATCACCTAAATATGCATCCCAAACATTACAGTTCAGTTTTGCCTGTTTGTGAATTTTTTAAATTGGCTTTGAATTTTACGTAATTGTAATCATGAAGCAAATATTTTTTGCTTGGTTTCCTTTACCCAACCTCACATTTGTAAAATTCATACACATTGTTGTCCAAAGTTGTAGTTCATTCATTTTTGATAGAATTCCATTTTGCAAGAGGAACATACTGTTTTGTTCTATTGGTGGTCATTTGTGTGCTTGTCTAATTTTAGCA
The DNA here is from genome assembly GCF_030028045.1 of Hippopotamus amphibius kiboko. NCBI lineage: Eukaryota > Metazoa > Chordata > Mammalia > Artiodactyla > Hippopotamidae > Hippopotamus > Hippopotamus amphibius. Next base: position 155,658,155 of record NC_080186.1, on the reverse strand, counting down.
TTTACAAATAGTGTTGCTATGAATTTGCCTCTTGGTGTACATGTGCATAAATATTCTGGGTGTATACTTAGAAGTGGAATGTGTTGCTGGGTCATAGAGTATGAATATCTCCAGTGTTAGTAGATAGGGCCACATTGTTTTTCAAAGTGATGGATTTATAATCTCCCCAGCAGTTGTGCCAAAGCTTTGCCAACACTTGTTAGTGTCAGACCTTCTGTTGCATTCACTTTGTGGCCATACAGTACTATCTACATTTCTCTGATTACTAAGTAGAGCACATTTCTTATGTTCATTGATTTTCTCGATATCTTATGGGAATTGCCTTGAAGTCCATTACCCACTTTTCCAGTGGGTTTCTGGCTTTTTTTTTTTTTTTAATATATAGATTTATGGGGATTGCAGTTTTCAAGGAGGGAAGCTCTACTCCCTTATCTCCATGATATCCAGTGACTCCAATGCTTCCTTCTCTATTGCTTTGGATGGCCACCCACTCTGTCTATTCCTTTTCACAGTGCTCCTCAGGGTCCACTCCTCAGCTAACATAGTCTCACTCTACCTTTTCCCTGTGTCATCCTCTCCAGAAAGGTCAGGACACACTAGTGACTAACTCTCCATCTTATCAATGACATCTGAGTCATAGATCTTTTTATCTTGATGCTTGCTGGGATTCTTCCTTCACCTGGCTGCCCCACTAGCTCCTCAAACTCACTCTGTCCCAAATTAGACTCCTCATCTTTCTCTTTACCTCCCCCTAAACCCTGCTCTCCTATTCCTTTAGTCTCCAACTCTGTTCATGCCATTGCTTGTCATCTTAGCTATCCACCTGGACATCTTTATTAACTTCTTTCTTTGCTCTCATCAAGTCATTCTCTAAGTTATATTGATCTTACCTCTTCACTTTCAACTCCATCCCCAGTTCAGGCTCTCATCATCGCTTTCCTGGACCACTTCAAGAGCTTCCTGTTTTCAATCTTATCTACTTCAAATATGTCATTTACACGGTTGCCAGAGGGATCTTCGGAAATGTAATTCCAACTATGTCAATTCTCTCCTTAAAAATCTTCCAGTGGGGGCTTCCTAGGTGGCGCAGTGGTTAAGAATCCGCCTGACAATGCAGAGGTCACGGGTTCGATCCCAGCTCCAGGAAGATCCCACATGCCACGGAGCAACTAAGCCCGTGTGCCAAAATAAAAAAAAAAAAAAAAAGAAAAAAATCTTCCAGTGGTACCCCATTTGTTTCTGAGGGATGTCTAAGCTCTCTAAAGGGCCTTCTGTAATCTGGGCCCTGCTCCCTCATAAGCACTCCAGCCAGTCCTAACCAAGAGTCTTTCCTTTCAGCAAGATCAATCTATTGGAAGTGCTCAGAGACAGATGGGGCTTCTCAGCCATGTGCCTTTGCTCGTGTTCAGGGTCACCTGGTTGCCCCATCCTCCCTTAGGATTGAACTCCATTTCCTCTCCTCTGGGAGATCATATTCTTTAACTCTGCACACCCCTAATAACTTATGCATCTCTCTGCCATTACATTAACCATGTTATATTGAAGTCACCTGTTGGAATTTCATTTCCTATTGAACTATATTCCTTGAGGACAGGAATTGTGCCTTTATTATCTACATAGCTTACTCTTCATCACATGATCGAGTATGAGTAATTGCTTGGTGAAGAGATCTGTAGGAGGGCAAATAATTGATAGCATTTAATCTTTTCCTTAAAATTTTTTTATTGGTGTATGGTTGATTTAAAATGTGTTAGTGTCTGCTGTACAGCAGGATAATTTAATCTTCCAGGTAAGGAATATGTAATGTGGTGAATAAATGCAATGGGTCCAGCTGTGTGAATCTGTGGTGTCAACGTGGACACCAGTGAGCCTGGGTGTGAGGCAGTCCTCTGAGCACCATGGGGGAAACTGTCTTTGGTAATGCAGGCAGAAATGCTGAATTCTCCTCTAGGAGGAATTAAAATATCTTACCAAGACCTCTGATCTAGGTTTGAGTCGACCGATGGGCTTTAGACACATGGAAACATGAAAAACAACCATGAAATAAGGCTGATCTTAGCGACTGAAAAGACCTGGTTTCAGGGTTGGAGTGATTCTGTGTAATGTGGGGCAGTTTGCATCACTTCTCTGGTTGTGAAAGCACCTCAGTAAATTGAAATATCTGCACAAACAATAATGTTCAGTTATTGCTCAGCACCAGGACAGTTATTCCACCCAACGTGGACAACATCACGCGCAGGTGAAAAAGGAAGTTGTTACAACCTTTTGTGGAGTCATAGAAGTTTATTATCAACTAAGCTGGTGGGGTTTCATTTGTAAATAGATCTCCAGTCCTGATATAAAATACCATAAAGCAAATTTACAGCCTTTGTTTCCAGGTTGTGTCCTTAATCAGCTGGGAAGCCTCCACCATTCCTTGAAGGAAGGATCACAAACTCATGGACGATGCTCTGAGAGAGGGGGGGGCTCTGTTAGTGGGGCGTTGGGGCTGTGTGTGGGTGATGTGTTAAGAAGAATCCATCATGTGTGTAATGCTGGGGGAGAGGGAGGAGCTGTAATCACCGCTCTTGCAGGAGCCTCCCCAGTGTCCCTCTCGGGACATCATCTTACACCGATGGAGTTACTTAACTGTTCCTGTGCTGGTCCAAGTGAAGAGCTGCTTTAGACCACATTCCATTCCTGAAGTGGTATTCTTTCTGTACCTTGGACAGTTAGCTTTTGAACTGAGATTTCTTGTTCTGTGATGGACGCTATGACGTTTGTCACATCTTCATTGAATATACCCATCTTTGAGTTGCTGCTAATGCTTTCAAGAACCGTTTCAAATATAACTAATTCACCTTTCTGCCTTTTCAAAAACAACAGGAAAGCTAAGAGCAGTATCCTTCATCTTGTCAGAAAGGAAATGAGGGGCTGAAAAATGGAGACTGCCATGAAATAAATGTACCTTGGAATTAAGAAAACAACAACCCTGGTGCCCTAGCCCCCGGCTTCTTCCTGCTAGAGTCCCATCAGAGGCTAAGGAGCCATGCTGCAGTGGACTGCACCGCAGTATTTGTTGTGGTTAGGATGTAACATGACCCGTTCCACCTTCCCCTGCTGAGAAATAGGTGCTGTTTAACATGCAATTGTTTGCTGTTCTCTTTGATAAATTCGGGCTGACTGCTCATAAGCCACCTGCACTTGGAGTTGGAAATCATTGGCCTAGATGAAATATGACTTTCAATTATGCCACAGTCAGAGAAGCTGAAATAAGAAAGCCAAACGGGGTGGGGGCGGGGGGAGTCAGGTTGTTTTTTATTAGAGTGACTTGGGCATGTAGGATGAAATCCAGCATTCACACCTCACACATCCCTGGCATCCCGGCCATCCACTGCCTTCTAATTTATTGTTGTGCCTCTCAGTCACCCACAGAACCTCCCCTTCTATATCGTGGACACCCAGGCAAATGAAAATGCCAATCTTTTCCCATCCCTGTCTCACTGTATTAGGCAATTTCTTTGGGGAACTGGCTCGCCTTTCCCTAAGAACACGCAGGGGAAGATTCGCCTCACCTCTTGCTTCGAAGTGGGAGGGTTGAAAATAATAGCTCTTGTCACTTTCCTTAGCCTTGTTATGGGGAATATTTAGTGCTCGAGCTGGGATGTAGGGGTAATATCTTGGATGTGATAATGTCGCTCCCTGCATCAGTGAACATGGTATTGATGGTAAGCTGTCAACTTTTTGCATGCTTTGCGAGGTCCCAGAAGGCTAACTGCTGCTGGGTGGGTAATGCATCAGGCAGGCACACACGTGCTCTATTAACTGACGCTGCTATCTGAGCTCGGTCGCTTGCTCTGAACGCCTCTTGGCTCACTGGCACTCCATTTTTTTTTTGTCGTTCCTTGGCTCCTTTGAGCAGTCTCGTGATGCCCTACACCAAGCTCCCCTTAACTCAAACTCCCAATGAGACACTGCTCAGCTTGTAAGCTTCCTGAGGGCAGAGGCTGTATCTGCCTTCCTCACTCATTTATGTCTTCATTCAGTCATTCCACAAACATTTATCAAGGACCTACTATGAGCCAGACCCTTCTCTATGCTTTGGGGATACCAGAGGGGGCAATAAGAATGCCTTGGTCCTCATGGAAGTTAGGGTGGTCAGGAAAGTCCTCTCCAAGGAGTTGACACTTGAGCTCAGTTTCTCAGTATATTCCCTGTGCCTGGACCATTCGTATTTGCTATGTTATGGAAACCATAATTCCTCAGTTGAGCAGCTCATAGTCTAGCTATTGGAGAACCCCTGATGTGCGACCCTCACTAAGGCCATACATTATTATTTCTCATATCATGCATTAATGTCCCTTGACCTTACATCCTCTTACTTCTCTTGGTCTGCATTCTTGGTTTTTACTAGTCAGTCATACCAGAATATTATAAATTCTTTAAATACACCATGTGCTTCTCTGCCTTTACATGTATCATCTTGATGCCTGGAGCACTGTTTTCCCCTCTCATTTCCTGGATAGCTCATTCCTTGCTTATCTTTCAGGCTTTACCTTAGGCATCACCTCCTCTGGGGAGCTTTTGATCTGGGTGAGGTGGTGTTACTGTGTATTTTCCTGGCACCTGAGATACCCATGAGGGCACACATCACACCGTTTTACAGCACTAGGAGAATAAGAGCAAGAAATGTACATCGACTCCTTATTGCTGGCCAGGAATTTGCACAGGTTTATGAGATAGGTGCCATTTTAACCCTTGTTATATCAGTAAGGAAACTGAGACAGAAGTAAATTTGTCAAGGGTCATTCAGCTTATAAGTGACGGAGCTTAGATTTGAATCCAGGCAAGCACCCTGGGCTCTTAACCTTGATATTCTACCGCTATCAGTAGCTTGCCTGCCTGTAAGCCCCATGAAGACTGGGACTGTCACTGCCGCTTCCCCAGACCACCCTGGCTCAGAGCTTGGCAGGTAGCACTTGATCAGTCTTTAAAAGTTTATTGAGGAATGAATGAATGAATGCACGTATGCGTATGAGTATCACCCAGCTGAGCGACTGTTTCTAGAACGCCAAAATGCTGCTTTTCCTTTTGCCAGTGAGGCAGACTTCTTCCCTCACATCTACTCCAGCCTTCCTGGAGTTTTCTTTGACCTCCACGAGAAGTTACTGTTCAGGCTGGGAGAAGGTGTATCATTAGCCGACTGCAGCAAGAATCCCAGTACTTGTGGCCGGTTCACTTCGCTGTGATCTCAAGGTTTCCTCACAAGGATGAGTTCAGAAGAAATGCTCTCTACTCTCACTCAAACCAAATGCAGCAAACCAAACGATTGGGATTGCAACTGGGAGTTCTCAGCTGGGTGAGCAGGAGAGGCTCTGATGGGAACTCTCTGTCCACCCAAGAGACCAAGCTTGATTCTTCAGGGAGTTGGGGGTATGGAGTGAATCCGGAATCTGGAAACAGTCACTAAATTCCTGTTTCTGGCCCTGCAGTGATCATTGTTTTGACAGTGTCCTGGGCAGGAATTGAGGCAGGAATCAGCAGAGACAGTGAATCACCTTGGTTCCGCCACCAGCCGTTTAACCAATGGGGCATGGAAGATCTAAATTGGAGGACGGTTAAACAGTAATAATAAGGTCAGGGTCAGGGGTTGGAGACCTCTGTGAGCTACTTGACTTCACTCTGCTTTGGTGACAGACCAAATTTGTTTTCCTGGTTAGCTATCAGGCAGCGTTTGGTCACAGAGGGATGGTTTGTGAATATCCTCACTAGTGGGAAAAAAACAAGACAAGGTAGCTATGCATTACCTTGAAAGAAGTATAGGATCTGAATCAGGACAGATCTAGATAAAACATCTGGCTGTGTCACAGTGACTGTCACTGAACCCTTTTGAATCTGTTTATCAGCTATAAAAATGTCAGGTGATTGTAATGACTTAAACAAGTGCCTAGCACAACGCCTGCTGCATAATAAGTGCTCAGAATTATTGGTTTCCTTTTGTTTCTTCTAAACGTTTTACATTTAAATACAGTACTTGGATAAGGGGGCTTAATAACTATTTATTAGTGGATGAATGAAAGAAAAAAAGGGGTAGGCGAGTTCTGGCAAATTGGAAATGTGTTTTTAATAGAATTAGAGAAACCCTGACTTCACGCTTCCATGCCAAATCCGTTCTTGCTTCGGTACCTCATATATGTTGTTCTGTCTCGTGGAAATGTGTATCATTCTTTGTTGAGGAAACAGCTGTAGAACTCGGCTCATATATCACTTATCCTGAGAGATTTTTTCTTAGCAATCCTCACTCATTAACCACTTCCTCCTCTGTACCATTTCTGCACTTTGTACATTGTATTGTAAATATGTCTACAACACACATGGCTGTCATCTCCTGGAGGGCGGAGACAAGTGGCTTGCACATCTGTTCCTGGTGTCAGGAACCAGAGCCGCTTGCCTACGGCCTGGCTGCATGACACATACCAGGCACTCAGATGCTTAACGTTGATGAGCTTATACGACATCACTAGAGCTTGTTTTCTAATTGGTAACTTCCATCTATACATAATGTGAGATGGGGAGGGGGGGAAGAACTTTGACCAAAATGTGTGGCTCTGTCACTTGTGAACTGTATAAAGTTCGTCAAGTTGTATCATCTCTCTGCTTCCTTATCTGTAAATGGGAACAAGAATAGTATCTGCATCTAGAGCTTTGGAAGTAAATGAATTAATACATGGGAAATTTGTAAAACCAAGCTGGTCCATGGTAAGCACTCAATAAATGTTAGCTACTGTCATGTGTTAGAAGCAGTATTTTAAGAACTCTGGCTTTAGAGTCTGAAACCTGGTGTTGGAGACCTGGTTCTACCACTTACTGGCTATGTGCCCTTGGCTATGTTGAAAACTTGAGTCTATTTCCTCATTTGCAAAATGGGAATAACAGTGGCATGGATCTCATGAGGTTAAGGAAGGAGATGTTGAGAAATCACTCATCTGTCCTTAGTGAATATTGTTGCTGTTATTATTCAGTGGTGCTTTAAGCTTATCAAAGCAGCTATAAATAAGTGAGTTTCTTGTGTCCCTTATAGTCATTCCGTGAATGAGGGCAGATGGCTTTCTGACAGTAGGTGACGTGAATGGTGTAGGCACTGAATGGCTTGCCTCAGTTCCTCAGTGACTTAGCACAGCCAGGAGCAGGATCTGCATTCCCTGTGCTCTAGTTCCATGTTTTTTCCAGTGACCAGGCAAGTCATTCCCGTGGAAAGTGGCTCTAGAGACTTGACTTAGAAGAACAGGGTGAAGAGGTGAGTTAAGGTATGACAGAGGCCCAGGGTGTGAATGTTTCCCAGGGGTGAACCAGGGGACTGCTGTGTCTTTGGGGATAGTATTTAAAACACACCAGCATCATCTGCGCACGGCCATAGTGGAAGAGGACAAATTAGGCCTCCTAGGGCCCTCTTGAGTCTCAGAGGCAGTCAGCAGAGGGGCTGAAATAAGAATGGGGCCCAGGGTGGGGGGTAGGAGGGAAGCTTTGGGTAGTTACTCTGCAGGTTTGAAGAAAGAGAAGTAGTCTCCCTTGTTGTCAGTGATGGAGCATTTGAGGGTCTAACTTTTATTATCATGGGCCCTGGAGTGTTCAAAAGAAATACATTGGAGACAGCAGACTTATTTGCTCGGGTCGCTGAGCTAAAAGAATTATAGTTTCATCTTTGTTCCACTGACAGTTGTTCCGCCTTACATATGCTGGTTGCCTAATGCGTGTTGAGTTAATTACACGGCCAATGAGAGGTTTAGAGATGCTCCCCTCACCCCCAAGAGTAAAGGCAGGAGCCAGACAGGAGGAGTTAAGAAGCACGTTGGTTCCTGTTGCCCCTTCACATATAGACATCCCACTGCTGCACGCTGCCTCGTGTCTTCCTTCTTTGTTTCTTCCAACTCATCTTCCTCTGGAGGTGAAAGCATGGACGTCTACCAAATTTCAGCTTTCGAACTGATTGTTAAAATGTCAGGAATTGGCTGTTGCATTAGGATGATTTTAATCAAAGCTCAGGAAGCTGTGGCTCCCGTGTCCCGGAAATCAACAGGCATCCTGCAGTGTAACCTGATGGCTGGTACCAAGCAGCAGGCCTTGCGGGGTAAAGTTAAGGTAGGGTAGGGTTCTGTGAGCCCAACAGGCCTTTGAAAAGGTGGCAAGTCAGCTTTCATGTGGCTTTGAGTCTCAGCTGGAAAAGGGATTGACTTCGGTGCCACCAACCAAGGAAATCACCAGTACTGGGCCGGAAGGAGATTGCAGGTGTAAATACCTAGTTCTGTACCTGGCGCAGAGCAGGTTGTTCTTGAAGCATGGTGGTGGGGATTGCTGCCAAGGCCTGACCTCTAGGGCCATCTCCTCCTGTTTCCATTTAGGAGTCTTGGATGTTTGCTCCGGTGTATCTTTTGTTCCAGGTGAAGGGGAAGATGGAGGCCCTCTGCTCTTAGCTCTGATGTCTATTGCAAATTCTTCCCACTCGGCAGATCTCAGACTATACATCCATGTGCTGAGGGTATTGGATTAGTGTAGGGACTCTGAGATGGAGGCCACAGGTAGGCCATAGTGGGGCCTGTGAAGCCCTTAAAGCCATAACCAAAATTGTGGATGGACGTGTTCTGGGGATCACTCTTTTCTTTTTTTTAAATAAATTTATTGGCTGCATTGGGTCTTCGTTGCTGTGCGTGGGTTTTCTGTAGTTGCAGAGAGCGGGGGTGGGGGGGCTACTCTTTGTTGCAGTACACAGGCTCATTGTGGTGTTTTCTCTTGTTGTGGAGCACGGGCTCTAGGCATGTGGGCTTCAGTAGTTGCAGCACATGGGCTCAGTAGCTGTGGCTCACGGGCTCTAGAGCGCAGGCTCAGTAGTTGTGGAGCACGGGCTTAGTTGCTCCGTGGCATGTGGGATCTTCCTGAAGCAGGGCCCGAACCCATGTCCCCTGCATTGGCAGGCGGATTCTTAACCACTGCACCACCTAGGAAGTTCTGGGGAGCACCCTTGACTCCAATTTTGGTTTTGTTTTAAATAAATAAATAAATAAATAAATATTTATTTATTTATTTTTGGCTGTGTTGGGTCGTATTGCTGCTCGCGGGCTTTCTCTAGTTGTGATGCTCGGGCTTCTCACTGTGGTGGCTTCTCTTGCTGCAGAGCACAGGCTTCAGTAGTTGTGGCATGTGGGCTCAACAGTTGTAGCTCATGGGCTCTAGAGCACAGGCTCAGTAGTTGTGGCGCACGGGCTTAGGTGCTGCACAACATGTGGGATCTTCGTGGCCCAGGGCTTGAACCCGTGTCCCCTGCATTGGCAGGTGGATTCTTAACCACTGCACCACCAGGGAAGCCCTTGATTCCAATTTGTGAAGAACCATTGTCTATTGCAAGTCTCTGATGCCTCCAAAGGCTCAAATGTTCTGTGGCATTGGAACTTAGCGTCCTAAAGTTTGGTAAGCATGCACCCTGAGGTTCACAAAATGCTTATAGGTGGTGCATGGGTACATGTTTGTTACATTAATGGTTATGTGATTATTTTAATGTTAGAACAAAACATTAAAACGGACATTTCATGAATATTCTTTGTTTGGGGGAGGCTGTCTTGCTTTTAGAAGAGGTGGCTTAAATAAATGTGAATGAGTAACAGTACAGAGGTGGGTTGATGCTTAAGTCTGAGGAACAATGATCTGTCCTGTCAACTGGTACAGACAAAGGGGCTGGGTCTCAGGCAAGCAGGAAAAAGGCCGTGAGGAAGTTGACGGTCAACTCAGGATAGTAACCTACTCGGTCTTCTATCTGTCCTGATACCACAATTCTCTGTGAGTTGGAGAAGTTTCTGATGCTCTCTTGGGTCTCCTCCAAGAACTTGGTCCCCCTCAGGCTAGGAATCCTGCCCAGAGAGTTTCTACCAGGCCTTTCATTGCAGGAAAGATAAACATGGAGAAGAAAGGTGTGTCTTCATCCACATGTTCCCTCAATCTTGAGACGTACTTGTTCATATTTTAATGTTTCTGATATTGAGCCGCATTTTATAAAATTGTTCACTTAAGTGGATAGTTATTTCTTTGCCAAAAAGCTGCTATTAAGTGGATAGTAGCTTAGAATTGAAAGATGGCTCTTTCACTATTTTTCTCTCTTCCAAAACAAATTACACTTGAAAGTGAGGACTTCTAATAAATATACAAAGGAAAAAAATTTCTCCTTAAAAGGAACATTCTCATCTCAAGTCATTTCCTACTCACTAAATGCAAGTCGGGGGAAATGAATCACGTTGACAGGAATGGAGACGTGGAGCCCATGCCAGGCTTTGAGTGCCTCCCACCTCTTCCCTGAGCCTCCGTTTCAAATTTCTACATCTTTTGAATTCATTGAGTCTCCTTCCCAGAGGTGCGCCACAGAGAACCTTCTGGAATTTATATGTCTGAATCCTCAACTGCGAAGAAGGATGAACTAGCCTCTACAGGTTCAAGCAGATGTCGCATTGATATCAAAGCTTCTTGATTGCCCCATATTCCATTTTTGTAGGAGGAGAGCCCTCTGGTCTGTTTTTCTAGATGGTGAGCTGAGGGTGGGTTGGGAGCACTTGATTAGCCTTTGCAAAGCAGCATTTTTTATTGGCCAGTTTTGTTCTAGCAACAGTGGAGACTGATGGGCTGTTACTTTTAGTTACAAAACCCAGGAAGAGGAGAGGGGGCTGCTTTGGAGACACACTTTCTTGGAGAGCCAGGGGAGGTGCCACGGCCTCCAACTTACTGCTGCATTTGGAACACCGGATAATAAACAACCAGGATTCGGCCTTTAGAAAGAAGTCAGTGGAATAAATACGCTGGAAAAGGTTGAAGGGAAAAAGCCAAGGAACGTGTAAGTAGAGGATTCTATGGGGCCATTTAAAACGACAAAAAGCCAGAGTAACAAAGCAGCAGATGGAATCCGGCCCCACATGGCCTTGCCAAGCTAACTCTGAGAAGTGAAGTGTTCTCTTTATGTGCCCTGAAGCATTCATGGTGTTTCCTGGCCAAATTCTCAGGCTGTTTCTATGGCGCTTCCAAGAAAAGAATATAGCAGTGTTGATGTGGCCCTTTTCCCTTCCCCATGCTGCGACTCTTTGCAGCCTCATGAAATAAATCTCTGGCGCAAATGAAATTGTGAAAAAGAAAATGGAAAATGGGGGGAAAAAAGTGCTGAAGGGGTAGGAGATGCTGGCTGGTTCTGATGTTTCACAAAACAAGGAGAATTTCTCTAAGAGTAGAGTAAACGGTGTTTATTTTTCGTTGAATTTTTTTCAATCAAATGGAATTGCTTAATTAAAAAAAACTTATCTCTTTTCTCTTTAAATACTACAGACAACCTCATTTTATCTCAGCAGACACCTAGAAACAAAACACTGGACCCACCAGAGAAAACGGGGCAATAAAAGCATCAGAAAGTCAAGTCAACTATGGAAGAATTACTGTTAGCTGGCAGCTCTCAATTCTAAACAGAAGTGTCCCAGAACCTATTGAGTTTGACAAAAGTTTCTTAGAACTGGGGATCTGGGAAGGTTGGACTCCATGGACTTCTATTCCAATTGTTTCCTGCAGAGGGAAAGTAAAGTCGATGCATCAAATGAACACCCAAAGAAACATTTAAAAACGTGTTTGACTAGTATTCAGTATGTGAGATTATTAAGTAGTAACTTGTCCTCCTAGTTAACCTTGTCCTGGAATATATATAGGTTATTTGTAGCCGCCACTGCTATAATATTTTCTGAAGGATGCCAAGCTGTATGCAAGATCTTTTTGCTAAAGTCCAGACTGTCGACACTGATCTCGTCTTTTCTCCGCTTGCCCCCTACGCACACTTTGCGCGGTTTTAGGATGGCCCGGGGTTTGCTGTTTTCCCTCGAGGCCTCAAGGGTAACATCGCGCTTGGTGTTTCGGTCAAACATCCTGAAGAAGTTGTTGTAGGAGCCCGTCATGATGACACTGCAAGGCAGAGAGGAAACAGGGAGTGACCGAGTGCTATAGACAAAGGCGGTCTAGAGCAAACGATACCACGCTGTGGCCAGCTGATGGCACCGTACAAGAAACAAACAAACAAGAGATCCAAAACTGCAACAGGCTTTGTAGCGTGACTGTTGAGGTTTTTTGGAATCACTAAGAGCAACAAGCTCTTGGGCTGGGTGCAGGATTGTGATTGTTGTTTATCAATAGATTCCATTGGTTCTTGGGCTCCATAAATGAGTCCAGTGGTTTTAATGATCCCAGCCCACCTCCCTGACATCAGGACTCTGAGGCTGGAGTGAAGTGATGAGCGTAGGAACACTGAAAACAACCGTCATCATACTGTGTCCATTTAAAGCACGGCTGTGGTAGGAGGCATTCTGTGTTGCCCTAAGGCGGAGGCTTTCTCGCATCCTCACCGCGGGAGGGATGCTGACAGTACAGCACACGCACCCGTGTGTGTCCTCCCCCTGCTAAGAACTAGATCTAAATGCCGCCTTTTCCGAAAACTTATCTAAAAAATGGACACCATCATGGTTTCACTCGGGAAGGGAGTAAACAAAAATTAGAATTTTGAAAGGATGTAAAATGAGCCTTTGTAGGGGACTGACAGATGGTTTCCATCTTTCTGCAAGAGTTATCCGTTCTCAGGCATGCCTACAATTGATTAAGAGAGCAGTGAATGCCAAAAGCCTTCCGGAAGCAATGCGCTGCCTTTTTAATGGTGACAGTTTGGGCAAGGTGACAGGCTGAAGGGAGGATCACACCCCTCAAGTAGCACCCCACAGCGGCTGCCCCCTGGGGAGGCAGGCTGGGTCTCGCCTGTGGGTGAGGCTCTGGCTGGCTGCTCAGGATGGGAGAACACAGCACCTCCTCTTGGGTGAGGGAAAGGTGAAGGAAACAAGACTGGGCTGCAGCCAGAGGGCTGAGGTTTTGGGTCCTTTGTTAGTTGTCCAGGAAATCAACCAAGGGTTAGATTTTGTCATGCCGGCCCAGGAAACTGATGCTGTAAAATGTATGTGTCTATGTAGTGAGCTGTTATTACCTCCACAGGCAGGGTACTGAGTGCTTTACCCCAGACCTCATTTCCTCTTCTATCATCCCATGTGAGGGATTTATACAGGAGGAAAAGTGAGTGACTTCTACACTGTCGCGCAGCTGGTAAGTGGCCGAGAAAGGCCTCCAGCCCACATGTGCCAGACTCCAGGGCACAAGCGTGCAGCCCCTTGGCCTCACGGCTTCCCACACACTGTCCTTTGCTTCCCTCACCGTGACCTGACTTGTTTTTAAACAGTAAGAGAAAGTCTTTTTTGGGAAAAAAAAAACCTCAACCTTTTCTGGACCGAGAATAACATGTTCTCAAGTACGGAGAGAAACTGTAATGCGGTGGAAAGAATGCTGATTTTAGGATTGACACTCTTCCTCTCGTCTCTGCTGCTCACCAGTTCGTGAGCTTGGCCAGATTACCTCATGTGGCTGAGCCTCAGTTTCCTCAGCGGGAAAACGGGGACGCTGAAAACCACCTTGACGGATTGTGGTGGGGATTGAAAAACATGATGTGCGTGAAAGTGCCTAGTGAGCACAGGTTTTGAATCTTGGTTAAGATAGGAGGGAAATGAACAACAGCAACCACAAATATATAAAAAAAAACTATTCATAATAAATAATGAATAAATGAATGAAGGACAGATGTAAATGAAAATAAAGTAATAGGGCTAGGCTAGCTTCTCTTCCCCTTGAGGGCCTTCGATCATGTCATAGTTGCTTTGCGCTTGGCCCTCTACCAACTGGGCGGTGTGGCACGGGTCCTCAGCCACGTGGCGGTTCCTTGAAGGCCTGCTACGTGGAAGGCTGATTTTGGATCACTGGCAAAAAAAAAAAAAAAAAAAGCCCAGCAAGGATCAGAGAGGGAGAGCCTGTGCTCACTAAAAGCTCGATTCCTGAGCGCTTTGCCGCGATAGAATTTCCCTGCTTCCAAGCGCTACTGCTGGTGCCGCCTTCCTCGAGGAAGAGCCCCTGGTAGCCTGTGCTTGCTTCTCCTGGAAATCAGAGAATCATCTGTATTTGTCAAACCAAAAAGAAACTATGGGGAGGTAATAGGAAGTATTGTTGAAATCAAAGGCCTTAAAACAGTCATAAATCACTTTGAGGGCATGTGATAAATGAGGCCGAGTGGAATTCAGTTAAGGAACCACCAGGGTGTTTGGCCAGGTCTGTACTGGCAGCTTCAAGGGATAATTTTCCATCTAGAAAGCACACTCTGCAGTCATCTGAACTATTCACACTGGAAATTTGCCGGTGGGGCTTCCTTTTAGGCGTGTTGACCCAGCTCTGGGAGTGTCTTGTGTGTACAAGGTAGGGTTTTCCTGAGGTTAAGTGGCCACCTGAGCCAGTCCTGAAAGAGGGGTCAAGGATCTCACACACCCCTCCCTCCTTTCCAGGCCTGACCTCAAGGGTCACCCAGTGGTCCACACAGGCCATCTCTGCCAGGCCTCGGGGCCAGTTCTGATCTCCCTTTGGTTGCACCCCACTTAGGATACGTGGCCCAGGGCCTTGGCAAGGAGAGGGCCCACCTTCGGTAAGTCCCCAGCCACGAAACCCTTTCTTACCTGTCTGACCCATTCCACACACATTCAAATTTATCAAAAATGCAGTCATTTTCGTAGAGGGAGCACAGCTTGCTGCGGAGGTAGTCGTGAACCTGGTTGGAGTGGGGGAGGAAACACATTAAGAGGGTATTATTATTTTAAAAAATGATTCCTCTGTGTGAAGCTCCTCTTTGGATGTGAGCTGTTGATTCTTTCAGTGTAGATGTGGCTTGAATCAGATGGTCTCAGGTCTGAACCCAGGTGTGGCCCTTTCCAGCCTTGGGCCAGTAAGATGGGTGGGTGAGCTGCTTACAATGGCGAGTGTGGATTAAACAAGCTTGCTGATATAGACGGCGGCATAGAACAAGGCCCAATGAGTGGGAGATTCCCCTTTTCTAAGCTGATTTAGAGGACACCATTCATTCAGCCTTTTATTCGACAAATATTTATTGAATGCCTGCCGTGTGGTTGGGAAAGAGCCTGTAAAACCAAGTAAACATATAAGATATTGTAGATGGTGATAAAATTATAGAACAACAACAACAAAAACATGGAAAAAGGAAGTGGGAGATCTGGGGGTGTTATTTTATACAGGGTGAGTAGTCAAGGGTTTACCTGAGCAGGTGGCACTGGAGCAGAAGCCTGAAGGAAATGAATGCACCTCAGTGGTATCTGGGGGAAAGGCTTTCCGAGCATGGGGAACAGCAGATGTAAAGGCTCAGAGGCAGGAGTCCTGGAGGCAGTGGGGTGGAGGAGTGGCAGTGTGCAGAGAGTAGGGGCCTCAGTGTGTGCCGACCACTTCCCATAGGCCCCTTACTCTGAGTGATGTGAAGAGACTTCACAGAAAGGATGCTGAGCCTGCCGTGTCATGACAGACTGTAAGCCTACAGGGCCAAAGGCAGGGAGGCCAGCTATAACGTGGGCGATCGATGATGGCGTGGACCAGGAGATTCTCGACATGTTTGGAAGGAGAGCTGACAGGATTTGGGAGTGGATCCACTGTGAAGTGTGGAGGGGAACACAGGAGTCAAAGATAGCTAGTGGGAAGCTGCTGCGTAACACAAGGAGATCAACTCGATGACTGCTAATGACCTAGAGGGGTGGAACAGGGAGAGTGGGAAGGAGCCACGGAAGGGAGGGGATATGGGGATATATATGTAAATACAGCTGATTCACTGTGTTGTAGAGCAGAAACTGGCCCAACGGTGTAAAGCAATTATACGCTAATAAAGAGCTTAAAAAAATGATTAAAAAAAAAAACCAAAAAACGGCTCCTGCATCTTTCTCTTGAGCCAGTGGAAAGATGGAGTTGCCATGTTCATTTTTGGGTTCGAGAATTTGGAGATGCCTATGCAAACGGAGCTCATCCGGTAGACTTGGATGTGATATGCACTGAGCAAGCCTGAAGAAGGCAGCAGGTCTCTCCTGTTTCTATTTTTCAGTGACATAAGAAGCAGGGTTATCAGCTGAGAGTGAGGAAGGGGGAGGGGTGGTTGGGAAACAGTGCAGGGCTTCTGGAAGGCACTGAGGGGTGCTTGAAGGTGTTGGATGTGACTTTTAAAGGCATCTGGTCAGCATGGTCGGGTGCTTTTCTCCAGCTGCATCCAGCAGCTCAAGTGAAGGTGGCAAATAGGCAGATGATTAAGGCTCGGAGGTAGTCATCTGGGTGCAATTTTCAAGTCTCCCTGAGCTCCGTCATAGGGAGCGGTAATTATAATAGGCATACCTAAGATGCCGTGTTATCATTAGCCAGGCGCTTTACCCGTCAAATCTTATTTCATCTCGAACATCACCTTAGGGTGTAGGTGTTGTCATTCTCTTCACTCTACTGGCGCATAAAGCACAGGGTGTGACATCATTTGTCCATGATCACACAGGAAAGGAAATGACAGAATCGGAAGTGAACCCAGGATCTGGATACTGGAGCACACACGCTTGCCTTCTCCAGCAACCTGCCTCCCACTGGCTCTGCCTCACTGGCCTCACCTTACGTGGGTCTCAGGCCTAGACAGGAGCTGTGATAATGAACTGAAGTGAGGCCAGGAGGGAGCTAAAATTGGGTGAAGGCAGAGGGATGGTATGAAAAGCACTGTTTGACTTTGTTCAGATGGAGAGTGATGGTTCACACTCCCTTTTCCTGCAGCTTGGGCCCCTCTCCTCCCTGGACCCCAAAGTTCTATCCGATGCTGAGCTCAGAGGCTCAGCTGTGTGCTTAGCGCTGGGCAGAGGAATGAGGTCAGGTTCATTCCTTGTTCCATTAGATGTTTTGGGTATTTGAAAAGCTCTCTGAGTTATTTGGACAGTGTCAGGATTTCTAAGTCTGCAAATTAATTTCCTCCACCTTTACTCTCTTGTTCTCAGTTTTGGGCCTTGTCAGGGTCCCTTGCTTTGGTGCTATAGTGACAAGAGACTCCATCTGTAGCTGGGCTTTTGGCTTTGTTAGATGGGGAAAGGGGATGTGAGGGCGAGGCTTGTGTCCTGAGCTTAGGAACACTGCTGTAAATTAACTCATTGTCCTTCCCTTCCTCTCCTGCCACGTTTTGGACATTCTGGAAGTGGCTCAGACCTGATCTGGAAGGCCATTTTGTTTGTAGGGCCATTTCTGCCTGTTGACCATCTCTTAGTTACCATTAAGAATCCTTGAGCAGAGAAGAGAGTCCTGGGACAAAGAGAGAGCTGATTCCAGGTCCTGACAAACATTTTCCGTACAGGGGCAGATAGTAAATAATTATACTCTGTGGGCCATATAGCAACTACCGAACTCTACCCTTGTAACACAAAAGCAGCCATAATACATAAACAAATGAGTGGGAGTTGTGTTCCAGGAAAACTTTGTTTACAAAGATAGATGGCAGACAGGACTGGCCTCTGGGTCATAGTCTGTTTAACCTTGGTCTTGAGCATAATGCCCCTTCTCCCAAATCGGCACAGACTATTTCCTTGGAAGAAAGTGATGGTGGTGGTAAGGGCATCAATTGGAGGGCGAACATTTCTTCTGATGGTTGGAGGACTCTGACCTCAAGAATCCATCTCTTTTCTAAAAAGCAAGCCTGATTCTTGCCTTTTCTTGACGTTATCATTGACTTGCTTCTAAGTTCTGTGTAATAGAGGGAGAAGAGGAAGAGGCGTGGGGCTTCTGAAGAGGAAGGATGCCAAGATGGAATTGGTATAACGGGCAATGGAAGCCAAATTTGTTATCCTTATACTCCAGATCCCCTACTTTTTTGAGGAAAAAGGCAAAATAGATCCTATTTTCAATCTTATCTCCCCCTTCTGCTTCCTCTTATCTGTTACGGAGAATTTTTTTTTTCATTCTTTCCCCCAGACCTTTTATTTATTTAGATGCACCATCTTTTTTTTTCCCCCTTAAGTTTAGTTGGGTTAAAATGTTGTGTTAATTTCAGGTGTACAGCAAAGTGATTCTGTTATACATATACATATATATATATCTAATTTCCCTCATAGATTATTACATAATATTGAGTACAGTTCCCTGTGCTATACAGTAGGTCCTTGTTGGTTATCTAGCTTATATATATATTAATCCCAGACTCCAAATTCCACCCCCCCCCCCACCATTTCCCATTTGGTAACCATAAATTTGTTTTCTATATCTGTGGATCTATTTCTGTTTTATATATGTTCATTTGTATCATTTTTTTAGATTCCACATATAAATGATATCATATGACATTTGTCTTTGACTGACTGACTTCACTTAGTATGATAATCTCTAGGTCCATCCATGTTGCTTCAAATGGCATTATCTTATTCTTTTTTATGGCTGAGTAATAGTCCACTGTATATATGTACTGCACCTTCTTTATCCATTCATCATCGACAGATGATGGACATTTGGTTGCTTCCATGTCTTGGCCATTGTAAATAGTGCAGCTATGAATACTGGGGTGCATGCATCTGTTTGAATTATGGTTTTCTCCAGGTATACACCCAAGAGTGGGATTGATAGATCATATGGTAGCTCTAGTTTTTTTTTTTTTTTAAGGAATCTCCATACTGTTCTCCATAGTGGCTGTACCAGTTTACATTCCTACCGACAGGATGAAGCACTTTGAAGGCGGGGCATACGTGTGAGTGTGCTGAGCAGAGAGAAACAGGTTTTGGAAATACTTGGTTAAGCAGGTTTCTATGACGCAGGCTTCTCAGAGTTCTACAACGATCAAGGAATTATAAAACTGTAAGAGGGGGGCTAGAATATTATTTTATTTTACTATAATCACCCCAAATTTATTTTTTTTGGTAGGAGGAGTATGAAATATTGCCTTGAAAATAATTAGGATTAAAGGGGGCAGCGCAGTAAGGGTTATAAATTGGGTAGCAGTGCACCTTTTAAGGCCGGTCTCAACCTGTCCCCTTCTTTGTGAACCATTCCTGGCCCCAGACCCCTTTGGCATTCCGTCTTACAGAAACACCATAGTATCAAAATGTGTGTGCTTTGGAAGTGTGGGCCCATTATCATAGGAGCCACATCACCAAGAACTCTACAAATAAGTCTTAAAAGACAAAAGTCAGGAAGGATTCAAAGGGAGAACCTAATCTGAGCCATTATTTTCTCCTCCCTAGCATCTAAGTTCTGGGAAGCTCCCGACTACCTCTGAGGGCATCTGCAGGAAGTGATACATACTAGAAGGTATGTTGCATACATATTCTGTGTAAAAATAATCTTAGGCAGAGAAGATGGACCTTTTTCCATCAGGGAGGAGAGAAAGGTAAGATACAGACATGAGAAACATCTAGAGAGCAGAGTAAGAGAGAACTTAAAACTTGTTCCGCTATTTGATGCTTCTCTCTTCATGTTGCAGATATTGTTTCTTTGCTGTGTTCCTGTGAGCTTGGGGATGGCCTTCTTGACACTAAGCTGAGTCTCCCAACACAGTGGTTCTCAAATCATGTACTTGTGGGAGCCTGGTGTTGTGTAGTTAGTAGACCACTCTAAGGCCTAGCAAGATTAAACTCCATTGGTTTGTTCTTCTGTTTCAGGGGTGGACAAACTTTTCCTGTAAAGGGTCAGATAATAAATATCTTAGGCTTTGTGAGCCATGTGGTCTCTGTCACGATGATGCAACTCTGCTGTTGTGGCATGAAAACAGCAATAGACAATAGGTAAATGATCAGGTGTGGCTGTGTTTCAATAAAACTGCTTTTACAGAAACAGATGGAGGGCTGGATTTGGCCCACAGGTCACGCCCTGTTCTATAGGAAAATGTGAACATAGCTCATCATACTTAAGTCTACAGCTTCTTATTCCTGGAAACATGCTTGAGATCAGTTGATGGATATATGAAGACACATAGGAGTATCACCTGTATGTCTCCATGCCCAGGGAAGGCCGTGGTAGTTGATGATGGAATTCCTTCCCACTGGACCAGTCCTTACAATCTTTTCCAACAGTGTTCTAGACACTCAATCAGTTTGTTTGCCATCGTTGGTATAGTATATTACCATCTGATATGGCATATAAACTTAACTAAATTGCTTCAGAATATGCCATCTAAAATAAGTTAAATTTTTTATACTATTTACTTTCACTGCATGGGCTATGAGAGCTCTTTCTTAATGTTCTACAAAGAAGATTTCTATGTCTACTACCAGCTAAACATAGTTTGAGAACCATGATCTTAAAATGCTGGTTATTTTATGTCACAGCTGGCTAGCTTTTTTCTAAGCCTTTCCCTAAAATGAAAGTACTAATTGCTCTCCCCTGTGTGTGTTGCCTAATCTACTTTTCTCTTGCCAGGGTTCTCCAGCAGGCCACACCTCTGTCAGGTTCGAGTTCCCACTGCCATTTCTTTCATACTAAGGGATGTAACACCTGTTTTTCTGTGCAGCTGCAAGAGGACACTCCTGTTGGCTCTAGACCTGGGCTGAGTTGAAGGCTGTGAGCGGGCAGGACTTGGGGGACAATAAGACCAAAACACAGAGGGGATGCTATTTGAACCGCAGGGGTAACCAAACTCCCTCAACCACATCTGCAGTCTTGAATTCTGCCCCCCAAACCTTTCTACAGCATCACAGTCAGCCAAAGTCCTCAGTGTCCTCAAACCTCCTCTCTAAATGTTTCCTGCTTGGGCTTCCTAGGTGGCGCAGTAGTTACGAATCCGCCTGCCAATGCAGGGGACACAGGTTCGATCCCTGCTCCAGGAAGATCCCACATGCCACAGAGCAACTAAGCCCGTGTGCCAAAAAAAAAATAAAATAAAATAAATGTTTCCTGCTTCTCTGAGACAACTGATGCAGCAGCCGGACTTCTGCCCTCAAGGTGGGTGAGCTCCGTGCTTCTCCAGACAATCATTCCTGTCTCAAGTCCTCAGCTCCTTCAAAGTCGTGCCATCAGACATGACTTCCTGCTCACCATCCTTACAGTCACCAACACTTCTCAGTCCCTCTGCCTCATTCCTAGAAGTCACTCTGGCACCTTACTTGCTCTTCCTTCACCACCCCTGCCATCCTTCTTAGTGATTCAGATACTCTGGACTCTTGGTGACTTGGCTCCATCATTTTCAATGGGTTTTGTCCTTTGCTTTCTTGGTCATATTATGAGCCTTGTCGTGACTATACCTGTATTTGTTTAATGAGCATCACTCTACTGCTACCTCCTATCATTTTAGTTTGTGCCCTTTAATATCTTGATTCTATCAGTTCTTCACTTCCCTCCTTACCTACCTTAGATTCAGCCATCCATCATTCCAATCACTCCCTTCATGTATACCTTTGACAAACTTGCCTTTCTCCCTCCTTCCATCGTACTCTCTTGGCAAACCCCCATCACTGGTTAAATCTAACTTTCTGCTTTTCCTTACCTGTACCAAGCAGGTGAATTGTGGCTGGGAAGAAACACACAATCACATGGATTAATCTCACTTTAAATCAATAGTATAAACCTCAAGTGGATCCCTGAGCACCCCTACCACACAGCCCTAGTCAACTCACTCTCTTAGATGAGTATTTCACACTTTCCCTTCTCACTCAGCTAATGACCTTGATTGTTATTTTACTGGAAAACAGAAGCAAGTAAGAAGAAACCATCTATATGTGCCCATCACAAAATTGACAAACCTACTGCATCTGTAGCTACTTACTTTTTTCTCTTTCCTCTGCTGGATGAATTGTCCATCTCATCTAAGTCCAGTTCTGCAATGGAATCTATTCCCTTGAGAAGGTGACTGCTTCAGTTATCTCCCTCTCTACTGGCTTAGTCCTATCAGCATAAAACAAGCTTCTGCAATCCTGCATCCCATTCCAGCTACTACCATTTCTCTGTTCCCCTTCAGGACAAAATCTCTCAAAATTTCACTATCTTCCCATCCTCTATTTACAGTCTCTCTTGAACCCACTGCAATCAGACATTCATTCCTACCACTTTGCCTACACCTCTTTCCTTAAGGTGCCCGATAATCTCCACATTACTAAATCCAGGGGCCATTTCTCAGTCCTTCCTTGATTCAGCAACAACATTTGGCAATTGGTGACTTCCTCCTCCTCCTCAAGATAGTTTCTCCACTTGGCTTCCAGGACTCCTCTCAGTTTCCCTCCTACTTTGCTGGCACTTTCTCTAATCTGTCTTGCCAAATCCATTTCCTCTTCCCAGCCTGTAAACACTGGGACCTCAGGGCGCGGCTCCTGACCCTTCCTCTAGGCTAGGTCTATCCAGACTTGCCTTGAGCTGTCTGAATGCTATTTCAGGCTGTTTAACTGGCTCAACGTGTATCTTTTATTCTTCCGCCTCATAAGCCTTTGCAGGCAGAGGCTGGCTTGGAACCCTAGAGAAGAGCTCCGTGTACATACAGGTGGGTGATGATCTGTACCTGGTAAGTCTCGATGGGCCGGTTTTCCATGTTGAGATCCCAAACTTTGACAGTCAGGTAGTCTCTGGTCATGATATACCTCCCACTGTGGCTGAACTTCACATCCGAAATCGAAGAGATAATTTCAGAGAAAAACGACCTGTTGCTTGGATCCTCCGGCTCTTCAAAAACTGAGGAACAAAAGCAAAACAAAACAGATTTAGTACATCCTTATCAACGGATGCTAACATGTCTGGGTCAGCTAGGAAGTCAACAGTCTAACTTGGAGCAGGGCTGGAATCTGTAGAATGTAAGTTGCTAATAGAAACCGTCAGCTCCCTGGCAGAACAAGCGGTCACTGGTTTCCATACTTTGTTTCTCATGGAAGGATTCCCATGGGACTTGTCCCATCCACAGATCTGGCACTGACCATTCACAAGCTCCAGGTCTATGTATCTAACTCTGTTTCACTTTTCCCCGTGGTCGCTGAGTATCACTGCACATACCGTAACCTGTAGTCATCTTAGATGTTTAAAACTCTTGTTTATACGAGACATAATTCACATACCATAAAATTACTCACCTCAGTTTTATAGGTTGGTGGTGTGTTTGTTTGAGTATAATCACACAACCCCAAACAAAGTCTAAATTTAGGACATTTTCATCACCTCATCCTGCAAACCACCCCCCAATTCCATACCATTGAAAGTTACTCCCCATTCCTGCAGCCCTAGGCAACCATTAGTGTACTTTCTTGCTTTATGAAACTGCCTCTTCTAGAAATTTCACATAAATGGAATCATACACTATGTTTTGTGTGTGTGTGTGTATGACTGGCTTCCTTCCTTTAGTGTAATGTTTTCAAGGTTGATGATTCATTCCTTTTTATGGATGAATAATATTCCACTGTATGGGTAGACTACATTTTGTTTATCCATTCATCAGTTGATGGCTATCTGTGTTGTTTCTACTTTTTGGCTATTATAAATAATGCTGCTATGAAATTCATGTACAAGTTGTGGTGTGGACCTATGTTGTCACATCTTTTGGGTCATGGTGTTTGTAACCGTGGGACTTTGCTGCCAGACTGCCTTGGGCTTAAGGTCAGACTAGCATTGACTAGCTGTGTGACCTTGGGCAAGTTACTTAACTTTTCTGTGCCTCAGTCTCACAGGTAAACTCTGGCTACAGTGTCTTTTGTGTATATTTTCCATTTGGTCTGGTATGCAGCTGCTTATCATCTCTTTCAATAGATTCAGCTGATTTCCACTTACAGGAATAAGAGACACTGAAGCTTATTGTAAGCTTAATTTATCTTGCTAACCTTGTTTTTGAACTTCTCTGGTTCAAATTGGATGTACAGAATACATCCTGATGTTTCTCATTTTTATGCCCTGCCTTATCATTCCTCTTTCCTTGTGTCATATTCTGCTTGATTCATATGCCTCATCTTTTACATATTATTTTAGCCCCAAATGATCTTTTCTTTTCTTTTCTCTGAAGCCTCATCACACTTGGTCTGGCCCATTCACTTCGCATTTGCTTGGGTACCCTCCCAGTGAAAGCATCACTTCTCCCATTAGTATTTAACAATCCATGGCTTATCTCAACTAGGATGTGAGCTTCTTGAGGGCAGGATTTTGTTTTTTCTTATCTTTGTACTGAGACTCTTGCACATAAATGTTTAATAAATATTTGTTGCTTGATTGGAACCAAAGCCAGATAAATTAATGAGATCTTTGCTTTCTGGTTGCTTAGCTTGTATGATGTTGTTGAGCTAGTCCTACAATATTGGCAGTTGAGTATGGTTCCACTTAATGTGTTTCTACTACAATTTCAGGCTAAACCAAACACCAGCCTGCAGGTTACTGAGTAACTCATCCTCGAAGGCTTCTTCTTTCCTGCCCATTCAATACACTCACAGAGCTGTTATCAAATTCTATGTAGAAAATCTAGAGGTGGAGACAAGATGGTGGAGTAGAAGGACATTAGCTCATCTCTTCTTACAAAAACACCAAGATCACAACTAACTACAGAACAGCCATCAACAAAAAAATGCTGGACTCTACCAAAAAAGATATTCTACATCAAAAGACAAAGAAGAAGCCACAATAAGACAGTAGGAGGAGCACAACTGCGGTAAGATCAAACCCTATACCTGCTGGGTGGGTGACCCACAAACTGGAAAATAATTAAACTGTAGAAGTTCTGCCACAGGAGTGAAAGTTCTGAGCCGCACATCAGGCTCCCCAGCCTGGGGGCCTGGCAACAGGAGGAGGAGCCCCCAAAGAATCTGGCTTTGAGGGCCAGCGGGGTTTGATTGCAGGAATTCCACAAGACTGGGGGAAACAGAAACTCCACTCTTGGTCTGGTGGTGCTGAATTCTCTTAGCTTTTGATTTCTCTGTCAAATCTGAAATGAGAGCCTTGCTGGGTAGAGTATTTGTGGTGTCCATAACTTCCCATAAGATCTTATGAAAAAACCTGAATGAACTCTTTGGGCAACTCAATATATATGCACCCAACACAGGAGCACCTCAATAATATGAGGCAAATGCTTACAGCCATAAAAGGAGAAATCAACAGTAACACAATAGTGGGGGGACTTTAATACCCCACATTCAGCAATGGACGGATCATCCAGACAGAAAATCAATAAGGAAACACATGCCTTAAATGACACATTAAACCAGATGGACTTAATTGATATTTATAGAGCATTCCATCCCAAAGCAGCAGAATACAAGTACACATGGAACATTCTCCAGGATTGACCACATGCTGGGCTGCAAAGTGAGCCTCAGTAAATTTAAGTAAATTGAAATCATATCAAGCATCTTTTCCAACCACAATGCTATGAGGCTAGAACTATCAACTATGAGAAAAAAAACTGTAAAAAACACAAACACATGGAGACTAAACAATGTGCTACTAAATAACCAATGGATCACTGAATAAATCAAAGAGGAAATAAAAAAATACCTAGAAACAAATGAAAAAGAAAGCATGATGATCCAAAACCCATGGGACACAGCAAAAGCAGTTCTAAGAGGGAAGTGTATAGCAATACAATCTTACCTCAGAAAACAAGAAAAATCCCAAATAAACAATCTAATCTTATACCTAAAGGAAGCAGAGAAAGAGGAACAAACAAAACCCAAAGTAGATGGGAAGAAATCATAAAGATCAGAGCAGAAATAAATGCAATAGACACGAAGAAAACAATAGGAAAGGTCAATGAAACTAAAAGCTGGTTGTTTGAAAAGATAAACAAAATTAATGAACTTTTAGCCAGACTCATCAAGAAAAAAAAGGAGAGGACTCAAATCAATAAAATTAGAAATGAAAAAGGAGAAGTTACAGACACCAAAAAAATACCAAGGATTATAAGAGACTACTCCAAGCAACTATATGCCAATAAAATGGACAACCTAGAAGAAATGGACAAATTATTAGAAAGGTACAATCTCCCAAGACTGAACCAGGAAGAAACGGAAAATATGAACAGACCTTGTGTTTCAGAACACAAGTACTGAAACTGAACCTGTGATTACAAAACTTGCAACAAACCAAAGTCCAGGACCAGATGGCTTCACAGGCATCTAACATCAAACATTTAGAGAAGAGCTAACACCTATCCTTCTCAGACTCTTCCAAAAAATTGCAGAGGAAGCAACACTCCCCAGCTCATTCTGTGAGGTCACCACCACCCTGACACCAAAACCAGACAAAGACACAAAAAAAGTGCTGTTTACAATAGCCAAGACATGGAAGCAACCTAAATATCCATCAATAGATGAACGGATAAAGACGGTACATATATATAATGGAATGTTAATCAGCCATATATGGACTCTAGAAAAATGGTTCTGATAAACCTAGTGGCAGGGTAGGAATAGAGATGCAGACTTAGAGAATGGACTTGAGGACACCGGGGGGAGGGGAAGCTGGGACATAATGAGAGAGTAGCATTGACATATACACACTACCAAATGTAAAATAGATGGCTAGTGGGAAGCTACTATAGAGCACAGGGAGATCAGCTTGAGGCTTTGTAAAGACCTAAAGGGGTGGGATACGGAGGTTGGGAGGGAGGCTCAAGAGGGAAGAGATGTAGGGATATACATATACATGTGGTTGATTCACTTTGTTGTACAGCAGAAACTGACACAATACTGTAAAGCAATTATACTCCAATAAAGATAAAATAAGTAAATAAATAAAAAGAATGAGATAATGCCATCTGTAGCAACATGGATGGACCTGGAGAGTATCATACTAAGTAAGTCAGACAGAGAAAAGCAAATATCATATGATATTGCTTACATGTGGAATCTTAAAAAAGACACAAATGAACTTATTTATGAAACAGAAACAGACTTATAGACTTTCAAAACAAACTTATAGTTACCAAAGGGGAAAACCAAAGGGGAAAGGGGGGAGGGATATTGAGAGTTTGGGATCCACATGTACACACTACCATATTTAAAATGGATAACCAACAAGGACCTACTGTATAGCACAGGGAACTCTCTCAATATTCTGTAATAACCTAAATGGGAAAAGAATTTGAAAAAGAAGAGACACGTATATGTATAACTGAATTACTTTGCTGTACATCTGAAACTAACACAACATTGTTAATCAACTATACCCCCCCTATGAAATAAAAAATTAAAAAAACCCAAATACCTTGTAGGAAATCTAATATAATCGGAGTTGTCTTTCAAACCTTGTTGAATTAAACCATGAGCCAAACCAAAATACTAATTTTCACAGAACCATTTAAAAGAACAAAAAAACTGATCAATCACAATTCAACTTGAGAATTAAAAAGCCCATTGAAACAGAAAAACGTGAACTCAATACAGTCTCTGACTCAGTGTCTCAGCCTGTGCCTTTATCTCTTGGACTTTGATGGAGCACTAATCCTGGGAAGGCCCCAGGACTCTGATTGCTGTCTTCAGAGTTGTGAACTAGATTTTCACCTTAGTTTCTATTCAAGGTAATCTCATTAGCACTGGGGACTTAGAGACTCCAGGCATGCCCCATACAAACACCCCCAGAGAGAGAGGAATGGGGGCCCTGAGGCTTGGTTGCCCCCTACCCAACGCATCTGCAAAGACAGTTGAGGCAGTGAGTGGGAAGGGCTCTGGAAACTGTGCTCTGGAGGCAGTCAATTCCTACCTCTGTCATTTACCAGCTGTTCACATTGTATTTATACTACTCTGAGATTCCATTTTCCCAGCTGCAGAATGGGCATGCATGTTGCTTGGCACATAGTAGATCCTCAGTAAATGTCAGTTGCTATTTTTATCATGAAAAGCATGCATTGATTCTGTATTAGCCAATCATATTTCATTTACTAAGACTCTTAGGGGGGAGGGATAAATTAGGAGTTTGGGATTAGCAGATACAAACTACTATATATGAAATAGATAAACAACAAGGACCTACTGTATAGCACAGGGAACTATATTCAATATCCTGTAATAAACTATGATGGAAAAGAATATGAAAAATAAAATCTATGTATAATTGAATCACTTTGCTGCATACCTGAAACTAACACAACATTGTAAATTAACTATACTTCAATTAAAAAAAAGACTCTTGAGAGTTTGGGACTGAGGACTGCAGAAACTGGGGGCTATTTAAATGAGGTAAAGAATATTTACAAGGTTAAACCTAGGAATCTGTTCTCCACATGTTTGGCATATCAGAAGGCCAGTATAGCAACACTGTAAAGCCTTAAAATGACTAGCTCCAGAAGATGGAGGTGAAATGAAAGAAGACAACTTTTAATCAACCCATCACTAATTATTTATGTAGAACGCAGAGGCCAGGATATAGATGACATACCCATCAGCACAGCACTTTGCAGTTCATTACACGTCTATGCTTACCCAAGCCTTAACATCAACTCCATGAATTCCTGTCATTCATTCAGCAACAACAGTTAATGGTGGTAATAATTACTGTTTATGGGAAGCGTACTATGTTCCAGGCCCTATGCTTTCCATATTTTATCTCATTTAATCCTTACAACAATCCTATGAAGTGGGAACTGTGATTCCTTATTTTATAGAGGTGGAAAACTAAGGCACAGAGAGGTTTTGCAACCTGTCCAAGGAAAACACAGCAAGATAGAGTAGCTCAACCGAGGTAGAGCTGAATCTTGAACTTGGGTTTGTCTGACTTCAAAGTCTGTGTTCTTAATCATGATGCAATTCTGCCTTGTACCATGTACAAGACCTTATTTTAGGAGCTATAAGAAAATACCAGGGTAGAATCTATATAGCATCACGGAACCGTGAAGCTGGAAGCCTCTTTCTTTTTTCTAGTTATCACACTAAGTATTTTTTTATCGAGCATTACTTACACGAAAGTTAGTGGAAGGGCTCTTAATGATGACTAGTCCTACTCTAGCTTGTGTATATAGCCCAAGTCCTTAAGAGAATGAATCCATTTCAAACACTTAAGAGCACAGCTTCTATACATACCAAGGGCTCATGAGTTCAAGCTTTACCCCATCATTGGCAAACGTAGGTTGGGACCCCCACGACTTTGTACGACTCTGTCAAGACCCTCACTGCAAGAAGCCCAGGCCCTCAGCCATCTTCATCCCTGGTTCTAATCCCTGTGGCCTGTCAGCAATGAGGCAGCCTTTCTTTTGTCCATCTGTCCCTCTCTCCCAGTTTATGTGCACTGGCATTTAATATATTTTGTCTCTCCTAATAGAATGCAAGCTCTGTGAGGGTAGGGATTCTGTCTGTTTCATTCTGCTACATTTCCTGGAGCATCGGAGGTACTCAGTAAGTATGTTAAATGAATGAATATTGACAATGCATTTAAATATTAAATGAAAATAATGCCTATCAGGCTCCTTTCATGATCTGTCTAACTATCTAAGCGATACTTTATTCACCTCAAATTTGTTTAAGTCCTTGAGAAGTGTGAAGAAAATTTAAGTCATCTGTAACTCAAGGTTTTCACCAATTCAGGCTGAGCAATCAATCAGCTACAGTTTTTAAGTGCTTTTCTGGTGCATGTACACACATGCACTACACTTAGTACATCACTGGAACGTACAATCCAAATAAAAAGTATTTGTCGGGTGATACATGCCAGGCCCTGTCCTATATGCCAAGGACACAAGGAACAACGCAGACCCAGTCCTACCCTCATGGAACTCACAGACTACAGGAAGAGACAAACATTAAACAGTTACACAATTTTCATTGCAGGTGTGAATAGGTGAGATTTTACTGCTTCACCAGAGGGGAGAAAGGGAGCTGGGGAACCAGCTAGTGCAGTGCACATGGAGTATCACTGTGTTCTGTGTAATTCACTGAACAGGTGGTACAAGAGTATCCAGTGCTTGGGTGATCCTTAGACAAATCAGTACTGGTATTTCTCCTAAAGACTCTTGACTTGGCATTAGAAATCCTGCTGCTCCGCAGGGTTTTCTACTAGTTTCTAGAAAATAAAGACATCAAGAGAAGAAGAGAACCCTGGTAGAGGAAGCAGCCTTGAAGAGAATGCTAATAGCACAGACCTACTCACTGGGGATGTGTCAGATTCGCCAACAGGGGGCTTGTGTCTTGGAGACCCAGGAACAACAGTAACAGCAAAGATGATGACATCTGCTACCCTTTCTTTGTCCTCATGCTTTGCATATATTATCCCATTTAATGCTCAAACTTATGAGGAAGGTACTCTCACTGTCCTTATTTATAGATGAGACAGATCAGGAGAGGCTGAGTAACTTCCCCAGCATCACTCAGGTAGTGAATAGTAGAGCCGGGCTTTCTACTGACCATCTGTCTAACTATTACCCTGCCTCCACAACCTGCCTTTCCTGCTTTGTCAGGATCGTTTCTGTTTAAACGATCAAGTCCAAGTGGGCTCCCTCGTATTTTGGATATACCTGTGTGTTCCCACTTCCGTGCCTCAGCTTCTTCTTACCTCTTCCTGTGCCCATCAGGGGACACTGGAAAAAACGTCAGATTGGGAGTCAGGGATGCTGGGTTAGAATCTAGGCTAAACAGAAATTAGCCAGCTCTTACTAACACCTACTGTCTGTTGAGCACTTGCGCCGTGTGCTTTACATGTCTGAACTCACTTGATATTCACAGATCCTATTTTCCTTTTCCACAAATCAGTCAGCTCAGGCACAGAGGTGCTACAGCTATTAGGGTGCACAGTCGGGATTTGAACTCAGTCTGCTTCCAACCTATGCTTTTAACCTCTGCCCTACTGCCTCTCATTTGAATGACTGGGCAGCCATCAATTCTCTGGACCTGCTTCCTTGTCTATAATATGAAGGATTGCCATCCGGGCCCTCCCAGCTCTTAGATAATAAGCGCTATGGTCTTGTCTTTCAACTTCCCTTTAGTTTTTTAAAAATAACTCAGGTTTTTTCTATTAACGATGTACTCTACCAGGCAAACTAGACACAAATAACTTCTTTTTACAGAGAATAAAACAGAGCAAGTAAAGACAGATAATGGACATATCACACACACATTTCTAAATAAGTGTTTCATAATTTCAACAAATAAAATGTCCAATTAAGAATTTTGACAGATAATTAGAAAACATATTAAAAAGAACCAAATGAAAATAATAATGAAACAAGGGCAATTAGAACGCAATAAATGCATTTAGCAACTAAAGAGAAGATGAGGAACTCGAATATCTGCAAAATGTATCTCCCCACAAAGAACAGACAGACTAAAGAATAGAACGTATAAAAAGATTTCAGGGGATACACTGATAAAGGTTGATTATACATATAACTGCAGGTACCAGATGCAAGACAAAGAATAGAATAGAGAGTATATTTTTAAAGATAATTTTCAAAACTAATGAGTTATCAGGACACTATTTTAAAAGCACTGCAATCTCCAAGCAGAAACACACACACATGCACACGCACGCAACGCAAACACACGCAGAGCATTATGGTACAACTGCTAAAAAGCAGGGTCAACTTCCTCCACTAATACCCGTGACTCGAGGCTAGCCTTCCCACAGTGACTGCAGCAGAACACTCAGGAAGGTGTCAGGGATTCCAGATTCTGAGTTCAATGGAGCTTTGGAAAGTGCTACTCAATTTTGGGGGTTGATAATACAATTAGCCTATTAAATGTGCTGAGGAGTCCTACACATGAAAAAAAAAAATGTATCTAGGAATCCAGGTTTCTAAACCTTTGCAGTACTGAATTTGTGGCCAGAAAATTCGGGACATTGTAGGATGTTTAGCAACATCCCTGGCCTCTGTTCACTAAGCCCCACGCCCCAACTGGGACAACCAAAAATGGCTCCAGGCATTGCCAAATGTCCCCCGGGGGGCATGGCTGCCCCTGGTTGAGAACCACTGCCTTAATCCTGATTTCAGATCTTACTGGATCACACCACCTCCCTCCGCCTCCATTCCATTTTAATTTTTTTTAGAAAATCACTTGCAGCCCAGTATCTCTCTAGAACAGAGTTCCCCAAAATACACTTTGGGTTACAGTGCTACCGACACTTCCTTTCAAATCCTATAGGCTGTCTTAGGTGTCCTATACAGACAATGCTTTGTGTTCTAACATGTACAGACATGAAGCTGCAAGTATCTTGTGTTTGATGTTATCCTTCATGGTACCCGGCATGGGGCTCTTCAGCTGAGACAGCTGAGATAACTGGCTACATGAATAAGGTCCCAGAATCATGTGAAGGAGTTGAAATCACAAATAAGAGAAAGAGTTAAGAAGAAAACTGCTAACTTTAGAGAAACCTAAAGTTAAAAATACATTTAATACAAGTACGGCAAAAGTAGCAAGGAAGCATGCAGTGTGCTGAGCGTGGAATCTGGGACAGCAGAAGAAAGAACGCAGGGAAACCAGAGGTAAAGGCTGATCTTGGGTGGGCCCCTTCCTCTGGACCTCACATGGACACTGCACAGGAACTCACGTGCAAGATGGTCAGGTGGAGGCCCAGAGCCTCCATCCCATACAGTATGGGGGCTAAGTACACGGGTGGTTCCAAGCTCAGCAGGCCTGGGTGGAAATCCAGTTCTGTTGCTCCTAAGTTATGAAGCCTTGGACAAGTGGCTTGACTCCTTCCAACCTTCACCTGCCTTATCTGTCAAATGGACATAAGAGGAATATCTACTTTCTAGGGTGGTTGTGGGACAGATGAGATCTTAGCAAGCACTTAGCACAGGGCTTGTGCCCAGAATAACAGGGGAGGCAGCAACAATGCAGAAGTGGGTGCTGAGTAAGGCAAGCTTGCTGTACAATGAGTCCAAAAACCTGATGTGTTTTTCCACTGGAGCCAGATCTTAAGAGCGACCAGTTGTTAAATCCGTTTCTAGGTCTTCTATCTGGGCTGTTACACAGACACACAGTAGCTTGTCTCTGGACCATCAGTTGAAATATACCTTCCTCAGTATACGCGCCTCTCATTTGGTGCTAAACAATGAATGTCACCACCACCCTGGCTCTGATGACTCAGGCAGATGAGAGGGAGAGTAAAGGAAACTGGGGAGGAGGATGAAAAAGGAACAGACTCAGAATCACGCACAGGGTTTTAGATCGCTGACTTCTGCTGACATTTCTTCTATGCACAAGCACAGCTGGCACGCTTTTCCGTTTGGAGACGTGGTTGACAATTTCCCCATCATGGGGACACAACGGGCAATTTTCCTACAGAGTAAGGCAGATGGCAATTTTCCTTCAGAGATATGTGCAGGCAACAGTTTTGCCCCTGGAGAGGAAAGGCTCGCCGATTGAGATGCAGCCAGTAATTTTTACTCTATAGAAGACATCCAATTATTTTGTCCAATGAGAGAAACGGCCAACAATTTTCCCATGGAGGGTAAGAATGCCCATGGACCAATAATACTGGCCTTTATCCAGCTGAGGACAGTAAGAGAAGAAGTTTAAGATTTAACTAGTGGCTACTGTACTACCAGGGGCCTAATGACAAAGTCCCCAGGCATGGGCTGGAGGCTGGAACTTAGATCAGATGAAGATTCAGAGGATTCTGAACTGGGAAACAACGAAGCCCAGTGGCTCTACCTTTGCGTCCTGCTTTTCATACAGCCCTCCATTCGTTCTACAAAAAATTGTCCAACAGTAAACACTGTAGCAACACAATGCATAGCATGGTGGAGCAGGAGCAATGCATCTAGAAGAGTTACAGTGGTCCCTGACTTTTGAATAACTGTTTTCACAATACTTCCGCATCTATTATACTTCATAAATATCTCTTTTAATAAGCAATCATTCAAAGCGAAGATATAATGAGTCAAAAATGTTTGGTGTTTTTCCCGACAGAAAAAAAGCGGACCAAAATTTCACAGGGGACAGAAATGATGAGACAATCTGGTGTGGTGTGATCTGGGCTGTGCTGATTGGGGAAGGCTTAATGACAAGCTGAGCCTTGAATGACCAGTAAGCTCTAGATAGATCAGAGGTTGACAAAGGTCTCCTGTAAAGAGCCAGAGAGCAAATATTCTAGGCTTGGAGGGCCGTTTGGTCCCTGTTGCAACTATTCAATTCTGCCTTTGTAGCATGAAAGCAGCAGAGACAATATGTAAACAGATGAGCATCTATTCCAATAAAGCTCTACTTATGGACAATGAAATTGCAATGTCATCTCATTTTTATGTGCCATGAAACAGTATTCTTTTTTTGATTTTTGTGCAACCATTTAAAAGTGTAAACACCTTATTCTTTGCTGGAGTTGTGCCAAAACAGGTGGTGGGCCAGATGTGGCCTGCAGACCATTGTTTACTGATTCCTGACGACTATGTTTTGGTGGGGGGGGGGGGGAGGGGCGGTGTCTCAAGGGTGCTTCCTATACTAGACATGGCAATCAGCATGAAGAGATGCTTGTGGTGATAAATGCATTTGGGGGCACAGTGGGACCCTGGGACTAGCAGCACAGAGAGCGCATGTGGGAAGCTGGAGCATGAGATCATTGCTTAGGAAGATTTACTAAGATTTACCACGGCGTGTCCATCGGGCTCGCCCAGGAGATGTTAGTGGACTTTGGAGTCGGTGGGAACCTGTGTCCCACCACTCACAGGCTGGACTGTCGTGGTCAAGTTTTCATTCCTCTCTAAGATCCAGCTTCATTACCTTGACAATGCAGACATCTGCTCCCATTCTGCACGGTTGTAAGGATCCATCCAGCAGTGTCCGGCACGTGACCAGAAACTGACAGATACTAGTGTCACATACTCTTCAACCAACGTGTACTGACTGCCTGGTAGGGCTGAGGCGCTCGGACAGGTGTTGGGGTTATAAGGGTGAGCCAGAAGGAAAAAAGTCCTGTGCTTTTGGGCACTTCCTTCAACAAGGAGTGGGCCCACTTACTTACTTATCAGAGCGGGAGGCTTTTTTTCCCTTAAAGGAAGAAATGTTTCTCATTTCCACCTCCCACCCCCCGAAGATGTCCACACCTTAGTCCCCAGAACCTGTGACTGTGTGGCACGGCAGAGGGGAATTGAGGTTGCTGACTATGTAACCTTAAAATGGGGCGACTGTGCTGGACTATCTGGCTGTGCCCAGTGTAGTGACAAGGGTCCTTCTAGGTGAAGAAGGAGGGAGGAGACTCGGGGTCAGAGGGATGCGCTGCTGGTGTGGAAGATGAAGGAAGGGGCCAGGAGCCAAGGAAAGCTGGTTGCCTTCAGAATCTGGAAAAGGCAACAAGCACACCCTCCAGCAGAGCCTCTGCAAAAGAGCCCAGACCTGTAGACCCAGTGAGACACCTTGTGGACTTCTGACCTCCAGAACTGTAAGATACCTTTCTACTGATTTATGTCACTAAGTTCACCTAGTGTGTGGTCATTTGTTATAGTAATAATAAGAAATTAATACTCTTCTTTCCCCAGACTGTCGATAAAGGGAGGGCATGGGGCTTACAAGCTCTCCCCGCTGACTTTGGGAAGCTGCTCTTATTTCTCTGGGCCCCAGGGGCCGCTGGCTCTCTGAAGGGGTCCCTAAAGAGCCTGCTCCTTTTCAGCAGCTGCTCTGCTCCAGCTGGCCTAGAGGGCAGACCAGAGCAGGCCGGGACAGGTTTGCTGCTTCCCAGGGCGCTGGTGAACCATTACAGCTCAGCCACCATCTCCCCCCAGCATTCCTCCTGCCACTCCTACGGCTGCTGCACCCCCAGGCTGACACAGTCCGGAGACACTAGAACACAGCAGCTGCAAAGCAGAGCAAGCCGAGCGGCTCACAGACCATCGGGATTTAGCAGTAGAACACGGGGCTGTGTCTGATCCTGCTGTGTGCTCAGTAGCTCTTCCCAAAGCAACGCCACCTCCCTGCTCAGACACCTACAGTGACTCTCCATTGCCCACAGCCACCCGTCCCAGCCGCTTGGCCTGGAGTTCAAAGCCCTTCGAATCAGGCCCTGGATCAGCACTCCAAGGTTACTGCCCACTTCTCTCCCGTTCACATTCTCCACTGCAGCCTGACTGGCCTACTCATCATTTGCACCAAGGCTGGGGAACTCCTCTCTCCAGGGGCCAGTCAGGTAGGGAAATAGATGAAGCCCACATGGGCACACAACAGGGAGTAGTAGGGACTGTGGCAAACGAGAGTGTCCACACCCGGTTTCCACTCAGCTCCCGCTCACTGCTGCCACACAGGAATGTGGGTTCAGCATTGCCAGATCATCGCAAAGTGTAAATTCTTCTGAGGACGCTTGATGTTTCAATGTTAGTAACTAGGTAAAAATTTTTAGGATGTGCTCAAACGCAAGTCACCTGCAAGCCAAATGGGCTGTAGTGTGTGACCTCTGCTTTACATGCTGCGATAGTAATGCCTGATATTTACAGTGCACTTAGCATGTGCTAGGGCTTGATCCGTGCTCATTCCCCTCCTGTCTTAGTTTGTGCTGCTATTACAGAATACCACAGACCGGGTGGCTTACGAACAACAGAAATTCCTCATGGTTCTACAGGCTGGAAATCTGAGAGCAGGGTGCTAGCATGGTGGGGTTTTGGTGAAGGCCCCGCTCTGGGGTGCAGAGGATTCTTGTCTTATTGTGTCCACATGGATACACATGTTGTGTTCATGAGGGCTCTACCTTCATGATGTAATCATCTTCCAAAGGCCCTACCTAATACCATGACACTGGGGGTTAGGATATCAACATAAATTTGGGGGAATGCAATCAGTCCAGAATACCATTTTATCTCTGCTCCCCTTTCTCTCGGACTCTGTTCAACCATCAGGGCTCACTGTCTCTTCCAGGAAGCCTTTCTTGACCACCTCAGCCCACTGCATCCTTTCCTTCCTCTTACTGGTTAACTTGGTCACTCTCCATACTTCTCCCTATTATTTAGAGAAAAATATATATGTTCAGAATTTACAAGTAACCCTAGTTCAGGGAATGGGATCCACGGAAAGGCGGCACTCGTGAGAACTACAGCACATCCTCTCTAACAGAGCAAGAATGAGCTTCTTCTCGCATCTGAGGAAAGGGATGCTCGGAGAGACTGGGACCCAGAGTACCATGTGCTCCCTGGGTGAGGACAGCATCCTAAGGGCTCATTAGCTCTGGGTTAGACCCTTCTCATGAAGAAGCCTCAGCTAGAATCTGTGATCTAAAGAGAGGGGAGGCAAGAACCTGTTTGGCTGAGGGCTCTCCTGTCAATCTAAAGGCTGAATTGGGGCTCACACCCACAGGTAGGTTTATTCATGAGGGACCTGATTGTCCTTCCTTTGTGAGGATTAATCATGTATTAGCCCGGGGGGTGGGGGGCAGGTATCTTTTTGAGAGCTGTTATTCTGGAAAGATACTCATTGAAGGAGGGCTCTGAGCATCTTCTCACCAGCTGGCAGCAGGAGAGGGCGGCTCCAGTCCAGACAAGATGATGTGTTGGCAGTGGGTGTCTTGACAGGAGCCTAATAAAGAAATCTGGTAGCCATGAGGCCCAGCTTTACAAGCCCTTATATTTGGTCTTTCACTCGTGATATCCCTCTCTCTGTTGTGGGGTGGTGGTGGGGGGGGGGGGTTAGGCGACAAAATCTGGCCCTGGGGCTGTATGGAATTACGTGTTTCTATAGCCAGTGGGCTCCAGGAACATGACGCAGTGTCCCCAGGTGCCTGGGTGTGCTCCATACATTACAGGTTAAACTTCTTACCTCCCTGCTTCCTCTCTCTCTCTCTCTCTCTCATAATTTGTTTCCAACAGGAAACTGTGTGCAGCTGGTCCAAGAGAAGCTCGAGTTCCCTGGGGAGCCCCTGCCCAAGTGGCAGAGACCGTGAGTGTGTGGCCCTTATTAGGGGTGATTGCTGGGAAGCTGGTTGTCATGGCATCACGAGACCAGGGCTGCACTCCCAAGATGCCCCCGTTTTCTGGGTTGTCTATATAATCACAGCAATGAGAGGCATAAACACGGAAAGGGAGAGGGCGGCAGCTCCCTGCTGACAGTCATCTCTTTGCAGAGCAGGGCGAGGAGGGTCCACCTCGGCACGGGCCAAGCACGGCACAGAGGGACGCTGGTGTGGCCTGGCCACTGCCTCACGGTCTACTCACAGCTCCCATGCTGTGCCTCTGTCTGTGTTCGCAGCGCTGGCTTTCTACAGGAGGACATTGCTGCTAACTTACTGACAGTCAGCGCTGTGCCTGAATGCTCCTGGAGCCTGCACACATGGAGTGGTCAGAGCTACCGTCTTGGAGTAGATGGAGTCATGACCTCCCACCCACCAGGCACTGTGCTAGACTCTTTATGCATGTGCTATTCCATTCCGCTCTCACAACCTGCCTGCTTTACAGATGCAGAGAGTGTACTGGGAGACATAAACCACATTTATCCGATGTTATATCTTTTATTAACATGTCATTCATTCATTCATTCATTCATTCATTCAGTATGCTTCAGTAGCCATGATACATCAGAATGTCATTTGTCTTTATCACAGGCCAGGAAAAGGCAGAGCTAGGATGTAAACCCAGCTCTGGTTCTGTAGCCCACTACTGTCCCCCCATTCTGCATCATTTCTCCTTCAGTCCATGTTTAGCAAGGGTGACCCTTTCAACCTGGTGCTCACAGGCACCGGGAGCCCCCTACCTCTGAGTGCATGGTCCCAGTACAATGAATTGAACTGGTCTAGGGCTTAAACCTCTGATTTGGACTTCATTAGCTGTGTGTTCTCACCAGCCACAGAGAATTAACCAGAGCGGAGATGTCTCTTTACAGACCTAACACCACACACCAGGGGCAACGTGGAGAAAAGTCATTAAATTTGTTGAGCATCTGACTGCCTGCTAGGCCCTCCCCCTGGCTCCAGACATTATCATCATCACTTCAAGGCCTCTGGGACCTGGAAGCCTCTGGGCTTGGATGCAGAGAGAAGGCACATTTTGCAATCACTGGAGAAAATGAAGACTTTATCCCCCAGCAAGCACTTCCGCTTAATGACTTGGGTCATGGTAAAGAAGGGACTGTCTGTGCCCTGTTCTCATTTTGAATCTGGCTGAAGAGTAAGAGATCTTTCCGTCTCTGATGTTGCTCACACCCTGAGCTTTGGGTCTCCCTCAGCAGGTGCTCAGGAAACTAGGGAACCATAGCGTGTTGATTTCCTGAAAGCTGGACTCCACCAGTGAAATGCCTGTGCTGTTCTCTGCTCTCCTGGTACCTGGCCTACCCATCTACCTCCCGCTAATGCCCCAGGGAGGCAAAGATGGGAAGCCTTCCTAGGCATTATCTTATCAACAGCTTTGACCACTGGGCTTTACACCTGGGTTTGGATCTAGACTCCACCCTTGATTCCATCCTTGATCATGTAAATTACTTGCTTTTTTGAGTCTCTACTTTCACATCTGTAACTCTGCGCTCCTGAATTGTTGTGATAAAAACAAAACACTCATAAATAAATACTGACTGCTTACTGCGGACCAGGCATTATCTTGCTGAATCCTCACAACAACACCATTATACAGGCTCTGTTATGGTCCCCATTTTATAGAGGGAAACACTGAGGCTTAGAGACAGAGTTTAAGTTCAAGTCCAAGAAGTTAAGTTCAAGTTACCCACACTGGGTTTGTCTGACCCTAGAACCAACACTACTAGCCACGACAGCATACAGGATATCTCCTGCTTTCTGAATGTTCGCCTTATGCCACTTTGCTTTTTTTGAAAAACCTGCACTAGTAACTGTTTTCGCTAACCTAACTAAAAGAAATCTGAAGAGGATTTTCACTTTTATGAAAAAAGCTAACACCTGATGCCTTTGTTTACACACAGTTTAAGATTCATAGCACTGTATTATGAGACACACTACAGTTTATCTGATGTTAGATCTTTAATGAACATGTCTAATTCATTCATTCATTCATTCATTCATTCAGTATGACTTAGTAGCTGTGATACATCAGGCACTATTCCTAGAATGCTTCTGCTACTTAATAACCTTCCTGGGGCTAGTGACCATGTGTTGTAGTAATACAAATTTGTAGTTTTGTGCCCTTACAGTGACATAAATACAGAAGATTCTCAGCAAACAGGGACTAAAAAATGCTACGTGTCAGAACTTTGGGGAACACCTAGGATACACTGAGGATGGTGCTTGCCATCACAGTTCATTTTAACATCTCACACAGTGTTCACCATAAACACTATTCGGTCCACATTTTCTCTCTTTGATGTTGGGAATCTAAATTTCACATTCAATTTAAGATGAACTTGATATTAGAAACCTTCCATAACGTCACACGCTCTTGTCCCACCATGGTAAGTACACACTGGAGCAGTAACTGCATCTTTTTTTTTTTTTTTGGCACACGGGCTTAGTTGCTCTGCAGCATGTGGGATCTTCCTGGAGCTGGGATCGAACCCGTGACCTCTGCATTGGCAGGCGGATTCTTAACCACTGCGCCACCTAGGAAGCCCCAGTAACTGCATCTTATAAGGCCGTCCATCCCATTGTGTTTCGCACAATACCTTGCTCACTCTTATTGATCGACTCCTTGCTTTGTTTGGTCTCACCCTCTTTTTCCTGAGCTTGATGATCGCACTTATCTCAGATTTAACTCTTCAATGACAATTTTACTACATTATGGGGGTTTTCAAATGACACCAAAATTTCAAGATGAACGAGTTGACCCCAGGATTAAGGACGACCATCCAGGAGATAAATCCTATTTGAATCCTTACGTTCAGGTGAAAGATAGACGATAAAAGCAAGTATCATTTTAAGCGCCCCTGGGGGTGAGCACCCTCCCCTCCCCCTCGCCTTCTGCGGCCTCCAGGCTGTGCTTAATGATGATGGCAGGCCAGCAGGTGCTTCGAGTAATTCAGCAAATAAAGGGACCCGCACGGATGGGGCTGGAAGCTGCTTGAGTGGACAGCAGATCTCACCGCTCCGTTACCGATGCCACCTACCGAGCTGTCAAAATAGAATTATGTGAACCGCACGGGGGGCTCAAATTAGCCGATATGCTTAAACATGTGTGGATTACACACGCGAGAGATTCCCCCTTCCCTTCTTTATCCTGCAGTGCTGGGCAAGTACTGAAGGTGGCTGAATTCATTATAGGAAGCAAGACATAAACCCATGATAAACCATGATCTTTGTCAGTGTATTAGATTTATCCTTTCAGACCTTGATTGCCTCAAGCTGTAGGAAGGAAGAGAGACTCTGAACTCAAAGGGTTTTATGAAGATCAATTAAGATAAGGGGGGAAGAATGGGGATTTTTTTTTTTAAATGGTAAAGTGCAAAACAGTAAAAGGTACCCATTTAATCATTTTACGCTCTGTTTTTTTACATGAATCTTCCAGTCCGTGGAATTTGTGAGTTTCCTCCCCAGACTGTGCCCCCCCAGTCTTTGCCAGCTCATACAGTGCTATTCATCGAGGCATGTGCTCAGGCCAAAAAGCTAGGCATCTCCCTGGATTCTTCCCTTAACCTCACCTTCCACATCTAGTTTTTTTTTAAAAAAGTCCTGGACCTGGATATGATCATACTAAGTGAAGTAAGTCAAAGACAAGTATCACGTGATAGCACTTATATGTGGAAACTGGAAAAAAAAAAGATACAAACGAACTTATTTACAAAACAGAAACAAACTCAGACTTAGAGAAGGAACTTCTGGTTACCAGGGGGGGAGAATGGAGGGGGCGAGGGATAGATTGGGAGTTTGGGGTTGACATGTACACACTGCTGTATTTTAAAGTGGATAACCAGTGAGGATCTACTGTCTAGCACAGGGACTCTGCTCAGTATTCTGTGATAACCTAATGGGAAAAGAATTTGAAAAAGAACAGATACATGTATATGTATAACTGAATCACTCTGCTGTACACCTGAAACGAACACAACACTATTAGTCAACTCTATTCCAAAGTAAAATAAAAATTAAAAAAAAAAAAGTCCTGTTAACTTTACACTCAAAATGTAGCCCAAATTGGCCCAATCTTTGTCCAGTCATCTCTTGCCTGGACCATTTTGATGGCTTTCTAACTTCTCAAAGCATTCACTCTCCTGATGCTTTATTCTTTACATAGCCACAGAGTGACATATTTACAAGTATAACCATGTTACTCCTTTACTCAAACCCTACCAGATTTTCCTTCTTCAATAAAAGTCGAATTCCTTACCTTTGCCTACAGGGTTACCATGTTGCCTAACTCCCAAGTCCTTTGCATAGAACCCAACAGGAATGAGGCCCCAGGGTTGTTGGAAGACACTACGCTGAGTGTGGAGTCCTCGTGGTCTGAGCCACAGCCGCCTCCTCCCATTTCCCCTCACTGCTCCTTCTCAGGACACTATAGGCGGCCGAACTGGTTTTCCTTCTGCCCCTTGACCTGCCAAACACAGTGCAGATTCACAGCCTCTGCATTTGCTGCTGCTGCTGCTTCTCCAGAAACACCTTTCACCAAATCGTGCATGACCTTATTTACCTATGTGTTTGTTGTCTCTCTCCATCTACCTGGAGAGAGTTCCACGGGGGCAGGAGGTATCACTTTCTGAGTGCCTGGAACAGCACTTGACACACAGTAGCAATAATAAGCATTTGTTAAATGCAGAATAGGTTGATTACCATCATTTCACAGATCCCTCTTCCCTTTACATTGCCTACAAGTTCCGAAGCATTCCCAAAGCGAGAAATGAGTGAACACGGATGGGGTCAGCCATTCTTTGGTGTGAGTCTCTTTATTTATGTAAAGAGAAGCACTGGGTGCAAATTTATCAAGCTGCATGACTATAGTTGATCTACAAGCATTTATTTATCAACTTCACTACGCTAAGTGTAGAAAGGAGAAATAAAGAGTTTAGCCATCATGGAGGAACCATATAGTGGGACTGACACAGATGGAAAGAGGTCATTTCAACCCTATCATATCAGGTGCTCGGATGGACAGCACTTAGCCTACTTGGTGAAACTTGGAGTATGGTACACAGAATAATGACTTCTCAAGGATGTCCACGTCCTAATCTCCAGAACCCGTGAATATGTCCCCTTTCTTGGCAAAGGGGAATTAAAATTATAGATGGAATTAAAGTTGCTCATCCGCTGATCTTAAAATAAGGAGATTAGATATCTGTGTGGGCCCAATGTCGTCACGATGGTTCTTATACGTAGAAGAGGGAGGCGGAAGAGGAGAGGCAGGGTGACAGGACATGAGAAGGACCTGTCCCACTATTGCTGGCTTTCAGATGGAGAGAGGGACCATACGCCGAGGAGTGCGATGGCCTCAAGAAGGTGGAAGACGCAAACAAACAGATTGTCCCCTGGAGCCTCCAGAAGGGAACACAGCCCTCTCGGCACCTGGATTTTAGCCAGTGAGACCCACGTCACACTTCTGACCTATGGAACTCTAAGATGATAACTGTATGTTGTTTCAGTCACTAAGTTTGTGGTAATTTGTTACAGCAGCCATGGGAAACTCAATATAAAGAGGAAGAGGTGAACTTTGATGTCCCCTCTGGTGGGAAGAGATCGGCTATTGTAAGACCCATCCTGCCCTGGCCAAAGCCCTCCCTAGGCTCCGTCAGGCCAATGTCCCTCCCTGGGGAAAATTTCTCCCAGGTATTCCCTTGACGTGGGTTCTCTTGAACCTCAAATTGAGAATGCTCAATTTGGGATCTATGGGATCTTGTGGCCTATAGCATCAGGACCCGTGTCCGTGACTGCTTTGCCAGTGATGCTTGTCATGATGACAGGCAAGTGGCCTTGAGATGTCCCAAGCCCAGAGCAGCCAGAGCCGCCTATAACCTCACGCCCAACCCTTCCTGTTCTGTGTGTCTCTGGGGCTGCAGCCACATGCCTAAACCAGTTTCAGCCTCCACTGCCTTCCTATCTAAGACCCCTTGTGCGGTAGAGGGCAGGACCTGGGATGGTGTCAACTGCTAATGAATGACACTTGCCTCTAAAATTAATAAGCTTTCCCGTTCTTAGGAAAATCCACTCAACTGGAGTCTCCAGGATGACTAATTGACAGAACTGGTTAAATTAATAAAAAATGGAAATGAGGAAGGGGAAAGGATTCTGTTTTTACTGTGTGGCTTGGGCCTTGCCTGCTCTGCTGCTAATTGCTGCTAAGCTTGAATGGGGTAGACGCTGGATGCGCGTGGGGGTGGGGGTGGGTTTCAGTGAATTCTGCTGCTTGTAGCAAGGCTCTGGCTTTTCTCCAGGAGCAGGGGGTGGGTGTCTGTGTGTGTTTGTAATCCTGTCGTCAGGCAAAAGCATTTTTAATAAAGGGCCTTGTCTTTTTAACCTAACCAAGTGCCCCTGAAATAAACACTGTTAATTACGCCCCCAATCAATACTGAACCCCTTTTGGAAGCTGTGCCAAAGCCTGGAGGTTTTAAGATGCATTGCAGCTGCAGCCTCAGCTGATGCCTTTGGACACATTCCATCAGAGATCTGGGGAATGAGACGTAG
The DNA here is from genome assembly GCF_030028045.1 of Hippopotamus amphibius kiboko. Lineage (NCBI taxonomy): Eukaryota > Metazoa > Chordata > Mammalia > Artiodactyla > Hippopotamidae > Hippopotamus > Hippopotamus amphibius. The sequence goes on along the minus strand of NC_080186.1, from coordinate 155,613,896 downwards.
GTTTAACTGAGGGATCTAGTGGCCTATAGAATCAGACTTGGCAATTAAGTTTGTAGATGAAAGTGATGAATGAGATAGTGGATTTCATGTTCTGTGCAAGGGTAGAGTTAGTGCTGCCCTTGGAAACTTTTGGGCTGAGGGATCCAGCCCATGGGGATTATATAAAACGGAGTCCTGTGAAATTATCCTTCTGGATGTTACAAAAAGATCACACGCTTTCTCCTGCTGTCACATACCCAGGAGAAAAATTCGTTCTTCTCATTCTCCTGGAAGCAGACAGACCTGGATTCAAATCTTGGCTCTTTCACTGTGGTCTGGGGCAAGTTTCTTCACCTCTCTGTGTCTCATCTGTAAATTGGAGTGACTAAAACCAATCTTCTTCGGTTGCTATGAGACTTAATTCAGACCTAGAAGAGCTCAAAGTTAATATCCGTCCCCCTCTGCTATTGCACCTTTGGAGGAAAATGGAATGTCTGATTTAAATTATTAGGCTAGGCATCAAACTTCGCCCCGTTCGTATTGGAAACCAAGCTGTTTTTCCAATGATGACACTATTCCCTAAAACATCTCAAGCTTTAAAGCCTAAAGTGCTCATACCTTTTCCCCACAGCATGGAAAAGTCAAATTATCTTCACACCAGGCCCATGACAGGCAGATTTAAGTGCACTGCAGGGTTGTTGCCGACTACCCCTGGACAGCCAGCCTGCCTTGGTCTCATCCGAAGGAGGGAATTTCTGTGGCCATGTCTTGAGCGGCGGTTTTGCCAGTGGGGAAGGGCCCTGGGGCTAGAATAGAATGACTACGGGCAGCGGAGTCACTGGAAGAGCCAATGCAAGAGGACAGGCGCTGCAGGGCTGCCCATCACCACTGTTGAGAGGAGCCCTGGTTCCTCACCCTGGCCTTCAAGGCCCTCCGTGGCCAGCTTCACTTCCTGCAAGTCCCCAGCACAAGCTACTCCCTCGAAACAGGATGGGACCTCTAGCGGCAGGTGAGGAGTGAGGCAGGTCTGGCCACACTATGACGGAATTAAGATGCAACCAAAAAAAAAGATGCAACAGAGGAAGCTGCCCTGTGTCATCAGACACTGAGCATAGTGTTCACATGTGTGATTGATTTCATCTAGCAAATATGCTCTGGGAACCTACTACGTGCCAGGCAGCAGTTGCTAGTTGCTTTTATTTTAATTAATGGCCAGAGATTTCCACCAGACTAAATCACACGATCACCTCTCTGCTCTCATCTTTCTTGACTTCTCAGAAGCAGTTGACATAATTGATCCCTGTATCTTTCTATCTCACTCTCCTCTCTTGGCTTATATGCCCCAACCCCACCCCTTAGTTTTCCTGTTACCTCCTTGGCAACTCATCCTCAGTCTCTTGTAAATGGCTGTTCCCTCTTCCCCCCAACTCGAATGGCAAATGCTGATGTGCCCTCGGCCTCCATCCTGGACTCTCCACTCCTCTGTATCTACATCTTCTCTCCTAAGTGACTTCACCTTGTCCCATGGCCTTTAAGACCATGAGATGCTCATGACTCCTAAGTTTCTATGTCCAGCCCAGTGCTCGCCCCTGACTTCCAGACCCAGGTAACCATTTGTTACCAGACTTCTCTAACTGGGTGTATCATAGGCATCTCAGCCCAGACACATCCAAAAGAGAACCCTTGGTCTTCCCACACCAAACCTGTTCCTTCCTCAGTCTCATCAGTATATGTTACCACTATACCCTCAGCGGCTCAAAACCAAAACCTCAGTTTTCGCAGAATCCTCCCTTTTGTGCACCTCTCTGCTTTCAGCCTCTTAGCAAGTACTCGTAGCCTTACTGCCTCAGTAGATTCTGCATCTGTCCACTGACCACCCCATCACCACCCACCCTGCCCCTGGTCAGAGCCACTATCATTTCCTCCCAGACCATGGCAAGAGCCTCCTAACTGGTTTCAGTGCTTCTAGGCCTGCCAACTGTTCTTTCAGAATTCTTTTAAGACCATAAACAGAGTAGTCACCTCCCTGCTTAGAACTGTCAACTAGCTTCCATCACACTTAGAATGAAATCCAGGCTCTCTGCACTGGTCTATGAGGCTCTCCATGATCTGGCCCCAGCCTACCTTTTCAGCCTCACCCTCCACACTGTTCCCCAGCCCACTGGTCTCCATCCACAGGTCTTTTTTCTCTTCTTTGAACACACACGGTTATTCCTATGCCAAGGTCATCCTACTTTGATGTTATTTCTCTGTTTGGCTCTTTTTGACAACTTGGGTCTCAGTTCAAAGGCTTTCCCTCACCACTCCAGCTACTCTTTAATCCTTTTAATTTTCTTATAGCTTTTCACAGTGTCAGAAATGATCTCATTCATACGTATTCTTGTATATATTTCCTTCCCTCTCTTCCCACTAGAGTGTAAGCTCCCTGAAGGCAGGAACAAGTGGGTGTTGAATAAATCTTAGTTGAGCAAGTGATTTCTGGAGTCCTGGTTAAGAGGCACAAGTCTGGATCAAATCCCAGTTGTCACTTGTTCTTTGGTGGCTATAAGAGTATCATTCTTCATCTTAGCTAGTTTCCTCATCTGTAAAATGTGACTAATAATAGTATGCCCTCCATAAGGTTGTCAGGACCTTGGCTTTCTTTCTGGAGTCACGGAAAGTCAATGTCACAGAAGTTAGCTGTAATCACGGCTGCTGACATGATGACATCACGATCATGGCTGCTTTTCCCCTGTTCCCCCTTAGTAGACACACGTGGAAGGGAAGTAAGAGCATCATCTTTGCAACCATAACTAACACAGAGCTCTTATCACAGGCCAGGCACAGCTCTAAGGCTTCATGGTATCTTCTCATCTAATCCTCATATGCCCCCTAACAAGGCAAGGGCTACTACTAGTCATATCTTATAGGTGAGCAAATTCAGACACAGAGAGGTTAAGTAACCTAGTTAAGATCACCCAGTTAGGCCATGGATAGAGACAGAGTGGACACCATGTTGATTTTCCTCCCCTATCTTGACCCTGTCTCTAAATCCACTCACTACATCAGATTAGTTTGACAGAAGGGAAGAAACAAAGCAGACACGTTCTAGGCTGTGCTTACAGGGAATGCTATAGACTGAATGACCATGTCCCCTCAAGTTTGTATGCTGAAACTTAACCCCCAGTGTGACGGTATTTGGAGAAGAGGGATTGGGGAGGTGATTAGGTCTTGAGGGTGGAGCTCTCATGAATGGGATTAGTGCCCTTATGAAAAAGAGACTCCAAGGCTCCCTCACATCCTTTTGCCATGTGAGGACACAGTGAGAAGATGGCCATTCTATGGACCAAAAATCTGGTCTCCATCACACACTGGATCTGCTGCTGGCTTATCTCGGACTTAGCCTCCCAAACTGAGAAATAAATGTTTGTTGTTGAAGCCATCCAGTCTGTGGTATTCAGGTATAGCAGCCCAGACGGACTAAGACAGGAAACATCCTCCTGGGCTCGGCACTGTCTTGATCATCCCAGTACCCAAGACAGGGCTGTCAAGGGTGTGTGGGGGGGGAAATCCTCTCTTTCCACCCTTGGAGCTGAGGCGCCCAGTGGTCTCTCCTGTTATCCACCAAGCTTCTCCCAATTATACAAGTAAAACTACAACCCTGGAGAGAACCTGGAAAATAGGAAAGCTGCCTGCATTTTGCTGCCCTGACATCACCCCTTTCATGAACACCCCCAGTCTTTTTCTACACATACTCATCTTCACACTGCTGAATTCGGGTGCATTTGTAACCCTGTGTCCTGCTTTAACATTTATCATAAGCATTTCCCCCCTTGCTCCATCTTTAACCATGTCCACAGGTTGTTGGCAAGTTACATCTCTTATGGACCTTCTCGGGAACCTCTTTTTTTTTGAAAAGTATTTTATGCCTATTACATATTCATTAATATTTTACTGATAATTTTTTCATTTTCTATGAGAGAGATTGGCTAGTACTTTTCAGTTTTTGTTGTTCCTTTTTCTAGTTTCCATAGTAAAGTTATGTCTAGGCTTCATCAAGCAAGTCAGAGAATTTTCTCTATTCTCCCATTTTCTGAGGAGGGAGAAAGAAGCATGCTGTTAGTATAATTTTTCTTTCAAATGCCTGGAAGAGTTTATTGGTCTAGACATCTGTTCCTAAAGATATTTTCATGTACATCTTTAAAGTATTTAATATGATTATTCAGATTTTATTATACTTTGTTTCAGTTTGGGGAAAAATTTGTTTTCATAAGGAACCTCTTTCTTTATTCCCACTCCCATTTGAGGGTTCCACCTGCTACTTTTCTTTTCCTTTTTTTCTTAAAAATTAAAAAAAAAATTATTTTAATTGGAGTATAGATGATTTACAATACTGTGTTAGTTTCAGGTGTACAGCAAAATGATTCAGTTATATAAATATGTATATACATACATACTTTCAGATTCTTTTCCATTATAGGTTGTTACAAGATATTAAATATAGTTCCCTGTTCTATACAGTAGGTCACTGTTGGTTATCTACTTTATATATAGTGGTGTATATCTGGTAATCCCATACTCCTAACCTACTGCTTTCCTTTTATTCTGTTAAAACAAACTCTACTTATTCAGGACTTCCTCCCCTTATGAGTGGTTTCTGAGTAGGAAATAGGCTTCTTAGCACCTCATCACCTCTAAAATCAGTTTAAGTCCCTCTTGTTCGGAGAGCAAGTATGTTTCCACACCATAGGAAGTATCCAGGCATTGTCACCATGAAACACATGGATACCACAAGAGAGGTTTACAGGTTCCACATACAGGTTTTTAATCGCCTCTGTCCTCTGGTGCCCCATCACGTTCAATGAAAGACGCTTCCACTTTGTGCTCATGATGGGTCAGGGGCTGTACTAAGGGCGGGTCCATGATCACTTTTCACCCTTACCACTTGGAGGAAAGGATCAGCATTGGCATCTTGCCCAGGCTGCCTGCAGCGAGCCAGCCTGGGTCCCACACCTGGAACTGTCAGCTCCAGGGACTGTGCTCTGGATGATTTTCAGGTCTTTTGTTATGGGCTGAATTGTGTACCACCTCCCCAGATTCTTATGTTGAGTCCTAATCCTCAGCACCTCAGAATGTACCCATTTTTGGAGGTAGAGTCTTTAAAGAGGTAATTAAATTAAAAATGATGTCACGAGGGTGGGCCCTAATCCAATACGATGAGTGTCTTTATAAGGAGGGCAGTTTTGGACACAGGCACACGCAGAGAGAAGATGATGTGAAGACACAGGGAGAGGATGGTCACCAGCAAGCCAAGGAGGGAGGCCTGGAAGACATCCTTTCTTCATGGCCTTCAGATGGAACCAACCCTGTTGATACCCTGGCCTAGGAGTTCTAGCCTCCAGGACAGGGAGACAATAAGGTTTCATTTTTTTAAGCCACTCAGTCCGTGGTACTTTGTTATAGCAACCTGAGTAAATGAAAACAACTTCTTTCATGTCTTTTCCCACCTACCTGCCTTTCTACCACAGTTGTTCAGTGAAGCCCCACTTGTAGCCAGAAATAATGCTAAGTGTTGGTAATGCCATGGTTGATAAAATAAAGTCCCTGCCCTTATTGAGATTACATTCTAGTCAGGGAGACGAAGGAAAACAAACATCTATAGCTGAGCACTAGAAATACGTAAAGAAATAGAATAGGGTGATGTAGTAGAAATAGGGTGCAGGTGGGGGGAACAGAGAAGTCCTCTTTGAGGGGTATTTTCCCAGAGACCTAAAAAATGAGAGCAATCCAGACAAGGGAGGGCCTGGTGGGAGAACATTTCAGGTAGGGGAAGAGCCTGTGCAAAGGGCCTGAGGCAGGAAAGGGCTGAGTGTGTTGACAGCACAGCAGGCAGGTCATTGTGGCCAGACTACAGAGAACGGAGGATGGAAAGGTAGACAGGGCCCAGATTCCCGTGGAGCTTGGAAAGTTTAGATTTAATCTCTCTCCTTCCCTTGGTTGTCATTCATCACACTTGGCCAGTTCTTTCACTCAACTCTCAATACTCATACATTAAAAGGGAAAAGCAAGATTCAGGCCAGCCACTGCTGCTGCCATCAACACCCTATTGTTCCAGGCATTAGAATCTCAAACTTGTCACTACCGCCAGAAGCGATAGAAAAAAATAAAATTGAGAGATGAAGAAAAGAATCATCCTTTCCAACCCCTGCTGAGTATGCAGAGTGAGGGACATATGAAAATTAATATATGCAGCTCTGATAACATGGATCTCCCCGGCATTTTGATTAAACACTGACGGTTATTAAATACCCTCCTTCTCAGAGCTCATCTCTGAAAGCCAATGTTGCTTTTCATTTTGAACTCTGATGAACTGTCTCAATTCTGTTCACACACCCGAGCTGAATCATGGTTGAAGGAAGGCGGGCGTTGGAGAAGGATGGAGAAAATCAATATGAAATGTCAGGCTCGAGGTCAGATTGAACTTGTTTTCCCAGCTGGCTGGAGCTGGGGCCGCCGCTGCAGCAGCCAAACAAAGGGAGATGCACACTGAAGAAGGTCGGCACTTCGGACGAGTCAGGAAAATGAATTTTGTTCGCTTCTTAATTAGATTAGGAGGCTGGCGGCTGGCCATTCAGGGCACTGCTGGTGTTGGGATGGGGCGCGGGAGGCAGGGCTGTGGCAGGCGTCTGCAGGCGGCCAGCTAGCTCCCGGCCTCCCGGAGGACTGTCCCCTGGCCTCTGCTTCTCGAGAGCTGGGTGGGACCCAGGCTGCAGGGAGGAGCAGCCCCCACGGGTCTCTGGGTGTGGGGGCCCGATGACTCTCCCCAGTCTGGGCAGCAGCTCAGTGGTCACTGCCTTGGGGGCGTAAGGTCCTTGTCACGTCCCCTCGCAGCACCACATGCCTCTATCTCACACCACTTATTACAGTTGCAATGTCATATCTCTCTGTGATTCTCCGATGAATGTGTCTTTCCTCCTCAGACAGTGTGATGGTGCATCTTAAGTATCAACTTAACTGGGCCACGGGGCCCCTAGATATTTGGTCAGACATTATCCTGGCTGTTTGTGAAGGTGTTTTTGAACGGATTTAATATTTAAATTAATACAGTGAGTAAAGCAGATTGTCCTCCCTCATGTGGGTGGGCCTTATCCAATCCGTTGAAGGCCCAAATAGAACAAAACTCTTACCCTCCTCCCAACGAAAGGGAATTCTCCCGCCTGCCTCCTTCGAGCTGGGACATCAATTTTTTCCCTGCCTCTGCACTTGAACTGGAACATCGGCTCTTCCTGGGTCACGAGCCTGCTGGCCTTTGGACCAAAACTACCTCATCGGCTCTCCTGGGTCTCCTGCAGTTCCATGGCAGATCAGACCTTGGGACTTGTCAGCCTCCATAACTGCATGACCCAAATAACTTCTAACACGTCTTTCATATTTATACACATACACAGGTATGCGTGTGTGTGTGTGTGTATTTATATGAGAGAGAGAGATATATATATATCTTATTGACTCTGTTCCTCTGGAGACCCTCACCAATACTGACCTTGAACTCTAAGAGGAAGGAAAGCAGATTCATCATTGTGTCCCCAGAGTCTGGTACAGTACCTGACATACAGTGTGTGCCTCACAAGTACTAGTTAAATAGATGAATAATGGGGCTTATATATGTGGAAGGAGGGTTGGCGTTTCAGGCCTCTCGGAGCTGCAGGCCTCAGATGGGGGGACTCAGGAGCAGTAACTGTGGGGGCTGCTGCTGCCCTTCACGGACCCCTGTGTGCCTGGCCTAGTGCTCAGCTCTTACGCACTTGACGACAGGGCCCAGCTCTTACGCACTTGACGACAGGGCCCAGCTCTTACGCACTTGACGACAGTGCCCAGCTCTTACGCACTTGACGACAGTGCCCAGCTCTTACGCACTTGACGACAGTGCTCAGCTCTTACACACCTGACGACAGTGACTCCTCATGAACAACCAGCCCTAAGAGAGGGTCTTCATTATTTTTACATTCAAAGGAGGAACCTGGGATTCAGAGGGATTCAATAACTTGATGGGGTCACACAGCTGCTGTGTCAGAGCTGAGTTCTGATTCCAAAGCTTCTACTCTAAGCCATCCTAGTTCTGGAAACTTCTCCAGCCTTATCCTTTTTCCATCTTGAGTTCAGCGTTCATCGAGACTCCCAGGCAGCTTCCTCCTCACTATCCAGCCTTCATGGGGGTCTGTCTGACTCCAGAGCCCAGGCCGGTGTCTGCCACACTGGGCTGTGAAAACACTGGGCTTCTCGTGCCATCTCTGGCATCCACTTTGGGTTGGTGGTCCTTCAAGCCCGGTTAGATAGCTCATGCCACCTGCCACACAGCATGTCCCAGACTGGTCCCCAACCCTTCACCCTCCTTCAGTATGGCTTATTAGTCCACAGTCCACATGCCATTTATGTCAACCCTCAGGCATAAATTTATCTATTGAATCAATATTTCCTGAACACCTGTTTGTGTGTCAGTCCGTTGCGATACAATGTGAGCAAAATAGATTCAGTTCTTATCCTCAGAGACTTTAGAGTCTAGAGGCGAAGGATTCTGAACAAGTAATATGCATGGGTGATGAACACCAGTCTCTAACACTGCTTTACATCCCTACATTTATTTTAAAAGAAAGTGTTCCTTTTCTCCTTCCCTTCCCTTTGATTTCCATAGCTACCATCCTTATCAGGGTTATGAATTTCCATTGTATCAAGACAAAAGCACAACCTTCTAATTCTCCTGTGGTTCTTCCCACCAGCACTGTGTTAATCTTCCATAAAACAAATTCTGTAACTCTGTTCTCCAGCCAAGCGATCTCCAATTGCTCTCCACATATTAGGAACTGTGCTTCTCAAACTGGGGCACATGTATGTATCCTTGGAGGTTAGGGAGGAAGAGGATATGGGGGCGCACCAGGCAGTATAGGAAGCCATAGATAATGACTGCAGATTTTGGCAATGACAATTTTGCTTGAAATTTGGGGATAAGTAGAAATGTAATTATTAAATTAAATGGGAACTAATCTAATTTTATGGGAATAAAATACAAAACCCATCTGAAATTTTAAGATGGAAAAATGAGACTTCAGAGAAAGTCACGTGAAGGTCAGCACCTCCCCTGGAGTCTCAGGCCTCTGCCAGATGCCTTTGCTGAGAGGCCGGGCCACCCAGAGCACATCAGAGAGGTTGGACTGCCTTTCGGTGCCCTCCTCCATGGCAGCAAGGCTCACGGCCTGGCTCTGGGAGTGCTGCACTTGGTGGACACGTTTAAGAAGGACTGGCTGCCATAGGAGCCAGACTCTGGGTATAAACAGGTACTGAATGAATGAATGAATGAGTGAGTGAGTAAATGAATGAAGGCATAAACTTTGACTCTCCTCTTCAAAGACTGACTTGATATAAACCATCACCCGTATTTGACCTCATCTCCTCCACATTCCCCTTTTACCCAAGCCCAACACTTGCTGCTAAGACTCTTTAAAGGTGTCATGTCACTTCCTAACTTCAGGCTTTTGCCCATTCTTATGTGCACGGCCAAAAACACCCTTCTCTCTATTTCCTACCTGACCACATCCTACTTGTGCTTCAACACTACCGCTCAGCCTCTGCCTCCCCTGTGAGGTCCGTCTCCAGTGTGGCACCCTCCTCCGAACGACCCAACCCCAATCGTCTCTACCACTTATTTGGGTGTCCTGGATACATCTTGCCTCATCAGCCAAACTTGAAATTAATTGAATATAGATGTCTTACCTTTCCGCTGTACCCCTCAGAGTGCTTAATAGTAACTGACAAATCACAGATACAAGAAAATCACGCCAATGAATTTCAGTCTAGATCTGCGGTTCTCAGCTGGGGGCAGTTTTCACCCTAGGATATCTCACAATGTCTGGAGACACTTTTGGTTGTCATAACTGGCCTTTGTTGCTGGCAGCTAGTGGGTAGAGGCCAGCGATGCTGCTAAACATCCTACAATGCACAGGACAGCTGCCCCCGCCCCAAAAGAAAGAATCACGTACCCCGAATTCAATAGTGCGTTGTTAAGAAATCCTTGCGTGCATCATAGAATCTTCCTAACCTCTTTCCTTGCCTCCTTGTTCTCTCAGACAGAACCCAGCCCTCCATCCTTCTGCCTTCAGTCTAAGCAACTTCTCCAAAAAAAAAATTCTAATCAGTCCCCTCGTTACTTTAGTGGCTGTTCATTGACTTCGAGAGAAAATTCAAGTCCATTATCATGGCCATTATGCCCAGCCTCTTACATTCCTCCTGAACTTCAGCTCTTCCCTCTCCAAGTCATTCCTTACACACCAGCCATATCAGTCACTCTGCAGTTTCAAAAGTGCTGTGATCTTTCATGGCTCAGCACCTTTGCACACGTGATCCTTCTGTCTTGAACATTTCCCCCCTTGTTGGCTTATAAGTAAGTACTGCTCAGAGATCAATACCATCACAGACACCAGCAAACCTTGATCAAGCATCTATCACAGGACAGGTACTGTTTTAGGTACTGGGGAAACAGCCGTGAACAATACAGAATAAGCCCATGTCCTCAAGGAGCTGAGAGTCTAGATCAGTACTCTTCAACAGAACCTTCTGCAATGAAGAAAATGTCTTAAATCAGCACTGTTCAGTATGGTAGCTACTAGCTACACAAGGTGACTGAGTACTGGAAATGTGGATCATCTGAACTGAAATCTTCTGAAAGCGTAACATACCCTGAGCATAAAACATCTCATGAACAGTTCTTCACAGTTATCTCCTCTAAGCCCCATGACACACCCATGAGGTGGATGTTATTATCTTACCCATTTTACACATGAGAAAACTGAGGCTCAGAAAGGTAAAGGAAAGCCGGACAAAGTCAGACAACTAGTAAGGGGTAAAGCCTGGCTTTGACCTGGGTCTGTGTGACTCTAGAATCCACACAGTCTACATCCCGCTACACTAGACACACCAGCTCCCCTGTGCAATACTCCTTATGACAAATGAGCAAACAGAAATGATCAAAATGACCCAGATACTCACCCCCCCCACACCAGCCATACACCTACACAGAGAGTCATCATATCACGCATGTCACATAGGAGTTAAAATCGAAAACTGAGGCTGTGGGAGAGAAAGGTCTTCACTCCCAGCTCTCCAAGCTGTAGTGGCAGAGCGGTACCCAGAAGAAGGTGCAGACCAGACAACGACTCTCGTGGCCCCTGAACATCTGGGCAGCTGCACATTACTTAGCCTGACACTGGACATGGGTGACCACTGCCCTCCAGGCACCTTTACTCTGGGAGCACTTTGTTTTCTAGAAAACCTCCTTGCTACCTCCAGGCCCGCTCTGTCTACCACAGCTAACTCCTGCTTCACCTGCTTACATTGGCCTTAGCCTTTGGCCCCCAAGCCGTCAGCCCCCACTAGTTTGGAACTGTTTTGCTCCGTCAACGCCCTGAAAACTCCAGTGTGATCCCAGGGCCTGTGAGTCTGGTGGACTTTATCCCATCCCCTCTCTCTGAAGCCCTTTCCTGGTGCTCACTAGAACCACTGTGCCTTCTAGGGTGCTGGTTCCCAAAGCCTCACCTTCTCCTGGAAGCCACTAACCCCTTCCCCCAGCTGCATTTTTTTTTTTTTACGTTGAGGTATAATTGACATATAATGTACTAGTTTCAGGTGAACAGCATAATGATTTGATACATGCATATATTGCAAAAGAATCACCACAATAAGTTAACATCCATCACCATGCATAGTTGCAATTTTTTTTTGAGGAGAACTTTTAAAATCTATTCTCTTAAGAACTTTCAAACACACAATACAGTATTAACTTAGTCACCATCCCCAGCTGCTATTCCGGATTCCTATATATTTTCAGCCTCCCCTACTGTCCAGCAAGTCCAGTTAATTCTACTGCCAAGATCTGTCCAGAAGCCATCCACTTCTCTCCACTTCCACACCGTGCCCTTGTCCAGGCCACCCGCATCTCCTGCCTGGATACGGCAAGCATCCCCTAACTGGTCCCCCGCTTCCACTCTGCAGATTCATTTTCCCCAGAGCAGCAAGAGGAATTTTAAAACATAATTCAGATCATGTCACAATGTTACATGACAGGGCTCATGTCTTATTCATCTCTGTATTCCACAGCCTCAAGCCAAAGTTTGTGGGATTGGAGGCGAGGTTTCCCCTTTATTGAAATACCAAACATGGAACTGAGTCCCAAGTCAGGCCAGCACGTGTAGTTTCTTTACTCCCGGTGTGTCCAAGGTGGAAAAGGAGATCGAAACCCTCCAGGTTCTCCCCCTTCTCCTCCCACCTGTCAGGGGCCAGTGGCCCAGCCACCCCATCAGCCCTGGGCTGCTGGCTACTCACATTTGGTGTGCCTGTCACACAGGGCTGACGCCCGCATGTCACACAGCCGGATTGTCCCTTTGCTGCTGCTGTACACGAAGGTGTTGCAGTGATGGGGGTGGAACTCGGCCGCCGTGATCACCTCCGTGAGCTCCTCCATGTTGGCCGGCTTGATGTCAACAATATCTGGCACAGACGAGTCAAGGAGGGGACCAGGAGAAGAGGGAGCCTTGGGGGTGACTGTAGCATCGCTGCCTTATTCAGTGTAACATGTTAGCACTGAGCATACACGGGGGATCCTCACCATTACTGTGTGAACAAACAGACAGGCATCACTGGTCCTAGGCAGGTGAGGCCCAGGGTTTCTCAGTGGCCAAAGGCAGCACTAGAACTCAGGTCTCCCTAGCTCCTTATCAGGATTCCATCCCCCATAACATGTAGATGCCCCCTTCACATCAAAGTTACCTGCTCATGCAATCATGCTAAAATGTGCCAAGTTGCAAGGCTTTCATTTCCCATTTCACAACAGTGGTTAAGAAACCAGTCCCATATCAACCAAACAATTCAATATATTTGAATCTTTATCCAAACTTCTGGGCTGATAAATGTATCTAGGACAGATGGTAAATCCTGTTCCATGAAATCCCTTACATGTTTTTAAATAATATATTGATGATAATAATAATAATAATAGCTTCTCCCATGTATTGAGCACTGATTATAGGTCAGTCACTGTGCAAAGCATATCATGTACTCTATTTCATTGAATCCTTATAATGGCTCTATAATCAGCACTGTCTTACCCCCATTATTTCAAGGGTGGAAATGGTGGCTCAGAGTATGTAAGTAACTTGCCCCAAGTCACAGGCTAAAGAGTGGCAGTACTGGGATTTTATCCCAGGTGCAGGATTTGTACTCTTTAGTAATTATGCGAAATTTCTCTTATTGAAGATATACAGGACCTCAAGTCTCCACACGTTGTGATTTGCTTTAGAGCTTATGTGGGAGTTTAACCATTAAAAAGAAGCCATCCAGTTGTACAGCAGGACAGTTTTAGCCTCCAATGGAATATACCTTTAGTTTTATCACTAGGTTTTTTTCTCCTCAGTATTTTCCTTTCTGATCAAGAATTATTATACCTCTATTTCTTAAGGCCACACCTCTGTGAACTGAAATGAAACGTGGCCTTTCATCTTTGATGGTGACCCAGTGGAAACAAACCTCTTCAGTGGGAGTGAGTTTGTGCTGATTCCTTCCCACCCCTACTGAGGGCTCAGGGGACCTGGGTACAGGACAGTGGTACCTGGCTGGGGCTGAGGCGCTGTCCAAGGACCCAGCAACTTCCAGCAAAGGCGCAGGCCTTGTGATGTGGATGTTGTGAACCAAAGTGATTCTCACTTTTGAGCCACGTTTGTGATTTCACCACACCTGTATATCACCAGGTAGCATTTTCTAACTTAACATGTTTTCTACAGATCAACTTAAATCGACTCACTTTTTTCTTTACTTAGCGTTGTCTAAGCAGTAATCCAATATTCATAGAATCAGGGGTTTAACGCCCTAGTTACGTTTTAAATAATATACTGTACAATTAAAATGCACACATTTATGTCTGTGCCAGGAGCTTATGCATCACATTTTGGAAAACACTGCATTGAATCAACAAGCAGTAACCTGATACAGATGATGCTATTAGACTGGGATGAATAAAAGTCTCCTATGGTTTTTGCAACGTTGGTAGCATAATCTCCGCCTTAGAGTTTAGATGAGGTACGAATAAATGTACTGATATTTTTAGTCGCGTTAGCACTAACAAAGTAGTCATCTATTATCAAGCATCACCCATGCACCAGCACAGAATTTGATGCAATAATGGCTTTGTATTTGGTTGTGCCTCTCTCCCTTTAAATTATCTCTTATAAATCCTGTTGGGTTTTTTCTAAAATTAGCTCGAGACAACTAACATTACATTTTACTATGATTTTCCTCGCCAACCCAGATGCAAATATTACTTGGGTCTCCAGAGCATGTGGGTCCCCTGGATTCACAAAATACTACCTTTCAACTCAACTGCTACCAAAGTTATAAATATTATTGCCGTTAGCATCACTTGCTGGGGATCAGGAGCCTGTGCCCCCCAGAAAGAGGCCCCAAGCTGCAGCTCTGATGTTCTCCATAGCCCTATGACCCATGCCCTGGGCTTTGCAGCCACGATTCGGGGTGGCGTAAGCAGAGGCTACTGTTCAGCTGTTGTCAGATTTTATCACCCTCCAGAAACAGCCTTCATACCCTACTGTGCCAGTGAGCATGTTTCTTTTTCCCAAAATAGGGCAAGAAAATCTGGTGTCAGCTTTCTCAACCTCTGCCAGTATAGCTCTAAAAACAAGCTTAACTGGAAGAGATCTTGACTGTGTGGGAGGGGAGGTGCCACATCTACGGTTATTTTTTTTCTCACCTAAAAATAAAGCCCAAAAGTTAGAATGTGTGGAAATGAAGTGCTTAAACATATATATATGAAAGCAGGAATACCCTCCACCCTCAAGAACTCCATCAGAACTGAGTCTGCTTAAGGCTGCTGCCTCTGGACCCTCCCTCCCTTCCATCCATCCTGGACCTCTAAGCCTGCCGACCATCCCTCATCGCCAAGCATCTCCCTTTTGACTAGAGGGCTTGTTTGGGTCTGACTCTAAGGCGTTCAGGGGATAAATTGCGACTCCAATCCTCTTTTTAGTAACTGTGATGATGAGGACAACATGGAAAATAATAATCAGCAGTAGTTAATGTTTATCAAGTGCCACGCACTGACTTGTTTGACCTTCATCTTGCCCTTATGACGTTAATATTATTAATAGGCCTATTTTCCAGCAGTGGAAATAGTGACTGAGGTTAAGTTACTCAAGGTCATAAGACCATAGAGGGTGGACCTGGGATTTGAACCCAAGTTTGTCTGACTGTGAGCCTGGGTTCTTGACCACATGCCACTCTCCTCCCTGATGAATGGCCCTCATGGAGCCAGCCTTTCCGAGGGACGTAATTCTGGCTCTCTTTAAACTCCCCTAGCTAATCTGACAAGGATTCTGCTTTGAACCTGTGCTCTTTCAATTCACCAACCACTTTGGGGGCTACATTTTCCAGAACCAGAATTTGGACAGAGCATCTGACCGAGGATTTGTGTGTCCTCTGGTGAGGGATTTTTTTTTTTTTTTTTGGAACCATAAGTTGAGACAGAAACATGATAAGGGATTTCTTGAATTGTTCGCTGATGGAGAATTTTCTGAGTTCTAAAAACATTTGGGAGAAGGCGTCTAGTTTCCAAAAATTCAGTGGCTTATGGGGATGACAAGAGAGCCTATTTCACATCTGTATCATTTAGAAACCCAGCCTCTTCCCTTACACTGTTCTAAAGAGAGGTACACTCCTCCAGCATACGTGGTTGTGCCCTTCACGTTGGGAGGGAAGGAGAAAGGAGGGGAGCGATGCGTGGCTCCCTGTATTATCTTGGAAATGGAATGATGCATGTTGACAGTCAATTTTCTCTTCCCTATCTTTTAGAGCTCTCTATCCAAATTATTTCCCTGTTGTCCCAAAGAACTAAACAGCAAAAGCAAAACAGAACACTGGATTCACGGCTAATATACAAGGCAGACAGCCAACAGATTGCTATTAAATTAACCCTGGGGCTCGACAGATCTGTTCATCCTGACCCCAACCGCTTATGGCATTCCTTATTAACGCTGAGCCCAGGCAAATTACCTCTGCTAACAAAAGGGGTTAATCTGCCTCTGCTGGGACTCTGGAGGCAGCGCTGAGGATGGGAGGGGGCACAGCCAGTTTGGCAGCTGAGCTTCACGCTAGGAAGGCAGAAGGCAGGAAGGTGAGGGTACTGCTGTGCCAGGCAATGGCCTAAGGCATCATTTAAAATAATAATTGAAGACACTGGGAGGTCACCCCTTAAGGGATCAGCTTCAAACAAATAAGAAGCCGGAACTATAAATTACACCAGCAGTGGGGTGAGGGAATGAAGGGGGTTATGGCAGGATGCTAAAGGGTAGCATGGGGAATCTTCAAAAGTCATTTCCTTCATCCCAAATTTGGAAAAAGCTTTTTATAAAAAATGTCCATTGCAATATTGTAAGAGAAAAAAACTGACAACAACGTAAATATACAGAAATAGGGAAATGACTAAATAAACTGATCGATCTCATTAAATTGTTTATGCAATGAAATGCCAAGGCTGTTAAAAACCAGGTATGAAAATTCTATCTATAGAGTGATCATAATGTCACATGAAACTTACTCTCTGAAACTGATGACCTAAAAGGCAAAAGTACCAAATGTTAGTGACAGTTTCACTGGGGTGGGTCTATGAATTTTTTTCTTTTCATTTATGAGTTTTCATTTCCACATTTTCTTTTAATGAAGTTGTAGTATTTTAAGATGGAAAAAGACAAGATTATTATATATGTGTATAATTTTAGGTGAGGTAGGTTAGATACAAAATATATACAGTTTGATCATAGCCATGTAAAATAAATCAGAGAGAGAGAGAGAGAGAGAGAAGGAGAGAGAACAGAATGGAAGGAAATATAGTTATATCTTACAGGGAGATTAGATTCTAAGGTTAGCATTAAGTTATCCTTTAGTAACCCTAGCCTGGGTCCCTCCATTCATTGGTCCTTTATATATATCATAAACATTCACAAAGAATCTGCCAGGATTTTTCTAGGTACAGTGAATACAGCAGTGACCAAAACAGACCCCAAATCCCCCTGATCTGTGAAGCCTATATTCTAGTAGGGGACATGGTCACTAAACAAGATAAATAAATGGAAAATATAGCATATTAGGTAGTAATAGCTGCTAAACAGACAACGAAAGCAGGGAAGGGAGAAAGACAGTGTATATGTGTGAGTGGACAGGGTGTGTATGTGCACACGTATGTGTGTGGAGAGGGGCCGTAGACTGAACAGGAGAAGGCTTTCTCGATAAAGAATTCAAAAATTTTTCCCTCTTATTTCCTTATTAACTTATTTTTTTGAGTCCTTATTGTTGAGTTAGCCAGCATTAAGTTAAAATTGTGATGTAAATTCTTTGTATATACACAAAAATACGTGGTGAGATTACAGGTCATTTTGTAGTCTCTACAATGAATGTATATTATTAAACCAAGTAAACAGTTTAAAAAAAAAAGTAGTTTCCTTGGCTTAGAACCATCTATGAGAGAGTTGAGAGACCAGGAACCTCATCTCTGGGAAACACTGAAGATAATACTGCGATAAATACTGTAATTGTAACAAATGGGGTCAACAGGTTGGAATTGAGTTTTGCCTCGAACTCTGTTTTGTTCGGAGAACATGGGAAAGTCATTTTATCTCTCTGAGTTTCAATTTCTTTGCCTTTGAATGTTATCATCCTATTAGCTTGTCAGCTTCTGAGAGTTTTGATGATCAAATTAGATAACGGAGAAAAAGTTACTTATTAAACGGTTTTACACTGGACCGAATAATCCCAACTTTCAAATAAAATATGTATTTTTTCTGAAGGTAGATTTTATATGCATTAGGTTTGTGGGCTTTTGAAGGTGTCCTCATATATTTCTGTCTTCATCACTGGTGATTCTGCTGATACTGACAGGTTTTTTTCCCCTTTAAGTCCTGCTGTAGCTAACCAACCATAGCAGAGCCCAGCAGGAGGCTCGTCTGCAGGCCAAGCTGGAGAGTGGAATCTAAGTTTACCTGCAGAAGATACCCACGTTCAAAAGCAGTTGAGGCTTTTCAGATAGCACTTAAAGTCTGCCAATACTGAAGGTATTGAGGACAGCCGTATCATGGCCTTGAACACTGAGCATATCAGGGTTGGATTCCCTTTTAGGGGACATGAGCATCTTTGAAGTCTTTATTTCCTTTCCAAAGTCTTAATTTAATCTTTGGATATAAAGCAGTGATTACAAAGCATCCAGATCCTGTCACCGAATGGACATGTTACTTGAGGATAATACACTGGAAATCTCCAAAGAGGACTCCAAGGGATATATCCTCTCTTAGGAGCTTAAAAGAAGCCAATGTGCAAATATTCATGGAGGGTTTTGCCAAATGCTAGGCTCAGTGTGAGAAGACTGACAAAGAGACACATGGTGCCTTATTAGGTTCTGCTTTTAAGTATGTGTTGAACTGCAAAAGACACTGGGCTAAGATGTCCTTGATGGCTGGGGGTGAGGGGTAAGTGAAAGTCCCATAATCACAGCCTCTTTCCTATTCATGTGACACAGAGCTCGAAATTTCTCTCTTAGAAAATACTCAGTACTTCCTTCAAAGGCCAACCCAAGTACTACTTTATGAAGTGTTCCAGGCTTTCCTTCATGATCCTGCCTACCTATATATCCACAGCACCTTGAATGTATCTCTGAGTACACTTGACCCCTAGTGTTATTATCTCAGTAATTTAAGATAGTGTGATAGAGTACATTTTACTGGAATATGGAGTGAGATAGACCTAGATTTTAACCCCAAATCCTGTGACCAGTTACCTAATCTCAAGTGCCTTTGAACTCGTTAATTTAGCAACAAAGAGAGGAAGAAAACTACAGGAGATGGTGTAACCTGCTACTTAACAGAAGCTCAAAGCACTGTTAGTTTCATCTTCCCTAGTATGGTTACATGTCTGTCTCCCTCTGTCCACACACTCACTTTGGTAGCTTTGTGATATGTTAACTTGGTTAGGCTAAACATTTCTAAAATGTTTCTGGTTGTGGTGGGCTAACACAGTTTATTCTCTCAGGTGAGTTGGAGGAGAGAAGGGAGGAAGCAGCCACTCTGCACACATGCACAAATTCTCTCAGTTATTCAGTCAAACAGTAGTCTAGGTGCTGCGGTAAGGGATTCTGAAGACATAGTTAAAGGCCCTAATCAGTTGCCTTTAATTTAATCATAAGGGAGATTATCCTGGGTGGGCCTGAATTGATCAGTGGGAAGGCATTTAAATGAAGGCTTAGGTCATCCTTGGGGAAGAGACTCTAATTGGATGCCAAGACCACAGTTTCTCTCCCTTCCCTCTAAATCTTCCTTCTAGATGGCCATGTGTGGACGTGGCCTGTGATGCTCATGCCTGTGGCGTTCCAGCTTGCTTGTGATTTGTCTGTGCCTGACTGCTGGCTGTACCGACTCTGGATTTGCTTGGCCACTCACACAACTGCAAGGCTAATTCATTGTAGTATGTCAATCTGTCTCTCTCTCTCTCTTTCTCTCTCCACACACACACACACACACACACACCCTCTCCTACTGGGTTTATTCATCTTGGCATCTCCAGTGCACATAGTAAATGCTCAATAAATGCTTATGGGTTCTTCTTAGTTACCTACAGGGAAACCTACTCAATACTCTGTAGTGAACTATATGGGAATAGAATCTAAAAGAGTGGATATATGTATATGTATAACTGATTCACTTTGCTGTATACCTGAAACTAACACAACATTGTAAATCAACTACACTCCAATAAAAACTAATTAAAAAACTTAAAAAAAATGTTTCTGAGTTTTACTTTAATTCATTCTGTGACTTAGCACCCTTCTTTAGGCCAGGTTTTTTTTTTTTTAAGGTGAAGAAAACTCACAGTAGGTCAATAGGCCAAGATGCCAGGCCTGTATAGTGTAGATCATTTAGCCTGTGGTTTTCTTAGGAGAGAATGGGATCGAAGCAACAAGGTAAGAAGAACGGGGGGCTGGGGATATGCCCCAAATAATAAAAGCTGCTATTTAGAGAGCCTTCTCTTTGTGCAGGCACTTGGCTAAGTGCTTTACAAGACGACCTCATTTAAACCTCACAACAACCTCCCAAGATAGGCGGTATTATTATCCCCATTAACTGATGAGGAAATTGAGGGCCAGAGAAATGTTAAGCAACTTGTCAAGGTCACACAGATTTCAGGAGATGAAGCTGGGTTCAAATCCAGTGCATCTGACTCCAGAGTCTGCCTGCCCAATTACTAAGTGATACTGCTCCAAGGATGTTCAAAAAGCCCCAAAGAGGTCTGCAGAGGTGCATCCTTGCCCTTTCCCCTGATGATATGAGGCTCAAAGGGCTTGCCCTGTGGGAGGAGACATGCCCCCAAAGCCCTAGGTCTGGCATCAGAAATAAAGGGTCAGCCACCACACAAGCAAGGCACCAGGCCCGGGAAAACCCACCAAGGCTGCATTTACTATGGGAGGGAGGGAGCTGCTCTGGCACACACAGGCCAATGTGCTGGACGTGTCATTGGGATGCTCTCCTTTTACATTAAATGCCAGACTAAGGTTGACATGTACAGTTGTGGATGAAAGCCACAGTGGCAACAAGGGAGAGAAATTTGTACTAGCCCCACAGCTTCCCTCAAAGCCTGCCCGGCAGAATCCTATTGGATTAAAAGGAAGACTGCTGTCCATGGTACTACAGAGTGACAGACGCTAAAAGCCAAGAGTTGTGGTTATGGTCCCCTGATCAGGGAATCAAATCCAAAAGGACCTCAGCTCAGCTGACAAGTGAAGCCGATGCAGAGGGCTGACAAAGACCAAGTCAGAGACCAAGTACCCCTGGAATACAGTCAGTTTTTCCCAGAGAAACCCTCTGTCTCGTGCCTAGAGACTGAATTTATGCAAGGTGTGTCTTCTGCTCATCTTTCCAGCCTTGCTTACACCATGCTTTACTTCACTCTCTGGGCCAACATATCATGCTCCCTCCTGCCACAGGACCTTTGCACATGATGGGCCGATCTTTCTGCATTTCTTTGCCAAGTTAGCTCATACTCTTCCTCTTACAAATCTCAGCTCAACAACCAGTTCCTCAGCAAAGCCTTCTTTTATTCTCTAGTCTACATTGGGTTTTTAAAAATGCATTCACAAAACCATATTCCCTTTCTTCACAGGACTTATGTCAGTTTGTAAAAATATACTCATTAGTGTGATTATTTGGTGAATGTCATCCTGAAAGCAGAAAATTTGTTTCTTTTCACTCTGGTATCCCCATGGCTTATTGCAGTGCCTGGCACAAACTAGGTGCTCAGTATACAGCTATTGAGGACTGTATCTTTACTTTCACTTGTTCTGGATTTATTTAATAGGTCCCCTACTGGACGAGGTAGGAGCTCAGGTGAACTCATTCTTAGTCCTGAGAACAGAGTTCAAAGGATCCTAGGTATACCATAGTTTTCATAATTAAGAAACATTCTTTTATAGCAATTTTCCTTTATTGAAAAGTTAGGGCTGCCTTTTGCCTTAGAAAATCACTAATCTAGAACTGAGTTATTATTGTCCCATTCAGGCCATGTAGTTAACCCATTAAGGCCAAAGTTTGACTACTTTAAGCCAGGACCTGTTACACAAAACAGGGACAAGACTGGCTACGGATGGAAGGAAGAGGATTTACAGCCAGGGGCCGTAAGGCTAGGAATGCCTTCCTCTGCTATGGTGCTAAATATAAGGCCTGGGCCTCAGAGACCCCGCAGATATCTGGTAACTAAGGTAAAAGGAGTAACATTTTGCAAAGAACATGAAACTGCATAACCAAAGGAGGTGTGTAGGAGTGAGAAGATGCCCCGGACAATGAATTTAGCAGAACAGAATCCACTCTTCTAACACTCAACTTTTCAAGTCTCCTTTTTCTTTCAATAATAATTATGATTGTGGTGGTCCCTGTTTACTGATCATTTACTTAGCAAGGTACTGCCCGAAGCACGTACATATGTCTATGTGTATATATGTATATACACATGCACATATATACATATAAACGTATACATACACATATATGTGTGTGTGTGTATAAACACCTTTGAAAAAATTCTAACAATCCTCTTCTTCAGAGCTCCTCTCTAAAGATCATGAAGTAGAGGCTTGGCTAAGTTAAAAGCCATGTTAAAGCTTACACAGCCAGCAAGTACTGGAGCTGGGTGAGAATTTTAAGCTTGTTGGACTCCAAAGACTCTGTTCTCAACCATAATGCCAATGTCACACCAAATGGTAATCACTAGAAGTTATGGCTTTTTAAAAAGCCATCTTGCAAGACCACCTGTCTTAATATTTACTGATAATTTTGTTTACGTGCATGTACTTTGTAATTTAAATGGATTTTTCAATACCTGTGATATCATAGGATTGATACGAGAGTTGTATTCTATAATATTCATCACCATAAATAGATAATTATGAAAACAAAAAACATCCACGTAGTAGTTAGAAGAACCTTGCCTCCCACCTCAGAGACGCTCATACCATACTTTGGGAACCCCACATTTTTCTGTCCTGAACCCTGTTTCTACTGCCTCCTTGGTGGACAAGAGGCATTATAGACATGGTGCTAAACAACAGATGATTTAATAAGACCTGTCTGGTGATTGGTATTTTACCAAGGCTGTTTTGAAAGATGGCTGCTTCCTACCCCAGAGGTGGCTGTACTTCAGAGACGATAAGCAAAAGGGTCCCAGTTGGTACAGTCTGCTCACTGCTTAGGGCGGTCTGGTTGAAAATAACTATATAGATATCAGTTATCATCATTCTCATGATGGCAATGATTATTTTACATATGGCTGCTTTAAGGGTGAATGGCAGGGTCTCATTTGTATGCCAGCATCTGGCAGGCTGTCACACAACTGCAGAATATAACCTCAATTGTGCTATTAATATTTCCTCTTTGCATTTTCTCCAAGGTGTCTGTCTCCTAAAATGCCTAAAGAAACTTCCCTCCCTCTTGAAGGCCTAGAGGCAAAAGTCAGAGAACATGTCACCTAGACTGGGGACAGCAGAAGCTCAGAGTGACAGCAGCTGAGACCGAGCAGATTTCTGGCTCTTGGAATAGATGTCAAGGGAGAAAGGGAACTACCACCCACACTCGTTCTGTTAGCAGCTGCACTTCCAGGCAAAATCTGTAGGCAGATTCTCCTAGGCTCAGACAGTATGTCACATCTGCTCTGACAGTATGTCACATCTGCTCTGTGATCAACAAAAGGTGCAAGTCATGGTCTTAATGGTCAGTTCTCAGTCTCCCATAATCACCACTACTGGCTTACAGCTGCCTTCTCTGACAAGCCTTGGGGAACTACTGAGCACTCTTCTGTGGTGGAGACCAGGTGACTGTGTACCTAAACCAGGTCTTTTTACTTACGCGCAACAGCTATACTACATTTCCCAGCCTGCCTTGCAGTTAGAGGTGGTCATGTGACTGAGTTCTAGCCAATGGAATACACACTACTTAAGAACCTGGCTCATAGGAGTCTCCCATGTGTGTTCCTACACAATCTTCCTCTTTTGCTGTACAGATGCAGACAAGCATGGTGACACTGGGGAACCACAAGATGAAAAGAACCTGAATCTCTGACTGGAGGAGGCTGCCTGCTGATGGAGATCATCAGTATTGGAC
The DNA here is from genome assembly GCF_030028045.1 of Hippopotamus amphibius kiboko. Lineage (NCBI taxonomy): Eukaryota > Metazoa > Chordata > Mammalia > Artiodactyla > Hippopotamidae > Hippopotamus > Hippopotamus amphibius. The sequence goes on along the minus strand of NC_080186.1, from coordinate 155,590,197 downwards.
TTTACAAGAGAATCTTTTATATGTTTGAGCCATTATGGAGTCTATTTTATATCAGAACATTCAGAGCTTTATTATAACTAATATACTCTTAAGGTAAAATTGCCAAGTTCTTTTTCATGATCATTTATCCACTGGATATCGCCACTTTGGTGACCTACTAGTATTTCAAACTTGACATGTCCAATCAAAATGGTACTTTCTGTATGTCAGAATATTCTAGGTACTGGCATATAGGAACAGATCATACAACAGATCATTCCTTCTCTCATAAAATTCACATTCAAATATGCGGAAACCCAAAATACACAAATAAAAAAGCCAGTTTCAAATAGTGACACATGTCATGAAGTTAACAAGGATAGAGGGTTATTGGAGGCTACTTGGGAGTTAGTGGAGGGGAGGAGGAGGTGACAGGAGACTGAAGTCTATATGATGTCATGCAGTTAGCCATGTGGACTCTGGCAGAGTATTTCAGAAAGAGGGAACAGCACATGCAGAGAAGGGAAGTAAGAACACAGTTTATTCAGGAACAGAAAAGAGGTTAGTTGGCTGAAGCAGAGCGAATTAGGGGAGACTGGTATGACAGGGTATCAAAGAGGGACGCAGAGCCATGATCATGTGAAATCTTACAGTCCAAGGTTTGGAACTTGGATCTTATTCTAAGTTCAATGGGAAGCTACCAGCATGTTTCAATCCAGGGAGGAATGATATCTGAATTACATGTTGCAAGGTCTACTCTGTTATGTGGAACATGTATTGTGTAGGAGAGCAAGAGAGAATGGAGAGCAGACAGTAGATTATTGCAGTCACACAGGTGAGAGAACAGTGGCCTGTACTAGTATGGGTTGGTAGGAGTAGAGATGGAGAGAGATGAGTTGATTTGAGATATATTTTAGAGGAAGCAAAGGCAGGACTCACAGACAGATTGGGTTGGGGATGGGGAGCGTGGTGAGTAGGGCAAAAAGATCAATATTGACTCAGGTCAGTTGCTCAGCTGCCTGGGTGGTGAAACCAGTAACTGAGGTTGGGAATTCAAGTGAAGAGTCAGGTTTGTGGTGGCATGGACCACATGATAAGTGCTGAATAAATGACCGATCTTTAATATTAAAGACAGGGTCAATATAGTAGGGTGAGAATGCTGGATCAGATACTCATTCAGCAACTGTCTTGACTTCTCTAAATTTTAGCTAAACAGAAGATAATACTGTCAACATGGGGTTGTTATATCAAATGTACTCTTGGCAGGTAGAGACTGAAGAAGTGTGATGGAGACATGAGCATTGCTAATAAAGTCTGGTTTTTTGATCTGGATGCTATTACACAGGAGTGCCCTGTCTGTGACGTCATCAAGTTGAACGATTATGATATATGCATTTTTCAAAATGAGATTCTATGCATTAAGTTTCCAGTGCAGTGCTTGGAATTCAATAAATGGCAGTCATTATTATTTTCATTATTATGATACAACGAAAACCATCTTCTGTGTACCTGTGGTCCATAATGTTCATGCAGGCCATTTGTGAATCCACTAACAAGAGGAGAGAACCCTCCACTGAACTCTAGGGTCTGGTCTGATAGTCGATAAAGTCAAATCTAGTTCTAACTCACGACACATAAGTGCCTCTGCGTGAAGGAAATGACTCAGAGTTCTAATCCAGAGGTAGTCTGGTCCACTACTTGTAATTCAATATTTTCCTAACTTTGTTTGGGTGAATGAGTATCACAGATACCAATGTAATTTAGAAGGAAACTGTTCTCCACAAATGCTAGGTCTTCAATTGTGATTGCCCCTCTCTATTCCATTTCCCCCCAAGCGCTTGCTCATACCTGAATACTCTTGATTCAAGCCAACTGGTTATTGGCCTCAAAGAAAGGATACTAAAACTTTGATTGGTTATTTCAAAGTTCCATAGGTTAATCCTCAGGTCATCAGCTGACATGTAGGTTTCATAGTCGCTGTTGACTGATATGGAGTTGATGTGATATGTGTGTGCGTTGGCAAATACTCTTCGCGGGGTGGCCTCCACCATCAGGTCCATGGGTCTCAGGACAGGCACCTGGAATGCAAGAGAAACACATAACTTCAGAACCAAAGGTCTTCACTAGGAAAAAAGTGTGCATGTTTATGTCCATTATGGTCACATACAAAATCATGACCATGTCAAAGGAGCTCTGCGCTAGAAAAGGAGACTACATGTTGTTCCTATTCCTTTTGGTTCCTTCTCGTTTTACTCCTTCCTCAAAAATGTCACCATCCCTTAGCCCTGATGGGCAATTTCATCCTTTATGGGTTTTAAGATTTTTTGCAAGTGGCCCTCCAAGTGGCCTCATCTCAGGGGAACTTAGAATCCACCGTGGGGTCATTAGCTTCCAGAGCTGTTGTTCCAGATTGTTTGTTTTTTAAACATGAAATCAATTTTTAAAAGGAAGTTGTGCAAAATTTTAGAAATGTCTAGTTCAACTGAGAATAAAATTTATTCTTCATGGCTTTGTAGGTCTAGACCCCATCCTAGTTTTATCCTCAATCCTTAAGGGAATTTTGGAAAAGCATATAGTCACCCAAGATTCTAGTAGCCCAAATTCAGCCATTAATCTATAGGGCACACACTGACATCCTGTTTCACCTGGGAAAATCTTGGTTTAACCTGTTGTCTTGGGGTACCAACAAGGCAGGGTCCACCTTCATATCAAAACTGTCCTCGTTTAAGCAATAAATTATACGGTCATCTTACTAGTATATGAAGAATAATCAGTAAGTATTTGTTAAGTGAGTGACTAAGAATATGTGAGTAAATGTTATCTTCCTCACAGGTCAGAGAATCAGGCAGTTAAATAGTGTCCCACACGAGAAGCTCCTCCTATCAAATAGGAACAAAGATCTGCCTCTGTTCTGATGCTCTCTTTGAATTCAAGGGCACTTCTGCCTACACCTGGGTGAACTGGCTCCTGGGAAAGCAGTGGGAAAACTAATGCCTGAGAATGGACAGACTAAAACACAACACAACAAACACAAAGCACAGGCGTGGTGCTTTGACAGAACTGAGAAAATAGAAGCACCAAAAGCTATTTTCTTTTGACGGAAGTCATCTGGTGCAACTGAGCCCCGATTGATACAACATGGTCAATCAAGACTTCAACTTCTGGATTTGTTTCAAGCCAGGGGGTGAGAGGAAGAAGGCGGAAACAAAGGTTAAATTTTGTGAAGTGCAGTCACCTTAACAACAGGACATTTTACAAAACAGAATTATCCCAGCTCAGTCTTGAAGGATTTTGAGGGAGTTTTTAAGTTAAAGGAGCAATTCAAGGAATCACAGAATCCTATGCAAATGAGTTGCCGGATATTCCGGAAACCATTGGAGCTTGAGATGTGGATGTAGGAAGAGCCAGGGGTCCTCTGAAAACCAGCAATGGGATGGGAGGGAAAGTCTTTGTGAGTCCTCCACCCTATTCTGGATAACGGTTCTATAGTATATAAGTCCAGGGATGGCAACTAGGAGACCGGGGTTCTGATCACAGATTCACCTCTCACTGACAGACTTTGTGACCTTGGGCAACTATCCTGCCCCTTCTGAGCTCTGGTTATACTATCTGAAATAGCCACTGTGCCCTCATTATCATTAAGGGTGTTTGGGATCTGTTGAGATGACTTGCTCTTCGGTTCAGCCTCCCACTCACCCTTTCAGCAACATTTGCTTGAGCTCTGTACAACGTCTTGGGGGTTTGATTGGTGAGCGAAACCAGACACAGATCCTGCCTTCATATGGCTGGTCCAGATGGTGCAGGTAGGTACAAAATAATCTCATAATAAAATGCAGTAAGTACCCGAAAGGAGAGGAAATAGCACAAATGGGGATCTAACCTGGTCAGGGAAGTCTGGAGAGGTTTTGCTGAGGAAGTATGAATTGGATGATTTAAAGGATGAGAAAAGGTTTACTAGGCCAGGGCGGGGGGTACGGAAGAAGGCTCCATTTACCAGAAAGAGCACGTGCAAAGATCCAGTGTTGAGGGTAAGGCAAGAATGAAAGATCGATGGGTCAATGTAGTTGAGACAGAGAGTGATGAGAACCATGGTGGGAGGTGAAGTGACAGGGTAGGTAAGAGGAAGGCCCAAAGAAAGATTTTTGCCATGATCCTAAGAGAAGTGGGAAGAAATCAAAAGATTTCCAATGATTTTATATGATCAGCTTCAAAGTTTTGATGAGATCATTTCTGGTGTAGAGTGGAGAACAAGTTAGAATGAATGAAGTAGAAGTTTGAAAAGGAAGGTGATACACTATCGAACACCAGTTGAGGGTGTGTCTGAGTTAAGGCTTTGTAATGGGTAAGAAAAGTGCCTTAGGAACTCTTCCGCAAATATTTATTGGGCATTGACTCTGCATCAATCATTCTTCATATACCATCTCAGGTAATTCTTTCAATGACTCTGTGAAATAGATACTAGTCGTACAAAGTATTATTACAAAGAGAAAATTCAGACTCAGAGATGCTACGTCACTGGCCCAGAGTTGCCCAGCTGTAGGAGGCATAGCCAGAATTTGATCCTAGAGTCTACCAACTGCAAAGCTATTGCTTTTTCCACTGCATCACACCACACTCAAATAGCATACACAGTAGGAAGCAATAAATGCTCTGTAAGGGACATGAGTACAGTGCCTGTAGGTATGGAATCAACAGGATTATTGGTAGTCATGATGGTAGCGGTAGTCATAAAATTCTGTGGTTAAGCTGCCTTTAGAAATCTCAGTTTGGTGTTGTAGGTGTTTATGGCATTTGAATAGGGCATCTATTCCGTGTGCTTTCAGAGATACATGCCCTGCTCTCACAGTTTGTCACCTGAAGCTTTTGAGCTCTGCCTGCCCCGCTGAGGTAGAAGAGCTCAAAGCAGGCTCCCCAGGGCTATGGAAGAAACCGAATCTGGGAGGACTTCCTGTGGCTTCTCCGAAACTGTTCCCTGGGCCTCCTTCATTACCACGTGCTGTCTGCAGAGGCTTCCTGTGGCCGTGGTGATGGAAGGGAGCATGACAGCTAGGGTCAAGAGGCATTACCAAGTGGGAACTGCCAGCCCACAGCTTCAGCTTAACGTGATGGGCCTGCCTGCTAATTCAGGCTGACATATTCCATGATGTAGCACTTAATGGGGAAGCTCCAGGTAGGTATCTGGGGAGGGAGCGCTAACGCTTGGCCCAGATAAGGCAGGGGATGAATGTCACTCATGATATTCCAACACCATTCCCACGCCCAGGTCAAGGCTGTCCGCTGCCCAGTGACACCCTCACAAGAAGGAAGAGGGAGGCAAGGCAGTTCAAGCTGGACAGGATGACCAGTTAGGAAACCCTTTTGGAACTGTGTTTTCTACATACTCCTTTTGGGGTCAGGCAGGGGTAAGGGTGGGATGTGGTTCCTTGAGTTCAGCCACCAGCAATCATTTGGGCTTTTCCTGTAAGATTACAGAGGGCTTCCTGTAGTAGCAGTCCCTGTGTCAGAGCACAGCCCTTCAGTCCTCTCAGCAGCCAACCTCACGAGGAAGATTCCTTGTTTGCCATTTTATAGGAAAGGTGAAGTATCCTGTCTGATGTCACACAGAGAGGAAGGTGAGGGGCTGAACTTGGACACTTTGGTTCCTGCGTGAGCACATGTAACCACATGTTGCAAATGAAACTCTTAGGTTGAAATATGAGAATGTCACTTTTGCAAGTCAAAAACTGTCAGATCTCAGGCATTTCATGTAGTTCAGTCTAACACTTTGGAAGGACTCTGCCATGTGGGTGTGACAATGAATCATGGAACATGACTCTTGGAAGGGCCCCGAGAGCCTCTTTCAAGGCTGTCATGTGTGTGTGTGTGTGCTGGGGGCGGGGAGGGGGGCACAGTGGGAGGTCACGGTGTCTAGGCCTGACCCTCTTCATCATTCTTGGTAGTCTGTTTGGATTCTCAATCAATATCTTGCTTAAATAACTATTTCTGTGGGTAAGGAGTTTGAGACCAAATGGCCCGGACAGTTCCTGAATTCTGCAGATGAGGAAATCAGGACCCCGAGAGGTGACGTGCCACGTCCATGGTCACCTGGTCGGCGTTGCCCACACAGCCTGGGTGTCCGCCACTCATCACAGAGCTTCCTCTGCCCCCTGACACCAGCTGCCTGAGTCATGCTCCACTGAACCGGACAAAATCCAGGATCAAACCAGGACCTTTAACTGGTAGTTCAAAGCCGGCCTCTTTTCTGAGCCATCTTGGCAGTGGCCATGGGGCTAGAATCATCCCTGAGACAAGGCTGGTGCTGTATTGTGCTTGCGAATGAGAACAAGGGCCAGCCCTTGGCCCTCGGAGGATGCAGGTGGTTCTGGACTGTGATGCTGGCATTCATGCCCCGCCCTCAGGTGCCTTGTGCTCCTCCCTGAGCTTGATTCAGTTTCAGCTCATCACCCTGAGCCTGATTCTGAAGGATGAGCACCCTGGCCTGGTCAGCAAGACAACCAGCATCGTATCAGAGTATCAGCCGAATAACATCCCAGGGCCCAAGGGAGCAGCCGCAGAGCCTGACCTGCCATGGGGCCGAAAGAGCTCTGTCTCGGTGGTGGTATTCGCAGATGACAGGAGCCCAGAGTGCCCCGTGACTCCCTCCCTCGCATCACTCAGGTCTCTGCTCAAGGACCACCCGGTGAGGGAGGCTGTCCGTGGCCACCCCGCCTCACGTAGCACACCCTCCACTGGCCGTCCTCTGACCCAGCTGGCTGCTCATCGTGTTAAGCAGTTCCTGACTTTAGCAATTCACCAGTGAATCCTCACCAGCATCCTACGGTTTAGCTTAGTGGATATTGTGGTCTCTGCTGCATAGATGAGGAAACAGAGGCCAGAAGCGTTACGTAATTTGTATAAAGTCACACAGCTCGCACTCGTGCCTGGCACTCCTTGACTCTGGAGTCTAAGCTCTTGGCTGGTCTGTCCTCTGGGCCTGCAGGAGCACACACAGGTGTGTGGGAGAGGCAAGGACGCACATGGACATTTCAGTGCAGGTGTACTGCCCAGGGCGGTGCCAGCCAGATGGGCCCCGTGTCTGCCTGGGGAGCTCAAGGGAGACCTCAAAAAGGCCTTGAGGTTGGCATGCGCTTAGAGGGTGGGAACAACGGTGAGGAGGCTCTGCGGCTGGAGGGGAGTGAGCAGGAAGGACAGCGGTGGGAGATGCAGGATCGGTAGTCGGGGCTGGATCGCAGGTGTGACTGCGGGGCTGAGGAAGACTCAGGTAGCTGCCCAGTACTGCCCCCCCCCCGTCCTTGTTCAGAAAGCCCAGCCGCCTCGCTCCCTCTCCCTTCCGTCTCCCCTCCTCCTGTCTCCCCCCACCTCTTTCAGTTTTCCTCCCTTTGAGTCCTTCTCATTATCTTTCCCACCTCTCCTCTTGGGAAATACAAGATCATCTTACACTTCGCAGAACCCATTTACTAACAAAATGAATGTCGCTGTCATGTGGCTTATTTGGTGACCACGCTGGTGACGTGTCACAGTCTTCCGCGGCACCTAAGCGGCTGTTGGCGGGTCACGAATCCCCCTTCAGAGACACAGGATGAAAGAGAAGCAGAATCCTGGAAGCCCCCAAGGCCCCCACTTTAAAACGACATATGTGAAAATGCACAGCAGGGAGAGAGGCTAGAGGTGAGGACTCTTCACGGAGGAAAACAATAGCTGTGCTCACCATGGCAACCTCCGGTGCCCCTGTAAGCGGACGGATTCAAGGCAAGCGTCTGAGAGAGAAGAGATGGCCCGACAGGAGCTCAAGAGAAAAAAGAAGATGGAGCCATGGAGAAGGAAGAGAGAGAGGCGTCTATGAGTATCAGGACGTGAATGGATTGCAGCTATTTTGTAACGTCGGGTGAAATCTGATTGGGTTCAGCAGACACACACATGAATATCCCTGGATGTTAAGTACCATCGACATAATTGAGATGAAATTTGAGAAAACTGCTATCAGTTTAAGTCCATGCTTGCTCCGTATCTCCTTGTCAGCGTTCAGCAGATGCTCCCCACCGGCCTCCCCAATCACTGAGATTTCTCTATACTGAGACGGACAGGATATGTTCAAGGCCATGGGGTTAGGGGGGTCCCACGGCATCCGTTAGGAAGTTCACATAGGAATTTTAAGGACCACACACTGGCCCCAGATAAACCCTCCCGTAAACATTTATTAGGCATTTACTATATGCTGGGCAGTTACCACACGGAGTATCCTTATCAAACTTAGTGGGGGCAGAGAATACCTGACCGCCCACCCACCTCTTCTTGTTCATAACCGGTCCTTTAGGGAAGCTGAAACCATGTTTGTGTGATTTAGAAAGGAAACAGGTAGGAGCTGTCCACCTTTTCCTTGGTGGAGGGAAACCCTGGCCCTGGTGCTCTGGGCCCAGAGGTTCGAGGCCTGGTGGGGAATCTGGGGGGATGATATCACTTCATCTAGAGGTACCAGATGGGAAAGCTGGAGGAAAGGGTAGAAAGTTCCAGATTTCAGCCTCACGTCAAGTTTGCCCCCTTGCCTTTCTTGGGCTTCCTTCAAGAAATATCTCATGTTAGGCAGAACACTCTTTGACATACGTCAAAGCAACATCCTTTTTGACCCACCTCCTAGAATCATGGAAATAAAATCAAGAATAAACGAATGGGACCTCATGAAACTTAAAAGCTTTTGCACAGCAAAAGAAACCATAAACAAGACTAGAAGGCAACCCTCAGAATGGGAAAAAATAATTGCCTATGAAACAACGGACAAAGGATTAACCTCCAAAATATACAAGCAGCTCGTGCAGCTTCATACCAAAAAAGCAAATAACCCAATCCACAAATGGGCAGAAGACCTAAATAGACATTTCTCCAAAGAAGACATACAGATGGCCAACAAACACATGAAAAGATGCTCAACATCACTAATCATCAGAGAAATGCAAGTCAAAGCCACAATGAGGTATCACCTCACACCAATCAGAATGGCCATCATCACAAAGTCTGGAAACAACAAATGTTGGAGAGGGTGTGGAGAAAAGGGAACTCTCCTGCACTGTTGGTGGGACTGTAAGTTGGTACAGCCACTATGGAAAACAATTTGGAGGTTCCTTAAAAAACTACAAATAGAACTACCATATGATCCAGTAATCCCACTCCTGGGCACATACCCAAAGAAAACCATAATCCCAAAAGAAACTTGTACCATAATGTTTATTGCAGCACTCTTTACAATAGCCAGGACATGGAAGCAACCTAAATGCCCATCAACAAATGAATGGATACAGAAGATGTGGCATATATATACAATGGAATATTACTCAGCTATAAAAAGGGATGAGATGGAGCTATATGTAATGAGGTGGATAGAACTACAATCTGTCATACAGAGTGAAGTAAGTCAGAAAGAGAAAGACAAATATTGTATGCTAACTCACATATATGGAATCTAAAAATGGTACTGATGAACTCAGTGACAAGAACAGGGAAGCAGATACAGAGAATGGACTGGAGAACTCGAGGTCTGGGAGGGGGCGGGGGGTGAAGGGGAAACTGAGAAGAAGCGAGAGAGTAGCACAGACATATATATACTACCAACTGTAAAATAGTCAGTGGGAAGTTGTTGTATAACAAAGGGAGTCCAACTCGAGGATGGAAGATGCCTTAGAGGACTGGGGCAGGGAGGGTGGGGGGGACTCGAGGGGGGGGCGTCAAGGAAGGGAGGGAATATGGGGATATGTGTATAAAAACAGTTGATTGAACCTGGTGTACCCCCCCAAAAAAAAAATAAAATAATAATTAAAAAAAAAAAAAAAAAAAAAAAAAAGAAATATCTCATGTGACTCTCCAATGACAATTACTGTAGGTTTGGGATAAAGCCAGTAGCTAAAGAGCACCCAGACTTCATTGTCAAGAAAGAGGGAGTGAGTCATCCTGAAGATGGGTGAGCCACTGGGTCGTGCTATAAATATCACTGTTTCAAAGCAACACAGCTTAGCGGTGCAGAGCAGCTGTCTTCAGACAGGAGAATGTGATGACTTCCCAAGAACTTTATGGAACAGTTTTAAAGGAAACCATTTCTCCATCTCTAACTTAATGTATTTTCCTTCCTAAAATCCAATCATGTCAAGACATGCCCACAGCCTAGGTTCTCATTCTCATCTTTGGAAAAGAAAGACAAACCTTCCCCATCCTGAATCTTACTGTCATGGAGTTACCCATGGTATAAACACTTCAGAGAGGGACAATCAGAAGACATCTTTAACCAAAGCCCCACAAACGCCCCTACCACCCAGCTCATTATAATATGAATTTCTAATAAAATTTTACTTTTTGTATTTAATCATTATTTGTCAGAATTGTGTTTTATGTTGTTTTGGTCAATTGTGTTCTGTTAATAATTTTAGAGATAATTAAATCCACAAGAGAATTTTAAACTCTTATAGTCATACATACATAGGGAGGGAAAATCTATTTTTGTTGTAGAAATGATAAAAAAAAAAAAGGTTAAAATTTTCACATTTATTTGGGGGAAGTGCAGTGAAAATACATAAGAGGAGAAAAGAACGACATAAAGTCCTGACTTTTAAAGAAATTATTCCTCATTCTTTTAATGGATATTGATGTTACAATGGTATTTAAATTCCATGGGATGCGTTAAAAAGGTGATATAACAGTCTTATTTGAAACTGACTATGTTCAAAATACTTCTGAAGTCACAACCTCTGTAAGTATTTAACATTATGATGGAAGTGCTTAGTTATCTACTTAAAGATGCTCAGGAAAGTACGTGGCTATTTAAAATTCTTCTAGGGAGTACACAAGCACAAAATCTGAAGTCATACAGTGTTAGAGAGTTTTTAGAGTCCTGCAGACCTGGGCTTGCATCCTGGCTGCGCTATTTACCAGCCATGTGGCCCTGGGCTTGCTACGTCATCTTTCTCCACGTCAAGGCCCCCTTCAATAATGTTAGAGATAGCAGCTCTCTGCAGCTTTGTTGAGAAAATTTACCACATGCCCTGATACATATCATCTATCAAAGACACGTTTCTGGGGAGCTTACTTTTGCCAAGTTATTGAATCTTCACCTTAAGAGGTGGGTACTATAATTGTTTCCAATTTATAGGTTTGGATCCTGAAGCAAAGGAAGTGGTGAAACTTGCTCAAGGTCATATAGGTACTAGGAGGCGGAGCTACCCTTGAACTTGGCCATCTGGCTCCAGCCCCTACGGTAGTTATTACTAGAACCCTTCCCATTAACTTCCAATTGTCAAAAAAATGGTCCCTCCTGAGAGATTACTTAGGGAAGATGTTCTAAATTTTTCTATAGGCTGTGAGGTTTAGGTATCCCCTCCATCCACCCAGGGAATTTTAGTCACGATTATAGAACTTAGCATCGCTCAGGAGAAGCGGCTAGTGGAATGACTGGTCACTAGGTAGCAATTAACTTTGTTGGGAAGAAAAAAAAGCGGAAGGCTTTTCTGGTTAGGAGTTTTCCTAATAGCTTCTGTCCACATTGTCATGAAAACCTTGAACAATATGGTCGTTCATCCAATTATCAAACCAACCTGGGGGGCAGAGTCTGGCATTCTGTGTACCCATTATCAAAGAGTAATTCAGTGTAACAAACCAAATCGAGTATGTACAAAGACTGTCAAATAAAATAAACCACTCACAAATTAAATTACTTCCCATTTTCAGTGGGAAGAATGCCAGTCATTTTTCATTTAAAAAAATCTGCATCTTAATTCCATTTTTTAAGAACATGAAAAGAAGCATGTAAAGGCCTCTTGTGCTGTTTCTATGGAGGTTCATCTCCCCTGGGCACCTCTCTCCTGGCCCTGGGGCATTTTCTCTCAGAGAATTAATGGAGCATTAAGCCTCACCCTGGTCAAAAAACTTGTTTCCCCCACGGATCAATGGTGGATGGAGTGCAGAACGCAGGAGTGAGAGGTTGGCTCTGGTTTACAGTGACATATCAGAGCTGTTGTTTCCAGAATGAAACTGCCACTCAACACTACCCCGCCAAAACCCCCAGGGAATCCTATCCAAATAATATAATTTTTAGATTTCCCAGATCACACCCTTCAACAGCCTCAATATGTTCCTGAGTTCTTCTTTTACTGGCTTTGTCATATAGATTGAAATAAGCCTGAGAGGAAAAACCCCTTTGGACCGAGTCAGGCTTTGTGCTTCAGGGCCTTAAATATCCTAGAAATATATTCTTTCATTTGACAAACATTTATTGAGTGCCAATCACTGCTCTGGGTGGTACGTGTACAGGGTGAACAAAGCCGATTAACTGTGGCACTTACAAGTCTAATAGGGAAGAAAGACATTAATGTCGCGAGGTAGATACATTGCCACAAGCTGTCACTGATGCTATGAAGAGATGCGTATTGTTTCAAGAGAGGAAAAAATATTCTGTCATTAAAGGAAACAGGGGCTCTAATTTAGATTGGGGAATTAGGTAAATGGTTTTTTGAAGAAGTGACACCTCCCCACCACCCAAAGCAGAGCTGTAAACATTCTCCATATCAGCGGCTCTTCACTGGGGGCCAAATTGCCATCTGACAACGTCTGGAGATATTTTTGATTGTCACACTAGGGCATATGCTATTGGGTAGAGGCCAAGGACGGTGCTAAAAGCCCTACAATGTACAGGACAGCCTCTAGCAGGAGAGAATTATCCAGCCCAACATGTCAACAGTTCTGGGACTGAGAAATCCAGTTTCTTAAGGAAACCTCTCTGGAGAGAGTCTAAATCAAGGGTGGATAAAAGAAACCCAGTATTAACTTCCATAACAGGCAGTGGAAAGTCTCAGTCCATAAAGATCTTCTGGTTTAAAGTCTTCATATATACATATAATATAGGGAAGATCAACCTCTCTCTCTCTCTCTCAGAGATTTACCTCTTACTGCCAGCTACAAGACGAACACACAACCCACAAAAATGCCTGGGGAATTAATATACATTTTTCAAACCCAATGCATCAAAGATGGTTTTTATGGCCGACTCACAATTTCATGCTCTCAGTGTCTCTGACTTCTTCTGGCCTCTCTACAGAAAAGAGAGGAAAAACAGCTTCCCCTCAGAAGGTAAACTCACTATCTAGTTACCAGCCCATGCAGCAGCCTGTGATGCTGCCAGTTTTATCTTATTTTTTTCCTCCCAGACCCTTCCCCATGCTGTCCACACTGCTGTTTCTCAAAGCGTGTTTCCCTGCTCACTGCCTCTTCTGTTATTTCCCTTGATTTGTCACGCTGTGTAATTCCACAGCAAAAAAGGAGACATCTTAAAATATCACAGGAGAGCAGAACTTCAGTGAACGTTTATAGGTGAGGAAGGGGATGGGATGGGAAGAGGCGGTGGTTTTATTTTTGGTTACTTTGGTTTAGGATTAATTACAAAAATTGTTTTTGTTCTGTTTTTTAACTGCTATGGATGAAAGTATTTCTAAAATCTGCCCACACACTTTCTCCTATTAACAATGAGGATAAGTATCACTGAATCTTTGATGAGCAACGATCAATAAGACCTCAGGAGTATCACACTATATTCTGTCATTTATTACTGTGGCTTATACAGATCTAAGAAGGTAAGTATAAATTTGATATAAACCTTAAGCATCTTAGAGTTGGAAGTTACCTGAGAAGTCATTACACTAAAGAGGTGTGGGTATATACAAAGATGCGTCTCCAAGAACGTTGAAACATGGCCTTTTGAACAAAGCCTGTAAATGAAGCTAAACTGTGTCGGTTCTGCCTCCTGCCAATAGATAGCGGTAGTGGTTACTAGTGACGTCCTGATTTAGGAACAAATTGACTTACAGTGACTTTTCAGGATTGCATCATCTGGTTCCCATCCCTGGGTGCACATTAGAATCAAATGAGGCCTCTTATTAAAAACTGATGCCTGGGCCCCACCACTGGGAGGTGGATGCGGGGAGTAGTTTTAAGGCAGAATGCCCGGGAGGTAGAACCCAAGTACTAGTGTTTTGAAAGCTGGTAGCTGACCAATACGTAGAGCCAAGGCTGAGAGCCAATGAATCGGAGGGGGTAAACAGAAGCGTTTCCATACAACAAACTCTTAACAATGGTTATCTTCTGGAGTATGAGGTTATATGAGTTTAAAATTATTTTTATAGTTCTGTACTGATTGAGGTTTTTAAGTTGACCCCCCCCCCCCAAAAAAAAAACACTCTGATTTTAAGAAACAGACGAAAAGGAAAAAATTTATGGAGGGTAAAGGTGACAGGAAAGGGTTACTATTCATAATATATAAAAAAAGTTCCCCCCAATTGATATAAAGACAACTCAGTAAAAATATGGGCAAAGGATATGAACAAAAAATTTAGAAATGACTAAGAAATATATAGAAATATGCCCAACCTTATTAGTAGTCAAGGAGATGTAAGTGAAAAGTTTTTAATCTTTAATCTTAAAGATTAATCTTATTAATCTTTTAATCTTTAGTTACAAAAATTTTACTATATGCCAGTTACTAACTTTTATAACTATTTAATACTCAAAATAATTTTATGAGGTATCTTACCTGTTTTTACCAAAAAGGGTAACTAAGATAAAGCAGTTATGTGTCTTAGTTTAATGTCACACAGTTAGTGCTTCCTGGAGCCGAGATAGGTACTTGGGTGTTCTGGCCAAGAGCATCCTTACCCTTAACCACTATCCCACACTCCCTTCTCAGTAGTATCTCTACTTGGATGTGCAAAAAGTACAGTGACTGATAACATTCTATCCTGGAGATAGTATAAGGAAATAGGCACTTGCTGGTAGGAATATGAATACAACAAGATTTTCAGAAGGTGATTTGGATGTACACATCTTTCAACTTAGCAAACCCTACCTTTAATGGTTTATGATAATATATGTTTAAGATCACTTATTGCAGCATTGTTAGTTACAATTACATTGTAACAAAATCTGGAAACAAGGTGACTGTCTATGAATAGGGTTTAATAAGTTATAGTAAACCCACACTTTAGAATATCGGCAGCTCCTTGAAAGAAGATGAATGACCAGGAGGGATATTTGTATTACTGAGCAGATTAGTGTGTATAGTATGATCTCAAATTTGTAAAAACAACAAAATCATATCCATCCGTTAATGTTAATATGCCTGTATAGACACAGAGAAAGGTATGGAAGGACACACATCAAACTAGTAACACAAGTTACCTTAGCATTGTGAGGCCACGATATAGGATTATTTGACTTGTTGCTATAACCCTGACTTAGCTTTGCAATGTAAAAGAAAAAGAAGGGAAATCCTCGCCTCTAATGTCCAGCCAGGGCAGATTCTCAGGATTCTTCAGACTGTACTGGACTCTTCCTGGGAAAGCATAAGCAGGTCTGAATCAGCACGGCTTCCTTATTCCTTTGAATTTAGATCTGCTTTCCTTAACTGTCCATCTGTTAGTTCCCTGGGTTGACAGAGAGCCAGTCTATCCCTTCCTTTATGCAAAAGCCCTCCAGATATTTGAGGACAGACCTCAACCCATCCCACTCTCCATTCAATTATACCAAGACTTAGCCTCTACTCTCTATTCCTCACCAGTGGTCAGGGCTGGGTCACCTCTACTGATACTTTGCCTTACTGAACACAATCTACCAGAGTTCAGAACACAGAGGGAGCTGTGTTCTTCTATACAGTACAAGACATATGCTTTCTACTTATATAGCTTAAAACTGATTTACTTCTGTAATAGTCCATATCGCAGTGTCAACTAAAATTCCTAGGTCTTCTTTCAAATAAGTTAATGTCAAGTCAAATCTTTTCCACCAACTGTTTTGAACATGCGCTCCTCAATTCTCTTCCCCAGGATTTATCCCTTTCTCTTAAAAGTGAAACACAGGGATAGGAAATAGTACATGTGTGAATGTGGGAGACGGCGGGAGGAATCTAATGAATTGTGGATTCTGGATAATGGCATTTTTCTGCATAATGAAGATGATGGGTCAGAAGACAGGTGAACACGCTAGATATACGGAGAAGACAATGACAGTGTTCGGAACTATGGCTGGAGGGTGGGAGGTACCTTAAATCCTCCGTTCCCCAGTGGCAGGGCTGAATTTGAAATGTAATGATCCTGTCAAATAAAGTTGTTACATGAAGTGGGTGGGGGAGAGAGAACCCTCGAGGAGAAGGTTTGCTAGTTCCAAGGAGAGCAGGGATGGGCCAAGAACAGAGGTGAAGGAAGGGGACAAGGAAGAGAAAAGAGTGTCTGAGAAAATCAGCTGCACACAGGACTATAAAGAAAAAAGGATGGCAAGCCTCCAGAGATGGGAACAGGAAAAAGAGAAGAAAGCAGGGTGGGGGCTGGGCAGAGATTCTATTCTAGTCTGGACTCTTCAGATGCCAAGAAACAGAAACCTTCTCAAACATACTTAAAAAAAAAAAAAAAACAAACCTCTTAAGAAACAAAAAACAAAAGGATTATTGTAGGAGAGAAAAATCTTGCAGTTTATCAGGATTGAAAACGGAGCGTGTGAAACAGAACAGGGGCTTGGCCTGCTGTTAGGGGCCTGGGGAACTTTACTTCGTCTTTCTGTCTCTGTGTCTGTCTCTCTTAGGGGCCACCTGGCTTCTTAAACTGCTTCTCTCTTCATGTCAGGCCCTCTCTTCTCTTTTTGTCAATAAAAGTTAACTCTGTTTACCAGTCTGAACATGGTCTTCAGTGAGTCACTCTAGCCCTGACTCCATCACACACAGCACTATTGGAAAGGAGACCAGGGAACAAGCAGGGCGGGAAACACAGTAGCAAGAACGAAAGATATAGTCAGACCCTTCTAGGGAAGTCTCATCCTTGCCCTTGAACATGCTGCATTTACAGTCACCTCCACACCTTTTCCGACAACGCTCCCCTTGTTCATCCTGTTTCCGTGCACCGGAGTGCTCCACTCTCCCCATTCCTCACACCATGTACACACACAGTCCAGTGGAGAATAATCTGATATTTTTAAGAGTTCTAAATTCTAGCTTCCTTCTCCAAATTGGCACTATTTTGACAGGCTTCTTGGAATCATTTCCTAACTTGAGTTCCTAGCATTAATTATTTAGACTTCTGGCAGTCTCTCGTTCAAAGAGAGTAAAGCACAATTGGTCACTATTCCCTGGAGAGAAATTTTATTTTGTTCGGAATGCTGTTATAATTGCCTTTCAATCTTCTTCAAGCAATGAACCCATTGCTTTACCTCCCTCTTACAATCTCCCCCCACGTGCCTGTCAATCTTACATGGCAATCACATTTTTTTTTAAGACTAGATCATTAAACTATATTAGAATAAGAGTGTATCCTGAACTGAATAAGATTTGGTAATTACTTCTTCCGGAACACCATACTATTTTGGATAACTTCCGCCTGGTCGGGTTTTAACTGACACGTTTATGTTATTATTCACTAAGACCCTTCGATTTTTTTTTACGCATTCATTTTGTCTTTTCACATTCTACACATGAATGGTTGAATTTTCTCTCCAGATGCACTAGCTCCGTGCTTTGTCCTTTTAGAACTCTATATCCTTTCTGTTCCCCTCAAGTTTTCAAGGTTGTCATCCATTTCCTTACTCATTCTTGACCTGTTCTTTGCCCCCTAGTTTTGTGAAATGGGAGCCTATATAATGATGGGGCGGAGGAGGGAGGGTGACAGGGTGGAGCGTACAGCCTTAGAGGCTGACTCACAGGAGTATAAGCTCCATTAACTTTTTTTCGTCCTGAAGGGAGAATTATGAATTATTTTCTCAAATAGGCAAAGCAGAGGACCTCTTTAAAAACCATAAAGTTTTGAGGCTCACAGTGAAAAGGAAGGGAAAACTAATTATACAGAGGGAAAGGAGGACAAATCTGCATTTCATTTAAAATCACTGTGGTTGAACATCAAATTACCCTACCTGACTTCCACCTATCTCACATTCTATTAAGAATTTATTTTGCTCTTCATCTAGGAATAATTACATACTGAATTGCATCATGTATGCATTAGTATGTGGATTCAAGTACATGTGCTTAGCATAAGTCAGAAAATAGAAAAAGGAAACACATTTAAATGATGTTGACTATTGCAACCGCATTCCATTCAATGGTTAGAGGCACGCAAGTAAGTATGAGATGAGGGCAGTGGATCTGCTCTTTCCTCAGGCAGATGGTCTGTGCAGATCTCATCTCCCAGCATCCTGATGTGTTGAATGAGCTGCTAAGGTTTCAAGAAGTCTATTTTTCATAAATGGCCTTCCACATTTTGGGTATATCTATATATTATACATTACTGTTTATATTATGCATGTTTACACAGAAATGTTATTTTGTGCAGTATTTATAAAAACTACGTACACTATATCATATAGGTAATTTAAGGGATTTTTTAAGGATATTTTTATGGGATGACTTTGGAATCTAGCTTGTGCAAAACTGCCCACCTTACTGACCCTTTGCCAAATACCAACTATTTCCCATATACCATTATCTCCTTTAAGCGTCACAAAAAACTGCACATTATTTCATTAATATTTTACAGATAGTTAAAGAAGTGTGGCTCAGTGAGGTTAAATGACATAGCAGGTCATGAGGTCATTCAGTTAGGATCAGCAGAGGTAGGATTCAAACACAATCTGAATTCACAGACCGTACTTTATCTATCACACCATGGAATCTAAAATCTTGATACTTTTAAGACTCTTTATTGGATTATCCTGGGAATCTTCTATCTTCCTTTGTCAAGGTCTAACTTACAGTAAGATATTCTAACACTTGAAAGAGTTAATGTAACTATTTCCAAGCAATACTTGTTGAGCACTTACTAGATGCAAGGTGCTATAGGTATACTATGGCTATAGAATCATCTTTTTCCAAAAGCAGCTCACAAATTCAGAAGACAAAACAAACAGCCTAACAATACAAGAAACTCATCAAATAATTTGTAGGCAGGGGTCAATAACAGGGCCTTGTAAGTAATGATAAGGACTTCGGAATTCATTCTAAGTGATAAAGGAAAATATCTGAGGCTCTTCATAGGGTAATGAATGATCTAATCTACAATTTAAAAACATACTAAGTGCAATGTGGTTATCAGAGTGTGAAATGTTGGGTGAAGAGAATGAGTGAATGTAGGAAGAACAATTGGAAGGCTTTTTTACATGGTAGTGACGGATATAGGTAAGAAACAAGCTAGCTGAACTGAGGAAGGAAATGAAAGAGAAAAAGCAATTATAGACATATAAGCTGCTTTGAAGGAACAACAGTAAAACAGAAAAATCGGAAAAACAAAGTTATCAACATGGTTCACAAGCATGTGGAAGTGACACAAAACAAAGTGAAAAAGTACTAAGATATAAAAATCAATGGTGCAATTATATTCCAATAAAGAGCTTAAAAAAATTCAATGGAAAGCAGATTATACATGCAGAAAAGAAAGAGGATCCAATGTACATATTATTATTGGTCACGAAGAAGAGACCAAAAGAAGTCAACAGGGGAAGAGCAGCAGTGGCTGGAGCCTGGTGAGTGCAAACCCAGACCAGGGCTTGGGGGCTGCAGGGGATGAGGTGGCAGCAGCCGCTATAGGTGGGACCTAGGCAGAGCCCTGAGGCCTGGAAAGCACCAGTGGGGAGGAGTCCGATGGAGACTAACTGGGGAAACTGGGGACTAGAATCCTTGTTGCCATGCAATAGGGGGTGTCGTTACTAGCAGACCCAGCCATGGCAGGCTCAGGAAAAAAGAAGTGAACAGGAAAAAATACTTAAAATATGTTTTTAAAAAATGTCTGGGACTTCCCTGGTGGTACAATTGTTAAGAATCTGCCTGCCAATGCAGGGACATTCGGATCCCTGGTCTAGGAAGATCCCACATGCTGAGGAGCAACTAAGTCCATGTGCCACAGCCCTCGACCTACAACTACTGAGCCCACATGTTGCAACTACTGAAGCCCATGTGCCTAGAGCCTGTGCTCCACAACAAAGAGAGAAGCCCACACACCACAATGAAGAGTAGCCCCTGTTTGCCACAACTAGAGAAAGCCTGTGTGCAGCAACAAAGACCCAATGAGGCCAGGGAAAAAAAAAAAAAAAAGCCTGAAACAAAGACGTATATCCAAAACTGAAAAGATTGAAGGGTACAGTATATCAACAAAAAATGATAAGGGAGTTAATACCAAGGCATACTCTGGTGAAGTTATTTCACTTCAAGTATAAAGAAGATTTATGGGTTATGCAGAGCTTTAAAAATGAGTCAAACTTACAGAAGGTAAAAGTAAGGCTGGTTGCAGACTTCTCTCCACAGTAAATACCAGGTCAGAAACAGAACCAAAAAGTGGCCACAAAGTTATGATTTTACATTCTTTCAGGCTGTGATTTAGCATAGAAGCAACATTCTTAAGCATGCAAAAACTCAGGGAACACAATATTATGAGCTTCTACTAGAATGTAAGCTCCACAGTGGCAGTGTCTGCCTCCATAGCGTTTTCCATTTTATCGCCAGCAGCACTTAACACACAGGGCATAACACACAGTAGACACTTAACAAATGTTTGTGGCTTGAATTAAAAAACTTTTTATGTAAAGAAAATTGGGCATGTTCTCATTCAGAGATTCCTAGACTGTTTTTTTCATCAGAACCACCTGAGAGCTGTTAAAGAGGAAAAGAAAATACCGATTGCCCAGATCCACACTTTGAGATTCAAACTCAGTTGGGCTTGGGTATCTTGATTTTTAAAAAGCTTCCAAATAACTGTAGGGAAATTAGACCAGTGTTGGTCAAACCTCAGTTCTTTTAGTATCCTCTTCAAATTTTTTTTACATTACCTATTTACCCAGACTATTATTTACCCGATATTTTCTTTAAATGAATCTCCTTTTTTAGTAAATTCCATTAGTTTTGAGAGGGAACTTTACATCACAGCAATACATAAAAAATTTGTTTTCAGTGGACTGCCAAGAAACCAGAAGAATGTTATAAAAATAAATACAATGAAAAAATGTTCTTAAATTCTAGCCAGATATGGTCACCTGGAAAGACTTAGAGCTTAAGGCCAGTTCTCAGTTTTAAAAAATTAAGATTTATAAGTGTTATTAGACGGGTTAAAACAATATTAACTCAAAATAAGACTTTGGGCTTCATGTAATCAGAACAATTTTAAAAAGAAACAAAAAGAGAAAAACTTCCGTTATGTGATTCAGTATTACTTAAAGCTTTGTCTTGTACCAAGAACATATAGCCCAGACTTTGGGGAACACAGTAATCTTTGAAGGTGACCATCACAGTATCTGGACATTAGGTGATAAATATATGTTGATTTCAAGTATTTATAGGTAACCTACTTTGTGTAAAGCACAATTCTGGGTCTTGGGAATAAGACAACAAATAAGATAGTCTCTGTCCTTGGGTTATTCAATGCTATTTCACGTGCCTGTCTGTAGAGTTATTTGCATAAACAAATAGTGTAGTCCCCCCTTTATCCAAGGTTTCGATTACCTGCGGTCAACTGCAGTCCAGAAATATTAAATGGAAAATTCCAGAAATAAACAATTCATAAGTTTTAAGTTGCACATTGTTCTGAGTAGTGTGATGAAATCTAGCAGACGTGAATCATCCCTTTGTCTATACCCTGCCCACGAGTCACTCAGTAGTCCTCTTGGTTACCAAATTGACTGTAGAGGTCTCACAGTGCTTGTAGTCAAGTAAGCCTTATTTCACTTAGTAATAGCCCCAAAGCACAAGAGTAGTGATGCTGGCAGTTCAGATATCCTCTTACTGTGCCTAATTTAAAGGTTAAACTTTATCATAGGTATGTATGCATAGGAAAAAAAAAAACATAGTATCAATGTATTTAGGGCTCTGTACTATCTGTGGTTTCAGCCATCCACTGGTGGTTCTTGGAGTGTATCCCCTGCAAATAAGGGGGCCCACTGTAGAGAGCTGGGACCCCTGAATGGTGACTGACTGTGTCTATCTCACCCATGCATGGCTGCCGCTTCCACACCCAAAAATGTATAGGATTGTGTCTTTTCCATTTGCTTCTTATAATCATAATAGTACCTAATGCTTTCAGAGGGCTTGCTACATGCCACCCCATCAAGCACATGGCATGATGTATCTCATCTAATCCTCAGAACCACCGTATGAGGCAAGGATGGTAAGTGATGGCTAATCTTGTTTCTCAGATGAGAAAATAGAGGCACAGCTCTGACAGGAAGCCCTAGCTATCCCAGAGAGCATAAAACTACCTACCTGACCAGCTGAGATCCTTACTATGGCTTTTCTTCTATGGTATTACCTGCTACTGCTATTTAAATCCCATTTCCTTATCCTGGTGTGATCAGAAAGGGAGCACATGACTCTAATGGTAGTCTCATTAACTTCTGGTTATTAAAGGGGAAAATGAAGAGACTCAAGGCAGGTGCAGATGGGCACTGCTGGACTGAGAATTAAGTTAAATGATAAGCAAAACAAAGGGAGAGAATAAAGAGATTTCACTGGAGGCTAAGAGAAAAATAATGAGCTCTTTTCTAAATACAAAAGGAGAGTGTAAGTGGGAAAGAAAGAAGGCAGGCTGCTGGAGCTTGGCAGGGGGTAATTTATTGATTGACAAGTAAGAATGTGCCAAAAAGAAAGACATAAAGGAGAAAAATTATTTGCTGCTGTTTTCACAATGGGAGACGTCCAAGGAGGCAAGCGATGTAAATTTCCCAGGGGAAGAAGATTATGTAGTAAGATTCTTGTCTTCCAGTCCTCAAAAGGCAAAGCACTGATTTTTGTTTGTTTGTTTGTTTTAAAGCATTGGGTTGGATGCTGAACAAGGATCAAATGACACAAGTGGCCCTTGATACTGACAGGTGTCTGAAGCTGTTTGGAGTACAGGAAACTTAGTAAATATTCCTAAATCTCATAATAATTGAGTCAGAAAAGACCTAGATTTGCTTAGGGAGTGGGCACAATGGATTTCTGTGGACTCTCCCAGAGAGGGGAGGAGAGTCTAGAATCAGAGGCAAAGGAATAGCTTCTCAACTGGGATACTGCTGGAGTGGGGGAATGCCTTGAAAGACACAGGAAGGGTAAGCAGAGTTCCTTTAAACATTACAGATGAAAGTTACATTATCTCTTTTGACAGGGGAAACCAGGAAAACTGAGATGATGAAGGACAGCTAGGGAAAATGGAAACCATGCTATGGTTCAGCATGCAAACAAAGGTAGAAGACAAAGTTCCCTTCCTGAATAAGCAGCCTATGCAGCTGTTCAGTTTGGAGTGTTCATTTCACTTGTTAATATCCAAGCTTTGAAGGAGCCTGACTCAAGACTCTCCCCAACTATTTATTTTTCCTTCATGAGAACGCTTTCATTTAAAATGACATTCTATTCTAGATATATTTATAGGCAGGCAATTTCTTTTGTCTTGAATTATAGAAAATGAGATAAACCCAGCTCTTGAGTTATGACACCAAATACAGGGAGGCATTTTAATTTTTTAAGGTTGAAGATTTAGGCAAGCTAAGTTTACAGACTGTTTGGAATTTCAATCTCTCAACATATATGACACTTGCAAATGCTTCTGCTCATACAGTTTTTTTTCTTCCCCGGAAGGAACCAATGCCAATAAAGCTCATCTGCGTGAGTTATGGCTTTTTCCCTTCCGATAATCAGTAAAAATTATGCAAGGGCACAGTGCTGTCATCAAACAGAAATAGAGAGCATTCTAATTCTACCTGATAATTTGGCCTGGCACATTGTTTTTCCAGAATCTATCTCACCAAAGATGCTGGCAGAATGATATCTATAAAAGAAAAGCAGACCAATTAAGGGGAAATTTTATGGAAAGTCAAATTTGGTGTCCAAGGTTGTATCTGAATTTGCAAATGTTAAACAAGTTGGTAATGAGCTTGTGCTGGAAAAGAAAAAATAGAAATTTCTTCTTAGTGATCAAGACAAAGGAGAAAATATCAAGAGAACTTTTTTTGGTTGTTTTTATTTAAGGAAAAGTGACCTACTTGGAATGTTTCTCTTTATTGCTAGCAGAAAATAAAGACAGAAGGGCTAACATCTGATAGTGGATCCCCTGACCCAAGGAGAAAATTTTGCATTTTTGATGACTGATGGTTAGAGGCTGAGGCGGAGAATCTAAAGGAAGATTCATAACCAGAGTCCTGGGTCAACTTTTAACAACTTTCCAGGCAGCTCTAGATGCCACCACCCTCGACGCCGCTCACCTGAGACGTGGCTGCAGCTTCTTCCCTACGAAGGAGTCACTGCTAAAGCACATAACGTTTCTTAGCTCCGTGAGAATGTGAAAGTTCACGGGGCCTTAGAAAACAGGTATGGCAGGTGGCAACACACTCACTTCAATTGATCCCGAGAGATTCAAATTGATGATTTATTTTCCATTATCTCCTAATCTTTGCTTACAGAATTTCATTAAGAATCTTTAATAGGAATTCCTTTTGGCCGGAGATGTGTCATTCACTAAAGAGTCTTAAACCTTAGGGTTGATATGTCCTAGGCAAATGAACTCTGGCCACAGGATTCAGTTAGGAGTCTCCTCCCTCTGACCTATCCTCACAGAACTGTTTGCTTCTATCCAAAAGCAGGAGCCAGGGTCTAGCAGTTGTCTCTCTGTTCTGAGCCTCCCTCATTCCCAACCTGGAGCTAGTTACCTATTATGGAACGGTCAGTACTAAAAGCTGGATACTGTATCAATATTTTTTTTTCTGATAACAAATCCTATGATGTAGGTACTAGATTGATGATAAAACTGATACTTTGAGAGCTTAAGTAAAAGGCCCAAAGCTATACAAAGACAGAGCTGGGGTGTGAATCCAGAGCTGTTCCTTGAGAGTCTGTTAACAACTACACTAGACTTTCTCCCAGAACGGCTCCCACTGTGGGCTTCCTCCCCTACCAGAGGATACGTGGAAATAAGTTGGCCTCACATTTCTCCTAGCAATGAAGATATTTTGCTCACAGCTTCTGAACAAACAGGCAATTATTTTGTTTTATTTTAAAGTATCCACGTGACTTGTTCCTTCAGCTCCCATCTCTCTCTGTGTACTGTCTAGACTCATATTTTGGGTTTGTTCGCAGAAGATATACTGCATCTCTCTTCTAGGTCCTAGGGAATTTTAACTGCCAGCCAATACATTTCAGGCTGTGCTGTAATCTTGAAGATATGCTTCTCTTTAAAATACATGAAGGGTGGAAAAGAAGAAAGGCTCCTCCATTATTGGCAGCAGGAACATATGGGCTGGACAAACACCTGGCCCCCTTCTCACGCCACTGCCACTGACTGAAGTCCCTTTCAAAAGCTCTGGGAACCAACTTCACTCTGTCTGACCTGGAGAATGAACCAGGTCCCCCCCAGTTTCGTTCACTCTGTCTAGAGTAGCCCAGATGGAACACAAGAGTGTTTCTTGAGGTCTGTGGCATAAGTCAGTCATTTGAGTTTACTCCATGCTGGGGCTTCTCCAACTGGAATCTTCCAGGTGCTCATGTTTTGCTAGCTACTTGGTATTTTATGGACGTGAAATGCAGTGATTTGGGCACTGCCCAACCAATGTCAACTTTTATATCTTTATTGAACATCTACTGACTTCCTGTCCTTCATTCAATCTTTTTTCATTTTTATGCTGTGTGTGTGTGTGTGTGTGTGTGTGTGTGTGTGTGTGTTTTGCCCCTAGAAATACCCTGATATCCTGGACGATGGGAGAGCAGGTTAGTCACGGTTGGCCCCTGGCTCTCAGAGATTTCTGCCCAGTGAATGAGGGAAAGGAAAATGGCAGTAATAACAATGATGACTATGAAATCTCGAACCACACAGAGAGCAAGTACCAAACGTGCTCCCCGTTGGAGTCTGGGGACGCTTTGGTGACTGCTATTGCTAGATTAGTGATAGAAGCCATTAGGAAATGCCAGGGAAACAACTCGCCCCATCCTGGAGCCGGTGGGCATTTGTCTCTGTCGTTCCTCTGGGCAAGGGGCCTCGGTCTCTTTGCATGTATAGCAGAGCGAACCCTGCTTTGGAGCCAAGAGGGAGCTCTTTGATGTGGTTCTGCACTGCTACCCAACCTCAGTCCCTGCTTTCTCTCTCTGGCCCAATTCTTGCATGGAAAATTGAGGTAATGATTTATATGCCGTAAGTAGTTCTGACAGGTGCACTCGATCTTGGCTTCCTGCAGCCCCAGGACTAATCGGAAGCTTATCTTTTTCTTTGTGCAACAGGAAGCTGTCAGGTTCTGTGACTCTCCAAACAATTCAATCACTCATGGGAGGACTCACCTTGGAGGGAGGACGCCTTGATTTGGAGGAGCTCCGTGGAGGTCATGCCCTGACATATATCAAAACAGTGGCAGTCAAAGGCTAGGGGCAACATGGCCACACTGATCAAATGCCATTGGCTTCTGCAATTTAAACTTGTCATATCCACTTGGAGAGTTCTAGGTTGTGCTGGCAGCTTTTCTACTTTGGTGTATATCCTGTTTTGGGTGCAGATCATTTAGCTATTTGAGCAAAGAAGAGCTGTTTCAAAAAAAGATGACCAGAGCAGAGAAGAAAGGGTTTGCATTGATCTTGGGAGAAAGAGCAAATTCCCTAGCAAGGTCTATGATGCCCTGGCTGTAACCTGGCTGCCTTGTCACCTGCATCTTGCTGGTACTACACATCCCCTGGGCTCAGCATTCCAATCACTTTGGCCTTCGTCCTATCCCCTGTTCTCTGGTACAACTTCCCACCCAGAGACTTTGTCCACGGCATTGCCTCTGCCTGGAAGCCTCCTCCCACTCCTCTCCTCACCTACCTCCTGCTTCAGCTCTGTTATTAATTGCTCCGGAAATTATTCTCTGTGCTCCCTGAATGGATCAATTCTTCCATCATCTCCTCTCTTATGCACCTTACGCCCCTCCTCTGCAGCCCGCATCCCAGTGTCAGTTTTATATTAGGGGCATTTGATTCACGCCCTTCCCAACAAAACAGACTGAGAGCATGAGGTCATGGGCAGGGACTGTGGCATTCATGTTCATTACTGTAATTTCAGGGCCTACCACCATGCCTGGCTTATAGTAGATACTCAACAAATGCCTGTGGAATTAGTGAAAAAATGAAAGAGCAAGAGACCTAGGTGGCGCCTATGTTCTTCACTGATGTGACCATCAAGAAGGGAAAGGCACATTTCATCAGGACTGGTGTGACAGCCACCTGCGAGTTCAGGTGCAGAGATGACTCTTCTATGGGAAGGAATAATGGTAACCAAGTGTGGCTTTGTTTTGTCACTTTTATCTCAGTATCTAACCTGACAACTCCTGAACTCCTGCTCTCTTGTCTGCATTGATAGTCTTACATACCCCCCCTCTCAGGATGCTTTCCCTAGATGTTCCTTGAATTTGGAAAGCAAACGATTTTTTTTTTTTTAAATCAAGCTTTCAGAAGTTTCTAAACATCTGCATGTTTGGAATTGAAAGAGCAGGATAATTGGATGAAATTTTCACCTTGTGTCTGGATGTTTTGGCATTAAACAGACAATGTCCTTATTTAGCTCAAAGTTGCAGAATTCTCAACTCCTGAAAATAATTAGAGGAAGTAGGATCACCGGGCAGAAAAGAAAATGTTGAGAAGGGATTCAAGCAGTGTTGAAACACATAACAGGACTGACTGTGATGTCAGGCATGGGTACACGAGGTTGGTGCTGTTACCATTTCCAAATAAAAGCTCATCGCCAGCTGGGTCCTCACCAAATTGTAAATCCCATGTGAGGGTGGGGACCACACATGACTATATGTGTCGAAACTTTTTTTAATAAGTGCAGATTAGATAGATGATAGGTTACATAGAAGGAAACATTTAGGAATAGTGATGGTTTTTAGATCGGCTAATGGGGTATTTCTGCTTTAAGAAGTCTCTGACAATAGGATAAAGCCCATGTTGGCCCAGATGGGTGAGAAGCATTGCTACTGGGAGGCCAGATAACATGGTGGTTAAGAGTGGGGGTGTGCAGTCAGACAGTCGGGGTGAACTCTGGTTCTGCCATGTGCTAGCGAACAACTTTGCACCAGTTGTTTCCTCCATGTGGAGCGCAGTTTCCTCACCTGGGAAATGGCCATCATAGTTTTCGGCTGATATGGTTAAGGTTTTGGATTAAATGAGGAAGTATGCAAAGTGCCTGGAGCAGTGTCAGGCACTAGAAAGTTCTCAGTTAATGTTAATAAACTTGTATGTCAAGAGGGAGGCTCTGTGGAGACTCTGTTAAGGCTCTTTCTCCATCATGGGATTCTGAGACTGGACGGCAGGAAATGAGAGTGGAAACGCTGCCAGGCTAACCCCTGTTCCCCCACCCAGTTCTTTTAGCCAGCATCTCCCATAGTGAGGTCTACTGGTGCACTACTCAAAATAGCAGATCCCCGAACTGTTTGCTAATGGTCTGTGACAAGATAAGGAGCTCAAGCCAGAATCAGTGCACTGCTTCATCCATTGAGAAAGACTTGTTATGGAAAATAAAAGTGTCAGCTGAACTATGCAGTGGATTAGTGATGTGAACGATTCTTATTCTGGTACAAGCTCTTTGTCTTGCTGTGGACCGGCACTGGGCCAAGGACCACGTTTTGAGGAGAATATTAAAAAGAACAGTAATCCCATGAATTGTGAACAGTGTCTTTCATGGACAAATAGGTTTGGTGGAAAATAATGCACGTGCTATATCTTTCTTAGACTTTGATATTGTATATTAGTATATTAAAGGTCTTCAGAAACCCCAAAGTAGATAAATTTGTTTAAATGTATGTAAGCTAGGATTTCACATATATTCTTGAGCAAGAAACATTTGTGAGCATGTATGTGTGTGTTTTTACCACTGCTTTCAACATTTTTTCTGGTAAAGAACATGAGCTCAACTGATTATCTGACGAAAACAATGCATTACAAGAGTGTGATCCACTTTCCTCCACTCAAATACACACACACCTAACATCTTTCTGGTAGGAATTCCTTTCCTCCTGGCTCAATCATTGTTTAGGAAACCAGAGAATTAAATCTTTTTTCCAGTTGATAACAATCTCATTTAACATAAAACTATGCTTATAAAATAGTTTCCTCCAACCAGCCTCTTATCTTTATGCACCAATGAAAAGAAGTATCTTCCTCTTTACACTAACCCCTAGGGAAATACTTAAAACCTTTTTCTCTGGTAAGGACGGGTATTTAAAATCAACGCATCAGTTGAAGTCTGGTTTGCAATGTACTAAGATCAAAGCGATCATGTTTTCCACTGAACTTGATTCCAAACCCATTCTGTGTTAATGATTTTCTAGAAAACTCTCATGTATAATGAGCAGAGGCCCTAGAATTCCTCTTGTGATTTCAGATGAGTTCTCTGCATAACTTGGTAGCAAAAGGGACCTAGGCTCCTATTTTTGATCTCTATTTCAATAAGTCTAATTGAAAAACAAATACTACAAATCAGCTCTAGGCTATGTTAACATTCTAAGGTTTCCTGAACAATGAGCTTCTTGGTATTTCATGCCATGTGCACGCCTACACACGCATGCACGTGCACATGTAGTTTCAGGGGCTGGACCTCACATCTCTCACTCCAGCAACAGGGAGCTCAGAGAGCTCACATTACAGAGCCAGGACCTGATCTGGAGACAATGTCTCTCCCATGACACTCATAATTCAGATGATTCCATCTCAAAGATTCAGAGAACGGAGATACTTTTCTTCCTCGAATCATCCAACAGTGCCTTGGAGTTTCCATTTATTTAAAAGTATACAGAGAGCACTTGAAAGGAAAAGATGGAGAAAATCATTCTAATAACGTCTTTTTTGAGAAAAATCCACCTGGGTCAGTGTGAATTAGGTTTGACACAATGACAAGACCCTTGCTTGCAAAGCCTGGGAAAAGTTTGGCAGCCTGCCCAGGCCTGGCCAACTCACCCACATCTCCAAAATTCGGACCATTTAATGACCAAAGTTAGGAAGAGAGAAGGTGTCATAGTCTAGAATACTGTGCCACCTGACCAGGAACTCTCAAGATAAACTGCACCAGAGACCATGGAAACATCAAAATTCTCTTCTCTAACATGATCCCTTTCTTCTTCTGCTACTAGTGGACTTCTCAGCTTCCCACTCCACTGAGTGTATCTGTGGGGAGTGTCATTTACTAGTTCCTATCATATTCGAGAAGCCATGGGTGGCTTCCAAAGGGGCTGGGAGCAAGAGACAAAGAGAACTTGATCTTAAGCCAGGCAGAGGATTCTGTTTATATTTACATTTATCTTGGATCTAATGACTGCATGGTAAATGCAGCATAGCCAAGGTAGCTTTGAGATGAAAGAAAACATTTTATTGTCAGTGAAAATACTCTGAATCCAAGGCAGCTTTAGAGAGCCAGTGCAAACACATATTTGAGATAAAGCGGAATGGATTGCTGGATTTGCTATTTTCAAAACATAATGCTGCTTTGAACTTTTGCAATATATTCACAAGACATTCCCAAAACTCCTGGTTGTCCAGGTGAAAGACAAGATGGGGAGGGAGAGGAGAAAGATAATAACATATACTGAGCATCGAGTGATCATAAGGCATCACGCCAGTACGGTCAGCACGTTACTCTATTTTACGAGCATCACCTCTGTGGGAAGAATGTAGGATGAGTTCCATTTTACAGATGATGGCTGAGATGTGGTCAGAGCCCCAGCTTTTTCTTGGAGGCTCTGTAACGTGGTGTTAAGATCAGAGACTCTGGAGTCAGAGTGAACCTGGTTAAAAATGTGACTTGGCTCCTTAGTAGCTATAGTCCTGGGGCAGATAACTTCTAAAAAACAGCACTCAGCCCATTGGACTGCTGTCAGGCTGCAATGAGATGGTGCTTCCATGCGCCTGGCAGAAGGCCTGACACCCAGGGTGTATTTCACTAATGTCTGCACTACTGTTCCTGTTGCAGCACACTGGCCATGAGGGGGGCTGCACCAGCCCCCCGCCCCGATTTGACCAGGAGTAAGAGGGGAAAAGAGCTTGAGTTATAAAGGGCAGAGCCTCACACACAACCCAAGTGTGCTTGGCTTGCAGAAGCTCACTCTAAATCAAATCACTCACGCCCTGTAAAGGAAACCACGTTTTTGTGGCCCTCAGATTATTCCGTATAGAGCCTTGAGGTAGGAGGAGGGAGGCAGGCAAAGGAAGCACCTACAAAATCAAATCAGAGAACCTCCACTTTGGAGTGGACCTCAGCGGTCGTTATGACAACGGCCCAGCTGATCTTCAGAACCACCTGGGATACAGCTGAGAACATGGGTAGCTCCCTTGGCCCTGTGCCTGGACGTTCTGAATCAGTCAGCTGGGGATGAGTTAAGACATTCCCAGACTCTGATGGTCGTCCGGATTTGGTAAACCATGATCTAATTCCAAGCATCCTTTCTGCTCCACCTTCCCCCTGCCCCCTGCCGCCCCAAACAAAACGGAAACTCCACCTGTGCCCAAGGTTCCAGCAGTTTCTACCGTCTCCCTCACGGTTTCTTCTCTAGTCCCTGTCTACTCACATTTTGGTTTATACCAAATATTCAGATGACTATATCAGGCATCCTATTTAATACAAGAGGCAGGATAGTAGGATGGATTTTAGAATCATAAAGACATGAATTCAAATCCAAGTACTACTACTCACTAGTGTCTGACCTCAAGCAGGATGTTTAACCTCTCTGGCTTTGGGTCCCACATCTCTGACGTGAGGTTTCTTTTATTACCTTCATTGTAGGTTTACCTTGAAGATTAAATTAGCCAACAAATGGGGCATCCCTGGAACAGAGCAAATGCTAATAAATGTCTGCTGCTCTTATTATTATTTCAATGGAAGTAGTTCCTCTGCCTCACACTGAACCCAGCTAACGTCGTCTCACTGAATATCAGCCAAAGAACAGGATAGGGACACATCCACAACCAACACCCCCCGAAGGTGAAACGTGCCAAAACACTGAGGCTTGGTGGTGAGGGTAGTGCCCGAGGTTCCTGTGGAGCGCTTTCTGATCGCATAACTGAAACCCCACGACACAGACTGATAGAATCAGATAATGATGGCAATCAATAACAATAAGAGAGATTATTATTTATTTTCATAAACACAGAGTATGTGCGTCCCGCTGAGTAACACACATCACATGCCAGCATTCACTTGCGGGGCAGTCAATCAACGAGGGAGTGCAATATCCCCCCGCCGAGACAGGAAGGGGGAGGGATGGAGCGGAGGTTGAGAAATCACCCACACCAGAGTGACATATTCACAAAGTTAATCTAATCCAGGGGCCGTCCGTGTGCCATTGCAAGCCTGTGAATACGAAACAGCCTTGATTGATTTTGCACTGCAGTAGCTAAACATTTCATTGTTATTTGCAACAAATACAAGGAAAGGGGAGCTGAAGCTGTAAAAGGATTGGCTGCGAAGCCCCCAGAGCAGCAATACATCATAAAATGAAGTCTGGAAAAATTAAAAATGGGTAGGGGAAGACTGTATCTGTGTCCTAAGAGGCCTCCGTTGTCAAGCATAAGCCCAAAATGAAAACCTAAGGCGGTGATGGCCAATCCTGACTCAACCGGTAATTGGCCCTGCCACTGGCCTGGGATTACCCATTCTCCCGGAGTGAGCATCACCACACGGTCACCACAGAGGCAGCAAGAAAGCAGAAAGGCTGTGTCTAGACAGGACACATCTGATTCTCAGCTCTGCTTCTTAGAGCCTCAGCTTCCTCTTTTCTAAAAGGCATAATCACATCCAGATAACCAGAAATAAGGAAATTGCAATTCATGTCCTACTTGCCTCCCAAGATCCTTGGGAGCATTAAATGAGACCCCCAGCGTGAAAGGCCATCTATCCTTCAAGATGCATCTTAAAAATTCCTTCCTGGTCCTATATTCCTCTCTTTCTGCTCTTCCTCTGAACTGCTATGGCAATCTTCTGTGCTTTTCTCAGGGCACCCACCTATCCAGTGTTTCTCGAAGCTTGGTCCAGGGATCACCTGTATCAGAATCACTCGGGGATTTTCTAGGAGGGATCTAGTCAGTGATGTCACTGGGTACAACTTAGACCTTCTAAACCAGAATCCCTAGTGATGAGGTCAGTGACTGTGTTCTAAAATGTATCCCAGTGACCATGAGGGGCACTGTGGTTTAAGAACCATCGCTGGAATTAATTTCATGTTGCAGCCACTTGCAACGTGTCCCCTCCCTGCCCTTCAAGGACAGAGTGTGTGTTTCATTCATCTTTATAAGATCCACTTTGTAGCACGTAACTTAGCACAGTGCTTGGCGCATAGTAGGCACTCAATAAATAGGATAAAAAATACATTGGAAAGTTCTACGTGTCAGATGCTGTTATCCTCATTGTTGTGTAGATCAAGGACCATGCAATAAATGGTCCTGTATGACGGTGAAGGGCAGGAACGCTGGGATCAGACAGACCTGGGCTCCATTCTTGGCTTTGTCACTTATTATACGTGTGGCCTTAAGCCAGTGCTTACCTCCCTGATCCTCTGTTTACACATCTATAAAAGGGACATGATGCACAAGCCACAGGATTGTGAGGAAAAACCAACTGTAAAAGGTACATAGGACTGCTCAGTGTGAAGTCTGTCACTAGGAAGGGCTCAATCAATGTAGTTGCTTTTATTAGTAAGCTTTAACCAGTGTCTGTTTAATCAGTTCTCTAGAATACAGACCAGGCAGTTAAACTAGCTGTTTCACCAAAACAGTCACTTTTGGGAAAAAAGTGTGTTCAGCCAACCTGTCTAACCCCAAGACCTATTAGCAATAATCCTCAAGAAGTTCCCTTCAGGGCTTCCTAGGTGGTGCAGTCGTTGAGAATCCGCCTGCCAATGCAGGGGACACAGGTTCGATCCCTGCTCCAGGAAGATCCCACATGCCACGGAGCAACTAAGCCCATGTGCCACAACTATTGAGCCTGCGCTTTAGAGCCCATGAGCCACAACAATTGAGCCCATGTGCTGCAACTACTGAAGCCCACGCGCCTAGAGCCCGTGCTGTGCAACAAGAGAAGCCATGGCAATGAGGAGCCCGCGCACCACAACGAAGAGTAGCCCCCACTCACCGCAACTAAAAAGAAAGCCCGCACACAGCATAAAAGACCCAACACAGCCAATAAAATAAATAAATAAATAAATTTATATATATAAAAAAAAGAAGTTCCCTTCACTATTTGGAGCTGATGAACACATGTGATTTGCCATGGTGCCCCAGACTGTGGCTAGGAGGGTGTCTAAATTGCCACCAATGGGATGTGCAAATATCAGGGTCATTCTAGGTGGAAAAATGTTAGTCTAGGAAAGTCACAAGAATGTGTGTGTCTTTTCTTCTTCAAGTAGTGTTGGGAAAGCTGAGTAGTTGCATGTAAATCAATGAAGTTAGAACACACCACACACAAAAATAAACTCAAAATGGCTTAAAGATTTAAACATAAGACATGACACCATAAAACTCCTAGAAGAGAACACAGGCAAAACATTCTCTGACATAAATCTTACCAATGTTTTCTGAGGCCAGTCTCCCAAGGCAATAGAAATTAAAAAAAAAAATAAACAAATGGGACCTAATCAAACTTACAAGCTTTTGCACAGCAAAGGAAACCATAAACAAAACAAAAAGACAAACTACAAAATGGAAAAACTATTTGCAAACGATGCGACTGACAAGGGCTTAATTTCCAAAATATACAAATAGCTCATACGACTCAACAACAACAAAAAAAACAAATAACCCAATCCAAAAATGGGCAAAAGACCCAAATAGACATTTATCCAAAGAAGAAATACAGATGGCCAATAGGCACATGAAAAGATGCTCAACATTACTAATTATTAGAGAAATGCAAATCAAAACTACAAGAGGTACCACCTCACACCAGTCAGAATGGCCATCATTACTAAATCTACAAATAACAAATGCTGGAGAGGGTGTGGAGGAAAGGGAACCCTCCTATACCATTGGTAGGAATGTAAGTTGGTGCAGCCACTATGGAAAACAGTATGGAGGTTGCTCAGAAAACTGAAAGTAGAATTATCATATGATTCAGCGATCCCACTCCTGGGCATATATCTGGACAAAACTCTAATTCAAATAGATACATGCACACCTCTGTTAAAAGCAGCACTAGTCACAATAACCAAGACATGGAAACAACCTAAATGTCCATCAACAGATGAATGGATAAAGAAGATGTGGTTCATATATACAATGGAATATTACTCAGCCATAAAAAAGAATAAAATAATGCCATTGCAGCAACATGTATGCAACTTGAGATTATCAGACTAAGTGAGGTAAGTCAGAAAGCAAAAAGACAAGTACCATATGATATCACTTATATGTGGAATCTAAAATTTGACACAAATGAACCTATCTTATGAAACAGAAATAGAATCATGGACATAGAGAAGAAATTGGTAGTTGCTAAGGAGGAAGGGTTGGAGGAGGGTTGGAGTGGGAGGTTGGGGTTAGCAGACATAAGCTTTCATATATAGGATGGATAAACAACAAGGCTCTACTATACAGCACAAAGAACTATATTCAACATCCTATGATTAAACCATAATGGAAAAGAATATATAAAACAATGAATGTATATAAATCTATAACTGAAACACTTTGCTGTTCAGCAATAATTAATACAACATTGTAAATCAGCTATATTCAATTAAAAAAAAAAGAATGTGTGCATCCTGAGCTAAAAGACAGAAGTAGACACTAGCAGAAGGCATGTGTGTAAAAACATGACATAATTTAATCTTTTCTCTAAAAAACAGTGTGTCCATTGTGTGCTCACCTTTTGGCAGAAAAGCCTTTGCAGCCCTCACTCTCACCCTCCACTCCCCACCAAAATCTAGCTCATACATTAAGAAAGCTTTGCCAAAGAATTCTAAGAGACACAAATAACACAATTTCCCTGCTCTGCAATCATGGATTAGTATTTTCTTAGGACGCGGCTGTAGGGAATCATAAGGAAAAGCATCAGGTTTGGGGTCAGGTTCACTAGGTTCAAATCCCAGCCCCACCACTTTCGAGCTGTGAGATCTTGAGCAAACAACCCCTTGCCTACTCTAAAACTCAGTTTCCACATCTATGAAATCTACTCATTTGACAAACATTTACTGAGTACCTACCATGTGCTGGAGCTACAGGAGAGGAGACGTGTGGTTCCTACTTTCACAGAGCTTACATTTTAGTGGAGGGGGAGGGGAGGCCGACAGTGGACAAATGATGCACCTAGCCAGGAGAAAAGCTAAGAATAAAGGGGCAGGGTAAGGACACCGAGAGTGAACGGAAAGATGTGAGTGTGCTATTTTCCCTACAGAATTCTAGGAGAGCTTCTCTGAGAAGGTGGCACTTGAGCAGAAACTTAAAAGAGGCTTTGGACGATCCAGAGAGAATAACGGGACCCAAGAGAGTTACTGTTAGGACAAAATGATATAAAGATATACAATCCAGCACCTGGCATATAGTAAGCACTCAATAAATGTGGCTATTATTATTATTACTCATATTAATATTAGCTGTACGGAATATCCATTAGAAAACTTGAGTTCATTACATCCCCTTCATTTTTTGGGGGGAGGTTATGGTAAGTCACAGGTTGGGAGCTCACACCTTCCAGACTCTATATTTGTAACTGGCTCAAAAGCACATTTCCACCTGGCCTAGGTTCCCGGGGCACTGGCAGCCAACCCTAATGAGGGAAATAATAACTCCAGGCTCATTCTGCATGGCTAAGTACACTGAGTGTGATTTCTTACCACTTATCTCTCCTCCCAGGATGATTAAGTCACTTGAACTATGAGTTTCTGTTGCCAAGAAAGGGCTCTGAGGGCTTCTTAGCTGTGGGCATTGGGAGGTTGGAAAGAAAGGCATGGAGTGGAACTATGTAAGACTTCAAGGTCTTTGTTTGTCTGTGCTGAGGTCAGGAAACTCCATGTGTGTGAATGTGTGGGTGAGAAAGAAAGAGGGAGAGACACATACACACATCCTGACGTAGAATAATAATGACATTTGTTAAGAACACCATTTAATTATTCTCAATTTATTTAATTATTCTTAATAAATTTCTTAATTATTAAGAAAACCATTTGAAATGCCCAAGGCACATGTCCAAGTTGAAGAGTCATAGCTCTGGATTTTCAGTCCCAGCTCTGAAATAACCAGCTGACAGACATGGGCAAGTCATTTCCCCCCCGGAGGCAGCATCAGGTTGAAGGGCTCAGGGTCCCGTAGATCAAGGTAAGAGGCTTAGCATGATCTTGGGCATCTTACTGAAACTCCGTGAAGCTCATCCGTTCAATAGGTGCTTAACAGAGAACTGTATCTCATGAAGTGGCCAATGCAGATACGGTGTGCAGCATGACGTGTGGCATATAGCAAGTGCACAATAAATGCCAGATCCCAGCCTTTTCACCTGCCCTCCTCCCCGGCTGGTCTGAAGACAAATCAGGGAATTAAGTAAGTAAACACTTTGGGATAAAAATGATATCTTACAGCTTATAAGGGGTTATTATTAAACTATCATCATGATTATTGCTTTGAATGTTATAATATTAAGCAGGAGATGTAGTGTTCATAGAGGTGCTTCTCATAGTCTCTCTGGGCAATGAGTGATTGGATTTGAAAGGATATCTTGCATGAAAAAAGGGGGAAAAAAACCCCAAAACCAATCACATTCGTGCTTTGAAAAGCCGAGCCTCGCAGCACAGAAACAGAACACGTTCATCACTCCGTGAGGATTAATTAGCTGTCGGGTACTATTAACATTCTCACTCTCAAGATCCACATAGAACTGAAAGCTATGAAAGTGAATGAGAGGTAATCATAGTACGGGGAAGAAAAAAAAAGCCACAGCTGCTGGCAGTGCAAATTTCAAGAGTAGAGCATGTTAGTAAATGATGGTCTGATTAATAGCACATCAGCTCACTCTCTGTTCGGAGTCACTGTTCTGAAACTATGGTTTTCAGGGTTGCCTGGTTTTTCCTCTTCAACCACTGGGATCAAAAAGATGGCAGGCTGGCCTTTTCAGTGTTTGCACTGAAAGAACACTGGAGTGTGGATATTTACACTGAAATGAGGATACCTGAAAGCCTAGGAAGGTAGACAAGATGAAATCAGATACAAGTTTCACAACATGATAGCAAATGCATCTGGTGAGTTGGTACAATAACTGTTGAAATGGCTGAAAAGTAACAGAGGCTCATAAAAACGAGAGCGTGGAGGAGCCTTAGAGGTGATTAAGAGTCCAGGGCATATACCCAGAGAAAGCCATAACCCAAAAAGGAACATGTACCGTTAATGTGTATTGCAGCACTATTTACAATAGCCAGGACATGGAAGCAACCTAAATGTCCATCAACAGATGAAAGGATAAAGAAGATGTGGCACATATATACAATGGAATATTACTCAGCTATAAAAAGGAATGAAATGGAGCTATATGTAATG
Organism: Hippopotamus amphibius kiboko; assembly: GCF_030028045.1. Classification (NCBI taxonomy): domain Eukaryota; kingdom Metazoa; phylum Chordata; class Mammalia; order Artiodactyla; family Hippopotamidae; genus Hippopotamus; species Hippopotamus amphibius. Next base: position 155,551,742 of record NC_080186.1, on the reverse strand, counting down.
AGGTGGATAGACCTAGAGTCTGTCATACAGAGTGAAGTAAGCCAGAAAGAGAAAAACAAATATTTTATGCTAACTCATATATACAAAATCTAAAAAAAAAAAATGGTACTGATAAACCCAGTGACAAGACAAGAATAAAGATGCAGAGAATGGACTGGAGGACACGAGGTTGGGGGGGCAGGGGCCAAAGGGGAAGCTGGGATGAAGTGAGAGAGTAGCATAGACATATTTACACTACCAACTGTAAAATAGATAGCTAGTGGGAAGTTGCTGTACAAAAAAGGGAGATCAACTCGATGATGGGTGATGCCTTAGAGGGCTGGGACGGGGAGGGTTGCGGGGAGTCACAGGAGGGAGGGAATATGGGGATATGTGTATAAATTGCTGATTGACTTTAGTGTACCTCAAAAACTGGTACAAGAGTGTAAAGCAATTATATTCCAATAAAGAGCTTAAAAAATAAAATAAAATTTAACATAGCTCTTAAAAGAAAAAGAAACTTAAGGATACAATCCACCAACAGAGAGGGTAGGCTTCTTTTTTTATGAAGGTTTCTTTAGTTTTTATGTCTGTAATAAAAATTCTAATGCCAAAAAAAAAAGAAAAGAAAAAGAGTCCAGGGATAACAGATCCCTTTGTCTCGACCACCAGGGGCTCATGATAAATATGCAGATCTCTCTGGACCACCGAACTTGCTGAAGAGAATCACTGAGGCTGGGTCCTAGGAACCTGCATTTGTAACTGGCACCCATGGTTGAAGAACCACTGAATTTGTCCAGTCCTCTGCTCAGTAGCTTAGAAACTAAGCACGGAGAGAAGAAATGTGCTTCATTGACTCAGGGTCACACAGACGGTTAATAAGGATGCCAGAACCAGAACTGGGGTTTTCTAAGTCCCAGCCACCCCCCAGGGCCTCCTTCCATGTTTGATATGTACAAGTCCACTTAGTAACATTGTAGTTCTTAGTGTCACTTTGGAGACAATCTCTGTTCTAGTGGAATTTACATAGAGTCCTTCTCTCTCCATCATGGGGATGGCATCTTCGAGGGGCTAAACACAGATATATGAAATCCCATTGGATGCATGGACAACCGGAATTCCTAGTGGGGATTACAGATGGCATCTGAGAAATTCCATCCACGTGGTGAATAAGAGCAAGGTAGCATCTGGGCAGAAGTTCATGTTATAAACTCCCCAGTGGCACCTAACCCATCTGTTTTCCCCATAGGATTGCAAAGTCCCGAGGGGTGAAAGACTGTCTTATTCCTTTTGTATCACCAGCACGGTGCTTGCCACTTAGTAGACATCAGTGAATAGCTTGAGGAGTGAATACAATAGTATAAAAAAGTATATGAAAAGAAAAATAGGAATTTTCTCAAATGGATAGTCCTACTATCAGTAGAGGGTAATAAGAGCCATGAAAATGACGATAACGGGAGCACTACTAAGCCATCAGTAGAGAACTAATATCACCGACTGCTTTTTGTGAGTCAGACACTCCACACGTTAAGCTCTTTATCACACACAATATTGTACTGAATCCGCACAACAATCCCAGGAAGTAGTGACCATCCCTCATCCCTACTGTGCAGATGCAACATGGGAGCACAGGGAGTTTAAGTAATGTGCCCAAGGCCACCAGCCAGAAAGGAATGGAGCCAGACTTCTAACCCAGAACAGACTGACTCAGTGTTCATACTCTTCACTGCTCTGCCCTCCAGTCTCAAAACCTCTGAGCATTTAGAGCATCGACCCAGTCTGATCAGGTGGACTTGCATGGCTGTTCTCCAGGATGAAGGCACAGGCGGATGAGAGGAAACAGAGCAGCCAATGCTTGTTGGCCCAGAAGAAGCTCAATAGAAGACCAGGTACCCATTACTACTGGGTACACACATGACAGCCAGCACTACGGTCAGCAAAGAATCTATGCTCAGAAAGCATCTGCTGAATAAACAGATGAAGAAATGAATGAATGAACAAACCAACAAGCCAGCTAATCAGGCACACAATGATCATTCAATTCCCACATCTGCCTCTAAACGTAGGGCAACAACCTCTTTTCCCCACAGGTATTGATACTTCTGTGTCTCTTTTCCCAGTTTTTGGTCTTCAGTAGAGCTGCTGGCATCTGAAAGTACATATTTTACCCAGTTCTGAAAGTTGCTTGGGGCCAGGGCTTGTCCCAACATGTGCCTGCTTTACCGCTCACACTGAACACTCCAAAACTAAGCTCACAACCCAGTCCTAAATCATGTTAATTTCTATCTAGAGAGGCTGCCGTTAAAAGACTGCTTTTAGAAATCCATTTCTAACACTATTTTCCTAACAGACCTTTCCCGATTTCCCAGAACCAAATATAATGTCTCCCTCCTTTGATCAAACTGCAACTCTCTGATGCTCATTGCAGTTACCTTACTCTAGTTAGTGTCATGAATGTTTGCATAGTTAGTCCTACACATCCTCTTTCCTTACCAGGCTGTGCGTTTCTGGGCGGCAGGAAGGAAGCTACCGAGACTAATAGTAGAGATCATTTCTTGAGTACCAGCCATGGAGTAAGGGCTTTCCATCCTCACTGCATTTAAGCCTCAGAAGCCAACACACAATAAGGTACTAGGTTCACTGTTTTGCAGGTGGAGAAACTAAAAATAACTTGCACAGCTGAAGTTCAAAAAGGGAACGTGACTATGTGAGATTCTGGTAAGTGGCAGAATTCGAACCCAGGCCTGTTCGATTCAGAAGTTCATGTTCTGAATCACAAGACTCCAACTTCCTATCTAGGTAGTCCCATCCCTGTACCTTGAAGATGCTCAAGACATGTTAGATGATGCAAACAGACAGAAGCTAAGAACTTGGCAATGTCTGGCAGTAGCCCTCTGGGCAGATCCTTGGGAGCAAAAGGAAACGTGGATTTATAGTCATCAGAGCTTGGCCTGTCCTGCTCCTTCATCTGCCACCAGAGACCCAGGTAGGCTGGGTCTCTGCTTGCGCTCCCTCCCTCACGCCTGAGAGGTGCAACCTATAGCAGCAGCCAGCACGTGCCCAAACTTCCCCTGCGCTTCCCCTGTCCCTGGTTGTCAAGGAAACTGAAAGACGGTGGAAAAACCAGCCATTGGGCTCACCCGCAAGGTTGTGATGGTGGCAGGATCCCGCAGCCGACCCTCCTCATCTTTCAGATTGTAGCCTTCTGGCCTTTTGTCACGCTCGCTGACTTTCCACAGCTTCACAGTTTTATCTGCAGAGGGCAACCAGAGAAAATCAAAATGACCGTGAGAGTAAGCTGGTAAAGGAGTCTCTATTTTTTTGGGGGGGGGGGTTTGCAGGGAGAGGTGGAGGTTGCAATGGAAGGGACTGCTAGGGAAACTGGCTCATGTCAAGGGCTTCAGTGCCTAAATCTCAAGGCCCCTGAAGACAGAGCTCATGTTTCAAAACGAAAACATTTATTGTGCTGAGACAAACGGTTTCCCTGACAATGGGCTGTTAAATCTACAGCTTACATAATCATTTGGTTCATTCAATGAAAATATGTCCTGAACATTGAATAAGAGTAGCCACGACACATACAGAATTAACGACGTAACCATGTTAGCACTTTCCATGGAGAATTTATTTAATGTTCACAATAACCCTGAGGCGTAGGTCCAATTATTATCCCCATTTCAATGCCCCACCTCACGAAACACTGTCCCTAGCATGACCTGAAAGGCCCTGCATGACCTGCACCCTCCTGTCCTCACGCTCTATGATCTCACTCTCCACCCCACTCCCTGCGCTCCTGCCACCAGGCTTCCTTACAGCTCCTTGTATAGATTCATCCCACTCCTGCCTCAGGGCTTTTGCACTAGCTGTGCCTTCTACCAGGAAAGCCCTTTACCCTCTATTTCATAGGATTTGCTCCTTGACTTTGCTCTTCTCTGTTTATGTCCCAACCTCAGAAGGGTCTTTCCTAACCAACCTACAGAAAGATGTTTTCCTCACCATTCTGTATCCCCTCTTCCTGCCTTATTTTTCTTCAGCTTATGTTTCACTATCTGGCAACTTATTTATTTTGCCTCCCTCTCACAGGAATCTAAAAATCGTTGGGGGCAGGGTTTCCGTCTGTCTTGTACCTCACTGTCTGGTATCTCCAGCACCTACGACAGTGCCCGGGGCATAGTGGATGTTTGATAAATACGAGTCGGGTGAACGAATGCATCTCATTCACACAGCGCATCTTGCTAGAGGTGCTCGGGGAGGTAAAATGAGGAGGAACTTCATCCAAATGCTTTCCTTTCGCAGACTCTTTTCTGAATCCCCAGCTGGAAATGACCTTTCTCACCTGTGCACTGTCCCAGAATTTTACACCACTGGCTGACCCCCATCATTCTCGATGGTAAGAAAACAGGGGTGAGGACTCCAGTGCCTATGGGAGGTAGGCAGTGCCAGGGGAAGGAGTGAAAGGGGATGGGGCCTCCGGGGAGCTGGAGATGGCATGCCCCACCTGCAGGCTTTCGATTCCTTTTTTTTTTTATTGAAGTAGAGTTGACTTACAATGTTGTGTTCGTAGCACAGTGATGTGTGTGTGTGTGTGTGTGTGTGTGTGTGTGTGTGTGTGTGCACGCGCGCATGTACTTTCTCAGATTCTCTTCCCTTATAGATTACTACAAAACATTGAGTATAGTTTCCTGTGCTATACAGCAGGTCCTTGTTGGTTACCTATTTTATATATAGCAGTGTGTATATGTTAACCCAATTTTTTTAAGGAAACATGTGTGAGCCAAACAGATCATGTCTGTGGCTGCATGCCTTTGGAGGCCTTTCTTATCAGATCCTGCATTCATTATTTGTTCTAACTTCTCCTCTGGACGGCAGGCACTCGGTTGCCTCCTCTGCGTCTTGCTCTGAGCCTGCACAGGGTGGCTTTGGAAGCAGACAACCTTGGGATGCATCCCCACTTCAACTCTAGCCACCACATGGCTGAGGGCTGGGATTCACACGCAGTAGGCGCCTAATTAGTCTTCGGGCGACAGACAAATGGGAGTAGCAGATAAAGCAGGAAAAAAGGTACAGAATGGCCAGTTAAGTTTGAACTTCAGAAAGTTGAGTCATTTTTTAGTGTAAGTATATCCTCAACACTCCAATCGTACAAACAGAGATACTTAACTTCTCCAAGCCTCCGTTTATTTATATGTAAGTTGGGGAAAACAGTGTCTTCCTCATGGGCCTCTTTGAGGATTACATGAAAGAATGCATGTAGAGTATTCAACCCAGTGCTGGGCAGCTAATAATGGTGCACAAATGGCAGCTGGTGTCAGAATTAGCAAACCGGGCAGCTGTTCTGCAATAATAAGATGCTGGTCTGACAGCGTGAGCGTCTCCCACGATGACGTCAGCACATCCTCCCTCCCCTCTGTGACGCTGCCAGGGGAGGAGAGCCACCCTCTGCCCTGTCTGTGTGAGGGCTCGCTTGCTCCTTTGCCCCTCATCTCACTCCTCCATCGCTCCTCGGCAAATGCCTTGTCCTCAGCAGTCTGAAACGCACATTGCGAAGCGGGCTTCCTGCACCAATCTGGCTACTCTAACAGAGAAGGGCCCCTGTTTCCTCATGTGGGGGCATCACTCGGGCTGGTCACGTCTGCTGGCACACCTGTCAAGTCTGCTAAGTGTAAAGATTGGTGCGTTCAGCCCGGCTTGTACTGGGACAGAAGGCAAAGAAGCCTTTCCCAGATGTTGGGTTGAATTTAGAACTTTCTGTCTATACTCTTCTGGCCCTACCCTCTCTGAATACAGGCTGCATAATGACCCGCTTTTTAGGGAGAGAAAATGAAATGTGGGCCATATTTATATAGTCATCTGATTAACTACTAATCAGAGATCAGAGTAGATTAGCTACTGTGGCTTAGAAGAACTCAAATCAGTGAATTTTAATACCAATTATTTTCTATTGCTTGGCTTTGGAATGTGGCCCATTCCAACTGCAAGGCAATTCTCTTATACGTTTCTTATTATGAATGATAAATTGCTATACAGAGAAAAAGGTAAAACATAAAGAATAAAAATTCCTCAAATCCCTCCAGTCTGGGATAACCACTGTTAACATTTTGCATAGATTCTTGCAGTATTTTTTTCTACGCATTTTTTGAACAGGGGTATAAACTTATAATGATATTGCATATATAGATTTTATATGTCTCATTTTATGTTCTTTTTATTACACGACTGGTACATATAATTGTAGAAAATGAAAACGAACATAAAACTAAAAAAATTAAAAACTTCCTCAATTCCACTAGGCAAAGACAACTATTATGAAAATTTTGTGTATATCCTTGTATTATATTTGTGTGTGGAATTACATAACTACTTTTAATAGGTGTAACATGCTGTACATAATTTATAATATGCTTTTTTCCTAACTATTTACCTATCTAAACCAACATCTATTTCTACAAATACACAATGTACTAGTGAGAGTTAATAATTAAACATCTAGTAAAGGGAGATTTATTAATAAACTATAGAAAAATCATACAAGGGAATAGTATGCAGCCATTGAAAGTGTAATGGTATTTTAGAGAAATATTTCACAATTAGGAAGATATTCCTGTTATTAAGCATTATACTCATAAGTAAAAAAAACCTGGTCACAAAACAATGATAGAATATGTCACATTTTCGTTAAGAAACAGATTTATCCATGCCTCTTTGCTTTTCTCTTTAAAAGATATTAATAATGGTTCTCTCTGGATAGGAACACTTTCCTTATCTTCATTTTGCTTCTTTGAATTTTCTAAATTTTTTACAATGAACACATTACTTTCATAGATGAAAAACAAATTAAGTACACCTTTTCCTCCCATCATAGGTATTAAGATAAAAGTAGACATCTAGGCAAGGCAATGTATCTTCATCTGGCAAATAATTTTAAAGTATAGTTTCACAACTGAATGTTGGTTTTATTTTTTCATTAAAAATCGTAAAGCTGGGAATGTATTCCAGCAGAAGATAAAAACTGTACCCAGCTATAATGAGATGAGCACAATTTTTTTAAAAGAGATAATTGATGGTGAATTCAATTCAATTCCCCATGGTTGGGATGCCTGGAGTCATTCTTGACTTTATTATCACACAATTTTTCTTGACTCAGTATCTTGAAGCTTTGTGAATAAAAAAGTCTGAGGAACATGTGGCTGTTACGATGAGTGATGGCTTTTTCTTTCTTCTGGCTGGCGCTCTGAGCAGTTTATCATTACTTGTGGCAGCTTTTAAACACAATCTTATCATCTATCTTCATTTTCTCTTTTGTACAGTAATTCCAATTGTCTTCCATTAATTTTTGCATGTTAACCTATTTGGCTTAAGGGGGATTCTCAACCTCAATATTAGTATAAAAAAGAAAATCACATATGAGCATGGGAATTTTTCTTCTAAGAATCATTTTGAGATGCTGTTGGCATATGAAATAGCATCCCAAATGGGAAGATAATATCCTTGTTAATCAAAAAACTATTTAAAAACTCAATTAACAGAACATTATGCTATATAATTAATCTTCATTGCATTTCACTGATTTCTTTCCCATCCCCCCATGAAGTAGTTAATGTCTTTTACGTCTTTGAATTTTATTGTAATAATCAATAGACTAAATTTCATAATATAAAGTAAGCTAGCTATAGAAGATAACCAGATGCTTTTTCTCTTCCTGAAGTTATTAAGTCAAAATCATCAGAAGTTTCTTCCATTCTAAATTGTGTTGAATCTGCTGAGCCTTTGAGTGAAACTTAAACAGAAAACTAAAAGGGAAAAAACTGAAACAAATTCATCTGGCTTGACTTTTGGGAAAATCAAGATCAAACAAAGTAAACAAAACAATAAATACAGGTGTGAGAAAAAATTAAGTGACTTGGTATCTGGAAAAACAGATGAGTGGAGCTCTGGTCAAGTTGAGATACGCTATGCTTGGATAACTCTAAACTGGCTATTTCAGAACTGTTACTTTATAGATTTATACACTGGCTTTTTCATTTGAGGGAGTTTTTTTGCTCATATGCATTAAAAACTCCCCCCACCCCAACTTTTTCATAAGATTTCATAAAACTCATTGTAAAATCTTAGAAAACAAAAACAATAAAAGGAACAAACTGACAAGTCACACGTAATACACAATCAAAATTAATCATGATAAACCTTTCAGTGTGTTTCCTTTCAGTCTTTAAAAATGTTAATATATGTTTGATCATTGTATATACATAGTCTGCATTTTTTTTTAACTTGACATATGAGCATTACCCATTCTTAATAAATGCTGAAGACAGGCAAAGAGCAAATCCCTTGTTTCTTGATTTATATTTAAATATGTACTCCTCAAAGACTCACACACAAGATGATGAAATGAATCACTCTCCAGCTTATTTGCTTGGGAGAGGGTGTTTAATTTGTATATACTAATCCGCTTAATTGTTATGCTATTCAATTAGCACCCTTTCGTATATGATTTTATTCTGAATTGTTTTGAGTGTAGATGGCTTTTTTCACAGCAAGGGTATTAAAAAACTTTAAGGCTGGTAATTCCACTGTATAAAGTCTTAAAGATTAATATGGAATCGGGTTCTCTATTCAACCCCTAACGTCCTCTCTCTCTGACCTATTTATATCAACGCCCCCTCAACCAACAAATGGTGTAAGAATAGGGAGAAAGAGAAGAAAACATTACTTGATCAGTTCTTTGATGGGGTCCCCTCTTTTCTTGACCCATGTTCCTGCTAGAGAGCTTGATTATGTCAGACAAAGAGATCTGCTTTCCAAAACCCCAAATATATTCAGGGATTAATAACTCCTATTGAGTATGCCAAACACACAGGGACAGCATGTTTAGTTTCCTGAAATGTGTTCCCAGAAAAACATTCAGTGAATCTTAAGATAGGAAGTCACATTCCAAAAACACCTGGAAATAATCTGCATTAGTCAAAACCGACAGATAAGTCTCACATAATTCAGTCATAAATTTGTTATTTTAAAAAACAAGAAGAAGCACTATGTACTGAGGGCCTATTCTCTGCCAGACATTCTGCTAGGTATCTTGCAAATATGGTTTCTAAGTTTTTCAACAGCCTGCAAGGTAAAAAGGAAAATGGAGGCTCAGAGAGATTGAAATATGTGGTTTGCTGACTCTCTCTCTGAAAATACCAAACAAGACAAGCCACCACCACATACCATTAGTGGACAGAAGGAAGTAGGCTGCGTTCTGCTGAGGGAGCCATCTTATTTTATTGATTTTTTCTTCTATTTCTAAACTCTTCAGGTAATCGAACTCCGGTTCATGGCTCTGGAATGTGCTGTAAACATTGTATTCACCCCTACGATGAACCTGATTTTTACTCTGTAGGAAGGGGAAAACAAAAAAACACACAAAAGATTAAATCACAGAAGCCCACTGCAAATTCACCAGTTCCTTTCTTTTTTTTTTTTTTTTAATTTGGTTTTTATTACAACATTTGGGCAAGTCTTTTTTAAATTTTTTTAAAAAAATTATTTATTTTATTTCTTAAAATTTATTGGCTGCATTGTGTCTTTGTTGCTGAGCGCAGGCTTTCTGTAGTTGCGGAGAGCCAGGGCTACTCTTCATTGCAGTGAGTGGGCTTCTTAATGCGGTGGCTTCTCTTGTTGCGGAGCACGGGCTCTAGAGCGCAGGCTCAGTAGTTGTGGCACATGGGCGTAGCTGCTCTGTGGCATGTGTGATCTTCCTGGACCAGGGATCAAACCCATGTCCCCTGAATTGGCAAGTGGATTCTTAACCACTGCACCACCAGGGAAGCCCCTCACCAGTTCCTTCTGTTTTGAGTAGAGTCATGAGGGGTGGAATGGGCAGGTGAGTCTGAGTGGGCTGAGGGCAGGACTATGATGGCCACAGGTTCCCCCTTAGCTCAGTGTCCTCAAGGCATCTGATCATGCACGCCTGGTGGTAAATATTGGAGGTGCCATATTTACCTCCAATATTTACAAATTTTTCTTTATATATAAACTGCTGCATGGACACAGGGTGTACAACATAAAATATGTGTAGAAGTAGAAGCTGAAATAGGACATGATTTTGAAATCAAAGTAAATAAAAGTTCTAATATTTTCTGCATCCCAGTGGATGTCTTGGACACCCTGAGGCGTGAGCCATCCCGTGCTGATGTCCATATAGATGCGTATCAATCCTTTACCAAGAACACAAAACTAGAGCATCTGCACCTTTCACTGGCCTTTTTAAAAAAAAAAAAATTTTATTTATTTTATTTTTTAGCTGTGTTGGGTCTTCGTTGCTGCGCGCCAGCTTTCTCTAGTTGTGGCGAGCGGGGGCTACTCTTCATTGTGGTGCACAGGCTTCTTGTTGCGGTGGCTTCTCTTGTTGCAGAGCACAGGCTCTAGGTGCACGGGCTTCAGTAGTTGTGGCACATGGGCTCAGTTGCTCTGCGGCATGTGGGATCTTCCTGGACCAGGGATTGAACCCGTGTCCCCTGCATTGGCAGGTGGATTCTTAACCACTGCAGCACCAGGGAAGTCACTCACCGACCTTTTAAAATCTCATCAGATCTTCACAGAATCTCTGAGAGGGGCACTGGGCCCCTAGGGAAATGGACAAAAGAGGCTCAGAGAAATTAAAATGACTTCTCAAAGGTCATACAGCTTATAAGCAGTGGATCTCTTCCTCTCCTTTTTCCAACATGAATAACAAAACAGACATGAGTGCAGAGATGACATATGAATCATTAGAAGAACCATGAGACTTTACATTGGCTTTCCCCCAGGGCTGATTATGCAAAGTGCACACAGCAGGAACTAAATAAATGATGAGAGAACAAAACATAAAGGAAGGGTGTGCAGAAAGGGACAAGAGAAAGCAAAAAGGTGGAGAGGAGGAAAGAGGGTGTGAAAGAGAGAATGAGAAGAAGGGAAAAGGAGGGGAGGCTTGCATTTTAGGACCTAGTGACCAACAGCCTCAAGCTTCAGGCTTTGGAAAACTGTGTTCAAAAATTCAACTGCAGGTGTTATTAGGCATTTGTCATAAACGCTTGACTCTTAATAAAAGGCTCAATTAAAAATTTTTTATCTCTGGGTGGATACTGAACATTCAAACCCAAGTCTTAATTTATTGATGGGCAATAGTGCTGATGCCCAGGTGTTACACGTACTTGTAAGGGCACTGAGGTTCCTTGAGCAGTTTCTCCAGGATGGCGCCTCTTGAACAGCCACGCACAGGAGTCGAAAAGAGGCCTGACCTAGGTGTTGTCACATGGCTGTGTTTCTCAAGCTCAGTGTTCATTCAACCCCAAGCCTCACTGCAGAGCCCCACATTTAACTGCATGTTATTATCCTCAACATGTATTCCTCATTGAACAAAACCGCCCTCCTTCGGAAAATGTGTCCGCCTTCATTCTACTAATGAACCAGGCCTCCCAAATATTTCAGTAAATTAAAATAGGTGAAGCCTATAAATAGCTAGCGGGAAACATGGAGTGGAATATTACTGGCAACACGCTGCCTTGGGTAATTTATGCTAAATAGCTCCTCTGGTTTCTCTTTATCATCAGTATGAACCTAATTGGATTTTTTAAAAATTGAAGAAGAAGGTTTGAAAATCAATTCTAAAAGGACTTTAAAGACTGACATACTCGCTCCCATCCTGTTTACTGCAGAGAGAGCTGGTCCACCTGAACAATAAATTTTTAAGAGTGTTGATTTGCTACCATCCAAATCAGACTGTCAAGTGTGTGTAGGATGTGCCAGACCAATTAGCACTAGGCAGCTCCGGAAAAGCAGGAAAAATTCCAGGTCACGAAGAGCTATTAGTTCCTACTTGCCAACCACATTTTCGTGTTTCCAGGGCCAATGGAATAGGCTGGGTGCCTGATTTAATGCTGAACACTTGAATTCATACGGAACCCCGAGGGATTACGATGCCCTTATAGAAATTAATTGCAAATAATGTGCAATTACCAAATATATCACCTCTAAATGAGGCTTTCCTTTTTTGAGGGGAGGTGGAACACAAATGGCTTTGAGGCACAAAGCAGGCTTTAAATTGCTAGGGAAGTCTCTTGTGAAACCTCCCTCCTGCACTGGGGCCTCCCGCTACGCTGTGTCTGGTGAATCTATGAGGCAGGCAGTAGCAGATGGGAGAGTTACTCGAACACAGACTGGCCTGCTGGAAGCTTCAGGACCGTGCCAGAGGAGGCCAAGAACAACAAATTGGGCCATAATTCCATTCTGACAGAACAGAAGCAGACACCAAAAAAACTCAATTTATATGAAAAAGAGAAACAATTCCTAGTGGAACCCAAGTCTCAGGAAGAAATGGGCTTTTGGAGATTCACTGGGAGTTAGAACTCCTGCTTGGACTGCATAGAGCATTCACTCAGCTGCAGGGAACCTCATGTCACCTATAGTAAAGTGTGGGCCACACGCCTTGCTCAGATGTCATTTTCTGGGATCGCATTCCCTTTGGAAGGGGGAGCTACCATTTTGTTCTCTTCTGACCCAAGGTATCCTTTTCACATCTGTTGGGGAAAGGCTATATTTTTTATCCTAGGTATTCTGTTAGGAGTCCCTGAATTTCAACAGATGGAGGATAAACCACATTGAAAAAGGAGGCGTCACACTCCGCGAGCACCTGCCCGAATTGTGCAGGTCAGGTGAGAAGTGAGGTCGTTTTGAACGTGCAACACCCAGGTTTGGAAAGATAAGACCTGGCGCAGAAAAGGCTCTATTTTCAGGTGCTGGTGTGAGCCTGAGTGTGGAACTGCTGATGTTGATGAGTTTTGGGCAGTTTTTAGTTTGCAAGCCAAGCAGCAAGGTTAAGGGCGGCACATGAGGATTAGGGAACAGCGGGAGGCCTTCTTTAACAAGAGAAGAAAACGGGCATTTTGCATTCACTGCCACTTACCTCCTGCTCTCGTTGAAATATTACAACCCGACCCCCCTTGTCCCCTGTCGCTAGTAATTCTCCCGTGTGGTTGAATTCTACCGTAGAGATAATGTCAGCTGAAAAGAAGAAGACAAAGGCAATTGAAGTAACTGCACACTTATTTCGAAACGACAGATAATAGACGTACTTTTCTGTGCATTTAAGGGCTTAGGGCTTTGTCTCTGCAGTGGAATTTACAAGGATTTTATGTTCTGTATTTTAAGTGCCGCTAGAAGGGCACTTGGGAAACTAAATTTCCTAGATGCCCACACGGCACTGTGGTCTCCAGGAACAACTAGAGAGAACAAAAGGAAAAAAACACATTCAGACTCTTTTGTTTTGAGCAAGAGAAAATGAATTTCTTTACGACTCAGGGAAATGGCAGTTTTCTTTGATAATTCTACCAACCACAGGTTCTTTTCCCACCCATGGCCTGCTGCATTCTCCTTTTTTCCTACACCAAGAAACTTCCCCAAACGGGTTTCCACTGTGGAATCCAAATGAGGGCTGAAGACTGAGGAAGCAGGGCTGAGATGTCTGAAGCTCAGACACCGAAAATGAAGGGACAGAACACAGAGGAATCGTCGGGAAAATTCCAGGAGCTGGAAATTCAAGGAGGGACCCCACAAATGCTCCCTCTTTTCTGGTGAACCCAGCACACCCTTTTGGAAGAGCAGGGCCTTACTGCAACCCCAGGAAAAAAGGTGCTGAGAAAACCGGGTCACAAGGTGAGAGGGAAGAGGAAAATTTGTCCTCTGTATCTCTAAACAGAAAATACACAGGCGCCAGGAACTCAGATCACAGGTAATTGCTGAAGGAATGCCAGCCTGCCAAGTCTTTCTTCAACGCTGGTTACCCCCGGAGGAACACGGACAGGTAAATTATCTATGATTGGATTTATTAGGGCTATTTTTAGAAAAATGTCAGAGGTTAATTCCTCTGCAATTATTCCCCTGCAGGGCTCCAACAATTGCTACCAAGAGTGCAAATGAGTTAAAAAAAAAAAAAAAAAAAAGGAGGCAGGGGAATTATGTCTGTGGCCTTTGACAGAGGTGCATTCTGAAGATTATGTCCACATAAGGGAAGCAAAAGGAAAAGAGTAAGGTGGAAAACTAAGGCAATTACCCCTGAATAATTCAAATCTCAAATCTTACTTTAATATCATCATTTCAGGATTTTCTTTGTATGCCTGATTGATTCAGGTAAGTAGTGTAAAATTCTCCACTTTGCTTCTAACTGTCCTTTTCCATACATGAAAACGCTTCGAATGGTCATTCTTTGTGCAGAAGGAAAAAGAATAAGGCATAAACCACAGGCACTTTCAAGCCAGGCGCATTTAAAAGAATAATTCATGATTTCTGTGTTGGTGTCTTAGGTGACTGACCCCAGTGGTAGGAGATTCAAATCCTATAGGTCCACGAGGGAACGTGGAGTGTGAAACCAGGTGAAGCAGGAAGCTTGTGTTCCCTCTTAAAAAATAAATGGCTGCTCAGCTTCAGCCAACGGTGACCATGAAATACTACCTGTGTTGCCAGATATTCTGATTTTTTAAAAAAAATTAGCTGGAAATCCAGAGTTTTACATAAAGTCACTTAAGTTTTATATATTGGCAACCAATTATTTTTTTCAGTGCCATGACATTAAAGAAATATAATCTTGTCTATCGGCTGAAAATGGTTTGTGGGTCACCAGCTTCTGACTTCTGGTCTCTAGAGTCTTCCTTCAGAAAGGCCACCCCGTTCCTTACTGACAATCTCAACTGGACATTCCATCCAGTCACTCAAGAAGACCCCTCTAAATAAACACTACCTGAAGGAAACACAAAATAAGCTGCATGGTTACTCAGTTCCTGATGTAAGTTTAGAAGGCCCGTTTCTAGAACAAGTGCCCAAGAGGCAGCAGGCAAACCCAGCAAGGCTGGGAAGCCAGCCACCTCGAGGGAATTATCGGCCACTTTCCTTTGTTAGCGTTTGCGTGTCTTAGCAAAGCACTCTTGTGTACAGAGGAGACAAGAAGGCTGTTTAATGTTTGCAGTCGCCTCAGAATGCCCTGGTTGAAAAGCACTCGAGTGCTAGGATACACTTCTAACAACAGTTCCTGCTTCTGGCTTTTCAATGAGTGGCTAGCGATGGGGTTACTCACGAAGCTTTCTGGCTTTGGGGAGAACCTAAAGCAGGCCTGGCTGTTTCTTTTCATCTCCAGGCTTCTGTCAGGTGGTAAAGAATGAGTCAAAGACTCCCCGGAGAGAAAGAGGAGCCAGGAGCAAGGAGAGGATGATGGGGAGACCGGGGCTGGGGGTTGACAGTGCCATGCTCATGTCTTTAGAGCTAAGATTCGGCTTAAGGACAGTCCAAGCCCTTCCTCTCTGCAGCAGCGTGAACACAGATGCTGGAGTTCTAGGTGGATTGCAGGGCCAGTGTATTGACAACTAAGAGATGGGCCTTCCCTTTTGGTGACGCTGAGTATCGGAAGGAAGAGGTAAGTAGCTCTTTCCAAGGTCAGCCTCTGGCTCAGTTTCCAAGAAAATGTCACTCTGAGGGAAACAAAATTCAGTCTCCCAGGGATAAAACTCGTATTGTCTTTTTGTCTGGACTCTGTGAAAATGTCTTCCCTCTCTCTTTAAGATGCACACAGGTCAAATCAAGGCAGGATTCAAGCTCAAGTCTAAGCCACATGATCCAAGGCCATGTTATTAGAACTCTGCACTATGGGATGTCAGGCATGGTCCCAGCTATAAAAATACCTCCTCTGTTTTCCTAGTGTTATCGCTGTTTGTGCTATGTCTTCCTCGAGAACCTTGTCAGAGAAAGGTTGATTGGCATGGCAGGATTCTGAAATTCCTTAGTCTTTTGCCAAGTCCTTACCTTCATTTTAACCCTGCCAGGCAGTTGGTCTATATGTTAGGTTGTTTATATCTGGCTATTGTCTGCCTCCCTTCAGAACACATGCCATTGCAGCTCAAGTTAATACCTGTTTTGAACTTTCATGTTTCCTGACTCATTTATCATGGCTAAGCCAGTGGGTGTAACCGGAGTATTTTACTGCCCTATCCGTCTTTGCATATCTTCATCTATGACTGTTTAATAATTGATGCAAAACTCATGAATCACCCCACATTCTAATTTCAAGATACGGAAACTTCTGATACAATACGCTTGTGCTTGCAACATGCTCTTGGTAGAGCAATTTCAATTAGAAAACACACACTGTTTGAGACAACATGACTTTTGTGGAGTATAGAAAGAGGTTATGGAGATAATAATAAACTAGCAGACTCAGAGACGATAACGTCATCTGAAATCATGGTCAACAGAAATCAATTCATCAAGTTCAACTGAAGTTCAATTCGAGGTCGTTTGCCTTTAAATGATACGTGTATATACCAACTCATTTTCTTAAATGCCCAGCCGAATCATCCTATTGTGCAAAAGAAACTATAAACTTGAGCATTTTCTCTCTGTTCTGTAAAGACGTGAATGAAGTGCACATTTTGGACTACAAACAAAAAGCAGAAGCCAAAAACAGTGATAGAGGTCAAATGTAGTTAACACGATTTTTTAAGGAAACCCTGGGAGGTATGACGTTTGCCCTGCTCCACATCTATTTGTGATTTAATTTCCACAAGATGGTGGCCTGGTAACCCCATTTCTAGTTCAATAGGCACTGCTAAGATCGAGTTTTTCATTTTTAAAATCAGTCTCAGCATCCTTCAAAGGTTCCAGACTGGTTAAGTTCACACATAAAGTTCCCATTTACTTGAATAATAGAAACTGATGTGGCATTTATACGCATGTGATTGTGAGGCTAAAGAAAAGGAAGGACCCCCTTGTTCGTGCCCGAGTCTCCCCCAGTATACCATGCTAGGCTGGAGTCTGTGCAAGGAAGGGCCCCCTTGTTCATGCCTGCGTCTCCCCCAGTATACCATGCTAGGCTGGAGTCTGTGCAAGGAAGGGCCCCTTGTTCATGCCCGAGTCTCCCCCAGTACACCATGCTAGGCTGGAGTTTGTGCAATGCCTGTGCCCTGGGCTGAGAACTACTATTGGGTGATGTTTCAATAAAACGATGGTTCAGTGTAGACTTAGAACCTAAACCCAAATCCTCTGATGGGACAAGATCTCACTGACCAGGTCACTAGCACTGGCCTCTCAGCATCAATCATAGGGATTGAAACAAGAGGGTAATGCAATTTAGCCTTCAGAGCCCATTAAATGTTTGATCTTTCATGTTGGAAACATTTGGGAGATAATACTATAAAGTCATATACCGTACTTGTATCAGCTGACTAGCTCTGCACAAGCGATAATTCGCTTTCTTCCTGATGAGGAGGTCAGTTCTAGCAGAATCTGCTGTTTCCTTAGCAAGAATGGGAAATAGGTTTCCTAGTGGATGACAATGGTGAAATGATGGCAGCTGCCAGAAAGTTTGTGTTGAGAAGGATTTGGGAGGTCACTTCCAGGCCGAAGTGCTGTGATTAACTGGCAGTGGCTCCTGCAGTGCAGGGAGGTGACGTGTGAAGCCTTTGTCACTGCTGCATAGGGGCTTCCAGCTAGATTGGCCATGACTTTGTGGATCATTAAACAAACGGGATTCTTAGGCTCCCCGGTGGGCATTAAAACTTCTCCTTCCATCTACATAACACTGTGGACTCCTCCTTGGGTTCCGGCTCACAGTCCAAAGTCAGCATCCATTTTCTCGGATAAGGTTTTCTCTGGTACATTTTGATGACTGAGATAGTGTGCTGGAGTATATTTTCCACCAAAATGGTGAGGGGAAAGGAAATCTGGTTTTGGCCAAACAAGATATACCCAAGTACTGCTACTGGGATCGGGCCAAAATGGTCATGTTGAAAAGATATTAATATGTTGTAAAATTAAAAAAAAAGAATTAGGTAATAAAATAGTATGTGTCAGATGATCTCAATTTTGTTAAAGTATTTCCTTTTTAAAATATGTTTTTTTAACCTTGTAAAGTAATATATACTTATTAACAGTTCCATTAATACCAAGATAATGATTAGGATATAAAATAAAATATCCCCCACAGATAATAATTAACTCCTATAAATACATATACACAAATAATCATAGGAAAAAGTCCATCAGGGAGAGTGCAAAATAATATTGTTTTGGAGTAGGACATGGATGATTAAATTTATTTTTTATAGTCTTCTAATATTTCAGTATTTTCTAACTTTTTTAACCTTGACCAGAAATATTTGAACCGTTTTTAACTTGTAAGCAATTTTAATTGACTTTCAAATTGAATACAAATTTTAACATTTACCTCAGTGACTTGTTAGACTTTTTAAATATTTATTTTTAAATTCCTATATAGTAAAATTCAATTTTTGTGGCATACAGTTTTATGGATTTGGATAAATGTATGTAGATGTGTATCCACTACCACCATCATGAGATTGAACAGTTTAATCACCTCCCCCCCACCCCCGTATTGCCCCTCTGTAGTGAACAATTTTTCAAAAAGGAATAAAACTATGGGAATAAGACCAGCTGACAGGTATACAAGAGCTTCCAAAGGAAGCTGTGCAAATACAGAGGCTTAATACTACTGATCTCTATACATACGGCTCAATTCAATTTGTAGCCAATGATCATTTTCTCACTAGTCAGAATTAAGATTTTAGTTTTTAATCTGTTTCGATATTACCACTATTTATAATTCTGTTTTTAGAGTGTCTGGAGGCTCAATTCATCAATATATCTTTGTTAACCTGTATCACAAACTAGGTTGATGCATGAGGTTTTCCGCCCTTTGATTCAAAGATCCCTTTGCCTTTAATTGGGATGATGTCTGAGTCCCTGGTTCAGTAGCATTAAATTCTTAACTTGATACTACTTCTCACATTCCTACAGCTTGGTCCTAGTGACTGAAGTACTAAATACAAAGTGCTGAGAAGTGATAACAAGTGTATCTAATCTTGATTACCAATTTTTGTCTACTGCCTATTGAGAAAGACTATGTGAGGTCATAGCTGGGCTTGGGGGGAGGGTATTGTGATCAATTAGTCATGTCTGTCATGGGTATGGAAAGAGGCTGCACACATGTCACACGCTGGCTATACGGACCTGTGTGTAATATACACATTCTGTTGGATCCAGAGTTGATTCCTTTGTCATCTGACTGGTGTCTGGTATTTAGCTACTGAATCTTTTTCCTTTCATTTGAATATAATTAATTCTGTGCACACTGGTTTAAACTTCAGCCTGGTGCTGGTAATCCTCTTATATGAAAGAATACAGGTAGAAGGGTCCAACAGCCCCAGTTCCCAATATTTTATCACAACTGCTGCTTCCTATTTAACCACAAGCCAAGTGCTGGAAAATGGGTACAGTTTAAATGTCAGCCTGCCCTTGTAGACCAAGCTCATTAAGGGCAGTAAAGAGCTATGGCTGGTACTCTTGGTTGGCTACTCCTCCCCAGTGCCTTTCTTCCTTGCCTGCCTCCCATTATACAGGCTGAAAAATCCAGATACTTGCTTCGTAGCCTTCCCTGTGGCTAGGGATGGCCATGTGACCCAAATTTAGCCAATGAGGCATATAGGAATGTCTGCTGGGGAGCAGGGAGGCAGAGATTCTGGGAAAGACTTTTCTTCCCTGAATAAAAGAAAGGAAGCAAGTGATGGGAAGCCTTCTGGCTGCACTGACATACTCCTTGTATAATACTACCCTTGTATGTGGTTATATGTGACCATATGTGGAGCTGTGGCAGCCATCATGTGACCATGAGGTGACAAGTCTAAGGGCAAGCCAAGAGGCTGAGTATGACAGGTGGAAGAAAGGGACAATGTCCTTGGTGACATCACTGAACTGCAAAAACCTGCCTGAGGGACAGACTATGTCTGGACTTGTTAAACAAAAGATACCCAGTGGTTTAAGCCACTGCTAGATAGATTTTCTGTTATTTGCATCTGAACTCATACTAACAGACATGTCTTTCCATCTTTTTTTTCCTCATAGCATTTTGCACAGGGCCAGATTATTAATGCACAGTGAATTGGAAAAAAATGATCTTTTGTCCTGCAACCTCCATGCATAAACTCTCACACTCACATTTTCATTTCACTCTATCACACAACCAATTTTCCTTTGTACTTGCTTAGCATTGAGGTGTTTGTTTCCCCCTCTTCCCCTGTGTGGCAATGGTGCACTAATTTTTGACCATTCAAATATGAAAGCAGCTTACTGGGATAGGATGCCCCACCCCCTACAATTTATCATGGTGTCCATCATACAATTATGACTTCAAAGGGACTTAGCCATGCCCTCCTGAGGAGCCAAGTTTCTCCCTGCTAATGTGCAGTAAGCCCACCATGCTTGCTGAGCTGTGAAAATCCAGGTGGTAGGAAGCAGGTGAGTAATGAATGCCATGCTGTTCCCATTCAAATGCACACAGCTTCCCCGCACTGACCAAATCCCCAGCACTAACCAGGTTCAAGACAACCCAGGACATGGGGGTTGATGGAGTTTGCCTTTCATTCATAAGTTCCTGCAACATAAAAGCTGAGAAGAGAGAATTTTCTTGTAGTGGAACAAAACTTGCCTAAAAGGCAAAGGAATTTTAAAAATTATAAGTCCTCTAAGTACAGAAAAAGCCAGTGGGAAATTGGTAGCAGTCCAGACTTGCCTTCAAGCCTGTGTGGTTTACAGTGGAATCTGCTGTCAAGGTGTCTACCATCTGTCACCCACTCTTTCAGAGAGCAGAGGAGTCATTAACTGCTCAGGCGATACAAACTCTGTCAGTCATTCAGATCTATTATCCACACAACATGGGACCATCTAGCACTGACCTCAAAGTCAGTGGGACCCAGGGTCTAAGATAAAAAAAGCTCAGTCACATCTGCGGGGGAACAGGAGCTCTTGGGCAAGATTTGGAGTCTCTTGGCATGTCTTTGGTGAAAAATTCTGCTCTGCCAGATGCTCTGAACTCAGAAAGACAGGGCATCTGCCTTGTGGGAGTTAAAGATCCTCATATTTGCCTTCCATGACTTCTCCCCAAATGCAGACAGCTCTCTTTGTGATGTAGCCTCATCGCTTCCCATACTTCTCCTCCACTGTAGTTATCACCACTTACCCGTGGCACTTACCACAGTGCAAACGGAACCATTTTAAATACATTTCGCAGCCTCTAAAATGTAAACTCCACAAGGAACTTGTTCATCATTGAACCCCCAGTGCCTAGCTTCGTGTCTTAATATATAATAGATGCTTCTTAACGTTTCTTTAATTGATCACAGAATAAGAGCCAAAAAGAGCCAATGCCAAAGTGGACTAACACCTAGAGCATGAATAACCCCAAAGTATCAATGAACAAAATATTTATGCTGGATGAATGTAAGAAACATGTGTTAAGGGGTGTGAGGCAAGGGGAAGCTCTTATTTGGAACAGTGAGTATTTTATGACTTTAGAACCAGAGGGATTGATCAGTAAATAACAGCTTTTATCCTAAAAAGCCTTTGTAGCATTGGCAGGTCCCTATGAATCACCGGAAGAGAAGAGAGCAGGGGGGGTTGATGAAGAGAGGGTACTGGGGTAGGGTGCTACTTGGGAGAGACACACAAGACAACCCAAAGTGGATTTTGAGTAATTAGGTCTGAGATGCAAGGAATCTATCTAATGGACATCTGTTATGTTCACATCAGTGGGCTGGGTGCCAGGGATACGCTAATAAACAAAACATACCTGGTATTTGCCTTCAAGGAGCTTTCAACCTAGAGGACTGGGAGGCAGTGGTAGACTGGGATACAGAAAACTAATGTTGGAGAAAAGGTTGTTAAAAGACCCTACAATGAAGTCTTTGAGCCACAGAATAAGAATCCTAGTTTTGACCCAGAGGGCAATAGAAGGTTACTATTGGAACTTAAGATAACTCACATCTCATCCACAGCCCTGCATTCAAAAGAACCTCTTGTATTTTTCCAAAGGACAAAATGAACACTAAATGCAATATGTCCCTTTGCTAAGTTCTAGGTGGCCCTAAAGAAAAGAATAAAGAATGTATTCAGAGTTTTCCTCCTCAAACATGAGGTTTCTATGTCAAACAAAATAAAGATACTGCTAACAGTCCATAAGGTATTACGCTATGCTGGTTTTTCAATGGTCTTAGCAAAGAAAATGGAAAGTATTAGAACCAAATGTGCTATTTATAATTCTATGAATCAGTATTTGCCTCTCCATCTCTCTTTCCTCTCTGTTTCTCTTCCCTGCCCTTGCTCCCTGCCTTCCTCCCTCTCTCGCTGGCTGGGAGTTGTGGTGGTCTGAAGATTAGAATAAAACATTACTCTCTTTTTGATAATGGCCCTATTTTAAGGCACCGAATACGGCACTTTACACATAGTAGGTAAACAGTAAGAGACTGTATAAACGTGTTGATTTTTATTATCAGCATGACCCAATCTTGAATAAATATTCATCAGGAAAGGCATTATAGAACATCCTTACTGCTTTTTTCTATCCACTGAAGACTGGTTATTTAGAAAATCCCTTATATTCGATTTCATGTTCATGTAGCAGTTTAGATACCAATGAATAACGCAAAATGTAGAAAAATCAGGTAAGACTAAACGTTGACAGAATCATTCATCATTCTATTTACTCACTCAGTAAATATTCACTGAGCACACCTACTATGTGTCAAACACTATTCCAGATGTTAGATATACATCAATGAATCAAACAGATAAAACACATGTCCTTATGGAACTGACGGTCCACGTGTTGAGAAATCAATAATCAAGGAACATAACAAATTATATCATATGGGGTGCTGCAGGTGAGAGGGAGGTGTAGATTTTAAATAGGGTGGTTCTGAGAGGCCTCACTGAGCAGACCTGAAGGAGGAGAGGGAGATCACCATGTAGGTACCTTAGGAAATGCACTCTACACAGAGGCAAGAGATGGTGAGAAGACCCCAAGAGAGGAACGTGCATGTACCAGGGGACCAGTGTGGCTGGAGCAGGGCCAAGAGGGAAAACGAGGTAACAGACACCAGAGGTTCAGGTGAGATAGAGTCTTGCAGACCACAGCAAGCACTTGGCTTTCGCTGGAAGTGAGAAGGGCACAACAATGTGAAGGTACTTAATACCACTGAACTGTAAACTTAAAACTATGGTTGACTCTTGAACCACATGGGTTTGAACTTCACAGGTCCCCTTATATATGGATCTTTTTCAGGAGTAAATACTACAGGATTGCACAGTCCACAGTTGGCTGAGTCCACAGATGCGGAGGGACCCCAGATACAGAGGGCTGACTATAAATTATACCTGGATTTTCGACTGCACAGAGGGTCAGTGCCCCTAATCCCTGTGCTGTTCAAGTAGTTAACTGTAGTTAAAATGGTAAGTTCTGTGTTATGTACATTTTAACACGATTAAAAAAAAAGTGAGGAAAAAAAATGAAATGGAAGGCTGTTGGGGGGTACAGAATAGAGAAGCGATGTAGTCTGACATTTTACAAATACCAGTCTGGCTGTAGTGCTGAGAATAGACTGCAGAGGGCTGAGGTGGGTACTGAGAAGGGTACTGAGATCATCCAGGTGACATGATGGTGGCTCAGACCAAGGTGCTGGCAGTGAACGTGGAGAGGAGGGGTCACATTGTGGATTCATACTGAGAGTTGACCTGCCAGGGTTTGCTGATGGATGGGTTACTGGGTATGAAGGAAAGGAATCAAGGATGATTCCAAGGTTTCTGCCCTCAGCAGCTGGCAGGATGGATTGCCACCACTGAGATCAGAAGCTCGTGGGTGAAGCAGGCATTTGGGGGGAAGATCAGATATTCAGTTTCATGCATGTGAAGTATGAGAGTAAAGATATTGAATAGATGATTGGAAATAAGGGTTTAGAGTTCAGGACAGGGGTCTGAGTCGGTGATTTAAATTTGGGAGTTATTAGCATTTCAGATGTTGTTTCAAGCCATGAGATTGGATGAGATCTGCAGAAGTGAAAGTATTAAAAGAAGCGAGGAGGACCAAGAGGTGAACGTTGGGGCACTCCAACAGCTAAAAAATTGGGAGAAGGGGAAGAATCAGGAAAAGAGATAAAGAGGGAGCAGCCAGTGAGATAGGAGGAAAATTTAGCATCCTGGAAGCCAAGTGAATTACGGAGGAGTGTCAATCACGTCAAACATGGCTGATGGGCAAAGTAAAAAGGCTTTGGCTGCCCTTTGGGTTTAAATCCTGGAGGTCACTTTTGACCTTGACAAGTACAGTTTCTGTGGTATAGTAGGGGTGGAACAACTGGAGTGAATTTCAGAGCGAACGGGAGGAGAGGAATGATAGACAGTGACTGCGGACAACTCTTTGAAGGAGTTTTGCTGCAAAAGGCAGTAAAGAAATCATGTGGAAGATGTAAGGGAAGTCGGATCAAGAAAGTGTTCTTGTCACATCACAGAAACAACAGCATGCGTATAAGCCAGTGAGAAGGTTTCAACAGCCAGGGGAAAATGAATGGTGAAGAGATGAAGAGGGTGGAACTGCTGAACGAATAAATAAATGAATGTATGAAGCAAGAAACCAGTAACCAGGACTGGCCCACTGCCAACAGCTGAAATAAAACCTGTACAGGTTCAATTCATACCTATAGCCAAAACACGGACAGGAAGAAAAATGCTACTAAAACTCTATCTTCATATAAGGTTTGACAGGATTCTCAAAACATTTAGTATTGTAAGAGTTTCTCCCGTAAGTCAACATCTCAGAGATCCATGTGATCACTGGGAAAGAAAAACAACTTCTTGGTTTTCTTTTTGGTTCTTCCTCCCTTCCCTCTTCTCCTTCCAATCTCTACTCTTTCCCTCTTTTTCCTTCCCTTCCTCTCCTTCTTTCCATCATTCCCTCCTTCCTCTCCTTTTCTTTTTCTTTTGAAAAGAATAAAGCAGAGAAAGAAAGGACTCTATTCCTTCTGATACACAACTCAAGGTCCATTAGCTCCTATTTGCCTACCAGGCAGAAGGCTGCTCACCTGTCTTCTCTTTAAAATGATGAGTCTACTACAAGGCCACTTCCGCATGGGTAGGTAGCCTGACCTCCTTCTGGCCTTTCTTGGGTAACTTTATCCATTACTCCTAATATCTTATAGAAAGAAACAAGTCTGTCAGAAGGGGAAGAAAAAACACCCACACTCTCATCCTGCCCTGTGGAAGATTTATAGACACTCTGTAAATGGCCAGGCCCAGGTGATGGTGCCAGGAACTTTCTCAGTGATTTGTAGATCCACCTTCCAGGAAGTCAGTCCTTAATGGAAAACTCTTCTCGCTGCACATTCCTTTATGACAGTGACTATAGGGAGTGGAATGCAACGGTCATGCAGAAGACCCACTGCAATTAACTAGCTATGGACCTGGCCTCAAGATATTTCAGTCTCAGAAAAATATCAATCAGTATTGCACAGTTTAGGAAAGCACAATTTTTCTTTGAAACTACCATTTATTGAGTTGGCCAACTGCACACCAGGCACAGCACAAGATCCTTAACATATATTCTCTTCCTAATCACCATTATCATCCTCATTATTTAAACAGCTACTTTGGCTAGGATTTGTGTTTTGTGTTTCCTACTACATTTAATTATCACTTAATTGCTATTTGTCACTCAAAAGCCATGATTTTGGTATCTTCCTCCGTTTTTCAGATGGGGAAACGGTATCTCAGAGTAGTTAAATAACTTTCCTAAATTTGGAAGGCCAATGGTGAGTGGAGCTGGGATTGGAACCCAACTCTAGTTTCAAGTTCTTAACCTGCCTCTTGGGTCCTTCTTCTTCTTTCTCTGCCTTCTGTTATTTTTTTGTCCCAGTTCCCGTTTGTCTATCAGTCCTTTCTTCCCCCGATCCTTTCTTAATCTTTCACATATAGTCATAGGCTTTATTTTTTAGCATGGAGAGTAGCTCTTCTGGCATCAACATAACTTCTCCATTGCATCATTTGTACTCCTTGCCACAACCTGACACTTCAGCAAAGTTTAACTCTGCAGGCTCCCTAGGCAACTATGGTCTTTACTGACCAAATTGTCATGCCATTTCATTTTCTTGAGACATTCTTTCCATCACTTGTGCCTGCAGACATCTCACTCTCCTACACAGTATGCGTCTTGAGGGCTGGATCTTATTCACTATTTTAGTATGGAGGCCTTGCTCATGGACTGGCACTTACAAGTTTTGTACAAAATTCCTGTTGAGTGCCTCAAGGTACAGTGAATATATGAATCCTTCAAAGCCAGTTCAAATGCCACCTACCCCCTGAAGGTTTCTGTGAGCTCCCCGGATTGGGAAAACACCCCTTCCTCCTCACATCCCCTGCAACTCTTTGTACTTCTCACATGCTACCTATGATATTTTCACTTATGTGTATACTTGCTCTATTTTCCTTACTGAAGTGCTTTCATTAAGGGCAGGATTCCTGTTGTACTCATCTTTGACTCTACCAATAAATTCCTCTTAGAACTTACTCTTTTTTCCCTCCCTACCAACACCAAGTTGAAAATTATTCTGTTTAGAAACCAAGGGAGGAGAGCTTCCGTTTAAAACTTTACTAACCTAGTTAGCATCTTCTTATGGGATAGGATTCATTTTATGTAGCATTATGGTACAAATGTGATAGACTGCTTGAACATATTGTGTGTGTGTGTGTGTGTGTGTGTGTGTGTGTGTGTGTTATCTCCTTAACTAGATTATAAGTTCCCTGAAGACACAATTATATTTATTTCCTTAATAGAGAGCATCTTTATCAGTATCAAAGATCTCATTCTGTGCATAGCAAACATGACATAAATGGTCCATACTTGGAGATTTAGGATTCTCATGGGGACCACTGATTGCTGGCCCATGTAATGCATAGGACAGTTCTCCCCTAAACTTAAAAGTTACACAATGTTCCATTTTTGTCTACAGTTTATAATTATTTTTTAATGGTTCATTACTATAGGCACATAGCCTGAGACATCTCTAAAATAAAACCAGTACTTGAGAAGTCAAGTACCAAGGCCATTTTCTGAAGCACTCCCTCCAAGCATAGCAGATGGGAGAGGAATGGAAATAGCATCATATTTCCACGTCTCTATGTATTCTACTTTTGGGGACATTTCAAGTACTGATTCCATCCACCGAAGTTATTGCCTTTGGAGGGTATGGAAAAGCTTAGGGCATGAAAAAGCCAATAACTATTAACTGCAGTAGCAAAGTTCCTTTCCAACACACATATCAGGTTCTCAGCCTTGCTAATTTCCTCCAAAGTCCACAGGAAGATATTAAATGGCAATACTTTACCAGGCAATAGAAGGAGTAAAACCATCAAACACTAAAGGTGCAGACTCAACACTGGCCACAATCTCAAATATACTTCCTGTTTCTGAGGTGGGTAGACCTAGAGTCTGTCATACAGAGAGAAGTAAGCCAGAAAGAGAAAAACAAATACCATATACTAACTGATATATATGGAATCTAAAAAATGGTACTGATGAACCTAGTGACAGGTCAAGAATAAAGATGCAGATGTAGAGAACGGACTTGAGGACACGGGGTTGGGGGGCGGGCAAAGGGGAAGCTGGGACGAAGTGAGAGAGTAGCACTGACATATGTACACTACCAACTGTAAAATAGATAGCTCGTGGGAAGTTGCTGCATAACACAGGGAGATAAAGTCAATGATGGGTGATAACTTAGAGGGCCAGGACAGGGAGGGTGGGAAGGAGTCGCAGGAGGGAGGAGATATGGGGATATACGTATAAATACAGTGGATTCACTTTGGTGTACTTCAAACACTGGCACAACAGTGTAAAGCAAGTATATTCCAATAAACAGCTTTAAAAAAAAAAAGGAAAGGAAAAAAAAAAGAAATTAAATCAACAGTAAAACATACCAGCAACCATTTTGAGGAAGCCCTGGGATAATATACCTTTTGCTAATTTATCACTAAGGAAATGTTGTGAACAGGCCTTTTCCTACCTCTCACACCTCACCTTCAATCATCTCCCTAACCTCCCAGCCTCACTACACTCTAGCCCCACCAGTAGCTTTCAGGATCTCATACCTGCCATGCTTTTCCCACGTTGGGGTCTGTAAACATGCTGTTCTCTTTTTTTTCCCCTAAACTACTACCCCTCCCTGCTTTTCCTTGCCTAACAGCTATTTATTTTTTAAATTTCAGCTTAAATAGCACTTCCAGAGAGAGCCCTTTTCTGACAGCCTACATTCATTCTACAGCCTCAAGTCATTCTCCATTGCCCTTTCCAGGACCCTATTCTTTCCCTTTAAAGCATCTGTCAGAATTCACCGTTGCATATTTTGGTGCTTATTGTTAATATCTGTCTCCTCTGTAAGACTATAAAATTCACCAGGGCACGGATCATAGCCAGTTTTTTCACTTTGCTATTCCTGGCCCACAGTCTAATGTTTGACACAAAGTGGACACACAATGTTCAACGAAAAGTATAGTTTTCTAGAATACTTGTTAACAGTTATTGTCAGATTACTTGGGTTCATATCCTTTTTCTGATGTTGTTCCCTCTCTCTCTCTCTCACCCCCCCCCCCCCCACACACACTTTTGGTTACACACACAGTTGAACTGGGTGTAGCAGGCCTATATGATTACAAAAATTTAAAAGAAAGTTAAATCTGCCTCAGTCTTCTTAAAATCTATGTTTGCCTTATCCTCCTCATTCCCCTTAGCTGATCATATACATGAAAACACATGCACTGTAAAATGTATACACACCCTTCTCATTCTTAAATTCGAGCCCTTGTCTAAACCAGTCTCCACCCTTTCCATTTTCAGGAGGAAAGGCAATAGAACACCAGAGACTGGGTGGGAAGATTTTTATATGCCAAGGAGTCTGAGCCAGTGAACGATTTCAGTCAAACACACAGTTTGAACTGGATTGCCTGGTCGCTGAGAAGGGATTTCTGGATTAGACAGTTCATTAGTGGCTAAGCCAGCTTCTAGGGCCTTTGCTCTGCACGCCTGGAGTTAGCAAAGCGACACAGTGAAGGCAGTTTGAGTGACAGGTGCCAGTGAGTCACCTAAATAGCAGCTGAAATAGCAGCTATTCAGAGGCACCAACCACGTCCTTAGGCTCAGGATCCCCAAAGTGTGTGCAGCTGAAAATGAGGCTTGGTGTCAACTGAAAACTCTTTGCTAGGTACCTTCTATACACCTAATCTAGGGCACTGTTTTGAGAAGTAATTCTAGAATGTGGTCAATAGCAGTTTCTCAATGCCAGTTTAAATTCTAGCTTCACTACTTACTAGCTGACTAATCTTGGGTATATTTCTCAACCTCTCTCTCCCCATCACCTAATCTGTAAAATGGGAATGATATTATACTGAGGATTAAATGAGTAAATTTATACAAAGCACTTACACTGCTGTCTAACACATAAAGTGCTAAATAAGTGCTAGAATAATACTTTACCTAAAAGTAATACAGTGAATGCTATTGGTCGGCCTGTAAATTGGTACAGCCACTGTGGAGAACAGTAATAAGGTTCCTTAAAAAACTAAAAATAGAGCTACCATATGATCCTGGAAGCCCACTCCTGGGCATATATCTGGAGAAAACCATGTTCTGAAAGGATACATGCACCCCAATGTTCATTGCAGCACTGTTTACAATAGCCAAGATGTGAAAGCAACCTAAATGTCCATTGACAGATGAATGGATAAAGAAGATGTGGCACATATATACAATGGAATATTACTCGGCAATAAAAAAGAATGAAATAATGCCATTTGTAGCAACATGGGTGGACCTAGAGATTATCATACTAAGTGAAGTAAGAAAAAGAAAGGACAACTGTCACATGAAATCGTTTTTATGCAGAATCTAAATTTAAAAAATGATACAAATGAACTTATTTACAAAACAGAAACAGAATCACACTTAGACAATGAATTTATAGTTATTGGGGGGAAGGGCAGGATGGATTGGGAGTTTGAGATTGACATTACACCCTGCTGTATTTAAAATAGATAACCAACAAGGACATACAATATAGCACAGGGAACTCTGCTCAGTATTGTGTAGTAACGTAAATGGGAAAAGAATTTGAAACAGAACAGATATATGTATATGTATAACTGAATCACTTTGCTGTACACCTGAAACTAACACAACATTGTTAATCAACTATACTTCAAAATATATATATATATATGAAGGTAATACAGTGAATAGTTAACAACCTCGCTTTAAATGTCAGAGAGATACCTAATTCATGCCATTTATAACTTTAGACAAGTGGTTTGAATTCCCTGAATCTCAGATACCTTATCTTTAAAATAGGAATAGGGACCTCCCTGGTGGTCCAGTGGTTAAGACTCCACCCTTCCAATGCACAGGGTGTGGGTTCGATTCCTGGTTGCGGAACCAGATCCCACATGCTGCATGGTACGGCCAAAAGAAACAAACAAAACCAAAACAAATAAAATAAAAATAATATTAGTCCCACTGTGGAGGTGAGTTACGAGGACTGAATGAGATAGGGAAGGTACGGAGCTTATTAGCATGACGCCTAGCACAATGTAGACATTCAATAAGTATGATAATTTGTTGTTATTTCTCCACATGGATCTCTCCTTTGGATCCCAGAGACGGCAGAGCAAGGCTCCACAACCCCACATCACAGGACAGACAGCCCAGACGACGCCAGTCACGCTGGATGTGTCAGCACCAGCAGAGCTGCTTTATTCGGCTCTGCAAGGTGAACCCACACAGTTTTCCAGTTTTTTGAGTGAGCTGTCAACATTTAAAACTTGTAAATTGCATATTTTAAAAAGTCCAGATTTTCCGTTTCTTTAGGAAAATAAAAAGATCCGTACCATTAGGCTGGTATCCTCACACTCCTGGCTTGACTGGAAAGTGGCTGCCCCTTTAGAAGGGCACGAGGTCCTGAATCTGCCTCATCTCCCACCACCCCCTAGCGTACTGCTAACCTGGAGGCCAAACGTCAGCTCCCACTTACCCTCCCGAGATATTCCTCTGCCTCTCTGCGTTCACTTCTGACGTTACGTGGCCTCTGTAGGCATGTGATTGGCAGCTGCTGGCCTTGCCTGTTCGCTGGTATCCTCTGGAATCAGATACCTCTACAAGACTGAACCTAAGGCAGCAACCTCTCTACCTACACAGCCTCAGGCCATTTGTCTGCACTGGCGAACATAAGTGAGTCAATTCCACAGCAAAAAAGGCTGGCCTCTCCACTGAGCTGAGCACACCCTTGAAGAGAGGCCTCCCACCCAAAATCTGACCCCATAAACTCACAATTTACTCACTCTGAATCCATTTCAACTGAGGGTAGAGGATACGGGACAAAAGATAGGGGTACCATACAACAATGCTTTAGAGTCTAGTTCTCTAAGCTATATCCTATGGGTTATCAGTCCTGTAAGTTCTGCTCCTAGGGTAAAAAAAAAAATCAAACACTTTTTGGGCACCAGCTCAGACATTATCTGCCATCTTGGGGACTCATCTGGGCAAATTAAAGACTCAGAAATCCTGTAAGAAAGAAGTTCATCCACCATTTATTCACTTAACAGATATTTATGCAGCGTTTCGTAGGTGTCAGGCACCATTCTAGGTGTTGAGGACTCAGTACTGAAAAACAAGAAGCCTGAATTCCGGTAACTTATTCTTGTGTGGAGTAAAGGAAGATGCTTTACTCTGTTTCCAAATTTATCTGACTACATTATACTTTTGGGAAATACTGCCTTAGCATTACACATAGCCCCTTGCAGAATCTATCTCCAGAGACCCCTCATGATCAGTGAATGGTGGAGATTTTCACCTGTATTAATGCATTACTAAATAAGACCACTCCAGAACCCTCCTAAGACAGAGAAATACACAAGTTATCTCTTGAAAATTCAATGACCCTGCTAGGGCAGCCTTATTTGGGAAGAACCACAGCCTCACCTGAGACCTCAGATTTGGCCAAGGATTTTTTGAGACTATCACACGAAGGGTTAACTTGACTATCACTTCCAAAGTGGAGTGTTTTTCTCTGCATCTAATATGACCCAGTTGGAAATGTATTTGTTTTTCACTGTTTAATCTTCTGCATCACCCACTGTTGATTAGATTTAATTAATTTATGTTTCTAATGAATTTAGAAACTCACAGTGCTGTAGCAGGAAAATTCTCAGACAGCATCTGGTCACCAAATGGATTGATTACCTTGTCTGCAAAAGTCTTTCAAACATCTGGGGCCTGATTTTGTGAAACATCCAGAAGCTCTTTCAGAGGTAAGAAAAACACATGATGGGGAGGGAGAGAGGGTGCTGGAAATAGGCAGGGTTCGCTTTGATTTGTAAAACTGGATGCTGGCACTCCCCCAATATGAAATCACATTTTGCTGCTCATTGGCACAGTTTCAGTGGCACCAAACAGACTGATCTGAATCTGTTTTGTTCAATGTAATCAGAATCCACCAGGCCTGAGCCCAGGCTGCCACCCCGTGAACCTCTTTGGCACCTCCTTTCGTGTGGAAGCTCCCACTGATCATTAAGATGAAACATTTATAGAAAACATTTATAGAGAAGCACTTTGCTCTCATTCAGTCAACAAACTTCATCGGGAGCCCGCTGTGTGCCTGGCACGGAGCCATGCACACCTCTTCATTAGCTGCTCCTGGCAACCACCCTACAAGGTAGGCAAGCACTGCTCTCTAGTTCTCACAAATATGGCCAAGTACTATACAAAAACAGTCATCACTAAAGTCAATATGATCACTATTAATAAAGGATACAGACACACAAACTGCAGACTCCATGTGAAGCCTCATTTAACCCTCACAATATGACCATGAGGTGGATGTCACTATGATCACCCCCATTTTACAGATGAGAGTACTGAGGCACCGAGATCTTATGTCACTTGCCCAGAGGAACCCAGCTAGCCTTTGGCAGAGGCTTCTAGCAAGGCCGTCTACCTTGAGAGCCTTTGCTCTTAACCACTCTGATTTACTACCTTTGGATAACATCATGGAAGCCCTCTTTTGTGTTAGGCACTCTCTCAGGGATTTGCTACATTATAATACTCTATACTAATCATTCACAGCTTATACAGCGGGTATGGTTTTTCCCAATCATGGAAGCTGAAGCCCAGAAACAGTAACTTATTAAGGTCACAAGGAAAATCTGTAACACGGCTAAGGCTTCACTCAGGGCTGCAGGGCTACCAAGGCCTCTACTGCTTACTGAGTTACCTGCTGATGGACAAGAGAAAAAGGGCTGGTATGACTCAATAGCTCTCTCAAAGCTGCACCAGGAAAAGTGTCAGATAAGTCAGGAGAGAAGGGTGGCCTGGCTGCTTCGCACAGCCCAAACCACCGCAGAAAAAAGAGAAGATGTGCAAACAACAAGAATGTACAAACAACAAGAAAAGAACTTCATCTAAAAGAGGTAGGTGAAAGATGCTGGAAATCTCATTGCCTGACTGGTTTTTCTGGTTCAAGTTCAAAGAGAAATGACTGAAACCAGGTGGGCTGCTTACAATAAAAACAACAGTGAAAAAGGCAGCCACACTGAAGAGCTGAGATTTTCTGAACAATGGATGCAGACTGTTTTGTAACCAGGTTGCCACAATTATTATATATTGATGTTTAAAAAAAACCCCAGTTTGACATGGTTCCTCTGATATAATATTTACTAAGTCTGGCTATTTCTCAAATTTGAAAACCAACACATTTCCTTCCAGTCTTCTCTTGCTCATGCCTCTACTTCAACAAGGCCATACCACCTGTCTTCTTTGGGCCATTGTACATGCTCCCTTTCTGCTTGGAACCATTTCCATCTCAATCTCCTCCTTGGTCTGGCTAACCCCTATTTGGTCCTCAAGCCTCAGGTTGGACATCTCTTCCTCCAGGAAGCCTTCCTTGAGAGAACACATGTTGGTTACTATAGTATCTTCAGTGTATGGGTCTGGTACATAACAGGTGCCCAATACATGTTTAACTGAATGGATGGGTAGAGATATTCTGAACCTTATAACATTCTCTTGGCTGGTCTCCTGGTTTGAAATCTCTCACCTCCATACTTTATGCTACATCCTAGAAGTCATTAAACTTCCTTTTAAACTTTCATGATGGCATTTGCCTTTTTATCACTTCCCTTTGAACACTCACATGCAACTCAGAATAGTGATAATCTTGGGTGATGGGGAGGATTCAAGTGAGAGGGGACATGGAGTCCTAAAAACATCCTAAAGAGTAAAACCTTGGATGGGAAGTAACTTGTTCTGCAAGTGTTCCGCAAGACAAGCAAACATTTCTGATACATTTTAACTTGATAAACGAGCAATGTCGTGCAATATGAGTAGTACGTGACGCAGAACGTCATATGATCACAACTGAGCCAATGGTTTTTCTCTCTCTCTCTCTAGCTGCGGGATTTCTCCAATTCTGCTTGGAGAAAACTGTGGCCTGATTGCGTTCTTGGATGTGACTTAGAGGGGCTTGCTCATGAACAGGAGCTGCCAGTTGTTGATGAAATTGTGTCCTTGGGGAAGACCATGGGGCTGGAGGTGAATGAGGATGACATTCAAGAGCTGGTGGAGGAACGTGGCCAGGAGCTGACCACCGACACACTGATGGATCTGCATCGCGAGCAACAGCAAGAGGTTATGGAGGAGAGCTCGTCTGCAGAGGAGGAGGAGAAAAAGGCGGAGGAATTCCTCACTTCAAATGAGATTAGGGAGAGGTGTAAAATGTGGGAAACAGTGCAACATTTTGTAGAACAGCACCACCCAAATAAGGCTGTAGCAGTGCGAGCGATGAATCTGTTTAATGACAATGCAATGTCACATTTCCGTGAAATCCTCAAAAGGAGGCAAAATCAAGTGTCATTAGATAGGTTCCTTGTTAAAGTTGCATGAAAAGAAAAAGATTCCATTGAGCCAATAGATAGCAGTGATTCTGTTAGTGACCGTGAAAGTCATCCTACATAATAACCCTCCTCTCTCTTGTCTCCCTCACACCAGCCACAAAGGTTTTAAAAGGTAAGTGCAGGTTAATTTATTTTTCTTTATATTTTGCATTTTCTTTATTATTTTGTATTATATTACAGTATTGTAATCATTTTTATACGAATATTTTTGGGTTGTGGAACGAATCATCTGAGCTTCCATTATTTCTTATGGGGAAACCCGCTTTGATATACAAGTGCTTTGGATTACAAGCATGTTTCCGGAATGAATTATGCTCACGAACCAAGGTTTTACTGTCCTTCAATCTGGGGAACGCTGACATGGGTATGTAAATATGTAAAAAGTCATTGAGATGAGCATGAGAAAATAATACACTTTACTCGAAGTAATTAATACATCAGTATAAAAAAACAGGTGCTTTGAAAGCTCACTTGTATTGATGGGATCAAATCTGGACCTACTTATCCCAGAGTTTGAGGTTCTTCACGCATTAGCCCACATGTCAACTTACCTGTTCAAACTCACTTTTCTAAATCACATACTCTGATCTTCTCACAGGTCCTCAAACTCTTCTCAGTCATCCCCACCTCTATGCTTATGCTGTCTTATCCTCATGTTCATTTCTGTTCCTTTCTCTTTTAATTTTTAGAAGCTCCTCCCATTCTTGAAGGACAAGGAAGTATCCATCCTCCACAATGTCATTAACCTCTCTTCTCCCTGAACCTTTGACTATTTTGTTTGGTTCATTCGTTCATGCCAACACTTCCTGAAGACTGTAAGCTCACTGAAGGCAGAAACTTCTCTCTCTTATTTTCAATTTTCACATTTGGTGTAGTGCCTGGCACAATGTTAGATTCTAAATATATATTGTTGTAAATACAATGAGGGCTTCCTATGTAAGACCTTTGGTAGCTATGGATTTGTATAGAGATGGAAAAGACAGGCTGTCTATGTCCTCCAGGTTGAAAACCTAGTGCTACTCTTAAAACCATGGACTTAGCATTCATATGTGGTTCCAGATACATGTTTTGTAACTAACTGGTTCTGTGATGTAGTGTAATCAACTGTCATCACCAAAACTCAGTTTTTTCATCTGTAAAATGGGGACTTTCTCATAGGGCTGTCATGTGGATTACATAGGAACATAATTATTTATTTTATTAGTGAACATCTATTGAATTAGCCATTTTGCTAAATGAAACACAATAATATCCAAATAAAAGTCCATGCTCTTAATATTATTATGCAAAGGACTCAGGACAGGGACTAACTCACAAGAAACATTTAACACATGGTAGATATTATTATCAGAGC
The DNA here is from genome assembly GCF_030028045.1 of Hippopotamus amphibius kiboko. Taxonomy (NCBI): domain Eukaryota; kingdom Metazoa; phylum Chordata; class Mammalia; order Artiodactyla; family Hippopotamidae; genus Hippopotamus; species Hippopotamus amphibius. Next base: position 155,515,576 of record NC_080186.1, on the reverse strand, counting down.
TATTAAATATAGATGTATAGATTCAGTGAGAAAAAACGATGAGTCGGTAACAACATAGAAAGCAAGAAGAGTCAGCTCATTGTGAGACACATACATGCGTCCATAAACACAGAGTGAATTTAATCCATAAGAAATTCCTTAGGGAAATTCCATCACGTCCCATTAACACAGTCCCCAAAGCAAGAGCTGGCCTCTGATCTTTACATATTTAATATCTTTGAAAAAAAATCTGAAACCAAATGGTATACAAAGGCAAGTGTATCTGGGAGTTATATGCAAAAGCATTCTGCTTTAGTGCTAGTTCACATGATTCTTTAATCACCATAATTCCTGGTGCCTCTCTGCAAACTTTTGACCTTAGGATAGCTCTTTGATTGTTCAATAGGATTTTGACAGGGAGGAAAGGAGAACAGTGAGGAACAAGTTCTCAGTGTGTTCTTACATACTCATTTAAAAGACAACATTTTAATAATTCTAATTCATATACATTTCTATTCATGCAATTAATAATTCATGGCAATTCCTCTGCAGCATTTTAGTGACAACAGAAAGGGCAGGATATTTCTTCTCTTCCCTTCGTTGTCCTTTCTTCACTTAGTCATGCCTGGAGCCTGGAGAGTACAGAATCTCAAGAAAACAGTTTCCATGGTGATTCTTCCTTTGAGTACCTGACTGTATTTCGCTCTTTCTGGAGTGAATTAATGCTTTTTATTGCTTTCATGCTAAATATACTGAAGATTAGATTTGATTTCCTCTGCAGTGATACAGTTTTATCAGGAAAATGGAAAGTAAAAACACAGCATAAAGAAACTCTATCTTTCTGCCGCTGGACTGTCAGAAAGAAAATAAAAAAAACATTTCAGAGGAAGAAATAACCAGCCATAGGGAAATGGATGCAGGTGTCTGGAAGCTGGGTTATGCACGCGTGCATCTAAATGTTAGAAAGCCTACCTTTGGAGGAAATGATCTTAATTCCTCCATATGTTGGAGGAAACGATCTTAATTCCTCCATATGTTAAAGGTGGTATAAGTTGACCATCCAACACCGAGTTATAAGAAATAAGCTAATTTTTCATGTACTGTGCTCTTCTCAGCACAGAAAATATATAGAACAAGGAAATCTTGAAACCCACAATACCACCTCTACTCCATATTTTATTAGGGAGAGTCTTGCTTTCTACTAAAGCTAAATAACTGGTCTTCCTTCCTTTTCAAATAGTCAGGTGACTCTCTCAAGACTCCCATGGCACTCTGAATTTCCTAACATAGAAGCTGTCACACAAATACCACCCAGTTGTTCAATTTCCTCACCAGATCCTACAAGGGCAGGACCTGTGTCTTTCCCGTTCACTGTTGTACCCTCGAGCCCAGCATAGCACATAGAAGACACGAAGATTATAAGAAGAAAACTATGACAGAGTAACTTTGAGGTTCTGAGGTCTCCCTTGGGAAACGTCATGGGCTGATACGTTGGATGGAGAGAGAATTGTATGGAAGTAAAAAATTAAAAACAGACTGGTTTTCAGAGTCTCTGCTGTCTGGAGTCCTGCTATGCTCCTTCCTATCTTGAAGCAATGGGGGATTAAAGGGAAGAATCCGTGTAGGAGAAGAGGGGCAAAGAGTGGGACCAGCCAGTAAAGCCTCTTTCTCCACCATTACATACACACCCCGCAAAGCCTGGAGTCAAGTCATCAGTAGGCACTACATAACTAGAAGAAAACTGGGATTTTAGCCAATCTGAGCCAAGGACTAAGCATTGAGTCTCTGTGCCAAACCAGGTACTGTCCTGGGGTGGTTGGGCACGAAGAGTTGAGCACAAGAATTTTTGCCCTCAGGAGGTTTAGAGTCCAGAAGGGCTCCCTCTAGGATGGTGTGGAAGGGGGCATGACTGGGCACCAACACAGGTGCCCCTGATTGCTGACGACAGTGCCAGCAACTAACATGCACTGGACAACATGGTAGGCGCTCTTTTAAGCACCTTACATGCATGAACTCACTTGTCACACAAATCTACGTGTCGGTGCTATTACTTTCATTTAACACAGAAAGAAACTGAGGCTTACAAAGGCGAGGTAACTTGCCTAACATCCTAAAGCCAGGTGGTAGTGGGGTCAGGATTCAAACCCGTGCTGCCTGGTCCTTGAGTCAATATCTTAAGAACTACGGAGGTTCAAATCTCAGGCTCGTGGGATCTCACCGGGGAGAAGTACCCTACAGAGCACATCACAGAGTCTCCTGTGCTGTATAAACTGCCCAGAGTCCACTGTGTTTATAAATGCCCCTGGGCAACCCTTGCAACGCATAGAGGGCCATATAAAGTTCCAGATTCCAAAAGGGAAACTAGGTCTGTGGTTAAGCAGATGCTGGAATAGAGGCACTTACACATCCCTCTGACTATGACCTGTATGACAGCGGGCCTGCCTCAGGTTCAAAAAGAAGTTTCCATAAGGGACTAACTGTCCATTTACTGAGTGTGAGCTTCATCCTATAGAACCGGCACACTCCAGTTCTGCGGCAGCTCCACAAAGAGGGGTCTTTGGGAACTCATGTCTAAACCACCTTGCAGGGAGTTCAAAATCGATCAGCTGTACCCTGTATTCCATTCCATAGGAAAATGTGCTAAGAATAAGAAGAAGGCTCACAGACGTTTCTCTTCATTTCAAAGAGGGTGGATCCATTCAACCATGCTAAACATATGCATTAAAAAAAACAGGATAGGAAGGAAGTGTATTAAGGCTTAGAGGGCAGGATTATGTGGTTTTAAATTTTACTTTTGCTTTACTGAGGTAAGCCTATTCTTTGTTTTCTGCAATGTGCATGTATAATTTGAAATATCACAGAATAACTCACTTTTTAAATGCAATGCCTCCCCAACAAAAGGAAAGCAAAGACAAGGAATACAGATATATCAACTTAGTGGGTGTTCCCTAGCAGAGCTCAGACTTAGGAAAGGAAAAAAAAAAAAAAAAAGGTTTAATTGCCAGCACTACCCATCCCGTTGTGTGATTCCTACAAATATTTAAAAATTTTATTGATAGCTTAAAACTCACTAAGCAGTGAAAACCTAAAGTAAGTGCGCATTTGTTTTCTCTCCTGGAGGAGAGAATGGGGCTCAGAGATCATGTTCCTTACACATCCAGGTTCACAGAGTTAACCCCTCTCTGCGGGTGTGCTGGATGCCAGACCCTGCTGGGTTAACACTTTGCTCTCCTGCACCTTCCATCTGGACACAGTAATGCTCCAACATTTGGGTAAGACTCTATTTTCATCATTAGAAAGAGCAGTCTGAATAGCCATGGGAAGTCTGGTCAGGAAATGTAGACAGAGATATTCTCTGCATTTTCAGAAGACACTGGTGAGGTCTTCGAGGCACTCAGTGGAAAAGGGAGGGAGAGAGCTCCAGGCGCCTCCAAGGTGTGAGTTTGGAGAGAAAAACACAGATTAGATGTGTCTTCCTGCCGGAACTACATGTGGCATGCCAGCTGGCTCCTCTTCCAATCTCCTCTTTATTAGCGAATCCAACAATCATATTTTGTTAATCTTCTCATAAATAAAATATTACCCATATCACAAAGCCATCCCTGATGGCAGTCTGCGCTCCAAGTAAGCTAGAATGGATGAAGATGAAAAGGGGGCATTTTCAGGTACATACAATGATCGCAATTACTGGCATTTTAAATGCCTGCAAAATCTGTAGTACTGCTAGGTCCCTGGTGTTCAGGGCATCCCGGGAACAGAGTCTACTGCTGGGACTTTTTAGGCTCTTGTGGTAGCTATTTAAGGGCTCTCTGTTTACAGTACTGAACAGAAAATTAAAATGATTTTGCTGAGACTTGAACTATACCATACTATACTTGTTAGATAATTAGCATCGTGTGTAGCAGAGAGAAGGCCAGCTTGCTTTTCTGTATATTCTTCTGTCCGTCTTCATTTTCCCTGGCCTCCCATAGAGTGTAACTGAGTAATTAAGAGCTCAGGCTTTGAAGTCTGAAGGATCTGGGGCCCAAGGTCACTCTCATTCCCAATTTCCTCTTCTATAAAACAGTGAAGAAAATCTCTCTTTCATAGCCAAGTTGTGAGAATGCAGTGAGATAATGCAAATAAAGGAACCAGCACCAGGCCTGGCATCTGATAAGTCTTTAATAAAGGTTAGAAAGATAGGGGAAAATGTGACATGACTGACAGGAATTTGGGGGCAGAGAGGGTATGTTCATTGCAATTTTTTTGTCTTTCCTCTATGAGAAGTTTATCATCTCACAACGGGTTCAAACTCATTTCTCTTATCTGTATTATTGGCTATAGTTTTTCTCTTGACCCCAAAGTTAGAACCATAAATATCTCCCATTGACTTGATGATTAAGACAAGGGCCAAGGACTCTTTCCTCATTTACGGTTTAAAAACAATCTTTTGTGGAGATTTTTGATGGACTGCAGGGATATTTATGACTCAGGCCTCCTGGCAAAGTCCCCGATGCTGACTCATTCGTCACCCTGGGAGGGAAGGAGGCAGCTGAAATCATCATTCATTTTCTGTTGCTCAGTTATGGGGAAAGGTCAGAGGTGAGCCGCTCAGCACTGGGCTGAGTACGAGAATCAGGACAGCAACCACGCCTTCTTGACCACAAGAGAGAAGAGATTTTCTAACATACACTCACAAAAATGTTTGCAAAGCCCTCCTTCATACAAATGCTACAGCACTGCTAAATGCTAGTATTCTGTCTCATGCCTCAGGCTTTCAGCTCCAAACTCACAGCACCTCCCATTCCTCCGCAGAGCAAGTGAAAGCCAAGTGACAATTGATGGAAAGCGGGGACAGACAGAAATAGTAAGGAGGCTTGATTGGAATTTCCACAGTGACTGTGGCCTCGAAATGAGGAAGAAAGGGCAAACTTGCAGAAATATAAGGGAAAATGGGAAAGGTTCCATAAACCAATAAAGGTAAAATTTATGATTGTTTCCATGAACAATAACAGTGTTAGTAAGGCCATCACTATCACAGTATAATCACCAGCAAAGACAACACTGATTTAATTTATGGAATGTATGAAGTTAGGAATATGCAGACCAATAAAAGTGAAAATACTAATAGCTAACACTTCTTTGAGTGTTTCGTCTCAGGGAGGGGGCTACAGAGTCTACATGAATGTTTTTCATTTAATCCTCAAACAGTTCTACGAGGTTGGTTCTACTTCCACACACATTTACAGCTTGGAAGCTCGAGGTTTAGGGCTCAAGACCACACAGATAGCTAAGAAGACTGATTCTGAAGCCCATTTTCTGTTCTCACTGCTTCAGCAAAGAAGAGTTGTGTTCAAAACAGTGCTATCCATTGCCTATAAATTATTGACATACACACATTGCAAAAATATTTTGAAGCACTCAACATTACTCTTGGCTCTAGGCATAGGGTACAGGAGAAAATCTGGGCCAAATTTGGACTTCCAGGCCACTGTGAACTCTTGGCATCACTTCCTTCACAAATGTACATCCGTGGGGGTGATGTTTTACAATCCAGAGACTCTTAAATTCGACTATAAAACATTCAAGTAGAACATTCAGTGCAAGTTTTCTGGGATGGGATAAAATTTATTGTGTTTCCAAAGCACAGGGCTGGGTGGTTAAAAAAATGCATTTATAAGATTGCTAAAGGTTACCTGAGATCAATGTCAACAGAAATATTTTTGCAAGATATGAAATTGGAGGAGACTTCTGTCTCATTTTAATGCAGCAGATGCTCCCAACAGCGGTACCCTTGCCCCATATTTTAAATAAATGAATAAGATCTCTAGGGTCTATCCATCAACACTTGGTTTTCAGCAAGAAGCATATGGCCTAATAACTATATTTACTAAAGCTTGAGATGAGAGTGATAAGAGGAAGGAGTTTCTGAGTTTCTGAGTGAAGGCTGTTCCTTCCAAGCTTGGGTTGGAGCTTTAGACCGACCCTCCCTCAGGCAAGCCTAAAGCTGGCATCTAGTTTGTGAAGGGCATGGGTAGATATGGGGCAGGGAAAGTAAAACATGCACACACGCACACACATTATTTTCCTTATGGTCGTATAAGCCATGATCACTACCGTGGATGGCTAAATTCTGCCGACCAGGACCCTACCTCAAGGTCTTTGCAACACAGTAGTTGGATAGTACCCACCTTCTAGACTGAATTTTCATTTGAATCATGACAACAGTAACAGTAGTAATAGTAGTGGTGGTGGTAACTATAGTAGTAGTTATAGTAGCAGGAGTGGTAAAAACAACTAAATTTTATGAGCATTTCCAGGCATTGCTTTAAATGCTTTATACATGTTACCTCATAGGGTTGTTGTGAAGGTGAAATGAGTTAGATACTATTATACCCTTTTCACAGATGGAGGAATGTATTAAGGGTCCTCTCTGTGACATTTCATTCAGTCCTCACGATTACCTATGTAGGTACTTCATTATTCCCACTTTGCAGAAGAGGCAGCTAGAACCCAGAACTAAGGTTACTTGCTCACTGGCCCACAATTAATAGGTGAGAGAGCTGGTTTGGTTTGTTTGATGTTAAAGCTCATGTTCTTAACTGCCACAGTACATGTTTGGTACCAGTATTGTCTCTGGAAATACTGTAGCGGTATCCCCAGCCCCCACTCCCGCCCCGCACCTTCTTCCTCCCACTCTGCCTATCCTAGTGAGACCAAGAGGCCACAGTTTCCTCCGCTGTCGCAGGGGATAAAACCAATGCCTACTTCAAAGGGCCGCTGTGACAACAGAAATCCTACAATGTATGGAAAGGGTCAGCAGGGTGCCTCCCCATATAAAGACCTGATACTCATTGTTGGAATTAGCCCACAGCCCTCATCACTCCCCTCTCCCTACCACTAGCATTTCCTTCTGGGGCCCAGAAGGAAGCTGAGAATGAAGAAGTAAGAGGGCCAAGGGTTCATGCGTAGGAGATGAACTGAGCCAGATGAGAGGAAAGGGAGAGGGAGAACTGCTTTGGATCACCTTGCTGGGAACCCTCATCTTTTTTATTCCTTGTATAAATCATCTGACTGTGAAGGCATCACGGGCCAAGCCTCTGAGTATGCCCATGATAATGAACTGGGTAGCACAATAAATAATGGGGGAAACCAGGCTGCCAAAAGGAGAAGGATTGAGATCATTTAAATCCTAGGCTATGAGTTGTCAAATCCAGTTTAATACTGATAAGTGTGGGATAATAACTCACAGCAAACACTGCCCCTACCCCAAAGCCCCCAACCACAGCCCTTTTAACCCCTTCTCTCACCCTTGCAAACAGAAAGAAAGCCCTAAGGGATCTGCAGAATAAAAAGGGACGGTATATACTGACCAGAAATGAGCCCAAGTTATTACATAATAATCCCAGATGCGTCAGTTTGGGCTTAGTGCAAATACGGAGAGCTAATAGAATGCTTCAAGGTTCGATTAGCTGCCAAAGAGATTCTAAATCAGGGCAGGTTTTATATTATTAAATTGGATGGGGGAGAAAAAGAGTCTCATGGTTGGGTATACTGAACAAAATGACAGGATTAGGGAAATAAAATCATGGGCGTTGCTGGACAGCTCAGGAGTGGCCTGAGGGTGGAGTCAACTCTGAGGGACACATGTCAAAGTGAGAGACAATTTGATTGTCAGCATGGCTCATTCTCAGCAGCTGAGGCTGTCCTCATATCCACATTCAGAGACGTGGCCTCAAGGGTGTGAGAAGCTGGACCCTACCTGATAACGCTGGTGTTTCAGGAACTGAAACAATCAGTCATCACTTGATTTGGTAATGATGAGTTGTATAGCTCATTCAACAAATATTCACTGAACACCAAATATGAAATGGAGCCAAGGACACGTAAATACAGCAAAGAGAGGCGATGGTGACAATCTACCAGTTGAGCATGTATACCGTGCCACATTCTTAGTATGCACAGGCTGCCTCAATCTCCACAAGTATCTAATAACACAGTTACTGTTATAGACTGAGTGCCCAGTTTCACATCTTGAAGTCCCAGCCCACAATGTGATGGCATTTGGAGAAGAGGCCTTTGGGAGGTAATGAGGTGTGATGAGGTCATTAGGGTGAGGCCCTTATGATGGGATTAGTGCCCTTCTGAGAAGAAACACCAGAGAGCTTGCTTTCTCTCTTTCTCTCTGCCATATGGGGACACAGTAAGAAGGTGGCCACCTGCAAGCCAGGAAGAGAGTCCTCACTAGGGAAGTGAATCAGTTGGCACCTTGATCTTGGCCTTCTAGCCTCCAGAACTATGAGAAATAAATTCCTGTTGTTTATGCCACCCAGTCTACAGTATTTGTTATGGCAGCCTGAGCACAGTAATGCAGTTACTGTTATCACCATCATTCTATAATTGAGTAAACTGAGATTCAGAGAAAGGCAATAACTTGCCCAAGATCACATAGGAAGGAATGATGCTGACATCCAAACTCCATCTGTCTAAAGCCCAGCTGCTTTTACACTGCTTCCAAATGAGGAGGTCAAGCCTATCAGCCATTGTGAGGAGCAAGGATGTCTCTGCCTACTTTCCTCCACCCCCAGCGTCATCCCCTTTCCTAGGTATACACATAGGTACATTTCACAAGTGGCATGAGAACCAAAGTGAATGAGAACGTTCTGGTGTAATCTGATAACTACTACTGATACCATTGTGAGAGTATGAAATCAGGATCGCAGCTTTTTGTTTTCATCCCTGCTCAATCCCTACCCTGTGAGACATGTCTCTGGGTCAGTTTGGCATCTCGAATTACTTCTTTTCAAAAACAATAACTTTTATTCTTTAGTGCAGTACTTTTCAATATAAGTAATGTGAGCCACATTATATGCCAACTTCAAATTTTCTAGTAGCAACAAGAAAAGAAACTTTAAGAAGAAACAAGGAAAATTAATTTACTAATATACTTTAGTTAACCCAACTCATTAAAAATATAATTTCAACATTTAATAAACAAAAAAAATTATTAGTGAGTTTTCCTTTTTCATACTAAGTCTTCAAAACCTGGTTCGTATTTTATACGTAAAGCACATCTCAGCTTGGACTAGCCACATTTCAAGTGCTCCACAGCTAGTGGGGCCACCACGTTGACAGTGAGCTATAGCTGGATCTTGAATTTTCATTGACTTGTCCAGCCTAGATTACAGGAACTTGCTTTCCAGTGGCATTTGTGGAGTGTCTACTACATGCCAAGAGTGTACTGAGCATTTGCCTACATATCACACTTAATCCTCCTAGTGGCTCTCCAGGAAAATATTGTTGGCCCCACACTACAGGTGAAGAAACTGAGGAACATAGTTGAAGAGCCTGGGTTTGTTGGGAATATTCAATGTTATCTCTTCAACACCTAGCATGCTGCCTTGCCTAGAACATGACTTAACAAATACCTATGAAATGAATGGCAAGTTACTTAGCAAGCCTACAGAAAAGCTGGGATTTGAATGAGGTAGGCCTGATCTTGAAGCTTGTATTCTTTCATTGATGCCACTTTAATCCTAGTGCGTCTGTCATAGCTCCTAGTGCAATGCTCAGTGATTCTCCAGTGCTAGTTAAATATACAAGACTTTCATCCCAGTCAAATAATCTATAGATGGGAAACTCGTCACTTAAATGTCATATTTATTGGTGTCTTCCTCTCCTGTGACTGCATTTGGTTGAACAATTAGTTGTTAGGTACCTAATCAGACCAGGGAACTATGCTCAACCTTCTAGGCACTAAAATCATCAACACGTGATCCCCACTCTCATGCTATAAGAGGTTTTAATTCAGTGAAGTGCTATTAAAAACCTTAGATTCACAGATGAGCTAGAAGTAGCTATAAATGTCATCTTATAGTCTCTACTGCATAATTTGGCAGTAAATTATATACTATCTAGATTCCACATGGAAAACTCTTGTGTTCCGAACAACAGGTTCTTGAAGGAGGCAACTCACTCTTCTTTGACTCTCCAAAATATTTTGCAGAGTGCTAAGCAAATGGCAAGTGAACATCTCTTAATTAACTAGCCTCAGCTCTGTCCCTGCTTCTGTGTGTACCAAGTAGCCGAGAGCCAGATTCCTTACGGATGAAGAGTAGCTTAATCAGACACGGCTAAAGCTATAATTATAGATTACACTTGTCAGAGAACATAGAGGTAGGAGGGCTCTCCATCCTGACATATACTAGAACCCCTTAACTCTAATTCTGTTGAGGTTTTTAAAGAATTAAACTGATTAGTAAGTTAATTAATTCAAATATTTATTAACTATTATACATTAGCTAGCAACACGAGAACTATGAACAAGATATTCCCTGCCCTTGTGGATATCACTGTGTCTTGCGAAGGACACAGACCTATAAAGAGGTAATTGTAGACTGAACCTGGTGTACCCCCCAAAAAATAAAAATAAATAAATAAATAAATAAATAAATAAATAAATAAATAAAAAGAGGTAATTGTAATACAGTGTGATGAGAATGAAGGTAAGTACAGAGTGCTATAGTAACATTTAGAGGCAGCATCTAACTTGAACTTGGGGAAATCAGGGGAAGATCCCAGAGGAAGCATCAAAAGTCTAGTGTTAAAAGACAAATGAAAGTCAGCTTCACCAAAGGGCAAAAGATGGGGAAGGAAAGTATACCAGGCAGAGGGGACATCTCATAAGAAGACCCACAGAGCATGGCATATTTGGGGGCCAGAAGAGGCTTTAATATGACAGAAGCATGGCGTGCCAGGCCTAGGCAAAAGAAAGAGCCACGTCCAGAGGATACTGGAAAAGTAAGCTTCAGATTCATGAGGAAAGTCTTCATGGACCATGGGAAGAGGAGACATCAAGAGTTTTAAGGGGAGAAGTGAGAATTATGCTTTAAGAACATTTTATTGTAGCCCTCGCTATGTTTCATTTCAGTGCTTCTCACCTTCTGTGGTCATTGTTTTTCTATCTACCTCTGCCACTATGCTGAGAGAGTTAAGACAGAGCTCCTACTTATTTCCCTTTGTATCTCCAGGGCCAAATGTAGTAGCTGCTGGATAATGGATGCTGAATACTTATTTTCATGAATGATGTCTGTGGGACTCCTTGGTAGGTTTGAGGGGACTCAGCCTGGTGAGGATGTATTACCAGAGGGGGTCCTGAAATTACATGCAAAAATGTGGGTGTAAATATGTGTAATTTTTCAGATGTAAGGGATCATCATTTTCACCAGATTCTCAAAGCTCTCTGTAGCTAGGGAAGACCTCTCAGAGGTGAAATATCAAAGCACAGTCTGCACAAAAGTTAGAAAAATGAATCAGTAGATGTAGATCTCCAAGTGAAGATGGAGAGGTGGCAAAAGAGAACAGTTCTATGGTAGGAAGACAATGTTTGCAAGAAAAGGGAAAAGAACCTTGAAGACGATGCAGCAATTTCCCTCATGCCTTCTCAGTTGGCAATTCTTAGCTACCTAATCCTTAAAGAAAAGTGTTTGGGGTAGAGCTATAAGGCATTGTGAAATCATCACTGAAAGAGGCCATTGTAAATGCAGGGCCCTTAGAGTCACAGAACCTAAGGGAGAAAAGGTTATTAGTTATTATCATTGAAAGAAAAGGATCTTGTAGAAGCCACTTCCTTCCCCTTCTCTTTCACGAATTTGGGTCACCAAACTTTATATTTTTAAATGACAGAGATTACACACACACACACACACACACACACAAAGGTTCTGATGGATATCCATTAAAATATTTATGATAATTCTTAACTGGTAGAAAATTGATTTTTCACTCATATCATATAATTAAAAAAAGATCATGTTTAGCTTTTATAGAAACTACACATGAAAAAAAAATTCCATTTTTAAGAAATGATAGGCTAGGAATGCAAAAATTACTGCTCTAAAAGACGGAAAACCACAGGAGAGCACAGTACATCTCAAATTATGTTTCATTGGCCGTGAAGCTCATAACCACCAGAAGAATACATTAAAATGCAGGTTCCTGGGCCTGGCACCAGTTCGACTGAACTGGACTCTTTAGGAATGGGGCCTGGGAATCTGCAATTTACAAAGCTCCTCAGGTGAGTCCTATGCTCACCGCAGGGGTTTTACAATCACCTGGTTGATAAAGAAGAGGCGCTCAGTAAAGAAGGTTCAGAACTAGCAGGGGACCTTTCTTTTCCACGCATGTATGTGCCCCAGATACTAAAAGGGCATGGCACAGAGATGAGCAAAGTACACCTCTTAACCTTCATTTAGTTCTTTAGCGTGTTTTTCTCACCTTCCAAAACATTTTCATATACATTTTAAAAATGTACTTATAATCTGAAGTTGAAGATGGAGGTGTCGGGGAAGGGAGCCTGTGTAAATTACAAGCTGACAGTCTTATATTATATTCATACAAATCCCCTCATCTGGGGAGTGCAGAGTGAAACCAGGCATGATATCCTGGGAGGACAGCACACTTCCTTTTAGACGCCCATGTATATTTCACTCTCTTGCCCGTCTCCAGGCCAGCTTGGCGTCAGTAGCTAGGGGTCATAACAAGGCCAGGGACTGCCTCTCTCAGGAGGCAGTGAGCCATCCTCAAAGCTCTGAGGATCTTGTTAGATCAGGAAGGGCTGGGTAGCCATCCATCAGGTTTTCTAGAGCTGGCAAGGCTGCCTTTGCTGGAAAGTTGGCTTCTGATACTGAGAGACCATGATTTTAGGTCACCTAATTTTTAATTTATTTTATCATGTCATATCTGATCTATCCTTGTATGTCACCCTAAATTTTTTTGAAATAGAGTGGAGTAAAAATATTCTTGTTCCACAATCCTGTTTGACAGATCGATAGCAACCTAGTTTCCAAATATAAACGTGTGGACCCAATGCTGTTTCTATGTTTCTAGGTAAGAAACTGTCACTGGTGATTCTTCATGGAGGTAATGGGATTTCCTTAATCGAGCCCATTAGACTATCTTCTCGTAATTATCTTGGGGGCCAATCTGTCTGTGTAATGGGCTCTGGAGTAATCAAACCTTCACGTTCTTACAAAGGAAAATGTGATGCACATGTCAGAAGAAAACTGTTTTAAAGAATTACTGGCTAACCATCTCAACAACAGCCGGGCGGCTGGGAGGTAGGGGGTGGAGGGAGGTACTTTACTGTGATACAGCAGGAAATTGCTAGATTTGGGACTTTATTGCCCCAAAGGGTATTTCTTCTTTTTCGTAGGCGTTTTAATAAATCTAAAGGACGCATGACGCCAGTGGCACAAGGGACTCCACACCATCTGGTGAGGTTGGGCAGGCTGCTGCCTGCCTGCCTGCCTGCTGTGGGAGGAAACCAGGATCTTAAGATTGGAGAGATTGCCAACACTTTGGATGGCTTTGGGTGTAACATGACTAACTCTCCTGCCTTGCTGGACTGGGCTGGCCAAATCTCCTGGATCCCTCTACCAGGACCATGAATGTCTGAACATTGTGGACACGAGCTATAATTTTTCAGCCAGTGCTACTTGAAGATACTCACACTAAGCAACAATATTCCAATTTTTTCATTTTCTTCTTTGCAAATTTAAAGTGCACTAGTGGGTAGATCATAATGAAAAGAAAATCATGAAACGCTAAGAATTAAATCATGATTAAAACATAATAAGTAGTAGAAATTGTTATCGGTTGAATTCTGTCCCCCTAAACTTCATACACTGAAATCCTGACCCCCAGTATCGCAAAATGTGGCTTTATTTGGAAACAGGGTCACTGCAGATGTAACCAGTTAAGGTGAGGTCATGGCGGGGGCGCTTAAAATCCAAGACAACCAATGTCCTTATAAAAAGGAGAAACTGGGACACAGAGATACACACACCCAAAGAAAGTCACATGAACGTGATGGCAGAGGTCAGGTGATCCGTCTACAAGTCAAAGGACACCAAAGATTGCCAGTGAACCATCAGACTCTAGGAAAGAGGTCTGGAACAGTTTCTCCTCACAGCCTCCGAAGGAACCAACCCTACCAACACCTTGATCTCAGACTTCTAGCCTCCAGAACTGGGAGGCAATACATTTCTGTTGTTTAAGCCACTCAATTCATAGGGCTTTGTTGGAGCAGCCCTAGGAAACATACAGTAATACACGAACCAGGTTCTACTCTCAGCATTTTGTTTATGTTACCTTTTAATCCTCTTTAACAGCAGTCGGAGGCTCTTAGTAATTGGTAGGAAATGAACAGCTGGGAGGATAGGGAAAAATTATTTTTCTTCTTTTTTTTTTTAAACCACCAACAGTCCATTCTAATAGGGTTTTCAATGTATATTGGACTGAAAGGACTTGGGAAATGATGTAGGATTTACACATTCTGTACGTATATGACTGCCAAAAATTTATAAGCTATCATATGAGTTTACTAGAAGCCATCATGTTTAGGACTCTCTTCAATTTTGATACATGTGAGATGCCCTTTTCAAGAGAAAGAAAATGTTAGGTAGTTCCTGGAGGCCCAATGAGAGGGAATTGGTATTAATTTTATCCCAGCGACTCTGATGGCATTTTTATTGGACTCAGTGCCTCCTGCCCTAAGTCTATTTCGACTCAAATCTCTTAGGCATTAAGCATCTATAGTGCTTTAAAAAACATTCCTTTTCTGGTTCTGTTTAATACTTATTTCAATTCTTCTCCCTGTCAAATTGATTTTCCCCAAGCTTCCCTCCAATAGGTCCTTTGCAGTACAAGGGCAAAAACCGGCACCAAACTATAAAGCCCAAAGGAACGGGAACTATATGCCAAGTCATAAACTGAAACGTGCCCCCCAAATGGTCACAAAATCATCAAGCAAATATCACTGCCAATCAATATGCCTCCAGATTGAGTGGTCTGTAGCCAGGACCACCAAGATTAAAGCCAGGACCAATGACGTGCAGAAGTGGGCCCCACTGATCTTATTGATTCTTCCCCACTGAGAGGGAATCACAGGTTAGCAGGCAGAAATCAATTCAGCTGCATTAAGCAAAGTCAACTGTAGATTTATTCATACCACGCTTGGAATGTCTTTATAAAAGTGGCAAAAAAAATGTTAAATCTATGTACAGTTATACATACTCATTTATAAATAAATACATATTTATATAAATAGATACCTGCTCCTTTTTATAATATTTAAAAATATGAAACAAAATAGTGCAGAACTTAAGGCTGTTCCTACACTTTCTCCCTCCTCCAACTCTGATTCTTTCTTTCAAATAAAAGAGGTTATTTGCGTTGAGACGTTGTCAACTTGGCTCCTTGAGCCACACCACAGATTTCGGGATGGAATGGCAGAGTAGACGCAGATATACTGCAGCCAAGGAGGCAATGGAAGCCATTTGCTCTTGAGGAAATCATCATTTTTGGCTCTGCAGATGAAAGGAAGCTGGCCCTTAGGCTTCAGCGCACCATAGGGGACACAGAATTCATTCTCTGCCCTCCTCCAGTGAGAACGCACAGGCTGGGACTAAAGAGAGCTTTCAGAATGAACAATGGGTGGAAAACACTGCCCTTCCAACAGTGAGAAAAGTGAAATTCCACTCCTACTCTCACACGTGTTACCAGGGAACCACCCTCTATGCTCCATCAGTCCTGGGACACTAGCCAGGCAATCATTTGTCCTCAAGGGCTCAGCCTTAACCTAAAAAATCATCAGGAGAGCCAAAGAGGGGTTCCTCCTCATTCCTCATCTCTAAGAAGCAAAGAACAACACGTTTTACTGCGAGAGATTGTTGGGGGTTCTGACTGAGAGCAGCTGAGAGCTTGTTTTTCTCTTAGGCAGGCTGCCTTTGGACTTCTGAGCCTGTCCTGCCTGCGAAGACATTTATCCTCTGCCTTCATGGCCATTCAGAGCCACTCAGGCCCTTGAAATGCATGGCTGGGTCTCTGGTGGGTGGCTGGTAAACCAATACAAGCACCTTCATCAAACACACATGGTCAGCACCACGGAGATTAGGTAGTGAAGAGACCAGGGGTCAAGTTCATATTCAGTTTAGAATATAAACTGCCCATTCCCAAGACAGTAGGAAAATAAATCATTGCCCAAAAGCCCTTCGGGTTTTCCAAGAGTGGGGCAGTGCGGCAGTAGGAGACATCTGGGTCCTCACAGCAGTGTCAGTGGCACTTCCTTACTGGACTCCAAGTCTAAAATGCACCTTGTTGGGGGGGAGGGGCGGGGCAGGGAATGATGGGCCGCAGAGAACACTGGATCAGAGTCAGCGGGCCTGGGTTCTTACCCTAGTCCTACCACTCAGGAACTGTCTGCCCTGGAACAAGTCACATAACTTCACCAAAACCACAGCTTCCTCAACTCTAAAATGAGATGCAGAATTTTAACAAATATTCCAAGGTTTTGAGTTTTGTGCATAAAATGGGATTCTGAAGACCTGATGCACGGTGCTCTATTATAGAAGACCTAACAAAAAAATAAATATAATAGCATTCTGCAAGCTGTTAAATGACGTATACATGCTAGTTACTGCCCTACGGACAGGAGGAAATTCTTTCAGGACTTGCTATTAAGAGCAATTTGGCACAATGACTGGGGTCTTATAATCTGATACATCATTAAATCTCTCTCAGCTTTGGTTTCCCCACCTAAACTGCCTGCCTTCCACACAAGGAGAAAATGAGATCAAATAAGTGTAAATGTGCTGAAAACCATAAATTGTCCCAGAAATGTAAGCAATTATTATTTAGAGAACTCATTTTGACTTTTGGCATTACGACGCACACACTGTTAGTTCTTGGCGCCATGACAGATTTTAATTGGCCTGGCTATGAAAACCTCATAGAGCTATTATGTGCTACACCTGTGATGGCCGTGCAGCGTGTTAATCAAGGCAATTAGGCTGGAGACCCAGAGAACGGCTTTCCACAACCCCAGAATCCTCCCCACTTTGCGAGGGAAATTAACAGCTGCTTTATGGTCTCCCATATTATCTCACTGTCTTGGAGAGAGATCCCAATCAGATCCACTTCCACTCAGCAGCATCTATCACGGGTGCCTAGGATGACACAACATCTGTGACAAAATATTAACTTTGACTTTGAAATGGCTTTTGGGCTGGGAGGGGGGAAAAAAGTAACATGTGGTGCTTGCTGGATAAAACAGCCCCTGGGTGACAGCCAGAATCAGGGGGAAGAAAGTTGATCTCTTTTAAATGATGTATTTGAGAGAAAAAAGGAACAGGGGAATGAGCAGATCAGTTTAGCTCTCGAGCATTTATTGTCTCGTCTGCAAAAGGGAAAGGAGACTGAGGCTTCTGGGCCAGTACAACTCTGTTTCTTGGCTTCTCATTGACACTGCAAAACCTTTTGGAGTTTTCTTCCTTTCCTCCCACCTCCTGATATGCCCATCTCTTCTGGGAAGCATGAGAAATACATCTTGTTTGGATTTCTTTTCACTCTTGGATAAAGCCAATTGGGTTGACAATTAGTGATTAAAAAGGTGTCAAATATAGATGCTTGCTATAAGTTGGCCATCACGTTCTGACTTTGCATGCCTTTATCTCATTAGATTCTGTGAGATAAAGGTGCTATGCAGATGTTTTAACTCCCATTTTGCAGGTATGGAAACTGAGGCTCAGTAAGGCCAATCTAAGAAGTTGGCACGTCAGAGTCTGAACTCAAACTCAGGTCTCTTCAAGGCTTTTCCATAGCATCGTGCTGTCTGTTATCTGTGGAAGAATCATTACTCAGGAGCTGGGAACAAGGCCCAACTCACCTTTGTGACCCCAGTACCTAGGACTGTGCTTGTCACCTTCTAGGTGCTTCTTGTGGAATTTAATTTTGAGATAAGAGGAGCTTCCCAAATTGCATACTATCTCTGGAATGAGCCTTGCACCTAAAAGGCCCAGAATCCATTCCTAATCATCTCCTCTGCCCTAGTTGAGTCAGAGGAAATGACTCTCGTCCCCTAGAGGTAGGTGGTGGTTTGGCTGTGAGACCACCCTGGGGACAGGGGTACGTCCAGCAGCGGGTGGATCTCTCCAGATGGGAAGGTCCCAGAGTAGACCCAGGTCCGAGTGGGTCTACTCTGTTCTGCTTTGGAAGAGGCCAGAGTGAACCATAGTACCCAGAGCTCCCAATCTGCAACAAAGTGCCCCATGGTATTTCAGCAAGTTCACAGGTGTGCTGCAGGATGTTTTAAGTTTTGAGGGAAAAGCAGAAATATTCATCATCTATTAGATCTCTGAGAACCAGGGAACTCACATTTCAACATTAGTGTGTGGTTTATTTCCTTTAATAACACTGTATCTTTGCAAAGCTGGATTTTTGGCTATTAATGTGATTAAAAATAAGGACTGCATCTAAAACAAGGTAAAACAGACAATGAAGGTGGCCGTGTCTAATCTGATTCCAAAGTTTGAGAAGCTGTGTTGAGGCCAACAGGGGCACATTTGTCACTGTAAGTAACTGTAGTTAAGAATGAAATAGGGGCTTCCTAGGTGGCACAGTGGTTAATAATCCACCTGCCAATGCAGGGGACACGGGTTCGATCCCTGCTCCAGGAAGATCCCACATGCCGCGAAGCAACTAAGCCTGTGTGCCACAACTATTGCCTGAGCTTTAGAGCCCTTGAGCCACAACTACTGAGTCCATGTGCTGCAACTACTGAAGCCCATGTGCCTAGAGCCCGTGCTTCACAGCAAGAGAAGCCACGGCAATGAGGAGCCCGCGCACCACAACGAAGAGTAGCCCCCACTCAGTGCAAATAAAGAAAGCCCGCGCAGAGCAAAAAAAGACCCAACACAGCCAATAAAATAAATTAATTAATTAAAAATAATAAAAATCAAAAAATCAAAAAAAAAGAATGAGATAAAATACGATTTCTTTCAATTTATGCATGGATGTACATGGTTTATTTAACCATTCCCCCACTGAAGGACATCCAGGTTGTTTCCAGTTTGGGGGCAATTATGAGGAATGTTGCTATAAACATTGTGTACAGATTTGTGTGCAGGTTTTTGTGTGAACATAAATTTTAACTTTTCTAACATAAATGTCAAGGAATGCAGTTCCTGGGTCACGTGTAGTTTTTTAAGAAACTGCCAAATTGTTTAGCAGAGTGGGTGTACCATTTTACACTCCCACCAATATATATATGAGAGATCAAGTTTCTCTGCATCCTCACCAGCATTTGGTGTTGTCACTATTTTTTATTTTAGCCACTGTGGTAGATATGTAGTGATGTCTTATTGTGTAGTTTTAGTTAGCATTTCCTCAATGGATAATGATATAAAATACCATTTGATGGGTTTATTTGCCATCTATATGTCCTCTTTGGTGAAACGTCTCCATGTTTTCTTGCCCATTTTCTAACTGGGTTATTATTTTTTTATGCTGAGTTTTGAGGGTTCTTTATATATTCTAGAGACTAGTTTTTGTCTGCTGTGTAGTTAGCAAATATTTTCTCCCACTCTTTCACTTGACATTTCATCCTTTTAACAAGGTCTTTTGCAGAGCAAATGGTTTTTAACTGTGATGAAGTTCAATTTATCTGTCTCCTTTTATGAATCATGTTTTGCATCATATGTAAGAACTTTTTCCTAACCTAAATCCTAAAGATTTTCTGTTGTGTTTTTTTTTCTAAAAAGCCCTAGCTTTAAGTTTATAAAATACACAGCATTTAAGTCTTTGATCCATTTAGAGTTAATTTTTGTATACATTGTGAGACTGACATTGAGGTTTATGTTTTGTCTATAGAAGCCTAGTTGCTCCAGCACCACGTGATGAACAGACTTTCTTTCCTCCACTAAACTGCAAGTTAAAAATCAGTTGGGCATATTTGTGTGGGTCTGTTTCTGGAGTCTTTATTTTATTCCACCGATCTATAAGTCTATCCCTCTTTTGATACCATATGGTCTTGATTACTATAGCTATATAATAAATCTTGAAATTAAATAGATTGATTTCTATTTTATTATTCTTTTAAATATTATTTTAGCTATTCTAGTTTCTTTGACTTTTCATATAAATCTTAGAATAAGCTTGGCTGTATCTACAAAATATCTTTCTTTTTGGTGGGATTTTATTAGGAATTGTATTTAGTCTATATATCAATTTGGAGAAAATTAACATCCTTAATATATTAAGTAGTCAAGGCCTATCCTTTTAAACACCAAATAATAACACTTGTTTATTTGGGGACTAGTATCATAAACTCAATTGCCCAAAAGGGGCTCCAGATACCATGTTTAACAACATGTAGCCTTCTTTGATGGCAAATTGGATACAGAATTACATTTCTTTACTGTAAGAAAACAATAACTCAATCAGATGTTAAATGACAAGAAACTCTCACCCTCAGCACTAGAAGTAATAGGGAGTGGTGGGGACTGTGGCTTGTTGGAGAAAGCACGCCCCCTAGGAACAAAGTATCTGCTAGTCAATTTCTCAAGTTGTTAAAACCATGGACACAGCATTATTATGTCTTACAAAATTCCAACAGAAGCCAGAAATCAATTTTTAAAAAATCTAAAATGTTGGCAGCTACTGTAAATTAACACAAAACAAAATAGGAAAAACACACACCTTGATGGACTGGATCCAGATACCAGCAGCCTCTCTGTGGTTTTGGGGTTGGAGAAGCCAACAAGAGAAGCTCCCCAGCCTCAAGGAGCTTACTCTCCAGCGGGAGTAACAGACAAACAGGCACCACAAAGTAGTACCGCAGGCCCTGGTACCAGTGGGAGCTGGAGCAGCAGGTGGGAGGACCCTTAACTCTGTGTTGGGAGGTCAGAGATGGCTTCCCAGGGAAGTAAATTTACATAATAACTCAAAGTAGCTAGTTCAATATGTGCTACTTAACCCACAGCATCTCAAGCAAACATTGAGGATGGAAGTGCAAGGCAAAGCTCTACTTCTGGGCATCAAAGAATACAATATAGAAGAGGTCATATAGTTCAATGTTTCTTCAAATGTCACTTGTTAGGAGGAATTACAAAGCAAAAGCTTTCCAGAGGTGAACAGCTTCTCCATCCTCTTAGAGTAATTTGAGCTTCTTAAAATCACTTACAAGGGGTATAATCTGACCCCAGCCTGCCTCTGTAGCCTCCTCTCTGTCTCCCCATTCCTGCTTTCTTTCTGTTTTTGCAACATATCAGGACGCAAGTTCTTTGCATTTTGTCATCCATCCATCCATCCATCCATCCAACCAAGAACTATTGGTTGAGGACAACCATTCCAGGTGTTGGTAACATAACAATGAATAAGGCTGACTCAGTTCCCACCCTCATGGGGTTTATATTCCAATAGGAGAGACAAACAGACGTATAACGTACGGCTGGTGTGAGGAACTCTATGAAGAAAAATTAGGGTTAAGGCATAGGAAATAATAATGATTGCCATTTTCAATACGGAGTTGGGTGGGCTTCTGGTTAATATTCGAACAGAACTTGAATGGAGTGATGGAGTTAACACAGAAGTACAGGGGGAAGAGCCTCCTCGCCATAGGAAACCACACGTACAAAGAGCCCGAAGGGGGAACACATTTGGCCCATTTGTGGAGTAGCGTGGAGGGCAGTGTGCGTGGAGCAGGAGAATGGGAGAAACTGAGATTGGAGAGGAGCCCAGATAATGAGAGATTCTATGCTCCTAGCTCACACTGGGATTTACCCTCAGTGTAAGGACAACGCATTGAAGGACTTGAGTAGGGCAGTGACACGACCTGTTTTACAGAGAGCAGCTAGTGGGTGGAGACATGGAGGCAGAGAAACCTGTTAGAAGGTTATCACAATAGCCCAGGGGGGAGATGGTGGTAGCTTGGACTAGTGTGGTTGTGGTAGTGAAGAGGGCAGGGAGGAGCTGGCCAACCTGAAACACCCCGGAGATCCAGGCGACAGGAGTACAAGAGGAAGGAGCTGAAGATGATGCTAAGGGTGTTGCCCTGAGCAACTGGTACATTTACTGACATTGAGAACATTCCGAGCCTACAACTTCCCAAGGCTGGCTCCCCATGATTTTCACTTCAGGCCAATGTCCCCTCTTTGGAGAGTCTTTCCTGACCACCCCTCATCCAGTTAGGAGCTCTCAGTTTAATTTTTTTCTCAGGACTTAACAAACATTTGAAATTCTCTTAATCCTTTTACCTGACTAATCGATCATCTGGATTTCCCCACTGGAAATGCAAGCCCCAAGAGAAGAAGGGCCATGTCTACTTAGTTTATTGCTACGTCCTCAGAACCTAATTTAGTGCCTGGATCATAGGACATGGTCAATAAATATTTGTTGAATGAGGGTTGGATGGTGTGAGACAGGTTAAACAAGGCTGCAGCTTCCTTAGTGTGGTTCTCTTTAGAACCTTTAATAAAGCAATTAGTTAATGGATTAAATAATATTATCTAGTCCAAGCTCTGTGCCAGGGTCTGAGGAAACAGAAGTGAGCACAAAAAGCACAGTCCACACCCCCATGGAGCTTACCACCCTGGTGGAGGTGCAGTAAATAATCTCAGATACAAGGACTTCCACTCTGCTAAGAATTCAGAAGGGAAGGTACGCAGAGCTACGAGAGCATGGGATCTGGGGATCCAACCCTTGTCAGGGAAGCACAGGGAAGGCGGCTCTGAGCTGAGATCCACAGGAGAAATCCCCGTGGGCCTCAGGGATCTCTGAGCAGGGTATACACTGTGACTACAGATCCCAGTTTTCATGGAGCTTCTTGTGAGAGGAAACAGATTTTGCCAAAAGCTGAACTAGTCCAGCCTTCTCAGGCACTGGGGCTCAGCTGGATTAGGGACTCAGACGAAGATGAGCAGCTGGTTCATGACAAAACTAGGTGACACGTCTGCAAAATGGCCACGCTACCTACTTAAACAGAACTGCTGTGAGAATGAAAGTTATTGGTGTTTTTAAAGCGTTTAGCACAGTGCCTGATACGCAAGACGCTCTAAACACCTGGTAATAATTATCATTAGATTTCAAATGCTTGAGGGGATTAATCACGTTCATACTTTTCCCACACATGTACACCAAACAGCATAGTACCTTACACACAGTGGGGGTTCCATAAATATATGTTGAATGAATGAATGATGGTTGCCTCAATGACACACTCTTCTGGATCTGGCCAACCATTCTCACGGGGAATGATAAGTACAGTAAATAAATAGAAATAAATCAGGCTAAACCATTTTGTGTGGTTCAGCTGTCACAGGGTTGGTAGCTGCTGTTAATGATTCTTGCCAGCCAAGGACACTGGGCAATTTAAATGGAAGGAAGTCAGTCTGGTCATTGGTTTTCAAGTAAGGATAAGTTATATGGTGGGAGGGCCCAGAAGATTCAGTGATTGTATGCATCAGTAACTTGCAATAGGAAGGCACAGCCAGATTCCAGGAATAGTTGCTCCTAAAATGGCATTTCCTTTGCACTGAAATCCACAAGCTAGATTGGTGCATGTGATTTCTCAGCTGCTACCAGAATACAGGAAGTGGTTTTGAATGAACACTAATCAACTTGGCTCTCCAGGGGCAACTTGAACCTGAGAACCTCTCAGTACTTCGTAAACCACAGTTAAGCCTCCCCGTCTTCTGATGTAGGAGCGCCTGGATTTTTGCTTATATCAAGCAGAGTTGAAGTAAAAAGGCTATAATCATGAGCAAGGTGGGTGTCAAAGGGATAATTATCAGGCCCCTCACATGTCTAGACATGAAAAGGGCCAAAATTATCTCCAAGTTCCCCAAGATATTTTACCTAATAAGGTGCTACCACAAGTCCCCCCAAGTGTCAGGTGAGGGATGAATGAACGGCGTAAAATTAGAAGAGCCATTTTGGAGGGCAATTTGAGAGTAACTGTCATGACAAAATTCTTCAACTCAGCAATGCCACCTCAGTGCATTTTTACTAGAGAAATCCCGGCGCATGTGCTAAAGAGGCATAAGCAAGCACCCCCACTGCTGTGTTAGCTGTGAACATCTGAGATCAATCTCAAGGTGTACCCAGCAAGAGAAGAATGATTAAATAAAGACTGGAATAGTATGCAGCAGTTAAAAGAATAAGCCAGTACATATGATAAAACAGCACATATAACATGTCCATTATAAAGCAGATTATTGAATGATGAAAGCAAACTACAGCATCCTATGTGCTGTATGCCATATGTGGCAGTTTTAAAATGTGCCCAGAAATTATTTGATTCTCTTCTTTTAGCCAGTGGAACTTGGTTAGCCTTCCCTTGCATGTGGGCCAGACATAGTGACTCCTTTCCAATGAATAGAATATGGCAGAAATGACAATGTGTCACCTCCAAGACTAGCTCAGAAAAAGGCACCGTGGCTTCCTTGATCTCTTTTGCTCTCTCATTTTCTTCTCACTTGCTCTAGAGGAAGCCAGCTGCCATCTTGTAAGAATGCTCAAGGAGTCCTGTGGAAGAGCCCAGGCGGCAGCCTTCTGCCAACAGCCAGTGAGGGACTGAGGCCTCCAGCCAACAGCCACAGAGTGAGCCGTCACGAAAGCAGACCTTCTAGCCGCAGTCCAGCCTTCAGATGACCGCAGCCCTGGCTTACCTCCTGACTACACCTTCACGAGAGACCATAAGCCAGACCCCGCAGTGTAGTCACCCCTGGATTCCTCACTCTTAGAATACTAAAGGTTTTAGCTATGAAAGGTATGTCATTTCAAACCACTAAGTTTTGTGACAGCAATCAATAACTAGAATACCATTTTATATAAACATAAATTTAAAATATTTAATACACACACAGAAAGACAAATGTGTAGAGAAAGGTCTGGAAGGAGATACACCAAAGTAACACTAGTGGTTACCCTTGAAGAGTGGGATTGGGAGAGGGGAGGTGAAATTAGCTTCACCTTCTCTATTTTTGTTGTATTGATACAACACTCTATACACGTATTACTGGCATAATTTTTAAAAATAGTAAAAGGAAGGAAATGTAATTTAAAATTCCACTACTTTGGAATGTCATGGTAGGTCAGATAAAGCTGAAGCTTACCTTTGATCATCTCTAAGAAAGAAGGTTGCTTAGCAAACTTGTTTAATAATAAACAAGGTGATTAGCGGAGCTCTCCAACCTACTTAAGAAAGCCAACTCCTGTCAGTTATTCTTACAAATCACCTCAGCCTAAGTCACACACAATAAGTAATTCTTTTTATCCACGTTTCTTATCTATTGGTAAAGCAGGTCAAAGAGACCTTTATTCGGACAACATTGATTGGCAATATTCTTACTCCCAAAGAGTAGCCAGATTCTTTTGAAACTTACAAAGGTACCTCCATGGAAAAAAACTAAGTTATATATTAATGCACACTGTTCTTATCAAGTCGTTTAAAATCAAAAGAGGTTCTGTCGTGAGGCTAAGGCTATGGAAAAGGTATTTTTAAAGTAACTTTGTATCAGATTTCTTTTAGGCTTGTGCTAATTTGTTTCTCAACTTTGAGCCTGGGGGTCTGCATCATTTAATGGAAGTTCTGCGGCAAGGACCCTGATCTCCGTCTGTGGCCAGACTGGCTGCAGGCACCAAAGCTTCATGCATTTTCAGTGGAATTGGGTCCAGAGCTTAGTGCAAAATGCCTTCTGGGTGACTGACCAGAAATTCAATCACATTCATTTCAAAAATCCCTTTCATGTATCATTTAGAAGCAGCCTGCATAGTTAAATTTGCATATCTCTGACCCTGGATTTTGGAAACACAGGAGAAGAATGAATTTGTTTAGTTTTCGGGATGATGGAAGGGAATAAACCAGAGGCATTTTCTTTCCTTGACTATAGGGTAGATTTAGTACTTTTGAAAGATTCTGAACCAGCAGTTCTCTAACATAAGCCACTGTTCCACGGAGCTTGGGAATGAGAATAACTAACATTTATAAAGCGTTTTACACTCTACGAAGTGCGTTAGCATTCATTGCCTCATTTAACAGGCAGAGAGGCTCTTAATTATGCTTTCTGGTGAGGGGACAATGATTCTTTCAATTCCAGCATCTGCAGAGATTACTCTGGTTTTCCTTTCATATGGACACACTAAAGAAATAATGATACCATGCTCTAGCCTCCCCAGTCTGGGAAAGAGTATGCTGTAGCAGGTATGAGATTGGTTTATCTCCCCTTGCTGCAGCATATATCTAGTTTCTTCCAATGAACTCAAATCTATACATGACTCTTTACTACAGGAAGACAGAAAGGTGAGAAGCTAACTGCAGAGGCTTTAGAGCCTCGATGACTGGGCTTGTATCCAGGCTTTGTCATTTTCCAGCTGCAGTCTTAAGCAAATTATTTATCTGTTAAATATTTCAAATCACTGAACTCAGTTTTCTCATCTGAAAAATGAGTCTGGTAATAATGGCACAACCCTCATAGGGTTTTCATGAGAAATAAATGGGTGAGTTTGTGCAGAATGCTAGAAGATTGTCTGGTACATCACCAAGGCTTGGTAACCATTGCTACAGTTACAGTGATGTACAATGAGCTACATTTTAAATTCGATGGTTCACAAGACACATCCATCATTCATTCATTCAAGGTATTATTGAGAGACTGTCTGCTGGACGAAGTGCCCAGCTCCAAGGATTGTATCAGTTGGGTCCCTCTCCTCAGGACGTTTGCATTCTGGTGGAGGAGTCAGACCCAAACAAAATGAAAAGTGAAGGAAGTGATAGGGGGGTTATGAATGGAGAGCTGAGTGAGAGGATGAGTGAGAACAGGTATTCTTTGATTTTACGATGTGAAAGCCAGTCTTTCAAAACATGGGAGGAAAAACAGTCCCAGTGGAGGGAATAGATGAGCGAGAGCCATGAAGGAGGAAGGAACTTGGCAGGTTCAAGCCGTTGATGGACCATGGGAGAGAGGTGAACTGGGTATGTTCTGGCCATAGCCAAGTACCATGGTTTGGTCCTGTGTGGAAAGGGCAGCCACAGAAGGGTGTGATTCAGAGAGGTAACGTGATTTTACAGAGATTATTTAAATATATGGCATTTAGTACAAATGTAACATATATAACTGTACTATAGATAAAGATTTATTACACACACATACACATATATTATATTTAAAGATAATACTGGCTGTCGTGTGGGGTGAGGATTGGGAAATGGGGTGACTAGAGTAGGAACATAATAATTGAAGAGACACCTGCCAGCAGAAAAGTACAAAAGTGCCGGTGGTGTTCACAGGTAAGATGTGGAGAAGCAGAGAACGGAGCACCATCTGAGGTGACCTTGAAGAGGGCATTGCTTTTAGACATGCAGGGGTGTCTGGAAAACACAGATGGTGTCACTAATCGTTGTATGTCTTGCAAAGAGACCATATAGACCTGCCCTTGCAGTGTCCCAAATTTACCGTATGGATCTTGGAAATCTGCAAAACAGGTGTGATCTGCGGGAGGGAATGTTGGTATATTTCTTATATTCCAGACTACAGTGGCACGTAGACTACCCTGTGGAACCTAATGGCAAGGAAGTTCCTGAAATAACCATGACTTGATCTGCAGCCAAGTGGAACTCATTGCCTTGACCTCGCCCTGGCTTCTGAAGGCCAAGGCCTATAGAGCCTGACTTTCATTTTCCACAAGGCACTGAGGTTCAAGGGAACCCTTCTATGCACTGAACTGAAGCTGAGTAAACACAGGCAGACTGATATCCAAATGCAAATGACCCAGGAAGGCCACAGAGCTCCCAGTGATCACTGCATAGATCTGTCCAAAGACCTCACGTGGTGACACTATTCTTGGATTTGTTTTGCCCACATCATAGTTTTGTTTAAGCCATATTTCTGCCTCGTGGGCCACCCCCACCTCTCAATTTGCACATCTGTGATGTCAGCATTCCCTGGGGTTGCCCATAAGCATTCTCTCTGGACTAGAGGTTTACGATGGTCATATGACTGAAATTCCAAATGACTGCCCCAAAGGTTCAACCCGCAAAAGAACACGCTAACTAGCCTCAAAGGAGCTGGGCTGAAGTCTTGGCTTTGCCGTTAACCAGCTTTGTGATTCTGGGTAAGAACCTTTATCCTTTGAATTTCAGTTTCCCTTTGGTTGAAAGTTGCCAACATCTACCTCAGAGATTTGTCACAAGGGTTAACTAATATAATGCACATCAAGGTATTTTATCAATTCATAGGATACAAGTACAGTACTATCACCAATACTGTCAAATAACATCAAATGTTTACACAGTATTGGACAATGTTTAACTATTTTCATTTGCTGTATTTAATTAGCCAATTAATGAGGTCAGCACTAAGTTGGCTCTTCGAGAAGCAAAAAATTTTGTCTGATTTTTGCTCCCCAGCAAAGTACCAGCACTTCATAGATGCTTGACACACATGTGCTGAATGGAATAAGGAAGAATGAACAAAACCACTCTAGGGAAGGGTGAACATCCCTTTGTGGGAGACAGAGACTATCACTCCCATCTCACTGGTACGGATTCTGGCAACAGAAAGGTTCAGTGGTGTCACAAACTAAAGTTTCACGATTACATTTCTGGTGGAACAAGGCCTAATCCTGCCTCTCCAGCATCCTAAATTGGCCCATTTCCGGTCCCTGCTTTCTCCTACTTGGAATGTTTTCTCCAACGGAGTTAAAGCCCACTGCTTTCTTTTACAGTCTTTCAGTTCTCTTCCTTAAGCCATCTGCTCCTTTATGTCAAACCTTATTGATTTTATTTGAAAACTTTTAATTAGAAGCTTCCAGGCAGTGGTGGAGTCAAGTTGAGAAGCTTCCAGCCTGTCTCATCCTCAGCAGCTGCAGTAAGGCAATAAGGCTTATGATTTAAACTCATTATTGTCTCCATGCTGATGTCATTTTCTTTTCCCTTGCTATTTCATTGTTCCAGGAAGTTACATAAGGCTTAAGAGCCACCAGACTAATACTACTTCTTAGAAATGACCTTTCAGGGATTTTTCCTTATGTGATCAGATGCTGACAAAGCTATGAGAATAAGTAATAGACTTCTCTATTCTACCTCACCTTTTACCCAAAGATTACTGAAAGCTTTACAAACATTAATTAAGCCAATCTCATTACACTCCAGGAGAAAGGAATTATCCACTGCAGAAAACGAAAGCTGAGTTTAAAGTCACCTTAGCAACATATTTAGAGTCAGCCAATAAGCAACAGAATTACACCTGTTCTATTCTATCAAAGAACTGTCTCTACCTTTATCCCCGTGGGCTTGGAAAATTCCTGTTCATCCTACAAGACTCTGCTCAGTTATCACCTACTCCAGAAAGCCTCCCTTACTTCACCTTCCAGGTCCGATTAGGTGCATCCCACCTTCTTTCTATTCTATTATATGCATCTTCATACAACCCTTATTAAAAGTTTTGCAGTGTCTTTTCTTGCTTATCTCTCTTCCCAGACTTCAGTTTACTAAGGATATGCACTCATTTTTCTCACCCAGGACATGCAATAAATGCAAAATTAATTATTTCTGTGTCCCCCCAACTTATCCCTTAGTCTAGCACATAGCAGATGTTCAATTCATGTTTGTTTAACAGGGTTGGATGCCTGGTTTTGTTTTTAATAGACTTTGTTTTTCTGAGCAGTTCTGTAACAGTTTTAGGGTCACAGAAAAATTGAGCAGAAGGTGCAGAGATGGTCTGGACAAATGTATAATGACATGTCTCCACCACTGTAGTATCATAGCAGTTTCACAGCCCCCCAAATGTTCTGTGCTCTGCAGGATTCCTTTGCCAATCACCAAAGCACACTTTCTATAGTATGGTCAGAAAACTCTTAGCTTATAATGTAGTGCCAGATTGATAAAACAAAACAGGGCAACACAACCTGTTCTAATTTCTCTGCAAAGTACACAGACTGGCGAACTAAAGAACTTATGGTTCCTATTGGTCTAGATCACAGGGAATGAAACAGCTTCTCTTCTGTTTGCCTTACATGTGTTCCAAGGTCCTCTATGCTACACATAGAGCCTGGACCGGCAGCTCTCATCCTATTTTGTACAGCAACACACATGAATCAAGTGTCCGTGTGGGATGCTCTGATTAATGACCCATTCTTCTTTCTTTTTTCTTTCACTTGAAAGAAAAGGCATAGGGACAGAATTGAGAGGGAGGGAGAGTATCATAATTATCCCGAATCCACTCTAATTTATATAAAAAAGCAAAGCATTTGTCAGCTCCAGTGCTTTCGCTGTTGTTAGCAGTTAACGATTGAGAGAATAATTACTGTGACTTACCAACAGTGTATCACGATAGCATACTTGTGCCTGGCTGGCCTGCAACGTGACTCTGAAGACAGTGAGAGCAGCCAGTGTTCTTAAATAACTAAGGGGTAACAGGAAAGATATGTTTTCTTCAAGTGGACAGACCTTTTCTATATACTTAGAGAAAAAAAAATTCAATGAGATAATTGCATACAAAGCATTTAGCTCAGCATGGAACACACAGCAAACACCCAAGGAATTCAGCTATTCTGTAATAACAACATTAAAAATTACTATTGAATGCTTATTAAGTGCCAGGAACTACACCAAGTGCTGTGTATATACCCTCTTAATATCCCCAACAACCCTATTGAGGTATTGTTCTAATCATATTTTGCATAAAATATATGGAATTTATGCAGTTTTTCACTGGGTCTCATAACTACCCACAGTAAGTGGAAAACTTGGTCTAGTCACCTCCAGAGCCCAATAAGGTATCCTTCCTCTTTTGAAGTAGACAAGTGGCATTTATTAAGTGCTCGTGTGCCCCACAATGTGTTAGGCAGTTGTCCTATAGATGAAACGAACTCTCTGTCCTCCAGCAACTTCTGGTCTAGATGGAAAGGACAGGCAAGATACCCAAGTAGAAGATGAGAGGCTATTATACGACAGTACATGGTGAATTGCCATTTAAGTTTTTAATCAAAATATGCTCTGGGTTGAAAGAAAGAAGGGGCTGGAGGGGTCAGGAGAGACCTCAGAACCTGAGCTGCATCTGGATCTATCCACATGGTCTACACACTCGGTTGTGGTTTTGTGGGTGGGGAATGTACTGGAAGCATCTGGGTGGAGCGTTCTAAACTCTCCTCCTCACTTTTAACACACTACTTGAAGAATTACTACTCAAGTCTGCCATCGCTATTGATAGAAATAGAGGGTAGTCTTGTGAGTCTGGACGCGGCAGTCAGATTGCCAAAGTTCAAATCTGGACCATGTCCAGTCTCTGTTTTTTTCGTTTTGGGCCGTGCCACGTGGCATGAGGGATCTTAGTTCCCCAACCAGGGATCGAACCCGTGCCCCCTGCATTGGAAGCATGGAGTCTTAACCACTGGACCACCAGGGAAGACCCGCCCAGTCTCTCTTTGAACCTTAGTTTTCCCATCCATAAAATGAGAAATAGTAAGTACAGTAATGAGAAACTGTTTGGAAAGCCCTTAGCACAATGCCTGGTGTGTAGTGAATGCTCAATGCATGATAGTTAACATTAGTAGTATTTCCCTGGCTTGATGAGGGAGGAAAAGGTGGGAATCACTGATCTAAGATATCTGTCAGATAGCAAACTGCTCTGAGCTCTCTGCAAGACCTGCGGCAGGGAAGGGGTGGAGGAGCAGCTGACAAGCACTATATTTTCCATTTATCTTGGGACTTAAACCTTTTAGTCTAAAGCCATCTTAGACGGATGGCTCTTCTTAAACATCTCCGACTCCAAATGGCCACTTAAACATAATGGAATGGTATGATTTCATACGACGTGCTCTTGGGATTGGTAGAATTCCTTGAATGGATAACATGTTAAAGAGAAAAAGTTAATGATGTTGGCTAAAACACAAGAATGGTTTACTTCAGGATACTGAATAATCTTTCACAGGAGAGACTTTGAAAAGAGACAATAAGACTGAACAATGTGGGCTCAAGGGTATGACTATACCTGAATTCACTCAAACATTTCCTGGATGCTTCACTCTCCCCACCTGTTAAGTGAGGACAATAATAGTACCAACAGCTCTATATAAAGTGTTGTGAGGATTAAATAAGGTCATGAATATAAAGCACTTAGCCTGGTGCCAGGCACATAGTTAGGACTCAACAAACACTCAGCACTGCTGTTATTCCAGGTGCTAGGTTAAAATTTTGGGCTACGGAGATGAATAAAAATACCTACGAGTTCTCATGACAGTTTTCAGTAGTTGTTTCTTAGATGTCTGCAAACTCTTTTTGGACAGAATTCTGGTCTGATCCATTCTATCCATCTCTACCTATCCAGAGTCAGGCACAGAACTTGAGGCAGGTTAATAACAAAAGCAGGGAAGGAAGAGGCAATGGAAGAGAATGCAAGCCTCAGGGAATAAGTAACTTATGGCCTCTTTCACAAAGATCCTGCCATAAACAGCCCAGACATCTGAGTCAAGGAGATAAGGGAAAACCTAACATCTGCACTCTGGCCTCTGTACCATGCCCCGCCTAGATAAACATAGCTATAGGCTCCCAAAAAGCGCGGGAAATGGTTTATAAAAGGGGAAACTTTTCTTTGTTTCAGGGCTCAGTCTTTGGATGTGAGTCCACTGGGCCTGTACCGGTACAATAAACATTGCTTCCTGTATTGCAAGCCTCGGTGTCCTGCCTACCTCTACCGATTCCTTCAACAAACTGAAGCACAGTACTCGCTTAATAGTTGTGACTTGAATGAATGAATTGGTGCATGAGATCCAATCTTTGTGTTTAAGAAACTCAGAGGTGGGAAGAGAGATGCGTGGGCAAGAAATTACGATGCAGCGGAGTTGTGGTCAAGGAGCTCTGGGTTCACAGAAGGCTTGGGTGACTCCATCATTGTCCTGGAGGCAAGCCAGATCAAGTTCAGGTCTGCCCTGCCTCAGGCTGGCAGGTACTAAGCCACACGTGTAGAATGTACCAGCATTTGACTATAGTCACTTAGAGTCTCCTAGCTGAGCCTCTGTCATTTGGCTAATGTTCCCACACATCAGTGCAGAGACCTGTGACCCTCCCGACCCCATGAACAGCTCACTGAGCCTGTTGTTTTAGACTTCTGCCTGGAGCACTGGGCCATAAAAAAGTGGAGAGGGGAGAGATCACTCTGACCCGAACTGAATGCACACCTAAAACATCAGCCTTCAGCTCTGCAGTCATGCCCTTCGTCACTAACAAAGTGCTTTTGCTGCGCGATCTACTCAGAGCCTAGTAAGCAAACATGAAGGAGGAAATGGAAGTGGCTCCAGGGCATGGGAGGGAAATGCGCTGTCATAAACGGGGACACACACCCTGACAGCTTCCCAGTGTGGAGGAGTGGAAAGAACACAGCCTGTTTGAATGCCCTCTGTGGATCCTTAGGAATTTTCTCAACCTCTTTGAGCCTCAGTTACCTCATTTGGAAAGCATAAGCACTAAGAGTGGTAAGATTCTTTTGGCGTGAGCATCAATGCCTGTAGAGTGCCCAGCACACGGCCTGGCTCTCAAATGACGCTCAGTAAATGATAGCTTATTAACCAGCTTTTCTGCTGCTCATAAAGAAGTGAGCAAGGCCAAAGGCAATGAACATGATTTACTAACCACCCAAGTAAACGGTGTGACAATGTAGGTTTCCACAGTTCTGTGCAAAGAATACTAACTAAACACCTATCATGTGCAACAGACTCCATTAAGGGTTGGGGACCCCAAGGTGAATAAGACAAGGGCCCTTCTCTACAAGAACATAAATCATTTTAACATAACTCTTAGGAGACACTTCACAGAAGAGAGAATGTACAAGATGACAGAAGGCACAGAGAGGGGCAACTAGCTCAACACAGAGAAAATGGAAGGTGACTTGCATATAAGGGAAGTCAGCCTTATGAGGAAAGGTAGACTGGGCCTCCCAGGTTAATGGAACAGCACTGAAGACAGACGGGCCTGGAATACTATGGAGTGTGAGGGATGCAGGGACTTGAGGTTGGGGCTGTGGGCAGGAGCAAGGGATGGAAGTCTTGTGGGTCCTCTTTCGAGGGAATGTTCCCTGAGAAGATGTGAGTCTTTAAGGGGGGATGGATTTGCACTGGGACACATCACTGGCTTCAGGATAGAATAGGAAGAGCTACTGTATCATGAGTGTTAGGGTGTATTTCTTCATTCTTTTCCAACCCAAGCAAATATGCATGTCCATAGCCCCTTATGGGTGTCTCAGGTCAGTCATTATACAACCAAGGATGACTTCTGCACACTTAATCATTCCCTAATGGATAAACTGTTTCATGCGGGCTTCTCTTGGCTCTCATGCTCTCTGTTGCCCCAGAGTCCGTGTTCCTTTATCACGTATTTGTCCACTTCAGCTGTGTCTGTAGGATTGAGTTCATTGCCCTCCATTAGGCATCTCCACTTAGTTGTAAGTCACCTCAACATGGAGGTCACAGGTTCCAGCCTTTTTGGTTAAGATAACTAAAGTCCCTCTAACCTCAAGAGCTGATCAATTGTGCCAGCTGAAAGATGTTTATATTGTTAAATAGGAGACAAGAGGCCCCAAATGGAGTCACTTATGCCAAACACACGTCACCAAACTGGAGACTTAATTTAATACCTAACCAAATTGTAGTTTCAACCTCCCCAGGAATATCATCTTAACCAGTAAGTCTGGAATTTCCTGGTCACAGTACCAGTGAGGTGATCTGTTTGATACACCCCTTCCGTTCCCCAAAGAAAGATGAAGTAATCTGCTTTCCTTGTCCTTGCCGCCCTTCTGACGATCAGAGCTTTCCATTTTGTACAGCTCCTCAGAGCTCCTTTCTGTCTGCTAAAGGGGATGCTGCCAGGTTCATGAATCATTAAATAAAGCCAACAAGCTCTTTAAAGTTTACTTAGTTGAACTTTGTTTTTTAACAAGATTTGGTGGTAGTATCGAGATCCAAAGCAAACTTCTGCTGGCTTTGAGAACAAGGAGAAACATGGTGCCCTTCAAACCCTTTGAATTTTCTTTCTTGCTGTTTCTAAAGGTTGTAAGTTCCAAGTTCTGTTCTCTTTGCATCGAGCTCCCCATCTAATTGGCTTTTTAGTCCAGGGCAAGTTAGCTTGAATCAGCAGATGGTTCCAACTGGAACCCAAACCCTTAGCCTTTGGTTCAGTCCACAGTTCCCCATTTGATTGGAAATCCCAGCCCTTGGTTCTGTCCCCAGATTCCATGTTGAAAACTGCTGCAGTTTCTCATTTGTTTGGAATCAGTATGAAGTTCCCATCCTTTGGGGTTTGCTGGTTCAGTTCTCTCCCCAAACCCCAATTGCACATTGGGATTGTTGGTGGTGCACAGAAGGCCTTCTACCAGCCAGTCCACAGTAATAGCTCTTTGCTTCTGTAGTGTGTTAAGGCACATGTTTGTTATCTTGTTTTATGTAGACAAAAGCTATTGCTGACGGGGATCTCAGAATGCAAACAGCAGCAAAAATTGGTAGGTATGGATCGAGCACTCACAAGCTGTTAGAGCACTTACCACCTAACTCTAAGACTCCTGTGTTAGGATAAGTTGGTCATGGAATGGGTTAGATTGACACTAGGTCACCTGCCAATGTCAAGAAAACTTCTGTGCAATGAGATATGCTGTAAAATACCATACAATTCCCAGCCCAGCAGCACATCCCTTTTAGGTATTAGTTTGGCTATGAGACACCCAGAGTCTTAGCTAAAATAATAATAATACTATTAATAATAATAATAAGAAGAAGAAGTTCCTTAAATCCTAAAGAATTAAGTGTACCACCTTTCAGCACACCTACTTTTTTCATGTCTAAGAACTGTAGTCCTGGGAAATGTAGTTATCTACAAAAATGCAAAATCTTACTAAAAACAACCTAGAACTACAATGGCCATTGTGGGGAATGTTCCAATTAGACAAGGTCATTCATTTAAGAAGTGTACTTGAAAGCAACAGTTTCCAAATTAACCAAACAGAATGGGATACCTATTTTAATTGGTATGCAGAAGCTTCCAAAGATTTCAAGATTCCAAAATGGCTTCATTGAAAGATTCATTGCAAAAGGCTAATGAAAAATTTAAAGACACAAGAGGTACCTAAGACAAAAGACAATGAGACTGATGTGACTCCTACAGCTCCTCTGCATCCTCCTTCACCTGAATGCTCGCATTCTACTTATCCTCTATGTCAACTGCCTTTCCATTTTGAAGAGACTATTAAACGGTTACCTTTTAAAGCCTTGATAAAACCAATCCAGGCTGCAGGGAGTCCTTCTCGGTATCTTTCACTCCTTGGTCACAGACCAAACTAAGGGCCATAGTTTCCTAAACCCAGGGAGGAGTCCCCCAAATTTGTTGACTCATTTAGAGGCATTATATGGGCCTGTGGCACCAGGCTGCCAGATCTTTGTCAGCTTGGGCACGTGCTGGCAGGACCTGGTGAAGCTAAAAAATTGATGAAGAAGCAAAATGGCAAAACCCCAAGGGTGATATTTCAGATCCTCAATCTTCAACACAGTCCCCTCATGGACCAAAAAAAAGCTTGGAAAAATAGCAACTGATCTTGTAAGAGCCAGTCCTAGTTTTCACTGCCCACGCTAGATGGTCTATTACTCAAGAGAAAGATGAATCTGACTTTAAAGGGCACCTGGAGGCTCTCTTCCTAGGGCATTCTGGGTTTCATATAACGGATAAGGTCACCCAACCTGTTCTAGCTGCCCTATTTGTAAAGGATTATCTCCTGAGATTAGGGCATTGATTAAAGGACAAAAAATAGCACAGAAGTTACCAGTTTGACTGAACTTGTGACCATAGCTGAGCACACTGATAAGACTTTGGAGTAAGATTGTAAACAAAACCCACCAAGCTATTGTTCTCACAGCTCCAATAGCTCCAGGGCTAGGCATCTAAAACAATACTTAGAACTCCATTACATTCTCCTAGGGGTCAATGTCTCATTTGTAATCAGCTGGGGCACTGGAAAAAGACTCTCCTTGAAATTTTATGTGAATTCTTCAGCATTACCTCGAATACCCACATATATGCCCCCAGCGGAGGGCCCAGTGCTCTTCTCAGAAGTGATGGTGAAACCCAGCAGGACCCTGTGAGGCTCCTGGGCACAGAAGTCTTTCAAACAGTTGCTAATCGTGGAAGGGAGGGGATGCAGAGACAAGGGAGGAGCAGCGAAGAAACAACAGTGCAGCCTGGGGGTGGGGTCCTGGTTTCCCCTCAAGGGATACACATAACAACATCTTTAAGCTCTTTATGGAACTAAAACCGGCAACAAAGGAAGAGGTTAGCATTCTTCATTCCAGAGAAGATCACAGTTTGATAACCAGAGAAGCTCATCAGGAGACCACCTGAGGCCAGATTAAAGGCTGCAGAGCCTGCACACACCCTGATCCTTATCAACAACCCTGCCCTTGAACCATTGCTATAAAACCAAATCCAAATCCTCCCAGGTTGGGATACACAGTTTTGAGGGGAATAAGCCTGCTGTGTCCCCCTTTGTCTGGCAAAGCAATAAAGCTATTCTTTTCTACTTCACCCAAAACTCTGAGATTCCATTTGGTACCCGTGCACAGAGGCCGAGTTTTTGGCATTAATGGGACTCCAAAAAATTTTTTTTTCTGGTAAATGGCTGCATTATTTCATTAAAGAGCTAAGGGAAACTAAAATGAACAACAACAAAAAAACCTGGCCAAATTCTGGTCTATACTGGAAAAATAGCAACTGATCTTGTAAGAGCCTCTACTTTAAATTCCACTTGGAGCCTGCAGATGGGATCCTGGAGAAAGTGGCAGAAGGCAGCTCAGGGTGAAGATTCTTACCAGAGTCAGGGCTCCTGGTTCTCTGGGTGCAGCATCCAATAAAGAGAGAGAGAAAAAAATCTTTTGCACTGTCTTTGGGGATACCTCTCAAGTCCAAGAGGCTGTTCAAACTGCCAGAAATATTTACTGTTTTATACCCAACAAAGACTGATAAATATTTAAAAGAGTTTTTAATACTTAAAGCTCTATAGTCAGAAACTGGCCAGACTGGAAGCTGATACTGAGAGCCTGATAGAAATTTATTTTTAGGCATCCTCCTCCGAGCTAAATTAAAATTATGTACCCAGAGCAGAGTGGGGGGGGTGGGGGGGGGCAGATCAAAAAACTT
The DNA here is from genome assembly GCF_030028045.1 of Hippopotamus amphibius kiboko. Classification (NCBI taxonomy): domain Eukaryota; kingdom Metazoa; phylum Chordata; class Mammalia; order Artiodactyla; family Hippopotamidae; genus Hippopotamus; species Hippopotamus amphibius. The sequence goes on along the minus strand of NC_080186.1, from coordinate 155,477,613 downwards.
CTAAAGCCCTTGTAGAAGGATTTATGGGTGGATCAACCTATGATGTCATTTAAGTTGCAACCCAATTTCTTAAGGAATTGAAAGCAACTGTCCTTATCTTACACATCTTTTGCCAAACCAGAAATACTCCAGGACCTCTTATATAGGTCATCTCTTTAAAATACCAACTTCAGGGAGGAAATTCTCATCAGAAACAAAAAGGGGAGCTGGAAAGGTTTTTTAAAACTTAGGTGAATGAAAAATATTTTAAATGTCTTTCCCACTAATATTAGTAAAAAGCTTTACCCATCTGAGCAAGGAATCTCATTTCATCTACAGAAAACAACTTAGATACAACTTCTTTTATAACTAGTGAATTTTGAATTATTACACCTGATTCACGACTGTAATTTTAAAACAGAAGCTATAAGGTCTTTGTTTGCATCTGTCTATATATATGTGTGTATGTTTCTCTCTCTCTCTATATATATATACATGTTATAGATGTGAGGTATTTTCTACCTCTGGATAATATTACCAAAATTAATTTGTAAAAGAGCTCTACTTAACTGGATTGAAGAGAGGCAAGTACTTAACGTGAATTAAGGATTCCTAAAACTCTCAGAAACATAATAGAAACTAACTCCAATGCTTTTCAAGTTCATGTGATATGAGATATAATCTGTGGTAAATAAAAGCTGGTTTAGGTTTGTTGGATTAATTAAAATAGGTATGTCTTCAGAATAATTAGCATTGAAAATAATGCAGATGTATAACTTTACTTGGGTTTACTGGTCAAATAAGTACGTATTATCTGTTATGAAATTTGTGAGCAAGAAAAATAGCTTGGGATGATGGCTGGATTTGTCTGATAGCTCATGAAATTTTTTGGGTAGTCTAAACTTAATCACTGAGAATAAGCTAATTAAATACATGTAAACAGGATAAAGTTTTTAGGTGAACTTTTTAAATAGTTTCTTCAAATCTTTTTAGTAATCCGAAACATTGACGTTTTGCTAAGTTAAATTAAATGATGCGTATCAATCATTTCCAAATAAGATAGTATAATGAAACATTAATTACTGAACACAAGTTTATCTATTTTTTGCCTCCTTTTACAGGGAAACTAAAGATATCTGGTTCTCTTAGTAAATATGTTTTGTGCCACAATGAAAAATTCACTATGAGAAAGCATGTTTCTAGAAATTATAAAAATGTTTATAAATGTATTAAGCCACAGAATGCTAATATAAAAGACACCTGACTGATTATTTCTTTATTTTCACTAAAAATTAAGGTTCTCTTATGGTTAAAAATTCTAATATGTATTATATATAATGAAAGCTTATAAAATTATAATATATATTATTTTATATATAATATATTAAAATATTTTATTTATTTAAATATTAGAGATCTGTATATATGATATATAATTAAAGCTTATAGAAATAATAAAGTGAACATCTCTGTATTCAAGGAAAGTAGAATGTGTGTTTTTGGTAAATGAGGCTATAAAGAATGGAGATGCATTTTTATTGAGAAGAAAGAAAGTAATTTTATCCTAAAGTGAGACTGATTATTTCAGTATGGGAAAGAGAGAAAAACAAAGGACAAAAGGTTTGTGGAAAAGGAATCTTGGGAAAAGAATTTTATGTGAGGTCAAGCTGGATAAGATTGAATGAACTTGTTTTAAGCGTTTTAAAAATAAGCTGTAAGGAAGGGAGGGAATACGGGGATATGTGTATAAAAACAGATGATTGAACTTGGTGTACCCCCCCCCAAAAAAAAAAAGCTGTAACGTCAATAACGTACTTAGGTAGAACCCTAATTTTCTTTCATCTGCTGAAAGGACAAGTTTTATTATATTATTGGTCTCCTCTTAATAAGAAATTGTACCACTTTTTAACTCTCTGTAATTACCTGTGAAGTCTTTAGTTGCCACCATGGTTAAATGAATAAGTAAGTATTGCTTCACAGTGACTTATGATCCTATTTGACCAAGTGTTTTATAATCTATTGGTATTTTTGACAAATTTCCCCAAATCAAATTCTAAATAGTCTTTTTGGCTTAGAGCTAATTTTGGGATTTTCCAAAGGGTTCCCTGAAAATTGCAAAAGATTTGTTTTCTCTCCTTATAAAAAGGGAGATATTAAACCAATTAGGCTTATTTGATACATTAAATGACATGGGAAGTATTGTCAAATAAGAAGTAATATTATGCCTTCTTTATGATGTATTTGTATAGGTATACATTATAAATGTTCTAGAAATTGAGTGAAATTCCTGGAAATCTAATATGTCCTAGTATAATGTTATCAATCACAATTCTAGTTATTATCTGAAAATATGTGTCACAGAAATACCCCAATTTCCTTGTCAGTTGCATTGTAATGAACTCTCACCAGATCTTTAACCATGGCCAGTTTTTGTTTTGTTTTTTTCTTTTTTTTTGGGCACACAGGCTTAGTTGCTCCACAGCATTTGGGATCTTCCTGGAGCTGGGATCGAACCCGTGACCTCTGCATTGGCAGGCGGATTCTTAACCACTGCGCCACCTAGGAAGCCCGTGTTTTGTTTTTTCTTTGGTTGTTGTTGTTAATTTCTTACTTTTTTAAAGGGAAATAAGTAACTGTGGCCAGTTTTAAAGTCTTTTGTCATTTACAGAGTTATTGTTTTACTCTATTGCTTTTGCAAAAGTGTTCCTGCAAAAGTGCTTCAATCTTCAAGGAGGTTCATGGAAAGGACTTTGACAAATACAGGTTTCTGATAACTTTACGATCATAAAACTGAAATGGGTAAGAACTTCCAGAACTAATGGAAAAACTGGATTCAAATAAAACAAGTATTAATTACATGGGACTGAATGTGCTAAGGAGGATAATTATAACTTTTTAAATGTCTTTTTGTTTGAAATAAGAAATGTTAAAACATTTCTTAACGTTTTGTTTTTCCAGATTTAAGGAAACCTTTTCTCTTAAGTTATCTGTGTCGCACAGCAATTTGGTATACTTTTGTAAACAAAGACGAAACATTTACTCTTTCTCCGTAACTGATTCCTCCATAATTCAAAAACGCTTGAGTATTCTATCATGACAATATAGCTATTTGCTTAAGTTCAAACAGAATCTGTTCCTGTAACAGATCACAACTGGAAGCACTGGCTGTACTACCAAGACTCTGACTGGTATGTTGTATTTGAGAGAGACATGCATAGACTCAGATGTGGCAAAGCTTATATGGTCAATCACTATTCTTGCTGCATTTACATAAAGAATCAGGGCAGATTTAATGCAAGCAAATTAGTTTTACTGTGATTATCTTTTAAAGAAAATGGAGGTGATTGTAGAGACAAAAATTATGCTTGTACCTTTGTAGATATTAGATTCGAGTCTTGTTAACTGTCTTTAAGTATTTGCTATATATGCCTGTAAACTGGACTGGATGCTGAACTCTTCTAGTGTTCTTAAATATTTATCTTTGACTCTCCAAACTAACATTTCCAATTTTTTCCCACCTTTCTAATTTGGGATTACTAAGAACAAAGGCTGCCCTTGAAGCTCCTTGGAAGGGACTATACCCAATCCTCCTCGCTGCCTAGATGGCAGCCAAACTTCAGGGACTTGAACTGTGGGGACACATCTCACAGCTGAAGAAGGCTCCACCTGACACTGGGACCTATGCAAATATTGGAGATCCCCAAATCTAACTGACTAGGCAAACAAGTAGCTAATATCGAGGTAGACTGCTAAGATGTCAGATCAAGACTTTGTACTTCAGTTAAAATTTTTCTTCCCTTTCTCTCCATTATTCTGGCATTGGCCTGGAAAGATAACGCCATCATGCATACCTCCTAAGCCGTTGACAAGGGTGGTAACCTTTCAGACTGGTAGATTTGTCATCAAAAAGTCTGATCTGTCCATTAACAGTGCTGCCTTAGTGGGAGTGGTTTGTGCCCTGGCAGGATCTGTGCTGGTTATCATTCCCCTTGGGCTTAGGAATGCCTAGATGGAGGGCACATAACTAGCAAATGCCTCTTAGGTTATCTATTCTGTGCCTGTAATTTTTTTTTTAAAGGAATTTTATTTTGTTATTATTTTTTTAATTATCTTTTTTTTTTTTTTTTTTGGCTGCATTTGGTCAACTTCCTTGAATTTGCATCATTGAGTTAGAAAGAACCTACCAGGAAGCTTTCATGATTTCAGGATTCGCTACCTTTGGCAGGTCCCTGTTTCCCTGGTTAGGAGCAAATGTCCATGAAGCTATGATCAGGAATCTTTTCTTAACGCTTAAAGATACTGCAAAATCTGCTGCTAAAGCAATAGCTGCCCAATGAAAATCCCTAGACACTCCAGCCAAACTTGATTTTGATAATAGGATAACCCTTGATTATCTTTTAGCTGAGCAAGGATGTGTCTGTGCTGCTGCCAACACCACCTGCTGCACCTGGATTAACACTTCTGAGGAAGCTGAAACTCAGTTCAACTTGGTTTGAAAAGGTAACTCCTCCAATGAGATCTTTCTTTGACTTACTCAATTTAGATGTTTGGGTCTTAGGGACCATGGCTGTGAAGTACATTCCAAACATTGGGAATTGTCCTATTTAATAACAGTCATAGTCATCTCCCTGGCAGGCTGTATTCTCTCAAAAGCTTTAAGTGCATCTCTGTAGCTGCTAACCACCAAGAAAATGATCTCCTTAAGACTGGAATGTCAGAAAAGGAAGGAAGAAAATGATCTATTAAAGAATTGTGGGCCTAGAAGTCATGACCTATGAATATCATAGAGATTCAGCAAAAAAACACCATGACCTGTGAATATCACACAGAGGATCAGTAAAAGCTATGAGAACTACAGAGGGGTAGCTGAGAAGGGCACTAATGCCTTAATATTTGATTACCTCTCTCAGTTAAGCTGAAAGCCTGATCAAAAGGAGCAAATTTTTTAAAAAGAGCCAACAGGTCCCCAATGGAGTCACTTATGCTAAGCCCATGTCACCAAACGAAGATTTAATACCTAACCTAACTGCAGTTTTCACCTCTCCCAGGAATATAATCTTAAATTGGTCGGTCTGGAATTTCCTGCTTAGCACCAGTGAGGTAATCTGCCTGATAGACCCTGTCTGTCTCCCAAAGAAAGCTGAGGCGATATACTCCTTCCTCATCCTGCCTATAACAGCCTTCCATTTTGTATAGCTCTTCAGAGTTCTTTTCTCTCTGCTAGGTGGGATGCTGCCTAATTCAAGTCATTACATAAAGCCTGTTAAGATCTTTAAAATGTATCCAGTTGGATTCTGCCTTTTAACACCTCCATCCCTCTAAAGAAAAAGAGAAAAAAAAAGATTTACGTCTGTGTGTGTGTTTGTATTCTGCCTTAGTTAAACCATCAATAGATTTTCATAGTTATTAGCACAGTATTAATAAATTATTTAGCTACATATTTCATTGAGACACAATTAAGAATTCCATTCTTCTCAGAGGTAAGAAGAGCTAATAAGGCCAATGACTAAACTCTTGATAGAAAATACATAGTGGGAAATAGAACTTTCAGAAGGAGTAAGCAGATGTTATCAAAAGTGTCTCATATACACTACTTTATAACAAATTCACGTCCTTTTAAAGTTCCAAATAGGTAATAATTTTGTTAAATTTTATTATTTATTTATTTATTTAGGCCACATCACATGGTATGCGGGATCTTAGTTCCCTGACCAGGGACTGAGCCTGTGCCCCCTGCATATGGGAGCATGGAGTCTTAACCACTTGACCACCAAGGAAGTCTCAAGAATTTTTTATATGCTGTAGAAAGTTTAATATTAATTTTAAAAAGGTCACTTAGACTCACAGTTATAAAGAATAACCACAGTTTACCTGCTAACGCCCACATTTATAAATTAAAAGACAGTTTTTGTATGACATCTGAAAGCTTGTACATTCCTTAGCAGGAGTGAGCACAGGAAACCCACCTCTAGGCATTGTGTGTGTTCCCTCATAGCACTGCGATAATTTTCAGAATTACTACCATCCTGGTTAGAAAAGCTTCATAAGGAGGTCTAACAGCATCAGAGAAATAAGGTAAATTTACTCTCTATTCTTTATTCCTCTGAGTTTTCATGTCAGACCTGTATCCAAAGAGCACTACCCAGAACATGAAATGAACAACATACACTTTCCATGATAGGAAGTGACCCCAAGCCTTCACGTTGGCATCTGACTTATTGTTGATGACATCTGTACTACTCTAAATTGCAAAAAGTATTTAGATTGAGCCCAACTTGAAAATATCAAGACCACACACTCTTTCTCGACATCCACTAGGCTGGCTTCTATGCTTTCATCCAGATCCTTCCAGCACTGCACACATTATTTTTAGAACTTGGTTTCCTCATCAGATTTATAGAGAAGATAATTAATTCAGATTTTGCATCTCAGGAAGTGCTTGGAACAAGCTTGGTAAAAGAAACTCATTAGTTCTCCTAAAGAGACATCAGAAAGACTTTAATTAAGTCACCTAATTAAGTCACCCTGACACACACCATTTCTTATGTTGTAACTTACAAGTCCAGCAGAGAGTCACCTTGGGAAAGTGTTTAGACCAGCTGTTTGGGACAGATCTTTTCAGATTCTCCTTTGTCATAATCTGGTGATTAAAGAATTATTTTAAGATGGTGGTATCTAAACATGTTCTTTTTAAAGAAAATGATTATTATTAAGTCACTGATAATGAGAAAAAAAAGAATGAACCAATGGAAAGCCCTCCTGAAAAGCCCTCATTCTACTTTCTGAAATGTGTGCTTCACTTAAATGCAGAAGGATGTCTTTGCTAATCTATCAGCTCACGAAAAGTTGCTCTACCACATATTGTCATCTTTGATGTATTTTGCTGATGATAAGGAAATAATCAAGTTCCATTCCAAAAAAGGAAATTCACTCCAGTACTTTTAAATAAGATGCCTGGGGAAAAAATAAGAGAAAATTTCTCTAAATTAACATGTGGCTCGAGGAACGACCATTTCCCGGAGATATCACTCTGTGTAAAAGACCATCTCTTGTAAGAAGAACTGTGAACGAAGGTGGGTAAGAGGTGAGCCAGTGGTCTGGGGCCTCAGGCAGCTGAAAAGAGCCAAGTTAACATCGGACCAAAACTGAGGTGAAAAACACCTAATTCCTTCTAATAATAGTAGTAACTATTATTAAAGCTAATATTGTGTTAAGTTCTTTATCTGAATGACTTCATTGATCCTCATAAGCACTTCATGAGGTGAGTCCTACTGTTTCCGGTTTTGAATGACAAACCTGAGGCTCAGAGAGGTTAAATCCTCAAAGTTACACACACACACACACACACACACACGCGCGCGCACACACACACACACACACACACACACAGTTGTGGAGTAACTCCCACCTGGCCCAAGTTCCCATCTCTCTCCCCTGCCCCATGGCACCCACGAAGAGCTTAGCAGAAACAGTAACAGTACAAAACATCTCAGGTAGCATTCTTGAGTTCCTTTTTTGCATATGTGGAGACTTTACTAAAGGTTTAGGGTGAGGAGGCAACCACAAAACAGGCGTGTGTGAGAGTGTCTGAAAGGGTTTCATATCCTCAAAACTGGGTTCACACGCCCCCCCCCCCCCCACTCCCCATTCTTACCTGTTCAAGGAATCCAAAGAACGCGCACAGACTCTTTAGTCATCCAATCTATAAGCACATTTCATTTACTTCACATTTTGCCAGGGGCCAACGGTCCATGGCATCACGCTCCCAAGACTGTGTCCAGCCTTAGCTAGGAGAGTGATGACTGCCCACGACCCTGCTCTGCAGCTCATTCTTACGTGGGATGTGAATGAAGAGTGAGTCTTTCTACTGGACCGGATGACCCTGCTATGGAGGCCAGTAGAGGGCCAGAAACTTTGAAATAGAAGCTTCAACTATTAACTCCCACTGACATTTTTTTTAAGCTCTTGTTGGGAATATAATTGCTTTACACTCTTGTGCCAGTTTTTGAGGTACACCAAAGTGAATCAGCTGTATTTATACATATATCCCCATATCCCCTCCCTCCCGTGACTCCTTCCCACCCTCCCTGTCCTGGCCCTCTCAAGCATCACCCATCATCGAGCTGATCTCCCTTTGTTATACAGCAACTTCCCACTGGCTATCTATTTTACAGTTGGTAGTGTAAATATGTCTATGTTACTCTCACTTCGTCCCAGCTTCCCCTTCGCCCTTGCCACCCACCCCCACAAACCCCGTGTCCTCAAGTCCATTCTCTACATCTGCATCTTTATTCTTGTCCTCTGACATTTTACTTTCTGAGGAGCTCTGGGGGAAAATATCTCACTAGGGATTCACAATGAGCATTTTCATTTTAGCTCTGAAAAGTCCAGCAGTTAAAAACTGATTCTAAATTTGTAGTAACCAGTGCTTCTCAAACATTTTTGTGGCTGAAACAGAGCTTCATTCCCTCCTTCTTACCATCTCCACTGTCACTCTCTAGATCATGCCAACCTCATCTCTCACCCAAGTCCGTGGTCATGGCCTCCAAATCTGGTCTCTTTACACCACTCCTGCTAACTTTCCATCCTTTCTCCGCTCAACAGACAGTGATCTCCTTAACATATGAATGGCATCTCTTTCCTTCTCTGCTCAGAATCCTTGTTGGTTTTCCAAGGACGGTTGGCATTAAGATAAAATCCAAACTCCCTCCCATGGCCTCGAAGGCCCAACATCATCTGCTGCTGAGACCAGCCCTTGGACCTCAGCTTTCATCATTCTCTTCCTCAGTACCTTCCAGCCCTACGGGCCTCCTCCCAGCTCCCACATGAGCAGCCTTTCCTGTGTCTAGACATCTGCTCTTGCCTCAACCTGAAATATGGTTTCGGAGACTTTTTATGCCCCCTCCAGCCCCCCACCCCCCTCCTTCAGGTCTCAGTTTAGCTATCTTCCCTTTAGACAAAGCTTTTGTAACCACCTAAACAGTCATCCCCCCACCTCCCCAATCCCCATCCATCTGTTCCTGCCTGTCACGGTGGTTCGAAAAGTGTGATGCCTGGACCAACAGCATCAGCAACACCTGGGAACCTGCCAGAAACGCACGTTGCTGTGCCCTGCCCCAGACCTGCTGAATCAGAAACTCGGATGGGGGCGGTGGAGGCAGCCATCTGTGTATTAACAAGCCTCCAGGGGATGCTGATACAGGCTGCCGTTTGCACTGTTCTGTGACGGTACCCTGTCTATTTCCTGTGTGTTTATCACAAACTGTAATTATTTCTTCTTTGTTTATTTAACCTGTGTTGTCCAGCTCCATCACTAGACTCATAAGCACTGTGTGGATAGGATTTCAGTTGACCATAACTGAGGTTAATCACTATTTCCTGACATAGAACACACCTTGGGAAATATTGCTTTAAATAGGATCTGGATTCGTTTATGGATAAACTTCAAGTGCCACGAGCCCCATGTCACCAATTCTTCTCTCCATTCAATTATTCAATATTTATTGACAGCTATTATAGGCCAGGTGCTGTTTCAGACAATATAAATACAAATATGAGCAAGTCCTTGTTCTGAAAGAATTTACAGACAAATGGGATTAAAAAACATGTAAACATCATTATTTCATTCTGCTAAGTGTTATAATAAAGCCTAGTAAAACTCATCAAAAGCATTAGAAATGTACACGTTCTTGTTTGTGACCTAGTTATTCCAGTTCTAAAAGTTAACACTAAGAAAATAATCAGGGATGCGTATGCAGATTTATCAAGAGGATGTTTACCATAGCATTATGTATACTAGCCAAAAAACAAAACAAAACAAAACAAACATAAGAAGCAACCTAGATGTAAAAGTATGGAGAATAATTTTAAAATTATCCTAGGTATAAGAGAATACTGAAAAACTTATTGTAATTTAGAAAAATTCTTAATGACATATGAAGTTGTTCACAGTGTACTGTTAAGTAAAAACTGTATAAAATACAGTGTTGTATAGTATATATGCTATATATATATATTTACATTTATACGTAAATATATGTTTGTATAGAAACATACTTGATATATGGAACCTAGAAACATACTTAAATATATTAGAAAGGTGCATACCAAATATTAATAGAAGTTACTAGGTGGTGTGGTAACAGTGACTTTAATTTTCCTCCTTTTATGTTTCTCTGTATTTCCAAATTACAATGCACCATTATAGAGAAAAATGCCAAGGGCAGTGGGTCAGAGCAGAGGGGGCAAGTAAACCTGCTGTGTGCCGTGGGGGGTATCAACACACAGGAGGTGTCACTTGAGCCGGGACTTCAAAAGGCATGGGACCTGGTGTCAGGAAGGCGCGTCAGCACAAGCAGGAGTCGGGAAAGTAGAGTGTGTCTGGGGGACCAGACACAGCTCAGTGAGGCAGGAGCAGTTGTACAGGGGATTTGCTGCTCTCTACCAAACTTCGCCTACTGAGAGCAATCTGTTTGTTTACCTTCACAGAAGAAAGCAAAGCCCCCTATGGACAATGGCATTCCTTGTTGATCAAAATCTGAGTGTACGTATGCATCACGGGCCAGCCATGCTCCACAGGGCTCTCTTCTCAGCATCGTGAAAGCCACAGACAGCTTTCCCTTTGCGCGAAGGACAGTACAAATAAACAGAAATCACCCTGAGGGTTCACTCTGGCTGGATTATTCTGAGACAACATCAGATGGAGGAGGAGGTTCAAAAATATCCTTCTATCTTAGACCTTAAGTTCCCAGTGCCAGAATTCTAGAGGCGGGCCTAACCCCGTGCTCTGGCCATCATCAATGGCCAAGAGGACTGAAAGGGCAATAAGACACCTCTCTGATGTTTACCTATCAGTCAGCACCAATACAGAAATTTCAAAGGCCATGATAAGTGGCTTGACAACCTGGAGACAGATGATAAGGTCTCAGCTTCTGATCACTAAACACATGAAATTCCTAGCAAACAGGTGCTACTAATTTTTTTTTTTTTAAAGACCTATCTTGTGCTGTCAATCATTGTCAGGTCAGTTACATGAAAACCTGTTGACCTGAAGCACACTTAGATTTATCTAAAATTCAGTTAAATATAAATTTTGGGAAAGGTCCATGTGGTTTAAATAGAAGGGATTGCCCTATAGATGATTCGTAGCAGAGGTTACAAACTTCAGGGTCAACAGAGCAGTGTCAGGTGATGAGCTGTTTACCGACATCAGTACGTCCCTTCTTCCCCAGGAATTGGCTTTTAGCTGGGCACGTGATTATGCAGAAACAGCATTTTTCAGCGTTCCTTGCTGTGGCAGACATGCTAGACGCTCACCGAGCTATCTTTTCATTTCTCTTGGGCACACAGCTAACAGTATTTCCCACTCTCTCTTGCAGTTGAGAGACCATGTTACTGGGTTCTAGCAAATAGATTGTGGGTAGAGATGACATCCCCCATATGATGGCCCATAAAAAATTCCCAAACTAAATTCTGTCTCTGTTCCAACTTGATAGGAGAAGAGAAAGAAATCCAGGGCTCTACCTATAGGAAGTCCGAACGTGTACACCCTTTGGGTCAGAAACCCTACTTCAAGGCAGCTATCCTACAGAAGCACTCGCACACGTACCTGACAAATGACAAAGAGTCGTCGATGTGGACATTCATTGTAGCAACACATAGTAGAAAATTAGAAACGACTAGAATTACATCCATAGGAAAGGAGTTAAATAAATTCTGGAACATCCTTACTATAAAATATAATGCAATCTTTAAAACGGATAAGGTGGTTCTGTATATGCTGACATGGAAAGAACTCTAAGACCTATTGCTGAACACAAAAAATAAGTTGCAGGATAATTCAGGCCCTAATCCAGCAAACATTTATTGATGGTTTATATGTCAGGCTCTGTTCTAGACACAAGATAAACTCGTGAACAATACAGACAAAAACTCTTATGGGACTTAAATGCACACAGAATGTATATTTTTAAATCTTTCTAAAACTGTACATTAATTAGCAATACATATACTTATTTCTCAGTAAAGAAAAAAGATTCACAAAATTGTTCATGGCAGTGACCTCTGGCCAGGGAAATGGAGGGTGAAGTGGGGAAGAGTACCTTTTGGGTCTCTATTCTTCTGTGTTGTTTGAATTATTATTATTATTATTATTATCATCATCATAGGAATGCATTTGTGCATTTGAATTCCTTTCAATGGAAGGCTTTTCAATAATGGAACCAAAAACTACCTTGCAAAGTCCTCCTTGGAACCCCTCAAGGGTTGAGGGATGGAGAAGAAGAGGGATACATTTTCCCTCCTTCTTCTATGGAGAAGAAGAGTGATACATTTTCCCTCCTTTTTCTATGGAGAAGAAGAGTGATACGTTTTCCCTCCTTCTTCTATGGAGAAGAAGAGTGATACATTTTCCCTCCTTCTTCTATGGAGAAGAAGAGTGATACATTTTCCCTCCTTCTTCTATGGAGAAGAAGAGTGATACATTTTCCCTCCTTCTTCTATGGAGAAGAAGAGTGATACATTTTCCCTCCTTTTTCTATGGAGAAGAAGAGTGATACATTTTCCCTCCTTCTTCTATGGAGAAGAAGAGTGATACATTTTCCCTCCTTCTATGGAGAAGAAGAGTGATACATTTTCCCTCCTTTTTCTATGGAGAAGAAGAGTGATACATTTTCCCTCCTTTTTCTATGGAGAAGAAGAGTGATACATTTTCCCTCCTTTTTCTATGGAGAAGAAGAGTGATACATTTTCCTTCCTTCTTCTATGGAGAAGAAGAGTGATACATTTTCCCTCCTTTTTCTATGGAGAAGAAGAGTGATACATTTTCCCTCCTTCTTCTATGGAGAAGAAGAGTGATACATTTTCCCTCCTTTTTCTATGGAGAAGAAGAGTGATACATTTTCCTTCCTTCTTCTATGGAGAAGAAGAGTGATACATTTTCCCTCCTTCTTCTATGGAGAAGAAGAGTGATACATTTTCCCTCCTTTTTCTATGGAGAAGAAGAGTGATACATTTTCCCTCCTTCTTCTATGGAGAAGAAGAGTGATACATTTTCCCTCCTTTTTCTATGGAGAAGAAGAGTGATACATTTTCCCTCCTTCTTCTATGGAGAAGAAGAGTGATACATTTTCCCTCCTTCTTCTATGGAGAAGAAGAGTGATACATTTTCCCTCCTTTTTCTATGGAGAAGAAGAGTGATACATTTTCCCTCCTTTTTCTATGGAGAAGAAGAGTGATACATTTTCCCTCCTTTTTCTATGGAGAAGAAGAGTGATACATTTTCCCTCCTTTTTCTATGGAGAAGAAGAGTGATACATTTTCCTTCCTTCTTCTATGGAGAAGAAGAGTGATACATTTTCCCTCCTTCTTCTATGGAGAAGAAGAGTGATACATTTTCCCTCCTTTTTCTATGGAGAAGAAGAGTGATACATTTTCCCTCCTTCTTCTATGGAGAAGAAGAGTGATACATTTTCCCTCCTTTTTCTATGGAGAAGAAGAGTGATACATTTTCCCTCCTTCTTCTATGGAGAAGAAGAGTGATACATTTTCCCTCCTTCTTCTATGGAGAAGAAGAGTGATACATTTTCCCTCCTTTTTCTATGGAGAAGAAGAGTGATACATTTTCCCTCCTTTTTCTATGGAGAAGAAGAGTGATACATTTTCCCTCCTTTTTCTATGGAGAAGAAGAGTGATACATTTTCCTTCCTTCTTCTATGGAGAAGAAGAGTGATACATTTTCCCTCCTTCTTCTATGGAGAAGAAGAGTGATACATTTTCCCTCCTTTTTCTATGGAGAAGAAGAGTGATACATTTTCCCTCCTTCTTCTATGGAGAAGAAGAGTGATACATTTTCCCTCCTTTTTCTATGGAGAAGAAGAGTGATACATTTTCCCTCCTTCTTCTATGGAGAAGAAGAGTGATACATTTTCCCTCCTTTTTCTATGGAGAAGAAGAGTGATACATTTTCCCTCCTTCTTCTATGGAGAAGAAGAGTGATACATTTTCCCTCCTTCTTCTATGGAGAAGAAGAGTGATACATTTTCCCTCCTTCTTCTATGGAGAAGAAGAGTGATACATTTTCCCTCCTTCTTCTATGGAGAAGAAGAGTGATACATTTTCCCTCCTTTTTCTATGGAGAAGAAGAGTGATACATTTTCCCTCCTTCTTCTATGGAGAAGAAGAGTGATACATTTTCCCTCCTTTTTCTATGGAGAAGAAGAGTGATACATTTTCCCTCCTTCTTCTATGGAGAAGAAGAGTGATACATTTTCCCTCCTTTTTCTATGGAGAAGAAGAGTGATACATTTTCCCTCCTTTTTCTATGGAGAAGAAGAGTGATACATTTTCCTTCCTTTTTCTATGGAGAAGAAGAGTGATACATTTTCCCTCCTTCTTCTATGGAGAAGAAGAGTGATACATTTTCCCTCCTTTTTCTATGGAGAAGAAGAGTGATACATTTTCCCTCCTTTTTCTATGGAGAAGAAGAGTGATACATTTTCCCTCCTTCTTCTATGGAGAAGAAGAGTGATACATTTTCCCTCCTTTTTCTATGGAGAAGAAGAGTGATGATACATTTTCCCTCCTTTTTCTATGGAGAAGAAGAGTGATGATACATTTTCCCTCCTTTTTCTATGGAGAAGAAGAGTGATACATTTTCCCTCCTTCTTCTATGGAGAAGAAGAGTGATACATTTTCCCTCCTTCTTCTATGGAGAAGAAGAGTGATACATTTTCCCTCCTTCTTCTATGGAGAAGAAGAGTGATACATTTTCCCTCCTTTTTCTATGGAGAAGAAGAGTGATACATTTTCCTTCCTTCTTCTATGGAGAAGAAGAGTGATACATTTTCCCTCCTTCTTCTATGGAGAAGAAGAGTGATACATTTTCCCTCCTTTTTCTATGGAGAAGAAGAGTGATACATTTTCCCTCCTTCTTCTATGGAGAAGAAGAGTGATACATTTTCCCTCCTTTTTCTATGGAGAAGAAGAGTGATACATTTTCCCTCCTTCTTCTATGGAGAAGAAGAGTGATACATTTTCCCTCCTTCTTCTATGGAGAAGAAGAGTGATACATTTTCCCTCCTTTTTCTATGGAGAAGAAGAGTGATACATTTTCCCTCCTTTTTCTATGGAGAAGAAGAGTGATACATTTTCCCTCCTTTTTCTATGGAGAAGAAGAGTGATACATTTTCCTTCCTTCTTCTATGGAGAAGAAGAGTGATACATTTTCCCTCCTTCTTCTATGGAGAAGAAGAGTGATACATTTTCCCTCCTTTTTCTATGGAGAAGAAGAGTGATACATTTTCCCTCCTTCTTCTATGGAGAAGAAGAGTGATACATTTTCCCTCCTTTTTCTATGGAGAAGAAGAGTGATACATTTTCCCTCCTTCTTCTATGGAGAAGAAGAGTGATACATTTTCCCTCCTTTTTCTATGGAGAAGAAGAGTGATACATTTTCCCTCCTTCTTCTATGGAGAAGAAGAGTGATACATTTTCCCTCCTTCTTCTATGGAGAAGAAGAGTGATACATTTTCCCTCCTTTTTCTATGGAGAAGAAGAGTGATACATTTTCCCTCCTTCTTCTATGGAGAAGAAGAGTGATACATTTTCCCTCCTTTTTCTATGGAGAAGAAGAGTGATACATTTTCCCTCCTTCTTCTATGGAGAAGAAGAGTGATACATTTTCCCTCCTTCTTCTATGGAGAAGAAGAGTGATACATTTTCCCTCCTTCTTCTATGGAGAAGAAGAGTGATACATTTTCCCTCCTTTTTCTATGGAGAAGAAGAGTGATACATTTTCCCTCCTTTTTCTATGGAGAAGAAGAGTGATACATTTTCCCTCCTTCTTCTATGGAGAAGAAGAGTGATACATTTTCCCTCCTTTTTCTATGGAGAAGAAGAGTGATGATACATTTTCCCTCCTTTTTCTATGGAGAAGAAGAGTGATGATACATTTTCCCTCCTTTTTCTATGGAGAAGAAGAGTGATACATTTTCCCTCCTTCTTCTATGGAGAAGAAGAGTGATACATTTTCCCTCCTTTTTCTATGGAGAAGAAGAGTGATACATTTTCCCTCCTTTTTCTATGGAGAAGAAGAGTGATACATTTTCCCTCCTTTTTCTATGGAGAAGAAGAGTGATACATTTTCCTTCCTTTTTCTATGGAGAAGAAGAGTGATACATTTTCCCTCCTTCTTCTATGGAGAAGAAGAGTGATACATTTTCCCTCCTTTTTCTATGGAGAAGAAGAGTGATACATTTTCCCTCCTTTTTCTATGGAGAAGAAGAGTGATACATTTTCCTTCCTTTTTCTATGGAGAAGAAGAGTGATACATTTTCCCTCCTTCTTCTATGGAGAAGAAGAGTGATACATTTTCCCTCCTTTTTCTATGGAGAAGAAGAGTGATACATTTTCCCTCCTTTTTCTATGGAGAAGAAGAGTGATACATTTTCCCTCCTTCTTCTATGGAGAAGAAGAGTGATACATTTTCCCTCCTTTTTCTATGGAGAAGAAGAGTGATGATACATTTTCCCTCCTTTTTCTATGGAGAAGAAGAGTGATGATACATTTTCCCTCCTTTTTCTATGGAGAAGAAGAGTGATACATTTTCCCTCCTTCTTCTATGGAGAAGAAGAGTGATACATTTTCCCTCCTTTTTCTATGGAGAAGAAGAGTGATGATACATTTTCCCTCCTTTTTCTATGGAGAAGAAGAGTGATACATTTTCCCTCCTTCTTCTATGGAGAAGAAGAGTGATACATTTTCCCTCCTTTTTCTATGGAGAAGAAGAGTGATGATACATTTTCCCTCCTTTTTCTATGGAGAAGAAGAGTGATACATTTTCCCTCCTTTTTCTATGGAGAAGAAGAGTGATGATACATTTTCCCTCCTTTTTCTATGGAGAAGAAGAGTGATACATTTTCCCTCCTTTTTCTATGGAGAAGAAGAGTGATACATTTTCCCTCCTTTTTCTATGGAGAAGAAGAGTGATACATTTTCCCTCCTTTTTCTATGGAGAAGAAGAGTGATACATTTTCCCTCCTTTTTCTATGGAGAAGAAGAGTGATACATTTTCCCTCCTTTTTCTATGGAGAAGAAGAGTGATACATTTTCCCTCCTTTTTCTATGGAGAAGAAGAGTGATACGTTTTCCCTCCTTTTTCTATGGAGAAGAAGAGTGATACATTTTCCCTCCTTTTTCTATGGAGAAGAAGAGTGATACATTTTCCCTCCTTTTTCTATGGAGAAGAAGAGTGATACATTTTCCCTCCTTTTTCTATGGAGAAGAAGAGTGATACATTTTCCCTCCTTTTTCTATGGAGAAGAAGAGTGATACATTTTCCCTCCTTTTTCTATGGAGAAGAAGAGTGATACATTTTCCTTCCTTTTTCTATGGAGAAGAAGAGTGATACATTTTCCCTCCTTTTTCTATGGAGAAGAAGAGTGATACATTTTTCCTCCTTTTTCGACCAACACCTTCATTTACTTTGTTTTTACCGACAAGTGAGATTTCTTTTGATCAAAGACGTCTGTGGCAACAAAGTTTAAGAACAGCCAATCTTGCTCATTATTAGAAAATTAGAATACACAAAAGGAGTGAGAATGAAAATCTCATTTGGGCCTAATACTAGACTGATCCCAGATCATTTAAGGGTTTGACTGCCCAATTCTTTTATTGCAAGGCTGCTCTGCCAGTAAAGGACAAGGTTTAGGCTTTTCAGATGTCAAATAGTACTCAATAAACATCACAAATGAGTTCAGATGTGAAAAGCACATTTTCAAATAGAAGAGTTTTTGTTTTATTTTATTTTAAAATTGTATTAGCACCTAAAAGACCCCTGTAATAGTGAAGATAAAGTTAATCCAGTAATACATTTACCATAGTAAATCTCCAGAACAGAAACACCTTACTTCCCTCTGATGGAATTTTAAATCAGCGTAAGGGATTAAACAGTATTACCCAGCTGATGGAGAGCGACTTGGAAACCACAATGGATTGCGGGAAGTGACCATCATGTGTTCTATCGTTTGTGTTCCAGGAACCCTTTTTGGACCTTCCACGATGAATATGTCTGATATAATTCTGGAAAGGTGGTATCTTTTCTCCCTGAACTTCTTATTTCATCTTTTTAAAAGGTCTGCACAAAGCAGAACCAGCCTTCATGCTCTTCTTTCAGACTGTGGTTTACATGATCCAGATTTGAATTAAAGCAGTGGAAATGGTCTCTCGCTTCTGCATTTCCTCGTTTAATGCCTGGTTGACTAGGGAAACAAGAGTACATTCTCCCTTATGTTAGTGCATCCACTGAAATCATGAATTATGGCCTACCTACTAAAATAAATTTTGTCTCAAAGAATACAGAGTAAGTGAACTGAATGACACAAAGAACCCCAAGGTATTAAAAGTCTATTCCTTCTTTCTTTTATATCCTTTCAGCTTGCTCTACATTTGGGTGGTCTCTTCTAAGTTTTGTTCTGTATATATAAAATAAAGCAACTAAATAGCTATTTTAGGGAAAAGTGTCTCCCCATTGATCCAGCCCTGCCTGAAATATCTTTTTTTAAACTTTTTATTTTATATTGGAGTATAGTTGATTAACAATGTTGTGATAGTTTTACATGTACAGCAAAGTGATTCAGTTATGCATATACATGTATCTATTCTTTTTCAAAATCTTTTCCCACTTAGGTTGCTACATAATTTTTTTTTTAAGAACTTTTACTGAGATACAGTTAACAGACAATAAACAGCATATATTTAGAGTGTACAATTTGGTATCCCAATCTCCCAATTCATGCCCCCCCAACCCTCCCCACTTTCCCCACTTGGTGTCCATGTGTTTGTTCTCTACACGTGTGTCTCTATTTCTGCCTTGCATTTCCTCTTTCATAGTTGTTAGCATTTCCCTTATGTATTGAGGTGCCCCTATATTGGGTGCATATATATTTATAATTGTTATCTCCTCTTCTTGGATGGATCCCTTGATCTTTATGTAATGTCCTTTCTTGTCTCTTGTAACATTTTTTATTTTAAAGTCTATTTTATCTGATATGAGTATTGCTACTCCAGCTTCCTTTTGATTTTCATTTGCATGGAATATCTTTTTCCATCCCCTCACTTTCAGTCTGTATGTGTCCCTAGGTCTGAAGTGGGTCTCTTGTAGACAGCATACATATGGGTCTTGTTTTTGTATCCATTCAGCCAATCTTTGTCTTCTGGGTGGTGCATTTAGTCCATTTACATTCAAGGTAATTATCGATATGTATGTTCCTAGTACCATTTTTCTTAATTGTTTTGTTTTTGTTTTTGTAGGTCCTTTTCTTCTCTTATGTTTCCCGCTTAGAGAAGTTCCTTTAGCATTTGTTGTAGGGCTGGTTTGGTGGTGCTGAATTCTCTTAGCTGTTGCTTGTCTGTAAAACTTTTGCTTTCTCCGTCAAATCTGAATGAGATCCTTGCTGGGTAGAGTATTCTTGGTTGTAGGTTCTTCCCTTTCATCACTTGAAATATATCATGCCACTCCCTTCTGGCTTGTAGAGTTTCTGCTGAGAAATCAGCTGTTAACCTGATGGGAGTTCCCTTGTATATTATTTGTCCTTTTTTCCTTGTTGCTTTTAATAATATTTCTCTGTCTTTAATTGTTGTCAATTTGACTACTATATGTCTTGGCATGTTTCTCCTTGGATTTATCCTGCCTAGGACTCTCTGTGCTTCCTGGACTTGGGTAGCTATTTCCTTTCCCATGTGAGGGAAGTTTTCAACTGTAATCTCTTCCAATATTTTCTCAGGTCCTTTCTCTCTCTTGTCTCCTTCTGGGACCCCTATAATGCGAATGTTGATGCATTTAACATTGTCCCAGAGGTATCTTAGGCTGTCTTCAGTTCTTTTCATTCTTTTTTCTTTATTCTTTTCCGCATCAGTGATTATCACCATTCTGTCTTCCAGGTCACTTATTCGCCCTTCTGCCTCAGTTAATCTGCTATTGGTTCCTTCTAGCGTATTTTTCATTTCCATTATTGTGTTGCATATCTCTGTTTGTTTGTTCTTTAATTCTTCTAGGTCTTTGGTAAACTTTTCGATCTTTGCATCCAGTCTTTTTTCAAAGTCCTGGATCATCTTCACTATCATTATTCTGAATTCTTTTTCTGGTAGGGTGCCTATCTCCTCTTCATTTAGTTGTTTTTCTGGGGCTTTATCCTGTCCCTTCATCTGGTACAAAGTCCTCTGCTTTTTCATTTTCTCTATCTTTCTGTGGCTGTGGTTTTCAGTTCCACAAGACGAAATACTGCTGATACTGCTTGATACTGCTGTCTGCCCTCTTGTGGAGGAAGCTATCTGCTACATAATATTGAGTAGAGTTCCTTGTGCTATACAGTAGGTCCTTGGTGGTTATCCATTTTAAATATAGCAATATGTACATGTCAATCCCACCATAGAGGCCAATTTTAATTACTGCGAGTTTTTTGTTTGTTTGTTTTTAGCTGTGCCGCATGACTTGCAGGATCTTAGTTCCCCGACCAGGGATTGAACCCATGCCCTTGGCAGTAAAAGCATGGAGACCTAACAACTAGACCGCTAGGGAATTCCCCGAGTTTTTGTTTTAATGTGAATTATCCGGATAATCTGTTTCTCTAGCACTCAGTGAAAGGCTATCCTCAAAGATCATCTCTTCCCCCAAATACTTCATCCTTTCACATTCTTCCTTCCCCCACCCCAAGACAATCCTGTAGTAACCTGTGCCAATGGGTAATATCAGCCACAAAAAGAAATAAAGTACCTAGAGGCAAAACATGAGAGAAAATGTGCATTTTGTAGGTCTGGTGAATTTTGTGGACTCCTAAGCAGTGGACTAACCTAAGCAGGATGAAATTTCTTCTTTTTTCGTGCTCTGAGATCTTTGGATATTCTAACTTAGTGAGTGACTCAATTGCATTGTGTTTTAGTTTTCCTAAAAACAGACAGAATAGGATGGTAACATCTATCCCATGGGTTGTTGTACGATTAAGTAAGATGATGTTTGTAAACTGTTTCACACATAGTACTTGGAACATGGAAAGCATTTACTAAACAGTAGCTATTATTGATGCTATTATTATCACCACCAGCAGTACATTTTTATCTTAAACTAAGTAAAGAAAATACAGTGAGATCCAGGACCAAATAGCAAAGAGATTCCTAGATCCAGATTTTAGTAAAAATCAGGCAAAAACACCCTAACTATGGCAAATATACAAAATGAATGCATTAACATTACTGCCAAGCTCACAGATATACAAAGGGATTATAAGAGAATGCTATGAACAACTGTAGATCAAAAACTGGATAACCTAGATGAACTGGACAAATTCCTAGATAAAACACAAATTACCAGAACTGACGCAAGAAGAGATCTGAATCGACCCATACAAAGAGATTTAATCAGTAATAAAACAAAGAAAAGCCCAGGGCCAGGTGTAATCACTGTGAATTCTACCAAACATTTAAAGAAGAATTAATGCCAATCCTTCTCAAACTCTTCCAAAAACACTGAAGAGGAGGGTACAATTCCTTACTTATTCTATGAGGTCTGCATGACTATGATACCAGACAAAGACATTTCAAGAAAACTATAGACCAATATTCCTTACGAATATTGATGTAAACATCCTTAGCAATAGACTAGGAAAAGAAACTAAGCAGCATATTACAAAGATGATATGCCCTGACCATGTGGGATTTATTCTAGGATTTCAAGGGTGGTTCAGGGCCTGAAAATCAATCAGTACACTACACCACATTAATACAATGTACAAAACACATGATCATCTCAATTAATACAGACAAAAGCTTTTGACAAAGTCTAACACTGTTTCATGATAAAAATACTCAATAAATTAGGAATAGAAGATATAAAACTTCTTGAACACAATAAAGATCATTTATGAAAAACCCTTAACTAATATCATACTCACTGGTCAAAGACAAAGCTTTTGCCCTAAGATCAGGAACAGGACAAAGATATCTGCTTTATCACTTCTATTTGACATGGCATTAGAAGTTGCAGCCAGAGGAATTAGGTAAGAAAAAGAAATGAAAGGCGTCCAACTTGGAGAGTAAATTAGAAGTAAAACTATCTCCATCCATAGATGAGATGATCTTATAACTAAAAAACCCTAAGGAATTCAGAAAAAATCCTGTTGTAGCTAATAAATAAATTCAGCAAAGTTGCAGGATACAAAATCAATAGACAAAAATCAGGGTTTTTTCCCTCTACATTAGCAATAAGCAATCCAAAAAGGGAAATTAAGAAAATAATTCCACTTACAACCATATAAAAATAATAAAACATTTAGGAATAATTTTAACTGAGGAGATGTAAGACTGCACACTGAAAACTACAAAACATTGCTGAAACAAACTAAAGACCAAAATAAATGGGACGATATTCAATGTTCACGAACAGAAACACAATACTGTTAAGATAATAGCACTACCAAATGTGGTATCCATACCCGAAGTCTCACACAAATTCAGTGCAATTGCTATCAAAACTCAAATGGCTTTTTTGTAGAAATTTAAAAATTGATTCTAACAGTCATATGAACTATTCAAGTTTTATGAAAAGCCCACAGCTAACATCACATTTAATGGTGAAAGTTTGAAAGATTTTCCTCTAAGACCAGGAACAAGACGAGAATGCCCACTTACCACTTCTATTCAACATAGTACTGGAAGTCCTAGCTAGAGCAACTAGGAAAGAAAAAGAAAACGTATCCACATCAGAAAGCAAGAACCCAAACTATCTCTAGCCACAGATGATATGATCTTCTACCTAAAAAGGCCTAACAAAAACCTGTTACAGCTAATAAACGAATTCAGCAAAGGTGCAAGATACGAAATCAGCACACAAAAATCTATTGTATTTCTATACACTAGCAGTGAACAATCCAAAAAAAGAAAGTAAGAAAACAATTCCTTTCAAAATAGTATTAAAAAACATACTTAGGAAAAGACCTAACCACAGAGGTCTACAGATTCAATGCTACCCTCATCAAAATTCCAGTGGCATTGTTTATAGAAATAGAAAAAAGAACCCAAAAATTTGTATGGAACCACAAAAGACCCAGAATAGCCAAAGCTCTCTTAAGAAAGAAGAACAAAGCTGGAGGCATCACAATTCCAAAATACACAAAGCTATAGTAAACAGTGTGATACTGGCATAGTGATAGACACACAGACCAATGGATCAGAATAGAGAGCCCAGAGTTAAACTCACACATGTATAAAGATGCCAAGAATATACAATGGAGAAACAATAGTCTGTTCAATAACAGTGTTGGGGAAACTGTTTATTCACATAAATACATGACTCAGCAATTCCACCGCTGGGTGTATATACTTGAGGGAATGGAAAGCAGGGACTCAGCTACTTGTTCACCAATGTTCATGTAGGATTATTTGCAATAGCCAAGAGGTAGAAATAACCTAAGCGTCTATCAATAGATAAATGGAAAAACAAAATGTAGTATGTACATTTGATGGAATATTATTCAGCCATAAAAAGGAACGAAGTTCTGGTATATGCTATGACATGGATAAACCTTGAAAACATTATGCTAAATGAATGAAGTCAGACACAAATGGACAATTATTATATGTTTGCACTTACATGAAACATCTAGAATAGGCAAATTCATAGAGACAGAAAAAAGATTAGAGGTTACCAGGGACAAGGGGGAGGAAGAAATGAAAAATCATCACTTACAGGGTACAAAGTTTCTGTTTGGGGTGATGAAAAATTTTGGAAAATAGTGGGGACAGGAGCACAACACTGTGCCTATAATTATGTCACTTAAAATGGTTAAAATGGTAAATTTTATGTGACATGTATTTTATCCCAATAAAAAAGGCAATTTCATTGTTGATATTAGTAATAGCACCATACTATTACATACACAAAACCACTCACAAGTTTTCTATACATATTTAGAAAAGAAAAAGCACTCTTCGCATGTTGGAATTTCAATATATTTTTGGCCAGAACAGATAAAATCCAATCGATTAAACTGCCTTCATCAGTTCTGCTTAATATATAAATAAAAGTACATAAACTTTAAAAAATGAAGGCACTACTATGAGGGACTGAACTTTTCAGCACTGAGGCTATTCATAAAAAATAGGATGATCAGCCTTGGTCCTAGCGCGGGGAGGGTTTGCAGGCCCGAACGTGTGGGGCTGCTCTTTGGGTCACCGTGGAAGTGGTGGAATCCTCTTACTGGGATTGAGGTGACCTGAAAACCGGCTGCTTCAGGGTGCTGACGGTTTAACCAGTCAGTGAGCAATGAACTGAATATTGGGGTAGGAACCTCCTTCTGTCTCTGTACTGACGGGCAGCTTCATGTCAGGCAAATCCTGCATCCTGAGGCTTCCAAGAAGAATGTATTATTGCCTGAATGCTTCTATTCCTTTTTTGATCTTCGAAAAGAATTCAAGAAATGTTGCCCTGGTTCACCTGATATTGATAAACTGGACGTTGCAGCAATGACAGAGTATTTAAATTTTGAGAAGAATAGTTCAGCCTCCCGGTATGGAGCCTGTCAAGTTGAAGATATGGGAAATATAATTTTAGCAATGATTTCAGACTGTTATAATCACAGGTTTTCAGATCCAGAAAGAGTAAATTACAAATTTGAAAGTGGCACTTGCAGCAAGATGGAACTTATTGATGACAACACGGTAGTCAGGGCGCGAGGTTTGCCATGGCAGTCTTCGGATCAAGATATTGCAAGATTCTTCAAAGGACTCAATATTGCCAAGGGAGGTGCAGCACTTTGTCTGAATGCCCAGGGTCGAAGGAACGGAGAAGCTCTTGTTAGATTTGTGAGTGAGGAGCACAGAGACCTAGCACTCCAGAGGCATAAACATCACATGGGGACCCGGTACATTGAGGTTTACAAAGCAACAGGTGACGACTTTCTTAAAATTGCTGGTGGTACATCCAATGAGGTAGCCCAATTTCTCTCCAAGGAAAACCAAGTCATTGTCCGCATGCGGGGGCTCCCGTTCACGGCCACAGCTGATGAAGTGGTGGCCTTCTTTGGACAGCACTGCCCCATCACCGGGGGGAAGGAAGGCATCCTCTTTGTTACGTACCCAGATGGTAGGCCAACAGGGGATGCTTTTGTCCTCTTTGCTTGTGAGGAATATGCACAGAACGCATTGAGGAAGCATAAGGACTTGTTGGGTAAAAGATACATTGAACTCTTCAGGAGCACAGCAGCTGAAGTTCAGCAGGTGCTGAATCGATTCTCCTCGGCCCCTCTCATTCCACTTCCAACCCCTCCCATTATTCCAGTACTACCTCAGCAATTTGTGCCCCCTACAAACATTAGAGACTGTATACGCCTTCGAGGTCTTCCCTATGCAGCCACAATTGAGGATATCCTGGACTTCCTGGGGGAATTTTCCACTGATATTCGAACTCATGGGGTCCACATGGTATTGAATCACCAGGGCCGCCCATCAGGAGATGCCTTTATCCAGATGAAGTCTGCGGACAGAGCATTTATGGCTGCACAGAAGTGTCATAAAAAAACCATGAAGGACAGATATGTTGAAGTCTTTCAGTGTTCAGCTGAGGAGATGAACTTTGTGTTAATGGGGGGCACTTTAAATCGAAATGGCTTATCCCCACCGCCATGTAAGTTACCATGCCTGTCTCCTCCCTCCTACACATTTCCAGCTCCTGCAGCAGTTATTCCTACTGAAGCTGCCATTTATCAGCCCCCTGTGCTCTTGAATCCACGAGCACTGCAGCCCTCCACAGCATACTACCCAGCGGGCACCCAGCTCTTCATGAACTACACAGCGTACTATCCCAGTATGCAACCGAGGATGGACTTGTACACACAAATGACCAGGCCAGGACTCTATCCAAAGAATGGGTTTGTATTTAAGGGCCCCAGCAGTTAGACCATCCTCAGAAAAGAAGTGTTTGAAAGATGTATGATGATCCTGAAACCTTCAGACATAAGACAACTTCTAGAAACTTCAGGAGAAGTTTGTCTACACTCAGGCTGCAGTATTTTCAGCAAACATGATTGGACAGTGGGCCTGTGCCCTATCTTTCGGTGGAATGAAAAATGTGAGCCAGTGAAGCCAAATTCTTATTGCAAGCAGCATGCTTGGCTCCTTGCTGATTGCAAATAGGCATTTAAAATGTGAATTTGAGATGGGGTGTCTCCATTACTACCAGCTAACGTGGCATCATAGATGTTTCCTAAGTTTTAAGTCTTTGGGGGAAAATATACTCCACTAGCATCTACCAGGAACTTTGTTATCGAAGTTTCATTTTTGTGTGCTCACACTCTTTTCTCCCCATCTCCCTATCTTGTGCACAATCACGTGCTCTTCCTAAGTAACTCAAGAATAAGGTCTTGGAATACTTAAGTCACAAACTTAGAAAAAGAAGTAAAACTAGTATTTTCCTAGTCTCTTAGCCATCACAGTGTCTTACAGTTAAAAGCCACTGAAAACTATTTTAAAAACACCTTGTAATAAATGAGAAGAAATGGCACATCCACTGCAAAACATACATAGTTAAAAAGTTGGATTTTTTTCTCAGCAGGTATCAGTTGTAAATAAGAATGAACTAGGGGCCAAAATGCAAAACCAAAAATGAAGCAGCTACGTGTAGTTAGTAATTTCTAGTTTGAATTGTAACTGAATGTTGTGGCTTCATATGTATTATTTTATATTGTACTTTTCCCATTATTGATGGTTTGGACTTTAATAAGAAATTCCATAGTTTTTAATATCACAAAAATGAGACTATTTGAACAGTGTATTCTAGAAAGCAATATACTAACTAAAGTGAATGCTTGTATATATTAAGATAGCCTGAAACCTTTTTTCTCTAATGCCTTAACTGTCAAATAATTAAAACTTTTAAAAGCGTAGGGTTATAGTCAGCATGCTAGACTGAGAGGTAAACACTGATGTGGTGAGAAGAGGTACCGATGCTGTCAGTGTTTCGCACTATGTGTTTAGCTGTGTTTATGCTCCAAAAGTGCAATATTAGACACTAGCTAGATAGTACTGCTGCCTCGTGTAACTCCAAAGGGAAAACAGGATTTGATTGAGTGCACGTTTCTTTAAGTTACTCATTTTGTCCTTAGCTTGGATGCAATGCCATGCAGATTTATGTGGCTGCTATTTTTATTTACTTTGCATTACTTTGATTAACACCTTGAATGGAGAGCCAAACATTCTCTCTTCACTGACAGCAATGGCCCTTTAACTGCAGTAGGAAAAAGAAAAAAGAAAAAACATTTTGTGTGAAAATTGATAACTGGCACTTAAGATCAGAAAAATAGTTCTTTATACTTGGCTGCCTTAAGAAGCTGTCTGCCCAATGCTCTGAAAGACTTTAAGATAGGCAGTAATACTACAATACTACTGAGTTTTTGTAGAATTGTTACATTTGATAATAAAACTTGCCTGTTTAATCTCAAAAAAAAAAAAAAAAAATAGGATGATCATTCAGCAGGGAGATCCTAGAAGGAACTACACAAACGGCAGGACGTGGGACAAGATGGGGGTCCAAACTGCCTTCCACTTTTAAGAGTCTAAGCTTCTATGAGAATCGTATACAACTGGCACATTCCCAAGGTTAAACCATTTCTTTCTTCCTCAAGCTGTAGCAACCCTTTGCATTCCACCCAGCACCACCAGTAACAATTTCCTATCCTGATCTGGTGGTGAATTCACTGAAAGTGTTATTTGCTATCTATCTGCCTGAAATGTCCATAGAGAGCTTATCAAGGTTTTATAAAGTACATCACCTTAAAATAGTTTTCAAATTCCAGAATGGACTTTAATGGGCCAGATGTCTCTATGAAATGGCAATGTGGAAAATAAGTTCTCCTAACCCTGTCTGCACCAGAATCTTCACAAAGGAAGGGTGTGACACGCTGAGGAAAGCCATGATAAAGATGCGAAGGTAATATCCACACGTGATGCCAACCTCAAATATGCGGCCTACTCGGAGGCAAGTCGAGTAAAAATTGTCATGGCTACTGTCAGTGTTGTTACTTCTTAGTTTTTCGTCCTTTTACGGACTGTGTTTTATTCATTCTTGATCTTACTGATGGCATTCAGTCCAGATCTCTCAAGTTAAATTGAGAGTTAAATCCTCCTAGACTTTCTTTATCCTGAGTTTTCTATAACAAAGAGGAGTGAAGGGAGAAGGTAGGTGAGTGGCTCAAACGTCTAAAACAAGGGCAAATGGCCCAGGCATCAAAATAGAGAGCTGGGCCACAGAAGGCATGTTTAAGTAACAATTTGGAAAACTCTGAATCTAATCATACACATCTGTGCCTTATATTCTCGACCTGCTGTCTCGCCCGACACAAAGATGCTTAAATCCCCATTAGTGGGGCAAGGCCACCCATCTATGGAAAAACAGAGCTGGACTCCAATCTGCTTTGTAGGTCCTTTGAATAGCTGCCAGCTGATCAGAAAACATTTAACGCGGGGGATCCAGCGTGGGGCATGAGGAACACAGCTGGCTGACACAGCAAGCACTTACGAACAACAACGAAAATGCCATTTGATGCACGGGCTGAGCCATGCCGTCTGGGAAATCTCTCAAAGAAAGTAGTTGGAAATGACATTTCAGTTCTGATTTTCCTAGTCAAGTCAACACTGTGAGCCAGGGACTCAAAAACAGCACTCCATCTCGATGGTGTCAACACAGTGACACAAACTTCTTTTGCTTTGGTCTTTTGAGAGTGATTTTAACTCTTTAGGAGACAACACTGGAAACTAAACAGGTTGGATGCTGGAAACGGGACTCTGCCCACAGCTCGTTTCTAGAAAATGGATGACTCCTCCTGCTGTGGACTCTCGGGTTTCCTATCACGAGATCTGAACCCTGGGCCTGATGTACAGTGAGGCGTGAGACTGGCATTTGCAGAAACCTTGACATCCCACACTGCAGTTCCTGACTGGTGTCAGACAAAGGAGCATATCAAGTGATTGCCCGCCGGATGATAAGGCCAGTTATTACCGAGGTGTAGTCTCCCCAGGTCTAAAGACTCATAGTGGTGGCACTGAAGCATGCCGGGGAGAAGATAAAATGTAATTAATAATTTCCTTAGAGGCCAACAGTCTATCATAACTATGTTCCTTGCTGTTTTCTGCAATGACCTTACAGCTCATAAACATTACCAACGCACGCTTGGTCACAGTCTCACCCCCAGCTTCAATTTAGGGCTCAGGTTGTCCTGTATAATTAGCTAGACTGAAATGAAGCGTTTCAGATGCCACTGCTAGAAAGTCACAGGCTCTGCCTAAGGCAGGTATGTGCCTCCCCCCTCTGCTCAGCCCAATGTCTTGAACAGGCAGCATCATTTCCTGTTAATAATACACATTATGGACAAAGCTGAGGATGAAGGTGAAGTGTGCTTCGGAGTTCTAGGGGATGCATGTTAGCTTCTGTTAGAATCGGAGAGACTGGACACTAAATTAAGCGGCTTTCTGGTATGTCACAGAGTGGCTCAATCTAATCATCTTTAGAAACACAATCGCAAAGAATGATATTATGGGGGGTAGACTTTTTCCTCCACAGTAAACTACTTGTTTCTTTAACATGGAACTACCATTTATTTTGGATCTATACTTTGTTCTCATCTACTTCAGCCCTTTTATAATCTCCTATTGTCCTTAGATTGTTTTCTTTTCAATTAAGAAATGAAATTGTACAATCAT
The DNA here is from genome assembly GCF_030028045.1 of Hippopotamus amphibius kiboko. NCBI lineage: Eukaryota > Metazoa > Chordata > Mammalia > Artiodactyla > Hippopotamidae > Hippopotamus > Hippopotamus amphibius. The sequence continues at coordinate 155,447,892 of NC_080186.1, read as the reverse complement.
TATTTAGGTGCCAAACACTTGGTAGAATTGTGGGGGAAACAAACAAAAGTCTTAATTGCCTCTAGAAACAGTGCCTAGCATAACATCTGGGAAAGAGTTCATTTTTAAAAAATACCTGTTGCATGAATAAATCAATGATCTGATTGCGGGATATTCTGAATTATTGAAAACATGCACACAATTTATATAGTCACAAAAACAACAACAAAGCCAATTAAACATGACAATCTCTATCTTTTTTTTTTTTTTTTTAGCATTTTTTTTTGGGGGGTGTACACCAGGTTCAATCAACTGTTTTTATACACATATCCCCGTATTCCCTCCCTTCCTTGACGCCCCCCCCTCGAGTCCCCCCCACGCTCCCTGCCCCAGTCCTCTAAGGCATCTTCCATCCTCGAGTTGGACTCCCTTTGTTATACAACAACTTCCCACTGACTATTTTACAGTTGGTAGTATATATATGTCTGTGCTACTCTCTCGCTTCTTCTCAGTTTCCCCTTCACCCCCCGCCCCCTCCCATACCTCGAGTTCTCCAGTCCATTCTCTGTATCTGCATCCTTGTTCTTGTCACTGAGTTCATCAGTACCATTTTTAGATTCCGTATATGTGAGTTAGCATACAATATTTGTCCTTCTCTTTCTGACTTACTTCACTATGTATGACAGATTGTAGTTCTATCCACCTCATTACATATAGCTCCATCTCATCCCTTTTTATAGCTGAGTAATATTCCATTGTATATATATGCCACATCTTCTGTATCCATTCATTTGTTGATGGGCATTTCGGTTGCTTCCATGTCCTGGCTATTATAAAGAGTGCTGCAATAAACATTATGGTACAAGTTTCTTTTGGGATTATGGTTTTCTTTGGGTATATGCCCAGGAGTGGGATTACTGGATCATATGGTAGTTCTATTTGTAGTTTTTGAAGGAACCTCCAAATTGTTTTCCATAGTGGCTGTACCAACTTACAGTCCCACCAACAGTGCAGGAGAGTTCCCTTTTCTCCACACCCTCTCCAACATTTGTTGTTTCCAGACTTTGTGATGATGGCCATTCTGATTGGTGTGAGGTGATACCTCATTGTGGCTTTGACTTGCATTTCTCTGATGATGAGTGATGTTGAGCATCTTTTCATGTGTTTGTTGGCCATCTGTATGTCTTCTTTGGAGAAATGTCTATTTAGGTCTTCTGCCCATTTGTGGATTGGGTTATTTGCTTTTCTGGTATGAAGCTGCATGAGCTGCTTGTATATTTTGGAGGTTAATCCTTTGTCCGTTGTTTCATAGGCAATTATTTTTTCCCATGCTGAGGGTTGCCTTTTAGTCTTGTTTATGGTTTCTTTTGCTGTGCAAAAGCTTTTAAGTTTCATGAGGTCCCATTCGTTTATTCTTGATTTTATTTCCATGATTCTAGGAGGTGGGTCAAAAAGGATGTTGCTTTGATGGATGTCAAAGAGTGTTCTGCCTATGTTTTCCTCTAGGAGTTTTATAGTGTCTGGCCTTACATGTAGGTCTTTAATCCATTTGGAGTTTATTTTTGTGTATGGTGTTAGGAAGTGTTCTAATTTCATTCTTTTCCATGTTGCTGTCCAATTTTCCCAGCACCACTTATTGAAGAGGCTGTCTTTTTTCCATTGTATACTCGTGCCTCCTTTGTCAAAGATAAGGTGCCCATATGTGTTTGGGCTTACTTCTGAGTTCTCTATTCTATTCCATTGATCGTCCTTTCTATTTTTGTGCCAGTACCATACTGTCTTGATCACTATGGCCTTGTAGTATAGTTTGAAGTCAGGAAGCCTGATTCCACCAACTCCATTTTTCCTTCTCAAGATTGCTTTGGCTATTCGGGGTCTTTTGCGTTTCCATACAAATCGTAAGATTTCTTGCTCTAGTTCTGTGAAGAATGCCATTGGTAATTTGATCAGGATTGCATTGAATCTGTAAATTGCTTTGGGTAGTACAGTCATTTTCACGATGTTGATTCTTCCAATCCAGGAACATGGTATGTCCCTCCATCTGTTTGTGTCGTCTTTGATTTCTTTCATCAATGTCTTAAAGTTTTCTGCATACAGATCTTTTGCCTCCTTAGGCAGGTTTATTCCTAGGTATTTGATTCTTTTGGTTGCAATGGTGAATGGGAGAGTTTCCTTAATTTCTCTTTCTGCTCTTCCGTTGTTAGTGTATAGGAATGCAAGAGATTTCTGTGCATTAATTTTGTATCCTGCTACTTTACTAAACTCATCAATGAGTGCTAGCAGTTTTGTGGTAGAGTCTTTAGGGTTTTCTATATATAATATCATGTCATCTGCAAAGAGTGACAATTTGACTTCTTCTTTTCCAATTTGGATTCCTTTGATTTCTTTTTCTTCTCTGATTGCTGTGGCTAACACTTCCAAAACTATGTTGAATAACAGTGGTGAGAGTGGACACCCTTGTCTTGTTCCTGTTCTTAGAGGGAATTCTTCCAGTTTTTCCCCATTGAGAACAATGTTGGCTTTTGGTTTGTCATATATGGCTTTTATTATGTTGAGGTAGGTTCCTTCTATGCCCATTTTCTGGAGAGCTTTTATCATAAATGGATGTTGAACTTTGTCAAAAGCTTTTTCTGCATCTATTGAAATGATCACATGGTTTTTATCCTTCAAGTTGTTGATATGATGTATCACGTTGATTGATTTGCATATATTGAAGAATCCTTGCATCCCAGGGATAAACCCCACTTGATCATGGTGTATGATTTTTTTAATGTGCTGTTGGAGTCTGTTAGCTAATATTTTGTTGAGGATTTTTGCATCTATATTCATCAGTGATATTGGTCTGTAGTTTTCTTTTTTTGTGACATCTTTGCCTGGTTTTGGTATCAGGGTGATGGTGGCCTCGTAGAATGAGTATGGGAGTGCTCCGCCTTCTGCAATATTTTGGAAGAGTTTGAGAAGGATAGGTGTTAACTCTTCTCGAAATGTTTGATAGAATTCGCCTGTGAATCCATCTGGTCCTGGGCTTTTGTGTGTTGGGAGATTTTTAATCACTACCTCAATTTCCGTACTTGTGATTGGTCTGTTCATGGTTTCTATTTCTTCCTGGTTCAGTCTTGGAAGATTGTATTTTTCTAAGAATGTATCCATTTCTTCCAGGTTATCCAATTGATTGGCATATAGTTGCTTGTAGTAGTCTCTCATGATGTTTTGTATTTCTGAGGTGTCCGTTGTTACTTCTCCTTTTTCATTTCTAATTCTGTTGATTTGCATCTTCTCCCTTGTTTTCTTGATGAGTCTGGCTAATGGTTTATCAATTTTGTTAATCTTCTCAAAGAACCAGCTTTTAATTTCATTTATTTTTCTTATGGTTTCTTTCCTTTCTTTTTCATTTATTTCTGCTCTGATCTTTATGATTTCTTTCCTTCTGCTCACTTTGGGGTTTCTTTGTTCTTCTTTCTCTAGTTGTTTTAGGTGTAAGGTTAGGTTGTTTATTCGATCATTTTCTTGTTTCTTAAGGTAGGACTGTATTGTTATAAACTTCCCTCTTAGAACTGCTTTTGCTGCGTCCCATAGGTTTTGGGTTGTTGTGTTTTCATTGTCATTTGTTTCTAGATATTTTTTGATTTCCTCTTTGATTTCTTTAGTGATTCCTTGGTTGTTTAGGAGTGAATTGTTTAGCCTCCATGTGTTTGTATTTTTTGCAGTTTTTTTCCTGTAATTGATATCTAGTCTCATGGCGTTGTGGTCTGAGAAGATGCTTGATATGATTTCAATTTTCTTGAATTTGCTGAGGTTTGATTTGTGCCCCAAGATGTGATCTATCCTGGAAAATGTTCCGTGTGCACTTGAGAAGAAAGTGTAGTCTGTCGTTTTTGGATGGAATGTCCTATAAATATCAACGAAGTCGAGATGCTCTAATGTGTCATTTAAAGCTTGTGTGTCTTTATTTATTTTCTGTTTGGATGATCTGTCCATTGATGTAAGTGGGGTGTTCAAGTCTCCCACTATTATTGTGTTACTGTCGATGTCCCCTTTTATAGCTGTTAGCATTTGCCTTATGTATTGAGGTGCTCCTATATTGGGGGCATAGATATTTACCATTGTGATATGTTCTTCTTGGATGGATCCCTTGATCATTATGGAGTGCCCTTCCTTGTCTCTTTTAATAGTCTTTACTTTCAAGTCTAATTTGTCTGATATGAGGATTGCTACTCCAGCTTTCTTTTGACTTCCATTTGCATGGAATATCTTTTTCCATCCCTTCACTTTCAGTCTATATGTATCCCTTGGTCTGAAGTGGGTTTCTTGTAGGCAGCATCTAGAAGGGTCTTGTTTTTGTATCCATTCAGCCAGTCTGTGTCTTTTGGTTGGAGCATTGAATCCATTGACATTTAAAGTGATTATTGACATGTGTGTTCCAATTCCCATTTTCTTCATTGTTTTGGGTTTGTATTTGTAGGTGTTTTCCTTTTCTTGTGTTTCCTACTTAGAGAAGTTCCTTTAGCACTTGTTGTAAGGCTGGTTTGGTGGTGCTGAATTCTCTTAACTTTTGCTTGTCTGGAAAGCTTTTGATTTCTCCCTCAAATCTGAATGAGATTCTTGCTGGGTAGAGTATTCTTGGCTGTAGGTTTCTCTCTTTCAGGATTTTCAGTATATCCTGCCATTCCCTTCTGGCCTGCAGAGTTTCTGTAGAAAGGTCAGCTGTTATCCTGATGGGTTTTCCCTTATATGTTGTTTGTTGCTTTTCTCTTGCTGCTTTTAATATTTTTTCTTTGTGTTGAATTGTCGTTAGTTTGATTAATATGTGTCTTGGTGTATTTCTCCTTGGGTTTATTCTGTATGGGACTCTCTGTGCTTCTTGGACTTGGTTCATTATTTCCTTTCCCATGTTGGGGAAGTTTTCCACTAGAACCTCTTCAAATATTTTCTCAGACCCTTTCTTGTTTTCTTCTTCTTCTGGGATGCCTATAATTCGAATGTTGGTACGTTTAAGGTTATCACTGAGGTCTCTGAGGCTGTCTTCTAGTCTTTTTATTTTTTTTTCTTTTTCCTGCTCTGTGGCAGTTATTTCTCCCATTCTATCTTCCAACTCACTTATTCGTTCTTCTGCCTCAGTCATTCTGCTGGTTATAGCATCTAGAGTATTTTTAATTTCAGTTATTTTGTTATCCATTGCTGTTTGTTTTTTTGAGTTCTTATGAACTGTTTCTTGTACTTTCTCTATTTTGTTATCGAGATTTTGTATCATTTTTACTATCATTACTCTAAATTCTTTTTCAGGCATTTTTCCTATTTCCTCCTCATTTATTTGGTCTTGTGGGTTTTTTTCCTGCTCCTTTGCCTGCATGGGGTTTCTTTGTTTCCTCATGGTTGTCCAAGCTTTTGGGGTTGCTTGACCTGGTGATAGAGGTGTTTATAGAAGACTGTCCAAGCCTCAGACTAATGTCCAAGTATTGGATTAAACGACTATTCAGTCGGCTATGTCGGGCTCCCCGCAGCCCTTTCTGGTGTCCGAGGCCGTCTGCTGGTGTTCAGCTGGTTCTCTGTGGGAATGACTGCATCCTTCCGTGCATTCCCAATGCATCTGTGGAGAGGGATGCACTCCACGTCTCTCTACTTCGCCGCCATCTTTTCTCTCCTCTCTACCTTTTTAAAACTGAGAACCGATGTCTGCTGACTGCCTACTGCCAGACCCTAGGGTGCCAGGGATACAGAGGATGCTGCCCTGGTTCAGACTTTAAAGGCTAACTGTCCAATAGCAAACATGACTCCCTCAACTTGCCAGAATAAACCCCAAACTCTAAGTATGACATTGTCTACCTTTATCTTTGGCATATTCCTCTCCCCATCCTAGGCTACAGCCAAACTAGATTGCTCCTCATTTCTTCCAAACACCCCATGCTTTGCTCTAGTCAGAACGGAATCTCAAATGCCTGTTGAATGTATGAAATAAAAAGAGAATTAATCACTATGTCTGTTGCTGTCGGCATTCTCTCTGGTTAGATGTTCTTCCCCAGTTGCTGATTCATTAAAACTATCTGTTCTCCAGAGTCTACATCAAACACCATCTAGAACACAGTAGTCTATTGTTGTTGTCTGTTTCATTCATTCATTCATTCACTCATTCACTCAATCATATGTATCTCATCTCATTTATGATGGTTATGGCATCACATATGCTGATTGAATTGCATGGAAGGATAGGAATATCTATGGCTTTGTGAGCATACAGTCTTTGGTGCCAAAACAAGCCACCTTCCTTCCAATTCTCATCCGCATCCCAAATGATGATGACGATGAGGAGGAGAAAGAGGAGGAGGAGAGCTGTTAACACAATGGGCAGAACTCTGACTATCGGCTCCGGACTGTGCTAAGCTCCTTATGTATAACTACCTCCTCACACATGCAACATCACCATGATGTTTATGTATTATTACCCTCATGTTACACGTGAGGAAACTAAAACAGACACACTAAGTACACTTGTCCCCAAGTTGCATAGCTAATAATGGTAGAGTCAGGACGACAACCCAAGTCTAAGTCTAAAACTTTGCTCGTAGACACTATGTTATCCTACCTCTCCATTCTCAACTCATCACGAACAGATGTGAGAGTATGTCTATGAGTTATACACTTAAAAAAAGAAAACTTGGGCACTACAGTTGGCTGTCTGATGCCAACTATCCAAATGTGTGCAGTCACTCGACCACCTGGATATTTAGTCTGCATGAACACAAACATCTGGATATTTGGAAAATGGATGCTCAAGCAAGCATTTCAGATTTTATCTGAGTGTCTGGCTCCATATAACCCCGAGGCAAGGCATTTCCCTGGAAACAGAACATAGAGATCTGAAATGAAAAACAAGGCAAAAATTGTAGACAAGAAGTATATAGTGCTTAATCATTACCAGTGGAAAAATAAATTTTCTTTCAAGCTATCACAACGTTTCAGAGTCAGTGTTGCCCTAATGTGATACTTTATGAAAAGAGTTCATTCGAGCCAGATCAAATCCAACTGAGCTTCAAATAAAGTGAGAAGGAAGATCCTGTGAATGAAGTGAATTTTGGACCAACCTGGATCCTTCCCCATCCACGGCCACAACAGAACCAGAACTCTCCTGTGGATATTGAAGGTCTTAATACTGTTGGCTCAAGCCAAAGTAAAGATAACCATTCTGAACCCCCCTATATTTAGACGATTTCAGTTTCATTATTAATGAAGGATGCTCGGGATGCAGACGTTTCCCCTAAAGCAGCTACCTCTGTGGCACACCCGTGATCTCTCCCTGACTTATAAAAGTTGTAGAGTCCAAAGAGATGGCTCACAGCAATTTATACTTCAGCCTGACTTATCAGTGACTGCCAACTCCTCCAATTCTCAGCAAATTTTTGGTTCGCTCCCACTTTCTCTTGATTTTCACTCATTGCACAAAACATTGCAACAGAAGGCAGGAGATCCTCCTAACCTAACACCACAATAGTTGTTTTCTTTCTTGCTCATTTTTTTACAGAGTTGGTTTGTAGTTGTCCAAACTGCTTCATGTGTGGTGACCACCTTAGTCTCTGAACTCTTGGTTATTCCACTACAGCAAATGCTTGACTTAACCAAGGAGATATGGGTATGGGGGGGGCGGGGAGAGGGGAAGGCAGGGTGGAAGAAAGAGATCAAGAGAGACAAGAGGGGGAAGTGTGGATAGGAACATGGATACAGGATGATTTAGCAATGTAGAAAAAATTCCTCAAAACTGCTATCACATATTCTGACTCAAACTGACCTTTTAGGAAATTTCCCCCAAATATGCAAAGCTATGTAGGTACAGTAAATATTATTTAGATATCAAAAAACTGGAAACAGCCAAGTGTCTATGAATAGAAGCTAAGTTAAATAAATCAAGGGGCATTTATAAAGCAGATTATTATACATAAAAAGTCATGTGATAGAGGTGACAATGACACATTTGTCAATAACATCTATTTCTATGACAGATGTACACATGGCCAGAGTCTCATCCCCAGGTTTAATTTATAACTCAGGTTGCACTGAATAATCAACTACGTTGAAATGAAGATTTTCAGATGCTACTGCTGGAAATGTTATGGGCTCTGTATAAGGTGTCACGTATAAGCTCTCATTTTGTTAAGAATATATATGTGTGGAATAAAGAGAAAAACACCTCCACCAAAATCTTCACCGAACATATCTCTGGGTGCTTTAAGGACCCCTTGTCTCTGACCTATCATTTTCTCTTCAATTGTTGATTAAATAAATAAAATTTTTCCATTTATGCTTTCCTGCATTTCCTATTTTCTGCAGTCCACACAATTTTTCTAGTTAGTTAAAACCATGCTATTCTAAAAATACTTACAATTAATGTCAAAGGCTATAAACAGTTTTAAAAAACCACTCATCTGACACAAGAGAAACTTCGTGAAGGTGGGTGCCCTTCTCTGCAACTGTCCCCAGACACACAGGAGTGCAGACAACACACATGCACGTCCCTGTGATGATTTTCCATGAACAGGAGATGAAACCTCTCAGGACCAAGGACGTTAATCACTAAGCGTCAGTTCCATCCCAGGGCTCTGTAGTAATTTTGTTATTATCTGGCTGGGAAATAGGAGGAGCAAGAAGCTGGGTTTCTGCCTTAGTGAATCACGTGAGTAACTTAGCACATCGGGAGGCTATCAGGGAGAATAAGATAGGAGTACGTGCCTGCATCTTCCTGAGTGTGCCCTCTTGTGTGTGTGTTTAGCAGATGATTCCTGGACCTACAGAACTTGGCCCACAAAGGAGGCTGATGTTCTGCAATGGCGAAGGTTGATGAGGATACCTCAGAACCTCCCATGTCGAGAACAACAGGCTGGTTAAAAATTTATCCTTTCTTTCTTTAAATAGAAACGAGAAGATGGAATGTTCCAGTCAAATTTTTCCCCAAAGTTGCATTCAACTTCCAGTTTTGTCTGTATTATTGAGCTACATGCAAAGAAGACTTTCCCAATGAAGATTGATCTATCTGTCCATCTACCTACCTACCTACAATTCCATATGGAATCTCGGTAACTAAAACTAAGAGTGTGAGAAGCGTAGTCTTGGTCTCCTAATAGAATGAATTTTGATGTATCTGTATAAGAAATGTAGTCATTAGTTTTATGTCAAGGATATTTCCATATCATCCTGAAAAACTGCTATGAATGACAATTCTTCAATACCTATTTTAATCAAGTAAGAAACATATTAGCACTAGTAACCCTGGTGGAAAGGTGATTAAAGACACCACTCTTTGGGAATTTTGGACATTTCCTCCACTACAGTCTTATTTATCCTATTCATATCTTAGTAAGTATCATAACTTCTGTTAAAGGCAGATCAGAATTGACATCAATTCAGAATTAGAATTCTAAATATATACAATGTAACTGTATGTTGGTCTTAAATTTACTATTAAAAGTGCTAGATCAGATTGACAAACATAACGCAATTGATTTTCTCCTAGATGTCAGCTCTTAAGAAGAACAACTGCTAAATAGATAATAAAACATTGCTTATTTTTCTGTTGAGGTAAATATCACCACCTCACAAAAGAAGCTTCCATTACCTTAATTTTACAGGATGCCAGCGTCCTGAGAAGTTCAGCCTTAGACATACTAACAAGTCCAGAATCATGAAATTTAAGGACTGGACACACACGAGTCAGAAACAAATTCAGCAACGAGCAAAAGGGGACGGAGAATCAACTTGTGGAAGCCAGGACTGCCCAGAGAGAAGCAAAGAGAAAACAAAAAACACCCAAGAACGTACAGAATACTTTTGAGAAGAAGCTCCTCATCAGGGCCATTTCTGAGCTGTAGGATGACTCCAGAACAACCCCCACCCCCACTCCCTTTCTCTCCACTTCTCTGTGGCACACGCTTCAATAAACGCTACTTCGAATGCACTACTGTGGTTCACCCAGGTTGTCAAGGTAAGCGCTTCCTGAGACAGGCAGCCAGGTACCAACTGTAAAGTTGGCACCTTCCTGTTTATCCCACATCCTGATAAGGAAGACGCTGCATTTTTCTGAAACTCCTGGCTGCCACATCACTCAGTCCACCTGGGGAGCTACTGATAACCACTGTAACCACCACCAAAGTGCTGCTCTCGGGGCCAGGTTACTTACAGGCAATTGAAGATATGAATATTGCCCTTGGCTTTCTCTGAGCTTAGTTTATAACTCTTTACTGTTTTTTGTTTTGTTTTGTTTTGTTTTTTACAACTTGTTTTATTCCTTCACCCATTCTCAATATCATTCAGAGAGGGATGATTTGGTTTAATTCTGTCTCTCCCCAAAGCCCCTTAAACAGGCAGATAAAAAAAAAAAAAAGAAAGAAGGGCTTCCTAGGTGGCGCAGTGGTTAAGAATCCGCCTGCCAATGCAGGGGACACGGGTTCGATCCCTGGTCCAGGAAGATCCCACATGCCACAGAGCAACTAAGCCCGTGAGACACAACTATTGAGCCCATGTGCTGCAACTACTGAAGCCCATGCGCCTAGAGCCCGTGCTCCGCAACAGGAGAAGCCACGGCAATGAGAAGCCCACGCACCACAAGAAGAGTAGCCCCCACTCACCACAACTAAAAAAAAGCCTGTGCACAGCAAAAAAGACCCAACACAACCAATAAAATAATTAAATAAATAAATTTATAAAAAAAAAAAAAGAAAGAAAGAAGACACATTTGAGTATAATGTAACCTATCAAGTTCCTTCTCATTACAGATCAGTCTTCAGAGAAAGAGAAAAGACGCCTGAAAGCAGTAAAAGGATAGGACCTCTACAATTCCCTTTAATTCAACCACCTCAGGACAGTCTTCTTTATGACCAAGCTAACGACACTTGTTATTCACTTTATGCTTATTCTAATCCCAGTCCAATGCCTAACACTTTACAGAGTTTATCTTGTTCACTTCTCACAACATTATGAAGTAGTTCTTCTAACAAATCCCCCTTTTGCAGATGAAGGCACTGAAGCATCAGAAGGTTAAGGATTTGTCCAAGGTCACTGGGCTCTTTAGTAGTGGATCTAGGATTGAACTTTGTCTGTCAAAAATCAAACAGATAAAAACAGTGCTTTATAACCACTCAGTTACTTTTCCTTCCCGTGGCCTGTGTTGGGGGTTGCAAACTTAGATGCCAGGCAGGTAATTTTCATGAGTGGAACAGGCTGGGAGGACACTGTGGCAGCCTGGAGCTCTCAGGCATGATGTACAGGAGGGTAACCACTGCCCCACACCGGCGAGCTGTGCTCACTGTGGCCAGAGGATCAGAGTTTGCAAGGGAAGATGGAAATATGGATATTTGAAAAATCATATGATTTTTAAATGTTGGCAATTTACTAAAAAACATGTAAACAGTCAGCCAACTTTATAGTGGCCAAACAAAAGCCATGTTTAGGCATGATCTAAACTTTAGGGTCACCAGTTTCCAACCTCTATATTTTCCTTTCTTAAAGCTCAAACCTTGACTGGTGTGACAATAGCATCCTGCTTCAAAAACACAAAACATCTCTGACCCAACCATCAGGTCTCTTTCTTCCTCTAGCCACTGTGGTAAGGAGCAGAGGGGCCAACTCTCTTTCCCATCTCTCCTCTAGGAGGCAACATTAGAACTGAGCAAGCTTGATGGAAGCCTGCTTTTCCAACTGGTGACAGGCATTTGTCTCTCTCTCTCCTTCAGGCTGTTGTGTCAGCATCTCTGGGGTTGCCTCCAGCTTTCTCATGTGGTTCAGCCACACGCTGGCTTCCCCTGAGTCTAGCTAGATTTTGTGTCTTGGAGGAAAAAGAAAAAAATTCCTCTGAAACTCTAAAAAACACAGCTCAGCTTCAACTTTTAGAGGTGATGATAAATTTTACACTTACCACTTTTTCTCTTCAATTCATCCTGGTTTAAAAAAAAAAATCATTTTTCTCCAAAGTAGGAGGTGGAGTTTGGGCAGACTAAACCTACCATCTTAGCATTAAGGAATTTGGGAAAGCCCTTTAAAATCTGTAGTGAAAGGTATTCTTTCACCAAATACAGTCCTTTGCTTTACAAGGAGATCCCCTGCAATAACAGAAGCAAATCTCTCTACTCCAGGGTTTAGACTCACACAAACCACAGCATTCACTCATCCTCCTGAGTTTCTCGCCGAGACCTTAGCATCAGGAAATCAATCTCGCTTCCTGGTGTATCTCCAGCACCTGGCACAAACATTAATAAGTGTTTGCTGAATAAATGAATAAAATGAAAGAAGGGCTCAGATCAGTTGGGAAGCAAGATAACATCTATGCTGTGATTTATTCATTCAAATATGTTGCAATGAGCTCCGGTCCCCAAGGTGGCCGATGTTCAGGTCACTGGGGGACTTTTTTGCTGTGTAGGGTGGAATCTGAGGGCAACAGCTGATTTTCGCAGGACAAAGGAAGGGGAAGGAGGATTTCAGAGGGCATATGTGGGTGAAGAGGAGGGAGAAAATACCTGAAACTTGGGGGCAAGTGGGTGAGACATGGGAGAGAGGAAAAAGACAGTGGGCTGTGTGATGTAACCCTCCCCCCGTCTCTCCGTAAAACCTTCAGTAAAACAGTCACTATCATCAATGATTTTGGAGTCAACTACAGCCTGTATTAATAGCATAACTAGCACACGGGCCCAACGGGGAAAGCAAATATGAATGCAACATAGTCCCTTCCTTGGAGGAGCAAACAGTCTAGGGTGAAACAGCCAGAGAAAGAAAACCTTACACTACAACATGGGAAACTGATCAAAGATACAAAAGATACATTATTGATTTATGCAAAGACATTTATTGCACACTTACTGTGTGCCAGGCACGTGCTGAGGCCTGGTGATATGGTAGCAAAGGAGACAGTCAAGTTTCCCTGCCCTCAAGGAGAAAGAGGCAATATATCTAAGGAATGGGATCGTGTCAGCGATGAGGGCTTTGAGGGGAATAAACAGGGGGTGATGTATAATGATGGATGCGATTCAACATTAACTAGGTGGTCAGGGCTGGCCTCTCTGAAGGGTGACAATTGAGCTGAGACCAGAAGGATGGGAAGAGGTCACCATATGATCTGTAGATAAAGCTTTCCAAGAAGAGGGAAGAGTGCATGCAAATGGACCAAGGTGGTACTAGGCAAGTGATGGGGAGGAGAGTATAGAAGATGCTCAGAGAAGCAAGCAGGGGCCAGATTAGTGAGACAGAGAACATTACTAGGTCTGCAAGGATAATGGATGAACTCGCCAAGACTCAGAGATTTGACTGAAAGACGCAAAGGTAAAATGTAATCACAACACAAGGGCCTTGGCATGCACCATCTCTGGGGGGATGTTCTCAAACACCGGCCCTCCAGGGGGCAGGAAATAATGTAGTCTAGTTAATTGCCCTCTGGGACTGCTCTGTGTATGAATGTAAAACTAGGGATTATCCAGCCCTAGATGCAAATGAAAAGGGCACAGTGGGTCACTGGTTTTCCAGAAGACTCTTCTCACTCGAGGTAGAAGTAAGAATGCCCTCATTTCTCTGGAAGGGAACTGGGGGAGGAGAAACACCCAGAGAATTGTGCTTCCGATTGGTTTGCAAATCATAACAACCACCCCCAAATTAAGAGAACAGAAAAAAAAAAGCCCCTTTGCTCTTGGGACCTTAAGTGATTAGAAAGAGTTGTTATTTGGCTGATTTTCACACTTCATTAGCATATGCATAATTTAACAAGGGAACATGCTGGGGGCTGGCACTGGTGAGGGCAGCTCTCCACACCCACAGACTAGAATCTGGGGCAGCAGCACTGGGAGTGCTTAATTACGCCAGCAAGGCAGCAGAGATCAGCGTGCAAAAGGGGGATGAGCATATGATGTGCAACCAGCATGGAAAGACACCCGATGTCTATTTCACGCACGTGGACACCTGCACTGAGCCCTGCCTGGATATTCCTCCCAAGGACAAAGTCACCAGTGGTAATCCTTATACTTTCCATATCTTTTGCCACCAACACGCTCATTCAGGCAGCTACATTTTCTTCTCTAGAGATATGGCAATGCCAAAAAGAATAAAGTACTATCATATGACCATTCACGTTACATTGCACTTGGTACTGAAGACAAGGATGTGCAGTGGTGCTTCAGGGCTGAAAAAAATGGGCACTAGGACAAGGGTCAGGCCTTTCCATTTTAATCCTGAATTTCCTGATTAGATCCACAAGCAGAGCAGCAAAGGACAAAATTCATAACCAGTGCTTTAAATTAGTTAACTCTGGGGCTTTCTTTTCCTGCATTCATAAAGGTAGTCTCTAACCCCAAAGGAAGGGAAGGCTGCCTGCAATGAGAGGAATCAACTATGCCTGCTCACCTGCCCTGCTGGACTTTTTTTTCTGCTCGTGCCCTTTGGAGGGACACATATCTAACTCAAAAACTGAGGAGTGGAATCATATGGGTGTTTTTAAAAAGATGTGTCAGGGAATTATACAGTTTTCATACCATATCTCACCTTATCACCACATTCAATGTCATATAACTTTAAAATTGTGTCAGTATCACATCGATACATCTTGGTCCACTGTTCTACTCTGAGATGATTTATAGGTCTTTTGCTGCTTTTGGTATCTTCTCAGTATCAATTCTCCTTTCCTCTCATAAGAAAATCCTACTTTTCCTTTTTTTCAGCCTAAGCTGCTGTGTGTCTGTCCGTGTGTGTATCTTTAAGGCCTGAGCTAATTGGCATAGTCTAGCCCCCTCGTGATAGTCATTGGATCAGGCATAAAAAAAATCCAGCTTGGACCAATGAGAGTTAGGTCTAGACTTCTGTGACTACACTGAGAAGATTCCAGCATATTACTTTCACTCCCTTCACGCCAACCCCTCATAGCTCTCCAAACATGTCAAACATTTTCATACCTCTGTGCTTTTGCAGATGCTATTCCACTTCTTGAATGAATGAGGAAATCCATCAGTTCTTCCATATGCTATTTGGGCTTGAATCCCCCAAACCTTATGCTATCATATTTAACTTAATAAGCATCTACTCACAACTATTATACCAGACCACTGGCTGTTTCCACAACAACCATTCTTTCCTTCTTCTGTCAACAATCCATCCCCTGACTTTTTTGTTTTTCATCCTCAAGTAAAATTTGAGCAATGTTGATTCCTCCCTCAATATCAGAGTTAGGCCCTATTTGGTTTAAGTCTGTTAAGTACTCTGTCTCATTGAGTAGAGGGAATAGGTATAGGGATGGGCACAGCATCCAAACAGACCTAATGAGATGTGAGGAGATATTTCCTAAGGGTTTAAGGTGATGTGAAGTTTTGCACTACGGCAGCCAATTTTCCACCACAAATGCAAAGACTGGAACAGCTGCTAGGTTTACATAGAAAGCAGAGCAAAGAGATTATCAACAGGGGGACATAGCTGAGCTCTGGATCAAGCCTTGCCTGAAGCTAGTATTTTTTGAACTCCTAATTTGTGTGTGCCAAAATCTTGATTAAGCAAAACTTCAGTAGGATATTTTTAGCCCTTCAACCAAAAGATTTCTGGCCAATAAAGTGAAAAAAAATTGTCAAACAGCTCAGGACCCAAGACAGAAACCTGTGGGAAATTAAACTACATTCTAAGTCAAGTCCAAATTGTTCACGTGTTCATCCACTCAAGAAATATTTGAACACTTATTCTATGCCAGGTACTGTTCTGGGACGTTGGAGGTTATAGCAATGAAAACAAAATAAAATTTTTTTGAAGCATAGATCTCAGTGGGGGGAGACATAAAATAAACAATAGCAATGATTAAATAATAAAGTATATAGTATATTAGAAGCTTGTTATTAGAAAACAATAAAATAGGTTAAGGCAGATCAGAAAAGCCAAAGGTGGAAGGGGATTTCAGTTTCGAATAGGTAGTCAATATAGGGCTTCATTGAAAGGACACTAATTGAACAAAGACTTGAAGGAAGTATGGAAATTAGCTGCGCAGGTATCTGGGAGAAGAGCTGTCCAGGCAGAAGACACAACAAGTGCTAGGGCCCTCAGGACTGGTGAGTTCAAGCAGAAGCAAGAAGGCTGTTGAGCAGGGAGAAAGCAACGGGAGTGAAGTCAAAGAGGAAACCGAAGGGCCACCATAAGGATCCTTTTTCACTGAGTAAGATTGGAAGATTCTGAACAAAGGACCTAAATTCTTACAGGAATCAGTCTGGCTACTGTATGGGGAACAGATTTGGGGCTCAGAAGCAAGGGTGGAAGCAAGGGATGGTTTGCAGCGATGCCTGCTAGGGAGAGGCTTGGATCAGCAGGGTAGCAGCGGAAGAGGTGAAAAGGGATTGGATTATGAATAGGATTGAAAAATAAAGCCAATAGGATTCCCTGATGCACTACATGTGGAATGTGAGTCAAGAACAACTCCAAAGTTTCTGGACTAAGAACCTAGAAGGATGAAGTTGCCATCAACAGAGAAAGCTGAAGGTAGAAAAGGCTTGTTCAGGAGACAACCCACAGTTCACAGTTTGAACATATTAAGTCTGAGATGTTTTATTGCACATCCAAGTGGAGATCTGAAGAAGCTGGATATACAAGTCTGGAGTTCAGGAGAGAGGAATGGACTAAAGACCTGAACTTGGGCGTTCTCAGCATATAAATAGAGTTTCTAGTCAAAAAACGGGATGAAAAAATGAAGGGAGTAATTGTAGATGAGAAGAAGAGAGGATCCAAGGACTTAATTCATTTAATCAACTTATTTAATCCCCACAATAACCTTATAAACTCAGTTATTATTACTATCCTCATTTTACAGTTGAGGAAATCAGAGCTTAGAGGAGTTAAGATCACACAGCAACTGGGCCAAGAACATACATGCTCAACTACCTATAAACATGTAAATTGCTGAGCGGGGGCTGAAACCCAGGCAGTCTGGCTCCAGAGTCTGTGCTCCTAACTATTCCTCAATATTGCAGCCTGTTCCCAAGTGAAGTTGTTTAACTGACTGATAGACGTTTAGGATGAGTGATAAAGAGAGTATACAGGACCTAAGAGTGGCCATCTAAGCTAAAAGAATTCAGTTTCCTGCCTCCAGAGCTAAACTGGGCTGCAAACACAATGCCAAGACAAAGGTAAGAGCTGAAGTTATTGTATCCAAACACAGGAAGACCAATTTGCTCAGTGGTCCCCATGCTTAGTCAGTATGAGGCAACTTCACCTGGGGATCCTGCTAAAAGGTGAAGGTTTGTAGATGACCATCCTTAGACACTGATTTAGTAGATACTGAGTGGAGCTTGGCAACTTCATTTTGATACATGTCTCAGGAAATTCTCAACACCTTTTTGAGAAACACTACCATAGGAAATCTACTTTGGCTTACCTCCATCCAACAGCTCTCCACCCAAAAAGATCAATAAAATTGGACTTTAATTCAACTTAGCTTCACAGATGGGACTGGGACAAAGGGAGATATTTGTACATAGTTAATGACTACAGCTTAGCTTGGAAAAATAGTTTGATATTCTTCATAAAGATTGTTAGTCTTCTTTTGTTAACTGGTAATCAACGTCTTACTTGAACTAAAATTGATCTTATTCTTTATTTATATTAGTAAATAAAATTGGTGCTTGAACTTTGCACAGCAAATGGTGGGTTTTTACTAAATAGTCATTGAGAAGACAAGATGTGTGAGAAATTTACGTCTTGCATTTGTCAGTGGAGACCCAAGCTTAGCTGTATACCTTCACCCAATGACAGTTGCAATCAAAGTGTAACAGCATTTAACTTAAGCTAAAAAGTAATTATTCTTTAAAAACTGCCAAAGCAGAATTATAAGCAAAGTGGGCTGGCATGAATACCTGCTTCCTTTTTAGTTCTGATTAAATAAACAAGTCCAGAGCTTCTCAGAAATGCACATAGCTCCAATAATTCAGTAGTTGAGTAAGCCCAGAAAAACATGAGGAAAATAGCTAATATTTGTTCCCAATTTGGTTAGACTCTAAAGGTAACTGCACAAATGATTTCCTCCAATACCAAATGCCATTGCCAAATGTTTGCACATTGTTCTGCTTTCTGTTTCTACTTAGGGTTTACAGTCCTTACAAATTGCCTCTATTTAGGGATGTGAATAATCACCATATTAATATGGTGCAGTTTAATTTCAGAATTTTTTTCAGAGCCACTGACTCATCCAATTTATTGGTTTCACTGGGAGGCTACCAAATGGATTTGAACTAATTTCTAAAGCAGGAAAACCAAGACAACAAATAGTGACTTCTGCCTCTACTTCCCCTCTATGTTTTTGTACAAATGAAAATATGGTGGCAAGAAGGAATAATTTCTCATTCCTGGCCAACCAACTGTCCATCAACAATTCAATCTTTGAGCCATGTTGTATTAAACATTTACATAGCCATACGGTGAGGTGATGAAGTGCATGGACTCTCAGTTGCGTGGTCAGGAGTACTGCAGTTTCTTCATCTATAAATGGGGCTGGGGAAAGTATCTAATTCACAAGGACTGTTAGGAAGATTAGGTGGGACGACATAAAATTACTAGCATAGTGTCTGGCACACAATAAATGCTCTCCATTGTTAGTGATAATCATTTTTATCTATGCATGTGCTCATCTGGGTATAAACATGCACACAGGCGAGTCCTACTTTTTGCCACTTTGCAGTTCACTATTGCACGCAGCTGCCCAGTTACTGCCTAACAAGCATCTCTGCTTCACCTCTTCCACCGTAGCCATTCATTCGGTGGTTTTTGCTGCTGACTCAAATAGTGGTACACCGATGGATGATAACACCCTCATAAGAATGGCATTGCAAAAAAAAATTGTTAGGATGGTAAAAAAAAGAGAGAGAGAGAGAAAATGGCATTGCAATGATCTACCATCTGAAGAGGATCTCAGAATTGCAGTGGCATCATCTTCTTATTAAATTGAGGAATGAAAAAAAAAGGGGCATCTTTGTGATGGGTCCACATGTACTGGTGAAGTGGGTGCACGCAAGCGATCTGCTCCCATGCTTCCAAGAGTATATACATAACTATCCCACAGCCAAGTCATTATACACGAGTCATCATAAAGGATGGAGTGAGCAGAATTTGAAATTCCCCGCCTGCTTTCATCATAGGCAATGCAATTTTTATTAAGGAACAGGTTTAGGTGATTAGGAGATAAAAAGCCACTTCCCTGGCATCCGACTGCTCTGGTAGCTGCAAATGGCGACCATTATTTTTGTTTCCATTTATATGCATGGAGTGTCCCCTACGTGCCATACACTGTGCCAAGTGCCTTGCGGGAAACAGAGGAAAATAAGATCCCTCAAGTCATGATAATGATAACCTATGGAAGACACTATTTCTCCAACAAATGCCTAGCAGAAGACCTGGCCCATAACTGATGCTTACTAAAGGTTTGCTGAATGAATAAGTAAATGTACAATTTGGGCAGCCCCATCTACAAGCACAGGGTAGAAAATAAAACAAATTAGGCCAAATTTAGGAAGACTCTGCTGGTAGCTACCATTGCCAAAAGGCATTGTTTGTCTAAACCTGCCCAGAAAGCCCAAGCTTTTACTCAGACCATTAGATCTTGGTGAGTCCATACACCTTGTGTTTACTGCCATTACTCAAGGTCCACTCTGGGCTTTTGTAGTGGAGACAGTGATTTGATATGGAAACACTGGCAATGGGAAGAATCAGTTTGATGTCACCAGTCCATGTCCTCATCCTATAGGAACTCTACCTTTCAAGGTGGAAGGTGGAATTCAGCTCAACTCGTCTGAAAATGTCGGGAGTTAACGAAATGTTAGCTCTTGGCATCCCTGTTGTGTTCTGACAGCACAGAGATGATCTACCATGATCCATGCAATAACAAATTCTGTCCCTGGGGGTCCAGGGGTTAAGACTTCGTGCTTCCATTGCATGGGGCACAGGTTCGATCCCTGGTCTGGGAACTAAGATCCCACATGCCGCACAGTGCAGCCAAAAAATAAAATAAAGGTGTATTTAAGGGGAAAAAAAAAGCACTGTCCCATTGCAATCAATAAAGGGCTCTGACGTACATGCCATTGGCTATTATTCATAATGTGAATACAATCACGCTTTAAAGGCTTTCAGGATACTCAGGAACTTGATGCACCATCTGTGGATACTCATCATCGCATAAAGCAAATAATTGCTTTTTAAAAAATCCATGCCACTATTGCTAATTTTTTCATTTCCACAAGCTACCACTAACCACCTCTGGGTATTTACACAGTTTATTTAATTATGCAGTGGTTTTGTGTGTACTGAACGTTATACAGGGGGTCCGTGCATACTGAATTCACCATCCTGATTTTTAAAATCAGCTCTCTTGCTTTGCTTCTTTTCTCTATTTTTAGCAGGAGGACAATAACACCCGTCTTTCTGGCCTCTAGAGGGATTAATGTTCATAAGAGCTGTAAAGCTGAAAGATGCTGCCTCCGTGCTGAGTATGATAGAACAAGATATATTTGTAACTGCGTGCTGAAAGAGACCTATCTGCTGGACATCTCCAGATACCAGCCGTTCCTGTCGTCAAATGGTTATTTACTGAACATGCAGTAACTGTCTTGAGAGCTCCAAATTAATGGGGGGACTCCCGAGAACCTAATTTTAACACATTATCCCCCTCTTTGTTATCCGTATGTGTTTGTTTCAAAGCCTGACACTTTAATTGGCACTGAGGACTCCAACGCACAACTGCAATTTTCCTTTTGAAAGCTTAGAAAGCTGCTGCCTGAAGATGCCCAGTTGAGCTCCTGGAGTTCACAGGTTGGCAGGGAGCTGTGCAGCCACAAGTGCCAGGAGATGCCATGAATATGGAAGAAAACCGGAGCTTGTCTCGGGGTAGGCTGGGAAACGGACACACAAGCCATTAATCTTCTTTCAGAGTCACTCTTTGTAACCATTCCATCCTAGGCAGGCATTTGTCTTATTTTTAGTCTCCTTCTCAGGAGCTTTTGGTTTTATCCCCCAGTGTCTTCAGAGGCTCGCTGAGTCTGATTTTGATCCTCTAATTGGCTTTTACCCTCCAATCCCTTTTGATTCCCCCAGAAGGCAAATTGGCCCCTTCCTTGCCTACGTTATCCCAACTTCTTCCACTCTGTTGCCTCATTTTGCATGTTTTTCATCTTCCAATGAGACTTAACCTCTCCTTTACCCAATATATCACTGGAGAGATTTGTCAAGCCTCTCAAACCCTGGCTTCCCCCACCTTCCCTGATGAAGCATTCCCCAGCGGTAATTTATTCCTCTGACCCACAGCTTCCACAGTCCTTGGTTTGGATCTTCCCTGTAACACACTCTGTGCAGACTCATCCCCATGAGCTCCTAACTGATAGAGATATGCCAGAGGATCAATGTCCACACACTATACAATACTCCACAGAGTACTGAGCTGAGAGCAGGTGCTTAGAAAATACTCTTGGACAAATGGATGCCTGAAATTATTTCAGTACTTAAAAAACAAAGTTCTACTGATGTTAAAATCAACACCTGAGATAGCTGATGATGTATTGGTCCTAAGAACAAAAACAAGAGTGACAACAGTTAGGAACTAAGATTTACTGAGCACTTACCAATGTACCAGGCACATGGCTAGGAGCTTTGCTTGGGTTTCCTCTTTGAACTCTCTCAATAACTTTACAAGGAAGGCATGAATATTATAGATGGGGAAATGCAGCTTTGAGAGCTCACTTTCTCTGAGACAGACAGCTAACAACCAGCAGATCTGGGATTCAGGTTCATGTCTCTCTGACCCCAGGGTTTGCTCTCTTTGCAACTTTATTGCATTGTCTTCTCTTTCCTTGTGGGCCGGCCCATTTAGGAAGATCTATTAGGGTGAAAACCAGAGTGGCTTTGTCTGAGACTTTATAAAACCTTATACAGATAAGGATAGGTGATGGACACACTGAACACTGAAGGTGACTTTTCAATTTCTGTAGGGAATGTGTGCTGATTTCCATTCCATGGCAGACAGAACAAAGCCAAGGCTAAAGAAAGTTTACCTACTCCCCAGTTCTTAGGTAGAATAATGATGTCTTCACTTAACAAGGAGAGCACCAATCTAGGTTCTCATATCAAATCTTGCTATCTGGCAATGACCATATTTTTCCTGGTTTTGGTCCTGTCTTTGCACCAGGTTAATTTAAACATGAACGCAGTGAAAATTTCAACCCAGAGAGAGAGAGTTTGAGAGAATGAGAGATCCGGGGTGGTGTTGGTGGGGAGCTCTATTTACTTTTGGTTAAATGCCAGTACCGCAAGAGTCCAAGGTCAATAAAAGAAGTGTGAAACCAATTAGGGTTTCTCACTTTCTGGCTGCTTAAGGCTATGCATATTGCATACCCAAAATATATGATTTTGCAAGGGAGTATTTCTGGGCTGCAGTCATGCTGCAGGATGGCACGGTGCCAACCTAGCCTGGGACAACACATGTCTACTTTTCAGTCTTGGGTTAAAAGTGCTGTAACCCAAAAGAACAGAGGGGAACAAAAGAGATTCAGCAAGAATGGGAATGAAGCATGAATCACAGATAGAGGAGATTACCATCAAAAGCTTAAAAAAAAATCTGCCGAGGCTCTATAGCTCTCTGCTAATGACTACGACTGTAATTTCTGCATATTTTAACAGATGTTCTGTTTATAAAACTGGAAACGGATTTAGGGGTTACAAATAAAGCCAGGAAGCCCTGGAGATGTTTCTTTGTATGATTAACTGACCACAGGCCATTTGTTTTACAACAAAGATGCTCAATGATCCATAGTCCATGATTTATACCAGCCCATGTATACTAATGGCTGACGTCTCCATGGTACTTCTCATTAGCAGCTGGAGGGGGATTGGAGGAAAACAGATTATGGGAATAGCTCCCCATTGCTTGACATGCTAGTTCATTAGTGGGTGTGGAATCGATCCGAAAGAAAACTAAGATAATCATAAGCTGAAATTTGAATTATAAATTATAATAATGAAGGAATCCAGTTCAAGGATGAAAGAAAGAAGATGGCTTTTCATAACCCTAGCTGGATACATCTTGGTAAACTGGGAATGAGAGGAATTTTTGTATCTTCTAAATAAAAGAGGAATTACATGAAAATTTCAATAACAATATACATAATAATAGTGCTGACTTGTACTGATTACTTAACTATGCATTAGCATTCTACTGGGTAATTTACACAAACCCGCTCACTTCACCCTCACGACTATACATTGTAAGGATTCCCATAAAGTAAAACCAAAAAAGCATCAAACTTTGGGGCATCCCCAGCTACTGGCTACTTTTTTCCTTTCTCAAGATTCCTCTCTTTCTCTGTCTCTGTTCTCGCCAATGCTCTCTCCACCAAATGAATTTCTTTACTTACTCCTATTCACTGCTGCCTTACTACTTCACAGCCCCAACGTGACCTCATGGTTTCATTTCCTCTTAAGCTCTCAAAGCTAAATACATTAGTGGTATTTTCTAGTCTAAATTCCCAAGAGAAGAGATCTGATAGCCTTGACTAACTTTTGTTTTATTTTATTTTGGTACTTCTCACATCAGAGGTCACAGCCAGCCTACTGCTTGGCTGCCTTGCTTTCAGTCTTTCTCTTCCGGTCCAATCAGCTGTGGTTGGACAAGATGCAGATGACACAGGGCACAAGATAGGGCCCCTCTATTAGCTCTTTGAGTAGAGACTGGAGCAGGGCAGATTCCCTTGGATAGGGAAGTCACCATCAATAAGTCAAGTTCAGCCCTGGGGATGATGGGGAAAGGCAAGGGCTGTGGAGTCAGGCCGTCTGCCTCTGCCTCTTATTGGCTTCAGGATCTCAGGCGGTTACGTTCTAAGCCTGAGATTTATTCACTCATCCATAAAATGGGAATATTATAATTACCTATTTCATAAGGTTGTTACGAGAATTAAATGGATGTACAGGTGTTTAGCACAGTGCCTCGTACACGATCCACATTTTATCAATGCTAATTATTATCAAAATACTACTAATATATTTTATGAATAACAAAGTATAATTGCAATAATAACTTCTCCACAGATAAGCCCAAATTTGAAGATCAGTTACTGCTCCAAGGGGCCCCACTTAACCACACTGGAGTGAGAGAGAGGAGCAGCTGCATGTGTCTGTCATTCAAATCAACTGGGTAATTTTGTTTTTATTGTAAACAGACAAAAGCTGGTCCTCACCTCATTCTAAATTATGAGATTCTCTGTCTAACAGAGGCAAGGGGTTGGGGCGGTAACCCCAGACCTTCCCGAATGACCCTCACAAACGCCCTTAGGTTCTTAAGGAGTACCATCTGGCTCAAGGAACTCACCACAAATTTCACATCCCCAGTTTCATGCCCCTTTCTGAGTCCCATTGAGAGTTCCACCTCTGCACACTGCTCTCTCTGGAATGCACCAGATCCTTCCATTTGAAATGTCTGGGTCAGTACCCAACATCTGGCATAGCTACCCCCAAATTTGTTGGATAATTAAATTTTACCCAAGAACTCAACAGGGGGTGGCAAATGAATACCTAAGGGCACTGCCTGGCTCTGGAAGTTTCATTTGAGTGCAAATTATCACTATCTGTGCGTATTCGTGAGCACAAAGGAATTAGTAAGTGCTCCTGGAACATCATCTCTCTCGGTCCATCTGCTGCCAAAGTTCACATTAAGTACCGAATCCAAGGGAGGATAATGAGTTATGTGAAAATGAACTTGTGTTTGGAATTTCAATATCCCCAGGTGATGCAAATAGGCACATTTGAACTTGCTCAGAAAATTCCCAAGCTTTGGGACCTGAACATATGGTCTGAGTTATTTAGTCAGATGAGACACGGGATTTCCTACAAGTAGGGTTTCATTGGCAGGTTAGTAAACAATTGTCCCTCAGCTTGGGCGCTCCAAGTCATGGTGGGGGTGGGACAAAGATGGATCAAGGTGTTTCTGCAAAGGATATACTCACCAAAAAGAGACCGAACCTTCAAGTTATGCCCCAAGGCTCAGAGCCATCATGAGTTATGCAAGTGCTTTGAACCCAAAGGACTTCTGGGGAATTGGAAGGAGTCCAATACGGCTATTAGAATTAAGCCTCAGATACATTTACTCCTGTCCTCGCTATCAACATTAATAAGATGCTCAGGGAGCTAAAACCAGAACCATAAGGAATGTTCAAGCCATGGAAGGGACGATACACAGAGACAGTAGGAATGAACTTAGCTTCCGGGTTGCTCCCTTTGTATGATCCAAAGGTTTACTCCACAGAACACATACCTGACACTGTCAATTTCCCTAAACGCTTTATAGCTCTTATTACTTAGCTTGAATTAGAGAATTTTTGAAGTATTTATTAGGAGACCAAATCCCCAGGCAATTTGTGTTGCAAAATTTTCCTACATTATGTATTTGTCAGTGCTGTGCACAACCCACCATTAGAAAGACGCAAGCCCAAGCAAATGCCTCGCGTGGGAGGATGTTCCAAGACAGTGCTGGCTATTATCAGCCACATTTGTTAACTTTAGTACAACTGAGATACTTTTAAAGATAAAGGTCATTAATATTTTAACACATCATTAAATTTAAATTCAGAACTGAGAACGGTTATAAGTGAGAACCCAACCAGTTTTAATTAGGCATTTAATAAAAATTCTCTATGTGAAGAGAAATATTCACTGGATAGTGGGAGAGGAAAACTACAATAGAATAAATGGTTGAAAAATGTTATATTCTAAGTAAGTCATGTGGCTTGAGTCATCATTAACAGATCTAGCAAATTAAGTTTCTCAAAACCCTGTGACATATGCAGCTCTTGAAAATATAAGGAAGGCTTAGCCCAGTCAGCCTGGGGTCACTGTGAGGAATATGAATGTCAGTGCCTGGCACCCCTGTGGTTAAGCCTGCCACTTATACAAACTATGTGATTTTTGGTTTGATACCTATTTGTCAAGTGAACGAATGAATCTTCCTTAGAATGAATGAATGAATGAATGTTGCTTAGAAAGACAAGATCAGGTTCTGTTTAGAAGCAACAAGAAGTCCCTAAGAAAGACTGAGCAGAGATTGGGACTTTCTGAAATTTATTACGTACTGGACACTAATCTCTTCAAGCTAGAACAAAAAGGGGCCAACAGAATAATTGCAAAGTGTGTGCTAAAGGCCTTGACAACAAACAAAAAGGAGGAAAAGCATAACGAGTGGCGCACGCTCCATGCTGGGCTCTAGAAAAGAAATGAGGCTGAGGAGGAAGGAGGCAGCCTTGTGGGGGCTTTGCATCTAGAAGTGAAAAGGGTTCTAACTTTAATTCGAAGAGGGTACGACTTTCCAAGGGGCAAGAGTTACTTCGGCCTTCAGAATAAAGCTATTGGGGTCCCAAGGTGGTAACATAAACAACAGCGATTCTCTTCCCTTAAGCTGTGGGGGTCAGATTTTATGTGCTGGGAAGAGATTAACTGTATTGTAAGGAGAAGGATTTAATTGCAGAGTGATTAGCCAAATGATGAGATCAACAGAATGCAGGTCAAACTGTGCTCAGAAAGATCCATGGCTCCTATTACACGGAAGGTTAAAGACTGGGAAACCACTGGGGACCCTGAGTTATTTGAGCACGAAGTCACCTGCAGACCTTCCTGCAGACTGCAGATGTCCTCTTTTCTTTACCCAGCAGAGATGGCATGCTGACTCAAGGAACATTTTGCCCCCCTCCCCCCACCCTCGGAACTGGAGAAAGCCAATAGAACAGCTGGCATCTTTGAAAGTTGTTTTTTAAGGAGGGGAAAGAATCTTGCCTGGTCTAGCTCTTCATTCTCTAATTGCAGCAAAAATCAATGGTTCTGAACATGGAAAGCAGATAGATCTTTCCCGTTTATCTACAAAGATACTTGGGCAGAAGATGCAGAGGTGACATCACCTAATATACTTCGGTTTTTGCATTAGCCAAAGCCCTCCTATTCAATCAGGTCTGTATTAGTATTAACCTTTAGAAGGAATTCCTTGAAAGCAATGGAACATGGAAAGTCACATATGCCTAGAGTACAACTAACTATGCCTCAGGAGAAAAATGGATTGGTTTGAAAGTGGTATTTTATTTAAAGGATATCTTACTGTCTCACAAAGCATCCCAACAAATTGAGATTATGTATAAGGGAGTGTGTCTTGGGGGGAAGCTGTGTTTGCCAGTGAACCTGAGCTGGGACCCCAAAAATACATGGCGCCCTCTGTGACCTAGACCTGACAGGCAGAGGCCACAAATCCATTTAATAATCAGCAGCTCAACACGTCTGAATTCCTAGTTCTTGACATTTATCTCTTAGAATCCAAATCATATGATGGCAAAGACCTAGAAAACTGTCTGACCCTACCACGGGCACCGAAGCAGATAAAGAGATAACATCGAGATAAAGGCCAAACCTCTCAGAATTCTCTGGGAGAACTGCAGGTGCCATTTCCCTCATCTTAATAGCATATGTGTGAAATGAGGTGGATGATAACGCAAACTGTGCGTGCCATGGAACATACAAGAGAGCAGGGAGGAAAACGCACCCATCCCCGCGCACCCACATCCACACACCCATGCGTGCACGCGTGCGTGCGTGCACACACACACCCCTTCATCCAAGGCCACGTAGAATCAGTGACAAGGATCATAATTGTTCCAAGTTCCAATCTCTCTCACCCAGCTATTTTGAGAAACTGTGCGGTTCCTGCCCACCACAGAAACATTTTCTCTTCCCTGACTCTCTGGTGCTTCGTTTCCACTTTGCCCACTTGGAGCTGCCATTCATTTCAGGCTCCCTTGGAATAAAACTTATGACTCCCAGAAAGACGCACACGCTTTAAGCACACCGCTCCTGCTTTCCTGGTGATAACTGCTCTAGAATCCTATGTTTGCAACATAGAAAAGAGAAAGAGGAGACACTTGACTCTTTCCACTCCTTCATTTGTTGCTGTGTGCTAGCCTAAATGCAGACGAGCCTCTAAGTCCCCGCAAAGACTTAGATGTCAGTTCTCATTACATCCAGCCTGGAGCTTCCTCACAATGGAGAATGGAGCGATAGAGGGGCACTGGTTGGAGCCCTAGGTTAAGAGCTGGCATATCTGAATGTTAGCTCCAGCTTAACTAGCAGTCACTAACTAGACGAGTGGGAGTAAGAAAGTGGGAGGAATCTTCACCCTTCATTATCCTTGGCTGACAACTGGGAGAAATGTAAGACAGAAGGACGTTTGCAAACTGCTGAGTGTCATGTAATGGAAGAGACTGCAGCTGCCTGGGGAAGGGCAAAAGTGCACTTGACACTGGAGCAGGGCACCCAGGAGGTGAGTTTTAGCCTTGGCTCTACTTCTCATTGTTCCACGACCTTAAAGCCTTCCCTTCTGGGTCTCCACTTCCTCATCAGGAATATAGGGTATTGGTCTTACGTCCTGGACTCTAGGTGCTCAATAATCTTGATACTCTACTTGTGGACCCTGGGCCAGCAGCCTCTGCAACACCTGGGGGCCTGGCAGAAATGCAGAACCTCTGTCCCCACCCAGATCCACTGAGTCATGCCTGCATCTATCATGACCCCCAGGTGATCTGTTTGTATTAAAGCTTGAAAATTACTGGTCCTTAAGATCTCTTCAAGCTTGATCATTCTATAATTCTACTTTAAATGGTCCAGTGTCCAGTGCCTTGCCCTTTTCCAGAACATCCACTGCATGAGACACTGTAGAATTTGCTATCCATGGCCAAGGAGGCAGGCACCACAGTATTTTGTTGTTTCCAAGTACAATTTTGCATCATCAAATGAGTCTAGTCAATTCTCTCAGTTCCTCCTCTATCTCTCTAATCACAAAGCGCACGAACCCTTTAAGATGATCATATTTCATATGAAAAGATACTATACCAGGGACTTCTGTGGTTGCTCAGTGGTTAAGAATCTGCCTGCCAATGCAGGGGACACAGTTTCGATCCCTGGGCCGGGAAGATCCCACATGCCACGGAGCAACTAAGCCCGCGAGCCACAACAACTGACCCCACATGCTCCAACTACTGAAGCCCGCGGTCCAGAGCCCATGTTCTGCAATAAGAGAAGTCACCACACTGAAAAGCCTGCTCACCTCAACGAAGAGTAGCCCCCACTAGCTGCAACTAGAGAAAGCCTGTGCGCAGCAAAGAAAACGCAACACAGCCAATAAAAATAAATGAATAAATAATTTTATAAAAAAAAGATTCTATACCAACTTTGCCAAGATATATACTGCGCCAGACACAGTATTAAGTGCTTTCATATAGTATCTCACCAAAGATGTAAAGCAGCTCTGGGGAGCAAGTTCTATTTTTATCCTTATTTTACAGATGAGAGATGTTGATCTTGGAGAAGCTGACTTGCTCAAGATCACACAGCTGGAAGTTGGCAGAACTGGGATTTGAACCCAGATCTCTCTCACATCAGAGTGCACATGTTTAATCACCATGGGACATGCCCTCCCCAGCCATTTGGTTAAAACTCCTATAGCACCTTTCCCTAGGTATCCCCACTCAACCTTTGGGTCCTGCACATCATTCTTGCTACTCTTCCAATCATACAATATTTTAGAGCTGTGCTGTTTGGTGCGGTGCTATTCAAGTTTAAATTAAATGAGGATTCAGCTCCTCATGGCATGAGCAACATTTTACGTGCGCAGCAGTCACACATGCCTAGTGGCTGCCATAGTGGACAGCACAGGATTAGAGCATTTCCATCATCAGTGCAAGTTTTATTGGGTAGTTCTGTCTCAGAGACTCAAACTGCTGATCATTATTAACTCCATCCCTGGCCCTGCCCCTGCCCCTTATTCATTAATTCTGAGTCCTGAACCCTCTTCTCTTAAACGCACATCCTTAGAAAAGTCATCTCTGCACCCCTCCACTATGGGGTAAGAGGCTGCCTGGGGAAGAACGGAGAGACCCTGTTTATCCAACACGATGCGTGCCCTAAGACTTGAGCCTGATTTCAAGTTCAAAGACCACATCCACAGAGGGGAAGTCAGGCTTCGGTGTGCATTGCCAGCCTTGCAGCCTTGGCCTTTATGATTCATCGTGACAACTACACATTTCTGTCAGGGGGAAGAAAAAGTCCAATCAGGCAGAGTTTTATTTCCTCCCTGAAATAAAACAGAACTGACTGGCCAAGGTATCTCCAGGGATATCCGCTATGGAGCCTTAAATTACCCTGTAACACTTCTAGTCAGTCCCACTTCCACACTGGAGTTTGCAATCAACATTTATCTCTATCGGACAGACCATCTGTAGGTGCTAATACCACTTTTATTATTACCTTGTAAATGTAAAATCCTCGAGGCAGAAATGCCAGCTGCTAACACAGGAGCGTGTGTGAGCACCCACTTCTCCAGTGATGCATGTCCCTGGGTCCCTGAGTCGCAGCAAAAAATACATCAAAAATCTGCCTGGAAATTGTATGTGGATCCAATGTCAAGGGTCTCTGGGGACAGTGCTTTCCAGGGATCCCACTGACAATGACCTTGCCCTTCTCTGTCAGGGGTGAAGCCTTCCACTTGGCTGCCGGCCTTTCTACTTTGGAAATTGAGGCCAGTAATGGGGACAGAAGGAAAATCTTTACCAAAAGGTCATAACCAGATACACCACAACAGTCTCCCTGAGGGGCATTAGTGAACACTAGTAGCTATTATTTATCGAGAGCCCCACTTTCATTTCTCTACTTTAGCAAATGCTGACTGAGTACCTACCTTGTGCCAGGCATGTGCGATGATTTGTTGGGTTCCTAACACAATAGTTCGGCCTCACAGAACTCTCAGCCTAGCAAGGCAACTGGACAATTGCTCTAGGCAGCATCCAAATAAATGTCTAATGATCAATTTTAATAATGGCTGGGAATGAAAGACGTAAGGTGGTCTGGTAGAAATTAACATGGGAGGCTTTGTTTAGACACAGTTGTCGGAGAAGACCCTCTCTGGGGAGATGGCCTATCCCTACGGGCTGAGAGCTGAGGGATGAAGGCGCTGGCCAGTGTGGGTTGAGCTCAGTGAGCAAGGATGGGATATGAGGCCATGGTGCTGCGGCGGCCATACTGCAGGGCGGCCTTAACAACGAATGTATTGAATAGATTTTCTACTAAGAGCAAGGGGAAGTGATTGAAGCTTCCCAACGACATGTGCTTCATGTTTCTAAACCATCATTCTAGCTGAGGGGTGAAGAATGGATGGAGGTCAGGGGTGAGGTGGAGAGTGGAGGCAGGGAGACTGGGAGCGGCTGTGTTCTTAGGCCAGGTGGGAGAAGAAGGCAGCTTGGACTCACATGATAGTGTGGGGATAAAGGGAGGAAATGGCAAGATATCTGGGGGCTGGGGGGGAGTACAGAAAGGACTTGCCAGCCGATCTGCTGTGTGGGGTGGGGTGAGGAAAAAATCAGGAATCAGAGATGACTCCTAAAAGCTGCAGGCTTAGGCAGCTGGTGGGTAGTGGTGCCTTTTGCCTGGACTGGGTGGGGTGCTTTGCATTCATTATTTACAAGCCTAATGATTCACCTTGCAAAAGCTTGTATTAACATCTCCCTTTACAAATTGGGAAACTCAGAGAGATGGAGAAATTTGTCCAAAGTTACACAGCTTGTGAATGTGTTGGCAAAATTTCTGGGTGCTCTTTGCTTGGACTTGACTCACAGCACTACAATTTTTCAGTCGCGGGCTTCAAATTTCCATGGTTCCTCTCTCTGTATCGGTCCACATTAAGTGTTTTTCTCAATCTCTCTGCTATAAACATTCCCTCTGTCTCGAAAACCTTGTCCCCCACCTCCACCTCCGTGTGGCTCCCTTCCTCATTTTCTTGAATCTCAGACATTGTTTCAATCCTTCTGCCATTTGCTCCCTTAATGTACATCAAACTTTACAGCAATGACTTGTCGAATTGTTTGATTTCTCCCCTAGACTTTAAGCTCTATGAATGCAGGACATACTGGCAATGTCCATCACTGCCTTACTAAGGCCTGGTACAGTTCCTGAAACTACACAATAATAATTCAGTGAATATTTGCTAAATGAATTCCTAGTTACTGGTGAAGTTGAGAGACTGAAGAGGAAAGTTAGAAACTTACAGTCAGCTAAAAACAACTCTATGCTTGTTTTGCTTTTGTGAAATATGCTTGCTGGGCCACAGAGAAAAACAGGATGACCTAACCATTCAATGTAACTTTAAGATGTTTTGCTAAAAAATGGAATGTTCTGCACCTGCTCTTGTAAGTTTCTGTTTGGAAACTTCCATGCTCTGTAAACATGTGCAGTATATAAGTAAAGCTCACCCTGAGTTCTGGGCCCAGAACTCTGGAGCGTTAGCTCGTCTGGGGCTGCCAGCTTAATAAACCTGAGTTCTCCAACCCTCCGAGTGTGGTGCTTGGCTTCTCGACGGACTGATTTCTGCAACAAGACGGCTGGTCCATTTTAACCCAAGGGATCAGGACCCCGGATTAGGGTTCTCTTCAGCACATTACAAGAACCTGGGATTTAGGAGATCTGGGTTAACTTCAGGTTTTTCTTACTAACTAATTAGTTCTGTGATGTTTGCAAGGTTTTATTACCTCTCTTTTAGCATTCATTATTTTTTTTAAGCTCTTTATTGGAGTATAATTGCTTTACACTGTTGTGCCAGTTTTGGCTGTACGACAAAGTGAATCAGCAGTATTTACATATATGTCCCCATATCCCCTCCCTCCTGTGACCCCTTTCCACCCTCCCTGTCCCCCTCTGAGTCATCACCAATCATCGAGTTGATTTCCCTGTGTTATTAGCATTCATTATTTACAAACCTGATGATTCACTTTGCAAAAGGTTTTTCCTTTTAGCTCAGAACAAATTAAAACCTGGCTCTCTGACCTCACAGTGTGAGTATAAAATCCAAATATATGTGAAAGGGCTTCAAAAAGGTATACAGCTATACACATGGATGGTGTCCCATTTGTCACAGCATTGAAATCATATAATTCCCCTTCAGGACGGCCCAGAGGTGAAGATTCTGGAGTCTAGCAGACCTGAGGAGCCTTGGTTCCAATGCTTAGCTGTTTATGGTTGGATAAGTCATCATCTCTGAACTGAACTAACGAGAACAGCATTAACTTCACAGGGCTCTTCTGAGGATTAAACTCTAGTATATTGCAGTATTGCACGCACATGTGTATGTATGTATAGTATATAGTATCTCACACACACAGAACCCATATACCGATTCATATTCCACACCAAGAATTGAGGGGTTACATTATTCACAAATACTTTTGAAAATATCACTACAGATGAATAATAGGTCACTCCCAACCTCAGAAGCAGCTTCTTTAAGCACGGTTTCCTGTAAGTTTGTACAAAGTAGCAAGTCACTCCAAGAACAAGATGCTTTCTTTGTAGAAGCCAAGTGTCAGCCACACTTAGAGGCAAGAACACATGCTTAGCTCTCTTCAGCTCGCAGCTGCTTGAGTCCTCAGTGAATTGAAATGAGTCATAGGGGAAGATAATTTTTTTAAACTTCTTAGCATCAATAAAGCATTGCATTCCTAAACCTCCACCTCCTAATGCAAAATCAAAACCTCCCATTTTCCACTGCTTTGCTCTGTGGCTACTCTGGTTATTAAATCTGCTGCCTGAATGTGTTTGGCTCCCCAATAGTGAACTAATCAAAAGATAAGGGGACTTGATTAAGCAGCAGGAAGGGTAAATGGTGGGACAAAGGGTGCCTTGACGGATGGCAAAAAGAGCTGAATCCAGGAGAAAGCAGGGACAGGATGCAGAAGAGTGAGGGGGAAGAGTCCTGACAAGATGGCAAGAGTTTAGACGGGACAGGAGTAGAAAGGGTAGGGAAGGGAGCCATCACGATCAGAAGGCAGGAGGAGAAGGCAGCACATGGTGCTGGTTAAAGCCCTATCGGGGCTCACGGAGCAGTGAGAGAAGCAGGGCTCCAGCACTTGGTAAGTGTGGACCCTCTGAACCCCAGTCTCCTCATCTACGAAACAGACCGCTCATTATCATGAGGATGAATGGGCTATTGTGCACAGAGCGCTTACCACAGAGTCTAGTACAAGTACACACTCAATAGATCCTTTCAAATAGATTATGGGCAACCGAATGGGGGCAAAACCACCCCCTTGTGAAATAAATACTGAAGGAAAGGGAGACAGCTAAAAAGAACTCCACTTACCTCAATCCCTTTTTACATTTTTTGACAATATTAGTTTTCTGATTTACCAATTTTTAAAAATCCTGCTTGCTTCCTTTGTAGCTCCTCTACATGGAATCCAAGGATGATTCATCCTTCAGGTAGAAAGGGGATACAGAAGCCAATTGTACGACTTCTTCTGCAGGCCCAGAATCTCTTCCACAGCAGCCCTGACGGATGTGCCAGCTGCCTCTGCCTGCACCAGTCTCCTGGGGACCAGGGGATGGGCAGTGCCTCCAAGAAAGTCCCTCTCCTTCCTTGAGAACTTGGTTATAAAAGCTCCTCTTTTGGTCAAGTCAAAACACACCTTACTAGTAGCAACCACTGGTCCTGATTAGACCTTCTGGAGTTGAGTTCCTGTATTCTTCTTCCAATCCACAGTCATTTGACACCACCCCCCTACTGCAAGCTGTCACTGCAGGGTTCTTGAGGGCACAGAAGCTGTCAAGTTCATTGTAATGTCTAGCATCTCATACAGTAATTAGCACACAGTAGGTACTCCGTAAGCATCTGAATAAATGCATGATATTCATAGCATCAAAGGATTTAAAGAGCATCCACCAGCGCTAATAAATTTAAATGCCTTCAGGAGCCCAGACAGGTAAAAACAAAATGAGGAGGGACTGGCTTGTGGCTGAGGAGTGAATGTTCTGCCCAAAAGCATTTGAATTCAAATTGTTTTAGAAGAGTCCATTAGCTCAAACCCATTTACTGATGGGTTGAGCTTGTACCACAGGAGTTTGTGGCTCCATTCTACATACCCCCTTGCCCCCAATTAGAAATTTGACTCTCTTCAATTACTTCCTTTACAAATGCTAGCTCGCCCTCCAGCATCCCCAAGGATGGGGCAGGCAAGACCTTCAAAATTTAATTATTTGAAAATTCATTACCTTCCTCTGAAAGCTGTTTCCTTACAATTTTTACCCAATTGTCCCTTTGAGGCTGGCAAAACAAATTAAATTCTTTTTCTGTTTGATTTCCCTGCAACTATTTGAAGATATTTTCCACCCCCTCCAAGCCTGCTAAATCTTCTCCAGATTAAAGTTCTTTCAGCTTTTCCTTATGTCAAGATTATGAAACTCCCACCATCCTGTTCACTGCACTGTGTCAACATTCCTCTCCGAAGTGTGGTATCACACAAGCATGTACAGTGTTAATAACAATAGTGAAAAAGTTTGGAAAAGATCCAAATGTTCAACCAAAGGAAATGGGTAAAGTTCGGTAACATCTCCTATAATGGACAGTTTATGTATCTGTTAAAAATCATGCTAGGGACTTTCCTAGTGGTTAAGACTCCATGCTCCCAATGCAGGGGGCCTGGGTTCCATCCCTGGTCAGGGAACTAGATCCCATGTGCTGCAACTAAGAGTTTGCATGCCTCAACTAAGGAGCCCACGAGCTGCAACTAAAGGAGATCACATGCCACAACTAAAGAAGCCCATGTGCCACAACTAAGGAACCCACCTGCCCCAACTAAGCCCGCCTACCACAACTAAGACCCAGTGCAACCAAATAAATAAATATTTCAAAAAATCATGCTAAAGAACCTGAAAAAATGTTCATATTAGAATATTAAATGAAGAAGTCACATAACAAAATACTTCATACCATATTGATCCTAATTTTATTTCAACTATTTTATTTGAAACCAATTTGAATAAGATTGCAAACTGGAATGAAAACAGAGGCCTATATGGGGACAGCATTTCTGAAATCCACATGCTTAATCCCTCCCTCTCCTCCCCCCAGACTGGAATACAGTCAGACTGAAGGGTGGGGACTGAGCAGATTTGGAAAAAGACTTGGAAAGAAGACTCTCAGGTGATTTTGATGCATACCACTGGTTAAGAATTAAACTAGACACAGATTTCTGTTAATGCTGCCAAATTGCATATCCCTTTTCTTGGCAGCCACAGCATTCTTTTGACTCCCCCTGAGAGTTAACTGAGACCCTGGAGGCTTGTTCTGATGAGCTGCTCTTAAGGGCTACTCCCCTCCCTGCATGCATGCAGGTGGCTTTATAAGACTTCAGGGAAGATGCTGGCATTGATCCCCATACAATTCATGTTATTATTAGACTTGGCCCATCAATCTAGACTGTCAAGATCTTGCTGTTCTGGTTCCTCCTCCCAGCTGTGAGTCATCCTAAAATCTCAGTCAGAATGACATTTAAGGTACTTACCCTGCAAAAGTCCTCTTTCCCAAAGTAAACCTTCCCAGTGTCATTAACCAGGAAGTCTAGGACATTTTTTTTTTCTTCACCATCTGACCTGGACATCCTTGGACACAAGGGCCCATGGTGTAGCCTGGTCACCACTGAAGACAGAGGCTATCTTTCCCCTTTGTATCTGGATCATGAAATATGATTTGAAGAGGTCCTCTTTTGTTGCTTGGAAGTCTCTCAACTAGGGTTTCTAATTATTCAAGTAATATCTGCATAAAACATGTTTTAAATACTACATGGAAACATGTAAATAAAAATCTCCCCCCATCCCCAAGCTCACTACTATGAGGCGATCATTATTAACAACTTGGTGTATACAGAAGGCCCTGCGTGCACCTCTCTGCGAGGTTTGGTTTTATCTCTTTAACCAAGAGCCAAAAGTTTCTGCTACCCACTTCCTAATAATAACTTATTTTGGTATCAAGTTCAAAGGATTAATTCAGTTCATGGCTTTTACTTACAAAAGCAGCATATAAAGCGGCCCCATTCATAAACACGAGTGGCAGAGCCAGTTATGACTTTGCTGGTCCTTCAGTAACTGGACGGGACTAGATGGTTTCTGTGAGGCCTGCATGTGGAGCAGAAGAGAGTGGTTCCTAGATGTTGGGCTTCATTAGGATCACCTAGAGACCTTTTTTTTTTTTTTTTTTAAACAAACAAACAAGCAAAACAGCCATTTCAGATATGCTCCTCAATGCTTTTCACCCAGTAGGGTTAGAGCGGGCGTCAGAACAAATTCTCTAGGCTGGACTAATGCCTGCCAAGGTCAGGGCCCAATGGATTCAGACATTAGGCCAACATGCCTGATGCCGTGAGCTTGGTCCTCTGATGCCATCTGTCTGTCCTCAACCACCATCCCCCCTTTCAGTCATACCACCTCCCAGCTGAAAAATGTCCATAGCTTCCCATTGTTGAAATCCAGCAGCTTTCTTTACAGCCTTTGCAGCTTCTCCTACCAGACCCTCACCTATCTTCCAGGAACTTTCCTTCACATAGGTTAAAACTCAACCACACTTTTTATTCCATTCATCCTCTGCTCTCTCTGGGTCTTCGCTCACTGTTCTCTTTCTCTGTAAATGCTGCCTCTTTCTTCCTTGCACTCCTTATATCTGGCTATTTATTCCTGCATCCTTCAAGGTTCACATCAAATGCTGCCTCACCTATAAACCTTTCCTGATCCCTGCCTACCTCTTGCCTCCTCCTGACAAACTAGAAGTAATCCTCTCTCCCTCTGAAACCTCTACTCCATTTAAAAAATATTTTATGGCCCTTGCCTCTTTCAATCTTGTAATTTATTGAATATATCTTACATCTCCGACTAGATTATAAGTCAACTTATGAATGCATGTTGAATGAATGAATAAATGAATCCACAAATAAGAATACAAAAGACAAAAGGGGGAAAGCGTAGAAGAATAGCAGGATCCCACCGTACCCTATTGCCAAGAAAATATTAACAACATATAAATCCAGCTTATCACATGCACAGGCACAGCTTGGTCTGGTAGATTCCTATAAGCATATTTGAAGGAATTGGTTCATCTCCTTTGCTAGTAACTCAGATGTATTATTACTTCAATCTTTCCCCACAACCGTAAAGTTGGGAGCTAATAGCCTGAAGGACGGGTGAGGTGAGATACTGGAAAGCTGTGGGGCTCCCAGACTAAGCGACAGGAACTGTCCCTTGGAGTGGCTCTGCCATCCTCGAATTTGACCAGTGTACACACAGCTTGCAACTCCACAAAAGCTTTTCCTCGATCTTAGGGTGGTCCTGCCTGATCTGGCCCCCACTTCTTTCCTGGCCCCATTTGATGGCATCTTTGCACCTGTTCATGCTTCTTAGTCCCACTCCCTTTTCTCCAAAGTGATGACTGCCTTTCCACCTCATAGCCTTGCTTTCTGCTGTCCCCTCCACCAGGCGTGGCTGCCCCACCCCCAGCCTCAGCTTAAAGGTCACTTTCTTGGGCAGGACTGCCCTCATCCTACAAGACGAGGTCAGGTTATTCCAGCATAGTTTATGATGACTCTGTTAGAAAGAAGCCTTCATACTCGGAGCTTAGATCTTCCTTCTGCGATTATTTGATCAAGGTTTTTCTTCCCTGCTAGATTTTAAACTCCATAAGGGCAGGAAATAAAGCTGTGTTGTTAGCTGCTCTATTCTAGCACCCAGAACCATGTCTGGGATCTATGATGCCCAATTAATTTTTTGAATGAATGAACTGAACTCCAAGGACATCCATCTCTGCCAAAAAGAAAAAAAAAAAAAAAATAGGTGCAGAACTATCCTGGAGCTTTTTGCACCACCTCTCATTCAGTCTCTGCTCCCTCCACTTTGGTTGACGGCTTATTTTCTCCTCACCCGCAGTCCATATAGGGAGACACCTGTGATTTATAAACCATTAAGTTTTTACTGACAATATCTTAGGGTAGCATCACCAGTATCAGCACCATTGTCTCAAGGGAACTCCCATATTTTGAGCACCTACTGTGCGAGGATACGATCCTCATGTATCTTAGGTTATTTAATTTTCTCAACAACCAAATGAAGTTGTTTCATTATTTCTACTTAACAAATGAGAGAAATCTGAGACTCAGAGAGATGAAGTGACTTGGCCAAGATCACCGAGCAAGAGATGGCAGGAGTTTATATTGTGTAACAGGTAGTCAGTGGAAAGGATGCTGGCCTGCAAATCAGGGAATGCGAGTTTTTGTCCATTTCATGTCAGGAATTCCTTGGGTGACCTTGAGCTAACACGTAATCTCCGAGTTCTGACGTGCTTGTAAATAGGGATGATATCTGGAGATGAATTGAGACCAGGCCTTCACAAGTTTCTGAACAGGAATAAAGCACAGCATGCTGTAGACAGTGATTATCCTGCCTCATTGCCCCTACCCTCAAGAACCAACAGATGGCCTTCTCTTCATTTGAAAATCAAACACTCCTACCAAGGTCAGTTATGCCTACAAATCAATGTAGGCTTTCTTCTCCTGCACAAAATCTCCAGCTGGAAATCAGCTCTAATTCTTTCTCTTGCTCAGGCCCTGCTCTGAATAATATATTTTAAAAATAAACTATTTTGGGGCCAAGAAATCTGTAAATCTGAGCTGATTCATCACTTTCACTATCAGGCTCTTACTCTCTGGCTTCTTCTGCTTTGTAAGATAAAGACATTTTATTTCCACCAACAATTTCTCAGTGGGCTATGTGGAGAGTTCTCTTTTCGTCACAATAAAATTCTTTGCAAAAGAGTAAAAAACATAAGGATGGGCAGAGTATCAAGAAATAAATCTCAAGTAAATAAAACACTGGGGATGGGATGGACGTATGCAGATAGAGACACAATTGCAGGACAGCAGAAACAAAACGGATTGCAACACGGCACCTGTCTTTGAACGCAGAGGTTCTAAAGGTGTCAAGGGGCAACTGTCTCAACTAACAGAAGAAGAAGACAAAAAAAGATAATTCCAGACAATGTACTAGTTAAATACCAGCTCTAGTTAACTTTGGAATGCTCGTAACGCTCTCCTGGAAGGTTTACCTTTCTCTGTTTTTCTCCGATAAATGTATATTAAAATGAGTTTATTTTGAGGAAATAAGGGACATATACTTAAAACATACTAAGCAGAATGGAACAGCCAGTCTAAGAATAAACACAACTGCCTTGGATGCTCATTTGTGGATGACTGAGGACTGAATGTTTTCTGAGAGGCACAAAAACTCCTTCAGAGAACCTCTGAAGTTCAGTGAGAGTTTATTTACTTATTTATTTATATTGGAGTGTGATTGCTTTACAATGCTGTGCTAGCCTCCACTGCACAACAAAATGAATCAGCCATACACAAACAGATACCCCTTCCCTTTTGGACTTCCCTCCCATTTAGGTTACCGCAGTACATTTGGAAGACTTCCCTGTACTATACAGTATATTCCCATAAGTTCTCTATCTTATACATAGTATCGATAATGTATGTGTGTCAATCCCAGTCTCCCAATTCCTGCCACCCCACCCCTTTCGCCCTTGGTATCCATACATTTGTTCTCTGCGTCTGTGTCTCTATTTCTTCTTCGCAAATAAGATCATCTATTCTCAGTGGGAGTTTTAAATGCTATACAAGCAAGTGATGTAGCCACAAAAGTGTACCACTGCAATATTAGATGAGAAAGGCCATGCAGTGTGGGGATCTTTCCTCCGCATCACTCTTCCTCTAGGCTACACCTCCTCTGAGTTCTGGGCCATATGCCCAAACCCGCCCCTACACTGCCATCTCCGTGTAGATGTCAGGCTGCTCAAAATCACTGAGTCCCAAATTTTACTCCCACTTCATTTTTTCTCCAAATCTGCTTCTGCCCCCTCTTTCCTCATTTAATTTCCTAGGACTCCATCTACACCACTGCCAACCTAGACCTGGATCCCTTTCTCAGCAACATCTTGACATAGACAGAAGCTCTACTGATTCCGTCTCCAAAATACTGCACTTATAAGTCTACTCCTCTATACTGTCTTAATTCTGGCCCACATCATCTCTCATTTGGATTTGTACACTAGTCTCCTAACAGCCCTCCTTACTTCTATCATTCCCGTGCCTCGACAGTGGTGTCTTCTAACCACATCCTGCCCTCCCACCATGTCACACACCACACCATCTGTCCACACACCAAAAGGAAAAAAAAATCCACAGACAAAAACCACACAAAAATACACACACACCATGACTCTCCAATACCAACAGACAACACATCCACACACATCCACAGATCCAATAGAACATATCATCAAGTCACGCCAACCTGCCTGCCATTCCCCACTCCATATCCCTCTCTCCTATTTCCAGATCTCTGTCTGGGCTATTTTTTCCTTCTAAGATGTCCTTCCTTCACCATCATACCACTCATTAGTGTCCCTTGAAGTTCTTACTTATCCTTCCAGATCAAGCAACCCTCCTCTAGGAAATTAGCTGAACTCATTCCCTCCCCTTCTAGGCTGTCAGATCCCAATATACCAATACGGTTTGTTAGCTGTGTCTCCCTACCAGGCATTGGAGTCCTTTTTAAAATGTAGCATAATTTAACAGCACAGCATGAGATAAAGCAGACCTGGGGTAAAATCCCAGCCATCACTTACTGGCTTAGGAAAGTAAATTCTCTGACCCCCAGTTTTCTTACTTCAAAACAGAGATATTCCTATTGCTTAATATAGGGTTGGAATCAGAAGTAAATGAAAAGTGGACACTACCTAGCACCTAGGTAAGGCTTAATGAAATGACAACCATCATTATTAAAACTATTGAGACTCCCTGTACCCTGTATTCAACCAGCGCTTAATTGCATGAATACATTTCGCTTTCAGCTCCTTCAATTTTATAATAAGCATATTCAAACACACTTTCACACCAAAGCTCCCCAAGAGTTACGCAAGGTAAGCAAGGGAGGTATTAATCTTCCCATTTTACCAGTGGGGAAATGCAGATTGAGAACATAAGTAACTCAGCTCAGGACACAGTAAATTAGCGGCCCAGGTGAGACTAGAACTCAGCCTTCAAATGTTCTATTACATGTAAAACATTGACTCACATTTTAGAAAATGAATCCATCTAAAAATATCATGGTTGCCCAATTATTTGCACTATGCTGGCTACTTTTTAAAATATGTCTATTTTACAAGAAAAGAAAGTTGTAAAATAACAAATCAGTAAGATCCCAGAAAAAGGACTGGCTCCCCAATTTAGAGCAGAGCCTCGCAAATGAGAATGCAGATTTGAAAGAGCTCTTTTAGAAAGCATTCATCCAATTACATCACTGCCTTGCTTTTAAGCCCTCCACTGACTTCACACTGCCCTCGGAATAAAATCACCCTCCGTGGCATGGCCTCTCATCTTCTACCCGGTCTGGATCTGCCTACACTCCTGTCACTCCATTTTCCCTTTATATGTTACGTTCAAAGCCCACTGGTCTCTGTTCCTCACACTTTCCAACCTCATTACTGCCTCAGAGCCTTTGCATTTGCTATTTTCTGAGAATCCTCATTTCCTAGATTTTCCCCACCTTGGTACTTTTTTTTATTATTTACGTCTTAGTGTCAAGAACTTCCCTCTTGGGGAACTCCCTGACGGTCCAGTGGTTAAGACTCTGTGCTTACACTGCAGGGGGCACAAGTTTGATCCATGATCAGGGAACTAAGACCTTCCATGCTGCATGGTGTGGCTAAACAACAAAACAAAACAAAAACAAAAACTTCCTTCTCTATTCTATTGATATTCAATGGTAGCTCCCTACTGCCCATACTCTCTATTATATCATGAACTTGCTTTAAGTTCTTCATATCACTTATCCTATAAATTCGTATTTGCTTTTTAGATCTTTTCTCCCATGAGAATAGAACGTCCACAAGAACAAAGAAAGACCTTGTTGTTCTTGCTCACTGCTCTACTTCCAGCACCTAGAACAGTGCCTATCCATGGTAGGCATTCAGTAAATATTTGCTAAATGGATGAATGAATAAGCTTCTTTTATTATAAAACACCAAAATAAATCCTTATATGTATTAGCAATCTAGACTCCTAGAACATCCTTGGACCTAAAAGTAATATAGTCCCCACAGTTAGAACTCGTGGGAAGAAGTGAGTTAACACCAAACATCATTCTTATGTCTTTGAGCACAAAGGACTCTTGTTTTTATTCATGTCCAAGGAAAGCTGAGTTTTTTTGGCCAAGAGGACTGTTTAGAGACACTCCCTCCATTGGAACCAAAAGGTCACACATGTTTCTTCTCCAGCTTGGAGCTCAGCCCTCTGGAGCTCTGGTTTCAATCTGGAGATTTTATCTGGCAGCCTGCATGTCACTGCTTTTGGTGAACTTGCTCTGTTGCCAGAGAGTTAACTAAGAGAGTATACCACATAAAGAGCAAACTGTGCATCAAGAAGGGAGGAAGGGATCTTTAAAGTAGTTTAATTTCCAGGATTAACTTTAAAATGATCTGGAAATTTCATTTGCAATGTCGTAACACCCAAGCTACTTTAAAGTTAAAAATCCTGGAAACTGATTCAATTTGCCATGACAAATAGGCATTCTTCTCAAGCATAAGGATAAGATGGTTCTTCTCCCTA
Organism: Hippopotamus amphibius kiboko; assembly: GCF_030028045.1. Taxonomy (NCBI): domain Eukaryota; kingdom Metazoa; phylum Chordata; class Mammalia; order Artiodactyla; family Hippopotamidae; genus Hippopotamus; species Hippopotamus amphibius. The sequence continues at coordinate 155,404,399 of NC_080186.1, read as the reverse complement.
TCTTCCTGAATTTTTCTTCCAATAACACGAAACAGCAACAGGACCTGTAATCTAGAAGAGAGACTCTGTAAAACCCAGCAATACAGAAGTCCCTATTGTTTCGCTTCAGGTTAATTTTAGAAAGCAAAGTTGGAAAAGACTCAAATCAAGCTTATGCTGTAATGGTCCTTGCCAACAAGTAAGCAAGTATCATCTGAAAGGTTAGGGCTGGGAATTCATTTCTTTTCTGGGTTTTCAGTGATTGATGTACATGTAAAGTGAATCCAGGCACAAACTCCAAGCTCTCTCCCAATGAATTTGATTTTCCTCTTTCTCATTTTTAAACAGCTGAGCCACAAATTCTTCTTCATCAGATGCCACAGGAAGTTACAGGAAGCAGAATTTTAATTGGGTATATGTAATTATGTCAAATCTGATAACAGCATAATTTACTGAAGATCAAAAAGTTTACTGAATGTGAGGTTATTTCTATTACAAAAGCTTACAACATACAGTTAGTCGCATGCCCCACACCCCAGCCTTCAAAATCAGATAGAGATTCATGACACGAAAAATCATAGGTAAGGTGTCCAAACTGGTGCCCCAAACTCAAGCTGCCTCAGTTTATGTTTCTCACAACTATCTCTTTGGTCTTATAGTCAAGGAGGGCAGGTATTGCTTGCACAGCAGCCCTGTTCTACTCTTCCTAATTTATGAGTCAGCTCTTTGACTCCCCAGGGCCCATTCTTCAATAGTTACAGGATTAGCATCTATAGATTTCCATTTGGTCTTTGTCATCACAGAGGAGGGTTAGCCATACACTTAATAGTTGAGTTTGGGAGGAGGAAGGGAATACACTAAAAAACTAGATTTATGAAACTTAACTGTGACAGACTGGTGATTATTGAAATGGGCTTCAACAGACAGAAAGAAAGCTGTATAAAGGCACTTCACGGTAATTAATTGAGCCTCTCCTAGTTCTAAATTGAGAAAAATACAAAAATCAATAATTTCAAATGTGTCATACTTATTGACACTAATGAAACCTCCTGAATAAGCATTTAATGCAACTCTACTGCTATTTTAAATTTACATTCCTCACTGAGTGAACATTACAAGGTCAGGTCAGCTCCCCTGGGCTTCACAGAACCGATGCTATCAAAGAGACAGGACTTTGTTCATGCTGTTATGTGGAACAACCCTTTAGAGAGTTGCTGAGCTGTCCGTGGTACTGAAAAAGCAGCTCTTCCCCCTTCGGTTCAGCAGGAGACACACGTTTAGAAATGACATGGTATCTCATAGTGCAGCAACCCGCACCTCCACGTTTACTTGAAAAAAAAAAAAAAAGAAAAAGAAAAAGAAAAAGAAAAAGAAAAACCACACAGAATCTCCTAATACTCGGATTTCCTAGAAAGCTTTGATTATGCTATCTCACTAAAGTCTCTCATTTTTACTCTTTGTACTTTTAGCTATTAACCACGAGATATATTAAGTTGCATTTGCTTGCATTATTCTTTGTAAAATAAGTGTTCTATATCTCCAAATGGACTGTAAGTTCAAAAGTCATGGAAATATTCATGGACTTGTTGAAATATCTGGATTCAAATTTAGGCTCCACCACTTCCTAGCTGGGTAACTTGGTTGAGTCAAGTTATTCTCTATGCCTCACTTTCTTTACATGTCAAAAGAGGCAATTACCACCCAGTTACTAATGTTTTGAGAGCGTCAAGTACAATGCTCTATTTTAAAGTGCTTTGAAAACTGTAATGAGCTATAAAATTGTAAGCATTTATCATGTCAATTTTTCTTGGTATCACATATAGTAAAATAGTCTTGACACAGCATTCACCGTTAAAGTTTTTTTTTTTTTTGTCTTTCTAATTCCAAACAGGCCCATGGAATTCAGAACAATTAAGATAATTATTTTTAAATATTATGGCTGAAGAATCTTAGGAGTTTATAAATATAAGAAGAGACTGACCCAGAAGAAGGCAGACCAAGTGGGAAACGGAAATACAGACTCCAGGAACACACTCAAATATTAGGATCCGAATGCTCAGTCCTCTCCAGGCTTATCATCATCTCCATCTTTCCAGTACTTGTCATTTCCAGTGCTTGAAATAATGCCCCAGTCAGCATGCTATGTACACGTAGATTATCTAATTTAACCTGAACATTCATTTTGTAAATAAAGTAACTACTTTAGAAGTGATTAAATAATCTGCCCAAAGCAGCAAAGAGTGGTATAGCCAAAGTCTGAAACCAGATTATTCTGAATCCAAATCTTATCCTCTTAACCATCATGCCCACAGCCCTCTGTATCTGAATGGGTTCTTTGGACTTGGGTTAACCTAGAAGCTGACCAGAATTCCTTAGGTCCCTTGCACTGGAGGAGAACATTTGAGATCACATTATCTAGCACATTAGAGGTGATAATCAAAACAAGTCCTTTTGGGAGCAGAGAGCTAAAAGGAAATTTACTGCAATCTTTGCCTTATGAGTTCTAACCCAAGGTAAATTCCCCAGATCACATGAGGCAGCAAATCAGCAGAATAGGCTCCTAGAATGACAAGTGCACTGACTTACAAATGACCAATTCAGTACCTCTAAACCACTTAGAAGTTATTTCCCTGCATCATAAAGGGATTCAGATAAGATGTATTTCATGTGGTTTTTGTTTTTCTATTAGAACTCAAAACTCAGCAACTTTAACAATTACATTATTTTAAAATTGCATTTATTGTGCAATTCCATCTCCATCTAAACCCTTTCCTTCCATTCTTAAACACGCAGTTGATATTCTCCTTCCTCTATTAATATTCACAGATGGCTTCAATTCATAGTAATTTAATCTTTCTCTGAATTCCTATCACTTCTAACTATACCATACATTTCTCAGCAAATCCCCTATTGTCCTGGGTTGTATCTCCATTTTCTCACATATATATTTAACATATATTAATTAATAAGATGTAATTATTAACACATTTATATCTTATTTCTTTAACATTACTGGAGACTAATTCACAGTAGGTGCTCAATAACTATTCGACCTGAATTTGTCAGTTTCTACACTTCGTTGAAATTGGTTGTTGAATTCCTGCTTTCTCCCCATCCTCTCATGCATCCTCATTAGATTCACGAAGTCAGGGCTATTTTTTTTTTGTCATATTCATTATTGTATCCTTTGTGCCAAGTGCATCACAGGTGATTATGCAATAGTAGGAATAAATGAAGGAATGAATGTGCCAGCTGAGATGACAGGCATTATTACTATATACTGAATGCCCACAGGCCCACCTCTACCCCAACAGCTATTGGTAGAAAATTTCAAATCTAGTTCAAATGGATTAACTGTGTTCCTAAATGAATTTGTATTATTTGACCTGAGAATAGCTTTCAAAGTACCAAAGGAGATTCATGTTTGGGAATTCTGTTCTTAGGTATTTAAAGAAAGGTAGCATGGGTCATAAAAACTTACATGCAAATAAAAGGGAAAAGGGCACTCAGAATACATTATTTTCTAAAGGTTTTATATCAAGAAAATATCAAGGAATTGTATTTCAGCACAGAGCTGAGAAGGAATTTATATAAGCCCTTTTCAAGAGCACACAAGCTGCCTCAACTTAATATATTTATGTATTTATTCAATAATATTTACTGTAATAAATGCAGGAGATAGAGAAGTGAACAAAACCAATATGGTCCCACCCTCATAAAACCTACATTCTAACTTAATGAGAAAATACAGGAAATGTCTCCCTTCCATTTATACAATAAGTATTGATAAAGAATCAATTCCATACACATCACTGGGTTTTCATTTTCCTAGCCTCACTGCATCTCTGATATTACTGTGTATAGAACAGATGACACAAGTAGTTAATCTGATTTAATAAATCCTTTAATTCTCTTGGTAAATACTGGAGAAGCAAGGGGATCACAGGGAAAGAGGGTCCAGAAATAGATTTTAATTCCTTTTTCCATCTTCTTCCTATACTCTTAACCAGAAATACTAAGACAGTTCCTTTAGAGGGGGCAAGCTCCACCTTGCTTAGGGGGAAAACAGTTGGGAGTTTCCATGGATATATTTGGGGAGAGAGAGAGAGAGAGAGAGAGTGCGAGAAAGAGAAACAGTAAAAGATGCTTTCTTTCATGGTGGGTGTCCTGGTCCCTGCAGTGGTCATAGTACAAGAGGGTTAAGAAGCAACCTCTCCTGCATGTGCATTCATACCTCTATGGATTCTATGATCCAAGATGTATAATACATTCTTTAGTTCAAAGGTATTTTTTCCCATTTTATTTGTTGTGATGGAATTTTCTATTACACCCTCAAGTTAAATATTACTTTCTTTTCTAAAACAAGATATGCTCTTACAATTTTACATATAGTGTTTCAGTTACTACTACAGATCCACACATCATAAAGGAAAAACTTATGTAACAAGGACCATATCAATGACCAAATCCACAAACCAGAATCAAGGGCTGGTGTATGCCTTTAAAAATGCTCCTTATTTATAGCTTAATTGCATTAAGTACCAAAGAATGTACTGCTTTCTTTGTAATGAGTTTTTATGGTCTTAGTCTTCAGAAGCTCAGATTCCATCTGTGACAGCAGACTGTTGTAGAATTTGGCTATTAATAGCTGCTGGTACACACTTACTCAGAGCTAAGAGGCCCAGGGCTGTAGAGACAGCCAGATGGAGATAATACCATAGGGTGACTGTATGGACAAAAAGATGATCTATTTTTTTTTCCGACACAAAACAGACCGCACTAAAAATATGACAATCCTGTTTTATAGCAAGCCAAACTCTCTGAGGAAAAAAATTTTTTCCTTTGGAATTCTCAGCTCTGGTTCTAAATTACATGTGATTTATCACTGTTTCTGTTGTTCAAATAACTCCTTACGCAGGTTACAAAGACAAAAACATCCAGATGAGTTAACAACCCTGACTTAGTAAAATGAAATCCCAATACAGAAAATCAGGAATAAAACAATTTGGTAAGTAATTAAGGAAAAAAATAAACTTTGATACTGGACAATCTTCTGAATCAGAAATATTTTCTCTAACAGAGAAAAAGGGACAACAAATAGATCGAATAACACATTGGACATTTCCATATAGAAAGAAAAGACTGAAGGAAAATAAGCCCATTTAATCTGACTTAACATGACTATCGCCTTAGTTTATTCTAATGAGAGTAAGAAAAACACATGGCAAGAGGAGCATGACAGTCACTATGCTTAATGTCATGTCATGATTCTCTGGGGCCAAAGTTTTGTAAATATGAATCGTGTTTTTACTTTTTAAAAATTTATAATAACCTGTCAGGTGATAAAGGGAAAAACTATTTTTTATTATGTGATTCATAACAAAACTGAATGGCGAAGTTATTTTGGTGCGGGTACTTTGTAGGTTGCACAAAATGTGAGTTCTGTGTCTTTTTAAGCATAGAAATAGGAAGGGGAATGCTTGTTCGTAATGGAAAACATTATCATTAAAAAATGGGCAAGGGATTAGCATATCTTTTTATTTGATCTGCAACATGAGTAAAATCACATTGTTCTTATGAAGCCAAGCACAGCTAAAGGCAAAACGTACAGACTCAGCTAAGACTCTGGGGCTGCAATGGGAACTGTCTCTGCTCTCATACTTTAAGGAAATTCTGGGCAAACTGGGAAATGGTGTGTTAAGTACCTGCAACCTATTTCATAGAGACATCCTACAAAGAGTTTTGAAAACAAAGCAAAAAAAACAAAAAACAAAACTGACCTATACAAAAGAAGCAAAGGTGACAGGTTCAAACAGATGGGTAAGGAATCCAGGATGACTCAAACTATCCCAAGAATCCAGGTTCTATCCCATGAGCCTCCATTAATTTGCGTAACTGTCCTGACATTATAGGGAAGCACTCTCTTTTCTTTTTTAAAATAAAAAATACTCCTAATTTATGACTATTTTTATTATGGGCAAATTGGTTAATAGTTTAGGCTTTAGATTCATGCTGCAATGAGTTCACAATCTCTGTCTACATCTTACTAGTTGTGTAAAACTGGGTAAGTTCTTAACTTAAGTCTCTATTTTCTCAGCAATAAAACAGGTACAGTAGGATTGTGAGGGTTATATAAGATATTCTATGCAAAACATATAGTCCAGTGCCTGGTACACAGTCAACACTCAATAGCTGTTTTTTTTTCATTATTATTTGTTTATATTTTATTTTCATTACCACTGCATGCACAGTACTTCTAAAAGTTAGAAAGATCTGGGTTTGAATCCTGGCTGGGAGAATTTGATCAATATTCGTCAGTTTATTCACCCATAAAATGGAGCTAATTGTAATTCATCTCCCATACCTTATAGGAATGTGACAACTAAATCAGATAATTTACGTCATATGCTTAACACATTATCTGACACAGGCTAACTCCTGCATGGAAATTAGCTATTATGAGTCCATCACTATAATCATATCCATTCAATAAAGTTGATGTGACACTTAAATGCAATAATGTATATAAAGCACAAGCGCAGTGCCTGAATCTTAACAAACACTAGTTCACTCTTCTTCCAGCTTGGTTAGCCAGGCTGCATGTATCACATATTATAATTAACCAGTGGTCTCTTCTGTATATCAGCTTTATTATTTATTGTCTCCAAGGTCATTAGGTGACTTGTTACCATACATTTCGTAAAGCAACTGAGGTGTATGCATCACACTTTCTCTGCCAACTAGAGAGGGGAGATACATTCATCCTCATTATCATACTTTTGTTAATAACAGAGAGCCAACTACTTAAAACATTTCCAGATACTTCCAGCAGATATTTCACAGGCTGCTTTTCCTTTTGTTACTTCATTTCTATCATTAGCATTTCTGAAATTGCCACATTAGCTCATCACTTTCAAATGCTTTCAACCCCAACGTATCAAGTGCATCATCAAAAAGAACACCTTACATGTGTGTGTGGCAAGGCAGGGCTTCGAGTGAGCACATTCTACAAAGGGATTTTTTTTTTTTTAACCTACATTGCTAAGTAGCAGGGAGATTTTGCTGTGCTACTTTCTCTCTCATGGAATGTTTACTAACTAGTTAGCAGTTTCATTGTCATCTTTAAGCCTCTCACTAGTCACAGCAAGAGCACATGCGAGCATCTGAGCAAGCCAAGTTCTTAGGTTGCCTTGAAACAAAACCTGTCTGTATCATCGCACCAAACTCCCCCTGCCTGTTTGGACACTGGCAATGGAACTACGCTGTTTTCTACCCAGGCTTTGCCTTCAATGTGACACGGTGGTATCTAACTTCAGGGCATTCGGTGGTTATGAAACCTTGACACCTTACTTACTGTGGGGAAAACTTGTTGAAACAGCTTCTCCATTCTCTGAGGCATTTTCATGTTAAGCTCTGGTGAACAGGAAGTAATGCGATGGATCATGGAATGCTCTGTCAGGCAAGCCTTGTGTCTGTCTCTGTCTGTCTGTCTGTCTGTCTCTTTCTTCCCATCCTCCCAACAGCAGCACAGCTGACAACCTCAAACGTTTGTTATTATTGATCCCCTTGTCTCCTAACAATCAAGAGTCTACATCCAAAGAACCAAATAATATTCAGTGTGCAGAACTACATTTATTTTCACACAAATCTGTAGGGAAATTAGAGATGACTCATTAAGAAATGATGACACTTTCTACCTACATCCTAGCTAAAGCTAATGTGGCTCTAAAAGAGCCCAGGTGAAATGCTCACATAACTTCTCTGGTGACATTAATCTATTGTCTAATGATTTCCATGGTAAAATACAATTTTATGATATCTAGAGTTTTAAAAAAGGATACTTGTTGTACACGGCAAATTACTTGCCTTTCAATAAGAGGAGTAGCTAACATCTACTGAGGCCGTGCAACACATAGGGCAAAGTCTCAGATGTGTAACATACATAATCCATTTCATTCACATAACAACTCTATGGAGGTAAGTCCCATTATTATTATTCATGTTTTACACAGATGATGACTGACATTTGATAGAATGGTGACTTGATTAAGGTTATAACGATTTCAAGGCAGAACTAGAATTTAGAATTATTCTGAGTCAAGAGCCAAAAGCTTTCATCCCTGCTTTACATGCCTTTCTTGATGAACTGAATGATTTCAAACTGCGTTTGTTCTGGTTTAGCTATAAATATTTCACTTGTGTCAACTCACCTAACATCCTTTTTCTCAGGTTTCATTCGCAAGGCTCAGAGCTGTAAGTAATACTGACCACATTCTCTACAGGAAAAGTCATAAACCTTTATGATTTTTTAGAAAGGTCAAACTCTGCTCTGTGTTCCAAAACTGAATTTCAGAAATCAGAATTAAAAGATGATCTTAAAACATTTTAAGGACCTATTGACCGATTTGCAGTTACACTCCAGCAGAAAAAATGTTCATGACTAACAATAACGTAATTTAGTATTATATGATTTTTTCATATACTACATTTGGAAAGAAAATCATCCTAAAATGTTCTTTCAAGAACATATCAAGAAATAAACTGTATACTGTGAAAAGTGGCCACGTCACAGAGAAATTGCTGAGATTGTTCTGAGCTCCTCGTCCACCACTTAATGAGGCAGGACCAAGCCCACTTCAGCAGCTTCACGAGGCAGGTTTAGTTCTAGAAAAGATGTTCATCTTTGGTTTGTCCACTCTCCATAGCGAATGTGGGGTGGAATGACCACTGTTTCACCTACCTCTTTCTCCTCAAGTTTCCAAGACTTAGAGAACTAGAACTCTGCACAAAACCTTAGAGCTCAGTATATTCCTGCCCTCGCAGTCTACAGGTGAAGAAACAGGCCCAGAAAGGTGGCCACTGGCAGAGCCTGGCCAAGACTTCAGTTTCATCTTCCACCATGCCATGCTTCCTCTCTATCTTTGGCTGCATGGCACAGATAACCAGGAGAAGATTCATAATTTGCACTGAAGGGTGATAGAATGCCTCCTCCTCTGGTTAACCTGGGTAATGTTGTTAACCAGAAACTGCTTTATCGTAAGGAAAACAGATGCGCTAATTCTACAAAGACACCCTGTATATTACGGTTATTATAGCCTAATGATCTGAGAGTCTCAGTTCCACCAGTTGTAAGCTGTGTCACCTTTGGTTAAGTTACAGAACCTTTCTCAGTCTGGGTAAGAAGGTGAGACTCACACCACCAACCTCATTGGGTTGTCTGTTATATATAAATACAAGAATTCATATATAATACTCAACAATGTCTAACACAAACACTCAATAACTGCTATTCTCATTATCATTATTTTTCAAATTTTGACACAAAATTCGCTACTAGGTCTACAAATAATTCTGCTCCTTACTCCCTGCCCATTCAACTGCCAACAAACCCACTGTAGTCGATAAACCAGCTGCTAAATTCTCAAATGGATGAAAAAATTCTAACTCACTCCTCACCCTTATCACATATCCCCCACCCATTTGCAGTATAAAATCCTGTGAAACCTCTTACAATGTGTACGGTGGCTGTGGCCCACCACAGACTTAAGGCTCTTCACTGGGCAATGTCTCTGGCTAATGTGACAAGAAAGTCCCATCAAAAAGTATGGAGGTTCCTCAATAAACTAAAACTAGAGTTGCCATATGATCCAGCAATCCCACCCCTGGGCATATATCCAGAGAAAACTCTAATTCAAAAAGATACAACCACCCCGTGTTCATAGCCACACTATTCACAACAGCCAAGATGTGGAAACAACCTAAATGCCCATTGACAGATGAATGGATAAAGAAGATGTGGTACACACACACACACACACACAGAGTAGAAGACTAGTCAGCCATAAAGAAGGATGAATTAATGCCATTTGCAGCAACATGGATGGACCTAGAGATTATCATACTAAGTGAAGTAAGTCAGAAAGGGAAAACCTAATACCATATGATATCACTTATATGTGGAAGCTAATATAAGACACAAGTGAGCTTATCTACAAAACAGCAACAGACTCACAGACATAGAGAAGAGATTTGTGTTTGCCAAGCAGTGGTGCGGGGGAGGCATGGTCTGGAAGTCTGGGATTAACAGATGCAAACTATTAACATATAGAATGGATAAACAATAAGGTCCTTCTGTATAGCACAGGGAACTACATTCAATATCCTGTGATAAACAATAATGGAAAAGAATATGAAAATGAATGTATATATATATATTACTGAATATATTACTGAATCATTGCTGTATAGCTGAAATTAACACATTCTATATTTCAGTAGAATACATTAAAAAAATAATAAAGTCCCATCTATAGCCATATGGTAGCAATGCACTGGCAAGTCTCCTACACAAGGGTATTTTGTCAAGATTATAGTATTGGAATCCATGGTGAGAATTGTGTTTATTTTCTGGTTTCCTTTGTTTAAGGTGCTGAGTCAGAATGAGATGGCCCTGTTCCAAACTGCAGCTAACTGGACTCCACTCGTATTTTGTGCATCCGAGTTGATTCTGTTTAGCTCTTGGAGAGGTGCTGTATTGCCTACTTTTCTGCGATGAAACCTCAGCAACTACTGCTCTCCCTACTTCTGGACTCGTACTCTTCAGGGGCAAGGTGTCTTGGAGGTTCTGTGGCTTTGCTTAATGAGTGGCAGCCAGATAGCTGTCATTTGCAAAACACACACATTTGTGCACTTCTGAGAACTGCTCCTTGTGGAGCCAAGTCATTGCCAAAGGTCACAGAGCTAGCTGCAGACACAGATGTAGTCTTAGGACAGACTGATCAGCCCTGTGGTCAGATCTTTATGGTATAACTGGTACAATACTATCTCGGTGAGATCAGTTGACTTTTTGACAATTTGCAGCCACTGAACTTGCCTTCTGCATAAAACACAGTAACAGACTGTTCCTCTGCAGCTCACAGGCCTCAGAATACAGCTCCTGTCCGTGTATCCATCCATGCAGCCGTGCACCCATCCGTTCTACAAACTTGTACTGAAGACGTGATGTCAGGCACTATGATGACAAATGGCAGCATCAATGACAACAGGGGTGTCCTGGAGGAGTTTATAATTTAGAAGCAAAAAAAAGTCCACACGACAAACATGTTAGCACGTCATATGGGGGATGGGAGAAGAAAACCATGTGGCCACGAAGGGGCCCAGTGGAAGCGCTAGGACAGCACGTCCGGGAGAAATAAAATGTGAGCCACACGTGGTCTCAAATTTTCTAGTAAGTACATTAAAAAGTAAAAAAATGAAAAAAAAGAATAAATTATCTTTCATTCACTTTATAATTTAATTATTTTATATTTTATTTAACCCAATATATCCCAAATATCATTTTTACATGTAATCAATATTAAAAGGTTATTAATGAGCCATTTATTTTTTGTACTAAGTCTTTGAAGTCTGATGTGTACCTGACACTTACAGCACATCTCAAATGAAATAACCACATTTCAAGTACATAGTAGCCATGTGTGCAGTGACCTTGCTGGATAGCACACCTCTAGGAAGTTCAGAAGAGGGAACAGTTACCCCCAGAAGAGAGGACTCACAGAAGTTGATCCATGAGGAATCTGGGTATCTGAGCTGAGTTCTGGGGTAAGTTTGCTCCCTAGCCCCATGTTCCACCCTGCAGTAAAAGAATGTCTTCCTCAGTATTTTATGAGCCTCTGGTGAGAAAGTTCCATGTTTCTAACCCTAAAAGTGAGCCTAGCATATAGCATCCTGGTGTTAAAGTCTTTACCTTCTGAATAAATATATGAAAGAAAAATAAAAACAGCCGCCTCCCACTTACCAAGCCCTGTGCTGGTATTTTGCATACATTCTCTCTAGCACAGACAGTGAATTTGCAAGGAGCCACACTTATCTCCATTTTATAGAAGAGGAAGCTAAAGCACAGAGTAGTTAAATGATTTCCCAAGATCACAGAGCTAGGAAGAAGGGAGGGAGAGAGGAACGTGCAGACAGAACAGGAGTGAGAAGACACAGACAGAGGGATGAGGATAGACTACAGCTGAGAGTTAAGGTGGGGATGGGAACAGGACCCAGGATTTGTGAGGCCTCTGCCCTCTTCCCCATCCCCATACCGAGGGGGTGGGGGGGTGGATGGGTGCATGTGTGTGTGTGTGTGTGTGTGTGTGTGTGTGTGTGTGTGTGTTATTAACATATTTATGACTAACATATACAAGCTTTAACAGATCTTAAACAATTCCTTTTATATTATCCTTTGGACCTCCATTCTGTCTCTTCTGATAAGATTTTCGTGAAATACGAAACAAAAACAAATTTCAAGTTTCCAAAGGCAAAGGGCATTTTGGGAAGTGAGAATTAAAGAAATTCTACTCAGAAGGGGCATTAGAGGTTTAGCCCAATCTTCCTCAGTCTGCCCTCTTAACATTTCTGAAAGGTGGACATCCATCCTCCTTATGAAAGGACCATCTCCCAAGCCTGTCTCTTCCACTCCTTGATAGGCTGAACGCCAGAAGACTGTTCCACATACTGACCTCCAGTCTCACTCCATATAACTTCTAATTAGTTAGGACTGGCTCTAATTTTGCCTACACAACACTCTTCTTCAGACAGATAGCACTTGCCTCATCTTTTTGATGCTGGTGGGAGTGGCAGAAAAGCAAACATTTCTGTAGCACTTGAATTTTAAAAAAAGCATAGATTCAAATTGAATCCTAAAATATAGATGCAATTTCTAAAAAGTTAAAAATCATGTATTTGTGTCAGCTGGGAGGTAAGTATAAAAACTAGAGCTTGCCCCTATAAAACAGTATCAGTGCAAATCAAAACTAAAATGAGGTACCACCTCACACCAGTCAGAATGGCCATCATCAAAAAATCTACGAACAATAAATGCTGGAGAGGGTGTGGAGAAAAGAGAACCCTCCTATACTGTTGGTGGGATGCAAATTGGTACAACTGTTATGGAGAACAGTATGGAGATTCCTTTAAAAGTTAAATATAGAACTACCATACGATCTAGAAATCCCAGTCCTGAGCATATATCCGGAGAAAACCATAATGCAAAAAGATACGAGTGTGAGTCAAAAATTATCTACACTCTGGCTGTAAAATTTACAGAAGTTTTACTATAGCTGGAATGCAGATAATTTTTGACTCACCCTCATACATGCACCCCAATGTTCATGGATTGTCATACTGAGTGAAGGACGTCAGACAGAGAAAGATAAATACCATATGACATCACTTATATGTGGAAGCTAAAATATGACACAAATAAACTTATTTACAAAATGGAAATAGTCACAGATGTAGAAAACAAAATTATGGTTACCAGAGGGGAAATGGGGGGGGGGAAGGGATAAATTGGGAGATGGGACTGACATATACACACTACTGTATATAATATAGATAATAAGGACCTACTGTGTAGCACAGGGAACTCTAGTCAATACTCTGTAATGACCTATATAGGAAAAGAATCTTAAAAAGAGTGGATATATGTATATGTATAACAGATTCACTTTGCTGTACACCTAAAACTAACAACGTTGTGAATCAACTGTACTCCAATAAAAATTTTAAAAACATCTCTTTTTTACTATAGCTTAGGAAAAGACTTTTTAATCTGCTGACCACATGAAATAGTCATCAGCAACTTGGAGAGTCAGTATTCTATTAAAAACCAGCATGCAAACCGGGATGATAAAACATTATAAAGTTCTAACTTGCTGACTTCTTGGTTGTGTCTGGATGGCCACTAGCCCCCACACCCTAGGGGTGGAGAGGAGGAGACAGAGACTAAAATGCAAAGAATGTTACCATTTCGGCAATTTTATTCTTTCCAAATGTTTATTTTTGCTTCCTTAGGGTATCAGGAAGAGTGTGTTCTAACAGTTCTCAGCTCCTGGCTGAGTTGTCGCCAGGAAGTCAAGTTTATCTTTAGCATCATCTCTGGGCAAACAGCACAAACAGAGGAAAATGCTATTTGGGGCCAAATGTTGAAAACTCGAGTCTTACGTAGCCTGAGTTGAAAGAGCAAAGAGCAAAAATGAAAAGCTAATAGTGTTGGTTCTGTTTTTTCTCTACAAGAATTTCTATTTTGAGGAGAGGCAGTAGTGGAAAGAGAATGGGCTTCAAGCACCTACAGCTCTGAGTTCAAACTCAGCCTGAATCCATTGCTGCCGGATGGAGGAGATGTGAATAAATTTAATTCAACAAATTAAATTTATTTAACAAATTTAGTTGAATGACTCCTCTGTGCCAGACACTTGGATCTCATAGAACTTAAAGCACAAGTAAATTAGTTGCCTCTCTGAATCTCTTTTTACATCTGAAAGAAGAAAATACATTACTGTTTTCCGGGTTCTTTTGACAATTACATAACATATGTAAAATTACACAGCCCAGTGCTTAGGTGAAGTTGTTGCTTGACAAATCTTAGTTTCTTTTCATTGTCTTTATAATAACCAAATTAATCTCTCCTGTGAGTCAACTTGTGGTTTCAAAGTGCAGTTCTAGAATATAACTAAAAATAAAACCAACAGAGTTTCATAACACCTAGCCACTTCCCAAATATCCCCCGTTTTTTTGAGAGGTCCATTGACCATGACAGCCAGACTTCAAAGATCATTCTCAGATTTCACCACTTCAAATAGTGCTACTTTGATTCCTACTTGATTTTAGGCAGAGCAAAAATAAATCACCTTCAACTACCGGTATGTACAGTGTATGTAGCATAAAAATCAGAGCTATAAATGGTGCTGAAACATTAGAACAGTTTATTCAAAATTATCTATTTATTACATATAATACATGAGACCGTGTGATGAAATTAGAGTTATAAAAGAACCAGATGTGTCCCACACCTGATGAAGCTTACCCTCTAGTGGGAGAGATATGTCTACCCTCAAGGAGGCTACAACCAGGAAAAGAAACAAGGCACACATGCATTAAATCATAGTGGCCAATATGCTATTTTTGAGCATTAAATTATGAATTAGAACCTTTAACACTGGGGAGGTTCAGAAGAGATGACATAGTCAAGGAGGCTTTTGGCGGGGGTTGGGGGGAGTGGGATTTGAGCTGAGATGTTTGAAGATTAGGGAAGGACTATTCGACGTCTTCTATTCTGGGTCTGTACATAAAAATCAAATGCATCAAAACTCAAAGCAGAAGCTAGATGCAGTGACACCCCTTTCTGTACGCATGTAATCCTCTCTCCACTCCTTAATCATTCACTAGTACAAATTCTACCTGAGATCCATCTTGTCCAAAAGGCAGCATTAACTACTCCTGAGTAAAAGATAATTGGTTTAAGTTATTATTGAAGCATTTTAAACAGAGCTATCCTGTCCAACTGGCTCTGCTTCCCCCTCCCACCACCACCTACCACCACCCACCCCCTCCCCCCCAAAAAGGAAAAGAAAAACCCAGGTTAAATATGCTGTTTGCATTTTCCAATAGTGAGAACCCCCCATTCCTACTCCCGAGCTTTCCTGTGGGCAAGAGGTAATCACAACCCAGACAGCTGGCGCTGCCCCTCTTACTGGCCAGAAATGGAATCAGACCAGGCTAGTAATGAAGGGGCTGGAGGTTAGAAAACTTAAAATTCTAAACCCTATTTGGATTGGACAAATTTCAAGGTGAGCCCTCTGGGACAACGGGGCTTCATCCGCATTCCGCAGCCACGTCATTCTGAAGCCAGAACAACCACACTTCATTTCTGGCATGGAATACAATATCTTCCCCTTGAACGACTACACATTCATGCCTCAATTCTGTTCTGCATATTTGTTCACCTCAATTTTCTTCAATCTTCTTGATTAGAGATGCTGGCTCAGCCATTGAGGGATGAACTTCATGGGAACCTATGATCTCCCCGAAATTATATGGCCATTGCATGTTTATGGCCTTCTTAGCATTTTTCCCCTGTGGAGAGGAACCCTAGCTTTCATCAAATTTCCAAAAGGTTTCATGAGGCCTCCTGACCCCACTGTTCCCAGAGAGTTTAAGAACCTCTGTTTTAAATATACTAGGGTCAAATTTCTATTCACATCATCTCCAAAAGGCTACACTCCAACCATAAGTCAAAGCAAAGAAAGAAATGACACCTGGAAAAAAAAGTCAGTGTTTCTTATCTGCTAATAACAACCAAGTACTAACTATTAGAAAGTTTGGCTCCTAGACTCTCAATTAGTAAATCAGGTTAAAATAATTTTTAAATGCAGATTTTTTTCTGTCCTAATGCTTAAAAATTATCCAAGTGCCAGACTCTGTGGATAATGACCAAGTTGGGTCTTGATTCCATCATTTTTATTAGCTATTTAATGACACTTGGTAGTGTACTGAACACTAGGAGAAGTACATAAACCCAGTTACTTTGGGGTTTGCATTCAAACTGCTTTATCATAAGAGAGATTATGAAACTGTCCCCCTGCCCTCAGCAGTAATGGAATACAGGAGATTAGGTTTTAAATGGTCCCAAGGGAAATGTAGTCCCAGTGAACTTATATTTTATTTTATGCATTCCTAAAAGGGGGGCTTTGTAATGGACTGTAAGAGAGAAAAAAGTGTGAGTGAGAAGATATAATCTCATTGTCCATTTTGGCCACAACTAACCACATGATTCTCAATTTCTCAAAGCCTCTGCATTCTTCTATGATTTGGAGGTGGTTCTACTCGTTTCATCTATCTTACAGAATATCATGACCACGAGATAACGATTTCAAAAATATACAAAAATATTCTAAAATTTCAGACAAATAAAAGGCCATCTTCTTCCCTGGCCTCCTTGGATCTTTGCTACTCCTTCATACACACTAACAAACTGTTGGCAGGACCCCCAAGATGTCACTATGCATCTGTGAGCATTTGTTTCAGAAACAGCCAACCACATATCTGGAAATCCAGAAACCACAGGTAGGGTGGAAGACCTGCCTGCCTAGCTCCACTCTGTGCAACTTAAGTTTTGGAGAAGAAAATTGAGATGCTATTCACAAAGCACCCTGGACACTGAAAAATGCAATTCCATTACAAAGAAGAGCTCAAATGCAATTCCACTACAAAAAAGCCCAACAAAAGCATCTGGGTTTAGCACTTACACTTCTTTCTTTTCCTCACTCCACATCTATAGATCATTATATAGTCTTCACAGAACTTGGTGGGAATGTAAATTGGTACAGCCACTGTGGAAAACAGGACAGAGGTTTCTCAAAAAACTAAAAATAGAACTACTATATAACCCAGTAAATCTTCTTTATCCATCATCTGTTGATGGACACTTAGGATGCTTATCGTGGTGCATGTATCTTTGCGAATTAGTATTTTCATTCTCTTTGGAAATTCTAGGAGTGGGATTTGCTGGGTGTGAGAGAGACAAAATACTCATAACATTTTTCACAGAACTAGAGCAAATAATCCTAAAATTCACATGGAAGCACAAAAGACCCTGAATTCCCAAAGCAATGCTGAGAGAAAGAAAGATCCAAAGCTGAAGATATCATGTTCCCTGACTTCAGACTATACAACAAAGCTACAGTAATCAAAACATCATGGTACTGGCACAAAAACAGATACATAGGTCAATGCAACAGAATATAGAGCCCAGAAATAAACCCATGCACCTATGGTCAATTAATCTATGACAAAGGAAGCAAGAATATATAATGGAGACGAGACTTTCTTTAATAAGTGGTGCTGAGAAAACTGGACAACCACGTGTAAATCAATGAGATTAGAATATTTTCCCACAGTATAAACAAAAATAAACTCAAAATGGATTAAAGACCTAAAGGTAAGAACTGAACCCATAAAACTCCTAGAAGAGAACATAGGCAGAACACTTTTTGACATAAATCGTAGCAATATTTCTTTGGATCTGTCTCCTAAGGCAAAAGAAATAAAAGCAAAAGCCTCTCATTTGTTTTCATCACAGCATAATTTATGATTACATTATTTACTAGGTTTTGTTTTGTATTTGCCTTTCTCCTCCACAACCTTCTAAACTCCATGAAGCATAGGCAATGTATAGGGTCAGCTCACAATTACAATTCCAGTGTGTAAACCAGAAACAATGCTCATATAGTAGTTGTTTCACTACCATATAGTGGCATTCACTAACTATTTATTGAATGAAAGAAACATGCAATTTGAGTATATGCACTAAAGTCAGCTTCCCATGTGCATGTATTAAGGCAAAAATGTTGACTAACTTGTTTGAAAAAGATTTCACCAGCAACTGTAAAGCTAAAAAGATTGTCTGACCAGGAGTTTGAAAGCTCTACACCTGTGTTGCCCCATACAGTTAGTCACTAGCCACGTGTGGCTACTGCACACTTGAAATGAGGCTAGTGTGAATGGAGTGTGCTGTAAGTATAAAATACACACCAGGCTTTGAAGACAAGATAAGAATATAAAATATCCAATTCAGAATTTTTATCTTGATTACATGCTGAAAAGACAATTTTTCAATATATTGGTAAAATATATTAAAATTAATTTCACCTGTTTTCTTCATTGTTTAAATGTTGCTATTAGAAAATTAAAATTACATATGTGGTTTGTATTATATTTCTACTGGATGATGTCATTCTAGAGCATTTCAGAGCTAATCTGATTGTTATGCTTATGGCTTTTAAAAAAAATTATGATGATACATGTTAGGGGTGGAAAATATGTAGATGTTTCAAAGTCATTACCTAAAATTCTTAACATTATCCTACGTTTTAAAAATCTTATGCAGATACTAGGAAATTGTCCAGGCAACACATACTATAATATGTCTCACTCCCAGGCAGAAAAAGATTTCAACAAAATTGTACAGTATTTGCCCTATTGTTAGACTTCAAATTCTTTAATTCGACTTTTAGATTCTCTACCATGATCTCTCACCTGTACAATTGAAAAAGCTTCCTAAATGGTCTTCCACTTCCAACCCATTTTTTTTTCCAAACAATAGCCAGTATTCTATGTTCACCCTGGGATAAAGTCCAAATCCTGAATCTAGTCTTCAATTCTTGACATAATGCTCGCCTTACTTCTCTTTCTCCCTCCTCAGACTCCACACTCCAGCCATTCTCAACTCCATAAAGTTCTGTAAAGGTGCTATGCTTCCTTTGGCTTTTGGACCATTTTTCCTTCTGCTAGAGCCCACACCCATCACCCTCCTTTTATCTCGTCAACACCTATCCTGTTCTTAGTTTAGAGTTAGAGAAGGCCACTGTGTCTGGTATGTAGGATTCAAGAAAAGGGCATTCTCCTGGCCTCCAGCAACTTTTGCTTGCTGTCACTACCACCACCATCACCACCACCACCACAGGGTTTATGACATGGCAGGCAATGCTTGGTACTCTCCATGATTACCCCATTGAGTCTTCACCATAAATCTGGAAGCTTACAATTATCTAGTGCAGTGTGCCAAGACTTGTTCTAAGCATTTCACAGGTATTATCCCAGACCTCAAGACAACTCTCTGAGGTAGGTACTATTATTATTCTACTTATTGATGAGGAACTAGAGTCCAGATAGATTTAGTAAATCACCAAGCTCTGTATCCCGGGGTTTGAGCTCCTGTAGTTTGACCTCACACTCTATAATGATTTATGGCAGGTTTTATAGCCATTTTAGAGATAAGAAAACAGAAGATCAGAAGGCCAAGTAAACTCCCCAAAGGGGTCAAGTCAGGATTTGAAGGACCAGTTAGATGCTCCACTGTTTCTCACAATCACTCTATATACATCCTACTTCATTACACGGTATTACAATCACCTACTAGCTTACTGGATTCCCTCACTAGACTATAAGCTTTTTATTCTTTAAATTTTAAAAAGTTTTAGATTTATAGAAAAATTAAATACATAGCACAGAGAATTCCTATATACCCCTTACAGAGTTTTCCCTATTATGAATGTCTCATGTTAGCGTAGGACATTTGTTATAATCAATGAGCCTGTTTTGATATATTACTATTAACTAAAGTTCAAAGTTTAATTCATATTTCCCCAGGTTTTACCTAATGTCCTTTTCCTGCTCTAGGATCCCCTCTAGGATACTATGGTACACTTGTCACGTTTCCTTAGGCTCCTCTTCTTGTGCCAGTTTCTCAGACATTCCTTGCCTTTGGTGACCTTCACAGTTTTGAGGAATATGATCAGGTATATTGTAGGATACTCCTATTGCAATTTGTCTGATGCCTTTCTCCCAATTGAAGATCACAGAGAAAGTGACAAAGTGTCGTATTCATCACAACCTATTAAGGATGCCTACTATCAACATGACTTATGACTTCATGTGGACTTTGATCACTAGCTGAAGTAATGTTTGTCAGGTTTCTCCTCTGTAGTCATGCTTCCTGTCTCCGCCCCCCTGTCTTCCTAATCTTTCCTCTGTAGAAAGAAGTCTTTATGTGCAGCCCACACTTAAAGACTGGGGAATTAACGCCTACTTGCTCTGCTCCTTCAGGCTGGGTTCATCTATGTAATTTATTTTACATTCTCATGGAAGATTTTTCTCTTCTTCTCCATTTATTAATTTATTCAATCTTTTATATCAGGATGGATTCACAGATATTTATTTTATACTTTGGGATATAATCCAATACTACTATATTTTTAATCCAATTATTCCACTTGAGCCATTGGGAACTCCTTCAGTTGGTTCCTGTGTCACTTTGACACATTCTCATCAATGTAGGTTTTTTTTTTTTTCTTTTTTGAGCACTTCCTTACATTTTGGCCCTATAAGAGCCTCTGGCATCATCTCATATAGTTTCTTCTCCAGTCCCTAAACCAGATATTTCTCCAAGGATTCCTGGTTCCTCTTATTGGAGAATGGTTTTAGATTCAAGAACTGGTTGCTACTGGGGAGTCATTTCTTTTAGGCTCTCTCAGCTGATACAGAAAGAAATATATGTGGGTATATAAACCTGTATATATGCATATAATTATAAATACTTCCCTATGCAATCGTGTGTATCTATATAAAATTAAACAGGAGTTCCTTCTGATGTCTCCAACTCTAATTCATTACCACATGGATCACTCTAACCTTCTGCCCTTATCTGTAAACTCCCACACCAACAGTGGACAATGATTATAAGCTTCTTAAAGCTAACATCATTCCTTATTCACAGCTATACCCCAAGTACAGTGCTTGGCACGTATAACACACGTGTTGACTTACTGTTGAGTTGACCCAATAATTTCAATTCTGGAAGGGACTACA
This sequence comes from Hippopotamus amphibius kiboko, assembly GCF_030028045.1. Taxonomy (NCBI): domain Eukaryota; kingdom Metazoa; phylum Chordata; class Mammalia; order Artiodactyla; family Hippopotamidae; genus Hippopotamus; species Hippopotamus amphibius. The sequence continues at coordinate 155,383,225 of NC_080186.1, read as the reverse complement.
GATGAATTTGCAAATGTCACCAAATATGGATTTCAAAGACTAGACTCACAAAAACTTATTAGGGCAACAGTACAAGAGGGTGCACTAACAAAGGTCTAATTTAAGTGTGTTTATTCAACTCCGTGAAGGGAAAATGACAGTAATACATCTAAACTACGCAAAAAGGATTCAGGCTTCCCTGAAAAGGATTCAAGTGGCATAAAATGGTTTGTTTCTCCACAGCAATTTACATGTATTAAAATAGATAATAGGCATAATCATTGTCAAAATAGAGCTTGCAACCCTGTATAATGTCTTAATGTATGCTCGAAGTTCCTGACAAACAGGCACAAAGCCACGGCGGATTAGACTCTAAGTGGGGGATGACTCTAATAGCACAGCAGAAAAACCAATCTCACACTTTTGGGATGGAAAATAAGACCTGAGAACAGCCTTTGAAGGCGAAGGGGAAAGTACAAAGGGAAAGATGCTCAAGTGATGCATCAGCTGGATGGGGAACTGGGCGCTAATGTGACACTCTGCATTAATGATGCTAATTTATGTCTGGGTGAGTGTGTGTGCATGACAGAGAGGAGACTTGAAGAGGTTTATATTATACCATGGAGGAACTCATCTTGAATCTCTCAGAAGGGTACTTGCTTCATACGGGGACTGCCTCACACGGGCATATATTATGCAGAGTCCGTGTCAGTTTCATATGATCAAATCCCTTATCTCTGTAAATCTCTTCTGGATCTTTTCCATTCTGTCCTTTACACTGCAGCCAGAATGATCTTTTCAAAAAACAGATTCAGTCGCTGCTCCCCATCTTCCCTACGTTTAAATATCTTAACATTTCCCTTGACTCCTAGGATAAAAGCAGTAAAATCCTCATAGGCCCTCAAGGTTCCGTAAGATCTGGCTTCTGTCTAATGCCCATCGTGCCATGTAGGTCAACTCAAGCCATTCGGGTCACTTTTCACTTCTCTCAACACATTCTCTTTGCTGCCACTACTCTACATATATTTTTGCATCTCCTCTTCAACATAGCTAACTCCTACTATGGCTTCAGGTTCTAGCCCACTCACCTCTTCACCAGGGATGCATCCCAAGTCCAGGTCACTCTCATAGCACCACAGACTCTTCCTTCACAGTGCTTGTCACAGTCACAGTTGTACATTTATCTTTGTTATTCTTTGGTTTAATATATTTCCCCAGATGGCCTTATCATTCCACATTCCTGGCACCTAACCCCATGCCAGGCATACAATAAGTGCCCCATAAATATATATTGAATAAATGAATGAAAAATGACTACACCATCCACCCACCTATTGTCAAGACTTTTCTGAACGTTAAAGCTCCTCTTTGGATTTTGAAGAATATGTCATTTCACATCAGAAGTTTGGTTGATCACCCTTGCGATGTGTATAAGAAATATCACTGGTAGGCTCTAGTAGTTTCCAAAGATATAGGAAGTCCCTTTTATCATATGGGTCATTAATGCATTGAAAAGATATTAGGTGGAAGTGAACATAAAGGGGACATGTAAAACAATCCTACACAAAAGAGGTCAGCTACAGTGCTGATCATTTACTAGTTCTAATTCTTAAAATCACTGTCATCAAGTAATTTTGTTTTGCTTCACAAAATCCCAAATGCTACTATTAGCCTTAAAGCTCTCATCACTGTGTCTGGATTTTATTCAACAAATATTTACTGAGCATATTTATTATATATCAGGCACTGTTTTAGACCCTGGGATAAATGCTAAGCACTTCGAGGTTCTCACCTTCGAGGGGAGGAGACAGCCAACACAGACTGATAGTCCTTTCAGATGAGAAGTCACGGGCTATGGGAGTGCGCTCATTCCCGCTGTCTCAGCATCATCTCAAGTGATCTAATGCCTCACCGGGATAACCTGCATCATTATTGCTCTGTGGTATCGAGTGGATCACAGTGTTTTCACTTGATGAAGGATGAAAGGATTTTATGTTTTAAGGTCATGATCTCCCATAAGGATTTAAATGTATATAATTCCCCGGGTTAAATAAAAGATTAGGGAAGACATCAGGTATTTCTTTTCTAAGGAGTCATTCTAATCCCTCAACATCTCTAGTGCCAGTTTTGATGTACCCCAAAGGATCAAAGTGCCTTGTTCTCAAAGATGCGTATCTCGACAGAGCATCTGTTTCATGCCAAGAGAGTTTTCACTGGGTTCTAGTGATAAGCGCTGCCAAGAGTAATTACTGTCAGAGAAATTTTTCAAGACATCTATGGAAAGATTGTAAATTTTGCAAAGATTAAGTCAAGAGTCTTGAAAATGATTATAAAACTTAAGGCATAAGATAGTGTTTGGAGTATAACTGGCCCTCAGTAATTACATGTTACATGTCTGCTGAATGAATGGTCATACTTTGAGAAAATCAACTAGTTGAATCTTGGGACCAGAGCAGAGCAAAAAGAGAAAAACTAGTACTGAAGGGGCTTGATTAGCAAGAGGAAAGCCACAGAGAAAGGGCACCAGAACAGTATCCCCTTCGTCCCCTTTTGATGAACAGAGTAGACTTAAGAGGTGTCGGTCAGGAAGCTGGAAGAATCTCAGGAACAGACGGGCAGCCCCGAGGTCCCACAGCTCGAATAAGTCTAATGCTCCAGCCGACCATCTCCAACAGAGAAGAACAATCAGCAGATTGATAAATTCTCCCATTTACATCCCTGAACAAAGAAACTAATTCCATCTTTGTTTTTAACCTAACAAATCATAGCTTGATTACAGGTCATTAGGACCATTAACACATGAAACTGTTTGCATTTCACTAGTATATCTGAATTGCACAGTCTTGCCTTTCATATTAGCTCAATCAAGCTTCCGAAGGGAAACCTCCCTTATCGGGGCCTCAAGCGGGACTTAAACAAACTAACAATTAGCCTCTGGAACTGAACTATGATGCAGAAGTATTCATTATTTTAGTTCCCTGCGGATCTCCCTACTCTAGATTACAACCAGCCATTCCCTGTGGAGTGGAGACGTACTCTTTGTGCCTGAAGGGTTTGCAATTGCCCCTCTCTGAATGTTCTCGATTACTCCCAATGATGGCTAATGCATTGGCCAGCAACACGGACCTGCTTGTGTGACACTAGTGCAGACAGTCCTAAGTTCACAACACAATTGCTGATTAGAGTGCAGACAAATGCAAGCAGCATGTTGGGGAAACTGTCAAAAACACTGAGGTGACAGGAAGAGCGTCTATTTGGCAAAAAAGTGGAGGCAAGGTAGAGAACACACACACACCCCCCGACACAGAGATATACGTCAACCGGGTATTCCAGAATTTTTTAGAGTCCATTTGGGGCTTTGAATTTATCCATATTAGAAGCCAAGATCTTGAAAAGAACTGGATAGCTGCCAACCTCCATTTCATTTTGTGCGGAGCAGTCGTAGAAGGGCATGGAGTGATTAACAGAGATTAACGACCTCAGAAATGTTTGAGGACTCTCTAACATGACAATTATCATTTGGGAGCAAATCCATGGTCCATCTCATCTAACGTTGTGTTACTTCAAAAAATGTGCCCCAGGGAATGCCATTTTTGACGACTAACGCGCTGTGGCCATGGAATTAAAGGGGTTGCTAACAGGGCTGGTAACAGCGCCCATATATGCTGAAACCACTTTTCCTTTTTATTCTAGGTTAGCTGCCGAGCACAGGACTCACGCCTCAGCTCAACACGGACAATGACAGCACAGAGTTCCACGCGGTTTCAAAAGCTCTTTCAAATGAACTATCCTGTTCGTCTCTACATCAGCCCTGTGAAAAAGCTTATGAACAGCGTAGCACGGGTGGAAAACGTGGACTCTAGAGTCAGCTTCTGTTTTCACACCCTCCCTCTTCCACTTACTAGCAGAGCTTTTCCACTTGCTTCCACTTGAGCAAGTCACGTGGCCTTTCTGAACTTCGCTTTTCTCATCTGTGATACAGAGATACTGAGGGTGCCCACCTCACGTCGAGATTGGAAAACTCCAAGAGGCAATTCATGCATGGGAAGTGTTTAGTATACTTAAACATGGTGCCTAATAAGTGCTCGGCAAATGTGCAGTGCTACTGTTCCCTGCCCCCTCATCAGCGCCACCATCTCTGCCACCACCATCACCCCCCACAGGAAGATAAGGAACCTAAATCTCCAAGATGGGCTCTTTCTCTGAAATCAACCAACTACTAACTAAGTCAGGTAGGACTAACCCATTATCTTCTGACCATACCATCTGGCCGACCTGGAACACTGCATCGCACTTCCCTTCACCTTACTTCTCCTCATCCATCAGGTCTCAGCTTAACCATCTCCTTCTTCATGAGCCCTCCTCTGAGCCCTCCCCCATCATCTCACAGTCCCTGTCCTTCCCCCATCACAGAACTTCTCAGACTACATAATAAATGCCTGTTGTCCTGTCTGTGTCCCCGCTAGGCCATGAGTTCCTTAACAGAAGAGTCCAGGTATGTATACTATACCTTCACACCCCCAGTACAAAGTGCAGCACATAGTAAGTGCTCAATAAATACTTAGTAAATAAAAGGATGAACGGCAGACTCCTTTCATACCAATCTGCTGCTACATATTAAAATGTTATTTCTCCTTGGAGCACAATTTGGGCAATCAGAGATCGCAACACGTGACTTTCATGCCTTATACTGCTGTTACATAATCTTAACCTCTCACTGAAAACTCAAGGCAGTCTTAACCAAATTCTAATGGAGTCCATTTCTGAAGAAAGCTGCTTAACTTGTGAAAATAATGCCTTGAATGGCACTTACGTTAATATACACGCACACAGTCATTCATTTCATACTTCATGCTTATTCACGAAACTATGCATGTGCTTACACAGTCATCAACCCCTGAGCATTTTGAAAAGAGCACCATCTTTCTTTGTTTTTTTTGGCCGTGCCCCATGGCATGTGGGATCTCAGTTCGCTGACCGGGGATGGAACCTGGGCCTCGTGCACTGGAAGTGCAGACTCTTAACCACTGGACCGCCAGGGAAGTCCCAGCACACTGTCTTTTAACTTTGAAAGTGTTTTTCAGAAATATTTGGACTTGAGACACTGTGCAAAGCCAGTATTCATCCCTGCTATTCTTCCTCCAAATAAAATTCTCACTCTGAACCGTCTCTTTCTCACTTGCAGCTTTAGTGCTTTTGGAAATTTTGAGTCTGACATGATGCAGACCCGAAAAACATGACCAAATGACCAAATACTTCAGTCCTTCCCTCTCCCTCCTTCTTGGAGGAGGTCTAAAAGTCAGAAGCTCCAGGGAAATCCATTCAAGTCCATCTAGTCTTATCTCATTAAAGTACTGTCACTGAGGGCTTCCCTGGTGGCGCAGTGGTTAAGAATCTGCCTGCCAATGCAGGGGACACGGGTTTGAGCCCTGGGCCGGGAAGATCCCAGAAGCCTCGGATCAACTAAGCCTGTGCGAGACAACTACTGAGCCTGTGCTCTAGAGACCGCGAGCCACAACCTACAGCCTCTGCTCGGCAACAAGAGAAGCCAACGCAATGAGAAGCCTGCGCACCACAATGAAGAGTATCGCCTGCTCTCTGCAACTATAGAAAGCCTGCGGGTAGCAATGAAGACCCAATGCAGCCAATAAATAAATTAATTAATTAAAAAAAAAAAAAAGTACTGTCACTGAGGACAAACCAAATAAAGCTCAGCCCTCCAATTACTATCATGTTACCATGCACTGAAAATGTGACTTGGATGATAGGTGTGAAAGAAAAGTACATTGAAATTATAACAGACACAAACCCATTATTAAAAGAGGTCAGACAGAAAAATGTAAACTTTTCTAGAGCAAGGAAAGAACTGAACTCCACTTCACGTCACAAACATACCAAGGTATTATTTAAAAACAAACCCTGCTCTCTTATTATCTTATTTTAAAAAGCACATTAAGAAATTTAACCTGTATGGAATCTATATAGATGTATAAAGTGAAGGCTGCATAATTCCTTTGGGACATCAATGCCTGACACATCCTTATCCATAAACTGATGGAGAACATGCATTAACATATATACATATATATAAATATACACATCTGCTCTTTTTTTCTCTTCCCATTAGGTCATTAACCACCTTTTTCATTTCATTTCCTTATAATAAATATCTATTTGGAAAGTCTTCTTTCCCCATTCCTTTTCTCAAAAGGAGCTCTTTGCTCTGTCTCAGAGTTCTCACCTACCTCTGTTACAAACTCCACCTCAAGGGAAAATGTCTGATGATTCTTTTTTCTTAAATAAAAATATATCGTTCTTCTGCACTAAATTTTATTTTCCAAGACCCCTCCCCCCACCAAATACAGCCAAATGCGGGAGCTATACATGTGAAGGGCCTCCCTGCACAGTTTCAAGAAATGAATAAAAACAAGCCAGCAAACCACCAACACTACAAAACCTCTCTGCACTTCAGCCTCCTCGGCAGGATGTGGGCTGCCTTTGGGCTTTTGAGAGGAGTGGACCAGCCACAGCAGCATCACCTGGGACACCAATAGAAAGTAAACTTTCAGGTCTCACCCCAGAGCTATTAAATTAGAAGATCTGGGAGGAGCCCAGCAATTTGTGTTTCACAAACACTTCAGGTGATGCTTATAACATCAGAGTGGAAAACAACAGCCATAGGGCATCTAGGGCGTTTTGGGGAGGCTTGTGGTTAGGAGAGCTATCTTCATGTAGTTAAAGAGGGATCACAAGCACAGGACTAAGCTTTTGAGGTAAGGCTTCAGACTGTAGGCTAGGAGCAATGGGTAAAAAAGAGAGACTGCTCTGATACACAGAACAACTTTTACGCAACTGGACCTCTTCAGAAACAGGAGCAAGTCATTTGATTAGAAGAGGCTCCCTTTCTCTCGAAGGGCTCAGAGGTATAAGATTATACTCTAGCAGCATCTATGAATAAGGCAATATAAGTACTATAAAAATAAAGAAGCAACATTTTTTCAAAAACAACGAAATTAAGCCTTAATAGGAAGATTCAAAATGCCACTAATATAGAGAGGTTTATAATTAATCTATTATCATTATTTTAATATCTCAAAGCTATTACCTTTAAAAACTTTCTTACTGATGGTACCTAAAGTAGATAATGAATTTGTGTTTCCTAATGCTTTATTTCACATTCAGAAAAGACCAGCAGTTGACTTAGAGTCTCATAAGTTTCTATTTATTATTATATGAGATTATATTCATTATTTAAAAGGGACTAATCACCACCAGCCAGAACTGATACTAGGTCAAAGACTAAGGTTGGGGTATTAACTGATTTCTCCTCTGCTTTTGTAATCTTTTGACAGTAACGATTTTGCTTCAGGATAGTTAGATAACAGAATATTAAGACAACCTAACATTATTTAGCCATTATTACATACTACATACCTGGCTCTGTCATGAGCACATCATATACCTTGTAGTATTTAATACTCACAACAACCCTAGGAAGTTAAGCATTGTTATCCTCATTCTAAAGAGGAGGCACCTGGACTGAAAGAGGTTCAATAACTTGCCCAAGGTCATAGAACCAGCAAGTGATGGAGTCAGGAAACGAACCGGGTAGTTTCCAGAGTTGGGGTTCTTAATAATCGGAGTATATTTTTTAGTATAAAAATCCCAATCCTCTAGGGATTTGGAGGGCAGGAAGAATGTTTGGCCCAATGCAAATAACACTGAGGACCATTTAAGACTCCTAAAGATACTAAAGACAACCAAACAACCATTTAATGTTCAACCTATGTCAGGTACTAAATTAACCATTGCACAACTACTATGTCACTTAATCCTTACAACTACCATAGATGGTGGTTACTGTTATTGTCACGATTTTACATATGGGTAATTATTGTTAGAGGATTTAAGAAATGAGCCCATCTTCTTAATAAAGAATATACCGCTCACACAATTAAATGTAAAGGAAGCAAAATACATATGTACTTAGCAGGTAAAAACCACTCAATAAATGTAACTTCCCTGCCCTTAATATATGTTTCCAGGGATAAGGATGGTGTCAGTGATGATTAAGTCATTGTCTTTCTTACTTATTTTCTTACTTGTTCCATATGGCAGATATTCTGTGAGTTAGATATTTGGATGCTGTATGCAGTCTTGAAATAGAACTAAGACCACTGACTTCTCTACATCTTTATAATCACCAAACTCTACCTCTTTGAGGCTTGCACCGCTGGCTAGGAATGTGGCCCCCAAACCTACCCATTTGGCAATAATAACAATGAATGACCTTAGGAATGTGAGCTATCCCACAACCAAGCCCAACAATCAAAGGGTAACATGCCACGTTGCTCTACCCGAAGAGCCTCCTGCTAAGGATGTAGGTGGCCAACATCTCACAGAGAGAGTCCGCAAAAATGAACACCTTTTCCCAAAACTGCAACATTTTATCTCATTGAGAGTTCAATGAAAGTTGATTTATTTTGTATTCTTTATCATGAGAAGAGCTCTGTTTTCGGAATCAGAGTCTCTGGATCTCAGCCACGTCTCCACCACAAACCAGCTACGTGATCACGGGCAAGCTGATGAACTCCACTGGATCTGTTTTCTCACTGAGAAAATGAGACAAAATAAAATTTGTTCTCCAAATGTTTTTGTGCGTAGTAGTTAAAAGTTGTGAAACTACTCAGCAGGAATATAAAACCCTGGCAGAAATATAAGATGGGATTATTATTTTATGTAACTCCTTCCTTGCCTAAAATTTGGCCACTAACATATCAACCTGGTTAACCAAGTTGGTTTACTGACAGACTAATTTGTAAGGTGAGAGGAAGAGGGACCATTTAAAACTGATAATTAGCAACTGTACCAAGAACATCCATGGAACTATTTGCTCAGTTGTTTTGACAGTTAAGAAGGATTCATTTCTAATGGCCTTACTCCTCTGTAAGCCTGGCAAATCCCTAGGTCAGTGTTCCTATGAAACAGGCTGAGAAACTTTTCCATGCAAACAAAAAGGATTATCAGCAAACCATTATGTCAGTAAACAGAGCAGACACACTCGTGGTAGCTCAACATATGGGGGCTCGATATATTTTGCCAAAGACATCTTTAGATTCCTATTCAGATTTCAGGGTGCCAAGCTATTCACCCTTGCACATCTATATCAGAGAGTAGAAATGAGCCCATATGTAGATTGGTTGGGACAGCAGCAGCAGGAGACAGGAAGAAGGGCATTTTTATGGAGGAAGAAACAAAGAAATTCCATCAGGAGTTAAACATGGAGAGATGAATAAAAGATAGTATTTAGTACTATTGATTGTTTTTACATCTTATCGAGAGGATTCAACCAAAAGGTTCAAGAGCAAAGAGATCGAAATCAAGGAAACAATTTCCTTGGTGCCTTTACATTTACCTTGGACTATGGTTCCCCCTCAAGTTATCTGATAGATTAAAATGGCTTTGTGATGTGACACCATCATCCTGCTTTTCCTATTATAGCTCTTTCCTTAAAATATTTTGTGGTCAACGTGAGCAGGTAAAAGTCTAAATTTTCCCTGGGTTTGTATTTGGAAAAGCAAATTCATTTTTCCTCAAGTCACTGGTTGTAAAGCTATAAAGCTGATTGCTTGATTGGTCACTCAGACTCTGGCTTTAGATCATCTCACCACAGTTTACCTTTGGTATACAAAAAAACAGAGGTTATGGAGGTAGCTTAGATCATGGTCAAGACTGGGAAGGAAACCAAGGTTCCTCAGACATAGGACATGCCAAACTTTCCAAAGCCAAGATCATCTCATTTTCCTGCCCCTGTTTCTCTGATAAAACATACCTATGCTCTGTCACTAACAGCCACTCTGCAATACGCTACACGTGACCAGCTGCCCCCAAGTGCAGGCCTCTCTAGTGGGCTTGGCTGTCACTAAACCACTGATTGAACATTTTAAGACTGGCTTTGGCAAAACATGCCAGAAATTCCTTCAAGGTAATTAAAACCACCTTCTGTGTCAATAAATATGGACTGTGAGATCCTTCATGTGCAGAGGAGCTGGCGCTGACCCACGGGCTCTAGGACGTTTTTTCTTAGATGGCTTTTCCATCATTGCAATTGATTTTCACTGACTCATCCAGATCCTTCCCCCACCCCATTTATGGAATGAGTGGTTGAGCTTAGAGGTATCATCTTACCCTTATTGTTTAAGCCAAGACCAAAGGGACTCTGAGCCTAAGGGCCAAGCTCATTGCCAAAGCCCTTTCATCCAGACCTACAGGTACAAGAGCTTGAATGGAATTCTTGTTACAGAATTTGACGGTTACTAGTGTCTACTTTTCACTACTGTTCCAGGATTCAAACTGATTTTCATTTGAAGAATTATTAGTGTGACTTCCAAGTCAAAAGAACCTAGGTGAACAGTCACTACATTTATATCCAGAGACTTGTTCTTCACACATAATAGATACTTCATGAATTATTTTCCACCACAATGATGGCTTTATAATTTTTTAGTATGTAAACAGTGCATAAACTTATTGACAACTGTCATACATTAGAAAATATAAAGGTAAATAGCAAAAATTGCTAAAAGTTCCATCAGTCTGAGGTAACCATCACGAATATTTTGATAACCATTCTGTTCATTGAATTCTCACAATTCACACGTAGAAATTTATACAGGAGGCATCACACTATATATACACTTTTTGTCATGGATGTGGTGACCTTTAATCTTTTCAATTGTCTCTTTTTTTGCTTACTCCTCCCCTCCCCCTCATAACCTTGTATATACTTTTTTCATATGGATGGTGACATACACCAACTCATATGGCGTGAGGTTTCTGTTGCTCAATCAGTACTTGCTGACTGGTTAAAGAGTAAAATGAAAGACCAAACACGTAAACAAATAAATGGATGAATGAATAAATAATGGGCCATGCTTTTAATTGCTGGTACAATTTCCAAGAGATTGCACATATCATATAACACATCTTTTGACATCGCCTATATAGGTTTAAACCCTAATGGACACAGGAGAACCTGGCTTGAATATGTTAAGAGAGAACCCCAAGTTCAAAATCCCACGTAAAGAATATGTAACTTGCTGCTGTCCTAACTCCAGAGCCATAATCAATTTACTCTCAAACTCAAGTCCAGTTTAGAAACATTTACTAAGCACCTGTACACCAAGCACCACGCTGTCCTCTGTAGGATAAACTAAAGAAGTAAAGATGTGATGACTGTGTTCCAGGAATTTCTTTTCAGCTGGGGAGACAAAATTCAGGTCTGCCTCTTTCTGGCAGGCTGCCTGAACTTGGGCCTCAGTTTTCTCATTCATGAAATGGGGATGAGATCTATACATCATAGGATTGTTATAATTAAATAATTCAAGGAATTTAGGGAAAATGTCATGGGAAAATGTGGGTTGGAGGCAGGTCACCTAGGTACCAGGGAAGGCGAAAGGGTACTTACAGCAGCGGGGAAGCAGGAATCGCCTGGGGTAGTGAGGATCCCACACAAGCCAGCCTGCATGGTTTGAAGATCAGTTAGGAGAGACTCAGGTAAACGAAGGGACAGGGAGGAAACAGTAAGGCTTATAAGCACAGGAGAAAATCGTGAACAGACTAGTCTTCTTAAAGGGTCAAACGAAAGGAGGCAAATGTGTTTTGCCTTTTTAGCATGTGGCAGTGTCTAGATCAAGGCCATCCCTACGAGTGACTCAAAGGCAACCTGCTTGTCAAGTAACTGGAAAAAGAAAAAACCTGGCCTGCACAATGGGCTCAAATCCAAGTTTCTTAGACTTGTAGGAAAAATTCTGATCGGAAAATTTCCATCTCAGATTGTGCTGAGGAAGCGTAGGGACTGAGTAAGCATGTTGGCAGCAGAAGCACAATATGATAATCAGACTCCTTTTGCATTTTTCACCACAGTGCACAGGGTTCTTCAGGTTCTGGGGAGACCTTAGCAGGTTTTTGATCTCTGACCCTGTGAGGGGTCAGAGAACCTATAAGGAAATACACCTTGTTCACAAATGGTACTGCACCCAAAATTTTCCCCCTACATCCTATGAAGTAACCAGAGGGTTCTGACTTCCAAAGCATCGTGTGTTAGCTTCACCCAGGCTAATCCTACAGATCTGGAATGGGATTAGATATTAATCAGACATCAGTTGGAGGCACTGGACTGTCCCAGTCTCTCCTGTTAAGCTCAGGGTCCCAGGGCAGCTCTTTTCCCCTCTGTCATACCTTTTCCTTCTAAACTAGCACCACTGATGAATTCCTGGAAGCCTGCCCCGTGCATCCACACTGCCCTAATCAATACTCTCTCACTCCATCCCACCTGCCCTGGCTTCCCAGACAGCAGAGAAAGGAGACAAGAGGTAGATTTCAATATTACCATCTCAAATCAGCATTGAAACCTGATGTTTCTAGAAGTTGTTTTAATACTTTTAGACCTCTGAGGAAGCAATCTGATCACCTACTAACCACACAAATCTTTATTTATTCAACTGTTCGTCCGTCCGTCTACCCATCCATCCATCCATCCATCCACCCAGCCAGCCAGCCATGAATCCTTTAAATTTTATCTACTGAACCCTTAGGTCACAAAAGTATTTTTTAACACTTCATAAAAATTTAAATAAAAAAGTCAAAGAACTTAACATTCTTACTGCAATACCTCCAGATAGTTCAGAGAGAGAAAAATGCCCCAAATGTTCAAGCCAAATGAACTGACACTTCAGATGGACTCCCAACTCTGATCCCCAAAGACTGGTGAAATACAGACAGCCAACATACAGTTGACTCTGGAACAACAAGGGTTTGAACTACGCGGGTCCACTTAAACATGGATATTTTTAAAATAGTAAATACTTGAGTACCACACAGTCTGTGGTTGACTGAATCCGTGGATGCAGGAGAACTGGGAGTATGGAGGGCCAAGTATAAATTATACCTAATTAACCTCTACATTGTTCAAGGGTTGTTGGAGGGACTAAAAGTAAATGTAATCCCAGTGGTAGTTTACAAGATTTTTACTTTTCATTTCCATCAAATCACACTCCCAAATTTTGGAGGAAAATTAGAGATGTCTGGAAATCTTGAGCCAATGATAGAGTCTAGTTTTCTCAGATTTATCTGGGTTCAAATTGCATTCAAACACATAAAACATTAACAAGAAAAAGTTAACATAGCTTTCAGAAATGTCAGATTTGAACCCCAGAAGAGACTAGCTCACTAAACAATTATACTAGTTGTCATATTGGGTCCATCATTCTTTGAAATTACCTACTCACCAGCTGGAAGAAAATTAACATTTCTGGGTCACCAGGTTCCATATACTTATCTACGACTGATGCCCTGGAACAAGGAAAGTCATTTTATTTAATATAGGTGGGCAACTAAATCCCAAGAACAAGCTACTCACCCGAATATTTAATAGCAGAGGCTGAGCACTAAGCTTGCTTTCCCACTAGGGTAAGAGCACCTGGGGCTTTGGGGAAGGACAAGGGCAATGGGATCAAATTAAAGCTCAATGATTATGTCTTCATGATGTTTTTTTCTGATTTTACACCCCATATATGTTCTCTAGGATGAACTTAAGCACTCTGAAAATATGCGACAACGTGAAGTAGAGGCAAAACAGACCAAACAAAAGTGGGAAAGATCCATGGAAATTACAAAGGCACTCATTGGTACACCTTTTTAAGAAGGCAATTTATTAATATTATTGAGAAACTTAATTGTTCGTCCCATTTATCCCAGCAATCTTGACTTTAGACACCTGTTCTAAGAAAATAACCAGAGAGATGACTTAGATTCACGCAATCACATCACACAAATATTACACCAAAATGCTGGAAATAATCTAAATTTACAGCATTGGGTGATTGGTAAAATTATGGCTTAACTATAGGATGTTACAGAAGAATGCTCATGGTATTGTGTTTGGGACCAAAACAAACAGAACAAAAATAGATGTGATATTATTTTACATATAATTCCTTTATTCATCCATCCAACTCCCTCTCTCTCGCTCTCTCGCTCTCTCTCCCACACACACACACAGCCTGAAAGAAAATACATCAAAAATGTTTATAATGATTATGTTTGGAGCTAGAGGTAAATTTGATTTTTTTTTACACTTTTCTTTATAGTCCAAGTTTTCATTAGTGAGCATATATTTTGTACTCTCATAGCCTCTATTCTTTTCCTATGTAGCATTTAACAAGACTTATATTCCTGTTCTTATGAATATAAATTAGCTGTGAGTGTAGAGCAGGATAGAGACCCATTTTACAGAGGGAATTGAAGGCATTGTTTTCATTCAATGAGTCAGCTTCTTAGAGGTCTGTTAAGAGAGCTTCTGTTGCAATTATGATAAGGAGAAAGAGCTATCACATGCTGAGTGCTTGCGGTGTACCAGGAATTGAGTTAAGGACTCTATATATACTATATATGATGTACTCTATATTACACATATATGTATATACTGTGTACCGCATTGGCATGTATATATACATGATAATAGGTGTTTATTTAATGTGTTTTTTCCCAATAGAATGCAAGCTCTATGAGAGCAGAGTCTATATCTGTTTTTTTTTTTTAATTGCATACTCGGGTTTTTCTTTTTTTTAGCATTGTGCCTAGTATATAATAAACATTTTTTAAGTGACCACTGAGTGAGCAGTTACAGGGACACAACTTGGAAGACATGTGGTGATGTGTGGAGGTTCTAATGGGCATTAAACAGTTTGTTACATCTCTAGTCTCTAGCTCATTTGCTCAAACAATATACCATTTTCCTTGCTTACTTTTGCCTCCTAAGATCACATAAGACTCCACTCGCCATTAGGCATGCCTTTGCCGCTCCTCTCCACCTCTCAGAATCCCACTAAGACCCCCACCTTCCCCACTGAGCCATTGCTGTTCAGGTAAGCATCCCTCTAGCATTTACCGCAATCACTCACTTGGAAGATCAACATTTTTTTAACTTTATTGGGTTCCAAACACTTTTTTTGAATAGGGGTCAGCAAATGATGGCCCATGGGCCACCACCTGATTTTGTAAATAGAGCTTTGCTAGAATACAGCCACGCCCACATGCTACAATGGCAGAGTTGAGCAGGCGGGACATAGACTAAATGGTCATGAAAGATGAAAATATTTACTATCTGGCCCTTGTCAAGACAATTTACTGACCCTGTTCTAGAGCATCTACATACTTGTGAAAAGTGGAGATAATACCAGACTTTTATCCTATTAGGTTATTCTTAGGGCAATATGGGATCCAAAGTATATGTCCAAGAGCTTTGTAAAAAATAAATCATTGTAATATACCTAAGTTGATTCTTAAGAACATACATTTTTGTGTCAGACATACATGCATTCAAGTCCCCAGTCTGCTGACTGATGCCAGGCAGAATACACAACTTCTCTAAGGCTCAGTTTTGTCATACATTTCCTCATGTCCATAATAAACATGTAATAAGTGCTATTTACCAGACACTGGCCTAGGAGATGGATAATAGACAATGGTGAATAAGACCTAAAAGTCTCACCTCATTCAGTGTTAACTGTACATACAGCTGAAGATTGTTGTGAGGATTAAATGATACACACACGCGCACGCACACACACGCACGCACCTATTATCATACATATACACACCAACAGTAGTATACAATGGATACATGATATCCAGTACATCACACATAGTGTATACAGAGTCCTGAACTCACTTCCTGGTACACCGCAAGCACTCAGTACATATGGCTCTTCCTCCTTATCATGATCACAACAGAAGCTCTTTAAACAGACCTCTAAGAAGATGACTCATTGGATGAAACATGCCTTCAATTCCCTCTGTAAAATGGGTGTCTAGCCTGCTCTACACTCACAGCTAACTTATTAGGCTGTGCCCCACCAGCTCACTTCTGTTTCTTTTGGTTGAACTGCACGTCTACTGAGAGTCAGCTGTATTGGCTCCCAAGTCTCTTGATGCTGGTTATGCTTGTTATTTAACTAAATATCATGAAAGGTCATGAGAAGAATGATGTGAAAAGGCAGAGAATGACTGATAGGAAAACTAAGTTGAATGTTTTCGAAAGACAATCAAGAATTGTCAATTAAATGTGGGAGACAGAAAAAAGGGGGGGGACAATCATAAAAATCTAGAAGGATCTGCAGTTAAGATTGCTTCTCAGGGGTCTGTATTCTCACTCAACCTCAGGGAAACCGAACTCAGACATGGTCTTTGTCATTTTGGGTGTGGTTTGTGCAAGAAAAACATAAGCCCCAATCAGTAGTCCCATACTCAAAGACTAAGCCTTGATTCTTTAACAGGCTCTTCATCAAAATTAGACAATGCTTTTTAAAACAGGTGTATCTGGAACTATACTCAATATTTAGTAATGACCTATAAGGGAGAGAATCTGAAAAAAAAAAAATATATATATATATATATATTTGCTTTGCTGTACACCTGAAACTAACATATTGTAAATCAACTATACTTCAATTTTAAAAAATAAATAAAATAGGTGTATCATTTTTATGATTCCCTGCCTTAACTTTTCGAATTTGCCATTAACTATTGATCCCAAATGCATGGAGTGAGAGGGATTCTTTTGTTTTTATTTAATGTTGACATATAAACAATAACATGTTAGCAGGGGGCATATAGCCTCAGCCCATGCCATATTTTATAGGTAAAAAAATAATCAGAGAGATGGAGTGACTGGTCCAAGGCCTTGGAACTAGTACTGCTGGAGCGGGGGTCTTGAGCCTGGCAGGCTCTGATTTCACCATCTCAGCCACCCAGGGATAAGAGAGGCAAGTGCAGCACAGACTCATCCAGTCTGGCTTATATGATTAAATACACTTTGAGAAGGACAGAGTGTCATCTGCCCATATAGATGGAAAGATGCTTGAGCGCAAGAGCTTCTATTTCACCACACTGCCCAGCACCACCGCCATAGCAGCTGGCAGGAAATACAATAAATTAATTTTGTTGCATTTGATGAATTTTCTTTCCTACTTTATACTAGTGGAAGAAACTGGGGCTTCCTGATTTCTGAAAGAACCAGGTTCACATGGGGTTTACTACCCTCTCCAAGGAGCACACGATAGCAGGGGAGACAGTCTATTGTGCCTGTCAGATCTCGTCACTGAGGGCTCAGCCTCACCAATTGGCACCTGCTCTTTCCTGTCAGTGCGGCAAGATGAGCAGCGCCCTGCTCACCAGATGGTTATTTGTTCCACTCGCCACCTTTGCTGCATCCCGGATCCACTTCAGCCCAGGACAGTCTCCAGCATTCATGCTGCAAGGCAGCTCGTGCCAACAACTTTGCCAAATGGCTCCTTTCAAAGTCATGGGCTGCCCAGACAGACTGGCTCCTCCATCTGCAGCAGCTTTTGGCAAAGAGATGCTTCCCTTTCTGGCTCCACCTCTTGGCTGCACCAGAGCCTTCTTGCCAGAAGGATGATCTGACCCATCCGTACACACAGCCAGACCTGGAGTTCTGGGGCCATTTAAAGCCTACGTCTGTGTCCTTCAGGCTCAGCCCTGAGCACAATGTGAGAACACACAAAACAAACCTAGATGACCACAAACATAGTGCATCACGGAAACTCAGGGCCAGGAAAATCTATAGAGAGCTTGCCTCCCCTCCCCCATCTTCAACCTCATTTTAGTGGATTAGGAAATTGAAGCCCAGAGAGTAAAAGTGACTAATTATGGTGGCAGGACTGGGAATAACACCCAGGTCTTCTCATGTGCATTCCAAACCACTGCTTACAATAAAGATTGCATTGCCTTCCAATTTTCCCTCTGTTCATTTTCAAATTCTTGATAAAAATTAGACCCCACGTATTGCTATTGATTCAAAAGAGAATTTCTTTAGAAAAATGAAGAGTATTTCCTCTGCGTTAACATTGTGACTTTTTTATTTTTAAACAGGTGTGTCCATTATACTGCACTGACAGACTTGGAAGTGACTTCTGTTCTGTGACCCACTGTTGGGTGACCTTGAACAAGTAACCTTGTTCTGCTCCAACTTTTCACTTAAGGGGGTAAAAGGACAGTATCAACGAGAAAGATACTGTAAAGCCCAAAACTGGTTCGTGGCACATAGCAAGCCATCCACAACTGCTAGTAATCATCATTATTCTCTATTAACACTCAAATCCACAGTGGTTTTAGAATACACAGTACTATGCACATATACATAGGCATGCCAGGTACTTCTTATATTAGGAAGTTCAAGTTCATGAAGTTAAATGACTTATCCCAGGTTACTTAGAGAATAAATGAAAGACCGGAGATTCTTTCTCACCATTTTGCTAAGAAATGAGAACAAGCATCTTGGCTCTAAAGATGACAAAATTAGGAAGGAGAACGTTTGAACAAAACCACACACACACACACACAATCACTGCAGCATCTTATGTAATCTAAAAAGCTGGAAACCATTTCCCATCCAGGGCACTACTAAATAAACTGTGGTACAGTCATAACATGGGGCACTATGCAGCCATTAAAAAGAACAAGGCAGACATAGGTGTCCTGAAAGGTCTTTCAGATATATCATTGAACGGGAGAGAAAACAAAGTGCAAATAAAACAAGCAATATGCATTCGGTTACACAAACAATCCCTCCCCCAGTGTGTTCCTATGCATGTATATTTAAATATATGAAAACATACACAAAGGTAGCTATAAGGAAGCACACCAACTACTGACAATAGTAAGTCTGGGCAAGGAAGTGGGATGGGTTTGGGGAAGGAGGGTGATTCACGCTTTGCTTTATCTGCTTCCATAATGCTTGAACCTTTTCAAGTAAGAAGACATTTACGCATTATTTGCCTTACAAATAAACACAAAGGCAGAGAGGAACACGAATGACAACAGTACAGCTGCTGTGAATCAACAGACCTAACTTGGGTGTCCCTGGCCCCAGTTTGACTTCTGCAAAGTTACATGAGCAACGCTACTCTCCTCAAGTTTCTTGCTCAGCTCTCCTCTTTGGTAAAATACTGCCTGGTGATATTTTGTGCTTAGGGATCCGAGTTTTGCCTTTCAGACCACCTGGGCTTGCTCAGCATCTTGCTGCAATACCCCCGTTAGAGCCATTTACAGCTTTTCTACACTCAGCACCTTGTGCATGTGTTGAGGGTCACAGAGCTGAGCTCCCTGCATTAAGTGGAGGAGGTGGTCTGCCATTCTGTGACGACTTCAGGTTCATTACTTAATGGTTCCACAGCAGTGAAATCAGCTATGCATGATGGAGGAGGCTGTCAGTCGCCCAGCATCAAGCCCAATACACCTAGAATACGTCGACTCACAGGTAAGTTTCTCTTTGGCACACTACTTCTGGTAGACCTCATCTTTCTCACGTTAAAATCCTGCCTGTAGAGGCCCCTCCAGATTCTTAGACTCCATGCATCTTCTTGCCCCTTCATTTCTTGACATTTTCTGGAATCAATCAAGTCTCTTTCCTCTAAAGCACAGAACTGACAGTTTGACTTACCCCTCTACATGCCCATTCTTTTCCATTACCCACAAGGACACTTTCTCCAAAGAAATCATTAATACTAATTAGTCATCCATGGATTTCACACATACACATCCTAGCATCATCACTCCTCACTATTTCCATAGTGAACTTGGAGCACAAGAATCCAAGGGTTCCTGGATTATTTACAACAAAACTCCTAGTGGTCTTATAAAAAGAATCTGTGCTTCCAACGGGATAGCTATGTCAGAACCGGTTTGTCAGGTCAGAGCTGCTTCTCAGCCTCATTCTAGAGTTCTATTGGAAGGAAATCTGGTGGTAAAAGTGAAGTTTGGCGATGAAAGTGAAGTCATCTTTTTAATGGGAGATGGGTAGAGCACCACTGGAGAGTTGCTCTGGCCAAAATGAGTCCTCAGACACCACCCCTGATGCAAAAGGACATCAGGCATCATACAGCTGCCTCTGGCCCATTCCTTCTGCTCTGCTCCAGGCAACTGTAAGAGTTGCCATCAGCTCTGGAGAATGGATGTCTGGATGGTCCAGTGGGAACTTCACTGTGAGTGTCCCAGGCTGGGGGTGAGGGACATGGAGAAGGCTATAAAAACCCAGCCAATTTTCATATTTTGATTACTCAATTCCATAAATATTTTCCTTCTTTTCTTATTATAAAGGAGAATAAATCTACAGGAGTAAGTCAGCTAAGGATTCTGGCATCGCTGGGGGAACTCAGCTCCCTCCCTGTGGGAAGAAGAGGAAGGCCTAGACTCGTGCCCTGCCTTACTGGGAAGAGATGGGCCCAGCGAACTGAGTAGCACTGAATGGGCACCCTGGGGAGGTATGTGAAGCGATAAACACAACCTGCATTTTTTTCCCTTCAAATCCAAACAAGAGGTAGCAGGGGTGGGCAAAGAACCCTCTTGCCTAGAATCCAGGCAGTCACTGGTTCCAATCTGGGTCTGCCACTTACAAGTATGTGACCTTATACAAGTGTCTTTGCTCCTCCAAACCTTGCAATTTCTTATTCTGAAAAATGCATCTAATGTAACCATTATCTTGGAGTTGTTGAAGGAGATTAAATGATAAACGCATGAGAAACACCTAGGAAAATGCCTGGAATACAGACAGTACTCAAGAAACCTTAGTTCTCTTCCCTCATCTAAGCGTCTAAATTGGACCCTTAGACTCTTCGTGAATGCAAATGCTAGAATCCAGGAATGTCAGTCTATAGCTGTGCTCTTTTCATTAAGCATTACCAATATTTTGACAGGACTGGCCTAATATTATTCACCCCAGGTTCATCGGTACGTTTCTGACCAGCCCTCATAAAGGGCTTGGGATTGTCCCTGGGGACCTGGATGCTAATAATGAATACTTGCTAGTGATTTTCAATGCACTCTGGTTATTGCGTTTAGCAGCCGAACATTTCCTATCCCCGGAAAGGTCATTTATAATAGTATAAGGCAGCTTCTTCCCACCTTCCATTTCAGATTTTTCTGAGAATAGCAGAGAACTCAAACATTCATCCATATGCATTGGAAATACTATTCTGATCTGGTATTTGCATAAAAATACCAAAGCAACTTAAAGAACTACAAGGCAGCTCTCTATCATGACACCACCTCCTTTTATTTTTCTGGTGCCTTTCCAGCACCTTCATATCAAAAGTCATTTTCACGTACCTGCCTATTTTTATTCACCATAGTTTCCCTCTTTCTTGAGCGTGTGTGGGATGGATGAGGGGAGGGGAAGAAGCAGGGACTTTCACTTTTTTTACTTTTATTCTCGTGCTCCTAAAAAGCTGTAACATTTCACAGATCACACAGATCTCAAGTGTGCAGACCCTCTGAACTCAACTCCCCAAGACCGGTCTCTTCTTACTCTATCACGTTGCTGAGAAATGGCCAGATAGCATTATTCGAATAATTTAAGTGTGTGGTTAATTATGCTTACACCAAGGTATTCTGTTCTGCTACAATTTCTTTGTACGGAGCCAAGATCAGTTTCCTTGTAATTTTTCACTCATTGGCTCTGATTCAGCCCTGGAGTGCTCTTTTCCTAGGCATCTCATCTATTCACATGTTCTTAAGTACCTTTAATATACACGTGACACCCCAAATTGTACATCTAGTCCAGATCTTTCTTCTGACCGTCAGACCCAGATATCCAAGTGCTTACTTGAGAGTCTCACTGTGAGACTAGATGGCTCACACACTTCATCAGTTTCCAAAGTCTTTTTCCAGTTTCAGTGGAAAGCCCCACTATACATCCATTCTCATGGCAAAATACTAGGAGGTCATCCTTGACAACATCTCCATATACTTCTCCATCTCCATCCAGTTTATCACACTAAGTCAGCCCTATTCATTCTTCTCCTACACTGTATCTCAAATCCATTGAATTCTCTTTTACCCTATTCACTTCCCACCCAGCCCTCTGACCCCACCCTACATACCAGCCAGCCTGAGTTTTGTAAAAACAAACCTGATCATATTTCTCCCCCGATCAAAATCCTTTAATGGCTTTCGATCCATCTTTGGACAAGGTCCAAACTCCTCATGGTCAACAAGGCTCAGCGTGATCTGGTCCCTAAATACCTCTCCAGTTTCTTTTTTGTAAAATTTTATTACAAACATTTTCAAACAAATAGCAAAGTTGAAAAAAAATTACAGTGAATATACCTTGACTGATCATCTGGCTTCTACCATTAACATCTGACACTTGCTTTACCATCTATCTATTCATTTATCCATCCTTCTCTCCTAGTATTAATTTCTCTTGGTTTTCATCCATTCCAAAGTAAACGGTAGGCTCCAGCCTCATTTTTGTGACTGTTCCTCTTATTCCTCACACTCAGCCCTGGGCATCCTCTCATTCTCTGAATGTGTCAGACTATTTCACATCTCTGCACTTTAGACCTATTGTCCCTTCTACCTGAAACGTCTTCAGCTCCTGTTCATTCCTGACTCATCCTTTGGTTTTCAGCTTAAACTCTGTCTGAGAGGCAGACCCTGAACCCCCATTCTAAATTAGACTTGCCTTTCTGCCTTACACATGATCTCAAGGCATCCTGTGCTTTTCCTGAATATCACTTATCACAATTGGTAGCTATATATATATATATATGTTTTGCAAAATTATTTGTTTAGTGTCTATTTCCTCCACCAGACCAAAAGCCCCTAGAAAACAGACACAATGTCTGTACTGGAGCGTGCAGGATCACCTCCGCAGAAAGTTAATTAATAATTGTTGAAGGAATAAAGGTGGAAAGAATCAATAGTTACATAATAATAATAATATCATAAGGAATCAATAGTTACATAATAATATCATGTTAATATAGTGACAATACATGGACTAAGTGAATTTGTTCTTCTTTTAATAGGTACAAGCAGTACGGGTTTTTTAAGGCCTCTAAGGGAAGACGGAACTTGCTCCCTGCCAGAATACAACCAGCAAGTACATTAAGGCAAATTGCTAAGTGGCAAGATCCACGGCTAGTGGCTGAGCCAAGAAGAGACTGTGGTAGGTTTTAGGGACTTCTCTCCCTTCTCCACTAGCCCTGCCCTCAAGATCATCCCAAATCAACAACAATCCAAGGAAAAACAGTGTGCTTGCAATGTGAATACAGCTTAAGTAATAATAACTACAGCTATAATGTACTGAGGGCAGTTATTGAGGTCTGGCTTTGTATTAGGTACTGTCTTGAGTGCTTTTCCTGCCTTAGATATTTTTTTCCTGTGGCATAGGTTTTACTGTTATTCCCATTTTACAGCTAAGGAAACTGAGAACAGTTCTTTTTAAACAAGTTCTCTGACTTCTTCTTCTAACCAGGTTGCCATTTCTGTAAACTCCACCTATGCAAAATATTTACTCTGACTGTGGCCCCATATGAGGGTAGAAAGATTAATCTAGAAAACTCTCAGACTGCTCTAATGGAGAGGGGGTTTTAGTTACTTCTAATAAGTCTAAAAATGTAGAAAGCTAACCCTGTGGATGCTTTTCCTTATGTATTAAACCCATCTGCACACTTTCATATAATCCCTGCAAAGAATTTTTCCTCAGATGGGAACATCGTTTACACACAAAGATAAACCGCTGTGATCTTCCCCAAAACAAGAGCTAATAGATAAAGAAAAATGAAGCAGTGCAGAATTTCCTAGTAGGAGAGCATGTCAGACAGTCTTGAGTTTGAAGACAAGCTTTTCCCCTGACTGTGTGACCTTGACAAATTAGTATCATGTCTGGGCCTCAGTTGCTCAGTTTCCTTATTTGAAAATGGAAATGACAAGATCCACTTAGCAGGGTATGGACATATTGAAATGCTGCTTACAGAAATCTCATTATAGTGCTTGGAAAAGAGAAGATGCTCAAAGATAGTAACTTTAAAAAAGGGAGAAAAAGATAGAAGGTAGGGGAGGATGGTAACTTAATACCCAGAATAAAAGAAGTTATAAAAAATGTTTTTAATAAATGCACATCATGCATTCTTTTCCCATCAGAGAGAGAGGAGCTTGGGAAAAAGGGTCCTTTAGCATTTGCATTGCTCTTAGTGGATGAACTTGCCTGCAGCTACCACTTACAATGCAAATTGAGCTTAAGAGTCCTTCACACTAACTACACAGCAAAAACCTTTCAGCTTTAAATAGAATACTGCAGTGTGGAATGGTCCCAGCAAAGGGAAGCAATATTCAGAGATAAGTGCGAAGGAGATTTTACAGAAAACAGAAAATCTGTCCTATCTGGGCAAGATAGGAAAATGCAGAAATATCAAAGGAGACAAAAAGAAAAGCAAAGTCTACAGAAGGAGCTAGAAACTAATTCCCCAGAAGGTGAGTTTAAGTTACTAAAAGGGAAAAGCACTTTGGGGCAAGCCCCCAATGAAGAGGATTTTAACAAAGAATATTTTGATCTAGTGGTGTTTCTTCAAGGTGTACTAGCACTTTGAAGGTATTCACCAGAAGAAGGACACTTCCCCATCTGGCCAGCAGGACTGCATCAATGTTCCCTAAAATGCAATTAGGGGTTGCATGTAAAAAGGCAATTTACATTGCCTAAGTTCCATTTTATTTTTCTTCCCAGACCTTCACTAAGATCAGGTAAAGAAACTGGGAAGCATACTGTGAAATAAAGGTTTGTTTAGTTTTGAATGTGGTGGTGGTTGCAGAATGGGGGGTGGGGGGTGGGGGGACAGATCCAAGAGGCTGAGTTGGAAAGATTTTAGAAAGTTCTTTACTGTAAACTCATGCCTCATTTTGGACTATATGAACCCAGATATTTTATCCAGAACCAGAGTTCACAAAAATGTCATCAAATAGGAACAAAGATTAGGTAGTATCTAGGGCCC
The DNA here is from genome assembly GCF_030028045.1 of Hippopotamus amphibius kiboko. Taxonomy (NCBI): domain Eukaryota; kingdom Metazoa; phylum Chordata; class Mammalia; order Artiodactyla; family Hippopotamidae; genus Hippopotamus; species Hippopotamus amphibius. The sequence continues at coordinate 155,358,395 of NC_080186.1, read as the reverse complement.
TGAAAGCAATACTAAATGCCGTGTTTAACTCATTTCTTCATTCTACAGATGATACTCCTACACACATGGCCTCAATTTTCCCATCTTCCCAGCTCAGTAAGTTTCCTTTGCCTGCACTTGGAGGCATCATGCAATACAGAAGAAAACGTGAAGGCAGCCCTCTATCTTTGTTGCCGCAAATACAGAAAATTTGTGCCCCCAAAGACAATAGGTTGAAAGCCAACTTCTCTTTTGGACCCAGAGCTGATCATATTCTACCTGGCGAGTCAGTGACAAAGCACTAAGACTGCGGAAGAACATCTTATAACCACGTTGTCACCAGGCACGTAAAAAGAATCAGCAAGTAAGGTGGTTGGTATGGGGCAGGGACAGGCTGAACATCTTAAAAGCCACCTCTAAGCTTCTGGAGGCCAGAGCTCATACAGCTCTGCTTGATCTGTCTAGCACCAAGGACGTATTAGGCGTGATGCTCTCCAATAATGATGATAAGTGAAGCTTCTGCCTTCCATAGCGCTGGGCATTCTTTCTATCTAAAACTTCCAGGGATGTTTATCGAAGATGTCACATTTACCCTCAAATTGTGTGTCTTTTTATCTTTCAGAGCTTGAACTCTTTAACCATCACCACCCCCATCACATTTCTCTAGTAGTCTTGATTTGATTAAATATTATAGAAATTTTAGCATCCAAGATAATAAGAATAATCTTAAATAACATGCCTTGCTACATTTTCCTAAAGCACTTTCACACACATTTACTCATGTGGCTATTACAATGTGACAATGCAACACTTTATAGGAGTGGTTAAGAATAAAGGCTGACAGGTAGAAAATGAAAGCAAAAATGCAAAAGTTTTGGTATTTGGAAAAAAAAATGCCTCTACTCTCTATTCCCACACAAAAGGCAAGTGAGATTCCACCTGCTGACTTTCCTTTCCTGCCTGCACCTCACTCAGGCTGATGTCAGAACAAGCTGGGGGAGAGAGAGAGAAAGGGAGAGAGAGACACGACAATTTCACCTCTTGGCAAAGCTCAGCTTACTGAACCCTCTCGCTTTCTGCTGGCTGTTGATTCAGCAGAAACTACTACTGCAGAATTCATAATGGTGATTTTTAAAGGCCCTACGGATCGCATTGCTCACCCCACGTGTCAGACTCATTCGCTCGCCGCCCCAACACTGTTTCCCCAGCCACCTTTTTATATCTTGCTAATGCACTTGCAAGGGGAGAGGGGTTCGCCCATTTTCAAGGGGCCTTTTGGGCTTTTGATTGTCTGAGCAGGTAACCCGGCCGGAGAGATGAACGGGCAGGAAATGAAACCATGCCCTCCCTTGCAACCACTGAGAGACACATCATTCCGCCCAGGGAGGGGAGGACCCATGGTCCTCTTGGACCCCCTTCCTTATCTCCCCCCTCCCCCAGACCCGGGGAGGGGTCATCTGCCTTGGGGGGGGGGGGAGTTTCCAGCCGGGAGCCCCACCCTGAAAAACCTCATCCCCGAGGGCCGTTTTAACTCCCGTGGGCGCCGGGTCCACCTGCTGCTGAATGCCCGGCTCGCCTCGCGGAGGCCGGATGGATGTGGGGCGCACAGGCACAGAGCTGCCCCTGCGCGCCGAGCCCCCGCCCCAGCCCCGGGGCCCGGAGGAGTCTCCGCCGCTACGCGCCCGGCTGCCCGCAGAGCTCAGCGATCCGCAACTTGCGCCCGGCCCCAGCGGCGGAATGCGGCGGGGCTGGCGTTACCTTCGGTCGCATAGCTGTGGTCGCGCAGGAAACTGTTGTTGATTTTGCGGGTATCAATGTCCTCCTCCATTGACAGCAGGCTTACTTGCGTGGGAACCAGAAGCCGGCAGACAAGTATCCATGATCCCTCCCCGCAGCCAGTCTCACAGGAGAGGGGGGCAGGGGAGCCAGTGGGACTGCACCATGGTCCGAGCCTGAGGAGGAGACGGGGAGGCGGAGAGAAAAAAAAATAAAAACCCGGCAATGGAGCTGTCACCTCCTCCGCCCGGGATCTCCGAGGCTGCGGCGGCTCCTCCCGCGGTGCGCTCACTCCAGCTCCAATTCCCAGCGAGGATGCTGCGCCTGCCTCCGCTGCCTCCGGGTGCCAAGATGCGCCGTGCCCCGAGGGGTCTGGTCCCGCCCGCCGCCCCGGAGGCGCTCACAAGCAGGGCCGGGGAGATGCCCAACAGGTTCCCCTCGTTGGCAGCCGCTCCAAAATGCAAAAAAGATCCCTCCTCCCCCTGGGAGAGCGGGCAGCCGCGACAAAATGGAGCCTTTCTGGACCCGAGCAGCAGTGGCGAGATGGCAGGGGCAGGATTCAGGCTGGCCCGGCCCGGATGAGGGTGCTGGTCCCACAGGAGGGCGGCTCCGGCTGGCGGGGGCTCGGCAGCCGGCGGGGAGCTGGGCAGGGCGCTGCGGCCGGCGCCAGCGCACTCACCCTCACACCCACACGCGCGCACTCGCAGCTGCCGCTGCTGCTGCAGGAGGAGGCTGGAGGCGGCTGGTGCATTAAAGGCGAGGCTCCTCCCAACAGCGTCAGCAGCCCCAGAACTCTTCCCCAGCAGCGGTGGTGGCCGAGGCAGAGGCTGCGGCTGCTCTCTGCTGCAGTGGGGCGCACGCAGCCGCGAACCTGCACCTGGGCGGCGAGCAGCTAGCTTGCAGGTTGACGTGAAAAGCGTAGACGCGCTCTTCCAACCTCCCTCCCTCCAGCGCCACGCAGCTCAGGGCGGCGTTTACTCCAACACCCAGAGTCCCTAGCTCGCTGCCTCTCTCTGGACACCTGTGCTCCAAGACAGCAAAGAGAAGTAGGTTTCCTTGGGTAGGCAGGAAGTCTACATCCCAGTCCCTTTTGCTCACCCTTCCGTAATGCATGTGGTCCCTGGATGAAGTTCAAGGGCGAGGCCTGGGGTTCGACGCCTCACACAGCAGAGAATGCTCATAGCCTAGCTTAAGTCCCCTCCGAGCTAGGAATAGATGGAGGAGCAGGGGCTAGAACTTTTCTGCGGATCACACCTGAGCTCTCCCTTTCAAACAGAGTCAAAAACATCTTCTAACGGTAGGTGTCTATGTCTACACTGGCAGAGGTAGGAAGAGGGCTGAGTTATGAATCTACTCAACATGGTTAGTCTGAAAAAGTCCACGTTCCCTAACCCTTTACACTTAGTTTTGGACAAACAGCTCCACGCCCCGCTGTGGGTTTTGCTTGCGAAGACACAGCGCTGCAGGAACCGCTGACATTTGCCCTGCACGTGAAAGGTACATTGGAGCCCTGCGCCTTGCAGCCCTGTGCCCGCAGAGAGCCACTGCTTCCCCGAGGGAATTTCAAAGAGCCAACGAATACCAAAAAGAGGCCTCTCTTCCTACTTCAACTAAGAGGAAAATACAGAATCCCACCCCGCCCCCAAATTTTCCCGGATTGCAAATTGCAAATTCCATATTTGAAAGAAAATGAGATCATTATTGTTATAAAACAAGTACAATCATTTCTGAAGCAATCCAAATCACTAGAAAGCCAATTTGGAAAAGAAATGTCCCCAGTTTCCTCTTGTAGAAGGTATTCATTTCAGTGGGTGTCACTGCAGGGAGAGACATCAGCGAATGTTTTGCTCAGTTAAGCTCCACAAGTTTAGCTGGATGAGCCCAGAGGGACCTGTGAGTTAATTATATACATACAATGCTTCGCCTAACACAATTTAGAAAGTATTTGAAGTTCAAAAAAAATGGGAAAACAAGTCCTTAACTGAGGTTGGGAATTGTCATTAGATTTCCATGAAGAATAGATGCTTCTGGAAGGTGGAAAATGGCATTGTCCTCAACTCCAGAAAGCAACTGTGTATCTCTGGGAGAAGAGAGGAGAAATATTCTTTGATATAATTTGGGGTGGGGAAATTCAGCATACAAAAGATTCCATTTTATTCTCATCTGGTGGTTAAGTCTTTCCTACTGATTTGACTATTTGTGCCAAATCTACATATGAAATTCCAGGAACAGATGAAGACTGGTGCAAATTGATTTTATCCGCTTCAGCTCCAGTTGCCATGGCTGGTTCTTCCAAGGGGTGAGCTGTATCCCTCACCAAGGCTCCAGCGGTCAGCTCATCTGTAGTTACATAGTCCAGCTTCTTTTGAAGATTGGCATAAAGGGGGTGGGGAATAAGGAGAGGGGAGAAAAGCTAAGTTCATCTTCAAGTGCTGAGAAGACATCTTGCTTTGAGTAGTATTTGGGATATTCTCCCCCATATCTTCCCTGAACATGGGCTAGATTGGAACAGGTTGCAGGATGAATCAGGAAGGCCCAGTCTTGTTAGCCAGGCTGTGCTTGAGGAATTTTCCATTATAACCAATAGGAGAAATGTTCCCTCCAGAAATCAAGCCTCTGGGTTTACTAAATTTCCCCTTTCCTATTTCCTGCAAAATTCCTCCTGCATTTATTTTATTCAACAGTATAGGCAATATTTTCCTAAGACACATGTTGCGAGAAGGCAAATTAGATGGCTCTCCATTAAGTAGATTAAGTAGATTCCAAGGTTTCTATTTTGTGAACTACTCTTTTCTACTATGGGCAGTGGGGAACTAGCCACTCCAACCAAAACCAAGAAAAATACAGCGGCTGGCTTTGTTCTTTAACACAACAATGTGCAGTAAAGGAGGTCAGGGAGTGAAGGAAGCCCTATGCAATCCTGTGGTTGTGAGAGGACTACACAGACCATTTCTAAGAAGACTCGCTGACATTCTTTTCTGTTCCTCCAGCGTGTCAAGTTCTTTCCAAGAGCTTTTGGCATTTGCACATGCCATTCATTCCCTATGCCCCTTCCTCGTGTTCCTGGCTTTCTTCAGCATCGCAGCTGAACTGTCTCTCCTTCACAGAGGCATTCCCTGGCCTTCCTGTAGTCCCTTCCTCTGGTATTTTCTGTCTCTACATCCTTTTTTTCTTCTTCATGAAACATTCACCTTTTGTAATAGTTGTTTACCTATAATTGTCAATGATTCCACTATATCTCTGCTATTAAGTGTCTGGCACTTAGTAGGTGCTCAATTATATTTACTGAATGAAGATAAATACTTTGTAGATGAATGAGTAAATTACTGAATTTGTTCAGTGATATTTAGGTTTTAAAGCTCCACTTTTATTTAAATTCTTGCCCCCCAAGACCCAACAACAAAATGTGTTGTGAGCCAGTAAATTTCTAGCTTGTAACTCCTATTCCTACTGAAATAATTGTTCTACCTGTTTCTGTATGCATAGTCACCAAAAATATTTACTGAGAATTTACTACATGACAAGAATTATTGTAGGTGCTGGGATATGGTTAAAACATAACAGAGTCCCTTTCTTCACAAAACTGAAATTCTGTCATCTGATTTTAGTAATATGAGCTTTCTTAGAAATACAACAGATGCATTATAAATTAACAGACTAGAGCATCATGTTAAGTGCCAAGCCTCTGATATCAAGCAAAGCTGATTTTCTGCCACTTATTATGTCCTAAAGCAAGTTACAAGATCTCCCAAGCCATGTTTTTTTTTTTTTTAATCTATAAATTGGGGGGGCGGGGAAGGTACTACTTAATGGAGTTATTATGAGGATTAAATGAGATAATACTTGGAAAGAATATACTGTGATCACTGGTGGGGTGTTTACTGTCATCACCACCAGCAATACTGAACAAATATTTAAGCACCTGCCATGTCAGCCACTAGGATAGGACTAGAGATTCAGCAACAGCAGTGCTGAAGATGTGTAGTCATCTCTGCCATCATGGAACTTACTATCTAATTTCCGGTTTATGGAAAGGGGGCCACAGGCTACAAAAGGGGCAGCAGAGGACACTCTGAAAGGCTGACCTAATTCAGGCTTGTGCTTTACACAGAAACGGCCAATTACAAATACACAGCCTTCTTGAGTTACGCGATCCAGCATGAGAGCACATTCTTTTTTCACCACCTTTATTATGTTCCCCCAACACTCTCATACACCCCTCAGCCCAGTTAGGTTAGCCTTGCCTACGTTGGAAGTTACTTGTAGGCCATGCTGCCCAATTAGCACATTAAATATCTATTAATTTTATTAAAACCTTTGACCTAAGCCAGACTAGAGATTCATAATATAGGCGTTAGCTGTCAGACAATCCTGATTTTTCTTGTCCCAGCTCAGGCATTTATGAATTTCATGACCTTTGGCAAGTAATTTAACATCTCTAAGCCTCTGTATTTTTAAGAAAATAATAGGAACTACTTCATAGGGTTGTTGAGTGGCTTCAGAGACACTGTAAAGAAAGTGCTTAATACAGGCTTGGCCTATAGCCAGGCCTCACTAAAATGTTGCTTTGGCCTCCTACTAGTGGCTCATTGGGTCTCCATCGGCAGAGCATTGGAGAGATGCACTACAAGTCAGTCACGTGAACACAAGTGACCTAGAAACCTGAGTTTACCACCTATCAATCTTAACGAGCACCAGACACTGGATATAAGCGATTTTACCATCTTGCAGAAAGCTCTTTATAAGCCACGAAGTCCTGTGCAAATGGAAGGAATTAGGATTATCCTTTCTTGATTTTCACATTAAGTGCAAACCTAATCACATTTGCCTATCGTGGAATCCTGTGGAATCCTATGGAATCCCTCTCTAGGGTCACTCAGCCCCGAATGCACAACTGTCTCTCTGAGGTGGTTTGTGTTAACTGCCCAGAGGCTGACCTCTTGAGTTTGTAGCAAGGTTTGCAATTCCGTTGTGTGCGTGTTACAACATGTAATAAATACCACATGAGTGAGCCTTTAACGTGCCATTTAACCTAGGAGAAGAAAACAAAACATCTTGCTCTCAAAATGTTGTATTAATTCTAGATTCTGGGTACTTAGTGGATTTCACTGAGTGCAATGTTCCCTCAGTTATCTAAGTATAGCAACTTATGAAAAGAAACAGTACTATGCTGGAGCTGGTATGTGCTGGCTGTTGAGAGCTGAAAGTGTTGATTACACACATCTTTTCTCCAGCTCTGCTTTCAGTGACATCATGTTGGTAGCTTAAAATCTGAAATCTGCCATGGTGAGATATTTATATCATAGAAATTTTAAAAAACCTATATAAATCAGGGCTTTGGCTTGGGGGAGGCGGGGGGGGGGGGGGGAGAGCCGATTGTTAAACATTTACCATGACAACAGTCGAAACACATTACTTGCTGATATATCTTTCTAATTATAGGTGTTATCTGTGCAAAGTTCCTTTCAATTCCTCAATACTAAGTCTCCCAAGTGGTGTCAAATTTCAGAACATTCCACCATCTGATCAAACTTTTGCCTTTGTTTGATCCCCTTCAAAGTGGTTATGAAACTGCCGTGATGGATCTGTGAGTGATGGCCCCTGCAAGGCTCCTAGATCTGATGACTTGAAAGTTAGGTGCATGCACCCTCTCAATGATTAGTTCTTTTCTACTGTTTAAGCGCCATTGTCACCTTACTTTTGCCCTCGATTTGTCTAAATGCAAAAAAAAAAAAAAAAAAAAAAAAAAAGAAATCCATTGTGCCTCATCATCGATAGCTCTTCTACTTGTCTAGTTAGGATATTGATGCAAAGACAGAAAAGATACAAAAATCAAAGAGTCCAGATCTGAGAGCCTTTTCTCATTCCGTGGTTTAAGTTTAGATTAAGTTCAGAGAGTTAAATTTAGGCCATCTTACTCAAGACAGATTGTATTTGCATTATATTTGTTAGGTACCAAGTGAGGATTCATGAAACCAATTTAAGAAAGCTCCAGGGGTATTGTCTAGTACCTGATGACATGTCTCAAAGTAAAATTTCAGTATAATGTAAACAAAAAATATATATTGGGAAATGTCTTCAAATTTCTTTAAAATGCACCGAGCAATAACACCTTACAGAATTTATCCTAAGAAAATAATCATGGTTGCGGGTAAAAAATTAACCATAAGGATATTTTCTCAGAGCACTGTTTATAATCATGAAAAATTGGTAACAAGTCAAGTGTTCAACAACAGGATTGTCGAGGCAATTATGGTGTGTACATATAGTGTGAAATTATTGAGCTGTTGATATAAATTAATAGCTACTGCTTATTTTTTTAAATTAATTAATTTATTTATTGGCTGTGTTGGGTCTTTGTTGCTGCACTTGGGCTTTCTCTAGTTGTGGCGAGCGGGGGCTACTCTTTGTTGTAGTGCGCCGGCTTCTCAGTGCAGTGGCTTCTCTGGTTGTGGAGCACGGGCTCTAGGTACACAGGCTTCAGTAGTTGTGGCTCGCAGGCTCTAGAGCACAGGCTCAGTAGTTGTGGCGCATGGGCTTAGTTGCTCCGCGGCATGTGGGATCTTTCTGGACCAGGGATAGAACCCGTGTCCCCTGCATTGGCAGGCGGATTCTTAACCACTGCGCCACCCGTGAAGTGCTGCTAATGTTTATTGAGGGTCTTTATTGTACATTATGTACTAGGCATATGCATAGGGTTTCACTAGCATTATCTTATTTAATTCTAACAACAGCCCCATAAGCTAAGTTATCTCCATTTTACTAAGGCTAGTAAAGATAAATAATATACCCAAAGTTAAACAAATAGGAGTCTGGCTCTGTGTGTGTGTGTGTGTGTATGTATGTATGTATGTATGTGTGTCTGTCTGTCTGTCTGTCGGGTGGGTTGAGGTCACAACAGAAACTTAGAGGTCTTTTTCCAAACCACCCACCACTAGAGTCTGATCTGTACTTCTTAGGAATGAATAGCCTCTCAGTTGAAAATCACTAGTATTGTGTTGGTGAGGAGGTGGCAAAACTGGAGCCCTCACACGCTGCTTGTGGGATTGTATAATGGTGCAACCACAGATAGTTTGGCAGTTTCTCAAAATGTTAAACAGAGTTACCATATGACCCAGCAATTCCACTTCTAGGTATACACCTGAGAGAATTGAAAATACATATTCACACCAAAACTTGTAGACAAATATTCATAGCAGCATTATTCATAATATCCCCAAAGTGGAAACAACCCAGATATTCACCAACTGATAAACAGATAAATAAAATGTGATATATCTATATAAAGGATTATTTTTCAGCTATAAAAAGTAATGAAGTACTAATACATGTTACAACATGGATGGACTTTGAAAACATTATACTAAGTAAAAGAAGCCCGTCACAAAAGACCACGTATTGTATGCTTCCATTTATGTGAAACGTTCAGAATGAGCAAATCCATAGAGACAAAGTAGATTAGTTGCCAGGGGCTGCGGTGGGGGAATAAGAGTGACTGTTTATGGGTTTGGGATTTCCTTTTGGAATGATGACAAGATTCTAAAATTACTTAAGGGCAATAGCTCCACAACTCTCAATATACTAGAAACCACTGAATCGAATACTTTAGAAAGATGTTTCAAAAAGCACAAACTTCCAGTTATAAGATAAACAAGTACTAGAGATGTTCAGTACAACATGATAAACATAGTTAACACTGCTGTACGTTATATAGGAAAGTTGTTAAGAGAGTAAATCTTAAGAGTTCTCATTACAAGGAAAAAAGTTTTCCTGTTTTTTTAAAAACGTTGTGTCTATATGAGATGATGGATGTTCACTAAACTTACTGTGATAGTCATTTCATGATGTAAGTCAAATCATGCTCTACACCTGAAACTTATACAATGCTGTATGTCAATAAAACCAGAAAAGTGTTTCAATAAAGCCATTATTAAAGATTAAAAAATCTCTGCTGTCATAAACCATTATTACCTCTAGGAATATGATATATCCCTCAGGTTAATATTAGTGCAGAAAAATTTAAAGGTATGTAATGAAAAAGATAGATGTTTATGTCACATGGTTTAAAAAAGTCAAAAAACAATGTGTACTGACTGGTCCCCTTTTTTGGTTAAAAACTATGTGTATGTCAAAAGGAATATATGAAAATACTTAATAGTGGTTATGCATGGTTTTCTTGTTAAAGAAAATGTAGAACATATATCATTTTTTTTCTGGCTGCACTGAGCAGCATGTGGGATCTTAGTGCCCCAGCCAGGGAGTGAACCCGCACCCCCTGCAGTGGAAGCATGGAGTCTTAACCACTGGACTGCCAGGGAAGTTCCCATATGTGATTTTTGTAGGAAGAAAATTTTTTTCAGTTTTCTTTTAATGTTATGAAATACTTTTTAGATGAAATTTTGTATTGAAAAGGTCAAAAATCATTCTGTGCACACCAGAAAACTGAGACATTGATGTAAATGTATATGCTATCAAATGCATAGAACAGCTCTACCCAAAAGATATACAATGCAAGCCACATTTATTATTATAAAATTTTCAAGTTGCCACATTAACAACTGAAAAGAAACAGAAAAAATTAATCTTAATAATGTTTAAATTTTTTGAAAATAAATTGAAAACATTTTATTTAATCCAAATCCAAAATACTGATTTCAACATACATAGAATATAGAATAATTAATGATATATTTACACTCTGCTTTTGAATGCCAAGTCTTTGAAATCTGGTGTGCATTTTACACTTGACAGCACATTTTTAGGGCTCAATAACCACACGTGCCTAGTGGCTACAGCACAAATACAGAGGAACTATTCCAAAAGTGTTATTTCATCCACAAAATGAGTTTTATCGTATTCTTCCAAAGGAAAATTTTCATCTACCAAAGACTTGAACTAGACTGTAATGCTAAAACCAGACTAAGCAACTTTAATCTGATGAACCTCACAACAATTTAAAGTAATACAAACCGAATATGAAAAAATATATAGACACACCCACATATGTACATATATATTATATGTAATCGTAAATTTGAACCCAATCTGCATCTCCCCCTAAAACGAGTAAGCTGAATTAATAGAATGATAAAAGATCAAGATTCTAAAAGCACTAAGATGACACTACATAACAACACATAACAGATAGCAAGAAAGATGTAATTCAGTCACTGTATAGTTACCGCCCTAATAGGCCAACTGTTTAGGTTCAACACCTATGGCTTCAATGCCAGCCAGCAGAAGAAGCCAAATAACCAGATGTCACTACTAATAAAGGAATTTTCACTGGGTATCTGGACTCTATTACAGCCACTAAAGGTGGAGAAATTTAAAGGTACAGTTAAAGGAATCCACTGAGAACTATTAGTCTTTTAGATTGGATCAGAGAGCGGAATCGTGTGGCCACATGATCAGTGGCGTGATTTCTGAAGACTTACTGAATTAGATGCACCGCTGCCTTTAACATCTGCGTGCAAACAGTTTTGTGTGTACAGCTGAGCGCTCCCTCCTTCCTAACACACTTTCTTCACTGATTCCCAGGCACCACCCTCTCTTGATTCTCCTGCTACCTCATTGCACACACCTTCTCAAGCTCATCTGCTGCTCCTCCTCACTGCTTGCCTTGACTTCTACAAGCACCCTAGAGTTCAAAGTTCTCAGATTTCTCTATCCACAGTCCCATCCGAGGTGACCTCATCCAGTCTCATGGCTTGCTACTCGACGACAAAACCTCATAAATGAATATTGAGCACGAACCTCTCCACTGACCCCCAGGCTAATAACACCGACAGCTGATCTGCTATTTCCCTGATATCTACCAGGCAGCTCAGTCCCTAATGTTGTCCCCACCAGACCAGCTCCACTTCCTGTTCCTTGATTTCTCTCTCATTCCCTGCATCCTTCTAGTCCATCAGTAAATCCTGCCAGCTCTAATTTCAAAATGCATCCAGAATCCAACCACTCCCCACCACCTCCAGGGCTACTACCACGCTCCAACTACCACTGCATCTCATCATGATCGTTTCAATAGACTCTAATGAGTATATGATCCCTCCTTCACCCCCCTACAGAATAGTTTCTGTAAAACAGGCAGAATGGGCCTTTTAAATGCAAATCACTTTGTGTCACTTTTCTGCTCCAAGCCCTTTATTGTCTTCCTACACATTCAGAGTAAAACTTGTAAAAAATGCTGGAAAGGTTTGGTTCTAGCTAAACTCTGTCATTTTTTTTTTTTTTCACTTTTCACCTGCAGCATCACCAGCTCTTTTTCAGCCTCCTTCCCTCCACCCCACACACAGACATAATGGCATCTTTATCGTCTGCCAAACACACCAGGAAGAGCACTCCCGCCCCGGAACCCCTGCATCTGCTGTTCCCACCGGCCTGAGTGCCTTCCCTCAAACAGCAGCATAGCTCAGAGCCTCACCTCATTCAGGTGTTGCTAATATAATCAACATTTCTGACATGTCTCTCTTGACCACTCTCTATAAGATAAAGTAGTACCCCTTCCTCTCAGCATCTTCATCCCTGTGTTGCTACCTGACAGTATATTTTTTGGCTTTATTACATGAGAACATAATATCCAGGGAGACAGGGATGTATTCTCTACACTATATCTGGCCCTAGAAGAGTGCCTGGCACATACTGGTTACTCCTTTTTTTTTTCTTTTTTTTTTTTTTTTTTTAAATTATCTTTTTTTTTTTTTTTTTTTTTAATTTTAATTTTTTTTTTTTGGGGGGTACACCAGGTTCAATCAACTGTTTTTATACACACATCCCCATATTCCCTCCCCTCCCCGACGCCCCCCCCTCGATTCCCCCCCACCCTCCCCGCCCCAGTCCTCTAAGGCATCTTCCATCCTCGAGTTGGACTCCCTTTGTTATACAACAACTTCCCACTGACTATTTTACAGTTGGTAGTATATATATGTCTGTACTACTCTCCCACTTCTTCTCAGTTTCCCCTTCACCCCCCGCCCCCTCCCAAACCTCGAGTTCTCCAGTGCATTCTCTGTATCTGCTTCCTTGTTCTTGTCACTGAGTTCATCAGTACCATTTTTAGATTCCGTATATGTGAGTTAGCATACAATATTTGTCTTTCTCTTTCTGACTTACTTCACTCTGTATGACAGATTGTAGTTCTATCCACCTCATTACATATAGCTCCATCTCATCCCTTTTTATAGCTGAGTAATATTCCATTGTATATATATGCCACATCTTCTGTAGCCATTCATTTGTTGATGGGCATTTAGGTTGCTTCCATGTCCTGGCTATTGTAAATAGTGCTGCAATAAACATGATGGTACAAGTTTCTTTTGGGATTATGGTTTTCTTTGGGTATATGCCCAGGAGTGGGATGACTGGATCATATGGTAGTTCTATTTGTAGTTTTTTAAGGAACCTCCAAATTGTTTTCCATAGTGGCTGTACCAACTTACAGTCCCACCAACAGTGCAGGAGAGTTCCCTTTTCTCCACACCCTCTCCAACATTTGTTGTTTCCAGACTTTGTGATGATGGCCATTCTGATTGGTGTGAGGTGATACCTCATTGTGGCTTTGACTTGCATTTCTCTGATGATGAGTGATGTTGAGCATCTTTTCATGTGTGTGTTGGCCATCTGTATGTCTTCTTTGGAGAAATGTCTATTTAGGTCTTCTGCCCATTTGTGGATTGGGTTATTTGCTTTTTTGGTATGAAGCTGCATGAGCTGCTTGTATATTTTAGAGGTTAATCCTTTGTCCGTTGTTTCATAGGCAATTATTTTTTCCCATTCTGAGGGTTGCCTTTTAGTCTTGTTTATGGTTTCTTTCACTGTGCAAAAGCTTTTAAGTTTCATGAGGTCCCATTCGTTTATTCTTGATTTTATTTCCATGATTCTAGGAGGTGGGTCAAAAAGGATGTTGCTTTGATGTATGTCAAAGAGTGTTCTGCCTATGTTTTCCTCTAGGAGTTTGATAGTGTCTGGCCTTATATGTAGGTCTTTAATCCATTTGGAGTTTATTTTTGTGTATGGTGTTAGGAAGTGTTCTAATTTCATTCTTTTACATGTTGCTGTCCAATTTTCCCAGCACCACTTATTGAAGAGGCTGTCTTTTTTCCATTGTATACTCGTGCCTCCTTTGTCAAAGATAAGGTGCCCATATGTGTTTGGGCTTACTTCTGAGTTCTCTATTCTGTTCCATTGATCTTCCTTTCTATTTTTGTGCCAGTACCATACTGTCTTGATCACTATGGCCTTGTAGTATAGTTTGAAGTCAGGAAGCCTGATTCCACCAACTCCATTTTTCCTTCTCAAGATTGCTTTGGCTATTCGGGGTCTTTTGCGTTTCCATACAAATCGTAAGATTTCTTGCTCTAGTTCTGTGAAAAATGCCATTGGTAATCTGATCGGGATTGCATTAAATCTGTAAATTGCTTTGGGTAGTACAGTCATTTTCACGATGTTGATTCTTCCAATCCAGGAACATGGTATATCCCTCCATCTGTTTATGTCATCTTTGATTTCTTTCATCAATGTCTTAAAGTTTTCTGCATACAGATCTTTTGCCTCCTTAGGCAGGTTTATTCCTAGGTATTTTATTCTTTTGGTTGCAATGGTGAATGGGAGAGTTTCCTTAATTTCTCTTTCTGCTCTTCCGTTGTTAGTGTATAGGAATGCAAGAGATTTCTGTGCATTCATTTTGTATCCTGCTACTTTACTAAACTCATCAATGAGTGCTAGCAGTTTTCTGGTAGAGTCTTTAGGGTTTTCTATATATAGTATCATGTCATCTGCAAAGAGTGATAATTTTACTTCTTCTTTTCCAATTTGGATTCCTTTAATTTCTTTTTCTCCTCTGATTGCTGTGGCTAACACTTCCAAAACTATGTTGAATAACAGTGGTGAGAGTGGACACCCTTGTCTTGTTCCTGTTCTTAGAGGGAATTCTTCCAGTTTTTCTCCATTGAGAACAATGTTGGCTTTTGGTTTGTCATATATGGCTTTTATGATGTTCAGGTAATTTCCTTCTATGCCCATTTTCTGGAGAGCTTTTATCATAAATGGATGTTGAACTTTGTCAAAAGCTTTTTCTGCATCTATTGAAATGATCATATGGTTTTTATCCTTCAATTTGTTGATGTGATGTATCACGTTGATTGATTTGCGTATATTGAAGAATCCTTGCATCCCAGGGATAAACCCCACTTGATCGTGGTGTATGATTTTTTTAATGTGCTGTTGCAGTCTGTTAGCTAGTATTTTGTTGAGGATTTTTGCATCTATATTCATCAGTGATATTGGTCTGTAGTTTTCTTTTTTTGTGACATCTTTGCCTGGTTTTGGTATCAGGGTGATGGTAGCCTCATAGAATGAGTTTGGGAGTGCTCCGCCTTCTGCAATATTTTGGAAGAGTTTGAGAAGGATAGGTGTTAACTCTTCTCGAAATGTTTGATAGAATTCGCCTGTGAATCCATCTGGTCCTGGGCTTTTGTGTGTTGGGAGATTTTTAATCACTGCCTCAATTTCTGTACTTGTGATTGGTCTGTTCATGGTTTCTATTTCTTCCTGGTTCAGTCTTGGAAGATTGTATTTTTCTAAGAATGTATCCATTTCTTCCAGGTTATCCAATTGATTGGCATATAGTTGCTTGTAGTAGTCTCTCATGATGTTTTGTATTTCTGAGGTGTCCGTTGTGACTTCTCCTTTTTCATTTCTAATTCTGTTGATTTGCATCTTCTCCCTTTTTTTCTTGATGAGTCTGGCTAATGGTTTATCAATTTTGTTAATCTTCTCAAAGAACCAGCTTTTAGTTTTATTTATTTTTCTTATGGTTTCTTTCCTTTCTTTTTCATTTATTTCTGCTCTGATCTTTACGATTTCTTTCCTTCTGCTCACTTTGGGGTTTCTTTGTTCTTCTTTCTCTAGTTGTTTGAGGTGTAAGGTTAGGTTGTTTATTCTATCATTTTCTTGTTTCTTAAGGTAGGACTGTATTGCTATAAACTTCCCTCTTAGAACTGCTTTTGCTGCGTCCCATAGGTTTTGGGTTGTTGTGTTTTCGTTGTCATTTGTTTCTAGATACTTTTTGATTTCCTCTTTGATTTCTGTAGTGATTCCTTGGTTGTTTAATAGTGAATTGTTTAGCCTCCATGTGTTTGTATTTTTTGCAGTTTTTTTCCTGTAATTGATATCTAGTCTCATGGCGTTGTGGTCTGAGAAGATGCTTGATATGATTTCAATTTTCTTGAATTTGCTGAGGTTTGATTTGTGACCCAAGATGTGATCTATCCTGGAAAATGTTCCGTGTGCACTTGAGAAGAAAGTGTAGTCTGTCGTTTTTGGATGGAATGTCCTATAAATATCAATTAAGTCGAGATGGTCTAATGTGTCATTTAAAGCTTGTGTGTCTTTATTTATTTTCTGTTTGGATGATCTGTCCATTGATGTAAGTGGGGTGTTCAAGTCTCCCACTATAATTGTGTTCCTGTCGATGTCCCCTTTTATAGCTGTTAGCATTTGCCTTATGTATTGAGGTGCTCCTATATTGGGGGCATAGATATTTACCATTGTGATATGTTCTTCTTGGATGGATCCCTTGATCATTATGTAGTGCCCTTCCTTGTCTCTTTTAATAGTCTTTACTTTCAAGTCTAATTTGTCTGATATGAGTATTGCTACTCCAGCTTTCTTTTGACTTCCATTTGCATGGAATATCTTTTTCCATCCCTTCACTTTCAGTCTATATGTATCCCTTGGTCTGAAGTGGGTTTCTTGTAGGCAGCATATAGAAGGGTCTTGTTTTTGTATCCATTCAGCCAGTCTGTGTCTTTTGGTTGGAGCATTTAATCCATTTACATTTAAAGTGATTATTGACATGTGTGTTCCAATTACCATTTTCTGAATTGTTTTGGGTTTGTATTTGTAGGTGTTTTCCTTTTCTTGTGTTTCCTACTTAGAGAAGTTCCTTTAGCACTTGTTGTAAGGCTGGTTTGGTGGTGCTGAATTCTCTTAACTTTTGCTTGTCTGGAAAGCTTTTGATTTCTCCCTCAAATCTGAATGATATTCTTGCTGGGTAGAGTATTCTTGGCTGTAGGTTTCTCTCTTTCAGGACTTTCAGTATATCCTGCCATTCCCTTCTGGCCTGCAGAGTTTCTGTAGAAAGGTCAGCTGTTATCCTGATGGGTTTTCCCTTATATGTTGTTTGTTGCTTTTCTCTTGCTGCTTTTAATATTTTTTCTTTGTGTTGAATTGTCGTTAGTTTGATTAATATGTGTCTTGGTGTATTTCTCCTTGGGTTTATTCTGTATGGGACTCTCTGTGCTTCTTGGACTTGGTTCATTATTTCCTTTCCCATGTTGGGGAAGTTTTCCACTAGAACCTCTTCAAATATTTTCACAGACCCTTTCTTGTTTTCTTCTTCTTCTGGGATGCCTATAATTCGAATGTTGGTACGTTTAAGGTTATCACTGAGGTCTCTGAGGCTGTCTTCTAGTCTTTTTATTTTTTTATCTTTTTCCTGCTCTGTGGCGTTTATTTCTTCCATTCTATCTTCCAACTCACTTATTCGTTCTTCTGCCTCAGTCATTCTGCTGGTTAGAGCATCTAGAGTATTTTTAATTTCAGTTATTTTGTTATCCATTGCTGTTTGTTTTTCTGAGTTCTTATGAACTGTTTCTTGTACTTTCTCTAATTTGTTATCGAGATTTTGTATCATTTTTACTATCATTACTCTAAATTCTTTTTCAGGCATTTTTCCTATTTCCTCCTCATTTATTTGGTCTTGTGGGTTTTTTTCCTGCTCCTTTGCCTGCATGGTGTTTCTTTGTTTCCTCATGGTTGTCCAAGCTTTTGGGGTTGCTTGTCCTGGTGATAGAGGTGTTTATAGAAGACTGTCCAAGCCTCAGACTAATGTCCAAGTATTGGATTAGACGAATATTCAGTCTAGGAAACACATACATGTATAAGACACACAATTATTGAATCCGTTAGGACATAAGGCTCTAGAAAGACCTGACAGAACCCCAGTGTGCTATCAGATATTCAGAGAGAAACCCAGCAGAAATTGACAACTGAAACAGAACAAATCAGAGACAAAAGCAAAAGCAAACAAACAACAAATAACACCCTACACATACAAACATCAATCCAGGGAGATTTTGTAAGCTAGGATCAAATATAGAAATGAGCTGGAGTACCACCAGAGAGAATGGAGATTCTCAGAATGTAATTAGACAACTGTACTAAGAACTAAGATAAAGACAAAAGCCTAATATTAATACCAAGGCAGTGCATCATCTGGAGAATAGAGCAAGGAGTCTGAGCAGACCGATAGTGTTGCTTATAAGTATGTTAAGATAAAATACACTTAAAATGGCTGGAAGAAAGGGGAACAGAAGAGCGTAATGTGGTTGGAAATATGCAAAGAAAAAGAAAGGAATAGAAGTGTATAAAAGAAAGGGATGAAAGGAAAGTATGAAAGATATTTTGTCCGTACTACCAAAAACTTAGCTAGATATAGAAGTATTTTAAAAGGCAAAAAAAAAAAAAAAAAAAAAAAAAAGAGTAAAAAATATCCTTATAAAATTATGTTGTAAAACTTGTAGATCCCTTAGGGCTAAGATCGTATTTAATAAATCAAAAAAAAAAAAAAAAAAAAGAGAGAAAGAAAAAAAAAAAAAAAAAAAAAATCCAGAACTGATCCCCGAATGGACCAGTTCAATAGGTATTGATACTACTATTTCTGTTTCCTTAGCGTCTCAGCTGTAAGTGTCCTTTTCCTTGCCTTGGGTTTTTTTTTTGCGTTATTCTGTGACCAGCAGAGGTTCCTTTATTGTTCGTCTGTAAGCCTCGGTGTGTGGGGAGGGAGAGGGTGCAATAGTGGCTCCTTCTCCTGGGAGGGAGTGAGCAGTGGCGCACTGTTGCTTCAGTCAGGCTTGGAGGTGCCTGTTGCAGAGGGCGCTGGTGGCTCAGGCGTACACAGAAAGTCTTAGAGTTGGGCCTCTCTCGGGGTTTTTTCTTTTTGATGCTGGTTTTTTTTTTTTTTTTCTCTCGGCAGCCTCCCTGCTGCTGGCATTGCAAGGAGTTTTAATCTAGCCCCGCCCGAGCGCCTGAGGGTGCTTGTTATCCCTGAGCACCTTATGTGGCCCCGCAGGGCGTCTCTCCGCTGCCTGTTGCAGAGGCGCAGAAAGAGAGAGAGAGGCTATGCGCGCGGCTCCTCCTCCCCGCCCGGGAGCCTGCAGCCTCCAGCCGCCATCATGGCCGGGCAGCTCTCAGGGATCGGCACTCCTCTCTGCGGACCTCCTCCCTCCTGTCCTCTCGGTCCGTCACCCTACCGGCAACAATGTTTCTCCCCCTGAACCAGCTCTCCGGTTCCCACGCTCCCGCTCCTGGACCCTCCGTTCAGCCGCGGATCGATGTCTCGGTCCGGGAACGCTGAGCTGCGCTGCGGACCCTCCGTATGTTTCTCACTCCCTCCCGTCTGCCACAGCTCCGCCGCTTCACCCTCTTTGAGCCCTCGTAGATGCCTCCCTACCGGCTATGTCAGGTTCTCCGCAGCCCTTTCCGGTGTCCGAGGCCGTCTGCTGGTGTTCAGCTGGTTCTCTGTGGGAATGACTGTGTCCTTCCGTGCATTCCCAATGCATCTGTAGAGAGGGATGCACTCCACGTCTCTCTACTTCGCCGCCATCTTTTTCTCCCCTCCCTTTTTTTTTTTCTTAAGAAGGTAAATAGAAAGTTATTGGACCATTAAGTTGACTTAACTCCCCAATACTTTAAAGGCAATATCAAAGGGAGAAATTACTACTGTCTTTTGAAAGTTACAGGGACATGGAGAAAAGGGAACCCTCATGTATTGTTGGTGGGAATGTAAATTGGTGTAGCCACTATGGAAAACAGTGTGGAGATTTGTCCAAAAAATTAAAAATAGAACTACCATATGATACAGCAATTCCAATCCTGCGTATTTACCCCCCCAAAACCTAAAACACTAATTGGAAAAGACACATGCACCTCTATGCTCGTTGCAGCATTATTTACAATAGCCAAGATATGGAAACAACCCAAGTGCCCATCAACAGATGAACAGATAAAGATATGGTGCATATATGTAATGGAATATTACTCAGCCATGAAAAGAATGCAATCTTATCACCTGCAGCAACATGGATAGACCCAGAGGATATTATGTTTAGTGAAATAAGTCAGACAAAGAAAGACAAATACTGTATGATTTCACTTCTACATAAACAAAACAAAACAAACAAACATAACAAAACAGAAACAGAGCTATAGATACAGAAAACAAACAGGTAGTTACCAGAAGAGAGGGGGCTGGGGAGAGGAAAGAAATAGATGAGGGAGATTAAAAGAGGTACAAACTTCAGTTGCAAAATAAAAGTTGTGGGTATGAAATGTACAGTGTGGAGAATACAGGTAATATTACCAATTACCAATAACTAGGTAATATCTTTGTATAGTGACAGATCATAACTAGACTTATGGTAGTGATCATTTTGAAATCTATAAAAAAAAATCACTACATTGTGTAATGGGAACTAACATAGTGTTGTAGGTCAATTATACTTCAAAAACAAACAACCAAACATACAAACAAACTTATGGAAAAAGATCAGGTTTGTGGTTACTAGAGGCGAGACGTGGGGGGAGAGGGAATCAGATGAAGGTAGTCAAAAAGTATAAGTTCCCATTTATAACATAAAGAAGTACTAGAGAGATAATGTACATGATCAATATAATTAACCCTGCTGTACATTATATATAAAAGTTAAGAGAGTAAACCCTTAGAATTCTCATCACACACAAAAATTTTTTTCTATTTCTTTAATTTTGTATCTATATGAGATGATGGATGTTCACTAAATTTGTTGGGAAAATCATTCCATGACGTATGTAAGTCAAATCATTGTGCTGTACACCTGAAACTTCTACAGTGCTGTATGACAATTATATCTCAATACAACTGAAAGGGAAAAAAAAAGTCCCAGGGGCCAACCGTGGATAAAACTGAAATAAGCAAGCTCCTTGCTCCTCTTTATCTTCCTCACTTTCATTTTTCTACCCTGAGGTAGGCCAGGGCAGAGCTACAGAAGGCCCTGCATCATCCCCCCCTGACCCAAGGATGCAGAGGTCTGGGAAGAAAGTCTTTATGCTTACTGAGAATCCACAGTAATCATCTTCCTATCTCACCACATTCTGCCTCTTTTACCTTCTTTGGAAGGAAATTTCTAAGTCTAGGCACCTTTGGAAGCTACAGGATATATCACATAGTAAACTTAGTTCATCACGTGGGAAAACATTGTGATAAGTTCAAAGTGCTATGCAAACAAAGATAACACCCTGGCCATCACTATACTAGAGAGATAAATTATAGAAGCTGAAGTCAAGAGCTACATGGACCTTGAACTTATAAGCAAGTTTGAGTATATTTTAAAACTCAATAAATATTTATGGAATAAATACAGAGTGAAAATAATTGTATTAAACAGCCCTCAAATAGAGACCTCTGTAATTTCCATTTGGCATGTGCAGCACCACAAGGATGAACGAAGTATGATAACCAAAGTTTATGAATTTACATCCGAAGAGTAGCATGAGGCCCTGAGCAGTGACTTTAATGTGTTGGGGTCACAGATCCTTTTGAGAATTTAATGAA
This sequence comes from Hippopotamus amphibius kiboko, assembly GCF_030028045.1. Taxonomy (NCBI): domain Eukaryota; kingdom Metazoa; phylum Chordata; class Mammalia; order Artiodactyla; family Hippopotamidae; genus Hippopotamus; species Hippopotamus amphibius. Next base: position 155,336,986 of record NC_080186.1, on the reverse strand, counting down.
GGTTTTGAATTCTCTCCCCAGAAGAAAGCATAGTTTTAGAGCACTTCCTGCTTCCGAATGCTGACTCATCACGTCTATTTCAAGGACAGAAAAAGAAGGGGGAAAAAAGGACCTAGGACCAAAGAAAGGCCCCAAGTTGAATGCAAGTTTAGAATTACACAGTCACTACCTCCCATGTATATTTTTGTAGGGAGATTAATAATAGCTATCACATACATAGCACTTAATAGTAATGATGTAAGGCCCGATGGGAGACTCCTTTCTAAGATGGGTTAGTAAAGTGTAAGAGGAGAGTGGTTGAAGCCAGGACTTTTGAGAACCAGACAGCATGAGTTCAAATCTTGGCTCTGATATTTCCTAGCAGTGTGATGTTGGGCAATTTACTTAATCCCTCTGTGGTTCAACTTCGTTTGCAACATACCAATAATAGTATCTACTATCTAAGGGTTGTTGTAAACATTAAATGAGTTGATATATATAAAATATTTTAAAACAGTCCGGGGCACATAACACACACCTAAACAATGTTAGCTGTTGTTATGAGGTACTGCAGACCATCATTATTATATGCTCTCATGTCCACGTGCAAGCCAGGTTTATTTACTTTTCCAGTTCTCATTCTTGAATTGTCTTGGCATACATGTTTCTTGTCCCCCGTACTTCCTCTTTTTTTTTGTTAGCTAACCCAAAGACATGGTTCCATTGCGAGTAAATGTGAAACTGTTCATGTCTTCCTATCTCACCACATTCTGCCTCTTTCACCTTCTTTGGAAGGTGTTCATGTCAGTGGGCTCACGGTGGAGGCACAGATTCATTCAACATCCGTCATGCACTACCTGCCTGGTATGTGCTTAGCACTAGCCTTTTTAGATGCTAGGAAGGAGCTCACACCTCAATGGCAGAGATAAATGCTAAAACTTATGTGCTCATAAAAGACTAATCAAGTGTAGATTAACAACAATGTAAGAATTTAGAGGTATTCCGCTGAGTGAGAATGGCTTCAAAATATAAAATGGACAAATGACACACTGATCGAGGAGCAACTACATAATTTGTGGAGCTCAATCCAAAATGAAAACATGGGGCCCTTTGTCCAAAGACTATTGGGAATTTTAAGACAGCAGAGCTTAAATGCAGGCACAGGCACAGAAGTAATAAACACCGGACATGTCACTTCACCATGGAGCTGGCCTTGCCTTGAAGGCTGGGAGGACTCATGGAGAGATGCCAGCCTCTAGCAGATGGACGCTTCCTAGACTATTGACCATGTCATGCATATAGCTACCTCTGTGTCCTTTCTTCTACTTTTTCCTCCTAGCTGAAAAGATTTTGCTTATTTTTACAACCTAGGAAAATCCTAAGTATCCTTAAAATTCCAGCTCAAGTCTTAGCTTGGAGGGAAAATGATAGAATGAAAAGAGTCCTAGACTTGAAGTTAGAGGAGCTAAAGCCAAGTCTGCCTTTCCCTGACTCTGGAGGTCTGGGCAAGTCTCTTAACTTTTCTGATACTTGGTTGGGGAAACTGATTTTAAAGGTCTCTGATAAGATGATAGGAGGATCAAAAGGCATCACAAATAGATAAGATTTATGATGATTTATTACATCAATAAAAAGCTTCATAGATTTTGATAAAGGCTTTCCTTAGCGTCCACAAGCAGCATTTGCATTGAGGGTCCAATATATTATTAACACACTTGCAAACATACACACACACACACACACACACAGATGTGTCCCTTCCACTGCTGCCCCCTATTTGACATATATGAATTTGAGGCCTTATTCTCTCATTTAACATCTTAAGACCATCAAGCTTTCAGACCCCTCCCAATCCATCCTCCTCACTAAGTAAGCACTTTATAACTGATAGATCCGGTCCTTTCTTTCTTGCTTTAAATCCTTGCATGGTTCCCCATTGCCTGGAGCACAGTTTTCTAAACCCAATGGCACAGAACCATTAGTGTTTTTTGAGGTGCTAATCCGCGTTCCAGGAAAAGAGGTATGGAATTTAAGGAAAAATAATAGATCCCTCTGTTGGAGGTTTGTAGTGCCAATTAAAAAGCTCTGAGAAGCAAGAAATCTTATGATTTGTATGGAAACGCAAAAGACCCCGAATAGCCAAAGCAATCTTGAGAAGGAAAAATGGAGTTGGTGGAATCAGGCTTCCTGACTTCAAACTATACTACAAGGCCATAGTGATCAAGACAGTATGGTACTGGCACAAAAATAGAAAGGAAGATCAATGGAACAGAATAGAGAACTCAGAAGTAAGCCCAAACACATATGGGCACCTTATCTTTGACAAAGGAGGCACAAGTATACAATGGAAAAAAAGACAGCCTCTTCAATAAGTGGTGCTGGGACAATTGGACAGCAACATGTAAAAGAATGAAATTAGAACACTTCCTAACACCATACACAAAAATAAACTCCAAATGGATTAAAGACCTACATGGAAGGCCAGACACTAGAAAACTCCTAGAGGAAAACATAGGCAGAGCACTCGATGACATCCATCAAAGCAAGATCCTTTTGGACCCACCTCCTAGAATCATGGAAATAAAATCAAGAATAAACAAATGGGACCTCATGAAACTTAAAAGCTTTTGCACAGTGAAAGAAACCATAAACAAGACTAAAAGGCAACCCTCAGAATGGGAAAAAATAATTGCCTATGAAACAATGGACAAAGGATTAACCTCCAAAATATACAAGCAGCTCATGAAGCTTAATACCAAAAAAGCAAATAACCCAATCCACAAATGGGCAGAAGACCTAAATAGACATGTCTCCAAAGAAGACATACAGATGGCCAACAAACACATGAAAAGATGCTCAACATCACTAATCATCAGACAAATGCAAGTCAAAGCCACAATGAGGTATCACCTCACACCAATCAGAATGGCCATCATCACAAAATCTGGAAACCACAAATGTTGGAGAGGGTGTGGAGAAAAGGGAACTCTCCTGCACTGTTGGTGGGACTGTAAGTTGGTACAGCCACTATGGAAAACAATTTGGAGGTTCCTTAAAAAACTACACATAGAACTACCATATGATCCAGTCATCCCACTCCTGGGCATATACCCAAAGAAAACCATCATCCCAAAAGAAACTTGTACCATAATGTTTATTGCAGCACTATTTACAATAGCCAGGACATGGAAGCAACCTAAATGCCCATCAACAAATGAATGGATACAGAAGATGTGGCATATATATACAATGGAATATTACTCAGCTATAAAAAGGGATGAGATGGAGCTATATGTCATGAGGTGGATAGAACTACAATCTGTCATACATAGTGAAGTAAGTCAGAAAGAGAAGGACAAATATTGTATGCTAACTCACATATACGGAATCTAAAAATGGTACTGATGAACTCAGTGACAAGAACAAGGAAGCAGATACAGAGAATGCACTGGAGAACTCGAGGTTTGGGAGGGGGCGGGGGGTGAAGGGGAAGCTGAGACGAAGCGAGAGAGTAGCACAGACATATGTATACTACCAACTGTAAAATAGTCAGTGGGAAGTTGTTGTATAACAAAGGGAGTCCAACTCGAGGATGGAAGATGCCTTAGAGGACTGGGGCAGGGAGGTTGGGGGGGACTCGAGGGGGTGGAGTCAAGGAAGGGAGGGAATACGGGGATATGTGTATAAAAACAGATGATTGAACCTGGTGTACCCCCAGAAAAATAAAAAATAATAATAATAAAAAAAAAGCTCTGAGAAGTCCTGCAATAGTTAGTTTTGTTTAAACCAGAATTTTCCATTTTAATTTGACCATTCTATAGGAAATTTATATTCTGCAGAAAAACTTTGTCAAGTGCTGGCCTGGGGGTGACAGGCTCTTCCGTTTGGTTTATAGAGCTTCCAGAATCCCTAGATTTCTAGCTCATTGTTTGCCATCTTCTCCACAAGTCCTGTGCTCCTGGAACAGTGGGGCGTTTCCAGTTTCTTGAAGAACTTTGAGCTCTGTGCCTGTTGTGTTCTCTGCCAAGAATGCTTCCTGTCATCCATCCTTCCATTTATGCCCTGGTGATTTCAGGCTCAGCTCAATAGCACTGCAATGCCTCTTCTGACATGCTTGGTAACCACTTTGTCCCCCACAACCAATGGCTAACTGCTTCTATGCAACTTTGTACATAGAAGTAATTGCAGCTGTTTATTGCACATCTCTGTGCCAGGAATTTACTGCTTAGTGTTATATAGGTAACCCTACAAGATGATGAAAATAATGTCTACGTTACAGATCAAGAAACACAGAGATTAAGAAACTCACTCTTTTTTCTGTTTTCTATCTTTCCAGTGGTACCCACTGTCCATCTAGCTACACAAACCAGAAAACCATTTTTAACCAAAGACAATTTTAATACCTTTCCCTCTACCTTGTATCTACTCAGATGCCAAGTCCTATAAATCTCAGCTTCCTAATAGCCATAAAATCTGTCCCCATCTACCCATTTGCACTGCCACTAGTTTAACTTGGGCCATTATCATCTCTCAGCAATGTTCCTGCAGTAGCTTCTTAGCCAATCTTCCACGCTCCATGTTGACATGAACCTGATCATGCTAAAGTACAGGTGTGATCATGTCGCTGCCCTGCTTAAAGTCCTTGAGTGGGTCCCCATGACTCTCAGGGGGAAAAAAATCCACGACCCTCAACATAGCCTAAAAGACCCTTTAAGGACCGGCTACTGCCTACTTATTCACCTCCATTTCATCCAGTTGGGACCTCACAGTCTACACTGGAAGCTTCAATGAACTTCTCAAGGTTTCCTACCTTGCTAAGCATTCCTTTGCCTCTGGATTTTTTTTTGTACACACTTTCCCTTCTGCTTGAAATTCTCTTCCTTTTCATCCTCATCTTGATAATCCACGGCCAAGGTGAATGCTCTTCCTCTGGGATCCCATAACACCTGGGCATCCTTTTCGCTTTTCCTGTGAGATCTTTGGGACCAGGGTCTGTGGACTTACTGTTGTATCTGTTCCTAACACAGTGCCTACCACAGAATAATGACATGGAATAATCATTTGTTGAATGCCTGAATGAATCAAAGACTGAACAACGGGATGAATGAAAGCAAAACTAAAAAGGTAGCTTGGAGTATTACAAGAGAAGGGATTTAGAGCTTTATCACAGACATCCGCTTGCCTTTGTCCTCTAGGTCAAAATACATTGTCCTTTAAATTCCCCGAAAGCACCACATTCACTCCAACTGTAGGGCCTTTGCATCTGCCTGGAATGCTCTTTCCTCTTCCACCCAGAGACAATGCTTCCTTATCCTTCACATTTCAGATTAGTCATCCTTTCAGCAGGGAAGGATTCTTGCCAATGCAGAGTCAGCCCCTCTACTATGTTACCCCCCAGCACCAGGCATCTTTCCTGCATCACTCTCACCAAAATATGGCTCTATATTTATGTCTATGACTGTTCATTTAGTAACTGTTTCCTTCAGTAGACAGTAAACTCCAAAGAACAGAATCATGTCTGTTTTTTATTCACCGTTGGATTCCCAGTGCCTAAAGTACAGTGCCTGACACACAAAATAACAGTTTGTTAAATACCCTTGTAGATACGTGAATTAGAAACTCTGTCTCATCAGCAGTTTGTTTGTTCATTTCAGCACTGTGTATGCAGCAGGGCTCAATAAGAGTTGTTTGTTAAATGAAAGATTAGAACTATTTTTCTTTCCCAAGTGTGTAAAACACAGTTGTTAACTAGTATGCTTGAAATAAATAAATTCATTCCTACAAGTTTCACCACATTTGCATATTTCCACATGCCTTATAATATGTTGATAGCTTCCCTTGAAATGAATATGAATCTTATCTAAAGAACCCCATCTTCCTGGGTCTTGGACTTGACCGTATCAGGCAAATAAAGAGCTGCGAAATCCACCTCCACCACAGGAAAGGACAATAGCTCTGATTCACAGATCGCATAATGTGCCCATAATTGGGAGACATCAAAACCTGTCATGTCATAGATTAGCCAGTGATTCTTCAATAAGTGATTATTAAAATGGCAAAACAAACAGTCTGGAGGAGTCATTACTGTTTGTCCATTCATTGGGACTAAATGATATTGACTAGATGGTGGCCTGACTCAGTTTTGTAATACTCTGAAGGCTGAATAAACAGAATAAGCTTAGACAAAAGCAGAGGGACTGAGAGAAACACGAAAGAGAGTTAATCCAAAGGCTAGTAGAGTTATACAACCATCATGGAGTCTATGAAGAAGGGCCATTTTTCCCCCCATATTTTAAAGACGTTGGTAAGCAATGAAATTATAGAAGCTGTTTACCTCAAAATCAAATCTGGTGCCATTTGATGGGTGTTTGCCAAAGCCAGGCATTGTTCTCATTTCTCTCTGTACACATTATCTCTCGCTCATGACAATCCTGTGAAGCAGGTATTAGCAGCAGCCCATGCATGAGGCGACCGAGGCTCAGAGATGTTAATTATTTTAGAGCGAGTAGGATGGGGCAGATGTGGGGTTCAAACCCAGCTTCACTTGACTCTTAACAAACAACTCCATCATAGTCCCACTTACATTTTCCTTTGGAAATTTCTGTTCTAGTAAGCACATACTAAATATTTGTCAAAAACAAAAACAAAACCAGAGCTATAATCCCCACAATTCTTTGAAAAGAACATCTCAACAGTCATTAGAATAATTTTCTCTCAAAAAACCTATTCAGTATGAAGTGTCTTGTGAGAACTTATGAAACTATAAAGAAATCTTTGAACTTTTTGTTGTTTAAAAATTTTTAAGTCCATTTCTGTGGGTTTTTTTTTTTTTTTTTTTTTGGTGATTCACGTCTCTATTACTCATAACACTATACACCTACACGTTAAATAAAATGCAATTTTAAAGTCATAAGAGGGAGTTGTCAGTAACTGAAAGCAGGGAAACTCAGTATAAATGGGGAAAAGTAGGGGCTCAAACTGTCAAGGAAGATAGTTTTCCTACTTTAAGACAAAGTTCTAGGATATAGAAGTAGACCAACTAAGAGAGGGTAGCGTAGCCTCTGAAGAAGGTGATGGTCTTCTTTGATTTAGGACAGGCAGAAAAGGAAAAATTAAGGGTAATAGTGAACTGAACTTACCTTTATCATCTCTTTTCCCCAAGATCTCTTTAAAATGATAATAAAGGAGCCCAGCAGATACAACCTCACAATAATGAAGAGACTATTAAGAGGGTCATTAGGTGGACTATGGATTCCATAAGAAGAAGATGGAAAGATAACGACAGATGAAAGAAAGAGGTGGCAGAACCACAAAGGGTACCCATCTACCTTGAAGAAACCTGGAGAGGCTTAGGACTGAGAAATACTCAAATGTGGGAAGAAGGCTAAAAAATGAGGGAGGGGGGTGCTAAGATAATAGCCATAGAGAGAAAAATAGATTCACCTGCCCTTTAGCCCCACGGCTTAACTCCTCTCCCTATCCCACCCTAGGAGGATGCAATAGAAGGGTCTTGCCTTTGGAAGAATAATTTAGTTAGTCTGGAGAAGATAAGAGGGCAAGTGTTGGGTCTTCTAAGTGAAGTGTCCGCATTCTGGCATTTAGAGAGTCCAAATTACAAGACAGTCTTCCTGCCTGCTCAGTCTACTACGGAACCAGCTAGCTGGTCAGTCCTATTCATGTTCATTCAACTGTTCTGTTGACTCGCTCTCAAATATGAATGGGCGATATAAGCTTATCTAGACAATTCAGTAAAACGTACAATGTAAAAAGAATATCAAGATAAACATTAAAATTAAATTATAGATTTAATTAAAGATTAAAACATCTGGGGAAACAGACATACTTTTAGGAACAGAAATAAATAAATCCTAATCAGCACATGCAGAAATTTTTAAAAAGAGAATAAATCTACAAATGAAGAACAAGACGCTATAAAAAAGGAACAGAGAATAAGAAAAAACTCACAGAATTAAGAAAACTTGGTAATTTGTTTTTAAATTACTAAAAGGTTAAAAGATATAGTCAAGGAAATGAACCAATGGAACAGAATAGAGAACCCAGAAATAAACCCAAGCATGTATGGTCAACTAATGTTTGAAAAAGGTGCCAAGAATACATAATGAGGATAGTCTCTTCAGTAAATCGTATTGGGAAAACTAGATATCCACACGGAAAAGAATGAAACTGGACCCTTATCTTACACCATATACAAAAATCAAATAAATGTAAGACCAGAATTAGTAAAACTCCTGAAAGAAAGCATACGGGAAAGTTCCTTAATATTGATCTTAACAATGATTTTTTTTAAGTAGGGCACAAAAGCATAGGAAACAAAAGCAAAAATAAACAAGTGAGACTACATCAAACTAAAAGTTTCTGCACAGCAAAGGAAGCAATCAAAATGAAAAGGCAACCTATGGAATGGGAGACTATTTGCAGATGATACATCTGACAAGGGGTTAATATCTAAAATACATAAAAAATTCATACAACTCAGTAGCAAAATAACAATCTGACTAAAACAGATCAAAGGACCTGGAAAAAGAATAGATACATGTATATGTATAACTGAAAAGAAACAAAACAAAACAAAAACAAACAAAAAAGTACACCATACATTCTCCTTTGGAAACATTAAGTGCTAGGATTTTATTTACTGAATCTGAGTGCTCTGAGTATGATGGTGGAGATTCAACTTTGCGAAATGATGAATAGTTACCTCCAGTCCAAAATTGCATACATTTCCTGCTCAGCAAATGCGCAGCCTGATGGTAGCAGAACTCAAACTAACCATATTGCTAATTCATCTGATTTCACATAGACATTGAGTTGTAGAAACATGACAAATAAAGACCTTTCAAAATCTGGAAAAAAAAAATCAAAGGACCTGAATAAACATTTTCCCAAAGAAGACATACTAAGGGCCAGTAGGTACGTGAAAAGATACTCAACATCACCAATGGTGAGAGTAATGCAAATCAAAATCACAGGATATCACCTCACCTGTTAGAAAGGCTATTAGCAAAAAGTCAAAAGATGGTAAGTGTTGGTGAGGATTTGAAAAAAGGGAACCCTTGTAGATTGTATGTGGAAATGTAAATTGTTATAGCCATTATGGAAAGGTTCTCAAAAAATTAAAAATAGAGCTACCATCTGATCCAGAAATCCCAATTCTGAGTATGTATCCAAAGGAAATAAAATCACTGTCTCCAAGAGATACCAGCACATCCATGTTTGTTGAGGCATTATTCACAGTAGCCAAGATATGGAAACAACCTAGTATTTGTTGATGGACGAAGGGATAAAGAGAATGTAATATAAGGTAGGCCCTTCATTTCTGTAGGTTTCACAGTGGTGGATTCAACCAACTGAGGATCAAAAATATTTGGGAAAAAATTTTTCAGAAAGTTCTAAAAAGCAAAATTTGAATTTGCCACGTGCCAGCAACTATTTACTTGGCATTTACATTGTATTTATATAGTATTTACATTGTACTAAATATTTAAAGTAATCTGGACAAGATTTAAAGTATACAGGAAGAGGCATGTAGGTTATATGCAAGTACGGCACCATTTTATATAAGGGACTTTAGCATCCATAGATTTTTGATAGCCTTGGAGGGGGCAGGTTGGTGGTGGTCCTGGAACCATTTCCCCTTGGATACTAAGGGATAGCTGTATATATTTGTCCCTAAAAAGCCATATATATATATATATATATGAATATTAATTCAGCCTTAAAAAGAAAATCATGTCATTTGCAACAATACAGATGAAACTAGAGGACACTTTTCTATGTGAAATAAGCCAAAAGATAAAGATAAACCAAAAGATAAATACTGCATGATCTCACTTACACGTGGAGTTTAAAAAGAAAAGTTGAACTCATAGTAACAGAGAGTAGAATTGTGGTTACCAGAGCTGGGCGATTGGGGAAGTGGACAGATATTGACCAAAGGGTAAAAACTTTGAGTTATAAGATGAATTCATCCTGGAGACCTAATGTACAGCATGGTGGGTATAGTTAGTAATAACATATTGTATACTTGACATTTGCTAAGAGAGTAGATCTTAAGTATTCTCACTACACACACAGAAAGTAAGTGAGGTGATATGTATGCTAATTAGTTTGATTGTGGTAATCAATCTCACAGCATATACATATGTAAAAACATCACATTGTATCCTTAGATATATACAATTTTTATTTGTCAATCATACTTCAACAGAGTTGAAGAAAAAAGGTATAGGACAAAAAGATAAAGACAGAAAAATATTAGAGAATTAATAGAATTAGAAAATTATTCTATGAAGCCCAACATCCAACTAACAGAAGTACCAGAAAGGGAGAATTAGGAGATCAACAGGAAAGAAATTATGAAGGACATATCTGAAGAGAATATTTCTCCAACTAAAGAACATGTGTCTTCAAGACTGAAGGGACAAACTGAATATCCGTATTATTTTAGAAAGACCCACAACTACGTGATTGTGAATTTTCAGAACACGAAGTATAAAGAGAAGTTCTTAAAAGCTTCCTGAAAGAAAATACAGGCCATTTATATAGCAGTAACTTGCAGACTGTCACTGGAATTTTCTCTTCAATACTGGTCCCTAAAAAACAGTGAAGCAACAGCTTTGAAATTCCAAGAGAGAATGATTATCAAACAAAATTTTTCTACTCTTAATTAAGTGGCTGAATGGCTGGGGAACCCAAAATTTATTTTGCTATGCCATTCTTTTCCTAGATGCTTTACTGGAAGTATCAACATTCTTCTAAGGGAAGATTTATTTTCACCATTCAAAGATGAGACCTGCTAGTAGGTCAACCCAATGAGTAAGTGACAGTGTCAGAAAATGTACCTGAGTCAGTCTGCCATTCTTCTCCCAGAAGACATCACTGGACCTCTGAACACACAAAGGCAGACTAGCTTACAAAGTGAAGGAGCTGCAGTGTGGAAGGAGGGAGAATCATCCATTACTGGGACTTGGGGTAAGGGAGAGGCTGTTGCCATTTGTAAAGGAACGTTATGTTCTTGTTCTGCCTTGGCAACTTTCAAAGCTTAGTGTTCCAGTTGACAACATGGGTAAATATAATTAAAGAGATTTCATAAATTGAGACACATCTAGTTTTGAAGTCAAACATGATCAAGAAGCTCCCATTAGATCAACTTGATGATGGGGGATGACTTAGAGGGCTGGGATGGGGAGGGTGGGAGGGAGTTGTGGGAGGGAGGGGATATGGGGATATATGTATGGATGCAGTTGATTCACTTTGTTGTACAGCAAAAACTGGCACAACAGTGTAAGGCAATTATATTCCAATAAAGAGCTAAAAAAAGAAAAAAAAAAAAAGACGCTCCCGTTAAATATCACCAGCTTTAATAAGAAAAAAAAAATTAAATTGTACACGTTAAATATATGCAGTTTATTGTATGTCAATTGTATCCCAATAAAAGTTCTTTAAAAAAAAATCACCAGCTTATTGCTATTAATATATTAGTAAAAATAAATTCAAACCAAGGCACAAACACCTCTACATTTTAAAGCCGCCTTTCTATTTCAGCCACACTCCTGGATCCCATTTACTGATTCATGAAACAAGCATTATATCTGAGGAACTTCCCTAGGTGCCAAGGCAACAAAGATGAATGAAATACAAAGTTTCTGTCCTCATGAAACGTACAGTCTATGAAGATAATGAACAGGATTCAGTGAGAGAAAAGAATGCTAGGGGTAGGGAGACTTGGGGAGACTCCTCAGGGAAGGGCTCTCAAGGAGATTAACATTTAGTTAATTCAAAGGATCCAGCTGTGTGAAGGGCTGGTATGATGGCTGGTGCATTACAAGAAAGGGAATGTAGCTCAAATACCCCGAAGTGGGGAAGCAGCTTGGAGGGTTCAAGGAACTGAAATATTGGCCAAAATAATGGAAAGGGAGGACAGCCCAAGATGACATTGGAAAGGCAACTGGCACCATTACATGTTAGGCCTGTGGGCTATTATAAGAAATTAGAATAAAATCCAAGGTGTGAGGAAAAACCTCTGAAGAGATTAAAGCACAGGCCGGACATGAACTGATATACAGCCCTGGGTTTTATCTACTTTGAGGACCTCGTCATGTGCATGTTTCACAGGCATCTCAAAATCCCAAGTCTCAGAAATCGCCTTCCTTGCCCCAAAAACCTCCACATCTTTCCATTCCTCCCCACTCACTCCCTCATACCCTTTCAAGTATTTACTGAGAATCAACTCTTCGTCAAAATACTTCCTGGGCCCTATAGTAGTCAAATGGCAAAATATCACTATCTTCACCCTTTCAGTTTTCTTAACCCTAAATCTAATGAACAGCTACATTTTTTAACTTTACTGCAAAGTCTCTGTCCAGTTCTGCCTAGTTCAGGCTTTTATTACTGCTCGTTTAATATTAATAATAATAGCAATAGCACTACAACTACGACAAGTACTTATAACACAGACAGTGCTTACTATGCAGTAGGCTTTGTTCTACACATTTTATATAAATTAACACATATGTTTTTCACGAAATCCTAAGAGGTCTGGCTCTGCATACAACTATGGTACACTGCCTCTTTATGGTGTTCTTATTGGCTGCCTTTTCTCTATCTTCTTTCCAATCCTTTGCCCATTTTTTTGGCAGACTGATTTTCCCCACACGAAGCTCTGATCAAGTTAAAAGCCGTCTATAGTTTCTCAATGCTTTCAGAACAACAGTCACATTCCTTAACAATATCCACATGATCTAGTTTCACTCTACACTTTCCAATTCACAGCCCACTTCTTCTCTACATATAATAAATAAACATTTGCTGCAATGGAATCAATATATTTGTAATGATTCTAATGTAGCAATTCTCAAGCTGTGTTCTGGGCATCTCTAGGGATCTCTGAAACCCTTTAAAGGATACACAGATTAAAACTACTTTCATCATACTAAGGTGTTATTTGCCTTTTGACTCATTCTCTCAAGGGTACAGTGGAGTTTTCCAGAAGCTACAGGATGAGTGAATTCACAACAGACAATGCAGAAGTGTGTATAAGAATCTAGCTGTCTTCTATTGAGCCAGACATTAAAGAGAGTTACAAAAAATATAAAACAATGCTACTCTTCTCACTAATTTTTTTGAAAATGTAGTCATTTTTCACAAAAGTATATTATTGATGTTAACACGCAATGAATTTATTATTTTAAAAGAAATTGATGACTATTTCTAAAGTCTGTTTTAACTTCTACTAAAGTAAATATAAATAGATATTACATACATAAATTAAAGTTCTTTGGGGTCCTCAACAATTTTTAAGTTTGGAAAGCAGTTCTCAAATAGTCTGAGAACCACTGTTCTAAAGGTTAAGAATATATGCTCTAAAATCAGATTGACCTGGTATTTAAATCCTGGAGACACTAATAATTTTCTGACCTCAGGAAAGGTAAAATTGCATCACAATTCTCCGTTTCCTCAATATGAAAATAGGGATAATAATTATCAAATTTATAGACTAATAGAAAGAAAGTGCTTGAGCCAGAGTTGGCACACTGTACACCCACAATAAATGGTAAATTCTGCCAGTATCATGATCAATATTACAATTATTTTTATTGTCATTTTCCAAATATGCTCTGGCTTTCCTGTCTCTGAGTTATTAGTAATATTCTTGTCTATACAGGAACTGTTTTCTTAGAGACTTGTTTACCCCACACGGCATTCTCTCACTGGCTCTGGAGTGGTAAGCACCAGCCCCATGACTGTCCAGTTGCCTTCCTGGGGAGGGCCCCTGCTCCCTGGCCCAATCTAAATGCTGGTTTGGCAAGGCCCACCTCAGTTCCGTCTTTCTCCCAGGTCACTTTCATTACCTACTCCTTTGAAATCCTGCACTACTTTGTTACTTAGCAATTGTGAGTCGTTTCCCATTGTTTCATATGTGTTTATCCCTGTCTCTCCAACCTAGTTGTGAGGTTCTTGGGGGAATGTTACACTCCCATAGCAGGCAGCACTTGGTTAGGCATTCAAACTGGCTGATCCGGGGTTGGTAACATTGGATTCCCTAGGAGGAAAAACCACATTTTTTCTTCCTTATAAATAATGACCATAAAGGAAATCTGTAGAGCAGAACAGCAGTAGGTACTATTTTATGAACATGTCCAAAGTCAAGCTCTTGATATAGCACTCTCACATTTTGTCCTCTAAAATCAATCAATATGGTTCCTAAAACCATGGTACACAAAGTGACAAAAGGTACCCCAGGGCATCGCAGCAAACTCATGGGGTGCCGTGGCAGATTTTAGAGGGAAACACATCTGTCAGATACCAGGAAAACTATTAGCTTGAGGTAGATCACAGTTTCAACAAAAAATTGTACTATGTCACATCTTTGCGAAGCTTGGTTTTTAGCAGTTGCTGTGATTAAAATCAAGTACGATGCAAAAATCAACTTGGAAGAGCAAATCTGATTCCAAGGCTCAAGAATGTGTGTGGTGATCAACAGATGCACATATCCCATTAGCAAAATCTTGTGGTTAATGAAAAGTTAAATAAACATTATTTTCTTTGTATATATCTATTTTTTCAAAATGCTACTAAATTATTTGTACATAAATATGTATGAAGTTGTTCTGACATAATCACTTAATAAAGGGATTGTTAGATATTTCTTTTGGCATTGAGGCTCTGGGAAACAATTACTGAGATAATCAGAGCTCTGTGAACTGAGAGAGTTTAGAGGTGCTGCCCTAAAAGGTTTATATTATCATTCCCATGTACTAGAGAAGAAGCTGACAACCCAGAGGATGGAGGAATTTCTCGAGGGACACACACACCAAAAGGGCAAGACCTGGGATTCAATCTGAGGTTCCCCTCAATGTAAAACTCATGCTCCTGAGACTTCCCTGGTGGCACAGCAGTTAAGAATCTGCCTGCCAATGCAGGGGACACGGGTTCAAGTCCTGGTCCAGGAAGATCCCACGTGCCACGGAGCAACGAAGCCCGTGTGCCACAACTACTGAGCCTGTGTGCCACAACTGCTGAAGCCCATGTGCTTTAGGGGACCCATTCTGCAACCACTAAGCCTGCCTGCTGCAAATACTGAAGTCCACATGACTAGAGCCTGTGCTCTGCAACAAGAGAAGCCACGACACTGAGAAGCCTGTGCGCCGCAACAAAGAGTAGCCCACGCTCACCACAACTAGAGAAAGCCTGCATGCAGCAACAAAGACCCAATGCAGCCAAAAATAAAAAAAAATTAAAAAAAAAACTCATGCTCCTAACCTCCTAGGTTTGCTTTAGGATCCTTGAGGTCAGCTCCTGGAGACAGTCACCAAAGAAAAAGCAGATGGTCCAGGGAGAAGTAATAGCGGGAGAGCAGTTCCCTTGAGGGTAAAAGAGGGCAGTGGGAGGTTACAGAAAGAAGCAGGGTCAGTGACCCCAGCTGTTTCTAACCACCAACTATTCCCACAATAGAAATTTACACTGAGAGATTAAGTGACTCACTCAAAGTCCCATGAGGACCTCATCCATCCTCCTGGACTATGGTACTCTTCCCCCATTAAAATCACAAGAAAAGAGAGAAACTTAGCATTAGCTTGTGCAGTTCTTGAATTCAGTAGCTTCTGGGGTGTTCCTAAATTTCTATTCTAACCTCAATATACTTCAAGGAATGACAATGTGACCCTTTCCCTTATACTGATGATCTGGGAGCATTTTCCTCACAATTATGCATGTATTACTATCCTCTTAAGAGGTCAGTAAAACCTTCCATTTTAAAATTTGATTTATTTGCATCCATAATCTCCCTGTTAGACAATCTGCATAATACCCTGGCATGAAATATTTTAACCAGGCTTTCCAAAATATAGAAGGAAGCTTCCTCAATAATGGAAGGCATTAACTCTCTTAAACAGGGACCCATTTGCAGATTAAATTTGCCAAAAGGTCGGCTTGCAGCTGCCACTGTGTGGCAAACCCCACGTGTCCTCCGTGTCACATACTGTGACATATCTTGAGGAGAGTCAGGGTCTTTTCCAGTCTGCTGATTCTCTGTTTCAATTAGAATAGATTTAAGAGTCCCCAAGCTCTGGTTTCTAGGTGGCCTTGCACAATATTATTAATAATTCAATCATACCTGTGCTGATAACAGATTACATTTCTACCATCCCGCACAAAAAAAGCCCAAACAGATTAAGGACTACCACATGGCTAATTTCTTTAGCAGTTTCCTATCTGATTGACATCCATTTATCTAATTGCAGCTACAAGATTTAATTTTCATTCTGTTGGCTTAAAATTAATGGGAAAAACCTGTTTACTTTTTAAATATTTGACTCCTTCTTTCTCATCTCTCGAATAATGTTGAGATAGTCCAGTTCCACAGGCAGAATCCTCTATTTTATCAGTTTTCCTTCTCTGCATTCATTGCAGCTGAGTCTAGTTATTTACAATTTGAAGTCTAATATGAAAGTTAATCTTTCATGGCAAATCATTTCATTTTTATGGGAGCCCAGCAATGAGGAGGGCAGCTGAGTGTTCATTTGGAAATTCTTTTTTTTTTTAATTAAATTTTTTTCTTCTTTCTTTTCTTTTAATTGTATCTGTATGAGAAGATGGATGTTCGCTGAACCTTTCTGTGGTAATCATATCCCAGTACACGCTGTATGCCTTAAACTTATACAGTGAGGTATGTCAGTTATATCTCAATAAAACTGGAAACAAACGCACAAAATTTTAGAAATAGAAAAAAAACTTTAGGAGCTCTCTAGCCCTGGGTTCAAAACCTAGTTTGATCATTTATGAACCAGGAAGTAACCCAGAACAGGTTCACTTAACCCAGATTTGAGACAGAGTGGGACAAGGGAGGTGCCTAGAGTGCAAAATTGGAGGTGTTTACTAATCAGGGTTGTGGCAAGACCTTGCCAGTGAGTACTTCCTTCTGAACTTTCATGTTGCAGGCTTGTAGCTTGCTTCACTTTAGTGCTGGCCCTGATCTCTGAACATCAATTGCCTTATCTGCAAAAGGGTGCCAATAACAGCAACCTCCCCATGGTGGTCTAGGGAAGATAAAAAGAAATAATTCATGTAAAGCCCTTAGCACACTGCCTGGCACACAGTAAGCACTTAATAAATGTTCAATGATGTTACTATTAATAACATATTATTGTTATTAACTGAATGTTGTGTGTGCTCCCCCCTCCCCCAGTTCATACATTGAAACCCTAACTCCCAATGTGATGGTATTTGGAGATGGGGCCTTTGGAGGTAAAAGGGGTTGGGTGAGGTCATGAGATAGGGCCCCCATGATGGGGTTAGTGTCATTATAAGAAGAGGAAGAGATTGGAGCTCACTCTACCTCCACTATGTGAGGACACAGTGAGAAGGTGGCTGTCTGTGAGCCAGGAAAAGGGCTCTCTCCAGAAGCCAATCATGCCAGCACCCTGATCTTAGACTTTCAGCCTCCAGAACTGTGAGAAATAAATTTGTTTAAGCCACCCAGACTATGGTGTTTTATTATGGCAACACAAGCTTATTAAAATAGTTATGTTGTATCATGCAATGTGATTGTGTTACCTCCAGCCTTTCAGCGGTTTCTTATGCTCTTTTTAGAATAAAGTATAAAATTATTAACTTGTCTCCAAAGCCAAACATGCTCTGGTCCCTGCATACCTTTCTAGCAATATCTTCTAATACTCCTTCCAAAAATATCTGCTGTCTAAACACACCGGTCTTCCTCTGGGTTCTTGAATGTACCATGCTTAATATCCCTCTGCCTGCCATAGGACCTTTGCATAGGCTGTTCCCTGTTCAAAAATGCTTTAGCACCCCTTTTCACATAGTCAGCTCTGCTTCACCTTTCATATCACACTTCAACCATCATTTCCTTAGGGTCTAGATCAGCTCTGTCAGATACTTTCTTGGCTTTTAAAATAAATCATACTTGGCCCTTATTTGTCTGATTACTTGATTACTTTCTCTCTTCCACTCAATGCTAACCTCCAAGAAGGCAGTGATCTTTATGTCTTGTTCAGCAATCTATCCTCATCACAGTAGCATAATCATTGGGTATACTGTAAGTAATTGCTTCATGAATGCTATAAAAATAATATTGCCACTGCTCCATCTTTGACAGGGTTATCCTCAGGCCAGCACAGAGCATGCACTACCTCACAGAGGGGACTGCTGCCTTTTGTATCAACAGTTCTTATTGCTAGTTTTTCCTCATAGTGAGGGCAAATGACTCTTCTTTCTACATGGCTACACTTCCGTTCTATTTTCTTCCACATGCAGCCACCTCCTTTGCATATTTCTTAGTTCATAAGTGTTTGCTGAGCACCTAGAATGGGTAGCACATCAAGCTTGACTGGGTAAACACAGTGAATAAAGGTACACTCTCTGCATAGTGGGGGATGAATCATAGGCACAGAGCTCCAGTTTAAGGCAATGTATATTAAATGTCCTAAGAGAGGTACAAGAGAGCCTAAGGAGAGGACCTTCTCATCTGAGGAATCAATGGCCACTTCCTGAAGAAGGTAACTTTTTGCACTAACACCTGAAGAATAAGGAGGAGATATACACATGAAGAGTAGAGGGAAGAAAATCAATATTCTTAGGAACTGACAGTGAGGACAGACAAAGGATGCATGTTCACAAAGAGGTGACACAGTCTACCATGTCTTTCGATCTTTCAATTATGCACTTGTTCGTTCGTTCGTTCATTCATTCATTTATTCATTCATAATAAACCTCCAAGTATCCATATTACCTTGGTATGGAAACATAACAGGAAAAAAGACAAATCCCATGCCCTTTGGGGGATTCTGTACTGGTATGTTTAAACCCTTTCTGTATCCAAGAAACTCTCACGTAATACGTAGGAAATACTGCTAAAAATGCCCTGAGCCCAGCCTTGTGGTAGATACCTCCCTAATGCTTCATTTCAGGCCATTCTTGAAACGCCGTGGGCCTGAAGAGACTGTCTGCTCAGGGGGGTAAGATGTTTTAGAAGCAAGACTGAGTTTATATTTGACTGGAAGTGTCTATTTACTGTCAGTTCAGAAGCATAGAGAAAGCCAACTTCTTAAAAAAAAAACAATGCTAAATAAACGCTTGTTCTTGTTATCATTACCCGGGAGGATGGAGAAGCCAGAGGGGAAGAAGGATTGGTGCTTGGGAAAAGGTATTCTTCGCGTGCTACTGGCCTGGAGGAGGGGGCCTCGTGCTTGAGAGAGAGAAGGGAAAATCCTCAGGGCTTACTGTCTCCCATTTGAGTAATTGGTTATTTTAGCCCAGGATTTCAAACTAGCCCTATACATAAGGCAGACACATTTAAGGAAGTTCTCTACTGAGTTAGAATGGAAAGAAATAGAAGCCAGTATGTGTTTCCAAGAAGGCCGAAATTCTCTTTGCATCCTAGGCCTCTCAATTTGCTGATTTCTGGCTTTCAAGGATTTTTCTAAATTTGTCACGTTAAACAATCCCTTCATCCTCCCAATCTCTTATTTACCTTTACCCAAAGACCCACAGGGCATGGTCCTTGAATTATAGGATTATCTCTATTTTGAAAAGATGAACCTGAATTGAGAACAATGAAAACTTGAGGAACTTGGCCATACTCTCTAATAAACACTATAAATATATTTCAGTTACCACTCAGTAATTCAACTTCAAGGACTAAAAGCTAAACTCTTAAATTCTTTAATGAATTAAACTGTAGCAAGAGATACTTTAAAGCGATGAGACTGTTTATGCCCCGTTTATCTCCCATGTGCTACTGAAATGGAACTAGCTGAGAGCCTTCCACTCTCTATGTATGTGGTCTCTGGTAGGATTTTCTGTCGGGGTTCACCCAACTCCAAATCTATGGGTTATGAAGAATCAGCAGAGAAAATGACATATGGTGGAGAGCAGGTGGCTTTGAGAGGCAATATTAACTATGTATGTATGAAATCACAACAAGTATAAATATTTAATTTCCAATGTTTGAAAGAGAAAAGAGGGTTTCTTTGAAAGTGGACTTTAATGCATATGTACATTAATTATAATTCATGACATTTCTCATATAAATCATTATTTCAGAAAACGATGCAATCATTTCAAACCAATATTGACACTTGGAATGTTACAATACTTTTAAAGATTGATTGCAGTATATTTTCTCTTTCCCCTAAAGAGGACCTTCTGTCATGAGCAAGATGAAATGCAAAAGGAGCCATGTGGTTTGTATTCACCAAGCTTGTGTAACTTGGGCTTAGAGTAGACCATCAGTGGGGTCCTTTGCAAAGCAGTGGTTAGGGCGGTGACAGTTTACACAACTGTCCCACTGGACTGCATCCTGCTACCTCATTATCACCTGTATAAAGGTCACATCCAAAAGTTAATGATTTGTACGTTTTCCTGGCACCATTTCTTATATCTGGTGATCTCCATCTTTAGGAGGTGTTCACAATTATCTCTGAATTTGAGCTCAGGGCAAAACCGGCTAAATAGAGTATTCCAAATCTGGGAAACAATCAGATATCCAAAGTGGGTAAGATGCTGTTGTTGTTGCAAAAAAAAAATGCTGTTGGCCAGGTTGGCCCTAAGTTAAGGATGGAATATCAATGGATAAGGACACTGGCAAAGAATAAAGGTCATTTGTTGGTGAGTAAATAATATAGGATTGGGTTTTATGAACAAAGCCATTTTCTTTAGCTATATGACAATGCTGAAAGCAGATCTGGTAGCTCAAATGAGAGCTCCAAAGAGACCTAGTAGGAGTGGCACATCTGGTGTGCTGTGATTTGGGACCTAGGTACTCCAAGTCCATCATTAGCTCAAAAGCATCTTTCTAAATAGTCCACTACTCTAGGCATTAGAACCAACAGTGGCTTCCACAAAGGCCATTTTCACCTGGATGTCCCAGTTAAAATGGACACATTCAAGAGCTAAAATCCAAGGTGTCATTTTCTCTTCCCTCTTTTCCTTTCTTCCATATCTACTTTATTAGCAAATCCTGTCGTTCTATTCTCTACATGGTTCTCAAGTATGTCCTTATGTACCTTCACCACCACCACTCTGGTCCAAGCCCTGAGAAAGCAATAGCCTTCTCACTAGTCCTCCTGCTCCCACTTTTGCCCCCGGCCTATTCAGCAAGAAGCTAGAGAAACACATTGAAAAAATATGAATCAGACCATACCATTCTACTTAAAATCCTCCAATATCTTCTCCCTGTGTTCAGAATAAAATCCAAATTGCTTACCTTGGCATCCAACTGAAAACATTCTTCCCATAGCCCCTTGCATGCCTAGCTCTCTCTCATTCATCTTCTCCTACTCCTACCCCATCAGTACAAAGAAGTTATCCTACACACACATACTAACACGCATACACACACACACTAACACGCATACACACACACATACTATCTACCCCTTCCTGCATCATTATTTCTTCATAATAATCTGCATTATTTGAAATTTCAGTACCCTAGACATGAAGGCAACGTCATGAAATTGCTGTTCCTTTACCCTGAGTTTAGTCATCACATCTAGGTGCAGACTTACAGAAGGAATCTTCTCTGCTCATGGTACTTCCTTAGTGACCCACTCCTTGGTTAACTGCCCTTTGTTCCCTGACAGTGTACCATTTTGTTTGGTCCATATATTACGCTATATTCCGAGCCACTACAGAAAAAAAATCAACTGTTGTTGGTTCCTTCCCCACTGTTCCAATTCTTGTGCTTGTCTCCTCCTTGTGAATACTTTTAAACTATTAACAACAAGACAAAAGGAAACCTCTACCTCAACACTGTTACTGCCTCTTCTCTCCTCATCCCTTTTGGCGACGAACTTCTTCTAAGAAAACTGACACCTCCCTACCGTGAATGCCTGTCGCCCTTCCAGGGATGGTGGAGAAGACCTGCTTTTAAAACTGGACTTGCCAGACACATGACTTTGACTTTGGGGCCAGCTATGTTTCCTACTGAAAGCTCCTTGAGGACAGTGACTGGAATAACATCTCTAAAGGAAATCCACAGTTTTATTCACTTTGAAGTGGTTTATACAACATCTGGCCCATAGTTGGTACTCAAATATTTGTTATAAATACCACAATATCCACAACCAAAAGGTGCAAAGGGTTAATATTTTAAAAAGGTATTTGAGTTAAATTCTTTCCAACCCAGAAGAATGAAAAAGGAAATTCTAAACAGATATTCCCTATTTTTTTTGACTGGTCAGAGAACACTCTCTCTCTGAGGGTATAATATGGTCTCATCATATATGTAGCTAATCAAATGATTACACTTGGCAGAGAATGACAGAGAAATAAAGCAAGTCATTTCCCTTTGTTCTTCTTTCTCTATCCTGGTTGCTTTTGTACCCTCACAGCCAAACCCAATATCTGGCATGTGAATGGCACCTAAGGTATGTGAATAAATGAATGAATGTACACAGCTAGTATGGGACAGAGCCAGTATTCTAAGTTGGATTTGTCTGATTACAAGCCCCTGTGCTGCGGCTAAAATGACTTCCTTCATTTGCCTGAGTAACTGTGGTGTCTTCTGTTGCCACTCTTTGATCCTTGCTATATGCTCTCCCAGACTGTCACTATTTGTGTTTGAGTTTTTTCTCACCCAATGCCTCTAGATGCCTCAGGGCAGGGTCCTTCCTTGTACAACATTCTTCAGAGCCCCCCCCCAAAATTGTCCTGGCCCACTGGTATCTATCAGTTATTCTGCGTGCAATTAAAAAAATGCATTTACACATCCTTACTTATAGAAAGGCTCAAAATTATTCCCAAGGACACGCAATTCATGACAGAGTTGGTTTCAGAACCTAGTTCACTTGGTCCCTTCACATTCTTTTATGAGCAAGGAGGATTAGAAATAAATGACTAATTGGTCTCCTGGTTCCCAGTCCATATTCTTTTTAATACCACAGCGACTGCCAACTTCAACCACTTCAGTCCTTTAACCCAATCTTACTTCATATCTTCGATGTAGCAAGATCAGAGGACAAGGAAAATAAACAGTCTAATGAACTTAGAACTGTTAAGTTCTTCTTTTCTCACCTTTCACCAAGCCCTGTCATTATATTTGCTATCTGAGGATGCAAAGCATTTAATAGTACAGTGCCAAGCAATGTGACATCTCCCTTCATCAAAACAAAGCGTATTCATCCCAAACACGTAAGGATCCATGTTATTTTGCAACTGACCTGTGCTTTCCACAGGTGCTATCTCATACTTTGTGCATGAGAATGCACCCCCTGCACCCCCAGCCCCTTGCCTTTTCTTGAAAACACATAATCTGGTCCTCCTGCATTTTTGTATTGGAGCTTCAGCAAAGAAACCATATGAAAATGACAACACTGACAGAAAGAATGATGACTTCATTGCTTAAGAAGCATGTGAATTCACAGAGGAGGGAGCTGAGAAATAGGAGGAAGAATTTCAAAAGGAGAATTTCGCCTTTGGGCTTCCCACCTCTTCTGCATGTTTCTGAGAATGGTTTCGCCTGCCTTTCTGAATTAATATGTTTGCTCCATAACAAACTACTTTAAGTGTCTTTCTGCAGTACATGGCAGGATTTTTTTCCTTTTAACTGGAGCTGGTAACAGTACAAGGAAGGAAGAAGGCGAAGAAGGTGATGCTGATGATAGCACCTACCATCTATTGAGAGGTGGCTAGGTAGTAGTACTAGGCTAAGTCTTTGGGTGTATTATTTTTTTAATTTATTTTATTGAAGCATAGTTCATTTACAATGCTATGTTAATTTCTGCTGTACAGCAAAGTGATTCAGTTATACATATATACATATATATGTAAATTCTTTTTCATATTCTTTTCCTTTATGGTTTATTACAGGATATGGAACATATTTCCCTGTGCGATATCGGGTACATTATTTTATTCAGTTCTCGAAACTCCTCCACACGTCACTTCCATTTAAACCCCTTAAGGATGTCCCATCACATTTAGATAAAGTCCACACGTCTTAACATAGCTTGCGAGGCCCTAAGACGCCATCAACTTTTGCCACTCTATCAACCTCATCTTGTACCACTTTGCACCTCATCTGAAGGGTCTGATCTCATCTGTACTCAAACACTTCTGGTTCTTCCTATGTTTAGCACTCTCTCTTGCGTATGGGCCTTTAAACACGTTTCTTGCAACCACATTTCTTTCACTCATCACCTGGCTAACTCAAACCATCTCTCACATCTTAAATATCTTTTCTTGGAGGAGGCTGTTCTCGCATTCCAACTAAACGAGGTTGGGTTCTCTGTTGTTTGTTCCATGATTCACTCTACTTCCTCTTTTATAACTCCATACATGTAGTGACTAGTTATACACACACCTTTCCTGCCAGATTTAACCTTTGTGAAGGCTGGCAGGCACC
Organism: Hippopotamus amphibius kiboko; assembly: GCF_030028045.1. Taxonomy (NCBI): domain Eukaryota; kingdom Metazoa; phylum Chordata; class Mammalia; order Artiodactyla; family Hippopotamidae; genus Hippopotamus; species Hippopotamus amphibius. The sequence goes on along the minus strand of NC_080186.1, from coordinate 155,312,625 downwards.
ATGCCTTCTTATTCATGGTCGTTCCCCTACCATGTAGCTGAACGCCTGCCACATGAGTAGACCCTGAACACATGAATGAAAATCAATTCGTATATGCAAAATCTGTATATGAGCATTTCCATTTTCATAGATGAGGAAACAGGTTAAGAGGGGTTAAATAACTTGCCAAAAGATACACAATTACTAAATGGTGAAGCCAAGGCTTGAGCCCAAGACTGATGCTCAAACCCATGTTCACGATCATCCTATAGCACTGCCTTCTCAAAATTTCCTCCAGCTCTAACAAAAAAAAAAAATAAAGACAATTACTATAAAATATTTATCTTAGAGAAAAAAATGGAGTAGAGAAAACTGCTGGGATTCAGGGACATGATATTTCTCTGATCTGATTTCAGTGCTACATGAGAGAAGCTGGGTGATTTTGAATCTTTTTGTGCCCTGGATATGCTGGTAGGTTTTCTCTAAACGTTGCTTCTGTCACTCAACTAGGTGGTGGTGGATAACAGGCAACCTACAGCTATATCTTGTAGTCCTCCTCACAGATCGACATGAAAAAACAGAAAGTGAGTTTTTCACACTCTGAGAGAGGTTGCCCAGGCAACAGAGCCAGAGCCAGAACCAGAGCAGCAGACCCCCCGGCTGAGACATGCAGCAGCATCCACACCTGCCCCCACAGCTTCTGTGGGGCAGCGGCCAGTTGTGCTTGTGCACACTTTGAAGGGGGTGTTGCTCAAAGATTCACCTGTCCCCCGGACACAGTTTGTAAAGATGTCCCCATGGACCGTCAACCAATATCTCCAGATTCTTGCTATGTGGTTGGGTGAAAAGCCCTATGTTTAATCTGTAGATTCTGCCAGGAGAGCAACTCAAAAGATGAGAAAAGCTGAGAAGTTCCAGTTTTGTGGCTGCTTATAAGAAAAAAATGGCCTTTGAACGGAACATTGATTTTCAAAATTGGTAGACTAGTTTGTGCAAGATGGTGGTCCCTGACACAGCTCTGCCGCTTAATGCCTATGTGAGTTTCGATGTGTTCCTTAATATCTTAATCGTGAATTTGCTCATATATCAAATTCTATTTATTTATAAATATAATTACTAAAGGTTTTTTTGGTGAGGAGTAAGAAAATGTATGTAAAATGTTTCGCATCACGTGGGACACTTAATCTGTACTTCACAAATAGAAGTTATAGTAATTATTAGAGCTGATTTGATTTCCTGAAAAGGTAGTTGGATGGACAGGTACGCAGTCTCTTCCTTTGAGTCTATTCGCTAGCTTATGTTTAGTGCAAAAGTGAGTGGGCCTCACGTCTGCTCCTGTAACAACCAGCGGCGAGGGCTGAAAACTCCTCATAGCACAGGCAGCCCCCCCACGCCTCTGCCAGGCCCGCTCAGCGAGACACGCAGAGGGCGCCCAAGAAGAGTTTGCTGAAGCTGCCAACAGCAGCACACGCAGGTGGTTCAAAGCACCATAGGCATCTGCATCTTGAAAGGAAACAGGACCCTCCTAGGAGTCATTAAAAGAGCTCTTCATGGAGGGCGGGAACAACCTGCCACCTGATTGCTTTGTGCGGAAGTGCTTTTCAACGGAGTCACCCCAGAAGAGATGCTGTTCTTTGCTACATCACTGCGTGACTGCCAGTCCCTGCTAGGAAATGGCTTTTCATGATGGCTTGCTGGTGTGTGTGTGTGTGTGTGTGTCTGTGTGTGTGTGTGTCTGTGTGTGTGTGTGTGTGTGTCTGTGTGTGTGTGTGTGTGTCTGTGTGTGTGTGTGTGTGTCTGTGTGTGTGTGTGTGTGTGTCTGTGTGTGTGTGTGTGTGTAGAGGCTGACAATGGGGGAGAGAGCCAGAGAGCAGGATGAAACTTCCACCAGTCTACTCCCAGCCTCCGGCACACCATTGTGTCTGATTATGCTGGGCATGTGGGCGTATGTGTGAGAGTGTGTATGTGAGTGTGCGTATGTGTGTGTGGGGGAGTGAATACATCAACAGTAGCCATTTATATCTGAAAAACAAATCCAAATCTCAATTCTATTAGAAAATTATTCTTCAGGCAAAACTTAGATTCTCTGAAAGCATTTTATCGTTTGAACACCAAAATCTCTTTGGAGAGAATTAAAAGGGAAAATGTGTAAATGAGCACGTCTCTAAATTAAACAGTTTCTGGCTGAGCAGACCAAATAAGCCTTTTCTAGGGTGTGGAGTACAATGCAATGGCTCTGGTCTTTGTTCCTGAGTAAAAATTCAAGAGAGAAAAGCCATTCTAGAATGAATAACCTCCAAAAGCTAATCATGCAAAATGAATACTTGTGACTCATTAATATTTGTAAGTCATCTAGTTTTTGCTATTTTGAAAAATAAACCACATGAAGCACTAATTAATAAAAGATATCATGTCTTATTAACGTTCATACAGTAATTACCAAAATCACAAATCCATCTGCTAAGTAGTCAGCAAACAAGACAAACGACCATGCTCAGTTAAACAGATTATCAAATGCCTTTGGGAGTATAATCTAATAGCCCCAACTAAGCCATGAATCAAGCAGCTACTCCTTTTGCCACGAGGACAGGCCACAACAATCCCATCTACCACGTGAGGCAACACAGAGCAGTGGAGGCATCTGGCAGTCCACCTTCTCTGGAGAGAATGAACTCTTATGCAAGTGTCAACGTTACTCATGTAGCTTTCTCTTAATGCCTTTGTACTGACACTTCAGATTTGGTTTCTTTAAAAGACATAAGAGAAAAGGCCCAAAAGATGTCACCTAAAGTTAAATGTAATCCCATTACCTTCTGCATGTAAAATGCCTATCAGGGAGGCTTCTCAGCTCCCGAAACAGAGGCAAAATTTCATCTTCCTGCAAACTCCCATGTCATTTCATCTCTTTTTCTTTTCCAACACTTGTTACCTGTACACAGTTCACATCTCTTCTCCTAGACAAGCATCTGAAGAACAGAAACCACGTCTTCCTAGTTTTTCAAGTACAACAATGGTAACAACTACCACTAATAATAGTTGTGATTAATATGTCACTTGGGTGAGTGCTTTAATTTAACCTGTACTTATTTTTGTTGTTTTATATTCACCAGAGCTGTGTGAGGTAGGTACATCTTCACTTTACACACATGAGGCAACTGAGGCTCAGAGAGGCTGCGTGACAGAGCTGGGATTCATTCCCAGGTTGGGACGATTCCAAAGTCTGTGTTCTGAAACTCTATGCTAAACCCTACCTAACCTATGCAGCGCTTAGGTCAGGGCCAAGTACACAGAAGACACGGATCTATGTCGGTGGAATAAATGAATATCTTAACATCAACTCATTCCTGCATCCTCTTGGTAGTTAAGGTTAAATCTTTGCCGTTTTCACTTTCTGGTGTATTTTCCCAGGTGTGCATGACATTAAGGGTTATTATTAATATTGGATATCCAGAAATGTCAATAAAAGCTCCCCTTACCTTTTTTACATCAGAAAATAAACACCTCTCCAGGACCCTACCTCCCAGTTCAGTGTCTGCCAGGATGATATTTACAATGGGGCACATTCGATGGCTTTTCATTTGTATTGCTGTTACTCACATGTTGGATCGCAAGCTAGACGGTAGGAGGCAGCCCAGTGTTGTTGGCACCTCCACCCCGCTCTCTTCATCATCCTGGGCTCTACAGTCACATGTCACCATGCCACCAGCTCAGGACCTGGTGGTCACTGACTTCACAATAGTCAGTGTTTCCCATTGGTGGGGATAGGCGGCTTTTGTTGGTTTAACCCTCTCGGCACACAATACTGTTCCTCCAACCAGTAACAGTATATCTACCATGCAGCCCATGTGCTTGGAGGAATCACACCTCATTCATCCCTAGAGTGGAACTCTGATCGGTTTAAGCCAATCAGCACACCCCACTGGTCTTGCCACAGTGATTAGGTCAAGACAGAAGACGGTTCAAGCCAGTGAGAAACAAGGAGATGTGTGCTGGAGCTACTGGAAAAATGTTTCCTGGCTCAGACGGCTCCCAGGAAAGAAATCCTCTTTCTCCTTGCTGGACATTTATGTAACACAAGAAATATCCAGAAGGTTGAGGAAATCATTCTGGAGCTAGAAATTCAACCTTAGGACTAAGCAAGATACCACAGGGGGCCAAGAAGAAAAATGGAAAGAAATTGTTTTTAATGACATAGCCTTGCTCCAAAACTTGGACTATTTCTGCATTTTTCAGCTACATGAGAGTCTGAATTCTCTCTCTCTCCCCCCAGCCCTCTCTCTGTCTCTTTTCGATTAAGCCTGTTTTGAGACAGTTTTTTTTTTCACTTGAAACACAAAGATTTGTATTGTATATGGGTAACAACTTTGATTGTTTCATGCTCATCATAATATTCACTTACTTTTTTTCAGAACAGCAAGTATGACAGTGGTCTGAAGGACCATAGGGGACTACAGCTTATCACAAACTGTAAGCAGGCAGATTTTACCTGTCAAAGCCGGAATAGAAGTGGCTTGCATGATTTAGGGCTATGATCTCATGGAGTGCCCTCAAGTGTGTTTGACACTAGTGAACTGCCTTCCAGGCAAGGCTTTCCATGGTAGTCATAAAGCCTAATTATGAAGACACGATGAGATAGATCACTGCACAACTGGATCAAGAAGTAATGGCCACCCTAACAAGTAGATCAGCTCATCCTAGCACAATCCCACAAAGACCCTTCTTGGATTTCATATATAGTAACTGTTTTTAAATGAATTAGTAAATATCAGGTGCTTAGAGAATAAGGTTCTCTGAGACAACGACGGTGCCTTTGCTTACAACAATAATTGCCCTTGAAAATATGTCAGTCCAAGTAAAGGAATTACAGGTTTTAAAGCAAAACAATCTGTAGCAAAGTGGATTCCACCTCTTCCATTTCTAGCTGAGAAGGATGCCAAATGTGGGAGAATTTGGATACGAGGATGTGAAAAGAAAAGACAACAGAGGAGAATAGAACTGGAAGAATTGAATCTCCAAAGGAGGTGGATCAAAAGAGTGAGAAAATAGGATATGGTAAACCTCTTGCTATTAGGGTCAGCTTCATGGGTGAACAACTTGTACACACATACAGGGCCCTTTCCTCAGAAGGACCCCTTGATTATCATAACAATCTCCTGTCACCATCTTGAAATTCTTAATACTTTTTGAAAGGGACCCTGAATTTTTATTTTGACCTTAGTTCACAAATTGGGTAGACCATCCAGCTTGTTATAGATCTTCAGCTCCCTCTATTAAAATCACACAAGAGCAGAAAGAACAGAAATTTTGCCAAAGACTTGCCTACGATTTTCTGTCTCCCAACTTTTTTGATTATCTGTACCTTTGTGTTGAACAAATAGTTTAGTGTGGCATTGTAATTCTTATGTGAATTTAGTGTATTTTGGGGGGTTATCTTCTTAGTGGGACTGCAATATGCTTTTTAATTTATCACAGGCTTATGTTAATACTAATTTTATTCTGGAAAAAATAGCTACTTTTCTCCAATATAATACCATGCCCTCTTACGTTCTTTGTGCTATACCATCATATTTATTAAATCTATATGTGTTATAAACCCAACAATACAGGGTTAATAGTGTTGTTTCATTCAATCTTATGCCTTTTAAAGAAGTTGGGGAAAGATGAGAAGTACGTTATGGAATCTTTTATACTAACCCACATACATATTATTTACAGTGCTCTTTATTTTCCCTGTGGATGTGAGTTACTTTCTGGTGTCTTTTCCTGAAGGATTTCCTTTTCTCAATATATCTTATAAGACAGATCTGTCAGCAACAAATTTACTCAGTCATTGTGTAGCTGGGAATGTGTTTATTTTGCCTTCATTTTTGAAGAAGAGTTTTGTCAACTATAGCATACTTGTTTGACAGCATTTTTCTTGGTGCACTCTAAATATGTCATTTTACTGCCTTCTGGCCTCCATGGCTTTAGATGAGAAGTTGGTTGTTCATTGTATTGATGCCTGCCTGTATACGCTGAGTTGTTTTTCTCTTGCTTTCACAATTTTCTCTTTGGTTTAGGCATACAACTTGACTACGATATGGCAAGATGTGGATCTATTTGTATTTTTCAAATAACTTTTCTGCCCCTTCTCTTTTCTCCCTATGCAACTCTCAATCCATGGGTGTTGCTGTGCTTTATCTTTCAAGGTACAGATTTCTGAGGCTCTGTACATTTTACTTCAATCGTTTTTTTCTCTATTTTTCAGGTTGGGTAATTTCTATTGATTTACAGTTTGCTGATTTTTCTGTTGTCTCAAACCTGCTGTTGAGCCCCTTTAGTGAATTTTTTTACAGTTATTGTACACTTCAGCTACAGAATTTCCACTTAGCACTTTAAAAATAATTCCTATATCCTTATTAAGAATCTCTATTTGTACATCTACTGTTGCCACACTTTCCTTTAATTCTTTAAATACGGTTTCTTTTGGTTCTTTAAACATATTTGCACTTATTGCTTTGAAGCTTTTGTCTGCTAATATCTGCTAACATTGGGAGACAATTTCTATGAACTGATTTTTTTTTCCTGAGAACAAGCCATACTTTGTTGGCATGTACCATATTTTATTTTCTTAAAAGCAGAACACTCCGGATAATATATTACAGCTATTCTGGATTCTGGTATTTTTTTTTCCCTCAGAGGTTATTGTTGATGGTTTTGTTCATTTAGTAATTGCCTGGGCTAAATCTGTGAAATATGTTTCCCCTGCGGTCACTAATGCCTCTGCTAGCTTGTGGTGGTTGTTGTTGGTTTAAATATACATCCTTCCTTTTATTTTTAAAGCTGGCTTGCCAGAACTTGCTCCTGTGTCTATATAGCTTAGTGGCCAGCTAATGATTGCACAGCAGCTATGCTCAAACACCTCAAACCAGTAAGGTCTCCATCCTTTGCTGTTGTATCTGTTTGTGGGTAGGGGAATACTCAAAGTTCTGGCTGTTTTCAAGCCTCCCTGGGGTTTAATTTCTGCTGGGCTATTTCAAGTCTTCTATTCTTGTGCATTCAGACCTAGGATTAACCAGAAGTGTGTGAAGGACTTGTGCCATCTTCAGTCTCCACTGTACACGTCCATGGCCTCAGCAAGGGATATGCTGTCCCTGCACATAAGTGCAACCTCAGGCTGGTGGAGCCCACGGTCCTCCCTACTGACCCACCCCCAAGATCCTCATTTCCACTGACAGCTTTGCTGAGTGTGTGCATGGCCCACCTTTCCAAATCAGGTGAGTCTCCTCGACATTGGCAGAGAAGCTGCTGGTCATCATGGATTTCCCTACCTTGGCAGAACCTACAGGCTGGGCTGAGGCTAATGAGAGAAGCCCTAGGCCAGTACTTCATGGATTTCCACCCTTCCCATGTGAGGTTCAGTGGTTTTTAAAGCATGAATGCATCTCAGGTTGTCTTTGGTTCCTTTCCAAAGCACTAAATTGTTGTATTTGTTAAATTCTGTGGCATGATGGTTGCATTTCAGGGAGAGGATTTGCCCACTTTCCTCACAGAACCACAGCTAAAAGTTCAACTCTCCCTTGGGTTTTGACTGTCCATTTGTGTCCTGAGTCCACAAATTATGTAGATCATCCTGCTTATTACAGACCTTATTTTTCTCCATTCTTCTTTCATGGATCCCCTTTCACACACTTAAGCCCAATATATGCTAATGGCGCAAGAGAAATAAAATCTTTCTTACACATGAGATAATCTCAGCAACAAGTTATATACTGCTATTGCTATAAACCCCACAAACTGACTTGCAACAAGTCGAAAACATTCAGTGAACTCTCCGAACACCACTTGATCTATTCTTAGTCCCATGGCCTCTACTTTAGGCAAAGAATGACCAAGCTCAGATGCTGCCTTGTTTGCTGTCACTCACTGTGCCACAATTGCAGCAGACGTCATTAATCAATTGTGATTTTCTTTCCCATTAAGCCCAGATGTGGCCCCAGAATCCTCCTCAAGCAGAACTCCAGACAGAACTCCTCAAGCACTCACATTGTTCAAGAGATGAGATTGCTTAGCTGTACCTTTAAGTCCCCAAAGCTGAAGCTTGCAATTCTTCAACTCTCTGCTCTGCTTCCACCCACAAGTCAAAGCTTTGGGTTTGGTGTCCTTTTTTATTTGGGCCTTGGGCTTAGCTCGTTTGGTTCAGTTTCTCCTGTAGACTTCTGCACTTATTCCCTTGGTGATTTCTTATATTCTCACGATTTTAAGTACCATCCACTTATTGGCCCTTCTCAAATTTATATTTTTAAACTAGATCTCTTTCCCATATTCTAACTCCCTACATATCATCTGCACTTGGAAGTCTTAAGGACATCTCCAAGTGACCATGCCCAAAACAGAGCTCCTGATTTCCCACCTGGAATCTCCTCTTTCCTGCGAGGTTTGTCCATCTGGATTGACATTCAATTTATTTTCTTAGATGCTCAGACCAAAACACTTAGAGTCATCCTTGGCTCTTCTCATTCTCTCTCACGCCATCAGGAAATCCTGTTGGCTCTACGTTCAAAATAAATCAGAACTCTCTGCCTCCTTACCACTGGCACTGCTACCATCCTGGTTTGAGACACAACAACTCTCACAGCATTATTGCAACTGACTTTACTACTTATAACTTTGCTTTTTTTATATTCTATACTCAACACAGTATCCAGAGTGGTCCTTGATCCCTGGTGTTCTATATTCAACACAGTAGCCAGAAGGATCCTCTTCAAAAGTAGGCTGATTGTACCACTCTTCTGCTCAAAATATTCCAGTGGCTTCCCATTTCACTTAGTAGAAAAGGCTTTTCAATGATTTACAATACCTTACACAGTATGTCCTGTCACCCCCTTTAGTTCACTGATCTCATCTCTCACTGTATAGTCTCATACTTCTTTCCGGGCATGCTGGCCTCCTTGATGCTTCTTGAAAACAGTATACTGGCTTTTTGAAGACTTTGCATTGGCAGCTTCCTCTTCCCAAAATGCTTGTACCTTAGATGTCCATGTGACTAATTCTCTCACCTCCAAGTTTTTTCTCAAATGCCACCTCCTGATCACCCTATTTCACCTTTGCAAACCTTTCCTTCCCATCTGCCTCTCCCTCACGCTTCCTGCTTGTCCTTCTTGCACATCCCTCTTACCTTTTTCTATATTCTGTTTTCTTTCCATAGAATATCACCTTCTACTGTCTGATAGAATTTACTTATTTATTATTCTTATTGTTTATTATCTGTCTCCCCCCCTCTCTAGAATGTAACTCAAAAAGGGCAGGAATTTTTGTTTTGTTCATTGATATATTACCTCACAATTTCTAGGTAAATACCTGGTACATAATAGGTATTCAGAAAACCTGTGTTGAATGAATGAGTGCGTGGTGGATCTATAGTTCTGATGTAGGTAGGTGTTTTAAAGACAAGGGCAGAATGTGAGAAAGGTTCCCCCCAAAACTTCAGGGGTAAAACAGTTCAAAGAAATGTCAAGAGAACCTTCATGAAAGAGAGGAGTCAGTGGTTAAAAAAAATTAAATGGGACATCATACCCTCATCTTGGCAAATCCTGGGATATATTAGCATAGTAAAGATTCTGAGAAATCCTGCAGGCAAAAAATGGTCTTAGAACACTTCCTAACACCATACACAAAAATAAACTCAAAATGGATTAAAGACCTAAATATAAGGCCAGACACTATAAAACTCTTAGAGGAAAACATAGGCAGAACACTCTATGGCATACATCAAAGCAAGATCCTTTTTGATCCACTTCCTAGAATTATGGAAATAAAAACAAAAATAAACAAATGGCACCTAATGAAACTTAAAAGCTTTTGCACAGCAAAAGAAACCATAAACAAGACAAGAAGACAACCCTCAGAATGGGAGAAAGTATTTGCCAACAAAGCAACTGACAAAGGATTAATCTCCAAAATACACAAGCAGCTCCTGCAACTTAATGCCAAAAAACCAAATAACCCAATCCAAAAATGGGCAGGAGACCTAAATAGACATTACTCCAAATAAGACATGCAGATGGTGAACAAATACATGAAAAAGATGCTCAACATCACTAATCATTAGAGAAATACAAGTCAAAGCCACAACAAGGGTGGAAAAAAAGATGGCGGCGAAGTAGAGGGACATGGAATGCATCCCTCTCCACAGATGCATTGGGAATGCATGGAAGGACGCAATAATTCCCACAGAGAACCAGCTGAACACCAGCAGATGACCGTGGACACCAGAAAGGACTGCAAGGAGCCCGACATAACTGGTAGGGAGGCATCTAGGAGGGCTCAAAGAGGGTGAAGCGGCGGAGCTGTGGCAGACGGGAGGGAGTGAGAAACATACGGAGGGTCCGCACCGCAGCTCAGCGTTCCCGGATGGAGACATCGATCCACAGCTGAACAGAGGGTCTGGGAGCGGGAGCGTGGGAACCGGAGAGCCGGTTCAGGGTGAGGAACATTGTTGCCAGTAAGGTGATGGACTGAGAGGACAGGAGGGAAGAGGTCCACGGCAAGGAGTGCCTGCCCCTGAGAGCTGCCCGGCCATGATGCTGGCTGGAGGCTGCAGGCTCAGGGGCGGGTGGGGAGGAGCCGTGCGCATAGCCTCTCTCTCTCTTTCAGCGCCTCTGCAACAGGCAGTGGAGAGATGCCCTGTGGGCCACCTAAGGTGCTCAGGGATAACAAGCACCCTCAGGCCCTCGGGCGGGGCTAGATTAAAACCCCTTGGAACTCCAGCAGCAGGGAGGCTGCCGAGAAAAAAAAAAAAACAAAAAAAACCCCAAGAGAGGCTCAACTCTGAGACTTTCTGTTTACACCTGAGCCACCGGCAGTGTCCCTCTGCAACAGGCACCTCCAAGCCTGACTGAAACAACAGTGCACCACTGCTCACTCACTCCCAGGGGAAGGAGCCACTATTGTACCCTCTCCCTCCCCACACACCGATGCTTACAGACGAACAATAAAGGAAGCCCTGATGGTCACAGAATAATGCAAAAAAACCCAAGGCGCGTAGAAGGACACTTACAGCTGAGACTCTAAGGAAACAGAAAAGTTAGTATCAATCCTATTGAACTGGTCCATTCTGGGATCAGTTCTGGATTTTTTTTTTCCTTTATTAATTACGATCTTAATCCTAAGGGATCTACAAGTTTTATAACCTAATTTTTTTAATGCTATTTTTTATTCTATTTTTATTTTTTTGCCTTTTTATATACTTCTATTTCTAGCTAAGTTTTTGGTAGTATGGACAAAATATTTCTCATACTTTCCTTTCATCCCTATCTTTTATACATTTCTATTCCTTTCTTTTTATTTGCATATTTCCAATCACACTACGCTCTTCTGTTCCCCTGTCTTCCATCCATTTTTAGTTTATTTTATCTTAACATACTTATAAGCAACACTATCGATCTGCTCAGATTCCTTGCTCTATTCTCCAGATGATGCACCACCTTGGTATTTAATATTAGGTTTTTGTCTTTATCTTAGTTCTTAGTACAATTGTCTAATTTCATTCTGAGAATCTCCATTCTGTCTGGTGGTACTCTAGCTCTTTTCTATATTTGATCTTAGCTTACAAAATCTCCCTCGATTAGTGTTTGTATGTGTAAGGTGTTATTTGTTTGTTTGCTTTTGCCTCTGATTTGTTCTGTTTCAGTTGTCAATTTCTGTTGGGTTTCTCTTTGAATATCTGATAGCACACTGGGGTTCCGTTGGGTCTTTCCAGAGCCTTATGTCCTAATGGATTCAGTAATTGTGTGTCTTATACATGTATGTGTTCCCTAGACTTAGTATTTGTTTAATCCAATACTTGGACATTAGTCTGAGGCTTGGACAGTCTTCTATAAACACCTCTATTGCCAGGACAAGCAATCCCAAAAGTTTGGACAACCATGAGGAAACAAAGAAACACCATGCAGGCAAAGGAGCAGGAAAAAAACCTACAAGACCGAATAAATGAGGAGGAAATAGGAAAAATGCCTGAAAAAGAATTCAGAGTAATGATAGTAAAAATGATACAAAATCTCGATAACAAAATAAAGTACAAGAAACCGTTCATAAGAACTCAGAAAAACAAACAGCAATGGATAACAAAATAACTGAAATTAAAAATACTCTAGATGCTATAACCAGCAGAATGACTGAGGCAGAAGAATGAATAAGTGAGTTGGAAGATAGAATGGGGGAAATAAATGCCACAGAGCAGAAAAAAGAAGGATAGAAGACAGTCTCAGACATCAGTGATAACATTAAGCGTACCAACATTCGAATTATAGGCATCCCAGAAGAAGAAGAAAACAAGAAAGGGTCTGAGAAAATATTTGAAGAGGTTATAGTGGAAAACTTCCCCAACATGGGAAAGGAAATAATTCACCAAGTCCAAGAAGCACAGAGAGTCCCATACAGAATAAACCCAAGGAGAAATACACCAAGGCACATATTAATCAAACTAACGACAATTAAACACAAAGAAAAAATATTAAAAGCAGCAAGAGGAAAGCAACAAACAACATATAAAGGAAAACCCATCAGGATAACAGCTGACCTTTCTACAGAAACTCTGCAGGCCAGAAGGGAATGGCAGGATATACTGAAAGTCCTGAAAGAGAGAAACCTACAGCCAAGAATACTCTACCCAGCAAGAATCTCATTCAGATTTGAGGGAGAAATCAAAAGCTTTCCAGACTAGCAAAAGTTAAGAGAATTCAGCACCACCAAACCAGCCTTACAACAAGTGCTAAAGGAACTTCACTAAGTAGGACACACAAGAAAAGGAAAACACCTACAAATACAAACCCAAAACAATTCAGAAAATGGTAATTGGAACACACATGTCAATAATCACCTTAAATGTAAATGGATTAAATGCTCCAACCAAAAGACACAGACTGGCTGAATGGATACAAAAACAAGACCCTTCTATATGCTGCCTACAAGAAACCCACTTCAGACCAAGGGATACAGATAGACTGAAAGTAAAGGGATGGAAAAAGATATTCCATGCAAATGGAAGTCAAAAGAAAGCTGGAGTAGCAATACTCATATCAGACAAATTAGACTTGAAAGTAAAGACTATTAGAAGAGACAAGGAAGGACACTACATAATGATCAAGGGATCCATTCAAGAAGAACATATCACAATGGTAAATATCTATGCATGCAACACAGGAGCACCTCAATACATAAGGCAAATGCTAACAGCTGTAAAAGGGGACATCGACAGGAACACAATAATAGTGGGAGACTTGAACACCCCACTTACATCAATGGACAGATCATCCAAACAGAAAAGAAATAAAGACACACAAGCTTTAAATGACACATTAGACCATCTCGACTTAATTGATATTTATAGGACATTCCATCCAAAAACAACAGAATACATTTTCTTTTCAAGTGCACATGGAACATTTTCCAGGATAGATCACATCTTGGGTCACAAATCAAACCTCAGCAAATTCAAGAAAATTGAAATCATATCAAACATCTTCTCAGACCACAATGCCATGAGACTAGATATCAATTACAGGAAAAAAAACTGCAAAAAATACAAACACATGGAGGCTAAACAATTCACTCTTAAACAACCAAGAAATCACTAAAGAAATCAAAGAGGAAATCAAAAAATATCTAGAAACAAACAACAATGAAAACACAACAACTCAAAACCTATGTGACGCAGCAAAAGCAGTTCTAAGAGGGAAGTTTATAGCAATACAGTCCTACCTTAAGAAACAAGAAAATTATCAAATAAGCAACCTAACCTTACACCTAAAACAATTAGAAAAATAAGAACAAAGAAACCCCAAAGTGAGCAGAAGGAAAGAAATCATAAAGATCAGAGCAGAAATAAATGAAAAAGAAAGGAAGGAAGCCATAGCTAAAATTAATAAAACTAAAAGCTGGTTCTTTGAGAAGATTAACAAAATTGATAAACCATTAGCCAGACTCATCAAGAAAAAAAGGGAGAAGATGCAAATCAACAGAATTAGAAATGAAAAAGGAGAAGTAACAACGGACACCTCAGAAATACAAAACATCATGAGAGACTACTACAAGCAACTATATGCCAATCAATTGGATAACCTGGAAGAAATGGATACATTCTTAGAAAAATACAATCTTCCAAGACTGAACCAGGAAGAAATAGAAACCATGAACAGACCAATCACAAGTATGGAAATTGAGGCAGTGATTAAAAATCTCCCAACACACAAAAGCCCAGGACCAGATGGGTTCACGGGTGAATTCTATGAAACATTTCGAGAAGAGTTAACACCTATCCTTCTCAAACTCTTCCAAAATATTGCAGAAGGCGGAGCACTCCCAAACTCATTCTACGAGGCCACCATCAATCACCCTGATACCAAAACCAGGCAAAGATGTCACAAAAAAAGAAAACTACAGACCAATATCACTGATGAATATAGATGCAAAAATCCTCAACAAAATACTAGCTAACAGACTGCAACAGCACATTAAAAAAATCATACACCATGATCAAGTGGGGTTTATCCCTGGGATGCAAGGATTCTTCAATATACGCAAATCAATCAACGTGATACATCATATCAACAAATTGAAGGATAAAAACCATATGATCATTTCAATAGATGCAGAAAAAGCTTTTGACAAAGTTCAACATCCATTTATGATAAAAACTCTTCAGAAAATGAGCATAGAAGGAAATTACCTCAACATAATAAAAGCCATATATGAGAAACCAAAAGCCAACATCGTTCTCAATGGGGAAAAACTGAAAGAATTCCCTCTAAGAACAGGAACAAGACAAGGGTGTCCACTCTCACCATTATTATTCAACGTAGTTTTGGAAGTTTTAGCCACAGCAATCAGAGAAGAAAAAGAAATAAAAGGAATCCAAATTGGAAAAGAAGAAGTAAAATTGTCACTCTTTGCAGATGACATGATATTATATATAGAAAACCCTAAAGACTCTACCACAAAACTGCTAGCACTAATTGATGAGTTTAGTAAAGTAGCAGGATACAAAATTAATGCACAGAAATCTCTTGCATTCCTATACACTAACAACGGAAGAGCAGAAAGAGAAATTAAGGAAACTCTCCCATTCACCATTGCAACAAAAAGAATAAAATACCTAGGAATAAACCTGCCTAAGGAGGCAAAAGATCTGTATGCAGAAAACTTTAAGACATTGATGAAAGAAATCAAAGACGACACAAACAGATGGAGGGACATACCATGTTCCTGGATTGGAAGAATCAACATCGTGAAAATGACTGTACTGCCCAAAGCAATTTACAGATTCAATGCAATCCCGATCAAATTACCAATGGCATTTTTCACAGAACTACAGCAAGAAATCTTACGATTTGTATGGAAATGCAAAAGACCCCGAATAGCCAAAGCAATCTTGAGAAGGAAAAATGGAGTTGGTGGAATCAGGCTTCCTGACTTCAAACTATACTACAAGGCCATAGTAATCAAGACAGTATAGTACTGGCACAAAAATAGAAAGGAAGATCAATGGAATAGAATAGAGAACTCAGAAGTAAGCCCAAACACATATGGGCACCTTATCTTTAACAAAGGAGGCACGAGTATACCATGGAAAAAAGACAGCCTCTTCAATAAGTGTTGCTGGGAAAATTGGACAGCAACATGTAAAAGAATGAAATTAGAACACTTCCTAACACCATACACAAAAAGAAACTCCAAATGGATTAAAGACCTCCATGTAAGGCCAGACACTATAAAACTCCTAGAGGAAAACGTAGGCAGAACACTCAATGACATCCATCAAAGCAAGATCCTTTTGGACCCACCTCCTAGAATCATGGAAATAAAATCGAGAAGAAACAAATGGGACCTCATGAAACTTAAAAGCTTTTGCACAGCGAAAGAAACCATAAACAAGACTAAAAGGCAACCCTCAGAATGGGAAAAAATAATTGCCTATGAAACAACGGACAAAGGATTAACCTCCAAAATATACAAGCAGCTCATGCAGCTTAACATCAAAAAAGCAAATAACCCAATTCACAAATGGGCAGAAGACCTAAATAGACATTTCTCCAAAGAAGACATCCAGATGGCCAACACACACATGAAAAGATGCTCAACATCACTAATCATCAGAGAAATGCAAGTCAAAGCCACAATGAGGTATCACCTCACACCAGTCAGAATGGCCATCATCACAAAATCTGGAAACAACAAATGTTGGAGGGGGTGTGGAGAAAAGGGAACTCTCTTGCACTGTTGGTGGGACTGTAAGTTGATACAGCCACTATGGAAAACAATTTGGAGGTTCCTTAAAAAACTACCAATAGAACTTCCATATGATCCAGTAATCCCACTCCTGGGCATATACCCAAAGAAAACCGTAATCCCAAAAGAAACATGTACCATAATGTTTATTGCAGCACTCTTTACAATAGCCAGGACATGGAAGCAACCTAAATGCCCATCAACAAATGAATGGATACAGAAGATGTGGCATATATATACAACGGAATATTACTCAGCTATAAAAAGGGATGAGATGGAGCTATATGTAATGAGGTGGATAGAACTACAATCTGTCATACAGAGTGAAGTAAGTCAGAAAGAGAAGGACAAATATTGTATGCTAACTCACATATATGGAATCTAAAAATGGTACTGATGAACTCAGTGACAAGACAAGAAGAAAGACGCAGATGCAGAGAAGGGACTGGAGAACTCGAGGTTTGGGAGGGGCCGGGGGGGTGAAGGGGAAGCTGAGACCAAGCGAGAGAGTAGCACAGACATATATATACTACCAACTGTAAAATAGATAGCCAGTGGGAAGTTGTTGTATAACAAAGGGAGTTCAACTCGAGGATGGAAGATGCCTTGGAGGACTGGGACGGGGAGGATGGGGGGGACTCGAGGGAGGGTGGGGGGGGGAGTTGAGGGAGGGAGGGAATACAGGGATATGTGTATAAAAACAGATGATTGAACTTGGTGTACCCCCCCAAAAATCATAAATAAATAAATAAATTTAAAAAAAAAAACAAAGCCACAATGAGGTATCACCTCATACTGGTCAGAATGGCCATCATCAAAAAATCTAGAAACAATAAATGCTAAAGAGGGTGTGAAGAAAAGGGAACCTTTCAGCACTGTTGGTGGGAATGTAAATTGATACAGCCACTATAGAGCACAGTATGGAGGTTCCTTAGAAAACAAAGTACCATATTACCCAGCAATCCTACTACTGGGCATACACCCTGAGAAAACCATAATCCAAAAAGAAACATACACCACAATGTTCATTGCAGTACTATTTACAATAGCCAGGACATGGAAGCAACCTAAATGCCCATCAACAGATGAATGGATAAAGAAGGTGTGGCACATATATACAATGGAATATTATTCAGCCATAAGAAGGAATGAAACTGAGTTATTGGTAGTGAGGTGGATGAACCTAGACTCTGTCATACAGAGGGAAGTAAGCCAGAAAGAGAAAAACAAATACCATATGCTAACTCATATATATGGAATCTTGAAAAAATGGTACAGATGAACCCAGTGACAGGGCAAGAATAAAGATGCAGATGTAGAGCACAGACTTGAGGACATGGGGTGGGGTGGGGGGGAGCCAGGATGAAGTGAGAGAGTAACATAGACATATATATATATATACACACTACCAAATGTAAAATAGATAGCTACTGGGAAGCTGCTGCATAACACAGGGAGATCAACTCGATGTTGGGTGATGACTTAGAGGGCTGGGATAGGGAAGGTGGGAAGGAGTCACGGGAGGGAGGGGATATGGGGATATATGTATAAATACAGCTGATTCACTTTGTTGTACAGCAAAAACTGGCACAACAGGGTAAAGCAATTATATTCCAATAAAGAGCTTAAAAAAATGGGCTTCACTTTATTTTTCTCTGGCTTCTTTCAAGATGACTTTATCTTTGATTTTCTATAGTGTGAAAATGATATGCTTAGGTGTAGGGTTTTTGTCATTTATCCTCCTTGTTAGTTTCTCTAGGCTTCCTATATCTGTGGTTTGGTGTCTGACATTAATTGGGGGAAATTCTTAGTCATTATTGTTTCAGCATTTCTTCTGTTCTTTTCTCTCTTTCTTCTTCTTTTGGTATTTCCATTATGCATATGTTACACTTTTTGTAGCTGTCCCACAGTCCTTGAATACACTGTTCTGTTTTTTTCAGTTTTTGTTTTCTTTGCTTTTCCGTTTTCAAGGATTCTATTAATATGTCCTCTAGCACAGAGATCTTTCCTCATCTGTGTCCCTTCTTCTAGGAAGCCCATTAAAAGCATTCATTTCTGTAATAGTGCTTTTCATGTCCAGCATTTCTTTTCGGTTCTTTCTCAGGATTTCCATCTCACTGCTTACATTGCCCACCTGTCTTTGCCTGCTGTCTACTTTATCCATTACTGCTCTTAGCATATTAATCATAGTTGTTCTAAATTCCCAGTCTGATCATTTCAACATCTCTGCCATATCTGGTTCTGATGCTTGCTTTATGTCTTCAAATTGTGTTTTTTGCTTTTTATTACATCATGTAATTTTTTCTTGGTAGCTGGGCATAATGTACTGGGTAAAAGGAACTGCTAGAGTTAGGCCTTCAGTAATATAATGGAAAGATGCAAGGAAAGGAGACACATTCTATTGTCCTATGATTAGGTCTCTGTCTTTTAACCAGCCTCCATCTCTGGACTGTGAACTTCACGTGTTTCCCAGTTTTTTCCTCTCCCCTTCGCTGAGACAAGATGGCTAGAGCTGACTGGAATTGGGTCTTTTCCTTCGTTTAGGCCAGTCAGGCTCTGGTCAAATCACATATGTTAGGCTGCGGTTAACTAGTTCCTCCTGAGGGCAGGCCTCGCTGAGAAGAGTAGAGCGCTGCTCCAGCGTATTTCAGAAGGGCTGCTTTTCCCTCCTCCTGCTGGAAGCACAGGGGATTTTTCCCTGAAATTTACTGTGAAAACTTAGTTGACCACTTGGTGATAAACTTCACAACATTATGCCCCCCCCCCCCCCGTGACAGGATTCCCCTGGAATTGTTTACTCTTCGAGTCATCCACACTGAGCCTCCAGCAATTCATCAATTAAAGTTCAGATTTTCCTTCCCTGGCACTGGTTCTCAAAGCAGTTTCTAGGAAGCCAAGATTCCTTGCGTTCATCTGTCTCTCCAATCTTAGGGGCAGCAATCTGCCCTGCACCCTCCCCTCTCTTACAGATCTAAGAAGAGCTGTTGCGTTTTCAGTCTGTTCAGCTCTCTGCTTATTGTTATGCTGGAACGGCAACTTCCAAGCTCCTTACTGTGAAACTGGAAACGGGAAGTCAACTTTTTTTGGACACAATCTCCAACTTCAAAAAAAGGTTTCTATATTACTGTGTATAAGTTACACGAGTAGCAGTTGTGAGTGTGAGCTTTGGAGATAGATACCTGGATTTGTAGTTTGGCTTTGCCGTTTGTAAGAATTATTTGTGTCTCTAGGCCTTGGTTCTTTTATCTGTAAAATGGAAATGGAAGCTATATCACAGTTTTGGATGAGGATGAAATAAGACAACATAATTGCATCTGGACTAATAAGCACTCCCACAATTTTTAAACCTAAACAACCATTTGAATGCCTGTGATCACTAGGTATTACCCTAGATGCTGGAGGTACAAAAGTAGAAATTGGCCCCTGGCCTCATGGAGCTGATGTTCTAGAGGAAAGAGAGAGACTAGAGACAGGTAAACTAATAAATGAATATTTTCTGACAGTGATAGCAGTATGAAGAAAGTAAATCAGGGTAAAGTGATAAAAGAGGAATGGAGGGCTGCTTTAGACTGGATGGTCCAGAAGCCTTTTCAGAAGAGGGGACACTTGTGCTGAGAGCTGATCAGTGAGGACCCAGGCAAGCCACAATCTTTCTGGAAAAACAGCATCACAGCAGAGGGAATAATGACAGAGGAGTAAAGGCAGAAATGAGTTTGGCTTGTTCAGGATTGGATGAAAAGTCCATGTGGCAGGTTGTGGGGAACATAGGAGAGAGGTAGTGCCTCTATCGCTTTAAATTATACCAACACCTCTGGGCCTTTATTTGAGGGATGACCTCTCAATTTATAATCCTTTTAGGGGGGAGAAGGGGAAGGAGAGTGGTTCTAGAGGGATTTTAACAATGACCCAGTGGTCTGGAAAGCAAGGGAGATGCAATTCTAAGAGTCCTGGGATTCACAGGGAAGTGACCAGCCTGTTTTGAATAGGTTTCCAGGTAGGGGTGGTGACCATTGCTCTCCACCACCGATAAAAAAGGGCAGTGGAGTTCAGGTGGATATGAATAATCAATTCGGAGAGTAAAGGAAAAGGAATTAAAAACTCAGAAGAAATGGTACATCACTGGGTCTTAGTGATACTGTGGTTTCCCCTAACCCCTAATGCTCTCTTTCTCGTCAAAGCCTACACTCACTCCCCTTAGTTGACACATTAGTCTAAACATTCTCTTCTGTGTATTCTTTCTCCCCCTCCCTCTTTTTGGAGGATGGAGACATATCTCCTGGCTCTAACTAAATATCCCGGAAAATGCTCAGCAAACGCCACATGGTAATACTTCTAACTTGTAAAAGCTCAATTACTCACCATATCCTAATTAAGTCCTTTTCCAGACATAAAACCCTCTGCACATGTCCAGTGAATATAAATTTTCACTGGTGTTCATTTGACCTTGTCAAACTACCCTGAAAACTTTGTCCCTTTTGTGCCAAGGATGATTTTTTTTTAGTGCTCTTCTCAATAACAATAGTTGAAAGGAGGAGAAAGTGATATCTCTGTAACTCAAACCAGATCCTTGTGCAATAATACACAGGCAAGTGACAGTGTGATGACATTGTTTTATGTGGGCATGCTTTCGTTCCCCAGCTTAATGTTTCTGAATGCAGAACCGACCTGTTTGTTATTCTCCTGCTCCACAATGGGGAAGCAAAATAAGAGAATGGCTGACCTTGCAGCTTCAGACAAAATTTCTCAGCAAGAATGCCTGCTCACAACAGGTCTCCTTGGAAATGTTCAGAAATACTCTCAATTGTCTCTCCTTTCTAAATAAGCAGCATTTTATTGACCAATCTCAGCCCAGTAAAGGGTACCTTATGGCACCAATTCAAAGATTCAGGGGCTCTTGGCCTTACAGGAATTTACCCGGATATCATCTTCCTTCTTTTTTTCAAGTGCTTGGCTTTGGACGCATCTTATTAGTCTCAGCAGCTCGAGCAGGGGGTAGGCTTAGGGGAGAAAGTTCAGGCCACTTTCAGCTCATTAACGGGTTTGAGAAAAGCCTGGGTAGGTGGTAGAAAGGATTGAAATTGTCCAAAGTGAGGTTTGAGGATTCTCTATAGGTTTTCATTCTTCCCACCTTCGCTTGTTTTATCATGAATAATTGAAAGTTGACTACAAAAAAAAAGGTCTTAATTATCTTAATGACTAACACAGAAGTTACTGCCTCAAATCAAAAAATGTAGACTATCATCTAGAAGAAAACTCGTGTGTACGTGAGCACACCTGTGTGCATGCATTTGTACATGGCTGTGCATATGTGGGTGTGAGTTTTGTTTGTTTTCCACATGGGTGTGAATGGGTTAATCAACTCTTTTCTCCAGCCTCCAGCAGGTCATTAGCAACAATCCAGTACATTTCCTGCCATTCTTCCCAAGGCATCAGGAGAGTTCTAAACTCTTTGGACCTTCCTTTTTATGTCTGTACTCTGTTGTTTAGACTGGCTCAACCCACTCATTCAGGAACTAGCTACATCATGTCACTCCATGTCTGTTTTTCTTATATTATTTCACAATCATCTCCAGGAAATCAGGATTCTCAAATTCAAATCCTTTTGTGTGTTAGAGCTTATCAAGTAACCCACCTGCCCCTCCATGTTCTATCCTGGTTTTAAGGGATCAGTCAAATTACCTAAGACATCAAATCTTTGGATGATAGATGCTAGGAAGAGACTGAAGTGTCTAAAGGTGCAGGTAGCTACATCCTTTCCTCCCAGCTGAGATCTTCTTTATGAGTATCACATTCATGATTGTGATAAAAAAGGTCACAGAGCAGTGAGACAAGGAAAACTAACCACCCAGTACATGCCAAGAGATACCTCCTGCTAAAGTGCGTCAAGAGAACCACTTGAGGAGGTGGGTCAGGTAGAGAAGGCTAAATTCATCAGAGATATTACAACTGTGCAGGTGTGAAAATGGCCTTGAGTATCTGGAAGGACTGCCTAGGAAATGGTGTTTCTTTACCTGTAACAGCGTTAAGCATGTTAAAATGTCCAAGTGGGAATTATATTGTACGCCGTTTTAATTAAAGCTAATTGTATTCTACCTTGGAATTGTCACTAATTCTGTTTGTTCCTTAAAACATTCTGATTTAAAAAAAAAATATATCCTTGAGCAGCTCAGATTGCAAGTAAAAGGGATTGGAAAATAACCCCATGTGTTTCCAAGTGGATGAATTGTTTGCTTGCAAAGTTACTTCCTAAGTTTTTCTTTTCAGTTAACATATTAGATCCTTGAGGAGTAGTCGGGATAAATGCCCAGGTTGCTCTTTGGTTAAGTAGAATGGCACAAAGACTCTGTTCTGGGAACCCAATCCTTTGATTAGTGAGCAGGTCAAACCTCACCTTAATTATTTCTCTTAAAAAATCAAAAGGCTTTTTATGATTATTTGAGAGGGTTTTTTTCATTCTCTATCAGATAAGTATTTTGGCTATGGTGCCTGATTCTTGGGGAAAAACGAAAGAGAAAAAACCCCTATTATCAACCGTACTAGTGATGGCATTAGTGATCGCTTTGTTTTGTTCTGAAATTTCTACTTCAGGCAGATTTCCAAGCATCCAAATACAAGCAAAATGAAACACATGTAAACTAGGAGCATGTGGCTTATTGTGACTAACAGAACCTACGAAGAATCAGAAGAGGTAATCTTTCACAAGTGAGAGGAGAAAAGTGTGTACGTGTGTGGGGGTGACCAGGGTGATGTGGGGCCTCAAAGAATGTGTGCACCTACAGCTTTTCTAGGTTTTGCTGTAGCTCAAATTTTAAAACCAAATATTTGAAACTTGGATCTTATTTCATCAAAGCTGAAAGAGAAATTGGAGAAGAGAGCAAACATTTTTTTTTAAGAGTCAGAGGTGCTGTTAAGGTGAACCAGGTCGCTAACTGGTAATGCCGGTGAACAGGCAGAGCTGGTCTGGATAAAGAATGCTGGGAAAGGCAGGACTTGCCTTTGATGTAGATGGGAAGTCATTACTTCCCTACGGCAATGCATTTCTACTCTACCAGTTACCATTGACTCATCCATGCTTTTATGCTTTTGTTCCACTATGATGTATTGAACTTCTACCAGATGCCAGCACTGAAGATACAACAGTCAAGGGGACAATTACACCAGACAAAACTACACTGTATGATCCACGCTAACATGTGGGAAGGCCAAGTAGCACTGGGAGCCCTTAGTGGTCCGCCCAACAATATTTGGGGATGGTGTTGAACTGTCAGGAAATAAATTCTCTGAGGAAGTAGCATTTCAGTTGAGGCCTGAAAGTTTGAGCCAGATAAAGAAGGATTGAAAACAAAGGGGGAGGGAGAAGAGGGGGCAAAAGTGTTCTAATGGTATGTTGGAGGAACTAAAGGAAGTTTGGTATGCATTTGGTTGGCCAAAAAGTTTGCTCGGGCTTTTCAATGTTACAGAAAAACCCAAACGAACTTTTTGGCCAATCCAATATTAGATGTGAAGTTTGGAAGAGGGTGGCAGAACATCTGACTGGAGGAGTGAGCAAATCTTACAGCCATGAGGATTTGAGTACTGACTTATGAGGTCTGCACAGGCTTAGAATGAGATACAGCTGGGCGGGATTCACAGTTCTCATCTTTCCCAGCAACTCGGATAAGTTACTTCCCTTCTAAGCTTCATTTCCCTTATCCATGTAGCAGGGATATACCGACTTCATCGGACTGCTTGGAAAATTAAGTGTTGAAACGTCTACCTGGCAGAAGTGGTCACCAAATAGGAGCGATAGGTGTTCATTTTATGATGGTTTAATACAATGACGTTCCTACAAGGAATAGCATCTCCGAGAAAGCAAGCACTTATTGTCAGCATTTTCAGCATCAGCAAGGCTAGATACGCTGACATTTTGGAGTGGGGTAACTTCCTGATATGGCTCATTTACTTATTCTTTATAAGAGGTTAGTCTTATCTTTAGTTTCAAGAGAGCAATGATTTCCCAATATAAGGAGAGAAGTCACTTGATAGAATATCATTGTAGGCATTGTGTCCATCTACTATTACATGCATTGCCCTGGTCATTCCTGCTGCTTAATAATATCTTCAAATTACCATCACATCCCCTGTTGAGAGGACACAGGAAGTAAATGAAATAAACTAATGACCACAAGCATTCCTAATACATGAAATAGTTTCTTTTCATTATCACCTTAAAACTCCTGGTAAGTATGGAAAAAATAATACAACCCAGACAGTTATTATTATGAATGATTTCTAAACGAAAGATGAGCCTTTTGAGATTCTTACAGCCCTTTCCATTGCTTTTCACATCGCTAGGCTCAAACAAACAACACCTCTCTCAATAGACCGATTGATAGTAGGAAAGCACTCACAGAGCAGAAAAGCTAATTCTGAGCCAAAAGTGAAAGGCTACTGTCCCATTTCTCTTAGCCCCTATGGCTGTGGGCTCCGTATTCCTGTAGGAGCACCATAAACCACTTATACTTAGAATTTACTCCATGTCAGGTAACTGGGACCACGGAGATAAAGGGCATACTTCTTGCTCTTCCAAAGGTCATTGGTTGGCCAAGGGAGACAGATAGCCAGTAAGTTAATGCTTTTTTCAATGTTTTCCAATGGCCAGTGCTTGTGCTAGGGCTTCATGTGTTTTATTAGAGTTGATTCTCTAAACAACATTTTGAACCAGGCGATATTGACTTCAATTTACAGGGAAGAAAATAGAGATTTAAGAGTGGTTCCTAGTAACTTGCCCAAGGATAGCTAGGTAATACATGGCAGAGCTGAGGCCATCGTACTTCCCTGGTGGTGCAATGTTAAGACTGTGCTCCCAATGCAGGGGGCCCAGGTTTGGTCCCTCATCAGTGAACTAGATCCACATGCATGTCACAATTAAGAGTTCTCTTGCCACAACTAAGGAGCCCACATGCCGCAACTACGGAGTTGGCAAGTTGCAACTAAGGAGCCTGCGAGCTGCAACTGAAGAGCCTGCTCGGCACAACCAAATAAACAAATATTAAAAAAAAAAAAAAAAAGAGTCCTGCTTTTGAATGCTAGGCTATACCACACCCCCATTCCTTAAGGCGTCTGAGTAGGTTACTATGATGTGTGGTGTCGAGTGTATCAAGTACTGTGGAAGCAATACTGACAGAAGGCAGGGAGAGAGGAAGAGAGCGATGGAGCCAGAGTAACTTCCCAAGGCAAGCGGCCTCTGCTCGGAGTTTTGAGGGCTGAGCAGGAGTCGGCCAGGTGAAAAGCATGAGGAAAGGAGATACCTTCTGAGTGAGACTGAGCAGCATTTCTTTCTTTAGGAAGAGGATGGTTTCAAGGAGATGCTCAGAAGAGCTCTCAGTTATCTGCATCTATAAACGCAACATGTGGGAGAGATGCTCTCAAATTCATGGCTCTGTGGCTTCTGTACAGATAATGCTTTTATTTATTTATATCCTGCCTCATTCCACAAAGGTTCTGAGGTAAAATCCACCACGTTCTTTTTATGCAGTGACTTTCCTAAGTTTTTCTCGGCACTGTCATGTTCCTCTTTGTATTCCCTGGGCCACATGCACAGTGACTTAAATAAAAGTTGAATTGAACTTACATACTTCCAGCACACTGTAAAGTAGTTAGCAAGGGCAACTGGTCCCAGAAGCTTGGTGGGTGGCAATGAAAGCTGGGCCAAGACTTAAAATTGCTTAGACTGAATACCGTATTTCATTGAATCTAAGATGCCACTGATGAGAGGGCATGCCGTTACTTTATGTGCTACTAAGAAAGAAAAAAAGACACTGCAAACTAAACTATAACACAATGTTGAGTCGCTATCTATTGCAAGTTGCAATCTGATTTCAGATATGGTTAAGTATGAAAAAAACGCATGTCTTTAAAGAGATGAACTATGGAGGTGATACTTCCCCTTCCACCTCAAATAGTCAGAAATTCTAAAAATTAATGAAACTTTTATGCCTTTCTGGGTGGCAATTTGTCTAACAGTCTAAACCCTAAAGAGTCTGGAAACACTTTGACTTAGAAATTGTACCTCTAGGAATTGAACCTAAAGAAATAAACATAACAGTTTATAAGGATGTCATCGAAGAATTACTTATAGTCACGAAAAATAAAGGATAACCTAAAATCTTCATTATATATATATATGTACATATATACGTGTATATGTTATATTAGTTATATAATAGATTAAAATAGAGAAATATTTATTTAAATGGTAAACCTAAAATCTTCACTATGTACATGTACACATATATATGCTCTTTGAATTATATAATAGATTAAAATGATAGAGAAATATTTATTTAAATGGTAAACCTAAAATCTTCACTATGTACATGTACACATATATATGCTCTCTGAATTATATAATAGATTAAAATGATAGAGAAATATTTATTTAAATGGTAAAACATTTTGTAATACATTAAGTTTTAAAAATCAGGTAGTAAAATATTTGTTATGAAACAAAATTACTACGCTATGAAAAAAAATTTACATTTCATATTTACAATGGGATAAAGTCTTGAATGACACATATCAAAATGTTTACAGAGGTTGCCTAGTTGAAGAGATTTTAGTTGGTCTTTTTCTTTTCTCTATAATTTCCCAAAAATCGGAAAACCAAATACTAGTCAGACATAGACTTTTAAGTAAATATATGGATGTGGATAACGGAACATTAGCCACCTTGACTTTGAAACTTCATTTTCTATCAAGTAGGCTCCTGAAGCCTTCTCATTTCCTAAAAGAGCCTGGCTGGACTGATTCCAAAAGAAGCCCTGGCTAAGAGGTGTGGGAAATGCTATTTGATTACCATTAGGAAATACAACTTCCTCACCTAGGGTTTTCCCTCAAAAGCTGACACCTAAAATGAGAAAATAGATAATGCAGACCACAACTATGCAAAGGGTCTGGGAACTCCAATTTTGCGATGTCATCTTAGCCTGAGGCACAGCATGAGACCCTGAGCTCAAGCTAGACAAATTCCCGGTCCTACAAATGGGAGGGAGGGTGATGATCAAAAGTCAAGGTCAGGCCTCAGTTTTTACCATGGCCAAAATGGAAAATTCTCTGGATCTATCTCTAAGCATCACACCTGCTACAAACTCACAGTTTTTTGCAAGTCACTGATAATTCTTCATAGATGAGGTCATTTCTTGATGGATAAAGCCTTAGTGGCCTAGACCCCACTTTCAGGATGAAATGCTGTATTAGACTTTATCTCTTTCTGTAGTAACCTGGTCTTCCCAGAGTTCACAGGAGACACTTTCTTTTAAATGGCCAATCATAGAATTTCTGTTAGAAAAGGCAAGCCTGTAACCGTGCATTCTCCTTGTACATTTTCTCCTCAACCTCACGAGTTGCCTTTTGATATATTGTTTCAATATACCTTTATATTTATTTACAGCTTGCTTTAAAAATAAGCTGTTCTTCATACTTTTAAGCACTGTATATCTAACTCTTCCTTAATTTAAAGCTCAGTTCATATAAAAGTTTTATTTTGCAATCAACTTTTATTACTTGTTTATAGACTTGGGTTTGTCATTCACCTGTCAGCTCTGTAAGTTTTACTCCATTTGTAATTTATCTATCAATCATCTATCTTTCTTTTGCATACTGTTGGACAAAAGAATAAAACAAAGATTTCAAATAGAGGGGATAGTGTTGGAGGAACGTTTGGGTATTCTAGTAGGCATTTGCTATTTGTCTTTCTTGCATCACTTTATTTTTCTTCTGGATAACAGCACCCTCTCTGGAGAAACTTAATCTTTCCACCCCACATTGTCTTAATAGGCTTTCTCAATTCCAGTACCTTGTCCTCCTGGCTGCAGATCTAGGCCTGGCTAATCAAAGCACCCCATCTAACCTGGCCAGGATAATGGACTCAGGTATGGGCACCTTATCCAAGCCCAACAATCAGAGAACTTCTTTGGAATTATGATGGATACCGAGAAAGAAGAATTTTTCTCTTTATTTTCCTCTTGGATTTTAAGCAAAGGGGACACAAGTCTGGAGCTAAATCCTGCTTGTTCTGGCCATATGGGAAAAGTCCATTAGGAGGAGGGAAAACAAGGCCACCTCCCAAGGAGAGCTAAAAGGGAGCAGAGTGATGGACAGACACATTTAACAATGAGTCCTTAGAGACACGATACCACCTCTACCCCTTAACTTTGCAACACAATCCCTTTCCTGTTTTTAGGATAAGCTTGTTGGAGTTGCGTTTCTATACTTTAAAACTGCCCAAGTTCTTGCCTAATACTTAGTCTTTCCACTACCATCCAAATAACACAAGGTACATAATAATGTCTTTATGTACGTAGAATGGGCTGTGCTCAGTTGAATTCTCTATCACAAGAGCATACTAACAGGTATAGTTTTATTAAAATAGCATTGGAGCACAGTTAATCTAAAAGGAATATGAGTGACTTCAGTGTTAC
Source organism: Hippopotamus amphibius kiboko (assembly GCF_030028045.1). NCBI lineage: Eukaryota > Metazoa > Chordata > Mammalia > Artiodactyla > Hippopotamidae > Hippopotamus > Hippopotamus amphibius. Next base: position 155,283,919 of record NC_080186.1, on the reverse strand, counting down.
ATTTTCCATAAGCTGTAACCTTACCACAGAACTATGCCTTGTCCATTGGCTCCTTTGCTTTTGTGTTCAGACTTTAGTCCTGAACTGGTGCATATATCCACTCCTGATGCAATGAAACCCTCAATGTTCTTTTGCCAGAGACCCAGCACAGTCAGAAGGCATGGGTTTCCTAGAGTTGTGTCCTCTTGGTTCTTAAGATTAACAAAGAACACTTAGAAAGAAAATGATTAGGAGGTGACATAAGATGCAATAAGATTTTTCAGAAGTCCAGACAGACTTTAGAAGGCAGCTGGAAAACAGGACACTCATCCTCCCACCCTCTCCTCTCCCAAACAAATGCCATATGTCTGTTCACAATGCATTCTGGCTCACAGCTATGTGGTTGACCTTCGATACTGAAAAGATGCCAAAACACTTGGGACATAGTTCTCCCTTCAGCTCATTGTTACAGTCACATTTAACATGGTTGAGGGAAAAAATGAAAATTATGATAAGCAGGACTGTAATTCTTTAAAGTAGTCTATCATTGAGAGAGATCTCTACATGCTTCACCATGTTTATCCTCGTTCACAGAAGAAGGAGCCTTTGGAAAATCATGTTTCTGATACCTAGGATATGTCCAGAACCACTTCGGAATTTGCGTAATCTGTATAACATCTAAGAAGTGGCCATTTTCACGTCCTTTTTCTAAGTACCATAAATTCAATTTCAGACGAGTATATTGGATGCAGAACTGTTAACAGAGGGATTTGCTATTCCATGTGTGACATAAGATGATGTATCTTCTTACTACATACACAGAGTAAATGAAATTTCCCCTAAACCAGAAGGAAAGGAATAGAAGCATACTACTATAGAAAATCATCAAACAAGGGAAGAAACTAAAAGAAGGAGAAAAGAACAGAGAAGAACTATAAAAACAACCAGAAAACAAGTAACCTTGGTAGGAAGTAGGGTTGGAGACAGAGAGGCGAGGGCTGGATCCCCAGGCTAGGGCAGGGCCATCAATGCCCTTGGGGGGTGGGGGGTATCTGATCCCAGTTGATGGAGCAGAAGCTCCAAGGGCCGGGCCTGAGCTGGCTCTGTTCCCTTTAAGTGTGTGCTCTCTCCTCTCCCAACACCAGTACACTTGCCCCAGAGGGGAGCAGTGGTGGAGCAAGAGGGGCCTATGTAGGCTCTTAGCTCCTGACAGGGATGGGCTGCAGTGGGCCAGCCATGGACAGGGGACCTGGCTGCCTCTGATGCACTGCCTATGCTAGGACCATCTATGGCAGCCCCCCTGCATCTGTGCCTCCTTTGTCCCTCATGGCCAATTCCTTCCCACAGCCTTGCCACCCCTGCCCTGTTGTGGAGTCGCACAGCAAGGCAGGTAGGGCACACAGGGGCTCTCAGCACGTGTGGGTTTGTGCACTGTGGTGGTCCAGCTGCTTTTAGAGATCAGGACCACCTCTGATGCGCTGCCTGTTTAACAGCCAATAATGGCCACCCTGCTGCACTCAGATGCAACCCCAGGTCTGAGTCATTTCTGCAGCCCATGGCTGAGCTCTCTCCTGGGTTGTGGCTATCTAGCTCTGGTGCAGAGCTGCAAAGTGACATAAGCGGGACTGGAGAATTTGCTCAGCTCAGGCTGGGGCACACACTGAGGCAGTGGCGGGAAACCGGATGGCCATGGGAGCAGTCCTCAACTCGCCCTCTCTGCCCTGCCTCTGGAGGAAGCCAGCACGTGCACACTACTCACAAGCGGAGTCCAGACTTCCTACAGCTTTCCTGTTAGTCCCAATGGCCCTCCAACCAGCCAGGGGAGCTCATCTTCCCTGTATGGACCCCAGGACTCAGGCGCCCGACATGTGGCTCGAACTGCTCACTCCTCAGGGTGGGTGTGTGTCATCTCCCCTTTCCACTGAGTCCCCTCCCAGGGGCACAGCTCCTGACCTGATTGTCTCTCTTCCCTTCCTACCTGATTCTGTGTGGAGCTTTCTTACAGCCTAGGTTGTCCAGGAGTCTTTCTGCCAGTTTCCAGTTAATTTTCAATGAGCATTATTCCACATGTGGATGTATTTTTGATGTGTTCTTGGAGAGACGTGAGTTCTATGTTCTCCTACTCCGCTAACTTGATCAATCCCCTCCCCGCCCCCGCCATGGTTTATTTATCATCAGAAATAAGTCAAGTTGAAGGACAGCGGCAGTGAAAGATGTCTGTAGTTTCATGCAAATTATAATAAATGATGTTATGATATACCTTCTCTCTCTCTCCCTCCCTCTTTCTCTCTCTTTCTCTCATTCCACTCGTACAACTACATCTTTAGGATAAATGCCTATAAATAAAATGTCTGCATAGAATGAAGATATATATATTTTTCATATTACCAAGTTATCCTCCAGAAAGGATATACCAACTTTTACTTTCACCAATAATGCATGAGAGTTCTAATTTCCCCCACCTGCTTTGCCCTGTTGATTACAAGCATTAAGGAGATACAAAAGTTTAAACTTTAGACTTACGAATATTTATAAATGTGTTCTACTTTATGGAATTCTAAACCATAGTTCTTTATTCTCAGGTAACAAATATGAATCCATAATTTCCTCTAGTGTTTTCATAATTTGATATTTTAATATTTGAACATTTGACCAAATGTGTGTGTGTGTGTGTGTGTGTGTGGTGTGAAGTTGCAAAGCAGAAATTCCAATAGAGTTTCATTTCTTTGTTTTGATTTTTAATTCACTTTAAAAATTTGTATTTTGGGGAATCTGAATGGGGAAATACAGTGTGTTCCTGTTTCCCTTCTCAAGGAATCAGGCTTATTTAATAAAAGACCTATACTAATTCACAGAACAATGCATTGTCAAAAAAAAGTCAGGGACATGATATTGAGCACACAGTAATATACAGTATTTTCAGCTTCAATATTCATAAATAATTGAATTTCTCAGTATTCTTGCTATAACTACCCCTCTTTTTCTCTCATTCAAAATAACCCATGAAATTGTGAGATATATAAATTATAGGGTTAATCTTTAATTCATTCTAATTTGTTCTCTTTACATTGCAATATTGGCAAACTTGGATCTTTTTAATTATCACTAGTTCAAATTACTTGCAAGTCACCTCTCAAACTCTTTAAAACAGGCTTGAGTTTCAAACCCCTGGTTCTGAGAGGCATTATGGCAAAAAGGCTAAAGCTAGGGGGGATGTATGTTTTTCCCCAGAGAAAATCCATAGGCACCCATATGAGAGGTCCCAAATCAAGCTTATCACAACAGTGTTTTCAGATAAAATGAAGACAACATCCTTGGGCCTCTCTTTCTTTGGATCCTCACAGGGATTCACTATTAAGAACACTTGCTCTAAAAATACGTGATTCTTGACATTGGCCTTTTACTGTTAACTTTCCATTGGGTTGGTGGATGATTCTATCTGTTCTTTTGGCTTCACATGTGTTCAAGGAGAGGCGGCCCCAATGCTTCACCTCAAGTGGATGGCATTTCATGTCAGTGACTTGCTATTTAGCTGCTGAGATCAGCTTCCTCTTCCTTATGTCTTTAAATGAGTAAATGAATACAAATTAAAGTTTCAATCTCAGACTGTAACATCAATGGTACTCTCACAAGAAGTATTTCTGTAATGGTCTTATTACTGTTCCTAAGTGCAACACATTGAGACGTTTAAATTGCTGAATCGCTACTACATGTATTCTTTGAGAAGAGGTATCCAGGTAACCATGGCAATAGTGTCTCTAGGCAGGGTGGGAGTGGGGTGGGAAACTATTTCATTAATTGAAGGGAAGGGATGGAAAGGAGATTTTTCAAGCCGTAGATCAGAGCGAAGAGAGAGAGAAGGTATATGTCACACAATCTTATTTTCTTTTCATTATTAAATTATGCAACCCAGAGAAACTCTAAATTATTTGAAAGGTTTAAAGCAATCATAAGATTAAATAAAGCAGCATTCTTAGCCTTTCCACACTATTACAGCAACTGACCTGCACTAGATTTTATTTGGGTTTTTATAAAGTTTGATTGAAACTCAATGCATCTCCTGAGAAAGCGGAATTGTGTCCTGTTATTTAAGGCCAAAAAAAAGAAGAGTATTCACATATGCAAGAAGGCTGTGTAGGTGGTATAAGAGCTCGATTTATTCCAAGTTGATAGCCTGAAGAATCTGCTTTTATCAGTAAGTTATTTTCAAACTTACTTCTCTCCCCTCCCCCCCAGCCTTGGTAGTCAAAGTTAAAAAAAGTACTTAAAGGGTAAAGAAATGCTGTGAAGTAAAGGGGGCATCTGGATGAGAAGCAGAACAAAAAACAAATGCTCTTCTCAGAGAAGTCTAATATTTTGCTTTCATTTAAAAGGTGCTACAAATTGGTGATTAGATGAGCTTGTCATTTAACCACATGTGCCCTTGTGTAACTTGCTGCTTCAACTCTCTGACAGAAATATTCTAACAGGCAACTTAGGATTTGTAAAAAGCCAATTACCCAGATAGACAGCCTGACTTCTAATATACCTCGGCCACAGTTTGTAAAATTTCTTTGCAAATTAGGCCGACATACAGCACCTTAGTGACCCATGCTGAATTTCTCCAATTCCTGATGAATGCCCATGTTCATGTTTCTTGCATGCTGTATCATTTGATTAATTCAGCAGGAAAAATACCCAGAAAACATTAGATGCAACTATCATCAACAGGGAAATAGGGACTTGGTTATATTCTTAGGATCCATTTCTCAAACGGTCAATCTACTTTTCATCAATCACTGGGAAAGGCCATACAGAAAATTTTATTTACAGAATTGTGGAAAGCAACCTAAAACTGGGTGGTTAATTATTAACCAAATGGATTTCACTTCAAAACAAACATTTCTTTTCTGCCAAACAGATTTCTATCTTGGAAAGCAGCTAATTCCCCAGAACTAGGCCAGAATTCCTGGCCTGAATTATAATAGCTATTTAGGTACATCCAAGTCCAATGTATTGATGACCTTGCTCCCCGCTGCAACCCAGAGGCTTTCAGGTCCAAGGAGCTGAAGCTGTGCAGCTGGAATAGCTGCTGCTGCTGCTGTTTTTTAAGGGCTGTGTTTCCAGGATGTGCCCACTAGGAGGGCCAATGGGAAATAAAAGTAGCAATTTATTTTCCTGAAAGTTTACAGGACAGTAGGGCAGGCATTTTCAGTCTTGTCATCATGGATAACATGGTATTATATGATGCGCACGTGAGTCTAATTTTTGAAGGCAGAAAATCATCATGCAAGGCAATCTAATTTGAGAAAGAATGGAGTTGATAGTATGGAGGAAGAACCTTTGTTTCTAATAATAAGCTGAGGGCTAGACAGGGCCATAACACATACCTGTGTCAGGTGCTTTGAATAACAAGGTGTTACTATGCACCCCTGCCTCATGGCCAGTGGGTCATCAGCTGTTGGCAACGCATAGCATCCAAAGACATGTTGAGATTGTGCAATGAATGCAGGTTGACCAGAAGGCCAAATGGGATTTCTTACATTTGGGTTGTTGATTCTAATCCATCATTATTTTTTGAACCAATCCAGTCACTAGTCATGTGGATTCTATAAAGTAATTCATCTAAACCCTCTTTATCCTCATGTTCCATTTCCTAAACTGTAGCCATTTGAGAAACAGCCTTATACAAAAGGGTATATAATTAGCTAGTAGCTAGTATACAACTACTCCCCCTGTGCAAATTGAAGCATTCAACTTGCAGATGGTACCAGATATAGAGAGACAAGTCCATTCTTTATTCCTTACTCAGCCATAAAAAGGAGCGAAATTGAGCTATTTGTAGTGAGGTGGATGGACCTAGAGTCTGTCATACAGAGTGAAGTAAACCAGAAAGAGAAATCTAGAAAAATGGTACTGATGAACGTAGTGGTAGGGTAAGAATAGAGATGCAGACGTAGAGAACAGACTTGAGGACATGGCGGGGACAGGGGGGAAGGGGAAGCTGGGACATAGAGAGTAGCATTGACATATACACGCTACCAAATGTAAAATAGATAGCTAGTGGGAAGCTGCTATAGAGCACATGCTTTGTGAAGACCTAAATGGGTGGGATAGGGAGGGTGGGAGGGGATATGGGGATATATGTATACACATATCTGATTCACTTTGTTGTACAGCAGACACTAACACAATACTGTAAAGCAATCATACTCAAATCAAGATAAAAAAAAGTGGCTCTACTATACATAAAATAGATAATCAACAAGCACCTACTGTATAGCACAGAGAAGTCTACTCAATATTCTGTAATAAACCATATGGGAAAAGAATCTGAAAAATAGATATATGTATAACAATCACTTTGCTGTACACCTGAAACTAACACAACATTGTAAATCAACTGTACTCCAATATAACAAAATTTTTTTAAAAAGTGGCTCTGAATTATTTTGCTTGGAGTCTATTAGAATACCAGCAAGAATTCACACGCTAAGTGATGCTTGAATTCTTGGTAATCGATTCTTCCCTTCTGAGTTCTGGGGTGTAAATTAATGTATCCCATTGAAAGATGTCCCTTCAAAAGACAGTGTAATTAATGGTGTTATTTTTCTGAGCCCCAAGTCTGTTGCTTAGTCCCAGCCTCTCAGATGACTGTGAGTCTATTAGCGTGAGCTAGAACTGTATGTGGTGAGTACTTTTATTATTTGAAATCACACTAGAACTGCTAGGCCAAGAGATTACAATTTGTCACTGAATGTGGATGTATGAAGAACTGTATGTAGAATTTGTAAAACATTTTCTGTGTCTGATTTGCATCACAGATAGAGAAGTTAACCAGAGGTCTTGAAGAAATAGCATAAATAAAACATGGCTTCACTACTGTAAACGCTCAATTCATGCCAGAGGAGCCCAGGCCATTAGAGAGGGATTGTTTCCATTTAAATAATTCCTGTCTCAGGCCCTTCCCCTCTGAAGCAGCTGCCAATAGGATGGGGATTGGGTGGGGGAGGTCTACTGAGGCAGCTTTGGCAAACACCCTGCAGAGGGAGCCTGAGAGGCTTTCTCTCGAAATCCAAGCACGGTTTGTGATCCTGCATCTTAGTCTGTGTTGAATATCCTCACAACTGAAGGAGAGACAGAAACCTGCTTTTCAGCTCATTTAAGCCCAAAAGAACAACCCAGAGCTCTCTGCATGGCCAGTGACCAAACAAAGCTCACTGCTTGAGGATGAGAAAAATACTCCACAATATGACGCAAAAAAGCCTTGGTAAGTTTAGAGACAACACTTACAGCCTCTCAGAATCTGAACTTCGACTCTAGTGGGCGTTTGTTATATTTCTACTCAGCGTCTACTCCCTCTTCCTGTGACCACGATAACGCAGCTCTGCTTTGCGGTATGGCTCTTCTCTGTTCTCTGTCCTTGTGCTCTGTGACTTCTTTGTGATCTCCACAGGCAAAGCATGTGACTAAGGCTAAACAAGTCTGTGCATTCTACCCTCTGGTGACTGGGTCAAGGACAGCAGGGGCCAGCATGTGACTCAAGTCTGGTTAATCAGGGTCAACGACATTGATTTCTGTGGGTTTTCTGGAACTGTTGGAAAAGTGGACTCTCTCAGTTGCTGAGCTTAGCGCTTTGAGTATGAGATGACTGAGTCTTGGAGCTGCAGCCAGAGAATGAAGCCAGCAGACAGAAGCCCAGGCGGAAGACGCGAGCTGCCTAGCACATGGTATCAAGTCTTAGTCCCTTAAGCCCAAGGCCAGCCCTGTCTTCTGACTGTTCAATAAGGCAATACAGTCTCTGGGTGCTTAAGTCAGTTTGGATCAGACTTTTGTAAGAGGTCAGTGGCTATGTACACCTTTCCTGTCTTATCTCCCACCACTGCCCTTTCGCACATCACCATCTCCCATTTCCTTTTTTGGAGCCACCATAAGTGCACTCAGCCTCTCCACATACGCCATGCGTTCTCATGAGTCTACACCTTTGGCCAAATTCCACTAATCACCTTTCGTGGCTCAACCCAAATTCACCGTCTGGATTAAGTCTGTATCATACTTTCCCCCACTGCCTTCAAAGGCAACATTTAAAACTTCCTTAATTGTATTCTCATGACCATTTTCTCTTACTCTGTAAAACTTTAACACTTCATTAGAATATTTTTTGAGCCTGCTCATCTCTCCCGTAAAGCTGTGAGTTCCTTATGGTCAGGGACTGAGCTTTATTGATCATTCAGAGGGAGGAAGCATCATAGGCTCAGAGGCTGTCTTTGGATCCAGACTGCTTGTAGTCAAACATTGTCTCTATTACCTCCTAGGGTGTATGACTTAAGTACATTACCTACTCTCTCTGTGACTCAGTTTCCCCAGCTGTAAAATTAGGGATACTCTTAATACCTATATCATAGGTTGTGGTGAGGATTAAATGAGCTAATTGATGTGAAGTGCTTAGTAAAACCATCTGGAACATGATAAATTTTCTCTTTTTTTATAATTTTATTTATTTATTTATTGGCTACTTTGGGTCTTCATTGTTGCATGTGGGCTTTCTCTAGGGTGGCAAGTGGGGGCTGTTCTTTTTGTTGCAGTGCGTGGGCTTCTCAGTGCTGTGGCTTCTCTTGTCATGGACCATGAGCTCTAGGGGCACAGGCTTCAGTAGTTGTGGCATGCGGGCTCAGTAGTTGTGGCACACAGGCTTAGCTGCTCCATGGCATATGGGGTCTTCCTGGCACAGCACTCAAACCTATGTCCCCTGGATTGGCAGGCAGATTCTTAACCACTGTGCCACGAGGGAAGTCCCATAAATTTTCAATAAACATTAGCTATTATTATTATATTTCTAGTGTCTAATAATACCTGGCATAAAATAGGTACTCAAAAATATAAATGCAACTGTGAGAAGAAGGCTTATACTAAGTAGAAAAGAAAGGGCAAGAAGAAGTAACTTAATCCTTATAACTTTATCTTAAATTCATTTGTCCCTGTGAGAAATCATGAAAATTTGGCAGTTTTGAAATTTGCCTTTTTTCACTCATTTGGTACAAAAACATTGATTGGGAGAAAATCATGCTAGGTTCTGGAAATCAAAATGAAGATAACATCCTTGCCTTCAAGAAGCTAGTGGCTTAGTAGATGAACTCTGAAAGGTAAATTAATAACTATGATTGAGTGAATGTGTGATAAGAGAAGTGTATATACAGGCTATGGGCAGAGGAGTGATGCTGCTTGACACGGCTGCACAGAAGAATCATCTAAAGAGTTTGCTAAAAACATAATCTCTCAGGCCTTGTCCCTGAAACTTTGGAAACACCAGGTCTGGGGTCATGGATCTGCATTTGTAACAGATCTCCATGGGTGATTCCTGGAATAGAAGGAAGGATGGTAATATTTGCCTGGATAGGTCAAGGAAGGCTGCATAGTAAAGGTGATGCGTGTGCTGGGTTCTTACAGATGATTAGGAGCTCGCTAGACTTTGACACAAGCAGGACACCTGTGCTTCAAGAGTAGCTCTCCTGGTGCCACCGTCAAAGACCACAGAGCCTGACCATTGTTCCACTGATCCCAAAGTATGTTACAATTTTTTTTTTTTTTTTTTACTTTGGGCTTAGTGGTCTCAAGTTGCCTACATAGTGAATTACCTGGAAATCCCTTGAAAAATAGAGATATTTGGGGCCCATCCCCAGAAGTTCAGATTCCATTGGTCTGTAATGAAGCCAAACATCAGTACTTTGCAAAAGCTTCCAGGTGATGATAAGTGCGCAGCTAGAGAGTCACCATTTAGGCAGTGCACAGTACCCTTAGGAAGACTTCAAGTACTGGGTTCAGCATCACGGTTGTGTATATTCCTGGGGGGAGGGGGGTGCGGAGGGCAGGTCTGTGCCTCACAGATGCCAAGAGAGGCCAGGCTTCTTGCTTAAAGATATGTCAAAAGAGGGTGATCACAGGTATGATACATTTCAAAAGTTTACATTAAAATGTATCATACATCATTACATTGAACAAATTAATACTTTTAGTGCAAAACCTATCTATAGAACTTTTGAATTTAAATATATTTATTGAAATATATATATTTAAATTAAATATATACATTTAAATATATATCAAATATATCAAATTTAACCTGGTATGTGTGCCATGTACCAGGTTAACAGATATACAACAAATATTGAATTCTCAGTGCTCAAATATTTAGGCAGCATGCAACATTAAAGGATGTGACCGCTAACATCTTTCAATCCTGGCACTGTTGTCCTGTGATAGTATAAAACCTCATGTAGAGATAAGGTCGATCACCTACATTTGAGATTTCTCATGACTGTGAGGCCCAGGTGAATGGCCTTTCTATCTGAGGTCTCCCCTCACCAGAATGGCAGTCCTTCACATTACTTATTTACTTCTGGAGCTAAACCCCAGATTAAATACCGCTCCATTTTTGAGAGTGGGACTCAAGTATCTATTCTTTAAAAACTCCCTGGTGACTTAATATAGGTGCTGCACCCTGGTGTTGGAGAATCACTGAAATTTACTCTCTTTAGCACCTTTTTTAAATTTCAAACTTCTATAGATAAAACTGCCCAGCTGAATAAACTGGAAATATTATTATCATGACCTTCATTATCTTTTCATGGAAATGAGAGAATAACACTCCCTTCCTTTACTGTCCTTTTTATTTTTTATTCTTCTTCTGCATGGCTACATTTTCTATAATGATCATTTATTATAAACCAGGCAAAGAACACCATAAAGTGTTTGTGTGGTGACTTTTTTTTCCTCCAGCCATTTACTCATTCAGTCCACTGGTAACAGCACCCTGACGGGGCATCTCTTCTCCACCACTGTCTATGATCTTAGTAAGACTGTCAGTCAAGAATGCCTTGCTTGTGATCCAAGCTAAGATAATTAGGTTTTCTCTCTTAAGACTTTGGACCTTGAGCTGGGCAATGCAAGGACACAAAACAATAAGGTTGGGGCTGATTCATTCTGAATAGCTTCCAGATGAGACAGTCAATTAGATACCTAGACAGCCCAAGCTGCCCTGATTCCTGCGCTTTGTCAGCTAGACTTTCAATTTGCTGAACTACTCATGTTTTGACAACAATTTCTATTTTGCTAAAGCCAGCCAGAGTTGGTTTCTGTTGCTTGCAGCTAACAAGCTCTATAAGGTACAATGTTACAAGCAGTCTGTGTTGTCTAGACTGGTGGTAGATTATGAGGAGGGTGGGGGGAGAGTGTGAGGGTAAGCCACAAATCTTAGCTGTTATGTGTGGGCTGGTTATCCAGTTCAGACAGGATGTTAATGAATGAATAGGAACCAGCAGATAATACGTGAGAGGGTAGAGGCCTATGATCACAGTCAGTTTGAGGGGTACAGCCACACGGATTAAAAAAATTCATGTTTGAAGTTAACAGATGAAATCTGTGTAAAACAGTGAACGTTATTTAGAAGCCCAGGCTTCACAAGACAAAAGCCAAATGACTGATATGAAGTTACATCTTCCCACTAATCAAATCACTGAGTTATAATTTACAAAATATAATAAGAAATGCTTATAGATCCACATCTGAATAAAACTACTAGTAATGAGTAAATCTGCCACATGGCTTCTGATAAAGTGTTCACGTCCTTCATTTATTTGACCTATAGCTGTTGCATTAAAAATACATACATGTGCACTTACCCAGACGCGTTGGTGTTTGCAATTTATAATATGTCTGAAATATGATACTCCAAGTCATTTGCAAAACTGTTGCTAAGGCATTCTGGGTATGGTTCTATCAGAGAACAGTGGGAGCAGCCAGCTGCAAGCATGGAGCTCAACTGAGTTTCCACCTATAACCACGCAGCAAGCATTTTCCTCTGAGCTGAGAGGGAGCTTCACATCATTTAGATGGGAAAGCAAAAAATGAATTCAGAAGTGCTAATTGAGTTGGTCAAATACTTGCCATTTAAACCACAAAGTATTATAAAATGATACAAAACCGAATTTGATAAATTGCCAGAAGGAAATGAACTCCACCTAGTGGAAGAGTAAATCTGGTATGATGATCACCCTTTACAGAGTGCTGAGTCTGTGTTAAACATTGCACTGAGCCCTTCAGTAAACACTGTGTTAATTTTATAATAACCGTATAAAGTAGTTATTGTTCCCATCTAACTCTTAGAAATAGGCTTAAGGTGTGTCCAATGACAAACTCTTAGGTCAGAGTGCGTACATCTAAAACCAAATGTGGATATTTTAACAAGACTTTCAAAGCTAGAAAAAAGATGGAGATGTGTTACAAGAGAATTGCAGAATCTCTTTTAAACAGTGTCTAGTTTGGTCAGCTGCTAAGGAAGAACTGAGGTCTCCAGTATTTCTAATTTGGGATATGAGTACTCCACTAATTGGTATCTCTGAGGTTGACTGGGGTGTGTGTGTGTGTGTGCAATTTTCTTTTCCCTATAAATATCACATTACATCAGCATGTTCTGAAGATGAAAAGATAACATATCAACCTAAATGTCCATCGACATAGGAGTGGATAAAGAAGATGTGGTATTCAATGGAATAGAATAGAGAACTCAGAAGTAAGCCCAAACACATATGGGCATCTTATCTTTGACAAAGGAGGCACGAATATACAATGGAAAAAAGACAGCCTCTTCAATAAATGGTGCTGGGAAAACTGGACAGCTACATGTAAAAGAATGAAATTAGAACACTTCCTAACACCATACACAAAAAGAAACTCCAAATGGATTAAAGACCTACATGGAAGGCCAGACACTAGAAAACTCCTAGAGGAAAACATAGGCAGAACACTTGATGATATACATCAAAGCAAGATCCTTTTGGACCCACCTCCTAGAATCATGGAAATAAAATCGAGAAGAAACAAATGGGACCTCATGAAACTTAAAAGCTTTTGCACAGCGAAAGAAACCATAAACAAGACTAAAAGGCAACCCTCAGAATGGGAAAAAAATAATTGCCTATGAAACAACGGACAAAGGATTAACCTCCAAAATATACAAGCAGCTCATGCAGCTTCATACCAAAAAAGCAAATAACCCAATCCACAAATGGGCAGAAGACCTAAATAGACATTTCTCCAAAGAAGACATACAGATGGCCAACACACACATGAAAAGATGCTCAACATCACTCATCATCAGAGAAATGCAAGTCAAAGCCACAATGAGGTATCACCTCACACCAATCAGAATGGCCATCATCACAAAATCTGGAAACAACAAATGTTGGAGGGGGTGTGGAGAAAAGGGAACTCTCTTGCACTGTTGGTGGGAATGTAAGTTGATACAGCCACTATGGAAAACAATTTGGAGGTTCCTTAAAAAACTACCAATAGAACTACCATATGATCCAGTAATCCCACTCCTGGGCATATACCCAAAGAAAACCGTAATCCCAAAAGAAACATGTACCATAATGTTTATTGCAGCACTCTTTACAATAGCCAGGACATGGAAGCAACCAAAATGCCCATCAACAAATGAATGGATACAGAAGATGTGGCATATATATACAACGGAATATTACTCAGCTATAAAAAGGGATGAGATGGAGCTATATGTCATGAGGTGGATAGAACTACAATCTGTCATACAGAGTGAAGTAAGTCAGAAAGAGAAGGACAAATATTGTATGCTAACTCACATATACGGAATCTAAAAATGGTACTGATGAACTCAGTGGCAAGAACAAGGATGCAGATACAGAGAATGGACTGGAGAACTCAAGGTATGGGAGGAGGCGGGGGGTGAAGGGGAAACTGAGACGAAGTGAGAGAGTAGCACAGACATATATATACTACCAACTGTAAAATAGTCAGTGGGAAGTTATTGTATAACAAAGGGAGTCCAACTCGAGGATGGAAGATGCCTTGGAGGACTGGGGCGGGGAGGGTGGGGGGGACTCGAGGGGGGCGGAGTCAAGGAAGGGAGGGAATACGGGGATATGTGTATAAAAACAGATGATTGAACCTGGTGTACCCCCCCCAAAAAAATAATAAATAAATAAATAAATAGCTAAAAAAAAAGAAAAAAAAAAAAAGAAGATGTGGTACATATATACAATGGAATATTACGCAGCCATAGAAAAGAATGAAATAATGCCATTTGTAGCAACATGGATGGACCTAGAGATTATCATACTAAGTGAAGTAAATCAGACAAAGACAAATATCATACGATATCACTTATATATGGAATCTAAAAAAAGGGTACAAATGAACTTATTACAAAGAATAGAGTTACAGATGTAGAAAACAAACTTACAGTTCCCAAGGGGTAAGGGGGGAGGGATAAATTGAAAGATTGGGGTTGACATATATACACTACTATATATAAAATAGATAGCTAATAAGGGCCTGTATAGCACAGGGAATTCTACTCAATACTCTGTAATGGCCTATATAGGAAAAGAATCTAAAAAAGAGTGGATATATGTATATGTATAACTGATTCACTTTGCTGTACAGCAGAAACTTAACAGAACATTGTAAATTAACTATAATCCAATAAAAATTTTTTAAAAAGATAACATGGTTTGGTTTTACCTCGAGAACATTTTTTTCAACTTGAGGAGCTAAGTGGGGAAAAATTCTCTCTCTTCTCTGAATACCTCACTCCTTCTGAAAGGTATTTTCTTGGTATTAATTTTCCAGGATCCCCAAGTGTTTAAGGACACTTTAGTATAAATTTTCCTGCTAATGTGAAATAATCAAGATTGCTAAGATGCCTGGACCAATTTTTAAGATGATAGATCCATTGGATCTCTGGAAAACTTATGAAATGAAAAGAAAGACCAGATCTGCAGAGAAGCATACTTGCCAGGAGCCTACATGTGTATACGTGTTGAGGATGTGGTGGTGATGGAATTACTGTTTCCTTCACTCAGCTGTGACCCAGCAAGACCCATTACCTGATCAGTCAAACAAACTGAATACATTGCCACAGTGCAGTGGTTCCCAAACTTCAATGACCCTCAGAATAAAAAATAGCCGGCATTTCTTCAGTTGCTTACTGTATATCAAGAACCATGACAACTCATCCTCCCAATAGTCCTGCCAAATAGGTATCATTTCCCTGTTTTGTTGATGAGGTAACAGACCCAGTCAGGTTGAATCCTTTGACTGTTAACACATCTAGTGAGATACAAAAGCATAGTTTAAACTTAAGAAGTCTTCATCAAGAGCTCACGGTCTTACTCATCACGTTAAAATATAATATACGAGGATTGGAGCCTAGGAATAGGAGTAATTAAAAGCTCCCAGGTGATTTTTATGCATCCAGCACAATGCTGGTTCAAAAATCCACCGGTACATGTCTTTAACGTGCATATAAATTATCTAGAAATCTTGTTAAAGAGCAGAGGCTGATTCAGTAGATCTGGGTTTGGGCCTGAGTGTCTGCATTCCTAACCAGAGACAGGTGATGTCTGTGCTGCTGGTCCTTGGACCACATTTTGAGTAGCAAGTCAGTAGACCACAGCACTCCATGATAGAATGTTTTAAATTGTTCTCTAATAATGTCATGAGTTCTTCTGTTCTCAGATAAAGTGCACGCACTTTAAGTATCTTATACAAGTATCTCCATCCCCTTGCAGTGCTAGACTTGCAGAAATAAAGCCATTCAATGGATGCTTAAGTACCGATAATTCTTGAGGAAAATATTCTTTTTAAAATCTCAACACAAGATGAATTGGAACAAAGGCGCTTGCTTTCACAGCGCAGGTGCCCTGATTTACTTCTACATAGAAGAGGTTATGGAATCTGTCCCTGAAACTGGTTTCTCAACAGGTAATAATCAACAGTAGTCATTTTTCAAGGGAGTTTTATAAAAATGGGTTCTCCATCAAGAAAGTCATTAGAACTCAGAACAAAGGCAAATGACATGTGTTCTTTGGGATCTAAAAAAGATTTAATTAACTCAAAACTAATCATATGGCATTGAAGTTTCATATACTTGTTCAGATTTTTTATATTTGTTATTATAGGTTCTTAAAAAATTTCATCTCCTGTATGCTCTTCTAATCATATGAGTGGAAAACCTCTGCCTGAATTCTTGCACTCTTCATTTTCCTATCTGATCCACAGCTATGTGGAGCTGTCATCATGGAAAACTAATTGCCTTGGTCACTCCCCAAAGAACTTGCTCATGATTTTATCAACTCTTATTTGACCAAAGATTAGTCTTTTGATCTTGGAAAGAAAAATATGTCCAACTCAGTCAGCCAGCTTTTAAAATATCAGGATATGGTCATCACATTTTTTTTTAAATAACCTCTTCAGAATCAGAGAGCTCTCCATTCCTCTTATTAAGTACCCCCACGCCAAACACACACACACACCCCCTAATTCATAGACATGAGAGTTAACTTATTTCCAGAAGAAAATCTGGACATGTATGTATATCTCCTAGAGTTTCTTTCTTTCTTTTTTTTTTTTTTTAGCTCTTTATTGGAATATAATTGCTTTACACTCATACCAGCTTATGAGGTACACCAAAGTGAATCAGCTGTATTTATACACATATCCCCATATCCCCTCCCTCTCACGACTCCCCACCACCCTCCCTGTCCCGGCCCTCCAAGGCATCACGCATCATCGAGTTGATCTCCCTTTGTTATACAGCAACTTCCCACTAGCTATCTATTTTACAGTTGGTAGTATATATATATCTATGTGTCTATGCTACTCTCTCACTTCGTCCCAGCTTCCACCTTGCCCCCCACCCCCCCAACCCCATGTCCCCCAGTCCATTCTTGGCATCTGCATCCTTATTCTTGTCCTGTCACTGGGTTCATTTTGGGACTCAAAAACATTTCTTACTGGGAAGATGTGAATAGTCAAAGCTTTCTTCAAGTGGAACACAATACTCATGGTCCAAATATGTGCCTTGCTCTTTAGAGAAGTGAGCTTCAAAACTGATAGGACTTCATTAAGTCATAGAATGTTGTAGAATAATGAAAGTGAGTGAACAAGAAATAGTGCTAAATGCATCAACCTGAGGAGATCCCCTCAAATAAAAATAATGGGTGAAAAAAGTCAAGTTGCAAAAAAAGAAATTGATAGGATTTAAGCTGCCCCAGATAAACCTTATTTAGAAAGGCAGCTTTCTAGATTCTATGCCCAGCAATTCTGATTCAGGAGATGAGGAGTCAGGCTCAGGAATCTGCATTTCCATAAGCATCTTAGGAGTCCTTGCTCTAGAAGCTCAGAGTTTAGAATGAGAGCTAGTCAAGTAATCACATCATTGCATTGCAGCTGATAAATACATTGACAAGAGGGTGTCCCGTGCACCACGCTAGCAGTGAAGACAGGCAGAGCAAGGATTGTACTTAGCGCAGAGTAGGGAAGAATATCAGGGATGGCTTCCTCAAAGGGTGTGATTAAGTCGAGTCTTGAGAGAGCAGTAAAGGCTCAGCAGATGCTGGTTCATGGGATGTAAGCAAACATACACATCTTCTGAAATATGATTATTGAAGATAAAGTTGGGGGCAATGGGAGAAGGGAGAGGCAGCTGGCACGTGACATTATGTAGCTTGTACTTAGTGCCCCTCAACCTTGGAGGCATCAGTGACATTATAGTCATCACAATTTTGTGTTCTTATTGCAATGATTTTCTGACATATGGTACCAAAGTATCCTGAAGAAAGAGTGCCAGTTTCTAATTTGTGCAAAGACTAGTGGCTAAGCGATGGGGCCAGGGGAGGTGAAATCCAAGGACCGTATTCCTTGTTCACTAGTTTTCAGTCTCATAGATGTACACATCTCTTGATAAGGAACCCAAGGAATCCTGGGTGAAGACTGCAGTCACACCCCACTGTGTTGACTGCCGGGGAAAAGGATCAAATAATTTGAGAAGTTGAAGTCTAGCTGGGGGATGATCATCAAACGTCTTGTGTACTGTTTTTCTTTCTCCAAATGTTGGTGCCAAGACATTAATCAAATAAGCAATACTAAGAGCGCCTCAGGTATGACACCAAGAAGCAGCCACCAGCCACAGATCCTGAGGGCCTCACCCTTTCAAACTCCAGACACTGTCTGTGGAGAGCACACCTTTCATTCCCCATGAGAACCCTCCATTCTCACTGTCTCTCACCCTTATCTGGGTCTTTGCCAGCCTTCCACTCCGTTGAATTGAGCCTTCATGTTCATTCCAAAGATTTTAATCCCAGAGAGATGTTTTTATTTCGGTTTGGAAGGGAACATCACCTAGTTGATCTCGCCACATGGGTACTTTCCAGGTGTGACCTATTTTTCATCTAAGGAGAGAGAAGGAACCTACAGGTGCAGTGTTAGCTTACTTCTGTAACCATCCTTACGACTTCATTATCATGACTATTTAAAATAACATTTGTTCATCACTTGCAGTGTGCTTATCAACTGTCCTAAGTCTTTATATTCATGATTTAATCCCCACAAGAATTCTGTGAGGTAGCTATTATTAAACCCCATTTAGAAAAGAGAACACTATGGTTCAGAGAGGTTAAGTAACTTATCCTGAATCACACAGTTAATTAAAAGCTGAGTTAGGATACAAACTCGGCATTTGTCTGCCTCCAAAGGCCACAGTATTAATCAGTATGGAATACTTCCCCTGTCCCTTTGTTTCTAATAAGGAGCTATATATCATCACTACCACCAGAGTACCTAACCTTTTGTGAGCTAGTTCTTTCAAGGTACTGGCTTATTTTAACTTCACAACGACCTTCTGTAGTGGGTTCTATTGTCCCCTTTACAGAGATCAGAAAACCAAGGTAGAAAGCAACTAAACCATATGCCCAAGACCATCCAGTTAATAAGTGGTTGAAGGTGGGGTCAAATCATTCAAAATAGCTGAAGATATTTGTTTAAAACTGCCCCCAATTTTGTATTTTGTTCTTATACAAATGTATTAATCCAAATACATCCAACATTTTCAGGGTGTTTTATCAAACATCTAGAAAAATATACTGAGTTATCTAGGTTTGTGTTACAGTTCAGGGGGGAAATGCCTTAACAATCTAGAAATTCTAAGTTTCAGATCTTTGCCTTCAAACATAATCATTGGAAACTAAATAGAATTTTGCAGTAAAGGGTCAAAACCTGTGCACCCAACATGTCAATATCTTATTGGCATTAATTTCTTCACTCCATTGTTCAGTGATTGACATGCGGTTACTGAGTGCCTGAAGCTTCTGGAGAATCAAAGTGGATTGAGACATCATCCCTGACTTCAAGAGGCTTCCAGTTTGGTGGAGGAGACTTAAAAGGAAACCAGCAATTATAGAGCATGGTGTCAAGTGCTACGAAGGGGGAACTCCGTGAGGACAGGGTCTCTGAATCATTCTGTCTTATCTCCGCCCAACACCTCCCCCAGTGCCTGGTAGAGAGTGAGAATGAACGCACGTGTGGATGAATAGATGTCTGTGTGGTGCTGCTGAGGCCAGGGCGTGTAGGGCTGGGGCTAAGTCAGCCAGGGACGGGGCAGAGAAGACAATGGAAAGATCCTTGAAGGTGGGTATTAAAAACTGGAGAATCTGCGGAAGTGAGCCAGGCAGAGGAGGGAGTTGGGGAGAATGGAATGGGAGCAACAGAAACATGGACAAAGACACTGTGAGCTGTGTGATGCTGATGATGGGCCTGTGAAAGGCTTTTAGGTTTGGCTGGGGACACACAGAAATGCGAACCAGCTAACATACGGGAAGAACAAGGAAGACTAGAATCAGAGGGGAGGCAACAGTGAGAGACAGAGCTCAGGAGGTCAGCAGGAGCCCGATCAAGGTTCTCAAGCTAGGGATTTTCAACCTGACTCCAAAAGCCATGGAGGGGCTATCGAAAGGTCTTAAGCAGGGAAATGTCGTGATCAATTTCAGTGGATTGTAAAAGTTGTGACCCCTCTTCCCTAACCCTCCATAGGTATGGTTTGGTAGATAATGCTACAGACAGTGGTGTTAAGATTTATGAGCCGTGGTCATCCTACCTCCAGCTCAGTGCTAGACTGACTGTCTATAAATCCCCCTCCTAGGTTCTTCCTTAGCTTCCCTTGGCCCTATTGAGAGTAGCTGGGATAGTCCCAGGCCCTTTCACTGCTCCAAAAGGCGTTTCACCCATCAGATCTACTAGCTCATCCACACCTATAGAAACTACTAGGAGAAGAGACAAGCACACGCTCTAGTGAATGGAAATCACCCAGAGTCTCAACAGAGCAGACGAGAGAGGAGTAGTAATTAGAATGAAAAGCCACCAGACCTCAGCGGAAAAGGATGAGGTTGTATAACAAATCAGACTCAGAGCTCAGTTCAACATTTTTCAAGCATGGCATCAGCCCTAAATCCCAGGTCACAGATTTCACACGTTTGAGGAAGCTTAGCTGTAAGTTTCTTCAGCTGGTCAGTGACAGGTTTTATTTCTGGCAGGTTGAAGTTGCGGGCCCTTTTCCATTCTGTGTGGTTCCCCCTACACCTTCCCCTAGCCTCCATGCTTTTTTCTGCTATTTTCTGCACTATTTGCTATTTTCTGATTGTAAAAGCAATTTATGCTCATTGTGAAAATTACCACAATACACAAAAAGTAACTTTAAGTAAAAATTACTTTTCCTTCCACCAGCCAAACAGGCATAACATTCATGATGAACTCTTGCCCCAGCTTTTGTCCGCTAATGTACATAAAATTGTTGTTATTGTTGTTTTGTTGTTACTGTTGTCTTTTGAAGGAATATTAGTTGGATAATTCACTTTTTTAGACTTAATAGTCTGTGAATACGTTTTTTCCTCGTGATTTCTACAGCCTGAAGAGTGTTCCATGATGTGGATACACCATAATTTTATCAATCTCCTCTTCACAGACATTAGGATCACTCATAATAACAAAAAAGTTTATGGGGAAGGAAGGCTGTGATGAATACCCACATCACTAAATATTCTTATGATTCTGTGATTATTTACTTAAAATTTAAGAAGTGTAATTGTGGAATCAAATGGTATGCATGTTTTAAACTTGCTACATATACTACATATTGCCGAAGCGCCCTGTAGAAAGGGTGGTATCAATGTGCAGTCCTCCCTTGTGGTCCAGTGGTTAAGACTTTGCGCTTCCACTGCAGGGGGTACTGGTTCAATCCCTGGTCTGGGAACTAACATCCTGCATGCTGCATGGTATGGCTAATAAATAAATAAATAAATAAAGCATGGTATTGTCTTCAGAACATTCCTATTTGGAAAAAAAAGAAAGAAAGAAACTGACCAAAAGTGTCAATTTTACACCATCTTTACCAGCTTTAGGCATTATCATTGGTTCTAAACTTTGCCTACCTGAAAGGTGAAAGTCAGTATCATCTTATTTTAATTCTTTGATTAGTGGTAAGCTTGAATACCTTTTCACGTGATTATTAGGCATTTATTCTTTTCATGAATTGCATTTTCACATCCCCGCTCATATTTCTGTTTGATGATGCTTTTTCTATATTAGGAATATTAACTCACTGAAAACTCATTTTATGGACAGAAAATCAAAATTGGGTCCAGTCACCTACAGAGATCTTTCACCCTACCCTTTGACTAATATCCACACTAGACGTTGAAACCTTAGCAATCCACAGCAAAAAGACATGAGTCCCCAAGGGAGGAGCTCTTTGTAAAAGAAATGATTCACAAAAGGGATGTCCTATGGTGGCCCAGTTAGAAAAATGATCTGGTCCATGACCCACTTTAGCGTTGGCAATTTCTGGTCATCACCTGTGTGTGTCCCTAGAGAACTGACTGACTTATGAGGTCACCATTTAAGGTGTTTTAGAAAGAAAGAAGTCTGGCGAAGCTTATTCAGCTAGTCTGAGATTCCTGTGTTTAAACAGCCAGCTATGAGCTTCAGGGGGAAAGGAAAGGGTCAGTCACCTCACCCCCACCCCCCTCCGCCCCCACTCTAGGTCTTTTTAAACCTGGTCTCATGAATCTGGGCATGGTGGCAGCCCTTCTTTACACTCCTGTCTTCTGAATTTTAGAAGCACTAGAGGTGTGAGGAACACTATGCTTGCTTTATATTTTGGGTCAGTCCAGGGTCCTGCTTATGCCGACCCTTCTCCAAAATCCTCACTCTGCTTCCAGTGCTTCCCTTTGTTTTATAGGCAGGGAAAGAAGGATCTAGGAGGGAGAGAGGGAGAAAGAGAGAGAGAGGGAGAAAGAGAGAGGGAGGAAGAAAGAGAGAGAGAGACAGAGAGAGAGAGGGAGGGAGGAGGAGGGAGGGAGGGAGGAGGAGAGAGGGAGGGAGGGGGACGGTGTATTAAAAATAGATACGTTTTAAGGATAAGAAAACCTTAAAGCTAAAAAATCTCAGAAGCCAGTACCAATTCGAGACCTGATCAGAAATACCATTTCAGAAGTTTAAGCATAACCTGACTTGACTCTCATTTCACAGATAGTAAGGAACTTGCCGGAAGCCACACAACTAAATAGTGGCAGAGCTAGGACGGGAACTCAGGTTTCCATGACTCCAGATCCACGTTTGTGTGTGCGTGTGAGGCTACAGTGTCTCACAAATCGCCTGCTTGCTCTGATTTTACAAGGGAATGAACCAAGGCCCAGGGGACGGAGCCACTGGCCTGAGGCACTCAGACTTCCCTGGCAGAGCTGAGTGGAGGACGCAGGCCTCTGACCAGCAGGCCACAGCTGGTCCCCTTCACTGTGCTGAACTCACCTTCCAGCAGAAGAGGCAATTTAGGGAGAAAACATTAAATGTGTACACATTGGATCGGGGAGTTATTCCGGAACATGTTGTCTAAAGTGAACTACGGAGGAGTGTTTCCTTTGAGTTTCTAAAACTCTCTGTGGTAGTTACAACCCAGTGTCAGTTACCTTCAAAGGAAAGTCAAGGCAAGCAATTGCTGCAGGAGAGTTGCTGTCTTCACTGAGGTTTTGTGGGGTTAAACCTTGGGCTGACATCACAGAGGATTTCATGTGAAAATGCCTCCCAGACGCGTTTCTCGGAGTCCCGCCTCTTAGGGCCGCAGGAAATGGGGATGCGTGTGGTGGGGGGTGAGGCGTCCCTCTCTCCCCTGCTCCCACCTGCTCTCTGTCCCCTCTGTTTCCGGGTTAGGAAACCCACACCTGGGTTTTCTTATCCTTTAACTATGCAGAGCAGTCAACGGAGTAAATTGTGTTCACTGCAGCCCCACTTTCCCCCCAAGCAGTTTAAAAGCGACTGTTCTGCACACATTTGGCACCCTCCATTTTTTTCTCCATCTTTTCCCACAGATAATATTATCCCAATTTTCCCATAATGTAATTATCCCCACCGTAAGGAGGCTAAAGGTCAACGAGGGAATTTGCCCAAAGTCGCACCACCAACACATCACACAGCCTGAGTTCAGATCCATTTATGTGAGTCCCCAAGTTCCAGCCCTGATGACCCTAGCTCCCCAACTCCTTGTAATGAAATCTTATCATCTTTGCTGACTTCCGAAATATTGTATACAGACTTGTCCTCCAAAAACAGAAGAGTGAAAAACAGCTTGACTTTTCAGATCTCATTCAGAAGTTTCCATAAAGATGGAGCTTTCACTACAAAGGATAATTTCCCTTTCTCGAGGCTGCATCTCCTCTGATGAGACCTGATCTCCTCGAGGCAGGCGAGCCACCCGAATGCAGTCTCTAAACTAGTTGGACATGGGACTCAAAGATGGTTTTGTTTTGACCATACCTCAGTGAAACAGTTCCTAAGCGTGCTCCCAAAACATGCATTCTGGGAGACAGTCCTAAACATGGGGTTCCATGACTTTGAGGAACTGACATAAAAATTAAGTTCTTCTTTCCCGTTTGTGTTCTATTGTGTGAGCTGTTAATAGATGTGGTAGTAAAAAAAGGAAATATTTGAGATCAAATAATTTTGGCAAACTGAATATTGTGATTCCCTCTTGGAGATTCCTGGTAAATGTTAGTACAGAAAAGTTCTGATAAGTCCTCTTAAAATTTGTTTAATTTTGTTTGACTTGATGCTTCTCAGATTTCTTTGATCCTAGGGCTTCTTCATCTTGTAGCTACAGCCCACAAAGGCCCACTGTGGACAGGCCTCCGGTTAGAATTTCAGTTGGAAGTTGTCCTTTGAAGAGAGTTAATGGAGGGGCGCCTTTTGGGAATCTAGGCCTGACCCTGCTGTCAACTAGTTGGGTGACCACAAGCAAGTCACTCATTTCTGGGCCTCAGTTTCCCTATCTGTAAACTAAAAGTTTTGTACCAGGTTGTCTGCAACTTCCCTTCCAGTTCTAGAATATCATCACCTCACCATATGGAATTGGTGGGGCCACAAACCAAAATATCATGATAAACTGTGCATTTATATCTCCTTAAACTCATTCAGTCACCCAGAGACAAAACGATAATAATCCTTTCCCAGCTATAGAAATTTTAAACATGTAAAAATTAATTTGCCTCCATCTGCCAGTACATCACAGAAAGTAATGTATTCTTTGGAATTAGGCAATCATTTACTTTTCTAGAGCTTTGAGGTTTTCTTTGATCAGCCAGTTTCCAGGACAATGAGAAAGTCCCTAGACACTGCAGAGGGGTTCTAGTGAAGCTCCGTGGGACCTCGGGCAGCAGCTTTACCTCTTTGTGACTTACGTTCTTCACCTCTACAAGGAAAATAATGATAGTCTGCCCTTCATTCCTTTAAGATATTTTGTGAGGACTGCCAGTCATAGTAAAAACAAAACAAAACATCCATGTCCTCTGGCTATATGCCTGTCACTGCCCCAAGTCTTCAGCAGTGTTTCTGATCCCGCTCCCTTCCCTTTAGTTCCCCACCATTCCTAGGTGGGGGCTACATAAATACTCCCTCTGATAGTACTTAATGCTCGTATGGTATGGATGAAAATATGATACCTTAGCACGGGAGACAATTGGTTCTGTTTCAAGGATACTTATCTTAAATCATTAATGATAATCACCATCTTAAATCAAGAATCATAATCATGCTTCTAAAATACAGAGCAAGACAGTGTGATGGGTAAATAGCTAGACTTTGACATCAGGCAAACCTAGATTTGAACCCACCACTGTCATATACCAACTGTGCATCCCTAGGCAAGCTGCTAGTCTCTGATCCTCAGATTCTTCATCCATAAAGCAGGAATAATTTGACTCACTGCAAAGCTGGTGCAACAATGCAACATGATAATTTTTGTAAAGCTCTCTGTAGAGTACCTGGGCACGTGTGTGCTCCGTTACATCACTTAAAAACATTATCTAATTATTTCAGCCATTAAAGGAAAGGAGATCCAGAAGAAAATTGTCACCGTACCAAGACCAGGAATCCTGCACAGCCATCAGAAAGGATAACAGTAATTAGTGCTCGTAGCAAATGTTCATTAGGCAGCCTGCAATATTAATGCTGGCCAGAGGCCCTCTTTAATTAATGCTGTCGTTCATTATTGAACACCGCCACCTGGTGGATAGACAGGCCACATGCAGACAAGGAAATCACGGAGGTTATGTCAGGTCACCTGCTCACGCAAGGAAGACGCTATTCTCTCCACCTCGTCCACACTGGTTTCAGCTTCTTGATATAGAGCCCTGGCCATGGAGCAGTCTGGGGGATCCTGCTTATGTAGACTCCCCTCCATCTTCACGCAGTTGTCAAACTGACACAAAGGCGTGAGAACTGTGCTCTTTCGCTGAGGCTGGTGTTGGTCATGTGACCTGAGCCAAAGCGCAGCCTCCTCCGACAGCATGAACTAACGTAACTGCCCCCTCATCACGCTAACCCTTCATACCCTTTTGTCTTTTACATAAATCATATCATTTTCTAAAAATATTTTATTCTGTTTCCCACCCCTCCCTCTCCCCACAACTTTGGAATGGAAGGAAGTCCCCTGGGTACAAGGCTGTGTGGGTTGTATTCCTTTGTGTATGCCTCACACCAAACACAGGCCCTGGCACATAGTAGGTGCTCAAAAATTTTGTTGCCTCTAGAATAAAAAATAGCAATAATAAAGCTAATAGCCCCAACATTACTGTTTATGGATGTGTCTTTATTTGCCAGGCACAGTGCTAAGCTCTGTACATAGATCATCTCATTTAATCTTAATAATCATCTTGCCAGGGGAGAGGGGGTTAATGGCATCACTCACGTGGACACAGAAATTTCTAGGGCCCAAAAGTGATTTTCCCAGTTCAATAATCATAGCCTCTCTTTGTCCAGCATTATAATGCCATATGTTATTTAATCCTCTCTCTTTTGTAAACTGTACTGTCATTTTACCCATTTTATGGATTTGAAAGCTGAGTCTCACAGAAATGAAGTCATTTCCCCAAAGTTATTCAGCTCACATTTAAAACCAAGATCTTGTCTAATTCTAAAGGTCCTGCTCTTTTCACTACAACACACTGCCTTCTATTAGACATATGGATAAACACGGCTTTTAATTCTGTCCTGGAAAGCCAGACCTGAGTTTTGGCTAAGCATTGGAGACAAGCCTTGCTCCCAAGCAAAATCTCAAGCTGGCTTCTCCTGTAGCCAGGTCTTTATTCATTCATAGATATCCCCTGCATCTTCACTTCAAAGATAATGACTAGCTGAGATTTACTGAGATTTTCCTATGTGTCAGGCAGGGTTCGAATTCTTACAAGCCTGTAAAATAGGCTTATATTGATATTATCCCCATCTTACCAATGAGGAAACTGAGGCACAGGGAGGTTAAGTAACTCCCCTATTGTTACCCAGGTTCTAAGCCAGAGCCC
Source organism: Hippopotamus amphibius kiboko (assembly GCF_030028045.1). Taxonomy (NCBI): domain Eukaryota; kingdom Metazoa; phylum Chordata; class Mammalia; order Artiodactyla; family Hippopotamidae; genus Hippopotamus; species Hippopotamus amphibius. Next base: position 155,257,244 of record NC_080186.1, on the reverse strand, counting down.
TGCCTTGAACTGGGGATACACTCCTCAGCACCAGCAGCCTCTCTGGGGTCCCACCCTGGCACATTCACTGTTGCAGAGAACCTCAGGGCACCTCCCTCAGTACAGCGCTTCCTGGAATGTTTCCGCTCAGAAACTGTGCTCACGTCCTAATAGACAGGGGGCAGGGGGTAGGAAGAGACACCAGGCCCCAGGGCACCCTGTGGCTCCCCTCCCCTTCCTATTTGCAGACCTGGCCTACAGTTCCTCTCCAATTAGCTGCCATCTGTAGGAGAAGCAATTTCCTAGGGGTACACAAGCCAAAAAGAGAGACCGACTCAGCCAAAATCCAAAAATATCTTCACTGCGGCAAGCAAACAAGTGATGGAGAGAAAGCGAATTTCCCCTATAAGCCCTGGATATGTCTCAGAAGGCCCACTCAGCTTATGTAAGCAGCCTTCACCACTAAGGAAGGCAACCAAGGCCTGAATCTAGGACAACCCTGCCAATTACATGCTAATGAAAAGGTATTTAGGGGCTACCCACAGGCACTTTGGGAAACTCACCCCAGTGATTATTGAATTGTCAATCCTGGTTCACCAGGCCTGGGCAAAGAGGCTCAGGCAACACCCCAAGGATAGTGGCAAGTTGGTCCATGGGTGTCAAGCCAAGCACCTTGAACCTTTCCTCCAAAGCAACAGGCAGTCAGAAGGTTCCAGGAAATTCTAGGCCTCCTGATGTTCATTCATTCATCTTTTTATATATTCATACATTTTCAATAAATGTCTATTACGTACCACCTCTGTGTCAATTCAGTGCCCTTGTCACCAAGCAGAACCCTGTGGGGCCTTCCCAGAACAGAAACAGCCCCCCTCCATGTCTTCTGCCTGTCTTTTGTCTGTAGAAAAACTGTAGTCAACAAACAAGTTTAATTAGAGAAGTGAAAAAATGAAGAAGCAAAGGAAAGCAGTCAAACAGGATAAAATAATAATAGTTTAATCATTAAGTCAAGGACCTTTAGTTCCTCCTCAAGGACTATATAATTTTGAGTCATGTCCTTTGAGATGTTTTGCAGATAGTGAAACCCCTACCATGTGGAAGAAGTTAACTGTATGCTGCCCACAGCACGTAGACCCCAGAGCAGTTGGAACCAGAAGGTTGATGATGTTGATTCCCGATTACCTCACCACCAACCAATCAGAATAATGTCCATGAGCTAATCACACACCCCACAATCCCTCTCCCTCACCTTATCTTTGAAAACCTTTCCCTGCAAGCTTTTAGGAAGTTTGGGCCTTTTAAGCACTGGCTGCCTGTACTCCTTGCTTGATGTCCTCAATAAACACTGCACTTTCCTTCACCACAACCTGATGTCAGTAGGTTGGCTTTACTGAGAGAGGGCAAGAAGAACCAAGTTTGCTTCAGTAACATTCGGTGCTGGGAACATCAAAGGGAGTCAGACACAGCGGTGAGTCTAGACAATCAGTAAAACTATTAATTCAAGCCTGGTTTGTAGCACTTGCCATTTTCATGTGTAAATATGCCCATGATGACCAATGTCAAGCTGCCAAATTAGAACATTCTCTAACACCAGACACAAAAATAAACTCAAAATGGATTAAATACCTAAATGTAAGACCAGATACTATGGCTATAAAACTCTTAGAGGAAAATACAGGCAGAACACTCTGACATAAATTGCAGCAATATCTTTTTGGATCTACCTCATATGGTAATAAAAATAAAAACAAAAATAAACAAATGGGACCTAATTAAACTTAAAAGCTTTTGCACAGCAAAGGAAACCATAAACAGAATGAAAAGACAACCTACAGAACGGGAGACCATATTTGCAAATGAAGCTACTGGCAAGGGATTAATCTCCAAAAGAAATAGACTACTCATGCAGTTCAATATCAAAAAAACCCAAACAACCCAATCAAAAAAATGGGCAGAAGGGACTTCCCTGGTGGCTCAGTGGTTAAGAATCCACCTGCCAATGCAGGGGACATGGGTTTGAGCCTGCTCCGGGAAGATTCCCACATGCTACGGAGCAACTAAGCCTGAGCCACAACTATTGAGCCTGTGCTCTAGAGCCCATGAGCCACAACTGTTGAGCCCATGTGCCACAACTACTGAAGCCTACATGCCTACAGCCCGTGCTCTGCAACAAGAGAAGCCACCACAATGAGAAGCCCACGCAGCAATGAAGAGTAGCCTCCACTCATCGCAACTAGAGAAAGCCCGTGTGCAGCAATGAAGACCCAACACAGCCAATAAACAAATAAAATAAATTTATTTTTAAAAAATTGGCAGAAGATCTAAATAGACATTTCTCCAAAGAAGACATACAGATAGCCAAAAAGCACACAAAAAGATGCTCAATATCGCTAATTATTAGAGAAATGAAAATCAAAACTACAAAGAGGTATCACCTCACACCAGTCAGAATGGCCATCATCAAAAAGTCTACAAACAATAAATGCTGGAGAGGGTATAAATAGGTACAGCCATTATGGAGAACAATATGGAGCTTCCTTAGAAAAATAAAAATAGAGCTACCATATTGTCCTGCAATCCTACTCCTGGGTATATATCCAGAGAAAACCATAATTTGAAAAGATTCATGCACTCCGATGTTCACTGCAGTGCTGTTTACAATAGCCAAGAGGTGGGAGCAACCTAAATGTCCATCAGTAGATGATCGGATAAAGAAGAGGTGGTATATATGAGGCTGAGTTAAAAACTATCTGCACTCTGGCTGTAGAATTGATTTTAATTAACTTTTAGAAAAGACAAATACATCATTTTTCGACATAATCTCCCTGCTTTTCAATACACTTTGTCCATCTGTCAACAAGTTTTCGTATTCCCTCATTTAAAAGTGTTTTAGGCTGAGCTGTGAACCACGAAAGCACTGCTGTCTTCACTTCTTCATCAGAAGTGAATCTTCCTTCCCATAGGGCTGCTTTCAGGAGACCAAACAGGTGAAAGTCTGATCGAGCAAGATCAGGACTATAGGGGAGATGCTTTAACAATTCAAAATGAAGGTTTTTCAGAGTGTCAACAGTGTGGGCAGAATTGTGCAGATGTGCACACCCTCAGACCACAAAAAATGAATCACTGCACGCTGCTCTTTCATGCAAATCACAAGTGGGGCATCCATATTTGCTCATACCACAGTTACCAATGAACTGATGTCACATGTTCACAGCTGCACAGCAGTGACTGTGGAGACAGTAGCCTTGAACAGAAAGCACTGATAAGACAGTGTGGCCAACAGAAGTTTTAATATAACTGGAGTGCAGATAATTTTAGACTCACCCTTGTATAAACAATGGAATATTACTCAGCCATAAAAAAAGAGTGGAATAATGCCATTTGCAGCAATATGGATGGACCTTAGTATTACCATATTAAATAAAGTAAGTCAGAGAAAGACAAATATATGATATCACTTATATCTCTGCTTCCATAGGCTGCCTGGACCAGGTCAGAGAGCTGAATGGCACCAGGGGAATGACCTGCATAGAGGCCACTGGAGCCAGTGTCATCTCTTTCCCTTTGGTTCAGGTCATACCTTCACTTTAATTCAAGGGTATCAAATGCTGATACTATTTTATCTTTATAAAATTTAGAATTCAAAGAAAATATATTTATCCCTTATATGTGAAATCTGAAAAAAAAAAAAAAAACGATGCCAATGAACTTATTTATAAAACAGAAATAGACTCACAAATGTAGAAAAACTTATGGCTACCAAAGGGTAAAGGGGAGGATAAATGAGGAGTTTGAGATGAACATATCCACACTACTATATGTAAAATAACCAACAAGGACCTACGGGATAGCACAGGGAAATCTACTGAATATTCTGTAATAACCTATAAAGGAAAAAATCTGAAAAAGGATGGATATATGTACATGTGTAACAGAATAACTTTGCTGTGCACCTGAAACTAACACAATATTGTAAATCAACTATACTCCAATATAAAATAAAAATTTTTAAAAATATTGCTTTAACAGACTCAGTTACAGAGAACAAAGTAGTTATTGCTAGTGGGGGGGTGGAATTTAGGGATGGGGGAGTACAAACTATTGGATGTAAGATAGGCTCTAGGATGTATCCTACAACATGGGGAATAGAGCCAATATTTTGTAATAACTGTAAATGGAAAGCAACTTTTTGAAGATTGTATTAAAAATAAAATTTAAAAAAAAGTATACAGCTGAGTTGGGGAAACACTAGCAGATTTCAAAATCCTTTATGAGAAGTACAAGGTGTGGTGGGGGCATTTTGAAGGCAGAACCAGCCAAGAATTGGGTTTGGGGGACTTTCTGAGGCAAAGTCATCTAATCTGAGACCTGAAGGAAAGTATTACCTATGTGAAGGGTGGAGAGTGGGATCCAGATGGAGGAAGCAACTTGTGCAAAGGTCTTGAGTGAAACGAGACAGCGGAACACTTTAGAAATATACATTGGTGGAATCAAGGCTTCCTGATTTCAGGCTATACTACAAGGCTACAGGGATCAAGACAGTATGGTACTGGCACAAAAACAGAAATATAGATCAATGGAACAGGGTAGAAAGCCCAGAGATAAACTATGGTCAACTAATCTATGACAAAGGAGGCAAGGATATACAATGGAGAAAAGGCAGCCTCTTCAATAAGTGGTGCTGGGAAAACTGGACAGCTACATGTCAAAGAATGAAATTAGAACACTCTTTAACACCACACACAAAAATAAACTCAAAATGGATTAAAGACCTACATGTAAGGCCAGACACTATAAAACTCCTAGAGGAAAACATAGGAAGAACACTCTTCGACATAAATCACAGCAAGATCTTTTTTGACCCACCCCCTAGAGTAACGGAAATAAAAACAAAATTAAACAAGTGGGACCGAATGAAACTTCAAAGCTACTGCACAGCAAAGGAAACTATAAGATGAAAAAACAACCCTCAGAATGGGAGAAAATATTTGCAAACGAATCAACAGACTAATCTCCAAAATATATAAACAGTTCATACAGCTCAATATCAAGAAAACAAACAACCCAATCAAAAAATGGGCAGAAGACCTAAAGAGGCATTTCTCCAAAGAAGACATACGGATGGCCAAGAGGCACATGAAAAGATGCTCAACATCACTAATTCTTAGAGAAATGCAAATCAAAACAACAATGAGGTATCACCTCACACCGGTTAGAATGGGCATCATCAGAAAATCTGCAAACGGTAAATGCTGGAGAGGGTGTGGAGAAAAGGGAACGCTCTTGCACCGCTGGTGGGAATGTAAATTGATACAGCCACTATGGAGAACAGTGTGGAGGTTCCTTGCAAAACTAAAAATAGAGTTACTATATGACCCAGCAATCCCACTGCTGGGCATATACCCAGAGAATACCATAATTCAAAAAGACACATGCACTCCAGTGTTCATTGCAACACTATTTATGATAGCCAGGACATGGAAGCAACCTAAATGTCCATCAACAGAGGAATGGATAAAGATGTGGTACATATATACAATGGAATATTACTCAGCTGTAAAAAGGAATGAAACTGGGACATTTGTACAGACATGGATGGACCTAGAGACTGTCATACAGAGTGAAGTGAGTCAGAAAGAGAAAAACAAATATCATATATTTACACATATATGTGGACTATAGAAAAATGGTACAGATCAACTGGTTTGCAAGGCAGAAATAGAGACACAGATGTAGAGAACAAACATATGGACACCAAGTGGGAAAAGCAGGGAGGGTTGGGAGGAAATGAATTGGGAGAATGGGATACCATATTGTACACTCTAAATATATGCAGTTTATTGTAAAAAAAAATGCATTTCATAAATGTGTATAAAAGGATGTAAAATCATTGAATAAAAAAAGGAATAGGAATAGTAAAAAAAAGAAATATACAATATTTCATTATGGCTGGAATCAAGTGTTCACGATAAGAAAGTGACATGAAATAAGATTGGGGGAAAGAAGGAACGCAGAATCAGCACATATAAACCATACAAAAAGAGCTTGTTCTACGGTTAGTGGGAACTCATTGCCAGCTGGTAAACATGAGGGCACCTTGATGAGATTTCTCATTAAAAAGAGCATCCTGCCTACTGTAGAGGAAAGAGATAGGACAGGGGCAAGACCAGAGATGCTGCCACAATCTAGGAGAGAGATGAAGGACGCCTGCATGGTGGTCATGGCAATGGAGATGGATAACAACAGGTGGAATCAAGAGTTTAAGAGGTTGTACCTGCCCAATAAAATGATTGATTGATTTTGTGTGTGTGTGTGTGCACGTGCGTGTGTGCGTGTCGTGGTGAGAGGGGGTGGCGTTAAGGAAAATGAAGTCAAGAAGGACCCTGAGGTTTCTGACAAAAGCAAACCAGGAGATGGGTGGAAGTAGGAGAAAAATGAAGGAAGAACAGGTCATTGGCTTGAGGGGTGATGAGTTCAGTTTTAGATAGGTTACATGTGCGAGATAGCCAAGTGCTGGTATCCAGGAAGCCTGAGGCCAGAAGCTCAGGACACAGATCTGGGCTGGAAAATAAATTTGAGAGTCATCAGCAAATAGATTATAACCAACACCTTGTGTGTAACTGAGATCATCCAGGGACAAGTCAGAGTAAGTAGAGTTGATAGGCCATTTGCTCTGCAGCACCCGCTTTACATATACCCACTCCTAATCATTACAACCAGTCTCTTATGTATTATCCCCATTTTGTGGATGAAAAATACTAAGGCCTGGAGAGGCTGTCCAATAAGAGGCAGAGCCTAGATTCGAAAAAGGTCCATCTGGCACCAGAGCCTACAATCTGAACTATGATATTGGGCTGCTTCTGTGTCAAGACATTCAGATTAAGAAGAGAAGAGGGGAAGGACAGAACCTGGAGAAATGGACATTGAAGTCACAGGAGAAGGAATTTACAAAGGAGACTGTTAGGCAGGGCATGGAGGTGGGGAACTTAAGGCTTATCACTGTCAAGGTCAACTTCTTAAAAACTTTCTAATCACAACCAAGGTGACTGAAGTTGCTCCCTTAAAACTTCTGGTCGCACTGCATTTACTAACATTCTTTTCTGACCATAAAAGCAATGCTTTATCCTTGTACGAGATTTAGAAAATACAGAAGATACAGAGAAAAAGTAAAAATTTCCCCTATTCGACTACCTAGAAATAATTGCTGGAACTCTTTGGCACACACTCCTACAGACATTTTCTACACATATAAAAATAAATGGTTATTTCTTGAAAACATTTTTAAATGTTTTATTTTGAAGGCCCATTTTACTGTTTCTAACATGTACATTTAAAAACTGTATATTTATTGCTTCTAAAGATGCACTTCTTAAAATTAGGATTTATGTTATAATCAGTGTGGTTTTATAGGTAAATGGCAGCTTTTCATTCTGAGTTGTACATGAAAGAATGCTGCATCTTGTAATTCATGGCATCTTAGATTGGGGGTGTGGTAGATAATATACCCACATTTTTCAAAATTCAAAACATACTCTAAAGTGCCCATGGAAAGATTTCTCACTTCTGCCAACTCCACTCTTCTTTCCTGGAGGCAGATGGTATTTTCTAGTTGCTGGTCTACCCTTCCAGATGTATTTTAATGTACATACAAGACAACATTACATATGTCTGCCTCTCTTGGTAACATATTGTCCACACTAGGGCATCTTGAATTTCTTTTTTAACTTAACAATATATGTTGAAAGTTTTTTTTTCCAATTGAAAATTTTCAATTGAAAGGATTACCATAATTCATTAAGAAGTCCTCTACTAATGTGCAAAGTTATTTCTAATCTTTTGCTAAAATAAACACCGTGATGAATAATCTTGTGTATTTTGCACACATACAAGTAAACCTATCAAGCATATCCCTAGAAATAAAACTGCTGAGTCGAAGGATAAGTTCAGTCGTTTTGACAGATACTGCCAAATGGACCTTCATAAATGTTGCTCCAATTTATATTTCCTCTAGGAATGTATGAAATATTGTTTTCCTACACAATTTCCAGTATATCAACCTTTTTATCTTTGCCAAATTGACAGATAAAAATGTATTTTTAATAAACTTTTTCTTTTGGAATAATTTTAGATTTTATAGAAGAGTTGCAAAGATAGTACAGAGAGTGCCCGGGTACCCCTCACCCAGTTTCCCCTCATGGCAACCTTTTACAACATATGATATACTCAGCAAAACTAAGAAACAACATTGGTATACTGCTATTACTAAGACTCCAGGTTTTATTTGGATTTCACCATTTTTCTACTGATGTCCCTTTTCTGTTGCATAATTTCATCCAGAACACATTGCATTAGTCATCATGTCTCTCTCTTCTGATGGTTTCTCAGTCTTCCCTTGTTCTTCATGACTTTGGCAGTTGTGAGGAACTGGTTGGTATTTTGTAGAATATCCCTTAATTTAGGTTTGTCTGATACTTCTCTCTCATGGTTAGACTAGGGATGATAACTTTATTCATCTGGTTTTGGTAGTGTCTGCCAGATTTCTCCACTGTAACATCACTTTTATTTTTTCTTCCATTTTCCATACTCTATTCTTTGGGTATGAGTCATTAAGTACAAACTCAAGAGGGAAACCCTAGTGAAGTTGTAGTCAGCATATACCTTCCAAGAGTGAGAATCTTTTCATCTTTAAGAACCTATCTGTATTTTCTGGAACTTTGTTATCGTGCCCGTTTTTCTGTTTTCTTTTTGACATCATGTTATATGAGAAATAAGCTCTTTTTTTCTATAATGCAAATTAAACATATTCACCTACCTCCATTATTTCTTGTATGCTTTTGCTGTGTTTATTGCAATAGAGACTTAAAATTGTTTTGTTTTGTTTTGTTTTGGCACACGGGCTTAGTTGCTCCATGGCATGTGGGATCTTCCTGGAGCAGGGATCAAACCCATGTCCCCTGCATTGGTAGGCGGATTCTTAACCACTGTGCTACCTACGAAGCCCCCTAAAATTTTTAATATAATAAAATGGATCAGTTTTTTCCTTTATGATATATAGGTTTTCTATCACATGCAGAAACATGTTATCTGTTCCATTATGGTTTTTAAAATGTTTTTTGAGGATCACTCTTTGATCTACCTGGAGTTTATTTTGATGAGTAGGTACAAAAGTGAGTAGGATCTCATTTTATTTCATTTACATATGGCTACCCAGTTGCCCCAACAACAATTTATTAAAGACTATTATCCACTAAAGTGCAATAGATAATGTTGCAGGAAAAAAAGCATAGGCGCCTCAGCCTTGCACAAATTCAAATCCCCACATTCTTTCTACAGAGGCAGGTACAGAAAACAAACAAACATACAAAGAAACAAACAAGACCTTCATGTTTTACATTATTGAACATATAGACTGACCTCACTATTTCTGGACACAATTTTCTTTTCTCTTGGCACATTGGGCAACCCTTACCTTGAACCTATAACAGCACCATGGCCCCAGTCTGTAGCTTACGTGGCAGGTAAGGGCAGAGATGATCACAGTCACACAAGGTTAATAACATTATTTTAAATTTCCAGTTAGAGCTACAGAATCGGGATTATGAGAAGGATTCTGTTGCTGGTAATTCCCTATATAAAAGTCAACCCCAGTGTGGAGAGAAATGTCACTTGATTATATGAGGGGGGATAGTGTTTGATGCTAGAAATCTTCAAGGTGGTACCTGGACATACTGACAACAGTGATAAGTGGTATAATCTATTTAAAAACATCTTTGGCAAGGTTCTACACAAAAACCAGATACAAGTGCCCATGTCCTTGGAGAGGACAGTTCTGGGAGGGATTGTGACTGCTTAAAGAGTACAATGGTAAGAAGATCTGAGTAGACCAGCTTTGCAGACTATACGGCAAAGGATCCTTGTTCCCTAGAGATCCATTCTAGCCTCATCCGCAGTTCAGTCTGCATAAATAATCGGGAGGAAGAAGAGCAAAATGATGATTTTAAGCTTTTGAGTGACTGATATTTTTCACATGGATTTTTTTTCTTGCTTGCAGAAGAGACCAAATGAAGTTAAAAACAGTAAACTCTTAGAAATCTATTTGGAATTTGGGCAGGAAAGTATCATAAGAGCTTAAAGGTGAATAAAAGCAATAATGAAAGAAAAAAGAACAAAAAAGTCAAAGTAGACAGAAAGTAAAGTGCTCGGTTTGGCAATATGTTTAGTTCACACTATTAATGAAACACACTAATGTAGTATTTAACTACATTCTTTATACTGTTTTAAGCCCTTTTACATATATTAACTTCTCTAATTCTCACAACCTGCCATGAGGCCAGGTCTATTATTTCCTTATTTTCACACATTAGAAAACGGAAGCCCAGAGAGAATGGGTTACTAGTTGAAGGTCACACAAATGGCACAAGTGGATTTGGATGGGGCAGTCCAGCCTCGAGGTGTGTGGTCTTTCACTGGACTCGCTGCCCTCCTTGCTCAGCTCTATGTAGTGTGGGCAGCTGTCATGTGGATTCTTTACCTCCCTGGAAGAGCTATGAATGAGGCACACTCATCTCTGTATTGTCAGGTTTCACATAATACTCAGCACAAAGCAGATGCTTAATAAATTTTGACCACCTGAATGCTATAATAGAGGTATGATCCAAAGTCTTATACAGTGATTTTCAAATCTTCTAAGATATGAGATTATAGTTTTTTCTCAGAGTCTTACAAGGATCCTCTGGTAGAGAGCCTCTAAGAGGATCCCCAAATATCCATCTCCTGGTATTCCTATCCTTGTATATTCCCCTCTCCTTGAATGTGGGGTGGATGCAGTGACTTACTTTTAACAAAAAGAACACAGTAGATGTGATGGGATGACATTTCAGAGATTGGTTAAAAAAGACTGGCTTCCATCTTGGGCATTCTCTCTCCTTTGGATGGTTCCTCTGGGGGAAGCCAGTTACCCACATTGAGCAGAGCACTTCAGAGAGGCCCACGTGAGTTAGCTTAGAAAGAGATCTTCTGAGGCTGGCCAACAACTTATGAAGAAACTTGGAAATGGATCCTCCAGTCCCAGGTGAGCCTTGAAATAATGTAACTCTGGCTGACAGTTTGACTGCAACATCATGAGAGACCTTGAACCAGAGGCACCAAGATCAAACATAACCAGATTCCTGACCCACAGAAACAGAAATAATAAAAGTTTGTTGTTTTTAAGCTGCTTTAATTATTGGGTAGTTCACTATGCAGCAGTAGATAAATATTGCAGATCCTCAAGGTATAAAATACTCCATATAGAAAGAAATTATGCATCTTTTAAAAAGAAAACACCTATAAAGATGACACAAACAGATGGAAAAATATACCATGTTTTTGGATTGTAAGAATTAATGTTGTCAAAATGACTATACTACTCGAAGCAATTTACAGATTCAATGCAATCCCTACCAAATTACCAATGGCATTTTTCACAGAACTAGAACAAAAAAAATCTTAAAATTTGTATGGAGAAACAAAAGACCCCCAAATAGCCAAAGGAATCTTGAGAAAGAAAAACCGAGTTGGAAAAATCAGGCTCCCAGACTTCACACTATAGTACAAAGCTACAGTCATCAAAACAGTATGGTACTGGCCCAAAAAACAAAATATAGATCAATGGAACAGGATAGACAAAGGAGGCAAGAATATACATGGAGAAAAAACAATCTCTTCAATAAATGGTGCTGGGAAAACTGGACAGCTACATGTAAGAGAATGAAATTAGAACATTCCCTAACACCATACACAAAAAAAAACTAAAAATGGCTTAAAGACCTAAATGTAAGGCTGGATACTACAAAACTCTTAGAGGAAAACATAGGCAGAACACTCTTTGACATAAATCACAGCAATATCTTTTTCTACCCACCTCCTAAGAGTAATTAAAAATAAAAACAAAAATAAACAAATGGGACCTACTTAAATGCTTTTGCACAGCAAAGGAAACCATAAACAAAATAAAAAGACGACCCTCAGAATGGGAGAAAATATTTGCAAATGAAGTGACCAACAGGGATTAATCTCCAAAAGAAACAAATCACTCATGCAGCTCAATATCAAAAAATCAAAAACAAAAACAAAACCCAATTTAAAAAAATGGGTGGAAGATCTAAATAGACATTTCTCCAAAGAAGACATACAGACAGAAAAAAAGCATATGAAAAGATGTTCAACATCACTAATTATTAGAGAAATGGAAATCAAAACTACAATGAGGTATCACCTCATGCTAGTCAGAAGGGCCATCATCAAAAAATCTACAAACAATAAATGCTGGAGAGGGTGTGGAGAAAAGGGAACCCTCCTACACTGTTGGTGGGAATGTAAATTGGTACAGCCACTATGGAGAACAGTATGGAGGTTCCTTAAAAAACTAAAAATAAAGCTACCGTATGATCCAACAATCCCACTCCTGGGCACATATCCAGAGAAAACCATAATTCAAAAAGATACATGCACATAAATGTTCATTGCAGCACTATTTACAAAAGCCAGGACATGGAAGCAACCTAAATGTCCATCAACAGAGGAATGGATAAAGAAGATGTGGTACATATATACAATGGAATATTAGTCAGCCATAAAGAATAAAATAATGCCATTTGAAGCAATATGGATGGACCTAGAGATTATCATACTGAGTGAAATAAGTCAGACACAGAAAGACAGTATCATATGATATCAATTATATATGGAATCTAAAAAAAGGGTACAAATGAACTCATCTATAAAACAGAAACAGAGTTATAGATGTAGAAAACAAGTTTATGGTTACCAGGGGGTATGGGGACAGGGATAAACTGGGAGATTGGGATTGACATATACACACTATAATATATAAAACAGATAACTAATAAGGACCTACTGTACAGCACAGAGAACTCTACTCAGTACTCTGTAATGGCCTATATGGGAAAGGAATATAAAAAAAGAGTAGAGATATATATATATGTATAACTGATTCACTTTGCTGTACTCCCGAAACTAACACAACGTTGCAAATCAACTATACTCCAACAAAAATTTTTAAAAAACAAAAAAACTGTGCTCCAATATAAAATAACTATGCTCCAATATAAAATGAAAATTAAAAAAAATAAAAGAAAAAGCCGATAGATTTTTACATTTAGGTCTTACTTTGGAGTTTTTTGTTTTGTTTTTTTAAATTTATGTGTATGGTGAAACATCACAATTTTTTATTTTTGGCAATTTGTTATCTGTATTTTGAGAGCAGCCATTCTAATGGGTCTGAGATGACATCTCATGGGAGCTTTAATTTGCACTGTCCTAATGATTAATGACGTTGAGCATCTTTTCATATGCTTGTAGGCCATTTGTATATCTTCTTCGGAGAAATGTCTATTCAAGTCCTTTGCCTGTTTTTCATTGGGTTATTTTTGTGTTGTTGAGTTCTAGGAGTTCTCTATATATTCTGGATTAATCCCTTATCAAATATATGATTTGAAAATATTTTCTCCCATTCCATAAGATGTCTTTTCACTCTGTTGATTGTGCCCCTTGATAAGCAGATGTTTTTAATTTTGAAGTAGTTTAATTTATCTATTTTTTTGTTGCCTATGCTTTTGGGCTTATGTCCAAGAAATCACTGCCAGATCCAACGTGATGAAGATTTTCCCCTAGGTTTACCTTATAAGAGTTTTACATTTTCACAGTTTTAGATTCTACATTTAGATCTTTGACCCATTTTGAGTTAAATTTGTATATGGTATAAGGTAAGAATCCAACAATGAATTTTATTTTTGCCCAGCTGATTAGTCAATTGCCTCAGCACAATTTACTGAATAAATTATTCCTCTCCTATCAATTTGAAATATTACTTTGTTCATATACCAGGTTACAATGTACATGGAAATATTTCTGTCCCATCGAGCTACTTGTCTATTCTGGTACCAGTGTCATATGGACTTATTTAATGTAGGTTCATTTTGCATTGTGATTAGGCAGGAAAAGTCCCTTCTTGTTATTATTCTTTTATGAAATTTTATTGTTGACTTTTGCATATTCATTATTGCTAAAGAATTTTTACTGTGAATTTTTAAAATGCCCCTCTGCCACACCATCAACATCACTTCATCTCCCCATCCCCACAAAACAAAAAAGCATTAGAGAATAAGAGAAATGGATTGGACAGGATTTACATTTTATAATATTCTGATGTTTCTCTTCACGTATGCTCCTCCAATAGTGTGTGCCACCTCAGATCAGTCAATTGGGGGTGTAGGGAGGGGCTGGCCATGTTTCTGTTGGGTGGAGGTAAAAGTTCTGACTCTTCACTGAGCATCCTATGACACACCCCTAACGGGAAAGAGGAGAGGTGTCTCATGGTCCTCATTGGCAGTGCTAGGGAACTCATTACTATATATCTGACTGGATTAAAGTCCTGGGTTCCTACTCGGCCTTCTCTGACCTCGTCTGCATGGAAATGTTGAGATACTTCATTAGAGACTCTTGAGGGTAGAAGTCTCGGCTCCCCACTCAGCCTTTGCTGGCATGTGGGCTATGACAGATAGTGTGACTCTGAGGTAAGACTGAGAAAAGGTACGGTAGCTCTGCCTCCAGTGAACTCTTTCATTTTCTCCTCTTATGATGGAGCATCTAATAAGGATTACGCAGAGTATGGGATTTAGTACCCGAATTTAACTCTCTAAGTTGCTGCTGTCTAACCTTGAGCAGAAGTTTAGTTTCTCTAAGCCTCAGCATTCTGATTTGTACAATGGGTACAATAACGACATTATAGGACTACTTTGAAGGCTTTAGATGGGTAGCTCATAGCAGGGTTCCATAAATGACACTTGCTATTAGCATTGTTCTCTTGATCACTGATGTCTTCACCAACATTATCACATTAACTAAAAACATCCAACATAATTTTGCATGAACGTGAGACACGTATAAACCAAATTCTGGCTCCCGATGTGAGAATGCTGGAATGGTTAGTAGCCATTTTCTAGGGATTAAACAGAGTTGCTATTTAAGCCAGGAGGCAGGAACAGGTCCCAGAGCTATGTGTGACCTGCAGGAAACTACCTCTCATTAAAAGCGCTGTGTTTTCCCTCTGGGTATGAACGTGCTTCAGGAATAACTGCAGATTTGGGGTTCTTGGGGTCAAGATAGGCAATCAGAGACTCTTTTCCAGACGTTTAACTCTTACTCTGCTGTGTCCCAGCTCAGTTAGAAAGGCATGTAACAAGGCACAATATGGTTTAAGCAGGCTTTTCATGCACCTTGTGTTGGTGGAGCCGAGCCACAACCTGGTGAGGTAGGGAGGGCATTTTACAGGGAAAGGGGGGCAAGGGTAAAAGTGTAGAGAGGTAATAACTTGCCTAACAAAGCGAACAAGCAGCTGAGTCAGGAGTCACCTACTTGGTGAGTACCATCTTAGTTTGGGTTCCTCTGGAAGCTGACCTGGAGGCAAGGATCTGATTGTGCATGGTTTATTTGGGAGGTGATCCCAGGACACATGGGTAAGGGAGTGGGGACAGGAGAAGGGAAGGAAAGGCAGCCAGTAAGGAATGCATTCTCAAGTGATTTAGTGCTGGGGGCCACTGGAGCTTAATCCTGCTGTAGGACATACACCTCAGAGCTATCCCACCTGTAGCATTTACCCATCAACCTTCGCAGTCCTTGGCTGGGGCTGATGCTGGGGGTGTTAATTCTCTGGCATCTGTGACTCTTTGTCAGCAGGGCCTGCTCTGCCCACACTTCAGGTGTGGATGGTTGGCAGGCAGACACAGCAATGCTGAGGGGTAAGGCTGTGTGCAGGACACTTCCTTCAGGATGTTACATACCCAGCACTGTGCCAACTGCAAGAGTTGCAGTAATGGTCAAGACAGACATAATACTTGCTCTCGTGGATTTTATGACTTAGTGGGAAAGACCAACAAGTAAATAGATAATTATATACAAAGTGATAAGGTCTGTGCTGATGGAAGGGATGATGCTTGGGAACGTATAGCAGGGGCCTCCGTTTCAAGATTGGGAGGATCGGGGAGACTTCCTAGAAGCAATGATATCCCAGTGATTTAAGTCACCACACTCTCTTATCTCTGAGGTTTCCACAATCCTGTTCCCTTTGCACAGAATACACTATCCTCCGTCTTCTGCTGGCTGTCTGCTACACACTCTTCACATCTCCACTTATATGTCACTTCTTCAGAGAGGCTTTTCTGAATCTTTACACTGGGTTCAACTTCCCAGCAACAGGCTTCCTTAGTAATCAGTATTTAACATTAAATAAGAGGGATGCGTGCCTTTTTCATTATTAGTATCCCCAGTACTCGGCCCAGTTTCTGACACATAGTAATGTCAATCATTATCTGTTGAATGAAGGAATAGATGAGCTGTCTATAGAAAAAGCCATACTCTCTGTTGAGCCTGGGACACCAAGGAAGCAGGCATTGTAACCAGTGATGGGCTCTGCATTCAGAGAAAGAATTCTCTAAGACTGAATGTGTAGGTTGGAATTCAGACATGATGCAGGCATTTCCCAGTTCACTGAGGTAAATAGTCATACTTTACCAAGAAGTGGAAAGGAAATAAAGGTTGTCTTTGGTATCCACCTACCTGCCTTCCTACAAGTTCAACTTCACATTTCCTAAGTAGCTATTACATGTCACGGATCACCTACTGACAACTCAGGAAAATGCTAATACAGTGTCCATTCTAATGAGCAAGACTGTGAGCTCCAAGAGACAGGAGAGAGTAAGCACATCCAAGATGATAGATCTAAGGCCAGACTAGGGGAGATGTCGGGATCATGAGTGTAACACAGGATAGGCAGGGGCACGGAGGGCAAGATTTCCTCCTCTGGACTTTTGAGGTGCAGCAAGAGTAATTTGTTACTGTTGCATGGATAGAACTATCCTACAGTCATAAAGTCAGCAATATCAATTGTGAAATATATATCACGTTTCAATTTTTTCTGAGACCAGATTCAAATCTCAGCACTTTCATCACCAATAAAAAAGGAAAACTCTCCATAATGATTTTGGTAGGTGTTGGGCAGGAGTTGTCAAACTCCTGGGAGCAGGATAAACAACCTCTCCTACCTTCAGCTATTTTTCAGGACCAAGGATAGAAGGATGTGTGTGTGGGTGTGCTCCTAAGAGGTCCTCACGATAGCTAGAGTTAAGCTAGCTCCACGACAGATTCACAAACAAAAAATGCTACCAGATTATTGGAGAGGGAGATATCAACTCTTCCCCAGGTAGATTGGGGAAGGCTTTGCAGAGGAGAGTTTGAGCATGACCTTAAATGATGGGGAGCATTTGGGCTATGAGAAGACAGTCACAGGGTTTAGTTTAAGCAAAAACACAGTGCGGAAGTATTAGGGTATGTTCGGGGAGCACTAAGTCATGTGGTATGGTTAAGACAGTTTGCATGGAAGAGTATGTAAGGACACCAAAGTGAAAATGCAGATTGAGTTCAGGGAATGGGACTTGAGTGCTATAACTGAGAAGATGGGATTGATGCCTGTTGGCTCCAGGCAGCTACTAAAGACCCCCCCAAGTGGGAGCATGGTTTG
The DNA here is from genome assembly GCF_030028045.1 of Hippopotamus amphibius kiboko. Lineage (NCBI taxonomy): Eukaryota > Metazoa > Chordata > Mammalia > Artiodactyla > Hippopotamidae > Hippopotamus > Hippopotamus amphibius. Next base: position 155,239,690 of record NC_080186.1, on the reverse strand, counting down.
CTCATGGAGAGCTCTGGTGACTGCCTAAAAGGTTGATTTCATTGAGAGAGTAAAGATGAATTAGGAGGCTCTAGCAGCACAGAGGGCCTGGACTCCAGCAGTTGGGGATGTAATGAAAATGAAGAGACTGCTGGTAAGACATGGTAACTCATGAGAACATTGAACAACAAGTCCAAATTGACCCTGATGTTTCCAGTTTGGGGCCAAGTTGATGGTGTCACTAATAGAGAGGAGAATCAGGAGAGATCCCCTCTCCATCCCACCCTAACTATTTCTTCCCCCTCACTCTTCTTCCCCATGAGCCCCCATGCTCCTAGACCTTCCTGGACCCCCCAACCTGCTCCCCATCCAGGCCTGCCCTATTTTGGCAGGAACAACTTTTCCCCCCATTCTTTCAGCAGCCTGGCTTTATGACTTTAGGAAAAACAACAACCTCTTTGAAATTCAACTTCACTTTTGACAATTGGAAGTCTGAAACCCAGGATTGCATCCACTTCTAAAGTTCTATACCACCAGGACCAAGCATACTCAGTGGTTAAGCTCTCAGGGCATCCTCATCCTCCCATTAGATATTGGTACTTTAACAAGGCATAGGGCCTCACTAAGAAACTTAGGAGTTATAGCAGGATTTCAAGCAGCAGCCATCAGGGCAGGTCTGGAAAGGAAGGGGTAACTTGTTTTTAGAGGAGCTCTTCTGATTCTCAGATCCTTTCATGTAGCTGCTCCCTAGTCTGGTTCCTGTGAAGACACTTGTGTTGACAGCAGCAGCCACAGATGACTCAGCATAAATGAGGGTATCAAACACGACCAATGACCACTGTCTGCTCAAGGCAGCCAGTCCTCCAGATATACCCTGGAGCATAAGACTGAGCAAGCAGGGACACTGGCACCCAGGTGGCCTTGCACCTGGGCCTGACACATTCTGACCGCTCCATTTCCAGTGCCTTTTTCAATTAAAATGAGGCTCTCACTGTAGACCCTGACCAGCCAACCAGCCGCACCTAGCAACTCATTAGACATGCAAATTCTAGGGCTCTTCCCAACCTACTGAATCAGAAATTCTGGGGTGGATTCAGCTATCCTTGATTGGACAAGCCTGCAGGAGATTCTGGTGCATGCTGACCTTGGAGACAGATGAAAGATGGAGAGAAAAAAGAAAAAGGCATTACTGTACCTGTTTCATTATTTTGAGCTGAAGGCAGACTCAATAATATTATGTGGTAAACATTTTAGAATGGATGGAGTTTAATTTTTGTGAATTAAGTAGACTCTTTAGTGAAACCTAGCAACATCTCTATGGACAAAGAAAGAAATTACCCAGGAGCCTGAAGTCTAAAAAATTCAGGTAATTAAGGCAAATAAGTGCTGAGTTTTTATTTGCATCATCTAAATGTGTGGGTTCTTCTTTAAAGCTCTATAACCTTTGATTTAAATGCAATCTAAATGTAAACCCCAGATGTAATACAGATAATTGGGTTGTACTCTAGGGCAATGGGGAGGGAGTCAGATCTCTGTCTCCTGCTGCAGCTCCCTCCCTCCCTCCCTCCTCTTCCTGCCTCCTCCTCCTCCTCCCCTCCTCCTCTCCGGGCCCACAAGGCTCCAGGCAAGGCCCATTAAGGCAGAAAATAGCTTTAATTCCCCTTTCACATTGCATACTTGAGTCAAAGGCCTCGGGGAAATTCTCTCATATTCCTGAGGCAGGCATTTTAATTAATTCAAAAAGAAAATTTGTTTTTGTTGTGATTGTGTTTTTCCCTAAAGACCTAGGAAGGGAGAAGGGAGGGGATCTTCACCTGGGAGAGGCCCTTTCAGGATGGAGGTGAGCGCAGTGAAAATGCAAGTGTTCCAATCATCTTTGCACTTTGCATCTTTGACGCTGAGCCACCTGTCTAAGAATGTGTTCTCGGTAAACACCCTTCACTGAGCCCAACAATCTGGGCAGCCTGTTAAATTGCCAGCCCAGGAAGCAGGAGTGACTCAATCTATATGCCTGTCGCTGTGTTTTGCTTAAGCAAATGCACCGGACTCTGCCGGCTGGCTTCATTTCTCCAAGGTGTTTTTTTTTTTTCCCTGAAAAGAAAAGCCCACCTGGATTTGCATGCCCATTTACAGCCTTCTAGAAAACCAGAAACCTGACTGCACAGCTGTTCAGTCTCCTCAGAACTTTGTGTGAGTTAAGACTTCTTGTCACAGAAATATCAGCCAGATGGGCTTGTAGGCACCTTCTAGTACAGTGGTTTTTGAACTGTTTTTTCTTTTAGGAATGAAACTCTTTCTTCAAAATGAATGTTACCCAGAAATAGGTAAAAAGAGAATTCATTCCACTTGCTCCTTTGGTCTTCTCCATTCCCTCCCCCATCACCCACTGACCCTAAGGGATCCAGCAAAGCCTAGTTTGAAACCCCCTTACCCTGTGCTGAAAATGACTGAAGCCAAGAAGTCAAAGGCCTTTTCACAGGTAACGGGGCTTGAAAGAATCAGAGCCTAGATTAAAAAGTAATCTCTGGTTCTGAGAGCTTCCTATGCAATCCATCGGGCCCATGAAATGATTCATTTGGGGCTGCCATACTTTCTAGGCATTCACCCATTCATCTTTGACCAAATGTTTATTGAACACCTGCTGTGTTCCCAGCAAGAGCTAGCCACTGTGGAACTCAATGGTACACCAAAGAAGATGTGGCCCCAGTCCTCACCAAGTCTACGGCAGGATAAACATGTGCATTAAATGGCCACATAAATAAATGTAAAATTGCAACTGTTATTTTTGTTATGAAGGAGAAGCCAAGGGTGCGATAAGAACTGATGACAGGGCATGTCCCAGGTGAATTTCAACCCCCCTCTCCCTGTTCTTTAGGGAAGACCACAATTATGAAAATTATCACAGGAGGATTTTCCCTCCTCAGAGAGGTCAGGAAGGTTTCCCTGTGATGTAAAACCACAATTGAGATCTAAATGTTTAGCGGTTAGAAGGGAAAGAAGAGAGGAGAGAGCATTCCTGGCAGAGGAAACAGCATGTGGCAAGAGTATGACAAGTTTATAGACAAGAGGGGCTGAAGCACAGAGTCCAGGGCTGCCTAAGATCATCCTGGACTCTGGCAGGTATATTTAGAAGGCTGTCTTACCCTAAGAGCAATGGAAGGCCATGAAAAATTTCAAAGTTGGGGAGGAGGCAATTTATGTAGTCAGACTATTGTTTTAAAATGGTTTCTCTGCTTTCAGGATGGGACACAGATGGAAGAAGTACTGGAGGACAGGTGGAAAGTGCAGTTGGGAAGCCAGAGGCAATGGTGGGTTGACCCAGAATAACGGCGATTGGGATGGAGAAGTGGATGAATTGAGGAGGTAGGTGTGCATGAATGTGGAAAGGATTCCAGAGTGGAGGGATATAGAGGATGAGGACAAGGAAGATGGTTAGGATGATGTCCAGTTTATGATTAGTGAACAGTGACAGTAAACATTGCCTTAGACCAGGCCTGTCTCTTCCCACATTTGCCAACCCAGGGGTTATCAACCCTGGATGTAAATTACAATCACCTGACAGTTAAAAAAAAATTGTATGCAAGCCCTATCCCCAGAGATTCTGGTTTACTTGGTTGGGGTGAGGTCTGGGCATCAGTACTTTTCCCCAAGCTCCTAGGCTGATTCTAATATGCCACCATGGTTGACACCCACTGCTCTAAGCAATCTCCCAGGGGACCTTATGTGGCTCTTTCTCTGTCTGATATGTCACCATCAATAGAGAACACCATGATCTTCGGGTGCAAATTGATTTACCTCCTAGGAAGAAACAGATGGAAATCCTGGCAAATAAGACAGAATAGATTAGGACGTAGTCAACCATACCCAGTCAAGGGAAGGGAGAGCAACACAGGAGACTAGGAAGGACCCTAAACTCACAGAGAAGTCACAAGCTCTGCCGCTAACAAGCAACCTTCTCCAATCTGTCAAATGAAGGCACTGGACTGGACCAGTGGTCCTCAAACGCGAGCTCACATAAGCGTCATCTGGGGGTCTGCTTCAAACACAGATTGCTGGGCCCTGCACTCAGAGCTTGTGACTGAATAGGCCTGGGGTGGCACCTGGAAATCTGAATTACTAAAATCCTCCCAAGTGATACTGCTGCTGCTCCAGGTACCAGGCTGAGGTGCTATTAACAGAGGTGAACAATCCCAGAGGGATCCATTATTTATTTTGGACAGAGATCCAGTTTTTATATAATTTTGATATTTTATTCATCATAAGTTTTTGCATTAATTTTGATTTTAAAAGATATTACATTAAAATGTTATTTATTTGATGACTGAGTTTTTTGGTGTCTCGAGATTTCACACCTAAGATGAATTCACCTGATCCTAATCTCACCTGGCCAAGGGCCACCGGCAGAGAACCACTGAGCTCTATGACTTCAAGGGCTCTTCAAGCTCTAATACTTCACTATACAGATAGGCAGGAGAGGTGAGGCTAAAGAGAAGGCGCTCTGGAGCCAAGCTGCAGGTGTCCATGCTTGTGTTCATGTGCTGTGCCATCTACAAGCTGTGTAACCTTAGGGAAATTGCTAAACCTCTCTGGGCCTCTGTTTTCCTTAGCTACAAAGTCAAAGATAATAATCCTGATCACACAGGTTTATGGTAACTGATTGGGATAACACACATAAAGCACAGAGTGTGGGCCGAATACTGTAAGCAGTCAGTATCACCAGCAAATGCCTCTTGATTTAATCATCTCTGAAGGTTCCCTTCTGATTGGGGTTACTCTGACTTCTTTTTTTTTTTTTTTTTGCATTTTTTTTTGGGGGGGTACACCAGGTTCAATCATCTGTTTTTATACACATATCCCCATCTTCCCTCCCTTCCTTGACTCCCCCCCCCTCAAGTCCCCCCCACCCTCCCCGCCCCAGTCCTCAAAGGCATCTTCCATCCTCGAGTTGGGCTCCCTTTGTTATACAACAACATCCCACTGACTATTTTACAGTTGGTAATATATATATGTCTGTGCTACTCTCTCGCTTCATCTCAGTTTCCCCTTCACCCCCCGCCCCCTCCCATACCTCGAGTTCTCCAGTCCATTCTCTGTATCTGCATCCTTGTTCTTGTCACTGAGTTCATCCGTACCATTTTTAGATTCCGTATATGTGAGTTAGCATACAATATTTGTCCACTCTGACTTCTTTGAGACCTGAGAAGAAATTTTTTTCCCCAAGGCTTCATACAATTTATCAAATCATATAACTTGTTCATGATTTTCCAGTTTGTCCCTTGCGGATTTGCATTTCCTTTATTCCAAATACATAGTCTGTAAGATTTGGAAAATGAAATGCAATATCTTTAATGAAAGTCCTTAGAAAAAGCAAGACAAACCTTTTGGATTGATATTTATTATTTAGTGAACATCAATGAAAAAATAAATGGCCACGAATCCTCCCATTCGTGTTGTGGGACACAAATATTTGTATAAAGGGGAGCATGACAGTCACTGGTTCCCAATAGGGAAGTCACAGTTTCTGCAAATGCGGTGAATACTTGTGAAATTTTGTAATAAATTAGGGATCCCAGTTTACCGATTTGAGGACAGGGCTCTAGTTTCTTTAGAGAGCCTAGGGAAGTAAAGGGAGAGATTTTCTGAGGAGGAAACCCGGGCCCCTTCGTGTCTATTCCGATACCTTCATGCTGGGGTGTCTGTTGTCTCTCTGGCCTCACACATGCCACGGATGACCATTTGTCCTCACCAGATAGGACTTCCTGCTGTTTGTCGACATATTCCGCAAACCCACTCCCTTCCTGCACTCATCAAGCTGTTTATCCACCTGGAAAGGCCTTCCCTGCTTCTCCATATTGAAATCACATCCATCCTTAAAGAAGATGTGGTGTGCATAGACAACGGAATACTGCTTAGACATAAAAAAGAATTAAATTTTGCCATTCGCAGCAACGTGGATGGACTTTGAGGCCATTGTGCTAAGTGAAATAAGTCAGACATAGACAAATAGTGTATGATTTCGCTTATATGTGGAATCTAAAAAAATACAACAAACTAGTGACTATAACAAAAAAGAAGCAGACACAGATACAAAGAACAAACCAGTGGTTACCAGTGGGGAGAGGGGAGGGGGGGCAACACAGGGGTAAGGGATTAAACGGTACAAACTGTTGGGTATAAGACAGGCTCAAGGATGTCTTGTACAATATTGGGAATACAGCCAATGTTTTGTAATAACTGTAAATGGAAAGTAATCTTTAAAAATTGTCTAAAAATAACAAAATTTAAAAAATCATATTCGTCCTTTGAGATCCAGTTCAAGGGTCACCTAAGGCCCCATGCCATGTCCCTGTGACCTCTGCCTGTCAGAGCACACCTCAGAAGTCTCGGGGTTTTCCATTCTGTCACACCATCCTTGAGAAGTTGTTTATCCTCCACGGGGGGCAAACAACCCCAGTCTCTGTTCGGTTGGTTGTCAAAGCAGCTTTGGTTGATCATCAAACTTTAACCCACAACCAAAATAACAGAACCTTAGGTTCTACTCAGAGAATTGAACCTGATTTTTTTTGCCACTCAATTCTCACTGAAAGCAAGGTAAGTAATATGCATACATCCTTAGATCTCACTGTTTGGGTCTCATTACTGTTCTATGCTTTCACGTATGAGTACCATCTCCCTGAACTAAGAAATATCATGAGGATGATCCTATAAAATCCATTGCTATATTACTGTCAGAAAGCTTTTATAGAAAACTTGCAGTGTGCCTTTACCACCCACTGGAGAAACTGTCCCCATGATTGAGGACCAGGAAAAAATGTACTTCTTCTAAGAATCTGGTGAGATTTAATCTTGTTGATAGCAATGAATCCTGTCTTGTTTTCTCTTTTGCCCTGGATAGGAGAAAACTCCAAGTGAACATTTTAAGGAATGTTTTGATGTGCAATTTTTTCGTATTGATTCTATTTTTGGCTTCACATTATTTTTCTAACTTTACTTATTTTGTAGTCTTATCTCTGTTTATTTCATTTTTAACTTTTTGCTTATGTACTCCTGTAAGACACTTCAAATCCTTTTATACAAGAGGTAAGACATAGATCCTTAGATAATTAATATTTCCTTGAAGGTAGATAATATATCTTATTTGCTTTGAATTTCCAATACTTAACTTGGAACTTGACATGTTTATATATGTTTTTAGAGGGAAAAGAGGAAGGATGACAAGGGGGAAGGAAAAATTAAAGTTGGTGGTAGAAGTTTCTATATCCTACACAGACATTTAGATGAACAGTGGATAAAAACTAAAGAAATATTTTAGGACATGCAAGGTGCACCAAATATTTTCGAATACCTGAAAACTTGAAGGTACTGTTCTACATGGTTCCACCAGATTTTATACCGTACAGATAATTTTGGGGGGTTACATCCAGATATTTGGCATATGCTGACACAGCCACCAACTTAACAGCTATCCCAAGTATGAAATTATAAGCTTGTTTATGTACTTCTTTGGTTCAAGATATTGTACCTGGAGATAATTTAATGCATTTTAAAATACTTATTATGGCCACCCTAATACAGGAATGTTTTGAATAGAAAATAAGATGAGAAAGCATTTTATAAAGTAAAAAAGTCTTAATCAAAAGCAATGTGATACATATTTCTTCATAAGCACACACTTTTGCAGGAGTATCATTTATCTGTCAGAAGCAAATTCCAATTTTGTGGCCTAAAATGAAAGGGCTATGAATGCAGCATATAAAAAGCATGTGTATACCAACACAAACCCAGTAAGACATCAACACAGGCAGCAGTCATTACTGAGAACAGGGACTATTTGGAGTTGTCCTAGGTACCTCTCTTTCTCTTCAATTCACGCCACAACCAATGGTCAGCACATCTGATGACCACCAAGCGACTCCACAGCTGACACCACCCTGCATATTGCAGCAGCCTCCCAGCCAAACGCGCGCCTATTTCCCTTGTCCCATTAAGATATTACCCACCCAGGACCAGAGTTCCCCCTTCCAAACACAAGTCAGACCACGCCACACCTCTGCTCAGCACCCTTCAGTGGCTCCCACCTCACTCAGAGAAAAAGCCAGAGTCCTAGCAATGCTCCTTCTCAGTGTAACCTCTCACGATGCTTTTCCTACTACTGCCCCTTCCCCAGTCCATTCCAGCCACTTGGCCTCTTTATTGTACTTTCAATGTGATAGCCATGCTCACAGCCTGTGATTTTCTTCTTCTCTGTACCTCGAACACTCTTACCTGAATTTCCACATGGCTCATTTTCTCACCTGCTTTATGTTTTTGTCCATATGTCACCTTCTCAGTAAGGCCTTTAACCACCACACTATGTGAAATTGTAAATGCCCTCCTGTTCTTACCCAGGAACTTTCTGTCTTCTTCCCTTGCTTAGGTTTTGTCCATAACATTTATCACCTTCTAACAGACTCATGCCTTATATATATACCTCTACATATATATATTATATACACACACACATATATTATATATATAATATAAAATATATAAAATAAAATTTATTATCTTGTAACAGACGCACACAGTGTGTATATAATTATACATATTATATACATAGTAGTATATATATTAAGTCATTCTTGTATATATATATGAGTTCATATGAATATATATGTGTGTGTGTGTGTATATGTTGTCTATTTGTTAATTATGTTTCCTCCAATGGGAAGCCTTCCATGAGAACAGGGATTTTTGTTTGGTTCACTGATGTTGCGCCGCACAGAACACAGTCTCCTTTCTCGCATCAATTTTATAGGCTTTGGTCGGATTAATTTTCTAGAAGGAAATTCACATTGCTAAGTAAGACAGCATGACCTCCTACGAATATTTCAATTTGCTTTCTTACTCCTTTTTTTTTTTTTTGCTTCATCCAAACTGATCTCTCTTGCTTTTACATTATGTATGCTACACAATTTCTCACCTCTGTGCCTATATTTAAGCTGTATTCCCTGCCTGGAATGTCCTTTCCTTGCCTCTCTGAAGGTCTAAATTTTAATGACTTTTCAACATGAGTGGCCTAGATCAAATGCCACCTCCTCCATGGAGCCTTCTCTGATCCCTCCAGCAGGGCCTGGCTCGCTTTTCTCTGATTCTTACCATTGGCTGACTCTACTTCATAACACATCACAGTATTGCAGAGAATAGAGCATAAAGTTAAGGCTTTTGAATCTAAGAGTATGGCCTTGAGCATGTTCCTTAATTCTCTAAGTCTTGGTTCTCTCATCATAAAATGAGGATGGTAGTAGGTTACTTACAATATGACTATGAGGTTAAACAGGATAATAGAAATGTCTGATCTCAATAAATGTTAGCTATTACTACTATCATCACCAACATCATCATTTCTTCCTTGAAATATGTTATTTTCCCGCTAAACTGTAAGCTTTTTGAAATTAGAATAAATGTCTAATTCACCTCTGCATGCACCTAGGTACTCAGTAAATATTTATTGAGTAAAATTGAGAATCAAGACCATGAGTTTGTCCTCTAAGTTAAAGATACTTGTTAAAAAGATGAGAGCATTTTTGGGGGGCAATCATTTTCTAGCAAGTAAATGCACTCCTATCTGACTTTGTTTTAGTTCTCAGATATTATTAGCACAGAATTTGATCGCTAGCATTAGGTTTTCTTACATTTCCCAGTGTACAAGAAGAATTCATCAGTTAAGAAAATATCAACCTAAATCATTTTAAAATAGGCCCAAGGAAATGTAAGGTCAAGGAAGAAAGTTAAAGAACAAAAATAGGGACTTCCCTGGTTGCACAGTGGATAAGAATCCACCTGCCAATGCAGGGGACACGGGTTCGAGCCCTGGTCCAGGAAGATCCCACATGCCATGGAGCAACTAAGCCTGTGCGCGACAACTACTGAGGCTGTGCTTTAGAGCCCACAAGCCACAACTACTGAGCCCATGTGCCACAACTACTGAAGCCTGCATGCCTAGAGCCCATGCTCTGTAACAAGAGAAGCCACTGGAGTGAGAAGCCCACGCACCACAACAAAGAGTAACCCCTGCTCTCCGCAACTAGAGAAAGCCCACGCACAGCAATGGAGACACAATGCAGTGAAAATAAACAAATAATTTTTAAAAAATAAAGGACAAAAATAAAGTTCAACAAGATGTGGTCCCTGCCACTGAGGAGACAGTAACATGTACAGATATCCTTATATATGGATACACTGCAGAGTCAATATACATAGTAAGTGATAGAACGGAATAAAGCCCAGGGTGTTATGGGAACTTCAGAGCATATTCAGTCCTTATCTGTTGTTTGGGGAATACTTCCCAGAGGAGGTGATATCTGAACTAAATTATTAGAGATGAAGGAAATTAGGCAAAAGTAGAATAGGCATTCTATCCAGCAAAAAAACATGGCATAAACAAAGGTAAGAAGACCTGAAATAGCATGATATATGCTGGATTTTACAAGCATTTTGGTGTGACTACAGCTTCTATTCCAGAGCAAAGAATAGGAAAATACAAATTGGAGAGAGAGTTGTGGGCTGTCATGGAATACCCTAAGTACCACGCTTTAGGTCTTTATTTTGCAAGGAAAAGGGAGAACTGAGGATTTTAAATGGGATAGGGATATGATCAGATTTATGTTGTAGGTAGATTTCTCTGGCTACAGGTAGAGGCTAGACCTGAGGAACACCAGAATGGAAGCAAAATACAAACAAACAACAAACAAATAACAACAATACAAAAATAGATCTGGAGGCTATTGGATAGCTCCAAGCTATAAAAACGGAATGCTAACCAGGGAAGTAGGGCAATAGATGGAGGGATGAAATCAAGAACTGTAGGCAAGGAAATCAATAGAATTTGGTAATTGGCACATGAACTGGATGAGAGGAAGGAGGAACTTAGGTTTCTATTTGGATGAATGTGCAGAAGGTGATGCCAATCACTGAGAAAGGATATTGACAACAAGGAACAGACGAGGGGCTAGGCAGGTGGGGATAAGATGATGAGTTGGGTTTTAGTCACCCTGGAACATCAGTACTCAGAGTCCTCAATAGAGAAGGAATCTGAGCTGGAGATAACGTTTCAGTGTCATCAACATACAGGGTTGTTAAACCATGGGAGTGCAGAAACTCCCTCAAGGATAGAGTTTATGTAGAGACCAGAATCCTGATGAACACAGCATATAAGCAGAGGAGAAGGAGCCCACAGGGGAAGCATATTAGGAACACACAGAAAAAAAAAAAGAGGAGGATCAAAGGAAAATAAATTGTTGAAGCTAAAGGAATAGAGAATTTCAGAAAGGAGGGATTAATCAAGTGTCCAACCCAGCTGCAATGCAAAATAAGATACGGACTGAAGGGTTTCTTAGATTTGGCAAAGGCATTTTAAATTAGATTTGGAGCAAGGAGAAAAACAAGAAAAGGTTAGGCCTGCTGCTTGGAAAAGATGATGTAATGTTAACAGATGACAGTGAGAGAGAAGCATCTAGCATTTCCATTGCTTATCTATCCTATCAAGGGGAACGATCTTCAAACTGGAAAGGTAGCATCAATGTCTTTAAGAGGGAATTAAAGCCCAAGATGAATTAGAATATAGTCAAGACAGGACAGTATTGCCTTTCATGTGAGGAAGTCTTCCAGGCCTGAAAGAATTATAACCTAGGGGACGCACACACACACCCCCCGTGCAGTTGTTATTTCAGAACTTCTGTTGGAAAACTTTCAGCATCATAAATAAGAAGGTCAAAGATGCTGAAAACTGGAGGCTAACAAAAAGAAAAAGGAGGTCAGAAAAATTGTGTTCAAATATATAAAGTACTATCATATAGAATAAGAAAGAGTACATTGATTTTGTGTGACTCCAAAAAGCAGAACTCAAATCGAAGTGTAGAAGTTGTATATGTGAAGATTTCAGCTAATTAAATAGGACTTTCCATCACTCAGTCACAACATGAACCACTTTGAAAAGCAATGTTTTCCTGCCATAGAAGTGTTTGAGCTGAGGTTGATGGCCATCTGTCAGGACAGATAGTTGGACTCAGCTTGGAAGTCCCAGTATCTGCTGCTCATGCCCTCAGTCCCCTTTAAGAGACATAATTTACTGAAAACAACATTTTTCCTATTAAGCTTAGAAAATAAAATAAATTATGCTTTTTATCCTTGGATTATATTTCCATAAGATCCCTTGCAAATAGAAAATCCCACATATCTAGATTCTAGAAACTACAGTAAATGTAGTTCCTATGGAAAAGGTTAAAATGATGATAAAAAAGAAACAGCTTAGTTAACTAAATTATTTGGGACCAGCAGTATGGGAACCATTGTTGTATTAAGCTGCACTTCTCACGTGATCCCTTGCAGGCGAACCAAGATCTAGGTTGAATTAGGCAGCATTCAGTGCTGAGTTTAGACTATCAGATTTATAAACAAATATTTAGTGATGTCCTCCTGGTGCCAGACACAATGCTAGGTACAGCTACTGTGGAGAAAATGTATCAAGACAGACACTAGGCACACTTAGAACACAAGGTGATGATGTTATAAAAGACTTCTTGCCATCTCCCTTTTGGCCAGTTAAAGTGAATTAGAATGATCAAAGGCATTAGCATTGAGCTCTTGCTTTGTATAGTTCAGCCTACAAATCAAATCCTGCTCTCTGTTTATTACTGCAAGACCATAATTCACAGAGAAAAGTTCAGAGAGGTCAGTATTTATTACTACCCGAAGTGTTTCATTTGCAAGAATTATAAATGGAAAATCTGGCACATAGTTAGAAATGTAGATCTTCCGATACATAAATTTGCCCCATTGATTTTTATGTATTTCTTAAACTGTGCACTGCTGCTTTCAATATTGTTTTGGAACAGATTGACCATAAATATTTAAATAACTGCTGTTCAACAATCAAAGCTATTCACAACAGTAGCTGTTTGAAAATACAAATGAGATCTGCTGAGGTCAAGAAAAGCAAAGTTAAATAAAAAAGATTCAATGTAAACTATCACTTGGTACTGTTTGACAGCCAAAATAAGAGAAAGTTTATGAGGTAATGCTTGTAATATATTAGGTGGTCAATAAATATTTTTGGAATGAGATGTATGCCTAACGGTATTTACCACTAACGTGGGGATGGGAGAGATGGAAGATTTTTAGCTTTCACAATGACTAAAATGATATAACTACAAAAACATGGAAAAGTGAGAGCTAATGCTGGCTAAATATTTTTACTTTGCTTTTTAATCCTTCCATTAGTTTGAAAGGATATATGCTAAAGTCACAGAGTGCTTTAAATGCAGGGTCTACCACCAAAATACAGCAAAGTGGCCCTTGCCTTAACAACTAGTTGAAGACATATTCTCATTATGTAACCTGAATACTTAGTCTTTCCACTGTCACATGTAAAAGATGCTAAGTCACTTAATCATTGTTTTAAATATGTCCTAGAGAATCCTTCCTCAAACTCCTAGGCTAAGTTCAAGTATTCTATATGATAGCTACGGGAGTGCTCTGCTCAGATCTTCCTTCAGGGAACATATGCTGTGAGGAGTGTAGTTAGCTGAGTCTTCCAGCTGCCACCCTTTCAGTATTCACCACAACAGCAACACCAAAGGCTATGTTCTCCCTAGGATGCTCCAAACCAATGACTGAGTGATGCAGGTACTAGATCTGTCCATTCCTGACAATCTTTGCTTTAGGGCTCCCAATAATCTGGCCAAGGCTTTCTCAAAGCTGCATAACTGTATTTTTTTAAAATTGATTTACTAGACCAAATATTTAATCTATTAAACAAAAAAAGAGTAACAATGAGTTGTGTTTTATCATATGTACATATATCCTATGTAGAAATAGTAGCATAGAGATTAGAAAGGGAAAGGAATACTTCTGTATATATTACACATAAGTGGTTAATACTCAGACTATGATAAATTAGATTTATATTAAAAATTCTAGAGCAACCACAAAAATAAAACAGGTATAGCTAATAAATCAATAAAGGAGATAACATTCTAAAAATAATCAACTAATACAAATGATGACAGAAAAAGAGGAAACCCACAGGCTATGAGAAAATATTTGCAAATCTTGTGTCTGATAAGTGACTTGGAACTAGAATAAAGAACTCAAAACTCAATTGTAAGAAAGCAAACAATCCAATGAAAAACAGGCAAAAAAATTTTAACAGACACTTCACCAAAGAAGAAATATAAATGAAAAATAAGGACATGAAAAGATGCCCAGGTTCATTAGTTATTAGGGAAATGTAAATTAAATCTACAACAGATACCACTACACACCCATTAAGATGGTTAAAATTAAAAAGACTGACTTTACCAAATGTTGGACAGAATGTGGAGGAATTGGAACTCTCATGCATTGCTGTTGGGAATGTAAAATGCACAACTGCTTTAGAGAACACTTTGGCAAGTTCTTAAAACATCCCCCTGTTATTTTATCCAGACATCCCATTCCTAGGTATTTACCCCAGAGAAAAGAAGAAATATCTCCATATAAAGAATTGTCCATAAATATTCACAGTTGCTTTATTTGTTGTAGATCCAAACTTGAAATAATCCAAATACCCATCAACAGGTAGATAAAGTATGGTATGTATATTCATACAATGGAACACTTCTCAGCAGTAAAAAGAGTGAACTGTTTGATACACATAGCAACATTGATGATTCTTAAAATGATGATGCTAAGTGAAAGAAGCCAGGAAAAAAAATAATACTGTATGATTCTATATATAAAAAATTCTAAAAAATGAAAACCAATCTATGGTGGCAGAAAGCAAGTCAGGGAAAAGGAAGGATTACCAAGGGGCACAAGAAAACATTGGGGGTGATATTTTCATCCTCTTAATTGGTGTTAGTTTCATGGGTATGTATATATGTCAAAACTTATCTAATTGTATATTTTAACATGTACAATTTACTGTATGCCAATTATACCTCAATAAAGCTGCTGACATAAGCAAACTATTTGAATAAATATTTCTGAAAAAATGTACAAATGGCCAAAAAGCACAGTTTCACCATTTTACCAGTAAGTATCACATTTGGTATAAGATGTTTGTGGTACCCTTCATCAGGTTAAAATGTTCCATTCTACCTGTAGTTGCTAAGAGATTTTATTATATTTACAACACAGATTTTTAAAATTCAGTCTAAGAACCTTTGCTTTTAGGAAATTTTAATCCATTTACAATTACTGTAACTAATTGACCACATGATTATTTACATTTTACTTATCCCACTTGTTCTATATTTTTCATTTTCTCCTTTTTTACCTTCTTTTGGACTGTGTATTTTTTTTTTTTTGATCTTTATTGGAGTATAACTTTACACTGTTGTGCCAGTTTCTGCTGTACAACAAAGTGAAAATGCTGTATTTATACATATATCCCCATATCCCCTACCTCTTGAGCCTCCCTCCCAAACCTCCCACCCTTCTAGGTCATCAGCAATCATCCAGCCGACCTCTCTGTGTTAGCGAGTTGCTTCCTAATAGCCATCTATTTTACATTTGGTAGAATATAAATGTCAATACTACTCTTTCACTTTTTTCCAGCTTCTCCTTCCCCACCTCCCCACGTCAACTCTGTTCTCTACCTCTGTGTCTTTATTCTTCCTCTACCATTGAGTTCATCAATACCATTTAAAAAAAAAATCCATATATATGTGTTAGCATACAGTATTTATTCTTCTTTTTCTGACTTACTTCACTCTGTATGACAGACTCTAGGTCTATCCACCTCACTACAAATAACTCAATTTCATTCTTTTTATGGCTGAGTAATAGTCCATTGTATATATGTGCCACATATTCTTTATCCATTCATCTGTCAGTGGACATTTAGGTTGCTTCCATGTCCTGGCTATTGTAAATAATGCTGCAATGAACATTGTGGTACATGTTTCTTTTTGAATTATGGTTTTCTCCGGGTATATGCCCAGGAGTGGGATTACTGGATCATATGGTAGTTCTATTTTTAGTTTTTTAAAGAACCTCCATACTGTTTTCCATAGTGGCTGTATCAATTTACATTCCCACCAACAGTGCAGGAGGGTTCCCTTTTCTCCACACCCTCTCCAGCATTTATTGTGCCTAGATATTTTGATGATGGCCAATCTGACTGGTGTGAGGTGATACCTCATTGTAGTTTTGATTTGCATTTCTCTAATGATTAGTGATGTTGAGCATCTTTTCACGGGTTTGTTGGCCATCTGTCTTCTCTCTCAGCTGGTTACTTATACATTATTTTATCCTTTTAAAACAATGATTACAGATTATGGTATATACCTATTAATTAGTAGAATATAATTTAACAGATTTACTACTTTTCCCCCAAAGCTAAGGCCTTAAATATTTTGATTACCTTGCTCTATTCATCTCTCCCTTCTGCCTTTTATGTTATTTTTGCCTGTATTTTAAACTGTACATAATGATATTTTTATTTTTTTCATCAATAGTCAATACTTCTTATTGTTCTTCATTTCTGAATTTTAAAATACATGTCTGCTTAGCTCTCACTCAGCTACAACCCATGCTGCCTATCATGTCCCTGAGGAGCAACCTCTCACATCTCCTCCAGACACAAGTACACTCTATCCTGAAGAAGAATGTCCACTCCATGGCTGTCACTAGAGCCCCATTCTCATAGGGACAGAAAAGAAAAGGAGTGGAATATAATCCACTGCTGTAAGAGGAGTGGAATATGATCCCACTGGCTTGATGAAAAGGCTCTCCAATTTGGACTGCCACCTTAAAGACTTTGGAGATTTGAGTTTTACTCCAATTCCCAAAGATGATCTCTATAACAACCTGAGAGTGATTCCTGGTTGGGCCTTGCCAACCAGGAACTAGCAGAGGTAGTTAGTAGAGCAGTGTCAAGTGGCTATATCTATGTCACAGTGGGAGGAGACCATAGCCTTGCAACTGGTACCATTAGTGGTCATGCCCAGCACTGCCCAGACCTTTGTGTGATCTGGTTGATACCAATGTATTTTTTATTAAAAAATGCATGTCTGCTTGTAATAAATCATCCCAGATTTTATTTACTTGAACATATCTTTATTTTGCCGTTATATTTGAAAGGTATTTTTAAGGATACAGAATTCTAGAGTGGTGGTATTTTCTTTCAGTATTTTTAAAACTGTCATGCCACTGTCTTCTGGAGTCCATAATTTCTGTTACAAACTCAGCTGTAAAATTGCTTTTCCTTTAATGGTAGTAGGATTTTGTCTCTGTTCTTATGATTTTTTTTTGTTTTTCATTTTTAGCAATAACACTATGATCAATCTAACTATGATTTTATTTATCTTGAGTGGCATTAATAGCACTTCTTTAATCTGCAGCCCAGTGACTTACATCAATTTTAGAAAAATTTCCACCAGAGCCTTCTCAAATGTTGATTTTTCCCATTCTCTCTCTTTCCTCTCCTTCTTGAACTTTGTTACAAATGTTAGACCTATTTTCTCCTGTGTAACTTTTAGGGTCCTTTCTCATTGCTCATACATTTTTACTTTATTGTTTTTGTCTGGATGTATTTTATTGACTAGCTTTCCTGGTCAATAATCGTCTCTACTGCTCTAGTATAGCAGCTCTTAAATCCATTGATTGAGATCTTAATTTGACTTATTGAATTTTTAAATTTTCTTGGCTCAAGATTTTCATCTACTGCAATGACATGGTCCCAGAATTTACCTTCCTTCTCCCTGCTACCCCTCAACCACCACAAAACTAGCTTCCTGGTTATCCTTGTAACATCTGCATGCTATTTCAAGAAGTGTGATAGTGGCTAGATTCTACAGAGCTGTATTGTCCCTAGAAGCTTTCTCTTGTTGTTTGTGTTCCCCTAGAAAAGAGCCCATTATCTTGCCTGATTTGAGTAATTAAATATTGTTTGTATATCAGATACCTCTCTGCGAGCCTTGGAGAGCATCACTGATTCAGATGGCTGCTGGCTTAAAAGAAGGAACATTGATGTCAGAGTTTCCACAATGCAAGGCCTTGTCTTTGCTCCAACAGCAAAGCAATTACTCATCTACACTCGGGCCAGATGAATTCTGATTGAGAGGGTACCACCCTACATTAATGAGAAGCAGGGTCTCAATGCTGGGCCCTATCCAAATCCCATTATGTATGTCAAAGAAGTTGTCATTATCTGAAATTCCCTGCGGATGAAAGGCTAGTGGAGGAGGATGGGGGAGAGGGTTCAGTATACATGCTTCTAAGGCCACAGTCGTCTGATTTTACCTTTAAGTCTGGATGCTCCACCCTCCTTTGCTGGTTCATCTGTACAACCTATAAATATTGGAGAATTCCCAGAGCTTGGTGTTGGACCTCCTTCTATTCTCAATCTTTACTTTTTCTCTTAATGATAACCCAGACCCATGGCTTTAAATACCACCTCTACATCTAACTCTGTTCTCTTCCTAATATTCCAGACACAGACATTTAGTGACCTATTTGATGTCCCCTGGTAGATGTTTAATACATAACTCAAAGTTAATTTGCTTCAAAGAGAACTGTCTACACAGGCCCTCCTTAACAACTATTGTAATATAGCAACCCAACAATTACTAGCACATCATTCTGCTCTTATTTTTATCAATAGTGACTGCAGGTGTGTAATATTTCATTCTATTTACTTATAATCTATATTCTATTTCCTCCCATTAGAAGATAAGTTACATTAGAACAGAGGTGTATATATTTTGCTTGCTACTGTTTGACCAGGACCCATAACTTGTTCCAGAACATAGTAAAAGAAACTGAGTGACTATTTGTGGAATGAATGTGAGAAGACCGTGTCTTTTTTCCTGAGATGACGTTTGGCCGGAGTGAGGTTGGGAGGGTTGTAGACAGTTTGAAATCTCATTCTCTTTGTTATATGTAAGCCTACATAGCAAGTCAGCTTTCATTATGAGAATGGCACTCATATCCCTCTATTGACCCCACACTTCCTTGTCCAAAATAATTTACCCCAAATTCATTCTTTGCTCTCCATTACCTCTGCTGCCTCCTAATCCAAGCCTCCTTCCTCTCTTTCCCATCAACTTTGATAGCCTCCCCGTATTCTCCACACAGCAACCAAAGTGATATTTAGAAAAACATAGAGTATTATGTCCATGTCCTGTTTTAAACCATCCAAGGTTTCCTATTATACTTAAAATAAAACCAAGCTTCTTAATGCATATATATGGAATCTTAAAAAACTGTATTGATGAACTTAGTGGTAGAGGAAGAATAAAGACGCAGAGGTATAGAACAGACTTGAGGACATGGGGAGGTGGGGAAGATAGCTAATGGGAAGCAACTGCCTAACACAGGGAGATCAACTGGATGATTACTGATGACCTAGAGGGGTGGGATAGGGAGGATGGGAGGGATGCTCGGGAGGGAGGCTCAAGACAGAGGGGATATGGGAATATATGTATAAATACAGTTGATTCGCTTTGTTGTACAGCAGAAACTGGCACAACAGTGTAAAGCTATTATACTCCAATAAAGATCAAAAAAACAGAAAACAAACAAACAAAAAAACCAAGCTCCTCATCATAGCCTTTGAGGCCATGCATGGTTGGGCCCCTGCCTCTTTTTTATGACTGTGGACTCCCCACTCTCTCCCTTGATAGCTAAGCTCTGACCATATTGCCCTGCTTCCTTTTTGTTAACATAGCAAGCTCGTTGCTGCCTGAGGTCCCCTTTACTTACTATTCTCTCTGTCTAGAGGATCCTCTTCCCTGGTTTTTATACAGCTGTTGACCTCACAGCCTTCGAGTCTGGAGCTTCCCTGACCATCCCATCTATGGCCACAATTTTTCATTATCATATTGCCCTGTATTATTTTCTTCACAGTTCATATAGCCAACTGAAGTTACCTTACTTACTGAAATGTTTTCTTTTGACTGTCTTATTCCCTACCATTTCCTCAGCATCTAAAATAATGTGACACACAATAGGTGCTCATTATTTATTTGAGGAATACATAAGTGAATGAATGAAAGAGAGGAACTCCCAATCTCTGACACCATTGCTGCTCTAAATGTCATTTATTTGGGATGAGTCCTTGTTTATTCCTTCTTTACTTAAAAAAAAAAAAGAGTAAGCTTAAAATCCATTTTTCCCCTTGCTTATACTCTCTCCTTACAGAACTATTATCAACTTCTTTTAATTAAAATGATTTAAGATATATTAGTCTCTTATTGGTGCCAGACAATATGCTTGATTACCTCATTTATTTATTATGCCAACCCTCTGCATTAGATCCTGTTATACAGTCCATACTTTATAAATCTGAAGTTTGTGATATTTCAATTACTTTCTCAAGGCCACAATACTAAACAATATTCCATTTTAATTTCTCAAGTGAACTTCAGGAACCAAGGAACCAGGTAGGATGAGGAGGAACTTGGGACCACTGTTACTTCCCCCCTCTCCCAATAATCCTTCGGTTATCAGTGATGGTAGGAGATGAAGGGAGTGTAGAGGAGGAGGAGGAAGAGGAGGAAGGGAAGGGGAGGAGGGGGGGGGAGAGGAGGGGGGAGAGAGAGAGAGAGAGAGAGAGAGAGATTGATTCATATCATGATGACCAGAGAAAACTTTAATAGCAAACTCTGAACTCAGCTAATTTAGCATCTTTCCCTGAAGGAAGGACCAACCAAAGTCAGATCATTGACTGTGAATATCTTCTTCTTCTATCAGAACAACTCTCTTATTAGTGGATTCTCAAGGCTTTGAGTTCAAGAAAATCAGAAAGGCTGATTTTACTTGGTCAATTAGTCTTGGGGCTTAGCTTGACCAATTCATTCTGTTATTCAAAAAACAAAATTACATGTGAAGTAGAAACTTATTTGTATACCACCAAGAAGAGGTGTACAGTTTGAAGTAGAAGAGACTAGGAAGAGAGAAAAGTATAAGGAAAATCTTAGGAAGATAGAAGACCACATAGACCCAGAGCCTGTTTTTACACAACCTCAAATGTCAGTGAAAACTGATGGAAAAGCAGTTCAGGTGTCAAGATGATTGGCTAAAATTTTAATTTTCTATCTGGTTATTTGGCATCATAAAGATAGAATCATGTTGAAGCACTTTGCAAAGTGTTTTCAAAAATTACTGTTTCTGTTCTACAAGCTTTCTTAGAATTTTATTTTTCTATATTAATGTCTTGGGGGTAAAAAATGTGCTTATTTTTGTATATGGATAATCAGCCTTGATGTAAAATCCATTAAATATAATCACACAATCATATCATTAGGAAGGCTATTTTTGAATCAGTAATGATTTAGTGATGGCTTACTTTGTGTCTAGATCAGCCAATGGTGGGCACAAAATATTAAAGAGATCACTAGCAAATATCATTAGGCAATTTAAATGTGTCGGGAATTTTGCTAACCACTTTCTGTGAATTAGCTCATTTAATTTCCTATCAATGCTTAGACAAAGCTATTATTATAAGTCCAGCTTTATAGGTGAGCAAACTATATGTCAGAGAGGTTAGCATGCAGTAGGGTCAGGAGAACCCAGGCAGTCTAACTTGACTCCAAACATGCTGACATACAACTCTTCAAGGAACCTACAGGTTTTTGGAGAGAAAAAATATGCATGTATGCAGGAAACAAATCATAACAAAAGGAGCTGTGGGATCAATGGTCTATGAATGAGGCTAAACCATAGACTCACATAGGTGACACCATGGTGTTAAAAGCAGATGAGAGGGAGGTTGGAATTAACATATACACACTACTATATATAAAATAGATAACCAACAAGGACTTACTGTACAGCACAGGGAACTATACTCAATATTTTGTAATAACCTATAAGGGAAAAGAATCTGAAAAAGAATATATATATATAGTATATATATTACATATATAATATATATAAAAATGAATCATTGTGCTGTTACCTGAAACTAACATGACATTGTATATCAAACTATACTTCAATAAAAAAAAAAAAAAAAGCAGACGAGACTCAAGACACAGTGACTCCTGGCATCACAATCTAAGGGAAACTTAGCTCCAAGTGAGTAACCTGTGGATGAAAAACTAAGTAGGATGGGAACCTACGCTTGACTCCGGGAGATTATATCTATGGACTCAGATTCTCTGCCGACAAACACTCTGAAATTTCCTTGTGCAGTAGTTGCCTTTGTCTTCTTCCTAAAAGAAAGTTTTCCTCAACACAATCTAGTTTGTCTTACAAACAAGCAGCTGGCAAATCGAGGGTGTGATATTATGTACTGTAAAGAGGTATTGAGGCTGGCAAATTCTTATGCTTCTGTGCCACTTAGGATTTTATTTCTAGTTCCTCAGCATGGGTTTTTGGTGTGGATGAGAGTTTTATATTGGGTGGTGGGTGGTGCACGGGTGTGTAGGGTGAGAGAGGAACTGTTGTGTGTCGTGAGGAAGTGTACACGTGTGCCATCTGGAGAACAGCACTGCAAAGCACCAGTCCCCCAGGAGCGGTGTGAGGAGAGATGAGTCAGGCCAGGAATAGCATTTCCTGACTGCCCACTCACTGGCACACCGCCAGAAGGTTTTATTTTCTTCTCTAGGTTCTAATCTTCAGATTCATATGAAAAGATGATATTGCCAAAGCTAGTGATGAGACGCTTTATATAATAATTAGTAGGATTAATTACAAGACTCTAATCTCCTGAGGGCAGGGATCAGGTCTGTTTCATTCACCATTGTATACCAGTATTCTGGCATGAAGTCAGGACCTAACAAGTATTTGTTGAATGAAGAAATGAATAATAAATGAATGTAATATTTTGTATTTATTGGATCAGATCCTCCCAGTGCATCATTGCTCTCCTGGGTCTCTGAGAAGCTGGCAACTCTGATTGCATTAAGTATATGGACTGTTTTTAGAAGCAAGTCCTTTTGACCCATTAGCAACCCACTCCCTGGTATTTTTCAGGAGTATGTAGATACATAGTTCAATTAACAAGCAATTACTGAACTCTACTGTTGGAGCACGGTTAGAGGAATTGGGGATAGTGCATTGAACAAGGCAAACAAGTCTGTTTTCTTAGAGCTTCCTTCTTATAGGTTAAGCATCGTAATAAATACAGGGATGATATGACTGGTGGTCATAAATGCTATGAAAAAGCAGGGAAAGGAGAAAAAGAATGATGGACAAACACTATTGATAGAGTGTAGCCCCTACCATCTCCCCTGAGGAAAGCATCATCCAAGGCCTAGAATCAACTTCATGAGGATTTCATGAGTCCTGCCTCTATTAAGTTACACTGGAAACTATTCAAGGATTTCAATGGTGCCCAAGTTTTAAAGATTTGGGGAAACTATTTTCCACTTTATTGTTCAGAAATCTATTCAATGAGTGTCTGGTGGGATAAAAAGATGGCAAAAGTGATCAAGAAAGTACACTTCTAGAGGAAATGATGGAAGGATTACCATAGCCAACATGCTTTGAGTACCTGCCCTGGGCTGGTAAGCACTGTATGTTCATCACCTTAATTTATTACCAAAAGATTTCCATGCAACAGGCACTATTCTTATCCCCCTTTGATAGCAAACAGGGCACAGAAAGATTAAATAAGCTTCCAGAAGTCAGTCAGCTGGTGGATGGAAAATCCAGTATTGGACCCAGGCAGCCTGACGCCAAGGCTAAATTATTAACTTATTCCCTTGTAGAGTTAAGCACACTGTCTCTTGAATCCAATGTTTTTAAACTACTCGTATAAAATCTGCTTCTTTGAAAAGTATAATGAATTATAGGGCTTAAATATTTGAGAGAATTATATTTAAAGAAAGCTACCAAGTTTACCGCAAATGGATACAGTATTCCTTAATTTATTTCAGCTTCCAGGTCATTGTGCTTGTAGGTCCCTCTGCCTGGAATGCTCTTCCCTGGGCTCTTTGCACAGCTGGCTCTTTCTCGTCAGTTCAAATGTATTTCTCCCTGTCCACCCTGTTCTTATCAGGCCACCATTCCTGAGTCATTTGCTATGCTATTAATCCTATTTTATTTTCTTCCCAGCCCTGATCACTATTTGAAAGTTCCTGGTTATTGATGTCTACTGGTGATTATCTGTTTCCCCAACCAGAATGCAAGCACCACAAGGTTAGAGGCAGTAACTGCTTTGTTTCATTCCCGAAATTTCTCCTGAGCCTGAGCCTGAACCCTGCCTGGTCCCTCACAGAGGCTTTAAAAACATGTGAATGAGTTCATGCTCTCCCTGGGTTCTGCAGCCTCAGCTCCCAGAGGGCTTTCCTTCTATAGAAGATCACACTACTGGCAGCATCTGCCCACCATTCTGTGCAGAATTAGAGCACCAGATATAAAAGGAGAGATCTGCACTGGAGGCCTGAGAAATACTGGCCAATAAGCACCCCAAATGAACTGTGAATGCTCTGAGGGCTGCCAAGGAGACCAGGTAGGAAGCTTATTTGCCAGAAGACCAATCTGGAGCGTATTTCAGCACTTAGGTAATATGCAAGTTCACCACTTATCTTATTTTTTGTGTGTGAAACACGGTAAACGATGTAATTCAATTAATTTCCACATTAAATAAAAATAACAGTGACATATTTTCACAAAACATATGGATCGTGAGACACAATGAAAATAACATACACATTTAACATTTCCTTTGAGAGCAAGCATGCCTTTTTTTTTCTTTAAGAACTTTTATTGAGATGCAATTGACATACAATAAACTGCATATATTTCAAGTGTACAATTTGATACTTTTTTCTTATTAGTAATGTATATATGGCAATCCCAATCTCCCAATTCATCCCCTCCATACCGCTCCCCCCAGCGGCTTTCCCCACTTGGTGTCCATATGCTTTTTCTCTACATCTGTGTCTCTATGCAAGGTCATCATTTAAACGCTATCTGAATTTCCTTATTTTGGTCTTGTTTTGTTTTTGTTCCCATCTTATCTAATGCTTATAATGGTTTATCACTTGTCTCCCCCGCCAGAACTAAAGGCCATGAGAGCAGGGACCCATCTACCTTCATACCCCTAGATACACAGTGTCTAGAACCATGAGAAACCATGATAGACACATTGTAGGTGCACAAGAAATACTGAATAAATGGACCACTAAATGAGCCAATACTCAGTTGTGTCTCTGGAGAAAGGCAGGTAGAAGACCACGATGGAACCAATGTTTACTGAGTCCCTGCTAATTCCCACGCACTGTTCCAGCTGCCTGGAACATACCTTATTTCAGTTACTTACCCTGTTAAGTTAGAAGCTTTGGGAGCCCACCTTTTAAGGAGCTAAAATGTATAGAGTGGAAGATGCATTTCTTCTTCCACACTGTAAAACTGGGTCTTGCTGGGGAAGTGGTTGTATAAAATGAAGACTGGGTATCCCTGGGAGCCTTAAACTTTAATCAGTTCACTGAGGTCTGTGCTAATATCTGATGGTGCTATATCAAAAAAATAACTTTGTACGATGCCCAGAGCATGTCTGAGGATCAGTAGAAAATTGTAACTAAAGCCTTGGCCACTGCTTTACCCAGAGGATCGTTTCCATTTATCATCTCAGTTTGACTTTATCTGAATTGGAGCCAAAAATACAATTTCCAAACAGAAGACTGGAAATTAGTGCAAATGAAGTGAATTTGGAGGAGGCTGTTCCCAGCATGTAGAGCAAGCTTTGCATAGGTCAGTTAGACAGGGAAGAGGAAAATGCAAGTTGGCACAGTGGTGTGTCTGAGACTGGAGTAGGAGCCATTGGAAGAGAATTGCTGCAGGCAATGTCTGACTGCCCCACAGCCTCAGCCCTGAGCTCAACAGTCAAGTTCAACCCATCACTTAGTGGCACTGAAGAGGTACGATATGGAGAAACACGTGTTACATACCCTGGAACTAAGCTATCTTATTAGGTACCCAATGCAGGGAAGATAGCACTCATGAGAATATTCTTGAAAGCTTAATACCAGATAATAGTCTTTTCAGCTGATTCTGTGTGTAAATACAGCCAATTTCAAAGAAAAAAAGCTTCCTTTTAAAAACTGTAAAATAATAGTGCCATTACACATACCTCACTCAGCCATTTAGAAGTACCTCAAAGCTGGTTCTCTCCTGAGGGCTTATCAAGACTGTGTGTGAAAGGAAGGAAACTCTTTACAGGGTATCCTGGAGGCTTTTTCCCCTTGCTGCCATATGGAGCCTCTATGCAGGTCAGCCTGTCATTCTAACATATCCACAGGACTGTTAGGAACTGTCAAACCACTTTCAAAGGGGGTACTGAGGCCAAAACACTGCAGTGAAGCCACAGGTTGGGTTTCACTCCAACTCTACACTAATTAACTGTGTGCTCTTGGGCGGTTCACTTCATCTTTCTGCAAGGTGGAGGGCGGGGCTCCGAACACGGCTGCCCTATCTCTTCCAGCTCTGGCTACCCATCGGGTTGGACACAAATTGCCCCTGCCCCGCTCACAGGCTGCCTCAGCCATTCGGAAAACGGCTCTGAGCTCAGGCAGGGGAGGAAATGAGTGTCGACCCTTTGCTTCTGAGTTCACCTCTAAGACCCATCACTGGCAGGTCTGCAGTCATGCCATCTCCAACGGAGGTTTAGAATCAGGGTGTTTACAAACGGGGCACCGAACCCCGTTCTCTTGAGCAGCATCCCTCCCTGAGGCTAAGTCTAGAGTTTCCGCATCTTGGGCTACATATGGAGGAAGGAAACCATGCAACATTCAGTGGTGTTGCTTATATCTTCTTTACTCTCTGTTATCGTAGGATAGTGTTTCTTGAAATACTGCACTTGAAGTTCCCTCCTCAACAGGTGCTGGAGTGCGGCTTAAAAATGGGGGTTCTTGGGCTCCACTCTGGCTCTACTGATTCAGAATTTCAGCAGAGTGTGTGAGCCCCCAAATCTGCATTTTAAACTAAGCACTCTAGGTGATCTTATGTACATTAGCATTTGGGAACCACTGTCCTAGATGAAGGGAGGAAAAACCTCACGGGTTACCCCCTGCCTACTCTTGCTGCCAACCGCAATGATGCATCATTTCTTTTCCACCACCACTTATCATCACCTACTATGTGCCAGGTACAGTGGGGAGCAAAGGCTCAAAGCACCTGCTCTCATAGAGCTTATGGTCTAGCAAGGGGAAACGATCATAAACAAATGCGAACATCTATCACGTGAAGCAGTGAGCAAATCTATGAAGTAAAACCAAGGTTAAGGGCTGGGGAGGCATGTCCTTTCAGAGACAGTAGGCAGGAGGGCCTATATGAAGGATGACATTTGTGCAAAGCCTTAAAAGAAGTGAGGGAAAGGATCGTGGGGTTGGGGGAACAACATTCCTGTAAGAGAGAATGACAATCTTTAGCCTGTACGGGGCATGCAAACAATTCTTGTGTACATGTAGAATTGTCTTGATGGTTCTAAGAAATAGATTTCAGCTCAACTTAAGGATGGAGGCATGGCCAGCATTGTCCTGAAGTCAAATGGCCAGCTTGGGCAGGAAGCAAGCTCTTCTTTGCTGTCTTACTGGGAATGTTGCAAGGCTGTTCACCGACCCTGCAAAGGTCCCTGAATCAGTGGTCTTCTTCCAAAGGGAAATTCTATGACTCTTTCCAATAAGATGGAAACACATGGCTTAAAGGCCTGGGTTGGAAGGTTGGCTTTGTTTTCCTTTCTTAGCATTTTTTTTTTCTTTTTTCTGCCTTTTTTTTTTTTTTTTTGGTCTGCAACTAAGTTGTGTTGCCGTTAGGCAGGACTGAAACACATTATTTCATTATAACCAATATCATGCCTTTTTGGTTAATGCTACCTGCTTGGCTCCTGCAGCATTTGGGGTTCCCACCACCTGCTTAGACCTTCTATCATCTGGGTCACAGGACCATGAAAGGATGAATTTATAATTAAGGAAGGACATGGCTTCATAACTTTTGCTAAGATTGACTTTTGGCCAACTGTCCCCTGAGAGGGCCACCTTGCTATTTATACATAAATATACACAGCTAACCGTATGTACCACTCTCTCCAGAGGCTTGCATGCAGCAGCTATTTCTTGTTGAATAAACATGATATGAAAACATTCTTAGTGGTTTTGTCCTAAGAAAGCCTTTCTCTTCCTTCTAAATACCACGCTTTGCAAGTGTTGTGTCTGGAAAAGAAAACACACACTGTTTCTCAATACCTGAAATGTTTACTGCCTCTTCAAAACACAACCTTGTGTGTTCCTGCCGTTGCTCATTAAGAATAACAGTTCCTTTGTCTGGATGTCAAGACAATGGCCAGGTTTGTGTGTCATAAGAGTGCTTTACACAAATGCACCTTGAGGAATTTGGGGCGTACACAGAACCATCTACAAGTCTACTGCACTGTAACAATAAGGGCTGCTTCTAGCAAAGCAATCATGTATCTCTGTTTTGAGTGGCTAACTCCTTAAATTATGTCCACCCCCTCTTAGCCTCTCTCTTCTCACAGTGGTCAAAAGAATCTTTTCAAGCTACAAATATGGTCAGATTTCTTTTCCCAAGTTCATACCATTTCATAATTTCCAGTTGGTCTTTGGATCCAGACCAAACCCCATCATTCACACCACAGAGACGTGCAGGGTCATAGCACTCAGCCTCAGCCTCCTCCAAACTCCTTCGTGGTCTCTGTGCTCCAGCCACACCGACCCTCCTTTAAGATCTCACGTTCACCATGACCCTCTGGTGACAAGACCTTGAAAACATGCTCTCTCCTCTGCCTGGAAGATTCTCTCTCTCGTTCTGCCTAGTTCAGTTTCACTCATCCTTCAGATCTCAGCTCAAGTGATACTTCTTCAGGGAAAGTGTCCTGATCTTCCTATGCCTTACAACCCCCTGTTGGACCTTGTCCTGATTCCGTGTCCTCTCCATTACAGCATTTGCCACAGTTTATATTCATTTGATGAGTTTACTTGTCTTTCATCAGGGCACAGACCACATTTATTTTTACCACCAGTGAACCCACTGCCTCGCCAATATTTGATATATAACAGATATGCTTTAAGTGTACTTTTTAAATAAATGAAAAAATAAATTAATAACATCTTTTGCAAGGAGATTCACTGATTAATGAATTTGCCCCTAACATTTTCAGGTAAGTGACAGTCCCATGTATCAACAATAGGATTCAGATAGGGCTTTCATGTATGTCTTCAAATTTATTTGCCTCCTGTTTGCTTTCTCTACTAACCATGCTGTTGCAGACACTTGTGAAGACAAAGGCCTTGGCCATCTCCGCCCATCTTTTCTCCCAACTCAATCTGCCAGTGAAGAAACAATGACTCAGAAAACTAATGGGCCAGACTCTAACAACAGTGATGATTTCACTGCCAGTGATTTCTCTATTAGATTTATAAAATTTCATAAATAAAATTGAGTCAAAATGAAGGAATTGCCTTGGGGCACAAATACCAAAGACAAGTAATGAATTCAGAAACACAAGTAAGAACAACACTAATCAGTGTGTATATTACAGGCAAGCACCAGAAAAGATGAGAGAGGTTGAAAGGATCAAAGAATGAAAAATCGAAGCTTTTTTTGATGGAAGCGTGATGAAATGGCAGGAACCCAGGATATGCAATCAGACCAGCTTGGTGTTACCACTGGTGAGACCTGGACAAACGTTCTGTCACAGCAAGTACAGGGACCATCTATTAAGTGGCTACCGGGCATATGCAGCTCAATGTTTTAATCCTTACAATAAACATGAAAAGGCAGCATTATTTACCTCCATTCCACAGCTGAGAAAACAGACACTCAGAGGATAAATAACTTGAAGTCATGTTTGGAACTCTGGTTTATCAGATTCCAAAGCCAAAGTCTTTTCCAACTAAATATTTCATCTCACCAGTCCTCCATCAGTATTTTCACCTGTAAAGGGTGGATACTACCATGCAGGACTGCGTGATAATTATCTCCATGTGATAATAATATAAGCAGAGTGCATGAGCCCCAGTGGTTTTTATTTAAACATCATCTTCTGTCCTTCCCATTTCTTACTCACTCTTGAATTCCTTATGGATTTTTATTAGAAGCTCCTCAAAATGGGGTTACCACTCCCAGCAAGGTGATTTCATATGCAAAGACTCAAGAGGGGGACCTACTTCACAAAAACACCTCTCACTGAATTTCACACCAGCACCACCAGGTTTTATTATATCTTCGTTTAACTCCAAGGCACAGCGGGATTAGCCACTTTCCCAAGAGACACCAATGTCAGAAGAGAACTAGAAACTAGTCCAGACCGCTAGCTGAGGATTTTTTCCATCCCCACATCGTACCAAAGTGCACAGGGCAGGAGTTGATTTCAGGGGCTTCTACTAGTATGAATTATATTAATAATTACAACAGCTAACTCTTAAATTGCACCAGGTACCACACTACTCACTTTGTATGATTTATCACATTTACTCACCAAAGCAACTCTTTGGCATGTGCATCATTTTTACCCCTCCTTTTTATAGGTGACAAAACTAAAACCCCCCAAATCAAATGGCTTTCTCTGCATTAGGTAGACGGTTTAGCCAGCACATGAATAAAACATCTTGAAAGCAAATTCACAGCTACAGTGAAGCAGACAAATGCACAGTAGAGGTCCACTGAATGTGTAAGAAGATGACACTGACCTTGAATCTTCCCAGGACAGCCACTTATCTGCCAGACATCTTGACCAAAGGCAACCTCTTCTTAGCGGCAGGATTTTCGTCTGTCATTTCAAAGGGATCCACAACTGATCAACCTCTTTCTCCCAGAGCTCTTCCCTTGAGCTCTGAATATATTCCTCACTCATGGCTGTTTATCATAGGCTCAGCTTTTGACCTCTGACTGCTCATGAGATTCATCTGGGGGATCTTTAAAAACCAGGATTCCTGGGGCCAACTTCTAGGGAGTCTGGGGCAGAGACAGCCTCTTCCCTTCGCCACAGCTGATTCTCATGCACAGCCCGGGTTAAAACCTACCATTAGGGCTGTGTGCCTATGCCTTTCTCTCTCCCGCCAGACCATAGTTTCTTCAGATAGGGATGAATCTTTTCTGTCTTTTCAGTTTCCACGTGCTGAGAACAATGCTTGAATATTGCAGGCAGTAGTATGGGGCAACTAAGAGCCTGGACGCTGGAGTCAGGCAGTCTGGGTGCAAACCCTGATCTACCACATATTAGCTGTGTGGTTTTGAGTAAGTTACTGTATAATTTGATGCCTTGTTCCCCCATTTGTAAAATGAGAACACTTACCAATACTTGTGATGTTTTTGTGAGATTTATGTGAGGTAGTAACTATAAAGTATTTAATGCAAGGTCTGGCATGTAACAAACCCACAATCAATGCCAGCTATGTAGAGAGGCAACAAATTCGATCCACATGGAAGCTTAATGCCTATATGTGACAGCTGTGGTAAATGTGGGGGAATAAAACAATATTAAGTCCAATTCACTGAATATTCGTGGGCATTATGCTAGATGTTTTACCAACATTTTTTTTCTACCTTCATAATAATACCTGGACATGTTATTATTGGAGAAGGAAATATACCAGTTAAGTAACTGAAGATCACCCAGCAGGTAATTCTCAGTTCTGAGATTGGAACTCAGGTTCATCTTGTTTCAGAACTCACTCTTTCCACTTTATCACTAAGACTTCATATAAATGTTGATTCACATCCATTCTTTCAATCAATAAGCATCTATGCCATGCTTACTATGCACTAGAAACTGTTCTAAGTTCAGGAGACATAAAAATGAACAAAACAGAGAATGCCTCTGCTTTCATGTAGCTTACATTCCACAGCATGAAAAGACTGGTGACAAATAAGTGGATATGTAACATGTCAGGTAATGGTAAGTGCTATGGAGTAAAGATAAAGTAGGGTAAAAGCAACTGGGGAGTGTGTGTGTGTGTGTGTGTGTGTGTGTGTGTGTGTATGTGTGTGTGTGTGAGAGATTTTTTTTTTCCATCTGACTATATTGTAATCTTTTATTCTTTTCATTGAAGTATAGTTGATGTACAATATTATATGTTACAGGTGCACAATATGGCGATTCACATTTTTTAAAGGTTATACTCCATTTATAGCTATTATAAAATATTGGCTATATTAACATATTGTACAACATATCCTTGGAGCTAATTTTATACACAATAGCTTGTACCTACCCCTATATGGCCCCGCCCCTCCCTCTCTCCACTGGTAACCACTAGTTTGTTCTCTATATCTGTGAGTCTGTTTCTTTTTTATGTTCATTAGTTTGTTGTATTTTTCTTAGATTCCACATATACCTGATATCATACAGTAGTTGTCTTTCTCTGTCTGACATTTCATTTAGCATGATAACCTCCAAGTCCATTCATGTTTTTACAAATAGCAAGATTTCACTCCTTCTCGTGGTTGAGCAGTATTCAATTGTGTATATATGTACCACATCTTCTTTATTCATTCATCTGTTGATGGACACTTAGATTGCTTCCGTATCTTGGCAATTGTAAATAATGCTGCATGAGCATTGGGGTGAGACTCTCTAGATAGGAAGGCCCTTAGATAGGAAGGCCAGGAAAGGCCTCGATAAAGAGACGTTTGAGTGTTGGATGTGATAAGATGTGATTGGATTCTGGATAATTTTTAGGAGTTTAAGCCCAAGAGAATTTACTTTATAATTAGAAGGATATGAGAGACAGAAGGAAATCAAAGCCAATTCCAAGGTTTTTGGCTTGAGTAACTAGGAGGACAAAGTTTTCGTCTTCTGACCCGGAGAAAAATGCTGGACAAACAGGTTTTTCTTGAGAGGAAATCAGAAGTTCTGTTTTGAGATCTCTATCACGCATCCAAGTGGAAATATTGGGTAGGCAGTTAGATGTATAAGTCTGCATTTTAGGGAGAGGTTGAAGCTAGAGATGTAAAATGAATAGATGATATTTAAGACCATGAGATCACCTAGGAGCAAGCATAGATTAAGGAGAGGACTGAGCCCTGGGCTCCAATATTTATAGGTAAGGAAGATGATAAGCAATACAGTAGGGGAGTCCGAAAAGGACTAGCCAATGAGGAAGAAGGAAACAGAGAGTGTGGGCCTTGAGGCCAAGACAAGAAACTCTCTCAAGAAGGAAGCAGCGATGGTCCAAGCCACCTGCTGAGAGCTGTAGTAGAGGAGGCCTGGCAGAGGACCATTGGACTCATCAGTGAGGTGGTCACTGGTGACTCTCACAAGAGCCATTTTGGTGGAGGGATGGAAAGAGTAAATTGGAGGAAAAGACATGGTGACCACGTGTAGATGACCCTTCCAAGGCATTTTTCTGGAAAGGGGAGCAGGGAATGAGGCAGCAGCTGGAGGGGGATACAGGGTCAGGAGATGATTCCTTAAAGTGAGATGACTTACAGC
This sequence comes from Hippopotamus amphibius kiboko, assembly GCF_030028045.1. Lineage (NCBI taxonomy): Eukaryota > Metazoa > Chordata > Mammalia > Artiodactyla > Hippopotamidae > Hippopotamus > Hippopotamus amphibius. Next base: position 155,206,347 of record NC_080186.1, on the reverse strand, counting down.
ATGTTTGTGGACTGCCACAAACGATCCTGTAGAGAGGAAAGACGTGGTGATAGCAGAGGGGGTGGGGCCGAGTGCAGGAGTAAGGGACTTGAGTAGGGGTCAGGGGTGAGATTCAGCTCACGGGGGAGGACTTGCTGGCCTTAGATGAAAGCAGGAGCAGTTCACCTATTATAAAAATGGAAAACAAATTTTAAATGTAAAGCAGTGTCAAACAATGTAAGGTTGTATCTCATTTAATCCTTATAACCCCTTCGGGTGGTGTAATATTATTTCTGTGTTACAGAGAATCACAGTGTGCATTTAACACTTTGAATGGAGGTGTGTATTTGTAACAATGAGAAAATGAGTAGTTAGGGAATGCTGTGGGTGGAAGTGTGTTTGACATGGGCCCAAAGAGTGGGTTGGTTCTAAATACGTGAAAGGGGCCAAGAAGAGAATTCCAAAAACATGAAATACAAGAATGCTATAAATATATAAAAAGGCACAAAACAGAGCAAAACCCTTTCTTAGCATGTACCTTGGAACCAAACTGCATGGCTTCTAATCCTAGCCCTTGCACTTAACAGCTGTGTGACCCCGGATAAGTTACCTAACTTCTCTGTGTTCTGGTTTCCTCATGTTTAACACACAAAGACAGTAACAGTACCTACATCATAGGATTGTTGTGAGGAATATGCAGACGCACCCATGTACACACACAGTGGAACTGTGCCTGGCAAATAGAAAATACTGCATGGTTTACTTCTAAAAGTAAAGAGCTAGGAAAATGTGTATTTTTTCCTCTGTGTGCATGGAGACGTCCAGCAGCTGTACTTTTGGGTGTCATTGGAAGATACTCTGCTTCAAGAAGTTTCTTCCTCTTGAAGGAGCATTATTGAAAGAAGACAGGTAAGTTTGTTCATTCACTCTGCCATTCAGTCCTTCATTTAAGAAGAATTTCTTGAGCATCTACCCAGTCAAGCTCTGTACTAAGCAGGTTTCAGAAACTTAAGATGAAGAGGGTAGGATCCCTGTGTCCACGTCTGTCTCCTGGCCACCAGGAGACAGACATGGACATAGGCTGTCTCAGTATACCCTGAAGGCTATTCCTACACGGATCCTCAGGAGGAAATGTGCAACATCAGGGACAAGAGCACTGAGTTTTTATTCAGTTTTTATTGCGTCTTGCCTCTACCACTTTCCTAACGGTGGCTCTGGGCAAGGTGGTGTGTGTCAATTTCCTCACCTGTAACATGGAGGTAATGGCGTCTGACACAAGAGATTGTGTGAGGAGCCAATGAGATTGTACAGTTACACTGCCAGTCATCCACAGGTTTCGTGGAGCTATTGCTGCTTCTCTCTCATGTCTTCTTCTCACTATTACTGTGGTTTACGTGACTCCTAAAAACACCTCCATCTTTGGAGTTGTTGAGGAAGCATTCCTAGAAAGACTTGACTCAAACTGAGTTTTGAAGGATGGATAGGGTTTGCAGCTGGGAACCACAACCAGACAACGTGGGGACAGGATCTGGCATGTGGCAAAGCACATCACCCTTTAGGAGGAGAAAGTGCCTCTACTAATTTGTAAGATTTGACGTGGTCCTCCCATGTCAGGTGCCAAATTCGGCCCATCAGCAAATAGGAGGCAAAGTTCCTCACACCTCACTGGTCTCTCATTCCTGTGGGTCTCCCCATTCTCTCTGTCCTGTCTGCAATGGTTTCTTTTTGACCGTGATTGGGATTTTGGTCCCTTAGTCCTGAAGCCATTTTGCTGGATGAATCCTTTCCTATGGGGCTTTCCTATGTGCTCCCTTAATGAAGTCCACAGAGAAGGGAATACAGTCCAGTGTCTTCTCAAAACCCTATTTGTGCTGTTTGTGCATCAGCATTATTTAGTTGTCCCTTTTTTCTGGTTGTGTCTTCTTTCAAGTTAAAGTAGAGCATGGTAATTAAAGCAGATCCCTTAAGTATGGCCACCAAAAGCTCCCCAACCCACAACATTTAAAACAACTAGCATTCACATAAGAGCTAATGCTTTGCAGAATGTTGTTCATGTGTTTTTATGATTTACCTATACAACAGCCTTGGTACTGGTCATCTTCTTCTTCAATAAAAATTACTGAGTGATTATTGCACTTGGTATTGTTGGTGTGATGGCGGTACAACAGAGAGCAAAATTACATGGGAGTCTTACTCTCATGAAGCTCTCAGTCCAGTAGGGAGATAGATACTGACAAAATAGTTATATCAGTCTATTCACAATGGCAAACTAGAATAGGTGCTCTGAAGGAAAGAAACCTAGTTCTTTAAGAGCTATGGTCAGCTGAGGGTCAAGGATGGCGTCTCCGCTTTGGCTGAGAGTTAAAGGCTAGAGTTCATAAAGAATGGGGCATAGGGGAGAAAGAAGCATCCCCAAAATCTGTGGTCAGACGGAGAATATCGAGGAACCCAAGAAAGCCTGTGGCTGGAGACCCCGCAAGGAGGAGTGTTTGGGGACACTCAGGAAAGTCAGGCAGGGGTCAGAATATGCAGGGCCTTGGTGGGCCATGGGAAGCCATTGACAGTTTAAATGCAAGTGTGTCTGTGTTTGAGGGGGTGGGATGGTATCATATTTCAAACAAGTATTTTGGTTGCAATTTGGTGGAGCAACTCTCTATGTGATGGAGGAAGAAACAGGCTTGGGGACTGAGAATGAGAGTGAGGAGAAAAGGAACTAATATTTGTTGACTACATATCGTTGATTTACCCTCTGTACAATGTGTTGCTGTATACAACGTGCTTAGATAATGCGTTGGATGTAGTAAATACAACACAAGTGCAGCCTGGTCATCATCACCATCACCCTGCGTGTGGCATTCTGAATGTACTTCTTTGCATGTTCTACAAAGGAGGAAACTTAGGCTCAGAGAGGTAAAGGAATTACCCAACGTCACCCAGTTAGCATATGGTAGAGCGAGGGAGCAAAGCCCAGGATCTTTCTGTGCTGAGAAAACAAAGTCAAGGCAAAGCTGGGAGGACAATGCTAGTCTTCTCAGTAGGATGGTTCCATCCCCAAAGCAGGCCAGGAATTGTTGAAGCTCTTTAAATTGTTCTATAATTACTCTTATGGGGATTATTTGGGTCATTTGGATTTATTGGACTTTCACAGGGATAGACACAAGTTATCCATTCTTGACTTTTTCAATTAAAGAAAATATGAAGTTCCCAGCCATAACTTTTCCAGAATAGGCTACAGAGTGACATGATTGCTACCAATATAAAAACACAAACTCAGATCCATTCTGACAGCTTTTTCTCCTCAAACTCTAAATAAGTGTAACAAGTTTCTAGTGACACTGTGATGTGTTTGAGGAAACCACTTTATGGCTTAAGACAGTATAATAAATAGTAGAGACTTGAATATCTAAGAAAGTGCATGGGGTGTGGGACTCAAAAATGGATGGCATCTATCATGTAGCAGGCTTTATGAAGAACTTTAATTATCACTTAATTCTTAACATCCTGGGAGCAGGTCTTTTTATTTCCATTTTAGAGATGAAATTGGGCATAGAGCAATTAAGGACTTGGCCCTGGCCACTTGATATTTAACTTTTGCCTTTTCTACTGTGCCCCAGTGTCTCATCCAGGATTTTAGTGTTTGGCAGATGCTGTTTTCCTTGACCATTGGCTTTAATAGGTTTAAAACACATTTAGAGACAAGTCTCTGCACCTCCACCCCTAAATCTGATGATAGTTGGTGATTCAGAGATTGTTTGCTTTGACATAAAATGGGGTTTGCATTTTGATGGAATAAATCAGTTAAATTTGATTTTAAAATACAGTTCAAGAAAGTTCTTGTGGTGGTGGTATTTTGTCTGTACGAGGTAGGGTTTTTACTTTGACTCATATACAAAACAGCAACTGAATAGAACAAGTGTTTGGGATTTCAAAGTTTAAGCTGGGAGAAGAGAGCAGGGGACCAATCAGAAACCACTGAGGCAGCTTCCTATATGAGTTTAAGCCATTTGTATTTGGAAAGTTCCCCTGGAGATTTCTATCCATGTTACCCCTTGTCTCTCCCCAATGTATATAGGGACTTGCCAAGTTTCTCTCTGTGAGGGAAGAAAAATTTCTCAATGGGCCATCTCCTTTAGCCACCAAGAAAATTTTAAAGAAAATATCCAATTTTTTAAAAAAATCTATGAAACATCAATGTCTATGGAAAATACCATTCTCAGTTTCAATTCAAGGGTGATTCCAAACTTCTATTCCCTTTTCCTGGGGGTACTGACTTAAAAGCACCTTATGGTATAATACATGCTTCTCTCATTTTGTATACACGGTCCCCAAACCAGGCTCCTCCTGTGAGGATAAGAAACAAGGGTGGGTTTTCACAACAGGCTGCTCTCCAGCTCAGCTCTGGAAGAGCTTGTCTGGACCTGAGGCGGAGTTGCCGTTCCTCACCATCCTTAGCCCACTTCCATCAAGGACCGCTTGTAGGACAACCCCTAAGGCTGAAAAATAGCCAGCCAGTGGCTTTTCTTGAAAGTGTTCTTTCCAAGGATGTGTCAGATCAAAAGAAACAGGGAAATCACACAGAGAAGATGCAAGACCAGCTACTGACTCTAGAAATGTTGAAACCTGCAGTGCTTAGTTGAAGGGGCATTGCCAGAATGTTTACAAGGAACACGCACGTGCACACAGAAATTCTCCCTCATGTATGCATATGATGCGAGGTTAGAGGGCAGCAGAGGCGGTGCCTAAAAAGACCGGGAACTGGGGGACTGTTTGTACAAGACTCAGCTCACCCTCGCCTTAAGGCATCAACTTAGGACCCCACAAACCACATTTCCAGCAATCACTGAAACTCAGCTGCGATCTTCCTACCCTGCGCACCAAGTACAGACTCTGAGCAAACCAATCCAACAACCCAACCAACTCTCCACAGTCATAGAGTAATAAGCCCATTCTATTTTGCTAATTGCTTTCTTGGGCATACACCAAGTTATTGAAAGGACAGTGACAAAACAGAGCTTGGATAAATGTATGTGACAGCACTTACAGCAATTTTTTTCCCCTTAACATTAGTTCCAGTTACTTGTTTGCCTGTGAAGGAGAACAAGAGAAATGGGCAAAATATTTCTAAATTATTTTCTACTCAGCTGTATCAGCTTTGAGATCACCTCTGCAACATTATCCTGCTCTTCAGAAAATACTTTCCTCGTAGCAGACAGACTGATTTTAGAAGCAGATCTAAGTCTGTGAGATACAAGCTTTTATCAGGCACGACAGTCATCTAGTAGCTACAGAAGGCAGTAGCAGCAGAGCCTGTGGGAAGTCAGACCCCAGCCCACTTTTTCCCACCCACCCAGATACTCTCCCTCTCTGGTCTGTACCTTCCGTGTGGCAGCTGGAAGAGAGGATGGTATTCGGAGGTCTGAAGATGTAAGGCAGGTAACGAGAGAAGCATTTCATCTTCCAAAAAAAAGGAAAAAGAAAAAAAAATCTAAATAGAAAACCAGTCTCCTGAATCCATAAGGATTCTCTCGGCCTTTCCAGCTGGCTACATCACCCACATGTTTATGGAGGCTCTCTCCCAGTGCTGCAGAGCTGGGGAGCCCGAGGAATAACTGGAGATGGGTCCCATTTTGCCATCAGCGCCAGGAAGCACTGCCTTACATTTCTGCATGCAGCTCAAACTCAGAAGCCCCCAAGCAAGCCGGGATATAGCCTCTTCATTGGCTGCAGCTCCTCCGAGCAGGATTTGCTGAGTAAGTCAGTCTTGCCTGTAAACACACGGTGAAATGCCCTGCCTGAAACCTCTCCCTTCTCCCGTGTGGTCAGTTTCTCTTTTAGCAATAGAAATCCAGCAGGATATGGGAGTCGTGAGGATAAGTGACCATCTCTTATTTAGCTGAAAGATCAGATGAAACAAAGACAGCATAGTATTTCGCCCTGGAGAGAGATCGCTGTTAAAAGGAGCCACCCGTAATGCCATGGGTCTCAGGAATATTAAAGTACAGTGCCATGAAATGGGTCTCTGTCCTTGCTTAATCTAGATTGAGTTCTATTTTTTTAATACGAAACCCAAACAATAGGACCATTTATCATTTAGGTGAAGCCAAAAGCTGGGTTGAGTAGTCGGTGACAGAGGGCTAACACAGACAGATTCTGTGCTCCACTACGGCTGTTTTTTCCTCGCAGCACTCACAAGAGGCAATAACTTGGTTCTGAGTTATTTGCTGTACAAATTTAAAGCCACAACGTGAGAATAAAGGCTAAACCCAAGGGAACTGGCCCTTTACCAACCCGTGCACGCTGATGCCACATGACAACATGGAACAAGTAAGTTGATGCAAGGATTATACAACTTTACCAAAACTCTCACAGAGATTGCAAATGAAAGAGAGAGAGAGAGTGAGAGAGAGAATGAGAATATGAAAGGACCAATCACTAAATACAAATGACTTGAATTGGGGAATTGGTTTGGTTATGACCCAGAAAACAGTAATAACCTTGGAAACCTTTCCACTGGAAGGTAAGCACAAGGCGTCAGTTTGGGATCTGTGAGTTCTGTCAAAGACACTAGTGAATATGATAAAGAGAAATAGGTGAATGCTTTTTTGTGCTGCATTCAGAGGCACGAGGAAATGATTCACACGGTCCTCAAAGGAAAACCAGTATTCCCCTGAGTGAAATTTTTCTAAAATAAGATTTAATATAAAAGTGTGCCTTGCAATCTGATAGAATAATTTTTGAGCCTTTATGGGCTCTCCTCTTTACAAAAATACTTAATTTAGCATTGGAGAAATGTGTTGGTCTGCCCACGAGAGCAAAAGCTTAGAGCCATAAGTAATTACAGCGTCAGTGCAGGCTAGGATGTAAATCCACTCTTCCACCAACATGCTCTCTCCCTGATTTTTGGACCATTGCAACCTGATGACAAACTACTGGTGGGGACAAGACATTTTAGCCCTTCGATAATCATATAACCCATCACTTCCTTAGACCCAGAGACCTGGCAAGGTTGGGCCATCCCAAGTAAGGTGCTGGTTAAACAATGCCTAAATGGCCTGGATTGGTTGTGTGGAATCTCAAAATCACAACAGAAGAGTAAATCCAGAAGCATCTTCCTGAGAGATACAGAACGTCTCATCCATGATCAGTAATGAGTCAGAATGGAAGATGTGCGGGCCTGGGGGTCAACCTGATTGAGTTTGAATCCCAGTGCATTCACTCACTGGTTGGATAGACACAACTTTAACACCTGTGAGCCTTAGTTTTTGCATCTATAAAATGGGAACAACAAGGTTTTCCTCTTATATTCTTGAATGAAGGGAGATAATAAGCATATGATGCACCTGGTACATTGTAGACACTTGGTAAACTGTCACTGCCAAAGCTATTCTTACTGTTCAGCTTTCTCTGAACTTCTATGGCCACATACCAACCTCAGAGCAGTGGAAGAGCAGGTGTGGTTAAGAGGATGGTGCTGCCATTAGACAGCTAGTATTGAAGACTAACTTTGATATTGACTTACTGTGCGATCTTGGGCAACTTAACATCTCTAAACCTCATTACAAATCTAATAAGGATAATAATAGAATAATAATAGAATCTTACATGATATTGTGAGGACAAAATAGGATGGCTTATATGAAAGGTTAAACACAGTGCCAATTTAGAATGCCTGATTTAGTGCCAGACCTGTGGACCCTATCTACCCATCTGCAGAATTGGGCAAGGGACAGGAAGAATGGAAATCTCCTTGGACAGGTGATTCCCACATGGGTGGTTTGCACTGCACTATTTGAACTGTTCATTGTGCTTTCACATCTTTTTTTTCTCTTTGATTCTGAACAGTCCCATTTTACAGAAGAGAAAACAGGCTGAGAGTATATAATAATTTATCCAAAGACAAACAATCCCCACTGAGGAAATCCAGTGTTTTTGCACCAGAATCACTTGATGAGCTTGTAAAGAACGTAGATTTCATAGCCCTCAAGCCTATTGATTCAGACTCTCTGTGGATAGACAAGGAATCTGAGTATTTAACAATCCATGTGATTCTTTAAAGTTTGAGAACCTCTGGGGTAAAGTATGTCATTTCATGCTTTGGCTTGAAGGGTCAGGGTAACAAAGTTTTTTAAACACCCTTTTTGTAAATCATTTGTCTCACCATTTTTTTCCAACAATCAGTTGCTACCTTACATTATATCAGGCACTAGACTAAGTGATGCCGATACAGGATATAAGATACCATCCCTGCTCTAACGGAGTGTGTTATTAGAAAGACTAATAAACTATTATAATATAGCACTATAGGGGTGACAGCAGGAAGAGGTTCTGAAAAGGTTTTTTGGGATTATAGAGCCCCAAAAGGTCAGTGTGAAAGATCCATGCTTTTATTCAGGGTCATTCAAGATCACCCAGGGTCATTTAAATTCACCCCAGACCACCTAGGGCCAACCAGGGTCATTCAGGGTCAGCCAAGGCCACCCAAGATCAGCCAGTATCAGGCAATTTTGGTCAACCTGCCATGTTCACCTTTACATTCTGAGTGTCTGGTCCACTGGTAAAGGATGGATTTTCCATCTCTAGGGTTTTGTCCAAGTGTATGGTCTGCAATCCAATATGAGCAATAATAATATGGTATTTGCCCAGTAAAAAAAAAAAAAAAGATGCATGCTTTTGCATTAGGCATTATTTACAAAAAGTTCCTATTAAAAGGCAGTTATCTTACTGGAGGCCTAGCAAATAGTTAGCAGTCACTTACTCCATAAGTGGAACTAGACTCTGATATGCCTAATGTCATCACAGATAAGAGCAGGGCTACCAGGAGAAGATGGAATCTATCTCAGCAGAGGGGAGGCTCCAAGGCAATGGCAGAGGTACCCGGAGGCAGGGCTCAAGAACAGAAAGAGAAAGGGAAATGAGAAGCCGAGGAGGAGGGAAAGATAAAGGTGACCCATTTTAGGTGCCACACGAGAAGGGCCTGGTGTGTGGCCCAGAGACAAGAAACTCCCCAGGTGACTTCCACGTGCCAGGTTCCGACGACAAATGTCAAAAAAAAAAAAAAGTAATTCATTGGGAGATTGTTGAGTGCTGCACTATGGACCAGGCTGTTCCAAGCTTTCTTTAGACTGACCTCTTCAGAGATCAGAAGCAATCACTTTTGTCCTGCAAAGTCCCAGGTGGGGCCAATGGACTTGGGGCCTCCCAGCAGCGCGTTTCCATTGGGGCCATTTCTGTTGCCTTCTCTCACTGAAGCCCAGCGCTTATGGGGAAGTCACCCTGATCATTCTGTTTTAGCATGTTTTTACAACCTCCTTTGGGGAAGTTTCATCATCGCACTCTTTCATTTTACTAAGAAGAAAACTAAATTCCAGGGGGGGATATGAGATTATTTAAGATCAGTCAGGCTGAGCCTGCCCAGGTTTTTACTCTCAAGTCAAAGCAGAGCAAACTCGTATTCATTCCTCAGATCTTAAATAGAATGTCACATCATCAGAGTGAGGTTTCTTAATGCCTCAGATGGTCAAATCCATCTGCTACAGACTCTCAAATACCATCCTCCCCTTTTAAAACACTCATTTATTATTGATCACATTTGTTGAGCATCTCTGTATGCCAGGCATGGTACATGGTGCTAAGGAGTCAAAAGGAAACGGGACATAAAATACCTGCCCTCTTCTTCAGGTATAATTATCGCTCCTAACATACAGGACTGTGGTGAGGATTAAATGAGGTAACTCACGAAAGTGCTTAGAATTCTACACAGCAGAAAGTAAATGCTATTCAATTACTTTGATAATTGCTATAAAGTGTCTATCTCCCTTGCCAGGCTCTAAGTGGCAGGATGGTAGGACTTTGACTTTTCTCTGCTGAATCCTGAGTGTGAGGTTCACTGCCTGGCGCCTAATAGGAATTCAATAAATATGTGCCGGACTGAATTGAGTTGAATTGATCACGGGGAATGTTGACATAATTGCCATCACTTTCCCCACACTCTCCAGTCAGTGTGTGAAATTCACAACTTGGTACATTCTGATCTGCAAGGAAGGGGAACCTCTTTTTGTTAGTTCATTCATCCATTGATGCAAGATAATATTTTTAGCAGCTATTAAATTCTAGGCACGCTTCTAGGTGCTGGCAATACAGCAGTAAACAATATATTAAGGTTTAGCTCATTGAGTTTATATTTCAGAAGGAGATAATACAATAAACAAGTAAATATTGTATCAACAAGGTTATTTCAGATGGTGAAAAGAAGAATAGTGATCCAGCCATCACACTTCTAGATATTTATCCCAAGAAACTGAAACCACTAACTCAAAAAGACACATGCACTCCCATGTTCACGGCAGCATTATTTACAATAGCCAGGACGTGGAAACAACCTAAGTGTCCAACAGTGGACGAATAGGTAAAGAAGATACGTTTTGTGTGTGTGTGTGTGTGTGTGTGTGTGTATGTATGTATATACACACATATATATATACAATGAAATATTATCCATCCATAAAAAGAAGGAAGTCTTGTCATTGGTGACTACATGCATAGAACTTGATGGCATTATGCTAAGTGAACTAAGCCAGACAGAAAAAGATAACTACCATATGACCTCACTTATATGCGTAATCTAAAACAAACTGGCAAAAAAAAACCCACCCCAAGCTCAGAGATACAGAGAACAGATTGGTGATTGTCAGAGGCAGGACGTGGGGGGCAGGCAAAATGGGTAAAAGGGGTCAAAAGCACAAACTTCCAGTTATAAAACAAAAAAATCATGAAGATGTAATGTACAGCATGGTGACTATAGTTAATAATACTGCATGCATATTTAAAAATCACTAAGAGAGTAGTTCTCATCATAAGAAAAAAATATTGTAATCATATATGGTGATAGATAACTAGGTGATCACAAGGTATACAAATATAGAATCATCATAATGTACACCTGAAACATGTCAATTATACCTCAATTTTTTAAAAAAGTAGACTGAAGCAAATAAAATGGAGGATGTGGTAGAGTGGCTGCTTTGCTCGGATGGTCAAGGAAGGCTTCTCAGAGGAGGTGACGTTTCCACTGAGGGCTGAAAGACACAATGCTGGCCAAGAAAGGGTTTTGATCCTCTCCTCCACCCTCTGCAGCCTTCAATTTACCTTCAGAGCAATTTCCTCTTCTAATTTAATGATTGAACTATTTGATTATTTTAAAGTAATAAAATCAACTATACTTCAATTAAAAATAAATAAAAATATAATATATGCACCCAACAAAATAAAGTAATAAATTGTTTAGTGTTTGATTCACTGCATAACTATAAGTTCAGTGGGGGCACAGGGTGTACTGTCTTGATCACTGTGGCATCCCCTCAGTCCTAGCTGAGAAGTCAGTGGAGATTTGATCCACGTTTCTGATTGGCAGTCTGGACCGTTTGCTGAGCCAGCTGTCTTGGCATGTGACTAAAGCAAGTGAGAGGCGGGCAGCCACAGATAAGACTAAAGAGGATGCTGAAGATGGAGGACAGGCTCAATTTAGAGCAGATGCTACCAAGCAGCAAAGAAAGGAACAATAGTCAGTTACAACAGAATATTTTGGCTCTCATTGAAAAGACTATAGAATGAAAAGCAAAATAAAGCCAAGCACGTTTCCCACCAAGTTTTTTATACTAATTCTCATAATACCTACAAAAAGTAAACAAATAATTTCTCCTAATTTATTAGGAGATGTCAGAGCAAGTAGCCTATATATATATATATATACACACACACATATATATTCTAAACCATAGAAATATGATTAGATTTTAATAGATGATGATAAGAATTGCAATGACACCCACTGCCAAATCTGAGTTCTTACTAGGTGCAGCCACTCTGCTAACCACTATACCTAGAAGATTTCATTTAATCCTCTTAAAAATTAAAGTAAATGGTATTATTTTATCTGTTTACACATGAGGAAATTTGTACAGAGATGTTAAGTAACTTGCCAAGTGCAAGCAAGTAGAGGAGCTAAGATTCCAGTGCAGACTTTTCACTCCAATCCCCACACTGTGTAGATGCTGGGCTGAGGCCTGGGGTCCATGATCTTGACATTCTCTCCTGTGCAATCTAGTGTAGGACAGAACACCTAGAATGAGACTAGACTTCTGTGTCTACTTATTTGGAACTTGTGAACTTTTCATTAGGGCTGGTCAGGTTTACGTCTGACCTGTTTGAAAGAAAGGGTTTACTAATGACTAGCATAATCATGTGGGGGAAATCTAACCAAATCCATGCACCTACCCATCAGTGACCCCAGAGAGTCAATATGCACTGAAGCTTTACTATTTCTAAGACACAATGTAAAGGACTGTGGGAGTAGGCGGATGGATAAGGCACAGAGTGTAAAGGTGAGTAGGGAGGTAAGAAATAAAGAAATAAGTGAAAAATATAAATAAATTAAAAATTACAGAAGGGCCATAAGAGAGTAAGAGATAGAGTGCAGAGTAGGAAACTCTCACACCCAGTTGGGATATGGGATGAGAGTCCAAGTAGACTTCCTGGAGGTGGTGGCATTTGCGATAGGCTTTGAAGGACAGGGAGAATTTGAATCTGTAGAGATATGAGTGGTAAGAACATTCTGATAGGAAGTAATAATTAGAGCAACAGTTTGAAGGTAGGGAACCTCAAGAATTATACTGGTTAATAGTGAGTACTTCTGTTTATTAGTCCGTCTATTGTAAGATGTTTCTTAATGCTATTTTATGAACATGAAAATAATAATATCACATTTAAAATTTTTAAATATATAGTTATTCACAACTCAGATTCATGCTTTCCCCTGTTTACTATAAATTAATAGAATTATAAAATGTGTTTTAAATATATAAAGCAGACTCCAGCTTCTATGTTTGGGCTATGCACTAATTGGCTTTCATTTGGAAATAGTGGACTTCAGCCTCCCATATCCAACAACCCAGTTTTTCAGTCTGTATAATGTCTCAAAGCCTTTGTAAGAAGAAAGCATTCCAATGTAAATCCAGAATGTGCTTCCAGTTCCTCAAAAGGAATTGCCTTGTCTGCTTTTCTCCTGCACTGCTCTGGGTTTTCATTAAACCATGAACAGTATAAAAAGGAATCAATATGCTAAGATAATAACAATATATTTCTTCAGGAGTTCTCTGACTACGATATCCATTCTGGCCCCATTCCCCAATACTAGGGAGCACTATTTCCTTTCAGGCAGATGAGAACATTGGGGGATTTTAAGGCAACCCAGCACAGGAACCCAGGTGATAAGATCTTAGTTTTCTGACCCTTAGGCCACCCTTTAGAAATACAAGAAAAGGCATTTGAGTGATCAGGCTTAATGCCTTTTCTGGAAAACACTTTTAACCCAAGTTTTCCCTTGATTCTTAGAGGCCATAATAGTAAATCTCTCAGGAGGCAGCAGGGGAGAGAATGTCGTACCTGTTGCTCTTGAGGTAAGGAGTAAGGCTTGCTCATTCAGCCAAGACTTTCCCTGAGAGTCTGCACTGCACACGCAGCCTGTGAGTTCTGTTCAGCCTGAAGAATATTTTTATGTTTTAATTCAAACTTCATGCCTTTAAACGGGCTGTGCACCGACCAGTCTCTCTGCATCTGGAGCGATTTACACACATTCCTCTCTGTTTCTGTCTAGGAGCTTTGTTTTCCAGCAAGGATCCTCAGTTTCAGCACTATTGACACTGACATTCAGGGCTGGATGATTTGTTGGTGGTGGCAGAGAGGCTGGGGTGGGGGGTGGGGGTGCTGAAGGATGGGGGAGGAGGTCTATGCTGTGCCTCCTAGGTTCTAGGTTTAGCAGCATCCCTGGCCTCTACCTACTAGATGCCAGTATCAAGGCCTCCCTGCCCCAGTCATGACAATAAAAAAAAAAAAAAATTTCTAGACATTGCTGAATATCCCCTGGAAGGCAAAATCCCCTCCCACCTCCACCCCTGCAGTGAGAATCACTGCTTTATAGCAATATGGCTTCAGAGACCAGGGCTGGGGTAACGGCCACATTAATTGTACATAAGGCCACATGATGTGAGCAAGTAACATGCTGATTAGAAGTAAAGAGAACTGAGTTCTAACTGTACTTCATGTCTGGGTGTCCTCACCGCACTCTCACACAAATCTGGTGTAAAAATCTGATGAAACAACATTTGTAAAAGTGTTTGGACAATTTGAAAATGTAATAGTTGTCGCTATTTGCTTTAACTTGGGTCTTTAGGCAGCCACTGATACTGGCACATTGAAAAGTGGCAGCTCTATTCTGCGGTAAATTATTTAAGTTTGAAGGAATCCCATCCACCAGTTTTACTGACAGGGCTTTGAACTGTAACAGCGAAGAGCTAAATCGGACTCCATGTTAGATCTGTTTGTTTCACATTAACCTTCGTATTCTATTGCTTTTGCTACAAGTTTAGAATGTTGCTTTATAGCCTGATATATACAGGATAGCCCATTCTCAAGCCTCTGACCTTTAAAGGTATAACACTTTCCCATTCATTCAAGTTGCAGAACAAAGAATAACATGTGCCTTGTTGGAGGTTTACAGGAACATCGTGACCTGACCTATGGGACAGCTGCAAGAACAAAGGATTCTGGCACCAGGAAGTCTCCAACAACCAACAACACCCCCTTCCCTTTTTAGTATAAAAGAAGTCTGAAGTCTAACTCAGGCAAGATCGTTTTTTTCACAGACACTAGTCTGCCATCTTCTCCGTCTGCCGGCTTTCCGAATAAAGTCGTATTCCTTGCCTCAACACCTCGTCTCCGATTCATTGGCCTGTTGTGCGGTGAGCAGAGCAAGCTTGGACTCGGTAACAGAACTAGTAAGAAGAAACATCACTCTTGCCACTAGAATGAATTTTCTTAGAGTCTTCTGTCTTATTAGGCTTTGCTGATTGGAAAGCTGGCGGTCATTCATCCATGCATGCATTTATTCAATAATATTTGTTCAGTACTACGAAGTGCCAGGCCCTGTGCTGGGCATCAGAGCTGCTTATACAACTTATAGTTGTAATAGACACATTATATATGGCCCTGCCTTCATGGAGATTATGATCTAGTAGAGGAAACATGCAAGGAGTAAGGAAATTATAATGCATTTAGCAAGTGCTATGATAGATAACATCCAGGACCTCTTAGAAGGGCCATCAAACTGAGAGTTCAGGGTTAGGGAAGGCTTACTAGTAAACGTGAAACCAAGGCTGAGATCTGAATGATGAGTAGGGGTGTGCCAGGGAAAGAGAAGGTGAACAACATTTTTGGCAAAGAGGACAGCACGTGTGTAGAGCTGGAGGTGAGGGAATGTGGCATGAGAGGGAATATGGAGCGCAGGGGACACGGAGGAAAACAGTGAGTGAGGCTGGAAGTATCCTAAGAATGATGGAGCCCATTGAAGGACTTAGGGAGGCAAGTGACATGGGTGCACACGAGAAATACTCCTGTAGGTACAGGGTGAAGAACAGGCTGGAGGTGGTCAAGACCAGAGTGAGGATGGAGAAAACCAAGGAGGCTGCTTCAATATCCAGAGTAGGGAAGATGGCACCCAAACTAGGAGAGTAGAAATGGTGTTGGAGAAGTCAAGGGATCCTAGAGATTATATTTGAGATATTTAGGAGGAAGAATGAAATAGGACTTAGACTACGTGAGCAGGTGTGTTGAGGGAAATTAGGAATGCAGAGTCAAGGATGACTCTAAGGTGTGTGGGTGGGCTTTTGGAGGAAGTAAGTGGAGTTGACTAAGGCCACTGCTGTTCACAACCAAAAAAAGAAAGAATGTATGGGGCTCTTGCTGAGTGCAGGTCCCTGAGCTAACTACTAACAAGCATTATCTCATTTAAGTCTTGCAACATCCTTATGATATAGGATCTATTATTTTTAGTACATGCTCGAGGACACACAGCTGGTAATGACAAAGCCAAGACTCATACTCAGCTTCCTGACTCCAGCAACTGCTCTCTGAACTACCACATACCAACATCATTAATTCACTTGAGTGTTCACTTCTAAGTTTAAATCATAGGACTGCAGATTACTAACAAGTTTAGAGGAATCACTGCACCATTTAAACTCTTTGAATCTCAGTTTCTTTAGCCAAAATCTGGATATTAGAATACCGCCTTCACAGAGTTGGTATAAAGATTAAATTAGTCCGAATACTAATAATGAGAGAGCAAACATTTATTAATGCTGACCATATTCCATGCTGTGTTATAAATGCTTTATACATACATTACCTAATTTCATCCTCATAAGGACCCTTGAAGTGGCTTCAATTATTGTCTGTATGTTACAGATGGGGAAACAGAGGCACAGATAGATTAAACGCGTACTCAGAGTCACATAACTGGGATGCAAATGTGGGTGCGCATTTCTGGAGCCTGTGCTCTTCACTGTTGTGTCAGGCTGCTTCTACTAAGCAGTCAGATCTTAGAAAGTACATGACAAGACCAAGAGCCTAGTGTCTGGAATATTGTACCTGCTCGGTGGTGGTTACACTTTTTATTCAACTTTTCTATAAGCGCCAGGCACCGTATTAGGCAGACATGATAGACATGGCCCCTGTCTTAATGCCTTCTTTGGACCTCTGGAAAGTCATTTCCAGTCATTAATTTTTTCCCATTGTCACTGCCGCCCACGTGAAGTTGGGACAGGTCAGTGTTCTATGTGGAATGCTTCAGGGGAGTCCAAGGGAGCCGGGCTTCATCAGGAGTCAAAATCAGAGCACTGAGCTGCCCTGCTGATGTGATTAATCTGAGTGTCACCCAAAAGACCCCACAGAGGCCCTTGGAGGGGCTGCTGCTTCCTTTCTCACATCTTTGTGCACCTTTGTGCAGGCAAGGAGCAAATATTTCAGAGTCCAGGTGAAAGAAAACAACTGGCTTACAAAGGAGTTAGAAAAATCTAACAGACCTTTGGTGGCCAGATGTCAGGGACCACAGATTCATGGTATTTTTTTAACTGGAAAGGAGATCAGAGAGCTAATCTAACCCCATAATGTGACAGGGGAACCTGAGTGGTGGAGACATTCAGGGGTATCATGTGGAGATGGAAACTTGTAGCTTTGCTTGTGTTTTAGTTCCTTTCTGTGCCCCAGCTCCTCCATCTATACAAGTTCACTTCCCTTCAAACTCCAATATGCTATGAACTGAAGTGTTCGAATCACAGTTACCGATTAGCTCAGTGACATCATGTGGACAAATAATACTTTGATCCGGAGTAACAGGTGTTAATTGCTCATGTTTGCTGATGAGGTAGCGGCAATGAGCTATCCATAATTTCTTTTCAACTGTTTTGGCATTGTGTAGGTAGAAACTGAGTCTAGAAGCTTCTAGAGATGTTTTTAACTGAATTTCTTCCCAAAGATCAGACTTGTCTTCCCACCCATGTGTAAGTAATCCCTTTAGTAAACACATGGGACTGATGGACACTTTAAATTCATTTTGAAAAAAAAATGTATCAAATTTACCAAATATTAAACATTAAAGAGACATAATTATCTGGATGGTGGGATGACAGGTTATTTTTATTTTCTTGTAATCTGTGCTCTTTCATTAGCATAATAGCTAACATTTTCTTAGCAATTACTCAGTGTCAGGTTCTGTGCTGTATGTGGTTGATTTGATTTAATGCTCACAACAAGCTTATAAAGGAGAATACTTCCCCCCTCATTTTATAGAGGAGGAAAGTGAAATTCAGTTAAAAAAGTTATGTAGGGCTTCCCTGGTGGCACAGTGGTTGAGGGTCTGCCTGCCAATGCAGGTGACACGGGTTCAAGCCCTGATCCAGGAGGACTCCCCGTGCCGCAGAGCGGTTAAGGTCAAGCGCCACAGCTGCTGAGCCTGTGCTCCAGAGCCCGTGAGCCACAACTATTGAGCCCATGTGCCACACTGCTGAGACCTGCGTGTCTGGAGCCCGTGCTCCACGACAGGAGAGGTCACCGCAGTGAGAAGCCTGTGCACCGTGGTGAAGAGCGGCCTCCACTCGCCACAACTGGAGTGGGTCTGTGTGCAGCAGCAAAGACCCAATGCAGCCAATAAATTAATTAATTAATTAAATTTTTTTAAAAAGTTATGTAATTTATCTAAAGGGACACAGAAAGTTGTGCCACTGGGATTCAAACCCAGACTATCTATTTAAATAGAGTTCATGCTCTTAGCTCTGGTAAGTTCATTCTTCCCGACGATGCCTCAAGTTTCTATTAGGGATACAAAGAGCATCCTTTTATGTGAAAAGAAATGCAAATATTTAAAAAGTAACACCTGTGGGGCTTTGTGTTTAAATTGCCATTGAATAACAATACTTTGTAAGGACAGCTTATCTTTAGTAAGCTGTAAGTTACTTATTAAAACAGTCTCAGATACATCTGATGAGAAGCTGCCCTTTACATCAATCATAGACCGATAAAGAGCAAGGATGTAAACTCTGATACACGTGCAAATGGGGAGATGTAAAAAGTTACCATCAGCTTTCCTCAAAAACTAGGCACTTAGTATCAATATTTGGAAATCATTACTGCTTGAATATGGTTTGTATAGACCTGTCAGCATTGAACTTGCCTGATATATTTGATGAACGGTGTAGAGGAGGCACACACCGAGAACTGACTTGTGCCATAATTTAGGGAAAGGTTGTTTTAAATCATGATCAGAGCTGAAACAATAGGTAATAATGATTCTTTAAAAAAAAAAGAAAAAAGAAAGAGCTGACAAAAGTATGGAAATGCCAGGTATGGTAAAGAGTAAAATTTAAAAAAACAGATTCCCCCAGTTCCCAAACTATAAACTAAACGGAGAGTTCTATGGGCTTCCAAATTGAAGTGACCCCAACAATGCCTTGAAAATCAATTTCCAGGCACTGACTAAAACTAAAATTTTACTAGTTTCTATTGTGGTCCTGGGCAAGGATACCACAGTGAGCTCCAGACCATAGGTAATGTTTCACTGGGAGAGGTGGGTATGAAGACCTCTGGGTTGAAAGCAAAAACAAAACAAACAAGCACGCGACAAAAAAAGTCTGAGTTTAGAGATGAGGTTTAACTTTCTCAATACAACTCTAAGGAAGGTTATGTTACTGAAGTTCTCCATTGGGGTGAAACGCCCTAGGCTTTTGCTGGCGTGTCAAATTACCAGCCCTCCGTTTTATTCCTAGTTCTGAAAACATCAGGGTACTCCCATACTTAAAATCCTTTAATGGCTATAATACCCAGAATAAGATACAAGTTACTTGCCATGGCTTGCAAGGCCTCACCTGAACCTGCTGCTGGTTCCCTCTGTGACCTCACCCTTCTCCCAATCCACACTCCCATCATCCTGGTCTTCCTTCTGGTTGTGCTAAGATTGCCTTTGCCTCAGGGCCTTTGCACTTACTGTGCCCAACAAGTAGAAACAGTATCCCAACAAGTCTTTTGAACCTGGCTTCTACTTATTATTTGGGTCTCACCTCTTTAAAAAAGCCTTCACAGAACAACCATCTAATGTAGCATTCCCCATCAACCCGTGCAGCCACAACCCCAATATCACATTTTATATTCTTTATAGCTTGTCACCATCTGAAATTATCTTGTGTTTTTGAAAGTTTGCTATTTTAATTGTTTTTCTCACCCACTAGGACAAGTGCTTCATAACACAAAAGACCTTGGTTATTTCAAGTACCGCTATATTTTCAGCACCAAGTACCCAGTATTTACCAAATAAATAGATAAGCGAAATTCAATATTCTTACCCCTAATCATACTATTATAAAGGTATCTACATTCTTCTTTTTAAAAAACTCTACCTAATAAATTAAAAATAAACACTGAATAAAAAGGCATAATTGTTCCTTGAAACCTTGAGCACAAAACCAGGTACCACTCCACAGTGTCCATGTGCTTAATTATTTATTCTCAGCTTTTAAATTCCACTAACAAATAACATAGGCAATAAGTGAGATGATGCTGAGCCTGCTTAATTAGTAACATAAGAAGAAAACAAAAAGCAAGTTATCTTCTCATACATCCAGACATCAGCTTTATGGCAATCAGCCTAGAGAACCTCAGCATTTGGATTTACTGGAGCCAAATATTCTACAAAGAACTAGTCAATGAACCTCTACCCTTTGCCCAGTGGTAGCAATAGAGTTGGTCTGCCTCTGCTTCCCATAGTTGACGCTGTTGTTGGACTACCTGGAATGGTAGCCCATTCCTTGCTGGAAAGCCCAGATTTTATGGTGGCATCCTGTACTCGGAGATGACCATCCTGTACCAAGCTTGGATGCAAGCCTGTTCTGTGTAAAGCACCTAAGCTAATTCCACTCTTCCTGTCCATGTTGGTTTCGAAGTGGGTATATGACTCAGACTGAGGCCAAGCAGACATCATAAGAAATTGTTAGGGACATCTGGAAGAAAAAGAATTGTCAAAAAACACTCCACGACAATGCCTTTTCACTGGATATTGTTGTGTCTATCTGAGTGTGACACCCTGAATGGCTGCAGTTGTCTTGAGACAAAGCTGACATTTCAAGGACAGCAACTCAGGGAGATGGAGAGCATCTGAATCCTCCATGCTATACTTCAGCCAGGGAATTAATCAGCTCTGGGGGGCTCCCTGCCTCCGGAAACTGGGTTACAGCATTAGCCACTTAACTGGGCTCTTTGCTTCTGACCTTGGCCCCTTTATTATTGACCTGCTGTTAAAAAGAGCATTTTATGACCAGTGGCTCTCTACCTCAATCAGGCAGAAGTTCAGGTCTTTATAATGTCTCTAAGGCCTCTGTTGGAACTGCCTGTCATCATCTCTCTATCTCCATTTCTCACAACTTCTCCTTTTGCTCACCCAACCTCAGCCTCACTAGCCTCAAGTCTAGTCCTTGAACATACCAGACAAGCTCTTGCCTCAGGGCATTTGCACTGACCATTATCTCTATCTGGGACTCACCACCCCAGATACCCACATGCCTTGATCTATTGCCTTCTTCATATCATTGCTAAAATGTTACTTTTACATGACATGTCGACCATCCTATTTAAGAGGGGATACCCATACTCCTAGCCCCTCTGTTGCTTTACTTACCTCAGTTTCACTCAAACCTTATATTTTAAATTCCACTCATCTATTTCATCTATTGTGTAACCCCTCTGTTCCTGAATCTCCAAAGCCTAGAATGCCTAGCACACAGTAGGTACTCAGTAGATATTTACAGAACTAAGGAGGAGGTAATAACTCTTTCACTGTTCCATATATGTTTTGAGATGAATTTTCCTGTTGCACTTAGAAGCATCTGGAGTGAAGGATTTCCCTTGAGCTGCCACATGACCAACGCCCTGCATTTTCAAGACAGTCAACCATGTTTTAAACTCGCAGTCAGTGCTTCTAGAACAGAGTGCTCCACACCCCAAAGCCATCATCAATCTATATTGCATACTGGAAGATGA
Organism: Hippopotamus amphibius kiboko; assembly: GCF_030028045.1. Taxonomy (NCBI): domain Eukaryota; kingdom Metazoa; phylum Chordata; class Mammalia; order Artiodactyla; family Hippopotamidae; genus Hippopotamus; species Hippopotamus amphibius. The sequence goes on along the minus strand of NC_080186.1, from coordinate 155,184,951 downwards.
GCAGAAGAAAAATCGCTAGCATAGGATTCAAAAGTTTGCTTTCTGGTCTCTATGAGACCATGGGCAGTTTAAAATTTATCTCTGTCTCCCTTAATCTTTTCATCTCTGTGAGGAATACTGTATTGACTATCAGTAATATCTATACTATCTCTTTTATACCTGTAACGTGAGATTATAAAACCTACTCTAGTTATCTCCCATGGGGATTATAAAAAATAAATGACCCACATATGTTAAAAGCAAAAAAGTGCTATGTATATTTATGATGGATTGTTTTAAACGAGCTATTTTATTCTCCTGTAAACATTCATTATTATTGTATTAATGGTAATCATGATTTTTTTGTGGTTTGTTGACATTTATTACTTGCTGATGGCTCTACTCACTCAGTAAGCATTCACTGGGCTGCTTCTTGATGTCAGGCTACTTGCCAGGGATGCACTATTACCCAAACTCTGAGGTCAGACAGGCGTGTTATTGGGGTAGGTTGTTGAACTTTCTGAGCCTCAATTTCCTCCACTGTAAAATGAAGTTAGGTTGCCTCGTATCTTATTGTTGTGGCAAAAATTAAATGAGATAATATGTTGAAAGTTATTATAGAACCTGATCTGGTGAAGTCTGATTAAATAGAATTATCATTATTATTATTAGTCTACCATGGCCAAGTATTATGTAGTACTTCTCAAGATCTTATTAAGAAAGCTTCAGGGGAGGTGGAGAAGGGATGGACTGGGAGTTTGGTTTTAACAGATGCAAAGTATTATATATAGGATGGGTAAACAACGGTTCTGCTGGGAACTATATTCAATTTCCTGTGATAAACTATAATGGAAAAGAATATGAAAAAGAATACATATATATATATACACATATAACTCAATCACTGCTGTACAGCAGAAATTAACACAACATTGTAAATCAACTACACTTCAATAAAATAAATTAAAAAAAAAAAAGAAAGAAAGCCTCTCAAGATAGCCCAGGGAAGATGAGTAATTTGCCTAAAGGAATAGTTAAGCCGTAAATAAAACTTGGGTCTATGTGTCTACAAAGCCTGGCTAGTTCCTATTTCTTTGTTTGGTCTGAGATTGGTTGCCAGTTACTATAGTGACCCTTCCCTGTGCCCTCTGCCACCCCACTGCGGGTTGAGTTAGGTGGCTTACTCTTTCCCTAGCACTTTCCACACTCACCCTGGATTGCAATGGACAACCACTTGTTGATATTCCTCAGGAGAGTGTAAACTGCTCAAGGAAGGGGAGCAATGGTGTCTCATTCCCCCAGCTAGTGCCTGGCACATAGTAGGTGCTCCATAAATATTTGCTGAGGAAACACACTTCAAGTGACTGGTATTAGGGCAGGGGTGAAATGGACAGTCGTGGGGCTTTTTCTCTTTCTTGGCTTGGCAGTGTTTAATTACCTAATGCTTACAGAGAGAACAGGAAGTTTGATCTCAGTGCTGTACAGAGAACCTGCTTCCCTTCCCCCACAGAGCTGTGCAAGCTTCCTGCGATTCTGCTTCTCATCAAGGCGCCTTCAGAGCACGGCAAGCCCGCAGCTCTTTTGCATCAAGACATCCTCCATCACAGTTGAGAAAAATGCTTTCATCTTGTGGCAAACTTGTTCATAATCAGACCAATTTTGCTTCTAGCGGATTGGAGCCCAGTACAAAGTACAGTCACATAGGAAATCCCTTTGTAGGTGACTGGATGCAGAGAGGAGATTCTGGGCTTTCTTTTGACGCACAGAGGAGAGGTTTTTACTCCCTTCAGTGCCTGGGGCAGAGAACAGGGCTGCACAGTAACCTCATATTTACTGGCACTCTGATTTCCTTTAAAAAGCACTCAAAATACTCTCAGATGTTCTATCCTCTCTGCTCTCACAATAAGCCCCTGATGTTAGGAAAGAACAAATAGAATTTCTCAGTGTGTCTCTTGGATTAACCTATGTTAAAATTATTTGGGATGCCTGTGAAATTTGCAAGCTCTTTGACGCCATTAGGCACCTTCTGAATCAGAATTGCTAAGGGTAGTACCTGGGAATATGCATTTTAACACCCTCCTCAGGTGATTCATATGCACAATGAGATTTGAAAATCATTCAGTCACCCAAGGTCACTAAACTGGGTAACGCAGCCTACAGTTAGAGATAACCTGACTTCAGGGTAGAGCTTGACTAATAACCCTATGTTGGTGCCTTGAGGTTGTTGATCCAGAAAGCTTCTGACCAAAAACAAGAGTTCCTCTTCCCGAAAGGGGAGGTTTTATCACAGCCTCTACTGTACCCTATATCCAGGAGCGGGAGGAGTGAGCAAAAAGGCTCTATTTTATATCTTTTAGGCTAAGATCTGTGAGGTGACGTAACAATCACCCCGTGCCATTATGCTGCATAAACATCGAGGAAAGGTTATTTGTCAATCACGGACTTCTTTCCAGCATAAAATGAGAAGGCCACAGTCTTTACACTGCTTTGAGACAACCTGATCATTATTTTTCTTTTTGGGTAAGAGCAAAGAGTCATAATGACTGAAAGGAAGCTGAAACATCATTCCTGCGATCCCCACATTTCTCAAACATCAGCGCAAAGATCTGACACTCTTACAAACGTTCTAGGTAGAGGACTTCTGTTTGCTAGGAAGGTCCTCGCAATCATCAGTGTTTAGTTTAGGGTGTATCGGATGCATCTCACGTCAGCAGCCAAATTGATAGTTTTCTCTCATTAGGCAACTGAATCAATAGGCTGCCTCATCCTTCCCTCTACGTGAGATGTCTTTTCAGAAGGAGGGGCCGGAAAGACAGTTATGCCCATGTAGCAAAACAGAATAAATATCATGTTTATTTCCCATGAAGATGAAATGACCTATACTGACTGATATTAAAGAACTGCAGAATGAGGAACAAATAAAATACCCCAGAAACTGTAGTGTCAGAAAGAAAATGGTTATATGCAATAGCTAAGGAAAAAAAAATCAGAAGTACCACCAGATAATTCTGACTTCTTCTCACACACAGGCTCTTACACAAAATCTCAAGCAATTTGTCTCATGTCCAGCCAAGGCAATTTCCAGCATGTAAAGTGTTGCTAGGATGACGTCGTGTGAAACTATATAGGACGAAGTGATGTATTATATGAAATGTGCATGCTAGGTGAATTAAACACAAGAATTGCACATGGGAAATTAGAAACTTTGAGTGTGTCTCTTCCAAGAACTAAAGTAAGGAAACAATGCTTAGATGGCATCCTAACCACCAGCAAGAGAGAAAGGTTCAGGCCATGAACGAGTTGTTTGTCGACTGAATGTCTGATAGTCTGGATGACATATGTGATTCCATCCAGTTCAGTGGTTCCAAATACCATCTAGGTGTTGATGCCACCCCACTTTCTATCTCCATCTCCCATGCTCTCTCTGAAGAGCCACATTCATACATACAACTTCTTTCTGAGTATCTCACAACCATTTCACACTCATGCCCAAAATGAAGCATCTGATATTTCTCCCTAATGGAGTTCAGGACATGCAAACTCAAAACATGCAGCTTTGGTATATTGATTACTTTGAGCTGAAGGCACTTAAAAATAAGCAAACGTAGGAAGAGGCTTTCTCTGAATTCCCCTTATCTGCCTAAAGACAGATTCTCCAAAAGGGACTCATGGTCATAAAACGCCTTCCTGGGAATCTTGTCAATCAGGGAAGATTGATTTATCACAGATGGACTTATTATCATAGGAGAGAAGACTAGGGGACATTACAGCCAGGCAAACTTTGTCACAAACTCTCATCTCTTCCATCTCTTCTTCTATGGGGCCATTCATCTTTCCTAAACATTATTCATTCTCCACTAAGAGGCCTACATCCTTTCCCCTTCCCCTGTTAAGACAGTATGTAAACTTTCAAATCTCACTGCCTTTTTGAATATTCACTTTTTTTTCCTGGGTTGCCTCCACATACAAAGCAAAAGTCCATGCATCTGTATACATTTTCTCCTGTTCATCTGTCTGTTGCCAGTTTTTTTCTAGACCTGGCTACTGAACGTAGGAGGGGAGAGGGAATCCCCAAATATGCCTCTTTTCCAGGTTTCCCAGTCTCAGTAACTCATGCCCACAAACCACCCAATTGCTCAAGGCCGACACCCAAGAGCTGTCTTAATTCCCTACTTTACCTCTCCCCTAAAATCCAGTTCCTCACCTCCAGAATATATTCTGAGTCTCGTCCTTTCTCATCATCTGCTACTTCTCCCCTCTAATAAAGCCACATTGCCTCTCATCAGAATTCTGATAAGAACTATTTCAACAATTCCCTCAAATATATGAGATCTCGGTCTCTTTTGTATTCAAAGCACTTCAGTCTTTAGTCAAAGCATTTTGTCTTTACCTCACCTTGCCCTGTATTATATTTATTGATGCAATGCCTTATTCTCCTGTACCAAGTCCTATCTTCCTTTAAATGGTGCATTCCTTGAAAGCTTGCACTATATTTATCTTTATAACCCTTTCACTTTCTGGGGCAGTGCCTTGGATCTAATAGGTGCTCACTAAATGTATTGTTGGACTCATAGTATCAATCATCTAATATCCTACTGAATAATTCAGAATGTGAAAAAAATCTATCCTACTAGCTGATACCCAAGATATACATTAAATTAAATTAGTAGTAACAATGCCATGCTGAGCTATATTGGAACCTGAAGCAAAAGGAAAAATAAATCAGTAAAACTGATCCTTTCTTTATTAAACATTTTGATATTTTGTTCACCATGGATTCTTCTCATTAATTTTGTTTATTTTAAAATACTAAATTAAAATATTTATCTTTATTTTTGTCACTTCACCTAGTCTCAGCCCTGCCTTTATAATACAATAATGTCATTTGAGCATCTTATAACAACCTAGATCTCATATTCACCTAGACTTCACACCATCCTAATAGATACCTGAGTTATTATCTCCATTTTGCAGACAAGGGAACTTAAACACAGAGACATTAAGTGGCTTGGCCAAGATCAAGAAAAGGAATGGAAAAGTCATTGGTAGAAATAAGTAAAGTGGAAGGGGAAAATTATAAGATATCACTTATATGTGGAATCTAAAAATAATACAAATGAATCTATATCCAAAACAGGAACAGACTCACAGACATAGAAAACAAACTATGGTTACCAAAGGGGGAAAGGGAGGGGTGGAGGGATAAATGAGGAGTACAGGATTAACAGATATAAACTATTATACATAAAATTGATAAGCAACAAGAATTTATTGTATGGCACAGGGAATTATAGGCAATATCTCATAATAACCTATAATGGAAAAATAATCTGGAAAAAAATACATATAACTGAATCACTTTCTGTACACCTGAAACTAACACAATATTCTAAGTCAACTACAATTTTAAAAAGAACACTTCATTAAGAAAAAAAAAAGAAAGAAAGTTGAAAGTTGAATAATTTTTATTGACTTTAATCAGTATAGAAAAGCAACTCGGATAGAGCAGGCCAATTTTTTAAAACCTGATTTTTAAGAACCTTGTTTGTTATTAATTGAAATCCATTCATTAATTCACTCAACAAATATTCAACCGCCACTGAGGTAGTATTAGTTGGATATTTTAGTGCCCAATCTGATTCTCTCAAAAAATGATTCTCCCTTTTTTCACCACTTTAAAGTGATATTTTCAGACAAAAGTTGGGAGTCAGATTGTCATTCTGACTCTGACTCTATGACTCGATTAACAGTTCAAGCAGGTTACAGTACTCATTTATCACAGGCAACAAACATTTAAACCCATCCTCTGTTCACCTGCCATGATGACCATAAGAGCATGTGTGAAAAATGCAGATTCCTGTGCCTTATTTCAGCCTACTAGATGGGAATCTCTGTCATCACAACAATGCTGAAGATCTGGGCTTGGGGTCCTGCAGGCTGGGGTGAAACCCAGCTCACCCGTTGATTAGCTGTGGAGCCTTTGGCAAAGACTTTAATCTTTATTTATCTGTTTAGCATCAATATCTTTATAAGGAAAGTGGGAATAAAAACACCTACCACTCAAAAGGTTTTGGTGAAGTTTAAATTAGAACAAATATCTGATTATACTGGTATTTATAATAATAGCTTACAAATATTGAGTACTCACAAAGTGTAAAGCGCTGTGCAAATGCTGTACCTACATTATCTTATTGTTTTAATTTGTTTTAAGCATTTATTAGAGTAATCAGTACATAGTAAGTCCTCAACTGATGGGAGCTATAGCTTGAGTAGACACTCAGAATCCTTACAGTAGGTGGGGAGCCAGTCACAGAGACGAGATTTAAGTCCAGAGTCTGAGAATAATGGATAACCTGGAACAAGTCATCTAACCTGGTGGTCCCCAAAGCCAGTCCACAACATCAGAATCATCCGGGCGAGCTCATTAAAATACATTGCTCCCCCTGGACCTCAAACCTCTAGCTCAGTACCTCTGGGAGGACCTGGAAGTCTCTATTATTTAAAAAGTACAAGTGATTTTGAATCAAAGCCAAGATTTAAAACAACTGATTAACTTGAGCTTCAGTTTTCTTAAGATTCATGAGGTTAACGAGTAAGTCATTTTTTTCCCTTCCCTTTTTTTCTAAGGCCTCAGTCAGTGCTGCCATATAAAAGACACAAATATTTTTTATTTGACAAACATAAATGGGCCTAGTAAAGGCTGCTCTGTCTACTTGATAGGGCTTTATAACAACTGTAAAACTTCGTTTGATCGTGCATCTGAAAAATAGAAGATGCTATACAAAACTATAATTCTATGGATTCAGTCATTAATTTATGTTAGTGTGGTTTCTCTCACTCTTTAATCATAAATCACTTGGTTTTGAGATATCCACCATTAATTATATGGAGTTTCTAAAAGTGAATTATAGCAAGATTGGAGATAAAATACCTCCTCCAAATTACTCAAAATAATTTTTACTTAATTTTTTATTCAGAATTAAAATGCTATAGAATGATCCAAAAGTTGACATGCATTTATGCATGTTAGTTTCCATAGTCAAGTTCAACTCTGTCAACTATTCACATCCTCATTCATTAATATTAGTTTTATACCTGTCTTATACCACATCTGGTATCTATAACCTACCACCAATGCAGTATAGTCTGCTTCAGGCAATACTTAGTGCATTCTGCCACAACAGCTAAACCTTGATTTAAAACACCCGGAAGTTCTATTCTAGTTCCTTCCAGTTGCCTATTACTAAGCTATTTTGAAATGCAAACATCCTTTGGGAGAGTCTTGAAGGTCTCCCAGCTCAGGCTTCTATGGGAGGAAGATGAACAGAATTACATGCAAGTTCTTCAGGAGGAGGAAAAGGAATGTGTTGTTCCAGGTAAAGGACCTGGATTAGGAAACTCTCCTGAGAGCCAGAAAGGAAAGTATACGCTGATATTGGGAATCAATGTACCCACAGTTTATATTCAAGTCAGACTTGAATTCTTCACTTTCCCTGTGTGTTTCATGTACAGGGACAAGTCATCTTCAATACAGAATGGAAGGATGAGATGAATGTCTGACCATCTTGAAATGTCTGCTTTCAGAATTCTACAGAGCTAACAGACCATCCTGAAACAAGACTTGCCTAGTTTAGCCCCTCTCTCTGCCAACCCATTTCACTGAAAGTTCATTTCAGTGCTGCCTCATCAGTGGGAATAAAATAAGCTTCAAAAGAAAAAAAAAAAGTGGGTAGAAAGAGATGATTAAATCCATTTCTAGCTCAGAATGCTCTTCTGGGATGTGTGGGGACTTACATTTATGGACACAAAGATGAACATTTCAAATCTGGAACCAGCACAAACCCCAAGGAGGCAAGGAAAAAGAGGAGCAGGAGCTTTCTCCTACCTTCTGTGGCTCCAATCTCCACAGTGCCTTTCACTTGGCTGAAGCACCATAGTGTGTCCTGGGTGAGCGCCCCAATTCCTGAAAGCGACACAAGGAGACAATTCAGGTTAGGTAAGGGGTCCCAGTTGCCCTTAAAAGGCCGACAAGGCCAACAAGGAAAGAAATACAGAGTGTAATCTATGCACTTCTAAAAGGAGACTTGCACACCAGGTATCATCTTGGGAAGAGGAGACCCTAGTGGGTCCCGGGAGGGTGCCGGATCTGCAAGTATGGCGTCCTGCTGCAAATCACGGCTCTGGCTCCTCCATCTGACCATGCCAGGACCAGTCTGAGCTGGAGCAATCAGAGTTGTCCCTTCTCAGCCCCTGGCAGCGTTCTGGAATGGTTACAGCAGGCCTGCAGGGTGTGACTACCCCTTTTCATGGGGATGCTAAGGCTTGCCATTGTTTTCCTTCTGTGATGGTGGAGGGAGAAAGAGGCAGTTTTGTCAGAGGGGAGAGAGGAAAAGAAAGGCAACTTATTTTTTTTTTTTTACTGGTTTCACAGCTTGCATGGCTGAACGGCCAGTAAGGGGTCAGATATTCAGAGAACTTCCATCTCTCTTGTTCCCTTCTTGATTGCTTGCCAAAGTCAGAGCTGACTGGAGAGTAGAGGAAAGCAATAAAAGACTGGCCATTGCGGGGGGGGGGGGGGGGGGGTAGCTAACACAGGGTTGGAGAGTCAGTTCTGATAAATGTGGCCTGTTTTGTTCCCTGGGGGTTTCTGTTTCAAATTTGAATTGGGCCTTTGGTAGGGTTACATTTTCTGGCTTACTATGACTTCCGGTTCCCAAAAACGTATGTATCCAATACTAACATATATACTAATATAGATATACATATATATTATAAAATATATACACATTTATTAACATATATATATATTCGAGTCAAAAAGGCCCTTTTCAGAACATTTTTGGATGGCAGCGGTGACAGTTTACTTCTCAACAGCATGGATGTTCCCTTCAGTTCTACTAGATTTTACAATTAAGGGGAATATGGCATTGTCAAATTTTGGGAGAGACGATCAATTTAAGAAAGATTGTATTAGCAGGAAAAAAAAATCAAATAACAAAACCACGCTGACCTTTTGAAAACACACACAGAACTAGGTAGCCATTCTCACCATCCGTGACAGACTTTTCCTGAACTCCTGCATGGAAACCCTCATCCTCTCCAGGCACTTGAGAGCAGGATTGGTCCCCGTCTGCTTTGCTCACTGCTGCTGACGGCACATTGGGTGGAAGCAGCACAGCGTCATCATTTGGAGCGTATGCTTTTCAGTCAGGTGGGTTTGTATTTAGTTTGGCTCTGACCTGACACAAGTTCCCAAACATGATGAGTCTGTGGTTTCCCATTTTACAAATGGCAATAATAACTGTAGTACTCACCTCTCAGAGTTGTAGCTTTTGAAGGTACTGAGCAGAGTCAAGCAACTTAATAAAGAATATTATTATTGGCAAATGGTCTAAAATATTCAATAGTTTAAAAAAAAGAAGAACGTCAGCTGAGCAAATTTCAGTTAGTTGCTATGAAGTAGGCACTGTGCTAAATACTTTGAATTATCCCATTCTCACACAAATCTGTGAGCAGGTACTATTAGAACCCCATTTTACAGGTGAAGAAACTGAGAAGCAGGGAGTTTTCATAACTCATCTGAGGTCACGCCTACGACTTGGCAGAGCTGGCATTTCCACCTGGTCTGTCTGAATTCCAATATTCCCACTTTGCCAAAGTCAGCCTGCCCATGAAATACCAATATTCTCAGAGTGCCAAGGTCAGCCTGCGCATCTAATAGTTACAGCCCTTAGACTCAGAGACGTTGCACAGCTTGAACCAAAGTCTTGTTTGGAAGGCTGAGCTGGAATACAGGTTCAGATGTCAATTATTAAAGTACTTGTGTCTTCTCTAAGAGTACACAGGGCTGCAAGTTTACAATGAAATTAGCATCTGGGAGGGAAGAAGAAAGGCATTTGGCAGTACTTATTAGTGCACAGAAGGGCCACACCCACAGTCCTATTGCTGATTCTTTCCTGTACATCTAGCTCTGGCCTTGCATTTCGGCATGAGGCATTCTTTGACAAGTTCTTACTCTTCCTTGTCAGTCATCACTGGCCCTCTCTAAACTGCCAATTCTGCTGTTGAGCCTGGGATTGTATCTGTCTCAGGGAATACCAGCTACAGATGAAGTAATTCCTGATTTTTGTCCTAGTGCAGTTCCTATATCACTAGTTTTGACTCTAGGTGTAGGCTCTGTACTTATTATCACAAAACGTGTGCCTTAAAATAAGCAGACATATACAACTCTGAAACACACACAGACACACACATACGCACAAGGGCAGATTTAAATATGGGCCTTTTCATTTGCAGCAACATGGAAAGACCTAGAGATTATCATACTAAGCAAAGTAAATCAGGAAGAGAAAGACAAATACCATGTTATATTACTTATACATGGAATCTAAAATATGACACAAATGAATCTACCTATGAAACAGAAACAGACTCACAGACATAGAGAACAGACTTGTGGTTGCCGGAGGGGAGGGAGGGGTGGATGGGGAAGGGAAGGATAGGGAGTTTGGGATTAGCAGATACAAACTATTATATAGAGAACGGATAAACAACAAGGTCCTACTATATAGTACAGGGAACTCTATTCAATATCCTTTGATAAACCAGGATGGAAAAGAATATGAAAAATAATATATTGATATATACATATATAACTGAATCACTCTGCTATACAGCAGAAATAACAAAACATTATACATCAACTATACTTCAATAAAAGTTTTTAAAAATATGGGCCTTTGTACAGGTATTCATATTGCTTCAGGAAATTTTAGCTTTAGAGGGAAGCTTGCTTGTTGTAAATCCACTTGTCACACTTGAAAAACCAAGTCATGGAGAATTACTGATTTGCTGAGAGTCACAGAACAAGGGATCATGCAACCAATTCAATGTCAGTGACATTTCCAACATCACCCATAGATGTGGTTGCCTAGGCCCATGAGCTCAGTTGATTAGTCCGAGAGGTCAAGATACCCAATGTTATTGTCCATTTTCTCATCCAGGGCAGTCTTTGGACCCAGTTTCTGTCTTCCACCAAGATCATTGCCAAATGATGGCATTAGTGATATAAAGAGAGTTTAGATCATGCCATCTCTATCCTAAAAGAGCTAGACAGCAGCTGAAAACACAAATGCCTTGATCAGTTAGGATGAGAAAGGCTGGCTAGCTGTAAGATACTCAGTAGAGTTGATACGCGACTCGAGTCAGTGATCGCCTTGGAAATGGTGGGGACGGTGGGGCCCGGAGGACTCAGGCCACGTATAAAGGGGGCAGCAGCTACTCAGCTCCAGCTGAGAGCTGCCATGGAGGATGTCAGTCCAGTGTTATTGGATTGGCTGAGTTTTTGTTTGTTTTTCAGAAGAAGCCGGAAATCTGGATTATTATGTGAAAACAAAATTTTTAAATGTTGTCAATCAATTCAAATTTGAACACTGTGTGGCAAACACACCACATCTGCACATTGAATACGATATCTGTACCACCAATTTGCAAACCTCTGGCTAGAATATTTGAGCTGAATGATACCTTTGATAATACCTAGTCCAATTCTTTCCTTTTTGATAGATTAGGAAGCAAGGCCCCAAGAGAGGAGAGAACTCACAACACAGTAAACTTACTTTTGTTGCAGACCTAGGACTCTGAAGATGACAATTTTACTTCTGATGCCAGATTTTCTTTTACCATCAGGCCACCTCTCATGGTCATGGTTTTGTAACATACCTGTGTGTATTTAATGAATGTTCTTTAGGGAAGTGTATTTAATTACTAGAAAGGATGACTGGGAGAATGAAGTTGACATAGGTGAGAAAGGAAAATGTGTTTCTCTTAAATTGCATATCTTGACTATTTCCCTAAACCTTGGTACCAAATGATACTCCAGTTGCCATGGTAACATGGTCAATAAACAACATTCTCTGCTACATCAAATAGCTAAACATCCCAGGAGATGCTCATTCCTCTCTCCTCACAACTATGGCTCAGAAATGTCCTGAGTCCCACTTACTGGAAGACCAGGAGGTCAGCCCACTGATGGCACACACCTGTCTTCTTTCTAGGATCACGTAATCGCCAATTTCTGAATTTGATCGGCCCTTGGAGAGCATTTGGTCTAATTGCCTCATTTAAAAGCAGAGGACACTGGAGCCCAGAGGAGGCACAGCCACGCAGTGAGTTAACAGCAGCACTGGAGCCAGGTCCTGGAGCTCCTAAGCCCAGCACTGGCTCTTCTTGCACTGCCCCAGCAGGGCCCTTCGGAGTTGAGGCCAGCATTTGTGCTGCCTCTTCTGTGCCCACTCGGCTGGGGAATACAATGAACAGCGGGTGTGACACGTAGCAAATAAAGCTCCTTATTGATTGGGAGGCCACTGTAAAGAGTTCTTTTCATAGGCCTGGCATCAGCAGACTGCTTCTTTCTGCAGACAGAGACAGAGACAAGAGAGGGAGATGATCCTTGTCTAGAGAAATTTTCTCTGAGAAGAATCTATTTTGAAATTGGCTATGAGACAGGCTGTAGATGTGTATTCCACTACACAGAAAGAGCATACAATTGTGCAATTCTCTCTGAGTGTGTTGTCATGAGGAGACCATGATGTCTTAAGAAAGGCCCTCAGTGTGAATGGGTACCTTGCTAACATATCAGCCACAACTTGGTGTAAAAATCTTTCTATCTAGGATGCCGGATCTCAAAGAGGAAAGACTCCACTGCTTCAGAGACAGTTAAAAATAAAAAAAGAATGTGCATATGTATATAACTGAGTCACTTTGCTGTACAGCAGAAGTTAACACAACATTGTAAATCATCTATATTTCAATTTAAAAAATAAGGGGACTCCAAACTTTAATAGCAGAGAGGCTTTTATTTTTCACTTGCTACCTCAACACCTTATATATGGCTCCATTTCAGCAGTTGCCACTGTGTTTAGCAAAGATAGGCCACTTCTACATCCCCAACTTGCCAGTGAGCTCGTAAAGAACGGGAATACATAAACAGGAACAGGGAAAGTAAATAGGTCAGATTTTTAAATCAAACTTTTCCTTTGCACCGGATTGAATCAACCATTAGAGATATCACCTTGAAATCATCATTGGATTGATTTTTCTGGGTTTAATTCACTGCATGATTTCAATTCACCATCAAGCAAACTGTTAGTTGGCTAAGCTGATTGTCAAAAGCAGTCCATCTGATGGGAGAAAGGGCAAGGGGGTGGAAGAAAGTGGCTATATTGACTGATTATTAAGGAAGCAGAATTCAGACGGACTCAAGGTGATTGGATGTGTGAGTGAGGAAGGGAAGAGGGGAAGAAATCCTGGGCTATTGGTGAGACAGTGGAGCCACTCATTTTTTTATTGTTCTTTTGATCCTAAGAATTTATTTGCTGAACAAAAGAAAAAAGTTTTTATACTCTCAAAGAAGTAGTAACACTTCAATGTGTCTGACTGGAAATCTCACTCCATTTTACTAATCAAAGGAAATAGAGGTGCCTAACATCTTTAAGAAGATGGATGTAAATATTTGTGTGTTAGATACTGAGAAAGCGAGAAGCCAGCTAGTCTTCCCCAGTGCATCCTAGCATGTCATTTGGGAATACGATTAAAAAGTAGCAGAGTGAAGTAAGCCAGAAATAGAAAAACAGATATCGTATATTCACGCATATATGTGGAATCTAGAAAAATGGTACAGATGAACCTATTTGCAAAGCAGAAATAGAGACATAGATGTAGAGAACAAACGCGTGGACACCAGGGCAGGGGGAAGGGGGAGCAGGATGAATTGGGAGATTGGGATTGACATATATACGCCACTGGGTATGAAATAAATATCTAGTGAGGACATGATGTATAGCACGGGGAACTCTACTCAGTGCTCTGTGGTGACCTAAATGGGAAGGAAATCCAAAAAAAAAGGGGTATATATGTACATATATAGCTGATTCACTTCGCTGTACAGCAGAAACTAAGACAATGTTGTAAAGCAACTATATCCCAATAAAAAATATATTTAAAAATTAAAAACTAAAAATTAAAAAAGTAGCATAGATCAAAGCATTATTTTGCTCAGCTTCTCTCCATACACTATTATTTTATAATGTTTTTCTGATATTTATCATAAGGCCTTAATAGATGGTTATTACAGTCCTTACTACTCCCTCTTTTTAAAAAGCTTTTGGAGGTATACTTGACTTTTAATCAAATGGACTTATTTAGGATATATAACTCGATAAGTTTTGACATGTATATAATACCATCGCTTTCAAATATCACCCCAATCAATATAATAAACACAGCCAACACCCCCAGAATATTTCTCCTGCTTCTCTGTAATCATTCTTCCCAGCTCTTGCCTCCCACACATTCCGCAACCCCCCATCTCATGCACCTCTGATTGGCTCCCTGTTACTATTCATTCATTTGTATTTTCTATAATTGTATATAAATGCAACCCTATGATATGCACTCTTTTTTTTTTTCTGACTTCCTTCACTCAGCATAATTATTTTGAGATTAAGCCACATCTTTGTGTGTGTTAATAGTTTATTCCTTTTTATGGCTGACTAGCATTGCATTATATGGATATACCACAGTTTCTTGATCCATTACCTGAAATTGTGTTTCCAATTTTTTGTTATTACAAATAAAGGTGCTGGAAACATTCATGTACAAGGATTTGTGTATGCTTTTATTTTTCTTGGGTAAATATCTAGGAATGGAATAGTTGAGTATTACGGTACATTTTTGTTTGTTTGTTTGTTTGTTTGGTAAGAAATGCCAATCTAGAGTGATTTTTTTCTCAAGTGATTATTGTCACCAACACGTCTGAGAGGTCCCGTTCTTCCATGTCCACACCAGCCCACAGTATAGGCAGGTGTTTTAGCCATCCTCTTGGGAATATAGTGGTAGACTGTGGTTTAAACATGCAGTTTCCTAAACAAGTATCTTTTTTGGTGCTCATTTGTTATCTATGTGTTTTATTTTTCTTGCCTTAATCCATTGGCTAAAACCTCCTGTAAAAAGTTTAACAGAAGCAGTGCAGTTAAGTATGATCATCTTGTTCCTAAACTGAAAGGGGAAGCCTTTCAGATTTTCACCATTAAGTATAATGTTAATTGTAGATTTTTTATAGATGGATTTACCTGTTTACCAGGTTAAGGAAGTTCCATTCTGTTTCTAGTTTGCTGAGAGCTTTTATCAGGAATGCTTGTTAAATTTTGTGAAATATTTTTTCTGCATCTACTGAGATGATCACATTTTTTCTTTTAATATTTTATTTACATGGTCAATTACGCTAATGTTTTAAATGTTAAAGTAATCTTGCATTTGGTCATGGTGCATTGTCTTTCTGTATATTGTTAGATTTTAATTGCTAAAATTTTGTTAATAATTTTTGCATTTATATTCATGAGGGAAATTGGTATCAGGGACTGCTGACCTCACAGAATGAATTGGGAATATTATTCACCCCTGTTCAATTTTCTGGAAGAGTTTGTAATTTGTACTATTTCTTCCTTAAATGTGTGGTAGAATTCACCAGTAAGCCATCTGGCCTAGAAGGAAGGAACGGAGGGAGAGAGGGAGGGAAGGAAGGCAGGAAGAAGAAAAAAAGAAAAGAAATCCACTAGGCTATGTGTAGATTACACATCCCTTTGTCTTCATGTACTATTAGAATTCTTTTGCCTACTTACGTTTCTTTTTTTTTTTTTTTTGGCTGTGTGGGGTCTTCATTGCTGCACTGGCTTCCTCTAGCTGTGGTGAGCAAGAGCTATTTTTCATTGCGGTGCACGGGCTTCTCATTGTGGTGACTTCTCTTGTTGCAGAACATGGGCTTCAGTAGTTGTGGCACATGGACTTAGTTGCTCCACAGCATATGGGATCTTCCCAGATCAGGGATCAAACCTGTGTCTCCTGCATTGGCGGGCAGATTCTTAACCACTGTGCCACCAGGAAAGTCCTGCCTGCTTATGTTTCTATCCCATGAAAATATTAATTTGCCTTAAGAAGTTCCTGGCTTCCCACCATGGCATTATTTCATCCTTGGGGCCTCAAATGTGTTTATCCTCCAGACCACTCCCTCAGACCATGTTTTTTGCAAAAGGCAGTGTTAATCAGAGAAACCAATTGTTCTAAGCCATGAGTCACTATTTTGTTATTTATAACTAATAGCACTATAAGAAATTCTCTAACAAGTTCTTACAGGATTCCTGAGAGTTTCTGCTTTAAGTCACCATAGAAGACCATTTCTAGACACAATGAATATTTGTTTTCTCATCATATCACATCAGTCATGTTATCAGAATCTTTACTCATGTAAAACTAACTTTGAAATTACATACATAATTGAAATAATTTTATGATATAGTTCTGGCTTCTAATAAAATTATTGTTTCTACATCAGACCCCAGATCCTGCAGTAGACTTGACCTCCTTAGATAGTTATTCTCTCTTCCATATTGTCTCTTTACTTTGTACCTATGGTAAACGATGTGTCAGAAACTCCTGGTTGTTTATGCAATGTCCATCCTTTCCTTATATCTTACTAACAGACTCTCGATACTGTTCATTGCCACACATTGTCCTATTTAAAAAACAAACAAAAACACTTGGAATCATAGACTCTCTTGCAGCTAGGGATGGCCAGGTGACTCATACCTGCTTCTCCTAGGAGTATCTGCAAGCATTTTTTGTCTCATGATACAGATGCCACTTTCCCCCCATTTACCATTGCTCCCCTTTGTCCTTTCTGAAATAGTATGTGATGACAGGAGCTATCGCAGCCTTCTAGTATTCCAAAGAAAAAGGACCACAGAGACCTTGACCCTGATATATTTAAGCCACTGAACCAACACAGCAATGGCCTGCCTCTGGCTTTTCAGGGCAGAAAAAAATTCAACTTAATTTGTCAAAGCCACTCTTTATTCAGTTACAGCTGAAGCCAATGCCCCATACACAAATGGAGGAAGAGGATGTTATCTCTGCATAATACTTCTTCCACAAGAAAAACCGGTTGTTTTTAGACTTTAAGAGGTACATCAGTTCAGAACAATACATTTTTCTCATCTCCTGGCTCACTATATTCAACCTTTAGCCAAAATGTCAAGTATCAAAGCACAAATAGCACTACATTATAATTATTTACATCTCTGTTTACAGACTCTGAATTCTTTAAGGGCAGGACCTATGTCTTATTTATCCTTTCACCTTTAGAACCTAAAACATCTCTTGGCACCTACTGAAAGGTCAGGATGTGAGTGTTTAATTGTATTAGACTAGAAGGAGAAGAAGCTCTTTAATCCCATGGTGGAAATTGTTGCCACAGGATGAAAACCAGTGCTAAGATACATGATATGACAGGTAAGTAGAAGGCAGCCAGGATACAGGGCCAGCTCTTTGCCATTGAACCAGTGTCCACTCCCCATAATACAGAGAACATCATGTGGCTTTATAAGGATGAAAGTGCCTCTAGCATCCTGGAAAAAAAAATAAAAACTTGCAAAAAAGAAGCCCTGATAGATGCTTTAGCAAATACTCCTCCATTTTCAGCACTTTCTGCCTGTAATTACTTTTCATCAAAGACAGCAATCATATTAAAAAATAGCTCTCCTACTTGCTTCACTTAGAATGGATGGTGAATTATAAAGCACAAGTGGCAAAAAGCCACACAATGACCTGCTTATTTAATTTCACTCATCAATTGCCTTGAAACTAAGAGACGTGGTTTTCTCTGGCCCATGGTGGTCTGAAACCAACAGGAACCATTACCAGCTCAAACTCAGTTTCTTCTCAGGTCTGTCCATGAAGGTTAGACAAGTTATTAAGGCTTGAAACACCCAACTCCTGAGTCATTCACAACTGAAGTTGCCTAAGTGTGAGGTTATCCTTCTGCCTGAAGGCTTGCAAGATCATCTTTGGGATGGGTATTGTTGTGATAGAAAGGACAGATAAGATGCAACTCAATGGGAACAGGCAATTTTGACATTGTAAATTATTTTGTAATTTTATGTATTGCAAGCCATTCTCTTCAAAGCCACAGGCCTATAATCCTGAGAAAGGTCACTCATAGTATGGAGGTTGGAGTATTTTGAGTAAAACAGGAAAGGCATGGCTGAAAAACCCATTTGTCCTGCAAGTTGGGGGAATGGATTTACAATGAAGATTTTTAAATGAAGGTCGAATTTGCAACCATTCCTTTGAACAGGCATGCCTAGACCATCTGATAAATAATACGTTTGCATTGTGCTTATGAAATATGCAAATAGAGTCCCATTTGCAAATAAATGCCTTGAAGAATATTGTAAAACTTCAGAGGTTACCTAATCCTAGGAGTCACTGGATTCATATTTGTGAGGTTTTTGTCTTATTTTGTGACAGCTGCCATAAATTCAGTTAAACTGTATGGCAAATGAAGTTGTGGCGGTGGTGGGTTTTTTTTTCCTTGCTGAAGGAAGAAAATGATCGAGAGTTTGGCACGATGGGAAGCAACGTGCACGTCTGCAAACAGGGAAGCCAAACAATGCCGCATCAGAATAAGAAGGAAGGGAATCCAGCCAGCCAAGCAGGTACAGCCAGGTTTGTCATCCTTGTCCTTCACCCTCCTTGTCCACACGCTTTCCTTGCTGTGGAACACAGCAGAAGCAATTAGAATCTGCAAAGTTAGAAGCTTAAATAATGCTGTGACAGCAAATGGAAACAGAAAGCAAAATCTCAGCATTTGCAGGCATGAAAAATACTGCAAGGGATGGTCATTTAAAACATGATCCAGGATTGTAGAGCAGCCCCTGACAGCCACCAGACCCAGAGCATAGTAGGTAAGCACACCTAACACTGGCTTCTTGTAAACTGAAGCTACAGATTGTCGCTGACGTATATACCCGCAGACATAACACCTAGTAGGAATATGCATACGGAAACCCATGAACAAGATGCTGAATCCCCTTTACAAATTAATGTTCTCCAGCCCTAGAGCTACTATCTGCTGAGTTTTTGTTGTATGCTGGGTGCTCAGAAAAGCAGCACTCACAGTCTTCCCAACAGCCCCACAGGCTAAGTAATTATAGGCAAAGAAATTAAAGCACAGAGAGGTTAAGGGGCTTGTCCAAGATCATATGGTTAATTGCGGCAAAGCTGAATCAGAAGTCAGGCCTCCCTGCGCATCACATCTCCATCAGCTTCCTCTGTTGTAAAAGGCAGATGGAATTTCTGCCACCTAAATTCTATCCAATGTGTATGAGGGAAGCTTGCTGGTTAACAGGAAACTCAAGGTACCTTTGGTAAATGGAGCATCCATTAGTAATGGTCAATTAATAAATTCAGACTTTCTTAAAACTCTACACACACAACAAGTACAAAAGGTGATAGTCAAGAGGTGCGTGAAAGAGCAAATACTGTGGTTTGCTTTTTGATGATTTGGATTTTCTCCCTCTTATGCTTCTTTTAGGTCACACAGTTCTCCCGCATGGTAAGACCTCTTTGGCTGGAGCCCAGGATACTGGACTGAAAGTCTCGCAAAACAATCAGGTGTGGGGAGAGCCTCCAAATGACTAGACACATGTGGCTCACTTGCTGAACTAACTCCACTGAACTAGACTTAGGACCATCATCACTAGGGAGAGGAGCTGCCGAGGGAACTGCAGCTCTGCAGGTCATAAGCTACTCAGCCTCTTGCAGTTGTGTGCAAAAAAAGATGTGATTAATAAACACTAGGAAGGATAATTACAATGGTAGGGGAGATGAAGTAAGCTGAGTTTCATTGGAATTGCGCCACTTCCCCAAGCTTTAGGGCTGATAGAATGCTGTTTCTTATTACATCATTTATTCATCCAATAAATTGTTCAACAAATGTTTATTGAAGGCCAGCTATGTGGAAAATAAGGCTGCTCTTCTCATGAAACATATTCTAGGAGATGGGAAGGAAGATAGACAATGAAATAAATAGATGCACGATTTATTACATAGTGATACGTTCTATGAAGCACAAAGAAGCTGGTTAAGGGGCAGAAAAAGCTATAGGGGACACTAGTTTACATAACAAGGTCAGATAAGTCCTCTCTAACAAAGTGACATTTGAACACAGACCAGAAGAAGTAAGCGAGCCAGACAGCTGGGAGAGGTCATTCCAGTGAGAGGGAAGAGCCTTTGCAAAACCCCTAGAGTTAGTAAGTGCTTTGTGATCAGGGAATACTAAAGAAAAATAGTGTGGCCACAGAAGGGGAGGGAACGGAGCAGAAGGTAACAGAGACAGAGCGGATACAGCAGGGGGCAGATTGTGTAGGGCTTAACACTGAGGACACTGCAAGGACTTTAATCTTATACTCTAAATAAAATGAGAAGTCACTGGAGAACCTGGCTGCAACACAGAAAGAAACAAGAGTAAAAACAAATAAACAAAGAAGAAGAATCCAGTTAGGAGGCCGATACAATAACCAGGTAAGAAATAGACCAGAGTGGGAGCAGTGTAGGTAAGTGAGGAGTGTTGGATGTTGGGTATGCAAGAAAGACTGTTGTAAAGGGTGATGCCAAGATGCACAAGGCCTAAGTGACTTGGAGAATGGAGTCATCATGAACTGAGATGGGGAGGAGCAGGCTGGGAGGTGTACTGTCTATGTTGTGCTCAGATGCCCACTAGATATTAAGTAGGCATTACGCACCATCACCTTCCTTCGCTATGACTCCTTACTCTGTGCCAAAGCTATCTTATTTAATAGGATTTGTGAATTGGATTGACATTCATCTTCTCCTCTGGAGTGTAGTCCCCTGAGAGTGACATTCATCTTCTCCTCTGGAGTGTAGTCCCCTGTGTCTCTCTCCACTGTATACCTAGCACCCAGCACAGCGCCTGACTTGTTGGTACTCAGTAACTAGTGAACAGGTGAATGAATAAAAATGTGAAGGAGCGATTCCTCCCAATGACTCCCTGTGGTAGGAACTGGGCCAACTGCATCTCTGCTTCCACAGGCTGCCTGGACCAGGTCAGAGAGCCGAATGGACCAGTGGAATGACCTGCATAGAGGCCACTGGAGCCAGTGTCATCTCTTTCCCTTTGGTTCAGGTCATACCTTCACTTTAATTCAAGGGTATCAAATGCTGATACTATTTTATCTTTATAAAATTTAGGAGAATTCAAAGAAAATATATTTATCCCTTATGTGTGGAATCTTAAAAAAAATGATACAAATGAACTTATTTACAAAACAGAAATAGACTCATAGACATAGAAAATAAACTTATGGTGACCAAAGGGAAAGGGGATGGAGGAAGGGATAAATTAGGAGTTTAGGATTAACTGATATACACTACTGTACATAAAATAAATAACAAGGACCTACTGTATAGCACAGGGAACTATATTTAATATCTTGTAATTACCTATAACAGAAAAGAACCTAAAAAAGTATATATATATGTACAACTAAATCTCTGCTGAAACTAACACAACATTGTAAATCGACTATATTTCAATAAAAGTAAATGTATTTACAAAATAAACATTGTAGATTTATTTTCTTGATTTTAAACGGCTCTATGGCTGCCTAATTTTAAGTTTTCCACCCATGTTAATTGGCAAATTTATTCTAGGATTCTACTGTGGTTTCATCCAACCCACCAGAACATCCTACTCATACAATTTGTACCTCCAACATCACACTCTGAAACTCTCATCCTCATGTTAGTTTTACCTTCAGTCAGAGCATGTGTTAAGCCTACACGTGAGCATCAGGAAGACCCTACAACCCACTCATCAAGGCACAAGCTGATCTTTGTGCTTAAACTTCCACCACTAAGAGGCATTTCTCTGAACTGACTTTTCCTTTCATGAACCCTTCAATAAGAAGGGTCAAGAAATGAAGTCTTTATTTTCTATTAATATTTTATCAGAGTAGAATGATCTCTGTGCAACTTGCTGCACCTGGCAGGGGGTGGGTCGCATAAGAGCATTTAAGACAGAAATTTGGAGAGATCTCACCATTTCTGCAATTGGCAGCTCAGTCGACATAAGATTCAGGTATCAGGCAGCAAAAAGTGTGAGTGCTGGTATTTTAAAAAGCCTCCATCCTGCTACACTGAGGCAAAGGCATAGGAATAAAGCCATATCTGTGGTAGACACATTGGCCAACCATTGTCAAGCTTTATCTGAGAAAAAAATGGTTCCGTAGTCAAATAAGTTAGGGGCATTCTGCTTATCATTTCCCTGTTTTGGATATTTAAAATGGGCATCAGCAGGTTAGATGCTGGGAGAAGTCTTAGATTTTACAAATCTGTTTAACCTTCTTTAATATAGCATTTCTGCAAACATACTTTAATTTATTGCTCAACATCTTTATAAACAGCATATTCAGTTTATAAGAGAAAGAGAAAGCTGACTAAAAAAGGAGGCCGCCCAATATACTGAAGAGCACAGTCTTTGACTGCATTCAGAAACTCGGGTTCGAATCCTCCACTAACCTATTCACTGGTTTTGTGGCCTGAGTTACTTAACCTCTCTGTGCCTTTGTAAATTGAAAATCTAATCTGTTTACTTCTAAGCATTTTCTTTCTTTTTAATTTAATTTTATTTTTTAAAATTTTATTAGAATATAGTTGATTTACAATGTTGTGTTAGTTTCATGTGTAGCGCATAGTGATTCAGTTATACATATACATGTATTCATTCTTTTTCAGATTCTTTTCCCATATAAGTTATTACAGAATATTTAAGCACCTTATTTCTAATGCATGTAAACTACCTTGATGCAGAATAAAGAGTAGCCATGCTTTTATAATCTGGGCTTATTTTTGTCCTCTCCAGAACTCTAGTTCCACCTCTAGTCAGCACCCTTGGTTTAGAGTAGCCAGGAGCAGTAGCTAAGAGAAAGGACTTAAAACTCACTTCAAATCCTGACTCTGTTATTTACTAGCTGTGTGGTATTGGGCAAGTTACTCGACCTCTCTGGGCCTTAGTTTCTTTATTGGTGAACTAGAGCTGTAGGAAGGATCAAAAGAATAAAGTATATTGTACACTATATATAGAGTGTCCAGCCAGGGGTCGAGCTCAGAGTAAATGGTACAGTAAATAGCTGTTACAAGGGTTCTGGTCATTATTTCCTGTCTCCACACTTTTCATCTCTGGCTTAACTATGATCTCTCTCCTTAACCCCATCGCTAAGAGCATTCAATCCTGGTAGCCTACACTCCTGACAATGAGGTCTTCCAAATCACACCCCATCTCCCTTCCCAAACTGTAGCTTCCTCCCTGGGGCAACTGGTGCTTACAATTTACTTCCAGATCCCTGGGCCAGCTGCAGGGAAGGAGAACAGACAACGATTTCTCTTCCCACAGCTTCCCACGCATTAATTTTCCCTGCATGTCTGACGTTTGACTTTTAACTCCCCTCGGGCTGTGATTACTCAGACAAAGTGAAGTGGACAGATGGAACAATTATTTGGAAAGCTCAGCCAATGAAAAACAAAACAAAAAGACAAGCAAAGAAAACCCTACACTGAGCCTTGCAGTTGAGGGGAAAGAGTTTATTGGTTTAAATTATTCCTATTGCCTGCTGGCATCGATTGCATTTTCCAGGTAATTGCTCAGCACTCCCATTAGTTTGCCCATGCAGAGAAATGATACCTTCTTAGATATTGGCACCACAGGTAGCCCTCTCCAGCAGGAAGAGATGTGTTTGGGCAAAGCTTGTCTATACAGCAAATTTTTGTTAGCTGACTCCAATCCGTTTATTGGCTTTCATGATAAACACAAGAGGTGTTGCAGGAGTGAGGAAAAAAGGGTCTCTGGATATGATAATAAATAACACTTTAAAATAAAGTATACTTTTAAAATCACGTATTTGAAAAATTTCTGAGAAAACTCTAATTAATGTTTTACAAATATTGAGCCAAACAGCCTGTGTTCAACCCTGGCTCTGCCATAATCTTGCAGAGCGTATGACTTAGTACAAATTACTTAGTCTCTGAGTCTCAGTTTCCTGGTCTCCCCCCTGGAGATAATGACAGCACTCACTCATAGAGAGTGATGAGGACACCGAAGGGTAATGTGGACAGAGGTTATCGTACTCAGGGAAGTAAGTCAGACATAGACAAATATGATGAGATCACTTATACGTGGAATCTAAAAAGATGATACAAATGAACTTAATCAGAAAACAGAAACAGACTCGCAGACATAGAAAACAAACTTATGGTTAACAAAGGGGATAGTGGGGGAGTGGGGGTAGGGATAAATTCAGAATTTGGGATTCATATACACTATTATATATAAGATAGATAAACAACAAGGACCTACTGTATAGCACAGGGAACTATACTCAATATCTAGTAATAACCTATAATGGAAAAGAATCTGGAAAATAATACATATATATGTGTGTATACACAGACACACACACACACAGATGAATCACTTTGCTATATACCTGAAACATTGTAAACTTCAATTAAAAAAAAAAGATTAATGTATACACAGGACTTAGCCTGGTGCCTGCCACATAGTACATTCCCAATAAATGTGGTTTATTATATGTAACAAATATATATAATAAATGAATGTTATTAATGACATGTTTCTGGTTATAAAGCTAAAGATGGACAGCATCAAACTCCAGATGATGGCAGCTCAGGGCCTTGCGTTCTGCAGGTTTTGAGCTCTTATTTTTCTGGTTCAATCCACAAACTTCTTCAGTTTCAAAATCTCTGGTGCACATTTCTGTTCCCTGAGAGATACCTCTATACCTCTAAATATCCGTAAAGCTACATACAGGAGACTATCACGTAGTGTTTGGAATCCATTACACACAAATACAGTGAGAATCTGGTTCAATCCCAGCCCAACAGGGAGCGTCGGTTGCTGGAGAGGCTACAAGACCAATCAGACTTTTAAGGTGGAAACAGCTTTAAAGCAGGAGAGTAGGGAGCCTGCTTTGCCCTTTCCTGGCTGCCATCCTGCCTGTGTTCAGGGGGACATGACGCATAGACCAAGGTCATGCAAACTGTGCTTCAGATTTTTTCTCTTCTAGGAGAGAAATCAAAGGCAAACTTGGGTGGTGCAGAATTTAAATTTTTTTTACCTGTGTGATGGGGTCAGCCAAAGAGGTCAAAGACTTTTCCTGAATGGTAATAAAAAGTATTAATAATAACTACTACATATTAAGTACTTAATATATCAGGCACCATTCTGAATGTTTTACTGGAATTGTCTTATTTAACTCCTACACCCATCCTCCAAGAGAGGAATCATTATGAAGCTGCCCGGGTTCTCCAGAGAAATAGAACTGATAGCATATCTAGAGATATAGATAAGAGGAGATTTATTATAGGGATTGGCTCACATGGTTACAGAGGCTGAGAAGTCCCGCAATTTGCTGTTTGCAAGGAGGAAACCCAGGAAAGCTGGTGGTGTAATTCAATCAGAAGGTCTGAGAATCAAGGGGCCGGTTGGATAAGCATCAATGTGAATCTGAAAGCCCAAAGACTGGGGATGTTGATGTCTGAGGGTAGGAGAAGATGGATGTCTCAGTTCAAGTAGAGAAAGCAAATTGGCCCTTCCCCTGCCTTTTCATTCTCCTCAGGTCCTCAGCAGACTGGACGATGCCCACCACATTGGGAAGGGTGATCTTCCTTCCTCAGTCCACTGGTTCAAACGCTGCTTTCTTCCAGAACCACCCTCATAGACACACTCAGAAATAATGTTTACCAGCAATCCAGGCATCCCTTAGCCCAGCCAAGTTGACACATAAAATTAATCGTCACGTAAGCCTACTTTGCACATGAGGAAACAAACACAGGGAGGTTAAATGACTTGACCAGATCACACAACTAGGAGCTGATAGTCTTCTGATTCCAAAACCAGAAGCCTTAATGGACTGCTGTATTATCTTCTGCAAGAGTCCCTTTCAATCTGGGGAAAAGCGGAAGCACCTGTTTCCCTGCAAAATACTTTGGTCTTGATGAGAGCCCTACACGACAGCTCAAAATGAAACCCAGACTTGAATCCCACGTCCATCCTGAATAACAGTGACAAAGACAACTGATGCTGATTCAACAGAGATAATAATAGCCACTATAATTTAATGGACAAATACTACATGTCAGCTATGAATCTCTTGAAGCCCTTGAAAATTAACATACCAACCTCTCATAGAAACCGCAGCTCTGGTGTCTGAGTGCATTTACCAGCTGTGGGATTTTCAATAAGGCATTTAGTCTGTCTTTCTCTCTCTCCCCCTAATTTTCCTCACTTTAAAAATAAAATGTGCTGTGAAAAATAACTAAGATAATGCACAGTGAACATTTACATAGTACTCAGAAGGTGACAGGTCCCAGTAAGTATTAATATCACTTTTGTCCCATTTCTACAAGATGAAGAAACTGAGTCTCACAGAGAAATGGATGAACAGCCTGAGGCCACAAGACCAGCAGAGTCTGTTCTCTGGGTCAGCTTCCCTCCAAAGCCTGACGGCTCTTTCCACCTGACCAGTGACTCTCACACCTGGCCACACACAAGAAGCAACTGGGTAACTTGTTTACAATCCAGAATCTTTGTCCCCACCCTTGGACTGGGCTGTTGCAGGGCCAGGTTAGCAGCCCCTGCTCCAACTTATGCGTCACCTTATTCCCCAGGTCCCCTCTCCTCCCTTCCACGTGAGGGAGCCCGTCTGTTATCAGTGCCTGCAGAGGACCCTCCTATCTTAGTCAGCTTGGGCTGTCATAACAAGATACCATAGATTGAGTGGCTTTAGCAACAGAAATGTATACTTCATAGTTCTGGAGGCTAGAAGTCCAAGATCAAGATGCCATCATGGTTGGATTCTAGTGAGAGCCCTTTTCCTGGCTTGTAGACGAGATGGATGCCTTCTTGCTGTGTCCTCTCATGGTGGGGAGAGTGTGCGAGCTCTCTGGTATCTTCTATTAAAAGGGCACTAATCCCATCACAAGGGCATCACCTTTATGACCTTCTCTAAATCTAATTACATCCCAAAGGCCCCCATCTCCAAATATATCACACTGGGGGTTAGGGCCTCAACATATGACATTGGGTAGTGAAGGTAGGTAGGGGGCCATAATTCAGTCTATAGCACCTTCCTGAGTAGTTTAATACGTTCTCCTTTTCTACTTCATCAGCAACAGTCTTTTAAAAAAATTAGAAGATACTGGCTGAGCACTTGTTTGCTGGGCACTGTACCCAAAGGACTATTTATTTATTTACTCATTATTTATACTTGGTCTGCTGTCAAAAAAAAAAAAATAAGATGATGCCTTCTGGAAATGTAAGACTGTCAGAGAAAACACTGACAAGGACACATCTGTTTGCAGGTGACAGAAAACAGGGCCATTTTCCTGGTGGTTGTTTTCATTGCCCCAGTTGTTATCGTTATTCACACTATTGTCGGTACCTGCCCCACAGTTATAGCTTCCATTCCTCAATCACTCTGCCTTCTCTGCCCTCCTAGTTTTTGCTGCCAGGTATGGTGATTGAGTCATCAATTGACTCTGGGCTTCAGGTGCCTCAGCAGAAGCAAAAGGCAGCATCTTTCTCATAACCGATGAGCAGGAAAATTCACATCTCCACATCCTTGCAATTAAAAAATGATGATGGTGACAACTGGTTGTCACTGCTTACTTACTGTGTGCTCAGCATGGTTTCACTTAGTCCTCATAGCAACCCTAAGAACAGGTACCTTTATCCCCATTCTGAAGAAGTGGAAACTGAGGCTTAGAGAAGCTGGACATGCTGCTCAAGGTCATCCCAAGCCAATAAACTGGGGAGCCATACAGCCACGCACCTTCCTGCCTCGCCCTCTGCTCAGACTGTTTTTATCTCCTGAAATGTTCTCTCCTATTGTATTCCTCTAACACCTTGGCTTACAAATCGGGTGTCTCATTGGCTAAGTTTTCCACATCATGGAGGTGGTGCAGATACACAGGCGGGTGTGTCAGTCAACATGAAAACCCCACCATCCCCAGTCTAGAGAAATAGTAGAGCGAAATGGATTCCCAGACCCAGGTCTCATTACTGACAGTATTAAGACTGATTTCAAGAGACAACCACTGAGATAGCTTAGCAATTACAAATCCAATTTAATAAACTCTCTGTGATTTTCCTTGTCACAGGCTAGAACTGGATTCAGAACCTAAAAATCACTGTGAAATTGGAAGAGCTGAATAAGCAGGAGGTCTAAAAGAAAGTCTAAAAGATGGAATTCGATTATACTGTATACACTTGGTTGGTAAGAGATGTTTTCAAAACACTACTCCCTGTTCAATGTGTAATTACCAAGCAAAACACATAAACTGCACTCTAGCCAGTATTCACATTTACAGGGGGAAAAAAGGGGGAGATGGACTGTTTCTCTGGCATTTATACCTAAACTTCCTTTATATAAACAATTCTCATGAAGTATTAAATGCATATATTAAGATGAAGGAATTAAGACTGAAAAAATCCATCCCCCAGAGGAGATGACCCTACTGTCACTAGCATATTCCCATCCACAGGACCAACCGCTGGTGTCCCCAGGACCGTGACTGGGGGCTGGTCCAGTAGCTGCCTCAGTTGCGGCATTTGGAAGCCATCTCAGCTGGTTTGAGGCTGAGGTCTGAAATGTTCTATGCCCCTTTATCAGTATCTACACATCCTGGATATTCACTCTTTAGGATTAGTAATGGGACTGAATAATCAGTGGTTAAATACACAAATTCTGAGATTAGCTCGGTGTGGATTTAAATCTGGGCTCTGTGACCTTGACTCCAGTACCTCACCTCTCTAAATCTTGGCCCCATGTACAGAATGGAGATAATGATGAGAGCTACATCCTAGGGCTGTTGTGAGGATTATGTAAGGAAACACACATATATCACATAGCAAAGCAACCGGATAGGTAGTGTAAACTAAATAAGAACTAATACCATTATTACTATCACCACTGTCACCATATTACTACTACTATTACTAGTACTACTATTACTGTTACCATTACTCCTCCTCCTCTTCCACCAACTACCAGTACTTCTACTACCACTATCATAACTATCCTATTACTACAACTATAGCATTTTAATAAATTTTAAAAATGCCTTTTCCACCCTCTCTTTCTCTTGTGTTCTTTCACTCCTTCTATTTGTAATGGGGAATGAAATTGTTTTTCCTGCCAAATGAGTAGCTTGAGAATTGGAACGTTAATTTACTTGAACAGATGCATGTCAATGTTGCTTTGAATAAAAGGTCCCAGTATGCTCTGCTGACATATTTCATGAAGTATGGGTTACACATAAATTCACATTTCAGCTCATGTCCCACCTACTTCCAAAAGCCTTTGGGTTACTTTGATGTGTCCCTTCTCTGAAACAGTCATCCTCATAGTCTCGAATTTTTTCATTATTCTGAGACTTATCTCCCCAGTTAATACACTCCCTGCAGTCAGTGTTTAGTACCATAAACATAGCAGACATTCCAAAAATACTGATGCATGAAGATTGTATTGAATAAACCAAGATTCAGAATTAAAGGTATTTAATTGCTCATGTAACCCAGAGTCCAGAGTCAGATCAAGTACAGCTGGATCCAGGGGCTCAAAAGAGACCACCAGAGTCCAGTCTCTCTGGATCTCTCAGATCTGTTTGCATCTCTGCTGTTTCCTTGGAGGCTCATCCCTCGTGCTGGGATCACCATGTTCACATCCTCAAAGCAGCAAGTCCAGAGGTAAATAGCCTGCCTTCCTTTATTCACTTCTACGTACATGCCAGTACATGGCGCTCTGCACTGGATTGGCTTCCTTTAAGTATCAACTCTGGAGTTGCAGATATATGGTCAGTCCCATCTAACCACCTGAGCCAAGTGAAGAGGAGAAAAGGTTTCCCTTCTAAAAAATTTTATAGTAAGGAGAATGAGCTTTGGATGGGGAAAAGCCTATATAAAGATCTCACTTGTCTTTGGTAAGTACCTTAGCTCTAAATACAGTAAAAAGCCATAGTAGATACTCAATATGAGTTTTGAGACTGGGATTTTCATGCATTAAGCCTCCAACCTAAATCCTATCTGTTTTTCCTTCTGCCTGCTGGATATTTTGTGGCCAGATCCTAAAAATGTAGAAATGGTTAACTCAAAATCAACATCTTTCCAAAGTTTAGATTAATTCAGGGGTGGCAGGTCCACAAAGGACTGGTGTCACCCTCTCTCCTTAGAACACTGTCCCCTTTCCCTGTGCCCTGGGAAGAAGTAAACCTTCTGTCCCCTGAACTTCAGCTTTACTTAGTCACATATCTGCTATGGCACTTACCATATGGTCTTTTTGTTCTTATGTATATTAGTCAAGACTCTCTTTAAATGATAGCAATCCTCTAAAAAAAAGGCTTCAGAAAGGAATAAAAGGGGGGGGATTATTAGCTCACGAAACCGAACAGTTTAGGGATAGTTCTTCGTTTGATTCAAGTTTCATATGATGTCAACAGGATGGAATTTTACTTTGTTTCTTGACCTCATCTTTAATATTTACTCCATTCTCTGTCCCACTGCTCACAAGATGGCTGCCACAGCTCCAGCCTTTGTCTCTTGTTTACTTCTAATGGAAAGAGAAAGAAATTCTTTCTTAAGATTCCCATGATAATGTCATTGCTTCTCATGGGCATTATAATAGCACTTATGCCTATTATTGCTTCAATCACTGCCTGAAGCAAACTGATTGGTTTAGATCTAGGTCACATACTCCATGCCTTGGCTAGGTGTAGAGAAAAACCCAAGTCTAAAAATGGGGGAGGGATCATTCTCAAAAGAATACTCAATTTGGGATCAGAAGGAAACTGTTTACAGGGGCCATGTGACACCTGGCTCTTCCTTTAGGTTATGTATTTATTCATTCTCTTGGCCATAATGCCTGGTGTAGTGAATGACACAAACTGGTGGGATGTTTAACAAATATTTACTAGAGAGGGAGGAAGAAAAGGCTGGATAAACCAGTAAAAACCACTGATTTTCACAGTGCTTCGGACAATGCCATCTTCCTTGGGAATGGATATTTGAAATGGGACTTGAAATTTGGGAATACAAAGTTACTCATCAGTTTGATTAGCTCTAGCCTGTGCCAACTAAAATTTTCCACAAGCATTAGCAGTTTACTCCCTTATTTGAAATGTTACTTGGTAATAACACTAGGGAAAAAAAATTCTTGTCTTAATGAGGCTCAATTCTTACCTTTTGCTCTCTGGAATTTCAAATTGGGCCCTGGCGTCATATGATGGAAGAACTATTACCCATTTTGGAAAGAGTTTTGAATTGCCACATACAGAATCGGTTGGAAAACTGATTTAGCAGAGTCTGCCTTGATGAAGTAGTTTACCTCACTTTCTGAGCAACTCTATACTCTTGGCCCAGTGAGGGTTCAAAGATAATAAGGATCTCTCTGCACAGAGGTTAATTGCAGGATGAAAATAGAAACTAAACCAGCTTCCGTATTGCTTTCTCTAAGCAGATTTCACTGGTACAAGATGGCGGCTGTTTCTTCCCTCAAAGACCAGGCTCTGACTGTGAACATGGGAATTGGAAGTTACAAATTCAGAATCACTGATTTTCTTGTGCCCCTGTCGAAGCCACTTAATTCTCTTGCCCCTTCCCCACACTGCTCATCTCTTCCATTAGCGACAAAGGAGAGATGGGTTTAGGATCCTCCGGTGAGGATTAATAAATCAATACCTGTAAATTCCTTCAAAGACTGAATTCTCATGAGCTCAACTTCTTTTTCCCTAAATAGAAAATGGCCTGTGTTCAGTATATCGTATAGTTTCCAGTATACAGATAATTTTAAAGTATCTCGTATGAATTCTATCTACCTCATGAAGTTGGAAGCTAGGAGAAGGCACATTATTGAAGATTCAACAAAGATCTGTTTCAGAATTGAACGTTACTAGTAGGTAAAATATCCTATATATATGATAAAAACTTAACTATAGAAACTCAGCCATGGGAACATCAAACTCATGAATTTGTATTTGAAGGTAACTACCAAATTATTATTAGTCACTAGATGGGTTGGTGATAGGGTCCTAAGTAAAGAGAATGATCTATTCACACAGCCACAAAAGAGAAACAGGTGAGAAGTGGGGAGGGGGGAATGAGGCAGAAAAAGGCCCAAAGGAAGTTAATGGCTGTTAGTTCAGTTTTTAGCTTAACTCCATTAGATGCAGGACATCACTCTGTGCTAAGATATTGTCCGCCAATATAGTTTTTGGAAAGATTCAAACTTCGTAATCAATGTAAAGGGGCAGAAGCTTGGCCCAAACAATGGGAAGTAATTTTCAAGATACCTGAAATTTATTTCTGGCTTGATGTGGAGAACTTTGGAAAAGTAACGAGTACCATGAGATGTCTACTAAACCAGAAGTTTCAAGATACAATAGGAAACAAAATAAGTATTTTTAAAAGTGTCAGGTTCTGAAAATTTCTACCAACAAATATGTATCTATAGAAAAACAGAGACTAAAATCTGAATACAGTATACAGTATAAATTTCATCATTTAAAACGTATAGTATCCCAATTTTAAGAGTAATAAATGCTCAATAAAAAATCTTGGAAAATTCTCAGCATTTTAAAAAATATTATCTAGTCTCATTATTTAAAAATAATTCCTTAAAGTATTTTACCATTTTTCCTTCCATTCTTACTTATTGCATTTCTTGCTTATTTTTTAAGAACATTTTTTCCAAGTTTAAAAATTATTTATGTTTGTTAGGGAAAAAATGGAATTATAGAAATATAAAATGGTTTCAAAAATATTTGTAAATCTGTCAGCAAGCAGTAACCATTGTTAATATTTTGGAGATACAGTATTTGTTTCCAGTTTTTTACTATGTATTTTCATATAGTTTTCACGTAAAATTCTGCTGGGGATTTTTGCACTTAAAATTATAACCATACAACTTAACAACTCCATTCCTGGGCATTTATCCTAGAGAAATGAAAACTTATATTCATACAAAAGCCACAATGAGGTATCACCTCACACCAGTCAGAATGGCCGTGATTGAAACATCTACAAATAATAAATGCTGGAGAAAAAGGAACCCTCCTACACTGTAGGTGGGACTGTATACTGGTAGAGCCACTATGGAGAACAGCATGGAGGTTCCTTAAAAAACTAAACATAGAGCTACCATATGATCCAGAAATCCCACTTCTGGGCATACATCCAGAAAAGCTCTAATTTGAAAAGACACACACACCCCAATGTTCGCTGAAGCATTATTTACAATAGCCAAGACATAGAAGCAACCTAAACATCCATCAATGGATGAATGGATAAAGAAGATGTGGTACATATATACAATGGAATAC
The DNA here is from genome assembly GCF_030028045.1 of Hippopotamus amphibius kiboko. NCBI lineage: Eukaryota > Metazoa > Chordata > Mammalia > Artiodactyla > Hippopotamidae > Hippopotamus > Hippopotamus amphibius. Next base: position 155,151,666 of record NC_080186.1, on the reverse strand, counting down.
TACTCAGCCATGAAAAGAATGAAACAATGCCATTTGCAGCAACATGGATGGACCTAGAGATTACCACACTAAGTGAGGTAAGCCAGACAAAGACAAATATCATATGTTATCACTTATATGTGGAATATTAAAAAAAATGATACAAATGAACTTATATACAAAACAGAAATAGAACTACAGACATAGAAAACAAACTTATGGTTACCAAACGGGAAAGCAGCAGGGGATAAATTAGGAGTTTGGGATTAACATATACCCACTACTATACAAAGAGATAACCAACAAAGACCTACTGTATAGCACAGGGAACTATACTCAATATTTTGTAATAATCTATAAAAGAACTGGAAAAAGAATATATATATATATTCTTTTATATATATATAACTGAATTACTTTGCTGTACACCTGAAACTAATACAACATTGTAAATCAATTATACCTCAATTTTAAAAAAGTACAAAAATGTTCACAGCAGATTTATTTGTAATAGCCCAAAGCTGGATACAACTCCAACGTTCTTCAAAAACTCAATGGGTAAACAAGCTGTAATATATTCCCATCACTGGATACTACTCAATACTAAAAAGGAAGGACTATTTATATGTGCAAAACTTGGATGAATCACAAGAAGATTATGCTGAGTAATAAAAACCAGACTTAAAAGACTACATATTGTATGTATTTATAAACATTTTTGAAATGATAAAATTGTAGAGATGGAAAACACATCAGTGATTGCCAGGAGAAGTGGGGCAAAGAGGTGCCTGGGCCTGCAAAAGGGTGGCATGAAGGGTTTTTGTGATGGAAGTGTTGTGAACCTTGACCGTGGTGGTGGTGGTTACATGAATGTACATGTGTTATAAAACTGCATAGAACTAAACACACACATACACACACGCATGTAAAACTGGTAAAACCTGAATAAGGTCAGTGGATTGTATCAATATCAATTTCTTGGTTGTGATATTGGACTGCAGTTGTGCAGGATACTTCTCTTGGGGGAACTGAGTGAAGGATGCACAGGACCTCGCTGTATTATTTCTTACAACTGCATATGAGCCTACAATTATCTTAAAATAAAGAGTTAAGACAAAACAAAACAAAAACACAACATAAGCATTTTACCATGTAAATATAATTTTAGATAGGAAAACTCTCTGTAAACATAATTGTAATGCCTATATAATATCCTATTACAGAAACATTATTTGTCTAACCAGTTCTCTAATATTAGATATTTAACACAGAGCTCTGTAAACATTAACATATCACAAATAATAGTGTAAAAAATACCTTTGTGCATAAAACTATCCCATTTCAGAGTATTTCCTTAGAAACATATTTCTTAAAGTGAGTGCTGTAGGATATTAACGGTTGTAATATAAAAATAATGTTCTATGTTAAATATATTTGGGAAGCAGCTTTGTTCATTCTGGGAATTCTCATAGTCTTCAATAGACAAAAGTACATTGCAAATCCCCCAGAGGCAATAATATAATCAACGTTTCCCAAAAAAACCCCACATTTTCTCTGGAAAGACTCATGACAGATTAAAGATGACTGCCAGTTCTTTGACTCTACACCCCCCCACTCTCTGAATCTGGGTGGGCTCTATGGCTGCTTTGGCAGCCATAGAGCCCACCAGATTCAGAGAGTGGGGGGGTGTAGAGTCAAAGAACTGGCAGTCATCTTTAATCTGTCATGAGTCTTTCCAGAGAAATGTGGGGTTTTTTTGGGAAACGTTGATTATATTATTGCCTCTGGGGGATTTGCAATGTACTTTTGTCTATTGAAGACTATGAGAATTCCCAGAATGAACAAAGCTGCTTCCCAAATATATTTAACATAGAACATTATTTTTATATTACAACCGTTAATATCCTACAGCACTCACTTTAAGAAATATGTTTCTAAGGAAATACTCTGAAATGGGATAGTTTTATGCACAAAGGTATTTTTTACACAATTATTTGTGATATGTTAATGTTTACAGAGCTCTGTGTTAAATATCTAATATTAGAGAACTGGTTAGACAAATAATGTTTCTGTAATAGGATATTATATAGGCATTACAATTATGTTTACAGAGAGTTTTCCTATCTAAAATTATATTTATACCACTAAATACAGGCTTGTTTGTTACACAGCAATAGCTAACCATTATACCACTTCTTTTTTACCCATGGACAGTGATGCATGGAGTTTAAGATCAATTGGCTTTAAAATCAGGGTACCAAAATACTCTGTAATTTATTACTGATGTGACCTTGGGAAATTAAACTCTTTAAAATTGAGTTTCCTCATTGGTATACTTAGTTTACTGAGTTGGGAGACTAAAATGAGATTATGCCTGTAAAGTGTTTAGTACCATGCCTAGCAGGCAGTAAGTGCAAAACAATAATTACTGCATCCTATCACTGGTCAACTAGGGCTCTGATCGATAGGAGTTACTGCGTTAAAGAGCATGTACATTTTTACTTTCTTAATAAAGATTATCAAACTGCTTTCCAGAAAGAATGCACCCGTTTACATTCACCTGTATGGTGTGAAAATTGAAAAAGCCTTTTATTCTAGAGCAGGGCTTGACAAACTTTTCCTGTATTGAGTCAGACAGTAAATATTTCAGGCTTTGCAGGCTATGTGATTTCTGTCACAACTACTCAACTCTGCTGTTTAAGTATGAAAGAAGCCATAGACAATTTATAAACAAATGGACATGGCTGTTTGCAATAAAGCTTTATTTATAAAAATTGAAGTGGGTTGGATTTGGTTTGAAGGATTTCACCTGCCAATCTCTTTTCTAGAGATTGAACCCAGAAGGTGTTTACCCTGGGGATATACTCATAAGAGTGTTGACAGCATGAGAAACTCTGTGGGCCTTTCTCTTTCAAGACAAACTGGCTACTTCTGTAGGCATACATGTGAACACCCAGGGCAGGGTAACTTCAGTTTTGCCATATTACTTCCTGTGAGATTAGCTACATCAGCTGCTTCTACCAATTTTAATTGGTAATGATCTGCACACAAGGCATATATACCCTAGTACTTGGTTAAGCTTGCAATTAGGCAAGTCAGCTTTTTTCTTGAAGCAAAAGTGATTTGGATTCTTTTTTAAGCACAAAGTAGATATTCAGAGTTAACTAAAGCAACAAGCATAATCACTAAATATAGAGAGTAGGCTTTGATAGAAAAAGGCCTGGGTTAGCAAAGAAAAGGCCTGAGTTCTGCTTCCGGTTTTAGCTTAACTAGCCACGTGACTTTGGGGAAGTCTTACATCTGGTCCTCTGTGTGTTAGAAATTCATAAAATGGGACTAAAAATTGCTTCTTTGGCTGTCTTATAACATTTTAAAAAGCATGAAGTGCCAAGTGAAATTTATATATCTCATATTTTACTATAGTTAACAATTTGTGTATCGTCTGCCCAGCTGAGCTCTTTGGGGATAGGAGTGATGTCTTATGCATTTTAAAATCCCCATTTCTTGGCACAGTGCTTAGTACACCACGCAGTCAATAAATATTTGCAAAATGAATAACTAAATGGATGGATGAATGCAAGAATTTGTAAATATCCCAGTGAATAAGAGCAGATATTAAAATGAGGTTTACTATCATGAAGCAAATCAATACACTTTGAAAAGAAATTTGTGAGTGAAATTTATACCACGGATTTCATTGGGCCATCTTCTCCTCTGAATCCCTGGGATATGAAAAGACTTGGTGCCTCAGGTGACTCACTCTGTATCTAGCCACCAATCAACTTCTGTTCTGAGAGTCCATATTAGATATAGATGTTGGCCCTATTTTTAAACTAAATATTACTGCTTTGTCCAAAAGCCATATACATAATTGTAGTTTGCAGCTTTTGAGGAGGGAATAAGAGAAAAATATCACTGTTGTTTTTTAATCTGTTACCATCAAAAGTAATATTGTTACTTTAGGAAACCTACAATGAAATTAAAACAGATGGATTAAGTAAGCACTTGTAAAGTTAATTCAGTACAATTAATGCTTTAAGGCAATATCATTTAGAGGAGCAGAATTGTTTAGCTTTTTATACAGTGATGCATTTGTTCTCCTTCACTGGTCAAGTCAGCCATCCTTGAATGAAACTCTTGAAAGCTTTCATAGCCTTAGAAAGCTTTGGAATTCTACACTTTGTAAATCCAGGGTACGTGCGGCCATGGTATTTTATATTTAATCTGATGAACTGATCAACAGTTTGCAAATAAGCATTCCTCCCAAAAGATCTTTTACAAGGAAAAATCTCCACAGATGTGACTGTTGAATAATGGATGTACTTAAAGGACTGGACGCTAATTTGCATGAGCAAAAGCTTTCCTTGGCGATACTGTCTTAAGTGAGGAGATTGCATTTGCCCTCCTTATCAGGGCTGCCTATGGCCGCACTGACCTTACTGTAGGAGGAGTAGATAGCCAAGATCTCAAACGAAGGACTATTAGAGGTTGCTGTTAATCAGAATGACTGTTTCACCTCAGAAAATGCAGGAGAGGAGCCCTACTCCTTTCTCAACAACTCTTTGCTGTGACACAGGAAAGATGATTTACGTAGAACCTTGATTTCCTGATCAGCACACTTTTGCATAATTCTGACTCAAGGTATCCCAACTCTTTCCCTCTTTCGGAAGAGAATCATCATAGGATAAACTTGGTAGTACCTTTTTTGTGTGTACATATACATCAAGGTCTCTGGGACAGAGAATTAAGGAAACTTGGTCTCTCCTATCCTTTATTTATCAGAAGTTACGTAATTCTGATAATAGGCTGCATTTTACTTTTTTTTTTACCCAGACACATTTGACTTTTACCAAGCCTAAGATGTAAATAGAATACAGTAAGTCCCCTACATACAAATAAGTTCCGTTCCAAGAGTGAATTCATTAAGTCCAATTTGTTCGTAAGTCCAACAAAGTTAGCCTAGGTACCCAACTAACACAATCAGCTATATACCGCTGCTTTTACACATGCTTCCAGACATCCTGGGCTTGAAATAAAGATACTGTACTACTGTACTCTATACAGTACTGTACAGTAAAGTACACAAAAGCACAACCACTTGTAAAGGATGCACACACTTGACAACGTACGCCAAACGTGAACTGGACGCACTTGACAATGTATGCCAGACATGTGAACTAACTTACGTGATTGAACACGCGAACACATGTTCTCATCTTTGAAAGTTTGCAACTTGAAGGTTTGTATTTAGGGAACTTACTGTATATGTTATCATCCCTGACTGAAAGAAGAGCAAACAATGGAGGTGAGGTGACTTGAAGGTTCTACCACAACCTAAAATTCCTAAAGTAAAAATGTACTGAGTGGCTTTAAGGAAAAAAACATAAGACGCTTATTGTCAGTTTATAGCAGATCCTGGAGCATCACATGCAGTCACTACTCTACACTCCTTGCTCAGATAGCAGTTAATACCTCCAATTCTATATTGTGAAACCTGAGGCCTGGAATGGTAAGCCAACAATGACAGTGAAAGACACAGGTAACGCTGTCACTACATTTCAACACATAGAAATCACAGGCTTTGTTTCCCAATATTATAACACTTTTCAAACACACAGAAAAGTTGAAAGAATTTTACAGTAAACACCCACATATCCACCCGTAGACCATTAACACTGCGCTACATTTGCTTTAACTTACCTAACCCCTAACTATTCATCAAACCATCTCAATTCAACACATTTTAAAGTACATTGCCGACATCAGAACACTTCTTCCTAAATACTTCAGTCTGCATATCTTTAAATACAATTCAGTATTTGTTTACAGTTTTTCTTTTGAGGCGAATTTTACATACAATAAAGTGCAAAAATCTTAAATATACATTTGCTTGGGTTTTGACTGAATCATACACATTTATAACCCAAATTCCTATCAAGATACCAAAACATGACCTTCACCCGGAAATACTTCCTCATGCCCCTTCACAGTCAGTAGCCACTCCCACCTCCCATAATCAGAGGCAACCATTATTCTGATTTTTTTTTCCACCTTAGACTAGCATTGTCTGGTCTAGAATTTTATGTAAATAGAATCACATAGTATGTACTCTATTATATTAGCTTTATTTCTCTCAACGTACTGCATCCGAGAGTCAGCTGTGCTGTTGTATCATGAGTTTTCATTTTAATTGCTGTGTCATGTTCCACTGTATGAGTTATACCAGTTTGTTTATTCATTCTCCCAGTGATTGACCCCACGGCTGTTTCCAGTTTGGGCAATTAAGTTTAAGGCTGATAGGGCTTCTAGCACAAAACTTTTGTAAACTGTGTTCCTTCCCTATAGGCATATGTTAAGTTACATAAGAGGCCATGCAAACATTTTCAAAGTCATCATGCCATTTGCATTTATTTGTTTATTTTTAATTGAAGTATACTTGATTTACAATATTGTGTTAGTTTCAGGTGTACAGCAAAGTGATTCAGTTATACATATATATTTTTCAGATTCTTTTCCATTATAGGCTATTATGAGATATGGAATATAGTTCTCTGGGCTATATAGCAAATCCTTGTTTCTTATCTATTTTATCTACAGTAGTTTGTTTCTGTTAATCCCATACTCCTAATTTATCCCTCCCCTACTCCCTTTCACCTTTGGTAATCAAGTTTGTTTTCTGCTGAGTCTGTTTCTGTTTTGTGTATAGATTCATTTGTATTATTCTTTTATATACCACATATAAGTGATATCATATGGTATTTGTCTTTCCCTGTTTCACTTACTTCACTGAGTATAATATTCTCTAGGTCCATCTATGTTACTGCCAATGGCAATATTTCATTCCTTTTTATGGCTGAGTAATATTCCATTGTATATGTATACCACATCTTCTTAAATCAGCCATTTGTTGACAGGCACTTGGGTTGTTTCCATGTCTTGGCTATTGCAAACAGTGCTGCTATGAACATTGGAGTGTATCTTTTTGAATTAGAGTTTTCATTTTTTCTGGATATATACCTAAGCAAGATGGCAGGATCATATGGTAGCTCTACTTTTAGTTTTTTAAGGAAACTCCATACTGTTTTCCATAGTGGCTGCACCAATTTATACTACATTCCTACCAACAGTGTAGGACAGTTGCCTTCTTTCTACATCCTCTCCAGCATTTATTGTTTGTAGACTTTTTGATGATGGCCATTCTGATGGGTGTGAGATGATACCTCACTGTGGTTTTGATTTGCATCTCTAATAATTAGTGATGTTAAGCATCTTTCCATATGCCTGTTGGCCATCTGTATGGCTTCTTTGGAGGAACATCTATTTAGGTCTTCTGTCCATTTTTTTGATTGGATTGTTTGTTTTTTTAATATTGAGTTGTATGAACTATTTGTATGTTTTGGATATTAACCCCATCAGTTGCGTCATTTGCAAATATTTCCTCTCATTCCATAAGTTGTCTTGTTTTATAGATGGTTTCCTTTGCTGTGCAAAATTGTTTAAGTTTGATCAGGTCCCATTTGTTTATTTTTGCATTTATTTATTTTGCCTTGGGAGACTGACCTAAGAATATATTGCTATGATTTATGTCTGAGAACGCTTTGCCTATGTTCTTTTCTAGGAGTTTTATGGTGTCATGTCATATTTAAGACATGAACCATTTTGAGTTTATTTTTCTATATAGTGTGAGCGATTGTTCTAATTTCATTGATTTACATGCAGCTCTCCAGCTTTCCCAATACCACTTGCTGAAGAGACTGTCTTTTCTCCAGTTAGAGTGTTACCTCCTTTGTCATAGATTAATTGACTGTGGGTGTGTGGGTTTGTTGGTGGGCTCTCTATTCTGTTCCATTGATCTGTATGTCTGTTTTTGTGCCAATACTATGCTGTTTTGATTACTGTAGCTTTGTAGTATAGTTCATGTGATCTTTAAAAGAATATTTAATGCAGATGGTATAATTCTCATTTTGAAGAACAGGAAATTAAGTTTATAGAAGTAAAGTCACTTATCCAACTAAGTGATAAAGTTATGGTCCAAATCTGTGTCCATTATTATCATGCCACAGTGCTTCCCCTCAGAGCTCCAACCCCACTTAGTTATTTTCATTTTCCTGAGCATCCCCTGCCCTCTCAGACTTTTGCATAAAATCATCCCCATTTTCCTGAAACATTTTCTCTAACTTGACTTAGTTTACTCCCACTCATCATTTGAGAGTGAGCTCAAATATAATGTCCTCCAGAAGTCTTTTCTATTTTCCCCCTGGATTATGGCCCTTCTTATGTCCTACCAATATGCCTTCTCTATGATTGTACTTTCCATATTGTGCTGTGATCATTGCTCTGTCCTACCTGCCTCTCATGCTGTGGCTTCCTTGAGGGTGGACATCCTATTTGTTCCCTGCCCCCCACCACCCCCCTGCAACTTTCCAGAGCTGTGCTGTCTACTATGGCAGACACTAGTCACATCTATCTATTGATCATTTGAAATGTGGCTGGTCAGAATTGAGATATGTTGTAAAATACATTGGATTTTGAAGACTTAGATGAATAAGAATGTAAAATATCTCATGAATAGTTTTTAATATGAAATACATACCAAAATGATAATATTTTGAATCTACTGGTTTAAAAAAATATGATTAAAATTATTTATGTCTGTTTCTTCCTACTTTTTAAGTGTGGCTACTAGATAATTTAAAATGACATATATTTCTTTTGGACAGTAGTGCTCAAGGATTCTGTCACATAGTTCTGAGTAAGCCCTTGCAACTAATTAAATGATTTGAAGGAGTACTGCAAAAGCATCCTTACTGATTTGCTTTCTTTGGTTTTCTCTTTTAACTTTAGATACGCTTCTAGTGCAGAAGAGAGAGATGATCTGGTTTGGGTTTCCACGTGTGCTTGTACTGCAGTTCGGGATATTGATGGGTAGTTGGCTGGGTTAACAGATAGATGTCCTACAAGCTGTGTTACCATGGGCAAGGTACTAGCTTTTCTGTGCCTCATTTTCTCAAGTTAACAATGAGGATGATTGTAAAGTCTACCTCATAGGAATGTTGAAAGGATGCAGTGAGTTAATTTCTCGAGTCATTTCACAGATCAAACAGTGCCTGATGTGGAATAAATGCTCAGCACATTAGCTTTATTACTCATGCCATAGCTGCGTGGCTCCTGGTGGGGAAATGTGGAGAGAATGCCTGCTTCAATGATCTGCCTCATTCTGTGGAAGGCCAGAGTAGAGATTTACTGTCTCTGTGTCCTTGGCAGTTAGAGGATCTTCAGTGGCAAGCTGTGGGGACAGTGGCAAGGTCTTAGGAGGCCAGGCCATCCTCCGGCTGAATAACAATCTGGTGACTTTTCCTGTCAGCTCTGGGGCCTTCACACACAGACAGCTTCCCTTCCTCAGGGCACTGGGAGCTGAACATCTGGAGAGCAGCAAACTTAATTAACTTTAAGCAAGGGGAGCTCAGAGGAAGAAATAATGGTCCTAAGTTCCAAACTTCCTAATTAAAATGCCAAAGGCACTGGGGGTCACACATACACCTCAGAAACTTCATTCACGGACTATGTCTTCCATTGGTGTTTCCACAGCATGTCTATGCAAAACTGATCTTTGGCCCATAAAGCAAGACAAAGGGAAGGGAGTTAGATTTGGTTCCATGTACATTTAAGGCACCTTCAAACCCACCAGGGAACCCCCTCTTTCTTTGATCTCATGCAATGTGGCCTGGGCTTGCAAATTAAATGCCTTTCTATTCAGGTCTACAAGGATCTTTTCAAAGATCAAATATGTCTGCACACTTGAGTGTTCCAGGGGACTGCTGGGGTTTTAATGATATTTTCTGGCACTCATTGCTAGCTGAGATTCCTGTAGGCAGTCCCCAGGCAGGTCAAAGAGCAGAACAGTCGGGTATTTTTAGCCTTTCTGAATTCCTAGAGATTTTCAATTCTGGTTGCAACTATGGTACAGAAAAGGCCCAGCCAACACAGGCAGAAAAGCTGTGATATTGTTGGAAAGAACACGGTTTCAAAATCAGGCCAACTGCTTTAGAATGCCAGCCCTAACTCCGACCAGTTGTGTAAACATAGAAGCTACTTCTTCTCTCTGAGCCTTAGTTTTCTCAGCTATAAAATGGATTCAATAATAACAGCCTAGCCCAGGACCAGATGGGTTCACGGGCGAATTCTATCAAACATTTCGAGAAGAGCTAACACCTATCCTTCTCAAACTCTTCCAAAATATTGCAGAAGGCGGAACACTCCCAAACTCATTCTACGAGGCTACCATCACCCTGATACCAAAACCAGGCAAAGACGTCACAAAAAAAGAAAACTACAGACCAATATCACTGATGAATATAGATGCAAAAATCCTCAACAAAATACTAGCTAACAGACTCCAAGAGCACATTAAAAAAATCATACACCATGATCAAGTGGAGTTTATCCCTGGGATGCAAGGATTCTTCAATAGACGCAAATCAATCAACGTGATACATCATATCAACAAATTGAAGGATAAAAACCATATGATCATCTCAATAGATGGAGAAAAAGCTTTTGACAAAGTTCAACATCCATTTATGATAAAAGCTCTTCAGAAAATGGGCATAGAAGGAACCTACCTCAACATAATAAAAGCCATATATGAGAAACCAAAAGCCAACATCGTTCTCAATGGGGAAAAACTGGAAGAATTCCCTCTAAGAACAGGAACAAGACAAGGGTGTCCACTCTCACCATTATTATTCAACATAGTTTTGGAAGTTTTAGCCACAGCAATCAGAGAAGAAAAAGAAATCAAAGGAATCCAAATTGGAAAAGAAGAAGTAAAATTGTCCCTCTTTGCAGATGACATGATATTATATATAGAAAACCCTAAAGACTCTACCAGAAAACTGCTAGCACTAATCAATGAATTTAGTAAAGTAGCAGGATACAAAATTAATGTACAGAAATCTCTCGCATTCCTATACACTAACAACGGAAGAGCAGAAAGAGAAATTAAGGAAACTCTCCCATTCACCATTGCAACAAAAAGAATCAAATACCTAGGAATAAACCAGCCTAAGGAGGCAAAAGATCTGTATGCAGAAAACTTTAAGACATTGATGAAAGAAATCAAAGACGACACAAACAGATGGAGGGACATACCATGTTCCTGGATTGGAAGAATCAACATAGTGAAAATGACTGTACTGCCCAAAGCAATTTACAGATTCAATGCAATCCCGATCAAATTACCAATGGCATTTTTCACAGAACTAGAGCAAGAAATCTTACAATTTGTATGGAAACGCAAAAGACCCCGAATAGCCAAAGCAATCTTGAGAAGGAAAAATGGAGTTGGTGGAATCAGGCTTCCTGACTTCAAACTATGCTACAAGGCCATAGTGATCAAGACAGTATGGTACTGGCACAAAAATAGAAAGGAAGATCAATGGAATAGAATAGAGAACTCAGAAGTAAGCCCAAACACATATGGGCACCTTATCTTTGACAAAGGAGGCACGAATATACAATGGAAAAAAGACAGCCTCTTCAATAAGTGGTGCTGGGAAAATTGGACAGCTACATGGAAAAGAAGGAAATTAGAACACTTCCTAACACCATACACAAAAAGAAACTCCAAATGGATTAAAGACCTACATGGAAGGCCAGACACTATAAAACTCCTAGAGGAAAACATAGGCAGAACACTCAATGACATCCATCAAAGCAACATCCTTTTTGACCCACCTCCTAGAATCATGGAAATAAAATCAAGAATAAATGAATGGGACCTCATGAAACTTAAAAGCTTTTGCACAGCAAAAGAAACCATAAACAAGACTAAAAGGCAACCCTCAGAATGGGAAAACATAATTGCCTATGAAACAACGGACAAAGGATTAACCTCCAAAATATACAAGCAACTCATGCAGCTTCATACCAAAAAAGCAAATAACCCAATCCACAAATGGGCAGAAGACCTAAATAGACATTTCTCCAAAGAAGACACACAGATGGCCAACAAACACACGAAAAGATGCTCAACATCACTAATCATCAGAGAAATGCAAGTCAAAGCCACAATGAGGTATCACCTCACACCAATCAGAATGGCCATCATCACAAAATCTGGAAACCACAAATGTTGGAGAGGGTGTGGAGAAAAGGGAACTCTCCTGCACTGTTGGTGGGACTGTAAGTTGGTACAGCCACTATGGAAAACAATTTGGAGGTTCCTTAAAACCTACAAATAGAACTACCATATGATCCAGTAATCCCACTCCTGGGCAAAGAAAACCATAATCCCAAAAGAAACTTGTACCATAATGTTTATTGCAGCACTCTTTACAATAGCCAGGACATGGAAACAACGTAAATGCCCATCAACAAATGAATGGATACAGAAGATGTGGCATATATATACAATGGAATATTACTCAGCTATAAAAAGGGATGAGATGGAGCTGTATGTAATGAGGTGGATAGAACTACAGTCTGTCATACAGAGTGAAGTAAGTCCGAAAGAGAAAGACAAATATTGTATGCTAACTCACATATACGGAATCTAAAAATGGTACTGATGAACTCAGTGACAAGAACAAGGATGTAGATACAGAGAATGGACTGGAGAACTCGAGGTTTGGGAGGGGGCGGGGGGTGAAGGGGAAGCTGAGACGAAGCGAGAGAGTAGCACAGACATATATATACTACCAACTGTAAAATGGATAGCCAGTGGGAAGTTGTTGTATAACAAAGGGAGTCCAACTCGAGGATGGAAGATGCCTTGGAGGACTGGGGCGGGTGGGTGGGGGGGACTCGAGGGGGGAGGAGTCAAGGAAGGGAGGGAATACGGGAATATGTGTATAAAAACAGATGATTGAACTTGGTGTACCTCCCAAAAAAATAATAAATAAATAAATAAAATTTAAAAATAATAATAACAGCCTCACAGAGTGTGGATGGGGACTAATTGAGGTAATGTGTATATCTCTCCTAGCATACACCAGGCACTGTAGTAGAGGCTCAAACATGGTAGCTATTGTCTTCTGTTCGTTGCTAACAACAGCAGTAATAAACCAGTAACAACAGCTCCTACGAAGAATCACAGCTTCTGCAAAGAATCACAGTAAGCCTGGAATTTTAAGAGCTCTGCCTAACTAGTGCTAAGACCTCATTATTGAGTATTGAGAGGAGTTCTTTTATTTATTCAGTTTTTCAGCTAAAAAATCTGCATTTATACATTTATCAAGCCTCTTTTGAATACATAAAACTGTACCAACCTCCAGACAAAGGGAAGAGAGGCCTTTCTAGGACTTTCCTGATGGAACTTAAAATCCTGTTGCTGCTGACATGCTTCCAATATTTTGCACATATTCTGAGCCATTAAAGATTTTATAGTTGAGGCATAAATTCTCATTCTGTTTAATTTTGAAATGCACAAAATGAAATGTGAAAAAAAGTTCCAGTCCTCACTCTTTAAAAATGTCACGTTATGTAACTAATAGGGAAAATAGAGATGAGAGAGATTTCATATGTCATTTAATTCTTTTCACGGTGGAAACAAATTTAGTCTGAGTGAGGCTAAACATGAATACAGAAGTGCTGCAGCCAAGAAGGATTTACCTGCTGAAAAGGGGGACTAATGTGATGTATTTGGGGCATTTAAAGCTCCCCAAACAATGGCATTTGCCTAGTTTTAATGGTTTTCACCTTACCTTTTTCTTAGGTTATACCTATAAAGACAAAGGAGCAAGGATGTGTATAATTCAGTAATTTGAACTTCTGCTTCACATAACTTTTTTTCACAATTATAATAGCAATAATGATGAGAATAACAGTTGAAACATGAGTATCCCTGTGATGCGAGCTCTTGGAGTCTCCACCACAAGCTTAACAGCTAAATAACAATCAAAACCAAATGATTAGAAAGTGATGGAGGCAGGATATGGTAGGATTTTATCCTGTTACATAGAATGTATGTGCCTTGCTTCTTCAAAGTGTCAACGTAAAAAATAGACCTATTTTTTCAGATTCCTAAATCTGTAGAGGCTTAGTACATGTTAGCTGTTATGATGGTATCTTACATGTTGGAGTCAGCAATTCATTGCCTAGGATTATATACTTAGTTCAGAGATTGGATTTTAGCAAATATTTGATATGACATTGATTAGTTTTACTGTTGTCATTTGAAGACAGAACTAGTGACTTTATTTTATTATTATTATTACTATTACTACTATTATTGCTATTATTATTTGGTAGGGTTATACCAAATGCTAAGGATGACAGAGGATGCTAAAAAAGGTACTATTATGTCCATTTTGTAGATTAAGAAACTGAGGCTCGGGGAAGTTGAGTAACTCACTCAAGGTCCATACAGGTATGTGGGAAAGTTGTAATTTGGATTCGTTTTCACCTGCCTGCAAAACACATCCCTAAGCTACTGACTCAGAGGGAAGCCACCCTGAGCACTGCTCTTTCAACCTCTGTGGAATCTTAGGAAGATATAGGAAGATTACATATGTACATGCAGTGACCCTCCAGAAACTGGAAAAAATAAAGAAGTTTGAGATAGTATCGTCATTCCTCTTATAGCGGTCTCACATTTAAACTGTTTTTCACTAATACAGCCTGGGTTTCTCATGAAATAAGTTAAGAATTAATGCAGTTTCCCTGTAGTTGATATTCATTTTATGAGAAAAAAACTCCAGAAACAGAATGGAATAGGAACTCAGTGAATGAGCTGACTCACAAGGCACGAACAGCACAAAGAGGCCTTGCCTTCATCGATGTGTCATGTTGTTTTGTTGTTGTTGTTGTTGCCTGACTCCAATGAGAAATCTGTGGAGTGGCAGCCCACTTAGTGATTAAAAAAGAAGATGTGGTACATATATACAGTGGAATAGTACTCAGCCATAAGAAAGAATGAAATATTGCCATTTGCAACAACATGGATGGACCTAGAGATTATCATACTAAGTAAGGTAAATCAGACAAAGACAAATGCCACATGATACCATTTACATGCGGAGTCTAAAAAAAAAATGATACAAATGAACTTATTTACAAGGTAGAAATAGACTCACAGATGTAGAAAACAAACTTATAGTTACCAAAGGGGAAAAGGAAGGGAAGGGATAAATTAGGAGTTTGGGATTAATATATACACACTACTGTATATAAAATAGATAAACATCAAGGACCTATTGTATAGCACAGGGAACTATACTCAATACCTTGTAATAACCTATAACAGAAAAGAATCTGAAAAAGAATGTATTTATTTATATATACACATATATATATATAATTGAATCACTTTGCTGTATACCTGAAACTAATACAACATTGTAGATCAACTATATTTCAATAAAAATTAAAAAAAAAAAAAAGAACATGGGCTCTGAAGTTAGGTAGATCTGTGTTCCAGTCCCAGGCCTGCTACTGACTGAGCATATCGTCTTGGACAAGGGTTTAACCTCTTGAGCCTCCATTTCCTTGTCTGTAAAATGGGGCTAATAGTGTTTACCTCACAGGAGTTGGTGAGAGATAAATAAGCTAAAGCATGTAAACCACTGGCTACCATGCCTTGGCCACAGAAAGCTCTCAATGGTGGTTCCTGTTACTAAGAGAAATGTCTTTCACATAGGAATGGTTTCAACTGAAGTATCTAAACACAGACAAATACCTAGTAAATAACATTTAAAAGTTAAGAATTAAAATTGAAAGAGTAAAATGTACCACGTGGATTTATTTTTTTCTGTTCATTCTTTTTTTTTTTTAGCTCTTTATTGGAGTATAATTGCTGTACACTGTTGTGCCAGTTTTTGCTGTACAACAAAGTGAGTCAGCTGTATTTATACATATATCCCCATATCCCCTCCCTCCCGCGACTCCTTCCCACCCTCCCTATCCCATCCCTCTAAGTCATCACCCATCATCGAGTTGATCTCCCTGTATTATGCAGCAGCTTCCCACTAGCTACCTATTTTACATTTGATAGAGTATATATGTCAATGCTACTCTCTCACTCCATCCTGGCTTCCCCTTCGCCCCCCACCCCATGTCCTCAAGTCCATTCTCTACTTTGCTGAAGGCCTTTGAAGATGCTGAAAGAGGAGTAAGAGGGAGGACTCGGCATCTGTCCTGGGGAAGCTCATTTCCTTCAGTGGCAGGAGCATGTCCAGGCCCAGAACCACCCCTTGCCATGGAAACCAGCACAGGCAGCCTCACAAAGCCCCTGAATGTCTAGCAATTTTTGAAAACATGGCATCAAGCTGGAGAAAGGGATGCAAATGAAAATAGCAAAGGAGGAGGCCCAAGAGGCTATGCCGTCATCCCTAATGCTGAGCAAGTTTTCAGTAATTTTATCGGCTGTGCCCCCAGCATCTTTCCTCTTGTTAATAAGCGGTATGGCAAAAACAATGCTGTCAGCAAAATGCAGAGGGAAGTAAGCCCAATGTAAAATAATGATTCCCTTCTCCTCCTAGAGAATCCTGGTCCTCTACAGGCATGGCATACCATATTCTTTTGAGGCTGGGCGATGACAGGTAACTTCGGAGGGAAGAAAAAAAAAAGAAGCATTTGCTCAATCTGTGAGATTGTACTGAGGGAAATAAGCCTGGAGTGGAAGTGAGGCCCTGGACTGAGGATTCAGCTCAACTGCAGAATCAGAACAGGATGATGGCAAGTGCCTTCACCTCTTAGCTGCTAGCCCGCTCCTTCCCCGTTGAGATGCAGGGCTTCTAAATAGAAGCTGAGCCCACGGAGTCAGGGACTGCTGGATCTCTGGTACCCAGGGTGGTGCCGGACACACCGCACGTGTCCATAAATCGGATGCCGAGATGTTGCTGATAAACTGAAAGACTTAATACGATCCTCTGCTTTACTAAAGAGACCCTTCTATGAGCCTATCCAAGAAGATGATTCCAAGGTCAGCCAAGCGATTCTTTAAAGGAAATAATGCTCCCTCCCCAAAGCCAGGCTGATACCGCCCACTGCCTCCACACGGGCAAAGATGCCCAGCCCAGAGCTGAGTAAATCCTTCTCAGAATCACAGAGGTGTGAGGGACCACTGAGGTAGGTCTTCCTTCTCTGCACCATCAGCCCAGCATCTCCCCCGGGAGATGGAAGGCAGGGATGTATAGGAGACCCATCTCTCTGGGACACAGCAATACCTCTGGCCTAGCCTTCCACGGTTTGGAAAGCACCTGTCATCCACTGTCTTATTTAGTTCCCACAGGGGCCCTATGGGGAAGGGAAGCAGATGGCTGAGCCAACGCAGGATGGTGACACTGAAACTCATACAAGGTATCCGCTTGATCAAAGTTATTTCACTGGTAAGTGGAAGGAACAGCCAGGAACTGAACCTGGGGCTTTTCACTCCAAGATCTGAGCTATTAAAACCATTCTGCAGTAAGAGGCTGTATAATACCCATCCCTTCCCAAACTATGCCTGAAGATCCTGTGTCCTGAGCAGAACTGTATTAGTGCTAACCAGTATTTACTGCTACTCGTATTACCAGCTCACTGTACCGCAGGCACTGTTCTCAGCACATACACGTATTAACACATTTAATCATCACAACAATGCTGTAAGACAGGTATTATCTTCACTCCTAGCTTCAAAGGGCACACAGATTTGAAAGTAACTTGCCCAAGTTTACACAGCTAAAGAGGGAGCCTGTAGGTGGTCAGGGTATCACGAGTCCTTCCCTCCTCCCAATTCCAAGAGGTAGAGACGTAGTGGGAAGTCATGGTTTAGAAAGTCTTCCTCAGCTCACCAGAACAAGCCACAGGTCTGCCTGGGGCTGGGGATGGAAACCTGCCAGCATCTGTCATTGCAGGTTTGCGGCTGCGGACAGGACACCACAGGGATACTTTCCCTTTTCCCCTTTGGGACCGTGTATCAAGTTCCTCTTCTCTCTTTCCAGCAGCTGTGCCCTTTCCTTTTGCCAAAAGGTTTCTCACTGATGAAGGCAGGGCAGAGAGCAGAGCCGCCCTGGTAGTTTTCAAGAGTCTCTTATGTCACCTGTCCCTCAGGGGATGAATTAGCAAAGGGTGGGCAGGGAGGAGCCAGGGTCATCAGAACCTCCTCCAGATTCAGACCCTCCTAAGGCTTCAAGCACCTGCCCTGCGCCCAACACTGGATTCGCTCTTTCACTCAATCAAAATGCGTTTACCGAGCACCTGTTCTGTGCTGGGTGCTAACCTGGTCGTTCAATATTAATTAATTTTTTAAATACCATTGATCATCTATAACTATCAGGACCTGTAATAGGCATTAAGAGCATGAATCATAATGGTCATGCCAACAAAAAATTAGCACTTGGGGCCATCTGCCTCTACAAGGATTAAGTCACTAGCCACTGTAGCCACTGACCTTCAAGAAAGGAGTTCAGGATGGACATCAGGATTGAGGCACTCTGTGCTCTGGGAAACCTGGCAGGACAAGCCTTTAGACAATCAGATATTTTTAGGAGAAGATTTTTACGAGCCCAATTCTGGCATTTCTTCACATCTAGAAAAGCGCTAATTTCATTATTGGTGACATCTGCTCCTCGTGACATTGCACGCCTCTGCCAAAATGTGCTCGACTGCACATCCCCCATTCACTAAAATCATATATAATACTGCCCTCTCCCCCTATCTCTTTGGAGCAGTGCCTCAGAGCTATCTGAGATGCTGTCTCCCAGACTATTGTCCTCATTTTGCCCCAAATAACACTTAACTTGCAACTCTCATGTAGTGCTTTTTTTCAGTCAACAGTCACAATAAAAATAATATTTATTGAGAACCTACCACTGGTGTAAGCACATTACATTTAGTAACCCATTGATTCTCACAAGTACCTACGAAACGAGTATTATTACTCTTCCTATTTTACAGATTATGAAAGGGATACCCAGAGAGGTTCAAAAAATCAGCCAAACTCACACAAATGACAACTGATAGATCCTGGATACAGAGGTAACTAAAACTTGGTTCCGGCCTTGGGAAAGACTCAGTCATTATAACTTGTTCACCCTCTTGCAACAATCCTGTGTTAAATAAGCAACAGTATTCCTTCTACAGTGGATCACACATAGTGAGTGTCAACAGTTTCAGCTCTAAGGGCTTAGGGGGCAAACCACACATGAAGCACACATTTTTCAAAGAGTATGACCTTTAGCAGCAAAGCAATTTTTCATCAGGTATTCATTGAAACGAGGACCTTTTCCACTGCCTAGATTTGCATAAAAT
This sequence comes from Hippopotamus amphibius kiboko, assembly GCF_030028045.1. Classification (NCBI taxonomy): domain Eukaryota; kingdom Metazoa; phylum Chordata; class Mammalia; order Artiodactyla; family Hippopotamidae; genus Hippopotamus; species Hippopotamus amphibius. The sequence goes on along the minus strand of NC_080186.1, from coordinate 155,132,457 downwards.
CACACCTAATCCACCTGAAAAGTGATTCCATTTTACTTAACAATGAGAAACTGAGAGCTTAAGTGATGTGCTCAGGTCCCATTGCTGGCAAGTGGCAGACCCAGTCTGTGCTCTTTCTACCAAAGCACACTTGCAAATAGATCTGTAGGAAAGCTGATTTTCTTTTAACATCTTTCTAATGTTAATGGCAAATCTGCTGATGATGACTCTTTGGAAAAGGTAATTCTTGATTGTCAACAGCCTCAATATGTGTTTCAGAGCTGTCTGACCAACTCTGAAAAATTGCCTTGTTCTGGTTCCCCGTGTAAACAGTGACAGAAGAAGTGTGTGCTTGCAAGTGAAGGGAGATTTAGGATCTCTGTGGGCTGCACGTTTGGATGTCTGAAGTAGAACCTTCCATGTATAGTGGAGAAAATCTGCATCTGTACAGTATTGTCCTTGCAAAGAAGGAAACTAGAGTAGATGTCAGAACAGCAAGTTACTGAGGAAGCTTAGGAAGCTTCAGAGATGTTCTCATCTGTTGAGAGATCATGATTGGAAATACTCATAACCCACTCTTTGGGTGCCTTAACTAAAGATGGAATTTTTGAATGGATGAACTTGTCCCCTGAGATAAGGCTGGGACTCAGAATGCAGACATGCATGTGAAATTGTGATACTGGGCACATCATCTTAGCTCTCTGGCTCTCACTTTCCACATATATTTTTTTTTAAGGGGAAAAACATAGAAGAAAAAATGTTTCTATAACTTTTTTGAGATCACAAGCCCTTTTGAGAATATAATGACATTTCTGGATCTCTTCCTCAGAAATATGCAAATTTTTATGACATAAGTTCACAGAGCCCCCTAAAATCCAATAAGGGGTTCCCAAATGTCTATGAACCCCAAGTTTAAAGACTTTATCTCTAAATTCAGTTTCAGGAAAAAAGTGTTGTGTTATTTTTAGCAATCATAAAGTTGTAGATTTCTTATATCCCTAGGCAGCCATCTATTCCTGTTCTTCTGTCAAGTAACTTAGCAGCTTATTTCAGAGTTCTAAAAGTCTTTAGAATGAAAAGATGTGTACCCAGGGCCAACAAAGAGCCTAGGTCCTTCAGAAGTTCCCTGAAATATTTAACATTGTGAAAGGTTAACCCTTTGAGAGAAAAGAGCTACCTACCAGGCTCAGAGAGAGTATAGGATTACAACTCTAGTAACTTCTAGGGGTAAGGGACCCCTTAATGCCAACTGATTGTTGCTGGGAGAATGTAATTGACTACTGTCTTCTAACACTCTTTAAACCTTGATGATCTCTGTTACAGAAGCAGTTGTCTGTTTTTTTCATTCAGTCAACTAATATTGCTTGAATAATTACTATATGAAAGTAATAGGGAAATACAATGATGATTTATTCACACATCTTTTCTTTAAACACATTACAAAGAGTTCTTTTTTTATTTGCCTTATTGATAATTCCAAAATCATAGAGGTCTTTGCATTATTTTGCTGACTGTTGTTTCTTCTGGTTCTTTTTCATGTTGCCTATTTCCACGTGTATTGCATGTGGGTATGTGTGTGCATGTGTATGTTTACGTGTATTGCATGTGGGTACATGTGTGTGCATGTGTATGTTTTGACTATGAATTCATACTCCTTGTAACTTCATCTGTAGCAATCTTGTGGGAGCTTGACTCCAGAGAGAACCTGCAGTTCTTCTTGTAACCACCTAGGGACACTAACAACTTGGGACTTCCATAAGTAAATTCACCTTTGGAAGCATTTCATATCCTGTAGGCGATGTGATGTGGCTGCAAACCTACACAAGGGCCAACTTAGAGTTATGACATCTCAAGGAAATGTTTGTGTATTCTATTTTTTCCCATCATTCAGTGCTCTTCCATCCTGAGCGGTAACTTTCTCATTTCCTCTTGGTTTGAAGCTATAACCCTTTGGGGATCCCAGGAGCAGAGATCTCAGCCTAAATTCCCACCTTGGAAGAGTTGTAGGCTTCAGCACCTGCCCCTTGTGCAACCTTCAAAATTGCAGCTCGATGTCACCATTTTTCTGGAGATGCCTTCTAGCATGACTCCTCTTTAACTTCATTTTCCTTCATGTCATACTGTCTGTAGTTCACTTGCAGTTACTCCAGAGAAGGAAGTGATATATTAAATATTTGCGTGTGTGCGTAAGTTTTCATCTGCACCTCAAGAATGGTTACATCTCAATTCTTAAATCCTCATCTTAAAATCATAATCCAGAATTGACTTCCACAAGCACTTTAATTATTCTCATCATAATGAATGCAAGAACAGGGCTACACAAATTTATGATCTTGGACCAGCACCATCATCATCACCAGGCAGCTTGTTAGAAATGCAAATTCTTCAGACCCACCCCAGACCTACTGCATCAGAATGTCTCAGGTTCAGGAATCTGTGTTTTAACAAGGTCTCCAGTGAAAGGGGGAAGGTCATGACAGGCAGAGAACAAGTTTGAGCAAAGACCAAGGCTGAAAGAGGTAATGGTACATGGGAATAATAAGTCATTCAGTTTGGCAGGAGCTTCTCTTTGGCAGGGCTAGATCACTGAGCCAAAATCATGGACAAGTTTAACATTTAACTGCATTCTTTTTCAGTCTCTTCCTGTTCTACAATAAAGTGGAAAGTAATGGAGACAGGACAGCCTTGGGGTAAAACAAACAGTTATGTCCTAAGATCCGTGGAAACAACACAGAACACTGCCATTGTGACCTGCAAGAAGAATGAGGAGGATCCACAGAGGCTACTGTTAGCCAAGACTTAGAATCCTACGGGTGTGTGTTTTACAGCCCTATATTGGCAAGTAGCACATGAAAATGTATTTTCACAGTTCAAATCCAAAGGCAGTGGGCAAGGATTGACAAGCGCACAGATACAGATATTAATTATTCTCATGGACAAAGCACCTGAGAGCTTTATGTGATTTATTAAAATGTTGTGCTAATCTATTGCGTTTGAATGTCAGTTAACTGGATTTCTGTGTTAATAGAGCTTTACTTCAGGACTAAATAATAAAATGTCTAGTTATCCCCTGCCTCACAGAGCTGCTATTAATGTTGTCTTTATTGAATTACATGGTGTGGAAATTGGCATGGTCATATGTCTGTACAAATACCGCCACTGAGGGTTTTTAGAAATAGGTGGAGGACAAAGAGACATTAGAGTTTGTGTTGATGACTTTGTTCCTTGAGGAAATAATGTCATCAATTTCCCCAAGAAATACTATTCAGATGCTCTAATTGTACGACACCGGAGAAAAGCACTTAAACAGTTAAAAGAGGACTTTCCTGAAGAAAGGATCGGGGTGTGGGAAGCCTGTTCAGAGCTGCCAAGAAATGACTTGGTGATCAATGCCTCCTCGACACACGCATGTAAATTAACCTCATTTGCTTCCTTGACGAGTGTGGACAGCAGACACCTAATTTATGAAGATTAAAGAAAAATGGGCTTAGTGTATCCCACAACATTTCTGGCACATGGTAGGTGCTCAACAAATGGAAGTTTTTGTTCTTATTGATGAACCAAAGGTGCCCAACCAGGAGCCAGATTCAGACCATGTGGCCAATCATCTCTTGCTTTTGCCTGTCCAGTCCCTGGTGCTCCTGCTGCTAGCTTCACATTATAAATGAACAGATCCACATTTGACCTTTATCCACTATCCAAAGCCCACCACAGTTTCCAAGTCATGGATTAGAGCTGTACTAGAGGATAACTAATATTCTATGCACGCACGTGCCCGTGCATGCACAGACACATCACATCACGTCTACGTACTTACAGGTGCAAATACAAATTTATTTTTGGAGAATGATTCCTTCCCAGTTATACTATTTTGGGAGAATGTCAGTCAGGTCCTTGTCTCTTCCCTGCAGAGAGGCCTTAAAGACCGAGGATAGGCCAATCTGTCACTTACCTGCTAGTGTCCTGGGGTAAGCAAAGCCCTGAAAATAGGCCTGGGAATAGAATGGACATCAGTTACTACTCCCAAGTCACAAGAGCATCTGTGACTTTTGTCCCTTCCAAGACTGGTTCTTTACCTTTCTTTTCAATTGTTTGAGTTTTCCATTGGTTTCTGTTGCCTGAAAACAAACAATCCTAACTCATGGAATATGAGAGCTGGAAGCATCTTCAATACTATCTATCCTAATTCCATTATTTTATAGATGAAGGAACTCAGTCCCAGAGAATGAAATAGTCTTCTATGTTTTTCTTTTTGTTTTAGGTCATAGTGACAGAGCTGGGACTCAAGCCCTAATGGATATTGCTCCAGTGTTCTTTCCATTATTCATTATTCCTAACCCTGGCTAGGGTCCTACTTTTCAGACAATCTACAGATAGTGAAAGAAGTTCTATCAAAACAGCCCCCAAGTTAGCAGCCAATGCCAGAAGCTTGGTGCTGTTCTAGCCACGGATGCAACTGGGTTGGGAGATGAGATGCACTGACCACTTAGCTGATGCCTCATGCCAGTCTGTGGGTGAAAAAAGAATGTGAAACAGAAGAAATGTGCCTCACTACTTTAAAAAAAAAAAAAGGAGAACCTGGAGTTCTTGGCTTTTTGGCTTGCAAGTTATCCTGGACAAGCAGAAGTTTTCATTCAGCGAATTGCCCTCAGGTCTCACCTGCCTCCCTTTCCCCTCCTCCCTCTCTCCTCCCTCCTTCATCTTCTTCTTTCCTTCTTCCCACCCTCTCCCCTCCCTCAATAATCTTTCATTATGATTTGTTTCTTTCACCATCTATAAACCTTTGAATATTTTACTACTTTTAAGCCAATTTGTGAAGGATGGACAGGAAAGGGAAAAATTGATCAGCAGATCAGTACGTAAGTTTTTTCTTAAAGATCTACCTTTAAAATGGAAATGGCTACACAATGAACTTATATTAAGTTTTGATGACTTTTAAAACTTGCATAAATGGTAATCAGCGGTGAAGTGATCTAGTGTACTACAGTAATTAACAGCTCAGACTCCACACTTGTGGGGGCAGAACACACTAGCAAATGCTGGCTCTGCCATTACTGTATGTGTGACTGTCGAAAAGTAATAGTCTTTTTTTGGAAAGTAATACATTCTAAGGCTTCTATTTCTTCGTCTGCAAAATGCAGTTTATAAAAATTGTATTTACCATGATGGACAAATTGGTTGTCTAATATAACTTTTATTTCAAACCTCTTTGTCCCTTGCTTTTATCTACTTGAGGTGGAAAGTTTAAATAGTTACTTTTCTAGCTTCTCTTGCTGCTAGGATTAACTGGGAGAGATAAAGTCAGATTTCTGGCCATTGAGGTAAATGTATAAATCTGCTGGAGAATTCTGACTGTACTCCACGCTCCAAAAAATTTATAACTGCCCTTGTTCCTTCTCTCATCTTGTTTTAGATGATGATGTGATGCCAGGAGCTGTGAAGAAATATTGCACAATGAGGTGTCAAGTGATGGGGCTGAGGGTTGTTGATGTAGAGAGTGGTCAAGGAAGGAGCCTCTGATACGGTAGCATGTGAGCAGAGTACTGAAATAATTGAGAGAGTTAGTTGTTCAGACAGGGAGGGAAAGCTGTTCCAGGCAAGGAGCAGCATGTGCAAAGGTCCTGAGGCAGAGGTAATAGGGAATTTACTCTGTTCTGTTACTAGAAACTGTACAAAGAGGAGGCCAGGGTGGCTGAGGAAGTGAAGGGGGCTTGCAGATGAAGTCACAAAGATCACCAAGGGCCAGGTCACATACACCTTATATTCCATGGAAAGGAATTTAGCTTTACCATGTGAGATGAGGAGCCTTCAGAAAGCTACGCAACTCGACTGAGGATAATAGGCACTAGAGATTCCCCTCTGTCTGAGACACTAAGGATCTTAACATCTCTCATGTGATTTTCATTGCCTCCCCTCTGTAGCACAAGCCTCTCTACATCTGGGCTGTCAACTCCTCAAAGGGAATTTAGGTTTCTATGTAAGAGTGTGGCTACAGAGATAGACAGGCATAGAAGCAGATATTGATTTATCTCCATTATTGGGCCTACCACATGTGCATATGGTAATCTTGATAAATATTTGATTTATTGTTTATCTAAATCTATTAAAATGATAATCATAGAATCTCTACAGTTACGGAATAGTTCTTGATTCATGACCATGCATGTAACATGACAGTAATATTGGCTGGCATTTCCCGGGTGCCTGCTCTTTGTCAGGGTCACTGCATATATTATACACACTGCAAACACACTTCCTGTGTTCTGACTCCTGCTTCACGCCTGCCTGGAGCCCTGGCCTGTCTCAGAACATCACTGCTTTCATTCCTATCTCACACACACACACACACACACACACAGAGTTCTGATTTCAAAAGCTTTGTAATCAACGATTTTTTTTACTGAAGGTTTCATACAGAACAGAGGAGAATGCCACACCCTATTCCACACAACAAAATTTAAACTAAGTCCACCAGTAAGCATTTTAGCCTTCTCTCCAAATTTTCTCTACGTGCCCACTCTGCGAGTCTCTCCTCTTATGTCCATCTTCCTGCAGCCTCTAAATGTCCATTTTGCTTTGCCCCAGCAATCCACGTCTTCCGCTGAGATTCCACACTCCATTCACCAAAGCAGAAGTCCCAAAGCGAATCCATGTGATTTTCCTCGTTAAGTCACACCTCACTGTGCCCCACCTACAGTGTCTGTGGAAGGTCGACCTCATCATCCACAGAAGTTCAGAGAACTTTGGCCACGTCTCAGGGTTGCTGTTAAGAAGTGGCAAAGCTAGGGTCCGAACATCCATGCTTCTTACACTCAGGCCCATCCTCTGCGCGTTGGCCATGCCTCGCTAGATGGCATCCCTGCCACAGGCGGGCAAGGACACGGTTTCATTCACTGAGGTGGCCCCGCAGCTTCAGAGGAGAGATGGTTCACTTGGCACAGTCACTCTGGAAACCGTGGTTTTCTGGTCGGGGATCTGATGACTCATCAGACCTTGGGCAAGTCATTTCTCCTCCACATCTTCCATTTATAACAAGCGAACTTGACATATGTATTTGAGATTAACTACTAAATGGTTACGAAGTCGGCTGTTTGGAACAACAAAATCAAATCTGTTTTAAAACCCTCAGGGGGTTGACTCAAAACCTGATCCCTGTATTACACAGCGGTTTTTCCTCTTTCTTTCCATTCCCCTCCTAACTTCCACTGCTCTCTCTTTAATCTGTACATTTTCTCGAGGCTTTTGGGACACTGTGTAATAACCATTAAGGTGTGTGAAGCATGTGTGTGGTCAAAGTGTGAAGTCATCAGTGTGTTACACAGCCGTTATTACAAGGGTCATCTGTAGCAGCGTATTCACACACATGAATGACATCAGCTGGCCAAGACTGAAATCATAGTAGAATAATCAACAGAGGGGATCAGAGTCAGACTCTCATTCGACCAATGATTGCAAAGTTTGGAAGTGAAAGAGGACTCTAGGAAAAAAAAAGAAAACAAACAGTTCATCTGGCTTTAGTGGATATCTCTGAAATAGAAGCAAAAGTCGGGGGGGTGGGGGGCGCGGGTGATAAACTTGCCTCCCTGGAGTATTTATTGCATCCTGAACTCTTTCAGGAACTTTGCTTATCATTAAACATCCATTTCCCTAGAAACTAGAGCTTTCACTTCTTATAGCTGTAGCAATTACGGGCAGTTTTGGCTGGGCAGCTCCGACTTCCCGGCACAAATTTGTGAGCTCTGTGGCCTTTGCTCAACAGAGAGCTTCACTCATTTTGCAAGACTTTGTAGTTTTCTGGGAAACACAAGATAAATCCTGCCCCAATGCAATAACCCGGGTCAGAGCTGTAAACATAATTCTAGTAATAAATGAGCTGTAATTGCCAAGAGGAAGCTATAGTTATTGATTCATCCACCCTTTTATCCCTAAGTAGGGCATCTTATGACCTTTGGAAGCTTGCTTTTTGTTTTTGAACCATCTGAACTGTCACTGAAGGTCTGGAGCATGGCAACAATTGATACTTCCACCTCTGCTGTGTTAACATGGGAAAGGGCCACACAATGCCTTGGAAACCTGGTTTCATTCACAGTGGTCCCCTCACCCAGGAAGGGATTCAGTGTCACACCTGACAGTGCAGTAACAGAGAGGTGGCCTTACTGAAGTCACAGACTGAGCATCACTGCACTGCAAACAGGTACCTCGGCCCAGGGCCCAGACTATTTTCTTTACTCAATTTGTGCCTGGCAATTTCCATGATCACTGGCCATTTGGATTTTATAATAAAAGCACACTTCAGGTTTTTTGAGCTGATGTGTTCTTTGAGGCTCTGAAAGATTCTGACCCTGGGACAGGTGGAATCATTATTCTTCACTGAGCAATTGTATTTGCCTTAGTTAAAGCTGCTGTTGAGCCTCGATTACCCATGTTAAATTGAGGGGAGTAGAGATTAAAAACACAGGATAATCAGAAAGTCATTAATTGTGCACAAAGATTTGTCTCCAAGGATGTTCACTGCCGCATTTTCACAAGGAAAAGCTTCTCTCTTTTCTCTCAAGGGATTTCAGAACTAGATAGAATAAAACACCCTTGATGAAAGGCAGGCAGCATTTTTTTTCATTTTTTTTACAAAAAGTAAAGCTGTCAAATATTCCTTACTGCAAAAGAACACCAGAGATAGAAGAAAGATAAAAGCTGATGAAAGGCAATGCTGTTGCGATTTGTACGCTTAAGGAAGGATGAGGCTTGTGAATAGCCTGGCTGAAAGGCGAGGCCACGCTGCATTCTGAGCTGTGTGGACGGGCTAAGGGGGCGGTCAGGGGAAGGGTCACCCTTGAATATCTGAGGCCTCCTCACGGGCACCACAGTCCTGGAGAGTGGACAAGGATGCACACCAAACTCACACAGGAACCTAGAAAGAATAATGCCAGGTATTGAGAGTACCTGAGACTCTTTCATTCATCAGGCAGGAAACTTCAGACTGCACAGGTCACAACAAAGCATTTATAAATCCTACTGGTGGACAGGAGGGAACCCATTGAAGAGGCCGGCATTTGAGATGAAGCCTTTGCAACTAGCAGCTGGACCACATGGGGCACATCATACTCGGAGCCTTGGTTTCTCCTCGTGGCTGTTGTGAGGATGAAATGAGTTAATACGCAAGAAGGGTTTAACAAAGCTATTGGCATAACAAGCCCTTAACACAGGTTCACGAATATGATTATCATTACTGTTGACATTATTGCCATCTTATCACAAAAAGTGATTTTTCCATTCCTTAAGTGTGGGCTACACTTAATGACTCACTTTGAAAGCGTTTGGTATGAAAAGAGGAGAAAAGAATAACTTTCAATGGAGAACTTGATAAACACTACCTCAGCCCAGCGCTCAAGGTCAACACCAGAGTGATGTCACCTTCATCATGTGTACCCTCGATGTGATGTCATGAAACAGCTCCTGACCTCTGTGGTGTTCCTCCAAAACATCCATAACTCCAGTCTAGCCAAGAATAAACCATCGGACAAACCCCCAAAGCCAGGGACATTCTACAAAATACCAGACCAGTAATCCTCAAAACTGTCAAAGTCTCCAAAAACAAGGAAAGTCTAAGAAACAGTCACAGCCCAAAGGAGTCTAAGGAGAAACAACAACTAAGTGCAATCTGTATCCTGAATGGGATTCTGGGACAGAAAAGGGGCATTAGGGGAAAACTGATGAAATCTGAATAAAGTATGATGTTTAGTTAACAAATAATGTATTAATATTGGTTCATGAGTTGTGGCCCAGTTACCACACTAAAGCAAAATGTTAACAGTAGGGGACACTGAGTGAAAGGTTACAGGAACTCTCTGTACTATCTTTGCAACTTTTCTATAAAACTCTTCTTTAAAAAAAGCCTATTTGCCAACAGGCACATGAAAAGATGCTCAATATCACTAATAATCAGGGAAATGCAAATCAAAACCACAATGAGAAATCACCTCACACCTGTCAAAATGGCTACCATCAAAAAGACCACAAATAACAAATGTTGGTGTGGATGTAGAGAAAAGGGGACCTGTATACACTGTTGGTGGCAACGTAAGCTGGTGCAGACACTGTGGAAAGCAGTATGGAGGTTTCTCAAAAAACTAAAAATAAAACTACCCAGCAATTCCACTCCTGGGTATATATCCAAAAAAACCAAAATCATTAATTTGAACAGATACATGCACCCTAGTGTTCACTGCAGAACTATTTACAAGAGCCAAGACAAGGAAGCAACCTAAATGTCCATCAACAGGTGAGTGGATAAAGAAGATGTGGTACATATATACAATGGAATATTACTCAGCAATAAAAAAGAACAAAATTTTGCCATTTAGAGCAACATGGATGGACTTGAAGGATATTATGCTAAGTGAAATAAGTCAGACAGAGAAAGACAAATACTGTATATATCACTTATATGTGGAATCTAAAAAATACAGCAAATGTGAATAAAACAAAAAAGAAGCAGACTCACAGATGTAGAGAACAAACTAGTGGTTACCAGTGGGGAGAGGGAAGGAAGGAGGGGTAATATAGGGGTAGGGGATTTTTAAAAAGGGTCATTATGGGATTATATGAAATCATGTGTGTGAAACTTCTGAAAACTGTAAAGCACTATAGAATTAAAATTTTTAAGAATTTAAGAATTTTAATAAATTTCAAGAATTTAAAAATAAAGTTTCCTAAATATTGAAAAAAAAACCTTGCTTAAAAAAAGTTCATTTAATAAATAAGCAAAAGAAGCTGAAATGCCCTTGGTACAAGGGTATTTCAAGTGGCTCTTCACATATCAGAAGGGAGAAGGGGCAGAGAGCAGAATTTACAGCCTCTGCGATCCAACACTGATCTAATCTTCCCACTGAGAAGCCCCCAGGCCCACTTTGTTGACCCAAGTCTATTTTCTCAGCGATTGCCATCCTCCCCATCATGCTGTGGGGTCCTGCCCCCTGAAGGCCATCCCCTGACATCAGCTTTTCCTTTCCTAGCTGCTGCGAAAACAAGTCACCTCCATAACCCACATCTCTTCATTTTAAATGTTTGGCAGGGAAGCAGAAAGCAGATAATCAATACAGTCAATGGGGGATTTCACACAGGCTTCTGCTAAAGCTTGATTCTCTTTTTGAGACAGTAACTTTTAAAAGTGGCCCAATATTTACTAAGCCAAGCATCAGTCTAAATGCTTTATAAAGCAATTTCACATAATCTTCACAAACAGGCTACAAACAAGTTACTATCAGTATCACCATTTCACAGATGAGAAAATGGAAACATTATTTCAGCAATTTTTGCAAAGTCACACACTGGTTGTATTAAGGGCCAGTAAAAATGAAATTTAGCAAATATCCTCCATGTCCCCCACCCCCTACACAGAAAGTTAGGCATAAAATTCAGTTTAAAAAAAAAAAGAAAGAAAGAAAAAAAGATGGGTCTCCAATCAGTAGTCCTCTTACCTCCAATGTACGATTCTTTTTTTTTTTTTAAGAACTTTTATTGAGATACAGTTAACAGACAATAAACAGCATATATTTAGAGTGTACAATTTGGTAACCCAATCTCCCAATTCATGCCCCCCCAACCCTCCCCGCTTTCCCCACTTGGTGTCCATGTGTTTGTTCTCTACATCTGTGTCTCTATTTCTGCCTTGCATTTCCTCTTTCATAGTTGTTAGCATTTGCCTTATGTATTGAGGGGCTCCTATATTGGGTGCATATATATTTATAATTGTTATCTCCTCTTCTTGGATGGATCCCTTGATCTTTATATAGTGTCCTTTCTTGTCTCTTATAACATTTTTTATTTTAAAGTCTCTTTTATCTGAGTATCGCTACTCCAGCTTTCTTTTGATTTCCATTTGCATGGAATATCTTTTTCCATACCCTCACTTTCCGTCTGTATGTGTCCCTAGGTCTCAAGTGGGTCTCTTGTAGACAGCATATATATGGCTCTTGTTTTTGTATCCATTCAGCCAGTCTGTGTCTTCTGGTTGGTGCATTTAGTCCACTTACATTTAAGGTAATTATCAACATGTATGTTCCTATTACCATTTCCTTAATTGTTTTGTTTTTGTTTTTGTAGGTCCTTTTCTTCTGTTTCCCGCTTAGAGAAGTTCCTTTAGCATTTGTTGTAGGGCTGCTTTGGTGGTGCTGAATTCTCTTAGCTGCTGCTTGTCTGTAAAGCTTTTGATTTCTCCACCAAATCTGAATGAGATCCTTGCTGGGTAGAGTATTCTTGGTTGTAGGTTCTTCCCTTTCATCACTTGAAATATATCATGCCACTCCCTTCTGGCTTGCAGAGTTTCTACTGAGAAATCAGCTGTTACCCTTATGGGAGTTCCCTTGTATGTTGTCGTTTTTCCCTTGTTGCTTTTAATAACTTTTCTCTGTCTTTAATTTTTGTCAGTTTGACTACTATATGTCTTGGCATGTTTCTCCTTGGGTTTATCCTGCCTAGGACTCTTCTGCGCTTCCTGGACTTGGGTAGCTATTTCCTTTCCCATGTTGGAGAAGTTTTCAACTGTAATCTCTTCCAGTATTTTCTCGAGTCCTTTCTCTCTCTCTTCTCCTTCTGGGACCCCTATAATGCGAATGTTGGTGTGTTTAACATTGTCCCAGAGGTCTCTTAGGCTGTCTTCAGTTCTTTTCATTCTTTTTTCCTTATTCTTTTCCGCATCAGTAATTTTCACCATTCTGTCTTCCAGGTCACTTATTCGCCCTTCTTCCTCAGTTAATCTGCTATTGGTTCCTTCTAGTGTATTTTTCATTTCCGTTATTGTGTTGCATATCTCTGTTTGTTTGCTCTTTAATTCTTCTAGGTCTTTGGTAAACTTTTCGATCTTTGCATCCAATCTTTTTTCAAAGTCCTGCATCATCTTCACCATCATTATTCTGAATTCTTTTTCTTGAAGGGTGCCTATCTGCTCTTCATTTAGTTGTTTTTCTGGGTTTTTATCCTGTCCCTTCATCTGGTACAAAGTCCTCTGCTTTTTCATTTTCTCTATCTTTCTGTGGCTGTGGTTTTCAGTTCCACAAGAAGAAATACTGCTGATACTGCTTGATACTGCTGTCTGCCCTCGTGTTCCAATGTACAATTCTTAATTTAGAAACTTCCAGACAAATTAGGATGCAGCTGCTTCAAAAGGTAAAAACGCATCTTTGCTAATTGATCTTTTTTTAAAATCAATTAATTTACAACACATATTTCTGACCTCTACTACATCTCTGAATCTCAGTCACCAACTGCCCTATTTCCCTCTCTCACTTTAAGCCTCTGCCTTGGTTCTGGACTGAAATAGGACTGGGGATGGGCCACAATTACCTTCTGCATTCAAAACACCTGATAACACGACATTGCAAATCAACTGTACTTCAATTAAAAAAAAAAGACAGATGAAAATCTAATGGATTGATTTTCAGACCATCAAACTATCCCTAGTATTATAACATTGCCTAATTTTTGGCCATGTTATAAACCCATCCACATTGGGTAATGCCCAGTCAAGCAGTCTTATTCCACAGGTGAAATGTTCACTTGAGGCTTCCTTCAAAATAAAAACAAGTTATTGACCATAACTAGATTTACTGAGCATCTCCAAAGGAAGTGGACTGGATGGCTTCTTTATAAAACATATCATATTTTATGCTAACAATGATCATTAAATAAGGCCTTATTTTTCCATTTTAGAGCCAAAAATCAGGCTTAGAGCAGTTAAGCCACTTGCATGAAGTCAAACACTTTGTAGGAAAAGGAGTGGATGTTAAAGCACATACTCACCTGATCTGAAACTTGAGGACTTCCCACTAGTTCACAAACACCCTTCCCACTTCTGATCTTTCCCTATGACCCATGACCTCATTGTCATACTTGAGTCTTCCCAACATCATTCAGGGGCTCTTCCTTCCCTCCTTCAAATGCTCTTTTATAGCATTCTCACAAGTCCAGGGTGTCAGCTTTCTCATCTGATAAAAATCACCATGTAAAGTGAAGGCCAGAGGGGCCATTATGGCTGCTGCCACCACTGCCCTCCGATAACATCTGTGCATCTTACTGGGGGCCTTTGAGAAAACCCCACCTTGGAATATTTAATAGCTGAACAAGCCATCAAACTTCTGTTAGCTTCTGTTATTTTTTTCTCCAAATGAATGTTGGTTGTCCTGTCTACCCAACATCTATGAAATATACACTGATCATTTTAGCAGAAGTTTCCCATTCCTAAGTGCATTTTTAAGTATAAGCTTACTGAGGAGGATGGGAAGTTCTATAGTCAATAAGCATCAGCTGTGCAGATTCCACGTAACAAGCACGCGGCTAAGCACATCCATGCCGTTATTTAACACTCACAGCAACTTTATGGTGCAAAGTATTACTGATGAGATCATCGTGGCGCCAAGAGAGTAAAGGACTTGAAAAATACAACATAACTAAAGAAGCAGATGTTCCTTTAATGTATATATGTATATATTTCTTAAATGTAATATGTTAAAGTGTTTTTAAAATTGTGAAGAATGTTACCCAGAAATTTAAACTGAGTACATGAATGGGTTTCAGAAGTGGTATACCATCAGACCTCCCTCAGATTTAAAACTAAGGACCAAATATTATACCAGACACATACCAAAAATAGCATGCTGTTCTTCTGGGTTGCATAAGTAGATTTCAACATATGATTACAGCATTTGGTCACCTCTCTATTACGTAAAGATCTGGAATCAAATTGCACTGAGCTCCTGTAGGATTAAATGCAGAATTTGTTCCTTGTTCTCTCCCTGGCACCTAACATCGTGCTTGAATTGAATCCAATAGAAACGAACTGAATCAAATGGAATCTTCCTGGGCAAGAGGAAAGATAATACCATCACTAACATTTCAGCCATTCTATGTTGCAGACACAAGACCCAGTGTAGAGGATCCATGTGACTGCCCTCTGGGGAGATTGATGTTAATATTACTGATGTTATTATTAATATCAGAATTCATGTAATAAAAACGATATTCTTGGCAGCCATTAGTTATTTATTAAGACAGTTCATGAGAATGAAGATGTTAATTACAACACATAGCTAACATTTATTACCCAAAGAATCATACAAAGTATTTTTTGTGCATTTTTTTCTTGTTCTCCCTACTCTGGGTCCTAAGGGGATAATAATATCTGTCTAAGGGCATCTCTACTGGGCAGGTCACTTGAGGTTTCTGCTGTTATTATCTACATATTATAGACGAGGAAAATGAGCCTTAGAGATGTTCAGCCAGCTAAATTCATACACCTAGAGAATTACAGATCTGGAATGTGAGTTCATGTCAAGTTCAAGTAGAGCCTGAGATTTAACCACCATGATACCCAGCCTCCCCTTTAGGTGTGAAGCCCAGCTCAAGGTAGATAGACCTGAGCTCCCCACACCCCCATCCCCGCCCCAGTAGCAAAAAAAAAAAAAAGTATGAGAACCAGCATCCACCACTCAGCTTGCTTGCTTCCTCTCTTTCTCTGATACCCTTTCCATAAAGTTCAAAACCTCTTTATACCTGCCTTTAAATCAAATTGGTCTAGTTTTTCTTCTTAACAAGGCCTTTACCCCCATTCAATCACCCCCTTACTACTTGCCTTTCTCCTTCTTCAGAGTACTTATTAAAAAGTCACACTACTTTGGTCTTTAGTACAAATCAATAGCCCATCTTGGGGAATAGATTCCCTCTCCCTTTAGGCTTCTGTGTCTGTAATTCGCTTCAGAAACTGGAATGCAAAGAAGCTGGAACCAGAGTCAGCTGCACCTTTCATGGGCACTGATAAGTCATCCATGGAAGCCTGAATGGTACAAATGCCCTGCTGCACGGTTTTGTTTGGTAGCAAGACACACACTGCCATGGAGCCCAAAAATAAGTCATTAATGAAATCACCTTCCTTGTGATGGGCTGAAAAACAATTAGCCCCACATATGTTGTTTATTTCTTAGGAATACTATGCCTGTGGCACCCTCAACACAGGAAGTGACCTGTTTAACTGAAGGAGCAGAGATCTTGAAGAGTGAAGACCTGGTTGGCTCCATCTCTTATGAGGTACACAACCTGGGCAGGTCACTTAACTTCTCTGAGTCTCAGTGTCCTCAGACATAAAATGGAGCTAACATTCTTTCTTTAATGGTACCCAATCCATCTGTATATAAGCCAGAAATCTACAAGTCATCCTTGTTTCTTTCTTAACCCCAAGACCCAATCTGTTTCTGAATTCTGTTGATTTCACATCTTAAGCATCTCTCAAATCTCCCTGCCTCCCTTCCAGCCAGCTATGTTAGTTCAGGCATCATGCTGTCCTCGCTAGACTAAGACAAAGTCCTTCTAACACATCTCCCTGTTGCTAGTCCAGCACCACCATCAATCCTTTCTTCTCATGGCAGCTAGTTATCATGCTAAAGTGCACATCTCATCATATTGATCCTGACTAAAAGCATTATAAGACTCTCCATCACTTACAGAATAAAACACAAATTTGCCAGCCTATAATACAAAGCCCTCCATGACCTTGATCTTACTCACCTATAATAGTTAGGAATTTTCAGATTCAAGTGACAGAAACACCTCTGCAATAGGCTTACTCACAAAGGGAAACGTACTGGCTTAGGAAACTAAAAAAGCCTGAGGCAGGCTATGTACAACAGGGTCTAAAGGCTCAAACAGTCTTATTAAGAAGTTGTTTCTCTTCACCCTTTGCTTTGCTTTTCTCTTTATTCTTGATTAGGGTCTTCCTACTCAATAACAAATTTGCACCCAGAAGTTTCAGGCTTGCCTAGTCCTTATTTAGTAACCCCCTAGAAAGAGAACATCTCACTAATTTTAACAAAAGTCACAAGGCAAAGTCACAATGGCCTGCCTTGGGTCATGGACCTAACCCTTAACTAGACACTGTGACTAGGAAGGAAATGGTGGTGAGGTAGGGACATCCAGGAGGCTGGGCTGAGGCCAGTCCTGCCTGAAGCACATGACTTAATGATAGAGCTATTGACAGAAAATCATACCGCTATCACCAAAATAATGCTAGGCTGGCATAAACAGCACCTATGTTATTGTCCTCACCCATAAGAACTTCTCTTCCACTCCAGGCTCTAAAACTTAATGGCTTAAAATGACCACTTTATTTTATTCATGATTTTTTGGAGGTCAGGAATTCAGAAAGGGCTTCGTTCTTGTTTGGGGGACTCTCATGTGGTTGTGTTAGGGGAACCACTGACCGAAACTGCCTGTCCTGGCCAGGCCCAATAGTAACCACTTGCATGAGTCATCTTATAACAGGAAGTCCTGGTAAGGAACACAGAACTAACAAGTTACCAACCAGAATTCGGGAAAGGTCAAAAGGAGAGAGGACACTCCACTCCCTACATCCTACTAACCTCCCAGAATCCTTCTCCCTGGAATCCATCTTGGCTGAGTGATGTGTGCACCACCAGGAAGGACCCTGAGTCACAGTGATTGGCCAGAGACAACCTGGAAACTAACCCCATCACCATAAAACCCAAGACTGTGAGCCACGAGGCAGAGCAGTCCTCCTGGGTTCCCTTACCCTCCTGCTCTCTGCCCCTGCGCCCCTTCCAAATGAAGTCTCTTGCTTTGTCCACATGTGTGTCTCCTCAGACAATTCATTTCTGAGCGTTAGACAAGAGCCCCCTCTCAGGCCCTGGAAGGGGTCCCCCTTCCTGCAACAGTTGCAATGAGATGTGGGCTGGGTCTATGGACATCTGAAGGGTCACCCAGTCTGGGAGTCCCAGATGGCTCCCTTAACAAGATAACGTGGGTGCTGCCTGATGGGAACTCGGTCATGCTGTCAACTGAATGCCTATACATGCATGCCTTAGCATGGGAACCCCCAAGAGAATGGACTTCTTACATGGTAGCCCAGGGCTCCGTGCAGTGGCACTCCAGCATAAAGGGGGAAGCTGCATCACCTTTTCTGATCTAGCCTCAGAAGACATGCCATGTTGATTTTCTGCGTTCTGTTGATTACAAGGCTTCCCAGATTCACGGGGAGGGGACGTGGACTGCACCTCTGGATAAGAGGAGTATCAAATGATTTGCAGCACAATCATTTTCTATCATTTTATGAACACAGTCCTATCACTTCGATAATTTTTGCCTTCCTGGATGCATTTTTCTCTGTCTAGAACATCCTTTACGTCTTCTTTGTCTGTCTACCAAGCTCTACTCTCCCAAGACATACACCCCCACTGCAAAGCTTCTGCTTTCCTCTCTCCTTTGGGCCACATGATGAGTACATAACCCCTATAATAAAGCTTTTTTCCTCAGGTAGTATAATTCTTTACCTCTATCACTAGCCTTTGCTCCTTGAAGGCAGGGACAAAGTCTTATTTGCCTCTACACTTCACATATTGTCTCTCAGAGGTCCTCAGGACATGTTTGCCAAATGACAGAATTAGATTATAGAGCCAGAGAGCTTTTCAAATGTTAAAGTGCTATTCAAACAAAGGCTGTCATTATTTACAAGATAAGTGAGGCTTTTACTGAGGAAAATGTAATAGCTTCTGGTGATCGCTTTCTGCCTGACAAATTCTAAATGGGTAATCCATTTGACTGTCAAAAAAACGAAAAACAATATTTAAAAATTTTTTTCTCTTTCTCCAGCTTAAATACTAGCGACACCTAGTTGTTTGTCCTTTATGCTTTATCTGTTTTTGGATCACTGTTCTCAGATTTTATCAAGTCACCTTTCCATGAACCTGTCTTATCAGACCAGTCCTTCTCTACATCCTTTATAGTTTTGTACCTAATTTTTTAAATTAATTAATTCATTTATTTTTTGGCTGTGTTGGGTCTTTATTGCTGCATGCAGGCTTTCTCTAACTGCAGTGAGTGGGGGGCTACTCTTCCTTGCAGTGTGTGGGCTTCTCATTGCAGTGGCTTCTCTTGTTGCAGAGCACAGGCTCTAGGTGCGTGGGCTTCAGTAGTTGCAGCATGTGGGCTCAGTCGTTGTGGCATGCAGGCTCTAGGGCACACAGGCTTAACTGTTCCATGGCATATGGGATCTTCCTGGACCAGGGATCGAACCCATGTCCCCTGCATTGGCAGGTGGATTCTTAACCACTTCGCCACCAGGAATGTTCCTGTACCTAATTTTTTATCACCTAATTTTCCTGGCCCACTGCTTATCATCTTTAATTAGTCTTTTATTTACTCAATACATATTTTCTAAGGATCTGAGGGCCTACCATGTACCAGGCACTATAATGCACCCCACGGAACTAGTGAAAAACAAGTTACAATCACTCCAACAAGAAACTCAGTGCCTGATGGAGAAAGAAAATGTCAACAGAATGTGACAGATGTTAAGGCAGAGGCCTGCAGAGAGGAGTATGGGGGTGGGTACTTAATCCTGTCTGGGGTGGATAAGAAAGACTCTGCAGGAGGAAACAGCAGTGTATCTACAAAAAGGGGTAATAGTGAGACTCATAAAGAAGAAGACACCTCAATTAGAGAGAACATCCTGGGCCAAGGCACAGAGATAACAAAGAACAGATGTGTGGAAGACCAACACGTAGTTTCATGTTCTTGCTACAAATCATGAAACAAAAGATAGCAGATTTCTGAAGCTTCTAGCTAACACAGTTGTGAAAACTGTCTTGGTTTTCAGGCACTAGAGTCTCTGCAAATCTCTGATTAACTAGGAATCTAATTACTGAAAGAGTTCAGGAAACTATTGAGAAAATCAAACTCGGGAGAATTTTAAAAATTATGTATGCAGAGGAAGGAACACTCCCAAACTCATTTTATGAGGCCACCATCACCCTGACACCAAAACCAGACAAAGATACTACCAAAAAAGAAAATTACAGACCAACATCACTGAGGAATTTAGATGCAAAATCCTCAACAAAATACTAGCCAACAGAATCCAACAACACAGGGCTTCCTTGGTGGCGCAGTGGTTAAGAATCCACCTGCCAATGCAGGGACATGGGTTCAAGCCCTAGTCTGGGAAGATCCCACATGCCACGGAGCTACTAAGCACGTGCACCACAACTATAGAGCCTGTGCTCTAGAGCCCATGAGCCACGACTATTGAGCCCACGTGCTACAACTACTGAAGCCCACACGCCTACAGCCTGTGCTCTGCAACAAAAGAAACCACTGCAACGAGAAGCCTGTGCACCACAACGAAGAGTAGCCTGCACTCTCCATAACTAGAGAAAGCCCACACACAGGAACGAAGACCCAACATGGCCAATAAATAAATAAATAAAAACAAAAAAAACCTTTAAAAAAAAAAAAAGAATCTAACAACACATTAAAAGGATCATCCACCATGATCAAGTGGGGTTTATCCCTGGAATGCAAGGATTCTTCAATATATGCAAATCAATCAATGTGATACACCATATTAACAAACTGAAGGATAAAAACCACATGATCATCTCAATAGATGCAGAAAAAGCTTTTGACAAAATTCAACACCCATTTATGAAAAAAACTCTCCAGAAGGTGGGCAGAGAGGGAACCTACCTCAACATAATAAAGGCCATATATGACAAACCCACAGCAAACATCATTCTCAATGGTGAAAAACTGAAAGCATTCCCTCTAAGATTGGGAACAAGACAAGGATGTCCACTCTCGCCACTACTATTCAACATAGTTTTGGAAGTCCTTGCCACAGCCATCAGAGAAGAAAAAGAAATAAAAGGAATCCAAATTGGAAAAGAAGAAGTAAAACTGTCACTGTTTGCAGTTGACAGGATACTATACATAGAAAATCCTAAAGATGCTACCAGAAAACTCCTTGAGCTAATCAATGAATTTGGTAAAGTTGCAGAATACAAAATTAACACACAGAAATCTCTTGCATTTCTATACACTAACAATGAAAGATCAGAAAGAGAAATTAAGGAAACAACCCCATTCACCACTGCAACAAAAAGAATAAAATACCTAGGAATAAACCTAACTAAGGAGGTAAAAGACCTGTAGGTACTCAGAAAACTATAAGACACTAATGAAAGAAATCAAAGAAGACACAAACACAATCCATGTTCTTGGATTGGAAGAATCAACATTGTGAAAATGACTATACTATCCAAAGCAATTTACAGATTCAATGCAATCCCGATCAAATTACCAATGGCATTTTTCACAGAACTAGAACAAGAAATCTTACGATTTGTATGGAAACGCAAATGATCCGGAATAGCCAAAGCAATCTTGAGAAGGAAAGATGGAGTTGGTGGAAACAGGCTTCCTGACTTCAAACTATACTACAAGGCTACAGGGATCAAGACAGTATGGTACTGGCACAAAAACAGAAATATAGATCAATGGAACAGGATAGAAAGCCCAGAGATAAACTTTGGTCAACTAATCTATGACAAAGGAGGCAAGGATATACAATGGAGAAAAGGCAGCCTCTTCGATAATTGGTGCTGGGAAAACTGGACAGCTACACGTAAAAGAATGAAATTTAGAACACTCCCTAACACCATACACAAAAATAAACTCAAAATGGATTAAAGACCTAAATGTAAGGCCAGACACTATAAAACTTCTAGAGGAAAACATAGGGAGAACACTCTTCGACGTAAAAACAGCAAGATCTTTTTTGATCCACCCCCTAGAGTAATGGAAATAAAAACAAAAATAAATAAGTGGGACCGAATGAAACTTCAAAGCTTCTGCACAGCAAAGGAAACTATAAGCAAGATGGAAAGACAACCCTCAGAATGGGAGAAAATATTTGCAAACGAATCAACAGACAAAGGATTAATTTCCAAAATATATAAACAGTTCATACAGCTCAATATCAAAAAACAAACAACCCAATCAAAAACTGGGCAGAGGACCTAAATAGGCATTTCTCCAAAGAAGACATACGGATGGCCAAGAGGCACATGAAAAGCTGCTCAACATCACTAATTATTAGAGAAATGCAAATCAAAACTACAATGAGGTATCACCTCACACCAGTCAGAATGGGCATTATCAGAAAATCTACAAACAGTAAATGCTGGAGAGGGTGTGGAGAAAAGGGAACGCTCTGGCACTATTGGTGGGAATGTAAATTGATATAGCCACTATGGAGAACAGTATGGAGGTTCCTTGCAAAGCTAAAAACAGAGTTACCATATGACCCAGCAATTCCACTACTGGGCGTATACCCAGAGAACACCATAATTCAAAAAGACACATGCACCCCAATGTTCACTGCAGCACTATTTACAATAGCCAGGACATGGAAGCAACCTAAATGTCCATCAACAGATGAATGGATAAAAAAGATGTGGTACATATATACAATGGAATATTACTCAGCTATAAAAATGAATGAAACTGGGACATTTATAGAGACACAGATGGACCTAGAGACTGTCATACAGAGTGAAGTGAGTCAGAAAGAGAACAACAAATATTGTATATTAACACATATATGCGGAATATAGAAAAATGGTAAAATCAACTGGTTTGCAAAGCAGAGATAGAGACATAGAGATGTAGAGAACAAACATATGGATACCAAGTGGGGAAAATGGGGAGGGTTGCGGGGGGAGATGAATTAGGAGATTGGGATTTCCATATATACATTACTAATTAGAAAAAAAAATACCAGATAGTACACTTTAAATATATGCAGTTTATTGTATGTTAATTGTATCTTAATAAAAGTTCCAAGAAAAAAATATTATGTAGCCATTTATCCAAGCCAAGTAGAATTTGCTGCAAAAAAAAAAAAAAAAAAAATTCTAGTCCAAGTTCTACATTCTACCACTTGGGAGGCTTTGAGAACAATTATTCATAGATCCTCAAGACTACCTATGGTATCAAACAAGACTACGTAATATTTCTCAGAAGGTTGCTAGGAAGATCACAAATGATGGTATAAGCAGAAGTTGCTTTTGTGGACCATGGTTACTTTTGCATAGCTAGCTTTTTTGCCATTTTTACTGCTAAGAGAACACTTCTCTTTCTTCTTTCTTTGGGATCACACCTTCGCCCCACGTGTGAGGATGTGACCTTGGTCTGACCAATCAGAATACTATTTTGCCGTGTCCATATTAAACAATGCAGGACTAAGCACATCTCCCATTTTGGTTCATGGATGACCAAGTAGTTCCACCTGGTTCAGTCGAATAAACATGATGATTCATAGAAAATTTGAAAAAGAGAAGCTTTCTTTCCAATGGAGCTGCTAAGTCAGTATAGATCAAATAGAAAATCATTAACAGGCAACAAGTAAAGAAATGAATAAGAAAGAAGACCACAGAGGAAAACCGAGCAGAGACAAGAGACAGGTAACTGATGATAAGATATGGTTACAGCTGGTTACAGCTCTCTTTAAAATAAACATACATCTTGCAGTGGGTAATTTCCATTTTTTAAGTGAGTTTTACTTTTGTTTCTATATCTTGCAACTATCAAGAGTCCACTTTCCATGGTTTCAGTTACGTGCAGTCAACCAAGTTCTGAAAATATTAAATGGAAAATTCCAGGAACAAAAAATTCATAAATTTTAAATTGCATACCATTTTGAGAAGTGTGATGAAATCTCACACCATCCCACTCCATCTCAACTGGGACATGAATCATGCCTTTGTCCAGGATATCCCACCCGTTAGTCACTTAGTAGCCCTTTGGTTATCAGATGGTCGTGGTGCTGCAGTGCTTGTGTTCAAGTAACCATTATTTTACTTAATAATGATCCCAAAGTACAAGAGTATTTATGCTGGCGATTCAGACATGCTAAAAAGAATCTGTAAAGTGCTTCCTTTAAATGAAAAGGTGAAAGTTCTCAGCTTAATAAGAAAAAAATTGTATGATGAAATTGCTAACATCTATAGTAAGAAAACATCTATCCACAAAATTGTGAAGAAAGAAAAAGAAATCCATGCTGGTTTTGCTTTCACACTTCAAACTGCAAAAGTTACAGCCCCAGTGCATGATAAATGTTTAGTTAAGATGGAAAATGCATTAAATTTGTACAGTAAGATATTTTGAGAGAGACCACATTTTCACATAACTTTTATTACAGCATATGGTTATATTTGCTCTATTTTATGATTTGTTATTATTATCTCTTACTGTGCCTAATTTATAAATTAAACTTTATCATAGGTATGTATGTATAAGAAAAAACACATAGGGTTTGGCACTATTTGCAGTTTCAGGCATCCCCTGGGGATCTTATGAATGTATCCCCCATGGATAAGGGGGGACTACTGTATATAAGATTGTGTCAACTGAGATAAAAATAGCTTTACTTCTTCCTTTCCAATCTGAATGTCTCTATGTCTTTTTCTTGCCTAATTGTTTTGGGTAGAATCTCCAATAATATGTTGAATAGAAATTGTGAAACCAGTCATTCTTAAGAGGAAAGAATTGTCTTTCACCATTAAGCATGTTAGCTGTTAATTTTTTGTAGATGTCTTTTATCAGAGTGAGGAAGTTCTATTTTATTTCTTGTTTGTTGAGCTTTATCATTATTATTATTATTATTATAAAAAGATACTGGATTTTGGCAAATGCTTTTTCTATGTTTATTGATCAAGATATAGTCTTGCCATGATTATTGACTTCAAAGGCAAAGAAAAAAATATTTGGGTATATAGGCAAAAAGAGAAAGTCACTATAAAGAAAAGAAAATCAAATCACCATCAGAAGTCTCAACATCAATGTTTTATGCCAGAGGAAAATGGAGTAACATATTTAAGATACTCAAGGAAAGTAAATATGAATCAAAGACTTTATATCCAAGCAAACTTTCAAACGTAAAGGCATAAGACAATGAAAATATAAGAATTCAGAGAATAATGTTACCATGAGCCCACACAGCCTATGACTATAATTGAAGCTTAAACTTTAAGAATCATGTCAATTTTAAATAAATTTTAGAAGCACATATTTTTAGAAAAAAATAGCTTATCAAAACTAACGCTAAGGGAAACAGAAAGTGAGAAGAGAATTCACTCATTAAAGAAATTGCACCAGTAATTAAACATGTATCCCAATACCCAGAGAAAATGTCAGACTTCCTGAAAACAGATAAAACAAAACAGAACACTTCCAAACTCATTTCACAAAGCTAACATAAACTTGAGGACAATGAGAACAAGGAAAATTAACAACTAGGTGAACTTATGAATATAAATGTAAATATCCTAAGAATATATTAGCACTATATAACCACAGCACTGCTTTTATTGCCTTATTATGATCAACTTATGTTTTTTCCAGTAATGTAGGAATAGTTTAATATTAGAAAATTAATGTATTTCATAATATTAGGGGATTGAAAGAGAACAACATAGTTCATCTCAATAGATGCAACAAAACCAGGCATTAAATGAAATTAAATGAAATTAAGTGGGCAGCACCCACTTATGATAGAGAAATTAGCACAGAAAGAATAGAAGGGAAGTTCCTTAATTTGTTTAAGGACATGTCTCTATATCTACTTTCACAGTACTTAATGTTAAAGGGAAGAAATAAAACACTCATTATTTAGATATGATATGATTATCTACATTAAAAGCAAAAGATAATATACGAACACATTTTGCTAACTAATGAGGGTTCTTTGCATTTCTAGTCTTTATTATTATTTCATTCCCATTATTTAAATACAAATAAGAAATTAGCAAGTGTAATTTTAGTAGTACAATGTACTATTTTAGAAATAGATTTAGCAAAAGATATGCAATATTTCTAAAGAAAAATCATAACACTTTTAAAATTAAACAAATTTAAATAAATGGAGAAAGAATTAAGAATCAACATAGTAAAGATGTCATTTCTTCCAAAATTAATTTATAAATATATGCCACTCAAAATACCGATATGTTTTTCATGGTATGTAACAAGTAAGTTTTAAATTTAATGTGTAATGCAAAGTTCCAGGAATAGTGCAGGGCACTTTAGAGAAAACCAAGGTTGAAGATTTTTACCACCAGATATCAAAATTTATTATAAAGCTATGATAATTATGATAACATGGCATTAGTAGGTTTAGACAAATTGACCAGTGGAACAAAACAGCGCTCAGAACCAGATCCATGCATATGCAGGAGCCATCTAAGTCAGAGAAGATGTTGATGATCAGAAGGCAGATGACAAGCTACCTACACATGGTACTGGGACGTATACGGGGAACAAGACCTTACTGCCTACTGAACCAAAAATCAATTCTTGGTGCGGTAGAGATCTAAATGGGAAAAGCAAAATCCTCAAAATGTGGAAAAGAATAACCAAACCAACTTTCTGACACTGGAGTAAGTGTTCATTAAGTAAAACACGAAAAGCATAAATAAAAATTAATAAATTCAACAATATTAAAAGCATCTGTTCATCAAAAGACAACAAAAACATATACAATACAGATCAGAAACCAAAGATTTTGTTAATAATATGACAAAAGATTAGAGCATATATATATGTGTGTGTGTATCCACGCCTACAGACATAATATATATTTTCTACCTACTTAGAAAATAAGTAATAAATTTAAAACATTGATAAAGCATATGAAGCCAATGCAATAAAAGAAACAAATAGATTTTTAGAAAAGATAAAATCTGTTCACTCTCATGCATAATCATAAAAGTGATCTTGAAAACCACAGTGGAAAACCATTTCACACCTGTATGATAGGCAAACATATATAAAGAATTGGGAAAGATTTGAAGAAATAGGATATTTTACATGCTGATGAGTATGAACTGATACAACCCCTTTGGGAATAATTTGACAACATCTAATTAATTTGAGGATATTCATACCCTATAACCCTTCAATTCCATTTCTAGGTATATAGAGCTAGTTTCATACCTATGAATATGCATAACCACGTCCATCGTCTGATAAGTGGACAAATGATTTGCGGCATATTTATAAAATGGGATATGATACAGGAGTAAATATGACCATAGCTACAGGTGTCAACATGGACGAATCAAAAAAAAAAATCACATGGAGGAAATATAAACGGCAAGTTGCAGAAAACTACCATCTGCAGAAAAACTTAGACGAAAATTTAAACTTCGTGAAACAGTACCAAAAATACTAAAGCTACATAAATATGCCACAAAGGAACACAGAGCTCATGAAAATGATAAATGCCAAGTTCAATATGTTGTTACCTTTGCTGGTGTGATAAGATATTCAACTGAATTGGTCATGGTTTTTTGGGTTTTTTTTGTTTTTAAGTAGCGGTGGGTACTTAGCGTTTGTCATAATATTCTCTACATCTTTTTGCAGGTCCAAAATATTTCATAATGATTTATCATTTTTAAGGTGAGAAAAATCTCCCACTATCATGGAGAGATGGTTTGAATATATTACAGGTAAACAGAATGAAATATATATAAACACCCACCATATGCACCACCCATTTAAAAAAAACAAAATGTTCATGAAAACATAAATGCAAAGTAAAAGAGTGGAAATATATATACTGTAATGTCAGGAAGTCCATAACACTTGCTAGATTATAGTTGTTTTCAGTTTGTTTGTGTTTTCTTTCTCATTTTTTCTAGTGAATGTAATTAGCTCTTAATGAATCTGTTGAATTTATTAATAAACATTTTTAATGTCACAGTTATAATAAACCATAACAGTGCACTTGTACTGAAATGTCAAACATCAGAAAAATGCTTCAGAGCTACGCTTCTCTGTACAACATTTTATTTGACTTAGTCGAGAAAGTAACTCTCAAACAGGACAATACCCCAGTCCTCTGTGAGCTTACCGATTAAAAACAAATGACAAGGACTTCCTAGGTGGCACAGTGGTAAAGAATCCGCCTGCCAATGCAGGAGACACAGGTTTGAGCCCTGCTCTGGGAAGATTCCACATGCCGTGCTCCACAGCTATTGAGCCTGTGCTCTAGAGCCTGTGAGCCACAACTATTGAGCCCATGTGCCGCAACTATTGAAGCCCATGCGCCTAGGGCCCATGCTCCACAACAAGAGAAGCCACTACAATGAGGAGCCTGCACACCACAATGAAGAGTAGCCCCCGCTCGCAGCAACTAGAGAGAGCCTGTGTGCAGCAAAGAAGACCCAATGCAGCCAATAAATAAAATAAATAAATAAATAAATAAATTTATTAAAAAAAAAACACAAATGACAAAAAAGTGAAACAGCTATAAACTAAGCATTAAAATATTGCATTTGACTTTCAGCGTTCGCCGACATTTTAGACATATGGACGATCTCCACTCTGCCTTTTCGGTTCTGGGGAAGAGCATTAGCTTTTCCCCAGAGTGTGAAATAGCTGTCAAACATGCCTTTTTTGCCACTGCCTTTTTCACACCAAATGTTCTGCTTTCTTTTTCAAACAAGGACAAGATAGCACTGCAGCCTTCCCCCGACTATGGGAAATAGATATAACTGAAGCATGATTTGTGTTGGGGTTTTGTTTTTAACTCACCTCGTTAGCGAAGACGCTTCCTGTCCTCAGAGCAGCCAGCTCCGTGTGGGTGTGCAGTGCTTCCAAATCTTGCTTGTAGAGCCCAGCTTGTGATAAAACAGAAATAATGAAAATGTCATAGGTTTCCCTGCATCATTTGACTCTTACCAAGAAAAAGGGAGGTATATCCCAGGTTACATAAAGGAAAGGGTTCTGGCAACATAGGAACAGTGGTTGGTCATTTTACAAATGGAGGTGAGGACCATCACATAATCCACACCACCTGTATTGAGGGTCCTTGTTGACACATGATCAAAAGATTACACCTAAATCTTATTTGATGCTCACGTGTGCTTGATACTGTGTTAAATGCTTTACATTCATCATCTCAATTTATCTGTCTGGAAACTCTGTTGATTCTATCTTATCAGCCCCATGTTGTAGATGATGAAACTCAAGGTCAGAGAGAAGTTAAATGATTTGCCGAGGCCATGAAACTAGTTGATGATGGAGCTGGGGTTGGAACCAGGTAGCACATCTTATGCCTGAACCCTTAACCTCTCTACACCTGTCCTCAGAATCATTCAGAGAGTCCATGCTTTCACCTATATCACCCCTTTTAATTCTCTTCCTATAGTTATTAGTGATGGATATTTTAACCTCTGTTTACTGATGAAGTAACTGAGTCTCTGAGAGATCAAATAACCTGCCCAAACAACCAGAGCTACCCAACTTCAAAATCTATGCATTTAGCACTAGGTCACACTCTCTTTCATAGATTCACAACCAAGATACACTATCTCTTCCAAGTCCTTCCTCCCTCTGTTTCTCCATCTGCAAAAGAAAGGGAATCCTATTGTCTCCCTTGAAAATCCCAATGGTTTTTTTGAGGATCACATGAGATACAGTGTAAAAGAACTTTGAAAAGCATAAGGACATAAAGAATTCAAATTTGCACCCATATTTCAGCTAACTTTCCTTATCAGGCACCAACTATTAGAAAATGACAAATCCCTCCCATTTGTGTTTGAAATGCTATGAGTAATAACACATCCCCTATTATCTGTTCATAGCAGAACTCAGATGATTATTCCATAATCCAGCCTTTTCCCAGATAGCCCTGTACTTTGAAGCTAAGCTCACTTTATCTCCAGGTGAAAGGATGGACTCTGATAGGCCAAAGTCAATCAAAGTCACCTTAGTCCCTTGGACACAGTGATTCCTTCAGTTAACTTTGGCTTCAGGCAAACAGCACATGCATTCCCTTGACTAGGCGGTTTCATTAAATTTGGGCCAGTGAGGTGTGTACTGATTATACGGTCTCCAGAGGAGAAGCTGGAAACCAGGTTAGCCTTTTTCCACCATAGGCGAGGTGGTCAATGAACAATACTGATACCATCCAAAGTGGTAAGAACTTCATACATGTTATTTATGTTATTACACTAAAATTTTTGACAGTTTCTGTCAAAAGTGTGATGGTCCTATGCCATTCTCATAGGTAAGTATTTTTAGGACATCTTCATTCAAATTAAAATATACAGTCTCCAAGTCATATTTGCTACAGAAGTTACCAATATTATTTCATCCAACTAATTTGCATGAGAAAGCGACCTCCTCTTTCCCCTTTTTCCCCTGTTACGGTCTCATTTTCTAAAGCACTAACCTTTTATGCCTTTTGTGGGCAGTGAGGGGATAGGGAGGCATTTCCCTGCACAGGTAATGAGATCCTCGTTCTGTTTCCACTCGGAAAAAGCATGAACTGCAGGTGAATAACTAACGTGCCTTTCACAGTCTAACATTGGTTAAGCGTAATTCCCTCAAAGTGATTTGTTCTAAGTTTCACCTTGCTTTGTGAATTTGAAGTATCTTTTCCTTCACTGGGAAGCGCCGCTGTGTAAGCCTCTTATTTTTCCTTGTTAAATAAGAAATGTTATCAAAATCAAATAACTTGCTTTTTAGTATTAAAATGCTATTGTCAAAGAATTGTGCAACCACAAAAGAAAGACATTTCTTCCATCTCCTCAAAAGAGGAATTTTGAGATAGAGAAAATATAACAGGTAGGTTTCCTCCACCCCAGGACTGGCCCTCACATACGTACTCAGGTTTCTCTTTTGTGTCCCTCCCAATTTTGTATTTCCAGGTGGCCAATTGCTTGTAGGCGGGAAAAAGCTAATTTACATTAACTAGCTCCCAGCAAATTTCTCTCAAGTGCTCATAAATTCGCCCCTTTTTTTTATCCCTCACAGCAGATGCTGCCCCATTTCAAAGCCCCATCGCTCTCACCTAGATTACTCAACAGCCTTTTTGCCATTTCCCTCTCCATCCTATTTCTCCCTCTCCCAGTGTCTACACCTTATTCCTGCCGGAGCTGTCTTTCTAAAAGGCAAATCTGATGGTCACATCCCACTCCTATGTAAAACCTCTCAACAGCTGTCGTACCGTCTGGATAAAATTCCAATTCTGTAGTCTAGTCTTAAGACCCTTTAGGATCTGGCCCTGATGCATGGGCAGCCACGTGTCTGGCCACTCCTGTCACGTATCTTTGCTGCACTACGACTTGTTCATGGCAGTTATAATACTGGATCTCGGACAAAATAAAGTGGGGCTGAATTTTGAAAGGCAAGCTTTTTATAAGTTCTTTTTCCTATATATTTCTCTTAAAGTTTTTCTTTTTACGTATGGTGTTTATAGGTCCCTAGCACTGACTTTTGTGCATAATGTAAGGTAGGAATCTGTCATTACTGTCTTTCATATGAGCAACTAGTTGAATCAATGGCATTTAACCAACTAATATCCTTAAGTGGACATTGTCAATTTGTGGAATTTTTTTTTTCTTTTTTTTTTTTTTTAAGTTTTATTTATTTATTTTTTTTGGGGGGGTACACCAGGTTCAATCAACTGTTTTTATACACATATCCCCGTATTCCCTCCCTTCCTTGACGCCCCCCCCTCGAGTCCCCCCCACCCTCCCTGCCCCAGTCCTCTAAGGCATCTTCCATCCTCGAGTTGGACTCCCTTTGTTATACAACAACTTCCCACTGACTATTTTACAGTTGGTAGTATACAGACATATATATACTACCAATTTGTGGAATTTTAAAAGAGAACTTAGAAAAGTTTTTTGAGGGTACGCAAGCAAAAGCTCTTTAAAATTTGACCCCACCCAGTTTTTCACTATAGAAAGGATTTCTTAAGCAAGATGAGAACACAATTCAAAAAAAAAAAAAGATAGCTTCAACACATTAAACTTCACCAACAGGTCCTATAAACAAAATGAAAAGATCTGCTGTAGACTGGAAATATACATGTCACATGTATACTTGACAAAGGGCTAATATCTAGGCTATGTAAAGAACTCTTATAAACTAATAAAAAGAGCAAAACAACAACAGAAACGTGGGCAAAAGTTTTCCGAAAGGCCACTCACAGAAAGAGTCAACCGAATCAATCTGTTTTAAAACGCTAAATTTTCTTAGTTATCAGGACATGCAAGATAAAAACACAAGAAAATGTTTTGTACGCTTAAAAATTTAAGAGGGTAGTTTTAATGTCATGTGTTTTTACCAAAATTAACAGCAAACAATGAAAAGCAGCAGAAAAGAAAGACAAATAAGAGAAATCTGTGGATACAGAAAGCTGGTGAGAACGAGACAGCCGTAACCCTTGTGCATTGATGATGGGAAGGTACGTGGTCCAGCTACTTGGGTACAATAGACCTATGTTGCACTTAATGGACCATTTCTAGGGGCCTGGGGCTGTGAATCTCTGGCTTAGGCTTTTGAACCTGGAACAAGATCTCAGTTTACAGAGTGAGCAACACATGAGATGAAAAAGGCTGCTGTAAAGACAGAGTCCAGTAAAAAGAGTATCCAGAAGAGCATCAATCCATAGTGCTCCACAGAAGACCAGATATAGGCCAAGAGGGCTGAAGAGGTGGACAGAGGGACAGAGCTGAAGTTTCCCAACCAAAGAGGACAAAATTTCCCTCGTGAAAGGGTCTGCAGACACTCCCAAGGGCGGGGTATTAAGCCAGTTTCAAGCAATCAGCAAATCCCTTCACACTGCATGCAGAATTTGTACACCTCCATGGTGAAGAAGGAAGAGTCAGTAATCTCCAAGGTCCCACAGCCAGGAAACTGTAGATCCAGGATTCACAGCCAGAGACGTGGGGCCCTAGGTTCCCAACCTAGACAACGGTCCTCCAAGCAAGAAACACAAGCAGCTGTTGCTTGACCTCAGGAGACCAGTCTGGGCAGAAGTCGCAAGAGCAGGCTCCTCCCTGACCCTCGGACACTGTAACAATCACGGACTGTGAGGCAGCTGGGGTTGGTGAGAGTTGCGGGGAGCCCCAATAATGACACTGCATTTTTCATCAGTCTGGAAGGGTGGAGACAGTTATATGTAATTCTATTTATTTACAACAATGACAACAACAAATGTGACATTTTTTACATACCCTTGTTTGCACAGTGCTAAGACTCATCGCACCTTCTACATTAGAAACTGTAGAATGTAAGAGTTGCAGTGATTCTTAAAATTTGTCCAGCTTTACCATCTCATGATGTAAATGAATCTGACCCAGGGAGCCTAATGATTTCCAAAGGTCGGGGAATCACAAATGCAGGACCACAAGTAAAGAAGCACCCAGGTATTTTATCCAGCACTGTTTCCACGGCCCCAGGCTGCTTAGTTGGAAAAGAATAGTGTTCTAAAAATTGAGGGCATCTCTAAGCATTTTAAAATGAAAAAACCAACAATGCAAAAAGCCAGCAATAGAAATGAAGGTGGAGACCAGAGCTGAGGGCCCCCAGGTAAGGCAGCAGTAGTGCGGGGAAGACAAACTTATCTTCAGAAGAAACTCAGTCTCATACTGCTCTCTGGTGGATTGGAATAAAAATGCCTCTGCTCCACCCTGTCATTCTAAGTTTCAAGTGAACTTGAAACTGTCAGGTTAAATTTAAGAAATGAGAAAAAAACAAAAACAAAACAACAACAACAACAAAAACCTCCCATCAAAATTCAGGTCCTCTCTGGGCAGCTTTATAGATATAAACCTTTCAATTACTAGGACTATTATCCCAAGGAAAATGGTTATTAATGTAGACCTTGATAACATGGGTATGTACATAACAGAACTGCAGATTAGCTCCTAGCTCTGGAATTCTGGAGAAGTTACCCAATCTCTCTCAGATTTATTCTGCTCATCTGTAAAATGGACATAATAATAGGATGTCCCACAACAAAAGGATTTACTGTATAGCATAGGGAACTATAGTCAATATCTTATAATAAACTATAATGGAAAAGAATTTTTTAAGAAGAATATAGACATATACATATACATGTATAACTGAATCACTCTGCTATACACCTGAAACTAACACAATATTGTAAATTAGTTATACTTCAATAATAATAATAATAGGACCTCCCTTACGGGGGGTTGTGAGTATTTAAAGGAGAAAATCTGCATGAATCCTTGGGAAAGTATTGGGTACATAAGAGCTCAATATAGAATTTATTCTTATTTTTCTTAGTATTGTGGATTTTATTTTTATCATTTTGATAACTTTTCAAAAAATAAATTCACATGCACATGAATAGAATCTTGATAATTAGAAAAATTACCAGGGAATTAGAATAGTATGATTATGTGCATTTTTTTTGCATGTTCTATGACTTCTGTAAGCTGGTTAAATTACCTTTACCTTGGTTTTCTGTATGTTTATCTTAATGTTCACTTCCCAATTATAAAAAACACCCTAAATATTTTCACTAGTTTCAATTCTGTCTTTTTTCACTAAAAATTAAAGCAGAGTAGTCACTTGCTTTACGCCTTATTTGTAGAGAGAGAATGCCTAATTCTCCTTCCTGAGAAGACCTCAGGAAAATCAGAGTTTATGCTGTCACATGGGGGATATTCTAAGCTTTTGCCTCCTTATGAGTTAGCTGTTGCTGTCTAGAAGCCAACACACGTTAACGTAATAGCAATTTCTTACTTCTCCTGGTTTGCGGGTCAGCTGAGGGGTTCGCCTGACCCACTGCCCTAGGATGGCCTTGCTCCCATGGCTGGGCGTATCCCTCCACATGGTCACTCATCCTCTCGGTCAGCGGTCCCCGACCTTTTTGGCCCCAGGGCCTGGTTTCACAGAAGACAATTTTTCCATGGACTGGGGGAGGAGGGGATGGTTCAGGTGGTAATGTGAGCCATGGGGACTCAGATGAAGCAGATGAAGTTTTGCTCACTCGCCGTGGCTCACCTCCTGCTGTGCAGCCCAGTTCCTAACAGGCTGCGTCCCAGGGTTGGGGACCCCCACTCTAGGTGCACCAGGCTTGTCACGTGGTGGCTAAGGGAGCCAGGAGCCAGAGAGGGGAAACCCCAAGGTATAAGCATACCCTTGCTGACGCCGATTTGCCAAAGCAAGTCACAGGACCAAGCCCAGATTCCCAGGGAGGAGATGAAAAGCGGCAAGGTCATACTACAAAGGGGTGTGTGCGCAGGCTAGGGGAAATCCATGGCCGCTTTTTGCCAACTACCACACCACCCAGGTCCCAGGCTCTGAGAGTGCTGAGCACCTAAGCCAGTCCACAACAACCAAATGGCCTCAGTAATAGTAGCAGACACACACTGCATGCTTTCCAAGAATCTCCCATGTCAGTGCCTGCGGGGACTAGGCTACCACTAATGGTAAGAGAAGATTTCAGGGAGGGGGCTATGAGCAAAAAAGGCTCAGGTGCCTGTTTTGCAGCCAAACTCCATTCAGTTGCCGTCGTTGGGAATATGGTCTCAATGTTTCTAGATACTCTGGTTACTCAGGAGACGGCAGAAACCTGGATTGTTATATAAAATCTCCTGATATCTAAGTGCTGACAACTAATTTAATTTCTTAAACTTTGCACAGAAGCAAGCAAACTGCCTGGGGGTCAGGGAAGACCAGTTGGAGTCCTCCAGCTCACTCATGCTGGAACTGAGTGAGTTATGTTAATATCAACTTGGGAGCACGCTCTTCCTTTTAAAATGTGTGATGTAACATACATAAGCAGCTCATACAACTCAACATCAAAAAGACAAAAACATGGTTAAAAAATGGTGCAGAAGAACTGTATAGACATTTTTCCAAAGAAGAAATGCAGATGGCCAACGGGCACATGGAAAGATGCTTAACACTGCTAATCACCAGGGAAATGCAAATCAAAACCACAATGAGGTATCACCTCACACCAGTCAGAATGAATGGCTGTCATCCCCAAAAACCCCACAAATAACAAATATTGGTGAGGGTGTGAAGAAAAGGGAAGCCTCGTACACCGTTGATGGGAATGTACACTGGTGCAGCCACTGTGGAAAACAGTATGCAGATTTCTCAAAAGACTAAAAATAGAACTACCATATGACCCAGCAATTCCACGCCTGAGTATATATCTGAAAAACACTCATTCAAAAAGATACATGCACCCCAATGTTCATAGCAGCACTATTTACAGTAGCCAAGATATGGAAGCCACCTAAGTGTCCATCAACAGAAGGATGGATAAAGAAGATGTGGCGTACACACACACACACACATATATATATAATGGAATACTACTTGGCCATAATAAAAAGAATGAAATCTTGCCATTTTCAAGAATGGATGGATGGACTTGGAGGGCATTACACCAAGTGAGATCAGATAGAGACAGACAAATACTGTATGATATTGCTTTCATGTGGAATCTAAAATATACAACAAACTAGTGAATAAAACAAGAAAGAAGCAGACTCGCAGATATAGGGAACAAACTCGTGGTTACCAGCGGGGAGAGGGCTGGGAGAGGGGCAATATAAGGGTAGGTAGGGGGAAGAAAAGTGAAACAGGAGGCAAGGGGGCCGGGCACAACCTGTGAAAGAATGACACAGCCCGAGGACACAGCATAAACTGATTAGAGCCAAATGGGTCCAAGACGGCGGACAGGTCAACTTGCAGGCACCATGACAGTTCCAGGCTGACAATGAGGTTCAAAAAGTGGGCAGTGGCCTATGTGGAATACTCCGCCCACCCATTAGCCTATGAAGTTACCCACCCTTACAAACACTGACAAGCCCCATCCCCTGGTGCCTTTCTC
Organism: Hippopotamus amphibius kiboko; assembly: GCF_030028045.1. Taxonomy (NCBI): domain Eukaryota; kingdom Metazoa; phylum Chordata; class Mammalia; order Artiodactyla; family Hippopotamidae; genus Hippopotamus; species Hippopotamus amphibius. Next base: position 155,095,958 of record NC_080186.1, on the reverse strand, counting down.
AGCTTCTGAGATGGCCCACACCCTGTCTGAAGAGTGTGTTTCTCTCTAAATAAATCTCTAAATAAACTTCTCACCTATCTCTCTGTCTCTCACTGAATTCTTTCTGTGATGAGACATCAAGAACCTGAGCTTTATTAAGTCCTGAAACCAGGTGTGTGATCTCAGTTGGAAGATCTTGGGTTCTGACCGGGTTCAAGTCCCAATCCGAGGTTCACGGTTTCAAAAGTGTTATTATAGGATTCCTTGAAATTATGTGTGCGAAACTTGTAAAGCACTATAGAATTTAAAGACTCTTTCATTCAATTAAAAAAGAACTTATAAAAAAATTAAAATGTATGATGTACAAAGTGGAAGGAACCCCAGAGTAACAGCTGTATTTATTGGGAAGCTGGGGGAAGGGCCCCAAGACTGAAAGGGCCTCTTAAAAGTTCAGACTTTTGTGGCATTTGCTATAGGAGGCAGGAAACCACCGCGTGTGGATTTGACAGTCAGATGGACTGTCTCTGCTAATTACCAATGTTCCTCTCTCTTTTACTTGTTAATTTTAAATCTCTTTCAAGAATTCAAAAGCACAGCCCAGAGCCAGGTTGTTCAGGTTGGAATCTCAGCCTTGTCACTTACCAGTCATGCAAATTTGCTGTTGTCAATGTCTTACCTATGCTAACAGAGCACTTTGTATGTAAAGATACAAAGCAGTTTTTCTCTGGGTCTTATTGGTTGTATGCATATCTGCTTTCCTCAATATACCATGATCACCTAGTAATATTAACAATACTAGAAAATATTTACAGAGCTTTTATCTTATCCTTTATCCTATGAGTTGAGCAATTTATATGCACTTTACCCATTAACATCCATGACAATTGTAGAACAGCCTTCTTTCTATTCCCATTATATGGATGGAGAAACTGAGGTTGACAATTGAGTAACTTGTACTCAGTTTAAACAGTTAGTGAATTGATAGTGTCATCATTTGAACTCAGATAGATCAACTGCAAACATGGTTACTCAAACTGGGATCTGTAGACCCTTGGGGGTGTCCCGGAATACACTTTTGAGTTTTTCATGTTCATTTCTAAAATTTTTTAAATTTCATGTTCAGTTTGGTTATCCTAAAACAATGACTACAAGCACTTCTTGAATATCTTGATGACCCCTTTCTAAGCAAGGACTGCTGCACAACTTCTGTGCCTGCATTCACACCTGTCTTTATGCTCACGTTGGCACTTGGTGACACCATTTTAATTGTCACAGGCTAATGAGAAAAGGACAGAGGAAGAGTCAATATGTCAGTGTCAAGCTCAAGCCATGTGAAGGCGAAATGATCGTCACAAACCAAGGTATCATGGTATTTTTAATGGAGAAAAGTGGTGGTAGAATTGAGTCATCATGGCCCACAGTATTGGAGGCATGCCAAGTCAAAAAGAATTCCCACCACAGGGTCACTACCACATCCCTGCTGTGAGTGGCAGTTTATTTTCTGTAAAGCAAGATTCATTTCCCCCATAAAATTGTGTTACTTTGATTATTGTTCTTTCTTTATATTTAATTTCCAACTATATTTTGGTTTTATACTTTTATGAGCTCTAAGCATAAAAAACATATGTGTGGATTTATGTTTTCACTTATAATAAGCAACATTATAATAAAAAATGAAGTAAACCAGCTGAGTATAAGATTTTTTTTTTTTTTTTCATTTAAAAAGAGTCAGCATAGTTTTCAACTATAAGAACGTGGAATATAATGGAATGGTTTAAGGTTTGGGTTCTAACATCACACCCTATGGGAATGAGTCTCAATAATAACACACATGAGCTGTGTGACCTTGGGCAAGACACTTTTGTCTAAGATTCGGTTTCACAACTAATTAAACAGGAGAAATAGGGTTGCTGTGAGAACAAAATGAGATAAGAAGCAGTTGTATTTGGCATAACAGACCTGACTAGAGCTGATGATGTGAACAGTAGAACACATGGAGACGGGCTTTGCCCAGGGAATAAGTGGATTCATTTGTAGATTTTGCTACATGGCTTGCCTGACTCTGATTCTGAGTCGAGCCCTTACTAGCTGGAGGGAGAGAATTTACCTTTTGTACAACAGAGCCTTGTCATTCTTGAGATGAGAGGTGCAATCACTGTGGTTTTTAGGTGGCCATTTAATTTCTTAGAGCATCTTCCTTTTATTTTACAGTGTAAATTTCAAAACTCTGGGATTGCTTCCAATGAGGCAATTAGATTGGTTTCCCAGAATTAGTTTCTTATTTCCGACCAAATGCACTTTTTTTTTTTTTAACCATCTTTCCTTTGCATGTCTTTGTGGTCCAGAACAGAGGAAATTTACTGCAGATATTACTTTATTTCATTAGGGAGTCAGCATTCTGCTGACCCATGGTTTTGCAGGGCACTTGCAATAACTTCAGGGGAATAAAAGTTGTATTTATGTAAAAGAATGTGATTCTCAAACACCATGAATATTCAACTGAGCCTTGATGACTTTATTTTAAATTATGTAATAATATTAACTGCTATGCCATTGGACAATGTCTTAAGTGAAAGAAACCTGGCCACTCACTGCCAGTGCTGTGCAGTTAAAAGGCCATCCATTTTAGACTTAGTTTTAGATTTGAATCCTAGCTTGACTGTTAGTAGAGTGAACCTGAAACAATTTCTTTACCTCCTCTTCTCTGATAGCCTTATTTCCTACTGACAAGGAAACATCATTTTGATAGCATACATATCAGCAATTTCTACTCCTTTTCCTTCTACCTTCTCAGCAGGATCTTCTGACCCAATAACCTGTCATAACTATTTCAGAATGCTTGACATGGTACCTTTCATTCATTCATGTATTCCTTCATTCAGCAAATAATTATTCATTGACGACTATTTGCCATGTACTCAAACAGCCACTGGGATTCACTGGTGGGGAAAGGAGACCAGGTGCTGGCTTTCAGGGAGTTTGTCTTTCACTGGAGACGTGGAAAATAAACACATAAAGAAATAATTAAGCAAGACAGATTCAAATCTGAATGAGTGCTAAGCACGGTGCTATGATGACAATAAGGTAAATCCATAGATAGCGAATGGGGTCTTTGCTGGAAGGCTGCTTTAATCAGGAGGGCCGTGGAAGTTCTCCACAGTTAGAGGAGTCAAGACTTGAGCTGCTGGCTGTGTGAAGATCTAAGGAAAGATATCCTAGGCAGAGGGAACCATAAATGCAAAAGCTGTGATAAAGGAGCTTAAGCAGAATTAAGGATCCGTCAACAGGGTGGCTGACGCACAGTAAGCCAGATGAACCAGCAGGAGATGACGTGAGTGAGCCGGACCACATCACGTCAAGTAAGTTATGCTTAGGAGTTCAGATTCCGTTCCAAGTGGGATAGGAAGTCATTGAGGGATTCCATTCAGGGGAGTGATAGGATCAGGCTGCTATATGGGGAATACATTGGGAGGAATCAAGAAAATGAGATCAGTTAGGAGCCTGTTATCATGGTCCAGGTGATAGGGGATGGTGGCCTAGACTGAGTTTACACAAGAGAAGATGGAGAAGTGGATAGAGTCAACACATGTTCTAGGAGTAGAATGGACAGAACCATTGTGATGTATTATCTATTAATGCTCTTGTTTTTTAAATGGAAATCAGGCTTATAATGCCCTGTTGTCCTGTCCTACTTTGTTAGGACCCAGAAGAGCTAGAGTAAATTATTTGGCTCTGTTGGGGCAGAGTACTAAAATCTACATCATCCAACAAATACATACATCTGTCCACTGTTCTGAAACATGCTTCTGCTCTCTAGGCTCTTAAGTGCTAAAGCAAAGCACATTCACAGAATGAAAAAATTCAATGAACATGTTGGCCAGATAAAATTTTAAAAGGGCTAAACTAAAGGAGCAGTTGTATTTGTTCAGGCTTTGGTATGTGGAATTTGGGGACCATCTCTTTTGGGACAGCAGGTAGAAATTTCCTTCTGTTTACTCAATTCTTAAATATTCCAATTTCCTTGGTATTTTGAATAAGAAGTGCATGGGCGTGTGTGTGTGTGTGTGTGTGTGTGTGTGTGTGTGTGTGTGAAATCAATAGGGCAAATATCAGTAAAGTATCTGGAGCCTGAACTGGCCTGTTGGAAGGGGAAAGGATTGGGTTGAAAGCAAAGAAGAGCTAATACCTGATGGTTGGAAAAAAAAATGTGATTCACAAAGCATATTCTTATGAATTTTCTCCAAAGATCCTCAAACCCACCCTACAAAGGCAGACCTCAGAAAATCAAGACATTGATAACAGAATGCAGGAGTTAACTGAGAGATATGAAAATGTATATGTGCTTGAGAAATTTTATTATACATTGTTTATATTATTATAAAAATAAATTACAAAGCATTGTAGATTATTCTAAACATTCAATTTGTATAATTTCCAAATAATAGATTGACATAATTCTTGATCAAGACTTTTTGAATGATGGGTTCTTCAAATTCAGGTTAGACTTTGTCCACAAAATACCTATTTGCTCAAGAATGTGATTAAACAATGAAACAATTTTCAGCATTCAAATATTTGAAAAAATTTATTTTGTATAAAGGCGCTAATAATTCCTCTATCTTTTGATGACAGATATCGTGATCATGAAAATAGCTTTTTTAAGCTTATTTTTTTTCTTATTGTTTCAAAAAAGCGATGGAATTTACATTTGTAGAACTCACATGCTTCATCAGAGAAACTCTGAAGCCACTCTGGATGACGCTAAAAGGGCACGTCTACAGCAGAAGAATAGAAATACCCCACGCATGGGAAGACAGAGATTTGATATCCAATTACAACTGCATCTCCCAGGTCCCCTGTCCAGCTTTGTAGTTCCCCATCTTTGCTGGCCACATTTTGGGCATTGTGACATGCTCTTTGGACAACTGGAACAGAGACTCCTCTGGCAACTCCATTTGTTCTTTGTCACAATGGTAAGTTGTGCCTAAAGAAGACGGCTGGCAACCAGAGGTAACTAATCTTGAGGCTTTGTCCACCCCAGACCTGACTCAGGTGACTTGAGGAGTAGGAGTGGGGATGGGAATTTTTTGATGTGCTCCCAAATACTTCATGGCTATGTTCAAGAGCATCACAGTACCTGAGGCTGTAAAGTACACAAGGAAGATCTTGATACAGATGAAGAAGATGCTCTCAAAACAGTGACAATGCCTTTCTGACTCTCCCATGGTTAGAATATGGCAGGTCAGAGACAAAACCAGCTCTTATAATTGCACATTCTTTCCACTACATTTCATCCTTCTCTTGATACAATTCGCTTAAAAAAAATCCAGCAGCACAGATCCCAAAGCATCTTTGGGGATTCACATTTATAAGGTCATTATTCTAGCCTTTACGTGTTGAATGAGAACTTATAAGGATATGTAATGCAAAAAAGATCATGTAAAACAGTTTGCCTCTTTCCCTTTTCCAAAGCATCCATGTATCCCACAGTGATGGAGTGGGAATTCATTATATTTTAGCTGTTTGGTTTTATAAACTGAGGCAGTGAATAAAAGTTTGCCACTCTTCAAAAACCAGATGGCTGTAAGCTTTCCACTGTAATCATCATTTTGATTAATCAAAGTAAATGTTTCCTCTTCAGCTGACAAGCATGAAAAGTCAGACTGATGGCAGTAGTCTGAGACCTGCCCTTGGCTCTTACACAGCAGGTGGACCTTTGTACTTGCTGGTGCCCACAGACAGCTGAGAGATGGGAGGTGGCTAGAAGCCTCCAGGTGGCTCTGGTGCTGCGCGTGGACAAAGAGACACAGGTTCTCTCCACAGCAGAGCACACCCAATTCTCTAAAACTGCAGGAAAAATGTCTAAGAGTGGCATGGGAGGGCCCCTCCTCACTGTAATCAGTACTATTACCCAGAAGCAACTACTCTTCACGTGTTACCATCATCTCAGCAGCCTATCTCCCATCCTAATCTGCCTGCAAGAGTTATATGCAATCCTGGACCACCCCAGGGTGCAGGAAACCTGCAGATGGGAAGTGGAGTCAGGAGAGTACCAGAGGACCCTTCTGCTTTGGGAAAGTTCTGGGGGAGCTGCACGCCTATATTTGGCCTGTACATACCAGTAGGGCCACAACTATTGTTAATAACCAGTGACCACTCTGTTTGGTCGATGCCCATGCCAGACAGTTTCTAAAAATGTTCAGCATTGCCCCTGATGCTGTATACTTGGATGATGCCAGAGTTACACAGAAGATATTTTCCTGGCCCAAACAGCGCTTATACTACTGTATACTATTAATTAAATGCCTCATTTGGGGGGCTTGTACCTATTTATAAAGTTAGACTACACGGTTTATCACCTATAATTCTCCCACGAGGCAGGTGTTAGAATTATGGTCATTTTATCAGTGTAGAATCAGAGGAACAGAGAGGTTAAGCAACTTGCCCAAAGCCACCTAGAGAACAGTGAGATACATCAGGGCTCAAACCCAGGCTATCTAACTCTGGAGCAAGTTATGTGTGTGTCTGTGTGTGTGTGTGTGTGTGTGTGTGTGTGTGTGTCTCTATGTGTGTTTAAGGTAAACAAGGAACAGTAGAACAATGACATATATTCAAAAGTTTTAAAAGTATGAAAGACATTAAAACTTCCACCCTACCAGTGGTAGCCTTGGTCAAGAGGTAGAGAATAAGTTGAACACTTTTTCGGAGACAAAGGTTAATGTTGTGGTCCCAGTGTTTGTGTCCCCAAAATTGATATGTTGAAATTCTGATGCCCAGTATGATGTTATTAGGAGGTAGGGCCTTTGGGAGGTGTTTAAGGCATGAGGGTGGAGCCCTCATGAATGGAATTAGTGCTTTACAAAAGAGGCTCCAGAGAGGACACAGTAAGAAGGCACAGGCTATGAACCACCCAGAGGACTCTCGCCAGAAGGTGACCCTCCTGGCACCCTGATTTTGGACTTTCCAGCCTCCAGAACTGTGAACAATAAATTTGTATTGTTTATAAGCCACCCATTTGAGTAGTCCAAATGGACTCAGAGAGTTAATATTTGTAATTTTTGCTTAAGGAAAAGTTTCAATGTGCACTGAAGATTTCTGTAGCTCCCTTCTCTGCTCAGTATAACTACAGAGGAGAACACATTCATTGATGAATTCAGTAAGTATTTATTAATAAGTACCCTCTATGTTCAAAGTATTGTGGTAGTCACTGGGGACATAAAATGTGGACTGAATTCTTAAGGAACGGTCAAGAGACAGGATAAAGTTACTAGAGATTATAATATTCTGAAGCAACACACAGCAGTAAATACTCTTCTCATCTGTCCTCGGGTAGACTATTCTAAGGAACATTTTACAGGCTCCTCAGAGGGTTCCTACAAGGTCAACCTCAGTAGGCTACAATAAGACCAGCTTAACAATCCCCTCTTCCGTTACTTTTCCTTTTTTCCCTGCTTCACTCTTCAAAGTCTTCCTCTCCCCTTTTCCTGTTCCCAAAGTAAACTGCCTGTAAGCAAGTCTTTGTCTTAAGAGTTGTTTTTTGGAAAATATCAACAAATGGACAAATCCTTAGCTAGACTAAAAAAAAAAAGAGAGAGAAGACTCAAAAAATATATTAGAAATAAAAGTGGAGACATTACAATGGATACCGCAGAAATTAAAAGAATTATAGGAGACTACAGTGAACTATTATATACCAAGAAACTAGATAGCCTGGAAGAAATGGGTAAATTTCTAGAAACATACAACTTGTCAAGACTGAATCACAAAGAAATAGACAATGGGAACACAGTGATAATTAGTAAGGAGATTAAGTCAATAATAAAAAATCCCCCAACAAAGAAAAGCCCGGGACCAACATCACTCATCACCTGGAAAATGCAAATCAATACCACAATGAGGAAGCACCTCACACCTGCTAGGATGGTCATTCTCAAAAGAACCCAGAAAATAACAGAAAAGTTTTGGTAAGCATGTGAAAAAATTGGAATTCCACACTATTGGTAGGAATATAAAATAGTACAGCCACTATGGGAAACAGTACAGCATTTCCTCAAAAAATTAAAAGTAGAATTACCATATGATTCAACAATTCCAATCTCTGGGTATTTATCCAAAGGAATTGAAATCAGGATCTTGAGGAGATATTTGCATTTTCATGTACATTGCAGCATTATTCAAAATAGGCAAGACATGAATGCAACCTAAATGTACACTGACAGGTGAATGGATGAAAAAAAAAGTGGTATGTGCATACAATGGAATATTACTCAATCATAAAAAAAAAGGAAATCCTGGCATATACTACAAAATGGTGAACTTTGAGGACATTATGCTAAGTGAAATAAGGACACGGAAGGACAAATATTACATGATTTCACTAATGTAAGGTATCTAAAGTAGCTAAACTCCTAGAAGCAGGAAGTAAAATGGTGGTTGCCATGTGCTGAGTGGGGAAAGCAGAGAGCTGCTATTCAACGTGTATGGAGTTTCAGTCATGCAGGATGAAAATGTTCTAGAGATCCCCTGTACAGCGCTGTGCTTACGGCTATCAGTACTGTACTACACACATAAAAATTTGTTAAGAGGGTGGTCTCATGTGTTTTTTACCACAATAAAAAAAAAAAAAGGACTTAACACAAAGATTTTAGAAAGACATTTACCTTGACCTGTATAGCATTAACTTTCCAAAAAACAAAATTAGAAATTATTGAATTTGGGGTTGTAAAAGAGAGCTGTCATGTTTCTTCATCACCAGAAAATATGATCCTTCACATGTTAGCAAGCCTCTTTGGAAAATTACCAGGGCTGCACAATTAGGCAGTGTCAGTGGAAATCACGAAAAGGAAAAAAATTGAACACTGGCATCAGTGTGTTCTTTCCAGAAAATGGAAACAATGCTTCGCTTCATCTATAACGTTCTTTTCTTTGATTTTCTAGTTGCATCTGGGATGAAAGGGAACTATTTATAACACAGAGATTATTTGTGCCAATTATCTAGTTAATATACAGCGAGGGCAATGGATTTTTTGTTCTTGCCTAACCAATAATTTGGAAGAGTATACTTAGCAGACAGCTATAGGCTGTAAGAAAAAAAGGCTATCTGCCGGCAAATTGGAACTAATTGGGGGAAAATAAGCCTATTTGTCATAAACCACAAATAATGGTTTGAGCAGTAATGTTTATTATCATAATTTTTATATAGTAATGCAATTAACGAAGGAATTACACTGAAGCAGAGTATATCATTTATTCTCGTAGCTCCCTTGTGCCAAAAGAGACAGATACAGTACTTTCTTTATCCCACAGATAAGAGATGTTGAATATAACCAGCACACAAGTCAGAGCCCGTGTAGAAGCCGGGTATCTTTAATCCCTGATTAACACTCCAGTTTGTACTTAAAATATGCCACTTCTGGACTTTTCAAAGGATTTACAGAAACATCTATAAGTTGGGAACAAAGAAAGGAATGATATTTAGAATTCTAAATGCTTTTGTACGTGTTCCGTTTCTGCCTGGTAACCAACTTCCCTGTAATAGAAGCGGTGCTGAGCGTGGAAGAATGGCAGCTGTAACTCTTACCAGTATGGTCATGGGTTAGAAAACAGGCAGAGACCAAGACTGACCCTGGGCAAGGGCCTGAGCTTATATTGCTGGAGTTCCTTATCATTGCTTGAACTCCTATTTGTCCGATCCCATTTGTTCTGTAGGTGGCTGCAAGGGGGTGAATAGTTAGTATAGATACTTGAATGACTAAGGTAAACTAGTGGTTTGATCGTCCAATAAAGTTATCAGAAAGGTAAAGAATAGTCTCTGGCCCTGCTGTTTCTTTACTCTAGATATAAGAGCCTGAGAATTAGAATAAAGTATGAGTAAACACACCATTATAGAAGGTCTTTCTTAACTTCAAAAGAATAGGATGCATTGATTCAGTTTCTCCTAAATGTGACAATATAGCATCCTTCCTTAAGCACTTGACATATTCTTCAATCACTTGTACCCCTGTGAGGGTACCAAGAAAAGTTAAATTGAGTTGTTACTGTCTGGTGTTACCTTGGGCTTAATAGGGAATGTTAAATTTGTGACCTACAGTAGCGACACATCTTTCAAGTGAGTTGGGTTGTAAGTACATCACATAAGGTAAAAATGCACCAAGTCAAAATTGCATTTGGGAAAGTTCCATGTTAGACCTAAATGTAACATGTTTCAAAACATCCAACACAGCCAAATTTCTCTCTCTTACCGAAACATACTTCTTTTTTTTCTGAGTGAACACCAGATTAGGTAGGTGGCTTGCATCTGGGATATATTGCAATTTTTAAAGAAAGTATTTTAAAGCCTAGAATCTCTCTGTAGGGTGAACGTTCCTGACTGAAGGAACAAGAAGTTCCTACCCATCTTCTCACACATTGAGGAATATACTCACTGAGTGGAAGGCAAACAGAAGAGCCTGAAGTATTCCAGTTGTTCATTCATTTGTTCTTATCCTCATTCTAAAGCTACCATTCATTCACATAATCTTGAATTCGGTCTCTTTGGCCCACTCTCTACCCCTCCCTCTCCTTTAGAAGAGCACAAGCAGGAGAATTTGCATACATTAAATATCCCTCTGATGTGATTCCACTGTGGCACTCAAGGCAGACATCACCAATCAATCACAATATGATTTTCCTCCCATGGCCCAGAATGGACCTCACAGTCCTCCCAACACAGCACTGCAGGCAGCCACTACAGGTTGACCAGTACAGACTCTCTGACATTCCATATAATTGCTTTTAAACCACTTAGATTCCTTTACTGTTTTTGAGTTTAATTACTGTATATGATTTTAAAAAGAAAGCACTAGATGAGATGCTTTTGAGACCTTACACTGAATTCTATGATTTTATGATCCTTTGGCCAATTAAAGCCCATTGATCAAATCCACCTCATCACCTGTTTTTGTATGACCTATGAGCTAAAAAATAGATTTGTGTTTAAATCACTGAAAAAAATCAAATCATATTTTGTGAAATGTAAAAAAGTATGTCCATAAATATTTGTGTCCATAAATAAGGTTTCATTGGAAAATGGTCACATTTATTTACATATTGTCTATGGCTATCTTTACACTACACAGAGTTGTAGTTGTGTCAGAGAGTGCACACCCCACAAACTCTAAAATATTTACTGACTGACCCTTTACAGAAAAAGTATAAACTAAAGTATGATGAGAAAATAGTGGGTTGAATGCTAAGTCAAGAGAATCCGTATCAACGGCAGTGGTGATAAAATAAGAGCAAGTAACATAAGATGAATATACGTACTTGTTGAAAATCCATCTTGACACACTTTAAAAAGGTGAATTTTATTATAAAATTTATATTATTTAATTTTTTTATAAAAAATTCATCATAAGAAAGGAATGCCAAACATAAAAATAAGAAAGAACCAGGAATTTATAGGGGGCTACAGAGAGGAATTTGACCTGAAATTAGGGGCTCTGATAGAGGCCACTGAAATGTAAATTTAACATGAAATTTGTCAGCATTTTATAATCCAGCTAAGAAATAAGTTCAGTGAATACTCTGGGAGTCTTGGGAGGATGCACTCTATTTTTCCAATTGTTCACTATTTACTAGTTATATGTTTAAAGTTGTCATTTCTCTAATCTATTTCAGAAGCTAAAATAAGTTCCTCCTTCCCTCATAGGAATGGTGGAAGGAATCACTAGGCAAAATACTGTAAACCAAAGTATGATTAGTGATATTTATATGTCACGTTAGTATGATAATCCTTTTTAATTGGTAAATGATATGCTTTTACACATGCTTTTACAAGTGTTTGAGTCGGCAATAAATTATGCAAACAAGTAGAATTTTGCTTCTGATTAAATTTTGGTTTGTGCAAACTGAAAACTATCAATATAAGTCAACATTTTATTAGTTCAGAACCTAATTGCTTTCCATAATATTTACAAATGAAGTTTTTCTTCTTTTAAAGGATTTTGGAGCTGTTAATTTCTCCATATATATGAAAAGAACCATCTCGTTTGTGAAAATATAATTTGCAATTTCTTTAACTCTCGTTAGTATTTGGGTAACATTCAGTCCCTCTTACTAGAAAAGAACTAACACAGAAGGAGGAAATAACTGGGCAGCAGAGGAAACATAGTAAGTGTCTTGTGAGAGTAAGATGTTAAAATTACATAATTAATTAAGAAGAAAAATGTTCTCTAACTCTCCATGGTTGGAAGACAGATGGCTTTTCAATAAAGGTAGAAGTTGGGAAAAGAGACCATATTCACCATAATAGTCAAATAAAGGTAGGAAAATTGAATTAATAATTCACATATTTTTCAAACTCTTAATTAGTTGCATAAGAGTAGCCAGGGTGTTTGCAATCACATACTCACATACGTTATGGAATTGGATTAACAATGGATGCATTAAAATGTGTTGAATAATTTAAATATGGTCATAAGTAGTAACCTTGTCTGAGTTAATTGGGCTTACTATAATATACAATAGAATATCCCTAGAGAAAGAATTCAAAGATAAAGAAATTTCTGGAATAATTCTGAGATAACATATCCAAGTGATATTAGGTTGACTAAGGTTCCAATATGGTCTCTAATACTATCTCTCATATTTCCTAGTCACATAAATTAATCTGGCTGAACTTTAGATTCTGCATTAGTACAACATGAGAAATTATTTTTTCACAGGCTTTTGTGAGGATTAAATTCACATAGTAAGCATACAATAGATGTTTGTAAGACTCCCATAATTTTGTAGTTTTTTTGTTTAGACACTGCAAAAAGAGTGTTAATGCTAATTAATGATTAGATTTCAAAAATTAGATATGCACTTTTTAATGCCTTTTTTTTTTTAAGGATTTTCTAGTATTATATACTGGATTTAAACAGACACACTGAGATGGATGGACCTGGAGTGTCATACAGAGTGAATTAAGTCAGAAAGAGAAAAACAAATACCGTATACTAATGCATATATATAGAATCTAGAAAAATGGTACTGATGAACCTAGTGGCAGGGCAGGAATAAAGACGCAGATGTAGAGAACAGACTTGAGGACACAGTGGGGGAAGGAGAAGCTGGCACGAAGTGATAGAGTAGCATTGACATATATATACTACCAAATGTAAAATAGCTAGCTAGTGGGAAGCTGCTGCAGAGCACAGCGAGATCAGCTCGGTGCTTTGTGCAGACCTAGAGGGGTGGGATAGGGAGGGTGGGAGAGAGACCCAAGAGGGAGGGGGGGACATGGGGATATATATGTACATATAGCTGATTCACTTTGTTGTACAGCAGAAACTAACACAATATTGTAAAGCAATTATACTCCAATAAAGATGAGAAAAATACTAACCCTTTAAAAAAAGAAAATAAACAGACATTTTATAGTTCATATTTAAAATTGTAGTTTAACAAGTAAAATTTGTTAAATGCTGAGATTCATTGAAATGTTATTTCTTGTTGCCTGAACCACCTAAGTCCACGGAAACAGTTTTTTCCAATATGCTCATGATATAAATACATCTTTGATTAACAAGAACTGGAAATACAAATCTGTCATAATGAAACAGGGAACTTACAAAGTAGGGGAAAAATAAAGCAGTACATAAGGGACTGGCTTTGTAGTATCTGTCAAAGAAATGATCCCATATTCTGTATGGGAAGAAAGGATTTGAAAGCAAGAAGCCAGACATCTGAATGTATTTCATGTGGAATCTTCAAGAACATAAGCCGGATTCATATTCAAATAAACTAGAAAGTGTAGCTGTTTTGAACAGCAGAAGTCGCCATTTGCATGGGAAAAATAGGGACTCTGAATTTGGGGGTGCCAGTTATTCAAATCCCAATTTAGATTTAGTTATTAATTTCCATAAGTTACTGAACTTCTCTGAGTCTCAGGTTCCTTGCCCTTAAAGTGTGGATAATAATAGCTACCTGGAATCACTGTTGTCAAAATTCATTTAGTGCACACAAAAATGCCTTTTGAAGAGTAGGTGTTTAATAAGCTGAAGGCATCCTTACTACATAACCGTTTCCTTTCATCAGTGGAGATCATTTCAAATGGAATACTACTGCTGTAATACTCCTCAAGTATCAGTGCTAAAGCAAATCTGTAAAACAAACCAGCCTACTATTTTGAAGCAAAAGGAAAGGAAGGTGAAATTATCCCAGCAACTCAAGCCTACCATGCCTGGGGAGGAAAAAGCAGGCCCACTTTCATATGAATAATCTACTCTACACTCTAGTTCATAAAGGGCTTATCTAAGAACCAGAAAGTCCCAGTCAGAGGAGCTCAAAGAATTCTCCAATAAATGGTTCTGACCAGAATAACGAGGTCAAAGGAGCAGGTATTGTAGTACCTGACCAACAGTCCAGGTTTGCCCCAGACTGTCCTGACATCAGCACTGAAAGTCCCATATCCCCATAATCCTTTCAATACTGGGCAGAGCTATTTCGTTGCTCTAACCATAGGTCGTTGGCACATGCTCCACAGTCATAGAATAACAAACAGTACTAGAAGGCACCACAGAAACTACCTAGTCCAACCTCTTCATTTAACAGATGTAAAGTCGGATCCTAGGTATGGGCCAATGACATCTCCCCACGTACAGAGCTAAACCCAAGGAGTGTTTCAGAAGACAAGGGAACTCCAGTATTCTAATTCCAGATTTGCGAGTGTCAAACAGAAGAAAAAATCTATAGTGGTGAAAGGCCCAGACCTTGAAATCAGACTACTTGGGCTTCTATCTTATAACTCTGAACAAACTCTCTAACTTTTTTAAGCCCAGTACCCTTGACTGAAAATTGATATTGTTAGCACTGAATTATGGGGTGCAAATACAGTGTCAGGTTCAGCGCTTGACACATAAAAATGCTAAATAAATATTTAGTAGTAACACTTTTAACCTATTTTTCTTTTCCTTCGTCATTCTCATCACTGTCATTATTATTACTTGCAACTTAGAACAAGGGAGACACAACAAAGGATCATAAGACCTTTCTTGAATTTTCACTAAAATCATGTAGTAGATTTTAAGTACATCAAAGGGCAGTGTTTCACACTTGGAATTTTCTTGAAATACGTCATGGTGAACTTGTGTCATGCTGATCTGAACAATTTACAGACACTTTTGGAAAAGATACTTCTTTGACTAGGACAAATACACTGAAATTGCTGTAGTAATTTACCTTCAAGTTATTCCATATAGTTCTTCTAAAAGGCTCCTTTCAACATGCTGAATCTTTACCACCATTCCCTACATCTGGAGCGGTTCCGTATAGAAACCAAACTACTAAACATTAACAGCATTCACCAAAGGATGTGAGACAGGCAGGACCCTTTGCTGCAATGCTTGCACCTAGACAAACATCTCCTCCAGCAACAAAATACGAAGAAACTATAAGAGACTAAAAATACCTACAAGCATCAGTAGTTGGGGCAAGTTATGAACAGCAAGATACAAAGAGACCAAAAAGCCCAATTGCCACTTCTGAAGACCTGGAAGTAAAAAGCAGAGTATTGTGCCTGGCCCCTGCACACACCACCACCAAAGGGATATGCAAACCACCTAAGCCATCCTTCTGGCCCAACCCCTGGGCACACCCTTACCCTCATCCCACGTGAGGAACCAGTTCGCCCCACCCCCTGGGGAGCCAGCAAGCAAAGCAACCTGTTGTTTGTTCTCACTGCCCCCTGCTGCAGCTGGGGCCCAATAAAGCCTTGCCTGAATTTCCTGTCTGGCCTCTGATCAATTTCTGTTGCTTAAGGGGGCCAAGAGCCCTGGCCAGTAACAGATGGATGTGGTAAAATAAAGATGAAGTGTATTTGAAATGATTACATAGGCCAATGATACAACAGAATTTTGATTCAGAAGTAATGCTTTATGAATATAACTAGTATTCAGAAGATTTGGCCTACTTTGGGATACAAAAAAAGCAAAATGCACCATTTCTTTTTTCTATTCCTCTTGTATAGTTGAATACTATAATCTGTTAAAATTTAAGTCACTTCCGTACCTAGAAATGTACAAAACGATGAAAAATCAGAATTTTAGAAAACCAAGCCAGGTGCTTCTCAGGGACCACAGCACATTTTCTTGGAGGTTTGCTGAATGGAGATGTGCTTTAAGAAGAGTAAAGGACAGCATTTTACCCTTAATTTCAGAGACACGTGATGATATTTCACTATTTCCTGGTTTGATTTATATCCTGGATTGCTTCAGAATTGCCTTTTCTAAATTTCTCATCAAAATAGCTTCCAAAGATAGAAAACATTCACAACAATTCTGGGAGAAAATATCTTGAACTACAACATGGATAGGCTAAACTGAGAAACATTTGTGTCTAAAGAGGGCAATTTTTAGGGAAAAAAAACATTATCCCCAGAAATCCACAAATGTAGGCAGAAGAGTCCAAGACAAAACATAGAAATTAATCCAAGGAAACCTAACATTCATCCTAAACATGAAAAATATTGTTTATACATTAATAGATTTTTAAATATCTCCCTAGGCAATTAAAAAAAAAGAAATATAATTTCATCAGATGTATTTTCCACTGTCAGGACACAGCTCCTTGTCATTCTCTTTATTTTGATGCTGTAATAACGGCTACTCTGTGCACCGAGGCCAAATGGAAATACGGAGACAGAGATTTTGGAGGAAGAGAGAGATGGCTTTATTTTTCTTCCAGGCAGAAGGGAAGACACAGAAAGCTAGCGCCTCAAGAACTGTGCCCCCCCGCCCCCCCCCCCCCCCCCCCCGCTCCTCGGGAGTCCGGGAAGATTTTATATGTGGGGCTCGCAGTCCAGGTAAATGATAAGAATCCAGGTAAATGATAAGAGTCCAGGTGGTGAGGATCTTGCATTCTTTTCGTCTGCAAATTCATGGCCAAAGCTGGCATCAGGCAGCGCAGCAACTGGGTCTGGTGTTCCTGACGTTATCAGCCCATGACCTTCTTTCTGAAATGAAGAGTGCTACAAAGGAGTGTAGTAGGGGGAAGAAATGCCAGGTGCAAGGTATAATTTTATGGAGTCAGAGAGTCATCAGCTTTGTGAAGGACAAGTCTAGCGACACGTGTTTGTTAGTAGTAACAGCTAAAGAATAACCAAGATGGTTTAACTCTTTCAGGCCAGGTTATCTTTCTCCTCTAGCCTGTTTGACGTTCTCTTTGTTTTCCTTGCTCTCAAGAGGAAAAAGAAGAATCACTTCTATGTGTGTTGCAACCATTTCCCCCACGGCTAGTTCATTCCTTCCATATCAGTGGAGAAGGGATAGCAGCTGAGTTCTTGTCTGACTAAGGACAAAGCTTCAGTTTTGCTCCATTTGACAAATCCCAGCTCTCTGGCCCAGGGACCCATCTATTTCCTACTTCAACTTCTGGGTCATAAGGAAGGCCAGCTCATTGCAAAGACATCCAAGAAAAACACCAAGATAAAGGAAGAGAGGGGAGATGAGCACTTATTAGTTTGCTGTGTTATCTAGGTAAATAGCAAGTCTATTGACTGTTCCTACATGCTCCTGAATATTCTAACATATGACTATTTAGGGAATGCGTGTGTGTGTGTGTGTGTGTGTGTGTGTGTGTAGAGAGAGAGTAAAGGACTGAGGAGGGAACCGGTGCCTTAAAGAGTCAAGTTGAATTGTTCATAGGTAAATAATATCACTCCTTCCCATCACGGTCACAACTGTATCTAATCTTTCATAAGAGTGAAATATAAACTAATGATGTAGAGAACAAAGTCAAGCTGTGGCTGTCTCCTTTCTTTCTTTATAGTATACAGAAATTAAGAAATTAAATCCTTTGTACATCATGAGCTGTCATTCGTAGATCATTTGGTCGAATAATGTGAGCAGCTGACATCAGAAAAGCCAGGTTGAAATCTTCTGGCTTTAAGGCAACTTTATGGGAATGCTCTCTCTTTAAGGCTATATTTTTTAATCATTATAGTTACGATATAGAAGAAGGGATTAAAACTGTGTCTCACACACTTGTCCACACACACACACATGCCACACAGAGAGGAAGCCTACAGTGTAATGGAAAAGATATTGACTTTGTAGTAAACCAGAGATGGGAGTTTGGGAAACTTACTGAAACCACTTGAGTTTCTATTTTCTGGTCTGAAAACAGAAGACAGCAGCAGAGGGTTTATGGGTTTGTCATGCGGATTAGATAAAGTGACATAAGTGCACACTGCCTCTGTCAGGACATTTCACTTGCTGTCTTCTCTGTGGATAGTATTTTCCTCCTTCACAACCTGGCCACACTGAAGCTCCTTGGTTTCCTTGAACACAACCCACTCTCTCCTGCCCACACAGCTTTGCACATGCTGTTCCCTTGGGCTGAGGCACTCTTTTCCCCTTCCCTTTGAACAACTAACGTGTACTCTACCTTCAGGACTGAGCGTGTGTACCATGCTCCTGTGACACTCTTGCTGATACCCCTAGACTAGACCCCGTACTTCACTTACGTACTCACGGAGCATCCTAACTTCTGTTATCACACCTCTATTACCCCGGACTGAAATTGCCAGCTAATCTGCCTGAATTTTTAGTAGATGATGAGCTCCTTAAAATACATATCTATTTCATTCAGTGTTGTAAGCATGTCTCCCAGCAATGATCTTTCCAAACCAACCGTACTGAGGAGGGCGCAGTGAGATGGGCATTCTTTCATACTTTTTGTACAAAAAAGAGAGATTTGGTGTCAATAATAATAATAATAATGCAATTATTAGGCATCTCTCTGCACGAAGCATGGCAAAAAGTGCTTTCATGTATTATCTCCTTTAATCATCGCGATACTCTTTGGCAATCTGTACTACTAGCATCCGTATTGCACAGATCAAGAAACAAAGTCTCTGAGTCTAAATGACTTCACAAGGGCATGAAGCTTTAGATGGTGAATTCAAGAAACAAACCCAGGTCTGTCTGAAGCAATCAAAATTTCTTCTCACCAACAATGCTCTACTGTGCAAGTTTTCTGGACAACAATTAAATTATTCATGCCTCAGTGAATGCTGTGGAATAAATGAGCACACGGATGTGTATACAGTAGGCACCACGACTATTCATTTCTCGTGTGCTTTAACCCATACCCATTTTTCCTCTTTCTCTTTGTCAGTTAAATTGTTTTTGAGTAAGCATGTATGAGAGAACAATTTCATACTATGCCTTTTCATTTTGGACAATAAATGTAAAATGTTCCCATTACATCTTATTGTTTCCTTCTCCTCAATTAAACAACATCACACTCATGGGCTGAGCGATACATACTGTGCACTCAAGGGATGGCTTGTTCCTCAAGAACAGAGGTTGCTTATTATCTTTGTGGCTCCAGCTCCTGACATGATACTATCCCCACTGTAGACAAATGATAAACCCTCAAGGAATGGGTTGTAAACAAACTGTGAACTTGAGGTTACAGATTTCGTAAAGGCCATTTAGAAACTACAAATGTCACTCATTTAATGGAATTGAGAAACAAAATGGAGGGTCTTTGCAAAGACAATAGCTAAAAAGGAAACTTCAGGTTATCATACAGTTTCTAAAAGTGATTAAATGGGTAGACGTGGACAAAGCAGGTAAAACTGAACATTAAATTGCATTCAACAAATATTTGAGAACTTGCTAAATATGAGACATTGTGCTAGGTTCTGATGATTTGATAACTAAGGAGATTTTTCTTATAGTTACAAGAGAGAATGCATCTTTTTAGTAAGTGAGAACAATTTGTATATCAGACCAGGAGAAAATAAATCTTCGTCTTACATAGAGAGGATAGAGCAATCTTACTAAAACTCAATTCTAACAAGGTCTGTTTTCCTGCCTAACACATCTGAGGGCTTTCCACTGCCATTATGTTTAAACTTCAAGCTCTTTTCCTTAGTATATTTGGTTCTTTAGATCTTTCTTCCATATTCTCTCACTCCCACTATACTTCTTATTCTCTAGTCACACTAAATTTTTTAATATCACCCCAAACATTATGCTTTTGTATGCCTCCAGTCTCCAGATCTGGAATGCCTTGCTCTGCCTCTCATGACCCTCCAATCATCCTTCAAGACACTGATCAAATGTTACTGAAGCTTCTGGTACCTTCAGGCAGAGGTAACTGATTCAGACAGTGCTCTGCAAGGGCTCCCACTGGGCACCTATCAATCTCAGGCTGTAGTTACATTTCCATCCAAACCACAAAATCCTCATGTCTAGCTGTCATGTCTTATTTGTCTTTGTGTGTTTTCAACATAGCCCCAAAAAGATCCATTTACATCATGGCAACGGCTACTGCTTTGAGGTGTAATACGTCTTTTTTGTATTTTCCTCCTGGACTAAGAAATGAAAAGAATGGTGAAAAAAGAGAAGGTTTCTTTAATTAAATACTTTATATTCACCAAACAGTGGTTCAGCACTGCATGTATAATGGTGGATAAGACAGATGTTGTTCCTTCCCCCATGGAGCCTGTGTTCAGTAGGGGAAAGCATAGCAAAGAGCTTACATAAGCAAATTAATTATAGTTTGTGATGAGTAATAAGATGGAAGAAATTAGAGTGTGTGGTGGCGAAAAGAGAAAGTGGCAGGGAAACAACTTCAGGTAAGAAACTGAGGGGTCTCTCTGAACCAGAGAAAGGTGAACTGATAGCTGAATGATGAGTCCAGAACCACGTCCATGCATAAACAAGAGCCGCTCAAATGTCCTGGGGTAGGGACATGCTTAGCATGGTCTGCAGAAAGCCATGGTGGCTGGAGCAGACAAATGAGCACTGGCTCTAGATGAAGCTGGACCAGTTGGCGGGGAATGGACTGGATAAAAAAAGAGTGTCACTTTATTCTCAATGCGGCAGAACCCAGTGGACAGCTTCCAGCCAAGAATGGCACAGTTGGACTGGTGTGGTATTAGTGTTTCTGTTGTAAGCCATGACTTTAAAAAAAAAAAAAGTTTTAAAATTCTGGATATCTGTCTGAACAAGACTTTGTCACTGGTTTGCCAGTCACTTCATTCTCCTGTCCACTGGGGGGCTCCAAAGATTGTTATAAGCATCTGACCTGGTTAGTCTCTCAAGTAACTGCTTTATGGTCAGCTCCTTAAACAGCTACGTTTAAGACAGGAATACAGACAAGAGAGTATGAACAACTGTGAATAAATAAAAGGGTAAAACACAATTGACTCTTTAAAACAAGTCTGCATTTGATAGACTATATATGATACAAGAATAAGCATCACTATTTTTTCTATAAAACCCATGGTATGCTAAGCCTTTATATGACTAAATACATTAGGGCTGATAAGTACTTTTACTTTAAGCAATAGTGACTGTACCCTCAGAAGAAAGGTTTGTAGAAGATATCTGAGAAGTATTGGGGCAGAACCTGGCAGCCTGCTAATGAAAATGACAGCCTTAACAGTTGCCAGTGTCAGTGTGCTTTCTGTACTGCCTAACACCATGCTAAGTGCATTATTATATACATTGCCTCATTATATCTTCCATTAATCATAGCATTATCCCCTTTACTCAAATTGGGAAATTGAGGCTCAAGACCTGGCCAATATCTCAGAGATATTAAGAGGTGGAGCTGACATTTAGGTAAAAAGCTGCCTGATTCCAAAGCCCTTTATGCTAACTAGGACCAAAAAGAGGCTTCCAGAGACTTCATTCTAGTCTCAGCCCACTTTCTTGCAATCTCAGTTTTCTCAGTGATAAAATGGATATCATTATCTCCTAGGGAGAGGGGCAGATAATAATAGAGGTCCAATAAATCTGTAGTGTATCTCCAATGCCATGAAGACAGTGTTTTGGAAACTACCAGATGTTATATAAGAACCATGTATTTTCAGTCAGATGTCTGTTTTGTGCCTTAAGAATAATATCCTCTCCCCCAAAATGAATTCCTTAAAAATTCTTTTTTTTTTTTTTTTCTGAACTTGGTTGCCTTCTTTTGGAACTTGACACAAATTCCATTTTAAATGTTCATTTATATCATCTGATTCTCTTTCAAACAGGTTTTCATAAGGATCTGGCAAGATAAAGTAAGTTTCTACAGAGTTCTGCCACCAACTCACTGTGTGGCTTTTGGCAAATCCCTTTCTCGGGACCTCCATTGCTAAAGGAGAGAGTAGACTAGCTGAAGTTCAAGGTTATTCCAAGTTTTACATACTAGGATAGAATGCAGCCCACGGCTGAGGTAACAGAGAGTAGAAGAAAGGGACTAGGTCATAATAAAACAAGACAATTACTCCGAAATATTTGTTTAATGAGTAAATTTTGGGACTCTTGACCATAGATGACCACCAACAGCTTCAACAATTTCAGCAGATATTAAGATGCATCAGACACCATTGTATGAGCTGGTACAAAACACAGTGACCAAAGTCAAGGTAGTTCCTGCATTCTGTGCAAATTTACATCTAGATAAATCAGAAAGTGGGAGTCTGAAAAATACATTTCAGCCACAGAGGCATTTTGTTGGACCAACACAGTTTTTAACATTTTAAAAAGTTGCCAACGCCTATAAATGATGTGAGATTTCACGCGGAAGTCCTTATTTCTAGTTTCCCTTTTATAATCTGAATATTTGACAACACAGAGCTGGCATTTCCACATTGCAGGGAAACACTGGCCTTGAATAGAAGCGGTTCCCACACCACTCCCAGACGAGACCTACACCATCCTGGTGTCCCTCCTCACCCTCGCCTCACCACTACCCACCATCTCACACACCGGCAATTTCAGTATGAAACCTAAGTGCCAGTTCTCTGATGGCTTAAGTGTGTGTGACTCCTGAGTTAGAGGGAAAACATTCAGAAGTTATTTCAATGGTGTTGGTCATTACACAGGGGAAGTACAGGCAGCTGCCACGGAAGAGAACAAAGAAACTTCCAGTGGGAATGATGTTCAAAATGGGGGCCGGGAGCCAGGAGACCTGGGTCTAGAAAAGCTTCTCTCCGTTAATTATGTTACACTGGGCAAGTATTGTCCTTCTGTGCCTCAGCTTCCCCAGCTGTAAAACGAGGAAACCTGCAAAACCATAACCGTTAAATGATCCTTCACGTCGGGATCTGTATTTCTCAACCCTCACCTGGATCTTCTTAACACCCCTAGGAAGTCTTAAAAGAAATCGTGCCTCTCCCCATCTGAGATCTGCAGGCTCCTATCTGCCGCCTCCATATCCAGCATCCTCGGCGCCGCCGCCCGGGTATCTTGGGTGGGAGATGGTGTGTGGGGAGGGGTCACTTCAGGGGAACCTGGCCCCCGTCCGGGCCAATGCGCCGCAGGACCCCTCCGCCAGCTCGCAGCGCTGTCCTCCCTCCTCCCCATCCCCCGGCGGAGCGCGGAGCCAGGAGACTGCCCGGCCGATTCCGCGGAGCACGGCGCCCGGGACCGCCCGCCTGCCAGCTGCTCCCCGCCCCTGCCCCGGTCCCGACGCCGCCCCTCCCGGAGGAGCTGCGCGCTCGCCGGCGCTTGGACCCCTCGGCAGCCGCAGGTGCCCGCGCGCGCCCGCCCAGCCCAGCCCCGCGCTCGCGGCCGCTGGAGCGCCCAGGCAGGTAGGTGTCTTTCTCTGCCTGCTTCTTGTTTTTCGGAGTTGATCTTTTAGTTTATGCTCCTGGGTGGACGCACGAGTCTGAGCTTCTCGGCAGACGAGAAGCGAGAGCCGAGATCTAGGTGAGTGATGGTCTAGATTTTTTCCTTTTAAGTAAACCTGCATGCTAAGGGCACTGTTGGGAATCTAGGAAGTTAAAAGGGAAAAGAAATAAGACAAAGGCCGGCGGTCAGGATGGCCCACCACAGCCTGGTGGGGCTGGGACCATTCCGAGCTTCTTAGCTATTTTGTACGCCACCTCATCCCCCAGCCTCTGACTCAGGTCCAGACGCAGACTTTAATAAATATCTGCTGGGTGGAGATGAGTATGGGAGGTATGTCTACTTGTTTCTCTTAACCAGCCTCAAAACAAGCCAACACTGCCTTTGATGGCTGGCTTCATCTCCACCAGGACTTTTACCCCCAAAGCTGAAGGGTTTGAACGTTTTTACACAAAGTGCTGTGGATTCACACAATGGACTGCTATGCAGCTCTTAAAAAGCAGAAATTAGAGTTGTAGAGATCAGCGTGGCTCGATCACACAAGTATAATGGTAATGGTCACAGTGAGATGCAGAATATACCTACTGTATGAAGCCATTCATGTGACTTATTTTAAAAGACGTGTGTGTAAAATCATAGAAAGTGGACTGTAAAATGTATGCCAGATTCACAGCTGTGGCTGTTTTGGGAAAGTGTGAAAGGGGAATTAATTGGGCATGAGGATTGAGGTGGAAAAATTATTTACCTACAGTTTTTAATATATGAAAACGATGGAGCGAAGGTTGATGAAATATAAACAATAGTTAACTGCAAGTGGTGTTAAACTTGGGCCTATTTCACGAGATTTTCTTCCTTTCCCGCGTTTCTAAATTTGTCTCAGCTTAAGTAGTTCTGTTTCTCAAATGCAAACAAAATAAGTTATGTCTATGCATATGCTGTGGCAGTAAAACTAAACATTTCTGTCAGAAGTTACAACTTTCTTGCATCACAGCATAGGTTCTTCCTGAAGAAGACACCTAGGGAGCCTTAGCTGCTTGGAGCAGCTCACTTGTTGACATCCTCCAAAAGTATAGGCTAAAGGTCAAATGTCATCTGCAGTTAATGATCTGATAAGTGGCCAGGTCAAGGTAGAACCTGGAAACTCCTTGTGTTCCTGTTCTCTTATATTTTCTGTTTAGGCTTTTCATTTCCATGGGTGGTGGCGGTCCACTTGACATCTCAAAAAGATGCTTATGTAACAGCAGAGTTAATATCAGGTCAGGAAAGGGTGGGGGGTTGGTAGGAAAGAGGCCTATAGCTCTTCTGGGCCCTATTCAGTGGAATAGAAAAGATGTGTCTCCACTTGCCTGCCAGAAAAAGGTTGATTTCTTTCTGGATAAGAGGCAAAGTTACCAGTTTGGTTATACACAAAGGAAGAAAAAGACAATTCTAGACTGGATTGAGTATATTAAGTGCAGTGGAGAAGCCACCACCCAATAGTCCAAGCCTCCTTCCTGCTCATCCCCCAAATGTACGCAAAAGTGGTTCCCTATCTACATATTTTCTTCCCACTTAAAAAAAAAAAATCACTGGATCTTTGATAAACAAAATTGTCTGCACATCAGAATGGAAATTGGAAATATGGCAAATTGTGATAATATTCCTCTTTCTGACTTGACAACTTGCAAGGTCAGTGCTTGGTACATCTTGTGTTGCAGGAAGATGGGCTACCTGAGAAAAGCCTGAGGTGTGAAGAAAAATCTAAGAATGACAGGATAGGGGTGTGGTGTGAAAACTACACGTACTAAGGTTTTAGGAACAAAATTAAGAGAATGTGTCCCCAGTCTGCTGTATTAACAATCACAACTCCTTCAAATTGATGTTCTCTTTAGGACCAAACCTCGCTAGTGTCATTTGTGCCTCAGCCCGTACACTATTTCCCACTTATTTTGGACTCTAAATGCAGTAATGAAACACACAGAGCACCCCATTTGCTTCTCTCTAGCCCATAAGGAAACACTAAGGGTATCCCACCTGCTTCTTCCTCGCCCTCTTTTCCGCTGGGATTAAAGGCCCTTTGTTTTCAGCCCGGAGATACAGTTGCGTTCTTCCTAACTTCCTGATTTGCATCATCCCCTGTGAGCTTCCTCCAGCCACCTGTTACCTCCTGCCCCTCCCTCCTCTCCCCCATACCATTTAATCGCTTGCTGACTCTGTCTTTGCTCTCCATTTAATGATCCTTTTTAAATCCAGAAGGCACTTTGCCAACAGTTGGCTTTCAGTATGAAAAGTGGCATTTCCTTAATGAGTCTGCCTTCCAAATGAAGTCTTTACTTACATTTCCCCTAATAGGAAAAGGAGCTTTTCTTCTAGATTTGCTGCTGGGCTCGTCTAGTTCCTTTTCAATAACTCATCCTTAGCCCAGGTTCGCTTGGGACACTTTTTTCAATTCTGACTCTTATCTGTATTTCCTTCATGTGCAAAAAAGTCCAAGAGGAAATCAACGGGTGTCAAATTTTAAAAAAAGAATATATGATAAGGAAATACAACCACTGTTAATAAAATAGCAATAGCTAATATTAATTCTTTGCAAATTATGTGCCAGGCGTGGCACTAGTTGCCTCACACAGATCGTCTCACTAACTGTATGCCTTGAGCTGTATTTGTCCCGTGCATGAGATTTGCTCAAGCCGTATAGCTAAAATGAACTTCTAAATACTGTTTTATATAAAATCTGGATCTTTACCCTTTTTTGGGTAAATCTGAAGATCTGGCCCCTGGGCCCACGTTTCCACTTAGCAACAATCTCTTAGATCCAAGAGCAGTGATGTCTTGTAGCTGGAGCCTGGACTCACCAGGTCGCCAGTGTCCCCAGCAGGCAGTAATGTTTTCCACCTGGTCCAGCTCAATCACTTGCATTTCCGTCTGGCTCTTGTAGGCATCTTATGATTCCTGCAGAAGGCACTGCTGCTTCTCCCATTTAATAGATGAGAGATTAAGTATATAACTGAGCCAAAGCCATTATCAGTGTCAGTTTTAGAACCGGAACACTGGATGCTGCCTCTCCTTACCAGTTTGCAGGAAAGTAAAGTTCTTCATATTTAAAAATGTACAAAGCCATAAATATACAACTTTCAGGGCTTTTTAGCCTTCACATATGTTGTTTAGTTTGGGCTTCCTAGTAGCCTACAATTATTGAGCATTTGTGCTGTGAAAATACCTTATGTATTATCTCATGAAATCACATTTAATTTGCCTTTGAGGTAAGGACCGTTATGAGCTCCAAGTTCTGGGAAAGGAAGAAAAGAAACGTGTTCCCTGTAACTCAGAGACTTGCTGATGTGGTCAATCCCAAACTCAGAACTTGTTCCTTTGACGTTGTAGTAACTTCCAGGATAGGAGAAAAGAGGGGATTCCTTTTTATGACTAAAAAAATAAGTTGTTGATCACACATAAAGAAATGTTTAAAATTAACATTTTCTCAAAAATATGGAGTCACAATAAAATATTTCTTTTATTTTATAGTGGTTAAAGTATTGCTGATCTCATTTTAACCTTGTCTTCATACTTAAAAAGGCATTTTGCTTTCCTCCTTTTCTATAAGTCCAGGTCCACTTCTGATGAGGCTGTGTAGTGGGTTCTCCCAGATGCTTGATGTTCTCTGTTTTTTCTGAAATTATTATTTTCAAGAGCAAAAAATTCCACTGCAGTGGCATAGATGAGGTTAATTTTCGGCAACTGTCTACAGTCAGGGTACCTAGAGTATACCATATCATAAGGATACCACTTCTTTTTCCCTCCTAGCTATCTTGCTAGGGTTTCCGGACCTCTTTTGAATGAAGATGCATGTTTCTGCTGAGATAATGTAACTGGAGGATCCAGGTCTGGGCAGACTCCACCATGGGAGCCAACACTTCAAGCAAAGCACCGGTGTTCGATGAAAGTGATGATGGTGAGAAACGTGCGTTAATTGTATGTAGAGTTTGCAGAATTCAAATATAAGCTCCTTATTTCATCAGTAAACTGTCATGTAAGACCTTATAAAAAAAGGTAGAACTGCAAGGGTAAGCATGAGGACCTTGTATGCTAAGAGCTGGATTTTACCTTCCACTTTCCATGGGGCCTTGGACGGCTTTCTTAATCACGGCTCTACCAATGCCCTCTGTCCAGAGGGAACTGTGGTTGGGCACCTGGTGGATAGAAGACCTTGAAACAAAATGATGTGTTTGTTCTCTGAAGTGACCCCTACTGCTAGTTGTTATAGAAAAATTCTTATATTATCAAGTTGCGTGTGAATGATAATTGATACTCATAATGTTATAGAGTGGAGTCATGCAAGTTGGTCCCTTCTGAGCTTCCGACTGGCATGTTCCAGGGTCCTAGCCAAATTCCACACTGCTAGCTCTTAGGAAAAAGAATCAGTTTTATTGGAGAAAAGGGAAACTTTACAGCAGCCTTCTAGGCATATGCTGTTTATAAGTTGTCTGGGAAAAAGGTGGCCCTGGATCCCAGCTGGTAAGTTGTCCAGGCCCCCCAGAGGCAGCCCTCAGAGTCATCATTTCCAGGGAGTTCTGCTAACTGGACCACAAAAGAGAAAAACAATGAACTGAAATTCAGGAGATCTGAGCACTGGTCCTTTTACCAGCTACCGGTGTGGCTCAAGAAGTTTATTTACCTTTGATTTCCTCATCAATCAAATCAGAGGAGGGCAAAGTAAACTTAAAGGTCTTTTTCAGCTCCAAAAGTTGATCATTTTGAGATCCTAAAGGCACTTTGAAAATGATGAAGTAGCATCTAAATCATCAAGGAAAGTTTGCTCAGAAACTGTAAATAACAGCTTAAGGAAGATGGTTATGTTTTTCTTTCTCACAATCTAGGCATAAATAATCCAGGTGAGATGTGGCTGTAAAGGGATAGGGACTCTGGCTCTGACAAGCTGGCTTCCCTTCCCAGCCCTAGAGTGTTACTGTCACCCTCACATCTCAGGGTGGCTTACCACCACATCCATGTCCCAGCCAGTGGGAAGGGGAAGAGTAAGGAGACCAAGCCCTCTCCTTTTAAGGAAGTGATCTGCCTGTTGCTGGTAACTTGCACTCATATGCACATACCTAGTTATAAGGGAGACTGGGAAATTTAGTTATCTTGCGTGGCCATGAACCTTCTAAAAATAAGGAGTTGTATTTTGTTACAAAAGAAGGGAACAATTAGCTATTTGCCACGGCTAGGGGACAAACAGAAGTCTGCTGCAATCTTAGGTTTTGCGTCTTTGGTTGGACCCTTTGAAAAACAAATGTCTGACTGAGTTGCCTTGTTGCCAGCTGTTCACTATCAGTTTAGAGGTTCATTATGTCTACCTATACAAAATATTTGCATAGGAATCCTGAAATCATATAGTTTGGAAATTGTCTTAAGAAAACTTTTTCCCACTCCTATCTGTTGCCTTGCTCTGCTTTATCAAGTTGTAAAGTCAAGGATCCAGAGTCCAGGGATGTTACTTGTTTTTTCTGTCTCTAAAATGGGAAGACAAGAAGGATGGGATTTCATTTGTTTTGTTCCCTGTGCTCCTTCCAGATTCAGGACTAACGTGCATGAGGCTGGTCCTCAGAGAACAGAGAAGGAAGGAGAGGCCAGCTTTGTGCTTGTTGCTTGCTAGGGGTGTGTGTCATTTTAAGGTATTAGGATAGCATGCTAATGAGAAAATACAGAGATGTCCAAATCTTCTTTAATGCTGCCAGCCCTTGGTCTCATGGAGTGCCCAAGAAAGCGACTGCCCCAAGGGGTTGTGGCAAATGGGAAATCAGGTACCACTTTATAAGTACCTTCAAGGGGCTCTGGGAAGACTAGGCTGGGGTGAGGTTAGACTTAAGGAGCAAGCAGGTCTTTCTTAACACCCTCTAGGTCGCCACTTTTTGCTGTCCTGCCCCCCACCCCAGCCCAATGAGATGAGCCTACAGTAGCACCCTTAGAGAGAAGGGCTGAGGGTAACAGTGTGTCTGTGCTTCCTGGCGCGAGGCTCTGGTCTGTTTACACACACAGCTACAAGGCAGAAGTAGAAAGGCAAATCCACCTACTGGGAGCCCATCACCTTGCTAGATGTGAGGAACAGAGTAGGAGACAAGATGCCCTTCCCCTGCCATTGTGGAGCTCATGTTCTAATGCTGGGGGGCAAACAGTAAACTAGTTATCAAATACATAAACCGAATAACTTCAGGTAGTGTTAAAGTGCCACCAAGGAAATGACTCTGAGCGACCTTATGGAGAGTGACAGGGGGATGGTGGGGAGACCACTTCAGACAGGGATTGGCCTTTTTAAGGAGGTGACATCTGAGGTAAAGCCTGACAAACGTGAGGAAGCCACTCATGGAATAACAGAATAGTTCAAGCACAGGAAAAAGTCCAGATAATGACAAAATCAGAAATGGCCAGTTGCCTGTGTCTTCACACTTTGATGAAGATGAGTCTGTATATTGAAAGAGATCATATTTAATTGCAATATTAACTTACTTGTTTACAAGATCAGTGCGTTTTAGGGAGGAAAAGTGTGACATTCTGGTCATTTACTTTTTTTTTTTAATCAGTAAATCCTATAAAGTCAATTTGGCTCCTTTCATAGCTCTGGTTTGAGCACAAGGTAAAATTGTATTTGATTGCTGTGAGGGTTCTGACCAAGAAACAACAACAAAAAGTACTAATCCAAGGACATTAATGCCTATATCATTTTTGATCCCTATATTTTTATATAAAAATCAAATGGGGCCAGAATCTAGGGCAATTAAATGAGCCAATTTAATTAAAAATATTGCTGAAAAGAATCACAAAATGTGATGGGAAAGTGTCCAATATTTCCTTCAAAGTGTTTACTATTCCCAGTATATAGTTTGAGAAGAAAATTTGTACCATTTTCCCAAGTAATATTTTAAGATTTCTTTCCAATGGAAAAAAAATGTTTTGGTTCATTTTGAATGTAATTAAGGAATAAGATGTTAGTGGATATCCCTTGAGATAAGCTGTTCTTGCTGGAATAGATCCTGACACTTTGTGTTTCATGCTGTTCCATCCCACACTGATCCTGAGAGAATCATCCTGTTAGTTACTTATGTTGATCTTTAGTGAAAGCAAAGTATAAGCTTTACAGCTGCTGTGGAAGAGCAGAAGGCTTGCTTATTTAATTACTGTTAAGTCATTTTTTTACAAAGTAGATCTCACATTAATCTGTTGTTTTGCTTTGTGGTTCAGGGCAAACCTAAGTCCTAATTACTTTTGTTACTGTGGTATGATATGCATAATAAAATGTACTATTTTTACCACTTTTAAGTGTACAGTTCAGTGGCATTGAGTATATTCATATTTTGGGGGCAACCATCATTACCATCCACCTCTAGAAGTTTTTAATCTTCTCAAACTAAAATCTGGTACCTATTAAACAGTAACTCCCATTCCCTCTTCCCTCCAGCCCCTGAAAACCACCGTTCTACTTTATGTCTCTATGATTTTGACTATTCTAGGTCCCTTATATAAGTGGAATCATGTAATATTTGTCCCTTTGTGTCTGGTTTGTTTCAGTTATCAAGGTTCATCCATACTGGAGCATGTATCAAAATTTCATTCCTTTTTAAGGCTGAATAATAGTCTGCTCTATGCAGATACCACATTGGGTTTATTCTTTCATTCATCAGTGAGCATTAGGTTGTTTCTACCTTTTTTAAAAATAAATTTATGTACTTATTTTATTGGCTGCATTAGGTCTTCATTGCTGCGCGAAGACTTTCTCTAGTTGTGGTGAGCAGGGGGCTACTCTTCATTGTGGTGCGCAGGCTCCTCATTGTGGTGGCTTCTGTTGTTGGGTAGCACGGGCGCTAGGCATGTGGGCTTCAGTAGTTGTGGCACGTGAGCTCAATATTTGTGGCTTACGGGTTCTAGAGCGCAGGCTCAATAGTTGTGGCACACGGGCTTAATTGCTCCATGGCATGTGGGAATCTTCCTGGAGCAGGGCTCAAACCCGTGTCCGCTGCATTGGCAGGCAGATTCTTAATCACTGCACCACCTAGGAAGTCCCTGTTTTTACCTTTTGACTACCATAAATACTGCTGTGGTGAACACAGGTGTACAAGTATCTGTTCAAGTCCCTGTTTTCATCTGGTACATCCTTAGAAGTAGAATTGCGGGATCATATGATAATTCTTTAATTTTCTGAGGAACAACCCACCACACTGTCTTCCACCTAGTTATGTTTTGTGTTTTAGTTAGTGGGAGACCACCTGACACAATAGGCCAGGGCTCTGGTAGTGGAAACCCATACACAGGTTCAAATCTCAGCTGTGCCACAGACTAGCAACCTGTATATTTCTTTGAGGAAAATCAAAGGGGATATAGCCTGATCAACCATCATCAAACACTAGAGTCAGTTTGACTAGTTATAAAGTGTTTTAAAGGGATTTGAAATACCGTAGAAAAATTCCCTAAATCTGAATAATTACTAGTGAATTAATTTGAAAAAAAAAACACCTTCCATTGTACAAGTTATTAAACCTCTGTAAGCTCAGTTTCTTCATTTATAAAATGCAAGTTAATTGGGTGTACCTCACTGGGTCATTGTGAAGATAAAATAACGCAAGTGAAACATTTACCAAGGTGTCTCATGTAAAGTAACCACCCAATTAGTGCTAGTTATAATATTATTTACTGTTTTCAGAGTCTCTGAGCATGAACTCTTTGAAGTATTTCAACTTCTGAAAGAAACAAAGTCAATTACATGCAACTGTGTAGGTGACATAGTTAATATGACCTATTCACAGTTCTATCAACAGAGTTAGACTGCCAGATGGCAGATTTTATGGATTCTGTGAAAACCTATATAAATCCTCTGAAAGCAGCCAAATTATTAACTTCACAAAAACATACTCTCATCTGTTTTTTCCTTTGATTCCCCCCGCCGTGATTGTATTTTCATTTAAGGCAAAATCAAGAACTCATTGAGCTGAAAAATCGATAAATTATTTTTTCTGATTTAAGCCCAAAGCAGATTATTTAAGTAATCCCATTTGATCAACAGACACAGTGACATTTGCCCCCCAGACTCAACTACCATATGGAGGCTGTGAGAAATAATTAATGATACATAAAAACATTCTAAGTTTTCTGAAAGAAAAGAGGTACAGATGATGCTTGTTTTTAATATTGATAACTTGTTCATTATATCTGCTTTATTTCCTCTCTGAATACGGCACTTTTTGTTATGTTTGGGTTGGATTTTTTTCTTTTTCTTTTTTTTTTTTTGCTTGCTTTGTTAAGAAATTAACAAAGTCCAGTCATTGAGGTTTTCAGGCTGATTTAGAGAAAGAAATTTTTTAATACAGGACAAGTAGACTTGGTTATAATTCAGAGTCTGGGCAACAGAACAGGATCTTGCCATCATTATAAGTAGTATGTATTTCCAAGCATATGCCGAGAATGTAGAGGTAATAGAGCTGGTTTAGTTAAACCAAGAGACAACTTTCTTCTAGAGTACTGTAGCTAAGAAAAGTTGGCCTTAGGTTAAAAAGCCTCTTCAAAAAAAAAAAAAAAAAGCCTCTGCAAAGAGTACATCAGTGCCCTGAATTTGCAGAGAGACCTGAATTATTGCATTGTTCTTTGGACTTGCTGAAAACTCAGTGTTCCACTTTCATTTGGCAATACTTGTCTCCTAGGATATGTGATTACTTCCAGTTTTCCTACATCTTTGGTGACAATGGATCCATCAAAATGTTGGGCCAAAAAAATTGGCCACAGATTTGCAATCCAAAAGGAATGGGAGAGGGGGTATAGCTCAGTGGTAGAGCATTTGACTGCAAAAGGAATGGGAGGTTCCTGAATTGGTTCCAGCCTTGAAGGACTTCGAGAATTTTCTTTGTTATTTTAATGTCCACGCATTGCATATTTGCACCCAGTGGGGTAGGCAAATGAATTTCAGACTTTCCCCTCTCAAACCTGAGTTATGTTGCCTGATATTATTTACTATTTTGCTTTAACCATGCTTGGGAAAGTAAATGAAAATGTCCCTAGTGAGAATTGGCTTTTTACAACTATTAAGTTATTGTGGACGGTCCAACATTTAGTTAAGGTATTTGTCATAAATAATCTCAGATCCACTCGTTTATAGCAGCAAACACTTTTAACTTAGGAAGGCTTTATTTCCCCCATCCCAAGGGATTGGAAGAGTCTGGCAGAAACAGACTAGACAGCCAAGAAAACAGACATCAGAGATGGAGCTCGTGCTTCCAATGTGCAGGTTTCCTGAGCAGCCAGACATGTTTGGGAGAATCTACTTAAGCAAATTTAGGAAAACTTACATCCTGCCTTTGGAGAGTCACAATGCTTATTAGCATAATAAAGGCTCTGAAATGTGCACCAATATTGAAATCTCAGTACTCTGATATTTTTCAAACTTATTTCAAAATTAAATCAGTTTTGTGGAAAACCTTTTACTACCTTGAGGCAAGTAATTCTCTGTGGATCTCAGTTTGAAAAACAAAGGTCATGATCACAAATACTCGTTTTCAATTGGAAACGTGGCTTCTTCCCGTTTATCTGCCCCATCCTCCCCTCCCTGATTTAATAGCTACAGATTATGGTTTGCAGAATCTCTACACCTGAAGAGCGATTATGTTCTTCTGTAAGGTCTCCTCACCACAAGTTTTTCAGGAAACACAATTCATATTTATTCAGGTCAGTAACTAAAACAAAGTAGCTCTGTTTAACGGTGGGATACTTCCGGTCCAAATGGGAATTAGATTGGGATATAATTCATTTCTTCTTTATTGTTTTTTTAAATAAAGAACATTTTAGTTCAAAGAGTGTCTTATGAACAAATTATGGTGAACTATTGGGTTGGCCAAAAGGTTCATTCGGGTTTTTCTGTAAGATTTTGGAAAAACCCAAATGAACCTTTTGGCCAATGCAGTAGCTGCTGATTATTAAAGTTGTCTGTATAAAAGATATAGACTTTTTTTTCCCTCCATTTTCATCTTGAAACTAATGTAAGTTGAAAAACTAAATCTGTAAGCTGGCTTCCATACTCAGCAGCTACTTCAGTGAGAATGGGAGGGAAGGCGTTTAGAGAATCTGACTTCTGCTACATGGCCTTGCAAGTGTAAACTTAATTACAGCAACCAGTGTTACCCACCACTTTACCAATTCAGGTTCTGTGCATTATACGGGGATTTCAACTATGCACTGTTATGGGACCATTTGTGGAAATTTCATTTGGAAGCACACATACACGGTGCCAATGATGGAATTATATTCCCGTTAAAATAGGACCCTGAGCACAATTTATGTGGTTGAAAGGACTGAAAAACCTACGGTTATAGATTTTGAATTCAACAGACTGGCAGAGGCTTTATTTTTTTTCTCCTGAACTATTCCTTCTTTCCTTCCTGCAGGCGAATTTACAGTACAATAAGTAACATTAACCTTGTCTTACACTTGAGTAACCTCTTTTTTTTTTGTTATTTCTGCGAACAATTGAAAGTAGAGGTTGGCATGCTTTTTCTGTGATGGGCCGAATAGTAAATATTTAATGCTCTGCTGTTCAGACAGTCTCTGTCACAACCACTCAACTCTGCCCTTGCAGCATGAAGGCAGCCATAGATAATGAGGAAACTAACAAATGTGGCTCTATTTCAACAATAATTTATTTGTGGCCACTGAAATTTGAATTTTACATCATTTTCACCTGTCACAAAAGATATTTATTTTCCAAGCATTTAAACATGTGAAAGCCATTCTTAGCTTGTAAGCCATGTAAAAATAGAGGGTAGGTAGGATTTGGCCTGCATGCTGTATGGTACTAGCCCTTACTCTAAAGCATCCTACAGACATTTATTTACATGTGCCAGGGGCTCATCTGATATCCATTCATAACGCTCTAGCCGTAACTGAAGGACTGGGCAAGGAGACTGACACGTGTTCTCTGTAGATGCTTAGCAAAGGCAGTCTTCACCAACTCTCTTTTGGTTCATCAGTTTGAATCAGTTGAAGTACTTGGACCAATAAATCTACTGTGTTAGAGAATAAAATATATTATTTTTGTAATATATATTATTTTGTGGCCATGCAGACTGGGTTCAAATTAAATGGGTACAACATGTAATTCATTTGAAATATCATCAGGTAGAGTTTATTTCCTACTAGGGGCATTTAGTCAACTGAGAGACATCCAACAATTGGGGGTATTGATTCCCCCATCCTGTCCCACTGTTCTACTTCCCGATTTGTTCTCAGGAAATAGCCAGTGTATTTCTGACTTCTGAGCAACTTCATGAATTGGGGTCCAGGCAGCAGGAAAAGAAGCTGTTGGTGCCCATTGCTTGGTCTTGGCACCAGTAATGGGTGTCAGTAAAGCTCAGACTCCCTGGGGCACCGTGTCTCCTAAAAGGGAAGTGCTGACTATGCAAGCAGATGCCATCAGTTGGCCTTGGAAGCTGCTTCCCTGGAGAAGTTTCAAATATATCCTTAAAGGACCTGCCAAGCTCCACATGTATTAGTGGCAACCACTGGCTGCCAACCATTTGGCGTGATAAAGGGCTAGTGAGCAAGCTAAGTAATTTTTTAATCAGTGAATCACCAGTGGAATGTTCTAGAGTGGACCTTCAGCCTTAACCAGCGTCATGGTGTCAGTTACAGTTTAAATCAATGGCTTCCAGACACCCTCTGTGGACAAGTGCAACATTTTTCTTAGTTTGTGGTAAAAGGAGAAAAATGAGAGCAGTGTAGTAAGCGTCTCATACAGCTAACACTATTAAACATTTTAATTTTAAGATTACCTTTCTTCTTGCGTGCGTGTCTAGTATTTAAGGATTTTAGAAATAGAATTTTTTTCATAGTGAGAACTTAGAGAAGTGACTTGTCTCTCTGGTCCCCAGTTTTCTCATATGGAAATGGAGGTTATTAATAGTATCTGCCTCAAATATTTTTGGTGGGAATAGAGAGAGATTATCTATAAAAAGTGTTTCGCCTACTGCCTGGCACACACTAATTGCTCAGTAAGAGTTATTACTACTTTTATTATAATCACCGTAATTTTTAATGCTCTTACTTGGCAAATAAAAAATAAAAGCTATTCGATGTTGGTTTTCCTTTTCTCCCCTAGTTTTTGTTTGCTTTTTTGTTTTTTTAGGTGGATGGGATTTTCTGATCTGTAAAATCCAAAAATATAACTGTAATTTTTAACAAGTTCTAGGTAGTTAACATCCAAGTAGCTAGGATAAAAAAGAAAGCGGTGACCTACTTTAATTAGGACAGTCATATTCAGGTGAAAGATGGTGGTGCCTGGGCTAACAGAGTGGCAATGGAGATGGAAAGCTGAGAGTTTATTCAACATGTATTTTCAAGATGAAATAATTGAGAGTTACTGATGGTTTGAAATGTAGACCAAGAGGAAAAGAACAAAGTCAAGAAAGAATTCTAGGATTTTGCCTGAGTAGGCAAATGACATTTTGCCGAGATGCAGAAGAAGAGGGGCTGAGGGCTGATGACATGTTTAGACATAGTCAAGGATTCTTGGTTGGATGCATTAAATGACTGTGCATAAAATGGTGATGTCAAGTAAGAGAGTGAGACTGCGAAGCCAGAAGTGAGTGGAAAAGTCTGGGTTAGAGATATAAAGATGTGGTTTTTAATTTTATGGGGATGGATGAGTCCGCCTTGGGAGAGTAAGGAGAAACAGAGGAGGAGGAGAACTCTAGTATTTAGAAGTCAGGCAGAGGAAAGCAATCAGCTAAGGAAATTGAGAAGGAACAGCCTGTGAGAGATGAAAAGCATTTGTCCTGAAATGTGAGAAAACTCTTTCAAGGAAGATGAACTAGTCTCTTGTGTTGAACGTTCCTGGGTGGTTAAGTGAGAAGTATCTATGGGATTAGGCAATCCGCAGGGTATAGGTGATACTGACAAACGGAGTGCAAGTAAGGATGTGAAGGCAAGAGCCAGAGCCTGGGGAGTTAGGAGTGTATGGGAGGGGAGGACATGGTCACGGCAAGTATAGTGAACCCTTTCAAGAAGTTTACTGTAAAGGAAAGCAGAGAAATGAGCCAAGAGCTGAAGCTGAGTATGATGTTAAGGAAAGATTTTTTTTTTTAAAGAGGAGATAGTAGAGCAAGTCTTAGCTGATGGTTTCTTCACTTTATATTGGTTAATTCCTATGAAATGATGTGAACAGGAACCAGGGCTGGCTTCATCCACATGAGCCCAGTGTAGGCACAAAGACCTTGCGTTCAGAAGGGACCCACACTTGGACGTCACTGCCTGCAGTTGCTGTCTCTAAATTCTAACTAATTTTATCTTAGAATTTATGTTTGTGAGGTCTGATGCGGTGACAGATCATCTGCCAGGGGCTTGGAGCCTTGCCTCACATGCTGTCCTCTCTCTAGGAAGGCTTCTAAGTGAGTTACCTGGACCCTCCTATCTCCCATCTACAACAAAGATTTGGGTGCTGATGTGGGAGATGGTTGGGGGCAAGCACCCCCATGACATACTCAGATGGGGCATGGTGGTGGCTGTCATTGGCTCAGGCTGGCAGTTTGGTAGGGGGCCAGCTGGGCGCTGTCTATTGGAGTCTCACTCGTTCCCACCTTCCCATCCAGATACTGAGTATGTCATGGAGTTCGACTTGGAACAAGTGTTGTGAAGATGTATTCACCATCCAGTAACGTTCTCATTAGGAGTGGCGGCAGAGACCAACTACCGTAATGCACTTTATCATCAGATCAGCCTGCAATTTAAACATAGCAGGACTGAGGCATAGGAAGATTAAACCACTAACAGGAAATCAGCCACATGGCTAGATCCTGAATCTTGATATAAAACGAATCTCATTTATTTCAGTTACAGATATCCTCCCACAATGGCCAACCAGAATGAATTTATAAAATTAAACCTAGAGGACTGCTTTTCAGTAAGAATACATCAGACACTCATTACGTGCCTACCAGTGCATCCTGCTCTCAGAGAGCTGAGTCACCTCATTTCACGGTGGTGTTCATCTTCACGTTTGCCGTAACTCACACATGTATCCCTTCAGCCTCACTGCTGAAGTGTTACGGGTTCAATACAGAACACCTCTTCTTTCCTGGACCTAATTATGCAGTTCATCACTACTCTTGAGCTTTGCTTGTCTTCCTCTATTCATTTTGATTCCAAGGACAACAGTTTCAATGACCTGCATCCACGTCTTTCACAATTCATTTCACCATCCTCATCATCATCACTCACTCACTCTTCAACCTTTTTTTAGATCAACTTAATTTATGATCTCTTGTAGAATAATTTTACTTTTATAAAACACTGAAGTCATTGCCACTTTGATACCTTCATTTTTTTGTCCAGGGTATAACATACCAGGAAAAATGTTCTAAACGAAGGCTGATTGAAGCATTAAAAAGAATTTCTCTTGAAGTCTTAGGTTCCTAATTGGTAACTAGAATTGGCTTGTTTGCTTTCCTCAGTGCGTTTCCACTGAAAACTATGGTCCCAGTTTTCCCTGTGGTTAATAGTCTGTGGGGGGTTCCATCATACAGGTGGATGAACTATATTGCAGCTATTCTTAGGAAATGTGTATTTAAAAGCAAGTTTTATAAAAGTAGTACATCTGAATTATAGAAACCTTGAAAAATAAAATCAGGAAGAAAAAAATCACACACAATGCCTCAACCCCTAGATAACTCCTGCTAATATTTTGGGGAGTTTCCATATCCACCCTCATCCTTCATTCTGGCACCTCTCGTCTCTCTTACCCACTATATTTTTCTTCGTATTTCTTATTTTAATTTATTTATTTGCTTTGTTCATTGTGTTTTTCCTCATCAGAAATAAATTCCTTGAGGACAGGGATTTTTGTTTGTTTTGTTCACTTTTAAATCCTGCGTACCTATTTGTTAAATAAATCAATCCAGTAACTATCTTTGGTATCTGTGCATGTGTATAAAAGGCATTTGATGTATTTGAGATGATGTGCTATATACTTCTGCATCCTCATTTTCACTTCTCATCATAGTTTGTTTCAAATTCTTAAAATTTGTTGATTTCTTGAAAGTATAATTTAGTGGCTATGCAGTTCTACAACCTGAACATACTATAATTTATTTAAATGCATATACAGTTTTAAACATACCTAAGTGCCAAAATACACTGAAGTTCTCTTAGATTCAATTGATTTTTTTGACATTTGATAACTTTTTAATCCTGAAAAATATTTGGGTGGCAGGAGATAAGAGACAATATTCCTTATCTTAGAGTAGTAAATCATCACTATAGTAAAATAATATTCAAAGCAGTTTGGTTTATTTAGATGGTATTAATCCTAAGTATGAATATTACTTAAAAATAATAAAGTCACTTGAATGAGTTGTGGAGGCTTTTGTACCATTTGCCCAAAGCTGATCTTTTTTTCTTACCATTTTTTGTGGAAAAATATGTTACGTATAAGTTATTTTAAATAGTGTACAATTAAGCGGTGCTAAGTAGTGGCGTTAAGTACATCCACAACATGTGCAACTATCACCACTATCCGTTTCCAGAACTTTTTAATCATCCCAAACAGAAACTTTGTACTTAAACAATGAGTCCCTGACACCCTCTCCCTCCAGCCCCTGGTATCTGTATTCTACTTACTTGGTGAATTTGACTCTTCAGAGTACCTCATTTAAGTGCAGTCATACAGTATGTTCCATTTTGAGTCTGGATTATTTCACTTAGCATAATGTCTTCAAGGTTCATCCACGTATGTGTCAGAACTTCATCCCTTTTTATAGTTGTATAATATTCCAATGTACACATATACCACTTTTTATCTATTTATCTGTAGATGGACACTTAGGTTGTTTCTACCTTTGGGCCGTGGTGGATTAACGCTCCATAAACGTTGGTGTCTAAGTATCTGTTTGAGTTCTTGTTGTCAGTTCTTTGGTGTACATACCTAGGAGTGGACTTGCTCAGAGATGACTGGTAGAGTTCACCCATTACTGGCATTTACCACATGGGGCTGCATTCACCCTTCCATGATGGTGGAGAATAAGGTTTATTCCCTTTAGGATATTTTTCAAGAAGGAAGCCTCTAGTGAGCTCATGGCTAGAGTGAGGACCGGGCCTGAGTCCTCAGCCCATACATCACTGCTGGACACGCCAGAGCTCTTGCTTAGCCTTATTGGGGCAGACAGTTGAAAGACCAGGATCTATCATTTTATTTTTTGTTCAAAATGGGCTGACAGCAAGCATATTCAATCATCAGCAGATTCCGTTAAGGAGAGGAAAAACACACAGCAGGAGTACTTCCTGTTCATCTCCCTCCTCTGACTGCCGGGTCCGGCACAGTAGAGATACCAAGGAATTAGGGAACCTTCTCTTCAAGGATTTTAAAAGTTGCTCTTATTCTGCTTGACACCTTTCTCAAACCTGCTTCGTGAACAGGAGTACACATCCATTTGCTGCTCAGGTTCGAGGAATATGTAATTAGAATTAGAAATTAGCCAGTCTTTCTTCTGTCTTCACATTTCATCATATTTTTA
Source organism: Hippopotamus amphibius kiboko (assembly GCF_030028045.1). Taxonomy (NCBI): domain Eukaryota; kingdom Metazoa; phylum Chordata; class Mammalia; order Artiodactyla; family Hippopotamidae; genus Hippopotamus; species Hippopotamus amphibius. The sequence goes on along the minus strand of NC_080186.1, from coordinate 155,054,866 downwards.
AAAATTGCCTCTCCCTCATGCCATTTTTCCAAACGTTTTGATATGTGGAAAGCGTGTGCTACCATGCAGTAGTTGCATACTTAGATATTGGAGTTAGACACTCCACATGAGCTTCCTAGTGGTAGTTTCCTAGGGCTGTGGGAGCAAGTACCACAAAACTGAATAGCTTAAAATAATGGAAATCGTCACAGTTCCAGAGGCTAGGGGTCTGAAGTCAGGGTGTCGGCAGGGCCACGATCCCTCTGGGTTCTCTAGGGGAGGCTCCCTTGCCTCTCCTAGCTTCTGGTAGCCCCAGGAGTTCTTTGACTTATGGCAGCATCACTGCAGTCCCTGACTCTGTCTTCACATGGTCTTTTGCGTCTGTGTGCAGACGTCTCTCTTCTTGCAGGGGCATCTCATCTTGGTTGAGGGGCCTAGCCTGCCTTACTCCATACAACCTCATCTTAACTCACACATCTGCAACAAATTCACTCCCAAATAAGATCACATCCTGTGGTACTAGCGGTTGTGACTCCTATATATCTTTTTTGGGGGGAGCTGGGGGTGGGTGGACACAACTCATAACCTACACCCCTGGTTCGCTTGCTCACTCCAGCCATTACCAGCTCTGTGACCTTGAGCAAGTTACCTACTGTCTTCTCAATGTTTTACTTGTGTTTTGGGGCTAATAAGAATTATATGAAATAATGCAAGGAGAATGCCCAGCACAGTACATCATATACTAAGTGTTTGAAAGTGCTATCAGATTATCATTTGATTTGTAAAGGGGGCTTATACTTATTTTATGTTGGGATTCTGGTTTAGAGGTAACATCTTTCACTTAGAAGACCTCTGATTGTCAGCATGGGATCTACAAATAGGATTCTGAGGAACTCTCATTTATACCAAGATTAGTTTGTATGTTTGCATTCTTTATTCTTCCTGGAAAGAGAGTCCCTGTATTCACCCAAGGAATGCATGCCATCCCCTCAAATTTAAGAATGTGCTTGTACTCATATTTAGCAATTTTTGGTGAGGTTATAGGGAACCTTCAATATAGGAAACTCAGAGCTGAGTCAGAGAGACTGGTGGATGTCAGGTGGAATAAGAGAAACCAATGCTCCTAGGAGTGTGTCTCAAATCGCTTAGGCTACCTGGCTCTACTCTCATCACAAATGATGAGGAACGTATCAGTCATACTGGTTTCCAGGGCAGGGAGTGGAGACTCTGCAGGGTTAGAAAGCCTGCCCCATTTCACATGCTGGAAGAGGCAGAGCGAGCGTCCTTACCCACCTCTGTCTGCCTCCAGCCCAAGCAGAGAGCTTGGCACGGCACAGTAGTTGCTTGTCCTCTTCTCATTTGACTCAGAGTCATCCTGAGATAAATAAGAAAGCTATTATCATCCACTATTTGGATGAAAATATGAGTCTAAGCATGGTTTTAAAGAACACTAGCCAAGGTCACAAAGCAAATAAATGATATGGCCATCTCTGACTCCTACTGTTAAGCTCCCATCCCCCCACCTCCCGCAAAAAAAAAAATAGCTCTTGTTTATTGAGCACCTACTGTATTCTTGATATATTCCCGCTAACTTTATCTGATTTAGTTCCCATCGCAGCCCTCTGAGTTGGTATCTATTTTAAAGATGAGAAAAAATGGAAGCAAGGTTTCCAGGGAGAGATGGAGAGTGAAACATATTCCTCTCCTTCCAGTCCCCAGGATCTTCAGTGTCACGTGTCTCTACAAGTAGAGGTGAAAGCGGGGTGTTAAATAAGGAGGATTGCTAGGATACCTATTTAAAAACTGGTCAGGTCCTTCTACTGCTTTGTAAAAACAAAGAAATTAGTCATCTGCTCTCCACACTGTGGTTTATCCCCTGGAGAGGATGGTCCCTTAACGGGAAAGACCTGACACACTGAGGGTAGTGGTGCCTTGTGGAGAACGGAGGAACTGGATAAGTGAATGCATGGTGGGTATGCAGGCCCTCAGCCCTCTTTCCCATTAGGCTCTGTCACGCTGACACCAGGGCCCTCCCTCTCCAGACAAGCCTCCAGATAGAGTCTTTCCTGGAGCTTTTGACAACCCAAGAAGGAAGATCTAAAGTTAGTCGACTTTAGAATTTTGTAACTCAGCATCCTAGCCATTGTTTTCTGGAGTGAAGCTTACTGTTGACAAGTTTCACGCTCATGCTCAGAACTTTCAGGCAGGGGTTTAGGTCTCCACACTTAAAGATGAACAGATAACTAAGGATTTTCTGACACGTAGGAAAGACTTCTAACAGGACTGACAGATACTTAAAACATATGAACAGAAAAAAAAGGAACTTAAGGAAAAATACCGGAGAGATATGTGATACAGCAACCAAATTTTTTTTAATGAAAAAAAAAAAAAAGGATACCAAGAGAGCAACGTTCATAGGTCAAAAATTAGTGTGAGGAGAAAAAAATTACAGCAAGAATGGAAAAATTCCAAAGAATGTTTACAGGATAAATTTAAGAAAATTTCCTAGAATAATAAACAGAGATAGAAAATAGAAGGGTAGGTACAAAAAAATTTAAGAGCCAGTCTAAGAGTTCTAGTTTTAAGTAATAGTATGTACCAGAAAAAGAGCAAGAGAAAATAAAAGGGAGGAAACCGTCACTATGTAATTTTAGAGAAAAAGAAAAGCCCACAACTTTTCCAGATTGAATGAGCCTATCAAGTGCCCAGCGTAAGAAATAAAATAAGCCCACATAATCATGAAATTTCAAAACATTCAACACAAGTACACAATCCTACAAGGTTCCAGAGAAGAAAAGTGTTACATCAGAGGGTCTGGCATCAAAATAGCTTTAGACTTAATGGAAACACAACAAGCTAGAAATTGAGGAGAGCCAGGCCTCGCATTTTTGGAGCAAAATAATTTGCAGCCTAGAATTCAGTACTCAGCCAAATTCTCAATTGAATGTGAGTAGAATAAAGTCTTTTGCATCTATGCAAGCCTTCAAAAATTTACCTCCTATGTAATCTTTCTTACAAAAGGATGTTGTAGGGAATCAAACAAGAAAGAGGGAGACAGCTCATGCAATAAGCAGGCGCTCCATCCTTAAAAAGGAGTGGAGGAAATCCCCAGGACGATGGTGATGGAGAGCCCCAGGATGACAGCTGTGAAGCAAAAAGGATAAACAGTCCAGATTGGAGGGCTCTGGTAGGCATTGTCAGGGAGATGGCCTTGTGGTTGATGCACTTGAACGTGTTGAAAAGGAACTTAGACAACTAACTTAGACAACTAAGAGAACAGTTTGAGATTGAATTAGGAGAAAGGATATAGAAAAGCAAGCTGTTGTAAGCAAGCCCATTATTAACTCCAGGGAAAACAAAACAAACAAACAAAAACATGTGCAAGGAGGGAAAACCAATTGTGGTTTACTACGTGACTCAGTTGTGCGTAACATTTCCATACTCATAATAATGGAAATATTGAATATTGATCTAATTAAAATTATTATATCAGATACAGCTATACTGTATGAGAAAGATGGGAGCACGTTGGGGTAAGACCAGAAAACTAAGGAAGTGATGCCCACCTGCCATCTTGAAAATTCAGTAAGTAATGCCTAAAACTGACAAGAAAAAAACCCCCAAATTATACTATTTGGATGATATGGTGGAAACTACCAAACTTATTAACTCAAAGAGGTAAAAATGTTAGCTTCTTGGCCAGAAGAGATTGGAGAGTGAGACAAGTGGATCACAGGACCTACATCCTATGTGTTTAATGTAGATAGATATAGATACATAACTTTGATAAAAATAAAATTGTCTAAGATAGAAAAACCAATCAAAATAGTACTCACTGTTACCTTTAGATGATTTTGTTTTTCTTCTACTTTTCTGTGTTTATGATAAAAGCATATTAGTTTTATATAAAAATGTTCATTATATGAACAAGAAATTGAAACTCAGAAAGTTCCAGTAAATTTCCTAATTCCATTTATCTTGTAAGTGGTGGATCTAAGATTCCAGTGCAGTTCTGCCTGATTCAAATCATTTCTTATCTTTCATCAAAACATTCCATCTTCACTAAAAACCAAGAAGCAAAATTGTCATGCCACAATATTTGCTCCTCTCTCCATAGAGCTTCTTTCTATACTAAACATTAATACTTGTTTGCTTTCATTTGCCTTCTTATTTGCCTGTGTATTTATTTATACTCAATCCCAGAAAGATTAAAGAATGGATTCCAAAGATGCATACACTATAGCAAAATAAAAGTGAGGCAGGGGCATTTGATTATTCAGGTGTCGTGTCCTCACAAATACAACTGAGTGAGTCATACTCAGTGTCCTGAGAATGTGACTTGGTCCCAAGCTCCTTTGGTTTTTCCATCAGTGCCTAGCACAGTCCTGGGCACAGAGATGCTCAAAGAATACTGGTTGATTTGACTTGCTAGCAAAGCTATGGCTTCTGGAGGAGTGAGTTGAACTTCTTTCCTCCTTGCCGTGACTGTCTTAAAAGGGCGTAAGTAGCTTTTTTGGTAACTGCCTCCATTTGGGAATATAGCAAGATGACTCAACATTCACCTCATTCATGGAAAACTGGTAAAATCCACCAAAAGAACTATTTTTAACCAGCACGTCAATTTTTTTCCAGTCCTTTTATTCCCTTTTTGGCACATCATGCAGTGTCCATTCTTAAAAATGAATGGGCAAAGTGACAGCAGGAGGTATATGGAAGGTATGATGAGGTATATGGAGGACTCTTTTAATGTGGGTACCTTCCTGTTGCTATTTACTTCCATTTGAAGATACATTTACTTCTGTTTGAAGATCACACAGCACTGACCAATATCCTTTGACTCCTGCTGTTAATTATCCTTCAGTTCCTAGGGGGTTTTCATCCATGCCCTTACTTAGGATAGTTGTTTGTTATGAGGTTGGTAGGGTAGAGAATGGCAGTTCAGAGAATGGCAGTTCTTGACACTTCTGAGCTCCAAGGATGAGTAAATCAATCCTTGAGGTGTTTAAGATATAAATCTAGTGCCTTCAGAGAAATCTGAAGTTGTTGCCATTCAAATAGAGACTTTTTTAAAATTGCCTAGCTCATTAAGAAGCCTTTTGTTGATAGGTTGCTGGTAAGACATTTCTTAGGAGTGACCCATTTTATTAAAAAAAATTTTTTTTTTGAATTTTTTGACTGAGGGATAGTTGATTTACAGTGTTGTGAGGAGGTACCTATTTTAAATGATGACATGCTAGGAAATCAACATGAAAAATATCTTTAAAATATTTCCCCCTAAGCCATACATACTCTTAAACTTTAGTGATGGTACTTCCTCCACTTAATAAGGATTGAGTGTGCATGTGCTACCTGCCCAACGTGGCTCTAGGTGATGTCGCTACCATAGTCCACAGGATGGGCCCAGTGTCTGCCTTCAAAGAGGGTATATTCTTGGTACTGTTCATCCTGTGTGATGTCCCAGCATCATTTTGCCTAATGTTTTGGCAATAAAAGCATTGTTCTGCACTGATACCACAGTGACTCACCCAGTAACAATAGCAAAAACAGTAATAATGATATTTTTATTGAGTTCTAACTAAAAATTCTTGGTAAGCACCTTTGATATGCCTTATTTCACCTAGTCCTCCTAATAACCTTAGAAGGGATACTAAATGCTATCAGTTTTACAGAGGAGGAAATTTAAACTCAGAGAGGTTAACTTTAATTGACTTAAAGTCCATAGCCAGTAAGCAGTGCAGCCAAAACCCAAACCCAGAGTTTCATGCTCACACCCACAATATTGCAAAACTTCCAGGCCTCATCTGTATTATTAAAATCATGGAACTGGGAGCCACACATAGTGGGTTTCAAGTCCAAGCCCCACCCCTGGGAGATTTAACTATTTTGGGCCTCTATAACTCATCCATAAAGTAGCAATAATATGACCACTTTGTTTTGGTGAGGATTAATTAGGGTAACGTATGTAAAGTACTGGATCATTGCCTATACATGGATGTACATAATAATTATCAACTTTGACCTAAGATGTGGCACAACGTAGGCAACAGAGGCCTGTTATTTATTTATAGACACCGTTACTAATTTGCTTCAAGCTCATAGGGATGGGGGCAGAGATAGAAGAGGAGGTTTAAGGCCATGGAAATCAAATTAAATAACATATTTGAGAGCCTCTTCACACTAGGGTTTGAATCACTCAGTAAGTACATCCTCCCTGCCCTCCACTGCTTCATCACCTGTTCAACTCTTAGCCTTTCTACGAGGCCCAAATGAAATACTGCCCTTCCTTGAAGCTCTTTTATCTTCTATAGCAGCAAGAAATTTCTCACACCTTAGAACTCCTGTGGTTTTTAGTGGACCTATCAGTGGTTCATAAATAAAGCCCTGCAGACTGGTTCCAGGAAGGGTCCATCAAAATCCCCCAGGGAATGGATTAAAATACAGATTCTTAAGTCCAGCCTCCAGAGTCTGAGTCAGATGAGGCCCATGAATCTGCATTTTTAAAACAGTGTTTTCTGTGATTTTGATGGGAGGACACATTTGGGAATCATGTAGGACACATAAGGCTCTCAGGACCTGTGTATTCCTTTACACTGCAGTCATTTATGTGTATGTTTCATTTCTTTTCCTGGGAAATTATCTTTCTGCTACTCCAATTCAATTTAGGGATAAAAATAAGAAAAAAAAGGAGGGGGAATCTCTTGTAGCATCTTTCTCAGGTCCTAGTCGTCTCCTCTGAGATGTTTTGCTGCATTCCCTGGACAGCTGTTCCTACTGTATGTTCCCATGACTCTGATTTTCTCCCTACATCAATGGTGCTTGTATTAGTTGGAACTTGAATAAGTTTTGCTAAAAAAAAGTAAAAATTTAAAAGTTTTTGGAAGAATGTCAGGGTGCCTGCAAAGTGATCAAGATAGAGCCTACCTGGATATAAAGCCTCACGTTTTAATGCTATCAGGGATCCCTTTTTATCTTGTAAGCCTACTTTATTCCATGTGTTGGTTGCATTTCCTGGGACCTGCTGACCTGCTTTTTCTCCATTTGGCCAGTACTGTTCTTATGTTCAGAAAGCTTTGTGATAGCCGTGGAAGCACGCATTTCCAGATCAGAAAACCCTGCATATAGTGTATGTAGATTGGAATGGCTCCAGTCAGTCCCACTCCCAGACCAGGGCTCCTGGCGAGGGGTGGGGGACGTGATGAGTGACAGATACCAGTGACCACACGTGATTAGTGGGATCAGTGTCATAAGACGGGATCCGTGAAAAAGAGATCCTGCTTAAGAAGAGAAGCCAGAAAGATGGACACACTGTTGTGAGCCAAGTCTTTTCCTGACTCTGTGCTGCATATCCTACTTTCTCGGGCACAATTTTCTGCATTTAATGGGCTGCCACAGAGAACAGCATTTGAGAGCAACTCCTGACCCCACCCCTTGCTTACGCTGTGGCCTTGGGAAAATTACTTAATTACTCTGGGCTGCGGTTTGCTCAGCTTAAAAAAATGGCAATAATAGTAGTACTATTTCATCAGATTGATGGAAAATCAAGATAGTAGTCTATATAACATGCTTAGACTAATGCCTAATATTCCTTACAAAAATGTTAGATATTAGCTATTCTTAATTATCCTGTTGCCCCACTAGACCGTCAGCCCCAGGAAGGCAGGCAACCTTGGCTTTCTTTCTCCCCAGCGCAGAGCACAATGCCTGGTTGTTAACTGTGTAAGCCATTGGTGCAAGTTTGTTGTCAGTGAGTTCAGTGAGCAACGTCCGCACCTTTATTCCACCTAAGTGGCTATCCTGCTGTACTAAGGGGAGGGGTGAGGAATTTTATACACACACACACACACACACACACACACTTCCTGAACTGGAGCCAAGAAGGGGCACATGTAGCCAGCTAAGCCATTACCGCTTCCATGTTGAATTGACTTTGCCTTTAGAGAATCACAGCCCACCCCAGTGTCATGTGTAAGCAGCCAATGTGTGTAATGCATCAATTGGGACCAAATGACATTGGAATTTAACATTGTGCTATATAAGTGAAGTGTTTACTAAATAAATCATCAGCATAAGCAAGATATGGAGGGCATGCTTCAAGAGGATATTCTCCCAAAACACTTAAAAGTATCCACTTATTAACAATCACATTGGCATGACAGCATGCAAGGAAATGATCGATTGTTTCAGCTTTTAATTTAAGCAGTAGCAGGAGTTTCTAGAATTGTTGGAATTTGAAAACTTTTTTTTTCTTGGCTGCGTTGGGTCTTCATTGCTGCACATGGGCTTTCTCTAGTTGCAGCAAGCAGGGGGCTACTCTTCATTGTGGTGCGTGAGCTCCTCACTAAGGTGGCTTCTCTTAAGGAGCATGTGCTCTGGGCATGCAGGCTTCAGTAGTTGTGGCACATGGGCTCAATAGTTGTGGCTCACGGGCTCCAGAGCGCAGGCTCAGTAGTTGTGGTGCACGGGCTTAGTTCCTGTGCGGCATGTGGGATCTTCCTGGAGCAGGGATCCAACCCATGTCCCCTGCATTGGCAGGCGGATTCTTATCCACTGCACCACCTAGGAAGTCCCTGTTCTGTCTATCTTGAATAGACACAACATAATTTATTCTAAGATTATATTTTAGATGTCAAAAGCTATTGATTTAAAATATAAGTACATGCTTTTAACCAAAAAAAAAAATGCCTTTTTTAAAAAGACCTAAGCCCGGAGGGACAAAAAGGGAAAGATTGATACATTTTACTATATGAAATTTGACTCCATAAAATATAAATTTAACACTTAAGTTTTCTACATTATTAAAAATGTTTTAAAGTCAGAAGCCAAATGGACAGCCTAGAAAAATATGCCTGAGATGTACTAAAGAGAAAGTTAATTTACTTAACATTTTAAATGGACTGGGGAATCAATAAGAATAATAACTCATTAAAAACAGGCAACATATATAAATAGGCAGTTCTTTGAAAAAAATAAACATACAGAGATATGAGACTTTACTCATTAAAGAGATACAGCTGACCCTTGAACAATTGTGTGCTCCACTAATTTTTTTCCGGTGACTACGTACTATGGTAACTACAGTAGTACTCAATCTGCCGTTGATTGAATCCGCAGATACAAAACCACAGGTATGGAGAAACCTCAGATGTGGAAGGCTGACTATAAATTACATGTGGATTTTTGCTGAGAGCAGGGCTGGCACTCCTATTCACCCCCCCCCCCCCCATTGTTCAAGGGTCAACTGTATAAAGTAAATAATTCAGTTTTGTTTTACTTGTCAGATCAAGGACAGTTGATGTCATAGTGTTAGCAGGGAGGTGGACAAAATGTCACTCTTACACATTACTGGATGAATCTTTAGTGCAACATCTTTGGAGGGCTGTTTACAATATCTATGAAATTGGAAAATCCACATAATCTTTGTCCCAGTAGTTCTACTTTTATCAAGTTAGCTTACGACACATGCACATAAGCTGACCAAGGATGTTTGTGGTAGTATTGTAGGTAATAGCAGATAATTAAATCATCTTTGAATGTCCATCAATAGGCCAAATATTTTATGGTATATTTATGCAATGAAGAACAACGGAGCTATTTAAAATAATTAGATATAGTGCTATATGTAATGGTATGAAAGGACAGAAACAGTATAATTATGTAGAAAGGGCTTATAATCTATGTTCCTACAGAAATGCTAGTGCCTTGCTATTGCTGTCAAAAGGGAGCATGTAAAATATGCAGGAAAAAAAATCTCTTAAAGGATACAGAAGAATTGGTTATTAGTGGTTGTCTTCTAGGAACAGAACTAAAATTTTGGAATGGGAAGAAGACAGTTTTCTCTGAATAATTGTACTTTTTATCATTTGTAATTTTTAGTTTTCAGTGGCCAGACATTATACTTCTGGTTTATAGCATCTTATCTTCAAAACCACCTACAAGTCAAGTTTCATTAGCTCCATTTTACAGATGGGGATCTTGTGATTTGGAAAGATGGAGTAACTTATCTAGGGTCCTGCCGCTGGTGTTCTTGTTCTCTTATCAATAGAAAGGTTTACAGAAGTATCAACAAGTGCGGTTCTCAATGATCTCACGTATGTTTATGATTCCATACTTATAAGAAAAAATATTTTCCAAATATTTTACCTCAAGAGTAGGAAAAAGAATGGATTTTCTGCTTTACTTTCTAGAATGCTCTACTCCCAAATTGTCAGGGTGGTATAACAAAATCTAAAAAGTGTTTCCCCTTTTCTTTTTTTCAACACTGTTTATTGACCAGAATATTGAGACTGGGGAGATGTAAGAGAAGTAGAGCAAAGGAGACAAAAAGCATCAGCCCTGGATTCCACAATCAGTGTGCTTCTGTTTAGGGAAAGCCTTGGGAAAGCCTGACTTGACTCCTGTGATTCTAAAAGGAGAGACAGACAAGTTCCACCTTGCTTCCCCCAGTTCTACCTCTGGGATGGGTAGATATGCCTCCCTTAAGAATAACCTTAAGACAACTATAAAAGTAGAGATTAAGAGTGTGTGTCCAGAATCAGAAAGGTGTATATGAATTTACATGAAGGTGGATTTGTTCTGTACACTTCTCCACTTAAGTGTTGGGTGTGGCTTTGTGACAATGGTCAACTGTTGTCCCCTCAGCTGGTCTTATGTGACTAATAAATTTGAGCCTGCCAATGAGCCGAGTGTGATTTTAGGGCTTAAACTTTTTTTATTTGGTGGCCCCTAAATGCAATTCATGAGCTTACTTGGGGGCTCACACAAGGGAAACAAAACTGGGTTGGACTTTTTGACAGACTGTCTTGGTTTTCAAAGGAGGTGACTTCTTTGAGAATTTACATGTGTAGTTTTGACTGGACAAGGTTTTGCCCAAGATAAGTGAGTCACTATACTAGTTATAATCATGGCAAATTATGTAATCTCTCTGGATTGAGCACTCCTATCTATAAAGGCCATAAGGTTATTGTGAGGATACAATGAGACATACAGAGGAAACATACATAAACAGATCCCTCATGTATATAGAATTTCTTTGTCTGGTTGATTAGTGGAGAATGGGTACCCATCCAAAAGAAAAACTATAAAGTCCTTTTAAGATGCTTAGTTTTAAAAATATTCCATGTGATATCATAACGAAGGATCCATTCAACTTTGTCTGTTAACCTGATATACCTCCAGGCAGCGTTAAGAATACTGTAGTGACATGGTGGTCACTAAGACTGGGATGAGACGACCTGTGTGAAAGCTAGACTCTGAGGTGGAGAGGAAGGTACAGGAGGTTGAGCTGCGGTTGCCTGTTGGCTTCCCCGCAGGCCACATTCCCTGGCTTGGCCCCATCAGTGTAAGTGAGAACCAGGTTCTGTCTCTCCCTATACTCGACCACGACCTTCAAACCCCACAAAGACCCAGGGTCTAACAGGGTCTCCAGGAGGCCTTTTTATCTTCTTGGCACCAGAGCTTCTCCAGGAACCAGAGGAAAGTTTTAGAGCATGATGGAAGGACAGGACACAAGGAGAAAACACAACAAAGGTTAACTTTGCTTTAGAGACTGAAGAAAACACTGCTGCAAGACCACCACTCCACGGACTACCAAGCCCAGATGTGTTGAAATGGCACTGACAGCTGCCACTTATCTCCATGTTTCCTGATAATATCCTTCTGTGACGATAGCAGCTTACGGTGGTCTTTGCCGGGAGCTCTGAATTAGTGTATTCCCTAAGCAGTAGGAGCATTACTAGTAAAAGTAGTTACAGTTCACATTCTAAGTACTTTACATATTTTAACTCATTTCATCTTGCTACAAATCCTATGATGTATGTATTATTTTCATCCCTATTTTATCAATGAAGGTACAGGGCATGGAAATAAATTGCCGGCGGTGGGGTGGGGCGGGGGGGGGGGGAATAAATTGCCAGGATTACACAGCTATTCATTGTAGGAGCTGGAATTTGAACTTGGGTAGTCTCCACAGATTGTGCTGTTAATCTCAGGGGTTGGCAAATTTTTTGTAGAGGGCCAGCTAGTAAATATTATCAATTTTCATATGGTCTCTAAGCATTTTTTTTTAATCCTTTAAAAATGTAGAACCAAATCTTAGCTCACAGGAAGTACAAAAACAGGCTGCAGGCCCATTGTGGCTTGTGGGCCAGATGTAATCCCATGGTTAATACTGGACAGGCTGATCAAAGCTTTAAGCACACAGTGGGTATGCTATACCATACTCCTCTTAGGCAAATCCTGTATGCCTGTAATATAATAGGATTTCTGTTGACAGAATAAGCCACAATTCTGACTTCATCTCTCTGTTTTTCTGAATTGATGAGGTTTGGTTGCCTTTTCAGTCAGCCTTCCTCCAAACTAGTGATGCTTTTGTTGGACATTTAAGAAGGGATCGTAAGGATGGAATAAGAACGTATTTTCCAGTCACTTTCAGAGTGTCATTGGCTTTCTCTCCAGGGTGTATTATTATTATATGGGGAAGTGACTTTAGGCACTATGGCATTGGACTGGAGTCAGTTATTTCTTTGCTTGACTAGAAATAAAGGCATAAATAAGATGCAGTATCTCTAAAACTTTAAGGTTGTCATTTTTCTGGGACCTAACCTGACATTAATTAAGGCAGTTCTGCTAGTAGAAATTTATCAGCAACCTGGCATCTAATCCTTTATCATTTTCATTAAAGCTTAAAATGGCTTATAAAGAGACTTGGTTCATGAAATGGATTAATATCACAATGGAACGTCATGCTTTCTAGGTACCTGCTATATACTTGGAGATTTAAAACATCATCACAGCATTATAGGCTAGGTTGCTAGTGAAGAAACCACTGTAAGTTATTGGATCTGCTAAAGATGAAATCTTGGGCTTGCAAATAACCCTTGGGCATTTTTTTTAACACTTCAGTAGCACATAACGCGTAACTCTGCCTCAGGCAATGAGTGTGAGGAAATCATTGCATTGGTTATTTCAGTTTGAAACTTAAGAGAAAACGTATAGAAGTGTTTTTCAAGTTTTTTTGACCACAACTCATGTAAAATAGAGACTAAAAAAATTCTCTCATGATACAGTACACATCTATCCACACACATATGTAAAACTGAAACAAAAGTTTCAGCATCAGTACTGCTCTAACTACATTTGAGATATTTCTGATATTTTCTTATCTATTCTATTCCATTAAAATTTTTAACGCTCTTTATTAACACTAGATTTATTTCGTAACTTATTAATGGGTCTTGACTCAGTTTGAAAAACACTTCCTTAGAAGACCCACATTCTTACATTGTTCGGATTTACAGGAAGCAGTTGTTTGGGGGTTCTTCTGTATCTTCACAGCTTACTTTATTTGCTGAGACCCAGATTTATGTGAGATTTATGTGTAAATCGCTGTACCAGGCTATATAGGAAGTGCAAAGAGATGCTTTTAGCTAAAGCCAGGAATTTTCTGAGTTGCCAGGAAAACACAGGTGAACCAAACAGCATACTCTCTGCCCTCATAGAGCTTATGATCTAGTGAGTGAAAGAAACTCAGAATTCAAGGAGTTTGGGAAAATAACATAGTCGAGTGAACGACTTAAGTAATAAGTAAACAGTTTTATTAGCATTTTTCTGGATAAAAAGGTGTTTCTTTATCTAGCAGGGTCAGTCCCATTCTTACAGATGAGAAAGTGGAAACTCAGAATCTGTCACTTAGGTGTAAAGACATGACACTGTAAAACTCCTAGAATAGAACATAAATTCTATTTATGTTCTCTGACAAAACATTCTCTGATATAAATTGTACCAATGTTTTCTTAGATCAGTCTCTCAAAGCAATAAAAATAAAAACAAAAATAAACAAATGGGACCTAATCAAACTTATAAGCCTTTGCACAGCAAAGGAAACCATAAACAAAAAGACAACTCATGGACTGGGAGAAAATATTTGCAAATGATGCGGCAGACAAGAGCTTAATTTCCAAAATATACAAACAGCTCATACAACTCAACAACAACAAAACCAAACAACCCAATTGAAAAATGGCCAGAAAACCTAAATAGGCATTTCTTCAACGAAGACATACAGATGGCCAAAAGGCACATGAAAAGATGCTCATCATCACTAATTATTAGAAAAATGCAAAACTACATCAGCATACCACCTCACACCAGTCAGAATGGACATCATTAAAAAGTCTACAAATAACAAATATTGGAAAGGGTGTGGAGAAAAGGGAACCCTCTTACACCGTTGGTGGGAATGTAAATTTGTGCAGCCACTATGCAGAACAGTATGGAGGTTCCTCTAAAAACTAAAAATAGAGTTACATGATCCAGCAATCCCACTCCTGGGCATATATCCAGACAAAAGTATAATTCAAAAAGATACATGCAGCCCCTATGTTCACAGCCGCACTGTTTACAATAGCCAAGACATGGAAGCAACCTAAATGTCCATTGACAGAGGAATGGATAAAGAAGATGTGATATGTATACAATGGAATACAATTCATTCATAAAAAAAAAGAATGAAATAATGCCATTTGCAGCAACATGGGTGGACCTAGAGATTATCATACTAAGTGAAGTAAGCCAAAGAAAGATAAATATCATATGATATCAGTTATATGTGAAATCTAAAAAAATAATACAAATGAATATATCTACGAAACAGAGAACAGACTTGTGGTTGCCACGGGGGGGGTGGGGAGGGAAGGACTGGAGTTCTTGATTAGCAGATGCAAGCTATAATGTATAGGGTGAGCAGACAAGAAGATCCTACTATATAGCACAGGGAACTATATTCAATATTGTGTGATAAACCATAAAGCAAAAAAATTGAAAAAGATATATGTATAACTGTGTCACTTTACTGTACAGGAGAAATTAGCACAACATTGTAAATCAACTCTACTTCAAGAAAAAAAACCTGTCATTTATCAGAATTACATCATTTTTTTCAGGCCAAATTCAAGATTGTTTGTAATAGACGTGCTGCCTCACATGTAAATTTTTTTTTTTCTGAAATAAAGTGAGTTGGGAGTTCAGAAGAAGTGATGATTAGGTCACATTATAAAAATGTTTCAACCTTGAGAAAGCTTGGAAGATGAGAGGTCCCGTTACTCATCTCTTCCCTTCAAAAGGAGCTAATGTAATTATTTTTGAAATTGACGAACTGTCTTTTAAAGAAAAGAATGGCACCTTCTTGTAATTTGCAATCTTTTCTGATTAAGTTTTTAAAATCCCTCATTTGGAATTTTACTCACCTAAATCCTTATTTTAAACACCAGGAAAGAAGGTGGGACATTTTCTGAAAATCATCAAGGCAAGGAACCGGACTGTCACCTGTCTGGGAGAATCTATGCTTTGTTCTTCTCTTCACCAAGCATTTCTTGAGCACTAACTCAAGAGACCGAGCTACCTATAAACTGAACATCACCTGCTTCTGACTCCTAGGAGTGGACATTATTTTCTATTGACGTATAGTTGATTTACAGTGTTGTATTAGTTTTGGGTGTACAACATAGTGATTCAATATTTTTATAGATTATACTCCTTTTAAAGTTCAGGAGTAGAAATTTTTAAATGGCAGATGGAAAAGATCATCTTAACTTTAAATGAAGTGTATAAAATAGACTTTTACGCTTATTACGATCCTCATCTGTTAGATACCTGTGCCTTGGGGATCAACTCATTCTAGAAACTTACATGTGTAGTAGTTTCCTACTTGCGAAAATTGAAATCATTTAGATACATGAAAGAATAGTTGTAGTGAGAAAACAGAGAAGGAGAAGGTTTTTAAAGTGCCGACCCTTAGTAGAACTGTATGCACAGAGGACCAAGTCTCTGGCCACCTATGTGAAACCCCTTGTTATATACACTTAGAGCCCCCACGGCTTTTCTCCTTCATAACATTCAGCAAGAGTTTTAAAATGAAATAGTCATTTTATGACTATTTAATCCATAAGTGTATCTCTACAGAGCCCTCACTAGACCACAGTCTCCATATAAACAGAGGTTTGATTTCTACTGTTATTACTACATCCCCTAGTACTAAACAGTGTGATTAAGTGTTCAAGACATGTCTATTGGATGAATGATGAATGGTCATGTTAAAGAACGTTGTTTTAAATAAGTTACTTAGGTTTATTTCAGTCTTTATATATTATTCATTAGCTACTAAGGAGCAACTGAATCACTCATGATGTTCTTTTTGTTTGTTTTACAGTCAACTTTGACCACTTTGAAATCTTAAGAGCCATTGGAAAAGGCAGTTTTGGGAAGGTGAGAACCGAAATGATTAACCACAGGCAGGGAATATAGCTCAGGGAACAGAGAGCCTGAGAATGTTCAGATTAGTTACTGGGACCGACAGTGAAGAATAATTCAGAGATGCTTTTATAATGTGTTTTTGTAAAATTATCACAATTTGAGTAAAGTATGTGACAGGCAGCTACATAATTCTGAGAACATACATGTTCATTATCTCAAAGTCAAATCAGTTTACTCACTGGAGTTAGAGACTTTCTCTGTACTAACAGGGAGAGTAAGATTTCATAATCATTTTCAAATTGTACCAGTACCTTCAGTAACCAGTGTCTTGTCAGTATAAGAATTCATTCTTTTCATGTGGGAAAGAAGCCAGCTGATTTCTATGTTTTCCCCAATTGTACCATATTTTTATTTAAAAAACTACCATAAAAAAACTACCATAAAATATATACATTGTCTAATTTTTTTAAGAATCTTCTAGATTCAAATGCTGATTATTAGTTTCTTCATGGAGACAAATTTTAAGAGTATCTCATATTTCATATTGAATTTGCATTTTAAAATTGACTTTATCCAGCATTATATGACCTTAAAGAATTTCAAAAATTTGGACATCATGCTTAATGTTTTTGCCAGTGCTTCAGGTCCTTTTTGGTTGTATCACGTATGATTCTTAAAAGACCTTCTTTGCACAATATTGTTCATCCTGACAGTTGAGCCATGCCCATTTCAGTCACTAGAAGCAGAATAAGGATGTCGTCTGTTATTGAAAGATTCCTGACACAGAAGCAGTTGTTTTCTCCAAAAAATCCATCTTAAAAATGCTGTCTTAAAAATTCCAAAAAGCAGAAACAGGCAAACTTGTTTGTAAAAGCAGAGATTTAGAAATTGACTTGGTACAGGGGAAAAAAATGAAATTTTTTACTCTGAAATCAGAGCTAAGTGGCAACTTTAACATCAGAGAATTTGCAAGTGATGGGCCCTCCACGCTGTGCTAAAGAGTCTTGTTCTCATTCCCATGACCCATCATCTCCCTAACTACTTTCTCACTCTCATTGGCACCATTAGGTCTGCATCGTGCAGAAGAATGATACCAAGAAGATGTACGCGATGAAGTACATGAACAAACAAAAGTGCGTGGAGCGCAATGAAGTGAGGAATGTCTTCAAGGAGCTCCAGATCATGCAGGGGCTGGAGCACCCTTTCCTGGTTAATTTGTGGTAAGTGTTTTTGCTGGACCTCTGCATGGGACACTCCTACCTTCATCCCCAAATCCTGTTACATATACACATCCTGATTTCTACATGTACACTGGCAAAACTCTCATTAGGATCTTCCTCGGGGCTTTTTTTTGCCTTGGTTTCTTTGATTCTATAGTGAAACAAAACTTTTGTTCTATTATGACCAGTAAATACTGCTCAGTTCAGTTGCCATGTTTCCCTTTGTCCTTGAGGTCAATATTTTTTTAAAGCATTGTCATTAAATAGGCTGACAAGGAACGAGTTCATGTGTCTTCTTACTCGTTAGATCTTTTCCCCCATTAATTGTAGGGCGGAGACTTTGAATACAAAGTATGGCATCACTGGTGGATATGAGGTTGATTGCTAGGACTTGTACAAAACACTTTCTCCTTAAAGTGATTAGCAATCAACCTGATTTCCTTGCAGCATCCTTCTTCAGCAGCCACATACATACCTGTGAGTTGGAAAAGGATGGGTGCTGCCTTTCTTACTGAATAGATTTTAACACGACTGGAGCTAACTTATGTCAGTAGCTAGACATTAAATGACTGAGCTGCTCTCAAAGCCATTATCATAATCCAAGGCTTAGAAGATGGCAGAGACGCTTGCATTATCTATTACTTCCTGCCCTTTTCTTACGCGTGGAGGTCTTTACGTAGCTGCTTCATTTTGCTCTACATTTTAATGCATCCATTATGTTAAGAGCCAGTTCTTAAAGCTTATTCAGTATGACTGTTATTTAAATATGCATACCGAGCAGTTATTACTTACTAGCAAAGGGAAAAAAAAAAAGATCTCTATTCAGCGAATACTAATGGAAAAATCATGGAAATGTCACTGTGTGTTTAGGGAGATTCTTTGGAGCAATCAGTGCATAAAAACCTGTCTCCCTCCATCTTTAATTAATACAGTTCACTTAATACACAATTTGTTCAAAGACTCTAGGCCACAGTTGAAAAGAAGATGGTTCTGTGTGATTTGGAAATAGGTCTGTTAGAGTTTAGGCACTCCTCAGACATGGGGAAGCTCATTTTGGACCAGCCTCGGTGTATTTCATCAGTATTTTACAGTGGCCTATTCACAGTGCTGCCCTGTAAAGAGTGAAATGGACACAGCGCTCCATTCTTTCCCATCCTTAGCAATCATCAAATTGCCTTTTTTCCCCTCTCTTCACAATGATGATCCTCCCTTTGTTCAAACTCACATTGTCCTCCTTCAAAAGTTCGACCAACTAATTTTCCTCTTTTAAGACCAGGAACCCTTCATAAAGGCACACTTAGCATTTTGCCCTCTCATGCTTGTCTGTCATCTCTGAGGAGGCCAAGCTGATTTCATTCTATTCCTTTTTTTTTTTTTTTTTTTTTAAATAACATGAGTATTGTGAGACTTGAAGCTGGCCAAAGATTATAGATTTTGCTGTTTGCTCACTTGGTGTCATTCCAGACATCGTTCTCCTCTCCTCACCACTTGGCGGTAACAGGACATGTATCCTATTTTGTTCTTCTTCTCACTTCTGACACAGAATCTTACAGTGCAACCCTGGGCACCATTAACAATGATAGAAGAGAAGAGACACCCCCACCCCCATGATTCTAGTACCACATTCAGCACTGGAAACTGACAAGGGGCATTTCCAAAGATATAGCAGAAACCCCTTCGTCTTTCAAACCTCGAGATACAAGTCTTCAGACTAATTTTCTTCTTTTAAGACCAGGAACCCTTCGTTAGGGCACACTTAGCATTTTGCCCTTTCATGCTGGTCTGTCTTTATTCCTTCTAATAAATGCTTTCTGCCTTACTAAGTACAGCATAGTAAATATAAGGGACTCTTTCTGCAACTATTAAGCACCTTGCAGTGCTTCAGGAGGTGTGGCTGAGAGTCATTGACTTTATCATTTGTAAGTGCCATTGTTATAACATACAGTTAATGTGTGTAGTTTGGGTTGTTTCTGTGAATGAAGTATGATCGAGTGCTCTGCCCGGTGCCCAGCACACAGTGAGCGTCTTACGCATGGTAGTTCTTGCTTTCCCTGCTCCATTCATGCATAGCGTTCTGAACGTGCCCATCACTGGTGGCCAGCGTGGACCCCCAAAAGACAGATCTGAGGGGTGCTTGGTCCCAAGGCATCATGGCAAGTTGTGTGTGTGCTGAAGGGGACGTGTCTTCAACTCATTCCCTGTAAGAGCTTATGTTTGTTTTGTTTTCCACCCTCATTCTGCAAATCAAAGAAAAGATTCCCAGTGTATTATGTATTTACAACTTAATCAAGATTTTTCTATCCTGGGTTTAACTAAACTGAGCTTTACATTCCCCAAACTTCAGGAGCCGATTTTCTTAAGAAGCATTTTATGATGAGCAAAATCACATCAATATTTTTTAAAAATCCTCTGTATCCATTCATGTACTTTATTTTTGCTGATGTGCTATGCAGGCCTGTCAATATTGCTTTCAGTAATCTTCTCATGGATGCTCAAAATGCCCCTGTCCTCTGAGGATGTGTTCAAAAATTCTGGTTTTCAGGATTTAGGAGAACACATATTGTTTCTCTTTCAAGTAGGTTTTACACTAATGTTAAGATGTTCGTTTATGAATATGTTGGTATAAACACATACACATGTGATCTTTGAAAACTTCTGCTGACTGCAACTTGAAAAACAGAAAATCACAAAGCAAAATGAAAATTCTCCAATAATCCTATCACCTTGAAATGACCACGCGTAACGTACTTTCCAGTAAAATGTCTGTATTTGATTATGCACGAGGCCCATTCACGCCTTCACTCATGTGTACATTTCCTGAGCATCACCAACAGTATATAGTTAGGGTTGCCAGGTAAAATATAGGATGCATAACTAGATTGGAATATCAGATAAATAACTTTTAGTATATGTCCCAAGTGTCACACAGGACATGTTTTAACTGAAAAGTACTCATTATCTGAATTTCTAATGTAAGTGTGCATCTTGTATTTTCCCTTGCTCAGTCTGGGGACCCTAATTGTAACAGAGACGCGTATCGTGGGGACGCAGTGGTGAGCAGTAGACAGAGCTCCTGACCTCTCCCACATCACCGTTAACTGTGAGAGGCTGTTATTAGTCAAATGGCAGATGAATATATCAACTGTGAGAAGTGCACGTAGGGACTAAGCACAGAGAGGGATGTGAGGTGTGTGTGTTGAGCGGTTTCAGGGAAGGAAGGTCGCTAGTCTGAGAGCAGCAGTGTTAAGGGTAGAAGAACCTTCTGAATTAAAATTCAACTTCCCCAACTTCCACAGACATGGCCCCACTCAGAACACAGTCCTCAGATAAAGGCCACGTTATAAAGTGAAGGCTGCCTGACAGGGCTGGCATCCAAGAAAAGCAAACACAGTCTTCCTGCGAGCCCCTCCCTGAGGGCCTCTCACAGAGCCCTGGAAACCCGCAGCCCTCAAACCAATCGCCCCAGCCCTGCCCAGCACAGCGATCCCCTGGTGGCGTTTGTTAATTGAGGCTCAGCCTGCAGCTGCACACAGCCACGCCAGGCGCCTCGCTCTCCTCGCAGGTGTCTCCTGTTCCTGTGAACCCCAAGGGTCCGCGTGTGGTTTCAGGAAATGAGGAGGTGAGACGGCCTGCGTTAAGTGGAAAGGGCCATTTGTACTGGGAGTGTGAAAAGGCAGTCCTGGGAGATGGCTCAACACAGCTGCATACATGCGTTCCCTGGAAGCAGATTCCATCGTCTGTGACTCAGAGCACCAGCACCTCTTCGTGGAATCAGAGACCTTTGAGGACTCAGGGTAACCTTCAGAGTCCCAGCATCAACCATGATAGCTTCTGTTACTCTGGGTTTTACATATATGATCTCATGTATTCATCCCAACAACCTAGGTGGATAGGGATTATCCTTCCCATTTTACACCTGAAGAAACTGAGGCTCAGAGAGGTTAAGGCATTTCCCCAGAGTCTCACAGTCAGAACTCAAACCCAGGAATCCTGACTTCAAAGCCCCTACTTTTCCTGCTATACTCTTCCCTCCGCCACAGACATCTTGTGAGACTCCCTTACAAAATATGTATGGAAATGCGATTTATTTTGTTTCTTGCCCTCCACACCCCACAAGAATACAAACTCCATGAGGCAAGTATGACTGCATCTTTTGTTTACTGCCTCACTCTCCAGCTCCTACAGTAGTCCCCAGCTCATAGGAAGGGCTCAGTAAAATATGTTGAATAAATGAATGAATGAATGAACGAACGAAGTGAATTAGCAGAGGGACCAGGAGCCAGGCTCCTGGCTTTTTGCTCTTTTCCCGTCATATCTCTGCTGTCTCTAGCACACTCACAAGCAGCCCCATATAATCATGCCCATTGCAGGTTCTTTGCAGGCTCTGAGGTCAGAGGGACCTGAGTCTGAATCCCTGTTTCACCACTTGGTAATTGTGCAAGTGAAGTTACATGATGTATTTTGCTTGGTTTTTTCCTAATCTATAGTTAGGAGTAACAGCAATATCCATAGCAGAAGGTACCGCTATACATAAGAAAATATATACAAAGCATCTCACAGTTTGTAGATGCTTAATAAATGATGGCTTTAAACAAACAACTCTGAGGCCCCTCCCAGAAATGGAATGTGCCTTCCACCCCCATAGCCAGAGATGATTGTAAGATTCTTAGGTGGACAGATGCACCTGAACTTGGGCTGGCTTGGGCATTAGAAAGTCTTTTGTTCTAAAAATTTAACTCAGACAGTGTTTTGGTATAAAATATAGAAATGCAGAAAGTTCTAATGAAAATAATAACTACCCATCTATCGTCAGAAATAACTATTGTAATAGTTTTCTATTGCTGCTTTAACAAATTACCAGAAACTTAGTGGCTTAAAACATGAACTGAAGTACTTGAGGTTAAAACTATTTTCATAATATAATGAAGATATCACTTTCCTTTTGCCCTGCCTGGTTATTTACACTGAAAGTTCACAGACAAAACTAATCAGAACAGTGATTACCTACGGAATGTAGAGATTAACTAGAAGGTAGCATGTGAAAAACTTTTGGAACAGTTGAAAGATTCTATTTTCTTTCCTGTGGTTGCTTATATGGGAGTATATATTTGTAAAAATTCATTACACTGTATACTTAATATCTTTGCATTTCACTGCAAATGAATTTTCCCTCATTAAAAGAATATGATAAAAATTTTAAAGCACACATGCATTATCTTACAATTCTGGAGGTCACAAGTGCAAAATCAGTCTTACTGGGCTAAAACAAAGCTGTCAACAAGGCTGTCTTCCTTCTGGAGGCTCTAGGGGAGAATTTGTTTCCTTACCTTTTCCAGCTTCTCGGAGCTGCCTGCACGCCTTGTTTAAGGCTCCTTCCTCCATCTTCAAACCTCTCTCTGACTCTGACTTTCTGCCTTCCTCTTCCATCTTTTAAGGATGCTTGTGATTACATTGGGTCCACCTGGTGATGATGATTTTCTCTTGATCAAACTCTAGCCAGGCTCCTCTGGGCCCTCTTCTCAACTACGTCTCAACCTTGACTTACAAAGACTTGACACAATACTGCCATCCTTTCTAACAGCTCAAGGCCTCATCCTAGAATGACCCTAGCTCCCTTAAAGTGCTTACCTGAGAAAACTCAAGGCCACTGGAAAAATTTACTATTTGTTGCACCAACACCTGAAGATAGGACCCCTGTCTCCCAGCCTCTCCTGGAGGGGAGGAGCCCAACTTCCACGCATAGCATCAGTTAATAAACCAGGTGAGTTTCACATGGACCAACACCACCTTCCCAATTTTTGTAACGTCTCACTTCCTGGCTCTTCTGAACCCCCCGCTCACCACCCTCTCTGTTCCCTATTCAACAAATCAAAGTTGAGTTCAGTTCACATTGGTCTCTTTTCACAGTAGGATATTACTGACTAAAATCTCTCCTTATTACTTTAACAAAGTGTCAGCTTTGTTAACTTAGGAAGTGATGTGATTAAATTAAGGATCTTGAAAAGGGGAGAGTATCCTGAATTATCCAGTGTTGTCATAGGAATAAGTTGTCCCCGATGAATTTGCACAGGTGGGGAAGAAGGGAGCAGTCCCTGAAGGACTGGCAGAGGACAGTGTTATTGTTTGGCCAGTGCATGGTAATTGTTCCATATAGTTGTTGACTGACTGATGGCCGAGAAATTGGGTCTTTATAATGTAGACATTCACTTATTCATTTACTCCTCAGTATTACAAAGGATTCCTTAATTGCAAACAACACAAGGAGCTACTTGAAAACTTATGCTAAATAGAAATTCATTGGAAAGATATGGGATAGCTTACATAGTATCAGAAGTAAAGCCTGAAGAAGTAGATCTCAGGAGGGTGAGGGACAAAGGCAGTTCTGGGACTTTAGGTAGAAGGAACTAATGGACAGGCGCTTAAGGCTGTCTTAGCTGCGATGAATCAGTTCCAGCCAATTTCCTAACCTTGCATCACCCACTCAAGGTTCAAAGTCCTGGGAGGGAATCCAAGTGGCCTTGCTCAGAAAATATGCCTACCCCTTGGCTAGAAGAAAGAGTGAAGTAAATAATGACTCCTAGATTGTTGGCCCAAGCAATTTGATGAATAATTGTGTCATTCACTGAAGAGGAGCAGATCGTTGTCAAAATCAAGAACTCTCTTTTTGCTGTGTTAATTTTGAGCTGCATCTCAGTCATCCAAATAAAGCTGTTGAATAGCGATGAGTCTGGAGCTCAGAAGAGAAATCCAGAGTTAAAGGAGAAGCCCCACAAAACACGAATATGGGAATCATTGGCTTATAGGTTCTATCTAATAATCAGAGACTTGAAGGAAGCACTTTGGAGAGAGATTACATAGAAGAAAAGGGCTGAGTACTCAAGACCTAGAGCATTTAATACAGTAGTTCTGATAGAGGAGGAAGACTCAGGACCTAGGCAAAGAAGGAACTGCCAGGAAACTAGTCAACAAGCTAGGGGTAAATCAGAAGAGAATCCTAGAATCAAGAAAGGAAAGTGTTTCAGAAAAGAAGGCATGTAAACCATTTCAAGTGCTGCAGAGAAGTCAGGAATAAGGAGACAACTGCCCACTGACTTGGGAAGATATAGGTATGGTGACCTTGATAAGAGCCGACTCCAAATCGTTGGACAAAAGGTCGAAGGTAGTGGCTTGATGAGAACATGGGACTGAGTAATTTTCTTTTTGGAGGGTGGAGTACAAAGTGGTTTTGTTGTGTTTTGAGATTAATCCACGTTGTCACAAGTAGCAGTAGTGTATTGTCATTTCTCTATCATAATCCATTGTATGAATATCCTATGACTTATTTATATATACATCTTACTATTTTTTTATTATGCAACACAATTTTTAATTTAAGTGTAGTTGGTTTACAATGTTGTGTTAGCTTCAGGTGTACAGCAGAGTGATTCATATATGTCTATATATATCTGTATATCCTTTTTCAGATTCTTTTCCCATATAGGTTATTACAAAATATTGAGTATAGTTTCCTGTGCTATATAGTAGGTCCTTATTGGCTATCTATTTTAATATATAGTAGTGCGTGTATATATATCTTGTTATTGATGGATATTTGGGTTGTTTCCAGTCTGAAACTTTTACAAATAGTCCTGCTATTAACATTCCCATTTGTGTCTTTCGGTAAACAAAAGTACACATATTTGGGAGCATAAACTTAGGAATTCAGTCACTGGATCCCAAGATTTATGTAGGTTTACTTGGCAGACAGGTTTCCGAAGAAGTTGTAGCAGTTTATATTCACATCAGCAGGATGTGAGAATTCAAATTACTCTAAAACCTTACCAACACTTGGTATTGTCAGTTTCTTTACATATAGGTGTTCTAGTAAATGTATAATGGTATCTCATTTGGTTTTAGATTGAGTTTCCCTGGTGATTTAGAGTTTGGGCACATTTTTTGTATGCTTATTGGCTGTTGGGAACCCTCTTTTGAGAAGTGCTTGAGTTTTTTCTCCATCTTTCTATGGTTTGCCTCTTTTTCTCATTGGTCCATAGAAGTTCTTTATATATTTATAAACAGGTCTTTTTGAGGATGTAAATTATTTGCCCAATCTGTGACTTGACTTACCTTTTCACTCCATAATGATGCTTTTTTAAAAATAAATCATTAAAGCTTGAATTTAAATGTATAATTTATCAATCTTTTCCTTTATGGGTAGTGCTTTCTGTGTCATGTTTAGGAAATCTATGCCAATGTGAAAATATCTATCCTGTTTCCTAGAAGCTTTGTTGTTTTAGCTTTTACATTTAGATCTATAATCCAGGATCAAGATTCATTTTTTCCCCATATGGATATCTAATTAACCCAATGCCATTTATTGAAGCTTTTATGCTTTCCTTCCTGTATCACAATAACACGTTTGTTACTAGTCATCATGTATGTGTGGGTTTCTAGACTTAGTTCTATTGATGGACTTGTGTACCTTGACACATTTATCACACTACCCTAAGTACTACAGCTTCAGACTGGCAAAAGAATTCAGTAACATAATTCTTCTTCTTGATTATCTTGATTATAGTTAGCCTTTTTCAATTCCATGTAAATTTCATAATCAGCTTGTCAATTTGTATTTTAAAACTGCTGGTATTTATATTGGCTTACATTGACTTTACAGATTAGTTCAGTGAGAATTAACATATTTTTAAACTATTAAACCTTCCAATTTATCAAATACACACATACATACCTGTAATTAAGGTATCCCTTAATTTCTGTCTTTAGTTTCAGTTTCTAGTGCAGAGTTCCAGCATATTTGTCTTTAGGTTTATTTCTAGGTATTTAATGTTTTTATATTACAAATAGTAATTGTTTATCAAAATTTAGTTTTCTAGTAGTTTGTTGCTTGTTTACCAAAATACAATTGATTTTCAGTACTGACTTTATGTCTAGTGACCTTGTTAAATTCTCTTATTCATTCTACCAATGGGCCTGTAGATTCTTTTGGATCTTCAATATTTACAATCATGTCATTAACTAACAATGACAGTGTTAGTTCTTCCTTTCCAGTCTTACCTTTTTCTTTCCTGCCCATTGTGTTTGCATTGAGAACAATGTTGAATATAGTGGACATCCTTATGTGTTTATCCTGGTTTCATGGGGAAGGTTTTCAAGATTTCATATGATGTTTACCATAAGCTCTTCGTAGATATCCGTTACCACAATAAGAAAGTTTGCTTTCAGTTCTAGTTTGCTAGAAGTGTCGATCATGAACGGGTATTAAATTTTGTCAGATGTGTTTTTGTTTTATCAAGATCATTTCTATTATGTGGTGAAGTAAGTTACTTGCTCTGCATATCTTAAAAACAACCTTGATCCTAAAGTAAACAGTAGTTGGTCATGTTCTATTATTTCGTGTATATCACTAGATACTATAAAACATTTAAAAATATTTATTTATGTTTATTTTATATGTTATTTTTATCAACATTTATGTTATTAATGTACTCTATACGTATATTTTAATGTGCATAAACAAGTTTGAATGCAGAATTTGAGCCAGTCAAGAGAAAGGACCTGGTCATGTAGGCTGGAAAGGGGAAGATAGCCAGAGCAGGCTGCTCAAGATGGAGAGATGGATGTGACTCAGTGCACAGGTAAGTGCGCTGGCCTTAGGGAGTAACTGGGGCACTTCTTCCACTGTACTAGGACAGGAGGCAGAGTGTGTAACTGTGTATGTTCCTACAGTGGTGGATTGGTAGTTCTTCATTTGTAGATGAAGTAGTTTCATGCCATTGCCTCTGTGACACATGAATTACCAATTGAGAATAAGGAATGGGCCCAGTATAGGGAATTTTGAGGAGAAAAGCTGCTGAGTGACTGAAAGTATGACATGAATAGAGAATTAGGACTTTCTAAATATCTGTTTGAGACCTGTGGTTAAAAATTCAAAGTGAATACAATCAGCGCTATTTGTGTTTTTCTCCTCAGAGTGCACCTAATGGATATTGGTTTGGTTTTTGTTGCTGTTTTAAAGCATATAGGTGTGTTTAATCAGGATTGGGGTTTAGCTGGGAGAGGTATCCTCACTATGACAGATTTGATGAATTGAAAAATATACTTGAGGAAGTAGACTCAAGAAGTAGACTCCTGGGGGAAACTTAAGGAAATCTACATACGTGAAGTCTAAGACAGTTAATATTTTTGAGAGTTTTTGAGTATTATGCTAAAATATTACATGCATAATCTCATATATCTTCAAATACTAGTTCCTATAAAATAGGAATAGTATTTGTCCCCTTATAAAGATGAGTAAGCTGAAAATGAGAGGTTCAATTCCTTGCCAGACTACAAAACCAGAAAGTCATGGCAAACCTAGATTCTAAATCCCAACCCCCCAAATTCTTTAAGATTCTCAGTATTAACTTATATTTTATTTTAATGTTACTTATACATATATCATTACTTCCAAAACTCTAAAACTGAACTGTAAAATATTATATGCAACCGGAAAATCAATTTTAAAAAATTTTCAAGAGCCTTTTAACATGATGAGATGTAATGTTTTAGAGAAACAAAATCATACTTGTAACTTGATATATTTCAGTTTGAGATGAAAAACAACATTATGCCTCCTCCTGCTTCCGCAGTAGAGTTCCAGGTGCTGGATATCAGAACTAGAGATGGATGGAAAGCCTCATGGAGATGGGAGCAGAGACAGGAAAGATCAAAACATTTCTGAAGATGCAGTTAGTCTAGTTTGACTATAAACACGAGTCAGGTAAATCAGGCAAAGGAAAGTTGAGTGCATTAAAAATGAGAAACTAGAAGGGCACAGAGGGCAGAGTAAGTATCTCTGTATTTGGTAGCAGTGCTGGGAAGCCTCTCCCTGCCCTGGAATTCTGAGATGGGGCAGCTAGGTCAGTAAGGAAATAAATTGCTTCTCTGGCTAGAGAGGCAGAGGGGTAGACAATACCACATGCCATATGAACCTGCCCTTTCTACTTCATCCACTCCGGAGAAATGACCAATCAAACTGTGTGACTCAGCACATCCTGGAACCCTCGCAGCCCAGCCAGGACCTGCCCAGCTGCTCTCTGGATCACAGGTGGTAATTTGTGATCCGTCAGTGACTCAAACTCATCCCACTTAGGCTGTTTCCCTGCCGGTGGTCTGCGATTCTCCTGAAGCACAAATAGTGTCTTCTAACATTTTTTCCTCTAGACCCCTGATGAATTCTGTGGGTAAGGGTCTGATTCAATTGTCCCTCCTTATCATGTGAGCTTGGGGCTTGGCCTTTCCTTCTGTATGGGTGGCAAGATGTTATTTCCCTTTGCCTGTTTACTGTCTATCTTATTCTCTGAGGTAGCTATCTCGAGAGATTCTGTAGAAGATAAAAATAGTCATATTTTCCCCAGAGAAGCTTCGTAAATACCATCTCCAGAGCCAGTACAGATGAGCTGACAGATCAGAAAATAGCATTTAAAACTTTGTCCAGAGAAAGGTCAGAGCTGGAGGAAAATCAGCTACTGCATCAGAACAGCAGGAAAATAATCTGCAACCTGTTAGGTGTCATATTTAAAAATCATGCACAATCTTTTTCATTGTGTAAATTATGGATTTTTGTCCATTTTCTTGGAGGCTGTAGTTTACAGTTTGAATCAGGCAGGTAGGTATATGCATTACTGTCTCTGAGGCTTTGATGGCCCCCTGCCATCATAATTAGTTCCTTCTCTTAGTTTCTAGCACAGTATCCTGCACTTTGCCTTCATAGCCCTTACCACGTTTTATGACTGCGTATTTGTTTGTGTAAATATTTATGTTGTATAGATGATTTGATTTAAGAAGGAAACCATGTTCCTTGGTTTTAGCCTCAGCACCTTGTACTATATATATATATATATAAAATAAAGAGTTGTAAAATGGCCATGGAATAAACAAGTGTTCATTAGATATCAAGCTATGTGCCGGGATTGCTGATGGATGGAGATGAACAAAGCACAAATTCCTCAAGGTGTTTAGTCAAATGAGGAATTCAGGCAAAAAAAAAAGAATGCTACAATATGACACAACCATCCATAGCTAGGTTTCTGGAGTGTTCTATGACAGAGAAATGGCTGGGTGCTGTGGAAGTACACAGAGGGATAACATCTGATTTATGTTTAGCAAGAGGAAGTCAGGAAACACTGAAGTAGAGGAGAAATAAACGCAGTCTTTACATGTCCTAAGATGTACATAAAAGTTTCTCCTGGCTGAAAAGGAAGTTTTAATGAACATTTATTGTAACTGTTGTATGGTAGGTCCCTCAAATCCATTCTATCCACTGCCAAAAAGATCTATGTAAATTCTAAATTTTCCATGTTTATGAATTTTAGATATATGGATTTTGAATCTGGATACATTGTACACACAAGATACACAAGAGTGGATGAGGTCATCTGTGTGTGTTTTGATAAGGGCATTTAAGGTATGTTTTTTCGCTTTGGAGAACATTATAAGGCTACTTATGAGACAGAGAAAAAGCACTTTATAAGTTTTAAATCCTCTTACTCTACTGCTGGGTTTTTCTGAAGATGAAAACTTCTGGAAACTCGACAACGTATTCTAGAGAGAGAATTTGGGGAACAGGTACTCTCATAAATTCCTGGTGGGAATTAAAAATGACACACCCTCTATGGAGATAAATCTGGCAATACAGAGTCTAAAATTACATATACCTTGGGATGTCCCTAGTGGTCCAGTGGTTAAGACTCTGTGCTTCCAATGCAGGGGATGTAGGTTCAATCCCTGATCAGGGAACTAAGATCCCACATGCTGCCAAAAGAAAAAAGAAATTTTTTTTTTAAATTACATATCCCTTTACCCTTGGTTTTAACAAACTATCTTAGCAAACCCACTTCTAGGAATCTACTCCAAAGTAGTTCTGGCCAAAATACAAAAAGCTATATGCAAAAAGTTTTTCACTATTGCAGTATCAGTAATGGCAAAAGGCTGGAAACAACCTGAATGTCCTTCAGGAGGAAACAGGTTGAGTAAACAAGTGACATCCATAAAATGCGGCAGTACACAGCTGAGAGAGGGAATGAGAAATATCTTCATGTACTATTAGGGTCTGCTGTCCAGAATATACTGTTCAGTGGGAAAAGCAATGTGGCCTCAAATTGATCTATAGATTCTAAAACATCCCTATCAAAATCTCAGCTAGATCCTTTGAAAAAACAAAAACAAAAAAAACGGCAAACCAATCTTAAAATTCATATACAATTTCAAGGGATCTGAAACTCAAGAAATTCAAGGGAATATCTAAAACATTCTCGAAAGAAGAACAAAATTGGAGGACTCACACATGATTTGAAAACTTAATCCAAAGTTACAGTAATCAAGACAGTGTAGTACTGGCATAATGATAGACATGAAACTGAATTGAGAGTCTGAAAACAAACCTTTCATTTATGATCGATTGACTTTTGAGCAGGGTGCCAAGATAATTCAATGTGTAAAATGTCTTTCAACAAATGGTGCTGGGACAATGCAACATCCAAATGCAAAAGAATGAAGTTGGACCCCTACCTCACACTATACAACAAAGAACTCAAAATGGAAAATAGATCTAAATATAAGAGCCAAAACCATAAAAACTCTTTTTAAAAAATAGGAGTAGATCTTTGTGACCTTGGATTAGGCAGTGGTTTCTTTGATATGACATCAAAAGCACAACTAATAAAGGAAAAAAATATATAAATTGGACACCATCAAAATTTAAAACTTTTGTTCTTCAAAGACATCATCAAGAAAGTTAAAAGAGGACTTCCTAGGTGGTGCAGTGGGTAAGAATCCGCCTGTCAATGCAGGGGACATGGGTTCGATCCCTGCCCCAGGAAGATACTACATGCCGTGTAGCAACTAAGCCCGGAGCAACTAAGCCCGTGCACCACAACTATTGAGCCTGCGCTCTAGAGCCTGTGAACCACAACTGTTGAGCCCATGTGTCACAATTACTGAAGCCCACGTGCCTAGAACCCGTGCTCTGCAACAAGAGAAGCCACTTCAAAGAGAAGCCCGTGCACCACAAGGAAGAGTAGCCCCTGCTTGCCACAGCTAAAGAAAGCCCGTGTGCAGCAATGAAGACCCAACACAGCCAATAAAATAAACAGAGAAATAAATTAAAAAAAAAAAAGAAAAATAAAGTTAAAAGACAACCCATGGAATGGTAGAAAATATTTGCAAATCATATAGCTATAAGGGACTTGCATCTAGAATATGTAAAAGATTCCTATAACTCAATAATAAAAAGATTGATAAACCAACTGGAAAATGGACAAAGGGTTGAAATAGACATTTTTCCAAAGAAGGTAAACAATGGCCAATAAGCACATGAAAAGATGCTCAACATCACTAGACATTAGGGAGAGGCAAATCAGAACCACAATGATATACCGCTTCATACCAATAAGAATGGCTACTATTTAACAAATTGGAATATAACCAGCGTTGGCAAGGATATGGAGAAATTTGAACCAGTGTGCATTGCTGGTAGGAATGTAAAATGTTGTGGCCACTGTGAAAAGTGGTTTAGCAGTTCCTCAAAAAGTTGAACAAAATTACCATGCAATCCAGCAATTCCAATCCCAAGTATGTGCTAAAATAATTAAAAGGGACTCAAACAGATACTTGTACGCCAGTATTCATAGCAGCATTATTCACAGTAATCAAAAGGTAGAAACAACCCAGATGTCTGTCAACAGATGAATGGAAAAACAAAATGTGGTATATGCATAGAGCAGAATCTTATTCAGCCTAAAAAGGAATGAAATTCTGATGCATGCTATGTGAATGAACCTTGGAAACATTGTGGTAAGTGAAATAAGCCTGATACGAAAGCACAAATGTTGTATAATTTTACTTACATGAGGCGCCTAAAATAGACAAATACATACAGATAGAAACAGAGGTTACCAGGGGTTGGGGTGAGGGAGAGTAGGGAGGTATTATTTAATCGGCAGAATTCTTGTTCAGGTTGAAGAAAAAGTTCTGGAAATAGGTAGTGGTGATGATTACACAACATTGTGAATGTACTTAATGACACTGAATTATACACTTGAAGTGGTTAATATGGTAAATCTTATATATAATTTACCACAATCAAAAAATATTTTTAAAAAAGTTATTAATAGATGAATGGAGGTATTAAAGAAAACAGAGAGGGATAGGAAACTTTTCTCAGTATGCCTTGTTTTGCAGTTTTGACTGACTTTATAAAATACATAAATATATAAGTATAAAACAAAATGCAAATTTAAAAACAATCCCCCCCCAAATGAAATGTATAATGAAACAAATGAACCCAAGTATCTATCCAGTTTGTGGCATAACCACCCAGAAATGTACTATTGCAAGTGACTTTCAAACAGTAACTTTATATCATTAGTGGAATTATACCTAAATGACAAAAAAAGAATAGCAATACCTTAAAGTGTTTTCAGTAGCAGTATTGTTGAAGGTAATGTTGATATTGCTATTCTGCAAGTGTTTTACATCTATCATGGGATAAAGCAAACAGCATAGAGGGTAATTTGGTGAAAACTTGAGAGATCTCAAAATCTTTGAGAACCAGGATTTTCAGTAAGGAAGAAAGGAGTTACTGATATAATACTGATGAGATTAAGAGTTGCTGTAGTCTTGAATATAAATTGAAAATATCATTATGAATTTACGGTGCATTTATCTTCAATTACATTTGTGTTTGTGTATATATATTATACCTATACTTAAATCAAATATCTATATCTATTCCTACCATTGTACATTGAAAACACCTGGTAACAATGACAACCCAATTGCAGCAAACACTTCTATCACTCAGTCCAGAGGAGGAAATGTACAAAATAACCAGGAATTTATTTCCACATCAGAAAGTCGTAAAGTTAGGGAAACCTACTAGGATCATGTCAAAATAACACATGATCCAACTTGGCTGTGTTCCTGCTGGCCAAAGCATGGACGTCAATAAGGGTGATAACATCAAACTCACGATTTCATTATGATTAAAAAAAAAAAAAACTTACTGATTGCTTTGGGAGGATTCTAGGAAACCAATAAATCATTTTGAAAAGTGATAAATGAAAGACTTCAGCATGTTTTACCTTTCCTATATGAACCGTACCTCAAAGTAATCAAATAATTGATGAAAGCCAATTTCTCTTTATAAAAGTACTCCAGCTAAAATACAAAGGAGAAATGATAGAATTCAAATATTACAACCCATGAGACCTTTTTGGATCTAGGCATTCAGATGATTAATGGCTGATAACACCATGAAAGGGTAGACATTAATTATATACCTCCTGATCAGAGTACACACCACCACCTGTGAAGTAGTCTTGCCACCAGCCCTCTCCCCGACCCCGCAGTCAAACCTGAATCTGAGCAAACCTTAACATCTAACCACCAAGTTTCACAAAATACAGGGAGTTGTGAAACATGTAGAAAGTCATGCCAGAAATGCAAGTGGCAAAATCGACTGTGGAACTGCTACAGCAAAAATGACTTGGTTTCTTCAACAAAAAATTACTAGGAATTGGTCAGGGAAGCTATAGGATAAAAAAAGGTTTAAAAAGCACATAAACCAAGGACAAGATATGGAGCTTGTTTGAATCCATTTAAAATACCCAGATACTGTATAAAAGTTCTTTTTTAAAAGCAGACATAGAACAATCAGGGAACTGTGAACACTGAGTATTTGATGAAAACCTCGAGTCTAGATAATTTATATAGATTAGAAGCTGACTCATCTATTCCTTTCCTGATGAGACAACAGATTCTTTTTTCTTTTTTTAATTGAAATATATTTGACATCTAACATTGCAGATTTAAAGTGTACAGCATGTTAATTTGACACATGTTTGTATTGTAATAATGGTTGCCATTGCGATAATTAGCACCTCGGTACATAATGATCCTATTTTTTAAGTGGTTGGAATCATCAAGTTCTAATCTCTTGGCAAGTTTATTATAATACAATGTTGTGGTCCATATTCACTATACCATGTACTAGATCTCTGGGACTTATTTACTTCTCATTGCAAGGAGACAAAATATATTAGGTATATCAAAGACGGAATATTTTGTTGTATTTATTAGGCCTTTTAAATATAAAAATAAAATGATATCTTACGTTTAGATAACTGGTTATCTTATTTTCAAAAAAATTTTATGCAGATACCAGCATATGTGTATAATGTGTTTCTTTTCCTTTTGTGGTTGTGTTTGTATATCCTTTTTTTAACTATATACTTTTATGTACACTAAGAATTCATGTACTGTAATGCATATTATAGTGTAAACATTGTTCTTTCCCTCACTTTATCTCATAATATAATATCTTGAAAATCTTTTCATATCAGAATATAGATTTGCCTCATTTTAAAAAAATTTCTGTATAATCAGTAACATGAATTTACCATAATTTATTCACGTGCTCCTGTATTAATGGGCATGAAAGCTTTTTGATTTTATATGATGTAATGTGTATCCTTACAAGTACATCTTGGTGTAATTTTTCAAGTGTATCTATAATGAAAGTTTCTAGTAGTGAAATTATAGGGTCAAACACCATGTATTTTTCCAAGAGGTATTTCCAAATTGTCCTGAAAGGCACTTTAACCAAATTACCTTGCATCCAGAGCACGTGAGAGTGCCCAGTTCACCATGTTCTCACCAAGTGTGCCTCGAATCAAGCCTTGATGGAAGTGTTCTCACTCTGACACACTAATGAGTAGGAGTCAAACAAGCCTGTTTAGGTTGTAAACTCCCTCCTTCTAAATTGATAGCAGAGAGAATTTAGATTCCTATCTAAGCTTGGTTCCCAGGTTATCCTAGCCATTCACCTTTCTTTTACCTCAGCTTGTCATGCATGCTGTGAAGTTTTATTTCAAACACACACACACACACAACAGCAGGGCATATTTATAAAGTGTTGAAATCAGACTTCTGCAAACCTTAGGTTTTCTATGTTGTCATGGCAAACTTATTAGGTGAAATAATACGAGTTGGGTTTTATTTTTTATGAGTTTCACACACAAAAAGATACACTTTGGAAAATTACTACAGAGCCAAAAGAGGAGAAATATGGTGGACTAATGCTCCAAAGAAAGACAGTGGACAATTGCACCCTAACGTCCTCTTTGTCCATTCCTCAGGGATCTCTTCTCACAAGGGCTAATGCTTTTCCTACACTGTGCAAAGCCTGCTGCAGGCACTCCCTTGTCAGAGTCTGAAAAACACGGAGTAATTGTTCTACCATTTTAATGCATAGGACGGCAAAGGTTCTTAAAAACACTTCTGTGGATATCCCAGGCTGAAGATCAGAAATGTCCCACCATTGGAATAAGACTACCCAAGAGGCATACAAATTGAATTTTAAGAGGTGAAGGGCATTTTAGCTTTAGATGCTTTTTAATCTCATGAACTTTGTCGCTGTGTATACAACATGTGTATTAACTATATGGGTTTAGATGCAACCCTGCCTCCACAATTTCCTAACATGTGGTTCTTGAGCAAATATTTAACCTCTCTACACCATAATCTTTTTCCTCCTAATCAGTGTCCTCTTTTTTTGCAACAGTTTTATGGAGGTATATCTTACACATCATAAAATTCACGCATTTCAAGTGTACAATTCAATGATCCTAAGTAATTTTACTGAGTGGTGCAACCATCACCATAAATCAATTTTAGAACCTTTTATCCTGCCAATGAGATCCCCTGTGCCCATTTAGTTAATCCCCGTTCCCACCCTGAGCACCAGGCAACTAATAGTCTACTTTCTATATCTATAAATTTGCCTTTTCTGACAATTTCATATAAATATGTGATCTCTGTGTCTGGCTTCTCTTATGTAGTGTAATGTTCATGGGCTTCAGCCACGATGTAGTCTGTGCTATTAATTTGCTCCTTTTTAGTGCTGAATAGTACATCCCTGTATGGATATACCACATTTTGTCTGTCTATTCATCAGTTGTTGGATGTTTAACTTGTCTCAGGTTTTTGGCAATTATGAATAATGCTGCAATGAACATTTGTGTACAAATCTTTGCACAGAAATATAATCGTATTTCTCTTGGGTAGGTACCTAAGAGTGGAATTGCTGGGTGATACAGTAATTTAATGTTTCACTTTTTGAGAGACTACAAACTGTTTTCCAGAGTGACTGCACCATTTGCATTTCCGCAAGCAATATATGTGTTCCCTTTTCTCTACATACTAGAACCGAAATTTGTTAATTATCTATCTTATTTGTTACAGCCATTCAGATGAGCATGA
Source organism: Hippopotamus amphibius kiboko (assembly GCF_030028045.1). Classification (NCBI taxonomy): domain Eukaryota; kingdom Metazoa; phylum Chordata; class Mammalia; order Artiodactyla; family Hippopotamidae; genus Hippopotamus; species Hippopotamus amphibius. The sequence goes on along the minus strand of NC_080186.1, from coordinate 155,018,123 downwards.
CATTTATGGCTTTTGTTTTCTAATACCTAATGCCTAATGATGTTAGGCATCTTTTCATGTGTATTTTCTTTAGTGAAATGTCTGTTCATATCTTTGCTCACTTTTTTCTTGGGTTGTAGTATTACTGAGTTGTAGTAGTACTTTGCAAATTCTGGGTGTAATCCTTTATCTGTTACATCTTTGGCAGATATCCTCTTCTAGTTTGTTGCTTGCCTTATTTTCTTAACGGCATCTTTTGAAGTGCAAAAATTTTGAGTTTGGATAAAGTCTATTTTATCAATTTTTAAATGGACCTTACTTTTGGTACTGTATCTAGGAAAGTTTTGCCTAATCCAAGGCCTCAAAGATTTTATCCTGTGTTTTACTCTAAAAGTTTTGTTGTTTTTGCACTTATATTTACATCTGTGATCCATTTGAGTCATTGTTATGTATGGTGTGGAGGTCTAAGTCCAACATTTTTGGGTGTGAATATCCGATTGTCCTGGCACCATTTGTTAAACCGATTATCTTTTTCTGGCACTTAGTCAAAAATCAATTGACTATAAAGATATATTTCTGAACTCTTAATTCTCTTCCATCGATGTATATGTCTGTTCTTATGCCGGTACCACATTGTGTTGATAACTATAGCTTTATAGTGCCCTTAGAAATTGGGAAGTGAAAATTCTCTGATTTTTTTCTTCTTCAAAATTATTTTGGCTGTTCTAGGTGTTTTGCATTTCCTTATAAATTTAAGAGATGCATGTCAATTCATACAAAAACAAAAAGCCTGCTGGAAATTCAGTAGGGATTGCACTGACTATAGATAAATTTGGGCATAATTGACATCTTAACAATATTTGAGTCTTTCAATCTATGAACATGGAAGTTTTCTCCAGTTATTTAGATTGTGTTTAATTTCCCTAAGCAAAGTTTTGTGATTTTCTGTGTATGTCTTGCTCTTCTTTGCTAAACTTATTCCTAAGTATTTTATTATTTTTGAAACTTTTCTGAATACAGTTGTATTCTTAATTTTATTTCCATTTTGTTCATTGCTTGTATAGAAAAATACAGTATATTTTTGTATATTGATCTTGCATCCTAAAACCTTGCTATCTTGTTTGTTAGTTCCAACAGTTTTTCGTAGTTCCCTTATGATTTTCTATATGCATAATCATGGTGTCTGTGATTAAAGAAGGTTTTGCTTCTTCCTTTCCAATATGCCTGCCTTCCTTCCTTCCTTCTTTCCTCTTCTCCCTCCCTCCCTTCCCTCCTCTCTTCCTTCTTTCCTTTCTTTCACTGGCTAGAATCTCCAGTATGATACTGAATAGAAGTGAGAGCAGATGTTCTTGCCTTGTTTCTGATCTTAGAGGGAAAGCATTCAGTCTTTCCCCATTAAGTATTATATTGACTGTAGGTTTTCTAGTAGATACCTTTTGTCAGAATGAGGAAGCTCCCTTCTGTTTCAAGTTTGTTAAGAGCTTTTATGATGAATGAGTGTTGTATTTTGTTAACTGCTTTTCCCATGTCTGTTGAGATGATCATAATGTTTTGTCCTATATTCTATTAATATGATGTATTATATTAATTGATTTTTAGATGTCAATCCCATTTGGTCATGGTGTATAATTTTTTAAATATGTTGGTGGATTTGGTTTGCTATATTTTTTTGAGGATTAAGCTTGAATTGCTACCATCAGTAAAAATGAGGATAAAGATATTACCTCATAGGTTTGTAGTAACAGTTAAATGCAATAATATACATAAAGTACCTAGCATGGTATCTGATACATGGTAAGAGCTCAGTTAATGGGAACCATGTTGATTATACCATTGACGATAAATATCTTCATAAAAAGGCACCCTCCTACACTGTTGGTGAGAATGTAAATTGGTACAGCCACTATGGAAAACAGTATGGAGGTTCCTTTAAAAACTAAAAATAGAATTACCATATGATCCAGCTATCCCACTTCTGAGCATATATCTGGAAAAGATGAAAGCTCTAATTTGAAAAGATACATGCACCCCAGTGTTCATTGCAGCACTGTTTACAATAGCGAAGACATGGAAGCAACCTAAATGTCCATCAACCAATGAATGGATAAAAAAGATGTGTGTGTGTGTGTGTATACATGCATGTGTATGTATGTATGTATGTATACATATATATGTGTGTGTATAGATAATGGAATATTACTCAGTCATAAAAAATAATGAAATAATGCCAGCTGCAGCAACAGAGATGGACCTAGAGATTATCACACTAAGTAAATCAAAAACAAATATAATATATCACTTATATGTGGAATCTAAAATATGACACAAATGAACTTATTTATGAAGCAGAAACAGACTCACAGATGTAGAAAAGAAATTTATGATTACCAAAGGGGAAGCGGAGGGGGATAAATTGTGAGTATGGGAGTAACAGATGCACACTACCATATGTAAAATACGTAAACAACAAGGATTTACTCTATATCACAGGGAACTATATTCAGTATTTTATAATAAACTATAATAGAAAAGAATCAATAAAAAGAATATAGATATATACATGTATATGTATAACTGAATCACTTTGCTGTATACCTGAAATTAACACAATATTGTAAGTCAACTATAATTCAATAATAAATAAATATCTTTAATTACTTCATATAAAATAATAGGAAACAAAAACACAAAATAAGTTAATCTGCATAATATCAGAGCTATATTACATTCATGGGTGGAAGAAGCGAGGTAATTATACTAGTGATCTTCCCAGTACTCTTTTAAGCCCTGTACGTGTATGAACTGCACCTGATCTGCGCAGCAGCCCTGTGAGGTATGTACCATTATAGATGGGCGTGCTGAGGGCTTATATAACTTGCTCCATCCAGTTTTAAAGACGTTAAAGGGCAGAGCTGGCATTGGAACACAAGCCGTCTGGCCCCAGAGCCAAGTTACTTACCACCTTGCTGTGTGCCGTGCTTTGTGTTAATCGTTTTAAAAACATGATATCTGATTTTGATCTTTGCCACATGGTGCATAAAATTATTTTCAATGTACAAATATCCTCTCTGAGTTTCAGTTTCCTTTAAGGGACTTGCTCCAAATTTACATGTGATATTTAAACCCAGGCCTGCCTAAAGCCTAGGCATTTTCTGTTTGTGGTTTCCTTAAGTATGTTTTTAAATGGATTCAATCTTTGATGAATCGATGTCTTTTTCTCCAAAAGCTGAGAGCAATAGAAGCAATAACTAATGTTTGTCCTGCATTTCCCATGCTTTGCTAGATGGAGACATCAGAACTGACCCTTGCTCAGGTAAAGTCTGAATGAGGATTTGACATAATAGTTCTGGAATAAGCACCAGGTTCCCCTAGTGTCATGGTTTTCAAGCTTTTTTGTCTGCAACCCACAGGAAGAAATGTATTTTTCATCACAACCCAGAAGATAGCACTCACAGAGACACACATTATATTCACAAAAACAATGTTTAGCCTTGTATGTTAATAGAATTTATTTTGTGTTATTCAGTCTATTTTATTTCTTCAAAAAAAAGTGCTTGTTGCAACCAACTAAACTGATTTCACAACCATTAATGGGTTATGAGCCACAAGTTGAAAACATTCCATTGGAAGATACTTTAGATCTCTTCTAATGCTCTGATTCAGATTTATTTCAAAGAGGCCTCCATGAGACAGCCACAAGCAGATGAGTGATTCGGTAGCCTTGCTAATTTCTAAAAATAGAACCTAAGGAATGTATATCAGACCCATCCAAAGTTGAGTTTTAATCTTGCTTTTCTCCTTCCTTTTTTTTTAGTTCCTTCATGAATTTATTACTTTTTCTACAACTGTTTGTAGAGTCTATGCTTCAGGCAGCGTACAGGGACCGGGGAGTCAAGGATGAGTAAAAGCAGATGTGCATCCTGATGGCATAGTGGGAATGAAAGCTGTTCATCCAAAAGCATGCAGGAAAATACTTTCAAATTACAAGACGTTGCATGAACAAGAATATGGCATTGTGTATAACAGGGAGACATGATTTGATATGGAGTGTCGGAAATGTCTCTGTGAGAGGTGTCCCTTGGGCGAGACTGAAAGATGAAGAGACAATAACCAGGCAGTGGACAGCATTGTGCGTGTAGGCAAGGTCACACCACATCACAATCTTCTATGGCTGGAGGGGGCATGAACTACTAGCTGAGTAATGGAAGGAAAGGATCTTCAAGATAAGTCTGGAGAAGTAAACACCGCCAGACCACACAGGGTCCTGCAGACCTTGGAAAGAGGCAAAGGGGTTTTATGGGAATAGATAACATAAAACTCACATTGTAAAAAGATAACCGTGGTGTGTAGAATGGATTGAAGAGGTTCAACATTACACAGAGAGCTATGAATAATCTATTACAATATGATGGAGTAGGGTGGGGTAGGGTGGTGGTCCTTTGTTACTTTTCTCTTACCCAGCAGACTTTACAATGCATTTCACAGGCACTGGGACCAGAGTAATTAATTTTGGAGCTACCAACTAAGAAATAAGCCATGATGTAGCTTTTTAAAAAAAGCCTGTGTGCCTAGAGCCCATGCTCCAAAACAAGAAAAGCCACCACAATGAGAAGCCCACACACTGCAGTGAAGAGTAGCCCCCGCTCGCCACAACTAGAGAAAGCCTGCACACAGCTAGAGAAAGCCTGCGTGCAGCAACGAAGACCCAAAGCAGCCAATAAATAAATAAATAAATAAATAAATTTATATCTTAAAAAAGTAATGGAAATGCATCATTGAGTCTGTGGGGTAAGTGGCCAAGGTACAGGGAAGCTCTTTCTCTTTTATGTTCAAGAAATCAGATTATGATATGAACCTTCATATCCTAGTTATTACCAAACTGTGTTATGACCACATATTTTACTGCATATAGGTTTGGAAATAAAAATCTTATCTTCTCTCCCTCTGAGAGTTTAGGATCTGTGATAGAGGGTTTCAGATCTGATGTGCTGAAGGGGAAAGAGGATTTTTAACAGCCAAACCTGGCTCCATAATTAAATAAATTTAAAATCACATTGGGAAGGGAAGCATATTGCCTCTTGCCTGGGCTTCTTCCTTTGACTGATAATCCCCTGCATGGCCGAACACTGTTGTTAACTTGGCACAACTGGCACCTTTATTGGTCTTTCTTTGACTAAAAATAGCTTAACCCAAGTTGCAATAAAAAGTTTGATCACTTAGGGTGAATTTAATAATACCCCTTTCCCCACTTAGAGTTAAATGGGGTAATGGGAGAGGAGTCCTCTGGTCTGTCACCAGGCTTGGGACCTCTACCCTGCCTCCAGAGGGGAGCTGAACACAGCCCGTCACTGCCTGGGTTCTATCCATTGGCATCAGGTTATGTCCATGGTTAGCACTCTCTTCTCCCTTCTTTTGGTACCCAATTCTCACCTATCTCATTTGCCAGCTGTCCCAACAAGACACTGCTCACATCATCATTTCCGTTATATTAGCTAGGGGCAGCCTAAGTGCAATAGATCCCAGGCAGGGTTACATATAATGAGCACATTATTACTTCCTGAAAGCCCTGTAAAACACAGTGGACATAATGCTTCGTGGTGCAACTGGAAGGACTGTGAACCAAATAGCCCATGTCCAGGCACCTATCCTGGTGCCTGTTAAACCTATGGCAGAGATGCCCAGTCAGTCCTTGCATGGAGGTGAAGAATAACACTTCCTAAAAGACAATGCCAAGGATGCACTGCCCACAGTTTTACAAAGCACTTCCCACGTTTATGTCTAAATTTCCCCTAAGGGCTTAATTTCTGTGTGAATCAGCTTTCAGAGGTAAACAGAATTTTATTTATTGAACAAGTAAACACTGAGGACCTAGTCTTCATTAGAATTTTACTGCCTCAGATTAATGCTTCATTGAATTTCTCTTTGTTCTTTTGTTTGCAAGTTCTCTCCTCCTCTGGCACAATGATCATTCTAAAGGAGCAAATGTACTCAGTACAGTTCTCCCATCATTGACACTCTACGTTTGTTTTCTAAGCAAAGAATTTGTCACTAGGAATTGGTTTGCATCCCCGGGCACTGTTTTTCAGGCTCTTAATTCTGTGATTCAAATAAAACTTTAAAATGTGACCTCAGTGACACGATGTCAAAAGGAACGTCAAAATAGTGCTGATACAGAGAGCTTTTTGTGACTAGAAATCATGTCTGTGCTTTGAAGGAAACAAAACAAGTCATAGCATTTGGGATGGACTTTTACAGGAGACTCTTTGCAAGCAGCACAGACCAGTTCTGCTGGCCCGTGTCTTTTTTCCTCTTCCTGTCCTTCCAGCCCACGCTCCTTCAAGTGTGACGCCCCCATCTGATCATACCTCCTGCTTAAACCTCTTCAGGGTCTCTCCAGCATGTACAGACTCGTGAGCAAGCTCCTGTCATGGGATCTGCCCTTTGCCTTCCTCTTCAGGCTCAAGCTTCCCCATTACACCTGTCTTTCCAACAAACCCAAACTATTTTCTTCTCCCTCACTCTGTGTTCTTTCCCATGTCTGTGCTTAATCTGTGCCGTTTTCCTCTCTCAAATCTTACTTTTGGGCCTGGAGACCCCTTCACTTCTACCGTTTATTGGGTGCTTGACCTTGTGCAAATTCCTTAAACTTCACTGGGCCTTGATTTCCTCATTTGTAAAATAGGAGCATAAGAGCAGCATTGTGGGGGCAATGTCACCACATTTGTAGGGAGATCGAGAGCCTGCCCTGGAGAAGCCACCTAATGCAGACATCAGCAGTGTTGGCTTTATTTTGTAGATATTATTGTCAGCGTCTTTCAAAATTTAACTCAGGTTTCTGCTCTGCTGAGAAGCTTTCCCTTCCCTTCTTATCCCAAAGACTGAGTGAATGATTTCCCCATACTGGGCACTTACTTCTTTATTGCCCTTTTTCTGTCTTTTTCTTATCATTACTGTGGTTCATGGTTTGTTATAATGTTGCCGGGCAATGAAGTTGTTCATGTGGAAAAATAAGCATGAGATGGTTCAAGGAGGCCTCATACCTTATATTTTATGGACCTCCTGCAACAGTGTGTTCAGGATGTGACCGTTAAAAACAGGTGAATAAATGGGATTTTCTTTATTTCCTGGGCTTTATAGCTTTGTAGACCTCAAGTTAACGGGTGCTTACTATATGCCAGGAGTGACATTAAATGTTATACTCAGCACATTAAGTCTTTACGATGATCAAATGTGGAAGATCCTCTTATCCTTCCCATTTTACACATGTGGAAACTGAGGGCTTACGGTGAGTACTAGATCAGTACTCCCAAAGCCTGAACTCTTAGCTCAGAAACACTCTGCTCAGATCTGTAAGGTGTCCTTTGTCTCTGGGCCTCTTTAGTGTGTAAATGTATTTAACCCACTTGCACTTCTAATTGCCCTCCAGGTACTCCTTCCAAGATGAGGAGGACATGTTCATGGTGGTGGACCTCCTGCTGGGCGGGGACCTGCGTTTCCACCTGCAGCAGAATGTCCGCTTCCAGGAGGACACCGTGAAGCTCTTCATCTGTGAGCTGGCCATGGCCCTGGACTACCTGCAGAGCCAGCGCATCATTCACAGGTCAGTCGGGTCCAAGGGGACAGCCTTGGGCTGAATGCACAGGAGGGGATGCATGCCCTGCTGCATTCAACAGGTCCTCGTTGAACGTGTCATCTAATACTTACTTAATTCTTACAACATCCCTGGAGGCAGGTGTATTATGCCCACTTTTCAATTTTAAAAAAAGTGAGCACATTGAGCTTAATTTGCCCAAGGTCACAGTTAGTAAACAACAAGACCAGAATCAATAAGTATTGGTGCTGCTTATAACTAAGCCTAGACAAAGAGGAGAGATGACATGTGGGAACTTAATAAATATTAAATGAATTAAATGGAATAGAAATGCAAGAAGTGCATGGAGAAAAAGAAACAGAATGGGTAGGAAGAAAATTCTTTGGGGAGAAAATTTGAGTCCTAACATCTGCCTATCATCCTGCCTGTTGTGAGTCCCCGGAGTGTGTGTGCTGCAGACAGAAGTCAGCAAAAATGCCCTTTACTTGGGGCATTTGTGTTAAAGTTGAACAAATAGCACAAATAGCTATAAACCCAAATAGACAACAGAGAGAAAAGGATAATACTTTATATTTATAAAGGAGTTGGTAGTTTTGATGGTGTTTTCCTAATAGTATCTCACTTGATCTCTATAACAAGTGATAAGTGAGCAGAGCAGGTATAGTTAGACCAGTATTAAATATGAGATTTTGTGATTTGGAGGCATTAAACTATCATCTAGGTTATTTATATGAAATTTGAACCTAATCACCATCAAAGCAGCTACTATTTACCTGGCTTTCTGTATGCCAGGCACTGCTAGGTACTTTCTATATTATCCTCTTAAATTCTCAAAACTCAAAGAGGACTTCACATTTCATTACAGCATTCCCATTATACAGGTGAGGAAACTGTGGCTCAAAGATTTGCCAAGGAGAAACCCTGATAAATGGCATTGCTGGGATTCAAACCTAGATCTCTCCCATCCTAAAGTCAGAGTTCCGTCTACTGTACTACCATGCATTAATTACACATATGAAATACATACATACATTAATTATACATTGTTAAATGAACAACCAACACATGACTGCCACTGTCATCTCTAATCCTTGAAGAATCTGCTGAGTTTTTAAGTTTCACTATGTCTCATTTAATAAAAATTTGGCTAGGTAAAATATTTGTCCACCACTAGTTGACATTTATTTTAACAGGACTAGTACAGAGCCTGTGGTTGAAGATGTAGCATCATAATTTATAGATTATCTGTGCAAGCACTGTGGACCAATCTTTTTTTTTTTTTCTTTTTGGCCTTGGCACTTAATGTAATTATTATTTAATTTCCTATCTTTGGAAGGGCCCATTGTATTGGAAATGTGCTCTTCAGGCAGTGTATAAATGAAAAGCAGACCAGTTAATCACGTATGATCTCAGAAGGAAATTTACACACCTGGTGTTTTTGTCAATAACTGGGAATCCTGTTGATGGCGATCTTTCTCCCATACTGGGTTCTGGTACCTCCCACCTACTTCTTTCCGAGAAGAAACGTTTCATATTTGCAGGCTGTAGAGTCCCTCTCAGAGTCTTCGCGCTCACTCATCCTCCCCCAGATTGCCAGCCCACAGTCTGTTTGGGGTGCTGACGTTGCAGATCTCAGGCAGAAGCCAGGGACTATGAGAAGCCAACATCCCCAGAGGCCACCTTGTAACTTTCTCCCTTCTCTGTTTGAATCTGAGATCTGTGCCTTCTTTCTCTGAGCTTCATTTTCTCAGTCGTCACAAGTCAAGATGCTCTGAGCATTTTTGCCATGTGGTTAGAACCATGTTCTAAGGAGAAAAACAAAACAGAAAACTTGATACAGTTTTCACCCCCAAGGAACTTAGCCATACCAAAAAGCATTGTTTTCTGTCCTTGTCTCCCTCACTCTCTTTTGCTCCTAGCATGGTTTTACCACTTAAATAAGAAACCAAGGATTAAGTTTCTGCTCCTTGCCCTTTACACACTCACAGTTATTACTTAGTGCCCGTCTTCAGAGGGCCTCTTTGCCCTGAAATGTCTGCTCCTCCTGGCAGCTGAATGGAAGGCAAACACCATGACATTATGAACGCTGGGTTTGAACGAGATGGTATCCTCTTGGGATCAAAAAACAATCCAGACATATTTCTATTGCCTGTATGTCCCACCTTGTCTCCCCGTGTGTTATATTTTACAGGCAATCGCAGCATTTTGTACCTCTCCTGAGGAGTTGTGATGTTCTGGGCGTGTAATTACCTAACGTCTGTCTGCTCTACCAAATTGTAAACTCCACGAGTTAGGGCCGTGTGTGCTGTGCTTCTCGCTGTGTAACCAGTGTGTGGCAGAAATCTGAAGGAACAAACACTGCCTGAACCACATGGATGACAGATTGACTACAAGCCCAGGTTTACAGATAGCAAAGACAAACTTAAAAGAGAAGGCATTAAAGCCATAAATTTCTGACCTACCTTGGTCTTCATGTTGGGAAATCATATAATATCATCCAAAACAGGGTACTCCCAGGAGTGAAAGGAGTTACATTAATAATTATGCTGGGACAACAGGCAAAACTGAAGTGTTTTGGAAAAATCAGGACATAAGTCAATCTCATTAGGGCTTTTCAAGACAGTTGTGACCAAATAGGCATTTTAATTGTGAGAGAGCTCTAATAACCAGGACTTTCTGCCTTCAGAGTACTAGATATCAATGTGAAGTGATTTCCATTTGAAGTGGTATCAAAATGGCTTAAAGGACATGTACATGGTGAAGTAAGCAGTGTCCCTTTGTCTGTGTCATTTAGAGGATAACAGCAGTGGCACTCTAAAACCAGTTTCAGGGCTCCTGGGGCAGAGTTGAAAGCGTGAAAAGCAACAGAAGAAGAAGATGGAGGCGTCTGAGTACTGTAATTCTCTTTCTAAGTCTTTCTTCAAAAGGATCTACAGAATTCATGCTGTATTTGATAGAATCAAAGATAACAAAACATCTTTCAGATACTTAGAGGACTGGATTGTAAGATATATCCTGAGTTCCAAGGTATTAAAATGTGAATGGAAAAAAAAAAATGGACAGGATACAGTAGATTCCCCAGGCAAGCACAGACCATGTGCATAAAAGTGCAGATATCAAATATGTTATTTCCTCATTTCAAAACAACTTTTTTGTCTCTGGACAGGGTAGAAAATTCCAAATTATCTGTGGTGGTCGGCGAATATGTGTGAAGCAGGAGCAGTGACAGGCTGCCCTGACTGAGGGCTTCCTGGGTACCAGGCACTCTGCTAAGCACTTGTGAATTATTTCACTCAGTCTGCCCACAATTCCAAGAGGTTGATGGTGTGACTGTCCCCATTTTACAGCTGATGAAACTCCAGTTCAGAAAATAACTTGGCTAACATGTAGGTGAGGCGTCACTTGAAGGAAATGCAGGGCTCTTGGCCACTCTCCACGCTACTGATATTCAACACGGTTGTTGCCCTGAGGAGAGCCTGGTATAGGGTGAGGCATGGCCACCTGCCTTCAGGTACCCGAAGTCTGGCTACACAAGTGAAGATAACACATATGGAACCAACAGGTGACAGAATAGCCTAAAATTTGTTGCTAAATTGAGTATCTCAGTGGAGAAGATGGTTTGGAGTAACAAAACAAAGTTTCTTGAGAGCTCAGAGTGTTTAAAAACAGGAAGGAAAGTTTAGTCCGTGTAATGGGAACTATGTTCTGAATAAAAGTATTCATTTGTCTCCCTGTGGTAACATAGAATGGGCTCTGTCTTTATTTATTTTTTTTTTGGGGGGTACACCAGGTTCAATCATCTGTTTTTATATACATATCCCCGTATTCCTTCCCTTCCTTGACTTCACCCCCTCGAGTCCCCCCCCACCCTCCCTGCCCTAGTCCTCTAAGGGATCTTCCATCCTCGAGTTGGACTCCCTTTGTTATACAACTTCCCACTGACTATTTTACAGTTGGTAGTATATATATGTCTGTGCTACTCTCTCGCTTCGTCTCAGTTTCCCCTTCACCCCCGCCCCCTCCCATACCTCGAGTTCTTCAGTCCATTCTCTGTATCTGCATCCTTATTCTTGTCACTGAATTCATTAGTACCATTTTTAGATTCCATATATGTGAGTTAGCATATAATATTTGTCTTTCTCTTTCTGACTTACTTCACTATGTATGATAGATTGTAGTTCTATCCACCTCATGACATATAGCTGCATATCATCCCTTTTTATAGCTGAGTAATATTCCATTGTATATATATGCCACTTCTTCTGTATCCATTCATTTGTTGATGGGCATTTAGGTTGCTTCCATGTCCTGGCTATTGTAAATAGTGCTGCAATAAACATTATGGTACAAGTTTCTTTTGGGATTATGGTTTTCTTTGGGTATATGCCCAGGAGTGGGATTACTGGATCATATGGTAGTTCTATTTGTAGTTTTTTAAGGAACCTCCAAATTGTTTTCCATAGTGGCTGTACCAACTTACATTCCCACCAACAGTGCAGGAGAGTTCCCTTTTCTCCACACCCTCTCCAACATTTGTTGTTTCCAGACTTTGTGATGATGGCCATTCTGATTGGTGTGAGGTGATACCTCATTGTGGCTTTGACTTGCATTTCTCTGATGATTAGTGATGTTGAGCATCTTTTCATGTGTTTGTTGGCCATCTGTACGTCTTCTTTGGAGAAATGTCTATTTAGGTCTTCAGCCCATTTGTGGATTGGGTTATTTGCTTTTTTGGTATGAAGCTGCATGAGCTGCTTGTATATTTTGGAGGTTAATCCTTTGTCCGTTGTTTCATAGGCAATTATTTTTTCCCATTCTGAGGGTTGCCTTTTAGTCTTGTTTATGGTTTCTTTTGCTGTGCAAAAGCTTTTAAGTTTCATGAGGTCTCATTTGTTTATTCTTGATTTTATTTCCATGATTCTAGGAGGTGGGTCAAAAAGGATCTTGCTTTGATGGATGTCATAGAGTGTTCTGCCTATGTTTTCCTCTAGGAGTTTTATAGTGTCTGGCCTTACATGTAGGTCTTTAATCCATTTGGAGTTTATTTTTGTGTATGGTGTTAGGAAGTGTTCTAATTTCATTCTTTTACATGTTGCTGTCCAATTTTCCCAGCACCACTTATTGAAGAGGCTATCTTTTTTCCATTGTATACTCGTGCCTCCTTTGTCAAAGATAAGGTGCCCATATGTGTTTGGGCTTACTTCTGAGTTCTCTATTCTATTCCATTGATCTTCCTTTCTCTTTTTGTGCCAGTACCATACTGTCTTGATCACTATGGCCTTGTAGTATAATTTGAAGTCAGGAAGCCTGATTCCACCAACTCCATTTTTCCTTCTCAAGATTGCTTTGGCTATTCGGGGTCTTTTGCGTTTCCATACAAATCGTAAGATTTCTTGCTCTAGTTCTGTGAAAAATGCCATTGGTAATTTCATCGGGATTGCATTGAATCTGTAAATTGCTTTGGGTAGTACAGACATTTTCACGATGTTGATTCTTCCAATCCAGGAACATTGTATGTCCCTCCATCTGTTTGTGTCGTCTTTGATTTCTTTCATCAGTGTCTTAAAGTTTTCTGCATACAGATCTTTTGCCTCCTAAGGCAAGTTTATTCCTAGGTATTTTATTCTTTTGGTTGCAATGGTGAATGGGACAGTTTCCTTAATTTCTCTTTCTGCTCTTCCGTTGTTAGTGTATAGGAATGCAAGAGATTTCTGTGCATTAATTTTGTATCCTGCTACTTTACTAAACTCATCAATTAGTGCCAGCAGTTTTCAGGTAGAGTCTTTAGGGTTTTCTATATATAATATCATGTCATCTGCAAAGAGTGACAATTTTACTTCTTCTTTTCCAATTTGGATTCCTTTTATTTCTTTTTCTTCTCTGATTGCTGTGGCTAACAATTCCAAAACTATGTTGAATAATAGTGGTGAGAGTGGACACCCTTGTCTTGTTCCTGTTCTTAGAGGGAATTCTTCCAGTTTTTCCCCATTGAGAATGATGTTGGCTTTGGGTTTTTCATATATGGCTTTTATTATGTTGAGGTAATTTCCTTCTATGCCCATTTTCTGGAGAGCTTTTATCATAAATGGATGTTGAACTTTGTCAAAAGCTTTTTCTGCATCTATTGAGATGATCATATGGTTTTTATCCTTCAATTTGTTGATCTGATGTATCACGTTGATTGATTTGCGTATATTGAAGAATCCTTGCATCCCAGGGATAAACCCCACTTGATCATGGTGTATGATTTTTTTAATGTGCTGTTGGAGTCTGTTAGCTAGTATTTTGTTGAGGAGTTTTGCATCTATATTCATCAGTGATATTGGTCTGTAGTTTTCTTTTTTTGTGACATCTTTGCCTGGTTTTGGTATCAGGGTGATGGTGGCCTCGTAGAATGAGTTTGGGAGTGCTCCGCCTTCTGCAATATTTTGGAAGAGTTTGAGAAGGATAGGTGTTAGCTCTTCTCGAAATGTTTGATAGAATTCGCCTGTGAACCCATCTGGTCCTGGGCTTCTGTGTGTTGGGAGATTTTTAATCACTGCCTCAATTTCCGTACTTGTGATTGGTCTGTTCATGGTTTCTATTTCTTCCTGGTTCAGTTTTGGAAGATTGTATTTTTCTAAGAATGTATCCATTTCTTCCAGGTTATCCAATTTATTGGCATATAGTTGCTTGTAGTAGTCTCTCATGATGTTTTGTATTTCTGAGGTGTCCGTTGTTACTTCTCCATTTTCATTTCTAATTCTGTTGATTTGCATCTTCTCCCTTGTTTTCTTGATGAGTCTGGCTAATGGTTTATCAATTTTGTTAATCTTCTCAAAGAACCAGCTTTTAGTTTTATTTATTTTTCTTATGGTTTCTTTCCTTTCTTTTTCATTTATTTCTGCTCTGATCTTTATGATTTCTTTCCTTCTGCTCACTTTGGGGTTTCTTTGTTCTTATTTCTCTAGTTGTTTTAGGTGTAAGGTTAGGTTGTTTATTCGATCATTTTCTTGTTTCTTAAGGTAGGACTGTATTGCTATAAACTTCCCTCTTAGAACTGCTTTTGCTGCATCCCATAGGTTTTGGGTTGTTGTGTTTTCGTTGTCATTTGTTTCTAGATATTTTTTGATTTCCTCTTTGATTTCTTTAGTGATTCCTTGGTTGTTTAAGAGTGAATTGTTTAGCCTCCATGTGTTTGTATTTTTTGCAGTTTTTTTCCTGTAATTGATATCTAGTCTCATGGCGTTGTGGTCTGAGAAGATGCTTGATATGATTTCAATTTTCTTGAATTTGCTGAGGTTTGATTTGTGACCCAAGATGTGATCTATCCTGGAAAATGTTCCGTGTGCACTTGAGAAGAAAGTGTATTCTGTCGTTTTTGGATGGAATGTCCTATAAATATCAATTAAGTCAAGATGGTCTAATGTGTCATTTAAAGATTGTGTGTCTTTATTTATTTTCTGTTTGGATGATCTGTCCATTGATGTAAGTGGGGTGTTCAAGTCTCCCACTATATTGTGTTACTGTCGATGTCCCCTTTTATAGCTGTTAGCATTTGCCTTATGCATTGAGGTGCTCCTATATTGGGGGCATAGATATTTACCATTGTGATATGTTCTTCTTGAATGGATCCCTTGATCATTATGTAGTGTCCTTCCTTGTCTCTTGTGAGAGTCTTTACTTTCAAGTCTAATGTGTCTGATATGAGTATTGCTACTCCAGCTTTCTTTTGACTTCCATTTGCATGGAATATCTTTTTCCATCCCTTTACTTTCAGTCTATATGTATCCCTTGGTCTGAAGTGGGTTTCTTGTAGGCAGCATATAGAAGGGTCTTGGTTTTGTATCCATTCAGCCAGTCTGTGTCTTTTGGTTGGAGCATTTAATCCATTTACATTTAAAGTGATTATTGACATGTGTGTTCCAATTACCATTTTCTTCATTGTTTTGGGTTTGTATTTATAGGTGTTTTCCTTTTCTTGTGTGTCCTACTTAGAGAAGTTCCTTTAGCACTTGTTGTAAGGCTGGTTTGGTGGTGCTGAATTCTCTTAACTTTTGCTTGTCTGGAAAGCTTTTGATTTCTCCCTCAAATCTGAATGAGATTCTTGCTGGGTAGAGTATTCTTGGCTGTAGGTTTCTCTCTTTCAGGACTTTCAGTATATCCTGCTATTCCCTTCTGGCCTGCAGAGTTTCTGTAGAAAGGTCAGCTGTTATCCTTATGGGTTTTCCCTTATATGTTGTTTGTTTCTTTTCTCTTGCTGCTTTTAATATTTTTTCTTTGTGTTTAATTGTCGTTAGTTTGATTAATAGGTGTCTTGGTGTATTTCTCCTTGGGTTTATTCTGTATGGGACTCTCTGTGCTTCTTGGACTTGGTTAATTATTTCTTTTCCCATGTTGGGGAAGTTTTCCACTATAACCTCTTCAAATATTTTCTCAGACCCTTTCTTGTTTTCTTCTTCTTCTGGGATGCCTATAATTCGAATGTTGGTACGTTTAAGGTTATCACTGAGGTCTCTGAGACTGTCTTCTAATCTTTTTATTCTTTGTTCTTTTTCCTGCTCTGTGGCATTTATTTCCCCCATTCTATCTTCCAACTCACTTATTCATTCTTCTGCCTCAGTCATTCTGCTGGTTATAGCATCTAGAGTATTTTTAATTTCAGTTATTTTGTTATCCATTGCTGTTTGTTTTTCTGAGTTCTTATGAACTGTTTCTTGTACTTTCTCTATTTTGGTATCGAGATTTTGTATCATTTTTACTATCATTACTCTGAATTCTTTTTCAGGCATTTTTCCTATTTCCTCTTCATTTATTTGGTCTTGTCCGTTTTTTTCCTGCTCCTTTGCCTGCATGGTGTTTCTTTGTTTCCTCATGGTTGTCCAAACTTTTGGGGTTGCTTGTCCTGGTGATAGAGGTGTTTATAGAAGACTGTCCAAGCCTCAGACTAATGTCCAAGTATTGGAGTAAACGAATATTAAGTCTAGGAAACACATACATGTATAAGACACACAATCACTGAATCCGTTAGGACATAAGGCTCTAGAAAGACCTGACAGAACCCCAGTGTGCTATCAGATATTCAAAGAGAAACCCAGCAGAAATTGACAACTGAAACAGAACAAATCAGAGACAAAAGCAAAAGCAAACAAACAACAAATAACACCCTACACATACAAACATCAATCCAGGGAGATTTTGTAAGCTAGGATCAAATATAGAAAAGAGCTGGAGTACCACCAGAGAGAATGGAGATTCTCATAATGTAATTAGACAACTGTACTAAGAACTAAGATAAAGACAAAAGCATAATATTAAATACCAAGGCAGTGCGTCATCTGGAGAACAGAGCAAGGAGTCTGAGCAGACCGATAGTGTTGCTTATAAGTATGTTAAGATAAAATAAAGTTAAAAAGGCTGGAAGAAAGGGGAACAGAAGAGCGTAATGTGGTTGGAAATATGCAAATAAAAAGAAAGGAATAGAAATGTATAAAAGATAGGGATGAAAGGAAAGTATGAGAGATATTTTGTCCGTACTACCAAAAACTTAGCTAGATATAGAAGTATATAAAAAGGCAAAAAACAAACAAAAAAAAACAAAAACAAAAAAATAGAATAAAAAATATCATTAAAAAATTATGTTATAAAACTTGTAGATCCCTTAGGGCTACGATCATATTTAATAAATCAAAAAAAAAAAAGAATAAAAGATATCATTAAAAAATTATGTTATAAAACTTGTAGATCCCTTAGGGCTAAGATCGTATTTAATAAATCAACAAAAAAAAAAAAAAAAAAAAAAAGAGAGAGAGAAAGAAAAAAAAAAAAAAAAATCCAGAACTGATTCCAGAATGGACCAGTTCAATAGGTATTGATACTACTATTTCTGTTTCCTTAGCGTCTCAGCTGTAAGTGTCCTTCTCCTTGCCTTGGGTTTTTTTTGTGTGTGTTATTCTGTGACCAGCAGAGGTTCCTGTATTGTTCGTCTGTAAGCATAGGTGTGTGGGGAGGGAGAGGGTACAATAGTGGCTCCTTCTGGGAGTGAGTGAGCAGTGGCGCACTGTTGTTTCAGTCAGGCTTGGAGGTGTCTGTTGCAGAGGGCACTGGTGGCTCAGGCGTAAACAGAAAGTCTTAGAGTTGGGCCTCTCTCGGGGTTTTTTTCTTTTTGATGCTGTTGTTTTTTTTTTTTTTTTCTCTTGGCAGCCTCCCTGCTGCTGGCGTTGCAAGGGGTTTTAATCTAGCCCTGCCCGAGTGCCTGAGGGTGCTTGTTATCCCTGAGCGCCTTAGGTGGCCCGCAGGGCGTCTCTCCACTGCCTGTTGCAGAGGCGCCGAAAGAGAAGGAGAGGCTACTCGCGCAGCTCCTCCCCCCGCCCGTGAGCCTGCAGCCTCCAGCCGCCATCATGGCCAGGCAGCTCTCAGGGACGGGCACTCCTCTCCGCGGACCTCCTCCCTCCTGTCCTCTCGGTCCGTCACCCTACCGGCAACGTTTCTCACCCTGACCCAGCTCTCTGGTTCCCACGCTCCCGCTCCTGGACCCTCCGTTCAGCCGCGGATCGATGTCTCGGTCCGGGAACGCTGAGCTGCGCTGCGGACCCTCCATATGTTTCTCACTCCCTCCCGTCTGCCACAGCTCCGCCGCTTCACCCTCTTTGAGCCCTCGTAGATGCCTCCCTACTGGCTATGTCGGGATCCCCGCAGCCCTTTCTGGTGTCCGAGGCCGTCTGCTGGTTTTCAGCTGGTTCTCTGTGGGAATGACTGCGTCCTTCCGTGCATTCCCAATGCATCTGTGGAGAGGGATGCACTCCACGTCCCTCTACTTCGCCGCCATCTTTTCTCCTCCTCTGTCTTTAATATTTTTGTTTGCATTGTCTTTCCAGCCAGTAATGGCTAGCTTAGTTATTTTTTTCAAACACCATAAATCCTATTCCTGCCTAAATTCCAAGTGAAACATAAATGGGGTTTTGTTTTATTTTGTTTGTGGATTTTTTTTTAATCCACAGACTGATTTTTTGTAGTTTCCTAAATATGTAGAATATTTAGGTAATTTTTTTCATTTTTAGAATCTTTTTTTCTCTATAGTTGTGAAAGGCATAGGATTGCATAGTAATCATTTATCTTGAATTGTGCAATTAGACATATTTCTTCTTAGTCAAGAAGTTAAACATTTTTCTATGAATACAGCTTGAAAATCAGCTCTCGGTTCCAAATTATGGCCATTTCCTTGTTCCGTATTCTCCTTATTTACATTAAATCAGTGAATGAAGATTTTAAGATATGGATACAGTGATTATTTGTTTTTATTTTTAAAAATAAGGAAAATTAAACTCATTACAATCCTTCCTATGGAATAGTACTCTGATTTGGTGATTGCCACAAGTCTCTCCAGTGAATAAAGTGATAGAAAGTAATTATTACAGTCTACTGATAAATTTGTATTCTTTCCTGTGTCAGATGTTAAAGACTCAGTTACACATTTAAGCTAATGAGATGAATTGTTTGGGACAGTTACATAGTAAGTCATCTTGGGTCAAAATACCCTTTGAGTGGATGTTTGTTTTTCCCTCTTTCTAAAAATTATCTCACTCTAATGAATTTATAACTCACTGTTTTCTAAATTCCTATAGGAATAAGATAAAAATTTAATCAGGCCATCGGTGTCAGTGATTGCGGTACAACAGAGCGAGTTGCCGAAGTTCATCTCCAACTGATTACAGATCCTCTGAAGTAGGAATAAAAGAAATTTCATGATTGTCAAAAAAAAGAATAGGATGCTGTGTTTTTATTCCTCACCTTTGTCTTCTCTCCTATAATCATAGAAACCATTAACTGACACCCAGTCCATCTCGGAGCCTCCATAAGATACACAAAGGAATTAGATCTTGCACATCCCCTCTTGGACTAAAGTAGCTACTTGCCAGAAGTTTATATCATTCTTCTAGAAATCAGCATCTTGATGGTGAAGGAAAAAACTTAGGGGTACGCTGCTATCACAAATATTCATTCAAGAACTGTGTCGTCAGTATCTGTTTGCCAGACAATGTTCTCAGTGCCGACCTTCGACTGAAAGGACGGACAATTTCCCATCATCCAGAGTTGATAATATAGCGTGAAAGGGAGTCAAGGAAACAATTCAACTCATACCAGAATGGTGTTTAAATTCTGTCATTTACCACAAAGGAAATAAGCGGTTATGTGTGTGTCCTGAGCCACACACACTTCACTCACACTCAGTGCATCTTCACAGTGGTCTTGATCATACTTCTGTTGGTAGCCCCTTTATACAAAGTGGTCTCTCCCTCCTAAACTGAAGCCCTACTCCTCACTCCTGTTCTGATCCCCAGCATGTAGTTTAATCCAGAGCAGCTGATGAATAAGTCAGTGACTAAGCAAACAAATGTGGACAGAAGATACATGTGATCCTTGGGTGGATGTGGAAGGTAGAGGTTGCTGTGGATAAAGTTGTCTTTAGCATCTTTGTAATTTATTCCCACTGTGTGTCCACAGGGTGTGGGGCTCTATGCTGCCTTTGCTCCATGCTGTGTTGTTAGTTTTTATGCCATGTAGCAAAACCACCACAGATGTAGTGACTTAAAATAACACACATTGATTATCTCACAGTTTCTTTGGGCCAGGAGTCTGGGCACATCTTAGCTGGATTCTCGGAAAGGCTGTAATCAAGGTGTTGGCCAGAACTGGGTTCTCTTCTGGAGGCTGGACTGGGCAAGGGTCCACTTCCAAGTTCAGTCAGGATGTTGGCAGAATTCATTGCCGTGTGGTTATAGGACTTGGCTTGTTTCCTCAAACTCAGTAAGGAAATCAAGACTCCGGAGTGAGTCTGCTAGCAAGACAGGGTATATATCATTGAGTAAAATTATGTAACACAATCAGAAGAGCGACATCCCATCACCTTTGCCATATAATGTCAGTTAGAAGCAAGTCATGCAATCACCCCACACTCAGGGGCTGAGGATGGTACAAGACGTGAACAGCAGGAGGTGGGGATCATGGGGGTGCACCATAGTCTGACCACCATACTTCCTCTAAAGAATTTGTCTTATGCCAGACTCTGACATCAGTATCCTCTGTGACCTTAAACATAGCGTTGAACATCCCTATCAAGGAAGCGGTGAAGAGGTTTGGCCAAATGAACAGGAATGGTTCTTTCATACTTAAAAGAGTCTAGGATGATTTCCTCTTAGCCCTGTTAGGGTGATGTTCTTCGAAGTATAACCTCTTTGACTTTCTGCTCTCTACCACACACCCACTTCTCCAGAAGAAGGCCCCGTGACCGAAATGAACTGTCCAAAGAGCATGTGACAGGGAGGTGGGATAATCAGCCGTTAGCACATTTAATAATCAAGACCTTTTTGCAATTCAGTTGTGAACCAGAATTCTTTGTCTTAACCAGGGTCTTCAGTTTGTTACAGGCGGAGACCTTCAAGGCTAACATTTCGTCTTTTTGTCTGACTCACACGCACTGCAGCATCTTGGAAGTCACATTTTATTGTCTCGGAATGATCATTCATACGGAAAAAACAAGATCTTTCTGCTGCTAATCATTTTAGTCAATGATCATTGAGTAACAGATGAGCGTCTGATAAATGAACTTGCCAACACAGTGACCCCCCAGGTTTCTGAAGCCTGTGGAAATGAGTCCCCTGGAGAGAGGCTTTTCTAATTCCTGGAGATGTTTACTCCCCTCTGCTCACCATTTAATTTATACTACATGTACCTATCTCATTTTCTCAATGGCTCAAGAAGGGCTGTCATTCATTGTGTGCATACCAAGAGCTAGGCACTGTGCTAGCAAGCATTTCGCACACGCTGCCTAGTCTTAGTCGGCAGTACTATGACAGGAGTAAGAGACTTGCCCAGTACTGTACAATTGGTTTACTAAGGCCAGATTCAAAAGTAGGATGATCTGATTCAAAGATCCTGCTCTTTTTAAATTATTATTATTAATGTATTTATTTATTGGCTGCATTGGGTCTTCATTGCTGTGCACGGGCTTTCTCTAGTTGTGGTGAGCGGGGGCTACTCTTCCTTGCGGTGCACAGACTCCTCATGGCGGTGGCTCCTCTTGTTGCAAAGCATGGGCTCTAGGCGCGTGGACTTCAGTAGTTGCGGCACATGGGCTCAATAGTTGTGGCTTGCGGGCTCTAGAGCTCAGGCTCAGTAGTTGTGGCTCACTGGCTTAGTTGCTCTGCGGCATATGGGGTCTTCCTGGGGCAGGGATCAAACCTGTGTCCCCTGCATTGGCAGGCAGATTCTTAACCACTGCACCACCTAGGAAGTTGAAAGATCCTGCTCTTAATATCTTAGTTTCATTCTTATGAACATAATAAACTTCTTCAAGATCAGATGAGCTGTTTAGTGCTATTTACCCAATAACAACAAACATTAGTTTAGATACATATTTTTAGTTGGTATGTGTTATGGGTTAAATTTTGTGTCCCTCCAAGAGGTATGTTGAAGTCCTAATCCCCAGTAATTCAGATGTGACCTTATTAGGAAATAGGGTCTTTACAGAGGTTATTAAGGAAAAATGAGTTCTTGAGGGTGAGTCCTAATCCAATGTAATGGGTTATTATCAAAAGAGGAAATGTGGATATAGAGGTAGACATACACAGAAGGAAAATGATGTGAAGAGACACAGGAAGAGCTCTATGTGAAGATGGAGGGTTGGAGTGATGTGTCTATAAGCCGGAGGAAGGCTGAAGATTGCCAGCAAACCAACACAAGCTAGGAAGAAGGAAGGAAGGCCTCTTACCTACAGGTTTTAGAAGGAGTAGGGCCTTGATGACACCTTGATTTCAGACTTTTAGCCTCCAGAGCCACGAGACAATATATTTCTGTTTTTTTAAGCCCACCTAGTTTGTGGTACTTTGTTACAGCAGCCCCAGCAAACTAATACAGTATATTTTTATCATTTTCTTAGATGCTAAAATTTCAGTCTTTGCTTCTCTAGCATGTGTTACTCAGAGCACCTTCTGCTTCACTCCTGATATGCTGCCTCAAATATATTATGGGATGAGAGACCAGATAACAAAACTTGTTAGAATTGTTTATAAAATTACGGCAAGCCAAGAGAGAATTCAATAAGTCAAATCCGTTAGCTTTAGTATATGGTAAGTTATTTTATGTTACCCAGAGACTATCTCTGCTTACTTTCATATTTCAGATTTGGTGAGATATTTCAGGTATCTCTGGCTTTTTAATAGTGTTTCTCTCATCCAAGGAGTTTTGTTTTGCACAAAACTCTAAGGGAAGTGAAATCTTTTCCAATTTACCAAAGCAGCATGTCCAGTATGATAAAATTAAAAGCCTAAAAATAATTATAGATTATCTGATTACTTGTATTGTTCAGGCTCCATGTGATGCTGCCTTTCTTCCTCTCAGTGTGTTGACAATATTTTCTGTTTATTGCAGTGAGATAACAGATTTTGGCTTCTGGGTGCCATTTTCTGTGGACTGGTTAAGAAGATGCCCCTCCCTTTTGTTTTGGTAAACCTTCTCTTCCGGAGCTCACAAGCCCTTGCAAACGTTCTCTCTTCCTAACTCCCATAGCAGAAGGGCCACTTGAGCCTCAAAAACAAAACGGCAGTGCAGTAATGAGGGCATTAGGTTGATATGTTCTATTCAGCACCTGCTCCTGAGCTACCGAATAATGAATGAGCATGAATTACACATTGTGAAAACAGGAGACTCTGCCTGCTTTGTACTGTGTGTCAGGCAGTTCCAAAGGAGAAGCCCTTACACGAAGTCACCCATTGTGAAACCCACGTGAAAAGGGCAAAGAACTGCTCATTTACAGGTTAGCATTTAACTCACCTGGTGCTGAGCTTTTAATAATTTCTATAAGGTCAGAGTTTCGTTAATATGCAACCTGTAACTTAGTCCAAATTAAATTTTACTTTGCCTAGCCTACATTTTAGTACAAAGCTGAAGCTTCATTCTTTCAGGTTCAGTCATTTAACACATAGTATTGATGACTTATGTGCTTGGCACATAACTCTTGAATGAAGGTTTTTTTAATTCATTAACTACTTTGTTTATTCACATGTATATTTTTTAAATATTTTTTAATTGAAGTGTAGTTGATTTACAATGTTGTGTTAATTTCAGGTGTACAGCAAAGTGATTCAGTTTATATATATACATATATATATATGTGTGTACATATATATAAATCTATTCTTTTTCAGATTATTTTCCATTATAAGTTATTACAAAATATTGAGTAAAATTCCCTGTGCTATACAGTAGGTCCTTCTTGGTTATCTATTTTATATATAGCAGTGTGTGTATGTTAATCCTAAACTCCTAATTTATCCTCCCCTCCTTTCCCCTTTGGTAATCATAAGTTTGTTTTCTACATCTGTGACTCTATTTCTGTCTTGTAAATAAGTTCATTTGTATCATGTTTTTAGATTCCGCATATAAGCAATGTCACATATTTGTCTTTCTCTGTCTGACGTACTTCACTTAGTATGAAGAGTTTTTGAAGAATAAAAACATGGTTTCTGTCCCCTTAGCGCTTACAGTTTGGTTGAGGAGATGGACAGTGACTATGATACAGAAACATAGGCGATAAACAAATAAATAGTGACGTTAGTTACAGATTCTGTTGAGTGCTTTAAGGGAAATAAACAAGGATCTAAGAAAAAGAGCACAGGTTTGAGGATGAGGGTCGTGGTGCTCGAAGAAGCCTCTCCAGTAGCTGGCATTTGAGCCAATCCTTGTGGGACAAGCATCTCTTAGGTGGAAGTTTGTTATGTGTCCTGGAGCAGAACAGAGGCCTTTGTGGTTGGAACGTGAGAAAGGGGGAGAGTGGTTCAAGAAGCCACAGGAGAGGTGAGCCAAGGCCAGGTCGTCTTACCATGCTCTAACAAATGCTCTAGTTCAAACTTATCTCTTATTTGTGCTTTAGTGAAAATAGGGAGCCAGACAGGAAAGGGGACATACTTGAATTTGGAATCAGTTTGGAGATAAGGATAGAACATTCACAGTGGGTGGTAAGAAAATAAGGATGGAAATGACAGAGGTTAGGATCCATTAGCTATTCCAGATATCAGGGCAGGAAAGAGCCTGGAGATCATTGATTCAACTTGCTCCCTCTGTAGGTAAGGGATGGGCATACTTTTTCTGTAAAAGGCTAGATAGCAAGTGTTTTAGACTTTGTATGCTGTAGGGTCTGTCACAGCTCATCGACTCTGCCATTGTAGAGTGAAAGCAGCCAGATAATATGGAAGCAAATGAACATGACTGTGTTGCAGTAAAACCTTATCACAGACACTGAAATCTGAACTTCATATGATTTTGTGTGTCATAAAATAGTATTCTTCTTTTATTTTTCAACCATTTAGAAATGTAAAATCCCTTCTTCGCTCATAGCCATACGAAAACAGATGATGTCCTACATTTGGCCCACGGGCCATACGTAGCTTTTCAACCCCTGGTACAGATGCTAAAACTGCAGCCCAGAGAAGCAAGTGATAAGCCCGAGGTCACAAAGCAAATCAGAGACAAGAAATCATGTGTTCTAGCTATTAGGCTGGTACTTAAAAAAAAAAATAGTGCATTCATTGATCATAAAAATAATGAGAAGATATTATGTAATAGTAATACTTTGGTTCAAATCGATAAAGATGGCGTATTTATTTTAGAAATTTGGGGGGGGTGGATATAGAAAAGTATTGCAGAAAATAAAAACCCTTTGGTAATCTATTGTGTTTTATTTATTTCTGGTCTTATTTGGTTGAACATTAAATATATACTGATAATCTTTCATAGAATTATCTCTAGATGTACAGGAATATAAAATATATACATATAGTCATATCCTTTGTAAACATATAATAATATAAAGATATTTTATATGCTCAAACCTTGTTATGGCATGATATTCGTGTGCCCATAGCGAGGCTGTTTGCAAGGTGTCCATCACAAGCAGTGACTGATGGCATTAGAATTCTATGATGTCTCTGCCACAAGAGAGGCGGCAGTGGGCAAGTTACTTAGCATCTCTGACCCTCATTTGCTGTGACAGTAAAGTGAAGATACCTATATATACTTCACAGGGCTGTGGTGAAGATAATTTTTAATGTTTGCACAGCACCTGCATAGAAAGTGTTCAATAAATTTATAGCTGTTAGTTAATATTGATACACTATATCCATTTGCTTCCGTTACCTGCCTTGCACTAAACTGTGGGGAAAACATACTGTTCCCTCTTTTTTCTTTTTTTAAGAACTTTTAGTGAGATACAGTTAAACATACAGTAAACTGCATGTATTTAGAGTGTACAATTTGCTATTTTGTTTCTTATTAGTAATGTATATATGGCAATCCCAATCTCCCAATTCATTCCCCCCCAACCCTCCCTGCTTTCCCCACTTGGTGTGTATATGTTTGTTCTCTACATCTGTATCTCTATTTCTGCCTTGCAAACCAGTCGATTTGTGCCATTTTTCTATATTCTGCATATATGTGTTAATATACGATATTTGTTTTTCTCTTTCTGACTCACTTCACTCTGTGTGACAGTCTCTAGGTCCATCCATGTCTCTACAAATGTCCCAGTTTCATTCCTTTTTACAGCTGAGTAGTATTCCATTGTATATATGTACAACATCTTTTTTATCCATTCATCTGTTGATGGACATTTAGGTTGCTTCCATGTCCTGGCTATTGTAAATAGTGCTTCAATGAACATTGGGGTACATGTGTCTTTTTGAATGATGGTGTTCTCTGGGTATATGCCCAGCAGTGGGATTGCTGGGTCATATGGTAACTCTATTTTTAGTTTTGCAAGGAACCTCCATACTGTTCTCCATAGTGGCTGTATCAATTTACATTCCCACAAACATATACTGTTCTTTCTTATACTCTAGGATACATCATCACCAAAATTACACATTTATCTTATAATACGACCATCAAGAAAAAATAATATTCTCGTTTGAAAGCAGAGTATGACATAGTAAAGAGGGTAAGGGGCTTTGGACTAGTCAGATCAGGGCTCAGTTTGGGGCTTTGTCCACTTATTAGCTGTCTGACCTTAGGAAAATTAATAAACCCTGAGATCTATTTCTCTAATTTGTAAAATAGATTTAATAATGTTATATATATTGTAAAGCAGGAGAAATATGAAAAGCTCCTGTGACGGTACTTGGAAAACTCAGGGATGGCTAATAAAGGGAAGCCATACTGCTATTTTCCTGCCAGTTGGAAAACAACTGCAGGCTGCTACAGAACCATGGGATGTCAGAGTGAAGGTTAACTTAGAGGTCAAGTCGTAACTTCCTCCAAAGGCAGAATTTCTCCCACAACCTCCCCAGCAAGGAATTGTCTTCCTAGCTTTTGAGCACTTTAGAGGTGAGATACTCATTACCACATAAGGTCGATGATTTCATTTTTAGACATGCCGAATTATTAGAAAGTTCTTCCTCTGTTAGTCGTGGAAGGGAGGGGATATGGGGATATATGTATAAACACAGCTAATTCACTTTGCTGTGCAGCAAGAACTGGCACAACAGTGTAAGGCAATTATATTCCCATAAAGAGCTTAAAAAAAAAGAGAAAGAAAGTTCCTCCTCTGTGGACTCATGATCAGCCTTGTGGCTGCCCCGCTGCCCGTCGCAGCTGTACTGAGTAAGGCAGCAAGTCAGAAAGGGCTTCTATTAGTCGTCGCCCACTCATAGTCCTACTGGTAATTTGTCTCTGGCCTCCAGGATTCCTAATGGTCAGTGCCCTGTTCTGATGAGTCAGTGTTTGTTCCTTGTTAAGTATTTTGAATATCACTCCCCGTGTCAGGTAAACAGGAATTGGAATTCTGACTCTCTCATAACACTGGATGACAATGCAATAGTTCCTGAAATAGTGCCTCAGTGGTCCCATCTATGAAATAGGGGTAATAATTATACCTACTTCACAAGGTTGTTAGAGGATAATATGGAATAAAGTATTTAAAGGGCTTATCCTTATCTCAGTTGTTGCATTAAATGAGATCTAGCATCATGAGTACATCACAATGGTTCCATGATAGTTGAAAACCACTATTCATCGTTTCTCGTTCTCAGTTTAATACCAGTCTCTTACCACCTAGCCCTTTCTATACTGACGCTTCCTAATTACCTGTTCAATGTTTTCCGAAAGTCAGTTCAACAATTACTGTGTGCCAGATACTAAACCAAAAGTTTTACATGTACCATCTCACTAAATCTTCACAACTGCTCTATAAAGCAGATACTGTTAAGTGTCCTCAATTTGCAGATTCAGGGGGCCGAGTCTCAGAAGCACGTTACCAAACATGTTTCTAGTCTCAGTAGAACAATAAAGGGGATTTATTATTTTGCAATACTTGTAAGTCCAGGTGTAGCCAGACTTGTAGACTATCTTGATCCAACATCTGAGCCAAGGACTCAAGGCTAACTCCTTTAAATCCAATGAATCACACACCTTCTGGAAGCTTTCCCCAGGACAGCAAGGAAGTTTCTTCCCAGAAGCCCATAGCATAACTCTTCTTGCTACTCAATGGCTTAGATAGGGTTAGAGCCCATCCCCGAACCAATAACCAGGGCTGTGGAGTGACATAACTCTCAAAAGCTTAGGCCTGAGTCACAGACTTGTCTCCTGAAGTCAAGTGATGGATAGATTCCCCCAAAACAAAGGGACTACTGTGTGTGTTTGTGTGTGTGTGTGTGTGTATGTGTGTGTGTGTGTGTGTGTGTGTGTGTAGCAGAGAGGTTACATACCCAAATGAAAACTGAAATGATTAAGAGAATGAAGAATGCACGTTAGGAAGGCAATCACAATGTACATTATAGAAGGTTACAACTTGCCCAAGGTCCCAGAACTGGCACGTTCTCAGCTGAGATCTGAAAGTGGGTCATCTGACTCCAAAGCCCACACTCTTAACATCTAGGTTCTACTGCTTCCCAAATAAACCTAGTAATGTCTGGGGAGAGAGAGAACCATTTGTGATCACCAACTGTGTTCTACACACACACACACACACACACACTACACAGTACAATACAGTATAGCATATACAAGGTGCATGTGTAGTCCATATACTGGTATAGACGTACCCATTGTAAAACTACTGAAATTCTTATATTTCACTGTATTGGTTGATAGAGAGCTGCTGCCTGAGCCTTCCTGTTACCCAATCCCTCTCCTGCCCCCCTGCCTCCTGTCTTCTACTCTCTCACCCACCAACTCCCTTGATCCAGCAGCTTAAGTACTAATTTCTGGCCCAAACAGGGGTCCCTTAAGGTTCTGCTCCTGTGCCCCCACCAGCATCCAGATGACAGACTTTATCGGTTACCATCAACAGACCACAATTGGTCTTGTTCCTTTCTGGTTCCTCTTACTTTGTAGACTCTTTCCCTTCCTCTAACTAGTACTTTTCTTTACTTAAAACCTCCTGGGTTTGCGTGGAAGACCCAAGAGACCTGAGATCAGGCTGGTCTCTGCGGCAGAGTGATTTACTCTGTGTCCTTGTCTCCTTGGGAGCAGGAGGCATAAACGTTACCTAGGATTCTAGCTGTGTGAACCCAAATTAAAGAAAACGATGGTAATGAATGAGCATTGACTAATGCTACACGGTAAGGCAGGAAGCCTTGTCATCTAAACATTCTGCCTCCAGAAACTACGAAATGGTTGAAAATATCAAGTCTCTGGGATGGTGGTACATGGCCATCCTTCTCAAACTGGAGTGTCTGTACTGTTGTACTGTTGGGGATTCACCGTCCTAGAGCAACAGATTTATCCAGAGTAAGAAAGGTGGAATTTTACTTTTATATTAACAGAGATATGGATATATTCTAGAGTAGGGTACCAAGTCTACATGATTTTCAAATATACAATAGAAATTATGAAAAAAATGAAACTCGCTGCAGACCAATTTCAACCACACCCAGACCCCTGGGTATATTAGGACATCCACTCTCCTGAGGGGAAGTAAGATATGAATGTTTGAGATAAAAACTAAGATTGCACCTTGAAATCTTTGGTTGTAATCTCAGTTCTGTCTGTTACTTCTAATCTTGAACCATCTCTGAGCTTCCCCTCATTCATTTGCAAAACTGGGTGTAATATCTAAGTTACGGAGCTGTTGTGAGGAATAAGAGAGATGTTGTCTCTCAAATGCCTGCCACGTGCCTGCCACAAGGACAATAAATAATAGCTCTCACCACTCTCGTGACTTACGGGAAGTACAGCAGTTTGAAAACATTATTATGGACTAGCCTCAAACACCTCTTCCTTTGGCCATGGCCGACCCTGCTAATCACTCTTTCCCCTTGGACATGGAGGTCCTTTACCAACACAGCCTGAAAGCCTTCAGTCCCTTTACTTGATTTCCTTGTAATGGCTTCTGAAACGAATACTCCCTTGAACAAACTGTGGGAAAGGCTGGAATTGAACAACCCCAAAAAGTAGTAGCCAGAAAGTTGCTAAGAGAGTAGATTTTAAAAGTTCTCATCACAAGAAAAAAAACCCATGGCTGTGTGTGGTGATGGCTGCTAACTAGACATATTGTGGTGGTCATTTCAGAATATACACAAATATCAAATTATTATGTTGCACACCTGACACTAATATAATAGTCAATTCTATCTCAATTTTTTAAGAAAAGAAGCAGCGTCCAGTTGGTAAAAAAGTTGAGGATGATACCTGGTCCTTAATACTCCAGTCCTGGCAGCTTTTCAATTCTGCCTCCTGTTCGAAATTATGTGTTTTTGCTTACAATTTCCCATCACACTCTCACACCCTCTTTTCTTAACATGGGTCTGTTTATATGACCAACAGCTTTCATGTAACATTGTAATTAATATATTATATGCATCATAAAATATTATAAAATAATATCATATAAATATATATAATTAAAATATTATACAGCTAATATTTCCCCCCCTCTCAAGAACTTGGAGAGGACCCAATCTAGGACAGCATTATGTAACAAAGAATTAAACCCAAACTGTGGACCTGTCAGAAAGCCGTGGGACATGGAAGGAATTGAGTTTGGTTTGGATACACTGGTTTTCCTCTTCCTTCTTCTCATAATACCCCATATCAGATTGCAGGGTGAGCAACTTGATTCCAGGGTAGGCGCAGTGAAGGGTTGTAATTAGCCTATTAAGTTCTGCTAATGTCTTGTTAAAGTCATTCAGGTGAGAACAGCAGATATATCAGTTCCGCCTTGGACCCTGCCACAGGGAGCGTTGCATTTCCACACTGCTATTTATACTTCTCACAGTAGGAATCAGCTGATTCAGCAGGACCTGGCCTTTTCTGTTTCATCAAATCAAGATACAATGGAAGATTTCTACAGAATGTGTGTGTTCCTAGAATTGTACTTTACCACTCTGCAAATGGTGGGGTTTTTTAGTCGCAAGAGTAAATGCAGTGCATCTGACATAGATGGAAGGTGTTTTGTTGTTGTTGTTGTTCCTATTCTTTTGTTTTTGTTTTTCTCTTCTTAGGAGAAAAAGAAATACATGGCTTATTATTCCAGAATTTTGAGAAGCCAAGGGATTAGATTCAGTCATTTTTCTGGCCAATATTTATTTAAGCACTGACTTTGTTCTGGGCACTTTGATGAGCCTGGGAGCTACAGCACTGAACAGTACAGAAAAGATGTCCTTGCTCTGAGAACATACATTCAGGGGGTGGGGGTGGGGGGAGACAAATAATGAACAAGTAAAGAAGAAAATAGGTAATGATAGTGCTGTGTTAAAAATAAGATGGAGGTGAAGAGATGAGGATGGAGAGGGCTACTGCTCTAGATTGGGTGGTAAGGAAAGAACTTAGAGGACATGATATTTTAGCTGAGATCTGAATGACAAGGAGACACAAGCCACCTGAATGTCTAGGGAGACAGGATTGCAAGCAGAGGGGAAAACAGGTAAAGCAGACCAAGAAGACCAGTGCGGCTGGAGCATGTGTGGCAGGGAGGAGGATGCTATGAGATGCAGCTCAGGGCTCTGCAGGACTAGCGCACCTACAGGTCATATAAGGCCAGGAGTAAATGGTACAGACTTTATTCCCCATGGGTTGGGAGCCAGTGGAGGACATTAGGCAGGGAAGATGTGTGGAATGAAAAACACCGCCCTGGGTGCTGTGTGGCTAATGGATTGTCAAGGGACAAGAGGAGAAGCAAGAAGAACAAGGTACTATAGCAAACTTCAGCTGAAAGATGATGGTGGTAGCACTGGAGACGGTAATTCTAAAGTGTGTGTATGTGTGTGTGTATATATATGTTTTCACTGTAGTAAAATTTATCATTTTAACCATTTTTAAGTGGCAAAGTACATTAAGTATGTTTACACTGCTATGCAACCATCACTACTGTCCATATGTATAACTTTTTTGTCATCCCAAACTGAAACCATAAACATTAAACAATAAATCATCAATCCCTCTCTCCCCACAACCCTTGGGAACCTCTATGCTATTTTCTGTCTGTGAAGTCGACTAGCCTAAGGACCTCATGTAAGTGGAATCATACAATAATTGCTCTTTTGTGCCTGGCATATTTCACTTAGCATAATGTCTTCAAGGTTCATCCACATTGGAGAATGTGTTAGAATTTTTTTCTTTTTTAAAGCTGAATAACATTCCATACGTATATACCACATTTATCTATACACCCATCGATGGATACTTGGGTGGTTTCCACCTCTTGGCTATTGTAAATAGGGCTTCCATGGGTGTACAAATATCTGTTTAAATACCTGCTTTCACTTCTTTGGGATATATACCCAAAAGTAGAATTACTAGATCGAGTGTTAATTTCATGGTTAATTTTTTTTTTTTTTAGGAACCACCATACTGTCTTAGATAATTATATTTTAAAGGTTGAGTTATCCAGAGTTGCTGAGGGGCTGGTGTTATGAGCTAAGAGAAAGAAAAGAAATAAGAATGATTTCAAGATTTTCATTTTTATAATGGGAGAATATTGGGGCCGTATACTGGGCTAAGGATTTGGGGGATAAGGGGGTTTTGGTGTTTGTGTGGGATGTGATGGATATCAAAGGTTCTCTGCAAGACATATTATATTTATCATGGATGCTAAACACACAGATGGAGACATCAGGTAGGAAGTTTTATATATTATTAGTTGAATTCCTGTGTCAGTGTTGGAGATAAAAGGTATATGATAGGAGGTCATGCTCTGCGGGGGGTAGGCTGTAGCGATGACAAAGGAGTGATTGAGGAAATGGGAGTGAGGAAACAGTTGGGGTGCATGTTTTCAGCTCCCCAGGTGATCCTAGACATATCCAGGTTTGGTACCTACCCAGGTAAACCATCTTATAGATTGCCTCAAATGAAGGAAACCATGTAGGGTTATTGGAGAAGATGGAAAAGATAAGAATTGGTGCTAAATTTCTGAACTAGAAAATCTCAACTTGTTCTAACAGGAATGTTAATACAGCACCTGGGTTGATCTTCATTTCCTTTCTCCAGCTACATGAATAAGCAGTCACGTCACACTGCGGTTCACCCAGTAGTGACTTAGAGGTTGCCTCATCACATTTTAGAGAAACGATGTGCTTAGAATCTATGCTTATGTACTTGATTTTTCTGTTAAAAGTCCACTTTTTCTTTTATAGTGTTCTTAGATTTCCGTCCTATTCTTCCTCTGGATTTAGTAACAAACATGCCTCTTTACCACTTTAAATCCCCGTGACATGGTTCCTTATGAACCTCTCTTTCCCTCCCCATCCCTGAAGGAACTATGTCTCATCTCTCATTATATTTCCCACATCCTAACACAGTGACTTATCCAAGTAGATAAATGTTTGATGAATAAATGAATATGAGATTGAAGCAGGATGTATCACCTTAAACTATGACCTCTCTGATCTCTTTATTCTTTAAGCTGCAAGGCAGTTTCTGGGGAAAGTAGTGGATATAACGAAATATGGCTATATCAGAAACAAATGACGCCTAGGGATTTAATAGAAAGCTCATAAAGTGCCAAACCCACAGCAATTCATCTCTCCCAGCAAGCCCTCATAAATTCGGGCCACAAAACCATCATGCTCACCTTGCCACACCCAAGTCTCTCCCTTCCTGGCAGGGCTCCTCAGAGCCTCCTCCTTGCCTGGCAAACACTACCTGATGCTCACTGGTGCAGATCTGAAAGAGGTGGCAAGAGCCTAAGGCTAGTTTACCTTGAGCTTAAACTTCAGTGTGTTTGATGGTGTGCTGTAGTGCTCTGATATATCCTGGTTTATGTATTAATCAAGAAACCATCCCCGGCATCAAGAATTTCGTGATCCAGTTGGAGAAAAAATGAATAGAAGTGTGATAAATGTTGTGATGGAAGAAGTATACCATGCAGAGCACATAGGAGGGGCCGTTGACTCAGAATTGGAAAATCAGGGAAGGCTCTCTGCAGGAAGTGGCATCTGAGCTATAAGGTGAGGGATGAATCTGTATTTTCTGGGTACAGTGGTTCAAGGCTCTGATTCAGGCAGAGGAATAGCAGACGGTGAGGGAATGCAGAAAGTTTTTAGGGAACTCCATGTGGCTGGCACGGGAGCTGGATTATGAAAGGGCCATGTGAGTGAATTTAGACTTGATTTTTGAAATAATGAAATCCATCAAAGGGGTTAGGGTGGAGTCTGTAATATTAAGAGTTTAGCCAGAGAAACATGCAATTTGAAACCCTCTTGCACTGTATGTTTTTATAGCAAATTGTACCCTGAACCAGAGAAAATTTTGCCACAGCCACAAACGACCACTTATGAATCTAGAAGTAATTTTAAGAATCTAATAAACTAAATGAAAAAATATTCAAAGCTCACGAAAGTACCCATGCACCTGCCTGTTGGGTGGGGCATATACTTGGTTCTGTCTGTAGGTAAGAGGCTTGTTATTCATTAATGTTTTCAAGAAAAGAGGACTCGCATGATCTTGCTCTGTTGAAGACAAAGGTCACCTTATTCTAGGGACATAAAGCCACTTGACTAGGCTGAAAATGTGTTCCCAAACCTGTTGCAGAATTTCTTCCCTAATGGATTCTGTGAATTGAGGTTGAAGACCTTTAATGGTACATTAGGGAAGGGCAGTGAAAACCAGCGTGTGGAAGAGTGAGGGCTGTTATGAACTACAGAGCTGTGCTCTGATTGAGGAACGCTGCTCACAATAATATTTGTTTCTTGAGGTGTTTTAAAACTCTACAGGCCATTCCTTTAAGTAGTTACCATCAAACCTCTAAGTATTTACCATCAAACTACTGCCTTCATTGGAAGAGGGTGGATTGTGTTCCCTTCTATGGGTTTAAGGATCTCACCAATGCATGGAAAACTGGTCCAAATCCTTTAATTAACAACCCTAGGAATAATACTTATGAAGCAACCAGAGGCATATAGCATCATCCTAAAAAAGATTCTAATCTCTGCAAGTTTAAAATATAATCACCTTATAGATCATTTTGTTTCTCATTTTATAGTCTTTAAGTTCATTTCATCAGTGTAGCTCTAGAGTTACACAGTCAACAATGATAGTACTACTGCCTTATGACAATCTAAATGCTATATGATCACACACTATGATAGATAGATAGATGGAGACATAGATATAGACATAGATATAGATAACTAACAAGGACCTACTGTATAGCACAGGGAACTCTACTCAATATTCTGTGATAACCTATATGAGAAAAGAATCTGAAAAAGAATGAATATATGTATATGTATAACTGAATCACTTTGCTGTACACCTGAAACTAGCACAACATTGTACATCAACTATACTCTAAGAAAATTTTAAAAATAAAAATAAGTAAATAACATAAAAATTATACCTAAAATTTAAATAAACAAATAAATAAATGTCATATGATCTATGGAGCAATACTTACATGCTTGGATATAATATGCTATAGAAATTAATAGTCTTTTGAATGAGGGAGACCCAGGTTCAGAGCCCAGTTTTTCTGTTTATGAGCTCTGTAACCTTGGGTTAAGTTACTAAACCTCTTTAAGCCTCAGTGTTCTGATCTAGAAATTAGGGGTATTACTGGTAATCATCTCAATTCCCTGCGAGGAATGAGATTGTGAGAGATGAAGAGCTAGTGCATTGTTTCAACCCTAGCTACCAATCTTGAGCAGTTCACCTTTATCCTTTAGTTCTGCTTGTTTTGCTATGAACAACTTTCTGCTTTCTTTTTACTCCCTTAGGGATATGAAACCTGACAATATTTTGCTGGATGAACATGGTAAGTAAATGATTTGTCTGCAGTCAACCACATGACATGCATGTAGAACAAGTTGCTTCTCCCCAGCAAAGGAGTTCAGTTGAGTTATATATACAAACTCCAGTTTCTATATATAACCCAGTATACTGGGGAACTTTATCATTTATTGCAGTGGCATAATACCCCAGTACACCCTTAAATAACCTTGCATTTACACAAGGAGAAAGTCATTCTCTTTTCAATTTTCTTCTATTCCTACTGCTTTCTTCAAGAAAACCATCCTAGTTTTTTGTTCCTAGTTTGCCTTAATATTTCTATAGCAATCACCTCTCTTTTTCTCATAAAGACAGAAGAGACCTCAAGGTTAGAGCATTTGGTAGGCAATAGTATCTACCTAGAGATTTGTGACACTATTTTGTTCTCATTTTATCTACTTTGAGGCTTTCCTTCTCATGAGGGCAAATTGGTTTTACATCTACAGGAGAGATATCAGGTTTTCTGTTCAGTTAACAAAAAATCAGTCCACTTAAAGAAACATATAAAGTAGATAAGAGTTTATGTGGTACCCACAGGGATGTGGCAATGACCCTGAAGGTGATAAATGACCACCTGAAGTTCAAGAAACACTGATTGAAGATGTCCTGTAGAACAAGCTTTGGCCAACAGTGATTAAACGTGGATACTCTCTAATATTATTTTAATGTACATTTGGATTTATTGGTACATCAGAGCAGACCTGTAGGACACACAGCCTGTGTGTTAGAAATGTTACAGAGGCAATGAGATCCTTGTTAAATTTTTAGAAAGCTGCTAAGGGAGGGAGTCCTAAATATGCAAAGCTCTGTATTTATTTGACTTTCTTGCAAAAGGGATTTGCGAGTGGGACTGAAACTCCACAGACCATCCACTGCTCATTATTTATTTACCTAGTTGCATTTTAAACCTGATTTGCCAGATGCCACATGTGCTCAGAGGGCTAGAAAACACTTTTGTGTATGACCTCTAATTTCAAAGCTCGGAGTCATTATTTATTTATGGACTGTCTAAAAAGATTTGTTCCACTTTCTTCCAATGCCTTATTTCTTCTTTCCCTTTACCGCTCCTGGCATTCGGGAACAGATTCTCTGAATCTCAGAAATGTGGGCACAGTGAGACGACATGAAGGTGACTTTCATTAAAACCCCAGCTGTCTCTGCCTTAAATAGGAAGCAGGATCCCCTCACACCTGTGCAGATAAACTCTGTGGAGCTTCACAACTGTGGACAAGGCCTCCCCTAGCCTCTAGAGGCCACCTTTGCACACTGTAGAAAAAAGGTGCTCTGTGTGCCCACCACAGCCTTGCGAAGGTGACCACTGGTCTTGCAGAGCCTGGTTTGGGGTTCTGTCTCCACTTCCCCCTCAACTGCTTGCCTTTGTGTCCTGTATATCGCTTGACCATTTGTTGGGGCCCTGAATGGTAACGTATTGGTCCTGTCAACCAAAAGCTTTTCTAGATTTGCCTTCCATTCAGAGAGCAACGTTTCAGTCTTGGATCTCAAATGTAGCTTCATCTTATTTCTCCCGTGAGGTCATTCTGTTTTCTTTCATTCAGCTTCTTTCTCTTCCTCATTTTCTTGTCAACTTGGTGATTGTAGATTAGGGGAAAGAGCCAGGAACAAATTAGTCTTCAAGTTTAACCGCCCTTAGGGACTACCCTTGGGAAAGATTAATTGTGTGATATTGTAGATAAGAGCATGGGTTCTGAGCTCAAAACCGGGTTCTCTCACTCACCAGCTCTGAGAGTCCAACAGCTTGCCTAAAACTTCTCTGCACCTTAGATTCTTCAGGGATGAAAGGCATTCCTACTTCTCAGGGTCACTGTAAACTCTAACTGACACACTGTTTATAAAGTGCTTGATTGCCACATGCACAAGAAAATCACTCAATAGCAGTTAAATGCCTGTATGACTCCTTGAGGTAGTAGGGGCTTTCTCCCTTAGGGAAGGAAACAGACAATTTCACCTTGTTTTATGTGACTTTGTCTATATCATATAGGGTCCGTGAAAGCTGGGTCCTTACCTGTCTTTACTAAAGAATTATTTTGATTTCAGGAGGGATACACCAAAGATTGTATATGTCTACGTGTTAGGCCTTGTGTTGAAACAATTTTGTCTGCCCCTTAATTCTCAGGTGACTACACTTTCAGTGGCCCATTCTGCCTTCCCTTCAGGCGTGCAGAGGGCTAATCCCACTTTGCAGGGCGTTGTATTCTTGGTTGGACTGGGGCTCTGCTGCTTAGGGGCTCTGAGCGGGCGTCCCAGTCTGCCTGAGGGACGGTCCCAGTCTACACCTGTTATCTGGTGTACAATTTATAAAGACCTGTTCACTCTCAAATTTGGGGGTTTGGACAGTGGCTTAAGAGGGGGCAGTTCTGTATTTTTTCCCATCCTAAACTCAACTGACGAATCACTGCTGTCAATAAGAGAAACACTGCTTTGGGAAGGACTAGATATGTGAATGGGATAGAAGCAAACAAACAAAGTTGAAAGCCATTCTCTAAGCGTGTCCTGAGCATCCATTTCTGGAGAAGCCAATTTTTGAGGTTATTATTTTCTGTTTATTCAAATCCTGAAACATGAAGCTTTCAGGCATTGCTCAGGGACCATAATTAACTACTTTGAAAGGAAGAAATTCCTGGTGGCCGCTGCTCCCCAGCTCATTATGCAGAGCTGCTCTTGTGAGAACCAGCTGGACCACAAATCAGTGCCTGCCTTTGGGAGTGCTTTCGGATGTGATTTTCCACGTCTCATGTTTGAAACCCTCATTTGTCTCCTCTGTCCACAGGTCTAACATTTCCCCTTTATGGACAAGATCACGTGTGCCTCTTGGGTGGGGATTTAGCAACTGTGAAGGATGATTGCTTCTCTCTAATACGCCTCCTATGCCGTTCCTCCCAGTGAGCTGTGTATTATACCACATGGCTTATATTTTCATTCAGCATCATCAGTAACAGGCAGAAACTGTGTTTTACTCTGATTCATACTGGTTCGTGTTCAGCAGAAAAGATTGATATTTAAAGGAGCTCAATCCTTTTGTAAATGGAGGATCCTTCCACTGGCATGAATGAACATTTCTTATACATCAGAATCTGACTTAAAAATGTTTTTCATTTAGCGCATACCTGTTCTCCTTGCATGTCTCACTCACTAGTTCAGAGCCCAAGACGGCATTAGATCTTGGATGGCTCATAACCAAATGTCCTGATAAACAGTTTTCATATCCTACCAACTTAGGTACCCCATCCAATTCTGTCACTTCCATGGTGTCTAAAAGTCTTGTGTTTTTCCTAAACTATTCAGGAAATAAGTGCTGCATACAGAGGAACAATAATGTCTCCCTGGTGTATCTGAGAGGGGTACCACATCCTCTGTAATTTAGGCTTCATAATATCATCCCTAGTCACAGGGAATAGAGAAAGGCAAAAATTCAGTTTGGGGGTGTGAGGGGGAACTAAGCCTGCTACCTTAACAGCTTCTCCCTTGCATAGTCCCAAAATGTACCTAAAAATCAAGTGGGTAGCATCTGTATACACACACACACACACACACACACAGTAGAACACTGTACCCTATCCCCAGATAATCAGATTGATGTCTCAACTAGTTCAACTAGTGCCTGAGGATATGAATTTTTAATAAGAGTCCTAAAAAAATGTGGTACACATGACCTACACATTTTTGAGTTGGGGAAATTATTGAAAGGAGCCATGCCAACCAATTGGTTATGGTGTCCTTAAGGGCTGTGTTGAGAAACATCCTCAGGCTGAACACATGCACAGTGAGAAACAGCATAAATAATGACCACAGTGATGATGAAATTCAGTGACTCAATACCAGGAACTCCGATTTTTAATGTGATTCTGTGCCTCAAGGTACAGAGGTGAAAAGAACAGGCAGATTGCTCCCTAGGGTCCTCAGTCAGGAAGTTCTGAACCTTATACCTGAAAAACTTCACAGTAAGGCAGTGATTCTAACTGGGGATGCTTTTCTTCTCTGTCTCTCCCTGCAGGGGACACTTGGCAATGTCTGGAGACATTTTCGATGGTCAGGATTTCAGCCAGGAGTGGGAAGTGCTTTTGGCATCTAGTGGGTAGAGGCCAGGAATGCAGTTAAGCATTCCACCATGCACAGGACAGCCCTTCACACCAAAGGATGATCAGGTCCAAGATCTTAGTAGTTCAGGTTGGAAAGCTCTGTTCTAAAGCTCCCTCAGGGCCAGGGCTTATGGGAAGAGCCAGAGTGGTCGCTCACTCCCAAGCAATTCCTATGTCCCTCCATCAGCAGGTGACCGAACCTTTCTCTGGGAGCCAGCACTCACGTTCATTTCCACAGCACAGAAAGGAACTTGGCAGAAAGATCCCCAAGGTGAGCAGAGGGAAGTATGGCAGCATCCTGAGCCTGAGATATAGGGCTGGTGACCACGGGCTCCATGAAGTTCTGCTTTCCTTGTTCAGCTTGAGAGCACTAGGCTACAGTTTCCAGTAGATCCTGACTTTGAAATAATTCCTCCCCATCGTTTACTATGCATCCTGGTGGGGGAATCCTGAGCCAACCAGAAGGTAGTTCTTTTAGTTTCTTCAGCTCTTTGGTCTTATGATACAGCGCAAAAAGGTTATGGACAATTTGTAACCCACCAAAGGAGTCCTGGACCAAATTCTAGATCCTAATTCTAGCTCTGCTACTTCGAAGCACTGAGAACATAGCCAGAAACAGCTCTTCTGTAAAACAGAGATTACTTCACTCAGCTAAAGTATGTGAAAACCTTTTGAAAACTGCAGTTAATCATACAAATGTAATACTACTTACAAGATAAAATTAACCTTTTTTCAGCCACATTCAAAAGAAACATAATGAGTACTTACTGCGGTCAAGATCTTCTACTAAGCCAGGACTTCTTTTGAAAGCATGGTCTCAAAATTTACTGGATATCAGAATCACCTGGGGAGCTTATTTAAACTGAGGCCCCACCCCCAGAGTTTTTGATTCAGTAGGCAGGGGTAGGGCCCAGGAATTTGCATTTTTAACACATTTCCAGGTAATACTGATGCTGCTGGTCTGGGGACCACAGTTTCCCAAATTGCTCTAGAGCATCCTCCGTCTTCTACTTCTACATGAGCCTAGTCAGTCTCAGGATTGAGTCAGCTCAGAAAACCTGCTCAGGGTAAAGTAGAGGATCCCATGCCTGGCTGCCCATCTGAATCACCTGTGGAGTTTCTTCTTACTGTTTTTAACAGGAACTGGTGGCTCTCCCAGCAGTCCCACTGCCTTGGAGTCTCAGGAGAGTGAAGTCCAGGCATGTGGGTTTTGCAGAATGATGCTGGAGAGTCTTAGCATGACAGATAGCAACAATTGGATATGTACCTCCTGCCAGATGCCGAGCTAGGTCTTCCACAGCATTATTTCATTTGATCTTCCCAACAACCTCATGAGAAGACGACTGCTATGGCCTCAACTTTACAGACAGGATAAGTCACCTTTTTGAGGTAGCACAGCCAGTGAGTGATAGAGCCAGGACTTGAACCCAGACAGTCAGAGTCCAAAGAACAGGCTCTTAATCACTCAGTCTCCAGATTCACCAATTTTGTATCAAACCTTATAAACCGCTGATCCAGTGCTTTGAGTGTGACCCATGGGGAGAAACAGAGAAAATACTGAAACAACCTATGTTATGATGGGGTGAGTTCTTGAAATCATCTGTTGGTACCATTTGTGCAAAAATGTCTTCACTTTCAGCTTGATGAGCGCTACTTTTACTTTGTTAAAATGTCATCAGATAAAAACAAAACACTTTTTGCACCAAACAAAACCCTGATGATAAAGACAGTGAGATTTATCGTTGGTGGTGCACTGGGTGCTATCAGGAAGCAGAGAGTGAACTTGGCAGGGGCAGTGTGGTCTGTGAGATATGGAAGAAGAATCCCTTCCAATTACCACCATATCTCATCACAACCACAGAAGCATGCAAATGGAAATGCCAACACTTCAGCATCCTCTCAAAGCATGTGACTTTCATGCCAACAGGTAACACAACGGGCTTGTCTGCCTGAGCTGCTGGTACTGCCCTTTCCTACTCCTAGCTGTGAATACAAGGACCCTACTACCCTTCGTAGGGTGTGCTCTCTGCTGAACTCAAGTGTTAGACCCGCACAATATTGCTGGGAGTATGAACGCTGCGGAGAGACCCTAGGCATCACCTCGTCCACGCATGACTGTTTTTTCTTACAGGAAGCTTAGGTTCAACACAGGAAAGGAACTGCCACTCTACGATGTATTGGGGCAGAATTCAGCACAGGACCCGGGTCTCCTGGCTCCCAGCCTAGGGCTCTTTCTGCAGCCTCTTTAAAAATAAAACTTGACTTTCACCCCCTACTTTCCTTTGGTATGTTATTTTATTGGGGACCCCTGGAGACAACCTGAACTATCAGACAAAAAACTACTGATGATATTCAGAAAAACAAGAAAAGAACTGTTTCTTGGCAAAGAAATAAATATCTGTATCCACAGTCATGTCTGCTTTGTATTAACAATGTTTGTCTCTTCAAAAAAAAAAAAGATCCTATAAAGATGCTTGGAAATTTGATACTTTGAATAGTTCTTACCTGCCCCCCTCTTGATACTCACAGACTATACCAACTTAAAATGCTGCCAACAGACCAAAATTGCCAAAGTAGAATTTACCAGAGGATGAGCTCTTAGAGACCAAGGTTAAAACTTTCTGACATTGAACTACAAATTTACAACCGACACTAACCTTTTCATATCATGTTTTGGCACCTGGAGGGTTGCTGGTTTAGACTATATTGGTCTTGAGGATAGGGTAATTGAGTTTTTACGGCCTATACCCAATTGCAAATGGTGTACAAGAATTTACAAACTCAGCTTCTAGGTACTTTTTTTTTTTTAAGAACTTTTATTGAGATACAGTTAATAGACAATAAACTGCATATATTTAGAGTGTACAATTTGGTATTTTGTTTCTTATTAGTAATGTATATATGGCAATCCCAATCTCCCAATTCATTCCCCGCCAACCCCCTGCTTTCCCCACTTGGTGTCCATATGTTTGTTCTCTACATCTGTGTCTCTATTTCCACCTTGCACACCAGTTGATTTGTAAGCTTCTAGGTAGTTTCGATAAAAAAAAAAAAAAAGTGGTGTGCCGCTGGGTTGAATGGAACTTAACGTTCTCTGTGGTTCTTCTCCCTCGCAGGGCACGTGCACATTACAGACTTCAACATTGCTACGATGCTGCCCGTGGAGATGTGCATCACCACCGTGGCCGGCACCAAGCCTTACATGGGTATGGGCCCCCTGAGCTGCCGTAGTGACTAAGAGGAAGGCTTTTTTTTTTCATTCCTATAGACACCACATACTATGGGTGCAATCATCTGTAGGGCCTTGCAACTAGAAATGACAAGTCTCCCTCCGACTTTACCCGGAGAGCTTCTGATTTCACGGGTCCGAAGTGAACCTTGGGAATCTCCTTTTAGCAAGCACCCAGTCTGATCTTGATTCAGGAGGGTCATGGATTACATATAAAAACACTGTTTTATGAATATTAAGGACAGTTTCTACCTATTTCCTGATGGAGAACATTAGTTAATTCAGTAAATATCTACTAATGGCCTCTGTGTGCTCAGCGCTGTTTCAGGCACTGGAGATCCTGTAGGCAGCAAGACATACAAGGTCTCCAGCCCGTGAAGCTTACCTTCCAGTGAGACGAGTTTAAAAAAAAAAAAAGAATCAGAGAAGGTACAGCAGTAAGTAGGATGGTAATATGTGACCTAAGTATTATTATACCCATGATTTATATAATTCTGCATAACATGCGTAGGACTACAAGTTCACAAAATGCTTTCCCGTTATAATTTTGGTTTTAGGTTTATCATCACAACAATCCCATGAGTAATTCACAGGCAAAATATTTGAACTTAAATTAAAGGCAAGAGCAATGCCACTTTCAGTATTTCATTCTCTTCCTCATAGAACTAAAGAGAGAGAAGAAAAGAGAACTCTGTGCAGGGCCACCTCACTTTCCAAGAGAAGGAAATCATCTCTGGGGGAAAATGAGCCTGATTTTATATGGTATTTGAATAAGTGCAAATTTCCTGGCTTCCAATTATCAGTGGAGGGAATAAGTCTCTTTTGTCGCTTCTAAAATAATGGATGTGTATAATTCAGCCTACTTTCTGGCCTAAAACCCATGGTCCTCAAATGATAACAAGGAATCTCCGAGCCTGCTGGTCTATTGAGTTTATTCCCCAGGTTTCCTGGGTTTCCATATTAAGGGCTATTTTCTTGGAGCCAA
Source organism: Hippopotamus amphibius kiboko (assembly GCF_030028045.1). NCBI lineage: Eukaryota > Metazoa > Chordata > Mammalia > Artiodactyla > Hippopotamidae > Hippopotamus > Hippopotamus amphibius. The sequence continues at coordinate 154,974,009 of NC_080186.1, read as the reverse complement.
ATCAGAAAATACGCATCTGGGTTTTCTAGGCCTGGTTTCCATGGTGAGAGGAGTACAGGAAGACCATCTTTCTTTTCTCTCCCCAGTGATTTCAAATACAATATCCCTATAATTTGATTCTCCTCAAAATTGGCATTTCCAGTCTTTTCATGACATAGAGCCAGGAAACTGGAATCCAGTCAAGTTTCTCTGCACCTCTCCACCTCACCCTTGTAATTAGCAATTACTAATATTTACTGAAAGCCTTCCAGGGATCAGACAATGTGTTAAGTATTTTGCATTCATTGACTCATTTATTTTTTTCTCAACAACCCTGTGAGGCAAACTGTAATTATCACCATTTTACAATGAGGAAAATAAGAAGCTAAGTAATGTGCTCAAGATCACATGGCTAAGAATTGAAAAAGCCTAGATTTAAAGCACGCTGTTTCTGACTTTAGGAAATCAAGCTTCTCCCTAAAAGAGAGATAAAGAAATTTAAAAATTTATATATTTATAATTTGTAAATGGTTGTAAGACAAATGAGGCCAGATTCATAGATGTTTCTAATTTTATTTAAAAAATGAATATCTGACTATCAACGGTTACATTTTCATCCAGAAGTTGTTCTTGCCTTTAATTTTTGGATGGGAGTCTTCCTAAGACATATCACAGGCAGAAGTCTGCTTTCTCTTTTTAAAAATTATGTTCCCAATAATTTGGTAAAATCTACCTAACAGACATTCACCAGCACTCATTTTATAGCATTCCTGCAGAATGTAATTAGCAATTAACCAGAAAGAAAAAAACTAGGATGAAATACTGAGTGAAGATTATAGGAATATACAACATTTTCTAATGTAAGATGCTGAGTATATTATACAGCAGTTCCTTAGCTCTGGTGATAAGAAGATGGGCCGTCTGCCAGTTCTTAAGCACCTTCACCTGACAAGGAAGTTTTGCTTTTTTGAACTCATCACCTTCTACCTCCATGCTCTTTCCAATCACTCCAGTGCTTCCTTCTCCCCACCCCTGGTCTGTGTGAATATAATCCAGATCACTTAGAGAACATTCTTCTCCAAATTAACCAAACCAAACAAGCAGATGTACTGTGGAAAATGTGGAAAATGCTGATTAGGCAACAGGGAAATTCATCTCTCTACTTGTAGATATTTATGGTTTCCTTCCAAACCTTTATTATATACACACACAAACATATCTTTTTTAAGTTGGATGATACTGGACTTTTGCAACTGAAACATTCACTTTAAAATGTAATAACAAAAATAATAGGCATCATATAGTGAGCATCTATTTTGTCCCAAGCATTTTGCTAAGTTTTTAACATTGTATCATTAAATTTTCAAAGCAACCCTATGAAATAAGTTTTTATAGATTAAAAAAAAAAAAACCAGACCTACAGAGAAGGTGACCTGATTATAATCACACAGCAAGCGACTGGCAGAGCACCAAGTTAAATCCAAATCAAAAACGTCTCAAGTCCGGAACGCTGATGGTGATGACGACGGAGCAGGAGGAATAATGGCTGACGCTTACTGAGCTCTTCCTATGGGCCAAGCACTGTCCTAAATGCATGTGTTACGTCATTTAAACTAAAAACAATTCAGTGAGGGATGTCAGAGTCTAACTCTCCACATACTTCTGTGCTGTCTCTCTGCCTCCTGGCAATAAGCGTTAACTCAGCCAGAACTGAAACCACTTCTCTCTGACTCCCAAGCCATATATATAACTACCGCTTTTAATATTCACGTGCTACAGAATTAGAGGGCTGCATCAAAATCTATTGAACTAATTGTTCATTGTCAAATGTTAGGTGATTTCTCATTTTGAAATATAAATGAATTTGTGATAATCCTGTTGGCAAGTATGTACTACAGCTTCTTTCTCGTGATAAATCCCCATTCAAGGAATTTCTGGTCAAAGGGTATATATGTTCATGCATTTCCCTCCTGAAAGTTTGTGTTGATTTCTACTCATTTGTTCTGGAAGCATCTGAGGATACTCACTTCCTTGCATCCTCACCAGGCAGGGCTGCACTGTCAATATCTTTTTTTAAAATGAATTAATTAATTAATTTATTTATTGGTTGTGTTGGGTCTTCCTTGTTGCGTGCGGGCTTTGTCTAGTTGCGGGGAGTGGGGGCTACTCTTCATTGTGGTGTGCGGGCTCCTCATTGCGGTGGCTTCTCTTGTTGCGGAGCATGGGCTCTAGGTGCGTGGGCTTCAGTAGTTGTGGCACATGGTCTCAATAGTCATGGCACACAGGCCCAGTTGCTCCACAGCATGTGGAATCCTCCTGGAGCAGGGATGGAGCCCGCATCCCCTGCATTGGCAGGCAGATTGTTAACCACTGCGCCACCTAGGAAGTACCAACACTGTCAATATCTTAATCTTCCCCAAAAGATAAGTGAAAATGGTACCTCATTATGACATTAAAATTGCGTTTTACTTCTTTTGTAAATTGCCTGTTCATGTTCTTTGCCCATTTTCTATTGGGGTGTTAATTCATTTTTTTTTCTATTTCTTATTGATTATGTAAAGAATTCTTGACCTTTATATATAAAGGATATTAAATTCTAATGTATCATATGTGTTGTAAATATGATGATTTCCTACTTTTTAGTTGCCATTGTTCTTATAGCATTTTTGACATGAAGAACTATGTTCCTAGCATCAAACCATTAGTCATATTTTTTGTAGTCTATTTTATTTTTTTATTTTGAAAGGTTATACTCATTTATAGTTATAAAATATTGGCTATATTTCCTGTATTGCACGATATATACTTGTAGCTTATTTTATACTTAATAGTTTGTACTCAATACCCTACCCCTGTATTGGTCCACACCCCCATACTGCCCCTCCTCTCTTCCCTTGCCCCAGTGGTAACCACTGGTTTGTTCTCTGTATCTGTGAGTCAGCTTCTTTTTTGTTTTACTCACTAGTTTGTTGTATTATTTTAGATTCCACATATGTGATACTATACAGTATTTTTCTTTCTGTGTGATTTGTTTCACTTAGCATAATACCCTCTGACAAGTTCATCCATGTTGTTGCAAATGGCAAATCTTCATTCATTTTTATGGCTGAGTAGTATTCCAGGGTATACATCTACCACATCTTCTTTATCTGTTCATTTGTTGATGGACACTTAGGTTGCTTCCAGATCTTAAACCATTAGCCTTTTTTCTTTATAGTTTCTACCTTTGATGATATTCTCAGCAAAACCTTCTTACCTCCAGATTTTAGACATAGTTACCTATATTCTTATTTTTGTTATAGTTTATTCTTAATTGAGCTATATATGTGGTAAGATATGTGGTAATGATATGACTTCGTTTTTGTTATATTCTTAAGTAATTGTTTTGAGACCATGTATCAAATAAGATCCCTTACATGCTGATTTGAAACATGGTCATCATAAACTAAGTATTTTTTACGTACTAGCATCTGTATTCTGTGGCTTTCAAATCTTCATGATTGTAGCTTTATAATGCAGTTTTAGCACATGGAATGCAAGTCCATTTATCCTTTTTCAGAAAACTTTTATTATTCACATTTTTATAGAGGCAATTTAGAATCATTCTTGTAAATTCCATGAATTATTTCTGTTGTACTAAATTTATATATTAGTTTTTGGACCCTTTATTTATGTCCTGACCAGAATCTACTGTCCAGTTGCTTTCAAATCTGAAAGCCAAATAATAGAAATCCAAATAGCTAATAAATGTATTAAAACATGGGCAAGCTTATTAGTAATCAGGAGAATGCCAATTTAAACCATGGTGGTGCAATGGTTAAGAATCTGCCTGCCAATGCAGGGGACACGCGTTCGAGCCCTGGTCCGGGAAGATCCCACATGCCACGGAGCAACTAAGCCCGTGCGCCACAACTATTGAGCCTGCGCTTTAGAGCCCGTGAGCCTCAACTATTGAGCTCATGTGCTGCAACTACTGAAGCCCACACACCTAGAGCCCGTGCTCCGCAACAAGAGAAGCCACCGCAATGAGGAGTCTGTGCACCACAAGGAAGAGTAGCCCCTGCTCGCCACAACTAGAGAAAGCCTGTGCACAGCAACAAAGACCCAACACAACCAATAAATACATACATAAATAAATACATAAATGTAAAAAATAAAATTAAATAAATAAACCACAAGGGAAGACCGTTACATACTCACTAGATTGGAAAAAGTCACAAGGTTAGTTAATACCAAGTGTGGATAAGGAGGTTGAGCAAAGTGAAGTCTCACGCATTGCTGGTCAGAGAGTTAATTGGTGCAACCACTGTGGTAAATGGTGTGGCGTCATCTAGTTATGTGTGAAGATGTACAGTCCGTCACAGCATTTCCCCTCCCAGAAATGTAACCTAAAGATGTGTGGATTTGGAGGAGTCTTATATGTGCAGGAATGTTCATGAGAGCATTATTCAAAATACTCCAAATTGAAAATAATCCAAGTGGCTATTAACAGTAGGAAAGGTAGGTAAATTACAGTGTATTTGTATAACTTTGAATGTGAACAAAATATGTGCAGTAAGTTGGATAAATTTTATACACGTAATGTTGAACAAGAAAAGCAAGACCCCAAAGAAAACAAGGAGTGAGATTTAACACACACATACAACACACATTCCCATGTTATATATATACAAATATATATACATATGTTATACACACATCTGTTATATATACACACATATATATATGTTATATACGCATATATACACAATATATATGTAATATGTGTTTTACTTTACTAAAGCAGGCAAAACTAATGTTTTGCTTTGGAATGCATACAGAGATAGTAAATCTGTGTAGAAAGGCAAGAAGAAAATGACCAGCAGAAATTCAGGATAGTGGTTACTTCTATGGTTATAAACAGGACAGGATCCAGTGGTGGGGGCAAGACTCTATGACGTGACCTGTGTTAGGTTATGTGCCCAGTTGCTTATAACTGCTTGTTAAAGTCTTCTTTTATGTTTTATGTATTTTTCTGAATGGAGGTATGCAAAGACTTTAAAAACCAAACAAAATACTCAGTGTCTTTTTTGAAGGAAACTTAGTCCCTCTCCACCTCTATTTGTACCATCTCAGGACCAAGGAGTCCTCCTACAGGGTTCATGGAAGCCTTCAGCATCTCCCTGCCCTGGCTTTTCAGCTCTTTGAGGGCTCAAAGAATTACCCATCTGTTATGCTTTTGTATGTTGCCATCATGTTTTTTCTTAATGTTCTTCCAAAATTCCACAGTGCCTAGCATACCGTGAATATTTGTCTAATGAATGAATGCATATTCAAGTGTCTTCATGCCGGAATACAGCGTCAGTAGAAAAGGATTCTACTCATGTAAACTCCAAGGGTGGTCCAAGATGACAGAATACACAGCTTTTATAGAGTGATGTTTATCATGTTAGGTATTTTCTTAGCACAATAGTCTGTTTACCTCTCAAAGTTCTCTGCAGCTTCTCTGAGATATCTGTCACCTGTCACCTAGAGGGACCATGTCAGATGACTTGCTGTGAGATACTGATAAGGGAAAGCAGAATTATAGTCCACTCCATCCAGTTGGTGGGGGCACCGTAGGGTCAGGGCCATTATCTCCCCAATTGTGTGGGGAGCTGTGACTTGCAGAAAGAATGCAGTGATGCATGAAAGGTGAATTCACTGGGGAACGAAGTTTGCTTAGTTCTGCTACCACGGCTTTTACAGTCCGGGTCAGTCTTGGGCATAGGGATGTCAACATTCTACCTCTCTAATTGGATGTTGCCCACGGGATTTTACTTGAAATTGAGTGCACTGGGCAGGGCAAACCTGTATGCAGGTCCCATATCACACCAGCTTCCTTTGTCCAGAGCTAGCACCTTACTACCACAGGCTTGGGTCAAGTGTGCAGCTTTTGGCTAGGTAAAATTCCCGTTATAGATGTTTGCCTCTCTAGAAGAGTACCTAATTTTTTGAGTACAGATGCCAGACGGGTGTCGAGATTTCAGCTTGCATTATCTCATTTAGTTTCTCACCTCTGTATGAATTGCCTTCTCATTATTTTGATTTTGCTGATGAAGATTCTCAAGCTCAGCCCACTGACTTGTTTAAGGTCACAGTAAGTGGTGAAGGCAGGTTTTGAACCCAGTCAGCCTGGTTTCAGAGCTAAAGTTTGCAGTCAGTGCTTGGTTGACTGATTCAGTATTGTTCATTCATTCAACAAATCTCTGTTGAGTGACTCTAAGTGCCAGGTTCAGTACTGGGCAAGCAAGCAGAAAAGAGACCTACCCTTGCTTTGTTCTTCCTTCTCCCCACTCCATCCCTCAGGAGGTAGGTGTGTTCGTGGAAGAGTATATAGAAGGTAGAAGGTTCTGAGTGTGTTAGGGAACACATAACCTCACACCCATCAGAATGGCCATCATTAAAAAGTCTACGAACAACAAATGCTGGAAAGGGTGTGAAGAAAAGGAAACCCTCCTACATTGTTGGTGGGAATGAAAGTTGGTGCAGCCACTGTGGAAAGCAGTATGGAGGTTCCTCAGAAAACTAAAAATTGAGTTGCCATATGATCCAGCAATCCCACTCCTGGGCATATACCCAGACAAAACTATAATTCAGAAAGATACATGTATCCCTATGTTCATAGCAGCACTATTCACAATAGCCAAGGCATGCAAACAACCTAAATGTCCGTCAAGAGGTGAATGGATAAATATTGTGGTACATATATACAATGGGGTATTACTCTGCTGTAAAAAGGAATGAAATGCCATTTGCAGCAACATGGATGGACCTAGAGAGTGTCATGCTCAGTGAAGTAAGTCAGACAGAGAAAGGCAAATATTATATGATATAATATGTAGAATCTAAAATATGACACAAATGAACCTGTCTATAAACAGAAACAAAACCAGGGACATAGAGAATAGACTGGTGGTTGCCAAGGTTGGGGAGGGCAGTGGGAGAGGGATGGATTGGGAGTTTGGGATTAGCAGATGCAAACTGGTATATATAGAATGAATAAACAACAAGGTCCTACTGTGTAGCACAGGGAACTATATTCAATATCCTGTGATAAACCCTAATGGAAAAGAATATCAAAAAGAACATATGTATATGTGTATCTGAGTCACTTTTCTGCACAGCAGAAATGAACACAACATTGTAACTCAACAATACTTCAATTAAGAAAAGAAAAAGAACTACGGGACCAAGTGTCAGTGCCCCACAACTAAACTAAAACCGTTTCTCTCTCAGAGTGCCCCCACTTCTCTCCCTCACCCCCAGTAGCAGGCTGCAAACGCTGCCCTTGCCTCTTCCAGATGCCTCTGAGATGGAAAACCAATCCCTCATAGTTGGAGCCAAATTCTGAACATTGTTTGCAGCAGTAATACAAATTTACATCCTGACCACAGCCCTTCCAAATCAGGACAGTGAATAACATCTACTCAGCCTTCTTGCTTTCAGAGTCAGCCACACATTTGAGGCCTGATGGGATCCAGTTTCTCATAGGTGCATGTTCTAAGTCAGAGAAGAATTTGTCCATTGAGGCCTGTGCATGCCTCTGTGTGTTGGTGATGAATGAGAAAAACTAGAAAATTAGAGACTTTTGCCTGCAGCGAGCAATCTAGCAGTGGATGATAAACACCCATGAAAGTGTTTATGCGCTTTTCCCTGGTAATTTGCCTTTGGAGGAACACGGTGGGGAAATAGATTTGTTAATGTCTCAGGGAGTAAAACTGACCTAACTCTTCTGTGTTTTTCAGCACCTGAGATGTTCAACTCCAGAAGAGAAGCAGGTTATTCCTTTGCTGTTGACTGGTGGTCACTGGGAGTGACAGCATACGAGCTGTTGAGAGGCTGGGTACGGTAGAATTACATTTTGCTTTGGTTACTCTTCCAGCAAGTTCTATTTTTAGAATGAAAGAATGGATTTTTTTTTTTTTTAGCTAAAAATCAAGTCGTTTGTGTCAGAGATGAGAACAGTGATGCTGGTAACACCCCTTGGGATTTCTGCGCATAATTAATTCCCCCTCCTCCGTGTGGGGCCACGCATGTGAGCTGACAGTCAACGATGCAGATAAAGTTAAATGAATTATAGGGATATTATTAACTCTCAGAGAGGGAAAATCAATACACCTCACTCCCTATCTTGTATAAATATATTTGTTTGTTTAAAGAAAATCATTCTGCAGTCACAGGCCAGGGCTCTGATTCAGACACACTTCCCCAAAGTGAGTGTGAATTATTGATGCAACACAATACATGCCCTGTCTTGTTGGATTCCTGTCTTTCATTTGGCTCTTGGGTTCTGGGTTCAGTGGAAAATTAGAGTAGTTTCCTTTTAAAAGAAACATTTCTTAAACTAAGAAAATGCCTAAAAATAATAATAAATAAATTTAAAAAAAAGAAAGAAAGAAAATGCCTAGGAAGAATTTTGCTAAGAAAAGATTTTTTTTCTCCCTCTCGTATTATTGTACCTCATGATAGTTCCCTGTGATTTGATGTAACTGACAATGTATTAACACTGTCAGTTTCATTTTTTTCTTTTCTTCTTTTGCTTAGGAAAGGTGAAGAAAAGTGACTGTTAGGTTGCTGAATTTATATCTACATATATAAATTCACTGTTATCAACTATACTTACTGTGCTACAGTTAGATCCTCAGACCCTATTCAGCTCCTGACTCAAAGTCTGTACCCTTTACCAACCTCTCCCTATGTCCCCCACCCTCGACCCCTGGCAACTACTTTTCTACACTCTGTTTCTATGAATTTGATTTTTTTTTAAAGATGCCGTATATAAGTGATACCATGCAGTATTTGTCTTTTCTGACTTATTTCACTTCTCATATTGGACTCAAGGTCTATCCGTGTTGTTGCAAACAGCAGGATTTTCTTTTTTCTTATGGCTGAATAATATTCCATTACTCATACATATTGTATATGAATATGTATTATATATGTTATGTATAGTAGTCCATTATTCATTTTTAATATATCCATATATAAAGACTATCATGTGTAAATATGTAATACCATATATAATATATAACTATATATTATATAAAAATATATGTGTGTATAAATGTATATACGTATATTATATATTCACATATCTTCTTTATTTTTTAATTAATTTATTGGCTACATTGGGTCTTCGTTGCTGTGTGCGGGCTTTCTCTAGTTGTGGCAAGCGGGGGCTACTCTTTGTTGCGGTGCATGAGCTTCTTATTGCAGTGGCTTCTCTTGTGGCAGAGCACAGGCTCCAGGTGTGCAGGCTTCAGTAGTTGTGGCACATGGGCTCAGTAGTTGTGGCTCGCCGGCTCTAGAGTGCAGTCTCAGTAGTTGTGACACATGGGTTTAGTTGCTCTGCGGCATGTGGGATCTTCCCCAATCAGGGATTGAACCCATGTCCCCTGCACTGGCAGGGGGATTCTTAACCACTGCACCACCAAGAAAGTGCACATCTTCTTTATCCATTCATCTGTTGATGGACATTTAGGTTGCTTCTGTGTCTTAGCTATTGTGATTAATGCTGCAATGAACATGGGAATGCAGGTCCTTTTTTGTAAAGCACAGAACTTTTCATGTTAAAAAAAAATGCTGTTTTTCCCTAATGCCTCACATATTCTCAGACACACACACACACACATGCATACACACACACACACACCCCCCCTTCACCTGCCTTACCCACCTCTCCCCCCTCCCCACACACACTCTTCAGACATGTTAGCTTGGCATTCTTTGCCCTTTGGAACCAGGTTAACTTTTCAGATTTTGCTTCAATTTGAATGACCCTGACTCTTTACAAACTCATGTCAGCCTCTTTGGACTTCCTCCTTGCATGAGGCATCCCTTGGGGCTCTTTCCTCTTATTCCTTTGCCTATAAAGATATTTCCTAAGATAAATCCTGGTGTTTTTTTAAAAAATCACTCCTTAAGTTTGGAATTTGTTAAATTAAGTTTGAATAAAGTTAAGGGTGTGTCTTAGTAGAACTTTTCAGAATCCTTCTATCTCATGTATATTGATCAATCATCTCTAAGAAAGAACAGACTTAGACTTTCCCAAATTTCTTTTACAGGAAAGCAAAAGGTCTTTTCATATTCAAATCCTACCAATTCTTTATGGCCCTTGACAACAAGGACCCCTTCTCTGAAGAAACTTTCTCTGATCTCTCTAGCTAAAGTGATCGGAATCTCTTCCAAACCTTTATGTACTTTCTCTCTCTTATAACCCTTCTGAATTTAAAATTATTGGAAACTATAGAAAAGCACAAAAATGAAGGTAGACATCAACCACATCCTCTAAAGCAAATTCCCAATTAAGAAATTAAACCCTCATTTGACCTTCCAGATCTCATCTTACAGAAGTAACAACTTGCTGTATTTACTTCCAAACCTTTTCTGTTTTTATGATAGTCTATTTTCACGTACATGTACATATACATTATTGTTGTTTCAGTAAAGATAGAGCCATGCTTTAACCTTTCTGTTGAGATTTTTTTTTTCACTTAAGATAAAATATAGAACTTTCTACATCAGAACATCTAAATTTGTTTTATGTGTTAGGATTAAGTCCATTTTGTAAATGTATTGCGCTTGTAAATTTTTCCAGGTATATCAACTTTTATGTTTTTATCTTTTCTATATTATTAGATTGTAAATTTATTAAAGGTGAAGCCAGTGTTTTATATAGTTTAGTATTATCCACAGTGTTTAGCTTTAAATAGGTACATGACAAATGCTTGTTGAATGTATGGAGTGACAAGTCACTACAAATCAATTCTGACACATTCTTGGAAAGAATCACCAAGGAAGCTGCATGTAATTATGTTTCAAAATATAGCTAATCTGAAGAAATGAAATACCAACATTTAATTACAACTAGCAACACAACTAAACCACAGAAGGAGGGTGATAAACAATCATTTCCTCCACACTTACAAATTGTGATTTACAGAAAAATATATGCTTCAAAGGGAAACGTGCCTGAAACATCCCTGTGGTTTCTGAGCTTGACCGTGATCTTGATGAATGGTCCCTTAGTCCTTAAGCTGCTTTGTCATCTCTCTGTGTCCCGGCTCGCATTGCCACTGTAAAGGCAAGGTCCGAGTCCTCACTAGCTTTGTATTATCCATAGTGTTAGCCTATGATAGGGACATACATCATTTTGCACTAATTGTACATCTTTGGCTGCAGCTCTTTTGCTTTTGTTCTCGTGAAGTAAGAATATAATCATAACACTTCACTTTGTCCCATCTTAACATTTTACCTTTTCTACCTTGTTCATTCTTTACAGTCTCATTCTTAATTTATATGCTGCCCTAGAATTGTCTGCTATATCCTGTCATTATACACTGTAGTTTTTCTTTATAGCATGTATACCATTGATTTTTGTGTGAATGTGTGTGTGTGTGTGTGTGTGTACAGTTTCTGTAATTATTTCTGGTTTCTCTGAGTAGACCGTAGGCTCTACCGCTGGAGAAATCCCATCCATCCTGTCTTCATTGCATCCCCAATGCCCAGCAGAGATGCTGGGACATTGTAGGCATTCAGTCAGTGTTTGGTAAATGAATAAATATACAGTTCTGGTCGTTGATGGCTTAATGTGGATTTTAAAATTTAGAGCTCGAAAAATAAGTTGTATAAGACAAGGGCAATTTGACTGTTTTGAACAAGTTGACAGACCATGAGGATTTAAAAATATATATATCAAATTCAGTCATATGGCCCAAAGTAAATGAAAAAAAACACAATGTACTTAAGCCATTTGCTTGTGGCATTTGTCAGTTCCTTTATTAGTTTATCAAAGCATTTTGTGTTTTTAGATGTCTCAAAAGCAGATTTAGAGACATTGATGAATTGAAGAAGAAAATTAGAAAAAAGAAAAAATTTATGTGCACGTGCGTGCAACCCTGGAAGCTTGAGTGTGTCATCCTGCCCCAGCTCTTAATGGTAAACATGCAGTGAATCACACGTAGTGACCCACAGCGCGCTTGGCTTGCAGTCAATACACAATGATGCTGACAAGGTCCCGGGCCCTCTTTTTCTGATACTGAGTTACAAGGGTGATTTCCACTGCGTCATTACTGAGACAAATGAGTTAGCTATGGTCCTTTATTCAGTCTTGAGGGAAGAAAATATGTGGCAGGTGTTTTTAAATCTTGCATCAAAAAAATAAAGTTTGGCCAAGCTCCCTCTTAGAGAGCGAACCCCTAGCACCTCCTGGTTCCCTTGGGTAGCTGCTCTTGACATGCCGTGTGTGTGTGTAGACGTAAGCCTTGCTTCACATCACCGTTATTGATGACTCGTCTTGCTGTGTATTATTATGTTTATAGCCACCGTCCTTTTTACCCTTATGTCAATAGTAATAAAAATCTCTCTCCTGTGTTATGTCTAGTATGTATTAGCCACTCTATTGAGAGCTTTACATGTGTTATGTCATTTCATTTTCCCAACAATCCCCTAAGGTGGTTCATTTTACAGAATAAGTAGCTTCCTCTGACAGATGAAGGAATTGAAACTCAAATTGACTGACCCAGTTTAGCACTCAAATCCTTTTGCCTTCAGAGTTCAAACACTTCATTACAGTATATTACCTTTTAATAATGATTTACAACAAAGAAAAAATTAAAGTCCTCTGTTTCTTCCCATTTAGTTGGGAGAAATCAGTCCACAGTCTTTTATTATCTTGAAAGAGTCAGGCACTTGGTATATGTACATGCCCATAGTCACTGTCCTATTATTGTTGGTTAATCTAATACGAAAATTTTGTTCATTCAACAAACGTGTAATGAGCACTTACTAGGTGCTAGGTCCCATGGGCAAAAATGTGAATATGGTATAATCTCCAGCTTTAAGTAGCTCACGTCACATAAAGAGAGACAATGCCAGGGTGAATCCTTTACGAAACAGAGAAATCAACGTAGGTAAAGACTTCCCCCTAGTGGATATCTGTGAAAACTACAACAAAGCCACTATTTTGTTTCATTTCTTTCCCTCTGCCCCCACAAGTTAAAACTATAGAAGAATCTGGTTCCCTCAGAAGTAAAAATACTTTTGCCTCATCATAAAATCCTCTACCCCACTCCATAGAACTAGCCGCTTATAGCATTTGGGACTGGAGTTGAAGTCTTCTGGGTAACCTTCTAACCTGAACTTAGACATTATGATGCAAACAAGTACAAAGAGGTGTGTGTGTATGGTAAAACTCTGAATCTCTTTATAATCAACACTTAAATAAAAATTTTTAAAATTTCCATTCACTGAGCACTTGTCCAGTATTTTAGGTAAATACTTACATAAATTGACCTTACAAAACTGTTCCAAATTGACATCTCAGAGGTGGATTTAGCCCATAGACATGTTTCCTTTGACCCAGAGGGATTACCAACTTTTAAAACGTATGAGATTTCACAAGAAACTATAGAGTTCTGGTATGCTTTTTAAACAGCAGGAGATCTGGCAGCCATGGACCACATTTGCCTATGGCAACACAACCATTGGCAGGAAGGAATTAGAAAATGCTGTTGAGGTTTTACTGGTTGAAAATTAACTTGGAAACATGTGCAAAGCAGCATTTTTTCTTTTACCCTATAACAATGAAGACTCTTACTTCTCTCCCTTAAGAGACCATATCATATTCGCTCCAGTACTTCCAGCAAAGAAATTGCACACATGTTTGAGACGGCGCCTGTGACTTACCCTTCTGCCTGGTCACAGGAAATGGTGTCACTTCTTAAAAAGGTAAGACGGACAAATGTATGACAAAAGGAAGTGATAAAAAAGAAGCACGTGCTCTGGTTTGACGTTAAAAGTTAAGTTACAGTATTGGAGGCAGTCATGATAATACGCATTTCCAGAATGGGTTTTGTGGCTCACAGCTTTCAAATACATGGCTTCATTAATAAAGTGACACCCATGTCCTCTTAAATGTCCCAAGGACATCTCAAACTCAATGTGCCAAATGGAGTTCTTGAACTCTTATTATTTCCTGGACTTTCTCCAGCATTCCTGCTCTGGCCTCTCCATCCACCCACTAATATAAGCCAGAACCAGAAGTCATTCATCATCCCATAACCCAGTTCATCGCCATGTTCATATTTGACCTTTTAAGTGTCCTTTGACTTTGTCACTTCTCTCCATCTCCACTGCTATCTTCCCAGTCCTACTGCCATCAAGTCTCACCTTTTCACTGGTTTGCCCCTGTACACTTTTATTACATACACTTGATTCCGTTCTCTGCTGTGTCCCATAGGGATCTGTTCAAAGCAAAGTTTATTACCTTCACATTGTTCTTAGAATAAAGATCAAAATTATTTGTATGGTATAAAGGTTCTAACTACTCCTCAAGTCTTATTTGGGACTTTTTGTCCCCCTTTTGACTACACACAAACTGCTTTGGGCTTCTTTTTCTCTCCTCTTTGTCCTTCCCCTCCTCACCCTCATGTACCAGTCTCTCACCACAGGACCTTTGCACATGCTAGTCTCGCTGCCTAGAACATTGCTCCTATCCCCAGCTCTTCCAGCTCCCTCCCTTAAGTCAGTACTACTCAGTGTGATTCACTGACTGGTTCAGGTCCATGAATTACTTCCCACAGGTCCATAACAAGTATAGAAAATGAGAGAAGTATTTAAAAACTTTTATAGCAATTTGATACCACTGATGCCTCAAAGCACATAATCAATGGACTCATCTCACTGAATAGGGTCCAAGCCTATGTGGTGATGTCAAACTCAAATCACAAGTTGCACAGGGTGTGGAGTTCCATACTAGCCACGCACAGTAACACCACATATTGGTTTCAGTGGGTTGGAAATTAAACCAAACAAAGAGAAATAACTGGCCCTTCTGCATAGTCTGAGAAACAGAGCCTTAGATCTCAACTCAACTATCACTTCCTCTGGGAGCCTCCCTCTCTTGTCAGATCACACAGCACGAACTTTCCTTCGTCATATTTTTCACAGTTTGAAATTTTACATACATTATACAGTCGTGTGTGACTTGGGTTAAAGAGCATTGTTCTCTAAGTGGCACAAGGGAGGAACCACATCTGACTTGTTCACCATAGTATCCTTAGCACTTAACACAGAGCCTGACAGGTGGTAAAATCTGGTATTTGAATTAACGAGGTCCATGGTTTTCCTCAGATTTTCAAGGCGCCCATGTTCACCAGAAAGATTCAGGACAGTTGTAGTGAGAGCTCAGTCATGTGTATTAAATAATCATGTGGCAGAAAGAATGAGGAGCCCAAGAGGAAGAGCTTGGCTTTTTTCTGAAGATAGAAAATTGCACAGGTTGTAGCAGGTCAAGGAAGAGAGCTTTGGGGGCTAAGAATTCAAAACCTATGTCTCTCGTCTATGGGTCCAGTGTCCTGATTTGGAATACGGATACTGCCATTGGTGATGTCAAAGATAAAGAAGGGGGGTGTGTGTCCGTTTGCATAGGCAAATTTTCCTTAGTTCCAAGACAGCCCTCTTACCCCGAAAGTGCACCCTGATGACCCACAGTTGTCACCTCCAGACCCATTTTCAAGTGGAACTGCTATTTCCCATTTAAGCCACAGGACTGAAATGATGTTGGCTCTGGAGTGGTTGAAGGGGAAAAAAATCTTTAATCCCAGTTCATAAAACCAGAACTATCGCAATAACCTTAGCTACATCTTATCTATGTCACCTCAGGATATTTTGATTAGTTGTAAAAACTGCTAAGTTGTCTAGTGTGAGATGAATTTCACTTGTTAAAACCAATGTACATTTTCCACCTAAGAAGAACAGACCTTCTCTTAGTCACTTTATATACATGGCCTCACTTGATCATAGCTAGACCTTATGAAATAGCTTATTATCCCTTTTTCACAGATGGGTAAACTGAGGTTTAGAGAACGAACTTGCCCACCGTTACTAAGTTGGGGAATCAGGAATCAAACATATGTTTGACTCAGTAGGACAAGCTATTTTCACTCACCACATTGCAAAAACCAACTTACAATTCATTCTGACCACTCATTATCTATATTATATGTTTATGGGGCTAATAAAGGAGAACACCGCTTGTTTCCTTCAAGCCTGTACTTAAAAATATCCCTAGGGACTCTGTGTGGTTTTTTTTTTTTTTTTTTTTTTTTTTTTTGCACTCCCAGCTTTGACCTTCCTCGTGATCTTGGTGTTTGTATTCCATTGGCAGCTACTGGAACCGAATCCAGACCAACGATTTTCCCATTTGTCCGACATTCAAAGCTTCCCATACATGAATGATATGAACTGGGACGCAGTTTTGCAGAAGAGGCTCATTCCAGGATTTATTCCTAACGTGAGTCAATCCTCACAAACCCGTAGTAACTCGCATTCGATGCACATAACTCTGTGTACCATACACATGATCTCATTAGATAACACACCAATGTTGTAAGACAGCCCAGATTCCTGTTTTACAGATGAGAAGACTGAGGCACACACAGGGTAAGTTGGCCACCAGAGGTCACACAGCTAGCAGGTGGCTGAACTGGGATTCTAATCTAGGTCTGTGTTGGGGGTTCTAGCTCCTACCCACTTTTTGTGGCTTACTTTTAATGGAAAGAAGTCCTAATCCTACAAATAGTCATTTCTGGGGATCTGCCAATTAAAAAAGAAAAAAGTTTTTTCTGATTCCACAGATATAGAAATTTGCATCCAAGTTCTGTGAGTCAAAGGACTGAAAGCTGTTGGGGTTGAGGTGGGGTATTTATTTTTACCATTCACCCCTCTTCCTCTGGTAGTTCTCTGCTGGGAACCATATTCACAATGAGTAATAGCCAAAGCGAAATAATTCCCACTGGATGTACCTGGCCAAGAAACATCTGTGGCCCCCTGCAGTCTGCTGGTAAAAGCCGGACCCAGAAGCTCCGGCCAAGGAGCCAAGTGAGACCTCTAACTCCTCTCTCCCCACAGCCTGATTCCACACATTCAGTTGTAGGCAGATGGGCAGAATGACGAGCTCTTAAAGGAGCCCGTAGAGACAATTCAGAGTTTTCTGTTAAGCCCAAGCCAGGCGCCTGCAGTGGGCGCGTGGGGGTGTGATCCTTCATGTGCAAACAGCAGATGGGTGGGTCTGGTGCAAAGAAAGCGGTGGTGAGAAAGCAGTGGGGAGGAATTCTGGGGTGGGGGAAGGCCACCTCACGGAGCAACAGGGGGGTGGGGTCCTACCTGGCCACTCTGCAGGGTCCAGCAGGGGCAGCTTGCACTGTGGGTGAGGTGTGACACCGTAGAGATCTAGGCACCGTTCCTGTTGTTCCTGCTCTTCCCTGCAACTAGCCATCAGCGCTGCCTCGAGAGGCGTGTCTCTAACTTAATTGTGAATCTGAATCATCTGGGAGCTCGTTAAACATGCAATTTCCCGGTCCTCGTGTTCAGAAACATGGATTCTCGAGTCTGGTTGGGGAATTGGGAATCAACTCAGGTGATGCTGATCTACCCTTGAACCCACTTCAAGAAACATAGTCCCAAAGTGCAAACTTTAGAAAAATAATTATAATAGGATTTCCTTTCTAACACATGGAAGGCTCCCTGGGAATTTAGAAAAATAAAATACAAAATCGGAGAATATGAAAAACAAAGCTGGCCATAAATTATTTCCGACTTCGACTGGGACTCCCAGCTGGTCACTCTTGGACTGCTCCTGCAGGACCAAGGGTTACTCTCCCTATTCGATTGGGTCTATCATTAGAAAGATCCGGGAGTCTAAGGAGTGAGTCAACCTGTCTCTCCTGCAGAAAGGCAGGCTGAATTGCGACCCCACCTTTGAACTCGAAGAAATGATTTTGGAGTCCAAGCCTCTTCACAAGAAAAAGAAGCGTCTGGCCAAGAAAGAGAAGGAGTTGAGGAGATGTGATTCCTCTCAGGTAAGCAGTCCCCTTAGACTCGGGGTCGTGGGAGTCTTCATGGCAGCTGCCGTTCTTTGGAGAGCTTCTAGTGGGAGAGGAACACCCCAGGTTTTGAAGGGGCAGCTCTGGGGGTCCCAGAAGCAACATTTCATGTGTGGACTTCCTCCCTAGGTCTCTGCCATTAGCTTGATGCCCTACTGCCCTCTTCCAGCTCTCGATTCAAACTTTGCAATCTCCTAGGAGAGAATCTAACTGGCCAAGCCTAGGTCAGGTGACCGTCCCTAAAGGGATGGAAATGGGCTGGTTCTAAAGTACACACATGGCTGTTTGGGGCCCCACTCCTTCAAGGAATTGCTGGGAGCAGCCGACCCTAGAGGGGGGTGCCTGTTCTTTGCCAGACTCAGAATCTTGTGCTATCCAGGCTAGGAGAAGTAGGCAGTACCTATTCACAGAAAACAGAATTCTTACATGGTTGAGCACCATTGCTGGATTGCAGGCTGAGTCAAATTAATTTTGTAATTAACTACAGTATCTTCTGTCAGAGTTTGAAGTCAGATTTCAATACAGTAACTTGCAAGGACTCAGGAGGATTTTATACATGTGGTTCTGTGTTTTATAATGTTGCTGAAGTAACAAACATTCACTTTGCCTCTAATGGCCATCCCTTCATCCACACAATCATCTGCCCATCTCGCTACCCACTCAACTAATGGTCATCCATTCTTCCATCCCTGCATTTCTCCATCCCTCCTTCCCTCCATCCTGCCATCCCTCCATCCCTCCATCCCTCCCCCCATGCATTTGTTCAGGCTGTTTTTATTGAATCCCTGTTATCTGCCACATTCTGTGCTCAACACTAGAGAGAGATATAGATGAGGTATAATTCCTGCTTTCATTGACACCCCTGTTTTTAAAGATTGCATAGTCTTGTGGTGAAAATAGCTCTGCAAACAAATAAGGATCCTCAATGTCCCTAATTTCTCTAGTCCTCAGGGGCTGCTATACCCTTTAATGGTCAGTTAACCAAAGTCCACATCCTGTTTGTCCAAAAAACTGGCCTCTTACCAGATTCCCATCCCGAAGTGTTTTCTAAGGCTCTCCAAGGAATGCTTAGCTGTGCCACAAACCCATCTTGCTTGTTGCTTTTCACTTCACCCGTCTTCCTCCTAATGATCTGTTCTTCCTCATATCATAACCAACCAGCTTCCCCAGGCCAGCTCCTTCCTTTGCCCCTAGAAAGCTTGCCTATGCAGCCTCCTCTGTTAACAGACCCCCAAATGTAGCCAAGAACAAGACATCATCTTAATAAGTTTTCTGAAGTTTTAGAGATAACAGCAATTAGTAACTTTTTGCCATGCCTTCCATGCTCTATATGACCTGCTTACCTTCCTCTGTTACCCTTGTACTATGCCATTCTTGACCTTAAGATATTTCTCCTTTTTTAATGTGGATATCTACAGCTATAAAGTTTCCTCTGAGCACCACCGTTTCCTGCATCTCTTAAGTTTTGGCATGTTATATTTTTTTGTTCATCTCAAAATATTTCCTAATTCTTCTTGTGACATTTTTTGACACATCAGTTGCTTAAGAATGTGTTGTTTTATTTCCACATGTTTGTGAAATTTCCAGTTTTCTTTCTGTTATTGATTTCTAGCTTCACTTCATTGTGGTCAGAGAAAATATTTTGTATGATTTTAATCTTTTTAAATTTATTGAAACCTGTTTTGTGGCCTAACCTATGGTCTTCCATGGTTTCCTTTGACTCTTTGAGCATATTTTAAATAGTTGTTCTAAAATCTCTGTCTAGTAAGTCTGATGTTTGGGCATCCTCAGGGATGTAATAAAATCAGTTTATTTGGTTTCTTTGAATGGGCCATACTTTCCTGTTTTTTGTACACATTGTGATATTTTTGTTGAAAACTTGATATTTGAATATTACAATCCAGTAACTCCAGAAATCAGATTCTCCCCTTCTGTCTCTAGGGTTTGCTCTTTTTTGATTGTTGAAGGCTGTATTTGCATTTTTGAGTGACTTGTACAAACTATTTTGCAAAAAGACTATTCCTTGTCATGCATCATCACTGCTGTCTCTGTTATGTTGGCTTGTGTTCAGCTAATATTTTGATAGAAATTTCCTTAAACACCAGGACCATTTTTAAGTTGCTTTTTTCTTGATCCAGTGTTTGTTTGGTTGCTATAAACCTTTGATTGCTTTCCAGAGTTCTGACAGTGTTGGCCCTAACAGTTTCTGGGGCTTTTGTTTGTTTTATTTTGTTTGGTTTTATGTTTCTGTTGAGGGGTGGGAGCTTCGAGCTTCCTGTGCCACTGTTTTGCTCTAGTTTCTCCTACTCTTATAGCCTCCATTTAAAAATAAAAAGGATTTTGCTTCAAAACAAACAGTAGTCTTTCCTCAAAGAAGAATCAGAAAGATGGTGAAACTCAAAGTAGCACTTTTATCTCTATTCATGGATTTTAAAATGTGAGGATCAGTCTTAGCAGCTCACTACATTATCATCACGCTTGTTTATTCATTCATCTGAATCTGGAGCTGTGGCTTGAGCATCAGGATTTTTTTAAGTTCTTCAGGTGATTCAGGTACCATCTACAGCTATGCAGCAGATATAGAATGCAGGCTGTGATTAAATCAAGTAAAAGCACTAAAGTTTTCCCTTTTTCCCTGCATCTCAGTTTCCTCATTTATAAAATGGAGTTAGTATTGATACCTACTTCATAGACAGTTCTGAGTCAGTTAGTACATGTCTGACAAATGTTAGCTGTTGTTAAAGATGTGGCACATATATACAATGGAATATTACTCAGCCATATAAAAAGAATGAAATAATGCTGTTTGCAACATGGATGGACCAAGAGATTATCATACTAATTTAAAAAAGTCAGAAAGAGAAAGATGAAGACCATATGATATCACTTATATGTGGAATCTAAAATATGACACAAATGAACTTAGCTACAAAACAGAAACAGACTCACAGACAGAGAGAACAGACCTGTGGTTGCTAAGAGATAGAGGGAGTGGGGAAGGGATGGATTGGGAGTTGGGGATTGGCATATACACACTACTGTATCTAAAATACATAACTAATAAGGACCTACTGTGTAGCACAGGGAACTCTGCTCTGTAATAAACTAAATGGGAAAAGAATTTGAAAAAGAATACTATATGTATAACTGAATCACTTTGCTGTATACCTGAAACTAACACAACATCGTAAATCAACTATAGTCCAATATAAAACAAAAATTAAACCAAAACAAAAAACAAAACAGAAAAATTAAAGTGCTAACCCTAAAAAAAAAAGTTAGCCATTGTTATGTTTTACTTTTCCACATTACTTCCTGACTTCTAACTTCATTCTTCTCCGTGTCTCTGGCTCATGTTCATGGTAGATGCCCCTTGTTTCTTTGCATCCAGGATGTTCTCCACTGACCCTCTCTGCTCATCAACTCCTTTAAAGTAAAGAACCAAAAAGACTGATGCACACCCAGTCTGTTTGCTCTGGAAGCAAATGACCTACGTCCTCTTTTTCTGCCTCCTGAGATTTCCACCTGCTCTAAACCCTTCAGATATTTCTGGTGCCATCTCTACTTATACCAGTATAATCACTGCTCTCTCATCCCTGAGGAACACATTCTAAGATATTTAACAATAGTTCTCTCCTCAATCACATAAGACTCATTCGTTCCTCCATTCTGTTTGTCCCCCGCTACTTTCCCTCATCCTCTCTTTCTGGCTGATCCTGTTGACTTGTCCATGTAGCTGCACTTCTTAAACTCTTCCAACTAAAGCAGAGGAAAGAGAACATGTGGCACACGAACTCTTAGCCCCATGGTGGGACTCATGGGGTCTGCAGTGCTGTATCACAAACTCATCTCTGAGTGTGCATTTTACATCTTTGTTCAAATAAAACAGAGTTATATGACAGAGAAAAAAACTTGAGTGAATTTCTGCATTTTATTTGATTATAATCTTGACTTTTAGTGTTAAAATATTTAAAAACATTAATAGTTTAAATATGCTTCATGTTAGATTTTATATAACATGTTTGTATATGTATTTATATGTTTATATTATACATATATTTTTGTGTCTGTAAAATGTATATAAGTACATACATACATAATATGTACATAAATATGGGAACATGTATATGTATAAAATACAAACATATAAAATATATAAACATGTAAAGTATTAGATAAATGTAAGATGTAATATTTTATATATGTATATACTTTTATGTAATATTTTAATGTTAAAAATATTTGTTCTAAAATCTTGGGGTAAAGCTGCTGCTCCAAGGAGCTCTATCAGATCACGTGTATCCCGTAGCTGCATGTCCCCTACGACTGATGCTGGAAACCCTCAAGGTTACGGATACCCCAATCTGAGGATAAGACTGCGGTGTAGCAGAGTCTCTTTTCTCTCCTTTGTTTTGCTTCCCTCCCCCCTCCTCTGAAAATTTCATCTCCTTTTTTATAGTTTACTCTTCCAGCACTTAAATATTTGTTCAGGAAAGGAAAACAAACCAAAACTAAACTCAACTCTGTGATACTTGAAGACTTAGTATTTCCTAAATCCTAGATTTAAAAACAAAATGAATGAATGATATTTTTTTCTTTGAGAAGAATATTTTTCATCAGAAGTAATTTGGAAGTATTTTGTTATAGACTTTTAAAACATCTGAGCTGGGGCTGGCACTGTCCTGGGCCTGATGATGACCAGTTCTTTAAGGTGAAGTTTTTTCTCATCGTGGAAAAGTTATCAAGAGATACTGACAGCCAGACAGTGAAGCAGCAAAGCAAATGCTTTGCAGATCTGTGAGAAAGTCACAAATGAAGAAGGCTGCTCACTGTAACTGGGGTATAGTTAATCAACCCCAGTGCAATTGAGGGGAACATTCAGTCAGAATTCAGTGTGAAGAGATGTTTCTAGGCTACTCATTAGATCCAAGTAGAACTGTGTTGAACCCAAGTTTGTGTGTCTGACACACAGTGAGGCCAAACAAACTGAAATGTTTGAGTTTGGAGCAGAGACAGGTTTATTGTAGGGGCCAAGCAAGGAGAAGGGCAGCTTGGGCTCAAAAGCAAACTCCCTGATGGCTTTCAGGCAAGGGCTTTTAAAGACAGTGTTAGGAGAGAGGGTCACAGGATACATGATCAGCTCGTGGACCTTCTTCTGATTGGTTGGTGGTGAGGGAACAGGGTGATGTTTTGGGAACTCAACCTTCTGGCTCCAACCTGCCTGGGGTCTATGTGCTGTGGTCAGCGGTAGTCACTCACCGTCCTCCACCTGGGTAGGGGTCCGAGTTTCTACAGAACAGCTCAAAGATATGCACAGGTTGTTATCTAGATCTCTTCAGGAGGAACTAGGAGTCCTGTGACTCAGTTGTCCTGCTTGAGCCTGCTCTTTAGAACTCTGGGAAGGCCTAGGAGGCTAAAGCTGTTTTTTTTTTTTTTTTTTTTTTGCAAACAAAAATGGGGGACACAGAGGGACTGTTGTACCTGGGAAGGCCCCATAGAGTCCTGCTCAGTTCCAGTCTTCCCTTCTCTCTGATACTCTGCAGTCCTGATGGGGACAGGGATAGGACAAACAAAGGGAATAAAGTTTTGGACAGAGAGATTACTCGTAAACTTGGCAGGGGAACTCAGTTTTAGGGAGGACTCGATTTCAGAACCTCCAGACCTTTCACATGAGGACCAGAAGATGAGAAGCAAGTAGGTGACCAGCTCAGAAAAACCTCGACCCCACCTGCCTTGAAGCCATGGTTTCTTGGGCTAAATGGCTGAAAGACATCAAGCTCCTAATCCATAACCCAGGTCCTCCTTGCTGCCTCATCGTGGGGAGCAGAGAGTTGATGTATTCTCTACTGTCCCTTTCCTGTTTGCTCCTCTGTTAATCTGGCTGGGGTCTCACTCCTGATCCACACTCTCAGATGGCATCCACTTTGAGGATACAACGGTCTTTGTCGATTTGGGCCACTCCGTTAACAGACACTCAGTAGGTCATTGGCTATTTGAGGGTCTTCATTGGTCTGCTAACTATACCTCTATTTTTTTTTTCATTGTTCACCTGGAAGACGTGCCTTCTTCAAGAGCACCTTGAATCTGTCCAGAGGGAGTTCATAATTTTCAACAGAGAAAAGTAAGTGACCCCCGGAAGAACAGCAGCTCAGCAAGTGATGGAATGTTTTGGCCACAGTTGACTTGGAAAGACTTGATATATTTTTAAACATTTTTTCTTCTTTCTAATTACAAACATGATCCATACCCATAATAGAAAATCTGGAAATTTCAGAAACCTTTTTTTTCTTGTAAGAAATTTCAAAAATTATAATAGGTAAATTAGCTTAGTATCAGGTTTCTGTGGTGGGAGGGGCAGAAGAATTGGGACTTTTCAACACTTAAAATCAATGACGTTTTTAAGAAGGTTACCCAGGCTCACGCCTCTTTATAAATTGTTGGGTTTAATGCTATCATTTCAAAAGCTTAAATCTTTTCTTTTTCACTTTAACGAATAAACCCACTTTATTTTTTCCTTTTAAGAGTCAAAAGGGACTTTAATAAAAGACAAGGAAATCAAGCCTTGGAACAAACCAAAGACCCACAAGAAGAGGATGGCCAGAATAACAATCTGTGAAGGCCTCAACATCTTCTTGGGACATTTTCACGTCAGGAAGAGCTGACAGTAATTCTCACCTCTCCACACCTCACACACCTTAGAAAATGTGAATGAATCCTTTGGGAAGGAGACAGCATGATACAGTGAAGAGTCCCTGGGCTCCTGGGAACTAGTTTCACCACTAACTGTGTGACCTTTAGCAAGTCACTTAACCCCTTGCTCTGCTTCAGTTTGTTCATCTAAAAGGAGAAGGTAATACTAGATGAGCTCTCTGCTGCCTTTTTATTGCCACCATTCTTTCATTCTAAACAGCCTTTATTTTTATTTTAAAGGAAATATTTGGATGTAGATTTATTTTTCCACTCCTTCTAATTACACTGTGACAAATGGACATCGGTGGGTGATGGAGTGAAACCCTTCAGGGCTCGAAAACTTCATAAAGAGGTCAGAATCCCCAAATCTGACTGAATAGGAGTAAGGAATTCATTCAGGAAGAAATGAATGAGACCAGATTAGAAGTAACACAGATTGACAAGGGCCTTCCAGTGGCATGCTAGAGTCAGAACACCGCACCAGCCTGTATCCGTTGTAAGAGCCACTGTGTGCATCTGTCCCAGTGCCCTGTACAGCAGTGTGAAATTGAGAAGTTGAAATTGGTGATGGTGGAAGTATTTACACCATGGAAATTGGCAGATACTACAAATCAGGGACACCCCCCCCCCCGCCCCCGCCAGCAAGCCAGTTGTGAAATGTTTATTAGCACACCACTGGCTTTCTTCTAGAAGGATGTTCCTTGAGAGCTGGTTGTCCTCTCAAGAGTATCAGAGACCTGTGTCCAGAGAGGATCAGAAAAGAACATGGTCACATTGAAAGCACCTCCACCTTGTACTACACTGAAGTTGTTTCGTACATGGGAGTTATAGTTGGTTAGAATCTGAGGTGAATTTGGAAGATAATAAATTTACCTGTGAAAAATCCCTTTAATATACATAACATACAGTGAGGATCGTTTCTTAGAGAAGCCCAATATCATGAGACCCTTCACTAACGAAACAAGTCATCTTCTTTTGGTTCTTTTTTTGGGGGGGTAGGTCTCATTTTTGGCTAATACCAGATGCGCTAAATGTTGAACAAATTATCCATGCCTTTAGAGACTAGAATCACACTTAGAACTGTGGGATGCCCACACAGCTGAGAGGTCTAAGGTCACAGAGACTGACGAAGGGAACAGCAGTACTTACTTGTGCTTACTGCAAGAGTGGCGGGCAGAACTGCCTGCTTCAGATATTATTGCTGTCTCACCTTTTCTTTATATTGTATTATATGCTAAACAGAGAGTTTAATTCATCTAAGTTAGGATATAACTCCACTCTCCTGATACACAGAAGATCTTTGCAGATGAACTATTTTTGGCAACTCACAGATGCCGCTGGGGAGAGTCAAGAATGCACAGGGTGGGTGGGGGATTGTCGTAACTGTTGGCCACTCAGATCACCTAACCTTGTCCTTACTTAGGCAGAGTACGGGCCTCCCCAAGGTGGCAGTAAGCTGGCAACAGGGGAGACCAGACAGGTGGAAATGGGCAGGAGTAATAGACACTGCCGCCAGCTACACAGGGCTTTTCCAGAAGGGAGGTCTCACTGGGGCAACTAAACATGGGAGAACACCAGTGCTGAACTTTAGCTCAGCATTAATGGTTTTCTCCTCACTGAGCTGATAGGCCCAGAACTCCTGGCCTTGAAAAGCTGTGAATCAGTGCCTCTCTACTTTGAGTAGCCATATTTTTGCTAAGAATTAAAAGCCAGCTCTTGTGTTCTGTTTGATTCCTTTTCTCTACATTTCCCCTACATTATTTGCCTGTGCTATTTTGTTTTTCTCCATACACTAGAAACTCTGGCTCAGTTTCCCAAGGAGGGGCTTGACAAAAGCTATAAGGAGGTGACCAGATTCTGCTCCTGGTTGGTAGCCAGGAATGTCAGGGGCCACTTGCACGTTTACCAGCTTTCATCTTTCACTTGTTTGGAGTCAACCCCTGACATGCTTGGGCTCATCTCTCCAATCACCTGGTTCCTCCTCTTGCTCTGACCTTGTATGTGTCATCCCAAAGGAGAGAGTCTGGGAAACACTTACCCAGGTGCAATGGGATTGGTGGGGTCTCCATTGGGATGGGAGTTAGTCATTTGTGCCATTTCACGTCTGTACAGTTTATAATGGGATAGGAAGCCAATACAACCTCTGTAGGTTGAATTGCTAGTTTTTACTTTCAGTGACCTGCTTCTGTGCCTACAGCACCTTTATGGGCTTTCAGGAACCACGGACGCATTGACTAGAGAGCACAGCCTCAGAGAGATAAGATAGATTTCCTGTCCTAATCAGGTTAGAGACCCACAGTATATTTCAAGATAGAAAATAAAAAGCATTGCACCCATCAGTGTAGAACAACTGATTCTAAGCACCTCCCACCACTGGACATTTTGAGCATTAGATCAAAAGTTTTTCCCCAAATAAAAGGGACTCCTAAATCCTTACCACGATTGCTAGTTGTTGAAATCAGATTCTTTGATTTTATTTCATAACTTGGGCTAAAATTTACCCTACTGGGTGGAACATATCTCACCTAGGTTTGTGACAACCAAGGCTCAGGGCTAAGAATTTTAGAAAACAGGGTGACTCTTCAATCCTTTTGTCTGGCATCTCTGGCATCTTTTTCTGCCCACGGCTTCCTCCCTTACCTGTGTGGAACATCTGAGAAGTCTGAGCAGGTTTGGGAGACCAGGAGCGTGCTGGTTCCAACACTCCAGTGCTGCAGCGGGGTTGCCCAATGCACTGCCTTCACAGGGACTGCTAGCGGATGGGTGGGGCGGCCCTGCGACCCTAGCCGTGACCCAGACTCCGCGAAGGAGATGCTTTGCTAGTGGCTCACACCCGGGATGGCAGCACTGGTTTTGCCCGAGGGCATTGCTAGGGCAAGAATGAATGTCAAGGAGCTCAGAGCACTGCTCCATTAATTAGGGTAATTTCATTAATTAGTGGTTAGGCTCTTCTGATAGTAAAATTTTAACCTGAAAAAGACTGGACTTTATATCATCGCAGCTTTTCTAGACTGGACGGATCGATAAATAACTAGGGAGAAAGAGTGGGTCAGACAGCTAGCAGGGGCCAGTGTTGCTGCTTTTGGCTGATGCAGTAATGCTAAGGCTTTAATTCTTCAAGGGCTGAATGAAAAGGCATGAAGAACAGTGAATTCTTTTAGTATCCAGTTGTCCTTGTATTCTGTCCACACAAATTCCTGTTTCCTAGAAACTCTGCCCGTGATCACCATTTCTTACAATCTCAGTGTATCTGATATTTAACACTGTTAAGTATCCAAACAGTTCACAAACTGTGCTGTTGTGAACGGGTAGCCCTTGGATGGGAAATCCGTGCTTCTGTTGAGCTATAGCATATGTTCTGTCAGTGCGCCTGTGTGTATTAAAATGTCTTCTGTACACCATAAGCCGCTGTCTCTTTGTCAGGTGTGTGTGTGTGTGTGTGTGTAACTGTTTCCCCTAGGGGTATAGTGTTGTGAGTTCCCAAAGTCACCTGTCCTTATTTCCACTTCCTGCTGTGAGGAATGTCCTTTACTACAGACAAGGTGGTATTAGACATGATGTTCTAGAACCATAGAACGTTAGAAATGATGTTCTAGAACTATGAAATGCGGCACAATCTGGCTGACCCACATGTGTAGAAACTGAAAACCTGACCCCTCCAGCATTCACACCTAAGGAATCACAGCCCAGAATTCTGGATTTTGTCTTTCAATATGACCTTAAGGCCATGGAGAGTCCATGTGCCTCTTTTTTTCAGCATGCTGCCTTCCTACCCCTCCACATCTTTGTCCTGTTCCACATACCCAAGCAGAAGGTGGATGGTCCAAGGCCCATAACTTGGAACAGAAAGGTAACAGACAGCTCTGAACTCTTTCAGCCAGAAGCAACTTCTGCCTTAGGGGAGGATCAAGGGACCTTCCAACCACCTCTCAGACCCACAGCAGCTTAGCAGCCACAGGCTAGCTGGTTCCCAGGATAGGTTCTCGTAAGTCTTGTGGTCTCTGAAGTCCTGCATGCAAAGCACCCTGTTGTCCAGGTCGTGCGAAGGGTCCTGCCATATTCTCAGCATCCACCAAGCACAGGGCGGGATGTAGGCCTTCCATTCCAAGGAACACCAGCCTTAAGGATGCGACCTCACTTCTGCAGGCTGCTTTGGCCCTTCCATCCCATTTCCTGCTTGTGGTTGGCGTTCTCCTTGTGATAGCCTGATGGTAGCAGAGTTGATTCCAGAAAGTTCTTCAAAACCAGAGGGACCTTGTTATTCCTGTTCAGTGTTTTCATTCCCCACCCAGTTGATGTGACTCAGCCCTGAATACCTCCAGTGGTGTGAAAGTCAATGTGTGAATTCCACTCACTTTAAGAAAAACAAAAACCAAAAACCAAACAAAAAACACTGCTTCATCCCTTTGAGAGCCCTGCAGACAGAGCTCGTTTTAGGCACTGACCCTGCCCTTGACACCTATGCTAATCCTAAGTAGAGCTCAGTTCTGCCATGGTCATGAGCAGGGAGAGGTGTTTCACTGGTCCTGAGTTCAAGCTACAAAATCAAACCTTGAACGTCAGACTGAAATCATTCCTTATATGCTCAGAGAAGCTTGTGGCATGGTTTCCGAGCTACTGTGTTACACGGTGGTCATCACTCTGAGCTCCTGTACCGATGGCATTGTTCTGCCAACTCAAGGGGGGTTCATCACACATGAAAGCAATTCACCAGAAATTACCATCCCCAGGTCCCCTTCCACACCTGCCCCAACCTACACACAAGATACTGTGCTGGGAAAACATTCATGCCCTGCAGGCTTGAGAATGGTGCCCTGGCCACCTGCTTTTTTATCTGCCTAGCATAGCATCCATGCCCTCCCCTTCTGGGATCACAAATTGCTTTTCTTTGTTACTGAGAGTCCACGTGGTTCAGGTGGCTCGGCGGCTGGGTGTATTACCAGGTGTGGCCCATCAGTCCCAGGCTCCAGGCCACAGTGACGAGTTCAATGGTGAACACGTGACCAGGCTGGCCCAATCAGAATCAGCCTCCTTGGCTGGCACTACAGGGGGAGACTCTCTCCCCCTGAAATTGCTACGCAAGTAAAATGCAAACTTGGAGGTGCTGAAGGCCAGTTTTGCTCCGTGGAAAGAACTTCCCTAACAATGAAGCACTTACTAAAGGCAAGCAGGGCTGAGAGATGGAGAGAAACAACGTTCTAGATCCAGCTATGCTTCAGTCTACCCAAATCTATCCCTGAAGTCTTCAGTCACACCAAACTTTAAAAAACCCTTTTCAAAAAATTGTCTTTGCCTATACAAGTCTAACCTTCACAATGAAGAATGTCCTACATAAATTCTTTTTTTTTTAATTTATTTATTTATTTTTTGGCTGCATTGGGTCTTCGTTGCTGTGCACCGGCTTTCTCTCATTGCAGTGAGTGGGGGCTACTCTTCCTTGCAGTGTGCAGGCTTCTCATTGCGGTGGCTTCTCTTGTTGCAGAGCACAGGCACTAGGCACACGGGCTTCAGTGGTTGTGGCTCACGGGCTCAATAGTTGTGGCTCTCAGGCTCTAGAGCGCAGGCTCAGTAGTTGTGGCACAGGGGCTTAGTTGCTTCATGGCATGTGGGATCTTCCTGGACCAGGGATTGAACCTGTGTCTCCTGCATTGGCAGGCAGATTCTTAACCACTATGCCACCAGGGAAGTCCTGTCCTACATAAATTCTAATTGGATCCAGGAGTGTTTCCCCAAAAGGGTTTAGTATAACAGGTTTAGTAGAATGTACAAGATGATACAGAAGGGTTCAGAACCACATGTTGGACAAATTTTGAAAGACAAAATTTCTGAGGCTTTAACTTGATAATATGTACTTTAAGTCTCTCCAATTATTACAGTAAATAATCCTTTCCCACACTCATTAGGCTCCTTGGGAACAGTCTGCTAAAGAATACACTTTGGAACATGCTTAGTTTTAACTTTCTCAAAGCCCAGGCTTTTAGAAGAAGAGAAATGCTTTAAGGGGACGACAACAAAACAAAACAAAACAAAAAAGAAAACAAAACCTTTCAGGATTTGTTCTGGACTCAACTAGATTTATCCCAAATGGCAATGCCTTTTGTATTAATGCTAGATTTAGTTATTCCCCAAAGTTTCAATAATGGTCATCTAACTCTGTGGCCAAAACAGAAACTCAAGCTCAACTGAAAAGAGAGAAACTTCCAAATTTTCTCAGGGCTTACATCAGATGTGCCCCTCTTCCTAACCCTGTCAGTTCTCTTGTGCAGTTGTCATACTTTAGGTAGACCGGCACGACACACACAGAAGAAGGCTACACAACGACAGCTGTGATTTTATAGTTATTTTAATAACCAGGTTTACATGAACAGTCACTTGATGAACTTTTTTCTTCTCTTAATCTCAGCTAAACTCAAAACACAGTTTTCTTCACGGTTCAAAGCAAACAGCTCATCGTGTTCCAGAGCTGCCTCACAGCTACCACAGATCACAGGGAGAGTTACTGTCTGTCCATAGTCACCAGACACAGAACTGAACACCCACACACCATTTCCAAAGGGGGAACTTACAAGGGATGCTGGCTGCTCAGGACAGCCCACGTGTACACTGGGACTCGAGCTGGAGTTTTCCAGGGGGGAAGGCCTGGGGAGCTTGTGGCAAGAAGCCATTGGGAAGATTTCTCAGGGGGCGCCCAAGTCCAGGCTTGGGGCTGAGGCCTGTGGAGCAGAGCATGACTCTGTGTGAAGTCAGGAAGAAAAACGTCATAGGATGAGATGACTGGACTTTGAAGAAACCCATTTTCGGGAAAGCTCCAACCCTGCCATCTTCAGAAAACTGAGAGGAAATCTCTCTATGGGGTGGCCGATTTAACCATTCGACTAATACCTTCTAACTGCCCAGGATGGTGGCCATCCCAGAGAGAAGCCCGGATGACCGCCAGGCCCCAAAGAGAGGGGCCAGGCCGAGAGATGAAACAGCAAAAGCAAGCCTGGGGGAGACGCAAGATCCAGCACGGCCTCCCACACGCGGGTGAGACGGCAGGGAGTTCGGAGAGGGCTGTGACTCACCGCAGTGTTCTCTTCCCAAACCCTCAGGACAGGGCTCTCTGACGGGTCTCAAAGAGCAGGGCACGTTTGAATATAAATTGTAACTTAAGTAACAAGAAACCAGAAATCAAAGAATACAGTGGGAGTTTTCTTGGAATTCTCAGAAATTTCTATGCTTGGGAAGTTACTAATAGTGAAGAAAGGGAGACTTCCTCAGATAACGTAGCCCATCGCGAAGGCATATAGGGGTTGTTCCTACAGCATAGGAAACTTGTGCAGAATATAAAGTACTGGTTGAGTGTTTCATTCAGAAGTCCTAAGTGCAACCAATTTGGCCATGAACGGCTCATTTTTCAAAGCACAGAGGGATCGTGGGAGGATGGGTTGGACTCAGGGGCTGGGTAAGGGCGGCAGACGGCTTACTTAGGAGTGGATGCTCCGACTAGAGTCATTTCTGTGTCTTTTCCTCCATCTGGTGGTTGTGGCTGGTACTGCAACGTATCCTAAAGCACAGCCCAGCCAATGAGGTATACATAGAGGCTTCGCATCTGACTAGCTCCCTCTGCCTGCAGAACTGTCATTCTGAGTTCTACCACATGCCCCCAAATCCTTGAGTTAAAAATCAAGAGCTACATCCTTCCCTTCATTTAAGTTTCCCTTAAAATAAAGGCACCATGAAAAAGCCTTAAAAACAGCAAGAATCTTTTTATGAAGGGAAATAATCTTTTTCATGATTAGAACAGAAAGTAGTTTGCTAGGGAAATCCTTTTCCTTGGGTATTTCCAAATTCCTTTTTAGCCATGTGTCCCCTTTTCTCTGGTCTTCAACGTATTAAAACCTGCAGAGACAATGGCTTTTCCTAAGCACAAGAAAGGTGTTGGAGGCCTGCTCTTTTCTGGAAAGTACTTAGTACACAGGGTTCCGGGATCTACCAGCTGGATGCCCTGAGCACAGAAGTCTGATCCCAGGTTGAACATGTTTTTCCTGCATATGGGCCTTTTGGTTCTACAGATCTTCATTGGGCTCACAGAACTTGCTCCAAAACTGAACTTCTGGAAGTGGCCTGATGGGGAATTGGACATTCAGGTCTGACAGACAAGGTGAACACTAATGCTTTATGCTAATTTCCTTTATGTGTCAAGTCACTTCTACTCACCAGGAGACTTTGGTACTGAAACAAAAACATTCCTCCAAAGGATAAGCTAACGGAAGGGGAAAGATGGTTCAGAATTGACAAACAGAACCACGGCCACAGAACATGCTCCTTCTGCTGGCCTCCCATATAAGCTATTAGTAATCAAAGTTAGGGAACACCTAAGAAAACAAAGTTTCAACAATAACAACAAAAAAATCATATTCAGTCATGGATGTGCCTGGATCTTAGGAGCTGAAGAGAATCACACCCCTGGCAACAGAAGCCCACCTCAGGTCCAGTCCTAACTCGAGAGGCCGCCTGCTTGCCTCGGTTTGCAAAGAGCACTGAGAGGTGATCGCCAACACGTGTTTAGAGGGAGGCGTTATTCAAGCGTGGCTGCCCCTCCCCCCAGGGCCTGCGCTGTGCTCCCAGCTGCTGCCTTTTAAGAGCACCAAAGAGGCAGGGAGGGCAAGAGGAAGAGAAAGGTCCTTTCCTCTCTCCCCACTTCCTTCCCGAACCAGGAAAGAGAATTTGAAAGCAACACTGAGAAACAGGCCTGACCAAACACTGGCACGACCAAGCAGTGGAAGCAAGGGTTGGGGTTTTGGGGTTTTAATAAAACGTTCCAAGGGATAAAATCTACTAGGAGGGGACGTGACAAAGTCCGGAACCCGAAGACCGCCCGCCTTCTCCGCAGACCCCAGGGGACCGTGATGGAGTGACGGTCTGATGCTCTGAGTGGCCATCTTCCGTGGAAATCAACGTACTTCAACACAATACACAAGCCCCCTTATGCTCACCCACCCACCTCCCCCGTACACACCCTACCCCGGCCCCTCTGAACCCTCCACCTCGCTCTGGGCTCCCACCACCCACTCACCCCAAATAACCGGCGTCCCTTTTGTTCATTTTCCTGACGTCCCAGCTTTGTCTGTCCCCTTGTCGTTAAGATGCAGCACTACACACGCTCTCAACACTATATAGCAGACGCTTTTACCTTAGTGGCCTGTCTGATCGCATGCATGTAAATGGGGGGAGGGGCGTCAAACAAATCAAGGCTATGCGTAAACAGAAAACAAAGCAGTATTCGTAAAGCTAGGCAAGCGAGCGTTAACATTGGAGAGACATAAGGCTTGAGGCTTATTGATTCTTTAGATCGAAACTGTTTGGATTCGCTTTCCTTCTTAAATATTGGTGTACCATTTTGGCTTCAAAAGAATCTCTTCGTGCTTCTGCCCCTCTCTTTGCGGGAGGGGTCGCTTAACTCAGGGATGTGATGTTAGAACGGCCTCCAGGGGGCGCCACGATGCGCTTGCTGGCCGAGCGGACCCCCTCGTCCACTTGGGTGCCTGCAGGTGGCAATAAGTGCCCAGAGAATAAAAAGGGAGAGGGAGAGGGGGATGTGGGCAAGAGAGAAGATGGATTACTTTGAAGAGTGTAAGATATTAAATGTCTTCCTCATCTTCCTAAGATACTTCCATTCCAGTCTGTCAGCTATTCCAGACTCTTTCTACTCGCCCTCCTGAAAACAACCCCTTTGCTAGGAAAAGACAGGTTCTTCCTGGATTTCATCGGACCCTCGGCATCATAACAGTAATATTAAAAGCACAAGGGGAATGATATAAAAAACAGCTGCTCACATTCATTGCGACAAGCAACGTTTGAAGTGCTTCTCAGATCATCTCATTAGGTCCTCACCACTATCCTTGAGGGAGCTACTGTTACTAGTCCATTTTACAGAGAGGGTGACTGAGGCTGTGAGAGGTTAGGCAACTTGCCCAAGGTCTCACAACTTGCAGTGGTGATGGTTCGGCCTGCAGCCACAGCTGAAAGTAAACACTGATATGATATGTGCTCCTGTCCTTTCAAAAAGGCGCCAAAAACAAAAAGTTTAGGGATGACGGTAGCCAGGGAGCAATGAAAAATCGCAAAAACACTGAAAAATTTCTGGCAACTAGCACATGTGATCTCTGATGTCACCTCAACTTTTAGCACTTTTCCCTTGTCTTCCTCCCCTACGCTCCCTTTGTGTCTTTTCCTTCCTGTTTCCCCTTTTTCCCCATTTCTTCCTCCTCTCTCTTCCCCACACAGTTATTGTCCCTTTATGTGTCTCTTTCTCTTCTTATCTCGCTTCCCTCACTTTAAAATTTTCATCATAAAGATGCAAATCTACACAATTTTCCCTCATTTTAAGACTACTGGTTACGGAGCAACTGAATATTTTCTATGAATATCAGATAATTCATAAAGATAAGATTCATGATACAGCTAAGCCACGGTAAATGTTCAATAATTGCTAGCATTATTACCACGACAAGGACGGGGAGAATATAATAAAAATCCTAGGTGAGAAGAAGCTACTGCAATTTGAGCATAAAAATAATGTGAGCTATCTATTAACCTGGGCAAACAAAGGAAACAAAGCACACGGCAGGGCTCTCAGCCTAATGCAGAAAATCACACTCAATTCATAGGGAAGCCATCCCGGTCCCCGTCCCGCCCCCGCCCCCGCCCCCGCCAGGTGGGATCTCGAAGCAGAACTGGCCATCATTTAAACCTGATCTTTAACCTGGCTGAGCCTTGGCTTCCCTTCCCACCAGGACTTCTCTTTGCTTCAGCAAACCTTCCAGCTTGCTGCCCAGTGACTGTGTCCCTAAAGGGCGACCCGGGTTAGCTCCCGGGATGACCGCTAGCCTCGCAGCGCTGATCTTCCCCTCCCCCCTGCTGACCTCCCCATTTCATTCACGTCACCATCAGCTCGTCCGACTCACCCGACAGGCTAAATCCGGACTGATGGAGGTTCCTCACGGGCGGGTTGGGCCGCGTGGGAGAGCCCCGGGTGGAGCCGGCGGGGGTGCCCCCCTTGGGCGTGGTGGTCAGGTCGAACACCGGCCCGTCATACATGCCCCTGGGCACCGCGTGCAGGTCCGCCATCTGCAGCAGAGAAAGCGGGCACCGCTTATTCCCTGAATAGTCAAGGGTCTGTTCTAGGCAGCACAGAGGTGGCAGTGAATTAAGTGTGTGTAGTGGGAGCCAGAAAATAATGATGTTATTTTCACTAGGGATGCAATGTACAACATGATAAAGATATTTAACACTGCTGTGCGCTGTAAATCAAATCCTGAGTTCTCATCATAAGGAAAAATTTTTTTCTATTTCTTTAATTTTGTATCTATATGAGATGATGGTGTTCACTAAACTTACTGCAGTAATCATTCCATGATATATATGTCAAATCATTATGCTGTATCCCTCAAACTTATATTTGTGCTGCATGTCAATTATATCTCGATAAAACTGGGAAAAAACCAAAGGTTATTTTAAGGAAATGGGAAGCAGTATAAAAGAAATAAAGTGGGGTATTGTGATAGAGTGACAATGGAGGTGGCCAGTGAAGGCCTCTCTAAATAGATGAGCTTCTATCTTAAGGATCAAAGGAGCTTGTTGGTGGGGCCAGAGTGGAGGGAGGGAAGGAGGAGGCTGGGGGAGGCAGAATGGCATGGATGGCAGTGTTCTCAGCAGAGGAAACTGACAGTGTGAACATTAAAAGAACCACCTGTGGGGACTTCCCTGGTGGCACAGTGGTTAAGAATCCACCTGCCAATGCAGGGGACATGAGTTCAAACCCTGGTCCAGGAAGATCCCACATGCCACGGAGCAACTAAGCCTGTGCACCACAACTACTGGAGCCACGAGCTACAACTGTAGAGCCCATGTGCTATAACTACTAAAGCCTGCATGCCTAGAGCCCGTGATCTGCAACAAGAGAAGCCACCGCACTGAGAAGCCCGCACACTGCAACGAAGAGCAGCCCCCACTTGCCACAACTAGAGAAAGCCCTCGCACAGCAATGAAGACCCAAAGCAGCCAATAAATAAAATAAAAATACATTTATAGAAGAAGGAGAAGGAGGGGGAGGGGAAGGAGAAGAAGAAGAACCACCGGCGCGGCCAGAGCAGAGCTGGTGAGAAGGGTAGCAGTTTGAGGTGAGGTCATAAGTGCTGGCAAGGATGAGACCCCCTGGGAGCTCCATCTTCATGCTCCTCAGCACACATCAGAATTGGCAGCCTCGAAATGAGTGTCCTCATTCAGTGGGTCTGACCCACCAGCCTCTGGCTGTGGACTTGCCCTGGGACCATGGAGTCTGCCAGCAACATCACCCAAGTGCAGGCTCTGTGCCAGGTGTGGTGTGACCAGAGTTCATGGTCACATGAAACAGGGTGCCTCCCCCAAAGGGGCTCACAGTCTGTTAAGCAAACCCTGACAGACTACCCAAGGCAGCAGAACAGCTTGGCCACAGGTGAGGCAATGAGGACACACTGACAGCTGACAGTGCAGGACAGCTCACTGTAAGTCTCCAAGGCCACAGAGCCTTCCCTCTCCTCTATCAGTGACTCAGGTGCAGGTGCAGAGGCAAAGCCCATCAGATCTGCAGATGCTAAGGATTCAGGTGAGATGATGACTATATGTGTACTCCCCCCAAACCTTGACCAATAACTGTATTTCATCAACATTTCTTGCGGTCCAGAAGCTAAGTCACATTCGTGGAAATACAAAGCTATCTAGGACGTTTGAGTTTCATTCTCTTCTCTGTTAGACCAAAAGCGGAGTGTGGAATTTTACTCCACACTACCCACCTTTAAAATGATGACTCAGAGAGAAGAATGGGGGGGGGAGGGACTTAGAGCACTGTCATGAAGGAACAGCAGAAGGCTGCAGGGGTATATAGACAGAAGAACAGATGACTTTGGGAACACACTGATGCTCAGCTGGGTTCAGCTCATTCTGTGCAGGTGCCTGGAGCAGAACTGAGCTGCTCGGTCGGCTTCGGGGAGGCAGACTTGAGCCCAGCAGAACGAAGCTGGTTTTCTCATGGAGACTACGGGCATAATCGCTGCCGCCCTAAGGCTCTGAAGGATGTGGATTTTCTCTGGCTTCTCCTCAACAACTGCCTCCGTAACCCTACATCTGAAACGAGAAGGAACTTTCCAAATCTGAGCCCAATGATTGGACACCCAAGATCATGCTGGTGCTATTTGCACGAAAGTAGCTAGCTTCTCAGAATTCTGAATAATTTATTTCAATTTATGCTGTATCTCCAGAATCATATCTCTGTATAATTTTATCTGTATCTCTAGAATTATACTCGTAATTCTAGAATCCTCTATTTTTGCTTTTAAAACTGATTGGACTATCTGTTCACCTTCCAATAAAACATTAAATTTGAAAACAAAAACAGGCCAAAAAAAGAAGTTGGTTCCACAGGCAGGACTGGGCAGTTGCCTCATGAGATGGGGAGGCCCCCCTGCTGTGTATTGCAAACGTCCACACAGAGGCTAGACGACCACTTACTGGGCTCACTGGGGCCTGGCAGCCAGGCAGGGCACTTACATATTGAGTTTCTGTGAGCCTCTCTCTAAGGGATACTGCTGTGGGCACCTATGTCCTGTCCCCAAGCCCCCGCCCCAGTGTCACCTTGACTGAAGACTCATTCTCCCTGCTTCCGGGGGTGCTGGGAATAGCAAGGTCTCGCTGGAGTCTCAGGGAAGAATTGCCCCAGATGAAGAGAGCCGCTAGGCTCAAAGCCCCACCCTCTGCCCCAGGGCCTCCCACATCCCCAGACTGGTTGGTAGGTTGCGGGGGAGGGCGCAGAAGAAGTGAATATAAGGCCCAGACCCCTTTCAAGGACAAGCCCAGATAAGGTCCAGCTGAGGCCTTGGTTACAATTGCATCTCAGTCTGACTTCTCCCTCTGCCCTGTTCTGCTTCCTTCATTTTGCCACAAGGGGTGATCCTGAAAGCAATACCCAGGAAACCTCCTTTGTGAAAATCTCCCCTTCAGAGCCTGTTTCCCAGGCAACGTGTTCTGCAGGGAAGTTGGAGACCCCTGTGGTGGGTCCAGGCACAGAGGTGGGCATGGCTCTGTTTCCTCTGGCCTGGCCCCCAGTGACTTACAAAGTGAGCCCCCTTCCTTCTCCTCTCCCCTAGCCAACTCCCCCATCCCATGTGCACAGATGACTTTATCCCATCTAACAGATGAGGTCAGGACCAGGGCTCAAATTCTGCAATACCAGAACTGGCCAAACCCTGCTTTGAGGAGCCCTAAGGCTTTGCTATAGAAAGATGACCTGGAGGTCGGGGTGGGGATAAGAGAGAGAGCGAAAATGATAGTTTGTGATAGATAATATGAATGATAGATAATATGTAGAGAGGTAGGTAGACACATATGTATACATGTACACATATGGCTGTGTACGCATCTACCTATTTATCTGTGAAATCAGGGACATACATAAGATTTTATTTGACCACGGAACTTGCTAAAAGAGTTATAAACATTTGCCCCAATGGAGCAACACCAGACAGACACGGGATGGGACAGGGAGGGGTGGGTGTGGACTGCTGGTTCTTGTTATAAGCCTTAAAGAGTAGATTATTTAAAATATATATATACACAGACTTTATTTTGAATTATTAAAATGTTTACTTACTTTAAGGAAAAGCACTCTAAATATGGGGGGGAATCGTTTGAAAAAAAGCTTTCTTTAGTCAAGGAAGTTTTTCAAACCCCCTTTTATAGTCCATTAAATCTGTGCAATTATTCTTTGGGAAGAGACCGTTGCTGTGAATTTCTTTGGGAGGATCTAGGGCACACAGATCCTTCCCCATCTCATGGTTCCTATCCCTGTGCTGAACGGGACACAGAGCCCTTCCCCCCACCTCTGGGCTCCACCTGCTCCTCACCTTCCTCCGGGCTTTAATGCGCTTGTAGACATAGTCTGAGAAGGGGCTGCAGGGGATGAAGCGGCCGGCCCCCTGGGTCACATGCAGGTTGCCGTCTTCCAGCATGATCTTGCCCTGGCAGATGACCACCAGAGGAGCCCCACGCAGCTCCATCCCTTCGAAGATGTTGTACTCTGCAGCCTAGAGACAGGGGTGGAGGCAGAGCCTTGGTTACGGGCGTAGTAAGGACAGAAAGAGGAACACAGTTCTCCTGTGCTTGGGATCCTGCCTTCAGCATCACCAGAAACTGATTCACCAGGTAAGCCAGGAGATGCTTACGAAGCACCTGCAACCTTTCAGTGGGTGGAGGCCTCAGGAGACAAATGCTCACTAAGAGTGAGCTTCCCAGCGAAGAGAAGCATCCAATCTTAAGTAAGGTCCTCACCAGGAAGAAAATTTTTGTCACTGGCAGTGTTCAAAGAGAAAGTGGATAACTACCAGGGGTGGTGTGTTTGCCATCTTGTACTGGGTGGACGGGTTACACGACCCTTAAATCCCCACTAGCTTAAAATTCAATAATGTGATATGACACAATGTTTAAGCAAAGGCCACTACCACCCAAAATGGGCTTCCTCCTTACCTCATTCATTTATTCAATAAGTGCGAGGCATTATTGCAAAGTGGTTAAGGATGTCAGTTTGGAGTCAAGGTATCTGGATTTGAATCCTAGCTTCACCATTTACTTGTTGCATAAATGACAATCTCTCTGCATCTCCACTTCTGTGTCTATAAAGTGGGGATAATAACAGTGCCTACCTGGAGAAGACCCTTACAAAGATTCAGCGAATTAGAAGCACAGTGCCCAAAACATAAGTGCTTGAAAAATACTCTTTTTACTAACAAGTACTGTATTTTTAAAACCCTTTCTGCTAGGTACCGGGCTTTCACTATCATCTTTCACATGAAACTCCTCAAGAGGAAGTCATCAGAGCTGTTCACCAATTTTTTTCCCATTCTTTCTCCTTTTGGGCACGAAATATCCTGTACTTCCTGCCCTCCTGGAGTAAAGCAAGGCCTCAGGCCTGGCTCTGGCCAGCGCAGGGTGAGAGGAGGTGATGTCTCAGTAACGCCTGCAGGGCCGCATCCTGGTCCCCGGCCTCAGCAATCACAGCACATGTAGAGATGGTGCCTCTGCCAGCCCCCGTCCCTAAGTGACTGTGAGGCAGAGTCGGGCAGAGCCCCTCTTCCCAGCTGGCACATTTTGGAAAGCAGGCGTGAGCAATACACGGTTGCAGTTTGGAGTCCCTGGGAATTTGGGATGGTCTGTGATTGCAGCACATGCTCGCCCGACGACCCTGGTTCACCACAAACACACTTCCCTGCCCACATTCCCCGCGCTGCTCCCCACCCGCCCGCTCAAGCCTTACCGACTGGTGGTTCTTGGCAGAGACGATCTTGACGGCATCTGGATCCCAGATCACCAGGTCACTGTCAGAGCCCACAGATATTCTTCCCTTGCGGGGATACAGGTTGAAGATCTTGGCAGCATTTGTGCTTGTCACGGCCACGAACTGGTTTTCATCCATTTTCCCCGTGGCCTAGTGAAACACACACGTACACCCAATTGTCCATCTAGGGCTTCTGAGCTCAGAGCAGGGGGACCACAAAAGCTCAGAAATACAAAGAGGGACCGCTGAGGTGGTGAGTACAGAAGTCCACCCAGCAAGCTACAGAATCAGATGGGCTGTCACGACCGCCCAGGCAAAATGGCATGGCTTAAGATGGAACTGACTGCTCTGGAAGTATGCATTTTTTTCTGGATAAGTACATACATTTACTTATTTACGATATTTACTTTATTTATCCCTTCTAACTCCAAAAAGGATTGTATAGAGTTCACAGGAAAAACAAATGTAATAATGAGCCCATATTTTAGATATTTGTACTTCATGGGCACTCGATAAATATGGAAGAACCCTGCCCAAAGAATAACAATGGTTACCCCTGGGTTGTGGGATTATGAGTGGTTTTCATGTGTGTACTTTTCTGTGGTTTTCAAGTGTTCTTTATTCAGCATGTACCATGTTGGTAATTTTACATTTTTAGCAGTTCCAGATAGTGCCAAAATAAATATATACATATATTCATAAATACATAATATAAAAAAAAGACAAAAAAAATCTAAGTTTGAAAGAGAAGAGACAAAAATATTTATACTTTGCCCCTTCTCAAAACAGAATTAGGAAAAAAAAAAAACAGAATTCAGTAAGGAAAGAAGAATTTAGTTTCAAATCTAATTTTGAGCTTCCTGGGAGACAAGAAAAAAAGGGAAACTTGGATTACACAGTGTAGATGTGTATTCTACTTGGCTCTAAAATGAGTGTCTTTAGGGTTTTTAAAATAAAAAGAGGGAAGTGATCAACTTAATAATGAGTTAATTCTTAATTTTACTGAAATCTTAGGAAGTGACTTCATTTGCATGGCTATTTCTTTTTTTCTTTTTGTGGTCATCTTCTGTGATGTGAACAAGGAAATCAAAACCAGGCCCCTTTGCCAGAATACACTGGCCGACAATCACTTGCACCGCCTGGAAGACCACACACCCCATGTAGGGCCTCCTTGGTGAGCAAACGACTTGAGTCTTAGTCATAGACCCCTTGCTTATCATATCCAGCCCTTTCAAAAGAGATGATAAAACCCTCCAAACAAGAAGAATTTTAATTTACTATTATTTTAAATCCAAAGCATTCATACCATCAGATGAAGGATCTGTGTTTCTGGTTCCTAGTCCTTAACAATCTAGAGGAGGCCTCCTTAGAACCCCAGACCTCAGGATTCATCACTTTCGAAGACACATTCCCAAACCACATGAGCCACCTGGCTCCAGAGACACCTCAGCAGGTATGAGGCATCACCTGCGCCCCCAGAACCCCCATCACATAGGAGCGGTGGCAGGAGGCCCTGCCTCCTATGACCTCGATCCTTACCACGGCCTTGTCCCAGATGACAGACATCCGCTCCTCCACACCGTTGGTGCCCTCGGGAATGGCTGTGAAGTTGTCCTTCCCGATGGCTTTCTGGGCAGTGCTGAAGGTGCAGTGGGCACTCCCGGAGAGCTGCAGGTCCCCACTGGCAAAGGAGAAAAGCTCCATGTGAACGGGGAGGCTAGAGGCACCCCAGGCGCCCAGAAATGAGGGTCTGCTGTAAGTGTGTGGAGTGCCGTGACTTGAGTTTGGAATCCTTCCTCTCCCTCTTACCAACTGTGTGAACTTGGGTGAATTTCTTCCCCTCCCTGGGGCTCAGTTGCCCCATCTGAAAAATGAGGGGTAGGATTAGATAACCTCTTATGTAACAAAATAAAAGGGACCCAAATAAGCGATGGGACTTATCCACAGAGATCAGCAGGAAGCGAGTCTCCCTGTAATTTGGTTAGGTGGTCATCATGACCAGCTGTTAAAATTAGGCAAATAGTTTGGTCTCCTGGACCCTCAGTTGCTCAGTCTGTAAAATGGCAATGACAGTTCTTCACTCACAGCGCTGTTATGAGGAACAATGAGATCACATGTGTAATCTCACCCTAGAGCTTGGCATATGATGCACAGTAACTGCTGTTACCATCACTAATATGATTACTGTAGAATCTTCTAAAATACAACAGGGAAGAGCCTGTTATCTGTGCTCAACTGTGCAAGGGAATTCTGGATGTGCTTTCCTCACTGCAGACTCTAGTCTAGCTGATGAACAGGCAGCTCTGGTCCTCACCCCATCGACCCCAAGATGCCTCCATGCAATGCCCGCTGCTTGTCATTCTGAACCAACCTGGCCAGCAAGGAGTTGATGTAGTCAGGAGTGGTCGGATCAGGACTCAGAGGTGGGGATGTCACAAATGCAGCCGCCTTGGCCCAGTTCTTGCTCCAATAATGGGTCCCATCCGTGCCCAGGCTGGCAGTGATGGGCTCGCCAAAGACCACATTTCCTGGAAGGGGTGGGAGAGGCAATGGGTTATATGATGTATGTGCTGCCCTGAACCGGGCTTAGATAATCATGGCTCCTAAGCCTATTCAAGGCTGTGGCTCTGAAGTCAGGCAGGCATGGGTTCAAGTCCATGCGCCCACCTTTTCCAAGCCTCTGCTTTTCTGTCTTCTAAATGGAAACGATTTTGTATTCTGTACAAGCCACTGGTTGCAAGATGCAGCACCATTCTCCAATTTTGAGGCAAATTAAAATTTGAGGCAAAAGAAAAGTATATATACATTAATCGTAAGATTCATCCTCATTTCAGAAACATTAAAATGTGGAATAAATCGGTCCTCAAGTTAATGACATAAGACGACGTCTACTTCCCAGCCTTGTGAAAATGAAAGGTTTGGCAAACACAGAGCGTCTGGCACATAAAAGATGTTAAGCAAATGTGATTTCTTTATACCTCCTACTCCTCCCCACCACAGAAGCCCAAAGCTCCATATGTGCACACGTCACTGGGAGATGCTAGATCCTGCTGTCGCAAAGACATGCTTTGGTTCCACAAAGTAAAACCCACTCCTGAGGATGCCAGCCCTCACAATCTTTTTCTGCATCATGTTTGTTACTCCTTAACCTAAGGCAATGAGTGATTTGCTCAAGGACACCCAACAACCTGGGACATGACAAAGCTGAGGTTAGCTTCCCGAACCCTGAGTCTGGAATGAGGGGCCGAAATGCCCAGACTAAGGAGAGGGGAGGAAGGATACCGGGACATATACTGATCTAAACTGAGCTTCTTAAAGAAGAAGGATAGTGATACAGAAGGCAAATGCTATCTCATAGAAGGTGGGTTGGTACCAAATTTCTCTGTGCCAGAATCTTGGGCTAAAGATTCCTTTGCAGACCTTGGTTTCTTTTAGTTTGATCCTCCATCTTCCACATTCAAGTTCCCCACAAGGTGGAAGCTCCATGGCCAGGATTACAGGTTTTGCCTTGCTTCAACTCCAATCAGTTGGTTTTGGTTGCCTGGATTTTCATATCAGGAAAAATTCCAAATATACTTC
This sequence comes from Hippopotamus amphibius kiboko, assembly GCF_030028045.1. NCBI lineage: Eukaryota > Metazoa > Chordata > Mammalia > Artiodactyla > Hippopotamidae > Hippopotamus > Hippopotamus amphibius. Next base: position 154,929,507 of record NC_080186.1, on the reverse strand, counting down.
TGGTTTCACTAGAAAAGACTCATGATTGATTTGTGATGTCTGCCACAGGCCAAAGAAGGGTGCAATGGCAATGATTCATATATGACAGCACTGCTCTTTGGGGAGGCAGTGAAAAGAACCCACACGGGACTAATGAGAACTTCAAGGGCTCTCCAAAAATATTTACCAAACTAAAGCATATGGGACCACAAAAAAATGATGAAATGAAAGTCAAGGCAAGCATTCAATTACTATTAAGAGAAATACAACCTTAAAAGTGGAAGACCTCTCCCTTTGGACTATCTTTAGATGGAAGGTTAGGATAAACAAAGATTGTAATTATACTACAATTGGATTTGGAGACTAGTTCTCCCAGCTGGGAGATTCTGGACACGATGTGCTTCAATTTCTTCATCTAATAAATGCCAGTTTCTCCGGGTGCTTTGTGAATTCTACATAATAATACATTTAAAGTATTCCCCTCAAAGCAGGGCATACAGTTGGTCCTCATTAAATTGAAATTCCTAATGCTGATTCTAAGCAGCCATGAAGAGATGCTAAAGAGCACTTGGGGATTAAACCCCCTGGGGCTGACATCATCCCCTGGTCCAGAGGGAAGAGTGAAATCGGCCATAGTCTGTCTTCCCGCTCTGAATGCTCTCGACTCCTTCCCTGAGAATGACAGTTCCTGTGATGTTTATTGGCTTCCATCTCAGCAGCCAGTTTTTCATCACTAAAATAATGCCTCCCTTCTAGCCTGGAGACACCACAGCTGTACTAGTTCTCCCTGCCAGAGAGTCACGAGCCAGAAGGCTAAGGGTGAGGAATTTTTCTACATGAAATTTAAAGTAAGACCCAGCATGTAATTGAAACACCCTGTCTTTGAAGCCCCCAGATCGCCTGAGAATGGGTCCCAGGCAGGATGTGGCCATCAGCAGAAGGCACGAGAAGGTGAGGACGGTAGGTGGCCCTGGGGAGAGGGGTGGGGGTGTCCCCCATGCCCTGTTCTTCTCCTTTTCCTTTTTTTCCCTTCTCCAAGAATGGGTAAGGAGCATTGGGCTGCTTTCCTAGCTCTGGCCTGATGACTCACACCCAGTGGAGCAGCCCTGCCACGTCATATGGAGACACTTAAAAGCCGAGAGAGAACACAGCAGGCCGTGCCCCAGAATCAGCCCGCTAGAAAGGCTGTTGGGGCACTTAGGAAGATGCCCCTCCCGTAAGAAAAGGGTCCCCTTTGCCAGAAAGCCGGGCAGCCGAACACTCGGCCATCAGTCAGCTGGGACTATTTTCAGCCACCCCAGTCATTCACATGTGGAGTTTTACAGACCAGTTTTGAGTTTGGGAGATGAATCACTCATCGTGAGTCTCCCCACCGGCACACAGCGGTCACGATCGTACAGCTGAGCCTAGGAAACCCTCCCTCCCAACCAAACAAAGAGCCAGACGGCTCCCGTGTCTCCACCACACTCTGTCCATAAGGGAGCCCATCAGCGTGTCACTGAGGACAAGAACAGAAAGCATTTGAAATGAGGGTAAACTTCAGCTTAGCACAAGGTAAGCAAAGGAAGCCCAGTTAACAGCCATGGAGGAAAGAAGCAGAAGTCAGAAGGCCATGGGGACAGAGCCCCGGGTCATGAAGGCCATGCCACTGGATGTCCTTCGGAGACCCATTCAATGCCCTCTCTGAAATAACCTGTGCTAACTGCGTGGTTCAGGGCATGGGACCTCCTCCCTGTACTTTGCCTTCAAACCCCAGCCAATCAATTACATCATCCCCGGAGCAGATGTTGGTTCAGAGATGAGCCCGTGACCTAAGCCGAGGCAACAGCAGTCTTTCTGGGGACTTTTGCTTGAGCTCTCGGAAAAGATGTTCTCTACTCCCTCACCATGCCCCCACCAAGTGTGGAGAACAACAGCAGCCCTTAGCATTTGTTCTTGTCACTGTTCATACTGAAAATAAAGCCAACAGAGAGGAAAGCAGAGTCCAGAAAGGAATAAGAGTGATAAAGCCTTAATATCAGTGTTTAAACCCCTTGATCCAGCCATGCCTGAAACACCTTCAACCAATAATTTACTTGTTTAAGTCCGTTTGAGTTGGGTCTTTGACTACTGCACCCAATATAATCCTGACTAATATGTCCATTTACAAAGTTCAGATAATGTGAACTGACAGTGAAAGATCAAAGGGAGGAAAAAAGATGCACCAACTCTCCAAAGAACTGATTCAAGCTGTGTCATCTCGGGCAGACCACTTACCCTTCCTGAGCCTCAATTTACCCATCTGCCAAATAGAGAAAATCCTGGGATCCTGCCATCCACATAGGATACAGAAAGGATCCAATGGACTAACAGAGATAAGGGGCTTCCCGGAGAGCAAGGCAATGATCCTTTATACAGGACAGCTGAGGGAAAAGAGCCACAGGGCTTGTTAGGGGCGCTGAGATCTTCGGAGCACAAATCACCTTTTTTCCTGGCTTGTGAGATAAGGTCGGCTGCGCTCTTGCTCATGACCTTCGTGACGTAGAGAGGACAGTTGGTTTGGCTGGCGATGGTGATGGCACGGAACACAGCCTCAGCTTCCAGCTGCAAAAAAAGGAGTCCCCAGGGGGTCAAGGGGAGCACGGACCTCTCGGAGTGCCACTCCCCTGCCTCCACAAACTGAATGCAATGCTGCACAGAGGTTAAAAGCCTACAGGATCTGGAGTTAGACATTCCGGACCTAAACTTCAGACCTACGGCTTCCCAACTGCGTCACTTCACTGGGCTTCTCAGAGCCTCCGCCCGTCTCCTGGGAAGTGGAGACAAAGAAGGTGTAGCAGGAGACTGTTGGGTGAGAGCAGTGTCTGGCCAGAGTGGGTGCTGCATCGGTGTAGCTAGAGTTTTTCCCTGGCCTATTCTCTCCTCTCCCTGTGATTGTCACAAACACTACATGTGATGGAAGCCTTTGCTTCCCAGTCTGCCCATGGCAGAATCTCTAGCTAAACACAATCTCATCACTAATATGTATAAATAACTAGTGAAGGCAACTAGGCATTAAATCCTTTCCTGCAGCAGTGGGTTGTCGGTGACACGTTATTTCCAGCAGGCATTTCCTATACAAATAATTCCCAGGCTTCTCAACACAAAGATTTCTTTTATTACTGATCTCCTCCAGCCCACCCTAATGTGGAATTCATGTTTTCAAATAAGCTAACCAACACCATCGAATTTAATAAGAAATAACAAATCTTCCCTTATATTATTAACAAAGCAGGATCTTGGAGCTCAGCCTCTCTCATGAGCTGGGTCTGAGTTCTGATTCTGCCACTTAGAAGCCAGGTGATCTCAAGGATGTTACACAACCTCCCAAAGACTCAGCTTCCTTGTCTGGAAAGTGGGGATAATAATAAGACCTGACACACAGGGCTGTTGAGAAGATTAAGAGAGTTCATCCACGTAAGACAATCAGCCCAGTCCTGGAATAAGGCAAGTATTCCTTCAAGGCTGGCTATTGGTCGTATTGCTGATGACAGCTTCTGACCAGTGGGAAAGCCTGCGTTACTATCCAAAGCCCGAATTAGTCCAATTCAGCCCAATGCAGACACACTGGCATTTTTCCTTTCAATCAGCAACAGTTCCTTTTTGGATGGATATGACACTCTGGTTAGCCATGCATCCCAACACTTATAAAAACATCGGAAAATAGCTTGCAGATAGATGCCCAACGTTTGTATAATGCAAACCAGTCACTGCCCTTGGTGGGTGTGGCTTAGCAGACAGACTGTAAGAACTTGGCTGGTCCAGCTAGCATCCCCCAGGCTGCACTTTGTTCCACGTGGTCAGATCAAGATCCTGGAGCCCCGAGCACAGGTGAACATGGCCACCTACCCGAAGCACCCGAACATCGGAGTGGGTGTCTCCAAGCCTCGGCTCAGCTCTCTGAACAGCATCGCTCAAGATGCTATCTAGGTGTGCTTCGAACTGAAGAGGGGCTGCTCCCCTTACAGCCCTGCCTCCTTCTGCATGCCTATGCTGGCCACTCCAGCTCCCCCATGACCACAGTCCCAGCCCCTTTGATCTCATCTCCCCTCACCCTTCCCCAAAGCACTGCAGGCTTTTCAGCACCTTGACGACATGACTATCTTTGGAAGGTTACATCACCCTCCAACTTCACCCAAAAGGGCTTCCAGGGTTGTCGAGATCTGCAGCTGAGAGGCTTTTTACTAAAAAGGAGATGGGAACAGGGAGGAGAGTGGGGTGGGGGGGTTGGAAAAACAAACCACGGAATAAAAATAGACTTTGCTCAGAAATCCCCTAGCTGCTGCTGTAGAAATCTATCTCACCAGCATATCTCCACAGTGACCAGCATGGAAGAAAAGTTTCACAAACAGTGCTGATCACCCTGGCCTACTCACACCTGGTAAACAATTTTCCAGTCCTTCAAATGTGGTGGCCAGTGGCTTAATCTCTCTGAGCTCCAGCTTCTTTACATAACAATAATACCCAGACAGGGACAAGAATAACATTTATCTCCATTAAATGCAATGAGCACAGTACTTGGTATAGGTACTATGTACAAAGTATTCCTGAAAAGGGACCTGGTATTAAGGAGACAGACTTTTCAGGAGTGCTGTGACTATAACCTTGATCACACAATTATAAATTATTTCAACTGGCAACAGAAACATCATTAAACACAGTGGAGTTTCTAGGGTGCTAACAATGTTCTGCTTCTCCAACTGGGTGCTAGTTACACAAGTGTGTTCAGTTTGGGAAAATCCATTGTACCTTCACGATAGGAACACTCTTTTCTATGTGTGCTACATTTGCTTTTTAAAAAAGATCCTAACAGATGGGCAACGGGAATATGGTGATTTCTGGTTCTGGTTCCTTCTTCTACCTGTTGTTGAGTGTGGGGCTTGGGATGATAGAACAGGAAAGGATTTGCTTCGCTGACACGGAGGGCCTGGAATCTGCTCCAGGTGCCAGACCCAGGCTGGTCCCAGAGCCAATGTGCCCCCAGCCATATGGGCAGCCCATTCCCAGCCCTGGGCCTGTGCCTGCAGCTGAAGTTGCTGACAGCCCAGAGACGTGGAATCTGCCACTAGCTACCATTTGTTGGCTCTTTAGCTCCTAAGTTCTGATGCTAATTCTACACGTGAAAGAAAAACGTACCTGGTTGTCCTCATCGCCGCACACAAATCAACAGACAATGCTACGACAAACCCCGTCAGCCCCTGGCGGTATGGCTGACATTGTGCAGGACTCAAAATATAATACGGAATAAAGGAATAGTGGAAATGTTTCTGAGAGTCACAGTGACCAAGAAAGGATTTAGATATTTACCACTCCTCCTGAGTCATTGCACAGTGCCTCCTACTTGTATTATCTTTAGAGAGATTAGGGCCCAGGAGTAAGTATTTCCCTTCCATTCCTTTCTAATTTTCTCAGGGGCATTGAGTCAGGTCAGTCAGATGTGGTCTTTGGAAGAAATGTTCCAGTTTTTGTCTGGTATTCACAGAGTCCCGCCACCTTTCAGAGATGTCTGTTCACACACCTTACGTGTGTGTGCCGAGGGAGGAGGAGCTGAACACAAACACTACAATGTAAAATGGGCAACAGCCCATAAACCAGGCTGCTGTGCTTCCAGGCATCTCCTGGAAGATGCTGCTAAAAAAAAAAAAAGAGCCTCCACTGCTACTGCTTCTCTCCCTGCACCATCCCTCCCTCCTGAAAATTACCTCCTCTGGTCTGCTCAGTACATGGCCTTCTGGGCCAGTTATCCCCATTTCCAACATCCGGGTTTGCTCCTAGAATGAGAAAAGAATAGAGAACAGGTTTTATGTGAGCTCAACTGAGGTTTGAAAAAGTTAGGCTGGTATATTCTAATCTAAAGATGTGTTCAAGGGGAAAAAAAGAATCAAATGTGGACGTTGAACAAATTTGTTAATTCTGTACCTGGAATCGCAAAACAGGATAAAGTCTTAACTGAAAGAAAAAGAGCATTTAAAGGTGCCTTTTTTAATTAAAAGGATGACAGTCTGTCAGAGTATCAATTTTTTCTACATTTCTACATTACGCATCACCAGTTCACTTCCTCATTTCTTTCAGATGCAGACACTGATATCTGTGAAAGGACACTGTCTTAACTCATTTGTTTATTCATTCACGCATTTTGAAAATCATTCATTCAACAAAATGTATTCAGTATCTGCTCCAGGATAGGCTCTAGGTTAGGCACTTGAATTACGGCAATGAGGCCCCTGACTTCACGGAGCTTACGGTTTCCTGCTCTGTTTCTCAAAGTCTGCTCCATCCACCACCTGCATCAGAATCTCCTGAGCTGCTTTTGTAAAAGTGTGGAAGTCTAGCTCTACCCAGGTGTTCCAAATCAGAATACAGGAGGTAAAATTCTAGGATTCTGTATTTTAATAAGCCCCTCAGGCTTTCTCATGCTTTAAATGAATGGCTATAATAAGCAGATTCAGAATTTCACCAGACTAAATAATGCCTCCAAGAGCATTACCTGACTTTGCCTTTTGGTCAAATTCTATTTAACTAGGTTGTGGACTTGGCAGGGCTCTTGATCCCTCATGGCTGATGGCTAACTTCCTCAGATCCCGCCAGCTTTCTGGAAGCATTAGGCATCTGGGCTGATTGCAACTGACACAGAGCCTCAGCAACAGATCTGCAGTTTTGCAAACATTCACGCTCAAGCACGAGGCCAGTTACAAGGAACGAGGCCAGTTACTATGAACGTTGCACTGGTGATGCGGGAGATGAAGGAGGGAGTGAGCTGATCGAGGCTTTGTCTCACCTGGAAACTATGAGATGATTCGAAAGGAAGGAATCCCTTTGCGCTGCAAAAGAATTCTTTTTTGTTGTTTTTTTTTAACTGACATAAATTGTTCAAAGAGGGTGAGGAAGGAAGATACATATACTATAAGCAGCCACGAGAAGTAAAACAGTCACTGCCTCCCGCTCTACAGAACGTGACAAAAGGTCCGAGACTGATACTTTCAGCAAAGTACCTCCACTTTTCATTCTTCCTGTTCCATGTATCAAAGTGTAGATTAAATACAATGTCTTCCAAGCTCTGGTGACATGTGACTCTGAACTGCCTTGTGAAGTCACACAAGGGTTGAGGTGTCCAAACTAAAGCAGCTTCCATCTTACACGACGCTCTCATTCCTATCTTGTCCAAAAGCGCTGGGACAACACACAGGATGAAACTTGCTCGAGCGACGGTCTCTGAGCACATTCCAATCACCAGGGCAAATTTCCCATAACACAGCTGACAGAGCTCTACCATGACCTCCCGAATCAGGATCTCCAGAACTCAGAGAATCCCAGGGATCACTCCTTAAGCTGCATGGGCGATTCTAGTGCACTGCTCACGCTGGGATGGCCTACTCTCAAAGCCATGGTGTCCCTACAGCTGGAAGGTTAAGAATAACATGGATGCCACCGAACATGGGTGGGGGAGATGTGGACACTTAGAGGCACCGATCGCTGCTATAATTACATCACAGTTTCGGTTGCTCCATGAGGGAAGGGACCCTGTCTTTTTCACCTTCTCCCTCCAAGGACTGGCACATAGTAGGCATTCAGTAGATATTTGTCGGATGAACGGAGAAAGGTGCTACACTCTCAGACTGCCCTGCCAGCTTGAAACTTTTGAAAATGTCCCTTGTTGGTACCCACAGGAAATACTTCTTCTCGCTCTTTAGTCACCTTGCATAAAGTGTAGCAAGAAACTCTGAGTATAGCAGCTGCCTTCATTTAAATAATGTGATAAAATCTTTCAGCTCAAGCTGAATTTTATAAACACACAAGAAACTCGTCCAAATGGAAAAATGCCCTTATTCTTTTCCTGACCCAGAAGAGATCTTCCCAACGGGGGCGGGGGGGTGGGGGGAGTGGAACCAGAGACGCTTCTGTGCTAAGAAGCCACAAAAGGAAGCTGGGAAGGGACTATGAGTTGGAGCCCATTTGCCTCCATGGAGTCTAGGATGAAGAAGCAGGGAGTCTGGTTGCCAGGGCATCTGGAGGGAGGGCTGGGGCATCTGGCTGCTGCACTGAAACCTTGGAGGATGGGAAGGAGTGACAGCTCCGTCACTACCAGGATGCCTCCCATGGGAGCAAGGCATTTGGAGCCTCTCTGGAAAACGATTTTATTATCTGGGTGTGCGGGGGATGTAGAAGAAGGCTGTCAGAGGCCTGACTAATTAACCTCCTTGGTCATAAGGGAGTGGAAACTGCACACTTAGCTCACCTCCTCCACTAGAGAGACAACACTGAGAGTCTGAAATCCTAACAGCTGGAGCCTGCACAGTCAGGGTGCTGCCTCTCCGGGAGCCTGCAGCTGGACTGGTGGAGCGGTGTCCTTCTCCACCATCTCTGGGTAAAGATGCCCACTGAGGTACATCCCCTGAGAACCTAAGATTATATTTTCCCAGTTACTGGCTGTGATCCCTGGGATGGCGACCTCATCCTTCAGAGCCTCAATGTTCTCATCTATAAAACAGGGAGGAGGCTGGGCGCCATCTTGAAAGGGTTGGGTGAAGATTAGATGGGAATATACAAGAGCCCTGACCAGGGCCCGGCGCACAGCAGTAAGTGCTCCCCAAATGGGACCTGCTGTTAGAAGCTGATGGGTCTGAGATGAGGGTCGGCCTCAACGTATTCCCACACTCCTGCCGACCACATTCACCACATCGTAGACAACTTCTAAAGCACAGCCCGAGCACTCAAGAACTCTGCAATGCATCTGTTTTGGCTTCCCTCTATGCCCTAGTGCCTGGCACAAAGCACTCAGGAAATACTCTTAGAAAGAATGAATACCAGTTTCTTGCTGTTAATGTTATCAAACGGACTGAGAGAGCTGACACTCTTTGCTGGCTGCCTCCTCCTAGCGGAAGCCAATCCTGAATACTTCCGAGATAAACAAAACCCTGGCGAAGACACATCTGTGCATCTAGCCCATTAAGCAACCCAGGAGAAGGAGAGAGAAGTGCTTTCAGCTTCCTTACAAATGATCAATCTGGGCCTTGGGGCCCTCGCTTTCATCACTCTTTCCTCAGGTTTCTCAATGTTATTTCTAGGAAACCAGTGGGACGTCTGATCCCCACAAGACCTGAATTGTTTATTATCTAAGGCTGTGAGTTCTGCAGTCCTGGATCAGATTTCCAGCTTCCGAGAAATGCTGTCTTAGAGTTTTTCTTTAGGCCGAAGCCTGTCACGTAGCTTGGACTCATTTTCAAAACAGTATCAGCGATGCTCTTCCACTAAATGGCCCAATTTGAAAACCTCCTCTGCCAGAATGCCTTTTCTGATTCCGCAGAATGGTCAGCCTGCTCTCTGCTTTACAGCATCTTCTATTTTCTCTCTTGCTTGTCAGTTTGCCCTCTTATTTCCTCCTCCTACACTGTGAGGTCCTTGAGGGCAGGTTCTGTTCTTAGCAGAGTGCTTGTGAGGGTGCCTGGCACATATTGAGAGTTCTGGCAACACTGAAGAACTGAGAAAATAAGTGGGAGGCAGACCCTTGCCTGAGCAGCAAGTGCACTGCAGGGAGCCGTGCCGTGTTACCTGGGCAATGATATCCCCATTCTCGGCGTGCACCTGAGCGATAGCTCCCAGCTCTCCCAGACAGGTGAAGATCTCGTACAGCTGAAACAGAAATGAGTCTCTGTCACCTTCACAAGACATGATGCTTTTAGCAACCCTGTTGCAAGGGCCCATGACTAGAGCCAGAGCTAAAATAAATGGGATCAACCAGAGGAAATAAGTGACTAGGGCAGAAATACAGACTAAAATGTGCACACCCAAAGAGGAGTGCTAGTCCAAAGGAACTCTAGGAAACTGTCTATATAAAGCATCCATCGTGTCTCCTAGAAAGACAGGGCACACCTCTAACAAAGTGATACTAACCCCTCCGCTCTGCCTCCTGCACACACCTTAAGTGGAATTATTTCTCTTTGAGCTCAGATAGAGCTTCAGAATCCTTCTTAACACTCCTGAAAGGCACTGCAGCCTGGCCAGAAGCTAACCCAAAAGCTGAAACCTCCATCTCTTAGCCTTTCAAGGCAGACCTCCCTTTGTCTCCTTGCAGAAGGTATGGGAATTCACTTTTTGTATTTCTTCTGAGAAGTTGAGATTTGTCTAAAACAAGTACACCCCATGCACTTCATAGGGAGAGAGTCAGAGGCAAGCTGGTACGATGACCCCAAAGAGCAGACAGCCCTCCTTAATCCCACAAGGCTGAGCACTTACACTTTCCTTGAGCTCCCGAGAGGAGTTTGTTTGGTAGATGGAGATTTAGACACGCCCTTCCTCTCGTCCTTCTGAGAAAGCTGCTGCCAGTGGAAATTTTAGCTCCCCGTCTGCCTTGCCCTGGGCACCCTGCCCATTACCTTATTTAAAATGTAGCATGGACGGCGAGGACTTCAAGAAGCTCTCTTGCCTAGTGGCCTCCCACACTGACCACAGTGACTCATGTGCAAAGAGCCAAGGTCACCGGCAACCACAGGAAACCCACCCGGAGACCCCAAACCACACAGCAACAGGTCATTACCTCCGTGTTGGACACTTGATACAAATCCTTATAGGCCATGTAAACCATGAAGGAGTTCACCCCTGCAAGAGAGGGATGGGAGGGAAGACAGGAGGAAGACAACATTATCACGACCCTGCTGCATCCTGTGCTCCCGCTGGAGTATGAACACATCTTTGCTCCCAGAAATGTCTTAGCCTTTTCCAAGGATGCTATTCTTATATATAACAGTAATGGTTGGGTCTTTGGAGTCAAAATGAGAGAGACTAAACATTCCTAATTTCAAATGTACTAGCTGTGTGACCTTATGTAAAATGTCAACCTCTCCTGCCCTCAGTTTCTTCCTCTGTACAATGGGCAGTATCGCACGGAGGTACACAGCACAGGCTCTGGGTAGATCTACTGTGTACTAATTCTATGACCCTGGGCTACTTATTCTGAGCCTCAGGTTCTTCAACTGCAAGGTAAGGATAATAATCCCCATCTCCTGGGGATCCTGTAAAGAATATGTAGGATGGCATGACGTGCCTGGCTCATAGTAGTACCCCTTGCATCTGGCATTCGTGCTCAAGGTTCTAGGGTCCCAGCATGCAGAAGCGACTCAGTGAGTGGACAGTATGGGAAGCACAGGCAAGGGGGAAGGGAGGAAGGCTGTCCAGGCTCACCTTTGTCCTTGATGAGGCCCTGTACCTCCTGCTTGACGCTGTCATTCCAGTGGGTGATGTCCACGTGTAAGGAGTAGTCACAGCAGCTCTTGCCATCAGCCCACTCCCGCCACTTTTCATAGGCCTCCGTCAGGCTGGACTCGGGCTCGGGCACTACGTGGTCAACTGAACAACAGAGGCCCCGCGTGGGCGACTCACTGACACAGCCTTCGGTCCCCTCTGTACAGGTCTGCTCCTGCTTGCTTAGCTATGATGGCAAAGTCTCTATTGCTTGAGCATAAGATTAACCTTGCAAAGGGTTCCTGGATAGTTTCAAGGTTGCTGACGATTCAACTGTCACTTAGCTATGTGATCCTGGGCAAATTACTAGCTTCTCTAAACCTCAATTTTCTCATTCTTAAAACGGGCACCAAGTGGGGTTGGGGACAGGGGTAACACTGCTTTCCTTCTAAGTTTGTTAAGAGACTAAATGGGAAAATGCATGGGAAGTGCTTCACTTGATGCCTAGCAGATAGTAAGTGCTCCATAAATGTTAGCCATCAATTGATGAGCGCCTACTGTGTGCCATTATTACCAGTACTGTGGGAGTCACTGCTGGTGATCAAAGTCAGACTCCCTTCTGTGGGAAGAAGGAGGGGCTTTAAAGTCACGTCAGGACACAAGAGAGGGAAGCCTCGTGCTTTCTGCCGTAGGAAAGAGCTGGTATCAGTTAAGTGAACCTGACTCTGGACCCACAGATCGTATTTCCGTGTAAACTTTTCGTCAAGAATACGGTTTCTTTGAGGCCCAAACCTACTCTTGCAGTACCTGCAATGGTGGAAAATATTTTGAAAATGAAAAACATTTATACCAATGGTGAGGTTGGTGAGGATAAGGCAAAAATTATACTTTCATAATTCTCCATGGCAATCAAGAGAAAGGGTGAATTGGTGCAACTTCCTAAGAACAATTTCGAAATGTATATCAAAAACCTTGACATTTTTCATACCTTAAACTCAACAATTATTCCTGTACCTAAGAATTATCCCTAAGGAAATAAACATGGCTATATACAAAATCTGGGTTCTCAAGATGTTTGCCACTATTTATATATTTCTGTAAGCGAAAAGCTGGGAACAAAGTCTTACGATAGGCAAGTTTGGTTAAATACATAAATTGTGATACCTTCATAAAACAGATGTCAGAAGTCCATTTAAAATTTGGTAGAATAAAAATAAATTAATGGAAAGATATCTGTGACATATTAGTGACATTAGAAGGCTAAAGCACAGTATGTTTATTACAATCCTATGTGTGTTGAATAGAAAAAATATATAGCCAAACTGTGACAGTGAAGTGGGAGTTACGTTTTATTTTTTCTTTTTGCATACCTAGGGTTTTTAAATTGTCTACAAAGGACATGTACACTCCTGTGGTTCCTGTATGCTTTCCTCTCTTCTCACGTGGAACTGTGGCCTTCCTCCTGCTCCTTCCCTAATGCAGAAGCCCAAGCCTAATGCATATGTCCAGGATTTTGAACAAGTCCAGCTCCTTTGTCCAATGGCAAAAACCCAGGCCAAGATCACTCATTTCCTCAGCCTTCTAGCACAGGCAGCCCAAGTGCACTTATCGGAAAGCAAAGGCACAGAGCTATGTTACTGATTCCTGGACCCACACCAGGGCCTTCGTAGGCAGCCAGCTGCCGAGAAGTCAGCTGGCTTCCTCTCTCTGGCTGAAGAAAGGCTTTGGTCTCCCAGAATTGCACCTTTTATGGCCCTGATGCAATTTTCCTGGGTTTCCACACCCAACTAGCTGAAGCTGAACCCTGCTACTGCTCCTGCTGAAAGGAAGCAAAAGACAGTGAATAAGTTTACAGCTCAGGCTGTTCTGAGTTCTTGGGGGTGTGTATACAGTGGTAAACAGTGCTCTTGCTGACCAAGGTGGGGGCCAGGGCTGGGATGGGAGCCAATTCATTGGGATTCCTTTGGGACAGGAAGGAGTGCTCTGGAATGCTATCTGTTCAGTAATCCAATGGCATGCAACTCCCTAGGTTTCGCTGGAACTGCAAGAGTCACTAGAAAAAACAAAACAAAACAAGGGAAACAAACCCCCAGCTTGCCCAATCTGAAAGACATGAATTGGTCAAAATACAGCACAGACAAAATAACACTAACTGCCAGTGAAGCCTCCTAAGTTCTCAAGAACTGCAAGTCTCGTTATCATTCTCCCTGGGATGCTTCTCAGCCCTTCACACTGCTCTGCCTGTACTCTCTGCCCCTCCTGCCTCAGACCCAAGTTGGAAGTTCTGAAATCACTCTTTGCCCACGATCCACAACTTTTTAAATCCACTTTCCCCAAGGACTGGCCCAGAGATGATAAGTGCTAACTCCCCACCCACGGCATACCCAGCCCCTGCTGTAAGGCAGATGGAGAGGACAGCTGCTTTCAAGGTCACGAGCCTCCTGAATCTCTGCTATGCAGTTACAGGAGCTGCCAATGTCCGCACTATAACCAGCTTTTCTCAGGTCCCATCAGGCAGAAAGTCTATAAACTGAATCAAGGGGACGTGTACAAGTTACCAACAGAGAGCACTGCAGTTAACACGTTAGTTAAACACACTTCCTGGGACCCTTTGCACGCTTTACACAAGAGTGTAAAGTCGGGGGACTTACTGATCATGGTGGTGCCCCCAGCTAAGGCGGCCTTGGTCCCTTGGAAGAAGTCGTCCACTGTGGTCATTCCCTTGTACGGCATCTGGAAGTGAGTGTGGACATCGATGCCTCCAGGGATCACCATCTTCCCATTGGCCTCAATGGTCTTCACTCCTCCAGGGACAATCAGATTGTCTCCAATTTGCCTGGTGAGACAGGGAAACAACCAGCAATTTAAAAGGACCTCCCACGCACAGCATTATAAGGATTTTAAACACTATAACTTATGTTTATCAAAGTAGTCTTTTGCAAGTGATTCACAAGCTTAGCAATCTAGAAACAAAGACAGGTATACATTTTTTTTTTATTACAAGACATTGAATATAGTTCCTTGTGTTACACAGTAGGCCTTTGTTGTTTATTTTATATATAGTAGTGTGCATCTGTTAACCCCAAATTCCTAATTTATCCCTCCCCACCTTTCCCCTTTGGTCACCATAAGTTTGTTTTCTATGTCTGTGAGTCTGTTTCTGTTTTGTAAATAGGTTCATTTGTATCAATTTGTACATTCTACATACAAGTGATATCATACGATATTTGTCTTTCTCTGGCTAACTTACTTCACTTAGTATGCTAATCTCTAGGTCCATCCAGAAAATAATTTTTATAGACACAAAACAATTTGATATGCTGTTTGGTGGGACTGTGTTTCCTGGCTTAGTACTGTAACCCTGGTGGTTTAGCTGTGTCTAGAATATAGGGTGTGTAATAAATATATTTTTTTAATTTATTTATTATTATTTTTTTGGGGGGTACACCAAGTTCGATCATCTGTTTTTATACACATATCCCTGTATTCCCTCCCTCCCTTGACTCCCCCCCACCCTCCCCGTCCCAGTCCTCTAAGGCATCATCCATCCTCGAGTTGAACTCCCTTTGTTATACAGCAACTTCCCACTGGCTATCTATTTTACAGTTGGTAGTATATACCCGTTTTAATACCTGTTTTTATTATCTTTTTCATTTTGTTCTTTATTTAAGGGTCATTTGCAGAAGGATTGAATGGCTGTAAAATAATGAACTGTTAGGAGAGAATGAAGGAGGTAAAGAATCATTTCAAAGAACAGGTGTGTGACCTTTGCTGTCCTCTAAGTGGGTTCATCTGTGTGCCTAGCAACAAGTGGAATCTGTCCAGGGCATTCTGCACCTCAGTCTTCACTCCCAGTCCATCCTTCCCTGACAGTTTATCCGTCACTCCCAACTGAAGGCAGATTCTCAGAGAGGAAGGCAAAGATGCAGATGTCTACACCAGCTGCTTTTGTGTGGCCAGCATCTCTGTAGAAAGCTTCAAGCCAAGGAAGGTGATTATGACAACCTCTACCAGACACAGCTTCACCCAAGAAGCTTCAGAGCATCCCAGGGAGGCAGAGAGGGGGAGACTCGGGTGAGGAGGAAGCCAGCGAATACAGCGAGGGCACACTACACAAGACAAATGACAAACACAGCTCCTCCTAGCACAACGTAACCTCGCAGACCATCAATGTTGCTTAGTTCACATCCTTGACTGAAACATCCAGTTAATTCCAGGCAGACTTATTATTCTTAAGCCTCTTATCATGAGCCCTCTCCTACATTGGGGACACATACCCCACGGCCAGGGGCATGAATACTTTCTGCTTTCGTGCATAGCCAGCCAAGAAAGACACTCTATTGGGGCAGGAAGAAGTCTACCAGTGGCCTGACAAAATCTAAGTTCTACAGCTGAAACTGAGTCTTCCTGACATCTCTAAGAGTTCACCCTTACCACATCACCACTGGGCCATTCCAGAGCCATCACAAGTCAACACAAACTGCAGAAAAAAGGCAGCCTTGATTGTAACTCCATTCTAGTCCAGACCCTGGCCAGGGTGTTCCCATTTGCCTCCCTCACTGATCCACCTCTAAGGGAAATTGTGAACCAAGGGCATGAAGAGTTGCCTGGCTTGGTTGTGTCTATGTTTGTATGTTTCCACCCATTGTGACAACTGGCATAACACTCAGTCTGAAACAGAAATGCCTTCCCCCCTTTTCTCCACTGCCAATCAAGGTCACCTTAATTCTTGAAGGCTTAGCGTCTCTCTCTCCTCCTTGGTCAAGTTTCTACTGACAGCCAGGTCTAATAATTAAGAGTGTGGCTCTGCCCTGGATGTGGGCTATCTGGATTTGCAATCTTGGATCTGCTAAACTAGCATTACGACTTACTTAACCAAGTTACTTAACGTCACCAGGTTTCAATTCCTTCATCTGTAAAATGTCATAAAAATGCCTCCCCCATAGGTCTGTTAAATGTTAATCTGTGTTAAGCCCACAGAACACGGTTAGGCACATGAAAATTCAGTAACTATCAGCTATTATAATCAATAACCATCTTAACCTCAAATAGCCCTCTCCTTCCTCTGGATCTCATCTGTTCTACTAATACTTGATATTGATATTATCTGGTAATGTCATGTGCTTTGCATATTATCTGTGACATGTCAGTTCCACTAAAAGAATGTCAGGTCCTTGGGAGAGGAGAGCACAATGATTTGGGTCCCAGTGATATCTACCATAGCACGTGACATAGTACGCGTCCAGTGCCTGAGACAACTGCTTTGCACATAGCAGGCACTCCATCTATCTCCACAGGCAAACAACTCTGTGGAAACTGGAGGGAATTCTTTCTGTGTTTATGCTCTGTGAATCAAGAATGTTGTCGGAGATACATCAAATTATAGGACTGGATGAAGATCACATTCTACACCCTTTTCTCCACCACCAACACACGCATCTGATGGTTAAATTCCTTCTACAATATCCTTGGCAAGTGGCCTTCCAGTCTATTTTAACAGAGATGGTAAAGAAGATTTGGTCTATGTATTCAGCTGTGGTAGTAGATGCCCGAATCACTGCGTGACAATGAATTGTGAGCCTGTATTTAAGGCTCAACTGTGAAAAGTTCTGTGATCAATTAGTGATCCCTACCATGAGCTCTGGAATGAGGAAGAAGCATTAGGTACTAAATTTTTTTCCAACTCTGGAAATCTCTAAATGAGGGAACACACTTCCTCCAGAGCACAGACTATACCCAGTAACTTAAGAGAAAAATATAAAATTACTTGTGGCTCATATTTTGAAGAAAGTACTGTTTGACCTTGGTTGGCTTGTCTAATAATTCCATTTTTCCTACTTCTAATGTGAAAAAGTATTTATGCACATTGGCAAGGCTACTAAGCACAAATATCTTCATTCTTGCATTTCTTTATTCATTCATCCATCCATTCACTCAATGCATTAACATGTTGATCTTTGGCAAGTTATTTACTCTCTCTGTTTGTCCTTCTCATCTGTCCTCCTCTGAACAGAGGGTAACAAGAGTACTTACTTCATAGGATTGCTGGCAGATTCAATGAGATAAGGCATGTAAAACGCTTAACACAGTGCCTGGCACATACTGTAGACTCAATAAAAGGTAGCTCTTACAAAAGTTTCTATGTGCTGAGTACTGGGCTAAGTGCTGCAGATATGGAGAAGAATAAGATATGGTCCTTGCTCTAAAAGGGCCAGCAGTGTCTGAATTGCTATGATTGATGAAAGCACAGGATTTGTAAAAGCTCATCAAAGGGAAAGCTAGCCTAGATTTAGAGGCTGATAAGGAATGTCCGCCTATAGAAAGTTGTATCTAAGTCAAGTTTTCAAAGATAAATAAGAGATCTATAACCAGAATCTCAAGCTAGCCGATGAAACTGAATAATATAAAAATAAAACTGAACGAGGCCAGGGATGGCTCATATGATGGGTTGGATACACCAGTTTTATACAATATCTTATCAGTGTAGGGAAGTACCCCGCTTTATGTGATGAATGGCTATGTGTAAATCACATCCTTTTTTAAAGGTCACTATGTAAGCAAGCTGCACATAAAGGTTACCTGGCTGTGCTGCTTACAGGCATCCAATAGCAAACCATTTTGTATAGTAAGTATCTGTTTAGAAATCTTGCCTGAAATGTATGTGCTATCTGTACTCTGCCCATCCAAGTCCTACATAAATCAAAGTTCAGTTTAAATGCCCTCTCCACCCCAAAACCTTCCTCTGAAGGGATTTCTCCTCTGCTCACTTCTAAATCACGTATCCTCATTTAAACTCCTTTGGTACCTATTACACTAGGCCTTGTATTTTTAGGGTGCTATAATTTGTGGATGTTTTTCAGTGACCTTAAGGACAGTGGTGACATCTCCCACTTCTCCAGGACACATAGAGTGCCCATCAATGCAGCTTGCCCAAAGGGGGTGACTGAATTCAGGTTTTTCACTTCATTCATGTAATTCAAGTGAACTAAGGCTAGCTCCCATTTTTAAGGGATTATGTGCACCCAGACTGAAGGGTTAAAATAAAGACTCATTTTTTTTTAAGGAGAAGAAGAAATGAAACACACAGAAGCAATGGTCTGGTAAGCAAAAAAGAAGCAAGTTTCCTTCTGAGCCTCTAATGAAGGAAGTTCAAAAGATAAAGCAAAGGGTACAACATACTTACTTTATTAAGCCATCTTCCATGTAAATATCAGCATAAAAGGACTGATCATCATTGACGATTCTGCCTCCCTTGATCAGAAGACGGTCACTCTAGAAAAGAAGGAAAACAGGAGTCATTCTCACAGCTAGCATTTCAGAGAAGAGTGGTCTGCTGAGGTTCCCCAAATTCATTGCTTTAGAGGCTTAGCAGGAACCATTTTCTTAAGACGTCTGTGTGTTCAGTGCACAGTATGTGAGCTGGGTATATCTGATGGGGATCCAGTCTTTCTTGTTTGACCCTAATTCAAATTATTCTGGAGTTGCACCTCTTGCTTCTGCAACCTATCATAGCCACTCAGAAACACAGATACTCGAGGGAAGACACTCTTTATATTATCTTTTTCCAGAAAGCACTAAATAATGCAAAGTGGGATGATATCTACCTCAGTGCCTAGCACAGTGCCTGTCCGGTATTTTGTTGGCACTCAATAGCGATTCTCAAAAACAGAACTCAGGGTCAGGCATACAATAAAACAGTCTTTATATGACAGGGGAATCATGCTATGTTTAAAATTCAGGAGACTTACACATGCGCACACATGCACACAAAGTTGTTGAATGTGTAACTCAAGGTGGAGAAATTATGCAGGATTCATATTTGCTTCATTATACTCAGTATTTCTCACATTCTCACATTCTCATATTTCTTTTTCTTAAATTTATTTATTTTATTTATTTATTATTGTCTGCATTGGTTGCGTGAGCTTTCTCAAGTTGTGGCGAGCAGGGACTACTCTTTGTTGTGGTGCACAGGCTTCTTATTGCAGTGGCTTCTCTTGTGGAGCACGGGCTCTAGGTACACAAGTTCAGTAGTTGCAGCATGTGAGCTCAGTAGTTGTGGCTCCTGGGCCCTACAGCGCAGGCTCAGTAGTTGTGGCACACAGGCTTAGCTGCTCTGCAGCATGTGGGATCTTCCCAGCCCAGGGATTGAACCCGTGTCCCCTGCCTTGGCAGGTGGATACTTAACCACCGTACCACCAGGAAAAGTCCTGAAACATATTTCTTTTTTGCTTTTATTATAAAAAAAATTGCTTTTCTCATGAGAAAAGTCTTTTTAAAAATTATAACTTAATGAAGTTTAGATAAGTGATCCAACTGGAAACAAGGCACATTACACTCTGAGATAATCAACAAAATATAAACATATATTTTATGTACAAGTCAGGAGAGAGACAAATCACTGTCAGCTTTAGAGATCACAGATTTCATTAAATGAATGGAGCTTAGACCACAGCATGAAGGATGGACGTAGCTTTGTTGGGTTCATGGGGGAGAAGAGAATCCCTAGGAGCCTGGCTGAGTGGAAATGCAGCTTGAAAAACAATGGTGGGCTACAGTTTGTTAAGAATTCAACATACAGACTTCAACTCCACCCACACATCCATCCATCCATCCATTATTCACACATCCACTCACTCAGCAAATAAATATCTAATATTTATTATTAAATAGGTGGGGAGGATGCAGTTGTGAGTAAGCCACACCAGGTCACTGCCCTGATGGAACTTCAAGGGGAAGTCTGGCAATAAAGAAATAAAGTCACCACAATAAGTAAAAAATGTAAAATTGTATCAAGTGTCACAATGTAAAATTGTATCAAGTTCTACAGGGGAGTGGGGCTTCTTTAAATAGAGGTTGGAAAAGACCTTTTTGGGGAAAATCAATTTACATGGAGAACTGCAGACAGAGGGAACAGTGTGTGTAAAGGCCCTGTGGTAGCAAGAAGTTTTGTTTCTTTGAAAACCTGAAAAAGATCAGTGTAGAGGGAGGAGGTAGGCCTTTCAAAAAGGACATAGGTTTAATGGGGGAAGGAAGCCCCACAAACAGGCTGACTTCTGGCTTAGGAAATCAAAAAGTGTGAACAGCGCCAGAAAATGAGAATTGAAGCTAGGGCTCCACCAGGGATATAGCCAACTACCACTTAGTCTCTCCTGCTTCCAAGGTATTGCGTGAGTATAAGAAATTTCATCATACTGTACTGTCAAGGGGAAGGATTTTTTAAAGATACAGATCAATGAGATGCTGAGGAAAAACCTACACATACGGCAAATAAGATGTGTTAATGAGGTCCAATACAAACTCCCACCACACGTGATTTCCAAGCCCCTCACAAGCTGGTCTCTGTCAGTATGTCCACTCTGTCAGTTTCTATCACATGTTGCCTTGTATTTTATACAGTGGCAAAACTAAGAAGTATGTAGTTCTTGCCACCTATCAGGCTCTCTGGCCACTAAGCCTTTGCAAAGATGTTCTCTGCCTTCTCCTATGTTCACCTGGTGTTGACAACCATCCTCTCCTTTGTCAAGCCTCACTCAAAAGGTTTTTCCCCTAGGATGCATTACCTGACTTTTCAGCAAATTCTACCTGCTCCCACTGTAGCTGAAACAGTGATATTGTTCTACAAGAGTTGGTTTACTGTTCTAGGGTCTCCTGGCTAGACCAAAGACTCTGGCAGTCTTAGAACTATGTGTCTTTTGTTCTTTTTTACCTTATTTCCTGGGGCCCATCTTAGACAGCTGTTAAATATTGGTCAAATGAATGGCTGAAGGGTGGGACATAGGAGGTTATATTATATCAGAATGATAGAAAGGTCATCTGAGTCAGAAAATTATGTGGTCAGAAAATTGGATGTTTAAGGAAAGAAATTTTTTTAAATTGAAGGCTATTGTAATCTACTGTTTTAACAGTAATTGCAAAATTATATGAGGCAGTCCCAGGACTGTGCTTCTCAAACGAGGGTGCATATTAGAAAAATAGAGATTCCCAGGCCCTGTTCTAGGCCAACAAATCTGTCTTTTATAAGCTCTATAAATGGCTCTTAGGCAGCCACCAGGCAGCCCAGCAGCAAGTCACAGATCAGCACCAGGAACCACTGCCCCGGACACCGTTTGTGTGTCTGTGAAGGCGACAAAACCTTCTCCAGCAGGAGCTTCATACTAATAATAACTTGGTGATTGTAAGAGTTCCCTCTCACAGCGCAATGCTTTTCTTTTGTTCTTTATCTTTCTAGCAAAGAGCTGAAGTAAGCTGGTTTTGGGAAAGGGGGCAGTTACTGCCTGAACTAAGCCCAGCCATGAAACATGACCATCCTCTTGCCTGGGGACATCCAGTCCTGAACCACTGGGGAGCATCACTTCCTTCAACAAGCGTCAAATACCAACAAAAGGGCAAAAGCTATCTCAGGCCTCTTGTACATCAAGGGGATAGTAAGAGGTGACCCAAGTGGAATTAACATCCTTGGGATGGTATCATTAAAAAGTGTTCAAATGCTAATGAAGTAAATCTTGACTCAATCATCAGGAAACTAAGCAGAGCACAAAGATGAATTGTAGGCCTGGTGTAGGTTTCAGAGATGGGAGTAATAAAACCCCTGCCCTATGGACTATAATTTTAATATTATTATTTGCCTTGATCATGTAGTGCAGAGATATCAAAACCACAACTTACAGAGCTCAAGCAAATGCTGCTCCTGGGGGTCCTCAGCTTGTGCCCCGAATTTTTATTAAAGCAGTTAATAAAACTGCTTTATTAATTTTAACTTTCCATGCATGTGGGATCTACTACAAAGGACAACCAGGCAAACAGTCATCAGACACAGAAGCATATGAAAGGCAAGTCTTGGACTTGGCATTGAAGAATGATGCAATGACTGATCACTCCTCCCCAGCCACATAAAACCAGACCTCGCTGGTTACGGAACATGCTTGTCTGAAGTCATGGACCAGCCTTAGAGAGTAACACATGCTGGGGCTAAAAACCAACAAGATGAACAACTCTGATTAACTGTCACCATCAGTGACAGGGCAAGAATAAAGACGCAGATGTAGAGAACAGACTGCGGACATGGCGGGAGCGGGGGCAAAGGGGACGCTGGGACAAAGTGAGAGAGTAGCATTGACATACACACACCACCAAACGTAAAATATTAGATAGCTAGTGGGAAGCTGCTGCAAAACATAGGGAGATAAACTCGATGATGGATGATGACTTAGAGGGCCAGGATAGGGAGGTTGGGAGGGAGTGGCGGGAGGGAGGGGATGTGAAGATATATGTATAAATACAGCTGATTCACTTTGGTGTACCTCAAAAACTGGCACAACAGCGTAAAGCAATTTTATTCCAATAAAGAGCTTTAAAAAAAAAAGTCACCCTCGATGGTGTTAGAAAGGTGAGTGTGGCTTTGTGGGGTTCTTTGCTTTCTGTTCTCAGTAGCTTAAGTGGTCAGCAACCTGAGAGCTGATGCCTAAGGAGGTAAAGTGGTCTAGATGGGAGCCGACCAATGTTTTTCACGCATTGATACGTATAAAGAATGATGGCACTTCTAGAGCACACGGGGATAATCCAGAGGGCATTTGGAACCCAAGATGAAGCTCTTCAGAGCCTGAAGCACCAGGCCAAGGGCTCTGGCTGCTTTGGGCCCTGCACGGCCACCAGGGCTGAGCGCAGCCTGGTCTCGCAGCCCAGCGGGGTGCCAGGTGTGCCAGCTGCCAAGCTTGGGCTCTGCTGGGTTCTCCCACTACTGGTGTGTGATCTCGAGTTAGGACTGTAAACTCTCAGCACCTCAGTTTTTTTATTAGCTCAGAGTGGATAATAACACCTAGCTCACCTCACAGGGGGGCTGCCAGGATTAAATGAGGGGGATGAAGGGGGAAAGGTGTGTGTGTATGTGTGTGTACATGTATATATAAAATATCTAGCATGCTAACACACAGTAAACACCTATAAGTATTAGCTATATTTATTCCACTCACTATTTACAGTACTTTAAATTTGTGTAAAAAGTCTTAAAGTCTTCTATGTATGAAGCATACTGGGGAGGTACTATTGTTTCCATTTTCCGAATGGGGAGATCTACACAGAGAGATAGATGACTTTCTCCAAGTGACAGCGCTGATTAGTTCCAGTTGGAAGTAAATCCAGGTCTCCCATCTCTTGGCACAAGACTGCTTTCCACCTGAGGCCACTGCACCAATAGTCCCTAAACTTTATGCCAAGTGGCTCTTTCCGACAGGGCTCTCCTCTCTCTTTGACACTGCATGTGATGGTTCCAGTGTAGGAACAGCTGACCAGTTCTCTGCAGTAGGAAACTGCAGGAATCCAATCACTTGTAAGCCACTATTTATAAAATCAATGCATTAGATCTGCCCCTTATGGCCTGAATGGGTTAATGCAGCTTATAAAGGGACTTGATATACAATCCAGGGTAGCAGAGGCCTTTGGAATTTGATACAGTCTGACCTTTTTTTCCTTCACTAGGCTATGATAATGTTTAGAAAAATCAACTACAAAAAATTAGGAGTTTTTGAGAAAACAGGAGAGAAGAGGGACAGAGAGCAACAAGGAAAAGGAGGAAGAAGGGAGTGAGAAAAGACAGGTACAGCAGGAGGGGAGCAAGAGAGGGAAGGGAAGAGGACATAAACCTGCAACAAGGGATGCCGTTAAGAATGGCTGTGATTCAAACTAGAGTAGAGGATGCAAGGACAGAATCTTGAACTTCAGCCCGTGGGAGATGCTGGTTCCCATTTTAGTTTTCCCCACCTTGTCTTCAACTTAAAGGACTTAAATTACCACCTCCATCTAAGCTAATGAGAATATGCCTCCCAGAGAAACCAGAGCTCTCCATGGATTTCTTCCCAGTCAATAAAGTCACCCTTGGAACAGTATTTAGGACACATCTGTTCTATACTCTGCAGACATTCCAGCAG
The DNA here is from genome assembly GCF_030028045.1 of Hippopotamus amphibius kiboko. NCBI lineage: Eukaryota > Metazoa > Chordata > Mammalia > Artiodactyla > Hippopotamidae > Hippopotamus > Hippopotamus amphibius. The sequence goes on along the minus strand of NC_080186.1, from coordinate 154,905,406 downwards.
CTCAGAATAAAAACGATAATCATAGGAAAAGAAAAAGGAGGATATAAACTGGAGAAGGCATCTTCCACAGTCAAATCTTTTATTACCTGTGTTCAGATCACAACGCATAGACTCTGATCCTCAGTGGGGACTCAAGATCCTTTTAAAGTCCAGATGAAGGCACAGATGGTTATTTAAAATAAATTCCCAGGCTTCCTAGGTGGCGCAGTGGTTAAGAATCCGCCTGCCAATGCAGGGGACACAGGTTCGTTCCCTGCTCCAGGAAGATCCCCCATGCCTCGGAGCAACTAAGCCCGTGTGCCAAAAAAAAAAAAAACAAAAAAAATAAAATAAAATAAATTCCCATCTGGGTAATTAGATCTGACTCCCTAAAAACACTCCTACCCTTAACAATACAACAGGATGGATAGACTACACAGATAAAATCTTGTAGCTTTTCTTCCCCAAAGCAGCATCTTTTAAAGAAGACAGAGAAAAGGCTTTCTAAGACAGTCCTGGTTGCCTGAACATGGTATTTAGGAAAAGGTACTGAATAGGCTTTCAGGAGACCAGAGTTCTCATCCCATCTCTGCTGTTAAGTATGCAACCTTGGGTGAGACACACAGGCATGAGTTTGAATTCTCCAGCAAACACTACCTGTGTTTGGGTGAGTGACTTCACCTCTCTGGACTTCAGTTACTTCATCTGAGAAACAGGAGACAATGATATCTTCCTCTCAGGGTACTGGTTAGGAATATGGGGATTCCTATATGTAAAGGGCTAAACTCTGCTTGGCAATTTATCGATGCTTAGTACATGTGAGCTACCATCATGATTATTCTTCCTTCCAATCACAACTGGCCACTGTACAATGCCCCTCTCACAGATACTCTAGAGGAACTGAACTAACACTTTGTTAATCAAAATCTAACAGACCTTGCCATAAAGGGAATTCCAGAGGCGCCAGTCCCCAGCCAAACCCCAGCAACTGTTCTCAGCTCCTGCCACCAGCTGCCAAGGTCAGCCAAGACTTCTCCTTTTAAATGCACCCCCACAGGGCAAGTTCCCACGGCCCCTCCAGGTCATTCTTTCTCTGGAAATAAGGTTCCGTGAGCAGATAGCAATCTACTTGCTCTCCTCCAGCAGGAATGTGGAGTGGGTGGCGAGGACTCAAACCTGCCCCCAAACTCACTCTCCCTGACCAATGCATGGATCTGTTTCCAGGCCCCTCAATGACAAACATGCCATGGAGACAGAGAGAAAGAGTAAGGTCAGGGAGGAAATAAGACTTCTTGAAGGGCAATGCAGCTTCTTGGCTCTGAGTCTTTATTGAAACCAGGCATATTTGCACAGGGCTGGCTATTCCAAACCTGAACTGCTACAGATGAATCTCAAAAATATCCCTTCTTTCTCTTATCACCCAAACATACTTATGACCAACTGTGCACCATGCAGGTTAATGGGGGCGGGAGGGAGAGTTGGGGGAGAGGGGCACTCCTTTCAAAACACAGCCCACTGAGCTGAATGCATGATGAATGGCAAATCACTGTTGTCACTTTCACGTGTTTGGTTTGGCCCTGGAAGGACAGCCCACAAGGTAGGAAAGCAGTAATGCAGAGGAAGCAGTAGCTGAGGGCAGGATTAACCAGGACAGAGTGGAGGCTCCCTCTTCTGAACTAGAACATCAAAGCCAGCTGTGTGCATACTTCCCCCTAGAACTTCACGTTCACCACTTTTGAAGACATAATTATCAAAGCGCCAGACAAGTGATGTGGCCTGCCCTGGGTCAGACTGGAGTGAGGGGATGCACTATGGATGGCATCTTAATCCCAGCCCCCGATAACGCTCTCCCAATCTTGAACAGCGTTCCAGACATGGATAAGCAGGAGTGGATAACCAGACCGGGAACCAGAGGATGGGGAGGGGAGAGAGGACCCAGCGATGGACAGAAGGAGCCACAAAGCCGTTCCACCCTCAAGGAGGAAGGTCAGCTGGGCCTGTGAAACCCAACCCTCAGTCACTATTGTGCTATTTTCATGATACTGGACAGATCCTGGTACAAACTGTACTGTTATTTACTTGATATTATCCTGAAATAAATGTATTTTTTTTAATAAATGTATTTTAACAGTAAACACTGTCTCACTCCCATAAAATCTAAGCCAGTATCACTTACCAAAAATAGACAGTAAAGCTAGGAATGAATGCAATAAAAACCTCATGAAATTTCAGCTACATTCTGCTGCCCTCAAAAGAGTTCTGCAGGATAAACTCAGATCTGCTACCTTTGTTAAAAGGAAGATTACCCAGTGTCAGGGCGGGGCGGGGGCGGGGGGGGGGGGGGGTTGGGGGTGGTGGTGGAGGTGTTCAAGACAAACCAGCACTGTCCTAAGGCTTTTTCCTTGATCTGCTCAGAAGGTTAGAAAAAGGATTAGAAAGACCAAATTTCTCTCTCTGCGGTTCAATGTTACTGAAGGCCCTCTTCCAGAATCACCTAAAATGATCTAATGTAACAGCAGGACTACCAACCCTGCTCTTGAAACATGGACCAACATGGACACCAACATAAGCCAACGTGGGTTAACACAGGCTTGTCAGGAGTAAGAGCAGGGTCCAAAGCAGAGTCTCAGGGACATCTCAGGAACTGGGCAGCACAGCAGAGGGAGGAGACTACTAGAGATTATGAAGGATCACCGGTTTAGAAGGTTAGGGAGGATGAGAGAGAGAGGCAGGGCGGGGTAAACTTAGTGTGAGAACAAGCATGCCTTATCAGAAAATAGGATGTGCAAATCTGGGTACCAGAAAAAAAAGTGGTACATCTTTAGCTGGGCTTTGGGGAGGGAAAAATGGAAAGGCTGCTCTCTTGATGGAAACCAGCCCTAATCACAACAAGCAAAGCCATTTAGAATTTAGGTGGCAACTGAGGGAGTTTGGAAGTCATGGCTGCATTGGCTTCTCTGCTACGAACTCATTGTGTGATTCTAGACAAGTGACCTGATCCATCTCTGGGCCTTAGCTGCTTCTGCTGAGTGAAGGTGTAGCTCTCAAAAAAGGCCTGTTTATGTATCTGTAAAGTACAGACAATAATGCCTACCTCCCAAGCCCACTGTGAGAATTAAATATCATGATGCAGGGTTGGGCACTTAGAAAAAGCTCCAGAGGTGGCAGGCATTACAAATACTACTACTACTATTGCTACTACCACCACCACCACTACTAATTTCATTATCGAGCTTCCACCTCTATTTTATTGCTCTGATTATGTACATATACAATTAAAGGCAAATCCAAACTGCACTACAAATGTAAGGTACCCACTACTATTATAGGTAAAGTGCCTGAGAAATGCATTGCTCCGGACAGAGTGCAAAATCGAATATAGACTGAAGAAAAGTCAGTGCTTTAGAGATCTAATTCATGGCCACCTTTGGTCTGGATTTATATGAGACTTCTGTGTTTTGTTTGTTATTTGGGGTTTTTTTGTTTTGTTTTGCATCGCTCTTGGAGGCCTCGAATCCATGTGCTATGGGTGAAATCTCTCTGTCCACATGCAGACTAGGAAACTGAGGTCCAGTTACATTCAAATGGGATCCTGTGTCCCATTAGCCCAACAGCCGATGCCAAAGCCAAACGCCTATTTCATCAGGAAGGAGGGCCTGAAATTTCAACCAGGCCTTGATTCTAGGGATAAAGAGGTTTAATAATTCATTCCTGAAATGCACACTTGTGTGGCTACCGGCTGTGAAGATGTTATGTCAGGTGTACGGGAAGGCAAAGACAAAAAGCAGTAGGAAAAATAAGCCATCACCACACATAATAACGTGAAATAAAGAGAGAGAGGGTAAAGCTATAGAGACAGTGAAATGCTCAATGGCTGCCAGTGACCTGGGGAGGTGGGGGTTGCGGGGGAGGGGTGAACAGGTGACCAGACGGAGCACCGAGAGTTTTCAGGGCAGGGAAACTATGTCGTAAGATGTTCTAATGGTGGGTACAAGGCATTATGCATTTGTCAAAACCCATGGAAATGTACCCAAAAAAAGAATGAACCTTAATGTAAAACTATGGGCTTTCATAAATAACATGTCAATGCTGGTTCATCAATGGTAACCAATGTTTACCACACCAAAGCAACGTGTTAATAAAAGGGGAAACTTTGCGGTTGGGGGAGTGAGAGGGAGTTACATGGGTGCTCTTTGCACTTTCTGCTCAGTTTTTCTGTGAACCTAAAAGTGATCTGAAGAGCAAAGTCTATTTATTAAGAGAGAGAGAGAAATGGGAGGAAAGTCCTCTCGTAGAAATTCAAGAAGGGTCCACAGAGGCGAGCCAAGGTAGATCTTGGGAAAACGGCTGATCTGGACGCACAGGGATGTCCAGAGGCGATTCTGATCGGAGTGGGAGAACAATAATTCATGACTAGTATTTACTGAAAACTCCTTACGTGTCAGAAACTCTTAGAAGCGTTACGTACATTTTGTTCAATTAGTCCTCAACGAAATGAATTATCTGCTGTTCTTCTCCCCATTGAGCTGAGGAAGACATGGTAGCTTAGAGGGGTTAGCGCAGGGTCTGGTGTCACATAACCGGTCACTGGGAGGACCAAATGTATCAAGGCAAGAAATGCATTTCAGGGGGAAGGTGTGGAAATGGGTGGGGTCCCTGATGCTTCAGATCCTGAAAGAGGGGGATGCAAACGATCTCTGGCTAGAGGGTTTGACCCTCATCCTATGGGTCCTGGGGAGCTCTAGAAGGATTTTGAGAAAATGAGAGAAACGCAATCTCAGAATTTGAAAAAAAAAAAAAAAAAAAGTTGACAGAATGGCCATGCTGGAGGTAGAGGAAGGAACTAGCTAGGAAGTAATAGCAACTGGAAAAAAAGGGAAGAAAAAGAACAACCTATGTCACTCAGGATGCCAGGAAACGGAATACTCAAATTGGATTATTAAAGAGCATTTAACAAAGCGTGGGCAGGGTTTAGGGAGATTAAATGGCTGGGCGGCATCCAGGGCCCACAAACAGCAGGGAGTCATGCCACCCCCACGCCCAAGGAGACCAGGGGAGTGGTTACCGGAGCAGGAAAGGGCAGCTGTATGGTGAGGGGGCCTGCCAGGAGCGGTGACCTCCAGCAGAGGCACGCTGCCACTCCACAGTAACTCAGCAGCAAGGAATTCGGATACCCTGACTTCACTGTCCACCCTCCCTCCAACCCCTAGTAATGCCACGTGAACTAACTCCTCAGGAACGCAAGGGCAAAGGACCTATTGGTGCAGCCCAGACAGGTCCAGAGCGGGGAGGAGGACAAGAAAACATGCAGAGGGCAGCTGGAGAGGTAAACAGAAAACATCCAGCCTAGTCCCTGAACATCCAACATGATTTAGTAACTGCAGTACAGCCACAGGGTGGGTTATGATGCAGCTACTTTTTAAACAGGTTAAATCTATACCCTGAACTGAAGAAATATCTAAAATAAGTGGCAATGCGCAAAATACGACACTGTTCTAGCAAAAGCAAAAACAAAATACTATATGTAAATACGTTTATTATGTTTCTGTGTGAGCAGGAGAAAGGTCTGGAGGGATGTACACCAAATTATCAATATTAGGCATGGAAGGAGAAAGGGATGCAAAGGGAGGAGGTCTGAGGCACTTTTTTCTTTTCTCTTTCTCCCCTATTTACATACATTATTTCACTCGCTGCACAATGCATATGCCATTTAACTTTTAAAAAGGATTTAATATAGAAAATTATAAAAAGGAAAAAAGAATAAGGAGTTTGCTGTGGTCCAGGTGACAGCAAAGGTGTAGATTAGCGCAACCGAAGAAGAGTAGAACGTGACGTGCCACTGTGCACAGCAGCCGAGACATGGAAGCAACCTACATGTCCATCAACGGAGGAATGGATAAAGATATGGTATATAGATACAATGGAATATTACTCAGCCATAAAAAAAACGAAATAATGCCATTTGCAGCAACATGGTTGGACCTAGAGATTCTCATACTAAGTGAAGTAAGAGAAAGACAAACGCCATATGATAGTACTCATATGTGAAATCTAAAAAAATGATACAAGTGAACTTATTTGCAAAACAGAAACAGACTCACAGACATAGACGACAAATGTATGGTTACCAAAGGGGAAAGGGGTGGGGGAGGGATAATAGGAGTTTGGAATTAGCAGATACAAACTACTATATGTAAGATAAACAAGGTCCTACTGAATGGCACAGGGAACTATATTCAATATCTTGTAATAAACTATAATGGAAAAGAATCTGAAGAAGAATATACGTGTGTGTGTATATATATGTATATGATTCACTTTGCTGTACACCTGAAACTAACACAACATTGTAAATCAACTATACTCCAATATTAGATAGATAGATAGATAGATAGATAGATAGATAGATAGATGATAGATATAAGTGATGTGCCAAAGATGGATGACATTTCAAGGCAAGTTGGTCAGGAAGGAACGATTAATAAAAATGGAGAACAGAAAGGAGAGCCACAAAGTTGGGGTGCAAAAGTATGAAGAATAACTTTGAGGTGCTGGGCAGCCATGCACCAGATAGGTAGAGGGGGCCCAAGATTCAGGAGACTGGTCAGATGCCAACAGATGGAGCTGCGTTAACGGCACGCTGAAATGGCGACACCAACTGAAAGGCAATGAAAGATAGTACAGACTCCTGGAACGGCAGTCAGGACCTGGATTTAGGGCACTTTGCCTCCGGGGGCTGCTGTGGGAGGTCCCACTGCATAGGACCCACTTCCGTCTTTTAGAAGCAGTTCTCTCTCCACTTTGATCATGTGTGCCTGGCAGCTGGCTTTGACTGGGCCTTTGGAATGACAGGGAAGCCTAGTGAATTCCCACCCTATTGCTTCTCAGAAACAAAGAACTCTTTCACTAAATCTGAAAGCCAGCCAAAATGCAATTCCCAGAGGAGCAATGAGGGCTGGGGCCTTGGAATGTGTGATTGGCACCTTCAAATGACAGGCGATTGCTCCCCATCTATTTGTGGAGGCCACAGGGGTTCTTCTCCAAGTCTGACCTTATACTTTTCAATAGGCTGGGGCTGCCTGGGGACTGAGGTTGCAAGCACACAACCACTGGCTTCTACAAATTCCCAAAACTGGCCCGTGGTGGATTTTATCCAGAAGGTATAGCTGCCGTGTTGCAGCTCACACCATGTTGCCATGTAAAGGGCCCTTGGAGAGAGAGCATGGGAGGGAGGGACTGTTTCAAAGAGCAGAGATGCTGTCAGTTTGCTCTGTCATGGAGTCCAGACATCAGAGATTGGGTCTGTACAGGAGGGCAAAGGGGCCTCATTGGTCACTTTGCAGCTAAAAGATCCAAGTGGTGAATCTGCCAGGGCAGCTCGATGGAACGGTGATAATGAGAAGGGCTTTGGAGTTACAGTCCTGACTGTAAAATGAGGAAACTGATGCCTGCCCCAAAGGACTGAGGTCAAGAGTCAGGCCCAAATTCTGGTGCATGGTAGACACTCGAGAAATGCATGTTTCTGACATATATACATTAATATGTATGAAATAGACGACTAATAAGAAAAAAATCAAATTGTACACTTTAAATATATGCAGTTTATTGTATGTCCATTATATCTTAATAAAACTGTTTTTAAAAGGAAAAACAAATTTTTTTAAAAAGAAAGAAATGCATGTTTCTTTCAAAGCTGGACTCATATCGTCCCACGTCAATGTCTTTCACCTGGATGCCTATCCTCTCGCCGCTATCTTTGAAAAGCAGCTTGACTTTTCACCTCTTTTCAGTTTACATATACACCATCACTACCTTCCTATGAGAACCCCAACATACTTCCTAAGGAGTATGGGAAGCAGAGGGGATGGGGCATTCTCTCTTTTTTCTGGCTCTTTCTTGACACAAGAAGCAGACAATGGTGATGACCAACTCACTGGGTCACAGCCTTCTGGTACCTGCAAACCCACAGCTCTGCTTTCATTTGGTGCATCGGTGGTTAAGCACTGACTGTTTTTGACTCTTAGGCCCCAATCTTCTCCAAGTTATACTGACGGACAAAACTGCAGAAGCTCTGAGAATAAGGACTTCAGGAGATCAGGCAGACTTCGAATGAAATGAACGCTTGAAATAAATATAATAGAGGCACCACTTGAAAATTACCAGAACACGAAAATGAGACTAGCGGGCAGTTAATCCTGTAACTAAAGGTTTCTTCACCTTCAACAAAGATCTAAGGATTCACCTGATAGGCACCTCCCAGGATATATTCAAAACTGCTTTCTACTTGCAAATGCCATGCTGACATTACAGGAATTGATTTCCTGTGTCTAAGGGCCCGCAGACTTCATCCCTGCCTGCAAAGCCACAAGGTACCTGCTTCTCTTCCCAATGATCACTATTTCACATTCTGTGATTCTAACACCAGGAGAATAATCTTCCTTGGAATGGTTCCAAAATAATCTGTTCTTTTATGGTGTGTCTCTGCTCAGAAATGTTTCCCAGAGTGCTGGGGCCACTGAAGTTTACAGTTGCAGGTATTTTCTGCATACCAGAGTAAGATGTGCATTGTGACACATATTAAATTGTGTCTAAAAAATAGCAAACGAGTTAGAACCATTGCAAGTCCCCTCAAGTCATTTCAAACGCAGCAGCTTTTCATCTGTGTGTTACGACTTGTGTCCGTTATCCCAAGTCTTTTCATCTTTCATTGATCATTTCATTCACTTGAGGTTAGACCACGGGGCAGGCAGTTTAGTTGTCTTCTCATAACCCTGTTTCCCTGACACCCATTCCACTTACTAAGGGAAAGCACATTAGTTTAAAGTAAAGGAACAGCATGCCTTTTCATTCATTTATTTATTTATCCATTCATTCCTTCATACGTTTGTAAATGCCTCCCTTTCACAGTACTAGGAATACAAGAGTGAGCAAAATTAATTCCCTGCTACTGCAATCGTAGGAGTTGAAACAGCAAAGAATAAGTCAGCTATGAAATAAGTAGTGTAATTTCAACGTGATAATTGACATTTAGAAAGAAGGTGAGGGACTTCCCTGGTGGTCCAATGGGTAAGACTCTGTGCTCCCAACACAGGGGGCCTGGGTTTGACCCCTGGTCAGGGAATTAGATCCTGCATGCACGCTGTAACTAAGAGTCTGCATGCCACAACTAAGAAGTCCCACATGCCGAAACTAAAGATCCCACATGCCGCAACTAAGACCTGGTGCAGAATATAAATAAACATTTTTTTTAATTAAAAAATTTTTAAAAATAGAAAGAAGGTGAGGGGATGGTGAAGGCTTGGAAGAGGTCTGGGACTGCTTCTGATTAGGTTTTCAAAGAAGGCATATCTAGGAATCTGTCAGCTGAACTGAGCTGCACAAGTAAAGACTCCTAGAAAAGACTGCTCCCCACTCTAACGACACAGCAAGGACAGGAGCTCTGAGCTGGAGATGAACATGTCAGGTCAAAGGGACAGCTAGAAGCTGCTGCCAAGATACTGGGGACAGTGGAGACAGTCAGGGCCAGGCCACTTGGAACCTTGAGCACCGTGGTCTGGGTTTTATTCCAAGTGCAACCGATTTTTGATCTGGGGAGGGACTTGATCTGATTTACATTTTTAAAGGATCACTCTGCTTATGCATGGAGAAATGACCTGACGGCTGGCAAAGTGGAAGCCCTGAGACCATTGGAGGGTTCCTGCAGTAAGGTGACAGAGGCTCAGCTAGGGTGGTGGTGGCAGAAATGAAAAATGGTGAGAAGTGGCTGGATTAAGATTCTCTTCTAAAGGTAGAGCTCACTAAGTTATACAGCTGGTATATAGCTGAGCTGGGCCTCAACCCCAGTATCTGCTGGAAACAAAGCCCAACCACCCGTTAATTTGATTGTGTCTTTTCACTGATAAAGTCCAAGGAAGTTTAACCCATACGTTTAAGAAAAGATAGACCACACAACCTTAAAACAGCGAGGACACAACTGCAAGAGAATTCAACATTTCAAGCACCTTCTGTTTCCCATATCAAAACATGTGGTTTTACCAGAAGCTCAAGTTCATTTGATTTTTTTAAATTGATTACATATTTATGAGGTTTTATTGTTGAAAACACTTCTAAAATACATAATTGTAAAACTCTAGCACAGACAGTTTCCATGTCCCCTCATGTTACAGATGTACGGGTCTGATTTCCTGCTTTGGCAAATGTGACCCAGCATGGGTAACTGATTCTCCTCTGATGGGTCAGATTTCTTTAGGGCCTGGGGTCCATCACCATGAACATTCATTCTCATCATGTGCAGCTGTCCTTCTTGATGTGTGAAGGTATAAGCCACTGGAAAGACTCTGCAGTAAAACTCAAATACTTTGATTATCTTTCAAAATTTCCCTGGTCTCCATTTTTATCCTAAAAGCAAGGGCTAAATATTTCCTGCTCAATTGATTAAGTGGATTCCAGGTGATTGAGACTTCAGAGTATATTTTTTTTCTCTTCCTAACTTTAAGCAACTTGATAATGATGGTTACTAAACAGCCTGGGTTAACTTCAGTGTACTGGATGAGGGCTTTAAATAGACAAGGAGATGAATTTGGACCTAACTCCACCACGTAGTTAATAAATATGCATCTTTAGATAAGTTAGATTTCTAAGCCTCAGTTTCCTCATCTGTAAAGTGGAGCTAATAATAATTATACCTTAGGCATGTTATAAACATGAAATGAGATGCCATATATAAAATAATGATTCAAAATCAAGTTAGTATGGGCTTTGGCATGGCATTATTTCTTAGAAATACTAATTATCTGGGTTTCCCTTATCTGTTCATTGAGAACTTCCCAAGTTTGAAGTTTTGAATTTTAAATGTCTTTGTTCTTAACTTCCCCCCATATTAGTTTGCAGATGCCACAACAAAGTGTCACAGACTGGTTGTCTTAAACAACACAAATTTATTTTCTCACAGTTCTGGAGCCTGGAAGTCCAAGGTCAAGGTGTCGACAGGGTTGGTTCCTTCCAAGGCCTTTCTCCTAGGCTTGTAGATGGCCGGCTTCTCCTCCCTGTGTCCTCACATGGTCTCTCTTCTGTGTGTGTCTGTGTCCTAATCTCTTCTCATAAGACATCAGTCATACTGGATCAGGACCACTCTAATGACCTCATTTAACTTAATTACCCCTTTAAGGACCCTATCTCCAAATACAGTCACATTTTGAGGTACTAGGGGGTTAGAACGTCAACACATGAATTTTGAGTGGACACAAATCTGCCCATAACACGCCCCCCCCCCCACCCTTACATTTTCCCCCTGGAAAAAAAAATTGTGAGAAAAGCACTGAACCAGAGGAAGGGAAATGAGTCCTTTGCCTCATGTTTTTAAAAACTATTTTGCTATGTGACCTTTGGCAAATTATCTTGCCTCTTTGACCCACATTTTCTTAATCATTAAAATGAGAGGGTTGGAATAACGGATCTCTTATTTCTCTTCCTGCCCTTAACCGAGCAAAGCTAAGTTGATTTCTCATAGCAAAGAATCTGAGATAGAGCATGCAATGAAATACCTGGAAGCAAAACTAAACAAAACAAAACCACACCTTCTTTGTGGAATAAACCTAGATGAATTTTTCTAGAAGCAGAGGATTACATTCAATTGGTTTAAAACATTTTAGGTTGTTTAAAGCCCCTTCTTCTCTGTAAGGCCATAATTTAAACCAACTTAGTTGGATAAACTAGAAGCCCCACTCTGAATTTATCAATATCCCCAAACAAAGTAATCTCGTCAAGATATGGGGCACAGACTGGCTTGGAGGGAAAGAGTGTACGATTTCAAATAAAGGTCTCCTTGAAAGAATTAAGGGGGAAAAAATTTAAAAACAAACACACATACACACAGAAAATGTAAAATTAAAACCAGCTTCCAAGCTTACAGGTTAAGCCATGAAGGAGAGGGAGGGGAGAAGGGAGTGGGCATGTTTCCTCTCCAGCTGTGCAGCTTTCAGTCCTAAGACACTGTGTACCCTCACAAATGTCAACAGCCTCAGCAAGACAGGGAGTCAAGCAAGGATGGCGGTGAGTGAACAAATGTGCTCACTGGAGAGCAGGGGAAAACAAAGAGGGAAAGCAGAGTTTTCCCTGGAAAACGGCGAAACTCCTGGGGCAAGTGGAGTGATGGCAAGAATATTAGACTAAGACTAAAGATACTAGGACTTCAGTCAGAGTCTGATACTCACAAGCTGTGCAACTGAGGGCAAGTTACTCAACTTCTCATCCTGGGGTAGCTTTTAATTTAACTTCAGCTAAAAAACAGCACCTGAAAACACACCCACCATTTCATTTTTGCTGTTAAACCAAGATCTTGGAAACAACCAAAAAAATCAAACAAAATGGAATTAACTGAAGCACTGGGATAATATGTAGGTATTTAAAATTATGATATGTAAACACAGAGTTGCCATAGATCCAGCAATCCCACTCCTGGGCATATATCTAGAGCAAACTATAATTCAAGAAGATACATGCACCCCAGTGTTCAGAGCAGCACTATTCACAAGACATGGAAACAATCTAAATGTCCACGGACAGATGAATGGATAAAGAAGACGTGGTATGTATATACAATGGAGTACTACTCAGCCATGAAGAAAAGAATGAAATAATGTCATCTGCAGCAACATGGATGGACTTAGAGATTATCATACTAAGTGAAGTAAGTCAGAAAGAGAAAGACAAATACCATATGATATCACTTATATGTGGGATCTAAAATATGACACAAATGAAGCTATCTATGAAACAGAAACACTCACAGACATAGAGAACAGACTTGTGGTTACCACAGGGGAGGGATGGATTAGGAGTCTGGCATTAGCAGATGCAAATTATTATACACAGGATGGATAAACAACAAGGTTCTGCTGTATTAGCCCAGGGAACTATATTCAATATTGTGATAAACCATAATGGAAAAGAATATGAAAAAGAATATATGTGTGTATATATATATAGCTGAATCACTTTGCTGTACAGCAGAAATTAACACATTATAAATCAACTATGCTTCACTTTAAAAAAATACAGTTATATTATGAAAGAATATTTAAAACATGGAAAAATGTCATAATATATTGTGGAATGAAAAGTAGGACATAAAATAGCATGAACAATATGCTGTACTATTTTAATAAACAGTATATATAGTAGGAAGGAAAACCTTTAGATGAGTACACTCAAACCTTACAATGACTATCACTGAACAATTTCAGTGTAGCTTATTTTTATTGTCCTCATTTTTTTTTTTTTTTGTAAATTTTTCTACAACCACCATGGGGTTTTTTTTAACTTGGTTTTTTTGTTTGTTTTTTGGGTTTTTTGTTTGTTTGTTTCTTGTAATTGGAAAAAATTCCTACTCATTTTGCAAATTTCAGTGCCCTATGGTAAACCAGACAGTAGAAAAAGCCCTAATTTAGTCAGTCTCAAATTGAGACTTGGGTTTCAGTTTCCTCATCTGTAAGGGGAGACTAGACTGAAAAATTCTTTCAGGATCTTCTGATTCTATGAGTTTTGCAGAGCCCCATTAAGTCAAAACCTCAGTGGGATGTTGCTTAGGATGTATTCAAGAAGCTGGGGAGGGCAGTGTGGGATAGAGAATGAGAAAACGGCATTCAAGTCCCCCTGGAGGAGACTCCCGTGTTGGTATTTTTGCTAATTCAATGCACAACAGCCTTGGGTGCTGAGCATGGTGGGCACCCCCCTGGCAAGTTGGCTATGTAAGTACAACAGTGTGGAGCTGCTCCTGACATTCCTGGAAGCAAGGCTGCTCGGAGGGCAAGGCTAGAGAGCTTCCTGAACCAGGCAGGGCTCCTGAGTCCAACCCCATGCAGAGCAGGGCACCAACTGGCTGAGCTTCCCATAACTTGACCTTCACACCCCACAGAAAATGGGGGTGGAGGAGGACTTAACCCTCGACTCAAGTGAACTCCAGTTTGGACCAATGTCTCATGACCCCACAGGTGCAAGAATATAAAAGAAGGTAGAATTTAAGGTAGCACCGTAGAGTGGAGTTAAGAATGGGGTTCTGAGTCAGTATGAATTTTGGCTCCACCACTGAAAGGCTTGTGTGATCTTAGGCCAGTTTCCATCAATAAAATGGAAAGACCTAGTTAGAAAGCCAGCTACCTAACTAACTGGTTTTCAGTGCTGCGTGAGGTAAGAAATAAAAAGCACTTAATAGAGGATAAATAAATGTTAATTCTTATTATTTTAGATGCTCCTGTGACAAGCATCACATTGCTAGGCAAAGAGATGATGGTCAGTAAAATATTTATTCAATCAAAAATAGCAAAAAAGGTATTATTATACCTGACTAATTATATAAGACATATTTTAGTACACATGGTACTTCAATGCAATATTTTTTTCTTTTTCTTTTTTTAAGCTCTTTATTGGAATATAATTTCCTTTACACTCTTGTACCAGTTTTTGAGGTACACCAAAGTGAATCAGCTGTATTTATACATATATCCCCATATCCCCTCCCTCCTGCGACTCCCTCCCACTCTCCTTGTCACAGCCCTCTAAGGCATCACCCATCATCGAGTTGATCTCCCTTTGTTATACAACAACTTCCCACTGGCTATCTATTTTACAGTTGGTAGTGTATATATGTCTATGCTACTCTCTCACTTCGTCCCAGTTTCCCCTTCCAATGCAATATTTTAAGTTCCATGAATATACTTTAATTCTTCCCTTTGCCTTCCCTTAATAGATGCTCCCCTTAAAGGTATCTGGTGATTATTACTACGCTTAGATTATTGAGACCATCGATTGTATGGTTTACAGCCTGAGATGAGCTTGGTAAAATGTGCTTTAACTGTCCCCATCCCTCAAACCAAAAGTGAATTTTAGAATAAAAGCTAACAACAGGAATAGCTCCAAGCCCAGAGAAAGCTGACAGATGCAATAGGATGAGGGACTAGAAATCTTTGGGAAAAAACACACACACACACGTATAAAAACATTCCATTTTAAAATGGCCAGTCCTACCTGAGAAGTGAGAAAGCACTACAGGCTGCTCCTTAGCCAAACTTTCTGAAAGGTGGAGTTCGCTGTGCAAATGCAGACCAGCCTATCTACTGGCTGCTCACAATTAGAATGACTTGTGGTTTCTGGGCAAAGGCAGAAAGAGGCCTCAGTTAAGATCTCTGTTAGATCCTGGTTCAAACAGTCATGTAATTTTCTCTATTTGAAAGAGGACATAAAGGTCTCCATAAATTCCTTTAAATCATTTGCAGTAAGAGAACTGATGGGTCTGTTTGCAGATAAGAAGTACCCAGGTAGGCCCCTGAAAGTGGCTGAAAATGAGGCCAGATGCAGAATTTGGAAGAAGGAGAGGAGTGGAGGCCGGAGAAGAAAGAAGTACAAATGGGGGATGGACTCCCTGGCACAGCTGCCGCAGTCAGGCCCCGGACGACAGTTAACTCTGCTTGTTCTGCTGAAGCGCTGTCATGTTTCTCTGGGCCCAGAGATCCTATGCTGGTTTCTTAGAGCCAAGCCTTATCTCTTAAAAGTTAATATTCTAGAAAGTTGTCACTGAAAGGCAGGATGATGTAGAAGCACACATGTACACACGTGTTGATCACCTGATCATTTCCTCACCTGAAATTACTCCTGTAAGGTAAATGTTAAATAAATGTACTCATTCATTCAATAGGTGTTTACAGAGGGCTTACTATGTGGCAGCCAAAGGCTAAGTGCTGGAGATTCAGTGGCAACGAAACAAAATCATCTCTACCTCACGGAGCACCCGTGACATTATCTGGCCTTTGGGGGGAGGTTATTTCCATTGGATGGGGGCCATCACATTTCAAATATTGGCAAGAGCAGGTGAAAAGAGCTTGCAGAGCAACTAGAGACTGGGAGCTCTTCCCTGTTGCTTTGCTTGTTTGTTCGACCAGTCTAGATTTGGGGTAACTGTCGCCTTTGTGCCCTTATCAATGGCAGCCTTATCCAGAAGAGACACTGTACTTGCCAGCAAACAAAGCACGGTATCATTTTAATAATACTCACTGGAATGAATACTAAAGCTCTGCTAAGGAAAGGACCTATCAATCAACATTATTCCATTGCTCTCTTGCACAGAGTCTATCAACCAAATCTACTCTCTGAATGAGAAAAAGGCTGGGATTTTAAGGGTAAAAAAACCACTAAAGACCCTTACATCCAACACAGATGTTGGCTGGTCCCGCTGAGTTGAAGCCAACAACTACTGCCCTCCTCCATTTTCTCGCTGCTCTCTCTTCCCTTATGGGGTGGGATTAGAACTCCCCTCTGTGAATTTGGAACTTAGTACAGAGGGCTGACCATGATCTCAGGAGAAAATAGAAGACAAAATAAAGGCTCACAGGGTCATCTGCACTGGCAGGGACTCGGGGATCATCTAGTTCAATGCCCTCATTTGACTGATGCGGAATCTCAGAGGGATAATAAGCATTTGCCCAGAGTCACACATAAATTAGAGGCAAGGACAGGCCTGAACCACAATGTCCCGACACTCCATGCAGGACTCTCTTCCTTTCCCTGCATCATCAAACAAAAGGGCTCCTTTGCTCTACCCGTCAGAGGAACCCCTCTCTTAAAAGATAAAATCTCATTTTATCCTTTATAGCTCACTGCCCAGCCCTTCCATAGAAAAAAAGACCAACTAAGCCAAGAGAATTGTGCCCTTGAATTCCAGATGTCCCAGGACATTCCTGGACCATTCTGGAGTGGAGCTCCCCCATCTGGCTTAGAGCATTGGATGTGTCCCGTGTTCCTGGGCCTGGCTGAAGGAGAATGCAGAGCCTGGCTCCTTCTATGTCTGGGAAGAAGACAGGGACAGAGAGTGAGAAGGGGCCTTGGACCCAGATCTGCACTTATGAAAGGCAGAAAAATAGCATCTGCTTTTCCACCCTGCACTAACACATGCTCCTGGGGAAAAAAGCCAGAAGCTAACTCAGACAGCTGGCAGAGCAATCCACGAACCACTATTAGGAGGACATGGACTCAGTTGTTCCAATGGTGATGTGATAGGTTTGACCTGACCATTCCCACCCTTTCCACCCTGTGAACACTGGTCCCCGTTTGTGAACTAACAGGTGTGGCTAGCTGGAGGTGAGGGGGTGGGGACAGTCACCTGTGAATATGGAATTCGTGCTTTCCCGCCTATGAAACTCATTCATTTCTGGAGGGATCAACGCCAGGATCTTGCTTTTGCAGCTGTGTGATTTTAGTCAAGTTACTTAATCTCTCTGAGCCTCTATCCAGAACACAGAATGATGGTTAACCACTGTAGCTACAGGAGGTGTTGTGAGTCAAATGAAATAATCCATGTCATCTGTGCTAAGGCTCTCGATAAATGGTAGTGAAAAATAATAGCTCCACTACGCTTAGTCCAAGCACTGAGTCCCCTGTAATCTAGGTAACGGAAGAAATGTGCCGAGAGAAGTAGTTTTTCTGGTAGACTTCACGTACAGACTAGGACCAAAGAAGCGGTCAAGTTGAGGGGTTCATCCTACTCCATCAAACTATTTTTTTGGTCTATTTCATATACTGAAATAGATACATATTGAATTTGAGGAAAGGGGGATTTTACAGCACAAGGGTCTGAAAACAGAGGAGCCTATTTCTCTGGGTTGTCCAGGGTCCTTCTCATTTGTTTCCTTCCGGCTACAGAAAATGGGAGAAAAGGTAAAAAAGAGCATTGACTTGAGGAGGGCGTGGCCAGGGAGCCGTCCAGTACTCCAATTAGCATCCATCCCAGGTGATGGCATATTTACATTTCCAGTCCCTTTATGATTAGAAGCAGTGATTTAATCAAAGAGAGGCACATTTACCTCCTAGGGAGACATTCCAACTGTTGTAAACATTTCGTGATTTTTCAAATACAATAAGCAGACATAAACAGTCCTATGAAATACGTCAATGGGTAAAGAAGAGGACGCTTTAGGATATGAAGAGTTTTTGGTTCTTTTCCAAATTCAATTCTTTTTTTCCCTAAGGAGAAAGGACAGAGAAAAAGCCATTCAACAGGGAGTTGTGAAGAAACTTTTAGAAAGGGTATCCATAACCTGCATCAGTCTAGGCTAGAAGCTGATTAGCACCGAAAGCAATATAGTTCAGCTACATAAGGAAAATGCCTTTTCTTTAGGTTAAGAGAGAGTCTCTGTATCACAGTTCAAAGGCAGTCTAATGGCCTTGATTAGCTTGTCAGAAATGAAAGACAAGCATAATTCTGAGAAATAATTCTGAGAAACACTGTAACATAATTGAAGCAGGGAAAAAAAGTTTTTATATAACTTTGTGTTAATTTTTGTTTGTGTTTGAAAACTTGTATTAAAACATTGATTCCTAAGTAGTCTCTTCCTACTCCAGACCTTTATCAAGTCTTCTTTTATTAATTTCCACATTCCAAAGTAGCTAAGATTTCATAAATAATCTGTGTTTCCCATCTTGAGCACATCCAGGGTTCAGAGACCACTTTCCACAGTCACTCCTTCATCTGAGCTGTTCAACAGACCAGTGAGATAAGGAGGGAGGTTTTTTATTTATAAACTGACAGTTCTACTACATAGACTTGAATCCTCTCAGGAAAGCGATTTCTCCAGAATTCCCCCAAGTGCGCGGCTGGCTCTGCCGTCACAGCTGCTAATTGTTAGAGCTCTCTTTATCCACCTGAGCCACCTGCTAGTGTCTGAGCAAGAGGAATAACCTGGCTGCAGATCACCACATACCTGTTCAAAAACTAAAGTAACAAGTGAACAGCCCAAGCAGGGCTGGAGCTGAGATTCCCATGATCAGGTATCTAAGATGTTTCCCATTCCTAAGTCCTTGATATTTTTCCTCTGCCTTTTCTCTAGAATTTCCCTTCCAAGACATCTTACACAGATCGAGCTGGCTTTGGGTGACATCTTTTCTTTTGGTCTCTCAAACTCTGGTTCTCCATCTCCTAATATATGCTCCCAATCCAAAGTGACACCTACTGAAGCAAAAGGAAGGCACAGATCCAGGGATGTAGTTGCACCTGTCCCTCCCTCAGCTTTTAGTCTAGTTCAAGGCCTTCAGTTCAACTGCTGCAGAGATCTGGGTGTTCCTCTGGTTCACATATCTCCTTCGCTTCTCCCAAGTGAAAAATTCCCATGGCACCCACAATACCCACAACCACACACTTCAAGTGAGATCACAGTGCCCTGACTACATGCCCTAAACCAAACTCTCCAGGTCATGTTCCTGATGGAGGATGTGTCTTCCAGCAATCCCAAACATCACACACATACACCCCAACCTCCAATGTGGCAGAAATGCATTAGCTGCAAGATA
This sequence comes from Hippopotamus amphibius kiboko, assembly GCF_030028045.1. Lineage (NCBI taxonomy): Eukaryota > Metazoa > Chordata > Mammalia > Artiodactyla > Hippopotamidae > Hippopotamus > Hippopotamus amphibius. The sequence continues at coordinate 154,886,092 of NC_080186.1, read as the reverse complement.
GTATTTACAGAAATCCAATTAGTGTTTGCAGAAAGCCAGTTCTCGGTGATTTGTCTCCTAGAGGGAATTCTGGAGCTCTCTATCCACAGCTTTCAAAATCTCCACTGCAGGTACCTCTGGGAAGCAGCTGAGGCTATGAAGTCAGACAAGATATGTGTTTGATTTCCAGCTTTGCCTCAAATCCTCAGTGTGCTCTGGATAACTGACTTCATCTATCCAGGTCTCAATTTCCTTAACTGTAAAATGGGTTTTTGCAGAGACCCTGATAAGAGAATACATGTAAAGCACTGGAACCTAAGTGTTAGATCTCCACCCACTCTTGCCGTCAGCTTCAAGTTGTAGCTTATCTCAGAAACACACAATGAGTGTTAACCAGCCAAACTTTCTACCTGCAGAATTGAGATGGTCAGCTACCACCCCCAAGTTTACATTGATTCAATGTAAAAAGTGAAAGAGACCATGTTACAGAACCTAAACCATTTGCCCTACTCACACCACATAGCAGTGATGGTAGGAGCAGAGCCACCAAGAACAGTGTGGCAGTGAGGCACATGCACTTTGCTTTCAGTCAAGTGTGGAGGTTTGAGTCCTGCCTCAAACACTTATTATACCTCTGACCCTGGGCAGAGAAAAAAAAAAAAATCTATGAAATAAAGATAACTCTAGTAGTACCTCTCAGACACTGTTGATTTGAGGGATTAAATGAAACAATGCATGTAAGGTGCAATATCTGAAACAAAATAAACACTCAGTAGGTGTGAGCTGTTCTTAGTAGGAATAATTTTTAATTCATTTATTGATTTAACCAATCATTATTAGGCATCTATGTGCCAGGCACTGTGGGAGACAGAGGTGGATGACAATACCAGGTCCCTGCTCTGATTGGCTAGACCACCCAAACTGCTGCCTCTGACATTTAGAAGCAGGGGCTAGGGTTGGGGTAAGACCATGCAGGTCACGCAGGTGGCTGACCTGAGAAGAACAATGAGATCTGAGGCCTGAGCTATTCTCAGGGGAAGCCCGGGCCAATTCTACCTGCGACAGAGAAATAACCGTTTTCAGAAAACCAGTTACAGGGTAGTAGGAAGGCTTTACTCTCAGGAGGGAGCAAAAAAAGGTAGAAGGAAAAGCAGAAAACAAGCAAACAAAACCTTACTGTGTCCCCCAAATTGTGGCAGAGTGTGGTGCCTGTGGAAGCAAAGGTACTTGGCAAGAAAGACTGCCCCTATCGGTCCTCAGATTACAGTGACATTTCAGCTACTGGGTGGGGCAATCTTCACAGAAAGGAATACAGAGAGGATAGGAAACTTAACTCAAATTCCATAATCATCATTTTAAAAACATGAACTAGAATTGGCAGTAGGGGATTATCTTATATTTAGATCTTTAATCATATTTTCTGTATATTTAGATCTGTGCCCATATTTTTATCTTTTTAGCTACATCTAGGGAGGGTATCTCACCCCTGGTCATACATAGGTAACCATAATCACCTATGGACATGCAGACGTACAAAAATTACAACAATGTTTGGTCTGAAATAGAATCCTTGTTCAAGGAAACAAAGCATGAGAAAAACTGACAAATGGATTCCTTGCCCCCAAAGACAAACACCCCTCTCCTGCCATGCCCCTCTGCCTCTCCCCACCCCACACCCCTCTCAACAATGAATGCAAGGCAGGCTGGCTCGAAGAAATTCACAAGCACTGCCCATTCCCGTTACAGCTGCCGGAGGCACAGCCCCAGCTTCAAGGCAGAGGCTGCTATGCAGCACCACGCCCCATGCGCAGAGAAAGGATGGAAGCCACGCTGAAAATGAAGGATGTACCCCAGGGAAGAGCATCCAAGGGGGAACAAAAGGGAGCCCCCTGCAAACCTGGCCCTGGGATTCGGGCACAGCCACATTTACTGGGGCTTCCAAGGCTGTTGTCATATGGGCTCAATTTCTGTATCTTTCCTTAAAGGTGGCTTAAGCGATACCTAGAAGAATGGGCGTGGCCCTCAATAGCATAGCATAGGCTGAATCCATAAGAACCACTGCAGTCTTCAGACTGGGAAGAAAAAAATAATCTGTTTTCTGCTTTATCCCAAACAGGAGAACTGGCAAATGCACACTGGATAGAAAGCGAGTGGCATATACACAGCATAACTTCCACATGTCATAGCATGAGAGCTGAGGTTCATCTCTCCTGAGTTAGAGAAATAAGTATAAAAATTGAGCTTTTGTCCCAATCAGCTTTTTAAAAAAAATAATACCTTCCACAGCTCTTTGCAAAGACAACTGACACTGAGAAAATAATCTGAATTATAAAAAAACTCGCTATGTTTTTACAATAATGTAAAGTCAGTTATATCAGGTAGTGGTAAAGGAGGATGAGCTTAAACCCAATGCCTCTACCTGGCAAAAGGATCCCTATCCATCCCAACTCTATCCCCCTGGGGAATGTTGCTTCCCTGGGACCAGGTGGACAGCAGGTAGGGGTGGGGTGCACTTGTGTCCAGTGAAGCTCAGGTGCATGAAAAAGGTAGGATACTGCAACAGAAATAAACCACTGGACAATAAAGTGCACTAAAGGCAAGAACAGCTCCCTCCTGCCTGCTCAGCAATCAGGTTGTTCCAAGCCTAACAGAACAAGTGCAGACAGACTCATTCCCATAGCAAAAGCTAATGGATCCGAGCAAATGAACTACAGGAGCAGGTACAGCACTGTCCTAGGGCAGCTGCAGAGCCTCCCAGGGGCCAGCTGATCACTTCCTTTGTTCCTCTTACAAAGATGGAGTAGCCACCCATTCCCCCACTACACACACACACACACACATACACACACACACACACCCATGCACTACAGACAAAGCACAACCACACTGCTTCGTGCTCAACTAACAAATGTCAGTGGGTTTTCTGATGTTTTTGTCTTGCTCCGTTTTTAAAAATGCCCATGCCATCCCGTGGTGTGTCTCTTCCACTCGGGGCGTCATTTCAGCGCATCCTGGAGGAATCCCACACCGGGGCGCGGTATTTTGCCATGAGAGCTGCTTGCTGGACGCCAGCGAAGGTGAGGCTTCTGTACCTGATAAAGGCACATCCCCTCTCTACCCCGCCCTAGGCGCTCGCCCAGTGCATCTGACACCCGTCGGCCACAGGGGGCTCGGCTTTGCACACAATGGCAGTTGGACACGGCATGCACACAGCGTGCGCCTGCCACCGCAAACTAAAATCTGCTCTAAAACTCAGTCTTTTCTTGGGATGAGAGGGGAAAATGACAGGAAAAATGAAAATGCATCAAGGGCAAAAAAAAAAAAAAAAAAGTTGGTCATTCTCACTCCAGCCACGTTAACTGTCCAGTCCCAAGGATGGCGCACCGAAATATGAATTGGGGTGAACACAAGCAGGGAGTGGGCAAGGTGAGGACGGATGGTCCAGGCCCCCCATCACCCTCGCGGGGTGGGGGTAGGGGCTGGAGAGGCAGAGCCACAGGGCTGGAGCTCAGAGAGGGGCGCGGTCAGGCTACCACGTACCCCTGGGGAAAGGTGCCATCTCTCCATACCCCACCCCGCCAAAAGGAACCTTCTGCAAAAAACACGCCTCGCCTGGGGCAGCGCACTCTGACAACCCAGGCGGCGCGGGGGTCCAGAGAGGGCCGAGGGCCCTGCGTTATTTGGGAAGTACCGGGTGGTGGGAAAGATAAATAATCCAAAGTTCTCCACGACACTGTTTGGGTTTCCTCTTTGTTTGGTTTTCTCCAAACCCCAGGGTCGCTCCGTCTGGGTGGCGCCCCGACGCGCCGGCTGGACTGACCGCTGCTCTCCACCTCCACCCCCACCCCACCCCCCGGACCCCGGGTCCCCGTCCCTCCCCGGGGACCAGTCCAGGGAAGCCGGCGAGCTCCAAGCCGCCCCCGCCCGCGGAGCAGCCAGAGGTGAGCGAGCGAGCGAGCGAGCCACGGCGGCGTCCGACTCACCGTGATCCGCGGGATGTTCTTCTTGCCTTGGTAGGACATGGTGGCGGCGGTGGCTGCAGCAGCTGCCTCCCTCCCTCCTTCTTCAGCGCCTGCTCGCCCGCGCCTTCCTCAGCGCACAGCGCCCCGAGATCAGGTGGAGCGAATGGTGCGCTGGCCGCAGCCGCCGCCTCCTCTCGCCTCCGCCCCCCTCCCCGGCTCCCGCGGCGGCTGCCAGAGACAATAGTAAATCTCCCTGGTCCCCCTTTCACCCCCGCCCCCCCCCGCCCCCCCGCCACACACACCCTCCTCCACTAGCGTTCACGCTCGAGCTTTTTTTTTTTTTTTCTTTTGCGGTGCCAGCTGGGACCCCGTAAGACAAGAATGGCTGATCCGCGACTCCTCCCTCCTGTCTCCTATCCCTATGGATTCTCCTCTTTGCATCTGCCTCACCCACTTTTTCCTTTTCTTCCCTTTTTTCGGGTGACTTGAGAGCGCCGCGGAGCCAGCCTGCCGCACTGCCACCAGGGGGCGCGAGGGACCGTCCGCGGCGGGGATGCTGCGGTCCCGGGTGTCGGCGGAGAAGCGGCCGCGTCGCCCTCGCGGCCCCGCGGGCCAGGCCCCGGCCAGCGCCCGCGCCTGCGACCCGCCGGTGATGCGGTGTCCCACCCGGCCCACCCTCGTTTCGGAAGGGAGCCGGCTCCGAACGTCTCTCCGGGAACCCGCCCTCCTCGGCCCCCCGCGCGGGCTGGAGGAGGCGGCAGCCTCCTTTGTTACCGCGGAGGCCCGAGGCCCGGCGCCGCCTCTGCTGGCCGCTGGGCGTGTAAACGGCCGGCGCGATCCCTTAGAAAGCCCAGAACTGGTCGGACTTTGTGCAGCCTGGCTGGCCTCTGCGATCCCGAGACCGTGAAAATAGGGAACAGAACATGCGAAGCAACCCCTCCCTCTCGGAGGGCTGCGAGGGGGCCCCGTGTCAGCTTCCATGAACCCTTCTCTGTACTGTAAAAATAATCCCCACAATAATGTTTTTAAGGAACTCCACTGTCCGGCTCTCTGTTTGGAAGAAAGAGCATTAACGCTGCTCCGGGAGTAAAGAGTGGACAACACCTGTAGGGAGAAGGCAAGTGCCCCGACACTGCGCTGCGCAGCCGTGGGTTTTCTGCGTGGGCCGATGTGCGGCGTTCACAATCCCCAGTTGACTTTAAGGCAGGGCGGACAGAATAAGGTCAATGAGCTATCAGGAGCAAAAACATGACCCTCCGATGCTGGAATATATTATCCTTTTGCTACCTGCTTCAATGAAACGGCCAAGGGAGGCATGTTCGGAGGAGCCACTGTGACTAGGGGCTGAGGGATGATCGGGTGGGGGAGCTTTCTCAGCTCTCCTGAAAAAAAGAAATCATCCCAAATATACCATTTGAAAAACAAGAAAAATGGCTTGCTATGCAAAAATTATAAAGCCCTCTCAAGACAAGCCTCCATCCCTCTGTGGATGCTAACTGTAGATACCACAGAGCATGACCAGGTCTGTGTTAGGGAACTTGAATTCACATTTTATAAGGCAGGCCAGCAACTACACTTCGGGACATCTTTTCATTAACTTGAAGGCTTCCTTTGCAATAGAGAAGCTATATAAAGCATGCACAGAAAGAGGGTTCAGAATACTCCAGCTTGGGCTTTCCATAAACCTGAAATGAACCAGCCTGGTCACACAATAAAAGGGCCGAATAACCCCCCTGAAACACTCCTTCTCGAGTGAGTTAACCCAGCGGCTGATTATTCACAGAGGTAACTAGACTGAATGCAGTCTTCACAGCATTCTCCACTTTATTTCTGTGATACTCTGGCTTGGAGGATGAATGCAAAGCAAACGTCACCTCTCTGTACTCTTCTGCAAAGCACAGGGGAGAAAAGAAAAAGACTAAAGCCAAAGGCACGCCCTAAACATTTTGCTTTGTTCTTAAAGCATAAGTGCTGAGACCACTAGCCAAGAGTTGTGAAATTACAAAGCATTCTGGGGATTGGCATGCAAATGAGCAGGATTATATTTAGAACAGAGTAAAAAGAGAATTAACTACATACTATGCAACCCTGCAGAGGTCTCTCTGAATCTTCCCATAGTTTTAACTGCCCCAAATTTATTTGAAGGGATCTTGCAAGTTCTTCTTAGGAAAAACAAAAAATATGTAGGGGACATTTACAATCCTAAAGAAATACCACTGCCTTCCTTTTTTTAATTTCATAAATTTGCTGGGGATTTTTTTGTTGTTGTTTTCCTTTCTTTGCATCCCAATTATCTCCTCTGTTACTGTCATTATAATCCAGAACACTCTCTACTAAACAGATTTATACCATGTTTTTGATCACTAGATGATTTTGTGTGTGTCTGTTGTTTCAAATTACAAGACTTGGTTAATCTCTTTGAGGTCAGGTTTGCTTGCAAGAAGCCATGCAGAATAGGACTTGTGATGTGTTTCTCTGGATCAGACTGCTGTGAAAAGCCATGCACAGGAATGCATAATAACCAGCTAATCGGTTCAAGCTGTTGTTCCATGAGCAGAAATGTTCAACAAACACTATTTTTTCCCTCCTCCATCCCCTTCAATCATCTTTCTCTTTCTTAAATCAAAATCAAGTGTCTAAGATGAGTTTAAAGAAAAAAAGCCTTCCTTGGCTGTGCCTTTCTTATTCAAGGAATGAGAAGAAAGGCAGCGATCAACACAGGATGCCTCTGTGTCTGGCCAAGCGAGTGAGGAGTGGAACCAGCATGGATGTTTTCCACAGTAGAATGACTCTGAATGGTTTTCCTTGGATACACAGCAGTTCTTGGCTTTAGGTATCTCAGGAAACTATGAGAGAAGGAGAGGGAGACACAGAGCGACTTAATTTATGGTCCCAAAGAAACAATTTTGGCCACCAGATCTACCACATCCATCGACTTCCACACCTCAATCAAGGCTACTTTATTTCTAGGTGCTCAGGCAAAGGTTTGGCACCATCCAAACCTTGACTTCTCTCCTTCAGTCCAATCCAATTTGCACTGCACATCCAATCTGTCAGGAGATACTATTGGTTCTGTCTTTTACATACATACGTATATATATACACACACACACTATGATCTCTTCTCTCCATCTACAGAGCTTCTCTCTGTGTCTATCTATCATCAGCTATTACCTGGACTACTGCAGTAACTGCTTAACTGGGCTCTCTTCTTCACCGTTATTCATTCATTCATTCATTCTTTCTCACAATATTCACACACTATTTACCCTGTGCATACTACTTATTTTTCTAAGTGCTAGTACTACAGGTGTGAATAATAATAATAATAATAATAATAATAATAATATCCCAGATCTCAGCAAGTTTATTTTATACTCTTATTCAAGAGGATACCATCTGTTACCTGTTAGCCCCCTTCTATGCTTTATTTTTCATAGTACTTTTCACCACATAATATGTTAATTAATTATTAAGTATTATCTTCCTTCTTGTCACTAGAATGTAAACTCCCTGAGGGAGTGTGTCTGTTTTATTTACTGCTGGCTCCTGAGTGTGTGAAATGGTGCCTTGCCCGAAGAAATTGCTCAATAATTATTAGGTGAGTGAATGTGGAATAAGAACGTTCCTGTAATTAAAGGGCATGCGGTGAGAACCTAGATTTAAGAATATCTACTTTGTGGGAAGTTGCTGTATTAACAAAGGGAGATCAACTTGATGATGGGTGATGCTTTAGAGGGCCAGGACAGGGAGAGTGGGAGGGAGTCACAGGAGGGAGGGGATATGGGGATATATGTATAAATACAGCTGATTCACATTGGTGTACCTCAAAAGCTGGTACAAGAGTGTAAAGCAATTATATTCCAATAAAGAGCATTAAAAAAAAAAGAATATTTTTGCTTCTCTAAGCCTTAGAGTTTCCTGATTCTAGATTTCAGAGCAAGTGAATTCAAGATGGAATCACTTTGCAAATAGGATACAGTCACAAAATTCCAAGACAATACAGGGGCCAAAGAATGACTGTGTAGAATAGATTTGGTACATGAGTAGTGACTAGAGAGCTGTGACTTTGAAAGGAGCTGCCATCGAAGCGTAAGAAAAGATCAAAAGCCTTGTGCTAAAGAGTTTCTTTTTAAAAAAATGATATTAAGTTCAGAAGGAAAACTATGGACTAGAACCCAGAATGGTGTACTGTTTAAGAAACTTGACTTGGGAATAGAGGGATTTCTGTCCATATTCTGATTCATTCACTTCCTATTTCTATGGCTGTTAGCAGATTATTTCAACCTTCTGAGCCTTGGTTACCTTATCTCTAAAATGAGCATCTTATTTCCTATGACACAGTGTTTTTGTGATGATTTATTAATTCATTCAACTAATATTTATTGAGTACCTATTATGGGTATCTAGGCACTAGGGATAAATATTTGAATAAAATAGACAAAATCCCTGCCCTCTTGAAGCTTCCATTCTAGGGTGGGTATAAATCAAGAGTAAAAAATTGTATAATGTTTGGGACTTCCCTGATAGCACAGTGGTTAACAATCTGCCTGCTAATACAGGGGACATGAGTTCGATCCCTGGTCCAGGAAGATCTCACATGCCACAGAGCAACTAAGCCCATGCACCACAACTACTAAGCCTGTGCTCTGGAACCTGCAAGCCACAACTACTGAGCCCACATGCCACAATTACTGAAGTCCATGCGCCTAGAGCCTGTGCTCCACAACAAGAGAAGCCACCGCAATGAGAAGCCCGCGCACCGCAACAAAGAGTAGTCCCCACTCACCACAACTAGAGAGAAGCCTGCGTGCAGCAACAAAGACCCAACACAGCCAATAAATAAATAAATAAATAAATTTTAAAAATTACATAGTGTTTAATAAAGTATATAGTGTTTAAAAGAGTGGCAAGTGCATTGGGGATAAATAAAGCAGGGATAGGGAAATGAAAGTCATTCCAGTGTCTTGAGGATGGGCTAGAATTTTCCATATCAGGTGTCACAGAAGGTCTGGTGAGATGGTGGTTGCTTGGACCAAACAGTAACAGTGGAAGCAGTGAGAAATGGTCAGATATTGGATATGATTCAAGGTTAAGCCAGCAATATTTGCTGATGGATTTGACTGGGGTATGAGAAAAAGACGAATCAAAGATTACCCTAAATGTGCTGGCCTGAGCAACTCAAAAGATGAAGGTGAGATAGGGAAAACTTTGGGAGCAATGGGATTGGGGAAAGTCAGGAGTATGTTTGTGGACATTCTTACTAAACATCCAAGTGACTTGTTGAACAGGCAGGTAGATATTCGAGATTAGAAGTCTAAGGGAAGAGCTGGGCCAGAGATACACATTTGGGAGTGGTCAACCTCTAGGTATTATTTAAAAGAACAATGCTGGATGAGTTGGCCATGGATGTGAGTGGAGATAGAGCTCTGAGTTAAGTAAGCACCCTGAGGGTAAAAGAAGAACCAGAAAAAGCAGCAAAGACAGAGTGGTTAATGAGACAGCAGAGACACCATGAGAGTATAGTGTCGTGAAGGTCAAGAAATAAAATTATTTCAAAGAAGAGAAAGCATTCACTTTGTTACATGCTATTGAAAGGTCAAGGATGATGGGAACTGAGAATTCATCATTGCATGAAATCACTGAGGACCTTGACTAGAGCGCCTATAAAATGAGTAACTTCATACCCACCCCACAGTGTTGATTTTTTTGTATGTGTGAGCAAGTATTAAATTCTTCAGGTACTATTCACTGCATACCTACTATGCGTGCATGCGTGCCAGAGCAGTCTTAATGAAGTTGTAGGGGTGAAATCTGATTGGAGTGTTTCCAAGAGAAAATCAAAGTGGAAACTCTAATACAGGCAACTCTTTCAAGGGCCTTTTTTGTAAACAGGGACAAGGATATGGAGCAGTAACTAGCAGAGAAAGTAGAATCTGAGGGAAAGAGCACGGTTTATGCCAATGAGGCTGATTCAGAAAGAAGAGGAAACTTCACAATGCAGGAGAGAAATGGGACAATTGCTGTTGGGTTCTTGAATAGGGCAACAAAGGTGACATCTAGTGTTCAAATGGAGGGCTTGCCCTTAGCAAGGACCGTTCCTCCACAAGTAACTAAGGGGAAGAGGATACTGGCACAGAGATCGCAGCTAGGTAAATTTCATGGAGGGAGTTTATGGTAGTTCTCTTCTGACTGTGTCTATTTTCTCTGCCATTAGCTAAGACAATCTGGGAGAGAAGGTACGGAAAGTTAAGAGGGCAGAGGAGCTGGTATAAAATTCGTTTTGAGGAGAGTAAAGGGGCTAGGGAAATATGGTGTGAGTCCCTGGCAGGATACCCCTCAGGTGGCGGCCATAAGTTGAAAGAGAGACCCATAAGCATGATTGTGGCTCTGCCTCCAGTCACATACAGCTGTACACACGCAGGCATGGAGGAGGCAGCGCGTGGAATTTCACAAGGGTTTTGCTAGATGAGTGTGGAGAAGGGAGAAAGAAACTCAAGGCAACTGAGGATAAAGCATGGGATCTAAGCTTGTTAAGAAGGCACAAGTGCAGAGGGAGGTAAAGGACAGTGAACATATGGAAGATTAAATAAGATTACTCACGTAAAGCTCAGCACAAAGTCAGTCAATTAGATGGCAGCTATTCCTACCATTATTTTTAATGTTCTGATTATTATTTGCCAAACTTGTTTGTGTCTGGGACTATGTCTTGTTTATCCTGGTAATTGCCAGCTCTTTTATAAGGCTTGGAACAGAGTAGAATCACTGGGGGAAAATTAATTGAATAGAGGGGAAAGTCAAGAATACTCTGTCTTGCTTTTAATCTCCAAAATATCTAAAATAAGTGCTTAATAATTCACAGTGTTGACTGTTAAGAATACCTTCTACTTTTTAAAAACAAATTTATACTTTGCTATATTAATATGGGTAAATGTCTTCCCCCATCCTAATTTGAAGGGTGAAGAAAAACATAGTTCCCCCCAAAAATACAGAAGAGTTTTGAAGGGGCAAAAGCCACATACCAGGCTTTTGTGAAATATATAGACTATTCTAATGTGAATAAACATTTAATCTCAGAACTGCCCATTAAGTCATTTGGGTCCATTAATTTTACCTACATTTCAAACAAAGGAAATCTCAGTCATGTACTTCCAGTGTCACCGAATGAAAATCAAAGCGGTGATTCACCTGCTATTCTTAGATGTTTACATATTAAATACACAGAAATAACCTGACAAACAATCCTACCCTTGAAACACATAAGCCAAAAAAAGAAAAAAAATATGACAGCCACAGAAAAGTATTCCCATGGGCTTGTTCCCAAAGCGAACATATCAGTGTGAGCAAGGGGTGCAAAGTTACTTCTTCCTAGATGGACATTCTCACTCACGGCCTGAGCAGAGGAGGATTCCGCAGGGCTCTGGCCTTCTCCACACAAAGCCTGGGAGGCCTCTTCAGGTTTTAAAGACAGTTTAGTCCATACCTGGAAATATTTTTACAGCACATATCCATCAAAGGCTGTCAGTTCTGAGGGGCGCCTTGGGCAGGAAAGGGCTCTGCAGCAGATGCAGCGTGCAGTACAAACAGCCCTGCCCCTTTAGCCCTGTGACCCAACACATCCTACAGCACTGCAGGTACTTGTGGTGGGAAAAGTCACCACATGAAGGTTATGCAGTCCAACAGGAGTAACCTAATTTACACTCTTAGGGCTCTGGAGTAAGAGAATCATGCACTATTTGAAAAATAGGTCCTTGAATGTTACTGGACCCTGGCAGAGACGGAAGGCCTGACTAGGGTCATGAAGTGGCCATGTAGCCAGAAACGTCCATTATGAGCTGGATTCTATCAGATCCACTGAGTCATAAGGTCAAGTTGGCCAAGCAGCAATTGACCATGAGAAGGGCTGAAAGGCACAAGTAAACTACCTGAGCAGGTGGCCCCATCTCCCATGTCATCCACTACTGTTGCTCCAGCATCTTTCTGTCAGCACACACCTATGGCCCTTAGTATCAGCTGATGGAGGAGGAAAACACCTGAGCCTGGTTTCTAGCTGGGTTGGCTCAGGATGTAGATCACATTGAAAACAGACCATGGCCACTTGACAATCCCACTCAGGGGTGCCACTGAAAGACAATAGTGAAGAGATCTCTTCCCAAATGGAAAGAAAAGTGGCTCAAGATTATACATAATGTTGAAGAAGAAAAGTGGTGTGAGATTATATATAGTGTTGAAGTATTGCTAGGCATTGAGAAGAAAGATTAAAGATCAAGGAAAAGGTGGCCTTAGCTAGAAGCACATGGTAGACCTATGGAGTGGGCATAAAGAGTGAAGGTATATATACATTATATCTTCATGCCCTTCAGAGAGCATCCATTACAGAAGAGGCACTAAACAATGAGGGAGACAAAACGACTCAGTCAGCTGACATCAGCCACCCTCCATCATCAACCCAATGTTGGCACGATGGGCACACAGATGGAGTAGACAAGACATGGTGACAGGGATAGAGTCCATGCAGGGAACCAACACCCACTCACCAGTGCTGATCCAGCTACTGGTGCTGTCAAACGTCCATCCTGCCAGCAACAGACCGAAACACTTCCTGCCCAAGACGGCACCATCCCTCAAAGATACACCCAGCCACTTGTGCAGATGACCTTAGACCCCTTTCACACTAGAAGGCACAGTGATTCATTTTTACAGAAATGAACACATATTCTAGATGTGGATCTGCATCTTCTGCTGCTGTGGTCTCAGCCAACACTATGTGAGGGCTTAAGGGGTGTTTGAGGTACTGGCCCAGGGTCCACATAGCATCACATCAGACCAAGGGGCTTGTTTAACAGCAAATGAGATGGAAGAAAGGCCACATGGCTGTGGGATCCACTAGTTATATCAAATACCACATCACCCTGAAGCTGCCAGCCTGAGCAAGGAGGAATGGCCTACTGAAGGCACAAGTGAAGCACCATTTCAGAGACGACTCTTTGCAAGGACAAGGCACCATCCTCCAGGATGCACTATGCACTGTAAATCAATACCCTTTATATGGTGCTGTGTCTCACAAGGAAGGACACATGGATCCAAGGACCAAGGGAAAGAAGCGGGAGTGACCCCTTTTACTTCCATTCCCAGGGACCCAGCTGGGAAATACATGTTCCCATCTCTGCCACTCTGGGTTGTTTAGTGACTTTTTCCCCAAAAGGCAAATGCTTCTACCAGGAGGCACAGTGAGAACTCTACTGAACTACAAATTACAGCTGTTACAGGGCACCTTGGGCTCTTTGTGCTCAGGGACTAAACAGGCAAGAAGGAGATTTGGTATCCTTCTTGGTACGCACCTGATGAGCATGAAGAGATAGGGCACAAAGTGGGGCAGGGAGGAGTATGTCTGACACTCTCATGATCCACAGAGGTTCGTTTAGGTACCGCCTTGCCTGATCTTGATGGTAAATGAACAAGTACATCAGCCATAACCTGAGACGGATATGGTGACTGGGGTCTCTTACCCCTCAGAGATGCGGGTCCATGTCCCAACACCAAGTATACCCCCTGGACCAGCAAAGGAGTTAGCTAAGAGTGAGAAGAATCCAGAATGGGTCATAGAGGGGGATAATGAGTATTATCATGGCCCTAAGACCAGCTGTGGGAAAAGAGGCCCCAAGACCCTCAAGAGAAGAGGCACACCCAGATCCTAGAGTTTTTGTGCCCAGAAATTACCCAAAGAGGTGAACCTGAGCAGGGCAAGGAGGGGTCTGCATAGACGGATGAACCTCCACCCAGTCCCCCAATTCAGGGCTGAAGGACTCAGCCCCCCAGGTGTTCTCAACCCCTTCCTGGAAACTGCCCTTGGGCAAGGTAACCACCACTGCAAGAGCAGATTGATCCAGTAATTGCTAATGTGAGCATATAAAGGCCTGGCCTCCCAGGTGCAAGAGGGCAACAACTCCAGCGGGTTAGCCCAGTTTCAGACCTGCAAGGTGAACTGAAGCCTTGTTAAGACCACATCACAGCTCAGCGTCCCCTTCCACAGGTGTTGAGCCTGAGTATATTCCCTAATACACTCCCCACATCTAATTCTTCTCAGAATCTGCTTCCTAGGAAACCCAACCTGCAACGGTCAGGCTGGTATTCAGCAAATATTTATGTGGAGTGACGTTTTTTATTTAGCCAATATTTTAAAATGTGTAGATTTCATATTCAAATTTAGATTTCTTTTTTATTTTTTACATACTTATTTATTTATTTACTGGCTGTGTTGGGTCTTTGTTGCTGCCCACGGGCTTTCTCTAGTTGCAGCGGGTTGCGGGGGTGGGGGCTACTCTTCATTGTGGTGCGCAGGCTCCTCTTTGCAGTGGCTTCTCTTGTGGTGGAGCATGGGCTCTAGGCACGTGGGCTTCAGTAGTTGCAGCACATGGGCTCAATAGTTGTGGCTCACAGGCTCCAGAGTGCAGGCTCAATAGTTGTGGCGCACGGGCTTAGCTGATCTGCAGCATGTGGGATCCTCCTGGAGCAGGGATCAAACCCTTGTCCCCTGCAGTGGCAGGCAGATTCTTAACCACAGTGCCACCTAGGAAGTCCCTAGATTTCTTTAAAAATTGGAAAACTTGGCAATTCTGGGCTCACAGATTCACACTGGTGCCCATCAGAGTTAAAGACTGGTTGTCCTTTGGAACAAACAGGTATTTCCCAATTAGCTATAATGTCTGCTGCTTCCTCTTTCTTCATGTAGGGTTGGCTTCCATGTTTTTATGCCACCTGCCTGGCTTAGAGTCACTTGAATTTCTGATATCAGACCACTTGGAGACTTGAGTTATTTAGGCATTAAGAAATAGGGACTCTGGGTCTCAAAGGTGAGGGTTGTTCTTTCCCTATGCAGACTTTGGTGCCTGTTCAGAACTGAGAGAGCAGTGAGTTACCTCCAGGGAACCACTTCCTCCCCGCCCATCCTCACTCCACCAGCACTGGGCCTTAAACCACAAGACTGAATCCTGGAACTCCCCGACCCTCTGCTAAAAGCCAGTTTGAGAGCATGGGCTGGAGCTGCCAGATCTATGGTTACATGCAATCAGTTTCACCTTTGGGCTGAATGGAAACACATGTGATTGGATTCAGATCTCTGCAGGTCCAGCACAACAGCTCACCCCCAGATGAGGGATGTGAGACTGACTCTTGGATGGAGACTCAAAATAGCAAGTCAACCCCCAAGTACAAGGCTGCAACCCTAGTTTATGTTTTCCAGGTTTCCCATCCGTCTCCAGGAAGGGACTTTGGCTGCATGTCTTGTTTTTTTCCCCTCTGGTTTCCTGTATTCGGCTATAGCACATGCCCCAGGGCCACAGGGCCTCATCAGCCTCTGCCTCTCTATCTTTTCAGAGAAATAGGAATGGCAGAGACATATGCCTGAGGGTCTAGTCACAGGTTTCTCTGAGCAAATTCCCAAAGGAACAGTGGAGTGGAAAACAGGCTCCTCTCATGCATCACAAGTATGTCAACAAATGAGCACTTCTTTGTTGGACTGGTCACCTGTGTGCACTGATCCCAAGTGAAACTCTAGATTTCTGACCTCAAGACAAATGCTGACGTGGCCCCAGGCAGAGTGCTTGGTCACTTTTGAAGGTCCTATTACTCATTTTTTTTATTGGAGACAGTGAATATAAGAGACAGGGAACCAGAGACTGAAAAAGAGAAAAACAGATTTTTCCAAATTCATTTCAAATTAGTTGAGTTTGGAATTAGCCTGAAAACCTTCTAAGCTTGCCTAATCTGTAAAATGGGTCAGTAGAAGGACTGAGAGGATATGCTGATGCAAACATGAAAGAACAGGTCCGATGAAACAAAAAGATGAGCTGATTCATTTAAAAGGAGTTGCTGGTGTGTATCTTTATGTCATAGAGTGATTAAAAGAACAGGTTTCCAAGCCCCTGTGACAGTGAGTAGGTAAAAAATGGAGAACCCCAGACTAACCTAGGCCACAGTCAAATTCTACTCTTGCTTCCCTGCTGTAGTCATAACCAGAGTTGATAAGGACTGTCTGGACTTACAGTACAGTATACTGAGCATCTTCCAAAAAGGAATGCATAATTAATGAATACATATTTCTTAAAGTGACCAAGTCCTGTTTTCATGACTTCATAGCCACAAATAATTTCCAGTGACCTCCAAAAACCCCAAAGTATTGCTGACAAGAGAGATGAACACATTTTGTAATTGACACTTGCCTAGTTTATACATTTCATGGGGGTTCTCTATAGTAAGAGGAAAAGTAATGTCTAACAAGATGCTGGTCAGTAGAACAATGGTTCTGTTGTAATGAAGGGTTTAAGCTAATGCCACTGTGTAAAACAATTATTATAAACACCCACATATCTTTGACTCAGCTTTAATTAAAATTAAAGTTAAGATTGGGGCCACTTTCTTTTTCCAAGCAGGAGCCCTGGAAATCACCTGTAGGGGTAGCTTTAAGGGAAAAGGTTACTGAATACTTATACATTTACTAAACAATTTAAGGTGAATCTATATTTAGTCTCTATTTTGTCAGCATAAAGTTGAGTTTCTTTCTAAATCTCTTAAGTGTGCAAGGTCTCCTCACTTAAAACTTTGGGACTATGAAAGGTTCTCATAGGAAACTACTTTATCACCAAGTTTGTTATAAAAGATCCTACTCAAATGAAGGTAGAAACTCTGTTTGCCACAGAAGGTGCATTTGACTTATTCACTTTGTAATGACAAATTCACTGTGGTCTTGCAAACTGACTTATTAACCAGCATAAAGAGATGGTAAAGGCTCTTAGAAGTAAGGACAGAACTAATGACACATATGACATTTTTTTTCAAGTAAAATAGAAAGTAACTAGCCAATGAACTTGAGAACATAAGGTAGGCTATTTTCCATGACAACGTCCATACAAGAGAAAAATATCGGAGGCGGCCAGCTGCCCACCACCAGGGACAGAGTGATGGGCTGGCTGGCCCTCCTCCCCTGCCAAAACGTCTATGACCACCAGGCCAACCTCAAGCTAACACCACCCTGGGAGCCTGGGCCAGCACGCCCCTCCCCTGCACGCTGAAGCCATCTGCCTGCTGCCAGCAGTAGATTCACCTTCCCTAGCAATGCAAGTCTCTGCACCCTGATGGCTGCTGGAGGGTAGTGTCCATAAACCTGCTTGACTGGTCCCCCGGGGTTCCTGGCTTTCCTCCACACTTGGCAAGAATCCACTGTTACCCCGATAATGCCCAAGTGGGTGCACAGAGAGCCCACTGCGGAGCTCAGGAATGGAATCCAACTCTGCTAGTCACAAAGACTGCAATTCTAAGCCATGTGGTGGCTACTAATGATGGTGCCCCCGGACCAGTTTGTTTAAACTCAGTTTCCTCCTCTGTAAAATGGAGTAATATGGTTAACTTATATGGTATGAGGATTGCGTGAAATAAGGGACAGTACCTGATATTCTGTGGCTGCTCTAAGAAACTGGATTAATCTGATTAATGAAAATATTATATGATGTTGCCTACGGTATAGAATGTTATTGAGTGAACCCAGTCCAAAGAAAGCTGAACAAATTCTGTGGGCATGTATTTTGGCACATTTTTTCCTGGGGAATGTGAGTCTCTAGTTTTCTTCAGATTCTCCAAAGGGTGCACAACCCCCAAAAGGTCAAGCATTCTCATCATTGATGTGATACTGCCTCCCAGTCCTTATCTCTAGCCAGACCTCCTCCCTCAGCTGCAAACTCTCACATCCAATAGCACAGCGGGTATCTCCACCTGAGGAGCCACAGGCACCTCTACTCCACTGCGGTGGGCCCTGCGGTGCCCCACCCAGATCCCCCTTCGGGAGGAAAGGGCTTATGATCCCAGCTACTCAAGTGACTCTTAGTGAAAACATCTTGTTAAAAAGTTAAAGATAATCTCAATAAAACAATTTTTAAAAGGGGGGTAGGGGGAGAACTGTATTAAAAATAATCAAGTGTAGGTACCCAGCCAGCTGGAATCGGGATCTGTCAGCCACCGTCTCTTTTCCCCTCTAAGGCCTCACGGACATTCACTGTTAACATTAGCTACGTTCTTTCTCTAAACATTCAGTCACTCCGTACTTCTTTGCTTTAATCACACTGAGAGAATAAAAGGAGTACCTTTCTGTTCTAATTCCCAACTGGAAGGAACTGGCTCTGCTTGAGCCAGGTGTTACCCTACAATCTAATCTATGGAGACGGGATGGAGGAATCATGACATAAACATGGCTGCAAGGAGCCCATCCATGTGGACATAGAGGCCATCGTTATCTTGGCAGAACCCCAAAAGACATCTAGTGATTCCTACCTGCAGTCCACACAAAAGGGGCAGATGAGGGTGCACCGAAACTCTTACTTCATTACCAAGAAAAAGAAAAAAATGACAGAGTCAGCTTTAAGATAGGAACTAACAAGAGCATGAGAGAAGAGCCTGAGACAAGGTTTACAGTAGCCATCCTTGAAAACGTAAACTTGCCTGCTAGCCATAAGCTAATAAGTGGTCACAGTCCAGATGTCACATGCATCTGTGTTGAGGTCTCTCCCCTTCTCCCCCGCCACCTCGCAGGCTTCTTGGTCTCTGTCCTTGATTGTCTATTTGCACTAGCTTCATTCTTTTTGTAGATCTTCAAAGAGATGAATTCCATAAGACCATAAGCAATCTACCCACCCACTCCTACAGGTGAAACACACGAGACTAGAGAAGGCATATGGTTTGCCCACCCGGAACCCTGAAGTTATTGACACCGTTAATGTAGAGTTCTGACTCTTAATCCAGAGATCCACCATCTATTACACATTGCCTTGCTTCATGCTGGAGATACAGGGGTGTGGGAGAGGGTGGGGTTCATGCCTTGTTCAAAGCTCCCGTACTTAATACTAAACTCAGTATCACATGAAATATAATTGTGCACAATATCAGAAAGAGATGGGTAAATCCTGAGCCAGAAACAATTACTATTCTGAGATCCAGGATGCAATGACAAGATGTTGTCATGAAAAGAGGAAAAAAAATTGAGTCAGATCCACCTTTTAGCCAAGTCTATTTTATGAACAAGTTGTCTGACTTAAGCAACTCAACCTCTCCTTATCTCATTAATGGAGAATAAATTATTTGCTTCCAAGCTCTTTGGGCCGATAATCAAATGAGATAATGGAAATGCCCTTGTCTGAAAAAAATGCACTCCAAAAGGCTATCTAAACACGACGCCTTTATATTTTTTTTCCATCATGTTACAAACATATCCAAGACTGATATCTGCTCAAAAGCCCATTTACCATTGTTGCTTTCCAAGTATGACCCTTCCTTTAAGTATCTTTCTGTTTTTCAAATTATGTATTTCTCCAGATGCATGTTCCTACTTTTCCAGGCTGATCTCATTTGTTCATTTCCTGTCCATATTTCTAATCTCTCTAGGTTGTTCTGTACTATGTCTCTTCCTCACTAGTGTCTCTAACACCATCCTGTTTACCTCCATCTGCAGATATAATTGCCATAATAGGTTTACAGCCTCTTTCCAAGCCATTAATAACAATGCAAAGTGACATGTGTCTGAAGCCGATCTCTCCAGCATCCTCTTGGAAATTGCAGCATGCCATTTTTCATTCCTGTTGGGTTTTCCAGCCAGTTTTGAGGTCATTTCTCATGGTTCAGAGAACTTCCTAACCCAACCCAAGACTGTTTAGTTGTGTTTTTTTTAATCATATGGCAACCAGACCTTGTTGCTCCTGCTCATAACAAATAAAATAAAGGAAAATAAGATAAGTTATAATATGCCAACACATGAAGCCGGGCACTTACAGCCCTGAGAATCAATTAGTGGGTTCCTATCCAAAGATCTCCTGTCTCACATCAGTGGGAGTGCTCACTGGGATTCTGCCCCTATGTTGATTCAGAAATCAGGAAGACCTAAGTTTTTCGAGTGGAAACCCTTGTTATCTCTTTCCAGTGGAAACCTGCAGCCAAGTTCCTCCATAAACCTGAGGAATGGGAGGTATAATCTTTGAGGCTCACCACAAAGAAACAGCTTCTCTGTTGTTTTTCTCAATAAATTGGCTGACATTAGAGTCCCGTCTTTGCTTCCATTACGACAGCTGGCAGTTTCTAAAGAAAAAGGAGTTTAAACAAGAAAGAGAAGGAACACAAAGACTAATCCATGGGTGATACTAGGCAGGCAGCACTCTAAATGCTTTTATATGCATTATTTCATTTAATCCCCATAAACTTGAGGAGTGATTTTGCTGTCATATTTTTGCAAACAATTTTCTTCTTGGCGTGGAATTCTTTTTTTGTTTTTGTTTTGTGTTTTAATTGAGTTTGGCAGTGGGTGCTTTGCCTTCTTCAAATCTCTAGGATCTATCTCTGCACTTCTTCCTGAGAGCTTCTGGCCATGAGCTTTCCCACCAGCACTTCTGGTTTTTGCACTTTAACTTTGATTCAAGCTCCAAACAGCTGGAAATCCAGGATGAACAAAACCTTGGGGCTCTTTCTGAACTCCTACAAGGATATCCAAATTTTGTCAAAATTTAAAATAGTAAATTTAAATATTAAATTTAAAAATATTAAAAATATTTTAAACACCAACAACCTTAGACATGCTAAATTTTAGTTTCTGAATAAAGAGGAGAGGAAAGCTACAAGGACCTAAATACCCTAAGTTAATTGCAGTGTCTGGAGAAAGTCTAATTTATATGAATTCCTTTTATCTGTGAAAGTAGAAAAACATGAACCTGGGGCACAGACCTGGTTTGCTACTTTGGTTACATCAAATATGTGCTCTATGAAACTTGGAAATTTTCTTAAGCTTTTTAAGTTTGTTTCCTATTCTATTACATGGGGATAATACTAATCCTGTCATAGAGCAATATCTGGATTAAATATGCATAATACTGGCTAGTAAATACAGCGCTTGGTGCATAGTAGGTAATCGGGAAACATCAGCTGCTTCCCCTGTCCTCCTATATACACAATGGGAAAAAATGTCATCTTTTATTAATACACATGGCTCACTTTCTCATAATACTGTTACCAGGCTGTTATGAACTGCTAAGAGGAAAATGTCTTTTCATGAATTTAATATGAGGATGATGATACTAGGCAGGCAGCACTCTAAATGCTTTTATATGCGTTATTTCATTTAATCCCCATAAAGGAAGGTAATTTTACTCAGAAAAGGATGCAGATGTTGAGAATGGTTAAGTGACATGCTCGCTGTTAGATGGGTCAGGAGTTGATGTGTATCCTATTAAGCATTACATGTAACACCTACCACATGGTCAATTCTTAATCAATACTAGAAATTTCGTGAAGAAATAAGATTTTTTATAATGCAATTAGATCTCTTCTTGTAATATCCTTTTATGTTTTTATCATCTTTATTGAGCTCTCACATACCATAAAGTTCACCATTTAAAGTATCCAATTCTGTGGATTTTTAGTATATTTGGAGTTATGCAAACATCACCACAATCTAAGTGGAGAACAGTGCATCACCAGACAAGTCCTTTATTTTTTAAAATCTGGGTTTTTCAGAGATTTCTTAAAGGTGAAAATATTGTTGTATCAAAAATGGCAGTTCTCTCATACATTATTGGTTGGGGAATGTACAGCCACTCCAGAAAATAATTGGACAGTTTCCTATAAGACTAAATATGTATTAACATAATACTGTATATCAGCTACATTTCAATTTTTTTTAAAAAAAAGACTAAACATGCATTAACTATTCAACTTAGCAACTGTACTTTTGGGCATTTATACCCCCCAAATGAAAACTTACATTCCCACAAAAACTTGTACAGAAATGTTCATAGCAGTCCTATTCCTGATAGCCAAAAAGTGGAAACAACCCAAATGTCCTTCAACAGGTGAATGGACAAAGTCTGGTACATCCACATAATGCAATACTACTCATCAATAAAAGGATCAAATTATTGATAGGTGAAAAACTAGGATGGATCTTAAGGGAACTATGCTTAATGAACAAAAATAAGTTCACAAAGTGACATACTATACAATTCCACTTATATAAGGCCCTCAAAATGACAAAACTATAGAGATGGAAAACAGATCAGTAGTTGCCAGGGGACAGGGAGGAGGAAGGTCAACAATAGAGTGGTAGCATGAGGGAGTTCCTTTGTAGTGATGGAACAATTCTGTATTTTGCATCATGATAGTTATACGGATATGCATGGACTAAAACTGCATAGAATTATACACACACAAACATGCACACGATGACCAAGTTGTGTCAATCCTAAGAACTACCTCAAAAATCATACACGTGCCAGCTTTCAGGTCTGGGTATCTTCTTTAAAACTCATTTTGGGGACTTTCTAGGTGGTGCAGTGGTTAAGAATCCACCTGCCAATACAGGGGATACGGGTTCGAGCCCTGGTCCAGGAAGATCCCACATGCCACGGAGCAACTAAGCCCATGTGCCACAACTCTTGAGCCTGTGCTCTAGAGCCCGTGAGCCACAACTATTGAGCCCGTGTGCCACAACTATTGAAGCCCACATGCCTAGAGCCCGTGCTCCACAAGAGAAGCCACTACAATGAGGAGCCTGTGCACCACAATGAAGAGTAGCCCCTCTCGCAACAACTAGAGAAAGCCCGTGTATAGCAACGAAGACCCAACACAGCCAATAAATAAATAAAATAAACAAATTTTTTTAAAAAAATCACTTTAAAAAAATTAAAATTAAAATTAAAAAAGTAATTTCATAACAATAAAGACAAAAAAAACTCATTTTGACTTTCCTTTTGAAATGCCATTATTTTCACTTTTTATTCTGAAATGATTCTAGGTTCACAGGAAGTTGCAAAAATGGTACAGAGAGTTCTTTGAACACTTCACTCAGCTCTTGTCAACGGTCACATCTTACATAACAGAAGCACAATGCCAAGATCAGAAAACTAACATGGGTGCATCTGTCATCACTGTTAAAGACCTGACAGAAAGATCCAAATCACAAAGCAAATTGCTCAAAGTGGAAAACTATTCGAGGGAATGGAAAGAACACCTGGAACAAACAGATGAAAGCAGAGCCTCAAAGCTAGTTTATAAGTATAAGCTAAACTAAAGAATAAGTAAAAGATTCCTTAAGAAGGGTGAAAATATCTAAGTAATTAGAAACTACAGAAGAAATCCCACATCAAGGACTGTCTTAACACGTTATCATAATGAGAAAGATGACTCAAACTCTTGAAAACACTCCTAAAGATTTTAGATGGGAAAATTATAGTGAAAAATAAAATCTGAAGTTAATTTATTTGGATTAAAACCATGCACACAAAGTAGCTTGGAAACAAGGTAGGACAAATGAACACAGAAATGTACTATACTGCTTCCATAGTAAATAACAGTAATAATAATAATAAAAAGTACAATTATTAAATGCTATGTGTCCAAGAACTTTCCTAGGGACTTCCTTGGTGGTCCAGTGGTTAAGACTCCTCGCTTCCAATGCAGGGGGCCCAGGTTTAATCCCTGGTCTGGGAACTAGATCCCACACGCTGCAACTAAAAAAGATCCTACATGCCACAACTAATGATTTTGCATGCTGCAACTAAGACCAGGCACAACCAAATAAATAAATAAATATTTTCTTAAAAAAGAACTCTCCCAAATGTTTTACATCCACTACATAATTCTCATAACAACCTGCTGAGATTGATACTGTTATCATGGCTGTTTTTACAATGACAAAACTGAGGCACAATGAATGTATGTAACTTGACCAAACTCATATAGCAAGTAAGTGGTGGACCTAGAGCTGAAATTGATATAGATACAAATGGTCATAAATCCCATTTTGAAATGCAAAATTAAAGGATATGAATTAATCTATAATTTTAGCATGGAAAATTAATCCCTAATACCAATTAGTCTCTCAATCACCTAACAAAGGGAGAAGCAAATTGATTTTATTGAATATTAGAATTAACCTAAGCTTTCTGTTATCCAGGGTCTAATCAGAGGACAATTTTTTATGACCATAAAATAACTGATGTTCATAATGATGAGGACAGCAATATAATAGATTAGAGAAACTAACCTTTCCAACACAAAATATAAAGGCATAGTTAGGGGCAAAAACATGAGAATTGAAAACAGAAGTAAGCAGAAGAGCTGACACTTTGGCTACCTTATGGGAATTTGCCCATCTTGGTAACCAAAGATCTGGGTTTTAAAGCTCTGGGAGGACAAGAAATGAGGCTGTTTCATCCTCACCAAAGAGAGAGAGATTGGGACAGAGACCTCCACCCCCCACATAAATTTTGGTCCTTCCATGAGTAAACTAACTAAATATTCTTATTAAAAAAGGATGGTGACATGGAGGTTTTTGCTTTGCCCAATGCTCTTGGTGGCATATTGTGGGCGAGTCTCCTCAGAATTTGTCACAATGGGAGGAAGCTCACACAGGTTTAGATTTAATTTTAAACCAGTAGGAATCCTTAAAGTGGGATATTAACATTAAAAATGATCATGGCAAAGAAAGCACTGGGGTATCTGGCAAAAGCAAAACCACTCAAAAAGAGATACCCTAGACCCTGGTTCATTAGACTCTTTCAGAAAAGGCATTACCTAACATGAACTCAAAATTAGAAATTACAGAACACACAAGAAAATAATGTACCACGAGCAAGATTTAGCAGACACGATAAGTATAATAGAAAATCAAAAACTACATATAATAGAGCAATCAGATACAATAAAGTCAATAGGTTTGAACCGATGAAATTCCCAGTAAAAAATAATATTCAAGCACAGGAACAGAATCAGACACTACTGAAACAGAAAATGCAAATTTAAAAAGGGGGAAGGGAATATATCTTCTGGAAACGAAAAAACAGCCAGTGAAATTAAATACTTAATAGACAGTTAGCCAGCAGATTAAATACATCTGAAGAGAAAGTTTGTGAGCTGGAATGTAAATATGATCAAATAACTCTAATTGTGGGGAAGAACGAAAAGAAGTGGAAAATATGACAGAGAGGTTAATAAACCTAGACATTAGTGACATCATTCGCCATAATTAATAGGCATTTCAGATAGGAATGGAAAGAGGCTCTTCTCCACAGATAATGGCTAAGACATTTCCAGAACTGTTGAAAGATATGAATCCTCAGATTTAAAAATATGTTGCATTCAGAGAAGAAAAGTCTTTACTAAAATTGCAGAACTCAAAATCAAAGATGCTAAAGGCAAGTAAAGAGAAAGAAAGATGATCTACCAAGAAACTTGGATTCTGAAACCATATCAGATTTTGAAAGATCCCTGACATCTTTAAAGAAACATCAACCACCACCCAGTACATGAATGTTTTAGCATATTTTATTTACTCCAATTCTCAATGACCAATGCAAGTCACACGTGGAAATGATAACAATCTTCCCTTTGGATGTAGCGTACGGTTTTTCAAAATCTCTACCACATGAGATTAGTCTTCAGAATGTGATCATGGGCTCTGGAGTCAAATGGCAGAGATTCTAACCCTGAACCCTCCCACTAGAAGCTCTCTGACTTTGCAGCAAGTTATTCAGTCTCTCTGTTTCATTTCATGTATCTATAAAATGGTAGCACTCATAGATTATTATAATGTTTTGAGTTTTAAGTGAAATGATACCTGTAAAATGCTTAAAACACTGCCTGGAATACAGGAAACACTCAATGAATATTTCCTAGTGTTACTATTATTACCATATTTCATTTGATCTTCACAATAATACTTCAGTAGAGACTTTGCTTCCATCTTCCCAGGGAATTGTATGATTTGATAGCTAATGGCTCATTCAGAATTACAATTATACTTTTTAGAGCTGGGACCAGAATTTATGTCTCTTGTGTCCTACCATTTCGAGCTCTCTCTTTAATTATTGCTCTTATTAAAATCTTTTTCAATAATAGATTTATCCTGAGTTATCCCCTGCATAAGATAACACATCTCTCAAAGCTTCAAATGTTTCTTTTGTTATTACTGGTCTTTTAGAAGTGGGTCACAGACCTTATTAATACACACTCTGACTTTTTATTTTCATTGCATCTCCAGGCCATACACATCAGTGTCAGTGAAGATTGGCATTTAGCTATGCATATCTCTATCTGTAAGGGAAGCTGGAAAATGGAGTTTTTCAAGCTGGGCACACCACCTTCCTCAACAAAATCAGGGCTGTCTTAGGAGACAGTGAATATTGGTTAGACAAAGGCCATAAGATATAAGAAGTGTGGTCTGAGACACAGATGGCACCTTTGGAAAGGAGGCAACCAAGAGGATGAAAGAGGCTCCCGGAGTTTGTGGCCCTGCACATGCTCTGTAAGGCTCTGCATAGTTTGGCCCTGGCTGACCTCTCTGACATTGACTTTTGCCCAATTTATGCCATCACTATCCATAGGATTTCCAGTTCTTAAGTATGCCATGCTTTCTCTTTTATAGATCACTGGCCTGGAAACACCCATTTCCCCCACCCCGCCCCCGTCCCCCCACCAGCACACACAGGCATACACAGCCACCCACCAGCATCAATGTCCATCGCTATACATGCACTTTTTGCCAGGCTCACATAAATGCGCACTGGGGCCATGGAAAACCTTCCCTATCCCCCAGGTCCCAGTTCAGTCTCCCATCTGTCTCGTAGCCCCTGTGGCCCCTTATGCAAACCCCTATTGTAACACTGATCACACCTACCACACTGCAAGTGGGTTCGTGAACTTGACCAACCTCCCTCCCACCACTCCCCAAACTGTTAGCACCTTAAAGGCAAGAACTCTATTCTGTTTTCACCAAGTCAGGTTTGCACCTTACTCATTTTTGGCTCACCAATTATTTGCACAATATCTGGCACCTAACAGGTGACCAATAAACATCTGTGGATTAAATAAATTAATACATTCACTCTATTTCAGGAATTCATAAAAGAAAAAAAAATAGTGCAGATAGGCAGTTATAACAGTTATCATATATCGAGGGTTTATGAAATGTGAGGCATGCTGGGTTTAGGGCTTTACGTGAATTAGCATCTGTGATTTTCCCAACAACTCTATGATATACATACAATTCCCATGCTCATTTTACGATGAGGAAACTGAGGTTCAGAGAGGTGATTTCCCAAGGTCACAGAGTTAATAAAACATAGTGTAGGGCTCTGAACTCTGGTTGTTTCTCCTCCACCATCTAAATCCTTAATTACCAGGCCGTGTTGCTGCAACTGAAGCTGGCTGTATATTCCGAGAGGGTGCTCCAGTAGGAAGCCCCAGAGCACTGAGGAGCTGGGTGATAATGCAAATCTTGCTGACTCCAAGGACACTTTATCTTCTCTGAAGAGAGAATGAAAAGAGAGGGAAGTGAAAGGCTACGGGCCCTTTATGTTGGGAAGGGGAGGAAGCAGGATGACAAATGAAGTAAATGGAGAATCCCACATCAGAGCAACCACAGATCCAATCTCAGACAGGCATTTCATCTATCAACACCATTCTGACAACCAGCTAATTAAAGATCTCTGGGGAGAGGGTTCCCATCTTGCCTCGCAAGGGCAAGTGCTGAGTTCTGAAGCCTCTGTTCTCCACATGGGGCTTAGCAAGGCCAGCTTCCCAGCTGGCCTGATAATCCCCGAAGCAAGCATATCACCTAAGTCCCCCTGGAACACAGGCAAAGGCAGCAGATTATTCAGAAAGCAAGCTTAGCATAATAAGAGTAATAAAAGCTTACACTTATTGGGCACTTGCAATCAGTCTCAAGCAATGGAGTGGCTATTTCACTTAATCCTCCAAAAGAATATAATGAGATAGACATCTTTCCCATTTTACAGACAGGGGACCAAGGGACAGCAATTGTGTCTGTTATTTGTCTACTGTTTCTCAGCTCCAAGTCCATCCTTCTACATTTTATGTTCTCTAATTTCCATGTGGCCAGAACTCTACAAACCACATCACCCAGGACCCTTAACCAGCTAGTTTCCTATGCAGCAAATAGAAGGCAGACAGTGGAGAAGAGAAAGCCGAAGAAAGGGAAACAGAACTTCTTTCGTGCTTCCCTGTTCCTGCAGTATGACTCCTGTAGTTGCAGTCACCTCCAGCCTCCAGCTTCTCTCTCAGTTTTTTGTTTAGATTTTTTTTAATTCAGGTATAGTTGATTTACAATGTTTCAGGTGTACAGCAAAGTGATTCAGTTTTACATATATATTCTCTTTCAGATTCTTTTCCATTACAGGTTATTACAACATATTGAATGTAGTTCCCTGGGCTATGCAGTGGTCCTTGTTGTTTATTCTATATACCGCAGTGTGTTTTGCCGCACCCTCTCAAGAGCAGCAGGAACAGCCAGGTGGAGCTCTTTCCTCAGAACTCTGAGCGCCAACCCTGCAGGGCAGCCCCTCTGAGCACCCCCATTCTGGCAGCCTCACCTCTTTGTTCCCTCCGCCTTGGGTGGTTGGTATTTCTTCTAGACCTCTCTGAATTAATTGCTATCTTCCTTTTTGCTCTGGCAGCTTCCCACGTGCATACACTCAATTCTCTCTTTTAAGTCCCTTCTTTCTGAAGTACCTATTATGGTGTCTATTTTTATCACTGAGCCTGGACTGATACAAAGAGGTCGACTATCTGTCCTCTGTCACATAACTTGTAAGCAGCACGGTGATTACAGAGCCCAGATTCTCCACAGAAGTTTACATAGGCAGCTTTACCTGCCATGGGGAGCTAGGGCCATAGCAGATAATCAATACAAACATGTTGAAATGAATCCATTTCTCAATGTCACATCATAATTATACCTTCATTAATAACAATAACATATGTATAATGCTTTAGAGTTTGGAAGGGATTTCACACCCCTTACTTCATAGGACTCAGGAAAGAAATATATTATAGTTAAAGGTATATAACCTTTGGAGTAAGATAGATATTAGTTTAATCTTGTTTCTGCCATATAATAGCTATGTGATCTCTGGAAATTTACTGAACCTTGTTCTGAAACTTAGTTTCGTTTTGTATGAAATATAGTTACTCAAAGTACCTACTACATGTGGCTGTTCCGATCATTTAATTAATGTCATATTATATATATATAAAAAACATGTCAAGGACTCTGAAGGGTCTGAGATTTTATCCTGCTTACAGCCTCACAAGTTAGCTTGTTACTATTCCAGGCATGCTGGCAGAAGACAGGAGACTCCTCAGTCAGAGACAAATGACAGTATTACTCATGACAAAAGCATCAGCCAGTTTCATGTTGGTTTTCAGGGATTGCTCACACCTCCCAAGTCTTACAGGGATGACGCCAACAGCCCATCATGGATGCCTGCACACACAGTGGGTTGTGTTATGGGAGAACACTGTGCTTGGGGGATTCACGACTTTTATAGGAAGCTGAAGTAAGACTCCTCTTTGTCTGAGGGAAACATCACATCATCTCTCAAGCTCGCTCCTTGAAAACATAACCATAAGGAATGATCCAAGAGCCTTCAGAGCCTTGCATTTGGGGGACAACCAACAAAAACATGCAGTGATTCTCAAAGCCCATGGTGAATCGCCAACAAAATTTACTCAGTACTTTCTTAGTAATGACACAGTAAATGACAGCTATCACTCTGAGTCTCATAAAACCCAACCATGAAGGAATGCTTGCCCCAATTTATAGTTGAGGAAAGGGGTTCAGAAATGTGAAGTGACTTGCTCAATGGTAATACCCTTTGGGAAAGTGGTGATTAGGGGTCCAAAAACCAGAAGCCAAACCCCCAAATCCCACACCCATTCCTCTCCAGCGCAATGCCTATCGGTAAGGATGGGTGGCACACACCATCAGCCCAGGCCTGGCTAGATAGTTTATGGGGCTCAGTGATCATATTTCTAGAATTCTTGAACTTTAGAAGCAGAGGGGCCCTAAATATAATCTATTCTGTGGGTTCCCAGCTGTGTTTATCCGAGACCTAGTTGTCCACTGAGCTTTTTCAGCGGCTACCAAGAGTGGAGGTGGGACATGTGAAGGGAAGGCTGGGGAAGGCCTCTATCCAAGCAGCTCCACTTTTACTGGGGTGATGGATAAGCTAACTTTTGATTTTTTTTAAAGGAGAGGTATGCTCCTAGGAAATCTCAAATTTAACTCAACTAAAATTTTGTGTTAAAAATAGAGAAACTAAGGCACAGAAAGGCCAAGGGATTTCG
This sequence comes from Hippopotamus amphibius kiboko, assembly GCF_030028045.1. NCBI lineage: Eukaryota > Metazoa > Chordata > Mammalia > Artiodactyla > Hippopotamidae > Hippopotamus > Hippopotamus amphibius. The sequence goes on along the minus strand of NC_080186.1, from coordinate 154,855,979 downwards.
CCAAATTTACACAGTAAGTAACAGAACCATGTCTCACTCTTGCTCTCCTGGCTATCAGATAAATGTTCTTTCTACCAGGCTGGGGGTCGCCTCAGATAAGGGATAAAGCTGTTATATAAAGAGATGTGCTTCTAAAAGCAGACAGTACCAATCCACTACCAGGAAGCAATGCACTTTGAATTGCCTGGCCAAACATGACAATGACTTCTCCTACCAGCTCTCGCAACACCGTGCCTGAAGTCAGAACAGCCTGGCATGGCTCTGAGACACCGCGTAATGAGCTAGCTGAGGTTCATTTATTCACTATTTCATTTGAATATTTAATAAGGGTTTCTTATATACCAGGGACTGTGCTGCCAGGAATACAACTGTGAAAAGGATACATTTTGATTAAGTTACCAAAACGTTCATATTCATTCATTCATTCAAAAATACGCACTGAGCACGAACTATGAGTTGACCGCTGTGTAAGGGCCTTGTCCTCAACAGATTCCAGGCTAGTGGGAAAGAGGTAAATAAGAATTTATAATACAGAATGTTAAGTATCAAATAGAGGTGCATTGGTGAGTACACAGGTGCACCTCATCTGGCTTTGAGGGCCCAGAGAAAAGTCCTGGAAACACTCAAGATGAAGCTGAGATCCGAAGGAGAGGGAGTGAGAATAGCCAGGCTACCTCATCTGTAAAATGGAAATAATAATAATATCTTCCCACGGGACTTCCCTGGTGGCGCAGTGGTTAAAAATCTGCCTGCCAATGCAGGGGACATGGGTTCGAGCCCTGGTCTGGGAAGATCCCACATGCCGAGGAGCAACTAAGCCCGTGCGCCACAACTACTGAGCCTGCGCCCCTACAGCCCATGCTCCCCAACAAGAGAAGCCACCGCAATGCGAAGCCTGTGCACTGCAGTGAAGAGTCGCCCCTGCTCACCACAACTAGAGAAAGCCCACACGCAGCAACAAAGACCCAACGCAGCCGATAAATAAACAAAATTAAAAAAAAAAAAATCTTCCCCTCAGGAATGCTGTGAGGGTCCAAAGAGATATTCATGTGAAGGGTCATTACATTACTTCTCTCCCTGTGTTCATATACACAGGAGCTGACCAGGACCTTATGTATGTCTGTCTGTCTGTCTGTCTGTGGCTGATGACCAAGGAAGTCAGCAGCCCACACAGGAAGAAATCTGTCTCCAGCTTCCTTAGCATCAAGGTCCAAACAAATAACCAGGCCCAGACACTGGCCTTGAAAAGGAGCCTGCATTGAAAAGGAGCCTGCACGGCTGGCCCCTTCATCTGGGAATTTCACCCTGTGGCAAAGACTGCACCAAACATAGTTTTCCTCCTAAAGTGGTTTCCTCCCCCACCCCCACCCCCACGTTCTCCCTCACCCCCAGCCCTCCCCACCCCCCACCACCAAGTGATTTATGTCCCATTGAGGACCTTTTCCCCTTCACAGCCCATCTGGTCTTCCTGCCTCAGCCTGCAGGGAGGGTGTAATCCTGTGTTTGCAGCTTTACAGATGGTTTCTATGGAAATTATGACAATATTACAGCTATTGTGGAGCCACCTCGCTGCTGACTGAATGAGGAGAAGGGACTTGAAAGGGGAAATTTGGAATTAAATATCAACAACCTAAGTCCTTAGCGACAATGACTAGTTTTTCATATTGTGGTTGGTTCCTACACACAGTAACAAACAATAACAAACTAGTATTGTTCTTGTATCAACAATGTGAAGAAGGATTATTTCTCAGATCCCTTGTGGAGATTACACAGAGAAGATAAAAATCAGGCCCTAAGCCAGTGCTCACTGGCAACAGTCAGAAATGAGAACCTCACTTGTATGTGGAGTCTTAAAAAAAACCAAAAAACAACACCCAAAAAACCCTCAAAGATACAGAGACACTAGTGGTTATTGCCAGAGACAGGGGAAGGCAAAACGAGTCAAGGGATCAAAAGGTACAAACATTCAGTTTTAAAATAAATAAGTCACGGGGATGTAACATACAGCATGGGGACTACAGTTAATACTACATCGTATATTTGAAAGTTGCTAAGACAATAGATATTCTCATCGCAAGAAGAAAAATTCTGAAAAAAGAAAAAGAAATGAGAGCAAGATAAAATTTTAGATAGAGGTTAGAGAATTGAGGGGTGTAACTTAAGTAACTGAATACTTTCAATCTCCACCACGGTACACAAGCCCAGGCTACAACTGCATGCGATTTGGTGTGGTTTGTTAACTGCTCTCTCAAATCATCAGAAGAGCTTTGCAAGGAACTGGGAAACAGAAATGCTTATTTAGGAAAAAAGAGTGGTCAGCTCCCATTAATGGTTCCCAAATGTTGAGATGATCAAGTAACCATAAAACCAGACCTCCACTGCGGGTTTCTCGCCAGCCCCGTTCCTTACTTTTCTTGTGGCCCGTATTTTCTTTCATGAGAGGTTTTAATCTTTTTTATTCATCAACTACGTTTTGGGGTTCATTTGAGCAGGATTCCCTTCTTTGTAAGAAAAAACGCAATGGTCTTATTCAATTTCAAAAGCAATGCAAGGTCACTGTAAAAAAATGTGAAAAATGTTCTGAAGAAATAGAAGAAAACACAAGTTAATCCATTATCTGTGACGATTTTGTTGAATTTCTGTTTAATTTTTTATTGTGGCTGAGAGCATGGGTTTGGGGATTGAGACAGAATTCTGGCTTTGAGAGCCGTTTGAACTCGTGCAGGTTGCTGAACCTCTATAAACCTGTTTTCCTACTCAAGTTGTTGATAGCGGCTTGCTTAGAGGGCAGAGGGACTAACTAACCCAGGAACACCTTCTCACACCACTAGGCTTTCACAGCATTGTTTTTAATGGCTCTATAGTATTCTGTCCTATGAATAGGCCATAAATTATTTACAACGTCCTGCTATTGAATCAGGTGTTCTATATCTTTAATATTAAAATAAAAAGTGACTTTCTATAAATAATCTCTAGTCCTTCCTTTGCCTCCTATATATTATTCAGCGAGGGGTTCAATTCACCTAGTTTATAGCAAATACACTGAGCACAGGTAACTGTGGTGAACACTAAGGAAGAGCAAACAGGAGTGAGTGGTGGGTCCCGCCCTCACATAGCTGAGCTGGTGGGCAGCGTGGAGAGAGTGCTGGGCAGGGAAACAGGCGATTAGGGTCTTAGCTCCACCCCACCAACCCCCTTCTTCTAAGTGTGTGACTTAGGCATGTGACCTGATTTCTCTTTTCTCGTTTATAAAACCAATGTCATTAGAGACCTTACCTCCAAGGTTTTTGTGAACACAATTAAATTATTAAATGTAAAATGCTTTAAAAAGTGCCTGGCACAGCACCATTCACAACAGCCAAAAAAGCAGACACAGCCCAAATGTCCATCAGCTGGTGGATGGTAAAAAGCAAATGTAACATATCCACACAATGGAATATTATCCTGCCCCAGAAAGGAATAAAGTACTGATGGGTGCTACAACATGGATGAACCCTGAAAACTTTATGCTCAGTGAAAGAAGGCAGACACAAAAGAGTCACATAGTGTGTGATTCCATTAACATGAAATGTCCACTACAGGCAAATCTATAGAGACAGAAAGATTAGCGGTTGCCAAGGGCTGCAGGAAGGGGGGAATGGGGAGTGACTGCTTAATGGGTGGAGAGTTTCCTTTTGGGGTGATGGAAAAGTTCTGGAACTAAGCAGTGGTGATGACCGTACAACATCGTAAATGTACTTTACTACCACTGAAATGTACTTTAAAATGGTTAAAAATGATACGTTTTTGTTATGTAAATTTTACTACTGTTTTAAAAAAAAGTGCCTGGAATATCATAAGCACTCAATAAATTTTATTTTTCCCCCTTATTCCCCTGTTGAGGTCTCAATGTTTCTATTTCTAAAGTGAAAGAGACCAAATGATCTTTGAAACAGCTTCTAGCTCTGAGATTCTACAGTCTAGTTGGATGAATCTGCCTTGTGATGGAGAACTCTTTTCGTGAATATCCATTTCCTCCCCCCTGCCCCCCTGCTCTGACCTGATGCAGGCCTAGCTCCCTGCTTCTGAGAACGCACTTTTTTTTTAGTAAATGTATTTATTATTTATTGGCTGTGTTGGGTCTCACTGCACAGGGGAGAGCACGGGCTCCTCATTTTGGTGGCTTCTCTTGCTGTGGAGCACCAGCTCTAGGCTCGAAGCCTTCAGTAGTTGCAGCACACAGGCTCAATAGTTGTGGCTCACAGGCTCTAGAGCTCAGGCTCAGTAATTGTGGCACATGGGCTTAGTTGCTCCGAGGCACATGGGATCTTCCTGGAGCAGGGATCGAACCCATGTCCCCTGCACTGGCAGGCAGATTCTTAACCACTATGCCACCTAGGAAGTCCCTGAGTACTCATTTTTTGAAGCTTCTATCTCCTCTTCCACACAATCCCTTCGAGTACCTGACAGATCCCTGATTGCTGGTGACCTGGAAGAGGCTCATAGTGGGCTCTCGGTAAATATCTGTTGGACCCACCAATGGATGAGAGAATCAATGAAGGAACAAGTGAGTGGACAGCCACGGACGCTACCCGCAGGCCTCAGGTGGAGCCAGCCGAAGCGAGTTCCTGACCCCTAAGTCAGGTTTCCTGAACTGTGAGCGCACAGCTTCCAAGAGGTAATAAACAACCACCTAAAGACACCCTTTACCTGAAAATTCCTAATCACACTTTTATTAGACAAGCCATTATATCAGCTCCCAAAGCTCCCCATTTTTAATCTGTTGACATGTCTTGAGAGTAGGTGGACGGTTCTTTTTCCACTGGGGTTCAAGTAGGTAGAAGGAAATTTAAAAAAAAAAAAAAAAAAAAGTGAGTGAACCTAGCCCTCCCTGTTCAGTTAATGCTGCTACATTCTGTTAACATTTCCAGGAGGTCTTTTCCACCCGCCCCCTCCTCTCTGCAGCTCCAAGCTGTCTGCTGCCCTTGCACCTCTCCTTTTTCCAGCACCCCAGCAAAGCCTGACCTCCTCCTTCCAAATCACTTGGACTTCCTTTCTTTCTTTCTTTCTCACTCATGTCCAGGTCATCCTCTTCACCCTCCCCCTTTCTCCTGTCTGTTCTTTACAAAGCCTTGCCTCCACTTCATATTTCATTCTCTAAAATAGCTTGCAGTGTTCTCCCCTTCACGGTCAGATATGTATTTATTTTAATGTCCTCCTCCAATCTCAGGCATCCTGAAAGGGGGATAGGTGTTTCTGAGCCTTTTAGATTATCTTGCGTAGTTCCTATACCTACTTCAAAATTCTCAATCTTTTCATATTGACAAGTTGTCATGACTCACTCCACCATTCTAACACACACACACACACACCCCTATGCCCCTTTTCTTGTATTCAAGATCAGGGGTTGGCAAACTATTGCTCTTGCTTTTGCAAATAAGGTTTTATTGGCACACAGCCACACCCATTCATTTACATATTGTCTATGGATGGTTTTGCTATATAGAGTTTAGTAGTTGGGACAGATTCCTTATAGCCTGAAAAGCCTAAAATATTTACTATCTGGACCTTTACAGAAAAAGTTTACAAACTTCTATTGTAGACAGTTGAATGACACCTCCTCCTTTTATTTGCAGACACTTAGCTGAAAGCAAGCATTGCCAGATACTGTCTTCATTTCAGATCACCTCCACCCATTGCAGACTCCCTTCTCCCCACCTGTAATCTCACTGTCTTCCTGACTCTTCCTTGGTGTTGTGTAGAAGAAAACTGTACCTCTGAAAAGGTCTTCCCTCACTACCAATTGTGTGACATACCATCATTCATCAACTGTATTTTTCCCCTCTTACTCAGTACCCATTTATCACACAACTTTCCATTTCATTGGCTTTATTTATTTCTATCTAAGTGACAGGAAGTAGTCAGAGGGAAAACAGTCCTTCTCCAGCCCACTTTCAACTCCCTGTAAGCATTGCATCTTTTCTCTATGGACATAGTCTAGCTTCTTGGAAATAAACCAAGTGATTGGGCCCTCAAGGAGAATGAGATTAATAGTGGTGTGTGGGGTCCAGAGTCCTGCAGACCCGGATCTGAACTCAAACGCTGCCACCATCTTTTGAATACTATCTGCCCTTAGCAAGTGCCTTTAAATAAGGCCAAGCAACCAGCAAGCCACAGCGCTCAATAAAAATAATTATTAGGCAAAAGCAGAAATAAACAAATGGGACCAAATCAAACTTACAAGCTTTTGTACAGCAAAGGAAACCATAAACAAAATGAAAAGACAGCCTATGGACTGGGAGAAAATATCTGCAAACGATGCGACTGACAAGGGCTTAATTTCCAAAATATACAACAAGCTCACACAACTCAATAACAAAAAAACAACCCAATCAAAAAATGGGCAGAAGACCTAATAAACAGACATTTCTCCAAAGAAGACATACAGATGGCTAACAGACACATGAAAAGATGCTCAACATCGCTAATTATTAGAGAAATGCGAATCAAAACTACAATGAGATACCACCTCACACCAGTCAGAATGGTCATCATTAAAAAAATCTATAAATAACAAATGCTGGAGAGGGTGTGGAGAAAAGAGAACTCTCCTACACTGTTGGTGGGAATGTAAATTTGTGCAGCCACTATGGAAAACAGTATGGAGGTTCCTCAAAAAACTATAAATAGAGTTGCCATATGATCCAGCAATCCCACTCCTGGGTGTATATCCAGACAAAACTACAATTCAAAAAGATACATGCACCCCTCTGTTCATAACAATACTATTCACGATAGCCAAGACATGGAAACAACCTAAATGTCTGTCGACAGAGGAATGGATAAAGAAGATGTGGTACATATATACAATGGAATACTATTCAGCCATCAAAAGAATGAAAAATGCCATTTGCAGCAACATGGATGGACTAGAGATTATCATACTAAGTGAAGTAAGTCAGAAAGAGAAAGACAAATACTGTATGATATCACTTATATATAGAATCTAAAATACGACACAAATGAAATTATCTATCAAACAGAAACAGACTCACAGACATAGAGAACAGACTTGTGGTTGCCAAGGGAAAGATGGGGATGGGGAGGGATGGATTGGAGGTTTGGGATTAGTAGATGCAAACTATTATATATAAAAGGATTAACAACAAGTTCCTACCGTATAGAACAGGGAACTATATTTAATATCCTGTGATAAACCATAATGGAAAATAATATAAAAAAGTGTATATATGCACAACTGAATCATTTCGTTATGTACAGTAGAAATCAACACAACACTATAAATCAACTATACTTCAATAAAATAAATTTAAAAAAAATAATTATTAGGCATTTGGGGCATTTCATGACAATTATCTGAGTCCCTCTCTACTTCTTCCTTCCCTTGCTCTATCTCCTGGTCTCCTTCTAGGGCCTCCCTAGCTTCCAGTATTTTCTGCTTTAGCCACTGAGCTCACCTTTTGGACTGAACCAAATAATGCTTTCCTATTTTGATTCTGAGAGCCCCATCCTCTTGCTCTCCAAAAAGTCTCGCCAGCAGAGATTTTATTTTGGATAATCTTCTCAGCCAAGCCAGTTCTAGGTGCTGGACCTCATTCAGTACTAACTCTTAACTGCCACCAAATCAGGAGAACAGCAAAGAGGTAGCAATTGGACAGTCTAAGAGCTTAAATTCTACCTTGTCCATTTCTAGTTGCATAACTACAAGAAGTCAAGTTATGCCTCTGAAATTGGGTTTCTCTCCCAGACTATGCAGCTATTAATACCTATTTTGTGGAATTATTGTGAGGATTAGAGACAACGGTACCCTGCATAAATCAGTATTTATTCCATAAATGGATCTTTTCATTAGAACACACCTTGAACCTCATATTTGTGCCCTAAACTCAAGGAAAAGTAAAATTACAATAGATTATGGTGAGAACTACTTTGGTAGAGAAGAATTCTATTTTTTAATGGATCTCCTTTTACAACTTTAACTTTCTTCCCGTCTATATGTTTATCTCCAGCTAAGATTTAAAATCTTCTTCCCATGTCTTTTACTTTGTCCCCATTTACCTGGCTTTGTGTCCCCTTAATCTCACCTGCTATTGGGCAAGCTGGCCAAGACCGTAACTGTCTTTCTTACAGAATTTACATAAAATAATTTCCTGGCTTTATACACTATAGAATCCTGCCTGTGAAGTTTCACATAGGAAACAACCGTCCCATGCTCAGTGTTCCTGCAGCTGAAAATGACCACACCACAAGTGTCCATTTCTAGGAATTTTCCACTGACAAATGGTAATAAAGTGAATATGCAAAAAGATTTAGCTAGAAGGAGGTCTATCACTTCTTTATTTACAGTAGTAAAAGAAGAGAAAGTAAAAATGAAGTCAAAACTGAAAACAAAAACATAAACGTCCAGTTAAAAGGCATAAGTGATTAAATATGTGATGCCTCACAGCAAAGTACTATACTGCTATTGCAAGTTATATTTTGGAAAATCTTTGATACTCTGTAAAGATGGCATAATAACTTAAGTTTAAAAAAACAGTTTAGGGTTTCAGATCCAATATGTAAGGAGCTAAGAAGTTGCCACTCCATCCTAGCAAGTAAAAAGCTGAACAAACTAACAAACCAACAATTCTGAGATCCAGCAGAAAGGTGAGGATATAGGGAAAACCACTGCCTCCCAAATTGGAGAAAACAGGCAAATACAGAATCACAACTTACCTGAACAGAAAATCAGAAGCAAACACTACCAAAGGAACCAGTGCCAAGGTAGGAGAACCTGAACTGGGATTGATGAATTGCTGGAGGCTCAGCGTGGACTACTCTGAGAGTTAAAAACTCCAGGAAGATCCAGTTATCCAGTTATCAGAGAACCCTCACAGTTCTGTGACTGTTACCTCCAAGAGCTCTCCCTGGTCCTCAGAGTGAAAAATCAGAGAAAAATCCCCTGCTGCTTCTGACAGGGGGAGGGGAAAAAGAACCATTTTGAAATACACTAGCACATTCTGTTCTTCTTAATAAGGCCTGCCTTCAGCAGAAATTGCTTTACCAGAGCCTGACCTGCTGTGGTTTTCTCAGAGCCTAACGTACCTGAGGGGGAGGAGGGAATACCCAACACTAGCCACCTCTAGCCTTCCGCGTAGGAGAAGGAAAATATACAGCTCTGGCCCCCTCCAGCCATCCTGTCCCACCTAGTAGGTGGCAAGGAGGGACTGTGAAATTGGTGAAGTTCACAGTTCAGAGGCACAGGGTTCACCAAAAGACTGAGACCTAATCACAGCACTACAGAATGCTTCCCCTCCATCCACATCTTACCACCACATTAGTAAAGGCCTATTTATTGTAGTTCCTTTTACTCAGTATATTGTGTCCAGCTTTCAACAAAAAATAACAAGGCGAGGACTTCCCTGGTGGTCCAGTGGCTAAGGCTCCACGCTCCCAATGCAGGGGACCTGGGTTCAATCCCTGGTCAGGGAACTAGATCCCACATGTCACACCTAAGAGTTCACATGCTGCAACTAAGGAGCCTGCATGCCGCAACCAAGATCCTGCGTGTTGCAACTAAGACCGGATACAGCCAATAAATAAATAAACATTTAAAAAATAAGAATAATAAATAACAAGGCATACTAAAAACAAAACAAACAAACAAAACACCACAGTTTGAAGAGATTGAACAAACATCAGAAACAGAATCATATATGGCAGGAATGTGGGAATTATCAGACAAGTAATTTAGAAAAAGTGTGATTAATATGCTAAAGGTGTCAATGAAAAAGGCAGACAACATGCAAGAACAGATATAGTATAAGCAGAGAGATGGAAATTCTAACAAAGAATCAAAAAAATTGCTAGAGATGAAAAAAACAGAAATGAAGAATGCCTTTGATAGGCTCTTTAGTATATTAGATACGACTGAGGGAAGAATCTCTGAATTTGAAGTTATAATCACAGAAACTTCCAAAACTGAAGAAAGAGAAAAAAGGTTGGGGGAAAAAAAAAAAACCAGAACAGAATATCCAAGAAATTTGGGACAACTACAAAAGGTATAACATGTACATAATGGGACTACCAGAAGAAAAAAGAAACAGAAGCAATATTTAAAGCAATAATGACTGATAATATCCCCCAAATTAATGTCAGGCACCAAACCACAGATCCAGGAAGCTCACAGAATGATAAGTCAAAAAAACAAAACAAACAAACAAAAAAACTACACGTAGGCATATCACATTCAAACTTCAGAAAATCAGAGATAAAGAAAAAAAATCTTGAAAGAAGCCAGAGAGGGTAAAAACACCTTACCCATAGAGGAGCAAAGATAAGTATTGCATCTGACGTCTCAGAAACGATGTAAGCAAGAAGAGGATGGAATAAAATACTTAAAAGTAGTGAGAGAGAAAAAAACAGACTAGAAATCTGAACTTATAAAATATCTTTCAAAAGTGAGGTAAAAATACTTTCTCAGACAAACGAAAATTGAGGGAATTTGTTGGCAGTAGATCTGCCCTGTAAGAAATGTTAAAAGAAGTTTTTCAAAGAGAAGGAAAATGATATAGCTCAGAAATTTGGATCTACATAAAGAAAGGAAGAGCATTGGAGAAGGAACAAGTGAAGATACAATAAAAACTTTTATTTTTTATTTTTAATTGATCTAATATGTAACAATTCATTCAAAATAATAATAACAAAAATGTATTCCTTTATTTATTTATGCTTGCACATAAGTGAAATGAATATCAGCAATGATACAAGGGACAGGTGGGAAAAAATGAGAGTATCTGGTTACTATATGGTACTTGCACTACCTGTGAAGCAATATAGTGTTATTTGAAAAGTAGACTTGGACTAGTTGTAAATGTATATTGCAAACTCTAGTGCAACCAATAGGGAAAGTAAAAAAGTATAACTGATATGCTAAGAGAGAAAATGGAATCACACAAAATGCTCAGTTAAACTCACAAAAGGCAAAAAAAGAATGGAAGATAAAACTAAGAACAAAAAACAGGGAGAACAAGTAGAAAACACTAACAAATACAGTAAATATTAACCCAACTGTATTAATAATCAGTTTGAGTGTGAATTGTCTAAATGCACCAATTATATGCAGTCTACAAGAAATCAACTTTAGATATAAAGACACATATAAACTAAAAGTTGATGGATGGAGAAAAACATACCATGCTAATATTAATGAAAAGAAAGCAGAAGTAGCTATATTAATTTCAGAGCAGACTTCAAAGTAGGAAACTTATCAGGTATAAAGAAGGGCATTACATAATGATAAAGGGTCAGTGCTCCAGGAAGCCATAACAATTCTTAATGGACATGTGCCTAAAAATAGAGTATCAAAATGTAAAGCAAAAACTGATAGAATTGCCAGGAGACATCGATAAATTCACTATTATACTTACAGATTTTAACACCCCTGTTGAAAATGGACAAACCTAGGAGGCAGAAAATCAATAAAGACACAGCTGAACTCAACAGGACTATCAATAAACTAGATGTAACTGATATCTACAGACTATTTCATCCAACAACAGCAAAATATATGTTCTTCTCAAGCTCACATAGAACATTCACCAAGATATACCACATTCTGGGCTATAAAACATACTTTAACAAATTTAAGAGAATAGAAATCACATAATATTTATTCTCAGATCACAATAGAATTAAACTAGAAATCAATAAGAGATAGCTAGAAAATCCCCCAAATAATTGGAAATTAAACAACACCCTTCTAATAACACACAGTCAAAGAAGAAATCTCAAAAGAAATTTTAAAATATTTTGAGCTAAATAAAAGTGAAAATACAGCATATCAAAATCTGTGGGATGCAATTAAAGTGGTGCTTACAGGGAAATTTATAACATTGAATGCATGTATTAGAAAAGAAGAAAGATCTAAAATCAATAGTGTAAGTGTCCATCTTAGCACACTAAAAAAGAAAGACAAATTAGATCCAAAGTAAGGAGAAGAAAAGAAAGAATAAAAATTAGAACACAAATCAACTAAATTGAAAACAAAAAAGCAATAGAGAAAATTAAACCAAAAGCTGATTTTTCAAAAAAATCAACAAAATTGATAAGCATCGAGGCAGGATAATTAAGGAAAAAAAGAGAAGACAAAAATTACTTATACCAGAAAAAAAAAGAGGGGACATCACTATAGATCCCATGTACATTAAAAGGATAATAAAGGAATATTATGAAAAACTCTATGCCCATAAATTTGATAACCCAGATGAAATGGACTAATTCCTTGAAAGACACAATCCACTAAAACACACACAAGAAGAAATGGATAATCTGAACACTTAATGGTGAGAAACTCTGAGGAATTGACATTATCCAACTTCAATATTTACAGTAATCAAGACAGAGTGGTTCTGGCAAGTGGATAAACAAATAGATTAATGGATCAGAACAGAGAGCCTGGAAATAGACCCATATAAATATAGTCAACTGATCTAGGATAAGGGAGCAAAGGGAATACGATGGAGCAAAGATAGTCTTTTTCAACAAATGGTGCTGGAACAACTGGTCATCCACATGCAACAAAACAAATCTAGATGCAGATGTAGAGAACAGACTTGAGGACATGGGGTGGGGGGGTGAAGGGGAAGCTGGGATGAAGTGAGAGAGTAGCACTGACATATGTACGCTACCAAATGTAAAATAGATAGCTAGTGGGAAGCTGCTACATAACATAGGGAGATCAACTTGATGATGGGTGATGACTTAGAAGGCTGGGTGGGAGGCAGAGGACATGGGGATAAATGTATAAATACAGCTGATTCACTTTGTTGTACAGCAAAAACTGGCATAACAGTGTAAAGCAATTATATTCCAATAAAGAGCTTAAAAAAAAACTAATCTAGACACAGATCTTATACCCTTTACAAAATTTAACTAAAAATGGATCACAAACCTAAATGTATTAATAAAATGCAAAACTCTAAACCCCTAGAAGATAGAAGAAAACCTAGATGACCCTGCATATAGCAATGACTTTTTAGATACAACACCAAAGGTACAATCCATGAAAGAAATAATGGGTAAGCTGGACTTGATTAAAATTTAAAAACTTCTGCCCCACAGAAGAAACTGCTAAGAGAATTAGAAGCCACAGACTGGGATACAATACTTACAAGAGACACATGTGATAAAGGATTCTCAACCAAAAAATACAAAGAACTCTGAAAACAATAAACAATAATAAAATGAACATCCCAATTTAAAAATGGGCAAAAGACCTGAACAGACGCCTCACAGGAAGAAGATATACAGATGACAAACATATAAAAACATGTTCAGCATTGCATGTCATTAGGGCACTACAAATTAAAGTAACAATGAGATACTAGTATACACCTATGAGAATGGCTAAAATCCAAAATAATGATAATACCAAATGCTGACGAGGATGTGGAGCAACAGGAATTCTCACTCATTGCTGGTGGGAATACAAAATGGTACAGCTACTTTGGAAGACTTCTTACTTCTTGTACTTTGCAGATTTCTTTTTTTTTTTTTAATTTTATTTATTTATTTATGATTTTTGGGGGGGTACACCAAGTTCAATCATCTGTTTTTATACACATATCCCTGTATTCCCTCCCTCCCTTGACTCCCCCCCACCCTCCCTCAAGTCCTCCCCACCCTCCCCGTCCCAGTCCTCTAAGGCATCTTCCATCCTCGAGTTGGACTCCCTTTGTTATACAACAACTTCCCACTGGCTATCTATTTTACAGTTGGTAGTATATATATGTCTGTGCTACTCTCTTGCTTCGTCTCAGCTTCCCCTTCACCACCCGCCCCCTCCCATACCTCGAGTTCTCCAGTCCATTCTCTACACCTGCATCCTTGTTCTTGTCACTGAGTTCATCAGTACCATTTTTAGATTCCGTATATGTGAGTTAGCATACAATATTTGTCTTTCTCTTTCTGACTTACTTCACTCTGTATGACAGACTCTAGGTCTATCCACCTCATTACATATAGCTCCATCTCATCCCTTTTTATAGCTGAGTAATATTCCATTGTATATATATGCCACATCTTCTTTATCCATTCGTTTGTTGATGGGCATTTCAGTTGCTTCCATGTCCTGGCTATTGTAAATAGTACTGCAATAAACATTATGGTACATGTTTCTTTTGGGATTATGGTTTTCTTTGGGTATATGCCCAAGAGTGGGATTACTGGATCATATGGTAGTTCTATTTGTAGTTTTTTAAGGAACCTCCAAATTGTTTTCCATAGTGGCTGTACCAACTTACATTCCCACCAACAGTGCAGGAGAGTTCCCTTTTCTCCACATCCTCTCCAACATTTGTTGTTTCCAGATTTTGTGATGATGGCCATTCTGATCGGTGTGAGGTGATACCTCATTGTGGCTTTGACTTGCATTTCTCTGATGATGAGTGATGTTGAGCATCTTTTCATGTGTTTGTTGGCCATCTGTACGTCTTCTTTGGAGAAATGTCTATTTAGGTCTTCCACTCATTTGTGGATTGGGTTATTAGCTTTTTTGTTATGAAGCTGCATGAGCTGCTTGTATATTTTGGAGGTTAATCCTTTGTCCGTTGTTTCATAGGCAATTATTTTTTCCCATTCTGAGGGTTGCCTTCTAGTCTTGTTTATGGTTTCTTTCACTGTGCAAAAGCTTTTAAGTTTCATGAGGTCCCATTTGTTTATTCTCGATTTAATTTCCATGATTCTAGGAGGTGGGTCAAAAAGGATCTTGCTTTGATGGATGTCATAGAGTGTTCTGCCTATGTTTTCCTCTAGGAGTTTTATAGTGTCTGGCCTTCCATGTAGGTCTTTAATCCATTTGGAGTTTCTTTCTGTGTATGGTGTTAGGAAGTGTTCTAATGTCATTCTTTTACATGTTGCTGTCCAATTTTCCCAGCACCACTTATTGAAGAGGCTGTCTTTTTTCCATTGTATATTCGTGCCTCCTTTGTCAAAGATAAGGTGCCCATATGTGTTTGGGCTTACTTCTGAGTTCTCTATTCTATTCCATTGATCTTCCTTTCTCTTTTTGTGCCAGTACCATACTGTCTTGATCACTATGGCCTTGTAGTATAGTTTGAAGTCAGGAAGCCTGATTCCACCAACTCCATTTTTCCTTCTCAAGATTGCTTTGGCTATTCGGGGTCTTTTGCATTTCCATACAAATCGTAATATTTCTTGCTCTAGTTCTGTGAAAAATGCCATTGGTAATTTGATCGGGATAGCATTGAATCTGTAAATTGCTTTGGGTAGTACAGTCATTTTCACTATGTTGATTCTTCCAATCCAGGAACATGGTATGTCCCTCTGTCTGTTTGTGTCGTCTTTGATTTCTTTCATCAATGTCTTAAAGTTTTCTGCATACAGATCTTTTGCCTCCTTAGGCAGGTTTATTCCTAGGTATTTTATTCTTTTGGTTGCAATGGTAAATAGGAGAGTTTCCTTAATTTCTCTTTCTGCTCTTCCATTGTTAGTGTATAGGAATGCGAGAGATTTCTGTGCATTAATTTTGTATCCTGCTACTTTACTAAACTCAACAATTAGTGCTAGCAGTTTTGTGGTAGAGTCTTTAGGGTTTTCTATATATAATATCATGTCATCTGCAAAGAGTGACAATTTTACTTCTTCTTTTCCAATTTGGATTCCTTTTATTTCTTTTTCTTCTCTGATTGCTGTGGCTAACACTTCCAAAACTATGTTGAATAATAATGGTGAGAGTGGACACCCTTGTCTTGTTCCTGTTCTTAGAGGGAATTCTTTCAGTTTTTCCCCATTTAGAACGTTGTTGGCTTTTTGGTTGACTTCTTACTTCTTGTACTTTGCAGACTTCTTACAAAACTAAACATACTCATCATGTGATCCTGCTGGATCACACTCAACTTACTCAAATGAATTAAAAATTTATGTCCACACAAAAAGCTGCAAATGAATGTTTACAACATCTTTAGTCCTAATCGTCAAAACTTGGACATAACCAAGATGTCTTTCAGTAAGTGAATGGATAACTAAAGTGTAGTAAATCTAGACAATGGAATATTCAGTGCTAAAAAGAAATGAGCTATCAAGCCATGAAAAGACATGGAGGAAATTTAAATGCATATTACTGAGTAAAAGAAAGCAACCTGAAAAGGTTAGATATTATGTGATTCCAACTGTATGACATTCTGGAAAAGGCAAAACTGTAGAAACACTAAAAATATTTATAGTTGTCAGGGGTTAGCTGAAAGGGAGGGATGAATAGGTGGAGCACAAAGGATTTTTAGGGCAGTGAAAATCCTCTGTGTGATACTGTAATGATGGATACATGTCACTATACATTTGTCAAAATCCACAGAATGCAAACACCAAGAGTGAACCCTAATGTAAACTACAGACTTGGGGTGATGATGATATGTCAACAGGTTCATCAGTTGCAACAAATGTACCACTCTGGTGGGGGATGCTGATAATGGAGGAGGCTGTGCAAGAGTGGGGGCAGGAGAAATATGGAAAATCTCTGTACTTTGCACCCAATTTTGCTATGAACCTAAACCTGCTCTCAGAAATAAAGTTTCTTAAATGTTTTAAAAAGTAGTAAAAATAACTGTTTAAAAACAGACAATACTGCATGTTCCCACTTTTATTTTGGAGTAAAGAAAATACACCCTTCTGTTAATGGCAGTTTTCTCTGGGAGATTACGACAAACGGCAGCTTATGTTTTCCTAATGTTTATCTATTTGGTTCACCTTTGTTCCTCCAATATTAGTTTTTGATTGTGCACTTACATAGCTGGTGTTTAGTAAATGTTTTTGAATCAAAGAGAAGAGAGAAATTTAGTGCATGAGGGAGATTTGGGGACCCCTTGTTATTTCCATGGTGACCCTTGTTATCCACACCCCACTGGCCCAACCCCACACATGTATTTATGAAGAGCACACTGAGTACTAACCAGCACCCAGCCTGCAGCCTCATCACAAGCCTTCATATGAACTTTTCTCTTAGATACTGGTCCATAAAAGAGGATATGTCCTAAAGAACTCAAACTGACAATGAATTGATTAGTGACTATAATATTTTTTAACTTTTTATTTTATATTGGAGTATAGTATAGCTGATTAACAATGTTGCTATAGTTTCTGGTGCACAGCAAAGGGACTCAGCCATACCTATACATGTATCCATTCTCCCCCAGACTCCCCTCCCATCCAGGCTGCCACACAACATTGAGCAGGGTTCTCTGGGCTATACAGTAGGTCCTTGTTGATAATCCTTTTTAAATATAGCAGTGTGTACATGGCCATCCCAAACTCCCTAACTATCCCTTCCCCCTATATCCTTCCCCACGGGTAGCCATAAGCTCCTTCTCAAAGTCTGTGAGTCTGTTTCTGTTTTGCAAATAAGTTCATTTGTATCACTTCTTTTTAGATTTCATACATAAGGGATATCATACAATATTTTTCTTTCTCTGTTTAATGACTGTAATATTGATATTAGAACCACTGACTGCTATGGCTTTGTTCCAAACATCATGGACTTGCAAGCACTCACGCAACCAGGTGGGCAAGATGAACCACCAGGGTACAAGAAAAAAATATCAGGATTTATACTTGTATTTATGACAATATCTCTTCTCTTTTAGTTTGTACTTTTTCTTTGTATTAATAATGTCATAACATATTAATACATTATTTGTATATGTAACTTACATATATGCACATGTGTGTACATATATATGTACTTTTTCTTTGTATTTAATAATGTCATAAGATATTAATATATTATCTGCATATGTAATTTTTATATATGCACATGTGTACATATATATTTACACATATATAGAAAGAGAGCACGCTCAAAAAAATTTTGCATAAAGGTACACAATCAGAAAAGTTTATAGACCATCTGGTCCAGCCCCTTCATTTTAGAAAGTAGGAAACTAAAACTCAGAGAAAAGGGAGATAACTTACCCAAATTGTATAGCTAGCTGGTTAAAGGAAGCTAATACTTTATCAAGTTATGTTTTTTCTCTGCCTCATCTCACTGTTTTTTGATGGAGTTGAACTTTTTTTTGAATGCCATATAAGTCCATGTTAAGAGTACAGATAAATTTTAACATTTTCCTAAAAGTTTAATTTTTAAAAAGTGCTTACACACCCAAATAGACCTTCTGCCCCCTCTTGCAAAAGGAGGGCTGAACCCAAGGATTGTTTTCTCCTAGGCCAGATTTCCTCTTCCTAGGAAGCTTTATCCACTGTCTCACAGGAACATTATTTGTAGGGATAATGCCCAAGTGGAAACTAATCATAAAAAGAATCAGCTACAGAAACCACTCACAGAAAAGCATCACAGACAGTCCTCGGGGCTTCTAAAACATTACTTACAAGAGCCATCAGCAAAACCCTGTCTTAAGGGACCATTACTTTGAGGGAACTCTGCCAATTGTAGCATTACTTAGAAGGCACATTTTTTATGTTCCTCAAATGCCTACTGTCAAACTAAACTAAAGTTCTGAATGGTTTCAAACACTTCCAAGTTTGGCCAAGTAAATATACTCCCAGATTCCAGTGTGGCCTGCAGGCCAGGTAAGTAAGACCCTTTTTTCCCAGCCTGAGTGCAAACTTTAGTTTGTCAGAACAGCCTTGTAAAATTCCTTTACACTGCAGGGTTTGGATTTGTATGACTACAGAGGCATTTATAAACTGAGGATTCTATTGCCAGCTGTCTTCCTTTGTGTAGGATAAGGAGGAAGACTTCAGTTTCTCTCAATCATTTTGAAAACCATCACCCAGGACAAAAAAATAGACAAATGGTACAAGGGAACAGGCACATCTCATTTGTTTCAAATTCTCTCCTCCTAGATCCCAAAGCCCTGCTGACTTCATAAGGAAACATCTTGCACAAAATTGGCCCATGTGAGAAGCAGGGAACTAGAAATGACCCCCAGTTCCCGAAAGGGAGTTATCAATAGACCCACATAATCATAATGTCATTACTCTGTTTTCACTGGATAGCAGAGTCTGAAGAATTATTTGCTCTTGGCAGACCATATGCCATAATTCTCCTCCCTTTAGTCATTTCCTCACTGCTAGAAAAATTCTGCATGCATGGAAACCATCTTGACAAATGGTGAAAAAATATTTACTTTTCACTTAGAATTGCTTTTTTATGTACTGACTGTCAAAAATTATAAACAAAATGTTGTGTGGAAGATTTTGGCAATATGCATGCCTATCATGAGAAAAATGTCAATACATCATTTAACAAGGTGTTTACAAATAGGTCCAGAACCACAACAGAAACACCTAGTGATACCTCAAACCTGGAACATGGCATTTGGAGTATAACTCAGTGACATTTTTTACACTTTTATTCTGCCAAACACTTTTGCTATTTAACCCCTTCATAACTTATTCATTTATTAACTAAACTCGTTTCCTTCAGGTGGGAATTAATAACTAGGTTTGCTAGAGACAAGGCATATTTTAATTTCATCATGATATTTAAAAAGCCTCTTTCGATAGCTTCAAAATCAACTTGGAAGAAAAAGGATTTTGCAGTAACTTTTCTTAAAGACTGAGCAACTGAACTCCAAGCATTCTGAATAATGGGCTGGCAGGGAGATGGAGATGGTTTCAAATGTGTATGTAGTGGGAAGGTCTGTCCTTGCCCTGAATTACAGTAACATGTCCTGAACAGACAGATGATAGAGATAGAGATAGAGATAGAGATAGAGATAGAGATAGAGATAGAGATAGAGATAGAGATAGAGATATGTCAGGCACACAGAAAGTACTTTAAAAGAGATACTTATTATCAAATCTGTAGATAGTCCAAAACTGGACTAAAGGATACTATATTACAGAATTAAGCTTCAAAATTATCATGATAATAGAAAAATGAGCAAAATGATATTGAATATTATAGAGGAGGAAAAAATAAAATCCTACAGTTAAAATATTTTTTTTCCTTTTGGTTTTAAGTTCAACTGTATCAAGGTAGTATGTAGATATCCTGGCTTATGTGGAAAAGTTTCTAAAGGCTTGAATGACATGGAATTTATTATGAAGACATGGATGGATGTGTCTTGGATGGACATGGATTACTGAATTATTATGTGTAATCTTTACTACAGAAACATATGTTTTGTACAAATCAGGGAAAGTAACTAGCCTAATACATTTTGCCATGGCCATATCCCATCTAGAACACTGTGCTCAGTCCTAGGCACTGTATCTTCTAAAAAATATTTATAAAATATAGTATAACCTGAAAAGGAAATCCAAGTGATAAAAGGCTCATACAGGGCAGAGCTGAATAAACTAGGAATAAGAAGGTTAAAAAAGAGAATTTTAGGGAGAATGTGATAATTGCCTTAAAACACATAAAAGGCAGTAAAAATCAAACAGTAATAGTAACTAACATGTATTGAGTATCATATGCAAAGTAGTCTCTGTTATCTGCATTTTGCAAAAGAGAAAAATTGAGGCACAGAGAATAAGTTACATATTTATGGTCACATACTTTGTAAGGGTTGAGCCAGTTTTCATCCCACTAATCCATCCCCAGATCGGAAAGAGATATTAAAGGTATTTCCCAAATATTTCTAACCTCTGTCTTACAAGATCCCAGTAAGATTGCACTTTCTCAATTCTTTTGAAGTTGGACATGGACTGATGATTTACTCTGACCCATGAAATATGAGCATAAGTCAGTTCGTGACTTCAGTGTGGGAGTTTAAGAGTCTGTGAGCAACTCACCACATGCTTTTCCCATCATGGATGTGAAGACATGGCACCTTCATAATCTAGGTCTCTGAGGAGGAATAACAACACAGCTGCCCTGAGGATCCATGACAGACAAGCAGCAGGAGCAAAAAAAACACCTTTTTTTAAATTAAGCCACTGAGATTTGGGGACTGTTTGTTACTGCAGCATTACCCCAACTTTTCTGACAGATACATGAGCCTACATGCTTAAAATCATTAAAATATCTCAGAATAAGGAAACATAGTTATTCTTATATTTCCAGCAGTCAGAGCTAAGAATAGTTTGTAGAAACTATAGGTAGGTAGACTTGGGCTTATTTAATTCTTTTAACATAAAGACATATAAAATTGCTTCATAAAGAAGTGAGCCCCCTGAAAATGGCAGTATTTAAACAGAGAGCATGATGATTTTGTACCTATGTAGCAAAAGAGATGGCTCATTAAGAGGGTTTTATCAAACTTTTATCCAGCACCTCCAATGTGACAGGCATTTCAGCCACAAAGGTAAATTCAAACATCCAACCCCTATCCTCAAGGAAATAATCAAGTTCAGAAGTAGATAACCTCTGCTATCTCTTCTAACAGTGTGATTCAATTAAATTAGAGATAATAACATGTTCTGGATGAAGCTGACAGCAAACCCGAACTTAGAAATAACCATGTAGCACTAGAAATCCTGGTTGTATTATTATTTTTCAATTAAGAGCCAAAAGTACAAGGTTTGCAAAAGGAAGAAAAATGAAAGACTTGTTGGGTTTTAAAGAGGAACATTTTCCCTTTCTCTAGTTACCATTCTTAAATCTTGCAAACTAGGCATATTATCTGGCTTACATCAGGGGTGTTCCAGCAAAGGGAATAGCACTGACTCACAGCAATTGTTACCGACCTTTTCCATCACCTTTCCCACCCCTTAGAGTCAGAAAGGGAACATTTCAATACTGATCAAAGTCAGACCTGAAGAGAGGCAATAACATTTCCCTAGGGCCATTCCTCAGTTTAGAAGTCAGCCAAACCCTTTCCAAAAGATCAGAAGTTTTTTCCTAAAAGGGTATTTGAGCAGGGCCTAGAGGAATCCCATATTCTAAGGATGATGTGAAAATCACAAACTAAATGAGTGATTCCAAAGCACAATGACATTGTTCCCCCAAGTCACCGTAAAACAGTAATTTCGGTACTTTCTTTCCTGTTATCAACACTTAAAGCTTTGTTTATTTTTTTTAAACTTCCAAAAATCAAACAGTGCAAGAAGTGCCGTCCTTCCACTGGCCCGCTGCATTTTAAAGGAAAAACATCTAAAACTTGGGTTAGCGTTAACTGTAATTGCTCTGAGGCAAACATTTCCATTTCAGGTTATTATTCATAATAGTATTAGCGGAGTATAGTATATGCGGCTGGATTTTGCAGCCATTATCTAGACAAGGGTGAGGTATCTGATTACTATTGTTCCCCAACTCAAAAGCATCAATTTGAACTCTGAATACTCCAACCCTGCCCAGGCCCTGGATTTTCTGAACTATGGTCCTGATTTTCTATGAAATAAATAAATGAGAGCAAGCTGGGTTTCAGTGCCATATCTTAAGTCAGCTCAGTGTGACATGAGTTTCTAAAAAACACACACAGAAGAAATTGGCTTTGGCACATGGAAGAACAGCAGGGAACTTGCAGCTTGTGCTAGTTTAATGTGCACCCTTAATACTCTCGCCTATTTTTAACAAAATACAATAATACTCTTCCAAAGACAGCTGGGTCCCCAATCTTGTGCCAAGCTACCTACACAAATATACACTCTACAAACACAGATGTGAAATGTCGATCCAGGACAGAAGAGAGGCATGGGGTTTCGGGTGTTTAGTCTAGTGGCTCCACACTTAAAAGTTTCAGGGACAGAGTTGATGTTGGAAGAGTGAGAGGAGAGACAGCCCATCCTGTACTTTCATCCGGGTACTATGGAGATAATCCCATTTTCCCAGGACCAATTTCCCCTCTGCCCTGGTGACCAGGGTTGAGATTTAATCCAGAGTCAGAGGGGAGACCAAGACAATTGTGCTGGTGGGTACTCAGCCCGAGAGAAGGTCACTCAGCCTTCCTGGGCTGGCCGGGCTGACACACCCACTCAGAACCCTTGGCCCCGGGGATGCGGCAAGAGGACGAGGGGACCTAAGCACTCTGTCCCGCGCGCACGAAGATGTTACAGTTAAAGACAGGCACGAATAATCCAAATCCGGGCTGTGAGGTCTCGCTGCCTTCAGGAGAGGATGCCCTTTTCCTCCCCCTAGTCCTCCATCCCTTTACAAAGTGAGCGGGAGAAAGTTGTGCCCGGGCCATGGCGCCCCGGGCTGGGAAGAGAACGAGGGCAGGCTGAGAAGAGACCCGGGCCCCCTTACCTTGTCCTTGGGGCCGAGGTTCTGCAAAACCTCCTTGCCCGTGGCGCTCCGGATCTCCACCCCAGCGGGCGCGGGCGACGCGGGCGCAGGCTCCCGGCTCTCCTCCCGGCCTTGGCCCCGGCGCGGGGTGTCCCCCTCGGCGCCGGGTCGGCTCCCCGAGCCGCGGGCGCTGCCCTGGCTGCTCCGGGGAGTCTTCGCGCCCCGCTGCCCCACGCTCAGGGCATCAAAATCCAGCGTCTTGCTCTCGAAGGCGCCCTCCACGTTGCAGAACATGCCGCCGTACTTCTGCCGCGGGACCTGGTCGGTGGTGCCCGGCCTGGCCAGGTACACGGGCAGATCATCTTCGTGGGAGCTGTCCCAGCCTCTGCGGCCCGAGGCCATGGTTGGATCGCGACAGCGGCCCGCGGCTCCTCTTCCGAGAGGCGGAAAGGGCAGCCGCCGGCAGCGTGCGCCGAGCCACAGTGAGTGGGGCGGGAGGAGGCGCCTGAGCCTTCGCGCCAGAGGCGGCAGTGCTGCTCCGGTTCCTGCCAGTCCCCTGCGAGCCCCGAGCCAGCAAGCGCGGCGCGGGGGCCGGAGCAGCGGCGTGTTCCGTTCGCCGGCTTCGCCCGCCCCGCCGGCCGCACCTCCTTTGCGCCGGGGACCCTAACGTGGCCTCCTGCGATCACACGTCCCCGCTGCCCACCCAAAGGAGAAATCCAACTTGGCGCGCGCGCGCACACGCACACTTTCCCGCTCGCCCAACAACCCCCACATTCACACTCAAGAACTCGCCTCACTCACACGTGCGCACAAACCCTGCTTTACCCACACTCACTCCCGAGCTGGCCTCCCAAACACAAGTCTCTCTACTCCACTCAAGGTAAGAAAACCTTGTTGGCCCACGTGGGTTGATTTAAACGCCAGGTCCGTCCTGATTTATCGCAACACAGATTATAGCAAACTCAGATTTAGCAGACTCAGGATGCTAGACTTTGTTTACCCGTAATCCCAGGTCTCTCTCATCCTAAAGTTAGAATTGTCTCACAATTGCTCCCAGTTCTGGAATCTACCTCACAAACCTGCACCCTGACCTAATGAACTCCTGGATTATTGGTTTACAGAGCCATACAGACAGACCACCTTACTTCACTGACAGTCACGAAAACCTGTAATTGACTCACACTTCAACCTATTCTTACTTCATATTTACCACCCTAGAATTTGCTTTTTATCCACCCTTAATTTGCATCACACACAATTACACTACAGATCAGACATGCCTTGCAAAATATTCTTAATATCCTGTCCTCAGAGGACAACCCCCTGGCTGATAACTCACGTACTGAGGTCAGAACCCTACACTTGGCCCCCCACACAAGACCAGATTTACCTTAAAAATGGGCAACCACCAATAAAGAGCTTAAAAAAAATGTTAAAAAAAAAAAGGCAACCAAAGACTTTGCTGTTCCCGTTAGCTGACACGCACAGGTTTTAATCATCCATGAGCACGCTCTCACAACCTCATCTGCCCCACGTCCACCCACATCCACTCTAAGCCAGACTTTGCTGCATAAACACAGGGTCCACAAACTGCAGAGCTCGCATCCTATGTACACACAACAGCCTAAACCCTGAACCTGTAACGCCCACCTTCAGCTGGGCTCCCTCTCAGAAAGTCACTCGCGCAGTTATTTAGTCATTCAACATGAACTGTGTGCCTACTGTGCTCTTCAGAAGGTGCTGGAGTGACAGTGTTAAACAAGGCAGATGGGGGCCTGTCCCCAGCGAGAGTGTAGACTACAATCACCCATCTGGGTGCTCAGTGGTTCACTAGTCCGTCCAACTTCCTCTTTTGAATTCTCCACTACATTACAAGCTCCACGAAGGCAGATACCCAATCTGTTTAGTCCACCTTTGAATATCTTGAGTCTAGAGCATCTATAGGCAGCGAAGGCACATGAATCCTTTTTGAATGAGTGGCTAATGATGATAACGATAAAAACAACAACAGGGGACATTTATGATGTGCAGCTATGTGCCACTCATGAATGTAATTGTTTCACATATATGTATTAATTCATTTAATGCCTGGCAGGCTTCTTTGTGTACAAAGACATGATCTTTAAAGGCATCTGCACTGAAGTTGATGAACCGAAACTCTGAACTCCAATTTGGGGGGAAATTATGATATTGGAAAATGGGATCTCTTTGACAGGCCTGTAACAGCCTTGGAGGGTTGAGGGATGGAAATTAACATGAACTCAGATCAAAGACAAGTATGTTGGCACAA
This sequence comes from Hippopotamus amphibius kiboko, assembly GCF_030028045.1. Taxonomy (NCBI): domain Eukaryota; kingdom Metazoa; phylum Chordata; class Mammalia; order Artiodactyla; family Hippopotamidae; genus Hippopotamus; species Hippopotamus amphibius. The sequence goes on along the minus strand of NC_080186.1, from coordinate 154,830,564 downwards.
GTTATACTTATCCCCAATGAGGAGTGAGGCACTTAAAAACTGTCTGTGCTCTATCAAAATTACTCCTGATCTCTTAAGCTGACTTCCTCTGGGCAGCGGCTCCTTTTTAACAAAAGCTAGGTGATGATGGACTCAGGAATTCATGTGAGAAATCAGTAAAACAGGCCATTCTCTCCTTCTTTGCTCCTGTAGGTTACTCCCCCCACACACACACACCCCCCATCCCCCCATTACTCTCATCTTTCCTCCTCTTATTAATTCCTCTACAGACTGTTAGGGGGACACTTGCTGTGTATCCAGCATTGTCCTGGGTTCCCTCCTCTGTGGAACATAATTCTAGTGGGAGGGAAATGACAGTAAGGAGGAAAGATTAGGTCAGATAGTCACAAGAGCTCTGAAGAAAATAAGATAGCCAACTTTTTAATTGGCTGGTCCGGAAAGACTTGAAGTCTTCCCCCTCTGACTCTCTGTACACACCACTGGCACCTCCACCATCAGCAAGGACAACAATAAGGATATTAGCTAACATTTATTAGGAATTTATTCTGTGCCAGGCTCAGAGCTAAGGATTTCCATTGTGTCTTGATTAATCTTAATGACACTACAAGTCAGGTGCCATTATTTTACTAGTGAAGAAGCTGAGGCTCTGAGTAAATGCCCAAGTTATGACAGAATCTTAACTAGAAGCAAAATATGTGCCAAGAGTCCAAGATTTCCTTTGAGAGGAGCACATTTTGAATGCAGATGCAGGCTTGTCTGTGCTCCCATGGGTGGGAGTAGATAAGCTCCATTGTTAGAGCTGCATTGCCTCACCACTATGTCTGTTGCAATGTATATGCTCCATAATTACATTTGTTGATGAAACATCACATTTAAGAGTCAACAGCTGCATATACACATATGTGTTTAATTAAGAAAGCCACGCAGCCTTGAAGACTGAAATGGGAATGGCTGAGCTGACTCCAGTTCTGCAACTATGTGGCCTTAGGCCAAGCGTCTTAACTTCTAGATGTCTTTCTCCTTCGCATTTGCCTCACCCACTTAGCAGGATTATTAAGGACTTCATTCCTGGAGTAAGACATTGTGCTGAGAATTCCATATACATTGCCTTAATCTTCCTAACAACCCCATAAATTTGGTGTGAGTATTATTCTCATGTTACTGGTGGAGGAGACGAAGCCTAGACAAGTTGAGTTCCTTACCCAAAGCATCACACCTAGCACATCAGGCAAGAATTCAGATCCTCTACCAGCTAATTCAGAGCCTGTGCTCTTAAAAAGAGCCCCATGACAGAGTTCTGGTGTAAGGATCCAAAGAGATAATAAAAGGAAAGACTAAAAGTAAGATGTTAACAAAGGAAATTATTCTAAGTGCCCCCAGCTGTTCTTGGGCAGAGGTTAAATTTAATGAAGACAAATATTCACATAAAGAAATATGCCACCAATGTCCACCTGACAAAGGGCTTAGCATCATGAACACATGGTGATTTTGTCACAACCCTCCCTAGTAAGGTAGAGGAGACATTACTTAGGGCAGTCACAACTATAAGAGCACTATTATGTCTATGGCTACCTTAAGTCACTTCCTAGTGAAAAAGTTATCCCAAACCGTGTGCACACAGCAAGCTATTTCTATAATGTGGACAACAAAACAGAGCTTTCAACTGGTCACACACCAGATCAAATTCGCATTTCCTGTAACTGCAGTAAATGACTTGCCACTTTGCACTGAGATGACTTGTGAAGTAAGCTCATTGCATATCCGATTATAACTTTAGGGAAATGTATTCCGGAGACGTCTTCTATCACCTATAGATCAGCGGAAGGTAGAGGCTCCTAGACTGTGCACAATGGCATGAGTGGAGCAATCTCAAGACAGCAGAGCCTAGGATATCTTTTATGCGAAATAAATGGCACTGTAGTCTTATAATGCAACAGTCTACCCAACAGAAGATAAAATTTTGATACTCACGAAGGCTGTGCCTCCGTACTCCAAACAAGGAGAAAATAGAGGACTTTTGCAGTTTACCTTGGCTCAACAGTGAATTTAAATATCTCTGATCAAAACCCACCCTCTGTCTTTTCCCTCCTTAAATGCCGGAATTTGAACCCACATTATCTCTTTCCCACTTTATGGGCACAGACATTAGACACCTCATTTTTCACCCTATAAATGCCATATGTTATTGAGACAACCTGTGCAAAATATTCAGCACTCTGCCCGACATACAGTAGGTGCTCAATAAACATTAGTCCCTCCTTAGAGTATAGTTAGATATATCATTAATATCATGCAGAGTTTGTAATAATGAACTTGGCCATGTCTTGCAACTTTAGCTTTGCAGGGGTTTATGGAGCAAATTGACACTATAATAATGTTTTATATATATGTTTTTAAATGACTGTTATTTTCAATATACTTCCATCACACCCTAAGAATTTTCCTGATAGGCCACTATTCAGTTTCAGCTCGATATCTGGTGACCAAAGTGCTCATGAGAAACCTAAAAACAGTTTGTTTTTCAAATATATGTACAATGTTAAAACCATCTTATAAAATATTTTTAATAATTCTAATTGTGTACACAGAAAAAAAAATCCCTGCTATTTCATGAATATATACATGTAGGGGAGGAATCTATAAGAATATATATATAAATATTAATAGAAAGATGAGTTGTAGGATTATGAGTAACTTTTAGCTTCTTTCAAGCATTTCTATATTTTTCAAAATCTCAAAATCTCTGTAATAAGTGAGTTAACTTTTTATAATTATAACGTTTGTGATTTTTAAGTGCATGTCCAGGATGTTATTTTAGATCAAAATACACTTTTTGAGCATGTTGAAAACTACTGGCGGAGAATTATTGAGCGAAGCTCTTAGCTCTCTATTGTGAAGACCTATTATTGAAAATGGAAAATAAAAAAGAAGGAAAATGAGGCTCCTCATCAGAGTCAAGTGGTCATTTCATGCAAAGCATCTCAGCAGTTGGACAGGTGAGTGAGAAAATGATCATTATGATGAAGGCGTGAAATGAGGGCTTATAAAATGTCCTCAAGGCAAATCCTTGCCACCAAAGGATTAGTTAATAAGACAAGACATAATCACCTTCCTAGAGCAGAGTTGTTGGGGTTCCCTTCCCCATGTTATACACAAAGCATCTCTCTTTGATATTACTGTTCTCAAATGTTTGAAAGTCATTCCCAAGCACAGAAGTTTCTTTTCCTTTAAGTGGGAAGGAGATGAATGTTGAAGTAGTTGCTGACTAAGATGATAAAATAGATACATCGAATGCTCTAATGCTCTAATTTCCTTGATGCAGCTTCACAGGTGCAACTTAATCTCCTAAATGAAAATCTCTAAGTAAAGACCAGACATAAATCCAGATAAAGGACGAAACAGAAAAAACAAACAAAATTTTAACCTGTACAACCTCTTTACAAGCCACAATGTTCATAATACGTTTCTAAGATTTTTTTTTAAATGTACTTATTTTGTTGTTTTTCCAGTCACTCTTCCTGTTTTTTTGCTCATTTACAAATTAATCTCATTGGTTTACATTATTGTTATAACAATCTTACTCTATTTAGAGTAAAAATAATTCTCTCTTACCTTTTGCATTCAGAGAAAAATATAATAATGAATTATTTATTTCTCCCTCCTTCCCTTCCTTACTTTTCAATGAAAATCTCAAAACTGCAGAAAAGCAGGGGGTAGTTTAACAAATGCCCATGTATGCACTGTCTAGAATTTATAATTGTTAACTTTTCATCATATTTTAATGACATGTATTTTAAGCAATAAAACATAATAGAGTTGAATTGCCCTATGTATCCCTTACCTGTTCTTTCTTTCTTCAAACGAGAATGAACCACTAATCCATATTAATCTCTCACATTCTTTTAGGGTCTGCTATCTGTTGGAACTTGAGCCTTTAATTAAGATATGTATAACCCTCTTTCTTACCAAATAAACTACTGTCCTAGTTTAATTACTTGCTTTAAAAAATAACCACTGGTCAGGGACAATATACAGAAGTCCCTCATTCCTAGAAAGTCAAGACTTGCCAAAGTCACATTAGGGCATCGCCTGCTACAGCAAAGCTGATCACAATTCATGCATCAGGGCAGAACATGTTCAACTCAAACTCTAACAGAAGGCCTGTGTCTTCAGAAGACTGGGTTTCTGAATCAATCTCTACTAACTCTGTTAGAGACAGGCTCAAAAACCAACCATTTTGCTCTTATTGGAGATACTATTGTTATCATAACTTGAGTCACTCAAGGACCCCAAACATGAAATGTACACTTAACATTCAAAAAGATGACTTTATTTCAGTTTTCCCTTGAGCCTAAATGAAGTAAAGCACAAAGAAAGGTAGTAAAAAAAAAAAAAAAAAAAAAGACAATCTAAAAAGAGAAGCTTCTTTCATTCCAGACAGAAATTTGCTGGCTCCACAAGACTAGGGAACATCCAGGCTCCAACATAAATAGCTGACAGGCTACAGTATGAACGACAGATACTAAGAGATATGGGAGAAAAAAATGGAAACATGGTGAATAATTCTTTCATTGAGAATTTTATAGCTGTGTATAGATTCAGAAAACACAAATGCATTGGCAATGCCTTCATATCCCAGGGCTCTTGTCTGATTTTTCTGTTAATAAATAACTCCTTGTTTAGGCAGTTCCTTAGAATGCTTTATTCCTCCAGATCTTTCAAAATTAAGATGAAAGGAGGGAAACAGGATCCCTTCAATGTTTCAAGTTTCTATAGTGATTTATATTGGAAACATGAAGAAAATGTGGAGATAATTAGTTTAATCATATAGCCCCAATTTCCATCTCTGATTAAGAAACATCAAGGTATTCACAGGAAGTGTGATATGTTTGAGAAAGGCATGGGGTTTGAAGTCAGAAAAACTGGACCAACTATTGTGGGTCCACCACTGGCTTAGTGAATTTGGGGGAATTGCGTAAACTTTCTATTTCTGTTCCCTCCTCAACAAAATAGAAATAAAATGCTGTGGTGTTAAGAGAAAAAAAATGAGGTATGGCATACTAAGCTGTAACTGTTCTCTGTAAATGTTGTTGTTTCATTTCCTTCAGTGCCTGGTACCAATTTCTGTGATTCAATAGATAAGCAATAAACATGTGTTGAATTAATGTTATCTGGAATTTTTGTTTTTTAATTGTAGATAGAACTGTATATAGTATATAGCTAATAATTACTAATCAGTTTAAGTCATGAACAAAGTGAAAATATATTTTGGGAAACCAAGTCAGATTACCTTTAATTCTAATCCTAAAACTCTTAGACATTTGTCTCCCAAAGGTATCCTAGACCAAAGATACAGTCAGATGTATAAGTGAAACTTATTATATAAAAATACACTGCAAACAATAAGATACAGACAGAAGTTTTTAAAGATTGTTATTTTAAAGCAGAGCTTGTATTAAAATTTACTCAGTTTTAACTACACAATGTCTAGTAACTTATTTAATAATTCTTGATGTGGGCTGATCACTAGGAATTGTAACATTGTTTATTTCTTTTCAAAAAAAATTCAGTATGACTATACGATCAAACAATATACTACAAAATCATTAGTATGTCAGAAAGAAATAATTTTTTGGCTGAAAAATGTATACCTACAAAAATATACATTGCAGTCTTTTGCAATAAGATGAACTGACTTGTTCTAAGAATAACTAGAGTATATCAAGATGGACTACTCTAAAATTCTCAAAACCATACTTTTATCGAGTACATAATTTAAGAGTGTTTTCAAAAGAAACTCTGAGGTTAAGTACCATGCAAAAATTATAGTAGTAGATTAATTTCCTAGTGGAGTATTTTATCTTTAATGTAATTATTTTATGGCTTAATTTTAACTAAAAATTAATTCTCAAACTAAAAAATATGAGTGACTCAAGATTTGGATAGGATTTATAAAATTATAGTATTGTGATAATTCCACTGGACATACCTTGGCAATTACCCTTGTAACAAAATACAATAAAGATGTAATATTGTTAGCTGGATTATTCCTTGTTATGGATGTAATTTTTGACATTGGCTGGCAAATCCATAATTACTTACTTAAAAATTCAATAGTCAGTAATTAAAATATAATCTTAAATCATATAATGATGATTAATTTTACCATTTGGATTTTTACCAGTGCTTACTACATCTGGATCCTCAGAAGTTTTTAATTCAGGACAAGGCATAAATGAAAACTCCCCATGGGGAAGGCAGATTTGATTTTATTAGAAATATAACTATTTCTATAGATCTTTAAGTACTCTTTCCCAAGTTCTAGAATACTTGATAATACAGAAATCAAGCTTGCTTATTGTTGTTTTTTTAACCTTTGAAGACAATGAATAACGTCTAAGAAACCACTTTGAAACTTGTCCTTATAAGAAACTGCGAATTCTTGAATTAGCCTATTCAGTCTTCTTTTTTTTTAATCCAAAGACCAGTTCAGTTTGTTGTCCTAAAATAATTCAAATGCAAAGGAGACAATATCTGAGCCAAGTCCACTCTCCCTCAGCTGAGGAGAGAGAACTCTCTGGGGTGACAAAAGGGAAACAGTCTGTTTAATCAATTCAATTCATGACATATTTATTGAGTACTTATTTTGTGCCAGGGAATATTCAAGGTGTTGTGGGAGTTTATAATAAAGGAGATAAGACAACTGTTCAAATATAATGCTGCTTAGATTGTAATAAGTGCCACAAGAGGAAAAGAGAGCTACAGATCAGCAAAAACCTTCTGAAAAGGAAACTGCAAGTCACAAAGGGTGAGGGGGATTTTGACAGAGGAAGATGGGTGAGGTCATTCCTGGCAGAGTGAGAAATGGGGGAGAACAGTGAGCAGTCCTGCTTGGCTAGAGAGCACAGGGCTTGCAGGGTAGTAATGGATAAGGCCAGGAAGATTGGACAGGCCTTGAATGTTTGGACCCTGAATGAGAGGCAAGAAATTTTTTGATTAGGAAAATAAGTATACACCGGGTCCGACCTGCTTTGCAATATTAACCTTACCTGTGGCCATGAGCTCCTAGGACTGATTTCAGATGTCACAATGACTTCTGCATCTGCCTCTGCCCAAAATTCTCCTGTCTTCATATTGCTGTCTGAAAATAATATTTAGGACCTCTATTCTAATTACTGAAGACTTCAGTGCTTTTATAGAAATGCACTGAAATTCTCCTGAGAGGGATAACTCCTCCGGCTATCAGCATATAGATCTCCCACCCCTCTCTGAGTGGGTTTGGGAGGTGAAGAGAATGTTACAGCACAAAATCTCAACGTGTAGGACAAGGAGTATTTGGAGAAAGATTTAGAGTTGGGGGGCAAAATTTCAACATGAAAAGGGAGAGTTTCTAAAGGAGTCTGCAGTGTGTTTAAGGAGAGAGTTGAACATTTCTGCCCAGGGATAAGAACAGTTGTGAGAAAACCAGTGATCCAACAGCAAAGCAAAAAGCTTTGAGCTGTGAGTCATCAAATGAGCAGATATCTGTCTCACTGGGGGTCAGAGTGGGGGATGAAATATAAGAGTAAATAATACCTATGGGCACCTGAAGAAAAGTTTTAATTCTCCCTATATGAGTGTATTACTTTTCTTTTGCTATATGACAAATTACTACAAATTCAGCAGCTTAAACAACACACATTTGTGTTTTGTTTTTTTGTTTTTTTTGAAAGAGCAACTATTTGTGCTTTTTTTTTTAAGCCCTTTATTGGAATACAACACACATTTGTTATCACATAGTTTTCAAGTGTCAGGAATTTGGCGACAGGTTTAGCTGGGTCCTCTGCTCAGGTCTTACCAAGCTGAACTCAAGGTGTCAGATAAGGCTGAGACCTCATCTCAGTCTTGGGGTCCTCTTCCAAGCTCATTGGTTGGTGGCAGAATTCAGTTCTTTACAGTTGCAAGTCCACTAGCCATTTTCTGGCTGGCGGTCACACAGGGACCACTCCCAGCTCCCAGAGGCCACCCTCATGTCCTTGCCATGTGATTCCCCTTCCCAGGCAGTTCACAACATGGTTGTTTACTACTTCAGGACCAGCAGAAGAGTATCTGTTGCTTTCAAGCTCTGACTTCTTTGCAAGTCTCACCTGATTAGGTAAGGCCCACCCAGGATAAGCTCCCTAACTTAAAATTAATTGATGAATGGCCTTAATTACATCTGCAAAATCCTTTCAGAGCAGCACTTAGATTCATGTTTGATTAAAGAACTGGGAGAAGTGTATACAACCAGGGTAGTGGGACTATTGGGGGCCATTTTATTAATTATTTATTTATTATTTTTGGGGGGGTACACCAAGTTCAATCATCTGTTTTTATACACAAAAATATGGAACGCTTCACGAATTTGCGTGTCCTCCTTGCACAGGGGCCATGCTAATCTTCTCTGTATCGTTCCAATTTTAGTATATGTGCTGCCGAAGCGAGCCCTGGGGGCCATTTTATAATTCTGCTTGTCACAAAGAGACATATGCCAGAATCTTTAATAGGTGAGGATTTCATATTAATGCTCTTATTCCATCGGGAAAGTTGTTGAAAAGTGGGCCAGCCCAACCATTTCTTATATGTCTATACAATTCTTTCCACTAATTAGCACTTAGTGCTTAAGACTACACTAAGTATCAAAATATCTACATTTATAATATTTGAGGATGGTTATATAGATATAGATATGATCAGATGATTCAAAATTATATTTTAATAAAAGAATTTTACTGTATAATATTCAGGGTATCCGCACAAATGCACAAAATGATCATACAATGCCTGGTAATATGCACTAAAATATACATGGAATTAAATAAAATACTTTGTCTTTTTGTTGAGTGGGATTTTTTGAGAGTCCTTGTGAAGCAGTGGGAAGACTGCATTAGGGGATCTGGATCTATTTCAGGCAGCATCAGTTCCTAGTAGAGGGCTCTTGGGCAGGCCACTCCAGTTCTCTGAATCCTTACAATTTACACAAGGGACAATAAACCTAACAGACTTATCTATTTTGCAAAGTTGCTATAAGGATCCAGGAAGACTGATAATATGATGTGGAAATTTATAAGAAATTTAGGGAGAAATGCTTAGGCAAAAGCTTGATGAGTCATTAGTTGTGTAAGACCCCCACCCCAAATGTTGAAGCCAGAGAAGCCAAATCCTGTGTCAGAGCAGTGGCAGACTCTTGCCTATGCAGCCTTAATCAACTGCTCCTACGGAAGCCTCAGCAGCCCCCTTCAACCCTAGGTGGCCTCAGAAGTTCTCGTGACGAGGCTCAGAAATGGTCTGAAGTTGGAGACTTGAGGACTTAATTTATGTGCACGTGGCTAAGTCTGCCAGCTCCTCTGCAGGAGATACCCTTGCAGGGCCTTTTCCATTGAGTTGAAATACAAGTTTCTTCTCTTCCTATATCTTTAAACGGAAATAATCGAAGTGCAAAGGGGAAGATTCAGGAGTTTTATCTTTTATACATGTTATGAAAGTTAAGTGCAAATCCAAAAGTAATTTCTGCAATTACTACCATAGCTGACTCGTGGCATCTATCCTGGCAGTCAGCAAACTACAACCTACAGACCAAATCCAAGTTCAATGCCTATTTTTCTGTGGCACATAAACTAAAAATGTTTTCTACATTTTTAAATAGCTGGAAAAAAACTAAGAGAGTAGATCTTAAAAGTCTTCAACACAAGAAAAAAAGAAAAAATTGTAACTATATATGGTGATGGATAGTAATACTTAGACTTACTGTGGTAGTCATTTTGTAATGCACACAAATATCAAATCATTATGTTGTGCACCAGAAACTAATATAATGCTGTGTGTCAATTACATATCATTTTTTTTTAAAAAAGGGAATTACAGGATGGTCATGGTTGCACACCATCGTGAATATACTAAAAACCACTGAGTTACACACTTTAAAATGGTTAAAATGGTGAATTTTATGTTATGTAATTTTTATCCCAATATAAAAATAAAATAAGCAGCAGCAAAAAAATCAGAAAATATTTTATGACATGAAAATTATATGGCTCAATTTTTTTTTTAATTTTTTATTTTTTTGGGGGTACACCAGGTTCAATCATCTGTTTTTATACACATACCCCCGTATTCCCTCCCTCCCTTGACTCCCCCCCATCGAGTCCCCCCCACCCTCCCTGCCCCAGTCCTCTAAGTCATCTTCCATCCTCGAGTTGGACTCCCTTTGTTATACAAGAACTTCCCACTGATTATTTTACAGTTGGTAGTATATATATGTCTGTGCTACTCTCTTGCTTCGTCTCAGTTTCCCCTTCACCACCCGCCCCCTCCCATACCTCGAGTTCTCCAGTCCATTCTCTGTATCTGCATCCTTGTTCTTGTCACTGAGTTCATCAGTACCATTTTTAGATTCCATATATGTAAGTTAGCATACAATATATGTCCTTCTCTTTCTGACTTACTTCACTCTGTATGACAGATTGTAGTTCTATCCACCTCATTACATATAGCTCCATCTCATCCCTTTTTATAGCTGAGTAATATTCCATTGTATATATATGCCACATCTTCTTTATCCATTCATTTGTTGATGGGCATTTAGGTTGCTTCCATGTCCTGGCTATTGTAAATAGTGCTGCAATAAACATTATGGTACAAGTTTCTTTTGGGATTATGGTTTTCTTTGGGTATATGCCCAGGAGTGGGATTACTGGATCATATGGTAGTTCTATTTGTAGTTTTTTAAGGAACCTCCAAATTGTTTTCCATAGTGGCTGTACCAACTTACATTCCCACCAACAGTGCAGGAGAGTTCCCTTTTCTCCACACCCTCTCCAACATTTGTGGTTTCCAGATTTTGTGATGATGGCCATTCTGATTGGTGTGAGGTGATACCTCATTGTGGCTTTGACTTGCATTTCTCTGATGATTAGTGATGTTGAGCATCTTTTCATGTGTTTGTTGGCCATCTGTATGTCTTCTTTGGAGAAATGTCTATTTAGGTCTTCAGCCCATTTGTGAATTGGGTTATTTGCTTTTTTGGTATGAAGCTGCACGAGCTGCTTGTATATTTTGGAAGTTAATCCTTTGTCCATTGTTTCATAGGCAATTATTTTTTCCCATTCTGAGGGTTGCCTTCTAGTCTTGTTTATGGTTTCTTTCACTGTGCAAAAGCTTTTAAGTTTCATGAGGTCCCATTTGTTTATTCTTGATTTTATTTCCATGATTCTAGGAGGTGGGTCAAAAAGGATCTTGCTTTGATGGATGTCATAGAGTGTTCTGCCTATGTTTTCCTCAAGGAGTTTTATAGTGTCCGGCCTTCCATGTAGGTCTTTAATCCATTTGGAGTTTATTTTTGTGTATGGTGTTAGGAAGTGTTCTAATGTCATTCTTTTACATATTGCTGTCCAATTTTCCCAGCATCACTTATTGAAGAGGCTGTCTTTTTTCCATGGTATACTCGTGCCTCCTTTGTCAAAGATAAGGTGCCCATATGTGTTTGGGCTTACTTCTGAGTTCTCTATTCTATTCCATTGATCTTCCTTTCTCTTTTTGTGCCCGTACCATACTGTCTTGATCACTATGGCCTTGTAGTATAGTTTGAAGTCAGGAAGCCTGATTCCACAAACTCCATTTTTCCTTCTCAAGATTGCTTTGGCTATTCGGGGTCTTTTGCGTTTCCATACAAATCGTAAGATTTCTTGCTCTAGTTCTGTGAAAAATGCCATTGGTAATTTGATTGGGATTGCATTGAATCTGTAAATTGCTTTGGGTAGTACAGTCATTTTCACGATGTTGATTCTTCCAATCCAGGAATATTGTATGTCCCTCCATCTGTTTGTGTCGTCTTTGATTTCTTTCAGCAATGTCTTAAAGTTTTCTGCATACAGATCTTTTGTCTCCTTAGGCAAGTTTATTCCTAGGTATTTTATTCTTTTTGTTGCAATGGTGAATGGGAGAGTTTCCTTAATTTCTCTTTCTGCTCTTCCGTTGTTAGTGTATAGGAATGCGAGAGATTTCTGTGCATTAATTTTGTATCCTGCTACTTTACTAAACTCATCAATGAGTGCTAGCAGTTTTCTGGTAGAGTCTTTAGGGTTTTCTATATATAATATCATGTCATCTGCAAAGAGTGACAATTTTACTTCTTCTTTTCCAATTTGTATTCCTTTTATTTCTTTTTCTTCTCTGATTGCTGTGGCTAAAACTTCCAAAACTATGTTGAATAACAGTGGTGAGAGTGGACACCCTTGTCTTGTTCCTGTTCTTAGAGGGAATTCTTCCAGTTTTTCCCCATTGAGAACGATGTTGGCTTTTGGTTTTTCATATATGGCTTTTATTATGTTGAGGTAATTTCCTTCTATGCCCATTTTCTAGAGAGCTTTTATCATAAATGGATATTGAACTTTGTCAAAAGCTTTTTCTGCATCTATTGAAATGATCATATGGTTTTTATCCTTCAATTTGTTGATATGATGTATCACGTTGATTGATTTGCGTATATTGAAGAATCCTTGCATCCCAGGGATAAACCCCACTTGATCATGGTGTATGATTTTTTTAATGTGCTGTTGCAGTCTGTTAGCTAGTATTTTGTTGAGGATTTTTGCATCTATATTCATCAGTGATATTGGTCTGTAGTTTTCTTTTTTTGTGACATCTTTGCCTGGTTTTGGTATCAGGGTGATGGTGGCCTCGTAGAATGAGTTTGGGAGTGTTCCGCCTTCTGCGATATTTTGGAAGAGTTTGAGAAGGATAGGTGTTAGCTCTTCTCTAAATGTTTGATAGAATTCGCCTGTGAACCCATCCGGTCCTGGGCTTTTGTGTGTTGGGAGATTTTTAATCACTGCCTCAATTTCCATACTTGTGATTGGTCTGTTCATGGTTTCTATTTCTTCCTGGTTCAGTCTTGGAAGATTGTATTTTTCTAAGAATGTATCCATTTCTTCCAGGTTCTCCAATTTATTGGCATATAGTTGCTTGTAGTAGTCTCTCATGATGTTTTGTACCTCTGAGGTGTCTGTTGTTACTTCTCCTTTTTCATTTCTAATTCTGTTGATTTGCATCTTCTCCCTTTTTTTCTTGATGAGTCTGGCTAATGGTTTATCAATTTTGTTAATCTTCTCAAAGAACCAGCTTTTAGTTTTATTAATTTTTGCTATGGCTTCCTTCCTTTCTTTTTCATTTATTTCTGCTCTGATCCTTATGATTTCTTTCCTTCTGCTCACTTTGGGGTTTCTTTGTTCTTCTTTCTCTAGTTGTTTTAGGTGTAATGTTAGGTTGTTTATTCGATCATTTTCTTGTTTCTTAAGGTAGGACTGTATTGCTATAAACTTTCCTCTTAGAACTGCTTTTGCTGCATCCCATAGGTTTTGGGTTGTTGTGTTTTCGTTGTCGTTTGTTTCTAGATATTTTTTGATTTCCTCTTTGATTTCTTTAGTGATTTCTTGGTTGTTTAAGAGTGAATTGTTTAGCCTCCATGTGTTTGTATTCTTTGCAGCTTTTTTCCTGTAATTGATAACTAGTCTCATGGCATTGTGGTCTGAGAAGATGCTTGATATGATTTCAATTTTCTTGAATTTGCTGAGGTTTGATTTGTGACCCAAGATGTGATCTATCCTGGAAAATGTTCCGTGTGCACTTGAGAAGAAAGTGTAGTCTGTCGTTTTTGGATGGAATGTCCTATAAATATCAATTAAGTCGAGATGGTCTAATGTGTCATTTAAAGCTTGTGTGTCTTTATTTATTTTCTGTTTGGATGATCTGTCCATTGATGTAAGTGGGGTGTTCAAGTCTCCCACTATTATTGTGTTACTGTCGATGTCCCCTTTTATAGCTGTTAGCATTTGCCTTATGTATTGAGGTGCTCCTATGTTGGGGGCATAGATATTTACCATTGTGATATGTTCTTCTTGAATGGATCCCTTGATCATTAGGTAGTGTCCTTCCTTATCTCTTTTAATAGTCTTTACTTTCAAGTCTAATTTGTCTGATATGAGTATTGCTACTCCAGCTTTCTTTTGACTTCCATTTGCATGGAATATCTTTTTCCATCCCTTTCCTTTCAGTCTATATGTATCCCTTGGTCTGAAGTGGGTTTCTTGGAGGCAGCATATAGAAGGGTCTTGTTTTTGTATCCATTCAGCCAGTCTGTCTTTTGGTTGGAGCATTTAATCCATTTACATTTAAAGTGATTATTGACATGTGTATTCCAATTACCATTTTCTTAATTGTTTTGGGTTTGTATTTGTAGGTGTTTTCCTTTTCTTGTGTTTCCTACTTAGAGAAGTTCCTTTAGCACTTGTTGTAAGGCTGGTTTGGTGGTGTTGAATTCTCTTAACTTTTGCTTGTCTGGAAAGCTTTTGATTTCTCCCTCAAACCTGAATGAGATTCTTGCTGGGTAGAGTATTCTTGGCTGTAGGTTTCTCTCTTTCAGGACTTTCAGTATATCCTGCCATTCCCTTCTGGCCTGCAGAGTTTCTGTAGAGAGGTCAGCTGTTATCCTTATAGGTTTTCCCTTAGATGTTGTTTGTTTCTTTTCTCTTGCTGCTTTTAATATGTTTTCTTTGTGTTTAATTGTCGTTAGTTTGATTAATATGTGTCTTGGTGTATTTCTCCTTGGGTTTATTCTGTATGGGACTCTCTGTGCTTCTTGGACTTGGTTAATTATTTCCTTTCCCATGTTGGGGAAGTTTTCCACTAGAACCTCTTCAAATATTTTCTCAGACCCTTTCTTGTTTTCTTCTTCTTCTGGGATGCCTATAATTCGAATGTTGGTACGTTTAAGGTTATCACTGAGGTCTCTGAGACTGTCTTCTATTCTTTTTATTCTTTTTTCTTTTTCCTGCTCTGTGGCGTTTATTTCCCCCATTCTATCTTCCAACTCACTTATTCGTTTTTCTGCCTCAGTCATTCTGCTGGTTATAGCATCTAGAGTATTTTTAATTTCAGTTATTTTATTATCCATTGCTGTTTGTTTTTCTGAGTTCTTATGAACTGTTTCTTATACTTTCTCTATTTTGTTATCGAGATTTTGTGTCATTTTTACTATCATTACTCTGAATTCTTTTTCAGGCATTTTTCCTATTTCCTCCTCATTTATTTGGTCTTGTGGGTTTTTTTCCTGCTCCTTTGCCTGCATGGTGTTTCTTTGTTTCCTCATGGTTGTCCAGACTTTTTGGGTTGCTTGTCCTGGCGATAGAGGTGTTTATAGAAGACTGTCCAAGCCTCAGACTAATGTCCAAGGATTGGATTAAACGAATATTAAGTCTAGGAAACACATACATGTATAAGACACACAATTACTGAATCCATTAGGACATAAGGCTCTAGAAAGACCTGACAGAACCCCAGTGTGCTATCAGATATTCAAAGAGAAACCCAGCAGAAATTGACAACTGAAACAGAACAAATCAGAGACAAAAGCAAAAGCAAACAAACAACAAATAACACCCTACACATACAAACATCAATCCAGGGAGATTTTGTAAGCTAGGATCAAATATAGAAAAGAGCTAGAGTACCACCAGAGAGAATGGAGATTCTCATAATGTAATTAGACAACTGTACTAAGAACTAAGATAAAGACAAAAGCCTAATATTAAATACCAAGGCAGTGCGTCATCTGGAGAATAGAGCAAGGAGTCTGAGCAGACGGATAGTGTTGCTTATGTTAAGATAAAATAAACTTAAAAAGGCTGGAAGAAAGGGGAACAGAAGAGCGTAATGTGGTTGGAAATATGCAAATAAAGAGAAAGGAATAGAAATGTATAAAAGATAGGGATGAAAGGAAAGTATGAGAGATATTTTGTCCGTACTACCAAAAACTTAGCTAGATATAGAAGTATATAAAAAGGCAAAAAAAAAAAAAGAATAAAAAATATCATTAAAAAATTATGTTATAAAACTTGTAGATCCCTTAGGGCTAAGATCATATTTAATAAATCAAAAAAAAAAAAAAGAGAGAGAGAAAGAAAAAAAAAAAAAAATCCAGAACTGATCCCAGAATGGACCAGTTCAATAGGTATTGATACTACTATTTCTGTTTCCTTAGCGTCTCAGCTGTAAGTGTCCTTCTCCTTGCCTTGGGTTTTTTTTTGCGTTATTCTGTGACCAGCAGAGGTTCCTTTATTGTTGGTCTGTAAGCGTCAGTGTGTGGGGAGGGAGAGGGTACAATAGTGGCTCCTTCTCCTGGGAGTGAGTGAGCAGTGGCGCACTGTTGTTTCAGTCAGGCTTGGAGGTGCCTGTTGCAGAGGGCTCTGGTGGCTCAGGTGTAAAAAGAAAGTCTTAGAGTTGGGCCTCTCTCGGGGTTTTGTTTGTTTGTTTGTTTTTCTCTCGGCAGCCTCCCTGCTGCTGGCGTTGCAAGGGGTTTTAATCTAGCCCCGCCCGAGCGCCTGAGGGTGCTTGTTATCCCTGAGCGCCTTAGGTGGCCCGCGGGCGTCTCTCCACTGCCTGTTGCAGAGGCGCCAAAAGAGAGAGAGAGGCTATGCGCACAGCTCCTCCCCCCCGCCCGTGAGTATGGCTCAATTTTTAATGTCCAAAGTTTTATTGGGAAACAGTCATACTCATTTGTTTACCTATAGCCTATAGCTACTTTCACACTGCAACTACAGAGTTGAAAAATTGCAACAGAGACTGCACAGTGCACAAAACTGAAAATACCTATTATCTGGCCCTTCACAGCAAGAGTTTTCCAATCCTTGATCTATAGTGGTTTCAGGCTGGTAAATGTATAGCAAAATATGTTCTCATCACTTCTGGGAATCTTTGTACATGCACCATTTTTAAAAGGCAGTTTGACAATAGATAAGCAAGAGTCCCAATATATTCAAGAAATCTGCAGGCATCACCCACTTACTTCTGCTGCAGGTGGTTCTCAGGGCACATTCTGAGAAATACTGTCCTCTGTTATCTCTAATCGGATACCATCTCTACTGAAACTCTTTCTGTTTCATGTTGTTGATGCTCTTCCTAACTTCAAGAAGATTCCCAGGTTCCACTTCCCTGTGTGTGCTGGTATAGGTGAAAAAGCTTCCCTAGGAACTGTTCTTTCAGCACCACACCCCCATAGGTCCTGTCAAAGGCAGTTCACACACCTGAATGCAGTTTGAGAACTGATGGATCCTTCAAGGAGCAAATCCTCAGAACTCTCAGGATTCCCTATATTAAATGGCAATAGTTCATATTGATTGCAAATCATACAACTTGGGATTTTTCTTAATTGCACTAGAAAGCTCTGACTGGTTCTAGATTTTTTTTTTTCCTTTGAAAAGGGTGCTTTCACCTTCTATGGGGAGGCAATGACATAGTTTCACAGTCAGGAAAAAGTTCTTGCATCTTACAGCATACTGTCTTGTTTGGGCTTTATTGTTTTTTTTTAAGCCAAAACACTCTGCTTTAAATTTTAACAGTAATTCCAAAGAGTTGAAATTGTGTTCCAGGTGTCAAGAAGGACAAAAAAATCTGGATGGAGATTAGCAATTTAATTAATCTAATTGGTCCTTAGTCCTGTTTCTAAATCTGCAACAGAATTTTAGCTAATGTTTCTATGTCTGTCAAAAGGCAAAGTTTGAGAATGGCACAGGAAAAGCTAATAATTGAAGAATAAAAGAGAAAGTTATTGATCAAATAAAATAGTTCTACATATTCCTGCTATAAATAGCTTTTGGTTCCACCTCACCAAGGCTGGCAACGCAGGGATTTGAAATACAGCATGTGGTTCTGCCTAGGTGGTTTAGTGTGGATTACAGAAATTGGAATGAATTCCCTTATTTAAAAAAATTTTTTTTTCCAAGGATCTACCATATGGGCACCTTGCTATGAACAGCTGATGCATTAAATCATTGTGGTATAGAAGCTCCCAACATCATGGGGGAGACAAATCAATTTTGAATAAACAATATATAAATATGGCATAAGTGCTACCAAATAGATCAGCTCAGATGTGGGCCACGTAAAGCTATCTTTTTTTTTAAAGCTCTTTATTGGAATATAATTGCTTTACACTTTTGTACCAGCTTTTGAGGTACACCAAAGTGAATCAGCTGTATTTATACATATATCCCCATATCCCCTCCCTCCCATGACTCCCTCCTGCCCTCCCTGTCCTGGACCTCTAAGGCATCACCCATCATCGACTTGATCTCCCTTTGTTATATAGCAACTTCCCACTAGGTAAGGCTATCTTTGGAGGATGTGGGAAGCCAAGTTCTAAAGAATAAGTAAGGAGAAGGAAAATGAACTTGAAGGAACACCTTGTGAAGAAGACTATATGCAAAAGCCCAGAAGCAAGAGAGAATGTGACTGGTACTTGTAGCTGCAAATATTGATAGCTTCCTATGAGCAGAAGGGGAGGAGCAGAGTGTGAGAACTAAAGTGAGTAAATATGATATATGTATGTAAGCACATGTATGTAACTGTCAATGTGTAAAAACATTCATTGGTTTAAACATTTAAAAATACACGTAGATAATCTGGAAGAGGTGGCTCAAAGGAAAGAAGGCAGAGAAAGTATCTGGTGCCTGGTAAGCCCTCAAAAATTCTAGTTATTAGAGGAATAAAAACACAAAGTAGGGGTTTTCTGAAATGGATACCTTATTTGTTCTCCGATTTAAGCTAGGACAAAGGGTAGAATCTGGGTGGACCAAGAAGGAATTTAGTGTAGTGGTTTAGAGCCAGACAGACCTGAATTCAAGTCCAGGTGTTAAATATTAGCTCTGTGCCCATGGGCAGCTTTTTAACCTCTCTAAGCCTAGTCCCTCATCTGTAAAATGGAGATAATATGCTTCATTCACAAAGCTGTTGTGAGGGTTAAACGCAATACTATGTGTAAAATAATTAGCACAAATTGACTGGCACAGAGAAAGCACTCAAAAATGGTTGCTCGTATTAGTACAAAAGGAGGCAAAGGACATGTGGCAGGGATTGGGGAATGTTCCCAGAAGATGCATGGTGATAAGGACAATTGTCTCAGCTGGGCATAAATTCATCTTGCTGTGGCCGGGTCTGTTGTAAAGAAAAATCCCATGGATGAATAGGCAGCCAGCCAAGATGGCTTGATCTTCCGCACTAGTTCCAGCCAGGAAATCTCTTGAGTGTGAGTAGAATGTGAATCACCAGCTTACTGTAAATTAATTATTATTATTCACCCAGCAAAGAGGGAAAAAGTGCTTGGTCAGAATTAATCACCTTAAAAACCCAGTTATTTTAAATTCATTACATTTGAATATGGTAATGAAACATTTGTCACTTTTATAACTCTGTGAGGGAGAGTGTCTATTGTGGTATGGAAAAGGATTAACATATAATTTTAAGAGTGTGCCCTTCTTTTTTTCCTTTTTCCATATTCATTGAAGTCTAATATAATATTTGTTGCATGTCCTCACTTTACAGATAAGGAAACAGGCTTTGAGTCTGAAGTGATTTATCGTAAAATGGGGTTAAAAAAAAATCCAGATTTTTCTGACTCTAACCAATGATTCTCAGTTGGCTTCACATTAGAATCACTTGGAGAACTTTTTTAAACTAATGATGGTCAGGGTCTACTTCTAGAGATGTTATGGAGTTGTTCAGAGTTAAACAATTCCTAAATATGCAATTTGTTGGTCAAAAGCAACCTCTTTTTTTACGTCTTGCTAAATATGTGATTAAAAAATGTTTAAATAGGGCTGTGCTGCCTACTGAGGAAGCAAGCTGAACAATCGATGGACTCCCCCCCACCCCCTCCCCTTCCCCCTGTGCCCCTCTGCTTTATCCAGTTCAGGACATTTCAGAAGCAGGTTGAAAGCTGGGAGAATGAATTCACCCATTTATGCTGTACTGAGGGCAGGGAGTAGCTTTTCCCCCTCTGACCTTTGCGATGAGTCATTGATAGCCTTAATGTGATGATTTTTCAGTCTCATCAGAGAACAAACCCCTTCAAACATTCTAAATAATCAGAACGTTATCTAACACTAGAATGAACTTGGTCTACAACAAGCTGACTTTGAAGGCTTACTTCTCCAAAGGAAAGGTGAACCCATTTCGCTTTATTTTTTTTTGTGGCACGGAAAAAATAAGAATTTTGAAAAGTGGTCTCGCTAGTCTGTGAAACTGCAATGATTACACACTCCGTGCCTTCCTGCAATCACTCTCTCCCTCTCTGAATTACACTCAGAGGAGATGGAACAAAGGCTGAGTCAAAATCTCTTCTTCACATGCATGTCCCTTTTGCCTACTGACTGGAAGAAACGATAAAATGATTCCATTCTTTTAAAATCAGCTAAAGCAGTGAGTCTTAAGTTTGGGTTAATCTTCAGCCCTTTTAAGTAGCTAATAAAAGTAAAGCCTCCAGAAGAATTTATTTTAAAATATATGCTTCAAATTTTCACCTATCTTGACATCTTAAGGGTCCACGGATTCATAATTAAGAAACATGACACTTTAAGAAAAAATAGATGTGGCTTTCATCTTTTATCTATGCAGATGAGCATGCAGTAGAAAACCAGATAATTCAAACCAAAACTTTGCATCAAAATATTTTCAAAAACTTGTTCTGATACAGATAAAACAAAAGCATTTAAAAAAAAAACAAAAAAACAAAAAAAAAACAAAAACTTTCCGAAAAAAAACAAACAAACCACCCAAGCACTGTGTTTGGTTCCCTGAGATATAATTATTTCTTCCTACTGAGCGTAGTTTACAAATTGCTATGTGTGTGCAGATAAAGGCTACTTCTCCCAAGCTGGCTTTCCAGTTCGGTCTGCAACTTCCTTTCCCTACCGTACTGTTTCTGGGTTCATCTTCTTTTTGTCTTTGTCTTCCTGACGCCCAATCAGAGATATTCACGAAGGATCTTTGTTATCAACTGGTCAGAAAGAGAGACAGTAAAATGTAAGGTCACCGAGGACTCAAAAATGTCTCAGAAAATACATTAGCAGGAATTGGCTAGAAAAGATTTCTAAATTGGTACCTTGAAAATGGGTCTCCTGAGGTCGAAATAACCCTGATAATTGTGCCTCAGCTCATTTTCTATTTTGAGTCAGAGGAGAGATTTGTAAGAAATCCTAGGAGAGTGAGGGTGTGGGAGGTGGTCTAAAAGAGAGAGAGAAACAGGAAGGGCCCATTGTCTGTCAACTAAGAGGCTTTGTTTTGAAAATCCCAGGGCTAACATTTTAATGCTTTATTTGCAAAGTTGGATAAGATTGCAAATAACTCAAGTGAGTTTGACTCTACCTCTTTCTGTCACCTCAACTGTCCTCCTATACATGTAACTGTGACTGTGAATACTTGAGATATGTGATTGGAAAAAAATTGTTTTCTGTCTTTAACCTGCTAAGATTTACTGGGATCCAGAATTTAGTTACAAGTCTCCTTACTAAACAATAATATCAACAGCTGGTATTTATTGAGCCCTTGCTATATGCCAAACGTTGTTTGAGGAGCTCATGTAGTCCTTACAACAATCCTATAAAATAAGTTCTATTATCGCTGCTAAGGCCCCGAGAGGCTAAGTAGCATGCCTAACTAAGATCAGAGAGCTTAGGAAAAAAAGTGGTAGATCTGGGTAGATCTTAAACGCAGGGAGTCTAACTGCGAATCCTGTGCTCTTTACTACTCTGTCTCCCCTAAACCCATTTCCTCAGTGAACCGTGATGATCTGAGCAGTTTAATGCATTTCAATCTTGGTAAAGTATGACTTTCAAAAAAAAGGTTAAATAATGACTCACACACAGATACAAATATGAACACATGTCAAAGATTTTATGAACTCATTAATGAGGAAACTAGGTATGTGTTAAAAGCACCACTGGGATAAAAGACACATTTATAGATCAGGAATATTGAAATGAAAGTGCAGTGGAGGCAAAACAGGACTCTTCCACAATGGGATTCGGAAGTCAGCTGGACTTCCTCCACTGAATAGAATTTGCATGTCTATAGGCAAGAATTATTTTACCTTGCTATCAGTTATTTACAGCTTACAGAATTGTAACTCCCACAGAATCAGAGGAAAATAACACTGGAAGGATGTGCTATGGACAATGCATAGTTTTCCACTGAAGTACAATTAGTTTTTTCCTATAATAAGTATATTTCACACTTGCTCCTCAAACCCAGGAAGATTCACAACCAAAAAGTATAAAAGGCATTTTAGAAGATAGGCATATGAATAAAAACTGACTTACAAACTACCAGAGCAGACATTCATAAGTGATTTCAACAAGGCAAACTGTTAAAGAATATAAGTAAAGGCAGGAAAAACTCATTCAGCTCTGAGAACCTATCAAAATTTCTATGTCGAGGCATTCAGGAGAGGCAGTCTAGCTGGAAGAGGGGACTGGAGGCTATCCTGAAGCTGCTTTTAGATACCACTTTACATAAAACAAAGAAAAAGCAGATCATCTCTGTTAAAGAATTCCATGGTGCTTGGTAGGAACCATTAAAGCCATCTCATGAACTTCATTTGAAATCTAGAAAAATTCCTTGGTGGAAAAGGCATTTAGATTGACTTGGGAGGTAGTACGAAATGTAGACGTTCTATCCAGACAAAGGGATGTCTTGATCCAAGACACAGAAACCAAGAGAGGGGAAGTGACATGGGAAGGGGAATGATAAGAAAGAGGCATCAAGAGGGAAAGAGTGTGCCTCAAAGCCCAGTGCTCCTTCAGCCTACACAGGTCAAGGCACCTACTCACCTCTGTTTCCTTGGACCTGATAGCAGGATCCTCTACCTTCAAACCAGAGCCCTCGTCCCAGCATAAAAGTAGATATTCAATATGTATATATCTCCTGAATGAACAAAAATATGAAAGGAAGAAAGGAAGGAAGGGAGGGAGGGAGGGAGGGAGAAAGGGGGGATGAAAGGAAGGAGAGAAGGAAGGAAGGAAGGAAGGAAGGAAGGAAGGAAGGAAGGAAGGAAGGAAGGAAGGAAAGGACTACATTGAACTTCATCTAATTGTTCCTCAAGCTTTACTGTTTCAGGGGAAAGCTAACCACAAAGGACCACCCTTCCCATATGACTCATTTAAGACCCAACTCCACTCTGCCTCATGATTCCTTGTCTACTTCCTTCTATAAACCACAGGTCTCTCTCCTTTCCTTTGAGATGCTCCTCATTAATGAACATTTCCTTATTGCAATAACCTAAATAAAATCATCTCTTTAATTGTCCTGTGCATTTTGTCTTTCGCAGATGGAAAGAAGAGTTTGGGACCTAATCTCTGGATCTGAAGAAACCTCCTGTGGGCCTGTGGTTTAATACAGGATAAAGGCATACAAGCTTTTAATCTGTTTTAACTGCATCCTTCTTATATACATGAAAGAGCAGGGACCAGCCTGTTGTGAAAACCTCAGATTATAACTTGACCAAGAAAGAAGAAACTATTGCTGGTAATGCTGGCATAAGCAACTTTGGGACACAGGGTGAATTCAGGGACTTGTTTGAATTCCTCATTTGGGGGATTAGGGCATATAATGGAGAGTGTTTTTCTTTTCCCTCTTGGATGATGGACTGGAGTGGAGGTGGGGGGCGGGGGAGATTTGAGTTGACTAAATTATAGCATGAAACAGAGGGGTAAGAAATGGAATATATTTTTATTTATCCAAAGAAAGTATTCAAGATGTGGCTAAAGGTGGATGCAAGCAACAAAGCAATCTTTAACCTGCTTAAGGAAAAAAAAAAAAAAATCAGGCAATTTATTGGAAGGATTCGGTATAACTCAATACTTGAAGAAAAAGTTGAAGTATAAGTATAGCTCTGAGATGTAGATGGCAGAAAGTGAACAGAGTGACTTCCTAGGTGGCGCAGTGGTTAAGAATCCACATGCCAATGCAGAGCACACGGGTTCGATCCCTGCTCCAGGAAGATCCCACATGTCACGGAGCAACTAAGCCCGTGAGCCACAACTATTGAGCCCATAGCTGCAACTACTAAAGCGTACATGCCTAGAGCCTGTGCTCCACAACAAGAGAAGACACTGCAATGAGGAGCCCACCCACCGAAATGAAGAGTAGCCCTTGCTCGCCAGAACTAGAGAAAGCCAGCATGCAGCAATTAAGACACAACGCAGCCAATAAATAAATAAATAATTTATATTTAAAAAAAAGTGATCAGACAGTGATAAATGAGTTCCTACTCCTTTCAGCCTCACTGTCCCTCTGCCAAAGAATCAAATTCTAGGAAGAGGGCATCTGACTGACAGGACTTGGATCAGATGCTCACCTCTTGGCATTGGGAGGTGGCTCAACAAGACTGTAGCCAAAGTGGGAGAAATTATACACCAAAATGGGAAAGTGGGAAGGACTGTTACTAAAAGGAAGAGTCAAGGATTTGGGGAAGGCAAAACAGTAGCTTTACATAGAATTATCAGGTGACTCAGTGATTCCACACCCAGGAGAAATAAAAACATACATCCACCAAAAACTTTACCTGAATATTTGTAGCAGTGTCATTCATAATAACCATAAAGTGGAAAACTGAAATGTCCAGCAACTAATGAGTATATATTCATGCAATGGAATATTATTCAGCTATAAAAAGAAATGGATCTCAGTGCATTCCGCAGCCCCCAGGGATCCATCTCTTGCTTCAACAGCATTTGGACCGAACAGACCCAGGGTCACCCCCTGCTCCAGCCTCAAACTACCCTCCAACATTTTTTTTAAAATTTTATTTATTTATTTATTATTTTGGGGGGGGTACACCAAGTTCAATCATCTGTTTTTATATCTCCAACATTTTTTCCAGTTGCAACGTTCAGAATCAGCCACTCGGCTATCCTTGGCCTCCAGGCCCAGTCAACACCATTTTTTGAGCTTAGCTGCTTATTACCCATCAACCATGAGCTCCCACATTTGTCAGAATTATTCTACCCAGGTGGAGGCCGCCGTCAGCCACCTGGTCAACATGCATCTGCGGTCTCCTACACCTACCTCTCTCTGGGCTTCAATTTTGACCATGACGATGTGGCTCTGGAAGGCGGGGGCCACCGTTTTCCTCAAATTGACCGAGGAGAAGCACGAGGGCGCAGAGTGCCTCTCAAAAATGTAAACCCAGTGCTGCAGTGGTGCTGTCTCAAGATGAGTGGGGTAAAACCCAAGACTCTAGGGAAGCTGCCATTCTCATGGAGAATAACCTGAACCAGGCCCTTTTGGATCTACATGCCAGACCCCCAGCTCTGTGACCTCCTGGAGAGCCAGTTCCTGGAGGAGCAGGTGAAACTCATCAAGATGATGGCGACCTGACGAACCTCCACAGGCTGGCTGGTCCCAGGCAGGGCTGGGCGAGTATCTCTTCCAAGGTTCACTCTCAAGCACAGCTAAGAGCCTCAGAAGCCCACTAGCTTTTGAGGAGCCCCTCTGGTGTCAGGGCTTCTACCTGAAGCCTCTCTCTCCAGTCAGTAGGCAGCTTTGGAACCACCCTGGAGCCCTCTCCCAAGATGTGGAGCAAATGGAAACAATAAAACATTTTTCAGAGAAAGAAAGGAAGGAAGGAAGGGAGAGAGAAAGATGGAGGGAGGGAGGGAGAAAGAAAGAGGGAAGGAGGAAGGGAGGCAGGAAGGAAAGAAGGAGGGGAAGAAGGAAGTAGAGAGAGAGAGAGAGAAAGAAGGGAGGGGGGTAGGGAGGGAGTACTGATACCTGCAACAACATGATTAACCTTGAAAACATTATGTTAAGTGAAAGAAGCCAGTCACAAAAGACTACATATTGTATGATTCCATTTCCATGAAAAGTTCAGGATAGGCACATCCATGGAGACAGAAACTAGGTTAGGTAGATGAGTGATTACTTGAGGCTAAGGGGACTGCGGAGGGGGAAGGAAAGGTGATGGGGATTGTCTGGTAGTGGATACTGTTTTCTTTAGAGGGGGAGATTGTTTTACAACTATACTGTGATGATGATTGCACAACCCTGTGACTATACTAAAAACACTGAATAATGTACTTCAATTATATGAAATGTAAATTAATCTCAATAAAACTGTTTATAAAGAAGCAGCTTTTCCCTTACAATACTGTCATCGCAATAATGAAATTTGTTCTAATTAACTTTATTGTTTTTACTTATTGGTAAAGTAGGTAGAAGCTACTGGAGTGGATCTTAAGAAAGGAAGTCACCGGCCAGTCATGGTTTCTGAAATATAAATTACTCCTTTGGATTAGGGCATTATTATATGTTAGAAACAACCACCACCAGTGTGTTCCTTAGTTAGCTTTGTAAGTTATCAAAAATAAGTATGGATTAATATCTGTCAGTCCCTTACAAATGTGTCAACCAAACTAAAACAGGACCTGTCTGGAATGAAACTCACACAAGGCAGCGTGGAATACTCTAGAGGATGCAGGCTGAGCAGTAGGAAATCTGAATTATCTCCATTGATAAGCCTTTGACACATACTTGGTAAAAGACTGTAGGAAAATTCCTGCCCTCTCCAGGCCTCAGTCTCCTGACATGGAACAGGAGAGAGATGGAATAGATTAGTAGTTCCCAAAGACTGGTTTCTCGTTAAGGGTTATGAGTTAATATTTCCTCAAAACATTAATGTAAACAAAATGTGAACCAATGTAAAGAAAATTCTGAGCAAATAGTATGGATATTGTAGAAATATGGCAAAAATCATGATGTTAGTGTAAGAATTACTGAAGTTTGTGGCAAATGCTACATGATATCTTTTGCTCTAACCTGGTTATGTGCAACAAGAGGTAGGTGAGGGACTTCCCTGGTGGCTCAGTGGTTAAGAATCTGCCTGCCAATGCAGGGGACAAGGGTTTGAGCCCTGGTCCAGGAAGATTCCACATGCTGCAGAGCAACTAAGCCCATGTGCCACAACTACTGAGCCTGAGTGCCACAACTACTGAAGCCCGTGCACCTAGACCCCATGCTCCACAACAAGAGAAGCCATGGCAATGAGAAGCCAGCAACAAAGGGTAGCCCCTCCTTGCCAGAACTAGAGAAAGCCTGCGTGCAGCAACACCCAACACAGCCAATTAATTAATTAATTAACTAATTAATTAATTTTTAAAAAGAGGTAGGTGAATCCATTGCTTTGTAAAGCTGTCTTTAACCCATTTGATTTATGACAAAAAGTTTGTAAATAAGAATGACATTAGTAAATAATTATCATTTGTTACGTTTTATTATGTGCCAGTCCTGACAAACAAGGGGAAAGTTCAGGAAGATGTTATGACCAGCCTAAGGTTTAGGTAAGTGGGGAAGGCTTCCCCAATAACTGAGGCTGGAAGGATGATGACATTTAGTAAAGTGAAGGGCTAGGGAGCTTTTTGTAGGTGCAAGGGCATCTGTGAAAGTCTACGGTTGATATTGAACATATAGCTCATTGTGGGAACTAATCTATCCCACGTGGTGGGAACATAAAGAATGAGGGAGAGAGAATTCCATCAGCTAACAGCACTTACTGAGCACACACCTCTGTTCCCACACTGTGCTAGGTGCTTTGCTTATTTCATTCAAGACACAAAAAAAGCTCTCTGGGGTCAGAATTTTTACTCCATTTTACAGATGGGTACTGAGGCTTAACGTTAAAATATCTTGCCTGTGGCTGCAGAGCTAGCAAGAGGGAAAGCCGGGTTTCAACACAACCACTTTGCTTCCAGAGCTGGTAGGCTAAGCAACTACACACTGCACACTGGTTACCTCAGCTTCTCCACAGCACTGCCATCCCTTGGATTTTCCTTGGCCCCAGCTAGACGACAGACTGACTTAGCAATAGATTCCATGCTCTGTGAACCTGGTTAGAAAGCCTGTTGTTAAAGTAAATAAGATACTTGGAAGGCATAACCAGAGCTATTAAAATTTTATAAGCCAGTTTTCTTCAAGATTCTCCACTGGGGATGGATGTCAAAAGGACTTGTTAGGAAATCATATCTTTTAGAACTTCCATATAATTTCTTTCTCCTTGACACAGAGTTGAGAAAGGTAAAAATAACAGTGCCTTGTTTTTCCTGGGGAAAATAGTATATCTTTTCCGGGACAATGATTGAAAAATAACTGGTCAGTTTTTGCCTCCACACTATGATTTGGTACAGAAAGGGCAAAAGTCACTCTTCACTACATGTATAAGAGGCTTGCTTAAAGTTGTATAATTTCTCAGGGTTCGATGTGTATTCCTCATAATAGAATAAATCTCTAATAATAACGCACAATACTCCTCTCATTGCTGATGCTCAAGTTCTTATTCCACACCTCCAACTGTACTGTTGTTGAACAAAGATTGAAGAGGGTAACACTGTGCCAGAATGTCTATGCTACTCATTCCAGCTTCAACAGAGGGAACAAGTGACCCAAACACTTTAAGTCCAGCCCAAACTTTGAAAGAAAGCCCTTCAGTTAGCTTGAGTTCATTATCTTACCATTGGAACATTTTGGGGAAAAAAAGGAAACAAAAATAAAGGCAATGTTTACCCACGGTGGCCAAGGATAAGACCTATATTTTGGATAAAATTGTCATTCTTTTGGCCTATTCCTAACAGGCATTTTTAAATGGAGTCATAACAGCTAAGAATCTCCATCACATTCTCTTCAATAAAACATTCATTGGAAAGAAGACATTCAGGAAGTTAGAAGATTAAAAAACTAAATGGTTTTCTAATGTGATCAATTTGATGGCTTCAATGGTCAAAAAACGATGACTTGCGCATTTCAAAGATTTCACTCCATTCTTTCTGTTCTTCATTTCTGTGTGTTTGCACCAGGACTAAAAGTGAGTCAAGTGTATGTCCTGGTTAGGAGTCTGCAAAGATGATTTAGGATGACCAACTGGCCGTGTTTGCCCAGCATTGAGGAGTTTCCTGGGATGCAGGATGTTCAGTTCTAAAATCAGAACATGCCTGAGAAAATCAAAACGTGGTTGGTCACACAGATGGTATTTTTTTGATCTAGTTACAGGTCTTTGTTTAAACAAACCAGAGAGGACCCCCATCCCTTGTCTACCGAGTCACAGTCTCCTGTGAGCCCAATCACTTACTATTTTTGAATGCTTCCCAGGTTGTTCTGATAACCAGCCAGGTCTGAGAGTTTCTGAGATGCTGCAGGTAATTCCTAAATAGAATTGTTTCTATTGGCCTCAAATGGAAAATGCAATCAATATAACATTTCCTTTTTCTAATTTTTGTAATATTTTTGAAGTTGAGCTGTGCTTGGTGGGATGAATTGGGAGATTGCGACTGCCATATATACATTACTAATATGAAAAAAAAATCAAGTTGTATACTTTAAATATATGTAGTTTTTGTACATCAATTATATCTCAATAAAATCCTTTAAAAAAAAGTTGAGCTTTATTTAAAAACAAAAACAAACTTCCATGAGAAGAGGGACAGCTATAGTCTTAACATTTCACAAGGTACATATTCTTTTGAAGACTGACTTTTGTCCAAGACCCCAGGGACTGAAACACCAGCTACCCATGTGGTTTTGAGAAATCTGATGGCTAAATTTAGCCTGAATGACCTTCTATTCCCTCTGGTCTCCCATCCCTCACGGAGGGAGAGAGATGGGAAATAGAACGCTGGACATATTCTGCTACTCTCAGAATCCTCAAATAAGATGCTGACTTCTCCCGCTTTTGACTTTAGATTCTTAACTTGTCTTAAAACTGCAGCTGACAGCTTTACATCATAACATAATTCGTGTTTATTACAAAATAATTGAAAAATATGGAAAAATAAAAGAAGGGGAAAAATGATCCAGTTGTCTTTTCTCCAACTCAAACAACCTTAATATTCTGGTGTGTTTCTTTTCTGCATTATTCCTTTGTATTTCCTTTGCATTGTAACTGTCATACTCTATATGCATACACATTACATTGCTTTTAATGTAACCTGAACATGCTCCTATAGCATAACATACTCATCATAAATAGTACATTTAATGGCTACATTACATTTACAGAGGATGGGCATAATTCAATTTATCAGGCTCTTGGCTAACCTTCCAGAGTAATGTCTTTAATATAATCTACCAAATGCTAGAAGACCATTATGAGACAGATATCCCAAAAACTTAATCTGGAGAAAAATCACTATCCTGATGGTTCACCTACAACTAAGTCTTTCCTTTAGGGTAAAGAACATGTTATTTCTTAGGAATATTTCTTTATTTTGGTATTTTGTTGGGGTTGTTTTTCATTTAGATAATAGAAAAGCTTCAGATGAAATTTTTAAAAAGAAAAAAACACTCATAATTGCACTGCTTTACCACAGCCACTCAAAGGTATATAGACACCTAGATTCTTATACAGCTATCATCATACCATGCGTGCAGTTCTGTGTTCCTTTTTTCCACTTAATATTACATTATCATCATTGTGCCATGTTATTACATAGCCCTTCTAATTATCAGTTTTTAAGTGGTTACATAATCTGCAAGTTATTGCTTGTGGAAACACAGTTCTTTTGGGTTAAGAACAGGTAACAATTATGTGAAATAACTGAGAAAGAAAAAAAATTATTGAAAAAAAATTATTTAAGCACATTCTAAATCAGTGATTTTCAGATTCTGATCCTTAGTATACCTCCAAAGATTACGATGGAACAGGAGTTGAGGAGAAATCTGGGATGACCCAATCTTCCTTCTATCAAAACATTTCTCCTTTATGTTTTCTTTTGATAATATGATCTTAATAAGAAAGAAAGAAAAGAAAGAAAGAAAGAAAGAAAGAAAGAAAGAAAGAAAGAAAGAAAGAAAGGAAGAAAGAGAAAAAAGTATAACATTAAATGATGCAACTTTTGTGGTAAAATCTGTCATTTACTAGCTGTGTGATCTTGGGCAAGTTACACACATGCCTGATTTTCCTTGCTTATAAAACGAGGATACTAATTACTAATTTTACCAAACTCATTGGGTTGTGATTAACATGAGATATATGTGTGATATATATAGATTGCTTAGAACAATGCCAGGCACCTGACTATTGTATAAGTTTTTATGAAATAAATAAAATAAACTACAGGGAAAAATAGCATCAGGCCAACAAACTAGAGCACATCCATGTGAACTTTAAAGCAAGAAATAGAATAATCAGACAGTGATAGATCTGTGGATGGTGGTGATAGTCCCAAAATAGAAAAAAATTTACCCACAGGTTTGGGGGTAAGATTATCAAAGTGTCTGACTAGACTCAGATACTTCATACCTGTGTGACTTTAGGCAACTGACTTAACTTTGCTAAGTCTCAGTCTTCTCATCTGTCAATGAGTGTTAATAATATTCACTATATCACAGGGTTCCTGTGAGCAGCAAATTAAGTCATCCCTATGAAGCATTTAAACCAGGATCTGGTCTGTTTTGCATCTTCCATAATAGGTAGTTAGAACTTTCCTAGGTACAATGTATGTTGATCACTTACCGGAATTTTTTTTTTGGCACATTCACAACTTAAAGAGTCAAAATGCACAGCAGAAATTAATGCAACATTAAATCAATTAAATCAACTATACTTCAATAAAATTAAAAAAAAAAAACCAGAATGGAAAAGAATATGAAAAAGAGGGACTTCCCTGGTGGTGCAGTGAAGAATCTGCCTGCCAGTTCAGGGGACACAAGTCTGAGGCCTGGTCGAGGAAGATCCCACATGCTGCAGAGTAACTAAGCCTGTGCACCACAACTACTGAGCTTGTGCTCTAGAGCCCACGGGCCCCATCTACTGAGCCCAAGTGCCACAACTACCGAAGAGCCCACGCACAACAATGAAGAGTAGCCCCTGCTCTCTGCAACTAGAGAAAGCCCGCATGCAGCAACAAAGACCGAATGCAGCCAATAAATAAATAAATAAACAGAATATGAAAAAGAATATATATATGTATAACTGAGTCACTTTGATATACAGCAGAAATTAACACAACATTGTAAATCAACTATGCTTCAATAAAATTAATAGGAAAAAAAAAAGCCAAAATGCTACATATGGAGTCCAGGTGGTTAGGATGGAAAAGAATTTTGGTTTCAACTTGCAAAAAAGACAATAGAAGGGGGAAATCTACACTGATATCTCTCCGGAAGTTAAGGTGCCAAGATCCTCTTATCCATAATTGCTGGCAGTGGAGTTTGGGGAAGCTTGGGAAAGATGTGAAAACCACTGCCTTAGGAGTTAGATGTCCTAATCCTAGCCCCAGATTTGTCCTAAACTTGCCACATGCCCTTAAATAAGTCAGCTTTCTTCTTCACTCTTAAATTATCCCCTGTCTAAACTGTGGTGGTTGAACAAAAGACAACCTCAAAGATCTCCTCATCTCTATTATTCTTATGAAGTAAGGAGTCCTTTGCTATTTTTAGAATCCTTTGGGTATCAACGTTTTGTGGACAAGAAGGTGTTACATTCTACAGCGCAGCATGCAACTTTGGTGAAGGCTGCCATTTGCCAATGTTATGTTGCCTCCATCTTTTCTCTCTATAAGAGAGAAATTATCACACTAAATAACCAAGATTTGGTGGTTACATTCCCATAGAATAAGAATGGTGTTGTAAGAGTCTGTTCTTAAAAAAATATTTTATCCAGATATTTGTAGCTGGAACCCATGTATTTAGCTTAACCACTCCCTTGTCTGTAAAATGAAATGAATTACCACCGCGCCTTAATATTGTCTCTGGCTCTAAGCAGAGGGGGAAAAACATTTTTGGTCAGCAATACAGTAGAATTAGAGAATGTTTGCCTTATTTAGTCATGGTCTGGCCAAGTCATTCCAATTGATATTGTTTGGAATGAAAACTTTACCAGATGTTCACTTTAATGCGCTAGAGAGATTAACTATCAGTCCTACCACATTATCTTGAAGGGTGGGGAAAATCATCTCCAAGGAATTTCCTGGAGCTGGACACAAAGGTTGCTGATTATAATTACAGCTAACACCTTATGAAGTACACACAATGCACCAGGCGCCGCTCTAAGTGCTTCATATGTATTAATTCATTGAGTCGCACAATACTCCCTGGAGGAAGGTACTAATGTTATCCTTTTACAGGAATGAAGTCACTTAACTAGTAAGTGGTAAAGGCAGGATTTGAATCAGGAACGTTGACCCATAGGCCCATGCTTTTAAAACTATGCTATACCCATTGCCCTATACTATACTCTGCTTTTGACCCAAGGTGCTGTTAAAACTTGGATGGATTAGGCTTGTCATTAATCTATAAGTTGGTGAAAAGGAATCTGAAATGTTGTGAGTAGAAAAAAATATAAATGCCTTACCTGAGGAAAGGAAGAATGCTAAATTTGGGAGAAAACATTCATATACCTGATTAGAATCTCTTGGGTTACCAAAACAGCATATCCACTGTTTATTCATCTTTTAGAATAATTTGAGGAATGTAAGGGGAATTGAAATTTAGACCTTTACTCCTTGTCTGCATAAGATATCTGGAATGTTTTGTTTTTATGATCAAAGCTAAGCAGATAATGTTGGTTGATGCTTCTTGGTTAACCTTAAGAAGAAGCAAAAAGAACTGTTGGATTTTCCTCATTTCCAGTGGAATCCCAAATATTTCTTTGTTCTTGGGGTTTATTGGAAGTACTATACTGGTTGACATTGACATTCTTCTGAGCTTAATGTCTAAGAGCTCCCTTATCTTTTGTTAGCATGTACTCTCCAACAATACAAAGAAAGCATAACACGTAAGCTATCCATTTAGGTTTTGAAATAACGGAGTGATTTGAAAAGGGTGTTTGTTCTGGATGGGGAGATTTGTGGACAGAACCTTTCAGATCTGAGACTGAGAACTCGTATTTAAACAGCATAATTTCATCTCAATCCCTCCCTTTTTTTTTCTCTTAAAGACTGTGTTAAAGATATTTTTATGAGGCATAATTTTTTTTTCCTATTTCTCTCTCTGTGAAGGTTTTCAATCCATTTGCATGCAACACAAGCTTTCATCTATATAATTAGGATCCCAGAAACTTGCACCAGTTGGCTTTGACGTTCGTGTATAAGCAATTTTGTCAGTTCAAGCATCATGGTATGACATTAAAAACTTCAGTAATTACTCAGAAAACTATAAGACACTAATGAAAGAAATCAAAGAAGACACAAACAGATGGAGGGACATACCCTGTTCTTGGATTGGAAGAATCAACATTGTGAAAATGACTACATTACCAAAAGCAATTTACAGATTCAATGCAATCCCGATCAAATTACCAATGGCATTTTTCACAGAACTAGAACAAGAAATTTTAAGATTTGTATGGAAACACAAAAGACCCTGAATAGCCAAAGCAATCTTGAGAAGGAAAGACGGAGTTGGTGGAATCAGGCTTCCTGACTTCAAACTATACTACAAGGCTACAGTGATCAAGACAGTATGGTACTGGCACAAAAACAGAAATATAGATCAATGGAACAGGATAGAAAGCCCAGAGATAAACTACGGTCAACTAATCTATGACAAAGGAGCCAAGGATATACAACGGAGAAAAGGCAACCTCTTCAATAAGCGGTGTTGGGAAAACTGGACAGCTACATGGAAAAGAATGAAATTAGAACACTTTAACACCACACACAAAAATAAACTCAAAATGGATTAAAGACCTACATGTAAGGCCAGACACTATAAAACTCCTAGAGGAAAACATAGGAAGAACACTCTTCGATGTAAATAACAGCAAGATCTTTTTTGATCCACCCCTTAGAATAATGGAAATAAAAACAAAAATAAATAAGTGGGACCTAATGAAACTTCAAAGCTTCTGCACAGTAAAGGAAACTATAAACAAGGTGAAAAGACAACCCTCAGAATGGGAAAAAATATTTGCAAACGAATCAACAGACAAAAGATTAATCTCCAAAATATATAAACAGTTCATCCAGCTCAATATCAAAAAAATAAACAACCCAATCAAAAAATGGGCAGAAGACCTAAAGAGGCATTTCTCCAAAGAAGACATACGGATGGCCAAGAGGCACATGAGAAGCTGCTCAATATCACTAATTATTAGAGAAATGCAAATCAAAACAACAATGAGGTATCACCTCACACCGGTTAGAATGGGCATCATCAGAAAATCTACAAACAGTAAATGCTGGAGAGGGTGTGGAGAAAAGGGAATGCTCTTGCATTGCTGGTGGGAATGTAAGTTGATACAGGCACTATGGAAAACAGTATGGAGGTTCCTTGCAAAACGAAAAATAGAACTACCATATGACCCAGCAATTCTACTACTGGGCATATACTTAGAGAACACTATCATTCAAAAAGACACATGCACTCCAATGTTCATTGCAGCACTATTTACAATAGCCAGGACATGGAAGCAACCTAAATGTCCATCAACAGATGAATGGATAAAGAAGATGTGGTACATACATACAATGGAATAATACTCAGCTGTAAAAAGCAATGAAACTGGGACATTTTTAGAGACATGGATGGACCTAGAGACTGTCATACACAGTGAAGTGAGCCAGAAAGAGAAAAACAAATATTGTATATTAACACATATATGTGGACTATAGAAAAATGGTACAAATCAACTGGTTTGCAAGGCAGAAATAGAGACACAGATGTAGAGAACAGACATATGGACACTAAGTGGGGAAAGCGGGGAGGGTTGGGGGGCGAATGAATTGGGAGACTGGGATATCAAATTGTACACTCTAAATATATGCAGTTTATTGTAAAAAATAAAAAAATAAAAAGTTAAATAAATAAATAAACCAAAAAAAAAAAAAAAAGAAACTTCAGTAATAAGATAAGAAAGATTGCAAAGGAGGCAGCTTTGACACAAGTTAAATATTGTGGTAATCACAAACAACCAAAGAAATTGGAACTAAGATTAAG
Source organism: Hippopotamus amphibius kiboko (assembly GCF_030028045.1). Taxonomy (NCBI): domain Eukaryota; kingdom Metazoa; phylum Chordata; class Mammalia; order Artiodactyla; family Hippopotamidae; genus Hippopotamus; species Hippopotamus amphibius. The sequence continues at coordinate 154,794,795 of NC_080186.1, read as the reverse complement.
ACTTTAATTAGCTAAAATATAGTCTACCTTAAAAGTAAAAGACACCATCTCTATTGCGCCCCCTTCTAAATACAGAATTTCTCCAATAGGAAATAATCTGTCTCCTATCACCTGGAATTTTTTTCCTTTTAGAGAATTTATTTTTTTCTACTATTAAAAAATTATACATTATCAATGAATAAAACAGAGAAAAGTAGAAAGATTACCCAGGGTCTCACCACCTTCACACTGTTACTTAAAAGTACCTCATACTTCCACTTAGTTATAATTATGCTCTGCATATAAATGCTGCATCCTTCATTTTGTTGGGTGAACATTAAATTTTAATGTATAGAATCATAACTTTTAATGGTTTTCATAATAGTCTTCTGAGTGGATCCTCTATAATTTAACTATATGTTCCCAGATTCCTAAACTAATAATGCCTCCAACTTTCCTATTCTAATAAATATTAGTTCAGTATTCATCTTTATGCCAAAACATTTTCCATTTTTAGGATTATTTCTTTGGATTAGCTTCCCTCAAGTGGAATCACTACTCAAAAAGTTGTATTCTGAAGTTTATTGCAGATAAACATATTTTATTAGCTTATACTAACTTCCTGCAATAAGTTCACCCACAATACACTGTTAATTGGTTTGTCCAATTCCAAAAATAAAGCTTGGAAAGCAGAAAGTCACTGTCTCCTGAAGGAATTCTGAATCTTTCCCATGCTTTAACCAGAGTTTCTGAATTTTCCTTATGTGATTTTTGCCTTCTTGCTTTGGCATGTATTTGTGCCACGAACTTAAGTCCTGAAGTTTATTCACTGGAAGGTTTTGACTTTGCTTGTGGGCTTTTTCCACTTTGATGAGTTCCCTCTTGTGGCCTTAATCTTCTGCCTCCCTCGCAGTGAGAGTGAGCGTGGATACTGTGGTTATTTCCCCACAACCATTCTATGTCTTCCCTATGTCAGTCCTTCCGGAGACTGGCCCTACCACAGCTGCAGAGGTGGCCCCTGATTTAACCTAACTGATCTTTTCTTTGCCCACCACGCTATTGAAACCACTCTGGTCATGTCACCACTGACCTCCATTTTGTTCAGTCTAATAATCAATTCTCAGCCCTCATCCTACTTGACCTCTCAGGAGCATTTAGCATAGTTAATCACTCCTTCCTTTTTCACATACTTTCTTCACTTGGCTTTCAGGATCAAATCAAGTCAGGATCTAATCAAGAAAACAGAAACTATTCTTACTATTTGACAAGAGGGAATTTAATTCAGGGCCTTGATAACATAGGTGATAAAAGAGCAGAAAAGGAGAAAGTGAGAAAACCAGAGACTGGCAACAGCAGAAACACAGTATCAACCTTGGCTTGAGGAACAAAGAGGAGATGAGGTGCCCACGGGCTTGAGGGACCAGCAGAAGCTAGCGTCATGGAGGGTTTGTACAGCAGAAGCTGGAGGCAGGGCAGAGTTATGGCCACAATCAGAGACACCACCCCAGAGAAAGAGGAAATCCCTGGTATCTCCTTTTCTCCTTCTCTCCAGTTTTCCATCAGTGCCCTTCATACACTAATCCCAACTGGAAACCAACTAACATCAGAATCTCGGAAAAAGCAGATCACAGTGGTCAATTCCACTGCCATACACACTCAAGAAGAAGGGGAGGAGGGATAGAATGAGGGTCTATGTCTACAGGGTCAAGTCTGCTACAATAGATTCTTTATCCCCTGCTCTGCTGACTCCTCTTCTTCTCTCTGCCTTCCTAACATCGAGGTTCTCCAAAGCTCAGTCTGTGTTCCATCTAAATTGTTTAGAATGACAATTTATGGTCACTTCTCATGATTCTGTGGATTGACTGGGCTCAGCTGGGTAGTTCTCCTTTGGGATCTATCATGAAGTATGTGATGAACCCTGGGATGTGCTGATCAGATCCTGCTTCAGAAATGAACACCTTATTACAGCACTTGTTGGGAGTCTGGCTGGCAGCCTTCAGCTGTCAGTCTTTTTGAGAGAAAGCCTCAGTTTGTGAGGGTCGCCTCACCCAAGGTCTCACACCCTTCCCAGGGTAGCCTGTATCCAAGGACTAGTTAACATAGGGTATATAAAGCACAACACTCTCATCCCAACTTGGGACAAATACAAGGGATCACCCCATCCTCAGAACTCCCTAAAAGCATCAGTTGAGGTTCTGATGGAATTGCTTAACAGCTTGATTTCTCCCTTTGTCAATCCTGCTTCCCACCCTTCCCTTCCATACATTCCACAGGCATATATCCCCAAAGAACTCCCTAATGGAACTTCTCTGTCTCGGAATCTACTTTCTGGGGAACCCAACAGTAACATAGTTGCACTCAGATGGTAGCTGAGGCTGGAGTCATCTAACAAGTTGGCTGGGTTGGACATCTACAATGCCTCACTCACATAGCTGGCAGTTGATCCTGACTATCAAATGAGACTATCACTTGGAATGTCTAGACATAGCCTCTCCATGTGGCTTGGGTTTCCTTCATCATGGCCAAGTGGGGACATTCCAAACATAAATGTCGAAGAGGCCTGGGTATATTGCTACTTCCTAGAACATTACTTCTATTGGTCAAACAAGTTACAAAAATTCAAAGGGAAGAGTATTAGATTTCCCTCTTGATGTGAGGAACAATATTCACATACAAGGAGGAAGGAAAAGATGGAGACTTTTTTTGGTAAACTTTCTACCACATCTTTTCCTTTAGATCACTCTATTGAAACTCATCTTGCCATGATCACCAATAATCTCCATATTGTTAACTCCAATGCTGTATTCTCAGTTGTAATCTTACTTGACCTTCCAGAAGGATCTCTCATTTCTTTGACAATCTCATAATATCTACAGGCTGATGACTCAAATTTTTAATCCAGTTCAGTACACTGTTATAATCTATACACTCCTATAAGCAACTATATGCCAATAAAATGGACAACCTAAAAGAAATGGACAAATTCTTAGAAAGCTACAATCTCCCAAGGCTGAACCAGGAAGAAATAGAAAATATGAACAGAACAATTGCAAGTACTGAAATTGTATCTGTGATTAAAAATGTTTCAAAAAACAAAAGTCCAGGACCAGATGGCTTCACAGACAAATTCTATCAAACATTTAGAGAAGAGTTAATGCCTATCCTACTGAAACTATTCCAAAAATTACAGAGAAAGGAATACTTCCAAGCTCATTCTGTGAGGCCACCATCACCCTGACACCAAAACCAGACAAAGATACCAAAAAAAAGAAAGTTACGGGACAATATCACAGATGCAAGAATCCTCAACAAAATACTAGCAAACTGAATCCAACAACACGTTAAAAACATCATACACCCGATCAAGTGGGATTTATTCCAGGGATGCAAGGGTTCTTCAATATACACAAATCAATCAATGTGATACACCATATTAAGAAATTGAAGAATAAAATCCACGTGATCATCTCAATAGATGCAGAAAAAGCTTTTGACAAAATTCAACACCAATTTATTATAAAAACTCTCCAGAAAGTGGGCATAGAGGGAACCTACCTCAGGATACTAAAGGCCATATATGATAATCCCATAGCAAACATCATTCTCAGTGGTGAAAAACTGAAAGCATTTCCTCTAAGGTCAGAAACAAGACAAGGGTGTCCACTCTCACCATTATTATTCAACATAGCCTTGGAATTCCTAGCCACAGAAATCAGAGAAGAAAAAGAAATAAAAGGAATCCAAATTGGAAAAGAAGAAGGAAAACTGTCACTGTTTGCAGATGACGTGATACTATACATAGAAAAATATTAAAGATGCTACCAGAAAACTACTAGATCTCATCAATGAATTCGGTCAGAAATCTCGAGCATTCCTATACACTAACATTGAAAGAGAAATTAAGGAAACAATCTCATTTACCATTGCATCAAAAATAATAAAATACCTAGGAATAAATCTACCTAAGGAGATAAAAACCCGCACTCTGAAAACCATAAGACGCTGATGAAAGAAACTGAAGACGACACAAACTGATGGAAAGATATACCATGTTCTTCAATTGAAAGAATCAACATTGTGAAAATGACTACACTACCCAAGGCAATCTACAGATTCAAAGCAATCCCTATTAAATTACCAATGACATTTTTCACAGAACTAGAACAAAATATTTTTTAATTTGCTTAGAAACACAGAAGACCCTGAATAGACAAAGCAATCATGAGAAAGAAAAATGGAGCTGTAGGAATCAGGCTTCCTGACTTCAGACTATAGACTATAGTATTGATACAAAGCTACAGTAATCAAAACAACATGGTACTGGCACAAAAACAGATATATAGATCAATGGAATAGGATAGAAAGCCCAGAAACAAACCCATGCACCTATGGTTAATGAATCTACAAAAAGGAGACAAGTATACACAATGGAGAGAAAACAATCTCTTCAATAAGTAGTGCTGGGAAATCTGGACAGCTACATGTAAAAGAATGACATTAGAACATGCTCTAACACCATACACAAAAACAAACTCAAAATGGATTAAAGACCTAAATGTAAGACCGGATGCTATAAAATCTTAGATGAAAACAGGCAGAGCACTCTTTGACATAAATTGCAGCAATGTCTTTTCAATCTGTCTCCTAGAGTAATAGAAATAAAAACAAAAATAAACAATTGGACCTAATTAAACTTAAAAGCTTTTGCACAGCAAAGGAAACCATAAACAAAACGAAAAGTGAACCTACAGTATGGGAGAAAGTGTTTGCAAATGAAGCAACGAACAAGGGATTAATCTCTAAAATATACAAATAGCTCATATAGCTCAATAACAAAAACCAAACAACCCAATAAAAAATGTGAAGAAGACTAAATAGACATTTCTCCGAAGACATACAAATGGGCAACAGGCACATGAAAAAATGCTCAACATCACTAATTATTAGAGAAATGCAAATCAAAACTACAAGAAGGTATCACCTCACAACAGTGAGAATGGCCATCAGCAAAAAGTCTGCAAATAATAAATGCTGGAGAGGGTGTGGAGAAAAAGGAACCCTCCTACACTGTTGGTAGGAATGTAAGTTGGTACAGCCACTATGGAGAACTGAATGGAGGTTCCCTAAAAAACTAAAACTAGAGCTACCATGTGGTCATGTAATTTAATACATTTACTTATTTTGTTTATATCTTCTGCAGGAAGGTAACGGTTTTGTTCTGTTTAAAAATTATTATTATAACACTAGTGTGCCTTTTATAGTGTTGGGCACATGTATGGGGACCCAGTAAATATGTGTTTAATTTATTAAATGAGTGAATGGATAAATTTACATAGAAGAGTATAGATGGAAAGAGCTACTTTTACAGTGAAGCTATCTTTTTTTTAAAATATTTTTTATTTATTTATTTTTAATTTTTTTTAAAATTTATTTTATTTATTGGCTGCATTGGGTCTTCGTTGCTGCATGTGGACTTTCTCTAGTTGCAGCAAGCAGGGGCTACTCTTCATTGTGGTACACGGGCTCCTCATTGTAGTGGCTTCTCTTGGTGCAGAGCACGGGCTCTAGGCATGTGGGCTTCAACATTTGTGGCACATGAGCTCAATAGTTGTGGCTCACGGGCTTAGTTGCTCTGTGTCATGTGGAATCTTCCCAGAGCAGGGCTCGAACCCATGTCCCCTGCCTTGGCAGGTGGATTCTTAACTAGTGCACCACCTAGCAAGTCCAGAAGCTATCTTTTTTTATATATATAAATTTATTTATTTATTTGGTCCTGATGTTCTTGTGTGGACTCAGAAGTTTATTGAGAACTAATATGAGTCTCTTACATATTCTCAGCTCTTAGAAGTCACCTAATTCCTTCGAGGTTGGAGCTACATTTCCTGGAGAAGCCAATCTCCTTATTCAGGTCACTATTTCTGACATGTTCTTCAGAAGTCTTGAAATTATTACTCTAGGCTAATTTTACCCTGCTACATAGTGTATATGCCCAACTCAAATTCAAGTCATTTCTGTGTATATCTATGAATTCTTTAAGTCAAAGAACTAAGTAAGAGAAATGTCATACTTCCTAATTAACTTACCATATGGCCCAACAGGGAAGGAAACCCTGGCTTAGAGGAGGGTTCTAAATTGTTTCTTGCAAAATTGGATGACATAACCTCTTCATTTTATATTGTCTTTATTTTCCCATCTGATTCTGGGGAAAAGGACTCAGAGATTTTCATATGAAAATGGTGACCTGAATAGGAGTGTAACTAAAATCTAAGATCAGAAAAGGAGCATCTGGACTATAAGCTGATGATAAGCACACTTGGAATGTAGATGATAAGATGGAAAATAGTCTTTAAATTTCTCCCTGAATCATTTTTTGGTTCCCACAGAGTTAACCACAGAAGGATGCCTTGGAGTCTGCTGTGTTTGATTTCTCTTGTATGGTTCTGCCCATTGCCCAGTCTCTGCTCCTTCAAGCTTCACAGTCAAGGCCATGGTCAGGGTGACCATCATCCCTGCTGTATCCTGGGAGAATGGTGCCAGCTCCTTTATAGTCCTTAAATGTAGAATTAGGATGTACAGCATAGAAAGCAAAGATATCTTCCTCTGACTGATATTGGCTCTCTCTCAGAGTAATATTAATAATAATTTTTTAAAATAGTAAGCTAAAAAAACTTCTCACTAGTGGTTAAAAGGAAAAAGAATAAATGGATTTAGGGGTATAGTGGGGTATTTTGCCATGATAGGCGGACATAAGGCACTTGGTTGGTGGTTGTGTAGTACAGTTCTTTAGGTGTAAATAGGAGTTAGGTCTAATAAAGCAGGCACTCAAAAGAATACATTTGTTGAATCAATGAGTGAATCAATGATTTAAATCCCATTTTAACACATGTTTGATTTATGTCCAATTTTTTTGGTGTTTGTTTGTTTGTTTTTAGCCGCATGGCTTGCGTGATCTTAGTTCCCGAACCAGGGATTGAACCCAGGTGCCAGGCTGTGAAATTGCAAAGTCCTAACCACTGGAATGCCAGGGAATTCCCTGTGTTCAGTTTTAAAATCTCTTCTAGATTCAACTTCTTTTAGCTACAAATGGTAATAATTAGGATTACATAAAATAATGCTTGCAAAGCACTTAGAACAGCACAAGCGCAGAGTAATTGCTCAATAAAGACATTTTTTTACTATTCTACTTGACATTTTCACAGGTTTGAACAAATTGCTGAAAAATGTTATGGGAGAATCCACAAAAAATAAGAGAGTTGGGTAGACCAATGAGGTTGAAGATGATGGTTTTACAGTGGTCCAACTTCTGTTTTGCTTTGCTCTTGTTTACTGCAGGTCTGCTAGATGCATCCAGTAGATTTCCTGCTAGCCGAATAAACAAATAGTTTTACCTGGCACAGAGAACTATGTAATTATCTATCTAGGTGGTCATGTTGTCTTCATATTCTGCTGTGAGTCTCCTTAGGATTGTATAGAAACACCAGAAGAGAATCCTGCACTACAATTCTACTTTTATATACTTGATGTGTCAGGGATCTGCATAAGATTTGTTGCTGCTCCCTTAAAAATGTTTGGAAACGTATTGACATTGGTAACTCACTACAGTATTTAGTCATTTATTTTATTCGTATATATTCTAGGAACTGGATATATAACAAAAGTACCAACAAAGATTTAATCCCTGTCCTAATGAAACTTGTGGTCTTGTGTGTAAGACGGAAGTTAAAGAAGCAAAGTAAATGTATAACTACAAGTGAAAGTAGTGATGAAAATGAAAGGTTTTTTTTTGGTTGGGAGTTCTGATTATTAAATTTGTGATGAAATATTTTGGATGGCAAAATGGCATCACCAAATATAGAAATGATTGGGTGAATGAATATGAAACTTTTTTTACAGAAATACTCACAAATCACTATTTTTTGGTAAGAATCTATTCAAATGCATTTCAAATTGGGTCTAAAATAGCTAATGAAAGAAAGGAAAAAGAAAGAAAGAGAAAGAAAGAAAAAGAAAGAAAAGAGAGAAAGAGAGAGAGAGAGAAAGAAAGAAAGAGAAAAAAAGAAAGAAAGGAAAGAAAGAAAAAGAAAGAGGGAAACAAAGAAAAAGAGAAAGAGAAACAAAAAAAAAGAAAGCGAAAGGAGGGAAGGAAGGAAGGGAGGAAGGAAGGAAGAGGGATGGGGGTGGGGAGATGGAGGGAGGGAGGAAGGGAGGAAATTCCTGCTGTGTAGAAGGAGGAAAATGGTAAGACAAATAGATTTGTGGAAATGGAAGAATTTTTTTCATTTCTTTAAGCCTTTGAGCAGCTCTGAATGGAATTACTGGCCCGTGGGGAACTGACCATAATATGAGGTTTATTGTTATCTCCTTTAAGGAATGTCATTGTTTTTAGGTTTTATTGTAGTAAGGCCAGGGTCTTTTCTTTGAACAGTGATGAAGGCTGAAAGTTTGTGATCCTGGGAGTAGAGAGCAAGTATCACTTTGGATCTAGTGGGGCTAACCCTGAATCCAACTTATCAAGGGTCCTCTTTTTAAAAAATTTCTCACTAAAGTGTAACAGGACACAGATCATAAGCGCGTAGTTGGGAGGATTATGGCAAAGTGAACATACCCGAAAAGCCAGTTCCCAAGGAAAAAACTAGAACATTACTAAAAATCCTGCTGGTGCCTCTTCCTAAGCATTCTCCTACCTCTTCAAGGTCCTTACTACCCTGACATTTAACACTATACATTCATCTCACGATGTAGTATTCACACTGTAGGTTCATTTTATGTTCACTACACTGTTTATTCATAGCTCTACATATTCATTGCATGTAAACAAACCACTCATTTCAAACCATTCATTCATGCATTCAAAGTACCTAATCCTTTGCGTTATTTTTGTGAGATTTGCCCATGTTTTTGTACATAGCAGGAGTGCATTTATGATTATTATTGCTATGTAGTATTCCATGGTATGAATTTATTTATTTGTCCATTCTATTCTTGATAGACATTGGGGTTGTTTCCAGTTTGAGGATATCAAGAATAATGCTGAGATAAACATCCTTCTATAGAGTTTTTAGTGACCGCACACATGGTTTTCTACTGGGAATATATCTAGGAGTGAATTGCTGGGCCATAGGTTTGTGTATGTTTAATATCAATAGATAATGCTAACCCACGTTCCAATGTGATTGTACCCATTTTCATTCCTACTGGCACTATATAAGAATTCCAGTTGGAATTTGAGAATGGTCAGTCTTTTTAATGTTAGCCATTTTGGCACAAAATAACCTCATTTTAATAATGTTTCTTTAGGCAATCTTTTTTTCTGTGTCAACTAATTTTACATTCACATGTAATAGTTGGACATAAATGTCACTTTGTCATAATTCACTTCTTAAAACTAGGTACTCTAGGATTTCCCTGGTGGCACAGTTGTTAAGAATCCGCCTGCCAATGCAGAGGACACGGGTTTGATCCCTGGTCCGGGAAGATCCTGCATGCCACGGAGCAACTAAGCCCATATGCCACAACTACTGAGCCCATGTGCTGCAACTACTGAAGCCCGAGCGCCTGGAGTCCATGCTCCACAACAAGAGAAGCCACTGTACTGAGAAGCCTGCACACTGCAACAAAGAGTAGCCCTGGCTTGCCACAACTAGAGAAAAAGCCCATGTGTAGCAACAAAGACCCAACGCAACCAAAAGCAAACAAAAATAACTCCAAAAAGAAACAAAGCTACATACTTTAAAGGCTTTGGTCTTCACCAATTCCTGACTCCACCTCATTATCTTACAGATGTTATAGTAAAAATAATAACAATAATAATAGTTAAAACATCTTGAAAGGCTTACTACATGCCAGACACCATTTATTCCTATTAACATCATTTAATTAATTGATTCCTCATAACACCACTAGGGGATAGGTTCTAGTATTATCCCCTTTTTACAGTGCCCAGAACTGGGGCCCAGAACTTGTCCAAAGATGCACAGTTAGTAACTGGTGAGACTTGGGTTAAATCATAGACCGTCCAACTTCAGAACCAGTGTTAAAGAATAATTTGCATTACTATATCTCCATAAATAGTATAAAATCCAGCATCCTTCCATTAACCTCAAAAGTTCTTGGAGGCTTACATCTTTTCCTATTTATTTCTTTTTCATATTGCTGGTTTCTGATGAGTTTTTACTGTCACTCTTACCTTTCTATCTATCTTATTTTCCTGTAGGCTGGGTATGACCCAGATGTACCTACAGCATATTTTCCTTGATTTTCTTAAAATATCCCAATATGAAGAAATGTACTATATTAGTTAGAGAGTTATGTCACATAACAAAGTTAATGATACAAAATTTAATGTAAGGTTTTCACGTTCCTAAAATCCTATTTCCGGTCAGACCACTAGCAATGGTCACTGGCCAATCTCTCTGCAGGTCCTCACACTGCCACCATTTTGTTGCTCCATTTCATCCTCTCTTTAGTATATTCATTTCACCTCTCCAGTCTATATATTCAAACCCCATATGTTTGAATATATAGAAGAATTTCTGAGCTTTTTCACTATTCTCAGATTACGCTAGAAAATTTAAAAAAAACTTTTTTTGGACGTAGAATTATTTAGTTCCTTTGATCTGATTTCTTGGCCTTTCAGTCTATCTCTTGGGGCCTTTATTTTCCCAGCCAGAATGGATGGTCGTGGTTTTTGCTGACACTGTAGTTTTCTATTAATCTGATCAAATTCTTAGCCATGGCCTCTTCATATCAGTCTTTCCTCAAGTGGATGAAAACTTGTATCAGTTAGGTGAAAAGAGCTGCTGTGACAAAGAAACTGCAAAATGCATAATGGCTCAAATACAAGAGAAGTTAATTTCTTGCCCATATAAAACCCACACAAGTGTTTCTGAAGGGTGAGCTGATCTCCTCTTCAGGGTGATGCAGGTTGCTTCTATTCCATGGCTCTGCTGCCTACAACACATAGCTCCCCAGATTGCTGTCCTTTTTTAGCATCAAGTCCGGGGAAGGAGAAAGAGCAAAGAGGATGAGAGCTGGGAGATTTTTGTGAACCAATTACACCTAACCACAAGGCAGCCAGGAAAGCATTTTCTAGCTGCAGACCTATGAAGAAGCGGATATGGCTCTGGAGACTGGCTAGCCATCCCTGTTCCTGGGTAGGATGCAACTCTATTCTCTTCTGCTATGAAATGGGCCACCTCTCCTACACCAAGATGATGGAAACAAAAAGTAGTTTAAATGATGGAAGCAAAAGTAGTTTCTGCCATTTTGAGATGTTAGGAAACCTGTCTGACTAAACACAGAACAGGGAATGTGCCTATGAAATAGGTTTTGGGTGGCTTCAGATGAAATGGGATCAGGGGAGGGAGAGAAGCAGGAGGTTCTTGTGGTTCCTACGGACAAGAGAGAGGAAAAAGGGAAAAAGGAGAGCAATCTACCTGCATCACTGGCCCGGGTATTACTTTGCCTTTATCATGCCCTCTATTTATAAATCCTTTGTGTTCAAAGCACTCAACAAAGAATCATAGTTTGTAATTGTTCCCTGTGAGAGATGAAGTAGGGAGGATGTGATTTCACAAATGGGGGAAATGGGAATTTCAAACAGGTTGATGTCATGCAATAAGGGACTCTGGACAAGAATCTGAGCTTCCTTGTTCATTTTATGTAATGACTAAATACCGTGTGTGTGTGTGTGTGTGTGTGTGTGTGTGATCAAACATACCCACTCCCTCTTTTCCTTCTATGGCTAACTCCATGCTCTTTGCTGAGAAAGTTGACTGGATTTGGCCCAAGGGGAGCTGACATCTTCCTATCATCTTTTAAAACTATATCTATGTGGAGCATGCTGGATAACTGACACATTGTATTCCAATTAAACTACTCTTTTTGTCTTCACGCAGTTGAAAATTTTTTCTTTTCATTCACATTTTTACTCTCCGAATTCCCTGGCTTATGGCTATAACTACAGGGATTTATCTACAGACATCCACTCTCCCTCAGATTATTAGAGGGCAGGATTGATAAGCAGAAGCAAGAGGGGAGTTTTAGATACAGGATCTCCCCCTCACTTAATTTGTTGACTATTTATAAAGGTATGGAAAATGAAGGGATAGTTTGAAGATTTTAAATTACATGTTTCTAAGAACAAATATTACTGATGGGTATTAAAATAATATAGAGAGGTGTTCCTGCACATATATACACTCCTACATTGGAAATATTTCCCCATAGTAAATGGAGAACGGAGAAATCTGTAGTTGGTATCTTTTGATAAGGACAGAACAACCATCTTGGAATTAGAGATTACTCTGCTGATAAGCATTTTATTTTTTAAGATCTTTATTTCAAAGCAATTGGCTAGGAAATTAAATATTGGTTAAACAGGAAAAAATTTGAAATCGGTGCCACAGTAGATGCTTGACTTTGGCACTTTACAGTAGTGTGATAGCAAGCAAGTTACTTAACCTCTCTGTGCCTTACTTTTCTTATCTTTAAGATGGGAATAGTAAAATCATATTAATAATAATCACCTTTCAGTTTGTTTGGATGATTAAATGAGTACCTGAATGCTAAAGTGCTTAGCACAGTAGTGCCTGTTTTATAAGGGGAAGAGTGGTATCCTCACTGATGTGTTCTAATCTTAAATTTAATTCATCACTTAATCCCCGACACCCATACACACACCTATAATACACACACAGTGGTCTACAATCCACATATATTAGTGTTTGGTGTGTATTGTACCAAGCATTTACTCCTGTATAAATAAACATGTACATGTACATATTCATATAATACCTATTTATGTGTTTAATAATTCTATTCTGTAACTTGATTGTTTTCCACTTTGTGTTTCTTGGCCTTCATTCTAAGTCTATTATAAAGATCTATTTTTAAATTTTTGCTTAGGATTGCATTGTTTGAACGTGTGGTTTACTTAACCAGTCCTCTACTAAAGGACATGGGAGTACTTAAAATTTTTTTACTTTGCCACACAAAATAGTGAAAGTCCCAAATAGCATGATATACACCTTTGGAATATTCAAGGAAATGTAGTGAAGCGGGAGCCAGAGATTCCAGTCTTTGTAAAGGTCATTTGCCATCATTTTAAGGGTGTCAACACTACGACTACATGACTTGTTCAAGTTACAAAGCTAATAAGGACTGAAGTGAGATTCAAATCCTAGTCCCCTTCCATTCAGCACAATAAGAATCTATGGTAGGGGTGAGGTATTGGTAAAGGTGCTGGGCCTAGAGGAATTTGATTTTGATCTTCATAACTAGGGATCAGAGATGATATGTGACTCATCCAGGATCACACAGCTCGTAAGCGATAGATGACAAAGATTCTCTCCCTGACCAAGCTCCTACCAGGCCCTCTGAGATCTCTTCTTGACTAGGTCTCAAACTTGGCCCATAAAGACATGAACAAAATGCTGTCATTGTTTCTACCAGCTCAAGGGCTCACCCTTAGGATGACCCTAGCCCCCTTAAAGTGCCCACCTGAGGAAACTTAAAGCTGCCAAAAGAATTTACTGTGTGTTCCACCAACACCTGAAGATAGAGTCCCCTTTCTCTCAGCCTCTGCGGGAGGGGAGGAGCCCAACATTCACACTTAGCATCAGTATACAAACCAGGTGGGTTTCACATGGACCAACCCCACCTTCCCAGCTTTTGCAATTTTTCACTTCCCTGGCTCTACTGAGCCTCGCTCACCATCCTCCCTAGAATCCACATTCTCCCCTTAGAACACCCAGTCTCCTCTGTACAAATCAAAGTTGAGTTCTGTTCATACTGAACTCTTTTCCTATTGCAGTAGAATATTACTGACTAAATCTGTCCATACCACTAGTGTCTGGCTTATCTTTGACATAGAACAGGGCTGCACTAGAACCCAGATTGCCCTTTCTAATCTTGAGCTCCTCAGTGAATCCCAGGCTTTTATCTTTTGCGGGACCAACGGTGATCCAAGACACTACTGTAATGCTGAGTCCAGTGACTCAGGCTGTCGGGCTGTTCTGCTCCATTTTCTCTCTTTTTCCTTTCGGGAAAGTGAAAGCTCAGCACCATGACTGATAGTTTCTATCCCCCTTGGCAGCAAAAAGAGAAGGGATCATGGGCAGCTTTTAGTGTGCTTGCTGTGACACCTCTCTAAATATATCCTCCTAGGTCTGCCAGGTTTCCTGGACTTTCCACATTAGGTCAATCTTTCAAGTCTCAGAGGCTCTTTATCAAATGTGTTTATTCATAGGAACTCATTAGGCCTCTTAAAAAACATAGATGTATATCATATTAGTTTTTAAACAGCAGGATGAAAAGGAAATGGGGCACAGTTAATTTTGATGGAGAAGAAGAAAGAAAAATGAATTTTTGGATCTACTAAGGAGGAATGTGATGGACAGCCAGATCACTATTAGATGCCTAAGTAGAGGGACTGTCGAACGGCAAAGGAGGTTTCTTTTTTTAAAATATAACAACCTTATTGACATATGATTCATATATCACATGGTTCACCCATTTCAAGTATACAATCCAATAGCCTATGATATTTCACAGAATGGTGCAACCATCACCACAATAAATTTTAGAAGATTTTCACCACCCCCAAAAGAAACCTTTTACTCATTAGTGCTTACTCCCTATTTTCCCCAACCTTCTGCAGCCTTGGGCAACCAATAATCTACTGTCTGTCTCTATAGTTTGTAGCAAAGGGCTTTATTTGTTTTGGTTTTCTTGGGGGTTTTTTGTTTTGTTTTGTTTTTTACCATTTTAACCACTTTTATGTACACAGTTCAGTTGCATTAAGTACATTCACATTGTTGCTCAGTCATGACCATTCAGCTCTAGGATTTTTCATTTTGCCAAACTAATATTCTGTACCCATTAAACCGTAACTCCCATCCCTCCTCCAGCCCTTGGCAACCACCATTCTATTTTCTGTCTCTATGAACTTGACTACCCTACGTATATCATATAAGTGAAATCAGTATTTGTTCTTTTGTGACTGGCTTATTTCACTTAGCATAACATCTTCAAAATTCATCCATGTTCCAGCGTGTGCCAGAACTTCTCCCTTTTTCAGGTTGGGTAATATTCCATCGCATGCGTACACCACATTTCATTTATTCAATCATCTGTCAATAGACACGGGTTGCTTTCATCTTTTGGCTATTGTGACTACTGCTGTTATGAACATGGGTGTACAATATCTGTTTGAGATCCTGCTTTCAGTTCTTTTTGGTGGATACCCGTAAGTGGAATGGCTGGATTATATGGTAATTCTATGTGTAGTTTTTTGAGGAACTGCTGTACTGATTTCCACAAAGGCCACACCATTTTTCATTCCTAACAGCAACGCACAATTGTTACAATTTCTCTGTGTCCTTGCTAACACTTGTTATGTTTCGTTTTTTTGATAATAGCCATCCTAATGGGTGTAAAGTGTATCTCCTTATGGTTTTGATTTGCGTTTCACTAACGATTAATGATGTTGATCATCTTTTCATGTGCTTATCGACCATTTGTATATCTTCTTTGACTATTCGAGCCCCTTGCTCATTTTTGAATTGCATTGTTTGTTCTTTGTTGTTGCTGAGTTATTGGAGTTATTGATACATTCTGGGTATTAACACCATATCATATATAAGATTTGCAAATATTTTCTCCTATTCCATGGGTTGCCTTTTTACTATGTTAATAAAGTTCTTTGATGTAAGAAAGTTTAAAATTTTTGTGCAGTCCAATTTATCTGTTTTTTTCTTACATTGCCTGTGCTTTTGGTGTATATCTAAGAAATCATTGCCAGAGCCAATGTCATAAAGCTCTCGCCCTGTGTCTTCTTCTAAGAGTGTGATAGTTTTAGCTCTTATATTCAGGATCTTGACCCATTCTGAGTTAATTTTTGTATGCTATAAGGTAAGGGTTCAACTTCATTATTTTGCATGTGTATATCCAGTTTTTTCAACACCAGTGTTGAAAGCAAAGGAAGTTCTTAAAGGAAAAGTTAGTGTTTTCTTCTGAGGTCCTTTGAAGCAGAGCCTATGACAAGAACTTATTTATAGATAGTTTATTTGGAAAGTGATCTCAGGAAGTAGGAGTGAGGGAAAGGGAAGATGGACAGAAGGATAAAAATCCAGTATAAAGGTATATTATGGAGGTTGCTTCCATAAATGACAGAGACTTGTTTCATAGCAGCACTATTCACAATAGCCAAGACGTGGAAGCAACCTGTGTCCATCAACAGATGAATGGATAAAGAAGATGTGCCACACACACACACACACACACACACACACACTGGAATATTACTCAGCCATAAAAAAGAATGAAATAATGTCACTTGCAGCAACATGGATGGACCTAGAGATTACCATACTAAGTGAAGTAAGTCAGGTAGAAAAAGACAAATATTATATGATATCACTTATGTGTAGAACCTAAAAAATAAGTTCATGTACAAATGAACTTATTTACAAAACAGAAACAGACTCACAAATATAGAAAACAAACTTATGTGTATCAAAGGGGAAGGGATGGGGGAGGAATAAATTGGGAGTAGGGGATTAACGGATACACACTACTATACATAAAATAGATCAACAACAAGGATTTACTCTATAGTATGGGGAACTATGTTCAATGTCTTTTAATAAACTATAATGGAAAAGAATTGAAAAAATATATAAATGAATACATATATATGTATAAACTTAAAAAAGGAAAGGAAATGATCAATGTCGTGTAGGAGATACATATGGGAGGAAAAGGAGGTTTCTAGTAATGGGTAATAAAAGCTTCACAAGAAACATCACATGTAAACTGAGTCTTGAAAAATGAGGTCTATTCATTGATTCATTCAAATAATATTTATTGATGGCCTTTTGTGCACCAGCCACTTTACTAGGAACTAGGGATTCTGCGGTGAGCAAAAAAAACTTTTCTAAAAGAGTATTTTTACTACTTACACTACTAAAAGAAAGACAATGATTTATAAATTAATTTATCAAATTAATAAGCAAGATAACATAAGATAGTGGTAAGTGCTATCAAGGAAACAAAATATGACAATTTGATAGAGTATTGAGGTGGGACTGGGGGGTATGACTGTGGATAGGGTGATCACGAAATTCTCCAGGGAGAACACATTTAACCAGAGACCTGAATGGCAATAAGAAGGCCTCAACCCCCTTGATGATCAGATGAAACTGTTCAGACTAAGAGAAAAGGCAAAGGCCAGAAGCAAGGGAAGGGCTTGCATGTTTAAGGAATGCAAATAGAGCCAGTGATTCTGGACAGTAAGAGCCAGGGATGGAAGAAGGCTATGCAGTGAAGACAGGGGGATGGCCATGGGCCAGGTCACACAGGACCCAGTGGGCATCCCACCCAATAAGGCCTTTGGACCTTTGTGCCAGGAAAGTCACTGGAGGGTTTTAAGCAGGAGAGTGAACTAATACAATTTATGTGTTAAAATCTCATTCTGACTGCTGTGTCAAAAATAGACCATGCAGAACAGAAGCAGAAGGGCTGAGCCCAGTGCTGAGGCTCCTGCAGATGTCACCCAGGTTGGACTTGGGGATGGCTTGGTCCAGGCTGGTGGCAGTAGGAACAGAGAGGAGGGGAAGTTTATGATTCAGTGTTGGAGGTGACCTTGAAAATTGCCTTGATTGTTCTGAGATGATAGCTAGCCGCATGGACAGAAGTGCCAAGTGGGGCAAGGGGCTTATAAAGAAATGAGGCCTTTTTCCTCCTTGAATGGTTTAAGAGGGCCATTGACAAATAAATGATGGAGATGTGGCTTTGAAAGAGATCAAGACGGTGAACACTGTGCAAAGGAATCAGATTTAATTCTGTAGGCAATGGGGAGTAATTGAAGGTTTTTTAAACAAAAGGCTGACAGGAACCAAGCCGTGTTCTTGGTCTTGTCATCATTGGGTCAAATAGCTCATAAAGTTAACCAGAAAAACAACGACCACAACAATAGTGTGCGTGAGTGTGAGAGAGTGTGTGCGTGTGCGTGTGTGTGTATTTATTTAAGCAGGGAAAGTAAAAGCAATTTGGACAGTAAAGCCAGTGACCTTCTTCTTCAGAGGTTAATTTACTTCTCTGTTTATTGATGTTGCTATGGTGATGCTAAAATGCTAGCCAGGAGGACAGAGAACAGTTGACTGTCTCTGCACTTAGTAATCTGATTTTATGTAAGACATGGAGAAAGAATGCAATAACTCAGGCCCTTTGCTGTGAGCATTAAAAGAAACCAGATGAGGCTGAGCTCACATCCTTCCCAGCCACAACAGTGCCCCTCCTTGGGTGCAGGGTTTCAGGCCCAGCTGTCTTGGCACTACCCAGCCTGACATTTGGAGGAACTTACCCAGCATTTTGTCCCCTCTCTCCCTGTTGCTCCCTCAAACAGGAATATTGCAAACAGCCCACAAAGTGAAATAAAACCGCAAGGAAACAGAAAAGGAATTCTGCCTATAAAAGGGGATTTGCAAAGGGAAGCTAGTTTCATTGCTGGATGGAAATGATTCTCTCCCAGAGTATTAGTTGATATGGCCCTGAGCATGGGTCTTGGAGAAACTGCAGATTTTTATTTAGATTTGGATTTTTCCACTTTCTTTCAGGAAGTTGATGTTTGGAAGCTGGTGGTCAAGGTATTTTTTCCCTTAATTAGAAACACATTCTTTCTGTTGTTGATAAGGATAAAACCACTGAATTTTTCACTTTTCTCAGTGACACAGTAAGGTTGTGTTCCGTAACTGGATTTTTTGATGCAAGCAGTAAGAAACAAAAAGGGACCTTTCATCATTCCAAATTCTAAATTCTGAGCATCGCAGACTTTTAAATAATATTTCACTTAAACCTCCTAGCAATCATAGAAAGTATTAGTATTATCCTAATCTCATAGATGAGGAAGCTGAGGCTTCATTGGTGTGGAGGCCCACTGATTATTATGGTGTTATGTGTGATGTGGTTTGAGCAATAACAAGAAAGGCTACTGCCATTCTGAAATAGCTGGGACTAGACAGTTTTATATGCATAAAGTTTTCTTTTGCTCAAATATTAGAGGATTTCAGGAATATGCAAAGTCTAGTACAAAATTAAGTTCAAACTTCATAGCTTGGACAACCCTGTATTTAACAGAGTGAGAGCTCCCCTTCTCCAGTCTGTGATGACTTCATAAAATCACAATATCCACAGCATGTGCTAGAACCAGATTCTGAATCAACATGATATATACACACTTAAAATCTGATGAAACTATCCTGAGATTCAAAGGCTAATATATTTATTCAACATAACCCTGAACTATTTTTAAGATAAATTAAACAAAAATGTTCACACTTGCCATCTGCTCCAGGTTAACTTTCCAACAGTAAAGAAAAATGCTGCAAATCACAACAATAAGACTTCTACTTGACCAACCTCTTTTTACAATCTAGCATTGGGCGGGCCTTAAAATGAGCATCTTCAAAGTTATATGTATGGCAAGGAGTAGAATGCCCCTCTGTAACAAGAGTGCAAAGGAATATATTGATAATTATAAAGTGATCATTTTATCAGCAGATGAATGGGTAAATAAGATGTGGTATGTATATATATATACACACACATACATAATGGAATACTACTCAGCCATAATCAAGCATGAAATTTTGCCATTTGCAATGACATGAATGAACTTGGAGGGTATTATACTAGGTGAAATAAGTCAGACAGAGAAATACAAATACCGTATGATATCACTTATATGTGGAATTGAAAATAGAAAACAAATAAATGAATATAATAAAACAGAAACAAACTCACAGATATAAAGAACAAACTAGTGGTTACCAGTGGAGAAGGGGGGGGGGGGGAGCAAGATAGGGGTGGGAGATTGAAAGGGGCAAACTACTATGTATAAAGTAAATAAGCTACAAGGATATATAATATATACAACACAGGGAACATAGCCAATATTTTTATAATAACTATAAATGAAATATAACCTTTAAAAATTGTGAATCGATATATTATATACCTGAAAGGGATATAATATTGTACATCAACTATACCTCAATAATAGAACAAAAATGCTCATTTTAAAGTTCATTCCTGCCCAAGTGCTAGAACAGGACATTGGGGAGCTGTTGCCCAGTTTGCATAGCTCCAACTGTCAGGTACATTTTGTGGAGAAGTCCCACAGGGTCGTCACTGGCTTGGTAAAGGGCAAAGTGGGGCAAAGCAGTTTCCTTCAAGAGTATTAAGACGTCTCAACTTAAGTATCTCTTCTTTAGGAAGGATTCCCCTGACACTTTAGACTGGGCACTGTCCCTTGATATATCTACACTCTCACTCTTTACCTTTCATTCATAAATTTTGTCACAAATGTAATGGAAACAGTTATTTGGGTAATTTTTTTTTAACTTTATATTGGAGTGTAGCCAATTAACAATGTTGTGATAGTTTCAGGTGCACAGCAAAGGGACTCAGCCACACATATACATGTCTTATTTGGGTAAAAATTTGTTAATGAGTGTCTTCCACACTACAACATAAGGTCTATGAGATGAGGTTTGTCCTTTCACTGTTTGAAGGAATTCAAATGTTTATTTCAATGTTGAACCTATACCAAGAGTTCAGTTAGGTTTTGTTGAATGAATTGTCAGAAGGGACAATAATTTACCTAAAATGATCAACCAAAACAATAAAAAGAGTGAATTCATTGAAAGTGAGCATAGATGAAATCATTTCCAAAATTTTGATATTAAAAAAATGGTCCTTCATGATAGTAGCTATAATTTTAATTACTCTGGGAAAGTGTGTGATGATTTCCAAGCCCCCGTGAATTCAGTCATACCTTTACAAGGCTTTGTATTTTGTCATGGTTCTATCGACACACATTTGGAAAATAACAGAGTTTTTGTATGTGACACATGACTTATCCTATCTGCAGACAATGCCATAGACAAGCACACACATTTGGTGTTCTTTTCCACAGCTCCTGGATACCAGGGACTGTTACTCACAGTCTGGGAACTACTAGGCTTAATCATACACCAACTGCTCCTTAAAGTTCTGAGGTTCATATATTCAGTGTTTGGCAGCAAGGTATATAAGATTTATCACTCAATGATTAGCACAAAACCCCTCCAAAATCTCGAGAATGCCTTCCAGCCTTCACCAGTGTATAGCAGAGATGGTGGCCCCTATGCTCCTGAGGATTCTTTAAGATGACAGGTGTCTGGTAGGAAGGGGGTGGGAGTGAAGGAGTAAGTACCCTCACCTCTACCTCTATCGCCTCCTTTCCCTAATCTCTTATGGTTCCACCCCATGGGCCAAACCCAACAGAAGCCAGTGGACAAGGGAGTCTGGACAATACAGTCCAAAGACATCAGCGTCTCAAGGCACAGACTAGCTCAGAGAAGGGCATAGATTGGATCTAGTGGGGCAAATGTTGTGGTATAAAAAATATATTTAATCTTTGTTCTGGGTTCTTGGCACTAAAGCTCCCCAAACCCTTGTAATCTCCTAGGTGATAAGATTATCTTTTGTTATTCATGACAAGCCCTTTCAATCACAACTGAGTTTATGCTAATGAGGTGATTTAGAGTGAGGTCCCAATGTGAAACCTCAGGATGGGGCTGGTCACCAAAAAGATCAAGTAATAAAAGGGCTGGGGGACTTCCCTGGTGGTCCGGCGGTTAAGACTCCACATTCCCAAGGCAGGGGGCCTGGGTTCGACTCCTGGCCAGGGAACTAGATCCCACATGCCTCAACGAAGACCCGGTGTAGCCAAATAAATAAATATTTAAAAAAAAAAAAAGGATTAAGACCAGACCCAGAAGGCCATATATTAAAGGGTTGGAACTTTTAGTCCCACCCATTGACCTCTGTGAAGGGGAGGGATGCTGCAGACTAAAGTTCTATAAAAGTTCTAGAACAGCAAAATCTGATGAGCTTCTGGGTTGGTGAACACTTGGAGGTGGTGGGAGGGTGGTGTGTCTAGAAAATGCAGGGAAGCTCCACAGGCCCTTCCATACAACTTGCCTTGCGCATCTATCTCTTCCACCTGGCTGATCCTGAGTTATATCCTTTTGTAATAAACTAGTAGGCTAGTAAGTGAATGCTTTCCTGAGTGCCATGAGCTCCTCTAGCAAATAAATTGAAACCGAGGAGGACATCATGGGAAGCTCAGATTCATAGCCTCTAGGTCAGAAGTACCAGTAGCAACCTGGGACATGAGATTCCCATTGTCAGTAGGAGGAGGGGGAGGTGAAAGGGCAGGGCTGTCTCCTGTGACTGAGCCCTTAACCTGTGGGATCTGACTGCTATCTCCAGGTAGTGTCAGAACTGAATGAAATTGTAGGACACCCAGGTGATGTTGCAGAATTGCTTGATGTATGGAAAACTCAGGTCTGGTGTCAGAGGGAAATAGCGTTGTAGAAGGGGATTGAGAAGAGAGGAGACACACAGGAATGTGGGTTTCCTTAGACCAGCACAGCAGGGAAACACTAACATTTGCAGACTTGACAGTTATCCAAGCACTTCTTCAATCCTCGGAGCTGGGGACTGGGAAACTGACAATGGTATGAAATAGAGGAAGAGGAATTAAGGGGCTTGCCCAAGGTTAAACAGCCAGTAGGAAGCAGAATCTGACCTTTCCTTAAGCAATCTGACCTGCGCCTAGTGTCTCTGTTGTATTTATGCTTCCCACCTTGCCCCACTCTCCACAAACAAGATACCATTGTAGCTAGAGAGTCTTTGGTGCTTGGGCTGAGCAGTGTGGGTGGTTCATGCCCTGTTTCTTTTCTGTTTCTTTGGGGATTTTGCCTCTATTTATAAAATATTATCTCTTCGTGTCTATAGTATTTGTTGTTGTCGTGGTCGATGTGCTCAGAATCTTTCATACCCTGGTTTTAGATGAATAATGGCTAACACGACCCCCGATTATTCACACTAGGTGGGTGGGGGTGGGGTCAGAGAAGGCTCTTGTAAACCTGCACAGGGCTGCCCCCTGGAGGCCAGAAGAATGAGCCCCTTCTGGCAGGGAGTGGAGGGGCTGCGTGAGGCTGATAGGTGAGAATGCTTGTGAGCCTCTGTGCTTGGTGGGTTTACCCCCAGAAAACTTCAGTAGTGACAGTCTATTGGGCTCTTTTATGCCAATTTATAGTTTTTCTGTGCCTTACTTTTCTCTTCCCTTAGCTGTCTAGATTCAGTGAAGATTCAAAAACTAACTTGTAAAATTTAATGTTTCTTAAACAAATCTTATAAAAAGAAAAAAATTGCCCATAATTCCATCACCAGAGAACATTTTCATCTAAAATTTTCCAGTCATTTTTCTCTGCATAGATATACACGCCTATTTATATAAAATTTATTTTAAAATGCAATTATTCTATACACACTGCTTTGCAGCTTACTCTTTCATCCCATATGGTATCTTAACGGCATAGATTTTTCAAATTTCACACTGAACTTTTCTCAGCTATTTCATATCCAGAGTAATGCCGTAGCTAGTAATGAATGCCCTCCAGTTGGAGTAGGTGCCATGGGTAGAAAGAATGCCAGCTTCTCAAATGGAAATGTGTGTGGAGATCACCTGGGGATCTTGTTAAAATACAGATTCTGATTCCGGAGGCCTGGGGATTAGGAGTTGAGATTCTACATTTCTAACATGCTCCCTGGTGATGTGGATGTGGCTGGTCTGAGGCCCACACTTTGAGAACCACACAGGTGTGGTGGAAAGAACTTCAATCTAGGAGCCAAAACATGTCTTCAAATCTGGGCCATGGATTGTGCATAAGATTCTAAACCTCTTAACTTTAGTTCTTTCATATAAAGAAGAGATCATAAAAATCTGAATATGCTTAGCACAAAATACATATTTACAGTTGTGTGGAATAGTTATATATTTATGGTTATATGGAAGTATAGCTGAATTGGAATCACATCATCACAGAACAGTTAGTTGAGGGGGAAAGCAGAACTCTTCGCTCATGTCCCCTAGTCCCCCTCACACTGCAAAAAAAGAATAAAATCTGCCATCAAAATAGAAAAAGAATGTTCATTAAATGGCAATGAATTTACAGAGATAAACTGATACAGTTTTGCCTTTTCAAAGTATTCAACAGAAAAGGAGCTACAACTCAAACGAGATCAGCTCGCCTAGCCGTCTCTGCTCACCCATCAGCAGCTCTAAGATTGAATCATTTCTTTTGCAAATACACTATCTCAAATATATGACCAAATTTCATAAAATCCACTTTTCCTATTTCTGTTCTTTTGCTATGTTTTCTGTCCAGATGCCAGACATGTTCTTTCTCTTTCCCAAATCTCCTTTTCCATGGCTTCTCTATGAAACCAAGCAGTACATTGTGCGGCTCCTCGGGATGGAAGCCTTTCTGTCCCCTATTTCTTGTTTGTAAGGAATAGACTCCAGCCTCCATGACCTTCCCTGAATACTGAAGGGCAGATTTCAACAGTTGCTAGTCAGGGAAGGGAGGAAATGCAAAGAAAATCGAGGAGCACATATTACATACACAGTTGTGTATATACATAATGTACACAAAGTTCCCCAAGGGGGAGCCAGGCACCCTGCTGGGGTCCAGCCACAGTTGTGTATATACATTGTGTATGCAAAGTTCCTTTGTGGACACTCAGTATGTACTGTTGTGTATGTGCATTGTGTACCCAAAGTTTTTTTGTGGACACATAGTATGTACACAGTTGTGTGTATGCGATGTGTACCCAAAGTTCCTTTGTAGACACATATTATGTACATAGTTAGTATATATATTGTGTATACAAAGTTCCTTTGTGTACACATATTATATACACCGTTGCATACATAGGTTGCCCCTTGGAGAGCGTGACTCCTATTGTTAAACAAGCCCCCAAGTCAGGTGACCCCAATTGATTAAATTAGCCCCATTAATTATCCTGACCCTCATTAAGTCAATCATCTTTCTTAAAGCTCCTGATGGCCATTATACCAATCAAACCTGGCTTCTTAACTCTACAGACACCCATTAAGTCATTCTGCCTCCTTAATTCTCCTGAACTCCATTAAATCAGTCACCCTTCTGAAAACCTGACGAACCTTAAAACATCAGCCCCCTTAAATCACGATTGCCTTTGATTCAGTCGGTCCCCTTAAATCATAGAGTACCAACGATTCGATCAGGCCCCTTGTATCACATGACTCCTTTGATGCGATCAGTCCCATAAATCACGTGACTCCCATTGATTAAATCAGCTCACGTAAATATCATGTCATAGGTTAAGTCAATCGTTCTTCTTAAATCTCCCGACATTCATTAAACAAACCAAACTCATTAGATTTCTTGACCCCCATTAAATCAATCAACCCCCTAAGGTTTCCTGACCCCCATTAAATCAATCTGCCTGCTTAAGTCTCCTGACATACATTAAGGATGACTGATTTAATTAGGGTCATCATGTTTAAGAAGGCAGATTGAATTATTCGGTGTGCTATTCCCCCATGGGGGGTGCTTGGGTTCTTGGTGGGGGCCTGTGCACCCCCTGGGTACTACCAGGGAGGGGTTCTGTTCCCCTTGGGGGGGGACAGATGCCCCATGGGGTCCAGTGCACCCCCTATGGTACACACTTGTGTATTTACACTGTACACACAAAGTTCCTTTGTGGAAACATAGTATGTACACACTTGTGTATATACATCGTGTACTCCCCCTCCCTTCTGGGGGGGGGGCTGCCAGGGACAGGGGCAGGTTCCACCTCAAGGGATACATATAACAATATCTTTGAGCTCTATACAGAACTAAAACCCCCAACAAATGGAAGATGTTAGCATTCTTCATTCTACATAACCTCGAGAAGCTCATCAGAAGACCACCTAAGGCCAGATTGAAGGAACCAGAGAAACTCATCAGGAGACCAGATTAAAGGAATGCAGGCCCTGCACAAACCCTGATCCTTATCAACAAACCCATCCTTGAACCATTTCTATAAAATTCCTCACCAAATTCTCCCAGTTGGGACCCACAGATTTTTGGGGCACGAGCCCACTGTGTCCCTCTTTGCCTGGCAAAGCAATAAAGCTATTCTTTTCTACTACACCTAGAACTCTATCTCTGAGATTCGATTTGGCACCGGTTCACAGAGGCCGAGTTTTCAGCATCACTTAATCTGTTGGCTTTAACTTCTTTTCCCTCCGAGACCTTCCCTCTGGACCCCTTCACATACCTTTCCTTAGGAAGTTCTTGGCTTCTTTAGTTTGTGTCTTCACATGCATTTCTAGGAGTCTGGT
The DNA here is from genome assembly GCF_030028045.1 of Hippopotamus amphibius kiboko. NCBI lineage: Eukaryota > Metazoa > Chordata > Mammalia > Artiodactyla > Hippopotamidae > Hippopotamus > Hippopotamus amphibius. Next base: position 154,768,550 of record NC_080186.1, on the reverse strand, counting down.
GGGACCTTGTGTTTTTCTTGCATAATCATTATCACTTGAATTTTTTTTTTTAACTGGCATTCAAAAATAGAGTATAGAATTAGACTTTTGTGTTTCATTTTTCGGCTGAGGAACTTGCCAGCTATATCATCTTGTAATCCTTGATAATAACTTTTTAAACAAGGAGAGACCCTTAATCACTCATTGTGGCTTCCCTTACCAGATTAGGGGCAGAGGAAGCCATGACTGTCCTGGAGAAAATGACTTGTTCCACCTTTACTGGGAGCCCCTCGACTGGTTCGTGGTCTAGTTTCTTGAGCATGGGTGTGATGGTGGGTGTGGATGTTAGGCTGAGTCATTTTGGGCCTGTGTCCCAGGAAGTTCTTTGTGTGAAAACTTAAAGAGCAGATTCTTAAGTGCTGTTTGATTCTGGACTCCAGACTGAGATCAAAATTGGGAGATAATGTTATCTTGAAATACCATCCTGGGTGGACTTAGCTTGAAATAATACCACCCTGGGTGGACTTAGCTTAGGCAAAGAAAAAGAGTGAACTAAAATAATTTAATTAATTGACCAAATCAGGACAAGATAAAATTTCCAAGGCTTACAAGTTCAGATACTTAATGAGCGAATGCTGTCCTTTACTTGAATTATTTAGGTAGTTATATCTAATTCACTTGGTTGCTATTTTTTTGTTTATTCCCATGGAGCCTAGCATACTCTCCAGCTTCTTAGTGTGAGGATTGCAAATTGTTCTCTGCAAACTCTCTGCAAACCCACAGCAGGGAGGGGCAGAGGATGGCTGGTTTCTTTATCATGACCTGATCATTACCTCAGACTCATGATTTTACATAATAATTTTTTTTATGTGTATGTGTGTCTGTTGGCGGTGCGGGGAGGGGGGGTGTTATGGTTCACTTAAATACATGTGAGATTACTCAAATCCTTTTTAGAATAATTTGGGTATACTTTTGATATAAATAGAGTCCACTTATACAGAAGGGAGGTAATGTAAGAGTGGAAAGAGAATGGAGTGAAGGGAAGAAAAACATACCACCTCAAAATACTCCTCTTTGGCACATAGATTATTTGAGGTTGATTATTTTTAAAAAGCTGCAGACACAGGAGAATCTCTGAAAACAAGTAGAAGTTACCCTTTATATTTATGAGGGAAATCTCTATTTGTAAGGGTGTTTCTGTACCAGGAAGAGGAGGATGGCCAAACCTCTAGAAACTCTTCCCAGTGGAGAAGGCATGGACTTCTCTGCATAAGGACCATACCCTTGTTTACTGCACTTTGCCTGTAAACCTCCCATAAGTGCCCTCCTCCCCTCCTAACACAACATCTTTCTTTCGTCTTTAGCTGAAGGTATTTAAGATGGTGACTTGGGCCATTTGGGGAGGTACTGAGTTTTCCTAGGTATCTGCCATATGTATAGGAGGTATACATATTACTAAACTTCTGTTTGTTTCCTCCTGTTACTTTGTCTCTTATTAAAGGGGGTTCTCAGCCAAGAACCTAGAAGAGTAGAGGGAAAATTATTTTTCCTCCCCTACAGGAACAGTGGGGGAAAAGCTGACAAAGAAGATATTTTGAAGAATAACAGGTTAATTAGGAACCAGCTTAAGGAGATTGAGTTTAAAGAAAATGAAAGCCTGGGCAAAACTGACAGAGATTAGATAAGATTTCTGGGAATTATGAGGATAATAGCCCGGACTTGCCTTGATGATAATCTGGACATGCTTATAAATTCTTCCTATCTTGGCAAGAAGGTTCTAACCCTACTGGTCGTGTCTTACATTATAAAGTCAGTTCCATTTATTGAGTACATTTGTGAACAACTCTTTGCAGGAAATCACCCTCAGCAGGAAACCCCTTTTCTTGTCAATGTAAGCAACGCTACATTGCAAATAACGTTTAAATCAGGGGCCCCCATGATCTACTCATCTAGGTCCCTAGCACACCTTTCAAATCTTTTGATCACACAATATCTTTCCTAACCTGTTGTTTCTTTCCATAGATCAAAGAAGAAGAAATGAAGAATAAGTAATTAACAGGTGATTAGATCTCTTCTCTAGCTTTCCCTTCAGTGATCTTGCGAACAAACTGTGTGAACAAGATAGCCTCTAAAGGAAGATCACAAAAAAGTCGACAAGCCTGCGTGTAGTGGGGGAGGGTGATGATTCTGACCCCCTGTCTCAATGATTAATGGAGATGCCTTCTTTTTTTCCCTTTAAAAACTTTCATGACCTAGCAGAATCTTGGGAGACACTGAGTCCATCTCCCCAGGTGGGCAGCCTTCTTAGTAAAAGCAACTTTCCTTCTACCAACAACTGCCCGTCAGGTATTGATTTGCCAGCAGGCAGACCTCAGTTTGGTAAAACTTACTATGTAGATAGTCATGTTTCTTAGGTGTGTAGGGTTCCGATCAATGAGCAAGTTTATTACCACTATCTGATACCGCCCCTTGGATACACAGAGAATTGGATGAAGGGAAATAAAATTGGCAACACTCTGAGATGCAAGTTTTGTGAGTCGGGCGAGAGCATTCCTACCCAGAGAAGTCTGGATCATAAGTCTCCACCCGCAAGAACAACATGCAGTGGCTATTCCTCCGTGGCAGTTCTGAGTTCCCTCTGCTGGAGGCCAGGGAGGTGTGCTGATGCCTCTGTACATTAGGATGTCAGGCCTCAAGGTACAATAGGGATAGTTGTGAATTTTGGTGCATGATGAGTTGTACCAATCGCCCCTTTTCTTCCCTGGAGTTGACTAATCCTCATGGATAGCCTGAAACATAATAGCTTCACCAGCATCTCTTTTTTTTTTTTTTATCCACTATACTGAATTTTAAGCACCAAATGCTCCTTTTTAAGATTGTATGTGGCATGTGGCTAAAACAGGGAGGAGAGTTTAGAGCTCTTGGGTGACAGTAGCGGTGAGAAGAGATTAAGCATCAATGACATGGTTTCAATGGTGGGCATTCTGCTTTCAATGAAGAGCAAACTTTTTCCATTTCCACTATAGGCATACTAAATCATTGGATTCTCATAAAAATTGTTGGCTATATTTTCTCCCCTTTTTCTGGTGAAGGAAACCAAGTCTTAGAGAAGTAATATGAACTTTATCAAGAGCACATAATCTGAGCAAGCAAGAGCTAGGCTTCCAACCTAAATCCAGTGACACTGAAGGTCAGTATCTTACCCCGGTATACTTCTGCTGTCTAAAACACATCACTCATTACCCACCCCACCCCCAACTTGGGCAGTAACAGGAAGGCAGTATCGTTCAAGTCTGCTGCTCTGACAGTTATTCCTAAGTAGTTATGGGTTGTCTCCTCCCACTTTTGTTTTGAGGGAGAAGGCAGGTCCTGTTCATCTGCCAACTTCTTTATTCCTTAGAATTGACAGATCTTGGGATTCCAGTTCAAACTTCAGTTTGGTGAAATCTGAGTCCAATGAACCATGTCATAACCACATCAGGGTGGTTTTTTTCCCTTCTTTTTCTTTTTTTGTTTTTCCCTTAGCCAAATAGAGGCTGAATGGATGGGCTCTTGGCAACCTCATCGTATCTATTATGTTCTCATCATTATTTGAACAAATGGTATTCACTGGGGTCCAAGTCAGAAGGACCGGACACAGAGAAGGCTTTTTATCAGTCAGCTGGACTGCTCTTCACTTTTCCCAAGTCTTTTGTGTTCCCTGAGGATCCCTCAAGTGTGGAGTAGCTCACAAAGGACTAAGATGGACACAGCCTTTGTCTGGAAAGGAACAGCCAGTCAGTCCCCTTTGCCTCTCTGCAGATGTCTTGATCCTTTTGGCTATTTTCTATCTCTATTTAAATACAAAAGTGCTGATGAAACAGCGGTTTTGTATTTAAGGCACTGAAATAAACTGTTAAGGCACTGGGGACCACAGAAGTGGCAAGAGTCATGTGCAGGTTTTTTACAAGGTCAAGTATAATAAAGAATCAGTATAGGCACTAGGACTTACACAGCAGAGAAAGAATAGGTGTTGAAAGATGCTGGCTCTACAGACAGTATGTCTCAGTTGCAATAATTATACAAGTGATCTCGAAAATGCTTTAACCTAGCAAGACTTAGATCCCTCATATGTAAATGGGAACAATAATTATAGGTATTTCACAGCATTAACCAGAGGATTAAGTGAAATATAGCATGCAGCATGGTTATTGGAACATTTTGTGTTTTTGTTAAATTCTCGCTTTTATAATTATAGCTGAGGAGAGATTTATGGAGGGAGGTGGCCTTGGATCCTGGAAAGGAGAAAAATTATAGAATGTTTCAGGCCCAAGTCCAGGGAGTCATGAATTTTGGAAAATAAAGGCATCTGCAATTTATCTTTTCACTCTAGGGTATAAAGTGAGTGAAATATTTTACAAATCCGAGAAGTTTCAAGTAAGCTACGTTGGTGTGACACATTGATGCTTGAACATAATTTCCCAAACCACATTTCCACAAATAATAGTCCAGGAAGTTTTTTTTTTTTTAAAGTTACCTCCTTTGGTCCTATAAAAAGGGTGCTTTGGTTACATATATTTGAAATACTCAGTGTATTTGGAAATTCATAATGAATATTAGGATACAGTCTCTGAGCAGGCCTATATGAAAATAACATCATTCAGCATTAACCAAATAAATTTGAATATGAAGCACTGTTGTTTCTATTGCTGCTGCTGTTGTTTGGAGTGAGGGAGCAGAAGGGCGCACATAATGACACCCTGAAGAGTGGAGGTCTATGAATGGGGCTTGGTTTGGGAGCTCTGCTGATTATTCCCAAGAATGGAGTTGGCTATAATGGAGCTGGCTCACTCTGATGTGTGCTGTCAGCTCAAGTGTTTGCAGGCAGGCTGTCTAGTCCATCAAAAAATGTTCTTTGCAAAAATAATGGTGACACTAGGCATGGCTCTAAAATAGTGACTTTAAAGGGCGGTAATTCTGAAGACTCAGGAGCTGAGAAGTCTTCGTAGGTTGAACCAGGCAGCCCTTTCTCAGGAGGAAATACTTTATCATGATATTGGGAGCTGGCAGCAAAGTTTGAGTGGCTTTTAATTAGCTGAGTTTCCAAGATGTTTCCATTATCAAGTTGTTTCTAAAACCATATAAAAACTTATAAAAACTTTACTCACGCCAACATTTTCCTACTGTAGTATATAGACTATATGAAAGGTCAAGGCATTAGTAGCACTGAGAAGGTAGGCGAGTATGTGTTAGATGTTGCAAAAGAGGAGAGGCAGGGGAGGAAGACAGAGAAAGAGAGAATGATGAAGCTATGTTCTCTTAATTTGAGAATATATATATGTATGTATATGCAATATATAGATTAATATTATTCTTATAATGAATTAGTAACCATATTTTTAGATTATCTAGATATATAATTGGTTTTTTCGGGGAGTGGGGAAACTCTAAAGATAACTGATGAAGATTTTCTTTTATGTATTTGCAGCTATATAACTGTGGCCTAAAATTTGCTGTGACTAAGCTTTTGTGAATTACTTAGCATTTCATAGGTTGCTGGTACTGTTTCACGGGAACTTCCTAATTCTGAGATTTTCAGGTCTGAGTCCACCCACTCCGTCTAATGCACTGTGTCTTTGGAAAATCTCTTTACCCTACTTATTCTTTAGTTTCTTCCTATGTAAACTGAGAATACTAACAATGTTTTCAGATTTTTATGAAGCAAATAATATACTGCAGTCATTCCTAAGTACCTGTCCATATATATTGAGGTTAGTTCCATAACAAAGTTTTCATGGGTATATAGTAAAATAGGAAAAAAAAATTACTGTGATGAGTGTTAATCAAATTTTATACAATTTTTAAAAATGGAGATAAGTTCTTTCTATGCTTTTAGTTTAAAATCTTTATTTTGCAAAACACTTTTTTGAGGTTTCTCCCTATTTTCCCCCTATTTTACTGGTAGCTAAAATAGAGTCCCAGAATTGATAAGCTGATGGTATAAAAACACTGGGCTCAATACAGATATGAATCAGTGTTCCCATGAATTTTTCTTTTGTATGAAGTTATTCCTCTGTCTAGCAGTAGAGAGAAAGAGACCTTCAGATATAACATTTTTGGGTGAATCCTTCTTAAAAACAGTGTTTTTTTTTTTTCCAATGGCAGAAAGCTGAAAGCCTTCCCACTAAAACTGGAACAAGATAAGGATGCCCACTCTCACCACTTCCACTCAACATAGTATTGGAAGTCCTAGTCACAGCAAGCAGACAAGAAAAAGAAATAAAAGGTATCTAATTTGGAAGAGAAGAGGTAACATTGTCATTATATGCAGATAGCATGGTACTATATATAGAAAACTCTAAAGACTCCACACAAAAACTGCTAGAACTGATAAATAAATTTAGCAAGGTAGCAGGATACAAGAATAGAGAAATGTGTTGCATTTCTTTACACTAACTATAAAATATCAGAAAAGGGAAGTAAAAAGAAAATCTCTTTTAAAATCACATAAAAAAAATACTGAGGAATAAATCTGACCAAGGAGGTGAAAGACTTATATGCTGAGTACTATAAAACATTGATAAAGGAAATTGAAGATGATTCAAATAAATGGAAAGATATCACATGCTCTTGTACTAGAAGAATTAATATTGTTAAAATGGCCATCCTACCCAAAGCCGCCTACAGATTTGATGTGATCCCTATCAAACTACCCATGACATTTTTCACAGAACTAGAACAAATAATCATAAAATTTATATGGAATAATAAATGACCCAGAGTCACCAAAGCCACCCTGAGGAAAAAGAACAAAGCTGGAGGCAGAACCCTCCCAGCCTTCAGACAATACTACAAAGCTACAGTAATCAAAACAGTATAGTATTGGCATAGAAACAGACATATAGATCAATGGAACAGAATAGAAAGCCAGAAATAAACCCACACACCCACAGCCAATTAATTTTCGACAAAGGAGGCAAGACTAAACAATAGAAAAAGGGCACTCTCTTCAAAGAGACTGTTGGTACTGTGAAAGTTGGACAGCTGCATGTAAATCAACGAAGTTAGAACACACCCTCACACCATACACAAAAGTAAACTCAAAATGGCTTAAAGACTTTTTAAAAAATTTATTTATTTATTTATTTATTGGCTCGTTGCTGCACACGAGCTTTCTCTACTTGCGGCGAGTGGGGGCTACTCTTCGTTGTGGTGTGCAGGCTCCCCATTTTCATGGCTTTTCTTTTTGTGGAGCATAGGCTCTAGGCATGTGGGCTTCAGTAGTTGTGGCATATGGGCTCAATAGTTGTGGCTAATGGGTTCTAGAGTACAGGCTTAATTGTTGCGGCACATGGGCTTAGTTGCTCAGTGGCATGTGGGATCTTCCTGGAGCAGGGATCAAACCTGTGTCCCCTGCATTGGCAGGCAGATTCTTAACCACTGCGCCACTTAGGAAGTCCCTTAAAGACTTAAATATAAGACCAGACATGATAAAACTTCTAGAAGAGAACGTAGGCAAAACATTCTTTGACATAAATCGTACCAATGTTTTCTTAGGTCAGTCTCCCAAGGCAGTAGAAATAAAAGCAACAAACAAACAAAAAAACATATAGGACTTGATCAAAACATAAGTTTTTGCACAGCAAAGGAAACCATAAACAAAACAAAAAGACAAGCTATGGACTGGGAGAAAATTTTTGCAAATGATGTGACCTACAAGGGCTTAATTTCCAAAATATACAAACAGCTCATACAACTCAACAGCAAAAAAATCAAACAACCCAATCAAAAAATAGGCAGAAGACCTAAATAGATGTTTCTCCAAAGAAGACACAGAGAAGGACAACATGCACAAGAAGAGATGCTCAACATTGCTAATCTTTAGACAAATGCAAATCAAAACTACAATGAGGTATCACCTCCCACTGGTCAGAATGTCTAGCAATAAAAGGCCTACAGGGACTTCCTAGGTGGCACAGTGGTTAAGAATCTGCTTGCCAATGCAGGGGACACAGGTGCGATCCCTGCTCCAGGAAGATCCCACATGCCACAGAGCAACTAAGCGCATGCGCCACAACAATTGAGCCTGCGCTCTAGAGCCCATTAGCCACAACAATTGAGCCTGTGTGCCGCAACTATTGAAGCCCAGATGCCTAGAGCCTGTGCTCTGCAACAAGAGAAGCCATTGCAGTGAGGAGCCCATGCACCACAATGAAGAGTAGCCCCCACTCGCCGCAAGTAGAGAAAGCCCGTGTGCAGCAACAAAGACCCAATGCGGCCAATTAAAAAAGAAAAGTCTGCAAATAACAAATGTTGGAAAGGGTGTGGAGAAAAAGGAAACTTCCTACACTATTGGTGGCAATACAAGTTGGTGCAGCCACTATGGAGAACAGTATGGAATTTCCTCAAACAACTAAAAATAGAGTTGCCATATGATCCAGCAATCCCACTCCTGGACATATATCTGGACAAAACTCTAATTAAAAAAGATACATGAACCCCCATGTCCATAGCAGCACTATTCACAGTAGCCAAGACTTGAGAACAACCTAAATGTCCATTGACAGATGAGTGGATAAAGAAGATGTAGTTCATATATACCATAGAATACCATTCATCTGTAAAAAAGAATAATGCCATATGCAGCAACATGGATGTACCTAAAAATTATCATAGTAAGTGAAATAAATAAGAAAAAGACAAACACCATATGACATCATTTATATGTGGAATCTAAAATATGACATAAATGAATTTATCTATGAACCAGACTCACAGACTGTTTCTCATGGAGAACAGACTTCTTGTTGCCAAGGTGGGGTAAGGGGAGGAAGGATTGGAGTTTGGGATTAGCAGATGAAAACTATTTTATATAGAATGGATAAACAACAAGGTCTTACTATATAGCACAGGGAAAACTATATTCAGTATCCCATGATAACCATAACAGAAAAGAATGTGAAAAAGAATATATACACATATATATTGATTCAGTTTATATATATATATATGTATATGTACTTTACCGTGCACCAAAAACGAACACAACATTAGAAATCATTATATACTTCAGTTAAGAAGAAAAAAACCAAACTGTTTTTGAACAGCTGCCTTAGAGATGTCATTGGTGCCTATAGAACCAAAATGAATTGCTCCCAAGGGCATGGTGCAGCCTGATTAGGGCTGAACTTCTACAGGCAGCAACAGGCAATAGAACTGGGAGAGAGCCATGGGGCTTCCTTATCCAAATGTGTCTGGCCAGTGTCACAGAGCCAGATATGACTTTGAGTCCTGTGAGTCATTGGCATTTTCTGTCTCTTTTCTCCCCTACTCATGCTAATTGCTGTAAGCTCGTTCTTTAATTCACTTGAGACAGATTCACTGGGGTCCATTTTTTGTCAGGTATCACACTGAGTAGTTTACATACATTATTATCCCATTTAATTCATACAAGTTTAGTGAAGCAGGCATTATTTGCATCTTCAATTTTCACAAGTGAGGAAATGGGCTCAGGTGCCTATGTGCTCTACAAGGGCCACTGATCAAGAGTCACCTACCAGGGCTCAAGCCCAGGTACCTCTCTCATATTCTGAAGATCACAGCATGGACCATGAAAAGACAGGTTCTTCCATATCACAGGGAGACCTATGGTGGCAACATTATAAGCAAGGACTTTGGAAACATGCAGAACTCAGTTGTTGCTGATACTGTTTTTAGTTTGTTTGGAAAATTGAGAAAAAAATTGTCTAACATTCATGGTTGTTGCCATGGCTAAATTAAGTACTGTATAAAGTCTTAGACCATAATAAGCTTTTGTGACATGGTGACTGTTAGTATTAATGTTAGCAATAGTAATTGGACTGTGATGTGAGTGGTATGACACTGTGTAGGAGATGAGAAAATATATGTAACAATGTGAAGTATAGCAGGAAGCTTGGGAGTTGAGTAGAAGGCTTGAGGAATTGTAATTAGAGATAAAAAATAATCAGAGGTGGGTTCCAGTGTGGTGAGGGCATCCTTGTTGAGTCCATCCTGGCCTGGTGGGCCCCTGCAGCCTAAGAGATGGAGTAGTTGTGTGTGGCCACCAAGTTCACAGAGCTGTGTTTTACTCCTGCCAGGGAGGGACATGACCAGTGAGGGATGAGGTTCATGCAGCTGAGACCTTGCGAAAGGAGTCTGTATGGATGAGAAGCTGAGCCAGGCTCCCAAGTGGAAGCCCTCCACCCTGGCTGTCTGGTTTGTGTTGAGAAGCAGAGTCAGTCTCTGATTATCTTGGCCAAAAACCCTTTCTCACAATAGCCCAGGAACTGAAAGATTAGGATCCTTCTGGCAGCTGCTGGCATGTTCTGAACCACAATATCTGAATTTACTCCAAGGCTGGGAACCAGCTGCTCCATGGAGCAAAAGATGAGGGAATTTCACATGTGCAAAAACCTGAAAGGGAGGAACTTGCTCTGGAAGGAAATGAAGTCATAGCTCTTGCAAGCTTTTCCTCCAGATTGAGGGATCAGAGCCATGACTTAGACAGGTTTAGAAAGTAAAATCCACTATTATAATGTATATTTAGAAGCTGGCAAAATTTAGGGAGTGTGGCATGTTTATTTACCATTTATTTGCACACATTTTCAATGTAGACAAGGCACATCCTTCTCCAGAGGATGACTCATTTCTCTTGGTTTTTATTTTGGGGGTTGTCTGAGAGGAGTGAGGAGTAGTGTGCTTAATTTTAATAAATTTTCTTGCATTTCCTGTACATTTATATGTATCACCTCAAGAAATAGCTTAGTTAATAGTTACTTAGTGTCTGCCACCTGCATTGTCATAGATAAATATATATATTTATGGCAATGTATTTACGTACATTGTGATAGGTAGATAGAAACATACATACATATATTTAACTTATAAAAAATTATAGATCTACAGGAGGTTGCAAAGATAGTACAGAGAGGCTCCTATGTATACTTCACCCAGTTTTCTCCAACGATTATATGTTAATAATAGTGCGATATGAAGACCAGGAAACTAATATTGGTACAAGGTAGGCATAGTTCTAGGTCATTTTGTTACATTTACAGGTTAGTGTAACCACTTCCTGACTCAAGATACAGAGTTATTTTATCACCACAAAGGTTTTCCCCATGCTACCCCTTTATAGCCACACCCATTCCCTTCCTTCCACCATCCCTAACCCTTGGCAACCCAGTAATTTGTTCTCCATCTCTATAATTTTTACATTTCGAGAATGTTGTATAAATGGAATCACATAGGGGACCTCATGAGATTGGCTCTTCTCACTCAATGTAATGCCCTTGAGATCTACCCAAGTCGCACTTATCAATAGTTTATTACTTTTTGCTGCTGAGTAATATTCTATAGTATGGTTGTACCATCATTTTTTAAAGCAAATTGTCCTTCTGAAAGCACATTTTGGTTATTTCAGTTTTTTGAAATTACAAACAGAATTGCTATGAACAATAACGTATGGGATTCATTTGGATGTAAGTTTCCATTGCTCTGGGGTAAATGCCCAGGAGTGTGGTTGCTAGGTTGTATGGTAAGTGAATGTACAGACTTCTTTTAAGAAAGCACCAAATTATTTTCTGAGTGACTGTACCACTTTACATTTCTACCAGCAATAGCTGAAAGATCCAGTTGCTCCACAACCTTGCTGGTATTTGGTATTGTTACTACTTTTTATTTTATCTGTTCTAATAGGTTTGCAGTGACATCTTATCATAGTCTTGATTTGCATTCCCATCAGCTGCATTGCTATATTTAAACATCCTATTGGAATATAGTTCACACACCATTTAATTTACACTTTTAAAGTGTACAATTCAATGGCCATTAGTTTATTCACGGAGTACTGTATCCATCCCCACAACAATTTTAGAGTATTTTCATCAACCCCAAAGAGACTCCTTATCCCTTAGCCATTACCTTCAAACCTTCCATCTCCCCCCAGCCCTAGAACACCACTAATCTTTTACCATCTCAATAGATTTGCCTATTCTGGACTTCTTATATAAATGGAATCATGTAACATGTGGTCCTTTGTGACTGACATCTTTTACTTAACACAATGTTTTCAAGATCCATCCACGTTGTAACATATACTCTTACTTCATTATTGCCAAATAATGCTCCAATGTATGGTTCGACTACATTTTATTTATCCATTTATCAGTTGATGGATATTTGGGTTGTTTCACTTTTGGGATATTATTAATAATGCTGCTATGAACATTTATGTGCAAGTTTTTGCATGGACATGTTATCAATTATCTGGGTATACACCAAGGGGTAGAATCGCTAGATCATATGGTAACTTTAACCATTTGAGGAACTGAACACTGTTTTCCAAAATGGCTGCACCATTTTACATTCCCACCAGCAGTTTATAAGGGTTCCAGTTTCTTCCTTGCCCAAAGTGATTATTATGTTTCTTTTTGATTACTGTCATCCTACTGTGGTATCTCATTGTGATTTGCATTTCCCTGATATCTAAAGATGGTGAGCATCTTTTCATGTCTTTATTGGCCATTTGTATGTCTCCTTTAGTGAACTATTTTGATATCTTGGCCACTTTTTAATTGGTTATTTGCTTTTTACTAACTGAGTTTAAAGATATGTTTATATATTTTAGATACATGGCCCTTATCAGATATATGATTTTTTGAATTTTCTCTTATTTTGTGGGTTGCCTTTTTACTTGAGACTGTTTTTTGAAGCACAAAAGTCTAATTTTGATCATGTCCAGTTTCACTATTTTTTCTTCTGTTGCTTATGCTTTTGGTGTTGTATCTAAGAAAACAGTGCCTAATCCAAGAGCATGAAGATTTACACCTTTCTTTTAAGAATATTACACTTTTACCTCTTACATTTAGGACTATGATAGATTTTGAGTTAATTTTTATATATGGTGTGAGGTAGGAATCCAAATTTATTCTTTTACATGTAAGACACCAGTTGTCCCAGAACCATTTGTTAAAAAGACTATTTCCCCTCCATTTAATTGTCTTGGTGTTTTTTTTTTTTTTTTTTTTTTCTGGTATCGCTGCTTGTGAGGGAACTTGGTTCCCAGACCAGGGACTGAACCCAGGCCCTTGGCAGTGAAAACTCAGAGTCCTAACCACTGGACTGCCAGGGAATTTTCTGTCTTGGCATTCTTATCAAAATCAACTAACCGACTGCATGCCATATTTTTTAGAATTTTTTTTTTCTATTCCCAAACTCCAGTTCCTGAGAACTAAGCAATTTAAGCTTTCAAAGGATTAACTAATGCTTGGTCTAAAGCTTCACAAACAAGGACTTTTAAAACTGTGAAAAGTCACTTGTCCTTTATGTTGAATGAGATCCAGACACTTTTTAGAGAGTAACTTTAGATCCGGATGAGAGGAAATACCCAGTGGCTTTGGGTAACTATGGGGAGAAGGGGAATAGGAGAAGGAGGGCAAGAATACATGGCAATCCTAAAGACCATCTTTACTTTTTTCAGTTTTTTTAGTTGCACCTTTAGTTAGCCTTGGGATTTCTTTGTTCGTTTGGCCTCCCTCTATTGTCCAGAGTATAGTATGGCCTCACTGTGGCTAATGCAAGATTTTGCATCAGATAAATATGGGATCCAATCCCAGATCCTTCATTGCTTCCTACTTGTTTGATTTCTTCAAACTTTAGTTTCTTCTTTTGCGAAACTGAGATAACAATTATATCTACCTCAATGGATTGTTTGAGCATTAGATAATACAAATAAATACATAGCATTGCCGTGGCATATTAAAAATATTATCCATTATTATTTTCTCTATCCAAAAAAACCATTATCTGTCCTGTGTTCTATTCCCTTGGATCCTGCTTTGTAAGATGGGATAATCTGCTAATATGATTTTTAAAAAATCCTACTAACCTCTCAGTAGGTTTGACATATTTTTCTTTGGGGGAAAAAGAAGATTTCAATTTCTTGTATACTTTAATTTCCTTGTATGTGTATTACAAGCTGTATTAAATTACATTGACTATTCGGGGGTTTTCAGGGTCCTAAAGTGATACTAAGCTTCTATTAACATGGGACACAAAGGGGAAAAGTCCAGGAATCTGTAAAGCCCCATGGTCCTTCCACCTGCTTCCCTATGATTGTAGGCAAGTTGCTTACCTTCTGTGAGCCTCATTGTCACCACTTGTAAAATGGGGGTAAAATACCAGCCTGGACTGTCGCACAGAGTTGCTACGACATTCAAAGGAGGTAAAAACTGTGCAGAGCTTTAAAGATTGTAAAGTTTGCTATATCTGCAAGATGGCTTTTATTATTTCATTGACGTACAATACACAACCAGTGAACTCTTTGATAAAATATCAATATTAAATTTTTTTGTCATTTTTCATTAATATTGTACTGCTGTATCAGTGGCCTTAAGAGATATAAAGAGGACAGTAAGGTCAAAGTTTTAGCTATGAAACAAAGCAGGGATTCAAATTCAGAATGCACAGTTGTGGTTCAAGGCTCTAAGATGTTTTGAAGGGTTAATGCTTAGTGTTTTTGCATTCTTTTCTGAAACCTTAGTGGGCTGGCTCTCTCAAAGCTTTCCTAGTGGTATGATCTTTGGTAACAGGAAATAGATGAACTCATAATTTTAAGGGCCTTAATTTTAGGGCCAAAGAAATGGTCCCACAGGCTTTGGTCTGGTCATTTAAGAAATCTGATACTCCATTGTGTGTCTGTGTGTGTGTCTCACACACACAGACACACACACACACACACACGTGCACATGCATGGTCACAGCAAATGTATTTGAAATTCACTGATTCTTACAGTTGAACGTCAGTTTCTTTTGTTACCTTCAAGTACAGTTAAATTATTTAAATGCATTTAAAAATAGGATCTACTGTAGAACTCCATTTCCCTAAAAGTAGCCTCAACGCCTCTCCTTTCTTTGTATTTACAAAGAAAAATGTCTAAGATGATGGTCAGCTAATGATACTGATGATTAATTCTGTGTGGTATAATTTCAGGGGAAATTTTACTGTCACCTTTATATTTTTTGAGGGGTTTTTTTCCCCCAACTTTTTATTTTAAAATAACTATAAACATAAAGTTGGGAGAACAGAAGTCCCATGTAGCTTCTCCCTGTGCCAACGACTTCTGTCTATAGTACAGTGGCAAAGCCAGGGCACGGACATCGGTGCAGTACACACTGCGGACTTGATTCTGATTGTACCAGTTTTGACATGCACTGATTTGTGGTGACACCCCACCTTAACTCTATTCACTCCCCAGTGAGCCCTGTTATTACAGGGGTGGGGTGGGGTAGGGTACAGAGCACACTGCGCTTTGTAGGGATAAACACATACCTGCTTTGAAACGGCACATGATCACTCATATGGCAACACATCGGCAGGAAGTGACCTCATCCTTCCAGAATGACTGGTCAGGATGTGCTTGAGCTGGCCTGTACCAGCCCCGAAGGCCAACTGTTAAATATTCAGGAATTTTGTCATTGGTAGCTTGAAATCGGCCACCGTGAAAGCATTTACCTCAGAGAAATCTGCAAAGAGTGTGAACCAAGGCTCACCCTCCCTTCCTTGAGCCTGTTTACCAGCACTTCACTGCTTGCCTGGCCTTGACAGCTTGTCTTGGCTGACCCAAGTTCCCCATATACATCTCCTCACCTGGGTCTCGGTAAAACCTTATTTCCTAGCAGGACATTTCCTTACAGTGCATGATGCGTTTTTTCCTCAGAGCTTTAGACTAGGCAACTAGATAGTCTTAAAAAAAAAAGAATTCCTGTTAATGGATTCTAATACCTTAAGTACGGCCTTTCCTGGTAACTCACTTTCATTTTGCCCGGGGACTTTCTGGAATAGGTATTCATTTTTAACTGCAAGAGAATGTTTGGGGGTGTGAGCGAGAGAGGCAGTAGAAGGAGTAGTGGGAGGTAGAAGGAGCAATGGGGTCTTGAGTGCCCTCTCCACTCCCACCAAGCAGGCAGTGTTGAGTTACCCACGCTCAGGGTCAGCACGGCCTTGAACCCCCCGTCCCATCTTTCTCTCTGCAGGCTGCGCGAAGTCAGTGGTCCCTTCTGCTGAGGCAGAGGATGGGAAATGGGAAGGGAACCTTGCTTTCTACTTGAAAAAGGGTCAAAAGGCAAAGAGATTCTTTGCATATCAGTGGATTCATAAGATTTTATAGAGTGAAGGGCCGTAACCTTTCATTTTTAGTCAACAAGTGTTCATGTTTCCTTGGGCCCTTAGTACATTACTTGCAGACAGAAAAAGAGGAGTAGAATGAAAAACAAAACTTTGCTATTCTGTCTTCTCGTCTTGTCTACGTGTGTTACTTAACAGACTTGTGCTGACTGTTATATGTACAGCCTAATCCAGGCGCTGTGGGAATTATTAAATGCTTTCTTACCTCAAGGACCCACTAACGGTCTGGAGACAAAAAAGCGCACTGGCAGCACAGCAGACCAGAAAGACTACAAGCTTTCAAGTGAGATTTGAGTTCAAATCCTAGCTCGGCCACTTACTAGCTGAATAAACTTGGGCAAGTTACCAAACTTTTATGTGTTGTTTTCCTCATTAGTAAATGCAAAGTTGTTAAAAACACAAATGATAAGAACTGGACCCTTACCCTGTACCATGCATTTTATGTCTACTTTTATACTGTTTCATTTTACTTTATTTAAATTTACTCCTTACCATAACCCTGCCAGGCAGGTTGTATTATTTCCATTTTATGGATGGGAAAATTGAGCCTCAGAGACATTCATTAATTTGATTAAGGTCATAGAGCCAGCAGGGAACAGGATTGGGATTCAGAAGACCCCTCTGGAGGCCATACAGCCTATGACAAAATGTATTAAAAAATTCTGACACTTGGTAGGGGCTCAGCCATTGTTATGCTGTTATTCACTTAATATAAAATTAATTATGTTACCCTATATTGATAATTATAGTAATATAATTATGTATCATAACATGGGATTACATAATGTATTATACAATGCATTAATTACATGAGTTAATTATACATATTTTAAGTGGAAAGTTGGCTAGCCTTGGAGTTGGATGGTCTGACCCACATTTTGGCTCTGCTCTTTATTAGCTCTGCCAATAGGCAAGTCACTTACACACAAACAATTCTTCATACACAGGCGTGAGAGAGACATGGTAGCTGTTCAATAAATATTTGTTGAAAAATGAAGAAATCAACAAATTAAACAAATGAATGAGTAAATGTTTGTCTCTTCGGGGGTCTTAAAAAAATGACTCTCGTGATGTACACAAATGAAAAATTAGTGCTCAGATGAAAACTTCATTGTTAGCAGTCGGGGCCAGAGGTACCCCGACCACAGCGGATCCTTACAGCGACCCCTGTGGTGCCAAGGGGGCACTGCAAGGGTTATTGCACAGGCTTCCCAGTAATGCCTGAGGTTGGCGTTTTACCCAGGATGTGCCCTGCCCCTTGTTTGCTCCCCCTTTGCTGCCTATTAACCCTAGACTGAGGAGTAAAATGTTTGCTCAGTCCTCCACAAAAATGCCTGCTTATTCTTGTAATATAGCAATGCTCTGGCAGAATAGAGTTTGCTTGGCTTTTTTAGAGAGTGTCAGGAGTCAGGAAGGATTGTGAAGGCAGGCATGTCTGGGGTAAGATGCATATGCTGTTCTTTCATAGTTTACAGTCTTACATTAATCTTCTGTACTATATCCTTTTACACTTATAAATTAACTGAAAATGTTACAAATAATTAAAATGTGATTTATGAAGCCTGCTGTTGATCAAGCTCATATCTCAGCCACACATTAAAACTTTCGGTTCTAATCTTGCTACATATTTCATTTAATTACCACAACAGCCCAACAAGGGAAATTATCTTAGTTATCCCACTTTACAAAAGGGAAAGGAAGGCTTCAAGTGTTTCAGTAATTCAGTGACACATACCTAGTGGCAGAGCTAGGACTGGGACCCAGTCTGTCTTCCAAACACATATTACCTCTCATAACAGAGTAGAAAGAAAAATAGGCCAGAAAGAGAAAAGACCAACATAATTGGGATTCTGCTTGACTTCCAAGCAAAATGGAAGTACCTGGCTTATTTTGAACTGTCCTTTCCCACAGCAGCCCCTATAGAACTGGGGAGACACCAGCACCAAGAAGCAGGGCTCCTTTGTCAATTACAGAGTGATGTATAAAATGCCATTTATGGTTAAGAATGGCAGACTAATAGAATAAAAACTTATGTAGCCAATGCTTTGTACAAGCAGTCAGAAATTTTTGCTTTTTTTTCCATTCTTGTGCTTCTTGGGAGGTAAATGTTTTCTAAGGACAAATCCCTATTTTTTCCTTAAAAATTCCTTTAGGAAACATAATATGTTTTGGCAAAGATATTTAAAACATAACACTGTTGTTTAAAAAAATTCAAGTACATTCACATAGAGAAACTCTAGACACAATAACATACCTTCCCTTGTCTATTCTCTGGGAAGGGCTTGCTTTGGGGGTAGAGAGTAAGGGAGTGAATCTGATGAACTGCCTTGACCTTTTTTGTCTGTTGTCTCAGAGAGTCTGGAATATTTGGAGACTGTGTAATTGGTCGCTAAGTTTCTCTGAGCCTTTGTGTTTGCAAATGAATTTGCTGCCTGGGTAAAGACAACAGCCCAGCTTCCCTGAAGTAAAGAGAGACTGAAAAAACCAAGATCGTGAAAAACCATGCCAGAAAAGTGGACAGCACAGCGTTTATATTTAGATTATTGCTTTCATATGGACATGTGGGAGAGAAACACAAAACCAAGGGACACAAAGTGCCCCATAAAATCAACTTCAGAATTTCTTCCAGCTGACACTTTTTTCCTGGGCTTCTAGACAAATGCTCCCCTCCTGTGGTCACAGAGTAGAATACAGGGGAAGAGAGAACTTCAACGGAAGGATAAGGAAAGTGAGTAGGGAATGTGTTCGTCTTCTTGCCTGTTTTCTGAAGAGCTCTTGGTTTATGGACCAGAATTATTGTTCAAAAAATAAAACAAGGTAACAAAAGGAAGAAGTAGCAAAACCCTTATATAATAACAAAACCAACCAAAAAAATCCAGAAACAACAATAAAATAACTTTCGAAAAAATGGCCCACTTTACCTATTTCCACGTTCATTGAGCCTTCTTTCAATCATCCAAATGAGAAGTGCTACTTCTCTGAAAAGTAAAACAAAGAAATGAATATATAACAAAACAGAAACAGCCTCACAGATACAGAAAACAAGCTAGTGGTTACAAGTGGGGAGAGGGATGGAGGAGGCACAAGATAGGGGAAAGGGATTAGAGGTACAAACTACTAGGTATAAAACAAATAAGATACAAGGATGTAATGTACAGCACAAGGAATATAGCTAATATTTTCTTATAACTTTAAATGGAGTATAATCTACAAAAATATTGAATCTCTATGTTGTACACCTGAAACATATTGTAAATCAACTCTACTTCAATAAAAACATGGAAAAAGGACCCCCTCCACAGTCCAGTATATAAACAATAAGATTAGGATAATTTAGCGAGAATCTGCTAGGTATTAGGAAATGTATTAGAGGCTGAAGACTGAGAACTGAAAAATGCATATTCTCTGCTCTCAAATAACTCAGATTTAATCAGGGGGTATAAGCAGGGATGAACAGAACAAATAATTTTAATTACCTGGTAAATGACAAGATGAGTACACGCAGAATGCTTTGGGAGAACAAAGGATATTGTGTCCAACTCTTGAGGAAGACGATGGTTAAGCTGAATCTTCAAGTTTTAGAAGAGGTATCCAGGACATAAATGGCCATGCTGAGAGTTTAAGCCTTATTTCCAATAGCTGGGTTAGATAAAATAACAGCCTTGTATTGGCTGCAGGGTCTTACCTCAGTCCCAAATCCCATGTTTAGTTCCATAAACATTTGAGAGTTATTCCCAGGTAGGCATGAGAAAGCAAGGAGTAATTTTAAAGATGAGAACAAGCAGCTATGATTCGCACATGAAATCAAGTTGGAAACTACAAGTAGGGTATATATAAAGAGGACACAACTGGAAGCTGTTAATTTCACTAAGAAGCTGCTGCAAGGGTTCAGGTGAGGATCTCTTAATAGAAGTGATGGAGAATAGAAGACAGGTGGGAGAACCGAAATCGATAGAACTTGTGAAGGACTGGGTATGGAGGGTGAGGAAAAAGCAGGAGAGAATTAAAGCCACTAATCTATCGTAATTCCACCTAATATTTCTCACCAACTTGGGGGAACTAGGAGAGGGAGCAGATCTGGAATGAAAGATTAACTCAGGATACTTAGTAGATGGTAGTATCCCTAAGTCTTTTAACCCTCCTGTATTGACTTCTATTTCATTGTTTCTTGGACTTAACTGCCTTCATTTACCAGAAGTTCATTGAGAGCAAGGAACATATCTTGTCTCATGTCCCTTAGAATGCCTTTTGAAAAAGCACTCTTTGCAAATTGTTAAAAATGTCATTTTCATAAAAATTAATGAGCATATGTGCAAGTTTTATGTACTTCATAAAATAAAGGAACCAGTAGAATGACCTGATTCAAAAAAGATTTGAGGGAAAAAGATGGCAGCGAAGTAGAGGGACGTGGAATGCATCCCTCTCCACAGATGCATTGGGAATGCACCGAAGGATGCAATAATTCCCACAGAGAACCAGCTGAACACCAGCGGATGGCCTCGGACACCAGAAAGGACCGCAGGGAGCCTGACATGGCCGGTAGGGAGGCATCTACGATGGCTCAAAGAGGGTGAAGCGGCGGAGCTGTGGCAGACGGGAGGGAGTGAGAAACATACGGAGGGTCCGCACCGCAGCTCAGCGTTCCCGGACTGAGACGTTGATCCACAGCTGAACGGAGGGTCCGGGAGCGGGAGCGAGGGAACCGGAGAGCTGGTTCAGGGTGAAAAACATTGTTGCCAGTAAGGTGACGGACCGAGAGGACAGGAGGGCAGAGGTCCGCGGCGAGGAGTACCCGTCCCGGAGAGCTGCCCGGCCATGATGGCGGCTGGAGGCTGCAGGCTCACAGGCGGGGGGGAGGAGCCGTGCGCATAGCCTCTCTCTCTCTCTCTTTCGGTGCCTCTGCAACAGGCAGTGTAGAGATGCACTGTGGGCCACCTAAGGCGCTGAGGGATAACAAGCACCCTCAGGCCCTCGGGCGGGGCTAGATTAAAACCCCTTGGAACGCAGGCAGCAGGGAGGCTGCCGAGAAACAAACAAACAAACAAACAAAAACCCGAGAGAGGCCCAACTCCAAGACTTTCTTTTTACACCTGAGCCACCGACCTCCCTCTGCAACAGGCACCTCCAAGCCTAACTGAAACAACAGTGCGTCACTGCTCACTCACTCCCAGCGGAAGGAGCCACTATTGTACCCTCTCCCTCCCCACACACCGATGCTTACAGACGAACAATAAAGGAATCTCTGCTGGTCACAGAATAATGCAAAAAAACCCAAGGCGAGTAGAAGGACACTTACAGCTGAGACTCTAAGGAAACAGAAAAATTAGTATCGATCCTATTGAATTGGTCCATTCTGGGATCAGTTCTGGATTTTTTTTTTTTCTCTCTCTCTCTCTCTCTTTTTTTTTCCTTTATTAATTACGATCTTAGTCCTAAGGGATCTGCAATTTTATAACATAATTTTTTAATGATATTTTTTATTCTATTTTTATTTTTTTGCCTTTTTATATACTTCTATATCTAGCTAAGTTTTTGGTAGCATGGACAATATATCTCTTATACTTTCCTATCATCCCTATCTTTTATACATTTCTATTCCTTTCTTTTTATTTCCATATTTCCAACCACACTATGCTCTTCTGTTCCCCTTTCTTCCAGCCATTTTAAGTTTATTTTATCTTAACATACTTATAAGCAACACTATTGATCTGCTCAGACTCCTTGCTCTATTCTCCAGATGATGCACCACCTTGGTATTTAATATTAGGTTTTTGTCTTTATCTTAGTTCTTAGTACAACTGTCTAATTTCATTCTGAGAATCTCCATTCTGTCTGGTGGTACTCTAGCTCTTTTCTATATTTGACCCTAGCTTACAAAATCTCCCTGGATTAGTGTTTGTATGTGTAAGGTGTTATTTGTTTGTTTGTTTGCTTTTGCTTTTGTCTCTGATTTGTTCTGTTTCAGTTGTCAATTTCTGCTGGGTTTCTTTTTGAATATCTGATAGCATACTGGGGTTCCATCAGGTCTTTCCAGAGCCTTATGTCCTACCGGATTCAGTAATTGTGTGTCTTATACATGTATGTGTTTCCTAGACTTCGTATTTGTTTAATCCAAAACTTGGACATTAGTCTGAGACTTGGATAGTCTTATATAAACACCTCTATCGCCAGGACAAGCAACCCAAAAAGTCTGGACAACCATGAGGAAACAAAGAAACACCATGCAGGCAAAGGAGCAGGAAAAAAACCCACAAGACCAAATAAATGAGGAGGAAATAGGAAAAGTACCTGAAAAAGAATTCAGAGTGATGATAGTAAAAATGATACAAAATCTTGATAACAAAATAAAGTACAAGAAACAGTTCATAAGAACTCAGAAAAACAAACAGCAATGCATAACAAAATAACTGAAATTAAAAATACTCTAGATGCTATAACCAGCAGAATGACTGAGGCAGAAAAACGAATAAGTGAGTTGGAAGACAGAGTGGGGGAAATAAACGCCACAGAGCAGGAAAAAGAAAAAAGAATAAAAAGAATAGAAGACAGTCTAAGAGACCTCAGTGATAACATTAAGCATACCAACATTCGAATTATAGGCATCCCAGAAGAAGAAGAAAACAAGAAAGGGTCTGAGAAAATATTTGAAGAGCTTATAGTGGAAAACTTCCCCAACATGGGAAAGGAAATAATTAACCAAATCCAAGAAGCACAAAGAGTCCCATACAGAATAAACCCAAGGAGAAATACACCAAGGCACATATTAATCAAACTAACAACAATTAAACACAAAGAAAAAATATTAAAAGCAGCAAGAGAAAAGCAACAAATAACATATAAGGGAAAACCCATAAGGATAACAGCTGACCTCTCTACAGAAACTCTGCAGGCCAGAAGGGAATGGCAGGATATACTGAAAGTCCTGAAAGAGAGAAACCTACAGCCAAGAATACTCTACCCAGCAAGAATCTCATTCAGATTCGATGGAGAAATCAAAAGCTTTCCAGACAAGCAAAAGTTAAGAGAATTCAGCACCACCAAACCAGCCTTACAACAAGTGCTAAAGGAACTTCTCTAAGTAGGAAACACAAGAAAAGGAAAACACCTACAAATACAAACCCAAAACAATTCAGAAAATGGTAATTGGAACACACATGTCAGTAATCACTTTAAGTGTAAATGGATTAAATGCTCCAACCAAAAGACACAGACTGGCTGAATGGATACAAAAACAAGACCCTTCTATATGCTGCCTCCAAGAAACCCACTTCAGACCAAGGGATACATATAGACTGAAAGGAAAGGGATGGAAAAAGATATTCCATGCAAATGGAAGTCAAAAGAAAGCTGAAGTAGCAAGACTCATATCAGACAAATTAGACTTGAAAGTAAAGACTATTACAAGAGACAAGGAAGGACACTACCTAATGATCAAGGGATCTATTCAAGAAGAACATATCACAATGGTAAATATCTATGCCCCCAATATAGGAGCACCTCCATACATAAGGCAAATGCTAACAGCTATAAAAGGGGACATCGACAGTAACACAATAATAGTGGGAGACTTGAACACCCCACTTACATCAATGGAGAGATCATCCAAACAGAAAATAAATAAAGACACACAAGCTTTAAATGACAGATTAGACCATCTTGACTTAATTGATATTTATAGGACATTCCATCCAAAAATGACAGACTACACTTTCTTCTCAAGTGCACATGGAACATTTTCCAGGATAGATCACATCTTGGGTCACAAATCAAACCTCAGCAAATTCAAGAAAATTGAAATCATATCAAGCATCTTCTCAGACCACAATGCCATGAGACTAGATATCAATTACAGGAAAAAAGCTGCAAAAAATACAAACACATGGAGGCTAAACAATTCACTCTTAAAGAACCAAGAAATCACTAAAGAAATCAAAGAGGAAATCAAAAAATATCTAGAAACAAACGACAAAGAAAACACAACAACCCAAAACCTATGAGATGCAGCAAAAGCAGTTCTAAGAGGGAAGTTTATAGCAATACAGTCCTACCTTAAGAAACAAGAAAATGATCGAATAAACAACCTAACCTAACCTAAAAATAAATAAATAAATAAACAACCTAACCTTACACCTAAAACAATTAGAAAAAGAAGAACAAAGAAACCCCAAAGTGAGCAGAAGGAAAGAAACCATAAAGATCAGAGCAGAAATAAATGAAAAAGAAAGGAAGGAAGCCATAGCAAAAATTAATAAAACTTAAAGCTGGTTCGTTGAGAAGATTAACAAAATTGATAAACCATTAGCCAGACTCATCAAGAAAAAAAGGGAGAAGATGCAAATCAACAGAATTAGAAATGAAAAAGGAGAAGTCACAACGGACACCTCAGAAATACAAAACATCATGAGAGACTGCTACAAGCAACTATATGCCAATAAATTGGAGAACCTGGAAGAAATGGATACATTCTTAGAAAAATACAATCTTCCAAGACTGAACCAGGAAGAAATAGAAACCATGAACAGACCAATCACAAGTATGGAAATTGAGGCAGTGATTAAAAATCTCCCAACACACAAAAGCCCAGGACCAGATGGATTCACGGGCGAATTCTATCAAACAATTAGAGAAGAGCTAACACCTATCCTTCTCAAACTCTTCCAAAATATCGCAGAAGGCGGAGCACTCCCAAACTCATTCTACGAGGCCACCATCACCCTGATACCAAAACCAGGCAAAGATGTCACAAAAAAAGAAAATTACAGACCAATACCACTGATGAATATAGATGCAAAAATCCTCAACAAAATACTAGCTAACAGACTCCAAGAGCACATTAAAAAAATCATACACCATGATCAAGTGGAGTTTATCCCTGGGATGCAAGGATTCTTCAATAGACGCAAATCAATCAATGTGATACATCATATCAACTAATTGAAGGATAAAAACCATATAATCATCTCAATAGATGCAGAAAAAGCTTTTGACAAAGTTCAACATCCATTTATGATAAAAGCTCTCCAGAAAATGGGCATAGAAGGAAATTACCTCAACATAATAAAAGCCATATATGAGAAACCAAAAGCCAACATCGTTCTCAATGGGGAAAAACTGCAAGAATTCCCTCTAAGAACAGGAACAAGACAAGGATGTCCACTTTCACCATTATTATTCAACATCGTTTTGGAAGTTTTAGCCACAGCAATCAGAGAAGAAAAAGAAATAAAAGGAATCCAAATTGGAAAAGAAGTAAAATTGTCACTCTTTGCAGATGACATGATATTATATATAGAAAACCCTAAAGACTCTACCACAAAACTGCTAGCACTCATTGATGAGTTTAGTAAAGTAGCAGGATACAAAATTAATGCACAGAAATCTCTCGCATTCCTATACACTAACAACGGAAGAGCAGAAAGAGAAATTAAGGAAACTCTCCCATTCACCATTGCAACCAAAAGAATAAAATACCTAGGAATAAACCTGCCTAAGGAGGCAAAAGATCTGTATGCAGAAAACTTTAAGACATTGATGAAAGAAATCAGACGACACAAACAGATGGAGGGACATACCATGTTCCTGGATTGGAAGAATCAGCATCGTGAAAATGACTGTACTACCCAAAGCAATTTACAGATTCAATGCAATCCCAATCAAATTACCAATGGCATTTTTCACAGAACTAGAGCAAGAAATCATATGATTTGTATGGAAACGCAAAAGACCCCGAATAGCCAAAGCAATCTTGAGAAGGAAAAATGGAGTTGGTGGAATCAGGCTTCCTGACTTCAAACTATACTACAAGGCCATAGTGATCAAGAGAGTATGGTACTGGCACAAAAAGAGAAAGGAAGATCAATGGAATAGAATAGAGAACTCAGAAGTAAGCCCAAACACATATGGGCAACTTATCTTTGACAAAGGAGGCACGAGTATACAATGGAAAAAAGACAGCCTCTTCAGTAAGTGGTGCTGGGAAAATTGGACAGCAACATGTAAAAGAATGAAATTAGAACACTTCCTAACACCATACACAAAAATAAACTCCAAATGGATTAAAGACCTACATGTAAGGCCAGACACTATAAAACTCCTAGAGGAAAACATAGGCAGAACACTCTAGGACATCCATCAAAGCAAGATCCTTTTGGACCCACCTCCTAGAATCATGGAAATAAAATCAAGAATACACAAATGGGACCTCATGAAACTTAAAAGCTTTTGCACAGTGAAAGAAACCATAAGCAAGACTAAAAGGCAACCCTCAGAATGGGAAAAAATAATTGCCTATGAAGCAACGGACAAAGGATTAACCTCCAAAATATACAAGCAGCTCATGCAGCTTAATACCAAAAAAGCAAATAACCCAATCCACAAATGGGCGGAAGACCTAAATAGACATTTCTCCAAAGAAGACGTACAGATGGCCAACAAACACATGAAAAGATGCTCAACATCACTCATCATCAGAGAAATGCAAGTCAAAGCCACAATGAGGTATCACCTCACACTGATCAGGATGGCCATCATCACAAAATCTGGAAGCAACAAATGTTGGAGAGGGTGTGGAGAAAAGGGAACTCTCCTGCACTGTTGGTATCACCTCACACCGATCAGAATGGCCATCATCACAAAATCTAGAAAGAACAAATGTTGGAGAGGGTGTGCTGAAAAGGGAACTCTCCTGCACTGTTGGTGGGAATGTAAGTTGGTACAGCCACTATGGAAAACAATTTGGAGGTTCCTTAAAAAACTACAAATAGAACTACCATATGATCCAGTAATCCCACTCCTGGGCATATACCCAAAGAAAACCATAATCCCAAAAGAAACTTGTACCATAATGTTTATTGCAGCACTATTTACAATAGCCAGGACATGGAAGCAACCGAAATGCCCATCAACAAACGAATGCATAAAGAAGATGTGGCATATATATACAATGGAATATTACTCAGCTATAAAAAGGGATGAGATGGAGCTATATGTAATGAGGTGGATAGAACTACAGTCTGTCATACAGAGTGAAGTAAGTCAGAAAGAGAAAGACAAATATTGTATGCTAACTCACATATACGGAATCTAAAAATGGTACTGATGAACTCAGTGACAAGAACAAGGACGCAGGTGCAGAGAATGGACTGGAGAACTCGAGGTTTGCGAGGGGGCAGGGGGGTGAAGGGGAAGCTGAGATGAAGCGAGAGAGTAGCACAGACATATATATACTACCAACTGTAAAATAGATAGCCAGTGGGAAGTTGTTGTATAACAAAGGGAGTTCAACTCGAGGATGGAAGATGCCTTAGAGGACTGGGACGGGGAGGGTGGGGGGGACTCGAGGGAGGGTCGGGAGGGAGTCAAGGGAGGGAGGGAATATGGGGATATGTGTATAAAAACAGATGATTGAACTTGGTGTACCCCCCCCCCAGAAATAATAAATAAATAAATAAATAAAATTTAAAGTGAAAAAAAAAAAAAAGATTTGAAGAACGAGGCAAAGTATGGTAAAATGAAGGCAGCATGCTAGAAACCAAACTAGTTACTTTGCATATAGGACAAATCTTTGAATTTTTTTTTCATCAAGCCAAAAAAAAAGAAAAAAAAAAGTCTCACCTTATCAATTTTCTGCAAGTTAGCTTCTAACTTCACGGGGCTGTAAAACATCTGGGCTCTCATGAATTGCTGCATTTCCCCAGAGTCAAGACTTTTTAATTGACATATTAGAAACCACCCTGAAATGAAATTACAAAGACAAATACTCATCATTTAGCTTTATTTCCAAGTTTTGAATATTTTTCTACATACGGATACTTTCCTATAGTAGCTCTAAGAATATTAACTGTGCAGTTAAAAAATACTGAATGTATACCCTGTGGCTATACAAAAATACATTTGAGGTTATGTAAATTAAAGGCAAAACTAAAGTAAAGACAAAAGAGTGAAATCAATAAAGTGAAAAGAAAATAGAAATAATTGATAAGATTCCATAATTAAATTTTAGGTTTGTTCATGCATTCCTAGGCAGTCAGGGCAAAATAATTTACATAATAAATTATTTATTTCTTATTAAAAAGGAAGAAGACTCCAGTTCCTGAAGTGGCTGTTGTTTTGCTTTGTGTTTCTTCCTTCTTCTTCTAAATTCTAAAAAAGAGTGTCATAGGGAGCTTCATGAAGATTATTTAGATATAGTGGCCCTTGTTCTCAATATTTTTATAGTAATTACAGGCACGGATTCCCAATGCCTCTTTGCTATAGAGCCCATTGATCAAAACCAATGATTTCATATTTATAAGTGCATCTACATGCAAAAAAGGTATTTGTTAAACACATTTTTATTTGGAGCATTTTCAGTGAGCAAAAAAGCCTTCATCATTCACTCTCATATTCCATATGTAACTACAAAATAGCTTAAGTAAAATAAGCATTCTTTATCAGCCACTGGACACAAATCTTTACCTATGGAGCAGGTAAGCACTTGACTACACATCTGCACCCTTGTGACAGCTGCTCCCCTGTGTGTCAGAGGCAGAGCTGTATCATGAGCCTATAGGAGGAATCCCTTTGTGTGGGCTTTGTATGAACCTAGTGGATGTTTACTTGTCCCACTGGCACTATGGTAGGAAGTGTTCTCCACCCCCATTAATGTCTCCAAAAGACACTGAGGTACTTTCTTCTGGAGCTAGAAGAAGTCAACTGAGCTGTTGACATGATAACATATTTGAGTTATATACCAGAATTGGAGTTCATCAAAACAGAGTATTTCATTTATAACATTAGACAGAATCCATTAACAATAACTGCCTATTTCATGGCCCGCTGATATGCTTGGTACCTTTCTCACAGAGATTCAGGCAGTTGTAAGTCTTCATCAAATAATGTAGAGGTGATGTCTTGAGGGCTGGGGTTATGTCTTATTCCCTGTTTTAGGGATCTGACATGACACAGGAGATGCTTCCTATAAATGGGTAACAGAACTTTGTAATGAACTGACGAGTGACACTTTTTGCTAAAGATAAGAAGTTGTAACTGAAAGAAGAACAATTCTTAGCATGGATTTTTCAAGCCCACCCTCAAAGACTAATGTTATTTTTAATTGTTCTCAATAGTGACCTATATATTTATACCTCACATTGGTGCATATTGGTTCTTTCTTTGTTTCATGCATACATGGGTCATTTCACGCGTACATGGAAGCTCTTTGAGGGTGGACCCATTCACACCAGCCCATAGGGATGGGCACATAATGCGGCTCATGTGACACACACTTCTCAACTTATTACATCTAGTGGGTCTACAAGGTAGAGAAAAAGGGTAGGTGGATAAAGGAAAAGAAGTAATAGCTAGAAGAAGAATGGCGAATAGCTGGCAAGAGTCTTCCCCAAACTATACTCAGGGCAGGTGTGCTCATGACCATAGTTCTCTTCTCAGGAGTGTAAATTCTGCCTTGGACTTCCCACTGCAGTACCCCTGGCAGGTACAACAAAAAATTCAGAGTGGACAGATGAGAAGAAACCTATTTACCATCTTTGATGTGGAGTTTGTCCCCCAACACTATACAAATAACCCTGATTTCCCTCACCCTGTTTTTCAAAAGTAGATTAAGAGTTGAGTGAAAACAAAACAAAACAAAATCTATGGACACTGCAAGATAAAGTTTTTAAAAATGCAGTTTGTTTTATTTTTATATAAACTAAAACACCAGAGCTCATTGATTCCTATATTAAATACATAAATTATAAAATAACCATTCATAAAACTTTACATACAGTAAGTTGATTATTCCAATCTCTACGGTAATACGTACAGTGCATGTACATGTTCCGTGTACTTCAGAGGATCATTCTGGTGAAACTCAATCAATTTATATTTTTCTTCCGTTAATAAACAAGCACTGAAGCAATATATGGAGTCATGCTAATGAGATGGAGAGAAAAAACGCCAACTGAAGCAGTTGATTGAATGAAAGCTCTGAGAAGTTGACCCCCTGGCTGCACTAATACAGTAGACATCGGGGGAATTACATATTCCCATGCACTGGCTTTGTACTTGAGTCCCCGCAGAATTGTATCTTGAAGGTTCAAGCAGGCACAAACCCTTTTTGGAAAGAGATTTTTAGCTGATAAAAATATGGGACTTTGGGCTAATATTAATACTGTAGATTGTGCTGGATTCTGCTGCTCTTTCCAGAAAACCACTGGCATCACTAGGAGGCTAGTTCATGGGCTTGGGTAATTGGAAAACCAATGAGTAGTTCTTTGCCTCAGTCAAAAGCAGGGAATAGTAGTAATGGACAGAAGGTGGAGAAAAGGGAGACAAGAAAGGCAAGGAGGGGAAGAGCACAGATACCAGGTGCTGAACAAAAACATGAGTTACCCAGCAGCATCAGAAAACCCCTTCCCAATTCCTCAGTCCTAGGACAGAAGTACACATTTAGTAAGCGCTCACACCATCATACTATATACAGAATATATAAGTGTATATATCTACATCACATATTTATAAAAGTGTTTGGATTTTGATCTGCCTCATTGTGGGAAGTTATTAGGGTTAATGGAGGAAAATAGGCACATTTTGTGACTTATCAATCAAACATACGTGATTGCTGTGATCAGTGGAAGCTGGGGATCTGCTTTTGCGAAATGGCATCATCCACACTATGGTAAGTTTGTGGCAGCTTGACTGTAGGCAAAGTTGGACTCCAAGGTGTTTATCGACAGCACTCCCACCCTGCAGAACTTTGATATCGCAAGGATGGAAATATAAGCATGGGTACAAAGACCTCAATGCAAAAACACAAAGATAAAAACAGGGAACTCCACCCAATCAACCACTTGTACCTCTGAGTTTGATATACTAGGTTGAATATAGCAAATTATAATCCTTGTATTTTTGCCACATTGCCCCTTGAAGTATATCTTTAGTGATTATAATTAAACATTGGACTTGGACTCTTAACAGTAGATTTATTTAGAAAGAACTAAACTGCCAAACTAAAGGCAGCAAAGGAATGTGAATCTGCTCTGCCTGCTACTGAAATGGGATCACAGAGGATCAACTCCAACTTCTATTAATGTCTGAATCCTCCTGCCACAATGCCTGAGGTTCAGTCTCAAGACAATATATTATATAGAAATGACAAGGTAGTTGAACAGAATGGAAGCTTTTGGCCCTCAAGACCTTGTGACCAACTTTTTTCCCTTTAGAAAGTAGCAGTCTCTCTTAAGGAGAGACTTGGGCCCATCCTGGAAGCATTAACTCGTGACATAAACAGTCATCTAAGATTTGCTTTGATGACTGATCTCTCAAGTTATATTGAACTTTTTCAATATAGTAGATAAATATATACATACACATTCATATACGTATGTGTGTGTGTGTGTGTGTGTGTGTATACTGTGCCATTCTTTGACAGATCAAAAAATGCAATATTTTAAAAATAAAATGTCTATGCTGCCCATCTATTTTGATATAACACATATGATCCAGTTATTTAGCATCAACACAAAACTGATGAATATTATTTTTACAGTTTCCATGAAAACCTAGGCAGGTTAAAAGACATACTTCATTTTAAAACAATGAACTTAAGAATTACATCGAAGACATTGAGCACAGGAATTACACAATGGGTTTACAGAAAATGTTGACAATAAATAGGCAAAAAGGAACAAGTTTGCCAGAGATTTATTTTAAACTGAAAACCACCAAAGTAAATTGAAATAAGATACCTTAGCAAAAATCATTTGGCAAAACTTTATTTCCTCTATTACTAGTGAAGAACATGTCCTTGTTCTACTCCAGTGATGACCCATGAGCCCTGTACATCATCTCTATCCTCCTGAAGAACCATGCCACCTATGTGAGCAGTTTTTTTAATAAATTGAAAAAAAAAATCAGAGCAAAATTTATTCTTTCACCCCTAAAAACTTTGCTCTTAGCAAAAATTTCACTTACATAAGTTAAAAGGGATTTGATAAGTTATTTTTAGCAAATTCTAGTGCTGCCTAAAACAAAACTTGGATGGCATTAAAAAAGACAGTCAATTTAGTAATAGATGCTTTCTAGTTTTATAGTCAAATATAGTCTTCAATTTCTCTTCACTTTCTCGTGAAACTTTTCCAGTCCTTAATATTTGTACTAAATTGGAGCTTTCTTTTTATCTCCAACTATTTTTTAATATTTTCAGTTATGTTTAGTTTCCAAGAGATGAAGACCTTGTTAAGAAAAATTAAGTAAAATGAACCCTGAAGAATGCTGTTCTGTTTGCTACTAACTCACTGGCCAAATGTGTCAGGATAGTTAAGATGTAGAAATTAAAGCAGATATTAAAGACCGGAGTGGGGAATCATGCGATCTCTGTAAGAAGGGGACCCACAGTAAACCTCTCTATTATTGAGACACTGTTTTTACTCTTGCTGAACATAATACGCAAGGGAAGCATTCATTTAGACGTGGTCCATTTCCGTGGATCCAAGAGTGACCGGAATATACGTGTACAATTTTGCTGATTTTTTTAAATAATTGTATAAATGGATAACAGAGAATGTGCCTATCAAAATATTTAGCCTTATCCAAAGATATGTTAATTTTGAGGATTATGAATAAGGTATGGTAAAATATCACCTTTTCCCTTAAAATCTTAGAGAAAGTTGCTAATCTCCTGGATTATAAGCAAAAAGAAAGGAACCGCCCCCCACACCCTCCCCCACCCCCATTCTGCATTTTCCTTAAGCACATCTAAAGCTGCTTGGATGGTCATCCTCACAGGCATTGCTCTTTTGTTATTTTGTGTGTGATACAATCAGATTTATAGCAGATAAGGTATATGATTAAACTACATTATTCTAATAAATATTTCTGATTATTCAAACCACAGTCAGTTCTTGGATATAAAATTTAACCTACAAGTTTCTTGGTGAGGAAAGCAAGATGAAGAGGAAGAAAGCAGGTTTGTGGAGCAGATAGGGTATGAATTTGCTCAGATGCACTCTGGAATGGCCAATGGAAGATAAAAGCTTGTCTAAGATAAAGGAGGGTAATTCATCCTCTTCCATATGTTCGGAGATTTGAGCGTGTTCGGTAGCACCCTTTTTCACATTGCCTGCACAATGAATGTAATATTCAGACTTAGTATGGAACCTACCCAGTTGAACAAAGACTCCAGCAGAAGGATGGTTATATTGTATACTCCCAGTAGGACATCTCACAAGACTTCCTCCCAAATGAAAGGGATAATCAGACTAAGTATGTGATACTCTCAGTTCACTTAAAACCTTACTTCCATGTCTGGCTCTCCTATGATAACAGTGGAGTTTTGTGTTATGGTATGCATATGTAGTAAGGAGAGCCAGAACATGCTTGTCATTGAAATGACACAGTCTTCTGTCTTGTTCAATAGCATGAGAATGATCTATTCACTATAGGTGATTAGAGATCCTGGTTCTGGATTGCTCAATCTTTATTGCTAGTAAATTGATGGGAAAGCTTCAGTGCTGCAGTGCTTAGATTGAACCAAACTGAAGCTCTATTTTATTACAGAGGGGGCTCTTTTTTTTCAACAACACAAGAAAGTCAAATACAGCAGTCATTATAATTACAAAGCACTTTGTGCTACTTTAAGCACCTCTAGTTCCAGAATTGCAAAAAGAAAAAACCTTTATGAAAAAGCATTTTAACCTCATTTTGCAGATGAGGAAACTGAGGCACAGAGAGGTTAAGTGACTGGGCCAAAGATACCTGGGCCAGCAGTAAATATAAAAACAAAAAGTGGGACCCCCGCATTGTAGCTTTCTTGTACATTCTTCAGTTATTGTTCAGGCTTTGAAAATGCCAGCACTAAAACTGAAGAATAAGATACTGAACCCACATATGGAAGGATTTGTGTAGCATTTCACAGAAAGAGTTTCTGGCTCCCTACACACATTCTTAATGCATGGGAATGCTAGCCCTGTAAATACAACCATGACAATTTGAAAAACTGAGGCTGTTTTGTTATCTACAGTAAATGAGGCTAAAATAAGCTTTTCGGCAACATTTATTTGCTCTCAGAGCTGAATCCAGGACTCAGTATTACATAACTTGGGAAAAGTACCAGTCTTCTAATTGTCTCTGGTAGAAAACGACCTTATCAGTAACACAATGTTACTTTTATATAAAAAAGTAGAGCTACCTTGTTGCTGTCAGATCTCTGGGAAAAAAAACATAAAACATTATCAGTCTAAATGACAAGAGGTCAGAATGCTCTAAGCATATTAGGATACTTTTAAAAATAATCATAATTTCATTTAATAGTCACATCTCTGTGGCAAACTCAACTGTTGGTAGAAGTTGTATCAGATCACATAATGTTATTTGCAGGCAATTTTAAGCAGCCATTTGAAGACCAGTATTTTGGAAATGGAAAGAGTCAGAGATGCCTCTGGCCCTATAGTCGTTGGCATTCTAAACAGAACTAAGTCAGGGAGCTTGTGATTTAGAGCATCATCTTCTTCATTTTCAATATGAATGAGATCAGTTTGTTGTTCGTGGAGGACCACAGATGTGACAGAAGGCCAAGGAAGCATCAACATCTGCTTTTATCTCTTATGTTGCGTTCACCTGGGTCCTTCAGCTTGGTTGCCAGTTTAGTCGGGGTCACTGTGATCCATTTCTCATCTGTCATGTGTGGAATGCATTCCACAAGCTCCACCGTTTGCAGAAAAACAAACTGGACACTGCTTTTCTTCTCACTCACATTGCAGATGTCTCTGTTCCTGAGTTTTAAACAATAATAAAGACAGAAAAGCAAATCCCTGTAGTAAGAAACCAGACTTTTCAAATGAAACATTTTATTGTAAATAGCTCCTCATAGGTATTCCTCGTGCTTGAATCCCCACCCACCCTTATTTTTTGTTTTGATTTTTTTAAAATGATGTTTATTTCATGACTAGTGTTTCCATGGGGTGTGGTGTTACATTAAAATGACACCCCCTGCACAGCAGGGGTAGAATGTTTCTTTGTAACTTTGGTTCCATGCCCGAAACACATCGTTGCTTGATCTGCTGAAATTGTTTCCATTGCTGAATTGTTTTCTTCACACAATATATGTTTAGAGTTCTTTCCTTCTGGTTTGACATATACATGTTTCATTAAATGCAGCATATATTGTAGATTTTCAACAGGGTCGTGTAGGAACTGTCAAGTAAGAAACCTTGAATAATGGCTTTAAAATACACAGTTGTAGTCCTGGCTACAGCATAGTTCTTAGCTTTTGATCTCCCTTTCACTGCTGTAAACATTTCTGCCATCTTTGAAGGTTTAGAAGTATTTGCTTTTCTGCGGTCTTATCCGTGTTTTCGGTTTCTCTGTAAAACAGAGGGAGAAATTCTTTAATCATCATTTTTGTCAATAGCTGAAATTAGAAAAAAAAAGCACACCTTCTTTTTTTTCTTAAAGAAAAAAACATTTTGTATTCTTTACCACCTTTTGGAACTGTATGATCTTGTGCATGTTATATAAAGGAAGTTTCTAAGCTTAATTTCTTTCATTAAAAATGAGAGAATAGAAGTATCTATTTCAAGGGTTGTTGCAATGTAATGCATGTAAAGCAATTAACAGTTCTTGTCTCATATTAAGTGGCCTGAAATGTTAGCTATTATCATTACCGCCTTTTTCTCTGGGGCCTTCTAAGCCAATGCCTTCAGAAGTTCAGCTAATAAATTATTTTATTTTTAATTTAATCTATTTTTTAAAAATTTTACTGAAGTATAGTTGATTTACAATGTTGTGCTAATTTCTTCTGTACAGCAAAGGGACTCAGGTGTGTGTGTGTGTGTGTGTGTATATGTGTGTGTATTTATTTATATTTATATTCTTTTCCATATTCTTTTCCATTATGGTTTGTCACAGGATATTAACTACATATTAAATACAGTTCCCTGTGCTATATAGTAGGACCTTGTTGTTTATCCATCCTATATATAATAGTTTCCCTCTGCTAATCCCAAACTCCCATTCCTTCCCTCCCTTAACCCCCTGCCCCCTTGGCAACCACAAGTCTGTTTTCTATATCTGTGAGTCTGTTTTTGTTTTGTAGATATGTTGACTTAAATCATATTTTGGATTCCACATATAAGTGACATCATATGCTATTTGTCTTTCTGACTTACTTTGTTTAGCATAATAATCTCCTAGGTCCATCCATGTTGCTGCAAATGGCAATATTTCATTCTTTTTGATGGCTGAGTAATATTCCATTGTATATATATACCACATCTTTGTCCATTCACCTGTTGATGGACATTTAGGTTGCTTCCATGTCTTGGCTACTGTAAATGGTGCTGCTATGAACATAAGGGTGCGTGTATCTTTTTGAATTATAGTTTTGTCTGAGTATATGCCCAGGAGTGGGATTTCTGGATCATATGGCAGCTCTATTTTTAGTTTTTTGAGGAACCTTCATACTGTTTTCCATAGTGGCTGCATCAATTTAAATTTCCACTAATAGTGTAAGAGGGTTCCCTTTTCTCCACACCCTTTCCAGCATTTGTTATTTGTAGATTTTTTAATGATGGCCATTCTTACTTGTATGAGGTGGTACCTCATTGTAGTTTTGGTTTGCATTTCTCTAATAATTAGGGATGTTGAGCATGTTTTCATGTGCCTATTGGCCACCTGTATGTCTTCTTTGGAGAAATGTCTATTTAGGTCTTCTGCCCATTTTTCGATTGGGTTGTTTGGGTTTTTTTGTTGTTGTTGAGTTGTATGAGCTGAATGTATATTAAGCCCTTGTTGGTTGTATAACATATTATTTTAAAGCAGGTCAGTCTATGCTTTTCAATGACTTACTTTTATGTCACATTTCCTCCCCAACAATTGTATTTAATGGCAGATGGTCTCTACCCCCAAGGTCTTGACCTGAGGATTCCCTGGGAATTTTGCCAAACAGGTTTTCCATTTGGCCCCAGAGTATCTCTGAAAAGGTATCTCCCTGTGCTATGCCAGTCAAGACTCTTAGCCCTGTTCCTCTTTAAGTCCATGTGCCTGGTTTTTCACTTGGGTAGAAGTTTAGGACATAATACACTCTTCCAACAAAAGCCAGGAAATGGCACACAGGACATGTTATCATGTGCTGCCTAAGGACATGGCCTTTAGAGTCTGAATGGCATGGATGGAGAAAATGGGGTTTCCACGGAAAAGTCATTTAACTTCTCCAAGGCTTAATTTTCCCATCTATAAAGTAAAGATACTAATTCCATAGCAGGATTTTACTGGCACCGCAGAAATGGACCAAGATCCAAAGTGGTAGAAAAGGAGGCATGTAGTACCTTAAGGATGCTTCCAGTCTACCACACAGAAGCAAATTAGAGATTCAAAAAAGTTCCTGCCATAGGTGCAAGTCAGAAACATTTCAAACTCATATTTGCAGAGCCACTTGTCTACTCCCAAAGACTAGATTAGATTGAGATGAAAAAGTGATTGAGTCACAGAAGGGAATCAGTAGGAAGGAAGTGCAGTGGTTGGGATGAGAGTACACTGTGGGAGGGAGGGGAGGGTACCAAAAGCTATAGAGATTGGTGGTGCTGGCCCAAAGGAGACTTGCATTCTATTGCTCAAACACAGAGCAATGTTCATCTATTTCTCATCCTCCTTTGTCTATCTAGGCAGAGACCTGGAGAGGACTGGCAAGGCAAGACAAGGGCAGTAACTTCCTTCCCAACAAGAAGCTGAAGCTGGTACCACCAATGATGGGATCCACAGTGTCAGTGGATGAGCTTGGGCCCCAGCAAGGCAGGGCACAGTGCAGTGGGCATGCCCTGCACAGCTTCTGAAGAATTCACACAAATGACTCCCCCCCCCGCCCCCGCAAATGGCCCCATTACCTCTCACAGAAAATACAGCAAGAACCAGTCAGTGATAGCTGGAAAAACAGCATCAGCCACCAGGGAGAGGGCCATAACCACTGCCCATGGGGTTGAGAGGCATGGATCATTTTCCCTCTTGCTCTCCCCTGACCTCCAGAAGAGCTGAACCTTGGAGAAGGCAGGGGAAGAGACCTCCTAGAGCCAGATTGTGAGCCTCCTTCACCATGGGGATAAGGGAAGAAACGAGATGAAGCAGAGTCTGAGGCTGAATTTTTACATTAGGCTAGACTTTCAAGAACTGGAAATGACTGAAAAACTGGGGAACCAACCTGAGATTTAATTAAAGGATGAGAGAGGGAAATAGGTGAAAGCTTTGTTTTGATAAAAATAGATTGCACTCAGATTCACTTCCCACTGAGATGAGAGCCCCAAACAGCTAGTTACAACTATAATGTTCCCATAACCCCTGGTAAAGAAGAGAACTAATCTGAATGTGTATAAAATATGCATTAAGGTGTGTGTGTGTGCATGCACACTCTCTCCCTCTCTAAATATATATGCATATATACACACACACAATGTGTTTTTATATGTAAAATAAATACGTAAACATAAAAGCCTTTTACTTGCAAATCTTCAATTTATATAACCCCAGAGATAAATCCTAAATTCTGTTTCAAAGCACATAGGTACCATTTCTCCCCCTCACAACTGAAGTAAAGCCCATCATTTGAGTAAAACCGTGTTGGTTTTTAAAAAACAAATGGATTTATAGGCAGTCTCCCAGAATGTTAAATTTCTGCAAATTGAGTGTAAAAGGAACTGTGATTTCTACAGCAAAGCCAGATTTATTCAAACTGGCATTATGAATAACTGAAGTATTATCCAGTGGGTCCCCACAGATGACCAGTTTTCAATGAGCTAAAGGTCAGTAGTCTATAACTTAAACTGTATAAAATACAAATTCATCTCTGATTCAGCAGGCCCTTCTGGATATTACAGAACCTCAGGGATTCTTTCGAATGTGTTGCTCTACAGTGCTGAGCTTTAGTTTCCTCCTCTGTAAAACAGTGATTGCAGCCATCACTTCTGGGCGTTTACAGCTCTCCACCAGGCTCTAAGTCGACGAATACAGTGATGTCACTTCTGACTAATGACTCAAGTATCCAAGTACCTGCCGCATTGCTCGGTTCACAGAAGATACTTAGCAAATATGTGTCGATATCAGCTGATAGGCTACTTATGTTCACTGTTCTTTAGAGTTTTCTAACTGCTAGAAGTTGGTTCAGATCTTTTAGGGACCACATAATTAGAGGCACATTGATTAACAAGCTGTAGCTAACTCCTGTTCTCTAGTTATCACAAATAGCCAAAAATCATAATCAGTAGTCACTCCCTATTCCTGATTTCCATATAGGCTTTTCATGGTAAAGGGCACTGCCATCCAACCAGTTACAGTGTACAGTCTGGGGTCCTAAGGGCCATTCCCAACACTTTTCAATTTATCAACCCTTATATACAACTCACTGTACAGTATTCCATAAATGGTAGCTGTTATCACTTCCATTTTATAATTTTATAGATGAGGAAACTGATATGGAGGATTGTTAAATAATTGGCCTATAAGAATCCCAGTGAAGAAGACAAATAATGTTGAATGAAACTTAACTGAAGCCAGGGGATCAAGATAGACTGCCCTGAGTCCCTAAAACTGAGATGGGAAGGACAAATGGACATTAACTAGTTGATGATGCTGTGGGAAATGTGGTCCGGGTAAAGGAAAGCATGTCTCAGAATGCGTGATCTAAAACAGAATGCTTGGAACTTGGCTTTTAATAATCTTTTCTATGGGCCAGGTACTACATTGGTTACTCTACTTATATAATATTACTTAATCCTCAGAAAAATAGCAGATTCTATTACTTGCTAATTTTTTATATTAGGAAATTAATGTTTAGAGAAGTATAATAGTATCTATTTTCCAGAACTGCTGTAAGTATTAGGTAAAATAATGGACACCAAATGTTTTTTCAACTGCAAAACAGGATGTCCTCTTCCTCATTATAATATCATTACTATCATTAAAAAAAGTATTTCTTGATTGTCAACTATGTGCTAGACACGGTTGAGGTATTTGAGATACAAGAGTAAAGAAAGCATGTATGGTCTCTGCCCTCATGAACTTTATATGCAAGGAAGGTAAGAGATAGTAAATAAAAAACCCAAACTGAAAACTCCAAATGCATATAACACTTGACTGGGAGTGAAATCTAGGAGGACTTCCCTGAGGGAATCACAAGTGAGCTGAGATCTGAAGGATGAGTGAGCAGGTGTTCACTAGATAAAGCAGGAGGAAAAGCATAGTTGTTCCTCCATGTCCCTGAGGGACTGGTTCCAAGACCTCCTACCAAAATCTGGGGATGCTCAAGTCTCTTATATAAAATGGCATGGTATTTGCATATAACCTACACACATTCTCCCATGTATCTTAAATCACCTCTAGATTACTTACAATACCTAATACAATGGAAATGCTACGTAAATAGTTGCCTGCATGCCGCAAACTCAAGTTTTGCTTTTGGGAACTTTCTGGAATTTTTTTCCTGAATATCTTCCATCCACAGTTGGTTGAATCTAAGGATGTGGAACCTGTGGATATAGAGGACTGATTCTATTCTGCACACAAGGGCCGAATGGGCAGACAGACCCCTGTGCCAGGCGGCAGGGAGTGTAGCTCATCGAGGGAAATCCTGGAACAACAGGAAGCCTCGGTTAGTCTGTAATTAGGCCAGACAGGGCTTTGTTGGCCACATGAAGGAACTATGATTTGACCCTAATGGTGATGCTTTCCCAGGGAGGGGGCATGATTAGATCTGTGTTTCCTAAAACTTGTTCAGGTTGCTGTATAAAGAGTGAATTGTAAGAGTGTCTGAGGACAAGCCCTGATTCCAGTAAGTAGGATATCCCCCCATGGAGCTGGGGGAGAATATATTTGTTTATGTATTCTTTCCTCTGTTCACTCATTCTTTAAGTTATTCTCCAAATGACATATAAAGAACAAACTGGTGGGGGGGAATCGAGGGGGGGGGGCGTCAAGGAAGGGAGGGAATATGGGGATATGTGTATAAAAACAGTTGATTGAACCTGGTGTACCCCCAAAAAAATAAAATAAAAAAAAAAAAAAAAAAAAAAAAAAAAAAAAAAAGAACAAACTGGATAGTTATCTTGGTATTACATAACTATGCTACCCAGGGCTCTGATCTAACGTGTCACAAATCTGCTTTCGCCTTCATTTACCCAGCTAGTTATTCACCCATCCATCTACCCTTCAGTCCATCTGTTAATTTAAAATTTATTCAGCTCCTAGTATACATAAGGCACTGTTGTAGACAGTGAAGACACAAAAATGAATACAGCACAAGCCCTACCCTATGTTTTATTAATAGTCTAATGTGTGATACAGATAGGGAAACCATTTTAATGTGACTAGATAAAGGCTAACGGATAGATTTACATAAAGAAAGCGCTGATTAACTAGCATATAATGATGCATCAAATGGACTTCTTTTCCCAATATAAAAAAATAAGGAGCAAAATTCTCCTATTTTAAGCAACATATATTGTAGAGATTGGTCAACTGCCATTTGCTTTCCAAAGGTCACCTATAGGCATTATTGAGAAGAGGGATTGAAAAAATGCAAACATGATAAGAAATAAACAATTGTGTATTTTAATGGGGGATTGTAACTAATCAGCTGTAACTGTTTTCATAATACAGCATTTATTGTTAAGTTTTTTTGTGAATCAGAACAACAGTACAATATCATGTGCCTTTTAATATGGTTTACGTTACTAGACGGGAAGTGAAAATATTGAGCTATCAAGTTCAAGAATTCATGGTTGACCCTAGAGAAGTATCATTAAAAATGAACTAGAGTAGGTGGATGAAGAATCATGATCACCTGTTCTCCATCTGGTCTTCCCAAATTCAAAATAAACAAACCCGGTTCTGTTTTGTTCTTCACGAATCCATCCCTCCTCAGAAGAGGAAGAGTTTCAATGGGTCACTGTAACCTGGATGTAACAACTAACCTGGGGATATCTATTTTTCTACTCCTCTCATTTTCTTCTTTTCTTTGTCTTCCTGTGTAAGTGTTTAACATGGAAGAATCAGTGGTACGCTATTTATTAGAAGAAAAATACAGAATGCTTGGAGGAAAGAAATACACGAAGGATACTGAGGTACAAACTTCCAGTTGCAAAATAAAGGCGTCATGGGTATGAAATGTACAGTGTGGGGAAAAGAATCGGTAACTTACAGTATCTTTGCATGGCGACAGACTGTAACTAGACTTATCGTGGTGATCATTTGAAATGTAGAGAAATATCGAAACACTATGTTGGGTAACAGGAACTAACGTAATGTTGTAGGTCAATTATACTTCAAAACCACACAAACTCATAGAAAAAGGGATCAGATTTGTGGTTACCAGGGGCAAAGGGTAGGGGGAACGGGTAATGGA
The DNA here is from genome assembly GCF_030028045.1 of Hippopotamus amphibius kiboko. Taxonomy (NCBI): domain Eukaryota; kingdom Metazoa; phylum Chordata; class Mammalia; order Artiodactyla; family Hippopotamidae; genus Hippopotamus; species Hippopotamus amphibius. The sequence goes on along the minus strand of NC_080186.1, from coordinate 154,726,020 downwards.
TGAACAATCGAAAGGTACAAACTTCCAGTTATAAGATCAATAAGTACTAGGGATATTATGTACAACATGATAAACATAATTAATGAGATTGTAGGTTATATATAAAAGTTGTTAAGAAGGTAAATCCTGAGAGTTCTTGTCACAAAAAAAATATTTTTTTCTATTTCTTTAATTTTGTAGATGTTCACTAAATTTACTGTGATAATCATTTTACAATGTACGTAAGTCAAATCATTATGCTGTACACCGTAAACTTATGCAGTGCTGTATGTCAATAATATCACAATAAACCTGGAAGAAAAAATGAATGCAGAAAAAACGAGCAGATGGCGTCTCCTGAAACTACATGGGGTTCCCCTGCTTAAGGTAAAAGTCCCACTGTAATGCATGGAACTGAGCTATTTAGTCAGCAACCACTGAAAGCAGTAAGGGTACCTTCTTGGGAGCCCTCAGCAGCTTCTAGATCATCACTGACAAAAATGACTTAGGTAATTGCTAAAAGGAAAGAAGCATAAGTCATTTCATTTTAAGGAGGCTATCTTTATATATAATTTAAGTTGGTCTTTGGTTTAAGAGCAGAATATAAATCATTAATTTAGTAGGAAAAATATTTTTGCGGTTATTTGCAGTATGCTTTTACTCTTCACCAATAAGAAAGCACTTTTCTTCCTTACTTCCTCCTTCCTCTATCTTGTCTGCTTTGGACCTATAAGTAGCATTAATCACTTTCCAGTAATGTCTTATTCCCTTGTGTTATTTAAATCCAGATTATTCTCTGAAAAGAAGAGATAAAAAGGTAACTTATGGACTTCCTAGGTGACGCAGTGGTTAAGAATCCACCTGCCAATGCAGGGGACACGGGTTCGAGCCCTGCTCTGGGAAGATTCCACATGTCGCGGAGCAACTAGACCCGTGCGTCACAACTATTGAGCCTGTGCTCTAGAGCCTGTGAGCCGCAACTATTGAGCCTGTGTGCCGCAACTATTGAAGCCCATGCACCTAGAGCCTGTGCTCTGCAACAAGGGAAGCCACCGCACTGAGAAGCCCACGTACCACAATGAAGAGTAGCCCCTGATCTCAGCAACTAGAGAAAGCCCGTGTGCAGCAACGAGGACCCAACACAGCCAATAAATAAATAAATAAATTTATAAAAAAAAGAAAAAAGGTAACTTACTCGTTTTGGTTTAGGTGGTAAACTACTTGGCAGTACTCGAGGTTTTATTTTCAAACTTGTATATTTGCAAACTTAGTAAACGTGATAGTCAACTTTAAAAAATAATAATAGCTAAGAGTTGCTGATTACTGAATCATGTGCCAGTCAATGTGGCAAATCCTTTATGTGCATAATCTTCTTTAATTCTTTCAGCATAATACCATGCTGTAGTTAATATAATTATAACTATTTTATGGAATAGGAAACCTAATCTTGGTCTAAACTTACCATGACACAGCTAGTATATGGAAGGATTTGAATTTAACAGTATGTACAAAGTTGTACACTCTAAACTACTCAGCCTTTTTTCCTGTACATAGTCTATACTGCCCAGATTCACTGTCACATTAATTTGCTATATTATTATTATTATTAATTATAACTGTTTTCTCACTTGACCATTCCTAAGTGTCAATTATGTGCTACTCTGGAGGAAAAGCAAATCAAATTTTGTATATTCCTCAAGGAGTTAGGAAAAAATTGGAAAAGGTATGGAGACGAGCACAGCAGAATGGGGTTAACGTGGACTCTGGGGTGAGGCTGTCTGCGTACAAATCCTAGTCCTGCCCACTGTAGCTATATGGTCTTGAGAAAGTCACATGCTGTAGTTTCTCCAACTGTAAAATAAAGAAATAAAAGCAACACCTACTTTCTAGGCGGTTTTGTGAGGATTAATGTATCTATTGCTTAGAACAGCACCTAACACATTAGTCATTACTGATATTCATGTTCAAACCTACTCATTTGCTAGCTAGTATTTATGCACTTATGAGGTTTAATTTTTCTTCCCTACGCCACCATGTAGTACGTGTGTCTCACTGAACTGTATTTGCCTCATTGACTGACTGACTGATTGATTGATTGTTATTTGGAGGGGGGGCGGGGGGAGAAGGCTGTTTGTTTTCTGATGCTCTGGCCATTCTGATCCTTAGACAACCTCACTCTTTTCTCCTTAGATATTCTCACTCAGTTTAAGCAACTAAGTCCTCGTTATGTGCTGCAAGTCTACCACCCTTCTTGTCAGACAAAGGATAACTTTCAGTCTGAAAAGAAAATCTTTTGAAGGAAGGAATAAAGCCAGGGAGTCAGTTATATGAGGATACAACTTTCTGGGCATATCTGCTTTGCTTCTTCCTTGTATCAGGTCACACTAAAGTACTTTTGCTTTTCTGTTTCACATCCAGGTAACAGAGTTGATACCCATGGAGAAAGCGTCTCTCTTCCATTTTTCAACTTGTTATAGAAAATGTTAAGTAACATGAGGTCCAGGAAAGATCCCTGCATAATATAACTTAATAGGATAACCAAAGTGGACACAGACCATAGTAAATGGATTTGGAATAGCAGCTAGCCCTTCTTTATTTTTAAATAATGATGTTAAGGTTTGTGGTTTCTGTACCTGTGTAGACATCAGAATCACCTGGTATGCTTGTTAAAAATATAGATCAATCTTTACTCTCCATCTCTCTCACCCTCTGTCTCATCCCCATGTACAGTAATCTGCTTCATTAGATCAGAGGTAAGGCTTTGGAATCTGTGTTTGTAACAGCTTTGGGAATCACTGTCTAAGGTTATTTATACTTGTATTCCTAAGAAGTGGACTTGATGATATAATAATAGTGAGTCTTCATTTTTTTTCTAAATTGACATTGAAAACTATCTTATTTTAAAATAAGGTCCAATTTCCCTAAATAGCCTGTTTTCCTGAGTTCTGATGAAGAGGGACTGGGAGAAATGGTTAAAAATATCAGTCACTTTTAATTCGTTAGATTTACAGAAGCAGAATTTTCAACCTGGAAGAGGTACGAAAAACATACTCATATTTCTTCACTTTGCAGATATAGAAGCGACTCTTTCAGTGTAATGAGAGGCTACAATGAGAACTCAGAGATCCACAGACATCATGACTTCCCAAAGCAAGACAGTTAGCTAGAAGAAAATTCTTGATTTCCATCATGCTTCATGGTTACTTTGTGTCTTCAATAATCACCCAAATGGACTGGATCTATTTCTCATTTTATGGCATTTAAGATTGGCATTTAAATACCAAGTGTATTTGTTTTTATAAAACATGGGCATAATAACTATATGCTGCATCCTTCTTATTAAACACCTCTTAGAAGCACATTTTGAGAATTAAATGGAATCTTACCTGTAAGAGGCACCTTGACATCAAGGCCATAGAATAAAGGCAAGAGAGAAGAACAAGAATAGAAACAGAAACTGCAGAAGAAAAAGAAGAAGATTATGTAAATCTGAATTTCTGTAGTGCCATTCAGGTTGTACAAAACCTCAGCTTTTCCACATTGCTCAAATCTGACCATTTCTCATGTACACACAAGTACCTTTTATTTAAAAAAAAACCATACCTTTTCTTTACCCACTGGTAAAGCAATGCAATGAATAACTGGTGTTACATTTTAGAATTCTGAGAGGGTCTTAACAGGTAATCAGTCTAAGCTCCTAATTTTATAAGTAAGAAAAATAAGCACAGAGCAGTTAATCAATAGACTAATTGCATATAATTTGATGGTATAGTGAAGCCTTGAGTTTAGACCTCCCGAGTCCTACTCTATTATATATTATTGTCTTTATTTTTAATGTATGAGAGGGTAATTAAAAATTTAAAAATGACCAAAGTGTACACTTAATCACTCAATCCTATCATTATTTGGTTAATGTGCTAGGTTTTAGGACTAACGCAGAGCAGGACAACAGGTATAGCCTGGGTCTGACCTGGCCGCGTGAGGATATGTGGTCCTCCTACTGATACGCACTGTGCTTACGCACCAGAGGTAATTTCAGACAGTGAATGGATGCTGCTGTTCCAGCCTGTCATGCTCCTGAGATAGATTTCTCCTTATTTGACTCATAGAAGTTAACAGGAGTCTCATTTGTCTCTGTTCACCAAGAACCTTTACCAGAGGAGCAGATACTTGGATGGAAAACATGCTTGTGTAGCAGTAGTAGAAAACCAACTGTATACTAAACATAAAATATCATAGGTCAGATCAGTTTTTTCAAATACTGATTTCCTTGGTGATTTACAGAGCCATGAAGTCTTTGGCCTTGTTACCACATTTCGGGAGCATTCTGTTGGATATGACATCTTTGAATAGGGTCCTGTATTGCAATCTCATATTGGGCATATTATTTGCATATTTCCTTCAGTGCCACTACTTATAAGGCTGTTGCTTCACTGTGGCAAAATTGCATAAACAAGTTATAAACATGGTGTGAAGAGCCATGTCTTAGTGACTGGTCTAGTAGTATGAAAAGCAGAAACTCTGTCCTTTTTTTTCCCTACTCCTTGAAGATGGATAGTAATAGGATGACACCTGTAGCAGGAACGGATGGAGGAGAGGAATGGAAGGCATCCACTATTCCTATCAGCAGGTCAGGTATCAGAGCTCCCTCTCTGGGCATGAGGGTATGCCCATCACTTGATTTACAATGACAGTCTAAATTCCATGCCATGTGGTGGGCAGGCTGTGGCACGTAGGGTCAGACACCTGACCTCTGGTCTTGATTTGCCATAGACTGGTTATATGATTTGGGGAAAGCTGTTTAATGTTTCTGAGCCATTGTTTTATTATCTGTGTAAAAGGGGAACATAATATCTGCTGTGTCTTTCTCAGGATAATTAGGAGAATCAAACGAGAAGATGAGGGTGGAAGCGCCTTGGAGATGGTGAATAGCTGCCCACAGGAAGATATTCTGCTAGGTTTGTTGTGATCCCCTGATTTAGAGTGACTGTGTGAGTGGGAATTAGGAACAGAGAAGGAATGTTGTATGTTCCCTGAGAAGGTGTTCAGGTGTCCCAGGGGAAAGAAGGAAGCCTATCCTTGACGTAAGTGATCTTTAGCCCTTTTACTATTCTTGTGGATGAGTAGAACTGAGGTCAAGTGAATAGAAGGTGCTTTATAAACCTCCTTTCTCATTCAAACCTCTAATCAGAAACCAACTGGACTGTTTTTGAAGTGGCTTAGTTTAGTACTACATCTGGAATATGCTGCTTTGATAGCTAAATAATCCTCATTCTCTGTTAAGTACATTAACCTATTATCATACATACTTAGGCAGTTCAGACCTGTCAAATGAAAAGTTCACGCTTAATTCAGCTAGGGTGGTGACATGACCAGATATTAAAAAATTCCTTTGTTTTTCCTCAATTACATGGGGACTGAACTGAACAAAGTTTCTGGGGCAGAGCTATCTTCACTGCAACTTCCTCCTTGGGCCACCTCAGGACTGTTTAAGAATTAGCAGAGAGAATGACCAGGACCAAGGGGAGCCATTCAAATGCATGGAAAATGGAAGGTATCAGGTGTGTCCTTTGACAACCAGGGAAGCTGTGGACAATCCCTGCCTTCTGTGGGCCTTTCTGCCAAACACTGGGAAATAGACTCAGCTTTTCCTTTATTACTTTTACCTTTGCTTCAATTAAGCCCACAGAATGAACTAGCACACTTCTGAAATGGGGAAAATTCAAATTTAAAACTTTGCATAACATATGTACTTTACATTTGGAAATTTAAAAAATTATACTTTAATTTCACTTATACTTTCTTAGTGATTCCTAATTTTCATATAAGTGGCCTCATTTGTTCCTCATGTAACCCGTGGGAGGGTTACCATCCCTATTTGAAAGATATGACTTAGACACAGTGGGTAAAGTCACTTACCCAAGCCCAAATAAGCACATAAAGACCTACCCTACATAAGAATCTAGGTGGCTGATTATTTGGCTACCAGACCCTACCAATTCCCTCTGAGCTCACATAAGGACAACTATAAAAGCAATTTGGGATTGAACCAAATTCTAGTCATTATCTTGAAAGTGGCAGATGGTTTGCTATTTGCTTCTTGGGTGCCCTGGGAAGATACTGCAAAACAACCATGCTTCTTTGCAACACAGGGATTAAGGCAGCTACTTTCAATCAATGAGACTGGAAATCCAGAGAATACCTCTTGCCGTCCCTATGTTCCTCGGCAGGGTATTTCTGGCATCCTAGGCAGGATAATTCTTTGTTATGCAAGACTGCTGGACTCACTGCAGCTAGCCCTCTCCCTTATCCCAGGACACACACATTTCCAAATGCCCTCTTTACCCATCCTCAAAAGTGCTGGCTGACTTGGAAGAAGCAATTCCTCTCTCAGACCACTGGGGAAGTGACATGGTGTAATTTTCAAGTGTCAATCTAAATTTCTGAGTGTATTATTAAGGTGAAATTGCAGCACAAGGAGGAAAGGGCTTTTTATCAGTAATGGGAAAGAGTTTTTAAAAAAAAAAAAGGGACTAAAAAGATTTTAAAAAGTAGCAGGAAAGTAGAGTAACAAAACTCAGAAGAAGCTTTTGGAAAAGAAGTGAAGTGGGAAAGGGAAAACTGAGGAAAGAAAACACTTATAGAAAAGAACAGGAATCAACACAAAAGGCAAAAATGTAACTGAAGACAGAAGCTTTACTAGAATCCTAGTGCCTGACTACAGGCAGAGTTTATGTTTACTGTAACTACACCTGCCTATACAAGATACACAATAGCTGAGAAGAAAGAAAACACAGTGACTGAAACCAATATTATTGCCTGATCTAAAAAATAAAGATTGAAATACATACTGAACTTCACACATACCTTTTCTTCTAAGTCCTTTATCTGTCTTTTCTGGATGTCTGTTTTATCTTCTAAGTCACGAATTCTCTGAAAAAAAAGGGGGAGGGCGAGAAAGCTTTACAGGCTGTTAAGTTTAAACAAGAAGATCATTCACCAACCTAAAACACAGAACTTTCTATAAAAACATTAACACCTGGAAACATCACATATATGTTTTTCTATACCCAGAGGGTTACTGCATGTTTCAAAAATTACTCATACTCACAGTGAAAATCATTGTCACTGATTATATTTTAAAAATATTTGCCACCTCTTTCTCTTCTGGGTCAGTCTATCCCTGAGGACCCCTTTCTTGTGAGAGAGGTATGGTTCTCACCCCACTGTCCCTGGGCTTGGTCAGGAGACCCGTTTTGGTCAGTGGAATGTGAGTTGGAGTGAGATGTAGGAAAGCCACATCCTTGAGGAGACAGCTGTATGTCCCAGAACTAGAGAGCAAGAAATGAACTTTGTTGTAAACCATTTGGATTAAGGTTTTTGGTTATTTATCACCTCATTAAAAAATGGCTAAAACTGGCTCACACAAATGCAACTATCCCATTGGTTTCTATTCTACCTTTTGTTCCCAACCTTATTTCAAATCTGTTTCAGGGTGGAATTTCCTCACAAAACAGGACTGACCAATTTTCCTAAAACAAGGTAGAGATTACACTTCAAAAAAATTTAAAAAAAGGAACCAATAAATTAGGGAAAAAACCCAAACATAACAAGAATAGCACAAATAATCCCGAAGACAAAAAAGTTCCAGAACTTTTATCTGTAAACTATAACAAAATTCTAGTAATTTAAATAGCACAGATTTGAAATCAACATTATATAGACAATAGTTTGTAAGTGAAAAAAGTCTTCAAATTTCCCTCGGGCAATCTAAAGGCCTTGGATGTTCACAGAACAGGGTTACACAAGGTAGGCTTGTAATTTAATGCCTCTTTTGGGAATAACTAGAAAATGGAGAACTGGAGTCTAAGAAGAAAACAATGGAAACTAAACGACATGCTAGTAGAGAAAGGGAGGTTTTTACAATGCAGTGTGGGGAGGACAGCTGAACTTAGAAATCATATCTTCCTCACTCTAAACAGCGGTTCTCAACCGGGGCTGATTTTGCACCCCAGATGACATCTGGCAATGTCTGCGCATTTTAAAAGGTTATTTAATTTATTTTAAAGTGTAATATTCCGTGGTTTTGGTATAGTCACATAGTTGTGCAACCATCACCACTATCTAGTTGTCTGGACAGTTTTGAGTCACATGCGATCACTGGTCACAACTGGGGGGAGGGGCGCAACTCGCAGCTAAGGGGGCAGAGGCCAGGGATGCCGGTAAACATCCTGCAGACACAGATCAGCCCCCCCGCCCCGATAAAGAATCATCAGGCCCAAAATGTCAGCAGTGCAGAGACTGAGAAATCCTGCTGTAGAGAAGATGCGGGGAGGTTTGTGCAGGAGAGGAGGGTGTGTTTTGCCAGAAGGACCATGAAATTATGTGACAATGATTGCCGATGGGTGTGACAGTGAATGATACGTGTGTGCGCGCTGGAATTTCCACAGTGCTGCTTAGGCTCCAAAGCCACTCTACAAAGTGAAAGAATAAATGTGTTAGGTATTTCTACCTTCCTTGATATGTCTGCTGGATGTGGGAAGCAAGCATGACCCTCAAGAAAACTGTGGACACGTGACATTACTGTGGTATCTATTCAGCCCCCAAGTCTGTGCTTGTTGGGCACCTCCTTACATGTTCAGGGCTGTGCTGGACGTAAGGGAGAACACAGGCAAGGCATCAGTTAGTTCCTGATCTCAAAGAACTATCACATCCAGAAGAGGAGAAAAATGTAAGACACAGGGAAAAACAGATTAAGTAGAAAAGGTAAACAATGGTGAACCTGTGCATAACTTCCTCACCAATCTCTAATACCTACTATAGTGCTGAGCACAAAGGAGCTGCCTATACACATTTATTAAATGAATCAGGTATGCTCCACTGTGTGCTGCGGGCTTTCTTTCTTTTTCCGTCCCATCTGCTTGCCAGCCTGCCATCCAATCTAACAGGAAATCCTGTGGAGTCCAAAATAGATCCCTTTTCTAGCTAGTTTTTATCTCTACTGCTACCAAGTACACCAAATCCCCCATCAGGACTGTGTGAGAGGTTACTGCCGGCTCTTTTTGCTTCTAATCTTGTGCATCCTACATCTATCTATAGCAGCCAGTGTGAACGCTTCAAATGTGAAATGATCACTGCAGTCCTTGAGTTTCAAGGGGGTGAGGAAGAGGGAGAAGGGAGAATTAGCTGAGTTGCTCTCAGGATAAAACCCAAACACCTTCAAGGCCCAACATGATCTAGCCCTGTCTTACCTCTCCAGATTCATCTCACAGCAAACTCTCCTTGGCTCCAGGTGCTCCTGCCGTACTGGGCTTCTCTCTGCTCCTTGAATATTGCAAATATTTCCACGATAGAGACTTTCCCTAACTTCTGGGACACTTCACCAAGACCTTTGTGTGGCTGATTTCTTGGGATTTTGACATCTTTAGAGAGGCCTGCTCTGACCAGTCAGTTTACAGTGGCTAATCCTACTCCCTAACTCACTCTCATTCTCTCTCTCGCACACACACACAGAGACGCATCATCAGAGCACTTGTGCCACTCTGAAATTGCCTTGGCCATTGCTCATTTGTGTTGTTGCTTTGTCGTTCTTCATCTGTAGGACAGATGAGAGCAGTGATCTTCACATCTTTGTCCACCATCACATTCCCAGCGCCCAGTACAAGCAGGCGCTCAATAAATGGTTTTGAATGAGGATATGGAAGGGTATGGGATATAGATTTTTTCAGGAGTATTTAGTCCATTGTCTTCATCAGGGAGAGCATCCTCAAGGAGGTGGATCTTAAATTGGGACTGGAAAATTGAAAACATCTGGATAAATGCAGCAGACTGAGGGCATTCTGGGGTGAGGAGTCAGCCAAACAAAGGCTTGGAGGTGGGAAGTCATGGCCTAAGGGGTATAGGAAGAGTTCTGCATGAACAGAGAGGAAGGTAAGCTCTGGAGATTGTCTCAACTCTGGTTTTTAGGGGAGGGGTAGCCAGCTACTGAAGGACTTGGAGAAACCTGCATGACGAGGCTCAACTGGAAATTGAGATCATGGAGGCTTTTGAGGAAGAATGTACCATCAGAAAAGGTGAGAAGGGCAAGGAAGATCCCAGGGTTCTCAGCCTGAGTGCTCTGAGATATGGTAGTTCTACTAACCAAGACAGGCAGATTGGGAGAGAAACGAGAAGTAAGGACAGGACGTGTGTTTAGTTATGTTTCATATGTGTTCACTCTGAAACATTCAAGCAGAAATTTCTAATAAGTGGTTCGTGATATGCTCTAGAATTTAGACTGCATTACAAACTTATATATGACAAATCCTGGCCAATGCCTTCTGGAATAATTCTCTCAAGTCAAAGCTACAGATTGAAAGGAAAGAGGAGTAAGAAATAACTGGATAGGCATATTCTAATGAACATCACTTTGGGAGACAGAAAATGTCAATGAAACTCTCCGAGGCTTAGAAATATAATGTACTTCACAGCTCAGACCAGAACTGTTAAAACAAACAGAACCATCTCTTTTGGGAGTTGAAGTACCTTAGCTGATTGAAGAGACACTTAAAAGTGTTGACAAGGTTTTAATCATAAGTAAAGTTAGATAACTATTTGTCCATCTTACAAATAAACACTTCTGTGGTTCCATGACACAGTTTCTGCTTTGCTGAAATTAATTAACTGCTATTGCAGCCTAAGAAATTTACGCCGAGGACACGTTCATTCCCTTAAAGAAGGTAAGCATGCCTGTAGTAATGCAATGATACTGTACAGTCTATTTTTAAAAGCTTTAAAAACTCTTTTCAGAGTCAAAATCCAAACCTTTATGATGGAATCTCAAGAACCAGTGACACAAACACGCATGTGTTTATCATCTCTGGGACAAAATGGCTTCAGAGTTCCCTGTTAACCTGGGTAATTTGTTAGCCTGTAAAGCTCCACAATATTCCTGGCTATATCTGAAGTGTGATAAATGTCGTGTTCCCCATAAATTGTTCTTACTGGTGTCATAAAATAATCCCTGTTCCTTTTCCACTCACCTTCATCTCTGATGACCACATGATTCTTAGCTTTTGTGTAACCCACCTGGATTTTATACCAGTTGCTTATTACAGCTTATGAGTACTGAATACACTAGCCTGGAACTTTCAATTCTGGAATTATTACTGAATCTGCTTTTGGACCAGGACCCTAGTCTTTGGCTGTCAAGCTATGACATGAACAAATAGTTGGAATTAAGAATTTTGGCTATAAGTTAATATTGGGTGTTTATTCTGAGCCTTGCTGGTCTATACAAATCATATAAATTACAGACGACTCAAGCTGTACAAGACAGCAGAGTGCAATGTTTATGTGCACTGGCCTTGGAGTCAGGCCAATCTGGGTTGTAATTCTGGCTCTGTTGCTTACTATCTGTCACCTTGGGCAAATCACTTAAGCACTCTTCTTCAGTATCATGATCTCAAGTTGGGATAATAAGAATACTTACAGTAGTGGGTTACTGCGAAGATTAAATGAAATGATGGAATTAGAGCCCTTAGTTTAGTTCCTGACCGATAGCAAATGCCAGTAAGTAAGCGGCAGCTTCCATGTTTTACTGTTGTTACTGTTTATTCTAGAAATAAAGAGAAAGGCTCTTGTTCCCTTTTACCCTCTTCAGATTATTCGATGAGGCTAGCTTTAGGACTGGGATGAGTAACAGCAGGGAAGCATTATCTCTGTCCTGGAGAGAGTCCCAGAGAGTCCCTTTCCAGCATAAAGGACATAATCAGGCTCCCTGAGAGTCAAAGGGTTTTTCATGACAAAGTAGTTGCAAAAACATTAGCAGGATGTAATGCTTCTGAAGTGCCAAGTTTCTTCAGATTAATTCATTATAAAACCATCACCCTGTTTCCTAATGTAGGTGGAAAACAATAGTTATTTACTTTACCCTCTAAAAATAGCTTCTAGCTCCCAGGCTTCTTCCATACCCATACTCAACACTATGTACCAAGCACTAGGTCCCATTCGCTTAGCACCACCTAACACAGATGTCGTGACTCCGTTCTCACCTGATGGGCTTGCTGTAAGAGCTCCATCCTCTCCTGAAGAATCTGACAATCGTACTCTCTACTCTTCCTCAGCATCTGCCGCCGTAACTTTTCCACTGCTGTCCTCAGCTCCTCTTGCTGTTTTTCAGTTAATAATTCACCAAACTTGATAACAGTTTCTTGCTGCAGGGCATTGTACAAAGTTGCTTCTAGTTCCTGGATTCTCTGGTAAATGGAATTGGACATATTTGGAATTTAGCATCTTATGTGTGATGTGTCAATGTACACGTGTGTATATGGGGAGGGATGTGTTATTTTAGTCTCACAGGAACATAGCAACAAAATAAATTTCAAAGCTTATCCAGCTTAAATATCCTTCTGACAATCCCCTTTATAAGATGCCATAGGGTCATCTAGCCAACACGCGAACTTCTCTGATGATGGGGAATTTCTTCTTTTTCTTGGAATCCTGTCCATTTCACATCCTTTTCATTTTTAGGAAGTCCTTACTTTGTTACAATAGTTGTATACCCTTCTATTCTCAAATGTAGCCGAGAGTGAGTTTGTTCTCTCTTTCATTTGACAGATATTTAAAGATATCTATTGTGGTGGCCATATTTTTAGAAATAAGCATTGAAAAGTGGTCCAAGTTGGAATAAAATAGTTGAAATTGGAGATACTTCACGCACACAATGCCACCTCTCTTCCACATGATACACCTCTGAAGATGGCTTTATAGTCTCCATCTTTTTCTTAAAATAAAAATTGGGAAATACAGCCTAGTGTCTTTGGAATCAGTCTGTGTTTTAATACTCTGAGATTTATAGTTCCCCTAGCTATAACATGACCCCTTGAGGCTTTTCTTTTTTAGATGAAGAGTATACTGCTTCTCATATCCCAGTTTTTTCTTTCACATGCTTCAGAAACAGTTATCAAGATCTATCGTCTTATCCCCTGTGACTCTGACAGAGGGGGAAGGACACACCCTGGTGAGGGATCTTCTCCAAGCTCCTGTCCTCGGCTAGGCAGGTCTCATCTTTTAAAAGTTAAATATATTTATCTGAATGAGTCTGTAGTCCTGGGACACACATACGCAGTTTAATCTTATCATGTGTAGGTAGAGGAGGCAAGGCTAAAAGGGTATGAAGGGAGGGAAACATCACCTCCTTCTTTATTCTCTAATCCAGCGGCCCATTCTCACTCTCTCCTTTCCCCATCAGGCAGTGCTCAGAATCTCTTACTCATCTTGCAGGGGGAGCACTAATGCATCTTTGTTACAAGCAGGGGCCAAGTGCTTCATTCTTTTCCCAAACGTGACTCAGGCTGCTTCCAGGAAAGCATTGTAAAAACCTCTACTAGTAACCCCTTGAAATGTTCCTCTTTTAAGTTTTCTCTTTTTCTCGAGTCATTACAGCGTTTTACAAGGGGGGTGGGGGTGGGGCAGGTGGTGTCCACACAGAGAGAAGAAATGCAAGCTGTAGTCCAGTATTAGGAATGATGCTTTATGAATTTGGCATAGGCGAGTGGATCAAATGTGCTTCTCAGCACAATCTTTTGGAGGACAGAAAAAGGCACAGCCCATTTCCCCATACGTCTTACTCATTGTGGCTAGATTATGGCAGTTAAGGCCACAAATGTCTGGAGTCAGATCTAAACACTACCTACTACTTACCAAGCTGGGCTAACGTCTTTCTCTCTCTAAGCCTTCATTTTCTCATATGTAATATAGAAATAATAAAATTCCCTATATCTCATAGGGTTGTTGTGAGAAATAAATTAATTAAAAATATGTATCACATTAAATACATTATTATTCTACCCCTAGATTAGGCTCCCCAACAATCAGATTTGATTTAATAAAATTCCTCTTTAATCTACACTGCCATCCAATCTGTCTTTCATCTAAATATTATTTAACAGCAAAATTCAAATTTTTAAAAATGAAGTCTAATGAAATATTTATTAACTATTATAAGAGTACTGTAACAGCAAAGAGCTAGAGATATATTTGTTCTAAAATGAGAACTGGAAACCAATGAATAAATGAGCTGCATGTTGTGGTCTATTCAAATACATGACATGACAAATTACACAGGAGCTTTACTCCAGAGCATGTAATCGTAAACACTCAAGAGTGTCTCGAATGGTTGTTCTACCTACCATATATGCTTGGTCGAGAGCTTGTTTCCTGTAGTCTAATTCTTCCTCCAGGTAGCCTTTGATTTTGCAGAACTGTTCCTAGAAAATAGGGCCACATTAATAAAGTCAGCTCAGTTAACAAGAAAGTGATATATAAATTGTATTGATTAATGTTTTCTCTAATTCCACTGTAAGACAAATCACTAGTATTTATAGGGTCAGAGATCTTGTCTTTTAGGGAAATAGTTCAACTTTTATAGTTTCACACAGGGAATGTAAAAATCAATGGAAAGAAGCATAAAATATATAACAAACAATCCACATGGAATGTCTCAAAGGATTTTTATATCAATTTAAGATATGTCATCAAGGACAGATTTTTTGTTTGTGTTTTGGCTGTACTGCACCACGATGACCTGACCAGAGATCGAACACGCACCCCCTGCAGTGGAAGCTCGGAGTCTTAACCACTGGACTGCCAGGGAATTCCCTAAGGATGGATTTTTGACAAGAAATGCTATAAAGCTAATAAGTATATCTGTGTAAATACACTGTGATAGTATATTTTCGTAAGAATGTTATAAAATGTAATCGGGCAGAGTTGTATAATAAAAACTTAATTTATTCAAACATCTGTGTATCATTAGCAAACACAAAGGCAGATAATAATTAGAGCGTGGGGGCGATTCCACCCACAGTGCCACTTAATGTGTGCGTGTCTCTGCTCTTGCTGCAAAGCTGGGGTGAGCTGGGAGATGTAAATCTGATGTCCCCTTGCTTGTCCTCAGTTTCTGTGTGGTTCCCATATTGCGAGCATCTTGCCATTTGTATTAAAAAATATATCTTTGTGGATGCAGATACAGAGAATGGACTGGAGAACTCGAGGTATGGGAGGGGGCAGAGGGTGAAGGGGAAACTGAGACGAAGCGAGAGAGTAGCACAGACATATATATACTACCAACTGTAAAATAGTCAGTGGGAAGTTGTTGTATAACAAAGGGAGTCCAACTCGAGGATGGAAGATGCCTTAGAGGACTGGGGCGGGGAGGGTGGGGGAGACTCGAGGGGGGAGAGTCAAGGAAGGGAGGGAATACGGGGATATGTGTATAAAAACAGATGATTGAACCTGGTGTACCCCCCAAAAAATAAAAAAAATAAAAAAAAATAAAATTAAAAAAAACCAGATGATTGAACTTGGTGTACCCCCAAAAAAATAAAATTAAAAAAAATATATATATATATATCTTTGTATAGAATGTAGCCCCAAACACAAGTCAATTCTTTTTTGTATGCTTAACAAGGAACAAGGACCTCTTCCAACACTGAAGGTAAACCTGATTGCATCAACCTTTGAGAGGATATGTCTGCATGTAATTTTGCTGGTAACAGGCTGATTGCTTAATTAATATCGGTGCATTTAAAGAGTTCAAGGGTATTTTGAATATAAACAGATCTTGTTATATGTTTTGACTTTAGAGTCTAACCTGTTGGTAAAATGTAAGTCCTATGTAAAATATAAGCAAGTGATTTGTAAGCTGTCACATGCTATGTAAATTTAAGTTGTTGTTCTTATAATATAGGATTCCCTAACCTATAGGAATCACTGCCTGATTTTTAGTAATAATAATAACAGTAGTGACTACTGTTATAAAAGTCTATGTATTGCTGTAAGTTAATCATGACCAATTCCCAGGCTTGGGGATTTAGAAAAAAAAGTTAACTGTGGCAAAATACACCCAACATAAAATTTATAATCATAACCATTTTTAAGTAGTGTTAAGCATATTCACAGATAAGAAAGTTTCCCATAAAAAAGTTTCACAGAAACTTTCTTATCTTCAGTAGTGTTAAGTATATTTACAATGTTATGAGACCAAACTCCAGAAGTCTTTTCATCCTGCAAAACTGAAACTCTGTACCTATTAAACAATAACTTCCCATTTCCTCCTTTCAGCTCCTAACAACCATCATTTTGCTTTCTGTTTCTATGAATATGACTACTCCAGGTACCATACAGAAGGAGAATCACACAGGGTTTGTCTTGTTGTGACTGGCTTATTTCACTTAGCATAACATCCTCAAATTTCATCCATGTTGTAGCATGTGTCAGAATATGCTCACTCTTTAAAGGTTGAATGATATTCCATTGATGTATATACCATATTCATTCATCAAGACACTTGGGTTGCTTCCATGGTTAAGCTATAGAGAATAATGCTGCTTTGAATATGGGTGTACAAATTTCTCTTCAAGAGCCCACTTTCAATTATTTTGGGTATATTCCCAGAAGTGGTGTTGCTGTATCATACGGTAATTCTATTTTGAGTTTTTTGAGCAACCACTAACCACGCTGTTTCCCACAGCAGCTGCACCATTTTACATTCCCACCAACACTGCACACGGTTACAATTTCTCCACCTCTTCATCATCACTCGTTATTTTCTGTTTTTTTTTTCTTTTTTTTTTTGATGGTAGCCGTCTTAATGGGAGTGAGGTGGCTTGGGGATTTTTAATATCAAAGTTACACCCATCACTTCTGTAAATATAGTGGAAAAATTATTTAGCCTAAGAAAAAAAAACACCTAACTGGATTTTCTTCAGCTTTAGTTTTAGAAATACTACAAAATTACAACATGATATTTCTGGAGAATATAACTTGAAATTGTGGGGTCCTTCTGGCCATTCTGTTCCACAGTCTATACACAAAATAATGGCAAGGCTACAAACTTCCATCTGTGCCAGATAAAAATGCTAGAAAACAGCTTTTTTCTATTTGTCTTGTCCATTTTCCTTTGTTTTCTGATATCTCATTTTTACTCACCATGTCACTTTCCAATTCCATCATTTTCTGGTGCAGGGCAGCCTCTGCTCCTTCAATTTGCTGGATCCACTAAGGGGTAAACCAGACACAAGTGTTTGACGTGATTGCTCGATATGGTGTAAATGGTGCTGCCTCCTGAGATGCTTGGTCTCTTCCCTTACATCTCAGGAAGCAGAATAGGAACTGAAGTGAAAACCTGGTGCATTTTCTCTCTTGGCTCAGGGACAAGTTTATAATTTTCCACTCATTCACTCCTTCATTATTCATTCAACGAAAACCTTCATTGGTGTCTACCATGTGTCACACAATGTGCTAGGTACCAAGGCTGTGATGGTGAATAAGACCAACACATGTTTTGCCCTCATCCCTCATTGCAGGACACCATGGGAGGCTTTCTTGGAAATGATAATCGCACTGGTGTGTAAAGAATGAGTCAGTGATGACTAGGCAAAAGTGAGGGGCAAGTTCCAAACAGAAGCCATGTCTAATTCTCCACGATTGGAGGGAGCATTATAAAAGAAAGAAGGCCAGGTGAGACGGGAGAAACGGCATTTTCTCAGCATCTGCAACTGATTACAGCTAAATGTTGAAGAATCATTTTTGTTGAGTGGAGACAAATTTTAAATCACATAGAAAGAACTTATCTTTCCTAACACTTAGAATACGTCGTTCTGTTAGATGGCATTGATAGCACTGATCAACACCCTGGCTGAATTTTGACTTTGAATGATATAGTGTGAGCTACCATATATGTGGTTTCAGAGAATAAACTGTTATAACGGGTCTCCGCCAAGTTAACCATCAGTTTATCCCTCAGGGAGGCAACTGGGCAAAGTAATTACGTGTGTGGGTCCTAGAAGCCAACTACCTTGGGTCGAATCCCCATTCTAGCTTTTCATGGCTGTATGGCCCAGTTTCTCTAAGCTTCAACGTTCTTATCTGTGAAATGGGACTAATGATAATGTGACGATTGAAGGACATAATTAACCTAAGGCCCTACTGACCGTGTATTGCACGTCCTAGGTACCCAATACATTCTACTTTTGGGTTAGCATTCATTTTTGTACTTCCACACTGCTAAAAATTTGCCTCACTACCAGCTATTTCTTTTCAGTTTGTGATAAATTATGTGGTGTACTAAGCATTTTTCTATATACTTACTAAATCCTTGCTAGTCACAAGGGGCCGGCATATCCAACAGCCCCTTGGCTATAAGGAGCACAGGGAAAGAAAAAAGGCCCTGGAGACTGGAGAGGTGCCAATTTCTCGGCTCTTGTACATACACACGGCTTCCCTCATGAAACAAATTTCAGTCCAAAGTCATGGGTTTCCTGTAAACAGCCTCATATTGCAACTGTGTATCATCAAGCTTTCTTAAAAAGTTTCCTCTCACTGGCCACCCATTTGCCACTGAGAAACGCATTCTCTTGTCCACCATGTTTTTAAGAGAAACGCATTCTCTTGTCCACCATGTTTTTAAGAGAACGGTGGAGTGAATTAGTCTGGTGGTGGGCTTTAGCTATAGATTTGTAGGCTGGCTCCTGAGCCTGACTACATGGATGACACAGGATGAGGAATGAATAGCCCAGGCCTCAGTTTTCTCAGGGATAAAATGAAAATAGTGGATGAATATAGGCTGGTTGGGAGGCACGACCAGATAACTCACAGACAGTATTTCGTACAGTCCCTGGTCCACAACGTGTCCTCACATAAGGTCACTGCTCTTATTATTTTTCATACAAAGTCACAACAGGATTTCCTTGTCGGAAATTTGTCTAGGCTCAACCTCTGGCTAAAGGTCACACTCTCAGAGGGTAGAGAGCTAATTCAAATGTGTGGTCTCAGGAAGTTCAAGGTTGATATTTACAATCACTTGGAGGTAGAAATGTTTGTGAATACCAAACACAGGGTGGGGGAGGGACTTTAGCTTATGAATTGCAAAGATTTGCACAAAAGGCAATTGCACAGACCATGAGCATTTTAAGGACAGGCTTGTGCCTTATTCAGCTGGTTCCTCACTTTCAATCACAGTGCTAAGCACATAGGCATCATCCCTTGATTGTTTGATCCGAACCCCTCACATCTGCCTTGCAAAGGAGGTGAGTGGCGGCACGAGCTAATACGCCGAAGCTTTACTAGACCAGCTCCTGTGTGCTACAGGGTACTTTCTGCTTTTAGTAGGAAGCTTGAAGGGAAGCTTGCAATAAAGAATCACAGCCCTTCATCACTCCAACTGGATGAGATGTTCTGGTGTTAAAAACTAGGAAAACAAAGAGTGAACAACAGAATCCAAGAGTTTCCCTCGTGGAACTTAGAGTTGAGTGAACAACAGAAAAAAAAAGGGTGTATACAGTTGTTAAAAGCCATGGTAGCAGAAGCACAGGATAGAGAGAGAAAACCTAACCAGGCTTGGGTGAGTAGGAAGTCTTTCCCACGTATGAGAGGGTCTAATGATTAAGATTTAGCCAGACAAAGGTAGAAAGGGAAGAAGAGAAAATCTAGACGAAAGGGACAGTGTGAAGGACCACGGGATGAAAGTATGTAGAGGTAGTTAGAGACAGAGACGGATGAGAGAGAGAGAGAAGGGAGGGGAGGGGAGGGGAGAGAGGATCTGTGCAGGGCTCGACCTTGGCTTGTGACCAAGGAAGGAAGTGGGGCGCTGGAGACATAGGTAAGGGCCAGCTCCCGGGGGCCCTCTTGCCAAGTTCTGGATTCTGAACCTATGTTAGGGACAATGTGGTGCTATTAATTTGCTTGCAAGAGGAGAGGGAAAGCGATAAGGTCTGTTATTAAATTGTGAAGGGAGGAAGTTTTTTAAAGAGCAAATCCCAGATATTTCACATGAAATACTTCAGTATGTGTCCCTAACACTTAAGGTCTTAAAAAAAAAAAAAAAACCACACACATAACCACAAGGCCATTTCCACACTTTGCAAAATTAACATTAATTCCTTTTGTCATCTGATACCTGGTCCATATTAAAATTTCCCCAGTTGTTAGCCAAAAATATCCTTTTTTTCACACTTGGTTTGCTTGAATCAGGATGCAAAAAAGGGTCATTTCAATATTTCTTAAGGACCTTTTTATTTTATAGCAATGCTTCCCTCTCCCTCTGCCATTTTTTTCTTTATGTCATTGTTTTGTTTGAGTAACTTAACTGGGTCATTTGACCAGTGGAATTCCCTCATTTCTGAATGGAGCAAGGTGAATGCTTGCTCATGGTTTCATTTAATTTATAACATGCTTTTTTATGCATTTAGGAATTAAAAAAGCATCTCAAGGAACTTATACTAAAGTTCTCACTTTATCCAACCGTGTGCACATGACTTTCAACTATGTGCCGATTCTCAAGGTGCCCTGAATACAGTCAGTTACCAATCCTCTTCACTTGGCTCTTTCCTTTTTTCCTCTCTCTTTCTTTTCCCAGGTTTAGACACAAGGGGGCAAGCGAATGCTCAGTGTTGCTCTTCTGACAGTCCCCAGGTTGGGCTTTCTGAATGAGGCTGCAGGGAGCCACCACCAAGTTATAGAATCAGTTGGAATAACTGGTGTGTACACACCCAAGGAAAAGCCCATAGGAAGGGCCATGCTCCAATTTACCACCGCTTAACAAAACCCTGCTTTATTGGTTTCCCAGCTTGGTAAGGACGGCTTAAGTAATGTAATCCAGGTTTTGCATTTTTACAAAATTATATTTTTAAGAGACTTCAAAGCAAGAGTTATCCATCCACCCTACATCAGTGTGTACACTCTTCTTTTGTGTGTTCTCATTCTATCTGGGTTACATCACCCTGAAGAATAAAATATTTATTAGGTATTCAGTAATGCAAAATCATGTGCAAAGACAATGTCCTTCACCCCTAGGTGTTAAGTCAGACACGGAGATGGTTTGAATGTTAGTACGATTTATTACCTTTTCTGCCAGGGACAGCACAGTGCTGGCCTGAATTATAGCCACTTGCTCTTCATTTCTTAAATTCTGTTGGGGGAGGGGGAGAAGAAAGAAAATAAGCTGAAAACACTTTTGACATTTACACTATCAGAAAATACTGCCTAACTTGCCTGCCACATGAGCATGCGTGGAACACTCAAGCATGGCGTATTCTATTTAGTAATAACTCTTAACAAAGAGTTCATTCAAAACCCATAAAATTACATTAAATGTGATGTTTTTATATCTCTCTAGCACTGACTTGATTTTATGTTTCACTATAAGCATGCTTCATTAATAGTCATAAGGAAAGCAGAAACCAAAATGAAATAGAGTAATTTCTTCATAGCCGTTTGATGTGATTTAATTGACTTTGTTCTCTCCTTTGATAATTTTTCAAGGGAAAAAAATAGCGTGACTGCTTCAACCTACATGCATCATTCATCTAGTCTCTCAATGAAGGGTCCTCCTGCTGAATTAATATGCCTTGACCCTGTCTGGAAGGTGTTTTTAGAAAGAAAAGGGACTATAGTTTCCTAGCGCATTTTATGGGGCTGCCACCAACCCTACTATTTAGCAGCATTTGCAACTGCATGACTGATTAATTTCACGCCGGATGCCTCCCAGCAACAGCCAGAAGGTAATTAGCTTTAATCACCGCAGATGTGGTCGGCATTCAAACCTGAAACCAGCGCAGGAAAAGAACCTTACCAGTTCCCACTTCTGACACTACCTTCCAGAGATCCTTACAATCCCTCAGCTGAGTAGTTTGATAAATTTGTTGATTCTCTTCCAGAAGCTGCCTAAGTGAACCTGCTGTCTCACTGGCTTTTATTTTTTGAATTTTTTTTCTATCTATGTCTATTTACTTAATTGAACTATAGTTGATTTACGATGTTGTGTTAGTTTCAGGTGTACAGCACAGAGATTTAGTTTATATATATATATAAAAATATATATTATATATATACGTGTATATATGTGTGTGTATATATATATTCTTTTTCAGATTGTTTCCCCTTATAGGTTATTACAAAATATTGAGTATAGTTCCCTTCACTTGCTATTATTTTACATGTAATGTATTGGCAAGTATTTCTCACTTCTCTTCAGACAAATTCATATCTTTACTGCACTTAAGTCATTACTTACCCCATTATCACCCAAGATATCAAGCTGCTTTATAAGATCAGGGATGTTCACATCCTGCAAAAGAAGATACATTCAAGTCAAAGACACAGGAGTGGCTTACCATCGCATCAGTGCCTGAACCTTAAGTTACAGAGGACATTTTGAGACCTGTACTTCCTTATGTTGTTTTTTCAATCAGGCACAGCTGGTTTTACGTTTCCACTCTGCTTCTTATAAGCTGTGTGAACCTGGGAAAACTACTTAACAATGTATTCTCAGTTTCACCAATTGCAAAATGGAGATAATAAATACCTCCTTCATAGGCTGATTTGGGGATAAAGAAATTGTATATAAAAGTGTCTAGGATGTATTAAGGACTCGGGATTTGCTCCATAACTTTTTTCCTTATAATTGTTGAAAATTTGTTTCGACTGTGTTAGATTTCAAGTATAAAGTAACAGGAAATAAATTTAAATAACCAACCAATTTCATTCTAATTAATGGAATTCTGACCTGGTTGAGATTTTGACTGCCACATAGAAAACTACAGTGCAGTTTCATTTTTTAAGTGGTTAGCATTAAGTCCATCCTATAGAAAACAGCTGATTTTTATTATATTCCCTGAGTCAGTTTGAAGCAGATGAACTCCATTTAAAAGAGTTCCCTTGGATATAAACTACATACACTGGATTAGGTTTAGATAAATTGGATTTATCTAAAAACAAAACATGTAAGGAAAAGACAAAGTAAAGTGCATCTCATTTAATTAGAGTGGAATCAAAAAACTGCTTCGGTTTACAAATTTTCATACAGCCCAGGAAGGCCAGAAGTTTAAATAACGAGAGTGGTCTAAGATGGAAGTCAAGGAAGCACAATTTTCAACTTAATTTCCCCCCCATTAGTACCACTTTCCCCTCTTATTCAGGTTCAGATAACAGTACAGCAGGTCCCTACTGCCAGGAATACAAAAATCTAGCTCCATCTCAGAGGTAGATAGAAGCCAACTAAAGCAAGTATATTTGGCAGCTCAGAGTGGGAGCAGGAAGGGCCATGCAGAAGGTAAAGGAGAGACCAGGAAGAGTGGGAGGCTTCCGAGCCTTACGTCTGGAATATAGCCACTATGTGATTCTGCTACCTATTTTCCAGGAGATGGAGCCACCTCCACTCGACCTTAATATTTAAAATGTATTCCAATATCACTAAAGATAAAATTATATTTTGTCTAAGTGAGCAATATGTTATAATCCCTAAGCCCTTCCAGAAGTGAAATCCTCCCTAAAACACCCATATTAAAAGAGATGGTGGGCAAGATTATTCCTAGGTTTCTTCTAAATTCCAAGATGTTGAATTCCATAGCAATTAGAACAGCACAACAAAGGGACTCAACAAATACCTTCTTATCTGGCATCCTTGAAATATGTTTCTTCAAATGTTGAATTTATTTAATATTTCCTCTATATAATCAAGGGTAATTATCTTAATAAATATTTTGATTCTGTATCACTCTATGTGACTGTTCTAAATAACCATGGCTTCCTATTTTTTTGTTTTTGTTTTTTTTGCTGTTACCATTCATAGAACTGTCACACATTTATTTTGTGTACGTTCTGTTGATTTTCCCATAGGTGTGACTATTTTCATTTCCTACATAGTTTGTATCAAAATGACATCCAGTGACTGAAAGACAAAACAGTCACAAACAACCTCTCCTTCTCCAATTCCCAATTTTTCTACTGTCTACAACATACACAAGGAAACATCTGCCTACCTTGACACCTTCTTTCATACAGTAGATCTGTAGAGCACTCACACCATCTGAGAATGGGTGAATTTGCAGATTAAATGGAGGAGATCGTCTCTCTCTTTCCTTGAAATACAGTGAAGAATATATGGGAATTAAAAAGAAAAAGCAACAACTGATTAATCAGTAAACCAGTTGTCAGTGTTCTCTCTTTATGCTATTTCAGCAGCTTATCAATATGCCATTTGGCAAAAAAGAAAAAAAAAATGAACTCAAGATGTTCATGCTTGAATTTGATGGAAAAAGAACTGATTAGTCAACTAAGAGGTGTGGGAGAAGAATTTATCACGGTGTCATCCAGTTTCGCAAATTTTTTGAGCAGGGAAATGTGGGAAGTGGAGTTCCACTTTAAACTATATGAATATTTAGAGCTTTCAGGTGTCACAAAGAATGTTCTTCTGACCATGAAGTTTTATGGCAGTTTATGGCCTTTTGCCTATTCAAGCTGCTCAAGCTTTATGAGTAAGATACGTGGGCTACCAAAGATGACAACTCTTCCTCACTGAAGCATACCAACTGCCAGCTCTATCCAAATGTGAAATAATCTCAAGAAGAAACTGTTGGCAAAACAGCAAAGAAATCAAATGGGAAATTTTCCTATCCTTTACATATCAGCGTATGTTCATCCAGACCCTAAGCCAGATTCTGCGTGATACAATCAAAATCTGATTTGATTGATATGTTTTACTTAAAAACAAAGACTCTGCAACTTGGTCAGGTTAACCAAAGTTACTTCCTGAAACAAATGACCTTGCTTGTTAGCCTTTTGCATAATGCATTACAGAATAAAAAATTTACTTACAAATTCAAGGGTCTACCAATAAAACTTTCATAGATAGTACCTTTTGAAATATAACTCTTGAAGTCACATTTTTCTGAGTCAGAATTCAGTGAAGGGTGGAAATGATTATTTAAAAGCAATGAAATATTGATGAAGTTTGAAATCTATTCAAATTATTTTAAAATTATTCATTAGTCTTGTCCATGAAGGCAATAGTGTTGTAAAGTACAGCATCTGAGCAGACAATTCTGAGTTGCATCAGTGCTCCACCACTCACTAGTCATAGCACTTGGGCAAGTTATTTAGCCTCAGTGGCCTCACCTATCAAATCTTGGTTGTGGTTGTGAGGTCCAATGAGAGTATGTATCTGAAATGCTTAACTTAGCACCTCACACAAAGAATGGGCTCAGTGCACGTTAATTGTCATGATTATTTTTATTATCATCATTTCCTTACTTCTAGCTCTAGGTTTCGAAACTCCAGCAGCTCATTCTGGTCTCTGGCATCCTGTAGTTCCTGTTGGAGCCGGTGATTTTCTGCCTCTTGTTTTTCTATCTAATAAAGTAAATCCTCAAGTTAGGTGGACATTGCGAAAAGCATCTACAACTTTGCAAAGCAAGCATGGACAGCATTCATTTACTCGGTGAATAAATCATCTAGACCAGGAAAAAAGTCCCAAGTAGATGTGAATAAAATAAATCTTTTGGCTTTCCTTCTAGTTTTTTGGGTCATAGAGGAAAATGCTAGAGGATATCTCTATTCATTGAGATAAAGTCTAGTGACCCTGTGAACAGTGAATCTGTCCCTTGCTGTTAGAGGCAGTGTCTAAGAACTAGATTTAATGGTGCAAATAATGGTCACCGACACCTCTCATTTCTGGAGGTATCTCTGATCCTATACAAAAATTTGTTGAATTCCAGTTACCTGCAGAATAAAGTCAAAGTCCTCAATATGAAATTCAAAAACCTTAATAATCTGCTCGCCAGATTTAGGTGTTATCACTGTCATGTCTACACACACACACAGATACATACACACACACACAAACTCACATGTGATCACATACACTTGAACCTAGAAACCCAGATCTACCCTCTGTTCTGATTACTCCAGGAGCTCTATGTTCACCTCTGCCTGAAAAGGGCTCCCCCATTTCCTTTTCTACATGAGGAAATCCTACACTTCCTTGACATCTACCATAAGAGGCTTCCCCTGGCTCCTCAATCCAAACTGACAATCTCCCTTCTATTTTCCCATAGGGCTTTGCTGTAGGACATCTAGTACAACCTGATGAAACATGGAATTAAATTAGTTGTGTATAAATCTTCCTTGCCCTGTACACTGGGCCCACGTCTACAAGGGATCAGAACATTTTCATGATCTGCAATGGGTTTGGGGCTGCCTTCGCTATTAGCTGTGTGGGTGGGTCTTCTGTACAGTAACTGCTTAAAATCTTGAATTTAGAAATAAAAAAATCAGAGACTTTTTAATGTAGGTTGAATCTTACTTTCTCAAGGATAAGTACTTGAAGCAGAATGTTTAGCTTTACTGTCTCTTTGGTTTTCTTTTACTCTTAGAAGCCTGTGCCCCCAAATTTCCCTTTTAGCCCAAAGAAATCAAGACTAAAGAAAATCAGAAAGAAGACATAATGGGAGTTATGTTTTTAGATGATAAACAAGAGTAGTAATGCTTATTACTAGGCATCTCGGAGACTACTAAAAGCCTCTTTTTCTCATAGCCTCCTGATATAGAAAACTTATAGAAAAAACTAAGATGGGGGAAAGTGAGATACTACGTGACATTAATTTATGTAGTCAAGTACCTTACACTAGATTTTTGTGGTCTAGTAAACTTCCGAAAGTTTTTAGAAGTTGACTATTTCCTAGAATCTTGGATTGAGATTGGAGGTGGGATATCTGGGGAGATTCCTGGGTCTGGTGGTTTGCACTAGCCATTATATCAGTGGTTCACAGGTGGCTGTGATTCATAGACCAGGGCCAGTGTCCATAAAATTTCTTTATAGGAACCCTTAACCTTTCTGAGAGTACCAGTCTTCAATCCTGGGATACCCTCCTCCCTTCTATACATCAGTTCTGTCTCTCATCATGTAGAAAGTGAGACAGGACCAAAGGGGAGGGAGGATAACCAACTTCTTTCCCTTTCCATGCTTATCAGGGTGGTGTGGTTAATTTTTGTTACTTGTTAAGGCTCGTGAATATTGGTAGAAACAATCCTTAAATAATTTCTACATAACTCTACATGACCCTACAGAGTGATTTCCCTTATTCAAATGGGCTTTCAAATTCTCTTTTTGTTAAGAATAATATAATTTTGTAAATGTTTCATATCATCAAAAGGAAACACCAAAGGAAAAGCCACATTTGAACTTAAAATGATCTCTGTTTCATTTCACTGCCCCTAATCAAAAACCTATGTTCAGCTAACCCAAATTAATTCCATCTATTGGGCCGAAACCATGCCTTTGCATCTTGATTTGTTGACCAACCTCCTGGACACGCTCTTTGGTGCTTTGGGTGCATCTTTTGAAATGTTCTTTCATAAAAAATAAACAAGCAGCCAAGATTAGCCAAAAATTAACAGTGAGAACACAGTCTACACTAGGTTGCAGCATGTCTTGGAGTCACTTCCTTGCACAAAACAACAAGTCCTATTCATAAGGTGCTGTTGTAGATGGACAACCACATAGGATGTGTGCACGTGTGGGTGTATATATACATATATGTGCAGTACATATACAGTATATATATATATGGGCAACAAATCAATAGGTTTCAGGGATCACATCCTTTCAAGTCGGCACAATGCCCAGCGCAGAGCCATGCACACCATGTGCCACTCAACTGATGGTGATGGCGGTGACAGAGATGCAGTCGGGCACGCAGCAGAGGTGAGCACAGCGCCGGAAAAGCCTCCCCGTCCCCTAGCCCCTGTGCCACTCCTGAGAGGACCCCCTGCTGCTCCTGGATCTCTCATCAGTTTCTCCTCTGCCCCACGAGGGTGTTGCGCCCCACATACCTTTTCTAAAAGCTCCTGGTTTCTCTTAATGAAAAGTTGTTTATCTTCTACCCAGTGTGAATCCTGTTTGACAAAGAATATCGCGCAGTCAGCATTTCAGAGTGGCACGAAAGAGCACGTGTCGTCAAACCACTTTGCCAGAGCTGTCTTCTCTCCACCCGGTTTGTTTGCCTGCCAACGGCTGGTAAATGACACCCACCCCGGCCAGCTCCTTATTCCAAGACGTTGGGGCCAAAGTTGCCAGGAAAATTTAACCCCCTTTTCATTGTCACTCACTATCCCTATCTTTCTCAGTCTGAATAATCCAGGACCAGCCTTCTGGGGACTCAGAAGTGACCACACAGGCAAAAAGTGAAAAGGGTCAGAATGCACACAGGCTAGATACATATGGATGGAAAACATTAAAATGCAGAACCATAAATGTAGCATAGAGGCAAAGAATGCAG
This sequence comes from Hippopotamus amphibius kiboko, assembly GCF_030028045.1. Classification (NCBI taxonomy): domain Eukaryota; kingdom Metazoa; phylum Chordata; class Mammalia; order Artiodactyla; family Hippopotamidae; genus Hippopotamus; species Hippopotamus amphibius. Next base: position 154,697,944 of record NC_080186.1, on the reverse strand, counting down.
CTTGAGGGGCGGGTCTTGGTCTTAGCAGCTCATGACCACTCTAGGCTATGTGTACAGGGCTCCTCTTCCTCTGGCATTCTCTCTCTTGCCCAACCTCATTCGCTGCTGTAGCTGGGTTCACACTCTGGCCAGCAAAACACCAGGGACAGAAACAGAGAGTTGAACATTCTGACACAGTCTGAGAAAGGTCACTGTGGAGAGCCAAGCCGTGTCCTGGATGGGCCCATGCACAGGGTGATCTAGAGGAAGGTCGGATTGAATTGTCTGCATCTGCAGAAGTGAGAGCGACCAAATGCCTACCTGCCCTTTCTGAGCCAAGGTCGCTTCCAGATCTTCAATTTTGGCTTTATACCTTAGCACCTCTGCCTGGAGTTGTTCTTGAGCCTGGTGAAATCAAAATTCCAAAACTCAATAAGTAAAACGGTAACTCAACATTTTTCTTCCCCTCATGTTCCTTGATTAGAACTCAACAAGTGAGGGGAAAAAAAGAATTTTCTATCACCAAAGAATCTTTTCAATCTATTTTTACAATCTAAATTCTCTGCATATAACTTTCAGTGTCTCTCCTTACCATCAGGTTAAAATTCAAACTGTTTAGGTTGGGATTCCAGAACTTCTATTTCCAATCTTTTCCCACCACTCATCAATGCAGGGTCCATCCCTTACCTGCTGGTGACCTCCTTGTTTCCTAAATATGCCTTGTACCCCTCTGCTTCTCTCTTTACTTGAAAGAGTTCCCCTTCTGGAAAGCCTCTTCCCATTCTGCCCCCCCAACCCTTCCACGCTTTCAAAGCCAACTTTGTGCCCTATATTTAAATCTAAATCCAAATCTATGTAACCTATGTATGTATGCGTGTATTGTGTGTGTACAGGTGCGTGCACACGTGTGCACATCAGCAGTTTGGGACACAGATTTGTATGGAACAACCTTATTTCATTTAGTCTAGTAATTTTTTAGATTCTCTTGCATTCTCTCTTTATATGATCCTACTTTCTGTGCAAAATAGTTTTTTTGTTTTGTTTTCTGGTCATACACAGTTTTTTCTTGTCTTACCATCTGGATAGGTTCTTCGGTGCAAAAGTTGAATGGAATCAGTGATGGTAAGTATCCTTTTCTTTTTATTCACTGTGAGGAGAATATTTCTTTGAACTGTTAAATATTATATTTGTCTTTACCAGGTCAAAAAATTCCAAGCTTAGTTTGATAAGAATTATTTTAACTCTGAATGGGTATTGAGTATAATGTATTTCTTTTTCTTGTATTGAAATGATTGTCTTCTGTTTTCATTGATATTTTTCATCTATATTAACTATTTCTGCATTTCTACTTTCTTTGAATTTACTACTCTTTTTAAAACATCTTGATTTGTTTTAGACTGTTTTGCTCAGAATGGTAAGTTTTCTTACTTTAATGGCCAAAAACAATGCTACATCTGTATTTTGATGGCAGAGTGACACTAGAGAAAGAGAACTGGTTTCTACGTCATCATCTCTCCAAAAAACAAGGCATATACTATTATTTTCATTGACCAATCCTATGCTGGTAAGAATGGGTGGTAACTGCTGATAAAGGAATCCGCAACTCGTAGGTATTAGCACATAGACATGAAAGCACACACACACATCCCTTGCTAATGACTGCTTACCTGCCCATTCCAAATCACAGTGGGTTTTTTTTTAATGTTTACTCTCTTATGTATGTGTGTGTATGTATGTATGCTACCATATAAAAATATATATCTATAATGTCTCTCCTTTCCCACCAACCAACTAACAGTAGTTCCTACAACCCTCAGTACACTGCAGACCCTCTACCTGGGGAGTAGGATAAAAATCACTGGATGGTCACACTCTTTCTTGCTCCATGTCAACCTATGAGGCAGTTATGGCATGGTGGTTATGCCTAAACTCAGAAGGACTAGGTTCATATCCTAGCTTTCATCTAAGCTACATATCCTAGTTTTAACCTAACTAAGCTGTATTTAACTTCTACGAAGCCTCTATTTCCTCTCCTGTAAAAAGGAGTTAATAATAGCATCTAACTCATAGAGTTATTTTAGGATTACATGAGATAATGTGTATGCAGTACTCAGCACAATGCTTGAAACACACCAAGGACTCAATAAATGTCAAGTATTAGTACTGCATGTAGTTTTTTAAAAAATAGACTTATGAGAGGTAGTTGCAGCATAATGGAAAAAACAACTGACCCAGTATGATGTGACTTGGAATCCCAGTTTTCCATTTATTAGCTGTGTGATCTTGGGCAATGCAATTAACCTCTCTGAACCTCAAATTCCTCTTTTATAAAATACCCACCTTAGGGGGCTGGCACAAGGGTTAAGGGACATATTGTCAATGATAATTCTCAGTAAGCTGTCAATGTAATGCTGTGCACTTATTTACTAAAAGGAACTGGCTAACCATTGCTTTTGGAAGATAAAAGTTTTTCTTTTCAAGCAAGAAACTAAAAAAAATGTATTAAAATTCAACATTGTCTAGCTCTGAAAATAAGTTTTCAAATAGCAAAAATAAGAACTATGTACTCAACTATCCTTAAAGGAACAAAAGCATCAATCTAGGCTGGTTCTAATGTCTCTAGATCCAAGGTTTGTTGACATAAAAGATGAAACAGTTCAAAAGCTGCAGTGGAGAGAAGGGTACAGAGAAAGCTATCCTACTGATACTTTTATGTCTGCAGTACTTTTATGCTGTGACTGTTGCAAGCCAATTCAGGGCACTCTCCCACATGTACACTAACCTTGGCTTCTCTTTCAGCATCAATGATGCCTCCAGTCTGCTCCTGCAGGAGGGCATACGCTCTTTGGAGAGCCTGGTATTCTTTTGTTAATTGTCGGAATCGTAGCTCAGATTCTTCAGCTGCTAAACTCTTGAGGTTAAAAAAAAAGCCAAAAAATAATTATATTATGTTCAGGTCCTGTGTCTAATGTGAAATACTAGCATTCATCAACTTTTCAAAGAGAAATGAAGGCTTGTGTAATATTGGATTCCATGTGATTTTATTCTTAATTTTAAAGTATGTGTATGGGCACAAATAGTGTAACACTTTCAAGATGCACATTGTAGAAATATTTAAGTATTTATCAATAAAAGAAGCATTTGCTTATTTATGCATTTCTGATTATTACCCGTTTGGGCTTGGATTACAGACAATTTTGGATCCAACTGAGAAAAACTTATAACCAGATTTTGGATCCATTTTTTTTTTTTTTTGGATCCAAATTTGAGGAGATAAGTTTTAGTCTCAGTTCCTTTCAATACATTCATATCTAACAACTTCTTCCCCAGATAAATTATAAAAACATAGTTTTACAGCTTTAGGTCTCAAACTTCAGAGCATAATACAATCATCAGGGAGTTTTGTGAAAAATGCAGATTTGGGGGTTCCACCCTCAAGATCCTGAGTCAGGAGTTGTATAGTCCAGGAACTTTCAGGGTAATTGAACCCCTAGATAGTTATGATGAAGGTGGCCTACGGAGCACACTTTGCTGAACACTGTCTTACACTTATTTAAAAGCTTGTTCTTCTAAGCTTGTTCTTTGGTTCACACCTTCTCTGGATGAAGAATTTGGGGAGTAATTTTATTTTGAAAGAAGTCTTCAAATTACAGAGCTGAACTTCAGAGAAGTTTCTACAAGGGCTACATAACACAGGTGAAGCTATTTTCCAAGGGGTAACAACGTCAAGCGCGGTCTCAACATCGGTCACTATTATGAGGTTATGTGCTGTTCACAAAGGAGATAAAAAGTGCAATGCTTTTTCTCCCCCTTCAAGGAAAGATGTGGCGACAATATCACAAAAGATGAGAGAAGGGAAAAAGCTTACTTCATCCAAGTCATCATCAGGAGTAGCTGGCGTTCGGTCTGTTCTAAATGAGGCCATGGATGATGTTTCTGAATCCATGGAGTCCTCATCGTAGCCAATAAATGGGTCTAAAACAGGCCTCTGATGGAGGGACAGTACATATTTACCAACAAAACTAACAGTGGAGAAAGTCAACATATTATTAAAGCATTGTCAACTGGCAAACATGCAAATGAACAGAGAAGACATAGATTCTTCAATGCTTCTTTGATGAAATAAACACATTAGGCATGAATCCAATACTTCCAATAAATGTTTGCCCTCTGGTATTTCAACTTCTGATATTTTGGAAGTAGATTCATTAATATCTGGCTCTCTTCATAAAAACATTGGATTCTCTTTTATATTACATGTTATACCATGATGATTTTATGTGATTTATTCTGTCCAGTATTTAAAATATAATCAAGGAATTCTGAAAGCCCAGGCATCTATGGGAAGGGGATTATCAAATCCTATCACCTAACTCCACATACAAATCAAATGATGCAATTGTTAAAAATGAAACACACTGACAAATTAAATAACAAAACTTTGTGAATTATAAGAGGCTATACAGATATCGGTGGACTGGCAATATCAACAATATTGCCCAAACGAATAATGAAAATATATTAATCAACTATCAGATGGGTATCAGATGCTAATATTATTTGCGGGAGACATAAATCATAAGTATCTCCTGCATGTGCTTGGAGTGTGACTTTCGTCAGATAACCCTTTCTACGTTAAACCGAGTGGCTTCGTCATTCAGAGAAACTCATGTTAAAGCAAACCCTTTCAGGTAAAAATCCACAGCACAATCATTTTTGGACTTCTGAGAACTGTCAAGAGAAGAGATTTTCTTCTGGCAGATAAACCCCAGGGTTTGCTGCCGTTCAGGAACATCTGATTAATCACATCTTTGCAAGAAGGTTCCTTGGCAAGCCTCACTTCTCTGGCTGTGTTTGTGTGTGGCAAAAGCCTGATAACCTAGTTTTCTCATTACCTTAATTGGCTTGGAACTTCTTCTCTGCTTTCTCCTACGAATGAGCTTTTCCCGGTCCTGGAAAACAGATGAAAGCCTTTTCAGATATTGAGTTGGTACATACTTCCCTATAGCGTTTTTTGTTTTTTCAAAGAAATAGTTGTTTTTCTCCTGCGACATTACATATTTCTATTTAAAGTAAGATTATGTTTCATAAATTTTGGGAACTTTGGGCTTGATACTTAAGTATTTTCAAAGGAAGAATATTCTACAACTCTTCCTGATAATCTATGTGGATTTGAGAGCCCCACAGTCAGGAAGTACACTGTGTTCCTAATTGGCATCCTTTGTTTTATACTTGCAATCAAGAACAAAATAGTCATTCATGTTCTCCCAAAGTACAATTCTTCATTTTTCTCAGATCCCAAATTATTTTCAATGTGTCGAAAAAAATATCATTTTACAATAAAGTAAAACATTCTTTTCGTTTAATCACTCAAAAGGCATAGAAAGCTCTCTTTTGACTATTCTTGGATCCGTGTTCTCACCCGCAGCCTCTGAAAATGGGAGCAGGGTAACTGCTTGGTTAGAATCATCTAGCCCGTTTTTTTTTTTTTTTTTGGTGGGGGGGGTCTTCATTAGAATGTTCTGGGAAACTCAAATAATATCTAGAAATAACAATTGATTTCTTAATTCATTCTTTTTGTGAAAGGAGATGTCCTGGGAATTTGGTGTCCATCTGCTAAGTACTCCATATACTTACCATAGAAATTAAAAAGCGGATGGAATAAGTGACACTTACATCTCCCTGAAAGTCTAGCAGACATGCCTCAACATGTCAAAATTCTATAAGCAACTTTTAGCTGAAATTCAGGATACTTAAAGCTAAGCAAATTCCTGGACTAGTGAATCTGTGAGAGTTATGAGTTATTAACGAAGTGGAAATGAAGTGAGAGGCGCAGAGCTTTGAAGGGCGTGTTTAAGAAATAATCTGGTTTAAACCAGTGGTGTTAACTTTTTTTATTTTTCACCTTCATAAATAAAAATAATTTGATCATGGCAACCTCCATACATCCAAAACTTAACATTTATACTCAGATGGTCCTCCTAATAGAGCATGGTGCATTATAACATACATTCAACACGGAAAATTTTAGAAGGGTGAACCAAGCATATTTATAAGCAGAATTTATAACCTTTTCTTCCCTCAATGGCAGAAAAATCCTCTTGCTCACCCTACTCTGGAGACTGCTGCCCGAAACTCCCCCATAACTAGTTCACCTCTGCAAGCCTTGGCTTGGTCCTGAAGTGACAGTGATCACAGATGTCATTCACAGAATAAAGACAGAGGCAAAGAGGAAAACCCAAATGCGTATATAGGTCTTAGTCCCAAGTTGTTGGTAACACAGGCTTCAGCCAGATGCAGATGTGAGTAACAACTGCTTTACCTACTTCAGCAGGTACTGAAGGCACAGTCAGAAGATCCGGACGGGAATTTCAGCTGTCATCGCATTATGATATTGCTATTCATTGGACAAATATTTATTAAACTACCACTATGTGCCAGACACTGAATCAGGTACTGGGAAACACGAGGCCTCTTGTCCTGTTATTGCAGGCAACATATTCAGTCTCTGAGCCTCAGAACCTTGATACTGGAAGGCAATTATAAGATACATCACACAATCCACCTACTCACATTATAATGCATTTGGGAATTCTTATAATGTGCTTTGCAGCTATTATTTGTGTTACCAAATTAGTAACAAAGGATTATAACTGAAAAGGTATAAAACAGTTAAATAATACAAAGTATTTTTGGAATAAAGTCTCTAGAACTTATTTACATATTGATCACATGAACTTGGGCCTTTGGGGCTAACCCAAAGTTATTAAGTGCTTTTAGTGTATGTTGATTTCTTGGCTACTTGTCCTTAGGAACGGCTTAGACTTCATAGATGAATCAAGACCTACCCTTGTGAGCTCATCAATAATGTTCTGTTGCTCAATGACCTGAAGTTTTAGAAACTCTGTCTCTTGTTCTTCATTAGCTTGATCGAGGTCATTCAGAGATTTTAATTTCTTCAAGGGTGGATGGGATGTAATTTTTTCTCTCTGGGTTGGAAAACAAAGAAAGTGTAGGTAGAGACTTTAAAAATCCCAAACTTTAGTGGTTAACATAAAATATCTACAGAAATGTCATGAGTCTCCAGCTAAATATGAAAACTACTCAGCTTCAATACACACACACATCCCCCAACTAACCCCCTCAAGTACACGTTGTCTGCTGTAAGAGGTGGAAGTCATTGGGAATGTCTGAAGATCTCTACAGCTGGACTGGAAGTCTGTGAAGTACGTTAGCACATCACCTTGATACGTAATGCAAATGATGGCATCTATTTCCAATTATTATGCAAGATCTTAGGATACATGGGGTACCCACTGCACGGTTCTATACAGAGCATGTTAGTGAAACTCTTGGAAGGACGTTTCTTTTCTAAATTTTATTTATTTTTAAAAAATCTTTATTGAAATATAGTTGATTTACACTGTTTCTGTTAATTTCTGCTGTACAGCAAAGTGACTCAGTTTTATATATTTATGTTCTTTTTCATTTTCTTTTCCATTCTGGTTTATCACAGGATTTTGAATATAGTCCCCTGTGCTATACAGTAGGACCTTGTTGTTTCTCCTGGAAGGAGGTTTCTGTGGCTGGGGAACTAGGCTGAAACTCTGCTTCTCTATTTTGAAGCTTGTGGAGACTGTGCAGATTCCTGGAAGCACTCCTACCATTCTGCAAAATTTAGACACCCCCAAAATTCAGAGCCAGCAACCTTCTCTTGATTTCTTCCTTATGGGTTCCTTGCTTATTCAGGGGAAAATCGAAACTTTCACAAATAGCATTGTATGTTAAAAATAAATTGGGAAAGACCCGGAAGTCAGGTTAGTGGAGTAATACAAAGAAGGAAGCTGCAGTTTTGCAGTCTGTGATGCACACCATTTCTGAATTTTCCTTGGTAACGGCTTTTAGTTTCTCTTCCATGCGCTGCAAAGACACCATCAGTTCATCATTTCTCTTGGCGAGGCACTTGTTCCTTTCCAGAAGAGGTTTACATTGTTTTTCGGTTTCCCGCACACGCTTTAACTGAGAAGACATAAAACAATGTGTCCCTTCTGTTTAGAGACTGAAAATAACTGAATTATACCAACAGCCATCAAAAAGAATGTAAAATGCAAGGAACAGAGCAGGATATTTTAAACACAAATGTCCAAAAATGATGTAAAAATTTCCTAACACTCATAAGAAAATAAAAGTAGCACAAAAGAAAATAGGCAAAAGACAAAGGGCAAATCACACAGGATACCCAAAAGGCTAATAGAAACTTGAAAAGTTATTTCATCTCATTAGTACGAAGGAAAATAAAAATGAAAATCCTAGAATAAGAATATACCTCACAGCCATCAAATTGACTAAAATGACCAATTATCTTTGCGTGTTGACAAAGACAGGGAGAAACTACAAGTCTCATACATTGTTGGGGGGAATGTAATTGTTCTGACAACTGTGGAAAACTGTTCTGGTAATAACTGCTGAAGCTGGCTGCATGCGGACTCTATGACTAGTAATTCTGCTCCTTGGTATACTCCCCCCAGACATGAACACATTTTCTCACCAGGACATATAGCAGCACCATTCACAGCTTTAAACTGTTATGAAACAATATAAATGTCTATTAACAACAGATGAATATATATATATTTATCATATATAATTGTATATACATATTGCATATTGTTTATACTTATATAATACATACTTATGAATACATAATAAATGTATAATTATATCATATATAATGGAATACAACGGAGTGTGAAAATGAATGAATTCTACATGCAACACACAGTGGATGACTCTCACCAATGTAATGCTGAGCAAAAAAGCCAGACACAAGAGAGTAATTATTGTTTGATTCCATTTGCAACACATTTTTTTTTTTTTTGGCCATGGGGTGCGTCTTGTGGGATCTTAGTTCCCTGACTAGGGATTGAACCCGGGCCCTAGCAGTGAAAGTGCCGAGTCCTAATCCCTGGACTGCCAGGGAATATCCTACAACACATTTTTTTTTCCTAAGCTCTTTACTGGAATATAATTGCTTTACACTGTTGTGCCAGTTTTTGCCCTACAACACGTTTCAAATGGTGATAGTCATCTATAGTGAGAGAATTCAGTATAGCAGTTAACTTCAGAAGGCTGGTGCTTGAGAGAGGTCACACGAAGGGAAAGTTCTGAGATGCTGGTAATCTTGCACTTATTCCTATGGGTAGTGGTTACGTGGGTACTTCACACTGGGCATATTTATTGACCTGTACCTTTATTATTTGTGCACTTTTCTTATGTTATACTTCTATAACATCATATATACTACTATAACAAAATGCTTAAAAAATAATAAAATAAAAAATTCTGCTTAGAACTCACCAACTCATTTCGTTCATCTCCAAGCAAGGTATTCCTGTCTTCTAATTTTCTTATAGTGGCATTCAACTCAGCTATTCTCTTTTGATTTCTTCGCAAATCCTACATGTGAAAATTGAAATGGGTATTTCTTCAGTAATACTCTTCACAAGGTTTTAGAATACTGCTCATAAAAGTGATAGGCTTGGTTCCTTTCATCTGGCTGACGAGTTGAGAGTAAAATGTTCTCTTATTCAGAGAAGACTATATATTTACCCTATTCCAACCCCCAATATTCATTGCTTGGATTTAAGATCAAGCCTGGTTGAAATTGCAAATGAATTCCATTGGGCAAATACTCCCTGGAGCCCTGCCTCCTGGCAAAGGAAGTGGTAGATGGCTGGATCAGTTTATGAGATCTGTGAGCTGTGAGATCAAGGTCACGCTGTGATTACATGAGGTTCAAGGAGCATCCCTCGTGCCATGGCCACACATTGCTTCCCACAGCTTAGACAGATGTCCTGCTATTACACTTAGCCAAAGAGAGGACAAAATAGGAGGCAGGGATGGGATCTGCAAATTCCTGCATACCCCTGGAGGAAAAGGTCAGACTCAGATGGCTGGTGCATTACCTTCAGGTATAAAAGACAGTAGATTATAGGATAGACTTCACTGGTAGATGTTGCCCAGATCAGCTGGCTTCCCCGCTGGCCTAATAGTCATAGATCATTTTACACACAGCAATCATAGATTAATTCTGTGCCCTAGAGTCCATAGGACCATTATACGCATGCAATTCACTATCATCTTAAATTTTGATAGTGCTATACTGTTGACAAAGCAGTTTCACACATATTATATCCCTAGATTCACAATATCCTAGAGGATTCAACAGAACCAGTAAGATTCAGGGAGGTCATTAAGTTGTTCAAGGTTGTTATCAATAGATTGATAACTAATACGTATGGGATGCTGTGTACCAGACACTATGCTCAATATTTTACATATCTTTTCTTCTAAATCTTAGACCAGCTCTATGGAGTACCACTATTGCCTCTAATTTATAGATGAGGAAACTCTGAGCAGTCAAAGGATATGCCTAAGGTCACACAGTAAATGGCAGACCTAGGATTTAAACTAAAGGGTATGACTCTAGAGCCCATTCTCTTGAAAATTTTGCTAAACTGCAGGTAAGTGTCAGTGATAGAACTAAAACTTACATCTGCTGAATCCTAGTTCAGTATTCTTTCAGCATATATATAAATTCATAAATTATTCATTACTCAGTTCTAAGTACTATTTTGGAACCTATCTCTGCTCCTAAATAATACATTGTCATCTTTTTTAGCAGCTAAAAAGGTATAAGAAATGAAAGTAAACTATATAAAAGCTGATTTCCATTACTAAACTTCTGAAAATAATTTCTCATATAAAATGATGAAAATCCAGGAAAATGTGTCAAACTCAATCAGACTTGAAGCTTTCAGATGATGATTATAAATGGTTTAGTCTTTTACATGGTTATACGTGATAACATGATACATGATAACCATTTTTACCAATTTCTAACTCAATTATTCATACAAGGAAAAGTCACCAGTCTTGGCATGAGGCAAAGTATTTTCATCTAATTCATGATTCTTATAATACACTGATGTTTGGACAGGTATCACTTGGCTAGAAAAATTCTATGAAGGAATTTAAAAGATCTGTAATTCTCTTATGATCAGCTAATGCAGTGCAGACCACTTTGCTGTCTATGAGTTTAGAAAACTCTGCTCCCAAGATACTTGCTGGTTTTATAGTAAGAGGTAGAATTGATTTCTCTGTAGTAAACAGGAAAAGAGCTTAAGTGAAAAGTAAAACTTAGGCACTGAATAAAAGATGACCCCTGAGTTTCTAACTTCAACTTGAATAGACTTACAGGACTGCTGCAGTGTTCAGAGCCATCTCCTGCCCTTCCCGGTATTTCTCGTTTCGGACTGCTCATGTTACATTCAGCCTCCTTGACCAGAAAGAGCTGTTCATCCAGAGCCTCCTTCTGCAGCTGGAGTTTCTGTACATAGCCTGTTTGGGTCTCCAGTTCCTTTTCCAGAGAAAAGATGATCCTGTCCTTGGCTTTGATTTCATCCATCTGAATCAAATGACACCCAGGACATTTTATTTAACAAAGCTGCAAAGAAATGCATTTTTACCATGGTATGAGCTTAACTTTTTCCTGATGATAGATATAGGGGAAAAAAATCATGAATATGACAAGTACACTGAATTCAGGAATAAGACAAGGCAAAACTGTGTAATGAAGGACCATCCTAGACTAGTTAGGTGCTGAGGGTAATTTTTTCTCTCTAGTATATCCTATGTAGATGCTGTGATTCACTATATTGTTTGAAATAGTCTGGTTTGGTTGGATATGGAAAACAGAAGTTAACTTTAAAATAGGTCATTAGTGTTAATGAAGACAGATACTAAATATTCCACTACAATGTTTCCCAGGACAACGTGTGATGTTACCTCCTTTTGGGGGAACGACTTTTGAGTTCAGTTTAAATAGCAGTAACAACTATGAACAGGTCACTTGTAACTGAAGAAGCCTCGTCATTTCCTAAGGCCAGTATGTTTGTATTCAGGTGGTGAATTCGTCCTTCCATGGTTCATGTTATATGGCTCTTCCCATTCCTATCCATTTTTCAGAGCAGCCAGTTCTTAGCAACCATTTTACTAGTATAGTCAGAAAATCATGGTTAGGACAAGAACAGGAATAGCAAACACCTGGTAATATTAGCCACTATTTTCCCACCTATATCTGTGGGATATGTTTATTGATCCCAACACTCATTTTTGCCAAGCCTGGGCATGGCCTCAGAAATACTTCTCAAACTAAAGGCCTAAAGCCTTTGATACTGGTTGATCAAAGCTCCATTGGACTGAAAACCTTTTGCCACCTGTGGGTGAGGACTAGTGAAGTTAATGTCTATAAACACTCTCCGAAGAAAGCATAGCCATTGGGTAAAACCTTTCTTCTCATTTCATTATATTCCATGAGAATATTAAAAATGGAAATAGAGTAGACACATTTAATACAAACAATATCATACTCCTCTTTATAAAAATGTTTCCTTTCATATAACAAATCACTTTGTATAAATCTTTCTTTGCTACCTTCCTAAGACAAAAATACATATTTATATATATTTGGGACAGCAATTGTGTTATACAATCACATTTTCCCACTTACAGCTATCTGTGAGCTACTTCCTCCAAGTCACATGATTAAATTTTAGATTACTTTTGGGAGGCCACAGTCCTGTGATATCATCTGATAACTTGGCAAATAACCAAATACTGCCCTGTTAATTTGAGAGTAAAAGCATTGTGTTTATCTCCTTGTAGGAGACATGAATCAGCGTTATTCTTATCTAAGTAGCACGTTCATCTGTTAGATCTGTCATCTATGGCTTATTTACAGTTTACCGGAGCTCCAGATCTGCATGCCCCCAGTTGGTTTTGATGTACCCTATGTAACTGAACTGGCTGGGAAATCACCCCATTACACCCATATAATCATCCTCATCATCACAACTGAAATTTATTGATCTTTTACCACAATTTAAGGCATTCAGAGCCTTACATGCCTTATCTCATTTTACAACAACCCTATTATGTAGGTTCTGTTATCACCATTTCACAGATGATGACTGAGGACCTAAAGAGTTAAGAACTTGGTCATGGTCACATGACTAATAAATGATGAAGCCTGATTTAAAATACAGTCTTATGACCCTAGAGCCCATTCTATTAGGCACTATGCTATACTTATGCCAAGATTATCCTTCCAGTATTTTCCCAAAGTGGTTTTTCTATACATTATCCAGTAACTCGTGTTAAGGAGTCTCTATTGCATACTGGTTATAAGCACGGACTCTGGTTTCATAATACTGAAAATCTTCCAAATTTCTAGTTCTTAAATGGGAAGGAAGTACATACCAGAATTCCCTGGGAAAAATTCTGTACACAGAATGGCTCCAATTTCTTTCCCTTTCAGTTCCAAAAATGGAACTGGGTGTTGGCATAAGAACAGGATTAGAAGGAAAAAAATGAAGACAAGTGCATCTGTATTACTGAAAAAGTTTCCCGTTTTTCTGTTTGCACCCAATTTTTGAACCAATCTCCAGACAGATTGGATTTTATATTGTTATTCAGAGGGATTTCATGTCTACTTCTGCAATGTACTGGTGAAAAAGAAATCATGGAAAAAATTACAGACCAATAGGTAGATATATTTGTAGATTCTACATTAAAACCATCAATAAACAAAAATATTTAATGTAAAGCTTCCTTTGCATTTACCTACCTGCTGACTCCAGAGTTTACAGTCCTGATTCTTTCTTCATCAGCCATTGTTGTCTTAAAAACCAAAGGCAGGGCAGAGGACAATATTTCTGCACTGTGTTTGGTCTTTATTGTCAACCAATGTGATAGCACAAATTGCAGATAAAGAATTTGGAAAGTGTGGCAAAGGCAACATTTTACAGTCACACTGTATTGCAGTACAAAGAAAATTACATGTTTAGTTTTCTAAAATGTTCTATGATAACCACTTTTTACATAAAATTGAAATCCTAGAGATATTGTCTAAGGAACATACTTGGAATTCTTAGAATATAAATACTTTAGACCTGGCAGACACAAGAAGGAAAGTGCAGTTTTTCCTAAGAAAATATTTTTAGAGAAGCATAAATACAGGTGATAGTTAATATACCATATAAACGAGATATAACTAATGCTAAACATTCTGAATACAGATGCATATAAAGACTTCTAAGACAAGGTCAATATGCAACATTATAGCTTTCACACAATAATTCTATTTGTTTTACTTTTAAGCACAGTGAGAGACTGATGTGGCTTTTGGTCATACATATTAAAAAGAAAGACAGCTCAGTAGGGGTTGAAGTAAGTCTTGGAAATTTGTAATAGCAAATAAGCTACTTAGGAATGACATCCAACTTAAGAATTATAATGGCCCCTATTTTGAATGGCCCCTGTTTATTCTGGAAAAGAAGATCTCTTTGTAAAATGGCTAGGGGTTTTATAGCTCTATTGCTCTATTTCTAGTCTTCAGACACGGTTCCTGGAGAGAAGACACGTGGATCCCTGAGGATGTTCCCAATGGCTGCCATTTTCAGACACCTTGAAAGCCAAAGAAACTTCCCCCAGCCCCACCCACCCCCAAACATTTTATAAATGGAAAGCCTACAAAACCTGCTGATTTTGGAAGAGTTCATAATTCAGAATATTTCTATAGACATCCAAGAAAACAGGAGTCCAACCAATATTCTCCATCCCTGTGGGCTGGAAGAATCCAGTTTTCAGGAGAAAGGTGACTGAAATCTTTTACCTTTTACAATGCCGATTTTGGCCTGGGCGCATCTATTTATCTACGGACCTATCTTGTATTTTGGCCATGGCACTAGACAGAAGGAGGGCACTGTTTATAATCCACTCGTTAAAACCCCCCTGAAAAAGCAAACCCCACGGCGCTCTGAAGCCTGGAAAGAGAATGGTTCTGCCCCCGGTTACTAACCAGCCTCCGAATATCCCGCTCCGACTCCCACTTGATCTTGGAGATGGCTTCCTGGTGGGACTGATGCTCACTCCTGAGGTCCCCAGCCTTGATCTTATCCGCTTGTATCATATTGCTTAGCGCCTCGTCCACCTGCTTCTTGGCCGTTTTCAGGTCCGCAATCTCCTGCAAGAGCTTAAGGCGCTCTGCATCAAACAGTTTCCGGGCCTCCTCGCGGGCCTCGATGGTGAGCGCTGTCCTTACTTTGTCGCTGCTGCCGTCCCGGAGCGCACACAGCGCCGACTTGAGCCTCTGGATCTCCCCATCCCGCACCTTCCCTGTCCGGGCCATCTCCTGCTCGTGCTGCTTGATGAGATTCTCCCGCACGGCCTGCAGCTCCTTCATCTTCTCCTCGTGGAGCTTGGCTTTGAGTTCCGTCACCAGGACCGTGTGCTTGCGCTGCTCCAGCTCACGGATCCTCTTGGCTTCTTGAGTCTTCTCTCTCTCGAGTTTAGATACCTGAAGGCAGAGAGGCGAAAGGATGAAAGGAGGTGAGCCTCATCAAAAAGGTGTTCCCCTAGGTAGGACTGGCAGCTCAGACCCCTGTGATTTCCTAATGCCTTTGTTTTCAAATTCCAGCCCCCTGTGGAAAGAGGGAGGGGAACCACATTCCTTGTAATGCTGGGAATACAGCGTGTGAAAGGAAATATCAGAGGATGCTTACATCACTCGGTTGAGACAAATAGTTGATGTTCTGGGGCATTACTGATCTGTGTGGTCTGCAGACAAGCAGTACAGGCATCACCCAGGGGCTTGTCAAAAATGCAGGGGCTCCGTCCCAGGCTTTCCAATCAAAGGACCTTCGAATCAGAGCGTGCAATTTAAGAAATCCCCAGGTGACTGGTGTGCACTTTAAAATTAGGAAGTGGCGCTATAATGGTGTTCACCTTGGTGAAGAGTTCAAAACAGATCACCTGGAGAGCTTTCCAGACTACATATCCCTAGCTAAGTCCAAACTGATAAAGGTGGATGTTCTGAGACACCCAGGATAGTCCATAGTTCAATATTATGATCAGACTAAGAAACTCGTGCCTAAAGTGATAGTATAAAATATTTTCCCTTCCTTCCTTCCTTCCTGCCTGCCCCTCTCCTTCCCTCCCTCCTCTTTTTTTCCTCCCTCCCTCCCTCCCTCCTTCTCTCTTTTCCTTCCTTCCTTCCTTCCTTTTTTTTTTTCTTTTGAAGAGACGATAACTTGCTAAGGTGGAGGTGAGGAATGAAAACACTTGATATGTCCTCAACCTTACCTTTCTTACTATGGCAACTTGGTTCCACCCCCAAAATTTTTACAGATACACACACACCACCCAAAACCCCTGCATTGCAGGGCCCTCTCAGTGGCTGTTGTTATTTCTGCTACATGGGTGTCTGAATCCTTCACTACCCCACACTCTCTTGTCCACCTAAGCCAACACTCCAAGGAATTTAATAAAGGATTCCTTCTAATCTTTTTACCTGTGAGGTGTTCTGGTTAAAAAAAAGTCTCCTGTGTTTTGTACTATTTCCAATGATAATACAGGTCTCTCTATAAGATCAGCAATGGCACCACCTTAATTTGGCTGTGAGTCCATCTCTGATTCAGTAGATAAGGAGGGGGCCCTGGCATTTGTAGCTTAAAAAAAACGCTCCCTAGGCTCTTGTTGTACTGTCCTCCTCCAGCCTCCTCATCTCTGCTGCCTGTCTTTGGTCCTCTGTCTCTGTCATTTTTGTGCGTGTGCACGCGCGCGCGCGCACACACACACACACACACACACACACACAGTGACCTGGAAAAAGGGAAGAATTGGGCAGCCCTGGGAGTAATTTCTAGGTGAGTGATGCTGAGTGTCTGCCGTTTGTAAAATCAGAATGTTTCCTAAAATAATTAAGAGCCTTTCCAGCTGCAAAATGTTAAGATCCAAATTCCTTATTGAAACCATTGTAATTATAATGTAAAGTGTCTGAGAGTTTACTTACCTTAACGGTTTACCTACCTTTAGCTAGAACAGGATTTTCTAAGTCCACATGGCATTTTATGAATATTTTATTCTAAAGGCACAGCAATTATTCCCACGTACATTATTTTAAAAGAACTCAGGGCTCAAGGAGACTTGGCAGAGTAAGCAGCCAGGCATTCCCAAACGACTGTCCTTGGGTGTTGCCTCCCGCCTAGGCCCGGGTCCCTCCCAGATGCCCGTTAGCCAGTAGCCACACTGAGCACCTGCAGTATCCAAAGTCTGAACTGAGCCTTGCCCCAAGTGTAAAATACACACCTGATTTTGAAGACTCAGTATGAGGTAAACATTAATACCTCATTAGTAATTTTTACATTGATTACATGTTGAAACTATAATATTTTGGATAAATTAGGTAAAGTATATTATTAAAATTCATTCTGTTTCTTTTTACTTTCTAAAATTGTGGTTATAAGACGTTTTAAAATCCCATATGTAGCTTGCATTTGTGGCTCCTATTATATTTCTTTTGAACAGCATTGCTCCAGAGTTCTTGGAGGTTCATTTAATGAACCGAGTTTTCTTCACACTGCTGCTGACACTCTCTTAGTAAAGTCCTGGTATGATCTGATTTATGTGCCAGGACTCCTTTCTGCTCAGGAATAAAATCCCAACACTTCAGCTGCATCTTTCAGCTCTCAGAAGACTTTGTTGGACTTCCAGCTCCCATTTCAACTCCTCACTCTACCTCTCCAGGCACAGGGGATTATTCCATTTTTTGCACATGCCTACCATCTAGGTCCCTGTGTGCCTGAGTTTCTTCTTCCTGGCTTGCCCTCTCCTCAGCTCCTTTTGGGATCCTTTCATTCCTCATGACCTAACTAAATGTCACCTTCTCTGGTCGTGACACCCCGATCACCCAGGACCAAGCTCATTTCTCCTGCATTTGTCTTCTCAGTGCAGTTTGCTAATACCTCCTTAGTGGTCTCTTCCACATTTTTTTTAGGCTGTACTTTTTTACACACTTGTCTGTCCTCACCACCTTCTCTCCTACCCCACCTCAGATTGGAAACTCCTAGAAGGCTGCCAGTGAGCATTGTTCATCTTTGTCTACCCAATGGTTGTCAACACAACACATGGTAAGAAGACAAAGAGCATGTGTGGAATTAAAGAATGAAGCCAATACGGGGATATGTGTATAAAAACAGATGATTGAACCTGGTGTACCCCCCCCAAAAAAAATAAAATAAAATAAATAAATCGTGTGAAGAATGAAGCCAATATGTTTCCCTGGCTGGCCTCATAACCAGAGGCAGGAATCCTGTCATACATTTTAGAGAACATAGGCTTGCACTGTTACCCAGAGCAGCCCTCATCCATCCCTTCCCTGTATGAAGCAATAAAACAAAAAAAAACCCCTAACATATAATGTTTGCCCCATCCTCTGTTTGATGTTTCTCTCAGTGCTTCCGTGGTGACAACCTAATCTAACTTTCCATTTTTCTGCAATGAATTGAAGAAGTATCTTCTAGACCGTGAGTGGGCAAACGACAGCCCATAGGTCAAATCTTTCCTGCCCCCACCCCCGTCTCTGTTAATAACGTTTTACTGGAACACAGCCAGGCCCATCCATTTCCACATTACCTATGGCTGCTTTCACGCTGCAATCAAGTTGAGCAGTTTCACAGAGACTGTCTGGCTCAGAAAGCCTGAAATATTTACTATTTTGCCCTTCACAGAAAATGTTTGCAGATTCTTCTTTTAGCTAATGCACTTTTTAACAAGAAGGGCCTTATTTTTCACTGATTTAGAAGCTTTGATAATTTATCTTCCATCTAGGACCTTGGGGAAGTTAACTTTAGCTCAAGTGATAGCTCATCTTCAATTTCAGCAGGATATATGTATGTTCCTTAGGCATTTGGGACAGTATCATGACCATAAGAGCTAATAGGTAACAAGTGACTGAGGGAATTTTAGCAACTCTTCCTAAAACAATAAAAAGTTGTAGTAAAAATGGATAAAGGGTAATGGATTCTAGGTTTGTATTCTGATTTCACCATCTGCTGTCTCTAAGAAAGTTGCTTTATCCTGAGGATCTTTGACTACACTTTAAAAAATATCTGTAAAAGAATTATTTTTAAGATTAAATTAGATAATGAATGGGAAAGTAGTAGCTTGAACTGTAAAGTATTATAAAATGTAAGGTAATATTATTGTTGGATATAAGAGGAGATACTCATCATCTAAAATTATTTATGCTAAATTCTCTGCAGGTGCATTAGATTGTACCACTTTGTGATTCTGTAATTTCTCTTGAATTATAAACACTAATCTGTTGTGTGTAGGCTGGAGAGGAGATGAATGAAAAAGAAAAAAAAAGTGAAAATACAGGTGTATGTAAAATATATTCCAGCATGAAGACAATACAAATAAAAACAAACACTGGTCTTTTTGTCCATCACTTAAAAGAAATCCACAGAACTCAAAGAAAATTCAAAGGTATTGAATTACATTTGGCATTTTTTATGTCTGCTTAGTTTGGTTGTCATGGAAACTGTCATTTTGGGTAGGTTTTTTTTTTTTAAAGCTTGGGAGAAGAGTTTTATATGAAGGAGATACAAAAAATGTAACTGACATCTGGGAGGAAAAAAGAGCCAATAAAAATTCTGTAGTAAAATCATTTTCTAAAAATTATTTGCAGCTTAGATTGCACTACTAAGGAAATTGATTTTAATATCTTAATGTAAATCATGAGAATAAGTATACAAAAAGATGAAGAACTACCCCTGAGTAACAAACGTGAAAATGATAATAATCTGAAATGGAAAAAATTATTTAGTTGATTGAAGAGATAATATTGATTAGTGGAAATGTTTTATGGAGAAAAATTTCAGCTCAGTCATGTAAATAGTAAGCATTTATTGAGGGCTTGACTTACTATGTATGAATTGGGCAATTTTTTAAAGGCTTTACACCTATCAGTACATTTAACCTCCTATACAGCTCTTTGATGTAGGTAGTATTTGTTGTATCCGAAATTCCGATGAGAAAAGTGGGGAACAGGCTCTACATAAGCACAACATAAAGAAGGCTGATCAGAGTCCACTGTGGCCAGGAGCCAGGTCAGGTCAGATCCCAGATCTCCTGGTTTGCTCTGAAACCTTGGAGAGCCTCAGTCTCCTCATGTGTGAACTAGGATAGGTGATATTCTTTTCATATGCTTGTTGAGAGGACTGGCTTCCGTAATGTAGCAAAAGTCCTTTCGAAAGGCTGGAACACATGGGAGATTAACAATTATTAATACATAGTAGATACTAAGCATTAATTTTGATGAAAATTATTACATATATTGATATTATATCATGCAATGATATACTAATACCACCACCAACACAAATCCAAATACCCATGTTATGGTGGTAAGACTAATGCTACTATTATTGAGTTGGCCAAAAAGTGCATTTGGGTTTTTACATATCATCTTAAAGAAAAAACCTGAACAAACTTTTTGGCCAACGCAAGGTTACATTATCAAGACCATAGCAACTATTTTCCTATTAGAAAGAGATGTTTAAAGATAAAATTGAGTTTCCTCAAGATGTCTTGAGTTCTTTGGTTGCATCTAATCTTAACTTGAAAGATACCTGGATTATGTGTACAAAGAAGGACTGAGGGCTGGGGTGGGACAGGTCCAGCGGGTGAGTACTGAACAGGGCTTTGAATGATACACCTCCCATATCCCTTTTACCCCAGAGGTTTTATCAAAAAAAAGAAAAAAAGAAAAGAAAAAATCATTAGGAAAATTTAATCCTGCTGGGGAAAGCTTCCACTATGACAGAAGGAAGAAAATTTATGACTTGCCCCACTAGGCCTCACATTATATTTTCTTCTCCTGTTCTCATTCTATTCTGGCCTTTGAAAAATGCCACTGTAAATTCTGCCAAGATAAAGAGGGTGATATCTGAGCTTTAATGTGGGCCTAGAAATCTAGGATTAAACACTGGATAGCCTGTGAAAGGTAAGGAGGGTTGAGAGGTTATCAAGACAAGACAAGCTAGCAAAAGGTTCAGCTTGGTTTATCCACATCAGATGTTGCTGGAGATCTAAACTCACAGTAGCCTGGCTGGGATTTTTGTGGGCACTAAGTAACTCTCCAACAGGAGATGTGAAGAGGGAAAGGCTGCGGCCATAGGAACATGGCTCATAAGGGAGATTTTATACAACCTGGAGAAGTAATAAAAGCTTCTCTCTTTTCATTTCTTGCTTTTAGCTACTTAGGCTTCCTGAAAACAAAACTAAATTTGCAGAAAGCAAGAAATACTGGATGCCCAATGTGGGCCCTGAACCTGGAAGCTCTAGAGTACTAGCTTGAGGATGGAGAAGGTTGGCTGGTTTTCTGAGAGTGCCCTGGAGGCAACAGAGTGCAGTGGAATAAGATAGCATTACCTTGAACACTGCCTTAGAGAAGATGGGAATTCCCATTTTGGCTCCTCCACTAGCTGTGTCACTGGAAGCAAATGAGTTACATGGTTAGAACTCATTTTCTTTCTCAGTGAAATCAGAATAGTACTGCATGCTGCCTTTGTCCCAGGCTCTCTGTGAGGACTGCTTTGTAATCTGAAGAGCTGTTCTAAGGGTGGAAACTCTTGTCTGGAGCTGACTCCTCCAAAACCCTGCATCCCAGGCCGGCTGCCTCACTGCCTCTACCCTTGGAGCCCTCTCCTCTGCCCTGCTTCATCCCCTCTGTGCCTGTGGGTTTCACCCTAGCTGCAGGCTGCCTCTGAGGGACAGGACAAAACCCTGGGGAATCAGATGGGTGGATTTCACATCTCACAGCAATCCCAGGTGTGCAAACAGGAAAATACCATGGCCAAATGGCTCAGTGCTGGTCCAAGAAAAACAGACCTGGGTGGGAATACTTTCTCCATCCAAGCCTAGGGTTGCCCACCTAAATAAATACTATAATCTACTTATGCCATGGGATTGTTGGGAATGTTTTAGAAAGAATCATGAAAATTCATTCAACAAGCAGGATATGTCTCCTACACTCCCAGCAGCATTGCCAGCACTGGGGATCCCTTACTTAAGGGATCCCTTAAGCAGATATGGTCTCTTACCCATAGAAGCATACATTTCATCGAGCTGAGGGCAACAGACAATAAACAACCAATCAACTTCAGATAGTACAGAGTCCTGTGATTAAAGTATTACAGGGCAATGAGGTAGAGGACATGGAACTAGGGGAACAGTGTCATCTAATTCGGTGGTCGGGGAAGGGTCCTGAAGAGCTAGAGCAGACAATTTCCTTTCCTGACAAATCCCAACCATTTTGGAAGGACCTTTTAGCTCTTTTATGTCGTCCACCATCTGCTCGTTTTATAGACGCACAAATGCAGGCCCAGAATTGACAAGGTCATCCAGCATAAAGACCACACCTTGTGTTCTTTCCTGTCCATCACAGGCTCTTCATAGTTATATCCTTTTGGCCCTTATGCCTGGAGTCCAGTTGAAATGACCTTCCTATCATGTTTATTCCTATCAGCACTTGGCAAATCTTTTAGATAATTTCTAATCACCAGAAGCTGACTGTGTCTAATAGTTTAGCTTAATTTCTCTGCAGTGAAAATGCAGGCATCTATGGGAGAAGGATAGGGGTATGTTCCCACCCCGACTTTGTTTCTCCACTTGAAATTTGCATAATGGTTGAAAGAAAAGTTCTGACACTGTCTCTTCCTCTGCCTGTGGTTTTCAATATTTTCCAGACATTCACATTTTTTAAGTATAGCATAGGCTTTGCAAAACATGGAAACAACCTAAATGTCACTGATGGATAAATAAAGAAAATGTGACATATCAAACACACACACACACACACACACACACACGATGAAATATCATTCAGCCATAAAAAGGAAGGAAATTCTGTCATTTGCAACATTATGCCAAGTGAAATATGTCAGAGAAAGACAAACACTGTATGATCACATTTATATGTGGAATCTAAAAAAAATTAGAGCTCACAGATATAGGAAATGGATTGGTGGTTGCCAAGGCAGGATGTAGGAGATGGGAGAAATGAGTGAAGGTGTTCAAAAGGTACAAACTTCCAGTTATACGATAAGTTCTAAGGATGTAATGCACAGCATAGTGACTATAGTTAACAATCCTGTTAATATTTGAAGGTTGTAAGGAGAGTATATCTTAAAAGTTCTCATCACAAGAAAAAAAAACTTTGTAACTATGCGAGGTGATGGATACTGACTAAATTTATTGTGTAATCATCTCACAATTTATACATATGTCAAATCATTATGTTGTACACCTAAAACAATGTTATATGTCAATTATATCTCAATAAAACCGAGGGAAAAGACTTGTGAGGAGAGAGAAGGGGAGTTGAAGACTCCGCTCTGTCACCGACTCTGGGTGAACTGCTTTACCTCACCGAGCCTCGGTTTCCTCATCTGTAAAATGTGGATCACCACAATGCCCACCCCAGAGAATGGTAGTAATGATGAAATGAGACAAACGGATTATAACACAACATGTTTGACACTAACTGCTCAAAAAAATAACACACAAATACTTAGGAAGTAAACACGACAATTATCCCACGTGACAGATGAGGAAAGGAAGACATAAAGGGATTTCATAACCTGCTCAGGGTCACTCAGGAGCTAAGGCAAAGAGCTGGGATTATGACAGGAGGAAATACAGTATTTTTACCGTGTCTGAAAGATTGTAAACATTCAGTAAAGTCTAGCATTTGTGACTCTGCTCTGCTCTATCTGCAATGTGTTCTGCAAATGTCAATGGGATGATTTGTCTTTCTGGAAAAATGAGTAATGCCCCATTGCTCCAAAGGTTTCCACTCTTTAACTAGTCCATTCCCCAGTGGCTACATTGTCATTTTATCATCATAGCCTCGGAGCCAAACTGAGAGTGTGAATTCACATGTTGGCATTGTTCATATTCTCTCTCTTAAAGCCTGGGCCTTTGGAAACACAATCGTATTTATTTTAATAATACCGCTTTATGTCTTGTTTGCCCTCTAAATTCCCTCTGCTCTTTGGGGAGTGCTGCTGACAGGCGGTGCGGCTCTGCTGTCGCCCCTGTGCTGGGATTGTAATTAACTGCCGGGGAGAGGGAGACGGGGCGGGGGACCACAGGGCAGTGCTTTTATTCCAAGTCTGGCTTCTCGTCTCTTCTCAGACCTGCTGGCTTAGACACCAGTGCCAGGCCCTGGATACACAGGCAGGATAAACAGCTCTGTCCATGGTCAAGAGTTACCCCTTTTAAAAGGCTTGAATGTGTGGAAAATGGCAGGATCGGGGTCTGCAGGGCCTCTGCCTCTTTAAAATCTTGTGAGTTTGCTCTCTGTAAATCAGCAGCAGGTTATGGTTTCCAGTCTCCAGATGGATGGGCTTCTTCCCACGAAGGTAGTTTGTCATTCTGTTGTTATTACAATTAAAGGAGTCTGTCTCCCTTGAAAGGTTATGTTGCCCCAGGGAAAGTTAAAACCAATGAAATGTTCATAGATCGTTGACCTGGAAGGAATCGTGGAGTGGAGTGTTTGTCAACATGAAGTCAGAGAACCCCGTCCATGGGAACTGTCTGGATTGTTTGCTGGAATTGAGTCCTGATCCTCAACCCACCTACTTTATCAGAATCCTTGGGTTTTAGGTCCAGGGATCTCAATTTTTAATAAGTTCCCTCAGGTTATTCTAATGCCCAATGATGCTTGAGAGACACACATATGGAGAAACAGATTCAGTCATCTGAATTACAAATTGAGAAACTGAGACACTGAAATTTGTCCCCAAGGAGAGAGAAAGACAATATTCTGGTTTTCTGACTCACACAAAAACTTCTGGGTTTTTGTTTGTTTGTTTGTTTTTATTTTAGTTTTAGGACTTCACATGCCTTTCAGCTTCATGGAAACTAAAAAATATCTTTCACAAACTGTACACTGTGGTCTGGTATCCAAGGTCAAGGCTTAGCTGTGACAGGAGGCCAGGAGCTTTGGCCAATCCAAGCTTTATTATTGCCCAAGCCAAGAGAAATAGGTTTGGGAGAAAATAACTAATTAAAATGTAATAGTGGGACTTCCCTGGTGGCGCAGTGGTTAAGAATCCGCCTGCCAATGCAGGGGACACAGGTTCAATCCCTCAGCCTGGAAGATCCCACATGCCGTGGAGCAACTAAGCCTGAGCGCCACAACTACTGAGCCTGTGCTCTAGAGCCCGCGAGCCACAACGACTGAGCCCACATGCCACAATTACTGAAGCCCGCATGCCTAGAGCTCCTGCTCTGCAACAAGAGAAGCCACTGCAATGAGAAGCTCGCGCACCACAATGAAGAGTAGGCCCTGCTTGCCGCAATTAGAGAAAGCCTGCACGCAGCAATGAAGACCCGGTGCAGCCAATAAATACATAGATAAATAAATAAATTTATTTTAAAAATGTAATAGTAATGTCAAGGAAGAAGAGGTAGATTAAAAAGAATAAGGGTATCTGCTGGTTTGTGATCTATACCTCGATCAAGAACGTTTCCTTACTACACAAAGAGTGATCTCTTTAAGGTAACTTTATGCTGACATGGTTGTCTCTGCTTTGCAAAACTATCTTATGCCTGTCGGGTATTTCAAAATGCTTTCCTGTCCGTGACCTTGCTTGACATCCAAACCACTCTAGTAAGATAGGTGTTAGCATATTCATTTAAGGGATGAGACTCAGAAAAG
The DNA here is from genome assembly GCF_030028045.1 of Hippopotamus amphibius kiboko. Classification (NCBI taxonomy): domain Eukaryota; kingdom Metazoa; phylum Chordata; class Mammalia; order Artiodactyla; family Hippopotamidae; genus Hippopotamus; species Hippopotamus amphibius. The sequence goes on along the minus strand of NC_080186.1, from coordinate 154,672,335 downwards.
TAAAGAGACTTCCTTAAGTCTAGTTAGCAACTGGCTCAACCATACAGCATATTAGAAGGGATATTACTATGAATTTTTTTTTCAGAGTTTACTATGTGCCAGGCAGCTCTCTGAGCATCTGACATGAATTTTCTCATAGCTCTTCATAACTCCTTTATGTACTTGTGTAATTTAAACCTCATTCCAGCTCTACGGGATAATAGTATGTGACTGATTGAAGAAGCTAACGTATAAGGAAGAAATCACCTTTCAGTCATGTCATTCATCTGCTCATTCAACAAATATACTTTGAGCTTTTCAGTTTTGGACATTTATTTAGGCTCTAGGGATAGAGAGGTAAATTGAGACTTTGCTGCCATAGAGATTACTTGACTGGGGAGAGAGAAGCACTAAACAAGTGAATAAATAAGCACAGAAACTGCTCTGAGATGAAGGAAGAAGAGGCAGGCCTTAGGGAGTGTGTGGGCCTGGGAAGCGCTCTGTGTCGGGTACTGTGGTCAGAAGCTTGTACCGGAGCTGAGATCTGAAGGAGGTGAGGAAGGAGCATGCCGCTGCCTGGGGAAGAACAGGGCAGAGGCCCAAGTGTGATGGGTGTATGTCTCCTGGTCCAGCGAAGGGGCTGGAGCACAGGGACCCGGGGGACAGTAGTGGGAGATGAGTCGGAAAGAGAGCAGGAGGGAGTGTCCTGCAGTGGTGGGGAAAGTCCTGTGACTGAGAGAGCCAGGAATACTCTGCAGGGTTCTGAGCAGTAGAGTGACATGAGGGACACATTTTACAAAGGTTGCTCTAAATGCCACCGGAGGAATAACTACAGAGGCAAGGGTGGTACCTGCTCAAGGCCATAGGCCTAAGAAGTGTCCAGAGGCGGTGGTGAGGAGGGGCTGTGGGCATGGTCCCAGTTTTTACCTCTGGCTTCCTGAGGAGGCAAAGCTCAGCCTCACAAGAGGTTTTTCTCACTTTCTGTGTATCCTGTGCTCACATCCCTCCTGCCACACGCAGGGAACCTCCCCCTGGCCAAGGGCTGTTGCCCTCTCTGGCAACCAGCAGACAGGAGCCCACAGAGGCGGGCCAGCAGGCAGAGCCGGGCCACAGCCTCCTGGGCCGCGGCCTCCGGGAGCCCCACTCACCTTGGACTTCTCTTGATGCAGCTCTATCTGGATGTCCGTGAGCTTGGTCCTGAGGTCTTCATTGGCAGCTTGAAGGGCGACAATGAGCGCCTCGGGCTTCTCGCCCTTATTTCGCCCTTTCTTGGACATTGTTCCTTTCTGAATGGAGTCTGTTGGTGTTGATTCCTCTCAAGCAGGGGCTGCCATGTTCCTGCTGCTTCTCCCGGGTGCGATGGCTCAGCAGCTACTGCGTGCTGCCCCTCGGGGAGGTCTCCTCAGCTGCTGCCCTGGAAGCCCTGGGAGAGGCAGAGACAGCAGTTACCGCTGTGCCCAAGACCACCCGCCCGTCAGGCACTCAGCCTGAGCTGCCTGCAAGAGCCCCCTCCCAAAGCCTCCTGTCCTCTTGGCACATTAATTTAGGGCCGTCTTTCCAAAGGGCTAGACTGATCATGCCAACGCCCTGCTTAAAATCCTTCAAAGACCTATGAGTACATCTTTCACATCTCAGGGTGCTCTTTATGCCTGAACCTGCCCCGTCTCCTAGCCTCACCTCCTCCACATCACTCACTTATATCCTGGGTGAAAGGAACATCTTTTTCTGATTCTCTCTCTTCCCATAAGGACTTTTCGGTTTTCTCCATCCTCTGCGCAGCCTCCCCACGTGGTTCTCCCTGTATCCTAATCCTCACATGCTGCCACACAGACAGTTTAGTCTGACTAACATTTATGACTCTGTCCCGTCTCAGCTGGCATATCAGTTCCTCCTGGAAGCCCCCCAACCCACCCCCCAGTTAATACGTGTCCTTGTTATTCAAGTGTGGTCACCTCCATGAATCAGTAAGCTTTGTAAGAGCAGGAATGTGTTGTTTGTGTTTACAGCTTGCTTCTCAGAATCCATCACAATGCCTGGGACATACCTGGTACTTAACAGTATTTGTGAAAGGAAGTCACCTATGTGATGACCTATGGTTGCCCCAGAGAGAGACCCAACTTTAAGAAAATCTGATATATGAAGACCTAGAATTATACAATGGATAAACTGGAAGAAGTGGGGATTAATTATGTTGGGTTAATTGGGTCACTCACATATTCATTTAGTCAATAGGCTTCTATATGTTGGGCTAAGTATCGTGTGTTGAAATCGAAAGTGTTAGCTTTCCAAGGCAAAAACAGCAACAAACCTTTATCCCTTATCCAGCATCTATCCATCCATCCTCATCATCATCACTGACACCCATCTGATAACTGCCTTTAAAGACATAAACACTGGTTGTTCAAAAATAGAGACAAGAACTTCTTCTCAAGAGAGAAGTGAGGAGTGAGTAAGGAGGGCTCCCTGAGGACGGCGGCATTGGCCTGGAACTTAAGGAGTGGCTAGGATTGTAACAGGTGGAGAAACAGGTGAAGCACCTTGGGTGAGGGAAACAGCAGGTGCTGAGATAGAGCAATGAGAAAGCATAGTAATTATTTTGGGGAAAATGGGGGCCTGATTAGTTACAACCCAGGATATGGCTGATGGGCACTAATGCTGGAAAGGTTGCCTGGAAACGATAGATTCTGGGAGACCGGGTATGCCATCCTTAGAATTTTTGAATCTCTCTCTCTCTTTTTTTTACAGTAAGTAACAGGGAACCTGTTGAAGCTCTTGGTGGGTAGATGCCCTAACAGAGCAGTGCTTTAGTATGGTTATTCTAGTGGCAGAGTGAGGAGAGAATGGAGGCAGGGAGACCAGATATAAGGCTATTAAACTTGCCAAGGTGAAGGATAGTGAAGGCCTAATGAGAACAGTAGCAGGAGGGGAGAAAAAAAATGATGTGTCTTGATTTACAAATTCTTAAATGTGTCATAGGAATACGGAGGTAAGAAAAATATGAATACTAAACTGTTAAAGTCAATTAAAAAAACACCACTCGATAAAGAAGATACTGGAGAGTTTCCCATGCAATCTTTCAGAAAACTGGGTATTTTGTACATCTAGGTGCTTCAGTCCAGAACTAAGGAGAATTCCTACTGATGACCCTTTTGTTCCAGCAGCAGCTGCTCTATCAAGACCCCTGGTCTTCAGCCTTGAGGACCATGCTTGGATCCGGGGCTTTCTGCCATCCCCCCATGAGCACTGGGGCCATGCCCTTTGGAGAGTGTCCCTAGGGAAAGGGGATAGGGAAAGGATAGGAAGTTGGATCAGTAGGGAAAGGTTAGGAAGTTTGTCCACCATATTGCACCCTAGGCTAGATGCTGGAGTTGTCCTTCATGATTGTTTTGCAAATGCTGCAAAATCATTAAAGTGTATGCCTGGAAGACTTCTAAGTGGTTACCGTGTTTTGTTTTTATTGGGTTGGCCAAGAAGTTCATTCAGTTAATGAATATGTTGTTCAATAAAGTTCTTGGTGAAAATGAAAACTGTGTCTTTTATTTTTACCTGAAATCGAATGAACTTTTTGGCCAACCCCATAGACTTGAAATGAATTCAACAAGCATTTATTGAAAATTTGTATGACAAACATCACTAAGTACAAAGAGGAATAAGATAGAACTTAACCCCAAGCAAGTTCTGGGTGAGTAAACTCACACGTATACAGTGAAGAGGTTTCTCTTCCTCTAGTTGCTCTCGAGATGTTGCTGGTCACCAAGGCTTCATTCAGGTGATCTCTACTGGCCCCACCAATAGGGTTAGGACTCCCAGTGTTATATCCATAACCCTGACCACTTTCCAAACCCCAGACTCATATCTTCAACTGCTTCCTTACCAAATCCATTTGGACCTGATTGGCATCTCAAATCTAACCTAACACAGAGGTCTTTTTTCCTAAGCCCTCAGACACCTTATCGTCCCCAAGTTTTCCCACATCAATAAATGGCACCACCACATGCCCAGTTATGCCAGATCTAAGCTTAGAAGTCATTCTTTTTTTTTTTTTTTTTTTTTATCCCTTATTTCCCTTCTCTGGTCCACTAGGAAGTCTGGTTTGTTTTACCTATAAAATGTCTCACTTTGGTCAACTTCTCTCAAACCACCATGGTGCTGTCACAACAGAGAGGAAAGAGTAGTTTGGGGGAAGCTTCCCAGTCACCTCCTAGCCATATAGTCATCTTGAATGAAGAATGGGCTTTTCTAACTGGAGACACTCAAATGGCAGAGGAAGGAGCTTGAGAAAAACTTAGAGCCACACAATTGACGTATGTAGAGAAGGTTGTGAACTAGAAGAAGACAGACTGGGGTTAGATTTCACAGGCTCCTGCATAATCGATGATTAAATTTAATTGATAATGATTAGATTTCATTATGTAGAAATGGAGAAACATAGCAGTATTTGAATATAAGTGTAATAATAATTAAAGCTTACAGTGACCAATTGTTATGAGCCCATCATTGGATTCAGCACTTAAAAATACTGCTCTCATCTAATCCTCACTAAAAAGAGGGGGGAAATAAAACAATTTATGGAAAGATTAAGTAACCTGTCTAAGATGACTGAGCAGAAAGCTGGAGAGACTAAGATTCAAATGCAGGCACTTTAAAACTGAGACTCAAGGTATAAACCCTGGGCTACCCTGCCTCATATTTGCATTTTAGAAAGGAAACTCTGGCAGTGTGATGGAGGATGAATTACTAAGGAGGGAGAGACTGGAAGCAGGAAATCAGTGAGTCTGCTTCAATGGTCCAGGTGAGAGATAATACAGCCCTGAACGGGGCCATGGCCATGGGGATGAAAAAGGAGGTGGAAACTCTGACACATGGAGACTTTGATGGAATCATGTCCTACTTTCAAACATTACATTCTTCTCTCCCATTGTAAATAATGAGTACCAGCTCTCTGTTTTTGCTTGCAGCAAAAATGTGCAAAGCAACAGAAATATTTTACATTTTAACTTATAATCCTTTCCAAAAAATATAAAATGTGTGCCTGACTTCATATATTTTTAGTCTGAAAATTATTGTGAACTTAGTCCCATAAGAGCTGGAAAAAAGAATAGGATTAATGAATCAGACATGTTCAGGAGAGAAAAAAACATCACAGCACGTTGAGGATGGAATCAATTTACAGATACCTTAAGGTAAGCAGCTGTTCATAAGTATGGCCCTACATACCCCTCTGTTGGAGGACAACTTTCCAAAGTCTTTCCCAGTTTGTGATGAGTGCCTGGCAATCTCATGATTCTCATATATAATTTCATTAAAATGCTTCTGTTGCTTTGTTCTGCCCCCTCCCTTTTCTGGACAGTTTTATTGAGATATAATTCATATATCATAAAATTCATAACTCGGGTTTTTTTTTTAACATATTCACAAGGTTGCACAACCATTACCCTCAATTAATTTTAGAACTTTTCATCATGCCAAAGAGAAAACCCATACCTATCAGCAGTCATTTTCCACTCCCCACCAAACTCTTCCAGCCCAGGTAATCCTAATCTACTCTTTGTTTCTATAGATTTGTGTATTCTAGATGTTTTGTATAAATGGAATCATACAATATGTGGATTTTTTTTTAATAACTGGCTTCTTCTACTTTAAAAGATTCATCCATAATATAGCATGTATCAATATTTCATTTCTTTTTATTGCTGAATATTCCATCCCATTGTATAACTAAAACTGAATTTTATTTATCCCTTTATCAGTTGATGGACACTTGTACTGCCTTGGTTTAAGTGGTTTGAGGTCAGTCTTCCAGAGAGGCTACCACATGCAGAGAGACACCACCTCTCAAAGGAGTGTGCTCCAGAGCATAAAAGAGAGCTTGAAGGGATCACTGCACGAAGATGGAATGTTTCTGGACCACCCTCAGAGCCCTTGTCACTGATAACGTCTGATGTGGAAGATGATCTGGAAGAGGGACAGAAGCCTTGTTCAACTAAGGGCCAATTCTGGCGAGGAGGGAGGGGGTGATGGCTTCACAACTTAAAAAAAACTTGAAGGAATTTTAAGTGAGCCCTAGGTTTCCAGCTCGTAGCTGCAGTGATAGCAGAGGTAGCCCCAGGCAACATTGTGAGATACCAAAGGTGAGAATTTTTGCTTATCCTTCTGATCCTACCCTGTCCTTAATCATGTACCTTCCATAACCACCAAGGCTGAGTTTCTCTGTAACCAAGTCTCTGAAAAAGGTATCAGAAAATTTGGAGACAGACTCTCAGGAGTGCTTGGATTTTAAAATAAGGATCAGAGCTTGAGAGGAAACGTCAAGCTCTGATCCTTATTTTACAGGAATACAGTATCAATGGAAGAGTTATAGCCATCGCTCATTCATTCATTTGATAGACATTTATTGAGGAGGAAATACAGTGTAGTGTTTCTGGTTTGGTTGGGTTAAAATCTACTAGAGAGCTTTAGTGATTGGAGCTCCACTCTGGAGATTTTGATATAGTAGTTGCCAGGTGACTGTGATACACAGACATCTTTGAAAACTTCTGATTAAAAGTATGGACTATGGGGTCAGACAGACCTGAGATTAAGTTCCACCTATGTGTTTAGTAGGTGTGGATCTTGGATAAATCATTGGTTCTCTAAGTGTCAATATTCCTCATCTCTAAAACGGGACAAGAGGAATGGGAATATATAGAACTATGGTGTTGGACTGTTCGACAATTACATGAAAGAATGTAAGATATGCTCTCACACAGCTCATGACACGAGAGTTATTTACTGAGTGCTTTCAATTTCAACTACTGGCTGATGTGGTAGAAATAAAATAGGCTACAGGTGCTGTCCTCAAGATGCTTAAATTGAGTAATAATGATACGGGATATACAAAAATAGTGATAATTCAAGTGCCACACTTATGGAAGTCCTCAAATATTACGAAGCCATTCTTATTCTTGTTTCTCTATAGACTTATTTAGGCATTGGCACAAAAGCCCTGAGAGAGAAACCACAGAGAGGGGGGAGTGACATTAACATGAGCAGATGAAGCTTCTTTCCTTCTCCACCATGGTCCTTCCTTGGGTACCACTTCTGGAGACTAGAAGTAGGGTGCTGCATTTGAAATAATCTTGGGATCATATGCTCCCAGCTATAGCCTTTTTATGTCTTTTAGAGTTTAGGGAACCTCAGCATCCACTTTTTATAACAAGGTGTCCAGGTTTAAAAATTTCCATTCTGCTGGGTAAAGAAGATGTGGTATATTTACACAATGGAATACTACCCAACCATAGCAAAGAATGAAATAATGCCACATGCAGCAACATAGATGGACTTGGAGGTTATTATACCAAGTGAAGTAAGTCAGAAAGAGAAAGACAAATATCATGATATCATTTATATGTCAACTCTAAAATATGACACAAATGAACTTATCTATGAAACAGAAATAGACTCACAGACAGAGAACAGACTTGTGGTTGCCAAGGGGGAGAGGGTAGGGGAGGGATGAACTGAGAGTTTGGAACCAGTGGATGCAAACTATTGCATATAGAATGGATAAACAACAAGGTCCTACTGTATAGCACAGGGAATAATATTTGATATCCTGTGATAAACCATAATGGAAAAGAGTATGAAAAAGAATATATATATATGTATAACTGAATCACTTGGCTATACAGCACAAATTAACACATTATAAATCAACTATACTTCAATAAAATATATTTTTAAAAAATTTCCATTCAGCATCATTCTTTTTTTAAGACACTTTGAGATTAAAATCAAGAAATTAGACACATTTATTAAATCAATTAACCAGTATTTAAATATGATGAATCTAGGCTATTGTCCTTTGGTTATAATCCTGGTTGCATAGTCTGTCCAGGAAAGTAAAAAAAATCCTAGAAATCCTAATATGATGTCCAACTACATTTTCTACTGCCTTTCACATCCTAAAATACCACACAATTCTTTATGAAATATGTGGTCAGGAAAATATAGCCACTATTTATTGGGCACTGTTCTTGCCTTTTCATAGATGTTAAAAACTGTACGCATCATTCCCACCCTCCAGTGGCTTCTGGCCGATAGAAGGAGACAAACATGTGTAGAGAGAAAATGAGTTCTAGAATACAGTGGATGATAGAGTTGGTAAATGCTGTAGGAGCAGCTTATAGTGGACTGAGAAAGCATGAGGACCACAGAGAAGATGGTGTGATCTGAGCCTGGATGGTGCTGATGCCGAATGATGCTGCCTACCTTGCTGAGTTCTTCCTCTGGGCCAGGCACTGTGCTAAGGTACAATCACGTTGCGTACACGAACTTATCCCAATTAACTCTCCCAATTAACCCTTTCAGATATATACTCATTACTTTCTTAGATGAGAAAACTGAGGCTCAGAGAAGTTAATTAACTGGAAAAAAATTACACGGCTATGAAATGGCAGAGCTGCAACTCAAATAGACATTTGTCAGTCTCCAAAGCCTCTTAGCCACAATAACACTTACTTGAAGAAAGGGCAGGATTCCGCTCTGGTAGGCTAAAGAGATGGCAAAGGCACAAAAATGTCAGTGGGGGCTTAAAAAACAGAAGCCTGGGATGTAGTAGTTAGGAGCTTGCGATGTGAAATCAGATAAACTGGTTTTGAGTCAAACTTCCTAGATGTATATACTTGAGAAATTAGTTAAACTCTCTAAACTTCTGTCCCATTACTGTAAAAGTGGGAAAGGGGTATATTTACCTCACCGAGTTCTTGCAGGGCATAATGAACTAAAGAGTGTAAAATGGCTAGAAATTATTATCATCACCATCGTTATTATTTTTCTAGGCCCTAACTATCCAGGGAAAAGCCAGGTTAGCTTTTAAGGGAAAAAGAAACAATCTATCACTCTTTTGTGTTAAAAAGATATACCAGGAAAAGCACAGAGATCCCTGAAAAGACTAAAACAATTCACGCATATGTTTTTGGTGAAATGAAACCTGCATTGGCAGGGTCAGTATTCCCAGGAGTCTTGGCTTTGTAGCTGGTTCTGCCCTAAGCCATAAGCTGAATAAGGTTGTTACCAATCTTAAGAGATTCCAATAAGGCTGCTGCCTCTGAGTTATGATCTGAAAAGCAACTGTAATATAAAACAGCTGGAGTTCATGTGTATGCACCACTTCTCCATAATTAGCATTTGGATACCTCCACTGCATCAAAGCCTCGTTGAAGCTTGTCTAAGCCCTTCCCCCACTTCTTTTCCAAAGATGATGCTGTAGAGTCAGATGTCGTTCACATTTCAAATGCATGAATTACACTTACTTACTTTATTCCTGGTGACCTGCAGAGGCATGTTAAACCCTTCTTTATTCAAGGAAAAAGTCTCACTGTGCATTCATGAACCTAACACAGCAATTTATTATAAAGGAGGAAAGCTGCTATTTAAGCCAGTCCAACACTGGAGTTCTAGTTTCCCTCTATAAAGGGAATGTGGTGGTGTGGCTATGGGGAACAAAGACCCTTTACACATCTGTTAGGAGAAAATGAATCTAAAATGCTAACATTCGACATGGTGGCTATTATGCACCTTCAGGATTGCAAGGTGTCAGGCGTGTATGGTTCTTTGTGCAGTTCTTCCCTCTCCTGTTCTTCCACTGAATTGCCCTCTTTATCACATAATAATAATAGCAATTATTTTATTACTGCAAATTTGTCAACACGTTAAATTTTTCATGTGGAAGAATGCAATACAAATACAACCAAAAATTTGTTATTCCTGGTCGATTTGTTTTTTAGATCTCAGGTTTAAATCTTCATATTATAAATCTACTTCATGAAATGTACAGTAAAAGAGTTCTCAGCACACCTACAAGAGATGGCTAACCTCTTTAAGAGGGGTTGTCAGGAAGGCTTGGTAGAAATGATGTCTAAATTGAAATCCAAAGCAGGTAGGATTCTTCTAGAACTAATGTACTCTGCAAATTTTGCTAATGCAGTTCGTTCCTTGTTTGGCTTCCTTTTTTCTCCTCAACTCTCTGGTGAACTCTGTCCTACTCATCTTTTAGCAGCCAGATCCAATGTCATCTCATATCACTTTCCTTCACACCTCTTCACCATTTCCTAGGTGGAATACATTACTCCATCAACTGTTTTCATTTTCACTTTAAAGACACTTCTTATAGTATTCATCACTCACTCCTTAATTTATTGATTCATCAATTCACAAATATATGTGAAACATCTGGAGGGGGGATATCTGTGCTAAGAAAGAGAGACGGGGTCCCTGTCCCTCCCAGAGGAGGAGTCAGCTATTTCATGCAGTGTGATAACTGCACACATGACAGGCGATGAGAATCACAGGCATTTTGGTGGGTCAGGACAGACTTAGGAAAAGTGATATATAACACACATCTGTAAGATGAGAAAGCATGAGCCCGCTAAGGGTTAGAGTAGGGAAAAAGAATGTTTTAGGTAGAGGAAGTACTGAGTAGGAAGGTCCAGGGGTAAAAATAGAATATAAATGATGCTCTGGAGAAAAATATAGGCAAGAGCTTGGTGAAAACAATGGGAAAACTTCAGAGAAGAACTTGGAGAGGTAGGCAGGGAACAGCTGGTAGAGGACAGTATAAACTATGTTAAAGGGTTTGGACTTCATCCTTACAGCAATGTGTAGTCACCAGAGTTTCGTACAGGGGAGTGACTTGATCACATTTTGGTTTTAGTAATAGTCCTCTGGCAATTGAGGATGGAATGGACTAAAGGGGTAAACACAGATGTAGAAAAACCATTTAGCAGGCTGTGGCCATGATTCATTTATATCATAGTTACTCTTTAGGTGACTGAGTCCCACTGGAGGGTGAAACTGTCTCATTCATCTTTGTACTCATAGTACCTGTCAATGACCACCACGAAGTTCAATTTAATTAACATTGGTCCAGATCTAAGGAAAATACTGAGAGTGAAGGACATATTTCATAATTTCAACAAAGATGATTTATAATAAGGTTTATTATGGGAAATTTCTTTTGCTTTGTGGAAGCCCCTGAATGGCTGTTTTGATTTCAGGCAAAAGTTAAAGCTTGGTGTAACAGTTAAATAAACAATAAAGTTAAGTAAATTTTTATTTAAGCCACATTCTGAGATTTCATGATGCTTGCTGCTATTCATCATATGCCTATGTTTAATTTCACTCAGTACTAAGTTTTCTTACATTGTCCTCTTTCACCTGGATTTAGAGGGCTTTCATAAGGGTGAGTTTAGCAAAGTAAGTCACTCAGTGCTATACATTCTTATTTGCATTGTCCTTTCTTTCTGGATCAAAAGTATTTTACAGCTGTTGCAGAGGGAGGAATACTAACTTCATTGGACATGGGGGAGAAATCTCAAACCAGCAGGAAACAATTGTGTATTCAAGGTCAGAAAGAGCAAGAAATATGCATCAAAGCCCCTGCCTAAAGTAAGCACTTGCTTCGTATGTCCACTATTATAATATTTATTTGGCTGCACTGGGTCTTAGTTGTGGCATGCAGGATCTTTAGTTGCGGCATGCGAACTCTTAGCTGCAGCATGTGGGATCTAGTTCCCTGACCAGGGATTGAACCCAGGCCCCGTGCACTGGGAGCGCAGAGTCTTAGCCACTGGACCACCAGGGAAGTTCTGTCCACTATTATTAAAAAAAAAATGGTATGTAAAATTAAAGAAAAATACCCAGACCACTGGAGGCAGTGGGCTTCAGAGAAGTGTATTTATAATTGATAGCAAGCCTTTCTATTTTAGGTATAAGTGAAATACATATAACTTATGCTATCGTTTCCTTGGTGACTGCTTTCAAAGACCCTGCATTTTTAAAAAAACTATCATAAAAGCTTCTTTGCAAAGTGTCAAACATGAGCAGAAATTTCCATGTATAGGAAGTGAATAAAGTGTACCTGCTATTAAAAAAAGGCAGGACAATTTCTGTGTTAAGATTTACACAGATTAATATTACTTGAGTAATATTAAAAGGATGTAAAATTTGAATAAATAACTTTTGGATACACAATATAGTCCTATTATAAAGAAATGCATTTAGTTTGCCACGCTCTGTTAAAGAGAAACTAGCTATCAATATCTTCCCTATGTTATAATATGGTATCATGTAGTATAATAAATTATAGAATAATATAGGTTATTATTATTATTTTTATCATTTAGATTACTGTTTTGAGTTTTGTCCCAGAGGCCAATGTTTAACTACATTTTGTAAATTGATGGGATCTTGGTAGCAAGACTGAGGTTGATTAATAGAAAGTAGTCAACCTAGCCCCAACATGTGGGTCATATGTTATAGGAAAATCATTGCAAAAAACAGATCAGCAACTACCTCTTGAACCATAATCATATGCCAGCTAATATGTTAGCGTTGAAGATAATACAATATGTGTCTGCCAAACAAAGCTGCATATGCCCTGTGCCAAAGGAGTGAGGATGGACACACACACACACACACACACACACACACACACACACATATGCAGGAGAACAAGAGGAATAGTAGCACGAGGGCAAAAACTATGCCTCTCTGGCTCCTTGTTGAATCTCAGTGCCTAATACAGTGCCAGACACAAAGTAGATTCTGAATAAATAAATGATTTCAAAAGAGAAAGCCTTATGGTTAAGGCTGGAACACAAAGGATAAACAGGAGGGCTCAAGGAAAGGCAGAAAGGTAGGACAAGCGGAAGGTAAGTGTGAGGACTACATTGCAGGTCACATTGTCTGGTGTGGAAGGTTCCTTCTGGGGAACCAATGGTTGCACAGCTAGAAAAATAAGAGGAGGGTAAATTATAAATGTCCTGACTACCTAGATACTGATTTTATATTTTGTTTAAAACTTACTGAGAATCTGATATTTTTAAGAGAAGAGGCATGATGCAATTTTTTTAAAGGAAAATTAATCTTGACGTTACATGCAGGGCAGAATGAAACAGAAATAAACTGGAGGTGAGAGGTCCAGATAGGAATCCATTACCCATGTTCAGATACAAAGAGATGAAGTTTGGATTAGGATGGAGGACTAGAAGCACCTTTTTTCTTTCCTAATCAAAAGGAACTCTTATTCATCTCACCATCATCATCTCCTTCATCATTATGCAATTTCTTCTCTTTATTGAGCACTTAGTACGTGCCAAGCACTGTACAATGCAGCATGTTACATGCATCCTGCCATTTCAGACTTACAACAAGACTATGAGACATACACATTTATTATTCCTTATTTATAGATGAGAGAACTGCGTTGGTAGGAGGTCAAGCCCCTAACTCAGAGTCGCAGAACTAGGTAGGTGGCATAGTTAAGATGTGTCTGAGCCTGAAGTTTCTTATGGATTGAAACCACTACACTTCTCTCCAGCTTGTCTGTGATGTGTGAAGAGTCCACACAAGTGCTGATTGTTGGGAAGCAGTGAGAGAACGAAGAGAAGGTCGAAGACGACACCCAATCCTTGTGCGTGGGACGTTGAAAGAAAGTGGGTACCACCAACAAACTCACTGGAATGAAGGGAGACATACATGTGCTTAGAGATAAGAAGAGCTAATATTTTTGGGTCCTTAGCATAAGCCAGGCACTACACTAAATGATATTCATTTTCTCTTTTAATCTACAATATTATAAGTATTATAGACAAATAAAAAGAAGCTCAGAAAAGAACTACGAACTTATATAAGTAGTAAGCAGCAAAGTTAGGACATAACATGGACAGTCTTACCGCAGAGTCTATAAACCCAAAAATGATGCTGTACCAGAAACACAGCATCTAAAAACACATTGTTTTTAGAGAAATCGCACTTCAGGGACAGTGGTACCATCTTTTTATCAGGGACAGTGGTACCATCTTTTTATCAGGGACAGTGGTACCATCTTTTTATTATTGATTGGTTGATTGATTTATCTATTTTTAAAATTTACTACACAACTTATTGAAATCAATTTCCAACCACTTTACAGAAATAAACAGACTTCAACAAAATAAGATTTACGACATTTAAAATGAAGTAAATAGTACCTGTGTACACATACATAAAGATTGTGTTCAAAAAGCAATTGTTTAAGTAAACAGTAAGTATGTACACATATATAATTTTCCTTGAGTGGTAGATGATAAGAGGTCTTAATTTAAACTTAGTAAGGCTTTTCTTCCCCATCCCCGAGATTTCGGTAATAATCACTGTATAATTTCTATAATCTGGATGAAACAATGTTTCTGGGGGAAAAACGAAGAAGAGCTCAGTGAGGAAAGTGGAGCGGAGAGAGATTAAGGGTAGACGACCAGCTGAAGCTACGGGTGGAGCGGAAATACACAGTCATGCTTTCGACATCACATCATGAAAAGCTGGAATTAACTCAAGCATAGACACCTTGTTCCTAACTCTGAAGTGCTTCAGACTCTAAAACGCCTCTCCTGTCCTCTGAAGAGAATACCAGCCATTAGGCACAGGGTCACGGCACAATTGCCCATTCTGCAAATCCTGACAACAGAAATCAACAGGATGGGAAAAAATTCCTTCAGACTGTATGCTGGGCCCCTTCTTGTGAAGGGACCATGTAGTCAACTAGATTGGAGTTTGAATAAGTCATTTTTTGGAAATCACTGGTGGGGGGGTGGGGCTGGCGAGGCATTTTTTTCCATGAAACCCTACATTTCTCAGGGAAGCCTCTGCTGCCTGCCAGCCTCTCCCATGAGCATCTTACAGATGCAAGAGTACGGTGCACTCAGGGAAATAAATTGCATTACCTATGAAATTAACGTCTCCCTCTTCAGTATCTCTATCTTTTTTTGCTTCACAGAATCAGGGGTTTCTCTGGGCCTCTTTACCACTTTACCCCCAGGGCTTAGCATAGGGCCTGACAGTAGAGTTCAAAAGTAAAATGTTTGTTGAAGAAAGTGAATGGAGCCAAAATGCCACTTTCATTGGCAAAAGAATTCTTTAAACCCACAACATCTTCATGTTATTCTTCCAAAATATGAACTATTATAGGAGGTGGTGTAATTTACCATTGAGTTAATCATAATGTTATTTTTACCCCATATTAAACTCTGCAGTATATTAATAGTATCTAAGTACTTAAATATTTAAGCAATATAATTTCAAATGTAAGCAATTTACATCTGAGAAACACATTTCCCCCCAGTATTTTCTTTCGCTTACTACCTACCCCCTGGCACAGAAACTGGGAATTACAATTTTCACTTAAGATTTTAAACTATTTCTACAGACAACTTGGTTAAGAAAAGCAAACTAACAGGCTCAAATTTTTTTTCTGCACACAGACCCACAAGGAAGATTCTGAGATCTAGTATTTCCTCTTTGTACGGTAAGCAATCTTGGCTATGCCAAAGCCCTGGAGTGCTGGCCTATAATATTCTAGATCATCATAGCTTCTGTACAGATAATGATTATACTTCATCTGCTTACTCACCTCATACTGTGACAGCTGAATACTACTACTGCTGCGAATTATCAGCATCATTATTCTCACTGACCATTTACTACTGCCGGCCACTGTGCTAAGCTATTTACATGCATTATATATATATATAAAATGCATGTTTTTAACAAACAGCTTTATTGAGATATAATTTACATATTATATAATTCACCCATTTAAAGTGTACAATTCAATGGGTTGTAGTATATATTCACAGAGTTGTGCAACTATCATCACAATCAATTTTAGAACATTTTCATCACACCCCCAAAATGCATACCCATTAGCAGTCACTCCCTGCTTCCCCTCAACCTCTCCTAGCCCCTGGCAACCACTAATCTATTTTCTATCTCTATGGATTTGCCCGCTCTGTGCATTTTATTTATTTATTTATTTATTTATTTATTTATTTATTTATACCTATATCCCCATATCCCCTCCCTCCCATGAATCCTTCCCACCCTCCCTATCCCACCCCTCTAAGTCATCACACATCATTGAGTTGATCTCCCTGTTATGTAGCAGCTTCCCACTAGCCACCTATTTTACAATTGGTAGTGTATATATGTCAATGCCACTCTCTCACTTTGTCCCAGCTTCCCCTTTGCACCCACCCCACCCCATGTCCTGAAGTCCATTCTCTACATCTGCATCTTTATTCTTGCCCTGTCACTGGGTTCATCAGTACCTTTTTTTTTTTTTTTTTAGATTCCATATATATGAGTTAGCATACGGTATTTGTTTTTCTCTTTCAGGTTTACTTTGCTCTGTATGACAGACTCTAGGTCCATCCACCTCACTACAAATAACTCCATTTCATTCTTTTTTATGGCTAATATTCCACTGTATATATATATATGCCACATCTTCTTTATCCATTCATCTGTTGATGGGCATTTAGGTTGCTTCCATGTCCTAGCTATTGTAAATAGTGCTGCAGTGAACATTGTGGTACATGTTTCTTTTTGGATTATGGTTTTCTCCGGGTATATGCCCAGGAGTGGGATTGCTGGGTCATGTGGTACTTCTATTTTTCGTTTCTGAAGGAACCTCCAAACTGTTTTCCATAGTGGCTTTACCAACTTACATTCCCACCAAGAGGGCAGGAGGGTTCCCTTTTCTCCACACCCTCTCCAGCATTTGTTGTTTCTAGATTTTTTGATCATGGCCATTCTGACTGGTGTGAGGTGGTACCTCATTGTGTCTTTGACTTGCATTTCTCTAATGATTAGTGATGTTGAACATCTTTTCGTGTGTTTGTTAGCCATCTCATGCACTATATTTTTAATGCTCTGAGGTGGGAATACAAGTCATCTAGCCCTGCCTCAAATGTACGACTTATGAATCCTCTTTCCAGCTCTCCCCACTGGGAAGGACTACCACGTAAATAAGGAACTGCAGGCTCAAAGATTTACTGAGCGCTGTAACAGGGAAGCAAACCAGGCACTCCTGGATCACAGAGGAGGAGATCCAATTCCCTGGGGAAGACTAGGACTGCTTCTAACAGAAGGGACAGCTAAGCAGAGTCTTGAATGATGAGAGAGGATCTGTCATGTGGTTGAGGAAATAAGGAAGAACTGAATAAATGTTATATGAGAAGACTTAGTAAGAATTATGGATATACCAAGACTATTGATTAACTGGAGTTAGGGGGAGGATGGAGGAGGGAGAAGGGAGAATTTGGAAGGGGCTCATTTTTATATCTGATACTAAGTGCATCTCAATTCTTACACCTCATGTAAAACGTTAAATTAGAGGGAGGAGGGTTCCACATGCTGAGCTGTAGACTAAAGAATTGTTTAATAATAATTCCATTGAAATCTTTCTATATGTCAAGCATAGTATTTACCTCTACACATGTAGTCTCTCTCTAAAACACATTCATGATGTAGATATCATTTTCCCATTACACAAGAGAAGACACTAAAAATTTTAAATTTGGCCAACTTTACACAGCTTGTATGTCTATTGATTCAGTTGTTCCTTGAGAGCCTATGATGTGTCTCTCAAAATTTAAAATCAGGTCAGCCTGATTCAAAAACATGCATTTTAAACCACTACACAGCGCTTGTCTCTCCTTTAGGATCAGAAAAGGAATATCTTTTTTCTCCTTTTCTATATCTATTATTAGCTTTAAAATTCTCAGGTGAATCAAAAATAAGTCCTGCTCTATAGAAATCAAAGCATAAGGCTGCAAAGAGATTTCTTGTCCAGAGTGTTTCAAAGATTTAACACAAGGCTGTGTATCATTATGGCAGCAATGTGCTGGGCCTGGACTGAAGTAGTCACTCAGGGCATTTTGCTGATAAATCCCATTTTTCAGGGCACTTATAACCTAGCACATTTTTCCTATGGGAAATAGGGTAAGACAAGGGAGTACTTTACTCTTGCAAAACAGTGCACACAAAATAGCTATCACGTCTTAAATGATCACATGAGATAGATAATTAAATAAAATGGGATTGGAAGCCTGAATCTAGGGCTGTGGTTGAAAAACTTCGGATAGTGTTGACCTGGCTGCTTCAGACAGAGTCTGACAAAATACAACCAATAGTAGTAAATAGTAATCAGTAATGCTTCCCTTGTATTCATTCAGATGGGGTAATGGAGACTTAGTGAAGATTAATGATTGACCTTCATTCAGCCCTAAGCTGGTAAGTACTGACTGGGGAAGATTTCATCCAAGCTGTTTGACTGTAGAGCCCATGTCTTCACTCTATCACTCAGTGCCTCCTTCAGAAGGTGGTGGAATAATGCAGGTGAAGGGTTTAGCAAGGTATGCATCAAATAAGAGCTCTTTTTAAACATCAGTTTATTTGACAAATGCCTATTGAACACTTAATGGCTGCCAAGCACTGGTCTGGCACTGAGTAAACAAATGAAAACAGACATCCATCTCCAGCTCGTGGAGGTAACGTTAGTTGGGAGAGGCATACAATAAGTATGATATATAAATAAGTACTCTGCTACATTATGACAAAATTCTATGGGGAAAAAAGCATGGAAGGTGATGGGAGGTGTTCAGGTGGGCTGTGATTTTAGATAACGAAAAGCCTAACCAAGCAGGTGCTTGGCTAAAGACTGAAAGGGTGAGCCACCAAGATGCCTGGGCGGAAACATTCCAGGAGTGCAGGGCAAGTACAAGAGCTCTGCAGTGGGCACAGACACCCAAGTTCCAGGAACCGCAGGAAGCCAGCCAGGCCGGAGGGAATGAGCAAGCTAGGACAGCAGCCAAGTTGAGGGCAGGCTTAATGGGAGGGCATTGTGTGCAGACCATGCTGTGCTTTTTAGGCTGTTTTACATCGACTTGGGCTTTTACTCCCACTAGAGGGTTTGACAGGAGGGGTGCCCTGATCTGACTTAGGCTTTAGCATCTCATGGACTGCAATGGTAAGAGTAGAATAACTTGTATAAGAATGGAAGTAAGGAGACTGGCTTGGAAGCTACTGCAAAAATCCAGCCTAGAGACGGTGGTGGTTTACGTCAGGGTGGGAGCTGTAGAGGTGGTAAGAAGGACCAGATATAAGCTGCTGTTAATCCTTTCTAAATTGGTGTTTGGCCAAAATTACAACCAATCAGTTGTTAAACTGAGATGCAGTCACATAGAGCTGACTCAAATATTAAACAGTGCGCTACGGTATTTCTCTCAGAAATTTATTAACCTCCCACTCTAAGAAAGGCATTATGCCAGGCACTGCAGATGAGAGACAAGGGTGACTATCCCCGCCCCTTTGAGAGCTTCACTCTATTAAAAGGACAATACAGCACAGCTATATGTGGAGGCAGAATGTGGCCATATGCATTCTTCCAATGACTATTTACTGGGTGCTGTTTTAGGTGCTGAAGATAGAATGTGGATAGAAGCAACGAAATTCCCTGCTCTCGTGGAGTTTACATTCTAGGAGAGTGGGGCAGAGAATGAACAAGAGAAATATATAAATTATACAGCATGTTAAAAGGTAACAATGAAAGACTTCATAAAGGTTAAACCCACACCTGTGCAACACTGTAATAGGGAAAATTAGGAACAATGTAAAGTCCATGTGAAAGGAACTAGCTTAATAACATGGTAGGCCCAGTCTATTAACAAGTATGCATAAGTAAATATAATGAAAAAAGCTAAATGTAAGGCCAGACACTATAAAACTCTTAGAGGAAAACGTAGGCAGGACACTCTATGACATAAATCAAAGCAAGATCCTTTTTGACCCATCTTCTAGAATAATGGAAATAAAATAAAAAATAAACAAATGGGACCTAATGAAACTTAAAAGCTTTTGCACAGCAAAAGAAACCACAAACAAGACAGGAAGACAAACCTAGGAATGGGAGAAAATATTTGCCAATGAAGCGACTGACAAAGGATTAATCTCCAAAATATACAAGTAGCTCATGTAGCTCAATAACAAAAAAGCAAATAACCCAATCCACAAATGGGCAGAAGACCTAATAGACATTTCTCCAAAGAAAATATGCAGATGGCTAATAAACACATGAAAAGATGCTCAACATCATTAATCATTAGAGAAATGCAAGTCAAAGCCACAATGAGGTACCACCACACACCAGTCAGAATGGCCATCATCAAAAAATCTAGAAACAACAAATGCTGGAGAGAGTGTGGAGAAAAGGGAACTCTCCTGCACTGTTGGTAGGAATGTAAGTTGGTACAGCCACTATGGAAAACAGTTTGGAGGTTCCTTCAGAAACTAAAAATAGAAGTACCATATGACCCAGCAATCCCACTCCTGGGCACATACCCGGAGAAAACCATAATCCAAAAAGAAACATGTACCACAATGTTCACTGCAGCACTATTTACAATAGCCAGGACATGGAAGCAACCTAAATGCCCATCAACAGATGAATGGATAAAGAAGATGTGGCACATATATACAATGGAATATTACTCAGCCATAAAAAAGAATGAAATGGAGTTATTTGTAGTGAGGTGGATGGACCTAGAGTCTGTCATACAGAGTGAAGTAAACCTGAAAGAGAAAAACAAATACCGTACGCTAACGCATATATATGGAATCTAAAAAAGTGGTACGGATGAACCCAGTGACAGGGCAAGAATAAAGATGCAGATGTAGAGAATAGACTTGAGGACACGGGGTGGAAGTGAAGGGGAACCTGGGATGAAGTGAGAGAATAGCACTGACATATATACACTACCAATTGTAAAATAGGTGGCTAGTGGGAAGCTGCTGCATAACACAGGGAGATCAATTTGATGATTGGTGGTGACTTAGAGGCGTGGGATAGGGAGGGTGGGAAGGATTCATGGGAGGGAGGGGGTATGGGGATATATGTATAAATACAGCTGATTCACTTTGTTGTACAGCAGAACTGGCACAACAGTGTAAAGCAATTATACGCCAATAAAGAGCTATATATTACTGAATCAAAAGAGCAAGATAATGAACGAAACACAAAGTATAATTTTTAATATACACATACACCCACACACATACACCACCATGTGCACATATATGTATATGAAGCCACAATATATTTTGGAAAAATACGGGTAAAGAGCCCCACCTTGTTCTGAGATCAAAAAGGCGTCCCACATGCTTCACATCATTTGCTCCCAGCCCTCTGGGGAAGGCTGCTCCAACCCCCCCCTTCTCAAATGTAGGTCAGTCTGCAGGTCATTCTCCAGAGCTGTGTGGCAGTGCGGCCACTGTAAGATACACTGTGTCATTCTCTGTGTGATAAGCCTCACCTTGATGACAGCTCTGACAGTGACATACTTTGATCTGTCTCTGGGAAAGCTGAGACCCTTAGAGTGCGCAGGTCGGTCTTGGGTCAAAACAAGATCTCTTCTGTTTCTTTCCTGTCTCCCAGGATCTTCTTGGGAGTTTGGGGGGACTGGAGCCTCATTCTGGCTGCTTTTCTCTCCTTTCTTTGTCACCATCTCCTGGCCCAGTGCCTCACACCACTAAGACTTCCCAAGATCAGTAAACATGATAAAGCACTCCTGCCAACATGCTAGCAGATAAGGTTTGTGTTTATAGACTCTCCCATCCCCCTGATATGTGAGTGTTATTTTAAAAAGGGGTTTAGGAGACACGAGCATTGCATGAGATTTTATACAAGAAAACTAGTGTTACCCATGAACTACTGTACATAAACTCAGTTATTAAATGAGTAATATTAACTCTCCCATCTTCTCCACTGTACACAGATTAAATGTTATTGTTAGTATTAACCTTCTCACCTTCTCCATGGTATACAGATTGGGAAATGATATTAATAAACCCCCCCTCCCCAGCCCTGCTTCTTCTGTCACTGGGAAGATATTTGCATGAACTCTGCTAGGTTTAAAAGGCCAAGGATTTTTAATCATCCCTGTTCCTAGTACTGCCTAGCATTCTTTCTCCTTTTTTTTTTTACAAGTTTATAAGTTTACAAAGTACTCAAACATGCTTTATCTCATTTAACATTCACAATGAGGGACTTCCCTCGTGGTGCAGCGGTTAAGAATCTGCCTGCCCAATGCAGGGGACACAGGTTCAATCCTACATGCCACGGAGCAACTAAGCCAGTGTGCCACAACTACTGAGCCCATGTGCCACAACTACTGAAGCCCATGGGCCTAGAGCCTGTGCTCCACAGCAAGAGCAGCCACCACAATGAGAAGCCCGAGCACCACAATGGAGAGTAGCCCCTGCTCACCTCAACTAGAGAAAGCCTGCTCGCAGCAATGAAGACTCAACGCGGCCACAATAAATAAGTAAATTAATTAACTAATTAAATAAAAAAAGAGGGCTTAAGAATCAGTGTTCAAAAAAAAATTCCCAATGAGACTCTGAGACATACTATGATCCCCACTTTACAGATGACAAAACTGGGGCTCAGAAACATGAAGTCACTTACCCATGTTGTCACAAAGCTGGGATGTAACCTAAGATGTCGTCTTCCAAACACTGTGTTCATGTATCACAACCCAAGCTTGGCCACACAGACTTTCTGTCCTGCAGCCTCACCCAGAAGAGGGGAGTGTTTTTCCCTCTTTCTGCTCAAGGACACAGGAGGCGCTGGTTGATTAGTGGGATGCGGAGGAAGGAGCACTGGAGCTGCAGTGGAGGCAGCCAGGCTTGAGACTGTCCACACCTGTGGAGGGGACGCCGCGTGGGAGCCTATGTGCTGCACCTGTGCCTCTTGAGTCTGCACATCCTTTAGTCTGCACTCCTGTGTTTCCCTGTGCATGTATTTGTTTCTGTGTCTTTCTTTCAAGTCATCGAATAGAAAGCCCCTTCCTGCTTCGAGGCCTCTACACATCCTATTCCCTCTGCAGGGACTCCCCCCTTAGAGCCTACTGATCTCAGCTCACATGGAACTGACTCAAGGAAGCTGTTGTAGGTTGAGTTGTGCTCCCTAATAAAGATACGCTCAAGTCCCAACAGCCGGTACCTGTGAATGTGACCTTATTTAGGAAATAGGGTCATTGCAGATGTAATCACGTTAAGATGAGGTCATACTGGATTAGCCCCTAATCCAAGGACTGGTGTCCTTTTAAGAAAAGGAAAATTTACACACAAACGCAAAGGAGAGAAGGCCTGGACAATGGAAGCTGAGATTGGCATGACACATCTACAAGCTAAGGACACCAAGGATTGGCAGCAACTACCAGAAGCTAGGAGACAGGCATGAAGAGCTCTCCTCAGAGCCCCTCAAGAGAGCCAACTCTGCTAATAACTGGAATTCAGATTTCTGGCCTCCAGAATTGTAAGAGAATACATTTCTGTCATTTTTGACACCAAGTTTGTGGTCTTCACGGCAGCCCTAGGAAACTGCAACAGAAGCCATCCTGGTTTTTCCAGAACAGGCCAGGTTCATCTAGCGCATGTTTTCAAAGCATCAGCTATTTTTTTCTAAATAGCATTGTATCACAACTTGTGGTTATATATTTGTTTGGGTTTTTTAATCAATATTTATGCCCCCATTAAAATGGAAGCCCTATGAAACCAGATAGTGTTGGGTTTTGATCACTATAGTGAGTCAAAAAACCCCAAAAAACAAAAAAAAACACCAGTGACTAGCATAAAAGCAGCACAGTATGTAATGAATATTTTTTAAATGAAAGAAAGAGTGAGTGAATGAACAGACTGATGACTGGCAAGGAGACAGAATGGCACTTGTAATTTTGGCCTGCGAGTATGGGAAAAGTATCCAGCTGAAACCGAAACAAAGATCTCTGTTTCTCTCTCAAACTCTCTCTTGATCTCTGTCTGTCTCCCTGATTTCTTGCTTTGGTCAAGTTAGATTCATAACATTTATCTTTTTAAAAGTCTGTGGGGACTAAAAAGATTGACAAAACAGTTTATGATAACAGGGAAAACTGTCAACACCAGTGCTGCTGATAAATACTGTAAAACTGTGGAAAAACGAAAACAAGTGATGCTGTAAGTTCGAGAAAGTGGATGCTTTTTTTCACTGTCTTATCAAACAGTACAGTAAGAATTATTTGTACCATCAATTTTGTATACAATTGAAAATGGTAGATAATTTTTATTTAATGAAAACAGTAGCAGTTAGATATATTTTTTCCTATCTTTAGTGTTAGCTATTTACAAGCATCATCACGTACTCACATATCTCAAAAAGTACAGGAAAATGATGTTGCATAATGGTTAAGGGCAAGCGCTCTGAAGTCAGACCCCAGGCTTAAAGACCAGCTCTAACCACTTAGAGTGTGACCTGGGGCACATTACTTAACTCCTCTCTGCCCAGCTTTTAATTTCTGTTTCAGTAGGTTGCTGTATGGATGAAATAAGCTAATATACGCAAACGCATACAAGAGTAATTGGCACATAGTAAAACTCAATACATTTTAGCATTATTATTACTATTAGACATCTGACATTTGATGAGACCATGGTAAGTAGTCATTGAGATAATCTCATCTATTTATGTCATAGCTACAAATTACAAATCATTTTCCTTGTTCATCTTCCAGAATTAAAAAGCCATGAACAAAACAGACTGGTGAATGATGCCTGGGGTTAGGGATGGCAAAAAGATTTTACAAACACATTTCTTTGTAATAAGAAGTGCTGAAAGCTTAATTAATCTTTTCATTTTTGGCAAGGGGGTAGGGGGCATAAAATGTCAAAAAATGGAATTAAAACTAATATGCCCTATTTCCATTCTTTCAAAGCCACTAATTTATTTTTACGGTAATTTTTAAGTTCAAATTTTTGCACTTTAGTCTTAGTCTTGTCAAGTCAAAATTTCAAAGGATTGTTAAAAACTCAGGTTAACAGAATCATTTAAATGGTTTTAAGACTCAGAATTACATTTAGTTTGGGAGCTGAACTTCTGATCACACAAATCAGATTTCAGTAGAAAATAAAATCCATTAAGCATATCTGTGGTTTTCGCTCCTTCTCAAGGAAATACTTTAACAACATTTTCAATAACTGGTTTGTTAAAAAATTTTATGGCCAATTAATTAACATATTTAAACTGATGATCAGAATAGCCACACTAGAACTTAGCTCTTCTCTTGGTGTCAAAGAGGATCACTCTCATTCAATCTCAGATTTAATGTTGAGTTGTCTGCTGGCAGTTCCTACCATCTATACTGGAAAAATACTGAGGTTTAAAAAATTCCTTTAATGTTCTATTTTGGCTAGAGAAATAAAGTTCATTTGAGAGGGATGCCAGCATCTTGTTATCTTTTAGGGTGTTTCCTATCTTGCCTTCGTAGCTAATTCTGGGATTACACTCAGATTACGGGCAGCTAAAATAGAAACAGGACTCATGGGTGGGCTGTCTACATCACAAGGAGTCATTATCGCAGGCCACAACTTCCTGAGAGACAGAGAGGCCATGCAGGAAAATGAACCACCCCAACAAGATTCCTACAGATCCTAGCATTGTCTGCAAAATGGATAGGCTATGCTTGTCAAAGCCACTATTTGTCATTCTCTCCCACTCCCTCTTTGTGGCTGGCGATTTCCACCTGTAGCTTTTGCAGTCTGACATGTAATTTGGCCTCTCCTGCCTCCCTGATTGTGCCTTCATGTTACATCCCCTTTTGAGACTGCATCTTTCTCAAGTTTTCTTATCTCTTAGTATTGTTCAGATTCATTCTTCTTTGTTGTTGAATATCAGAGTTCAACTCTGAAAAAAATACAGTAAAGATGGAAACTGTTAAATAAAAGAAAATAAAACATAGAGAACTAAATTGTTTTGATGGGTGTAGAAGTTAAGTTTTATGTCCTCTTGGCCTTTTGACCAAAGTAATGCATATATGTGGCTCAGAGCTTATCAAATTGTGACAAATGTGGTGTTTGTTTGTTAAAGGTTCTACAATGGAGGCAGAGTAACTTGAAGGCAATGAATAAAATAGAAGTACATGCAAGAAAGCCAATTTGTTTTACTAGATGACTGTTCTTAGACACAGGACCAGAAGGACTTTCTCCCCTTATTCTCAAATTTAGACTGAGGATGAGTATTTATGATCAGGTTAGAATCATACCAAGCTGATGACATGGTAACTATTAACACTCAGAACTATTTTTTTTATTAAAGTATAGTTGATTTACAAAATTATATTAGTTTCAGGTATACAACATAGTAATTTAATATTTTTATAGATTATACTCCATTTAAATTTATTATAAAATGATGGCTATATTTTCCATTGTACTTTGCTGTACAATATATTATTTATTTTATACATAATAGTTGGTACCTCTTAATCTCCCTACCCCTATCTTTCCCCTCCCTCCTTCCCTCTCTCCACTGGTAACCACTAGTTTTTCTCTTTATCTGTAAGTCTGTTTCTATTTTGTAAATAAATTCATTTCTATTATTTTTTACATTCCATGTATAAGTGATATCATATGATATTTATCTATGTCTGACTTACTTCACTTAGTATGATAATCTCCAGGTCCATCCATGTTGCTGAAAATGGCATTATTTCATTCTTTTTCATGACTAAGTAATATTCCACTGTGTGTGTGTGTGTGTGTGTGTGTGTGTGTGTGTGTGTGTGTGTGTATCACATCTTTTTTATCCATTCATCTTTTGATGGACACTTAGGTTATTTCCACATCTTGACTATTGTAAATAATGCTGCTATGAACATTTGGGTGCATGTAACTTTTCAAATTATAGTTTTGCCTGGGTATATACCCAGAAGTGGGATTGCAGGATCATATCATAACTCTATTTTTAGCTTTTCGAAGAACTCCATACTGTTCTCCATAGTGGCTGCACCAATCTGCACTGCCACCAACAGTGTAGGAGGTTCCCTTTTCTCTGCATCATCATTCAGGACTCTTACGGAGTAATTTTTGTATTAAATTTGGCAGTTTATTGATAGCTACCAATCCACTTAAATTAATTGCTCTTTAACACAAGCTTAAACAAAGAACAGCCTATATATTGGCCAAGAGGATAAAAAAGAAAAGCAAAATGGCACCAACTGCCAGGTTTCCTTCCACACTCATAGAACTGAGCAGAACCCTGCAGGGTCCCTGCCAAGCACAAAACCGAGCAGTTAACGATTATGACAATGGAGTCACAGACTCAGGGTCTGGTGTACACTCCTGAGTTGTTTTACAGGTACTATAACTGCCACTAGAGGAAAAAGCTAACTGCGTGATGATCAGACTATAGCTATGATATAAAGCTGCTCCATTTTCAGAGCAGTACTGAATCTATGGCTAGCACAATACCAAGAACTGGCATCAAGAGAATGGGATGAACATTACTGCTCACAATAATCTATATCCTTGTGGGCATCAAAATAACTGTTGCTTGCTCTGCCTGTATATGTAAGCAGACAACTAAAATTGTCAGTAAAGAGATGTGATAGACCCATGTCAACGTCTTCCACTCTGAGAATTTGGCACCCTATGTCAGCATGAAGAAGTTACAGAAGACAGATGTTTGCTCAAAATCTCATAGAAATGGAACGACGCCCTGACAAGTGATTTGTAAGCAGCTCTTTGCAGAAAACCACCTTCAGCAGGAAGCCCCCTTCCCTGACACTTTCACAAAGCTATATTGTATCTTCTAACTAGGCACCCCCATACTCTACTCATCTCCCGCCCAAGCACACTTTCAAATCTTTTAATCACACGAAACCTTGCCTAACTTGTCGGTTCTTTTCATAGATCAAAGAAGTATAAATGAAGAATATGTAATTAACAGATGACCAGATCTCTTCCTTAGCTTCCCCTTTAGTGATCTCCTGAACAAATGGTGTGACCAAATTATGTGAACAAGATAACATCTGGAGGAAGATTATGAGGAGTCAACAAGGATGCACACAAGCCTGCACACAGTGGGGGAGGGCGACGACTCTGACCCCCATCTCAATAATTAACTGAGGGCTTCCTAGGTGGCACAGTGGTTGAAAATCTGCTTGCCAATGCAGGGGACATGGGTTTGATCCCTGCCCCAGGAAGATCCCACATGCCGCAGAGCAACTAAGCCCGTGCGCCACAACTACTGAGCCTGCACTTTAGAGTCCGTGAGCCACAACTATTGAGCCCATGTGCTGCAACTACTGAAGCCCACACGCCTAGAGCCCACACTCCACAACGAGAAGCCACGGCAATGAGGAGCCTGCACACCACAGCGAAGAGTAGCCCCCACTCACAGCAACTAAAAAGAAAGCCCGTGTACAGCAAAAAAAGACCCAACACAGCCAATAAATAAATAAATAAATAAATTTATTTTAAAAAAAATTAACTGAGATTACTTCCCTGCTTCCCTTTAAAAGTTTCATGGCTGAGCAGAATCTTCAGAGGTGGGTTTTGGAGGACGCTAAGTCCACCATCTCCCCAGATTGCTGGCATTCTGATTAAATGCATCTTTCCTTTCCACCGATGTTTTTGAGTATGTAACTGATTTTGTAAGTGGCAAGCAGCAGGACCCCCTTCTAACCCCTTCCACAAGGTAGAAGACTTAAGGATGCAGGCTACTTTTTCCTTAGATTTGAGATAGGTGACTTTTATGATGGTTTCTCTTAGTCTGCAGCTTGGCTACACCAGCTCCCATATTTCCTCTCTAGAGAGAGCTAGATGCATTGGATTCCTTCCTATGGCATTATCTAATGGAAATAGCACTTTCCAACTGCTGCAGCCCTAGCCTATGCCCTGGGCCCAGACATGTGTGCTCCTTCCTAGCTTCTGACCTGCAAAGCAAGGCTTGTTTCTTTCTTCCCCTTTGTTACAGAAGTGGAGGGTCTATATTTGTGGGGGCAAGGAGAGAAGAAGGGGAAGGGGAGAGAGTGAGAGAGAGAGAAAGCTCAGGGACTCTTTTCTTCATTTATGCTCATTCAATGCATACTGATTTATAGGAATTGAGGACTTAGACTGAGATGTAAAATATATAAAATTAAAACTCTTTCTGAAAAAGTTACGCTTTTTTATATGTTTCATATTATACGTTTTAAAGCCACAATGGATCCAGTATCTAAAATCTGAATATAATATTATGTTAATTTGCTTCTTTTTTAAGGGAGGGACAAAAACAGAACAATACTCTATGGAGATCTTTCCAACATACAGACTGCTACCTGTCTAAACTTTTCTCATCCCAACAAAGGTTAGGTAATTACAAAAAGGATATTAAGACAAATCCCTATAGAAGTTGAACAAAATTTAGTAAGCAGATAACAAATGCCAGCCATGCTTAAGGCCTTTTTCTATATGAAATGAGGTCTATTGAGACTGATACGCTGCACAGCTTCAGGGGATGTCACTTGTGTATGCCCCCTAGTGTTGTGCAAAGTGGTGATACAAAAATATATATAATATGGTTTTTCATTGGTGCACTGTGGTCCACAGAATGACTGCATTTCAGCTTTCTGTAATCTGGCCCAAACCTCACTTATCACAATCTGTGTAATCTAAGATTTGGCTGTAAAGGATCTTCTCGCTACCCACCTTTTGCTGTAACTAGCCTATACTCTTCTACCCCTCCTGCCTTTGCTCATGCTGTGACCCCATTTGATAGAGCAGAGAATATAGACATACCCAACTATTACATATGGTAGGAAAAACACTAAGGCACACCAAGTTTGTGCTGTTGGTAAAGGAAATTGAAAGAAAATAGAGCTGGAAAGGTAATTTAGGCCAGCTAAAGGCCTTATTTAGCAGGTCATAGGGTTGGCTAATGGTTTGAATAGGTGCATGACATGAGCAGAGCTGTGTATTAGTAAGACAAATGGGTTTGGTAAGAAAAGTATTGCAACTGTTAAACAAGACAGAATCAGGATCTAGCCACACTGGATAGATGTAGTGAGATTTCCAGCCTGAGAAAAGATAATTGACAGACACATTCTGGGAAGTTGTCTACACTGGTAAAAATACAATTAGAAAAGGAGGCTTTTAAGAATAAAACCATGACTAAAGACAGTGGGTTGAAAGAAAAGTGAGGTGGGAATAGGGCTGAGGGGCTTGGGTAATAGCGAGGAATTAGGAAAATTTCTTTTCCATCCATACAGTGAACTAGTTTTCTTGAACATTTTACCCACTTAAAAATTACCTAAAATTTATAGACTAACAACAATAGCAACAGCCAATAAACAGAATAAAAGTAGGATGTCAGAAATGTAAACAAATACCACAGATGGCTTTATCTTAGGAACATCTTCCAAACTGTGATGATTCCTGGGTACTGGGGACAGGAAATAAACCTAGTGTTTGCAATGAGTAAGGACTTACTTTTTAGGAAGGAGTCTGTGTAAAATATCCAAAGAGAACTAAAAATCAACCTGTTCTACCAGAAGAACACTAAGACAAAATGCCTATTTCAAACTTGCTAATGTGTGAGGGAGGGGGAAAACAATTCCCTGAGATGGAACCACAAAGTTATCCTTCATGAGGATGTGTGGCCTGAATGTATACTACCTGTGTTTAACTACTTGTGTTAGGTTAAAAACATGTTGGTTGAAAAACCAGTGCTCTAAATAAGCAGAGTGAAACAAACTCAAAACGACTTTGGAAAAACATACCTTTAACATAGACCTCAAAGAATTACCCCAAATAAAGTTCCAAGGTAGAACATTTACTGAGGAGGAGCAGACAACAAAATCAGACTAACAAAGATTCAAATACTGAAATTAACAGGCATGCTACATAAATTATGTATGCTAAAAATAGTTAAAAAAATAAGGGATTAAAAATATAAGTGCTAGTTATAAAAATAGAAAAATTTTATAAAATAATGACAATAACCATATAAATATGATTTATAAAATCACCAAAATTTAACTTCTATAAATAAAAACAACTCAAACCTTTCAGTAGAAAAAAATATAGCTTAAAATTAAATTGCTGGTGAGCATCAGGTTAAATACAGATGAAGAAACATTTAGTGAATTGGAAGACAGAGGTGAAGAAAGTTTTCAATGGTATGAACAAAAAGAGATTAAAAAAACATATATGAGGTTAAGACAAGTGGAAATCAGAGTAAGAAAGTCTAATATAGATCTCATGATATCTCCAGGAGGAGAAAGTAGGCAAACCTGGGGAGAAGTAATATTTGAAGAGATAATGGTAGCTTTAGAATTTAGCAAGTGTCATGTAAATTGATACAGCCACAATGGAGAACAGTATGGAGGTTCCTTGAAAAACTAAAAATAGAGTTACCATATGACCCAACAATCCTACTGCTAGGCATATACCCAGAGAAAAGCATAATTCAAAAAGACAAAGGCACTCCAATGTTCATTGCAGCACTATTTGCAATAGCCAGGACATGGAAGCAACCTAAATGTCCATCAACAGATGAATGGATAAAAAAGATGTGGTACATATATACAATGGAATATTACTCAACTGTAAAAAGCAATGAAACTGGGACATTTGTAGAGAACTGGATGGACCTAGAGACTGTCATACAGAGTGAAGTGAGTCAGAAAGAGAAAAACAAATATTGTATATTAACACATATATGCGGAATCTAGAAAAATGGTACAAATCAACCAGTTTGCAAGGCAGAAATAGAGACACAGATGTAGAGAACAAACATATGGACACCAAGTGGGGAAAGTGGGGGGGGGGGGGGGGGATGAATTGGGAGATTGGGATACCAAATTGTACACTCTAAATATATGCAGTTTATTGTATGTTAACTGTGTCTCAATAAAAGTTCTTAAAAAAAAAAAAAGAATTTGGCAAGTCTCTTGTGAAGGAAATTCAGCTGTGTATTTGTGTTTCATCATTATTTCACTGCTAAAAGCTCTGATCAGGACCAAGCCCAGAATCTTAGCCTATAGCCAGAACCAAGAATTAGCAAATCTCCAAGGGAAAAAAGCAACTACAGATCTTCAGATCACCTCTGAAAGATTCTCACTTCTGTGGAATTTCAGTCCTTCTAGTCTTTCTTGCTTCTGCAGCTCTCTAATGCCTTTAAAATGTGACTTGTGTAACATATTTGGCTTTTCTAGTTACTTTTACTGGGAGTATGAACCTGTCATGAACTACTTCATTCTAGCAGGAAGGAAAATTTAGGGAGGCTTCTTTGATATTTAAGCATATTCATCTAGTTAGAGCACTTGTGAAGGGCCCATTGTCGCTAAAGTGATAGAGGAAAAAGTTGATAGCTGGGAAAGTATGTAGAACCTTGTAGGCTAGAGTAAGGATACAGTTTTACAAGAACTGTAGGAACAAAATATGGTAAGGATCAATGGCATCAATGAAAAAATTTCTAAGGATAGGGACAAGATATAGAGAAGGAATGTGATTCTGGGTGGAGGGGGAGGGTATCCTGGGAATAGACTGAAGAAGAAAGCTTGGATCCAAAGACAAAGGAATAAGTTAATTCACTTTGCCATCAGACACTGGTTTGTGGTTGAGTGGTAAAGGCAGAGTATTTTAAAGATAAAGGGAATGTTAATTCTTTATCCTCATCCTCATAATTAATGCAAGAAAGATGATAAGCAGCCTACTGAAAAGTAAGGAAAGAATCTTATCAGCAAAGTTAGGCTTCAATGATTCTAAAACCTACTGCCCACTCATTTTGCTGGCTCACCATCTCTACATTCTTCTGGTACCAGAAACTCCTTCAGGGAAACATCCCTCTTCCATTCCCAACTCATATGATTTCAGTAGAGTCAACTGCTTTCCCCCTCTACCTCTCTCCTACTTGCAAAAGGTTGGTACATGATCCAAAACTGACCACAGCAACTGATTCTAGGATGAATACAATTTTGTGTAGCGAAACTCAGTTCCAGGACTTTTGATGGAATTATTTTGCTTGAGTTGATGGAATGTTGGTCTGGATCAGCTAGTGGCTACCTTGCCAACTCTTCTAGCTCTTACTGGAGCTAGAAGGGAATTCAAAGATTAACACAGAGCGTGCAGTAGAACTCAAGAGGGGGACGTCCCTGGTGGTGCAGTGGTTAAGAATCCGCCTGCCAATGCAGCGGACATAGGTTCAATCCCTGGTCCAGGAAGATTCCCACATGCTGCGGAGCAATTAAGCCCATGCACCACAACTACTGAGCCCACATGCCACAACTACTGAAGCCCACATGCTCAAGAGCCCATGCTCCACAACAAGAGAAACCACCGCAATGAGAAGCCCATGCACCGCAATGGCTTTTTTTTTTAAAGAACTTTTATTGAGATACGGCCCCTGCTCACCTCAACTATAGCAAGCCCATGCATAGCAATGAAGACCCAGTGCAGCCAGATAAATAAATAAATAAATAAATTTATTAAAAAAAAAAAAGACAGAGTCAGCAAGATAGGACACTGAGAGAGAAAATAACACTAACAACATACTTGAGTACAGCTCTCTCCAGACTCTCTGTGTCTACATAATAAATCATCTTTACTGCTTACATCAGTTTGAGTTGTGTTTCTGTCGCTTGCAAAAGAATAACTCCTGACAAGGGTACTTGGCAAAATTTGAAATGGATGGAATTTAGTTGCAATAAAATAAGAGCTTCAAAAGGCATAAAAAAGCCAATCCTAGAATTTCAAAGTAGTATAGAACTTCAGAGATAAAGAAGATACCCAGGGAAATGTTTTCACTTGCTCTAAGTTCTGTAGTCCATTCGTGGTAGGTCTACTACTAAAATCCAGACCTCCAGCACTTTTTTATCCTAAGAAGAGAAGGAGTTGTACTTCCTCCTTCTCTCTTTGCCTCCCCCTACTCGGGCTTTTGGTGAGAGAGAGGACAAGAGGAAGAATCTTCAACATTAGAGGTGGAGCAAAGTAAGAGGAAAGACAAGCTGGGAGGAAGGATTCACTCTTCCCGGGGAGTAAATTATCTATTAATAATCAATCAGCTTCTTCAGGGAAAATCAACTGGATTCTCTGTGATAACTAACATGGTCATTTCTCAACAGAGAGGCCTGGCAGAGATTTTTGCTTCCTTAACTTCTAAACATCTTTGGCTGTCAATAATCATTTGTATTAATACTTGATACTGCTGATGATCCTGACTTTGAAGAAAGCCTCTGGGGTGGAGTTAAGAAGCTTCTCTGAAAAAGTAGCCCTGCAGTGTGACAGTGTGTGCAGGCAGTCAGAGGCCTGCTGGAGCTGTGTTTGTTCACTGCTCTGAAAATTTACTGGATAGAACCAGAGAGAGAAAATAGCACTAACAACACAGCAGAGTGCAAACAGTAAGGTACAGGCCAACATATGCACACACACAAATCAGCTGGGATAATTTTATCTCATCATCTGCTATACCCAAGACGCGCGAGTGAAACCTCTTCGAAATCTGCTCAGTTGGTGCTGTAAGAGAGAATATGCTTTGCCCTAAAGGATAATTATCCTCTGATTTCTTGATTCCTTGGAACGTCTTCTGCATCAGTTAAGCCCATTGTCAATGTACGGAAAAACATGTCTTGCTCAAGCTGTGTTTGAACCTCAGAGTTCTATATATGAGTTCACTATAAGTGACATTTTTTCTGTACCTTAAGCAGTGGATTACTGGAGCTAGAAGGGAATTCAAAGACTACTTAACTCAGAGACAGCGAATGATCACTTGTAAAGAATGTTTGAGGTAGTGTGTGACACTTGGCAAAACCCTCTTCACTTTGGGCCTTAACTCTCAGATCTGCAGCAAGGGTGTTGGACTAAGGGAAACCTACAGTTAATTCCAGGGCAGAAATGCTCTGACTCTAACCTCAGGATAAAGTGTGTAGTTGGGAGGTTGGTCATTCAGTTTGACACAAGCATTGTAAGAGAGCAAAAGCTCAACCTTATGTGTGATTAAGGACTTGCAATTTAAAAGGACAATTCCATTTTTTACCTATCAGAAGAAAACATTTTTTAAAATGCACTGTTTGGGCATGAATGTGGAAACACTTCTATATTGTAGTGGGGGTGTAAACCAGCACCTTTCTGAAGAGTAATATGACAACATATGTAATAACTGAAAATGCATACACCATTTGATTTAGACATTCCACTTCTAGGAATTTATGCTATGCATATACTTACACATGCGAAATTACCTTTGTATAAGGATACTCATTATAACATTGTTTGTAACAGAAGCAAAACACTAGAAACAACCTAAATATCAATACCTATAAGAAAAACTCTACAGTGAAATATCATGCAGCTTTTATAAATAAAAGGTAGCTCTGGCAGAAAAATCTTAAAATATGTTAATAAGGAAAGACTTGTGAAAGTGAATTACCTTAGCTAACTGATTTAAAGAAAAGCTCAAAAATAAAAAATAAAAAAATAAAGAAAAGCTCAAAAGTGATGCTAGCTTTTTTTAAGCTTCCTTAAGACTTGAGTATCAGGAATGGGTCTAAGGCCAGCAAATACATTTCAACAAAGAAGTGACCAGCAACTCTTTTCGGGCAGCACTGGCGAGGATGGGATCCAGGGACTTTGGCTGGGTATCCATTCACGGTATCTTCCCCTGTTTTACCCGTCTTCTTACAGTTGCTCCCTTACCAGTGATGCCTGTATGTTGCTATTTTCAGTCAGAAATACTCACAAACTCTTCTTCTCAACACGTTACAGTCACCTGATAAAATGAACACCTCTTCAAAAAACCATAGTAACAGTTATAAGACTGAATGCCTACAATGTACCATGCGGTATAACTAGAAATTTATATAGATTTTGCCATGTATCAAAAAAAGTATGATCTACCTGAATATTATCTCCATTTGCCATACAAGAAAACTTAGCCTCCAAGTAGTTTAATAATTTACTCAGAGAATGACAGTTAGTGAGGCGTTCAAATTAGTGCTTCGTTCTTTCTGCTCTGAAAGCTTACGTGTGTTTACCTGTGTGTTGTACGCCTGGGCCTTCTTTGAGGGCAAGAGTATGTTTTTCATACAGGAAGTTAAACAGTTTATACAAGGCATTGTGATCTTTTTACATTTATTTATTTTATTATTATTATTTTGGCTGCGTTGGGACTTCACTGCTGTGCTCGGGCTTTCTCTAGTTGTGGCGAGCGGGGGCTACTCTTCGTTGCAGTGCATGGGCTTCTCTTGTTGTGGAGCACGAACTCTAGAGTGCACGGGCTTCAGTAATTGTGGCGCATGGGCTTAGTTGCTCCGCAGCATATGGGATCTTCCCAGATGGATTCTTAACCACTGCGCCACCAGGGAAGGCCTGGCATTGTGATTTAATTCATAATAGTCCTGTGTCCCATACACAGTGCTAAGTCCCTGGCAAGTGCAGTCCAGCCATATAGTAGAAAGGACAGAAATGAACACGTGCTCTCAGCAATGCTGGCTGCCCATGTTCCATGTATAATCAGTATTGTTTGTACACTAAATATATGCAGTTTATTATATGTCAATTATATCTCAATAAAAGTTCTAAAAAACAAAAACAACAACAAAAATCAGTATTGTTAAATGCAACTCTTCCCAAACATCAGGCATTTTCATCCTTCCCTCACGATTTTCACTGTATCTATATACCAATAATATTATTTCATTATTGTTTCTTTAAATCAATTCATTTTCTTCCTTCAAGTCTATCAATTTTAGCCTCAATCCAAGTAAAACAAAAGTTGTGGCATTCTAGTAACATTTTCTAGTATATGCTACAATAAATACATTGCTATGGGGGAAAAAATCGTTGTGTCCCATTAACAATACACTTTGGGAAATACTGGATTAACACCAGATAGAGGCAGAGTGACAGTGCCCTGTGAGATTCCCTCACTCAATTTTATGGTGCTTTTGCTACCAAAGTTTAGCTAGCACTGGTGCATCCTCCCCAGTGACACATCCCACTCCCAAACGGACAGACATTTACATGTTCCGTCATGCACTCGCCTTTAAATGTTTGACTCAGACTGTTGATGTGATATATAACAGTGGGTTTGTGATACTGAATTTGTGATGAGTCAGTGTTTGATATGTACATCAGGTCACAGATAGTAAATAAAGTCTTCTTTAGAAAAATGGAATTGTAATAAGATATTGTTGGCAAGGAGCCATGATCTGAACCCAGTGCTTCCACAGAACAGAACTTGGGCTGTTTTGACGTAGGCTACATTGACTGGTCTGAGGAAGGTCAGAAAAAAGCTTAAGCAGAGGATGATTTCTGGGCAAGGTTTCCTAAGACTGTAAGTCAAAGAGAAGGGAGATTTAATTATATATTATATACGTATCAACAAATATTTCCTTAGGAGACATTCTTGGACGTGTGTAATTATTGAGTCAAAATGTATGAAAATATTTTACACATTTAAATACACATGGTGAAATGTGTATCTAGCATGTGGACCCTAGCAGCAAATAAGGGCTCAAGTGACAATCGAAGGATACTGTCAATTTGAAAACAATAAACAAAAAAACAAAATAAAATAAAATAAGGAATGTGAACCAAAGAAATATTTACATTTTCCTCAACACTGGGTTTCAGACATTGACTCTCAAACCTTGAAGAGAATTAGTATCTTCTGGGGGGTTGTTAAACATTCAGAAGTTAGGCTCCACCGCTACAAATTGTGAATCCGGAGCTCTCCAGTGAGATCAGGGAATCTCATCTTCAGCAAGCTCCCAGGTGATTCTAACGCACAGCACATTTCAAAACTCTGACTTAATTGACAGACAGGAGGTGGAGCAAGCTGGAATTATGATTACCAACACAGATTAATTATGATTAGTTTAGTAATCAATCTACACAATAAATAGCTCTTAAAACTTATTTTCATTCACAGTTTTAATTCCTGTTCCTTCCATTCTAATATGAACTCCTCCTTCCCCTCACATTACTGTGTTCCTGAAACCAAGATACTTCTTACAATTGACATTTTTTTCATAAGAAGATGTTAGCATATCAACGTTACATAATACAAAGAACTATGTCTTAATGAAAGAAATACAACACTTGTGGTGACCTCAAAGGTCCACACCAGGAGGCCATTTGTAATTTTGTGGATTCATGGGTTTGAATCGTGAGTACCCTGAAAGCGGTGTGTGGCTGAGGTGACTGGTGAGTAAACCTGGGTGACTGCCCGAGGTCCCAGGCAGCCCTCCTCCTTAGTGATGCAGTGACTCTCCTGAAGCAATGAAGCCCATCACTACCTCAACAACAGCACATTTTGTTCCTTGTGAGAATCAACCCCCAAATACTGCCCATGGTTGGTATATCTAAAAAGAGGTTGTTTGAAAACATTGAACTGAATTGTGGCAGCAAATAAGACCTATCAAATGAATGATATAAATACTTTAGATTCAAGGAGTTGTCCAACAGTTAAATGCTATTTTATGACTGTGTTATGAAACCTTCATTACATTAGAAGAGGTGAGATGACCTCAGATTTTTGCTGGGAATGCTAAGGACCTGCATTAGGAAACAGTTACATGTTCTTGCACGTGCGTATTTGTGTATGAAAATACACACAAAAGAGACAGAGAGAGACAACTACTGTATGATCTTACTCATTTGTGGAATCTACAAAACCCAAAGTCACAGGAACAGAAATAGAATGGTGGCCGCCAGAGGTGGGGGGGTGGAGGGTGGAGGGTGGGCAGAATGGGTGAAGGTGTTCAAAAGGTACCAACTTCTGGGTGTAAGATGTAATATACAGCATGGTGACTATAGTTAATAAGACTATATTGTATATTTGGAAGCTGCCAAGAGAGTAGATCTTAAAAGTTCTTATCACAAGGGAAAAAAATTGTAACTGTGAGGTGATGGAATTCGACTTATTGTGATAATCATTTTGCAATATACGTACATACCAAATCACATTGTTCACTGTAAACTTATACAATGTTACATGTCAATTATATCTCAATAAAACTGGAAAAAATTTAAATTTTACAAAGAAAGAAAGAAAATATACACACAAACAACCCCCCAAATGTTAATGTACACATCTATAATTATTTTATATATATATACACATGCCTACAATTACATATATAAATATTTCTACACATATGCACATAGATCTATATAAGTATCTCTATATAAATATGCACATATATACTAATGTATATAGTATGCATTACCAAATATTTTTAAGATGCAATTAAATATTTTCTGTGGTCTCTCCTAACTGAGGAAGTCACATATTAATGACTTACTCTGAAGTCAATATAGAGTAAATGGGAGGTGAAAATATTATTCTAGTCTTTCTTTTCTTGTTCTCCTGTTTGCACTTTTTTCCTAAGGTCACATCATACTCTGCTTTGCATTTTATCAGTGTGCCTGCCTCAGTTCTCCATTGGACTACAAATTATCTAAAGGCAATGATGTTCTACTAGTCCTCAAATCCTCCAGTGCCTAATAGAGTGATCTGTATATAACAGAGGCTTAATAAAATCTGTAGGAGTACTAAGTGAATAGATGAGTCAGGAAACATGAGCTCCATTCTGAGCTCTTTTATTAATAACCTTCTTAAACTCGAGCGAGTCATTTAATTTCCTTGGAACCCAGTTTACTCACCCTTACAATTACTGGATTGGTTTAGTTAGCCTCCAAGGGATCTTGGAGATTTTTTTTGTTTCACATATTTTTAAAATTGAGAAAATATTATAAGCGCTCTGTAACACTATGGAGATTATATAGATTCTGCTGTGACATACAACCTTCATTTCTTCCATTAAATATATTAGTTATCAACAAAAGAAAATTCAAATAAAATATCTGAAACCAACAGGTATGCATTATACATACAGTGACGTGTCAAGGAGAAGTAAAAAATACAATTTGTGTCCTTTTGTGAATAGCTTATCTCACTTAAAAGTCAGAAATCCTAGAACCTTGTCTGCGTTTTGTCATTTACTAGCTGGATGACCTTCAGAACCAAGTCAACTGACTTCTAAGGCTCCATTTCCTGGTTTGTAAAATAAAGATTATGATACTAGCTTTATCTCATTCCTAGGGTTGTTGTGAGGTCCATTAAGATAATATATGTGAAAGCAGTTTATATAGTGCTGTACAAATGAAGGCTGTAATTCTATCCCTCAATACCAGTGTTTTAATAGTATTCAGCTATATATTGTTATGGCATGATGAATTCAAAATGCACCAAGATCTGCTAAAGAGAAACATAAAATAATATGATAGATATGATGGGAAGCAGCTCTGAAAACTTAATTACATTATGCAAATGTAAGGTAATATTATTATTTTATATCTTGATGCAGATTTCTGAATCAGTTATAGGGACACATTCAAAGTAGTAAATGTCTAGGTAACAATTTAATGTGTCTGAACAGAGAGGAATAGAAATCTTTATACTATTCCTTAAAGAGTCTTAATTAGGCTCTTAAATCTTTCTGAAAATTATTCACTAATGTTGAAAAGATAATGTTAAGTGACAACATTCTGTGACAGTAGAGACATAAATGGATACCTTTAAAAATAACTTTTTTCTTCTGCAACTTACATTTTTTATTGAAGTATAGTTGATTTACAATGTTGCGTTAATTTCTGCTGTGCAGCAAAGTGATTCAGTTACACATATATATATTATTTTTCATTTTCTTTTCCATACGGTTTATCACAGGATATTGAATATAGTTCCCCATGCTATACAGTAGGACCTTGTTGTTTATCCATTCTATATACAATAATTTGCATCTGCTAACTCCAAACTCCCAATACACCCCTCTCTCAATCCCCGTCTGCCTTGGCAACCACAAGTCTGTTCTTTATGTCTGTGAGTCTGTTTCTGCTTCATAGATAGGTTCATTTATGTCATATTTTAGATTCCACATATAAGTGATACCATATGGTATCTGTCTTTTTTTTCCTGATTTACTTCACTTAGTATGATAATCTCCAAGTTCATCTATGTTGCTGTAAATGGCATTATTGCATTGTATTATATATATGTATCAATACCATATCTTTTAAAAATTTTAATTATTTATTTATTTATGTATTTATTGGCACATTGGGTCTTCATTGCTACATGTGGGCTTTCTCTAGTTGCAGTGAGTGAGGGCTCTAGAGTACAGGCTCAGCTGTTGTGGTGCAGGACTTAGTTGTTTCGTGGCACGTGGGATCTTCCCAGACCAGGGACTGAACCAGTGTTCCGTGCATTGGCAGATGGATCCTTAACCACTGGCCACCAGGGAAGTCCCTACCATATCTTTTTTATCCATTCATCTGTCAATGGACATGTAAGTTGTTTCCCTGTCTTGGCTACTGAAAAATAACTTTTCTTATTTTTATATTCAGAGGGACTTTGAGAACATGGGTTTGATGGCAAAAGAGAATATGACTATTACTGCCAAAGAATAGATATTTGTGCCTAATACAAGGGGAAGCATACAGCAAACCCAGAGCCTACAACTTCTTAGACTCATAATGAGGTAGTTCCCAGTCCACAGGAGTGATGATAAAATGGTATATATTCTCTTCATTTACTCATTTATTAGTTCACTCAACAAGTATTTATTTTGCTCTAGGTACTGTGCTTGGAAGTGGAGACTCAGTAGTGAATAAAAAGAATGGGTTTCTTTCCTTCCCAGACTTTTCAATCTGGCAGAGAAAACACATGTTTAAAGAACATGGACCAGAGTAGCATGGTGCTGAGAAGGCAGACAGCTTAAAGAGACAGATACCTATGGGAATTGGGGGCAACCTAATTTTATTAAGCCTGTTTCCTAATGGAT
The DNA here is from genome assembly GCF_030028045.1 of Hippopotamus amphibius kiboko. NCBI lineage: Eukaryota > Metazoa > Chordata > Mammalia > Artiodactyla > Hippopotamidae > Hippopotamus > Hippopotamus amphibius. The sequence goes on along the minus strand of NC_080186.1, from coordinate 154,630,861 downwards.
GAAAATGGAATAGTGCTATCACTGATGTCATCACTATTTTAGAAGATTAAATGGAACAATGGATGTAAATCATAGTGTATAACACATAGTAAATTCTTACTAAATGATAGACTTTAAGGTGTTGAGGAAGATATCTTTATCAGCTATACAACTTTAAACAGCTGGATAGACTTTATTGACGCCATGTTAGAACATTCTACAAGGAACCTTGCTTTATTCATAACTCAGATCTCTAAAGTATATGCCATGTTGCACTTGGAACCTGGTTTTCAAGCTTCTGAGTTCTGATCTTTGGCTTTGTCTCAGGTTTCTAACTTCACACCTACCATCAGGCCTGTGTCTGAAACTGCCCTGCTGTTTTGGACTTCCTTTCCTGGCTACAGTCCATACTCATCTGCAGAAGCTGTGTTTCCTACCTACTCCAGATAATAACTGCCTGGACTCACAGGATCGAGAATCCCACCGGGTTTGTCCCATCCTGAGGAAGGTATTTAATCAATGTTATTTGTAATAAAGCTACTCATGCTCCCTAGGTCTTATTTTTTGCATGTTGTTAAGTGATGAGATCTGATTAGATAGTGCCTTTGTATCCATCATTTTATAAATTCCTGTTTCTCTTTTTTATTTTGATGTGAAAATGATCATATTTCGCATATAGCCCTTTGTAAAATCCTGTTGAAAGAGTAGGAACACACAAGCCAGGGAGCAAATTTTAGAGTCTTTTCACTAATAATACTTACACAGGGCTTTATTCTCAGCTCTTTCTGTGGCTTTCTCACATAAGAAAATTGCTCTGCCAATATCAGTCAGTGGAGGGGGATGGGGACATTTTAAAACTAGCAATTGGATGTTTCACTCAGTTGCTCCTTCATCTATCTTAATTTAGACACCATGACCACACAGCGCCTAGCACTCACCCCTTTCACTCTGGTGGAAAGAATGGTCATGTCTATGAATGTTTAAAAGCAAAAACGGAAGGGCACACATTCCAGCTTCAAACACAGACACTTCCCATTCTCCTTCTCAAGTCAAAGCTTAAGCGATAACCCTTTTGAGAAAGCGAAGGGTTGAAATTGATATTCTTTGTTATGCTGAGCTCATAAATCCAAGTAATTCTAGTTAGGTGGGTCCCTTTAAGGAATAGAATATGGCTAATAATTTAGATATGGGTACAAGGCAGGGAGGAAAGTGAGAGTAAAGGAAACTCTCAAAACTGGCAATCTCTAAAAACAAACCACATCCTGAATATTAGTAATCCACTGTACAACTTTAATTTGTTACACTTTACATCTAAGATATTTCTAGCCAGGAATGATATAATGCAGATGACTTCGGATTTCTTTTCACGTCAAGGACTGTAGATTGTAGAATCAGTATATCTTTATTATACTAATAAAAATGGCTTAACATTTGTTCAATTTATTTGACAGTTGACTATGTCTTTTTGTAAATGTGAGCCTTCCTAAACATCAAGTTTCCATTTTTTTACATGAGATACTTTTAGTAAACAGCAATGATGTTAGGAAAAACAATATAAGCTAAACTTTATTGAATATTCACTAAGTACCATATACTATCCTTGGGCTATTACATGCATCAATTAACTTAAAATAGTTTAAAGAAGCAAGTAATTCCTTTTTTATTTATGAGGAAATTAAGAGTAGGAAAAATGGTAAATTTTTAAGTACATTGATGATTCTACTTAATTAATAGCAGACTGGATCATTCTGACCAACTCTCAACCAATAAAGACAATTTAAAAGGCTGGAAAAGAAATCCCAAAATTGAAAAAGCATTAAAAACAAATAAGATTATAAAGAATTACCAGTCTGAGATTAGGGGAGAAATAGAAACCCAGAGCCAAGAACACAGAGTACCCTGGGGCTTTTGATCTGATCATACTTGCTGATTCAGGAGAGAATGGCTAAGAGGCTGAAATGAGCTTCTGATATACTAAGAGGTCTAGAGGAAAAAAGTTGGAAACCAGGTAAACTGTCCTTGCTTTGGGCTGAGACCTCGTAGTGCTGCCTACTGAAAGAAAGGATGAAATACAAACAAATGAATCTTCATAAAAACTCCAGGCTGGCTGTGAGTCATCTGGATGACCCAGAAAATCTCAAACCCCAAATACAGATTAAGGTAAACCCAAATTGCTGTTACCCTCAGGAGTCCAGGAAAGGTAAAAGGAAATTGACTTGGAGAACTCAAATAATTTCTATTAACAATTATTGAAATACAGTGCTCAGCATACAATCACAGGATATCAAATACATGAGGAGACAAGACAGCATGTTAAGAACCAGCAGAACCAAGAGACAACAGAAACACACAAAGACCTCAAATACTGTAATATTATTAGAAAGGGCATATAAAACAACTATGTGTACTTAATTCAAGGACATAAAAATTAACCTTAAAAATGTTGAAAGGCAATCTGAAAGTATAAAAAGTGATACAGGAGATTTGGGAAAGAACAAAATGGAAAGTATTAAACTGAAAAAACAAATAGCAACCAAAATTAAGAAATCAATAGATGAGCCCATAGGCATTTTAGGTACAACAGTAGAGAGATGCAGTAAATGAAAGAGAGGTCAAAAGCATGGAGAGATCAAAAGATGGAAGACTCAAGAAACAAGAGAAAACATAGGATTTTGAGTAAAAGCCTGGCACACATTTGACAGAGCCATGGAAGGATCCAAAAGATAGAATGGGGCAGAGGCAACCCATTTTTAAAGAGATAATGGCAGGACTTCCCTAGTGGCACAGTGGTTAAAGATCCGCCTGCCAGTGCAGGGGACACGGGTTTGATCCCTGGTCCAGGAAGATCCCACATGCTGTGGAGCAACTAAGCCTGTGAGCCACAACTACTGAGCCTGTGCTCTAGAGCCTGTGAGCCACACCTACTGAAGCCCTTGTGCCACAACTACTGAAGCCCACGTGCCTAGAGCCCATGCTCCGCAACAAGAGAAGCCACCACACTGAGAAGCCTGTGCATCGCAATGTAGAGTAGGCCCTGCTCAACACAACTAGAGAAAGCCCATGCACAGCAATGAAGAGCCAACGCAGCCAAAAAAATAAATTAAATAAATTAAAAAAAGAGAGAAGGATAATGGCTAAATATTTTCCAGAATTGTTGAAACATACCAATCCATAGACTCAGTAAATCCAATAATTACCAGCAAAATTCAAAGGTAAAGAGGAAATCTTAAAAGCTGTCAGAGAAAAAGAGAGATGGCTGGCATACAAAAGAACATTTATACTGACAGCTAACTTCTCAATAGTATCATGAAAAGCAGAAGACAATGGAATGATATTTTCAATAAGTTGAAAAGAAGTAACTGCCAAATGAGAACCCTATGTCTCTTGAAAATATCCTCTAAGAATAAAGGATATTTTTGATGCATACTAAAGAAAATTCTAAAAGGTATTCCACAGGCAGAAGGAAAATGATACAGGAAAGAATAAGGAGCAGAAAAAGTGATAAAAATCTAAGCAAATTCTAAATGAACATTGACTATCTTAAAATATGAATATTTCTTGCAATACATCTATATAACTATAATTAACATAAATAAAAGCATATAATTCTATAATTCAAGAAGAGTAAGTATAGTTTTAACATGAGAAGGAAGATAGATATATGGATTAAAGTTAGACTTTGATAAGTCAAGAATATGTTATAATCACTAGGCTTAGCACTAAAAGAATAGAATAAATAATCTATAACTTCTAAATTAATAAAAAGAAGAAATTCAATGATCACAAAGTTTCCTATCAATCCAAAAGAAGTTAAGAAAGAAGGAAAAAACTAATATAGAACTCCTGAGGCAAACACGAAACATTTAATGAAGTAGTAGATGTAAATCCAAATATCAGTAATCATATTAAACTTGGATGAATAAAATAAACTAATTAAAAGATAAAGTTGGGTAAAATAGATAGCTAGTGGGAAGTTGCTGTATAACAAAGGGAGATCAATTCGATGATGGGTGATGCCTTAGAGGGCCAGGACAGGGAGAGCGGGAGGGAGTCAAGGGAGGGAGGGGATATGGGGATATATGTATAAATACAGCTAGCTGATTCACTTTGGTGTACCTCAAAAGCTGGTAAAAGAGTGTAAAGCAATTATTTTCCAATAAAGAGCTTAAAAAAAAAAAGATAAAGTTGGCACACTGGGAAAAACCAAATTAAAAAAGTCAAAATTATATGCTAATTTAAAGAGTCCTATGTATAATATAAGCTTATAAATTAGTCTTAAAAATGTGTATATTTATATGAATTTATTTTATGTAACATAAAAACAAAATAGAAAGTTGTGGTGGCTATATTAATACCAGAAAAATAAATTTTACTAGAGATGAGTAGGGTAACTTTTTAATGATAAAATTCAGATTCCCCAGGAAGATTTAACAACTCTAAATTTGTGTATATCTATCTATCCACATAGCCTCAAAAAACACACACACACAAAGCAAAAGCTGACTAAAGTGTAAAGAGAAACGGAAAAATCTATAATTATAGTGGGAGGCTTTTTTAAAAAACAGTCCTCTCTAAGTAAAAGAGAGGATATGAGATATTTTTATTTTTAAATCATATTTCTTCCATATTAAAGTGTGGGGGGAAATGGATGTCACCATCCTTATTTTTTCCCATGGCTGGGACCTCTTAGGAAGGATCTCCCCTAGAGATGATAAGTATATCAAAAATCATTATGGAATACCATACTTCACCATACTTTCAACGGGTCCTATTTATCCTAGGTATTCATAAATAGTTTGCAATACAAAAGTATTTGATGGTGCAACATTTGTTTAAACTTAGAAAGAATCTGGATTTATTTGAATATGCAAATCTACAAAATCAGATTTGGAATGCTCATAGATTGCCAAGCCTCTCAGAGCTACTTTGTCTTTTTTAGCTCTTTCTTTTTTTAAATTTAAGTATAATTGACATACAATATATTTAAAGGTCCAACATTTTAAAGCCAACGAACTGAATGATTTCTAAAGGGTCCTCCATAGCTTAATATTTTAATTGCTAATTGCTATTTGTACTCTCCATCCAACTTTGCTGCAAATAACTAATCTTAGTATTTTACTGCTTGCAATTATCACATTGATGCTTTTATAAATACCTGCGCAATCTTTTAAGGATGCTGTTATAACCTGCTATCATGTATTTCATGGTTGTCTCCTTGCTCTTTTTAGTTATTCCTCTCTCCTTTTTCCTTTCCTTCCCTTCCTTTTCTTCTCTTTTCTCTCCTTTCTACTCCCTCCTTTCCCCACTTTATTTTTTATTTCCTTTTTATCTTATAAAGAGAATTTGACCTGAGATTTTTTTTTAAGGATGTGGCCACCCCCAGCAAAGAAAAGCTAATGAAAGGATAACATGGGACTATGTAAGTGATAGAAAAATGGTGACAATATTTTGGTCATATTAGAAGTGAAATAAATAAGAAACTAAATCATCTGATGCTGAAGATGTCAAGTTTGTTGCTTTGTCTAATCAAACAAATCTAGCTGTAATGTTTTGTTCTCTTAATGCTATAATAACTAATTTTCACAAAGAATTATCTACCTTGAAAAATTAAAAGTAGAAAATATAGTTCATTTCCATTTGTATCCTGTTTTCCTTTTCTTCCCCCTGCCACCTCATTTCATATTGTTATTGCAGGAGAGAATGCATTACCTTTTTAATGCTAGTATAGTTAGTTCACAACATCAGCAAAACATTTCTGGGAGAGGGAAAATATGACCTTGTATCATTAGCACAGTACTGAATCTAAAGAAAATAGTGGGAATGTTAGAATATAATCCATAAATTTTAATTTCAATAGGGTTGGCTTTTCTAAGATACTTGGGCTTAATGCCTTGTTACCCCCATTTTATTTTATTTTATTACTGAAGTAGTTGATTTACAATGTTGCATTAGTTTCTGGTGTACAGCAAAGTGATACATATGTGTATATATATATATACATATATATACATATGTATATATACTTTTCCATTATGGTTTATTGCAAGATACTGATTATAGTTCCCTGTGCTATACAGTAGGACATTGTTGTTTATCTATTTTATACATAGTAGTTTGTATCTGCTAATCCCAAACTCCTAATTTATCCTTCTCCCACCCTCTTTCCCCTTTGGTAGCCATAAGTTTGTTTTCTATGTCTGTGAGTCTGTTTCTGTTTTGTAAATAAGTTCATTTGTATCATATTTTAAATTCCACATATAAATGATATCATGTGGTATTTGTCTTTGTCTGACTTACTTCACTTAACTTGATACTCTCTAGATCCATCCATGTTGCTGCAAATGTCATTAGTTCATTCTTTTTTATAGCTGAGTAATATTCTATTGTATATGCACACCACATCTTCTTTATCCATTCATCTATCCACGGACATTTAAGCTGCTTCCATGTCTTGACTATTGTAAGTACTGCTGCTATGAACATTGGGGTGCACATATACCTATCTTTTTGAATTAGTTTTCTCCAGTTATATACCCAGGAGTGGGATTGCTGGATCACATGGCAACTCTATTTTTAGTTATTTAAGGAACCTCCACACTGTCTTCCATAGCAGCTGCACCAATTTACATTCCCACCAACCGTGCAGGAGGGTTCCCTTTTCTCCACACCCTCTCCAGCATTTATCATGTTACTCCCATTTTAATATCAGATATAGAGAAAAATAATATCATACATCCTACATAATTCAGATACACAAAATCTAGAAATATGTGCATTTTGTATGTTCAATTATGACACTGAGTATCCTAAACATTTTATAAACCAGCATATAATAGTGTGATTTTAATACCCACTTTTTAGCTTACATAAATCTTTAAGAAACAAAACAGTTCCATTTCTGCATGTAATCTGTGAGAGAGGATTTCATCTTTAGCGAATAAAACACAATTAAACTCAACAAATTAGCAGCCTCCCACATATGTTAACTGGAATATGGAGACCAAGTAAAGTAACTCTTCTAAATATAGGAAACATTAGTGTGACTTTTAAAAAAAATTATTCAAACATGGTAGGGGAAGAGTTCAACACAATGACTTTGCATATTCCAGGTGGAATATTCTCTTACAATTGCCCCTTTGGTTTATTAATATTAATTTTGTGCAATGCCATGGGGTGAAGTTTGGTCACTGTTTTCAGAAAAAGAAAAAAACACCTTTTTCTGTCAATGCCTGAAGTTCAATCATAGGGAATTTTTTTTAAAACAGGTGATCATTGATTCAAATATAGTAAAAAGTTGTTACTCCTTAATATTCACAAGATGATTCTCTATTACTCTCCTATGCCTTTTGCTGTAGTTATTTTTAGCAATTACAGCTCTGCCTATGTTTCATTCATTATGCAGTCTGTATAAACCATCATTAGACATTACGGGAAAGAAGAGAACATGGTGTAAAAAGTGCTCATTCTATCTTATCCACCAGCTATGGTTATACAGTTGTCACTTCATGGCAGCCACGGGATAATAACCTTGAACACATTAACTCTCTTAAAAATATAATGAATTGTCCAAAACCCCAAAGAAGAGATGCATAACAGATCTGGGAGATACTGTGTTAAAATGATCTTGTAATTTCCCACTACCTGTGGGAAGGCATTTTCACTTCTCCAAAGAGACTTCCATCAAATTCAATCCAATATCTAGAAGATGCTATTTATTATAAAGTAGAACAATCCACTTTACCAGATACTTAATTAAAACCTTATTTTGTGGCAGGCATACTGCAAGATGGTAGGGTTAAAAAGATAAATAAGAAGTTATACAAACTATTCCTTTATTCACAATTCTACATTTTTAAAAAACACTGCCAAGCATTGAGCTAAGTCCTGAGGATACAAGACAGCTGACCTCAATTTGCTTTTTTTTTTATTTAATTCTAGAGTACTTATAATGCAAGGTAGTTTTCTTTTACCATCTAATGTACCATATGCTCATAAATGAAGGCCCCATATAAACAAGCCAAACATACATTTTCTAGCACCGTTATTTTTGTCGTCTTCCACTTATTTGTTTGTTACCACACCTGCTGTTTGAGATAATGAGACAAGGTGTTGTAGGGAAGTATCTTTTAATGTCTTTCTTGCTCTTCAACAACAATAACCACAATAAAAAGAAAACCACCTAATGTGCTGTGTCCTTTCTGTGTGCCTGGCATTGTGCTACATGCTTTATAGGCATCCACTTTAAATCTATCTGAAAAACCCTATCAGGTAGGAACTATCATCACTTTAATTTAATGAGAAGAAATGAGGTTCTAAGTGATTTACTAAATTCCTTGAGTTAACCAGGCTAATAAGAAGCTCAGCGCAAACTCAAACTCAGGTCTGCTGCATGGAATGGTGATACAGAAGGAAGATTTTCCAGTACCCATTCCATCTACATGATGTCTTCACAAGTTGGGGCAGTTTAAACTGATTTGTAAACGAGTTGGATCAGCAGTTTTCTTTTCCATTTTAATCACTCTGTAGATAGATAGGTAGGTAGATAAGATAGATAGATAGACAGATGATAGATAGATAGATAGCACTCCTATATAAGTAAGGGTATCCCTGAATTAAGAGTTAGCCAACATCAGTTTTAGTCACAGATGCACGACCTTGACAACATATTTAACAGTTCCATGTTTGCTTTCTTATCTATAAAGTCTTAATTCCATCCCTGCCTAGTTTGCTTTACTTTCAGAAGGATAAAGTGAGAGGATGTTTGAGGCAGCACTTTGGAAACTGAAAGAATATGCTCGTGTCATCAATAAAACCTAGGGGGAGGAGAGAAAATAAAGGACAGAAAAACTGCCAAACTTTACCCCTCTAAAGTGTTATGGTTTCAAAAGGCTAAGGCAGGGTTGGATGCTGTTTAATAAAAAGCTTTATTCTCTGAAATGTTTATTCCCTGAAGAACTTTCCCAGCAGAGAGAGAAACAAGAGTTTGTCCTTAACAGGGAAGCAGCAAATTCAGGGGTTAGGGAAGGGGAATTTGAGGTCAGCTGGTGGTTTGAAATGGGCTTGGCCATTTCATCATCTACAACAGCGGTCCCCAAACTTTTTGGCACCAGGGACCAGTTTCGTGGAAGACGATCTTTCCACGGACCGGGGTGGGGGTGGGGGTTCAGCTGGTCATGCGAGTGATGGGGAGCAGCAGGTGAAGCTTCGCTCGCTGGCCCGTCGCTCACCTCCTGCTCTGTGGCCTGGCTCCTAACCGGGTGTGAACCGGTACCGGTCCATGGCCTGCGGGTTGGGGACCCCTGATCTACAAGACTGTAAAAGTTGTTTAACTTCCCTATGCCTCATTTTCCTGTCCATAAAATAGCCATAATAACATAATAACAGCTGTCTGAAAATATGGTTGCAAAAATTAAATACAAGTAACGTATGCAAAGTGCACGGCATTGTGTTTGGCACTGAACCTGGCGCATAGGAAACACTCAATAAATGGTGTCTGCAGAATGGTACATTGGGTGATTTCCCACCAATGAGCTTGTGTTTGTTTTTTTAACCGTGGGCCAAGCCTGAGTGATTTCAGGCCATTTTACGTTAACAGAGAATGTAAGCAGATAGAGGTGCTAGGAAGCATTGAGGCACACGCATTTATTAGACTGAAACAAAGTGAATGAGCAGGGAAGGAAGGTGAGGGTTTCAGGCCAGAAGCACAGGACAACATGATGCAGAAACGAGAATCACATCCGTTCCATTCTGAACAGTCTAGGGAAGAGAGATCAATAAAGTCACAAAGATCTAGTTTGGCAATAAAGGGCGTTGCTTGCAATTTTTACGGGGAAAGAAATCATTAAAGGTGAAAGAAGTCCTTTGGGGATGTGAGAGAATTTAGACTTCTGAGTGAAGCAATGGTAATATTCCAGTTCACTCAGGACAGACTTGCTTCACAGATGCTCTCTGGTGTAGCTACTAACAATGCTCTAGAAGTATTCAGGTCTGGACAAGGAATTATACACTGTTCCCCCTACTTCAGAGGCCTGACAATATCGGGGGATTATTTGGAGGGATTCTGGATGAGGTTTTCACAGGAGTTGTGAAAACAGCAGATCCTTGAATAACATGCTGTATGTTATTCAGAGGTTTTGCATCACCTCTTAAATTCATGGTGATGTTTACCCAGGAAAAAAGAACCTCAGATTTAGAGTCCCAGAGAACACAGCAATGCTCTCCTCTTCCTTTTATCTAGATTATTTCGCTCCAAAATAATCACAACAATAGTTCTGAAAAATAGGTCACCTAGATTTCAAAACTATTTTGTTTCAAGCCATCTGGGGCTGAGGATGGTTTTGAAATGAGCCATCCTTGGTATCACGGCTGAAACTTGACATAACACATTTATTTGCACATCTGCCAGTGTTGCAGCATTGTTCTGGGTATTTGATATTCAGAAGATGTATCAAGAATTTGAACCTCAGAGAAACAAACTACTCAGCATTTCAATTAGGATCAGTGTGTTGTGCATACCAAGCACCACTACAGAAAATCTTGGAACATGCTGGAATACGTGGGTTTTAAAAACCAAATATTGCCGAGCAGTCGCAGGTTAGATTATATTCTGCCCGGGCAATCTCCTTCCCTGTCCCTGAGCTGTTCTTCTAAGAAAGGCGATTAATACAGACTCCTGATTGGCATCTCCAAATTCCAACTGCCTTCACCTTCCAATGCATGTTCAGTAAGTTATTTCTGGCACATCTACTTGCCTCTGTGTAAGGCTCTGATTAAATGGCAGCTAAGAGAACAGGTCATGGGACTCCATGTATTTCCCGTAACACCCAATGTAACTACGAAAAAGATGAGTGGCTTCGTTTGGAATCATTGCCATTTTTATGCCCTTCCCCCATCTTGCTGGAGTAATTCTTAGTGTTCTTCTCTTTTACCATGTGTTTGTGGGGCTTCCAGAATTCTATTCATAGCTGTCATGATCATCACAGAAAAAAGAGATGGCTCCATCTCTTGTAAAACGTCAAGTGTGTTAGAATTTAAATATGGCTGTTTTTCCCTATCTGCCTCGATGGTGGATACAGCAGAAGACACAGGGTTTATTGTTATCTTTCAGATAATAATAATAATGAGTGATGCTACTGTTACTACTTCTACGAATAACAACTGTGTATTGAACACTTACTAGGCGCTAAAGATCTTACCTCCATCATGCCATTAATCCTCACAAAAAACTGAAGAGGTAAGTACCATCACTCTTATTGTTCGAGTAAGGAAACTAAGGCTTAGACAGGTTAAGTAGCTTGCCAATGTCACACAGCTGGTACTTCTTTATGGGCTGGGGATTTAAACTCAGATCTGTCTGGCTTTAGAATTTGTTCCTAATCTCATTCTATGATATTGCTCCTTCATAATATGAATTTCTGACATACCTAACACCATCCTGCCATTTGATCTTACAATGTTATATTCGAATTATTCTGTCTTGCCAGCGCCTTCAAGGAAATATCTAAGATAAAAATCTTCGTGATGCTTATAGAATTTAAAATTGAGGAGACTGCCTGTACAAAACTGTTACTCATAATTAAATCATAGTTTAGGTGAGGATTTTTAAAATCCACTAAACACTGAGGTTCTTAAGGGGAGAGATGCTATCAATCATTTCATCCCCACCGATGAGCACGATAGCTGACAGGTAGTAGTCACCAGGTAATGCTTATTGAATAAATGCGAATTAAAAAGAAAAAAAACTTTACACATGATAATATCACTCACTTTGGTTGTGAGAGCAGCTCTGCATAGAAAAACTGAAACGGGCAATTTCAGTCCATGCTGGGCTCAGCGTCTGACAAAGGAGGGAAGGAACAAAGGAAAATGTCTGTCTTTATGTTTACGCTCTTACCGTACTACCTGATTCTTGCCTTTCCTAATTATTATCCTTTTGTGTTGGTATTTTCCATTTTGCTCCCTATGCCCTTTTGTTTTCCTATTTATTCTTGATATACTTCCCATCCTTCCATTTGCTGTTGCTGTTTCAGCATCTTTGCAAGTAAGGTTATTGACAAAAAAGATTGCTTTCCAAGAAGAACAACATAAATTGATTTGCAGGTAAGATTTACAAACTACATGCAGATCATAACAAACTGCTAATAAACTGCTTTCTGTTTCTCATGAGCGTGAACAGAGTCTGATTTATCCTCTGTGTAAAAGGAGGAGGTGGAGGGGGGCACCCTGAGGGCCCTTACAGGCATCTGTATGAGAAGGAATTGCTCTAATGCAAGAAACAGCAAACAGCCTTCTCCCAGGCAGACTTCCTACCAGTTTTGCAAGGGTCACTGCAGGGGGTTAGAGGGGAATCCCCTGCAAATGAACTCTCTGTGGATCTGCATATGCTGGGGTCAGCACCTGGGAGACACTTGCTATTCAGGTGTCTCTATTCCAAAGCCTTTCTCACCTGCCAGACCTCCGTCTGAATGCTAGCTCTGCCAACAATGTCACCATGGTCAAATTACCAAAACTGTCTCAGTTCCATTGTTTGAAAAAAAATGGATGGTATGAAACTCAAATCAGCAACTTACAGAATATGAAAGTGATTTTCAAACTGTAAAGCCCACTTCAAGTGTTACTTTTTATCATTATAGGAATCATCTTCCCAGTATTTCCACCAGTTGAATTCTCATATTTGTTAATGATCAGCCTTAGTTAATAACTGGCCATCTCAAAATCCCATTCGTTAGGCATGGTATAAATGTTTCTGTTGTACTTTCTAGCACACATGGCTGTTGGTAACGCAGTTAGGTACCACTTCTGCGAAATAATAAAGTCAACACTGTGGAATAGAATGCACACTGGTTGAGAAGTCAGGAGTCTGATGGTTCTGGTCTCAGTCTGCAGTCTAACTATTACCACTCTGGGCAAGTCATTCTCCTCTCTGAGCATCAGGGCAAATTAAATGAGGCAATTCATATAAACTAATGCTCTTTCCCACCTCCTATTCCTTATTGTGGCTTAAGAAAGAAATATAGTAAACTGCTTTTCATCTACTATTCTCAAGAGATGGGGTTTTCTAGTTCATTTAATTTCCTGATTAATTAAAATTAAACTTTTGTTTCAATTACTACCAAGAACATTCCAGGAAGATTAACCCATTTGATTTAAAGAACATTAGCTAAGGGGTATCTTAAAGTTCATGTCATCAAAACCCTATATTTTAAAGGGTTCTGATGTTGAGTACTTATATGGATCTTTTACACAGATTTGATGTTAGCCCTGTATTGTTGCAATGTTAAAATTTTGAAGATATTCTGGTAACTGGTAGCAACTTAAAGAATTTAAGCGTGATTCTTCATACACACCTGCTGAGTATTACTGTTGCCCAGCTCAGTTCCCAAGGGAAGAGAGAAGTTTACTAGAAGAGACAGAAGAGACACTAGCGCTACGATTACTGCATGAGATTGTGCATGAAAGATATCTGCCTGCCATATCAGTAAATAAAGGATGCTGCAGCCATCAAGCCATCCCAGTACAGCCACCCCAGCAGTGAGCCCTGAGGGAACTCAGGATAGAAACAAACTGCCCGCCATCAAAGCATCCGCCACTGCACCACCCCTCAAGGATGCACCCTGAGGAGACTCAGGGTGAGAAGCAGAGGATACTGGCCCCCCGACAGCTGAGGTGCATATCAAAGGAATGACTTCAGTGAGCCCAGACTCTTGGATCTTCCCACACACAGAAAAGCACTAAATTCCCTAACTTGAGGTATCTGGCTTTCTTTAGTTAACAGTAGTCTTTTCCTGTTTCGATTACCTGGTCTCTGTTGCAAAAACTCCTATATATCCTGGCTCTACTCTTGTCTCTTTTTTGAAGAAGTCCCTCAGAGCTATCTGAGATGCTGTATCCTGGCATTAAGCCTTCACTTTTGTCTGCTGAATAAACATAATTCTCAACTTTTAGGCTGAGCATTTCTTTTTTCAACTGACAAGATACATGATTTCTAAGACCTTATATGTGTTCATTTACTTCTCTTACTACTGGGATGGGCATTTGTCCTTTTAGGTAAGATATTTGCTGATTACCTGATGTCTGGACCCGTAATCTCCACTAAAGAACACACATTTAGAGAAAAAGTCATATATTTCCAGAAATATTTATCATAATAATAGACATTTGGAATGCTGTATTTAATTTTAATTTCTTTGATTACTTAGATTTAGTATTGCCTGATTTTGCAAAATGAAAATACTTCCTACTTTAATGTCAAAACATCTCCTAATAAAATTAATTATAGAGCTGAAAGCATATGATTATCACTAAGTCTTTTCTTTGTGCCCTGTTCTAGCCTTGCTGTAACTGTGCTCTTTTGGTCTTATAAATCAGGACTATAAATAAAGAAGGTTGTAACTTTTTATCTTTTCGTTTCCAGATCAAGACATTCAAGTACTTTTTTTCCTGGAGACAGGGAGAAACTGTTGCAGAAAAGAACTGATCCCACGAGAAACCAAGCACAACACTCAGAGAGTTGGAGAACTCAGGTTTATTGAGCCGGCGGACCCAGAGCCTTCTCCTTATATAGGTTAAAACATACAGCTATAATTGGTACAAACTGATTGGCTACAAATTACTATAGGTCACGGGCAGTTACAAAGCGCGGGAGTTGCCATGGGTTACACACATAGTAGGGGGTCCTAACAGGAACTTGTAGGAGCCGGACATTCCATTCCTATCAGGACTAAGGTCCCAATTTGCACTCTCACATTGGTTGCAGGTTGAAGTTAGGTCACTTAACACGTCTATGTACAGCAAAGGGTCTCAAACAAAGGCTTGGGGTGGGTGCCTGAGAGCGAGACATTCTTCCCTTATCTGATCACTCTTAGTAATTCATTTTACTGTTTAACTGAGAGTGGCGAGCAGGCCTTTGCAAGATAGAGAGTAAGAAATTACAAGTATGGAAGTTTCAATTTCCTCATCATTCCCCCCTCTTGACGCCCTTTAAAGTTCTTACAAGGCGTCAATTTCTTGGTCATCCAGGCCCAGGGGCTGGTAACCTCTCAGGGCTAGGAGGTGTGCGGTGGCCCCCCTATCCAAGGTGGCTTCAGCTAGGCTGGAAATTATCCTCATGAGTAAGGGCAAGAGGCAAGGTAAGAGGAGGCAGGTCCCAAGGAGGAATAGAACTATTTCCACAAGAGTTTTGAATCCTCCTAAGTAAGAGGACCATCCCCCAAATAGCTCTCCAGGATTCTATCCCTTCCAAGTCTGGATTGGGACATGAGCTATTTTAGTCATCTTGTTGGTTATTTTTTTTTTCTATAACCTTGCCCTTATCATTATCTGTAGACAACAGTTGCTGAGACTGAACTTCCCATAGATGCCCCCCTCTGCAGCCAGTAAGTAATCTAAGGCCAGATGATTCTGATAAATAGCATTACACATCTTGGTTTGTTGTTTTATCAATAAATTAAGAGCCTTGGCCGTTTCATTAGTAATGATTTCAACTACCGCCTGGAGCCGAATAATTCTGTTAAGCATGTAAATTGGGGTTCGGAAGCCCCAGGACCCATCTTCTGCCCAAACCGATGTCACCATGTAGGGATTTAGTGCTTTTCTAGATATGAGAAGATGCAAGGGTTGGGCTCTTAAAATCAGCTCCTGAAAATATCTAACTATCTAAAGACCTGTTCCACCCATCCTCCAGAGCACAGAGTGCCTCATTTCTGGTCTCCACTCTGAATTCCCTTCAGGGGATGTGGAAAGTCAGTAGCTGCAGCAGCGCAAAGTGATTTAGTCCTTGTACAGGCAGATGGCAAGTTCCAATTTGTCGTTGACAGGGGCCTCTCATGGTCATAAATTCGACCATGCTTTGGGAGGCATTTTATGACCATTTTGTCCCACGGTGCTAGGAAGGCTCATTCCTAGGCCTGATGAAGATCTCTCCAATAGGCCACTCAATGTGCCAGTACTGGGCTAGGTCTTTATAACAAAAGCCAAAGCTCTCTGGACCACCTGTATTCCTAATCTGTTATGGTCCAGGAAAAATTCCCTTTTGTTGCATCTTCCCATATACAGAGTTACACTATTACAATCATTGATCACATACAGAACTATATATTTGATCAACTGCCCCAAGTAGCCTAGTCATCATTATTTTTGTTGGCCAGTCACACATTTGGTAATACCAGAAGGAATAATCCTGAAAAGCAGGCAAAATACAAATAATATAGCTAGTAGCATCAAGAGTTACCAGTAAATACTTAAACCACGAGCTTCCCACGCCAAACCAGTTTTGAAGAGGTCAAGACTTCACAGTGGGTTGCAGAAATCTGAACAGGTATTAATTGGCCAGGCAAGGGGATCCCCAAACAGGACTATAATTTTTTTTTTTTTTTATAGCAAACTTCCTAAGGGCCATCCAATTAGAGCCTTGGAGGGGAGAAACCCACCAAGGCAACCCAAAAGTACTAGTCATAGGTAATTGGCCGCAAACCCAACAATCAGATAGACTTTCAAAATTCGCATATGATTGTGCCCATGATAGAAAAACATTTGAAAGGTCCAAGAAGTCAAGAAAATATTATAAATGTTCATACGAGTCAGGTCCAGCATCTTGGGCTAGCTGTCTACTTCTGATGTCGGCTTCTTCTCATCCTAGTGTGAGTATAGTTTCTCCTTTGATAAATGTCCTTCCATCTAGGTTGCAGGTTGTCCTTTAAGTTACATCCTTTTAGTATCCATGTATCCATAATCCCCTGGTTGCAGGTTGTGGGGCATCTTGTTTTCATCCAAAGATAAAATACTGAGATAAGCTTCAGAAACAAACTTAAGAGAGTCCTTTTAAAAACTTAGTTGGATTTTACATTACTATAGCGCAACAGCAAGGAACTTTCCAGGGAGTGAATCTTAGTAAATACAGACCTCCATCAACAAAACTGGCACTTAATATTTATTGAAACATAATCTTCTCTCTAAAATTACCCTCATTTTTACCTAATATAACCAGATTAAGGCTAATTTGTTTGCAAAATAAGTCTGGTCTCAAAAGAAACTTGGCCTGATAATTTATGTAACTATAATTGATCATATAGGCTTTTTGCTTTGCTGAATCTTTTATAAGGAGTCTCAGACTGGACTTCTAAAAGACCTCTCATTGCTAGGAAAGCCATGTCAAGGGCTTATCACAGATTTTTGCCTAACAGATGTAGGTGAATCCCTCCCTTTTCACGTTTCCCAAAATACCTTGCATTTCCTATACCTGTTAGTGAGGTAGCCTTCCTAATTTATCTGATAAAGCTGCTGAGAACCTAAGAGTTTCCAATGTCTAGAGGGAATAGATAGATTAAAGATAAATGTTTCAATCCTGCTTACAAAGGTATAATTTACCAAATTACTGTAAGCCATAATTAGTTTGAAGGGAAGGTTTTCCTTACACCTGGAAAACACAGATTTAAACCAGTAATTTTTAGATAGAAACCATAAAACTTATAACCATATTCACCAGTTTTCTCAGTCCTATTGTAACATTCTTTTTGTTAACAGCCTATGAAGCCATCAGGTTTCTCATTAGGATTCTTCAGTTTTTTACCCCATTCAGCATTATAGTCTGAAAGTCAGAAACTTGTATTTATCCAAAAATCCTTTTTATAAATCTTCTTGAAGAGGAAGCACTTTCCAAAGGCACCAGAATAAAACCTGAATCATCTTAAGACATAAGGCTTAAGAAGGCGCGTTTAAAATCTGATTACAAGGTCAATCAATTTGGTTATTGTTGTTTCATACAACACTTTAAGATAATAACTAGAATTATGACCAATAACATTATACCAGGACATACCAGAATTTTAGGAATTCCATATAATTTTTAGAATATCTATATTAATAGATTAAAATCAAACATTTATTACTTCTTATGTAATTTAATGTACCAAATGAACCTAGTTTATATCTCTTTGAGATGTTTCAGGGGCCCTTTGAAGCATCTCAAAGTTAGCTATAGGTGAAAAGGATTTCATCAGAATTTGTTTTAGGAAGTTTTGTCCAAAATACCCAAAAAGGGTCCAGAACACTCTGTCAGATAGGCTCACAGGTAACTGAAACAACAGTCACTTAGCCAAAGTAACAAGAACAGATCACTTAAAAGGTAAGGAAACTTAAAATCTTTCATCAAAAGGCAGTTCAACATTTAAAGAAAACTCGTCCTCTTATCAGAGAGAAAAGCCAAATTCAAGTTTTGCACCAGCTTATTTTCCAAATTAATTTATTCAACTAAATTTATCTAAACTTAGTCAATCCTGATCATGCACAAAACTCTTTTCTCGGGGTCCACTTTCCACAAACCTTATCACTTTCTGTATCATTACTTTATCTCCTATTCAGTCACCCATAAGTCAGACCTACTTTCTTCTCTCTTAATAAAATGTAACTCTATTCCTCAGGCCTTCTTTACTGAAAATATACATCTTACTTTCCTTAAGCAACCATGAACTGTCTTCTCTTGTGACAGCATTCTGTAGATTGGTGAACATAAATACCAGTGATATTTTCTAAAAACATTTGCTTTCTTCTCAAAACGTGGCACCAAGCATATTTATCAGTAGTCCTAAATATCTTTTTGTCTCTCTGTAAAGGAAGCCAATGTTTAGTAATTTATGTTTTAGTAACTTATTTTATTTGGGAAAGATCCAGCTAGTCAATAAGCTTGCATCACTTAATTTAGGGCAACTCCAGAATTTCAAGTTACCAGGATCTGGAGAGACTATTTTAAGTAGATATTCCTAAAGCATAATTCTTGACAGGGTTTATCTAAAAGCTTTAATCTCGTTTATATTTTCTTTCCTCAGAAGTTTTTTTACATCAGGTTACTTTCCATGCTAACAAATTTATAACAGATATAACAAAACTTTATTTAGCTTATATTACATCTAGGCACAATAAAAATTTATATAAAAATTATACTTAATGTTGATTACTCTAAAACATGTCTATATTAATCAAACCAGCAAGCTTAAACCGTATTCAATACTAGATATCAGTTTAGTACTGAATTCTCCAGATGTCATGAACCTGAAATTCATTCTGGCCAGATTATTTTCTATTTCTGAGTATTTATAAGTGCTTAATAATAATTTTTTTAAAAGGCAATTAGAGCTCTTTCATGAATTCTTTTGGCAATACCATACACCTACAATGAACACATAGATACATACGAACACACAAACACAGAGGCCTCATAATTCTCATTCTAAAATTTCAGTACTGAGTCAGGTACAACATAAAAGCCATCAGTCACAAGGGGTTGGATTTAAATTGGCTTCTAGCAGATGGAACAAATCGAGATCACCTATCTAGATGGCTAAACCCTTTTACTATTTGCAGAAAAGACACTTAGGATTTCTATTTAACTTTTTGGCAAGTCAAGTTTTAAATTATTTTATTTTAATTAATTTTTGCATTCAAAATGATAGCAGAGATAAGTGTTCCTTAGATGACCAGATAAGACATTTACCTCTCAAAGGTACAAGCAAGTTCCTCCTAAGATGACTTTGTCGTCCCTTTGTTGACAAGTGTAATTTCTTTGGCCAGGAAGGAGAGGGGCGCACACGTAAAGGGCCTTGTCTTAGGGCCTAATAACCTAGGTAGCACCGATATCACCACTCCTGGAAAGCCCAGTATTCCCAGACGGACAGCACGATTACGTGCCTCCCTGAAGATGGCCCTAATCATTAAATGTCTCAGGGAGATGGAGCTGAAAGGAGGCAGTCCCTTGTAATGGGGTTTGCGGAGGAATAACTTCAGGTGGGGCTCTGGAGGAGGTCTGGGGTGGTTGACCCTCTCGAGGGCACTGAGCAGGCAGAGGAGCAGTATGTGTACTCCTCGCCTAAGTGAAGAGCCTGAAATCCTTGGGGAATCAGGGGATTATGAAGGAAAGCTGAGAGAGGAAGGCAGCCTTGTAATGAGAATCCAAAAGTATACAAGAACACATCAGAGTGTACCGCTCCACAGGGACCGGCCCAGGGGACCTAGAGAGAGGTGCAGATCTGTCTGGTAAAAGGGGCAAGTCTTTGGGGGAAAACCTAATTTCTCAATAAGTCGGCTCAAAGAGTCAGCTGACGGAAGGGGTGAGTGAGCCTTAAAATTTTAAGAAAACTTTGGTGGAGGGCCCTAGGGCAAAAGGGCCATTTGGACATGCACAATTGCTAAATCAAATCAGTAACGAATTCCCCCCTGTGTCAGTGATGCAAAGACAAACAAGGATGGGTATCCCCTCCAAGGAGAAGACCACTCAGGTGCCCACCTGGCCGTGTCCCCGTGGGGAGCTTAGGTGCCTCTTAGCTTTGGCGGGTGGTGTAGAGTCCCACTTGAATCTGACTCGTAGAGAGGGACTGGGTCCCCCAGAGACAGATACCGCCCTGAGCCATATGAGGTCACCACGGAACCGCAGGTTAAGGCCCACTCGGACTCCGTAGCCACAAAGGCCGTGGAGCCACACAATCACCCTGGAACGAGGACGAACCAGGGCGCTCACTCACACACACATTCACACCAGAGTTTATCACAGTGCCTTCCCTCTCTGGGAAGGTCCCTGGCTGGTGGGTGCCTCCCCCCTCTGGGAAGGTCCCTAACTGGTGGTCTTCTTACTGAAGACCATAGGAGGTGATCAAGCTCCTCTTCCGTCCGGAGACGGGACCTGACTGGGTTCTGTGCCTGGGCTTAGTGCCCCCGGGAATCTTACCTGGTCCTGTGACCAATCCAGGTGAGCTGGTCCGCCTCTCTAATGAGTCCGGTCGGGGCCCGGCCGCCGGAGAGTTGGCGCTCCGGTCCGACAGAGAACCCGGAATACCGTCGGGTGGCATGCCTCCTCTTTCGTCTCGGAGCTCCTTCACCCCGACCCAGCCGAGCCACCGGTCCGGCGGCTCAAGGGGCCGGCGTGGTTGGAATCTCGCTGGGGCCTCCAAAAAGGTTGCAGAAAAGAACTGATCCCACGAGAAACCAAGCACAACACTCGGAGAGTTGGAGAACTCAGGTTTATTGAGCCGGCGGACCCAGACGAGCTAACGCTCCAAAATTCTGGGGCCCCGTTTCAGGGGAGTCTTCTCCTTATATAGGTTAAAACATACAGCTATAATTGGTACAAACTGATTGGCTACAAATTACTATAGGTCACGGGCAGTTACAAAGCGCGGGAGTTGCCATGGGTTACCCACATAGTAGGGGGTCCTAACAGGAACTTGTAGGAGCCGGACATTCCATTCCTATCAGGACTAAGGTCCCAATTTGCATTCTCACATTGGTTGCAGGTTGAAGTTAGGTCACTTAACAAGTCTACGTGCAGCAAAGGGTCTCAAACAAAGGCTTGGGGTGGGTGCCTGAGAGCTAGACATTCTTCCCTTATCTGATCACTCTTAGTAATTCATTTTACTGTTTAACTGAGAGTGGCGAGCAGGCCTTTGCAAGATAGAGAGGAAGAAATTACAAGTATGGAAGTTTCAATTTCCTCATCAAAACAAGGAAGAAAGTATTCACTAATAAACAGCACTGGGATTTTAATTTCCCTTAACGGAGACGGTGATGATACAAATTTAGAAGTGAAGCCCTCAAAGTTTAGAAATGTCACTTGGAACACGCTCTTCCCACTATTCTCCCACTCTTGTAAACTTTAAGGTAAACATTCTGACCGAGCATGCATTTAAGCTGTGATAGAGCTCTAGTTTTAGCTACCTAAAAATTACACAGGAATTGATTCCAACAGCTGCTAATTGACTTTAAGACTCTGCTCATGAAACATGCTCATTCTTCTATGGAAAATAACATTAAAGGTAGTCGGGATTCTCCTTGATTAAACTGAGTGACTTGAATGTCTCAGTTCACACAAATGTCTGATGGAATACACGCACACACACACTTATTTTCAAGATGTTAATATGATGGGTTTAAGTAGCAATGCCTTGAAGACAAGAATTTTATGTTGTGTTTTTTATAAGAAAATTCACTGCATGGATATTCAATGTATAGGTCAGGTGGTTACTTAATACTGAACACTATTTTAGCACTTCCTTTACAGAACTGTTAGGTTTACAATAAGTGTGTTAATAAATATGAAGTTGATAATTAACTACTTGGCTTTGTAGTGAGAAAAATTTAGGATCAATTACTGGTTCTATCACTTACCATGTGTGTGACCTTGAGGCAGTTACTTTTCTAAGTTTTAATCTTTTACATCAGAAAAAAAGAACGATAAGAATAACAGCCACCTCACCTGACTGTTACTGGGATTTAATAACACCACGAGATGACCATAAGGAGATGAACACTAATGTTAACATATTAACGAGGCTGAAGATATAATAGGTGTTGCAAGCCAAAGAGAGATACCAGATCAAAATACATTTTCAGCATACGTCCTGAGTATCAGTTTCATGACCCCTGGGTCTTCACCCAAGGATCTTAAAAGAAGACTTAGGATATAAAATGTTGGAGGGTGGAAAAGAGGAGAGTTTTGTTTGGTTGATTTTGGAAAAGAGGCTTCAGAGGATGTCACACCTGCTCCTTAACCCTCACCAAGGGGAAGCGATGGGGGTACCTGTCCTCACCACTGAAGCCTAGTGAGGCGCTTTGATGCACCCACTGGAAGAGCTTGATACAGCTCTCCTGGATACTTAAAGGCAATGGACTTGAGTCTGACTCCCACCAAGGAAATCTGGAAGGCAGCAGTGAGGCTGGTAAGTTGCTTTACTGGAACAATAGAAAAGAGTTCCTCCTACAACCATATTCCCTCAAATAGCAGATCAAAGAATATGTGAATTTACTCTCAAATTTAAGCCACGTGTGAGAAGCTGGCCTTGGGGTGTTTCCCTTATGCACAAGAGCACCACCTGGAAGGGTTAGGGGTTTCATCCGTGAGTCCATTTGGAGTGTCCCTCCAGAGAACTGGCAGTGGAGTAAGCGGATGGCCAGCAAGAAGAGCAACACTGACTGATTTATGAGAGTAACAGCTCCAAGAACCATCAAAAATGTCCACAAGGTAAAAGAGTCAGTTTTGAATTCGTCTCTTGTGGAGAAACAGAAAAAAGTCCACAGGTGAAAAGAATATGAAGGCATCTTGAAACAGTACCAGTTCAAGTAAAAAGAACTCCCACATGCTCCTTTGCCCTTCCCTTTCCCAGTGCTCCAACCATTGTGGAGGGTGAGAAAAAGATAAGGACAACCCCCCTCACTCCACCACACACACACCCCCCACCACACACACACCCACACACCCCCCACCACGTGCAGATACACACACACACACACACACACACACACACAGCAAGATGTTGCTTCCAATATTTGTCAGAGAAAATCTAACATCACATCAAATTCAGAGTTGTGATCACCCTCTGAGACTAGACCGTCCAATTTCTAAAATAAGACTATGTGTGATTTATAGAGATCACATGACTTTCTATTACCTAAGACTGACCAGAAAAGTCACAGCCCCGCCCATTTTCCACTCATGGTCATGGAAAGACTGTGCCTAGAATAAAGTTTTAGAGGGAATAAAGGAAAATAAAAATACAGTGTTTTGAATGTGTTCCATGAGCCATGCTTGTTCAAAGTACAACTGATTATGGGTATAAATAGTTCTCTCTCTTTTTTTAACAACTGGAAAACCTTATTTCCTGGACACCAGACCCTTACCCATGCAATCACATGGTGCCTTCTCTTGAGTCACACTCCTAACTGGCTATACTGGCTTTGGCCGGAGGCCAGCATGGAGAATGCATTCTTGTTACACATACTCCTGCATAGGATCACACGAGGGTAAATGAAATGTAACATATGAATGTAGGTATCACTAAGATCTAACACCTAATTATAGAATCAGAATGGAAGACCCACATTAATCACTCAGATATAGAAAAGAAATTGAAGACTGATTGCCATGACATACGTAAATACACACTGTCAGTGCACTCTAAAGCCAGATTGCACCTTTCTGGGAGTTAGAGAGCTAACCGTGGCAGCTATGACAAGTAGGTCTGGTCATAGTCTTGTTTCTAAATGATAAGCCATCCTCAGTTGACTGAGAGCCTTTCCCAGGCTAGAACCTGGGGGTTGTCCCGATGACCCTTCCCTTCAATGCCAAGTCTCTCTCCACTGATGCTCAGCATATCTACATTTCCAAAAACTTTCAGACAACTCTGAAATAGTATGGAACGGTCACAATAATCCTGAAATCTTGTCTTGCAGGTTCTTCTCTCATCTTCCAGGAATCGTGTGGCATAATGAACGGGCTAGAGTCAAAGCTCTGATATCAGGCTTTGTCTCCACAACCAGAGCTTTAGCACAGTGAATGATACTTAGGATGTGCTTGATAAATGACAGCTGGAAAATAAGGTGCTTCCTTTCATGACTGCGACCCATCTTGAAAAGCAAACCTCACATACAGGGCTGGTGAAGAGGAACAGTCTCTAAAATGACCTGTGAGTTCCTTTTATGTGGGGAAGTACTGGAATAAAATCATAAATTGCTAGAGCTGGAAGGCCCAGTGAAGATGATTTACTGCAGCGCCTCATGGTATCCTACACAAGTACCTCTTCATAAGGGCCTGCCTTCTTAGGATGATGGAGTTGAGGAGCTCAGAACTCTGTCCATTCAGGCCTGGAAGTACAGGCCTGATGCCAAAGCCTAATTAACTAAAACACAAACTTGTTAAGCTAAACTGTTAGGCTATCATATGAAAACCTTACCTAAATATTAAAATAATTTCAGCAAATATAAATTAAAAACGTTTACTCACAGTATATTTAAAACAACTTGATAACTGCATTGCAAAAAACTTATCAAATATCTACTTTTCAAAAAATATACCTTCTCCAGAACTTCCCTGGTGGTCCAGTGGCTAAGACACCATGCTACCAGTGCAGGGGGCCCAGGTTCGATCCCTGGTCAGGGAACTAGATCCCACATGTTGCAAGTTAAGAGTTCATGTGCCACAAATAAAGGTCCTGCATGTGGCAATGAAGATCCCACATGCTGCAACTAAGACCCAACGCAGCCAAATAAAGTAATTAATTAATTATTTAAGTTTTAAAGATCCATTAAAAACATATCTTTTCTAGCTTCAGAATGTGACTGCCAAAATGCTATTTCTTATGGAGTGTAACTGCGGGTGGCATTTATTATATGCCTAGTCCTTTGAATTTTATTACTTTGTTTTCTAAATTTTCTAAAATGAACACATACAATTTGCTCAATATATAAGAAAATAAAAGCTATAAATATAAGTAAAACTTTTTTCCAAGAAGTAAGGAATTTTGCTCACTTCCTTGATTAATTCACCAGAAAATTAAATCTTTGCTTTACTTTGTAATTATCTACAGAGTTTGAAAATTGCTTTGTAATTATCTAACATGATATATATGTTACTCCACGAAAGAAAATACTGATCCAGAAAAGTGACAGAGATGGGCAGTACTCATTCCAGATTTTAACTACAGGAAGATAACCTCCTTTGCTTCCTAGCTTCAGGGAAAGTCTGTGAGCTGTAATTCAGTATTTTTTTTTTTTTTTTTTTTTTGGCACACGGGCTTAGTTGCTCCGTGGCATGTGGGATCTTCCTGGAGCAGGGATCAAACCCATGTCCTTTGCAGTGGCAGGCAGATTCTTAACCACTGCGCCACCTAGGAAGCCCTGTAATTCAGTATTGAATTAATGCGACTGGTGTAGAATCAACGGTCAGTACAATCAATACCTGAGCCTGAATGAAATGTGAGTACAGGCATCAGCAAAACTGCTGAAAAAAAACAGCATTCACGATCAGCTCCTGCTGCTGCTCCAGGTCACCTAACCTTAACAATCAAGGTGACAACACCATTTATGCTGACCCAATTATAAAAGGCCCAGCTCAAGGTTTCATTTGAATGCACACCTATATACACACAGGCACACACTATTAAAAGACAACAGCTCTGCCACTATCACTGCCAAACAGTGTATTGTGATTTTGATATTCCCTTGTCTGTGACTTTCTCTCTTGGTTCCCCACAAGCCAAGTGGATCATACATGTTTTTACACTACTGTATTTTTTAGTGAATTTTATATAGGACTCTGGTGGGATTGCAACATGTTCCTTAAGATAATTTAGAGACACCCCAAGCTGTCACAAAAGCAAGGCTAATTAGTGCTGAACTATTGGCTCAGTGGTGTGTGTCATACCCTGCTGCCTGCTTATTTGATGCAACTAAGGTGCAGAGCAGCCCCCATCTGAACCCCAGCCTCCCAGGTTTATGCCCTCTGACATCTTGCTCTCTTCATAAATCAACTCATTCTTGAGCTCTTCTGTGGTGAGCAGCAAGTTTGTTTTTTCATTCATTCGTTCCTTCATTTATTCAAGAAATAGTGATTGAGCATTTATTTTGTGTCAGGGGTAGAGGAAACAACCAACGAAGTTTGATTCTCATGGAATTTACAGTTTTGTGAGGAAAGGCAGACAACAAAACAAAAATAAGTATGCAGTATGGCAGGTGATGATGAGTGCTAAGAAGAAAAGGCAAAACAGGGTAAGGGGAGAGATGGGGCTTTATTCATGCAGCATGGTCAAGAGCGTGCATTGCTGGCAGTCAGTAAATGCTCGTTGAGTAAGTGATGCAGCACAGCGGGGCACAATCTTACCTTTGTAAGTTAGTTGGTCAGTTGTCAGTTGGTCCATCCTTCAAGAAATGATGGCCTGTACTTAACTCTGTTACCCATCCCTACCCCCAGGCATTTCCTTTTTAACTTATTTAGTTGTTAATCATCCCTACACTATTTTTGTGTTAGGAGCAAATTAATTACTGAAGTATAAATATTAATAGCTTAGAAAAATGTCTAGCACAATGCTTGGCATAACGTTGGTATATTATAAGGCTTGTTGACTTACAGCACTGAAAACCCTAAATAGGACTGAGTTTTGATTCTCCCTCTTAGAATTCCATAGACTATCCCAGTCCTCAGTGTTTGGCTTTCCTTCTGTGAGAAATAATAACCGTAATCATAAGCGACTTTATTGAGGGCTTGCTGTGATAAATAAATGTGTTGCTGTGTTAATTCTTTAGGTGATCATTTTATAAATTCTTAAACCCACACTATGAGGAAAGTACTCGTTGATCCTTCCTTCTACGGAAGGAAACATGCTCAGAGAGGTTAGGTGACCTGCTCTGCATAGCACAACCTGTAGGAGGTAGGACACGCGTGGAGCCAAGGCTATCTGATTTGAGTTGATCAGTGTTTGTCATCATCTCACGCACACTGTCTCAATAAGCCTTATATTACCCACTTAATTTGAAACAATTTTCACATAGAAAGCTGGTTAATCAAAGTACAAAAATCACTTATGGTACTCAAATAATAGTACTTGAGTGGGCGTGTATGAGAAGGAAAAATCCTTCCTAATTGGAATCTGTGTATTCCTCACAATAAAATGCAGGCATCAGACGTTTATCTCAAAGGAAACTTACATCCCAGATAATTTAAAAATCTCTTCTGTTCACTTATGAGATGAAGTTGAGGTTGGGCAAAACGAATGAACGAACCCAGATTAGATTATCCTTACTGTCTTTCCATTCTCCTGGAAAACAATTCATGGATGAGCTACCTGCTTGGACAGTTCCAATGCTACTCTCAGTATTTATCTGAGAATGTTCTATAGCACCTACTATCCTATTGAATGCAAGGAGTCTGTCTAGAGGATTTATTTTCCTTCTCCTGTTTTTGGTCTAGAGTATCACCTCTGATTTGGCTCTGATTTCCTTGTGAATTCTCCAGAGCTACGAGAAGGCCCTTGAAGCCCTTAACTTCATAATGATGTTCTTCTCCAAAAGGCTCAGCTTTGCAAAATATAACTGAAGATTATGCTGCTGTGTGGAGCCTGGCATTTTTCCAAGGTTAATCAAAAATATCCCTTCCCTGTACTACCCAGCTATATCCTCCTTCTTTCCTTCCTTCCTCTTTTTAAAATGCAAGTTGCCTTCTATATTTTTTTTAATTACTTTTTATTGGAGCATAGTTGCTTCATAATGTTATGTTAGTTTCTGCTGTATGCCTCCTTTGTTTTTCAAAGAAAAAAAAGACAAGTAAATGAGCTAATACAGGGAGTTGGCCTGTCTCTAAAAGGTAGCTGGAGATATCAAGGACTTGGGATGGTTAATAAACGATGCCTGGCAAAGGAAAACAAGTCTTCTCCAGCTTGTCACGTCCTATTTTGTGATGATACTATGTCCATGACTAGGAAGACCAGGTTCCAACTTGACCTTTCCTATGACATTATTAAGAACATGCTGTTTCTTAAAAATGCACTAGAAAAACATTCTATGATGTTTATAAATAAGTTGCCAAAGCCTTTCAAAGGCCAGCTGTATTAAAAAAATAAAAGTCCAAAACAATTATTCAAAAGTTATATATTTGAAACCTATTAAATCCATCAATACTGTTTCAAAGCAAAAGATGCAAAGCAAAATAACTCTGCTCCTCACAGAAACTAATTACAGCATTTCTTATATAAAATTAATCAGTTCACTCAACACTGTAAGGCCTTGCAATGGGACAAAATTTTTAGATTTTATAACGGACATTTTTCAATCCTGTCAAGGTAGCTCTGTGACTGCACACAGAGCTACCTTGACAGGATGTGAGACTCTCTTTGGAAATGAGGGTCTGCCCTCAGCCCCTACTGTAGACCCACTGAGTGCTCCCCAAACAACAGATCCTATGGGAAAACACAGAGACAAACCTAGGGGGATGAAATTTAGATTTACACTAACAAATGCTTACCAAGGACCTGAGGATAGCACATCAGCAAAATATTTACCAGTGCAGGAAAATAAAGACAAAAACTGTTTTGCAATGTTTTGGACAACTCAAGACCTATTCCTTTAGATTCCCGAAGTTCTGGATTTTGTTAGCTTCTGCGTGATTAACCACCTCTTACTTTACTAAACAGACTTCCAAGATTAACAAAGTCTTGGCTTATAGTCTCTGCCTCATCACTCCAGTGATAAGTGATTGTCTTTGCCATGGCCAAGTTACTCCCTTAGCATCCGCCCAAGAGGACAAGAATACACACCCTTCCCTCATCACTCCAGACTGAGGTTTCAGCTCTTATGTTTGATTTCTGTGGCCTTTTGTACTCTCCCCTTTTAGAGTTAACGATTATATTTCTCACATCTGCTACTGAGCCTGCAAATAATTGCCTCTCCTCTGACCTACACTTTTTTTCCCCCTAAGAGCTTAAAGATTAAAGAACCAACTTTGCGGGCTGTGTTTAAAAACAAAAAGAAAAACACAAACAGCCTTGGGGTGATGTTATTATGAATTCAAGATACAAGTTATCAACTTTAGTCCCTGAACCTCTGTGAATTTATTTTTGTTCTTTTGCTTATTTGGAGACTTTTGGAGCCTCAGATTCATCATTCATAAAATTGTGCACAGAATTTTGGTGAGTAGTAATATAGTCATATAATAAATATAGTCATGTAATAAAATATATAATATAGTCATGTAATACATAATATAGTCATGTAATAAAAAATGTGTCACAATATAGACAAGCATTTATAGTCATTATTGTTTCTGATTATTACTTGTGTCAAAGATAGATGAGGGTTACAGAAAGATGCATCCTGGGGAGATTAAATCAAATTTTGAAATTCTGAGAGTACAGGATCCAAGTTGAGAAAATACAAAATAAATACATGGTTAGAAAGACATGGACTTTTGCATGCATCAGACTTAGCCAGAGGAAACAGGCAAACTTTCCAGGGTTCTCTGGAGTGCCCAAACCATGCTGGATAGCACGGTTTCACCAAGCTCCAAGCACTGCTTAATGGCCTTTCATTCAGACGTGCCTGGTAGAGGTATTTTCTCATCTAATTCTCCCTAGAAAAAGCCTGATGACCTAAGTTGTATCCATGGATAAAAAAATAGTAATAGAGGGGACTTCCCTGGTGGCACAGTAATTAAGGGAACATGGGTTCGAACCCTGGAGATCCCACATGCCGCGGAGCAACTAAGCCCATGCGCCACAACTACTGAGCCTGTGCTCTAGAGCCAAAGAGCCACAACTACTGAGTCTGTGTGCCACAACTACTGAAGCCCGTGTGCCTAGAGCTGATGGTCTGCAACAAGAGAAGCCACTACAATGAGAAGCCCTCGCACTCATGGAAGAGTAGCCCCCGCTTCCCGCAACTAGAAAAAGCCAGTGCACAGCAATGAAGACCTAATGCAGCCAAAAATAAATAAATTTATTAAAAAAATAGTAATAGAATTAACATGAAGATAGACCTCTAATCTGTCAGAAGAAGAACGATTTTCTGGAGTCAACTGGTCTCCTGAGAGTTTAGGTGTGCTTATACCTTATAAACTATTCATAAATATACAAAGATGTATAAATATAAAATAAACATAGGAAACATAAATAATAAGTATATTAAATAAAATATATAACTTATAAATTTATATTTTATACAATTTTAATATATACATATGCAAAGTATTTATCATGCAGCCTGAAATATGTAAAGTACTCAAGAAACATTAACTAGTTCCATTATTGCAGAATTAAATACCTGCCAAAACCCAATTATATAACTATATTTTTCTTCATTTTTATACATATATCTCTGTCCATCCATCAGTATAAAAATATACACTTATTGGTTTCCTAAAAATGATTTTTACTCAGAAATTCTCTGTTACATACATTTGAAGCACTACTGCTGCTCACGTATTTAACTTCATAATTGGTAGCCTGGTCGTCCAGTGGTTTGCTTTAACGTGATCTGTTTCCTGATTCCTATATCTTTGAACATGTGTAACTCACATACTTTTTCTGGTAATAAAAATGAAGTCATCGGATGAGTCAGTGCCCAAAAGTTAGTACTCTAAGGCAGGAGATTGAATTTTTCTCCTAATAGTCTTCACCAGAACCAAGCCTGCATGCAGAAAAAGCTGTCTATGTTTCCAACGCTTATTAACGATTAGGCAGCGTTACAAGTCATAGGATGTGAAAAAGACTCCATGTAATGTACATGCAGATGCCCCCTACATGCTCACATTCCACAGTGCCTACATTTTTTACCCAGTAGGGTCATTAGGAACTCTTTTAAAAAACAAGGTTCTTTTAAATTTTGGTGAGGCTGTGGTACATCCAGACAAGGCTGTGTAATCAAGCGCAAGGAAATGAACTGCTCTCCGTTTCTCTGTTGGGGATAAAGGCTGGAACATTGTACGTATACATATGTCCCTGAAAGAAAAATTGCTTAAAGCACACTTCTGCCCAGCTACCAAGAGTTTCTGTCTGAGGATAAATTAAACAAGTTGAAGGACAAAAATTACAACCCTGGACACAGTTGGCTTGAAAATGCGACGTTTCTAGCAATAAAAATTGGTAATTACCGACGACGTAAATAAACAGACAGAGGCTGTTCTGACATAGTTTCACATCCACTTGGTCCACCTCAGCACAGCATCATATGGCATGTGATGTAATTCAGCAGCCATCTACCAGTCTCTCCTTTTCCAGACTCTGCTTCCTGTAACCCATCTTCAAGGTACCATCTGGGCTCTGCCTGAGAATATCTTTCTACTCAAAATCAGATCCCTTTCATTTCATTTAAACCACTCCAAAGTTTAACCCCAGCTGACCTTTTTCAGGCTTATCATCCAAGACCTCCTCCCTTATCCAATGTTCCAGCCAGACTGAACTCTCCCTATTCTCCATGTATGTGCTGTGTCTTGCTGCCTTTGTATCTCTGTTCAAGCTATCTACTCTGGAATGTCTAAACGCAAAAATTCCCTCAAGGCCTAGGTTTGCTTAACTATGAGGGTGAGTCAAAAATTATCCACACTCAAAAATTATTTTATTAAAACTTCTGTAAATTCTACAGCCAGAGTGTGGATAATTTTTGACTCACCCTCGTATTTACTTCCTGACATGTATTTTCCAAAGTGCATCTCATAGGCTACTTCTTCAGAGTAACCATTTTCTCATATGTTATTATTTATAACAATAACTGGGAAGATTTACTGAACGTTTACACTGTACTAGGCACTTTGCTACAGGTGTCTTAGACTTGTGTAACAAGTGAGAAAAGTATAACATAGTGTTAAAGAGTATGGAGTGCAGTGGTTCAAATCATGGCGCTACCACCTATCTGCTGATGAACTTGAGAATTTATTTACCTTCTGTGTATTCAGTGTCATCAGGTGTAAATGGGCACAGTTGTAATACAGCTAAAACCTAACAGCATTAGTGGGGGGATTACTATGTGAAATAATACATATAAAGCCCTTAGAACAATTCCTGGCACATTATAATTACAATATAAATATCAGCTGCTGCTACCAGGTGCTACAAGGTACATGTCCTCATTATTCCCATTCAAGAGATGAAGAAACTGAGGCTTAGAAAAGTTGAAAATATGTCCAAAGTTACGGGGCAAATATGTGACAGACCCAGAACACACACGTAAACCTAAATCAACTCAATCTCTAAACTCATTTTCTGCAATATGGGCAGACTAGCTGCCTTTGTTTTCAATTTTCTTGAGGGTAAATAATAACAACCACCACCATATTAGCTAATATTTATCAAATACTTACTATGTGCCAGGCATGGTACTGAACACTGTCTATGCATTTATCTCATTAATTCGCACAGCAGATTTAATAACTGAAGACCATCTTTATCCTCATTTTATAGAGGAGGAAACTGCTTTAGAGAAACTTATTCAGTCACACAGCTTATACGTGATGGAACTAGGACTCAAACCCTGATTCTTATCTGAAGCGATATCCTGCCTTGCTTTTAGCTGGATTTATTCTCTTACTCCAATGTTCCCCCAACTCTCTTAGTGGAAGCTATTTCTATGTCACTGGGACTTTGTTAGCTGTGCTTCTGTCAGACACCACTGCCAGCCTATCAATCATCTGAAAAGTAGAACCCCATTCTATTCACACTGCTTGCCTAACAGTGTCTTTCAAGTAGTAGATGCCTAATAAACCTTGGACTGGATTGAGTTTCATGTTGGATGTTGGATCATGAAGAATCAAATGCTGCACAGAAAATGTTCTGCATATGTACTGACACTTTAAGTTCTAATGACAAAGGGCTTGAGTCCAGTTCTTCTAAGAATGGCTAATAAATGAGAAACAACTTTCACATCAGTGAAGAGGCTCAGCCTTGAAACTGGACTGATCTGGAATCAAGCCCCAAGCTTACTAACTTTATTTGTTTTATTTATCCATTCTAAATCTGTTTCCTCATGGACAATAAAAGATAAGAATAATACTCCTTAAAAGGAATCCAAATTGGAAAAAAAGTAAAACTGTCACTGTTTGCAGTTGCCAGGATACTGTACATAGAAAATCCTAAAGATGCCACCATAAAACTTGAGCTAATCAATGAATTTGGTAAAGTTGCAGGATACAAAATTCACACACAGAAATCTCTTGCATTTCTATACACTAACAATGAAAGATCAGAAAGAGAAATTACAGAAACAATCCCATTCACCATTGAAACAAAAAGAATAAAATACCTAGGAATAAACCTAATTAAGGAGGTAAAAGATCTGTACTCCGAAAACTGTAAGACACTAATGAAAGAAATCAAAGAAGACACAAACAGATGGAGAGACATACCATGTTCTCGGATTGGAAGAATCAACACTGTGAAAATGACTATACTACCCAAAGCAATCTACAGATTCAATGCAATCCCTATCAAATTACCAATGGCATTTTTTATAGAACTTGAACAAAAAATCCTAAAATTTGTGTGGAGACACAAAAGACCCTGAATAGTCAAAGCAATCTTGAGGGGAAAAAGTGGAGCTGGAGGAATCAGACTCCCAGACTTCAGACTATACTACAAAACTACAGTAATCAAGACAATATGGTACTGGCACAAACACAGAAATATAGATCAATGGAACAGGTAGAAAGCCCAGAGATAAACTATGGTCAACTAATCTATGACAAAGGAGGCAAAGATGTACAATGGAGAAAAGACAGCCTCTTCAGTAAGTGGTGCTGGGAAAACTGGACAGCTACATGTAAAAGAATGAAATTAGAACACTCCCTAACACCATACACAAAAATAAACTCCAAATGGATTAAAGGTCTAAATGTAAGGCCAGACACTATAAAACTCCTAGAGGAAAACATAGGAAGAACACTCTTTGACATAAATCACAGCAAGAACTTTTTGACCCACCTCCTAGAGTAATGGAAATAAAAACAAAAATAAATAAGTGGGATCTAATGAAACTTCAAAGCTTCTGCACAGCAAACTATAAGCAAGATGAAAAGACAACCCTCAGAACAGGAGAAAATATTTGCAAATGAATCAACAGGCAAGGGATTAATCTGCAAAATATATAAACAGCTCATGCAGTATCAAAAAAACAAACAAGCCAATCAAAAAATGGGCAGAAGACCTAAATAGACATTTCTCCAAAGAAGACATACAGATGGCCAACAAACAAATGAAAAGATGCTCAAAATCACTAATCCTTAGAGAAATGCAAATCAAAACTACAATGAGGTATCACCTCACACTGGTTAGAATGGGCATCATCAGAAAATCTACAAACAGAAAATGCTGGAGAGGGTGTGGAGAAAAGGGAACACTCTTGCACTGTTGGTGGGAATGTAAATTGATACTATGGAGAACAGTATGGAGGTTCCTTGAAAAACTAAAAATAGAACTACCATATGACCCAGCAATCCCACTACTGGGCACATACCCAGAGAAAACCATAATTCAAAAAGACACATGCATCCCAATGTTCATTGCAGCACTATTTGCAATAGCCAGGACATGGAAGCAACCTAAATATCCGTCAACAGATGAATGGATAAAGAAGATGTGGTACATATATATAATGGAATATTACTCAGCTGTAAAAGGGAACAAAATTGGGATATTTGTAGAGAACTGGATGGACCTAGAGACTGTCATACAGAGTGAAGTGAGTCAGAAAGAGAAAAATAAATATTGTATATTTACACATATATGTGGACTATAGAAAAATGGTACAAATCAACCGGTTTGCAAGGCAGATATAGAGACACAGATGTAGAGAACAAACATATGGACACCAAGTGGGGAAAGCTGGTGGGGGTTAGGGGTGGGGTGGGATGAATTGGGAGACTGGGATTTCCATATATGCATTACTAATAAGAAAAAATATCAAATTTTACACTTTAAATATATGCAGTTTATTGTATGTCGATTGTATCTCAATAAAAGTCCTTAAGAAAGAAAGAAAGAAAGAAAGAAAGAAAGAAAGAAAGAAAGAAAGAAAGAAAGAAAGAAAGAAAGAAAGAAAGAAAGAAAGAAAATAAGATAATGTTAAAAAAAAAGAATAATACTCCCTCTTAGAGTTTTTGATAGGATTAAATGTAAACATTAGTAAAGCTCCTTAGCATTGTGACTCATACATGGTAAGCACTCAGGAAAGTTTGCTTTGTAAATAAAAACTTACATATTTTTAAAAGTCAAATAATTAAAGAATAGCTCCTTGATCAATCAAGCAACTGCTCTTGTTCAGATATAAAATCTCTGGAGGGAAGACCCCAAATATTGTGAAATAAATTTGAGCAAAAATGAGTGAACAGAAAATAAATAACTTTCCAGGGAGAAGTGCCCTGAAAGGGCCAAGCATGTGAGAATGGCAGGAAAGGGGAGTATTTTGTGATAAACAGCTCCACTCTTAACCCAAGGGACACAATCCCCACTGGGTGTCCTTGTTGTTACAATGTGTGATAAAGGCCCTACAGTGAAGATTTTCCTTTGTTCTTCAGTCTCACTGAGAGAGTGAATTTCACGAAAAGAACTCATTCATCCTATGTCTAATGTATTAAAAGTTGCAAAATTAAGATTGGGTGTAAAATATTAAAGCTGATAAAAGAAAGAGTGAGCACATAGATTTCCCAAGGAACACATCACTCGTTTCTAGCAAATACTATATTATACATATGTATTTTCCCCAATTAATCAATAAAGAAATCTGTATTACATGAAATTGCAGCATTTGAAGGTTCCTGATTATTATGGACTGAATTATATGTCCCCATTTCATATGTTGAAGCCCTAACCCCCAATGTGACTGTATGGGAGATAGGTCCTGTAAGGAGGTAGTTAAGGTTAAATGAGGTCATAAGAATGGAGCCTTAACCTGATAGGACTGGTGGCCTTATCTGGGGAGGAGACACCAGATGCACACGTACAGAAGAAAAACGATGTGATGACAAAGGGAGAAGGTGGCCTTCTACAGGCCAGGAAGAAAAGTCTCACCAGAAACCAACTCTGCTGGCACCTTGATCTTGGACTTCCAGCCTCCAGAACCATGAGAAAGTGATTTTTCTGTTGTTTAAGCCTCCCAGTCTGTAGTGTTCCATTATGACAGCTGGAACATACTGACTAAAATTTGCATTAAATTATTTCCTGTCTTCCTATAACAATATGGTTATATTTTTCCAATGAAGAATCGGGATGGCTTATTGAACAAGGACTTTTGTGTCTCTCTCAAGTCAAGGAGTCCATTTGGGTAAAGCAGTTTGGATCTCCTGACGTTCATACTTCAGAAGAAAAGAAAAAAATATTAACACCCCTACACATAACACTTGCGTTATAAAGTATCTCTTTATTAGGAATCTCTACTCTAAGTACTTCCCTCCAGACATCAAGCACAGGCAAAGGGCCATGGGGAGACAAGGACCAGCCACTCAGCAGGAATCAGTATAAACCTAGCAATGACACAGTCCCTTTGTTACATGGATATTACTCTTTGTCCTTCTGAAATTGAAATTCTTTCCCATTGAAAGGGATGTTACAATTCCATCTTTTTCGGTCAGCCATGCTTGGCAATTGTTGGTCAAGAGGGCAGAATAAAACCATGGCCAGCACTGACTGATAAGGCTGTGCAGGCTTAGTGGTACTGTGGTTTGTACTGACTCGGGGTATTTATTTTCTTACTTCTCTTTCAAAAATATTTTTTGAGGCCTGCTCTGTGACTGGTACTGAGCAGGGCTCTGGGGATAGAGCAGAGAAATAACAACCTTAGTCTTTGCTTCCAGCTTCAAACTAGTATGTAAATACAGACCACCAAATGCAATTAACCACATTAACAAACTATTTTCTGATGACAGTAAGTACTGAAAAGATGATAAAAGATAGTAATGGATAACTTTAAATTATAATTTGGATAGAGCCTGAACTATGGCCAGGTCATGCTAAGATAGGGGAGGAGAATTCAGGGCAATTAGTGTAAAGGCCCTGTGGCAGGAATCAGTGTAGTGTGTCTGAAAATCAGCATGAAGGATGGCATGGCTGGCGTAAAACAGGGGGGACTAGATCAAGAGGGCCATGCAGAACATGATCAGGAGAGCTGGGGATTCTAAGTGCTCTGACAAACCATTGCAGGGGTGGGTTTAAGCTAAGTGAGTCTAACTACAAACTATGGTCTGCAGGCCAAATCCAGCCTGCAGCCTGATTTGTAAATAAAGTTTGACTGGGGCACAGCCAAGCCCAGTCATTTCATTATTGTCTGTGGCTGCTTTTGTGCTACAAGGGCAGAATTGAGCACTTGAGACAGAGACTATATGGTCCACAAAACCTAAAATATTGACTAACTTGCCCTTTATAGAAAAAAATTTGCTGGAGGGGAAGCAGAGGGAGTATCAGGAGGCTGTGCCGCCTTCCAATGGAGAGGTGATGGTGGCTTGGACCAGAGTGGTTGATACCAGTACAGATGCCAGGAGATGAACAGACCTAGGGCATGCTTTGCAAGAAGAGCTGGCAGAATTTGTTGAGGAATTAAACATGGTGGGGTAGCAAGGAGAGGATAGAGAGGAATCAAAATATTTCTAGCATTTTGCCTTGAGCAACTGAGTACATAACAAGGTCCTGTGCTGAGATAGAGAGCTCCTGAGGAGGAGCAACTCTGTGGAAACAGTAAGAATTAAGAGCTTTTGGGAAATGTTCAGTTTGAAGTGCCTTTTTATAAAGCCCTTGTTGCTTTTTTCCTCTCAGTCCAGTGCAGTGATTCCCAAAGCAACCCAATGCCTTTTTTTCCTTCCTTGTTGCATAACACAACCTAAACCCACATGGCCAGTGGAATGATAGCTGACATTTGTTTGGATGCTAAACCATAAACACTCTGCAGGCAGGGGCTACGCCTGCACTGTACACCATCATATCTCCACGGCCAGCGCAGCAACTGGCACAAAGAAGAGGCGCCATAAATAAAGGTTTTGAAAGCGGACTGAAGAAATAGTCAGTAACCATTCACAGAGAACTTACTATGACGTCAGGAACTCAGTGAGGCACTGCACATAAATTACATGACTTAGTCCTTACAAAAATCCCGCAAAATAGTTGCTGCTTTACCAATTCTACAGATTTGGAAACTGAGGCTTAGAGCAAGGGATCAAAAGCACAAATGCCTGCCCTACAGAGCTGAGTCAGGAGACAGAAATGGGTGAAGGGGAGGCAAGTATCAACTAATGGGATACGGTAGTCAGATGTACTGTGGAATGACAGCCTTCCTTAAATGGGCGATTGGTTCTTGGCCGCCTCTGAAGCTTGCTCTGCAGAAAAGCAGCTACCCAATATTACCAGGTCTGATTTTTCAACAGAAGTTGAAAATCCCGTTTTTTATAAAATGTGGACACTCTCAAAAAGAAAAAAAAAAAAAAAAAGACATTGTCCTAGAGCAAGCAGTAGAGAATCCAATCCTGGCAGGCACCTCTCATACGTCTCTCTGTATACTAACCTCCTTTCTAATGGGAAGAAAAGCTAATCTACTCCTTAGTAAATGTTATTGGTGAATCTGGTGTAACACACGGTCCCTGTGTGCTCAGTCAAATGTACTTTTTGTTAAAGATGTTTCTTATAATGGCTAAGGGTTTCACTAGGCGCTGGCTTTTTGTGTCTAGCACACTGTAGCCATTCTCTGATGCCTGAACATCTGCCTGATGCCTAGCATGAAACCCCCAATCATATTGTCTGAGTGGCTAATGAATTCGTGTAGCCCTTCTAATGCGATGATGCAACACGCTGACCTCACCATGCCAGCAAGCCCTGCAATTTTAGAAATAAAGCTATCAAATGCTTCCTTTTCCAGAGAAAAAGGTTCATTTCTTATTATTAAGTCTGTTTTTTTAGAGACTGGATATTATATTGATGGTTCCAGCTTAAATTAATTTCATAAAAATGGGAGATTAGAAAATGCTATCATTGGCTTATCGTCTCAATTTTAAGCAAAACAACCACTAAATAATATAACAAGGAGGGAAGTAGGATGTTTAAAGTATCTAATAAATTAAATTTGGTGAATAATCACAGAATGTCTATTATATGCCAGGAACTGTGTGAGGTCCCAGGACATGAAATGAACAAACCACTGTCCTGCACTCACGTTCCAGTGGGGAAAACAGATCCAGAAATAATAATAGCTTGAGACCCATGCTATAATAGAAGGATTACAGAATGCTCTGGGAACTTACATAAAAAGATGATTAACAACGACTTCATGTGGGAAAAGCTGGGATAAGTCAAGGTCAGGGAATGCTATACTGGAAAGGTTACAACTCAGCTCTAGCTTTAAGGATGGCTGGAGTTTCAGAATTCAGGTGTAAGAAGAGGTGCATTTTAGGTAATACAAGCTATTATCTATCAGAAATTTAGCATGAAAAACGTGCTATACTGAGCACTTACCCTCCATTCTTTGTAAAAACCCAATCAGTTAACTTGTTTTAAATGCCCATTTTTTCAGATTAAGAAACAGAGGTCAAGAAAGGTTTAGTAATGTAGCCAGGGCTTTACAGCTAGTCATTAGTAAAACTTGTATTTTATTCCAGGTCTGTGTGACCTCAAAGCTTGTGTTATTAAACACTATACTCTATCACCAGGTAGGATAAGAAGATATAAAATATTTTGATTTGAGGATTAGAGATTAGTCCATCATGAGTAAAGGTAACATGCACTGATGTGTGTTGCAATGAGGCGGGGGTCAGGGGGGATACAGGTAGGGAGCAGCTGTGAATATTCCAATATAAGACTGTAAACTGGGGCCAGATTTTAAGACTGCAGAGCTGGAGCTTTACTCCATAGGCAGCAAGGACTTTTTGGATGATGGTAAGAATCAGAGTAACAGGATCAAGAATGAGTTCATTAGATAAATCCAGGAACTTTGAAGCAACTTTGGAGAAATCAAATGCTAGAAAACCTGCTAAAAGGTTATCAAAAGAATGCAGATGAAAGATGATGACGGTCTAAACCCTGGGACTGGCAGAGAGGACAAAAAAGAAGATCAGGATGCATAAAACTGTGTGGAGGGAAAAATCAACATGATTTCAGAATGGATTTATGGAAGGGATGAAGGAGAGGCATCACTGGTGATGCTAGGGATTCTGGCTTGAATCCCTGAGTAGGTGTTGATGTGGAATGTGGAACATAAGGGAAAGGTCTATGGATGTTCAAGTCAATAAGTCCAAGAAATAATTGGTAACATGAAAATTTCTCTTGAAAACATAGATTTAGGAGCCACAAAAAAGGGGAGATCATCTACACCAAGATGAAGTGTAAGAATGAGAGGAAATAAAGACCTAAGACACAATACCAACACCAACAGTAGTTACACAAGGATATTAACAAGGTTTAACCTGATATTAAGCACAATTCTTTCCAGTGCCTCTGTAATTTGTTTTAGTTAGTTGTTTAAAAGTAACCAAGGTACAATAATTTTTCTTTCTTCATTTTTTTACAGCTATTCCATCTACAAGTGTTTAATGACTAGAGGGTCTGAGCATTCACTAATACTAGGGTATCAGTGAACTGGACATATTCCAGTTTGGGACCTATGGTGAACTGAGATAATTTACTCTAACCTACATAGGTGTTAATATCCTATATCACTTTAGTATAAAGGAACACAGCTTACTTACAAACATTCAAACAAAAGTAACATAAACAGATGAATATATCAGTGCAAAGAGAAAGGCCCAACATACATTTTTAAATGTTTTTAAAGAAGGAATATTCACTGTGATTACTAATGTTTCAACTGTAATGGTTTAAACGAAAGTACAACGCTTTGAAAGAATTACTTTTCAAAGCACCTTATATTTTTATATAGTGAGAAAGCATCAGAACAAAGCATTCTATCAGAGAAAGTTTGCATTCGTGTTGTCTTTATAGGAGAAATAATTTGTCAGTGAAGGTCAACAGAATCTGACAGGGAGGCTCTTGCCCTGCCTCCTTACCCTGGTACGTGCAGAGATCAGAACAGCCTAACCATTTAGCCTTGGAATTGCTACATACTTCACCTTCTGAGCTACTCAAAAAGGCTTTGTTCATGAAAAGTTCTCATGGTTATAAAATGTTAAACAAAAAAACTTGTTCCACGTGATGTGCTGTATTACTTTTCTTTTTGTTTGGGGAATTGAAAAAGCTTTACAAACAAGGCCTAGTAAATCTCTTTAAGACAGTTGTTTGTGGGAACTCTTCCCCACTCAATGGAGACTGGGAACAGGTAAGGGGAGAAGAGAGGCTGAGAGGAGAAAAGGAGGGTGGAAAGGCACCCACTCTCATCTAAAGTTACCAAAGAAGTTTAGGGCTGCATACATTTGTCCTCCAATTGGCCTTGTCTATATAAACAGCCAGCGCTCTACCCTTCCCAGGTGGTAGCTGCTGTTTCTAGAGTTTGCCATCTGTTAACACAGGTGAGCAACAGCGAACAAAACACCAGAAGTGCAGAGGGTAGGAGATAAAAGATGGAAGACTAGGAAGATAAACAATTCCTGGTGTTTCTTGTGTTTAGGAAACTGTGCTAGATGCTGTCACATTTACAGTAGGCACTCAATAAATCCTTAGTTTCTTCCCTTTCACATAAATTATGCTATCTGATTAAAGGAAACTGGTATTCATAGAGGGAAAAAAAGAGAATCCCTGTGAATGAAAACTGCTGGTCATGGGACTTCCCTGCTGGCGCAGTGGTTAAGAATCCGCCTGCCAATGCTGGGGACCCAAGTTCAAGCTCTGCTCTGGGAAGATCCCACATGCCACAGAACAACTAAGCCCGTGTGCCACAACTATTGAGCCCGTGCTCTAGAGCCTGTGCGCCACAACTATTGAGCCCGTGTGCCACAACTACTGAAGCCCATGCACCTAGAGCCCATGATCTGCAACAAGAGAGGCCACCCAATGAGAAGCCTGTGCACCACAATGAAGAGCAGACTCCACTCGCCACAACTAGAGAAAGCCCATGTGCAGCAACGAAGACCCAATGCAGCAAATAAACAAATTAAATAAATTAATTTAAAAAATTATAAAAAAAAAACAAACTGCTGG
Organism: Hippopotamus amphibius kiboko; assembly: GCF_030028045.1. Classification (NCBI taxonomy): domain Eukaryota; kingdom Metazoa; phylum Chordata; class Mammalia; order Artiodactyla; family Hippopotamidae; genus Hippopotamus; species Hippopotamus amphibius. Next base: position 154,588,526 of record NC_080186.1, on the reverse strand, counting down.
TCATGAAATAAGCTAACTCATGTATCAGAGCATGGAGGCATGAAGGAACGGGCTGGTGCAGTGCTGGGTCAAGGTCAGCATGTATGCTCTGTATAGTGATAACACTGGGTAGGACCCATTCCATTCACATACAACACTGTTACCAAAAATGAAGATCCCAAGGGACAAGGGGAGGAAGTAGCCACTGGGACAAAGAATACAAATTATCCACGGATCTTTCCTCTAGCTGAGAATTCTTCACAAATGAAGTCGTTGCCTGAGTTTTTGACTTTGGTAGCAGAGAGGAGACTGTGATGGGGCATTAGGGAGACATCTTTTTACTCCCTCTACCCACAGAATTAAACTTGGTCCTGACAGTTCTGTAAAAATCTAGAGAAGACCTTTGAAAAGCTATAGCTTTCACAAGACAAGTGAGCTACTCAAAGCAAGTCAGGCATAGTATCGAAGTGGTTCTGGAGTCAGATGGGCATGAGTGTGAATCCAGCTTCTGCTGCTTAACTTGGGCCTAGTTATATAATCTCTGGACCCTGGTTTCCTTTTCTATGAAATGAACAACAACGATAATATCTATAGCATCTACCACTTAGGGCAACTGTCATAATGAAATGAGATAAGGCATGTGGGCATTTAGCACAGTGCCATGCATGTGGTAAGAATTCAATACATATTAGTTTTATGCTGATAGCATTTTTTTTTAAATCCTGGGATGATAATGCACTTACTTCTGAGACTTAATATCAATCTCTACCATTTTTAGAGCATTTTGAAGATTTTTATTAAGGACAAATAATGGAAAATTTCATATAAATAGTTAATTTATATATGTCAATCAATATAATATTTTATACATATACATATACATCGATCCACAAGATCGGCTTCTTTTTTCTTTTCTGGAATGTATCAAGTATTAATGTTAACTTGTTTTTCATCTCAAAATATGAGCCATAAATTTTTTAAAACTCACATATAACCTATAGCATATATCATTTAACTTTTAAAGGACAAATTTATCTATTAAAAGCCTATTCACCATTGACTTATTTTAGGTAAGATAGTCAGATGCAATAATAAACAGTCCAGTAAAAATTCAGAAAATAGAATGGGTCCCTGAAACTTGAATCTTCCAGTTAAAGTGCGAAGACAATAATGAGAACACAGAAGTACTGAGGGAATCGAAATGTCCACCTTTTCCTAATTTTATAACTTAATCTAAATAGTTACAGAAATGTGTATGGCATTTTACCAAATCGTGTAAACTTCCATTGGTAATGGAAGGAATTAATGATTAATTGCAAAATACTAATGAAAGCTAATTTTAGAAAAGGTAAAAGTAACTGATTTGAAAAGCTAATTTTAGAAAAGGTAAAAGTAACTTATTTGAAAAAATTTCTCTGCTAAATAGAGCAGAGAAAAACATTTTTAAAAAACTAAGATAATCTACAGTTTATACCATATATCAAAATAAGCTTCAGGTTGCTTAAGTTAACTATGACTTTCAAATCATAGAAAAACTAGCTAATAATGGTCTACCAGATCTTGTCAAAGGCACAATAACTTTCTAAAGTTCGAAAAAAATAGAAACTGTATTTCACAAAGAAAAAGTTCAACAGAATCAAGTATAATAGCTTTAGAGTTTTATACAATGAAAATCCCAATAGAACACACAGAAAGATACTATATACGCATGCAAAAACTAAACAAACAAACAAAAAGGAAAACAAAGGTCCCAAGAGCGCAATTTATGAGGCTATATGTAGTTCAGGGGCATCATTAAGGTCTTTCACACACTAATTCTCCTACTACTTATTAGAAAATGTTCACTGTCCACTTTATTACTCTTGGAAACCTCTCTATCTCCTCATAAACTTTGATAAGGACGTTGTACTTATTAAATGATTTTGAAATGAAATTTGTGATCTGATTTATGTTTAAAAGGATTGTTCTGTTTTCTGTAAGGAGAATTTACTGTATGAAAGGAGAGAAGCAGGCAATTCCACTAGTGAGGTACTGAGGTGGTTCTGGCCATGGAAGATGGCACCTTTAACTAGGAAGGTGGAGAGAGAGGTGAAAAAGTTAAACCAATTTAGGGGATGTTTTGAGGTAGAAGTAGCAGGATTGTTCCTAGATTGGATTTGGGGTATCAGGGAAAGAAAGAAATCAAGGGCAGCCCCACAAATTGGCTTTAAAAATTTAGAGAGTATCAATGTCATTTACTAAGATGAAGACTGGGGCGGGCAGTGTGGAGAGGAGGGATGAGTTTGTGCTCAGGGTGACGTGCACATAAGTCAAGAGTTCTACTTGGTTCCAGTTAACTTTGAGAGACTAGTAAACATATTATCAGAGAAGCTGAAGAGGTGACTGAATATGAGTCTGGACTTCTGAGAAGGCAGGACTGGAAATGGGTGTTGCCATCCTATGGATGAGAATGTGTGAGATTACCTGGGGAGAGTGCAGCTAGACAGCTTAAGAAGGTCTGGGACTGAGCCTTGATGAACTCAAATACTTAGAGGTGGAAAGTAGAAAAGGGACCAGCCAGAAGAATGGAGAAGAAGGAGCCAGTGAAAGAGAAGAAAATGTCAATGAGTGCGTAGTAGTAGAATCCATGAAGGGAAAAACAGCAAGAAGGGACTGGTCAACAGTTTTCTTTTAGAGGTCAAGATAAGAAAAGGTCAAGATAAGAAAAGGATTAAATGACTAGAATTCCACATCACAGTGGTCATTGGGGATTTGAAAAATGCAGTCTTGGGGAGTGATGGGAATGGAAGCCAGTCTCTAGAGCAGGTTAAGGAGAAAGTGTTGGTGACAGGTGTAGACAGCATGAGAAACAGCTTTTTCAACAGGTGTTGCTGTGAAGGGCAGACTATAAATGCGGTAATGATAAAAGGGGATGCTGAGGTCAAAGAGGAATTTTTTAAGATTTGAGATACAAGAGCATATTACAAGGGTGCGTCAAAAATTATCCGCATTCTGGTTATATTAAAACTTCTGTTCGCCACACTGTCTTATCAGCATTTTCCGTTCAAGGCTACTGTCTCCCCAGTCACTGCTGTGCAGGTGTGAACGTGTTATGTCAGTTCCTCTGAAACTCTGGTGTGAGCAAAAATGGATGCCTCACTTGTGATTTGCACTAAAGAACAGCGTGCAGACCAGGTTCAAAAGTCAACCATCAGCTGGAAAATTGATGCTTACACTTTTTTGGGATTCTCAAGGGCTAGTATTGGAACAGTATCAGGAAAAAGGTTCAACAATCAACAATGCTCATTACAGTGAGATGCTTATTGAAGAGCTGAAGCCTAAACTTCAGATTAAATGCAGAGGACTGCTATCCAAGGGCATTGTGATCTTGCATGACAACGCATGTCTGCACACTTCTGCCCACACTGTCAACACTCTGCAAAAGCTTTGTTTTGAGGTGTTAAAGCATCCTCCCTATAGTCCTGATCTTGCTCCATTGGACTCTCACCTGTTTGGTCGCCTGGAAGCAGCCCTACGAGGACGAAGATTCACTTCTGATAAAGAAGTGAAGATAGCAGTGAATTTGTGGCTCGCAGCTCAGCCTAAAACATTTTTTTTTTTTGGGGGGGTACATCAGGTTCAATCATCTGTTTTTATACACAATGAGGGAATACAAAAGCTTGTTGGCAGATGGAAAAAGTGTATTGAAAAGCAAGGAGATTATGTCGAAAAATTATGTATTTATCTTTTCTAAAAGTTAATAAAAATAAATTCTACAGCCAGAGTGCAGATAATTTTTGACTCACCCTTGTACATGCTGATGCAAGAAATCGAGTTGAGAGGAAGAAATGGATGATTCAGGAGAAAGAGAATATAATTGCAGGAGGAAAGACCTTGAGAAGGTGAGAGGGGATGGGATCCAGAACTCACAGGCTCTTCTCTGGTCTTGACAGGTACAGGGAGTCTCTTCCACTGAGAAAAGTATGAGGCCCACATACAAAAATATACACTCTAATTATAACTACGACCTCGTATATGTGTTAGCCAGGCTGGAAGGAAATAGGAGTATTTGAAGAGTTAAATGAGGATACTGCGGGGAATCGTCCTCCTTCTTGTGTCCTTTACTATCTGTTTTTATAATAAATAGAATTTTTTAAAGTAACACATTCTCAAGAAAGCTCCTAACTTAAGGTGTTCTCACAAGTCATACAGCAAGAGAAGAGCTGACAAATATACACTTGTTTTGATGTATGAAAAACACTGGACTATCATATTTTGACAATGTGGTGCTTTTGATGGTAAATACTATATACTACCCCTATATTAACTCTTCATAGAGTTAATAAATGTCTATATAGTCTTACTATATGCCATACTATTATAAGAATTTTATAAATATCAACACACTTAATACTCAAAATAATACTGATTATGTAGGTAGCAGTATTATTCCCATATGAGGAGTCTGAGGTACAGAGAGGTTAATTAACTTGTCCAGAATCACACAGCTAAAAACTCAGGGAGCTGAGATTCAAACCCCAGCACTCTGATGCCAGAATTCTTGCCCTAGACTTCTCTCCTGTGCTTTGGATATGCTATCTCATTTCATCTTAACAACAAACTTTTAAGAAAAGTATATTATATACCAAAGTGAGACTTTGAAAGGTTAAATAACTTTCTCAAGATTATACTGTTTAAGTGGCTGGACCAGCATTCAAATCTAAATCTTTCTCTCTACAAGTGTATATTCTCAGCACTTAACATTATATAAGTTTTAGAAACAGAAAAAGTAAAAAGTTTACATGTCTCATCGCTCAAAAATGCTGAATAAATATGACAAGTGGTATAGAAAGGGAATTTTTTGATCAAGGGAATAAAACATTAAATTAAGTGACGAAGAAGAAAAGTATTTAATGATGTTATTTTTATATGCATTGGTTTATAAGATAGTAGTTGCTGAGCTCAAGAATTTTTACAATTTGGACACATTTTATTCCATATAAAAGCCATTTTTAAAATATGGGATAAAATATATATATGTCTAAATTATATATATATAAAATATATATAGGAATATGTATCTCTAAAAATAATTCATATTAATTGGAAAAAACAGGCTTTACAGACAAACAAAAGAAGAAAAAGTGAAGGAAAGGAGAATAAGAGGGAAGGAGGAAGAAAACCATATCTGGAAAGGATGTGAAGGTGTGTTGCATATAATTCCAGACACTGTACACACACACATGCACACACAGACACATAGAGATAAACACATTTTTATATAAATGGGATCATACTATGTGTGTTTTTCAGTTGCCGCTTTTTCTAACTAAAACCATATTGGGAGCCCTGTCTATATCAATAAGCAGGTATAAATCATTATTTTTACGATTCCTTTATATTCCATTGTTGGACTGTACTCTAATTCATGTAATCTTCTTCTATTATTGGAAGATTAGGTTATGTATTATTTTGTTAGGGGTGCCATAACAAAACACCAGAGGCTGGGTGGCTTAAATAACACTTTATTTTCTCATAGTTCTGAAGGTTGGCAGTCCAAGATCAAGGTGCCAGCAAAGTTGGTTTCTGGTGAGGCCTTCTTGGCTTGCAGATAACTGCCTTCTCATGGTGTCTTTACATGGCCTTTTCTCTGTGTGTGCACATTCCTGGAGTAACCTTCGTCTTCTTATAAGGACACCAGTCATACTGGATTAGGGTCCCACCCTTATGACTTTATTTAACCTTAATTACCTCTTTAAAGGCCCTGTCTCCAAATGCAGTCACATTGGGGGTTAGGGCTTTAACATATGAATCTGGGGGGCAGAACACAATGCAGACCATAACAGGTTGTTTCCAATTTTTTAGTGGTATAAATCATATTGATGATAAATGATGAAGTGATTTTTATACAATCATTTCCCTAGGATATAATCCTAACAGCATAATTGCTAGGTCAAAAAGTATGTCATTTTAAGGCTTTTGGTATGAATTGTCAAGTAGTTTTCTGGAAACAACTTTTTTCCTTTGAACTTCTGCCAGTAGACTATGAAAATGAAAACAAAATCATTTTAAAGAACAATATACATGCGTAATAAATATTCTCTTGACTGTCTACAACATGGGGTGAGTGGCCCCAGATTATGACAGTTTCAGTTGCATCTGAATTCTGGAGAGAACTTCATGAGAAAGGCAAAGAGTTAGAAGAGCATGGATTGATGCATTCAGAGTTTCCTTTAGCATCTTTGTTGCCTATATTTTAAATTATTCTTCTTAGTTCTACACATTGCATTAAGAAGATAAAACCTAAGCCCTCTCTGACAAAGAGAAACATGGTGGGACAGGAGGTGAGTGGGCAGGTGCTGGTTAATCTGGGGGAGGCTATGAGGCTGTCTTCTCTAGCTTCCTGTAAGTTAACACAGTTGAAAGGGAGCCTTTTTCTACTCAGCATTCTCTCCATAAATATTCCCTTCTGCGGTCTCCTGCAGAGGTCAGGTTACTACAGGCTTTTGAATATCCTAGAGGCACTGAAGGGAATTAAGTTCACAATCACTGCTTCCTCTTCATTGCCTTTTGTCTCAAGTGTGCTGCTTCCACTATTGGGAGAATAATTTAGAGGGGGAGAGGAATCTCAAATTGAAATAGAGAGAAACCAGCTTCTTTCATGCACGAAATAGAGAGCACCAATCCATGTATTCATGTCTTTAACATTACTCGTGGAATAGAGGAGAAGTTTAACAAATTATGCAACTTGAGGTTTAATATAGTTTTGGTTGAGTGGAAAAAATATCATGGAGAAGATACCAAGAGAGGAAGAAAGACTTGGCATGAAGAGGGAAGGCCATTTAAAAGCAAATTACCAAGTGCTGACATTATTTAGTGTTTCTACCATGACATTCTACCTCGATTATGTCAAACATAAAGCAAGAATATGGAAAAGCAGAAAATTAAATAAAATGATAAATGAGCTACAAGGTTAAAGTGACATATTTCAACCAGTCAGACAATATGGTGGAAGGGAAAACATTTAGAGGTTCAGAGTCAGACAGCTGGGACACTAACCAGCTGTGTGTCCTCAGGAAAGTAAGCAACCTCTCTTACTTTAGTCTTCTTCCATGACTTATGAGGATATTAATACCAACTTAACAGAAGAGTTAATAGGCTTAAATTAACAAGCAAAACACCCAGCATAGTACACGACATACAGGATGTACTCATAAAACAGAAGCTTCCTTCCACTTCTGGGAAATGGAGGAGGACTGTAAATTCTTCGAGAGCCTTTCCATATAGATGTGGAGACAAAATGAGAATATTTGAAACAAGGAGAACAATTATGTACTAAACAGTGTGGCAGTGAGCACAAGCACGATAGGAATTCAAAGGGAGAACTGAGAGCACAGGACTACGCCGCCAGTGACAGATTCGTCACACTGTTGGGTCTTACATACTGGGTGTCTGGGATAAGTAACAGAGAAGCAAACTGAGGAAAGAGGATGTTGCAATGGGGTGGGTGAAGTAGGGGATGCTCGAGCAGACACAAAAAAATGGTAGGGACATTGAATAAAATTAAGCAAAAGGGACAAATGAAACTCTTCAACTGACCTATAGTTTATGGAAAAAGCAATTTATGCTCACAATAGATACATCAAAATATAACTAGCATGACTAAGAAGGATTACAGGATGAGTATGTACTGAATAAATACTAATAGATAACAATAATAGTTTCTCATAATTCATCTTGTAAATTAAGAAAAATATCTGTGAATAAAAACCAGTTGGTCATATTTTCCAAAAAAGAAATGATCTCAATATTAATTTGCAAAACTGTTAGTAGATAGAACATCAAGAAGGCTCATTTTTTTCTATTGACAGTGATGATGTAATAACTCTAGTTTGCTTGACCTGATCTTGTGGCTTTTTCTTCAGTATCATAACAGCTTAAAACCAGCAGGAGAGCATTGTTTGTCTTCATTTGGCTTGTCTAAATTCTAGGGTTTCATTTCCTACATATACTTATGATTGATAATTATTTTAATTCATATTTTTTGAAAAAGCAACCAAGAGAACAATGAAATAATTTATCTTAATGGTAAAAGAATACAAAGCCTGCTTTTCCTCCCCTAATATCCATCAGAAACTTTCTAAAATGTTCAGGTAGAGGCAACTTAAAAAGTCCTGTTTGAAAGAACAAAGCTTGAGGCATAACCCTTGCAGACTTCAGACTATATATAAAGCTACAGTAATCAAAACAGTGTGGGACTGGTACAAAAAAAAGACAAATAGATCAATGTAACAGAATAGAGAGCCCAGAAATAAACCCACACACCTATGGTCAATTAATCTATGAATATACGATGGAGAAAAGACAGTCTCTTCAGCAAGTGGTGTGGAAACCAGGGGAAAAAAAAGCAAAATAAAACCAAAAAACATACACAAAAAACAAAAAAGGTCCCTTTTGGTTTGCTTTTTGTCTTATTAACCAAGTAATAGATATTCACTGGAAAAAACCTAGGAAAACTTATCAACAAAAATTTTAAAATGGAAAATAAAATTCAACTATATTTCTACCACCTAAACACTTTTTACATTTTTATATTTCATTCATGTCTTTTTCCTTATGCATATGTGAACACATTTTCAACAGACATAGTGTTTTTAAATCTAGATTTTCACTAAATATATTCTAAACATCTTTCCACATCATTAAATTTTTTTTATCTGTAATATTGTTTAAAACTTTTATAGCACATGCCTTCTTGCAGTGTTCTTTCCCATATCTTCACTGTATTCCAACCAGACAAGGCAATTTTATGCAGTTTTACTTTTCATAGTTATATGTTATAAATTTAAAGTTTCAATTAACATTTACTTTTGAGCCATCTGCAATTTCCTCACCCTTTCTTAAATACTAGTCTACTCTGCAGATTGTTTCTTCCTCCTTTTCTCCCTCTCTCTCTCTACTTCACTTCCCTTGTGGAGACTGTAGGCTAATGAGAGAAATAAACCAGGTCCATAAATAACTGTAATCACTACCACAGGCAAATAAAAGGATTTCGGATTTCAAAAGAGAATCCCGTCATCAGTTTGCAAATATGCCTACACATCTGAAGGCAAAGGAATGAAAAGACTCTTCTGGACACTTTTAGTTCTCTTTTTTTTTTTCCTTTCAAGAGGAGCAACAAGAAAAAAAAAGAGGCAGTATCTTTTTCTCTCTTTTTTACAGTTGAAAAACCAAAAATCAAGAATGGATAAGATGCTTGCTCATGTCATACAGCTGGTTGGTGGCTGAACAAAGATTAAACCCAGGGTTTCTGAATCCCAGTTTTGTGCCTTCACACTGTGTCACACAGGCTCACCCTAAAAAAATTACTGCCAAGATGTAAACTTGGTACCAAGATGAAGACTGTGGGAAGAGAATACTTGTCAAGTGAAGGGATTCTCTGATTTTATGAGAAATTCTACTGACCCGATATACAACAGTAAACCCTGTCCTGAGAAATGGGTGAGAACGAAAATGACAATCCTATGTCCTTTCATTTGATGTTTTTCTATCAAGCAGAGCTATATTCATACTTTGATTAAAATGTCATACATATGGCAAGCTGGCTTCCCCAAGGGGAAATCTAGAAAGTGACTTCCTGAATACACAAGAGCAAATATTTTGTAGGACAGAGAATGCTCCTGCCTTGGGGGTCTAATTCCACACGTTTATAATGTTGAGTGGAAAAAGTCCTTGAATATAATTTAATACAGCCCTTTAAATTAGGAAACCTCTTAATAACACCTCTGTCAATCAATCATTTACCTTGTGCTTGAGCATCAGCACTTATGCAGGACACAGGATCTGGGCTGAAGCCAAGAAAAAGTAAAGTCAATACTTTTATTCTTTGGACTAACTAATTAGCCCTGCAGTATACCACGTTGCATGCCTGTTTAGAGGTATGGCTTGGATTTAATTACCTTTGTGCTAAACTGAATGGCAACATCACACACACACACACACACACACACACACACTCTTATACACAGTGAAAGATAAAAATGACAAAAAGCCAATATTGCTTTATTACCTTGGGAAGCATTTATTATGACACAGGACTGATGGAAAATGTGATGGACAGTCACAGAGTCATAAACATATTTACAGCTGGAAAGGTCCTTCTTGCAGATAAACTAGCCCAAGATTTTCCTTTTACTTAAAAGGAAACAAAGAGTTTAAGGGATTTGCTAGGCTTTTACAGGTTTCTCCCTTGGTGGCATTTGACTACACAGAGAGAGTTTACAGATTATTTAATATAGAGGTTGGAGTACTGATAATCACAGCTCAAAGAAGGAAAAACACCAAAGTGAAGGCAGGCGGATCAGGATCAATACTCTCATTAAATACTCAGTTACCTTTCCCCCTCTGGATTTATGTTTTCCCTCACTTTCTGGGTTACTTTTTATGTATTAAATACAGAAAAAATAATCATGAAAGAGTCCCTTGACTGCAACCAGAATCAATTTATCTAACATGTTTTCCAATATTTACTGTGCATGTGGCCTCATTACATTCACATGTCAGAAAAGGTTCAAAGGGGAAGAAAAACTGTAGGAAGCCATTCATAATTTCCTCTTCAGGATTTAACAGCCATCCCTTGCTTCAGTCTTACACTCTGTTTTCTAACACATCCCAAGTGATAAAGCTTCAAGTATATCAAAATTCAGAGCATGGCAAACTATTCATGCTGTAAAGTGATTAATGTTTATAGGATTTTGTTTTGCTTTATTTTAAAAATTCATAGTCTGCATCATTCTCTGAAAAAGGGCTTGATTCTATGTCACTATAACATTCCTTTTTAACTTTAAGGCCAGGCAGGTTACAATGCCCCTCTCCCACTTTCAGGTGAGTAAACTCCATCTTTGATCATCAGGAATTTACTCTTTTTCTTCATTTATGTTCCTTGCTGGATGTTTCTCAGTTTTCTTGTATAGATTTTTATGCTTGACATCCAATTTGCAAATGTTCTTTATGTTCTGATAAAGGTCTCTGTGACTCTTGGCGTACTTTTAGTGCCTAACTGCTTAGTGCTTACTGTACCTTTGGGATTGAGTCTTACTCGTCTTTGTTTGCTCCCCACTCTCTACTCCTCCACACATGCACCTTAGAAGAACACATCGTAGGTGTCAGAATTATTTTTAAACATCATTTTCCTTTGTATTAAAATCAGGGCCACAAATGCAAAGAATACTCATTTGTATTTGGTTTGAAGAATATATTACAGTTCTCTTTTAATCCAAAATGTTCAAATATATCCCTAGTTCCTAACTGAACAGGTTCACCAGGTGATGTCAAGAAGAGAAAAATCTAACTTTGGTTAGTAATTCACCAAGAAATAAGATATGTGAGTTATCTTACAACTCATTGATGAGATGGGTCTGGTCAGATAGTGTTAAAATATACAACCTAGTGTACAGTATTACAATGTGTAATATAAAGCAACAGGAAATAGTCACTAAAAAGTCATCTACATCCTGTTTTTATTTCTTCAGTAAAGATCAAATACAATTCAGCTACAATAAGACTCTATATCCTGATGGCAAATGTTAAGGTTTTTGTTTTTGTTTTTTTTGGTTTTTTTTTTTTAGGCTATGTCCTTTGGCAGCTGAATGGGAACACCATACCACTACAATGTCTGCCATGTTTTACTGCTAACTCTTGTTTATAGACCTGTTTCCTTTATTACTTTATAAGCCTTTTGAGAATAGGACCCTGATCTTTCTTCCACATACCTAGTACTGTATAAAGACAAGTACTTAGGAACCATTCAGTAAATCATTTGTTAGCTGGCTGAACATTTCTCCGTCATAGTGCTCTCGACTAAAGAAGTAAGAAGGGGGTAACAATAGTACCTACAACCCAGATGTTATGCTTGTGAAGTGTTTAGAACTTCACAGGGCACACAGCAGGTACTCATTCAGTACTGCTCCCCTGCACAGCTTTGGGAGGTGTCATTCACAGTCCTCCCTGGAGCTGTGCAACTCCAGACCCCCACCTCCAAAGTGTGAACTGCCATTAGCATCAGCATCATTACAACACCAGCATCGTTATTAGGCCCAAGAACAGAAAGACTTCACTTCACCTAAACTACAGAGAGGGCAGCAAAAGTGTAAGCAGGTCCTTCGTGACGGAGATTACTGTGCCTGCTTCCTAAAGGGAAAAAGGTCAGAATTTTGAAGAATTTGTGTGCATTTTTGCTCTCTCATCATATAATCTTCATTTGAGGTCTTCAGTGAAAATTAATTATGACTATCACGTAGTGTTAAGCTTAGAGTTTTGTCTAATTCTAATAAACACTGTAAACTAAAATTACTAGAGGCAGGTGAAAGTAAGATGATGACTATCCAAATGAAAATTTAAAAACCTTAGATTTTAGAGAAATGAGATATTTTGGCACACAGAATATCAATTGCATCAATTATATCGTTGGGTTTTCAAACAATTTTCTGAAAGGATCTTTTTCTCAAAACTTTAGGAGGACTTCCAGTGAGTATTTCTGTGTGCGTGAGTGAGCATGTGTGTGTGTGTGAGCGCGCATGTGCTTAGAGAGCCTAGACCCCATCTTCCCAGACTTTCCCCTCTCTCTATGGCTCACCAGGGACACCGTGGTTATCTGTGGGAACCAATGTGGAACCTCTGATCCACAGAGACCAAAACTTCCATCTTCCAGAAGCCCTGCAGAGTAACTCTCAATAGTTAACTATTTGGATTTGTGGATGATTTAGAAATTTTAATGACTAAATCTTTCATTTAAAAGTATTCACCACATTTTGCTAAATAAATAAGTAAATTTTATTTTAGTACATTTAGTACCTTTATTTTAGTACATCGTGAAAAGCTCAATGAAGAAATTTTTCATAAGTTACCACCCAGAATTAATTCCTATTAATATTTTGATTTACACTTTAAAAATATATATATACGTTTATATAATTTTTCCCTTTTCACAAAATTGGAATTAAATTCCGTCTTTTGATTTTTTGACCTCTTTTTTTTCTAACTTCAAAGATGTATCTTACCTATTTTCCTAAGTCAATGAACCTTTTTCTACAACATACTGCTTAGACAGCTTCATTACATTCTACGGTTGGCACAGGTCACGATTAATTTATTATATATACCTCACCTATATCCAGGGACAGGCAAATCAAGGTTTCAACCTTTTCTCACCCAAACCTACTCTTGTCAAAACTCCTGCTATTTACTATAAGCAAAAAACTGAAACAAAAAAAGTCTTAAGTTGCATGAATTTAGAATGTGGAAACTATACGAGCACAGAAACTGTATTGTTCATGGCATTAAGTTCTGCAATTTGTGCTGCTCACTCTATTTGGCAGTTGAGGATTTTTTCTAGAAATGAAATTCCTGTAAAACTGCTCACTGAATCTCTTTAGAGAAAAAGAAAATGTTCATAGTTTACAAAACTGTGGAAAACACAACATAAAATGTTTTGACGGGTTTTTATTGCTTCCAAAAAGTAGGAAGGAAAACTAGGTAATTTTCTTTTACTAAAATATATTTTATATCTATTTAAATGTTTGTTTTAAAAAGAGAATCCCAGACTATGTTGTATACATACACATAACTCACAAATGATCTCCTAAGTCATTAAAGCACAAAATCTCTGAATTTATTTTAGGACTGGGATTCATTCAGCCCCTTATTTTCTCTCCTCACTGAGGAAACTCTAGTTACGTAGACACTATTCCTGAATGTCAATTTTAACAGTGTTGCTATCCTTCACTTAGCAAGAATTGGGTCTTCACTAATATTTAACAATAACATTAAAAATGTACTTGCCTTTCTCTTTATTTACTTTAATTTTCAGGAGCACAATCAAGTTTTCACAAGAGGGAAGTGGTTTAGTGAGGATGACTTTGGAGTCAGGCAGACGAGTTCAGGATCTAGTTCCCTCTGTTATTAGTTAGATAATCTTAAGTAAGTATTAAATTGCTTTACATCAATAAACCTTAGTTGAATTATGCATAAAATAGGGTTACTATCACCTTCTTCTAAGCATGTTGTTGTGTGTATGGAAAACTTTAGGGCAATGCTTGGCATCTAGGAAGGGTAGTAAAACAAACACAAACCAACAATACAACAACAACTAATACTAATGTCAAATGTGTTTTGAAAGAAATTTCTTAGAGGTTTTTTTAACCTGAATTTGGTCCAAAAAGTAGATTAATGTGCCTCATAATCTCTATTTATTAATGCAAACATTATAATATTTGGCGTATCAAATGAAACATCTATCTTCAGAGAAGGAAGACAGGATTGAATACTGATTCAAAACCATCCTCATCAACACATGTCAATAGTTTGGGCCAATTAGCTAGAAGCCATCGTGGTCACTTTACCAAAACAAAGACTTCTGTTGAAAACTGGTGCTATTTATGTATTCCATCTAAGTGTTACATGTGTTAATATTCTATTTAAATTTGGCCCTTTTTCCTTGTAAAAACATAAGTTCCTTTTGGACAGGGACCAGGGATAACAATTGGAAGTCTATGAATGCTTTCTATTTTGAGGACCTTCAATTAGGCTTTTGTGGTATTGGTGATGATGGCAATGATACACGTGTGGAAGCTATTCATCCGCCACCCCCGACAACCCCTGCCAAAAGTTCTTGGTTTATTTAGTTGTTTCCGTATACAGATACACACCCATCAATTACATGTGAAAGGAAGGACCTGGTGAGGATAAGCAAGTGACCTAAATTACCTTAGTTCCTGAATTAGGACTTAGAGTGCAGGTCAGAGCGTGTCATAATTCTTTGGCTCTGATTCACATTACTGCTGGATCATTTGGTTGTGTGGGGCTACATCTCATAGAACAAAAAAATTCTGAAATAAAGAAATCTGGATTTGAGTTGCATACTTTTCACTTAGTGGTTAGGTGATGCTGGACACAGGTAGACAATCTGAACTTTTCTAAGGATGATTATGATATAACATAAAATAATGTAATGTATACAATTACATAAGATACATAATGTACAATATAACATAACAGATATCTTCCCTACCTATATGCTTGTGAAAATTTAAAGTACCAAAAGTCCTTTTTAACTTGTAAAATAAAGTATTAAACACATATTAATTATTGTGAAAAATGCCTTTGCTTACTAATTATGAAAGATAAAGTGAATAATTGAAGGAGCATAGAGGAAACCGTTGAAGCTACAAATTATCTGGTTGAAATGTCATTGTGATTGCCCCCAAATCATATCAACAGCATTAAATTTCATACAGATAGTTCATTTTTATCAAATGCTCATCTGCTGGGTTAATTTCATTTCAGCTTCCATATTAATGAAACCTGAATGTTTCCCTAAAGAACAAAAACCATGCTTGACTGGGAAATAACATGGTGTAGTGGAATGAAAATGGGCTAAACAGGGGTCCAAACTCCCACTGTGTCGAGGGCCAAAGAGTTAATGTGAATCCACAGGGGCAGCAGGGAGGGGGCTTGGGGTGTGGATGTGGTGCATGCTGAAGAGCACAATACCCACCCAGGGGAGTCTCCATCACTCAACTCCAGGCATGTCTACCATGAGGAGATGTTGGCCCAGTGATGCCAGATTTTCTTACTTTCTAAGAGCAGGCAGATACTCAGATATTTTTTGATATGTCAAAATTATAAAATTTTGGATAAAAGTGTGTTTTTAAAACTATTGTGCTGGAAGCATACATTGTTGCTTACAAACACTTTACATATGTTTACAAACACTTCCCTGAGCTGGGTCCAGGCCACAAGGCTTCAGGTTTTAACCACCGTGCTATAAAATCAGATAGATCTTACTTCAATCTTATCTCTAAACTCATGTACTGAATGGCTTTGGCTAAGAATTTAACCTACCCAAGCTTCATTTTCCTCTTGAAAAGTGGGAAGAACAATACCTCTCTTTGTGTGGACTGCAAAAATGGACATGGATGAAAACAGTGTAATAAATACATAATAGGTACTCAAAGAAGTTAGCGCTTTTTCTGGATAACTTTGAAAAATAAGTTGTAACTGGGCATATACCCCTAGAACACCATAATTCAAAAAGACACATGCACCCCAATGTTCACTGCAGCACTATTTACAATAGCCAGGACATGGAAGCAACCTAAATGCCCATCAACAGATGAATGGATAAAGAAGATATGGTACATATATAGAATAGAATATACTCAGCTGTAAAAAGGAACGAAATTGGGACATTTGTAGAGACATGGGTGGACCTAGAGACTGTCATACAGAGTGAAGTGAGTCAGAAAGAGAAAAACAAATATCGTATATTAACACATATGCGGAATCTAGAAAAATGGTACAAATCAACCGGTTTGCAAGGCAGAAATAGACACAGATGTAGAGAACAAACATATGGACACCAAGTGGGGAAAGCAGGGTGGGGGTGAGGGAGGTTGGCGGGGAATGAATTGGGAGATTGGGATTGCCATATATGCATTACTAATAAGAAAAAAAATATCAAATTGTACACTTTAAATATATGCAGTTTATTGTATGTCAATTATATCTCAATAAAAGTTCTTAAAGAAAAAAACTAAAAAAAAAAGATTTGAAAAAAAGTAAGTTGTAAAAGTAAGTTTTCTTTCTATACTTGTTATATTCAGAGCATGTCAGATATTCTTGTTATTAAGAAGGTCAAGGCTATCCCATGTGTAGTTGGAATAAATTGTTTACTTGAATTATAAAGGAAACTCAATACTATGGATGTCCTCAATTCTTCTAAAGAACAGAATTGAGTCAGCATCAATTCTGCAAATTTTTTCAGATTGACCGAAGAGACAGTGTTTCTTTGCAAAATGAGTGTCTCCTGAACACAATGTTTTTCTACTATTTTATCAGCTACTCTCTGTTATAACAATCCTTTCATTAGGAAAACAACATTTGAGGACATCAAGAATGTAGTCAGTGATGGCACACGTGAACCAAGAATGGATCAATCCTGCTTAGATTACAGTTGGCTATACAGCCAAAGATCGATGTTTCAAAGCAAGAGGATTATATGAAATAAATTTAGACAGTTAATGTTTTCAAACTCTACAAATGTTAGTGAAAGTGCAGTAAGCAAACAGCCAATGACTGGCTGGAAATATTCATCTTGTCTTTTTACTACCTTCCAGGGGTCTTGGCTAAGCCATTTAGGTTTGATTTCAAAAACCGTAAATAGAGTGAAAACAGCAAAATATAAAATCATACACCACACTTAAAAGAGATTGGACAATGCACGTAGCTAAACCTGTCCAGTCCAGATGAGAGCACTTGTGTGAGTTGGGCATGTTTAAGCATGCATTTTGAGATTGTGCTCTTGTCAATCTATAGAGGAAAAAAACCTGAAGGTCGCACAGTGGTGGAAGAATCAATTTTCCTTGTTGCAGGCTGATATTCTCCTTTCTCTTGTTTCAGAGTGTAGCACTGCACCCTGTGGAGCTTCAAGTGTGGACCATCTAGCTAACAGAGCAAATGGCTGAAATGCTCCTTCTATGTAAAATTAACTAGGGGTAAGGGGTCCTGGTTAATTCATTTTTTTAAAGCTAGGGTTTATTTTTAATGATTGCCAATGTTCCAGGCATCTGGCTCAAAATACTATAAATTCTAAACTTTGTAGATGCTTTTATTAAATGAAGTGCTCTTAAAATAAAACTAAGTCATAATTCAAATGTTTTCCTTAATACAATGAAAAATCACATAATCTCTGAAATACAAATTCCAATTTGTGGTTAATTAACAACCACTTAAATTCCTACTTAAGAGATGCAGGAGACAAAGACTAAGCCAGTAGAGTAGGAGGAATTCCTTCCTCGGGGTCTAGGTAACTAGAGCAGAGCAGACATTGGAGAAACTCCAGGGATTCCAGAGTTCCCATTTTTACAATCTGAATTACGTAAGAAATTCATAAGAAACAAGTTTGGGATCTATAATATCTTCAAAACACCTAAGTCCCTCTCTCTGTCTCCTCAGTGCCAATCAGCAGAATTACCATCTTGTGGATTCTCATATGAATTCAGAGTGTTGGTTTTTAATATAAACTCTCCAGATTGGTTATTGTTATATACAAAATTGTTGTCTTGCTATTCTTTTAATAGCTTGCTGGTAGAATAACACAATATCCTAGATTTTACAGAATGAGACATATAAATATTCTGTCTAGCTGTTTTCATCAGTATTATTGCATTTAAAAAAACAATTTTTGTTTTGCAAAATACGTTCAAATTATATCTGACCTATGAATAGTTTACAGGCCTTAAATATGGGTCAGAAAGGACTACAGAAGGCATTCATTTTTGGAAGGTACCTCTCTCCATGAAATGCTGCACAAGAGCCAGATAAGGCATGTGGGTGAGAAACACTTGCTTGGTTTACATTTTTATTGTGGTTATACTGGGTAGCATTTTCCAAGGGAACATTTCCAGTTTGGATCAGAAGGCATGATGACAATATCACCCTCTTTGCTGAAGCAAATGCTCACAAGGCTTTTTCAGAGTCATAATGATCTCAGCAAAATTTCCTTCTTGAAAATAATACCAAAGAATTGTTTTCTGACCAGATAGTGTCAACTAAACTTAGTCAGATTTGGTTTTCCACCTATATTTTAACTGCAGTTGACTCTAGAATTTCAAGCACTGCAGTAAGTGATCTTGATTTAGATGCCAAACAAAGAAAGGGAACAAAGACTTTTTCCTCATACTTAAATTTCAGTGTAACAGCAGTCAGGCTCCTATAGAGATGGCTGTTCCCAATGATTTTAGAATATTTCTCTGTATTTGCCAAGCATCTCCTCCAGCTCACTCTTTTTATATTTGATTTCAAAACTTTCATGAAAGCAAGATTTTGCCTCAATTTATCTTCTAAGGTTATTGCCTCCATTACTGTTTCAGCCTAATTTTTGGATATAGATATGAAGGAATGATTTGTTTATGATTAGTGAACTTAGATTTCTTAGTAGAATAGCAAAATAGCTATGTGTGTCTCAAACAATTTGATGCTAATAATAATTAAATTACTAGTTTATTTTAATAAGGTATAGTGAATCCAAAGGTATTCCTTTAATGGTGTCACTATTTCTGGCTTGCAAGTCCGTTTTGAAAGGGAATAAAAGGAGCCACAGAAATGTTCACAGCCTTTCTTATTTATGTCATAACACGTAGTGAACAATTTTTAACGATGGATATTTTATTTTATTGTTATTTCATTCTTTATATTTTTTATTTTTTAAGGTCTTTATTGGAATATAATTGCTTCACACTGTTGTGCCAGTTTTGCTGTACAACGAAGTGAATCAGCTGTATTTATATATCCATATCCCCTCCCTCCCACGACTCCTTCCCACCTTCCCTATCCCAGCCCTCTAAGGCATCACCCATCATCGAGTTGATCTCCCTGTGTTATGCAGCAGCTTCCCACTAGCTATCTATTTTACATTTGGTAGTGTATATATGTCAGTGCTACTCTCTCACTTCATCCCAGACGATGGATATTCTAAATGTGATTTGTCACCTTTAAGCATTTGGTTCTCCTTTATCAACATCCTAAAACCCTGAGAATATCACATATATGAATACAATCCATTTTGTTTTCACAGCCAAAGTACAAGGATGAGAATCACAGTCTAAAGATCTGCTAGGAAAGCTCGTGTATAATCTTAGGCCAGAGGTCCCTCAGGGGGCCATCCATTTATTGGTTCAGTCAACCACTGTTTATTGAGCACATATGTTGTGCCAAGGCTTTTGTTATTAATTAACAGTTTCATTTTCTGCCCTCATAGAGTTTAGAATCTGGTGAAGGGTAGGGAAAATGAAGCAAGCAGATAAACATCTCTATAATTACAACTCTGATACATGCTACAAAGGAAACAGAGAGGGTATGGAGGGTAATAGCGAGATATGCTTGAGGAAACCTTTCCAAGGAGTTATATTTAAAGCTCAAACTTAAAATATAAGAAGAATCCAAGCATTCATATTTTAAAAGGGGAAGAGTCAGATGACTGCGCTTTCATTTAGAAAATATATACAGGTTTAAGAAATATACAGATGCCAAAAATATATCTTAATTTAGTCTGACAAGTAATGTGACAGCTAAAATATGTTGTTTAAGTGTTTTTATGAAGGATTTAAGTTGGTCACAGAGGTTGAGATTACAGGATGCCACTACTATACTGGGGAAAAATAACATGAATCTGGAAGAGATTTGGTTTTGGTTTTTTAATCGTTACTTATGCATGCACCTGGTGAAATTCCTAGCTATTCAAATAGGGATTTCACTGACCTGAGCTTAAAACTCATTCATTATTAGCAGACAAGAGATGACTGAGGTTAATTTAATACCCATTGCGAGATGCAGTGGGAGGTCACAATAACAAATCTCATATTTCCTGAAAATAATGCTTGACTCACAGCTGCTGTAAATCAAACAGGAGCTACCTGTATTTAAAAGCAAAGCGTGAAGACCCCAGAATGGGGAAAATATCTTAAGTCATCAAGAAAAGTGCACACAGAGATTAAAAATTTACTAGAGACATATTTCATTCACATGGAAAGATGGCCACCTTATCTAAAGTTAAAAAAAAAAAACTATAAAACAATGCTTATAGTATGGTCCCATTTGTAAAATTGTATATCTGAGTGTTTATACAGTCAGATAGAAAAAAACCTAGAAAGGAATATTTCGAAGTACTAACTAATTATTTCTTGATGGCAGGTTTATGGGTGATTTTCTTACACATTTCTGCATTATCTTTATTCACCAACAATTTGGATATATGTTTTAAATGTTAAAAAAAGTCTTTAAAAGAAAATTTAATTGTAATGGTTAATACTGATTTAAAGCCAAATGCCTTTAATAGGACAGATCTCACTTGTACTGCAAGCTAGTTAATTATAAAGGACACTTCACAAATGTGGAATGATAGTTCAGATGACATAATTTACTCTTTGGCCAGCACTGAATTACTATACAGTCAGACAAAGTATGTGCCTACAGTGTTAGCAAAGAAAGGAAAACACCAAAAAATTAGAATATTTTGGAGAAATGTACTTGATTTTTGATATTTCAGAAAAGTATAAAAGTATTGATATTTGTCCAGGAACTATCAGAAAGTTGTTAAACTGATGTACACTTATTTATGAGTTAATATCATTTTAAGTTTTAAGAACATGTAGGTAGAGAGATGCTTGGGACATACAGGTAGGAGGTATGGCTAAGTTTCTTCAAGGTCCAGGACCTATAGAAGTTAATTTGGTCCTAAGCAAGAAAAAAAACTGTTAACTGCCAACTTTATGTCATTAAAAAGAAAAATATTACTTAGCCATAAAATAAGTGCACATCAGTCCAACAAAGTTCCAATTTTTCCCCAGACAAATGTTTCTATGCTTTTATGAAATATCATGAATCCCAGATTTTCTCCAAAATAATTTTTGTGTCTAGCCTTTTTTTTTTTTTTTTTGGCTGATACCTGAAGAATGCATTTGATCTATCTGGCAATCCAATATGACCAAAGAACAAATCATGGCACTTGAAATGTTCAAATAAAAGTCCAAATAAAAATGAGCTACATTTAATGCAGATTTTACTATATTTGATATTTTAAAATTCAAATCAGCAAGATAATTGGTTAAATTTTCTAATATGGTAGATTTGGGCTTATGAGAATTGGAATTCGGGCCCAATTAGACTATTTACCAAACCCAAACTTGAACAAGTTTAATCTCCCAAGCCTCTTTCCACTTATGTAAAATAATTATGATGACACTAGCTTTACTGGCATGGTAGAATTTTGGGGAATATAAGATGACAAAGAATGTAAAATGACTTTAAGAACCACAAAAGATTATATTAAGATAAGGTGTAATGATGGTGCTAATTACAACTATATTGTTTTTGTCATTAACTATTTCACGTGTGTATAGCTTATATACCCCCAAGGAATGTCTATGTTGTTGGAATATGCAAATTGTGCTAGTCATATAAGAGCTCTACAAATAGTTGTTTTTCAATTGATTAATTCATCATGTTTGAAAACACATTTTCACTTGGTAAAATAATAGTTGGGATGTACAAACAGGGTGAACAGTAACTGACCTCTCAGAGTAACACCCAAGTATACATCTAGTTTATTTCAGCAAAAACCAATTGAGTAATTTATGTTAAAACTTCAATATAAATTTTGTTTTCTTTTAGGTTCCAACTATGGAAAACAAACCATTAATCTTTTTATGAACCTGCGAAAAATGTAGAAAACAGTTCTGACTCTCCAAGTCTCCCTGATGGAGACTTGAAGCATGAAAGCATAAAACTGGAATATGTTCTGAGGTCACTTGAAGAAATAAGGAACATCTTATCACAAAGTGAGAAACTAGATATGTGTTTTATTCCAACTAAAACAAGTTTTACTAAAGTTTAAATATCAGTCAAAATATTTACTATTGCTACAAGAATGGCATTTTCAAGATAGTATTTGAAAAAAAGGTAATTAATTAAATTTGCTTGTTGTTAAAGATCACATTTAAATAACATGTATGTATCTTCTCTATATTTTGTTTTTTCTGACATCAAATTGATGGTTCTTGAATTATTTTGTATCTAAACTCCACTAAACCCCATTTCGTTTTTTAAAATTAGCCGTACCAAAGGGAATAATTTTAATATGGCTGTTAGACATCACATTCCATAAAGTTGCTGAGAAAGGACTCTTATGAAGAGGACAATGTTCAGTTCCCTGCATCCTGACAAGATAACATACATTTCTCCAAGTGGACGGTCAATTGATTTCTTAAAAAATATTCAGATTCTGTAATTTAGAAGCCCATTACAAAATGGAGTCTTACTTTTGCAGGTCTAGAAGTATCTGATGTTAAATAACTAAGGCACACTCTTAAATGGACAATTTACTCTAGAAAAAGCCAGAGAAGTTCTTGAGAAAGAATTTAGTCTGTTTCAAATAAATGCATGTCATAGCATACTTTTGGAGGTTTTGAAGAAGGATGAACTGCCTTATCTGGTTATCCAGTTGACAGTTCAAATTTGCTATCAAGAAGTTCTACATTTTGTACTTCTAATCTTCATTCTTTCTAATGAAGTTGAAGCCCACTGACCATATTTTAGGCTCCAAAAAATAACAATAAGCAATGCCCGGCTCTTTGAAGCAAAAGATTATCATCTCTTAGTGTTCACTTCTCTAAATAAAACAATCCTAATTTCCTTATCCTTTCTTAGAGTAGTCCTTTAAAATAGTCCTTAAAAAGTAGTTCACTCTTCTGTGGCCCCTCAGCAAAGGTCATAAAACCGTCTCAAGCTTTAGGATCAAAAACTAGACCTGTGTTCCCATTGGGGTCTGACCACACAGCTGAAACACACTGCTGAGAGTCAGTTCTGTGTCCATGACTTAGAGTGATTTGCCTCTGCTCAAACTGTACTAACTTCACCTATAAAACCACATCCCAATGAAAATTCAAAACAAAGGAAATAAAGCCCAAGTTAACTGTTTTCATTGCATGAAATAGGGTCAATTACAATGTCTTAATTTTTTAAAGCTTACTGAAATTTTAATTTTTGCAAGTCAAAAGTTATCATTAAAGATTTAGAACACAGTGTGTTATAAAATTTTTGTTATGACATACAAGCCCAGTACCTCTTTCCCCGCTCTACCTTATGTATTTGTGATAATAAGGCCCATGGTAGCATGACTTGACGGAGTTGTGAATCTATATAATATATGATATGCCATGAGCATATTAAATCCATTCTTCCTATTAAGTTGCTGAAGAGCCTTCCCATACATAAACCAAACTGGACATTTATTCTCAGAGAAATTAAACTATAAACCTGATTCAAATACATATAAAGATGATAAATGATGAGAAAGTGTGTAAAATAAAATGCAGGATTTACATTGTAAAAAATGTTTGCACTGAATGATATTGTTAGAAAAGAGAGAGATGGATAAAAATAGCCCACATGACAAATGTAATATTACTAACTCAGTTTTACCTGCAAGGATTTTTCTGGCTTTAATTCAACAAAATCCATTATCCTGGGTGGTAATGGAGCCCTGTACCCTACTCATCTCAGGCATCTTTGGTACCTGAGCTGCCTTAACGCCGTGACATAATAAAAGGTCAAGCGGATCCCACTAAGCGTTTGTAAACTACAATAGCCCCCCATTTTGCCTACAAGCCACACATTCTCACGCTGAGCTGTGCTCACTCTCTTGTTTCATTTCATTGTATAAGCAGGCTAATTTGGAAATGGCTAGGGTACTTGGGAACACCTAGATTTTCAAAACAATCCCACTTTCCTAATTAACCACCTAAACAAGTAGACCCATAATACAACATCGGAGGGAACTGTAAAATGGTGCCTGGATACTGAAGGAATGAACAGCAAATAGCAGCACTATTAAATAAAATGAATGCATTTCACCTTCCAGCTCATCTGTGCTTCCTGGGACACAAGGCACAAACATGAAATTTCGGCGGAGAGTAGAATTTCAAGAAAACTGATTTGTTTCAACATTCATTTGGCAGGATGCTGGACACAAAATAATACCACAAGCCACCTCCCTTTCCCATCATTGTAAATTCAGGGCTCTCAAATCGCCCCCCACAAACCCAATTAAAAATAAAGAAAAGAGGCAGGCTATGAATTCACATCCAGTGCTATGATACAGATTGTTCTAATTGGTCACAATGAAACTAAGGGACAATAACAAGAATAAATCTCACATTAATTCAAATGAAGCCAATGAATAATAATACAAACCAGAAGCATAGTTTCAAAAATATGCAACTACCTCCAAGCATGCAAGGACATTTATAACCCATAAAAATGATTGCAAAGCACACTCTGCATATAAATGTTTCATAAACGCTAAGTAACGTGTATATATTATATGCATATCCATAGGGTATCCATTTGTATGTTCACAATCAAATCTATGCACTAAAAATGAAACTCTATCTGGGAAATGGTTTCTCAGCAAGAGTAGACCAGAATATGAAAAAAAAAAAATGCTAAATTATGGGGCTACCTTTTCTTAGCAATGAGGGAAATAAGCAAAATCACCTTATAATTAGGCCAGAAAGCTTAGGAAGCACCAAATGTGTTTTTGAGGAAGGCCCAACCCTATATGTGAGACCTGCAATTGAAATGATTCCCTTCAATAACATCCATTTCTTGTGAGCTCTTTTTCCACCCCCTGATTCTGTTGCTAAGCTTGGAAGGAAAGGAACCAAGTGGCTCAGTCTGCATTCTGGGCCAGTTCAAGATAAAATCAGAACACCATTTTTTTTTTTTTTTTTTAACACAAGCAGATGCCTTCTTACTTCTCTCTTCCTGGCAACCTTCCTCTCTCCCATCCCCATCACTGTCTTCACATCTCCTCTCCTTCTCTGAGGGAGTCATTGTTCAAGTGCAGGCCACAAATGTATACACAGGTCATTTAATAGCCAGCTAAACCAAGAAGATAACCCTGCTCTTTGCCACTTACCATGCTGAGACCCGGAGAAGCTGTTGAAAGGAGGGAGAGATGCAAACTGAATCCATTTTCCTTGTGACCGAGTCGGATGCAGCCTCCGAACCCAACATCAGCAGCGGCTGCTGGGATTTTTTTCTCCCTCCCTCTCTGGTTGGCGACGGTGCGAATAGGAACCACCCTTCCAGCCCCACTAGAGTATCAGCAGTTGAGGCGGCAGAAGCAGCATCACTTGGCCTCCTCCCTCTCGGAGGATGGGGTGAGCTCAGAAGCAGCCAGGAACTTGCAGCAGACACCTCCTCTGGCTCCTCCTCTCCTGCCCCCTCCTCCAAAGCCCCACCCCTGCTGCGGTAGAGGCTGCCGGCCCCGGCAGCTGCTGGTTGTCATGGCAACGACCAATGGTAAGCGATCAGACAAAGGGGGAGGGGAGGTGGGTGAAAGGAGCTGCAGGGGCTGGAGGGGAGGGAATTTGTGCTGCTGCCCTTTGGGACCCTCTTGGTCTCTCCTACCCTGGACTCCAGGTCTTTAGAAATGGGGCTAGGGTGTATAGCCATGGGAAGAGAATAATTTCAATTTAATCGAAATCTAGACTGAATCATACGAAATAGCTTAACCATTTTTTCAGTTTCTATAGTTTTCCAATAAAATGTATTAAATTTGCAATCAGAAAAAATAATAACAAATATGGAGAAAGTTATACCATGTAATAGATTATTATCACTCCAAATATGTTTGTTCTTTATAGCCTGTTTTACGCAAAGCCACTCAAAGTTGTTAGCAAGGAAAATGAGTGGCTGGACTTTGCAATTGAAAGAGTCTGTTTGATTCCTTCGCACTACCCTCTGCTTATTCCTCTCAGGTGAGTCACTGTTTTTCCAGCTCCCCCTCTGAAGAGGACCTGGAGTTATTTGACACTCCCTTGGGGAAAAGGAAGTTGGAACAGAGGAATCAGAAATTCCTTAAGCAACCACGGCTCTCAGTTGGTGGACAGTTCCAAAGCTTTTTAGTGTCAAACTCCTGGAGTGTTCAGTATCCTGTAGGAAACTCCATGCTATTTCCAGGATGCCCTTTTGGAGGTCTCAAGCCAGCTGGTGGTCTGGGTGGTGGGTAGGAAAAAAGGATGTGAAATCAGCAGTGCTGAGTTCTAGATGAATTCTGTTTCTAATTATGAATTATAAATGACATTAGTATTTATCTCAGGCAGTAGTTGTAAAGATCGAATGAGATAATGCACTAAATGCACACTTGGCATGTAGTATGTGTACAATAAATGTTTACTCTTATTACTATTGTGAGTAGTGGTGGTAGTACATTGTAGCCACTTTTGATCCAAGGGATTGAAGGAACAGCACAGCAATTTCAGACGGGGAAAATTTAAGGTGAGAAAACACTTAATACATGATAGCTGCGATGCTGGTGGTGATGGTGGTGGTGGTGGTGGTGATGGTAGTGATGGTGATGGTGGTGGAGGTGGTGGTGATGGTGGTGGTGGTGATGGTAGTGATGGTGATGGTGGTGGAGGTGGTGGTGATGGTGGTGGTGGTGATGGTAGTGATGGTGATGGTGGTAGTGGTGATGGTGGTGGTGGTGGTGGTGATGGTAGTGATGGTGGTGGAGGTGGTGGTGATGGTGGTGGTGGTGATGGTAGTGATGGTGATGGTGGTGGTGGTGGTGGTGGTGATGGTAGTGATGGTGATGGTGGTGGAGGTGGTGGTAATGGTGGTAGTGGTGATGGTGGTGACAACAACAATGACAAAAACAACGAGGCCCTGAGAGATTAAAAGTTCTCTAAAATGTGACAATTAAGGACATTGTATGTCTTAAAGGAGTTAAATAAATTTCCCAAATCCATACTGCTAATACATGTCAGAGCCAGAATTAAAACTCTGATGCTTCTAACACTAGCATTTGCTGTTCTGGCCATTACATTCTCTGCTGCTCCTCCAGGGAACGGAGATACTCTTGGTTCTTAACCCGTAGGGTTATTTACGGATATGATTACTACAAATTTCAGAGTCAGACAGCCTGGGCTCAACTGACTTTAGATTAACTTCCCAGAACCTATGTTTCTTCACATGTGAGATGGAAATAACTGTAGAACCTCATCGTGAGGATCCAATAGGCTGATGCATGAAGGGCATGAGCACAACGTCTAGCACGTAGTAATTGTTCAGGAAATGCTAGCTATGGTTCTTTGTTACTCATTCTTAAGTAAGTAATATTAAAATGTGAGAGGACTTTATCCTGCTTGGGTTCACACTTAATGTCAGGGCCTTATTCTAATGAAACTGACTTGAAGGCAATTAGGTGGTTGAGGAAAGAGGTGCAACTCATCCTCAGCACTTGGCATTGCCTCCGGGTCCCCTCCCAGGGAACACCTGCATTATGCTCTGGGCAGCTAGGGGCTCCGGCCTCCTACCAGAGCCTGGACAATCACACGGTCTGCACACACTTGCACATCGGCATCATGCAGGTGTAGCTGTGTAACATAAAGGTATGGGTTGTGATAGTCTAGCTTTTGTACTCTTCTCTGTAATCATCTTCTGCTGTCTCCACAGAAATGGCCATTAAATTAGTAGAGAAGAAAGCTGCAGGTGGTAAAAACTCAGATGTGTTTAGGTGATGGAGTCCTCCCCACTGGCCTTATGAGGAAGGCTTTCATCTTGAGTACCAAGAGCTGACTTGGTTGGGGTGAGTGATTCTAGTTTTTTCTCCTCCTGTCAACACAGAATCAGTTGGAGGGGGAAAGTGTTTGGTATTCCCTATTTAAACAGTTCCCTGATTTAATCATTCAAATAGTACTCTTCCTTTTTTTTTCCATAACCATGCAGCATTGTTACCATTATTTAATAATAGTCTTCTTTAGACGTTTGATTATGTGATATTTATTTTTATTTACTTTATTTGTTATTTACTTTAAAAGGAAATTTTTCTCCAGCTTTGGCAGAATATTAATAAAATTAGGCACGGTAAAGAGAATGTTCCCAGAAAGAGGAACTTAATGTATAAAAACACTTTTTTTCTCTTTTTAGTTAAACAGACTTCAACTTCATTTGTAATAATTTTTTAACTAAAAGAAAATTGAAAATTTCTTCCTTCTCTCCACTGCCATTTCCTGTTACTGTGTTCTATGTTCCCCAAAATATCTATCATCTTTTAATACACTACATTATTTATTTGTGCTTTAAAATTTCCATCTGTTTCTCCCCACTAGAATGTTAGCTATGAAAGGACAGGGATATTTGTTCATATATTTGTGAACAGTACCTGACCCATATTAGATGCTCAATAAATATCTGTTGAATGAACAAGCCAGTAAATAAACTATTAAAGTTCTGCACTGAATCATGGCTAAATGTTATTATTATAACATTATTTGTTCAGTTATATATTTTTGATATTTCTAAAAATTAAAAGGTAAGTAATTACAATTATCTTTTTAGCATACATGCATATTAGCATAATGTGTATCTGATATATATTTTTAAATAATATAGCTGTTAAAAATGGAAATTTTTGCACATGCATATTCAGAGTCATCTAGCATATTGCTGGTAGTCTTTGGGAAACACCAATTTGTTCTAGGAGCGTCTTCTCCAGAGGTGCTAAGAGTGACCAGACTGTCTACCTCTCCTGAGACCGCTCCAACTTTGACTTCTGAATTCTACAAGATGCCTGAAAGAGTGCAGGGTGTGTGGGTCTTGGCTCCAAAAACAGCATTAAATTTTCAGAAGAAACCACAACAATGGGAGGAAGCTCCAAAGTGTGGGCTCTGGAGACAGACTAACTGGATTGAGTCCATGCTTCACCATTTTTTTTTTCTGAATGACCTTGGGCAAGTTGCTTAATTTCTCTGTGCCTCGGTTTCTTTTGAAGATCAAAGTTCATGTGTGCAAAGAACCAACAAGTATTTGGCATACAATAAATAAGTCATGGTAGCTAATATCATTAATATAATTTTAATAACTATGGTTATGCATAGCACATTTTTCTAGGTGTTTACAGAACACTCAGATCACTCCAAGCTATTCTAAGAATTTGCCGTTATGACCGTGGACTAGCTGCCAGCAGACTATGAGGAATTCTGGAGATGTTTATCTCAGAGATAGGCCAATGTCCTGATTTCCCCAAAAAAAGGAGGCAAAAAGCTAGGGATCACAGAAGTGACTGTTGTTTTTTCCCTCTCTATTCTGTAAGAGGCTATTAACATATTGTCTATTTACAGAGAACATTAAATGTAAGCAGCCAGGATCTTCTTGGGGTCATTAAAAATAAGGATATCATTCTGACCTCATGGCATGTCCTTTATCAATACTACCAGGAAGCAGGTATATGGAAACTCTCCTATGAACTCTACACTCCTGTGGCCAACCTTCTTATGGATGACTCTCTACATAGCAGGTAGACACTTCTGCCTTTGCTCACCCTGTATCCTCTGGAAGTCCAATTCCTGCCCTAATACTTCAGTCTTCAAGATTTATCCATCATCTCCTTCAGGGACTCTTCACTGATACCAGGATTAGCATTAGTTTAACGTTAGAAATGAGATTGCCATTGTCCCTTGTCACACCTTTATTACTATGCTCATGATGTTGAACAGTAAATATTTTTTGCCTTTATCTCCTATTTGATTGTAAGCACTTTGAGGCCAGGTATACTGATTCATTTACTGATACATTAATGCTGTACTATGTACCAGGGACACAGCTGTGCATAAGATAATGTGAACACTCTTTTCAAAGAATTTATACTCCAAAAGGAAAGAGAGACTACATAATTTCTTTTTGTTTTGTTTTGTTTTTTTTTTTTAAGAACTTTTATTGAGATACAGTTAACAGACAATAAACAGCATATATTTAGAGTGTACAATTTGGTATCCCAATCTCCCAATTCATTCCCCCCCACCCTCCCTGCTTTCCCCACTTGGTGTCCATATGTTTGTTCTCTACCTCTGTGTCTCTTTTTCTGCCTTGCATTTCCTCTTTCGTAGTTGCTAGCATTTGCCTTATGTATTGAGGTGCTCCTATCCTGGGTGCATATATATTTATAATTGTTATCTCCTCTTCTTGGATGGATCCCTTGATCTTTATGTAATATCCTTTCTTGTCTCTTGTAACATTTTTTATTTTAAAGTCTATTTTATCTGATGTGACTCTTGCTACTCCAGCTTCCTTTTGATTTTCATTTGCATGGAATATCTTTTTCCATCCCCTCACTTTCAGTCTGTATGTGTGCCTAGGTCTGAAGTGGGTCTCTTCGAGACAGCATATATATGGTTCTTGTTTTTGTATCCATTCAGCCAGTCTGTGTCTTCTGGTTGGTGCATTTAGTCCATTTACATTCAAGGTAATTATCGAGATATATGTTCCTATTACCATTTTCTTAATTGTTTTGTTTTTGTTTTTGTTTTTTTAGGTCCTTTTCTTCTCTTATGTTTCCCGCTTAGGGAAGTTCCTTTAGCATTTGTCATGGGGCTGGTTTGGTGGTGCCGAATTCTCTTAGCTGTTGCTTGTCTGGAAAGCTTTTGATTTCTCCACCAAATCTGAATGAGATCCTTGCTGGGTAGAGTATTCTTGGTTGTATGTTCTTCCCTTTCAACACTTTAAATATATCATGCCACTCCCTTCTGGTTTGCAGAGTTTCTACTGAGAAATCAGCTGTTAACCTTATGGGAGTTCCCTTGTATGTTATTTGTCGTTTTTCCCTTGTTGCTTTTAATAATTTTCTCTGTCTTTAATTTTTGTCAGCTTGACTACTATATGTCTTGGCATGTTTCTCCTTGGGTTTATCCTGCCTGGGACTCTCTGCACTTCCTGGACTTGGGTAGCTATTTCCTTTCCCATGTTAGGGAAGTTTTCAACTATAATCTCTTCCAATATTTTCTCAGGTCCTTTCTCTCTCTCGTCTCCTTCTGGGACCCCTATAATGTGAATGTTGGTGCGTTTAACATTGTCCCAGAGGTCTCTTAGGCTGTCTTCAGTTCTTTTCATTCTTTTTTCTTTATTCTTTTCTGCATCAGTGATTATCACCCTTCTGTCTTCCAGGTCCCTTATTCACCCTTCTGCCTCAGTTAATCTGCTGTTGGTTCCTTCTAGTGTATTTTTCATTTCAGTTATTGTGTTGCATATCTCTGTTTGTTTGCTCTTTAATTCTTCTAGGTCTTTGGTAAACTTTTCAATCTTTGCATCCAGTCTTTTTTCAAAGTCCTGGATCATCTTCACTATCATTATTCTGAATTCTTTTTCTGGAAGGGTGCCTATCTCCTCTTCATTTAGTTGTTTTTCTGGGGTTTTATCCTGTCCCTTTATTTGGTACAAAGTCCTCTGCTTTTTCATTTTCTCTATCTTTCTGTGGCTGTGGTTTTCAGTTCCACAAGACGAAATACTGCTGATACTGCTTGATACTGCTGTCTGCCCTCTTGTGGAGGAAGCTATCTAGGAGGCTGGTGCCTGCTTCCTGATGGGAGGGACTGATGGTGGGTAGGGCTGGGTGGGCGGAGCTCAGTAAAGCTTTAATCTGATTTGGTGGGTGGAGCTCAGTAAAACTTTAATCTGCTTGTCTGCTAATGGGTAGGGCTGTGTTCACATCTTGTTGGTTGTTTGGCCTGAGGCCACCTAGCTCTGGAGCCCACAGGCTCTTTGGTGGGGCTAACGGCAGACTCTGGGAGGGCTCACGCCAATAAGCACTTCCCAAAACCCCTGCTGCCAGTGCCCCTGCCTCCTTGGTGAGCTACAGCTGCCCCCCACCTCGGCAGGCAACCCTCCAACACCAGCAGGTAGGTCTGGTTCAGTCTGTATCAGGTCACTGCTCCTTCCCCCTGGGTCCTGGTAAGCACATTTTTTTGTGTGCACTCCAAGAGTGGAGGTTCTGCTTCCCCCAGTCCTGTGGAGGTCCTGCAATCAAATCCCGCTGGCTTTCAGGGCCTGATTCTCTGGGGATTCCTCCTCCTGTTGCTGGACTCCCAGGTTGGGAAGCCTGATGTGGGACTCAGAACCCTCACTTTAGTGGGTGGATTTCTGCAGTATAACTGTTCTCCAGTTTGTGAGTCACCCACCCACCATTTATGGGATTTGATTTTAAACCGATTGCGCCCCTCCTACTGTCTCATTGCAGCTTCTCCTTTGTCTCTGGATGTGGGGTGTCTTTTTTGGTGAGTTCCAGTGTCTTTCTGTCAATGATTGTTCAGCAGTTAGTTGTAATTCCGGTGCTCTTACAAGAGGGAGTCCATAATTTCTTAAAATAAATGATGTTGAGGGCTATAACAGAGAACTACAGGAAGCTCTGGTAGCATATAAAAAGAGAACATAACCGAGCTTGAGAGCCCAGGAAGACATTCCTGGAGGAGTTGTGGAGTAGGGTGGGGACAGGTGGCTTCAGACAAAGGGAAGGAAATGGATGCTGGTCCTGAAGTGTGGAAAACAGGCATGTTACTCAGTTTTTGTTTCATGCTGGTACCTAGCACAGTACCTGTGCACAGTATGTGCCACATATGTGTTTGTTGAAATAATCTGCCTCCTTTTCCCCCAACACATAGACACACAAGTTCTATCCTCTAGGTTTCCTTCTGTTAATTTATTTGAGGGATTAGAGTTTGTCAGTAGCTAAGGAGTTGACAGGCTGTGTGGGATGAGAAAGCATGAAGAGAGGCCAAAAGATTCATTGTTGTTCCTATGGTAGGAAAAGAGGTGTAATGCTAACAGTGACCACTGCTCCATTACAGATTTATTAAGTAAGATATACGTGATAAGACAACATTTGCTCTCATGTTGAAACAAGAAGTGGATTTTTCCTTTCAGGTCCTGGGCAGTTGTATATTACCCAAAAGCAGACAATGCACAGGCTTAGGTTACCAGCAAATCAGGAATACCAAAGAAATGGGAAAAGTTCCATTTCAATGGACGTTTCAAAAATTTTGTAATCAGAAAATCTACAAATAATTGGGAGATTGGGATTGACATACACACACTATTATATATAAAATAGATAACTAATAAGAACCTGCTGTCTAGCACAGGGAACTCTACTCAATACTCTGTAATGGCCTATATGGGAAAAGAATCTAAAAAAAGAGTGGATATGGGTATATGTATAACTGATTCATTTTGCTGTACACCTGAAACTAACACAACATTGTAAATCAACTATACTCCAATAAAAATTTTTTTAAAAAAGAAAATCTACAAATATGTCAGTTTAATTTCAGTATAAGTTCTATTTTAATTTTTGTATAATTATTTATTTATTTATTTATATTGGCTGTGTTGGGTCTTCGTTGCTGCACGCGGGCTTTCTCTAGTTGCTGGGAGCGGGGGCTACTCTTGGTTGTGGTGCGCGGGCTCCTCATTGCCATGGCTTCTGTTGTTGCGGAGCACAGGCTCTAGGTGCGTGGGCTTCAGTAGTTGTGACACATGGGCTCAATAGTTGTGGCACACGGGCTTAGTTGCTCCGCGGCATGTGGAATCTTCCAGGAGCAGAGATTGAACCGGTGTCCCCTGCATTGGCAGGCGGATTCTTAACCACAGCGCCACAAGGGAAGCCCTATAATTTTTACTATGGGAGGCACCATAATTGTCAGGAACTCAAAATGTCATTACTTACAGCACTAAGAAGAGACAATGTGAGTCAGGTAGTACAGTGAGCACGTGCACCCCACAGTGAACAAAACAGACTTAGAATCTAGTGGGTGGGGCAGCCAAAGATTAAGAAAACCAACCATTAAAACAATAGCAGATTTTCACAAGTGCCATGAAGCAACGAACAACGGAGGGGAAGATGAGGACGGGACGTGGAGAGAGTGAGAATGACTCACTGTGGGGTGACATTTAAACTGAGAAATGAAGCCTGGATGACGCCAGCCCTGTCAAAGCGAAGAAGAGTTTCCAATGGAAGGATGAGCTCTGAGGAGAGGAAAAGCCGGGGAGGAGAAATATTTTTGAAGATCAGTATAGCTGGATACGATGACCATGGGGAAGGTGGCGTGAGGGGAAGTTGGGAAGGTGGGCAGGAATATATGCAGCGCCTTGTCGCCCACTGTCAGGCAGTTGGAGTTTTTCTTAAATGCAATGAAGAGCCATTGAAGAGCTTAAACTTGGTTTGAAGCATTGTGAGAAATGAATTTTTGACAGGCAAAAGGGGTCATAGTTAGGATGCTGTGGTCATGTAGGCTGGGGATGAGAGTGGTTAGATTCGGGTGATGGCAGTGCATAGGGAGAAAAATTGGACTATTTCAAGTGAGTGTATTTTAGAGGTGGCATTGTGAGGACTTGCTGATGAACTGAAAGCTAGGGCTGAGAAAGAGATAAACACCAAGGATCAGGACTTCCCTGGTGGCACACTGGTTAAGAATCCACCTGCCAGCGCAGGGGACACAGGTTCAATCCCTAGCCTGGGAGGATCCTACACGCCATGGAGCAACTAGACCCACGCACCACAGCTACGGAGCCCATGCTCCGCAACAAGAGAAGCCGGTGCAGTGAGAAGCCTGCGCACCGCAATAAAGAGTGACCCCCGCTCACTACAGCTAGAGAAAGCCCGCGTGCAGCAACAAAGACCCAATGCAGCCAAAAATAAAAAAATAAAAAAACAAGGATCCCTTTTTTTTTTTTTTAAGGATTACGTCCAAGTAGATAACTAACTTCCATTTTGAAGAAATGGAAGAGGTTTGGTTTTTACCTTCTGTGGTGAGGAAAGGCCTCAGGGCTCTGACTCTGAAAAAGTGTGGGGAAACTAAGCGCCCAACTTTTGAGGGGTCCTTCCTCCCTCCCCACCCAGGCCTAGTGCCCTTGAGAATTAGGCATTAACGACCAGTTGGTGCATTGGGCAAATCACCACTGAGCTTAGGCAACTGTGGTGGAAGCAGCTTGGCTGGGAAGGGATAGATGAGGCCGGGGAGAATCCCGAGATTTTGACTCAGATAATCCCCAAACCTTGAGAAGTGGATTGTCAACGAGAAATGGCCTTCCTCTCTGCTGAGCCTCCTACACATTCTAAACCATATTCTCTTCCACAACTAGTTTGACTTCTTCCTGGGTTACAGTGCTGATTCAGCCCCCTTCTAATCATGAGACTTGAAACCATATCTTCTCTTAGCTGCATTGCCTCATCTATGAAGCCAGGGTGAAAATTGCCTTTGCCTACTAAATGGAGGTCTAAATGACACATGTTTGTAAAAATTAAGATGCCTGGCATGTGGAAGCATCTCTGTGAGTTCCAACTATTCTATTCTATTATTTCCTCCTCCATATCTGAATCTTTTTTATTTAAGCCTTTAAAGCCCCAGTCTTTCCCTTCCAGCCCCCACATTTTTGGACAATTTCCCTCAAGACTCCCATATTATTCCTCAGATCCCTCAAATGGCTGAGCACTTATTTTTTTCTGACAGGGCAGGTGCAGAGGGACTGAAAGAAGAAAGGCATTGTCTAAAAGTGGAACTTACAAATTCCATGGTCTGTCTCACATGTTTATGAGCCAACTTTCTTTAAATATTTACATCCTGCATTTACATTGTATTACTATTTGATTTGTTTCTTATATAGCTGATCTGAAGTGTGAAACTGGAAGCCGGGAGCTTGCTAACACTTCCATGCTAGAGAGATGCACAATGAAGAAATTTGAGTTTCATGGGTTTTTTTCTCCCCGCACCAAGGACAACAGGATTTTGCAAGGAAGTCTTTGAAATCTCTTGCATCTGCCCAGTGCCTCCCCCTTGGACACTCTACCTTAATGTGTCTCTGACTCTTAGCTCCTGCTACAAAGGTCTTTCCTGAGGAGTGAAGACTACCACCCGGGACAATTGGCTTGATTCTGAATGCAGATAATGGAAGGAAGGAAGGGCCAAACCCGGAAAGGGGAGTTAACTTTCAAGAAAGCAGCTTTCTTTCCTCTTTTTAACTCTATTAAACCTCTTGTCTTTTACCCTAAGTCCAAACTCCTTCTCTTTTCTCAGCATCTATTTCTCCTTCTAATAAACTTCTCAATTTTTAACAAAACTCCAATCCATCTCTCAAGTAAATCTGTAAACTCTTAACTCTTGTTGAAGTATAATTTTCAAAATGGTAAAATCCAGACACTTAGGCAAATGCAAAATATATACATCAGTGATTTTACTTATTTATTATGTATTTATTAAATCAGAGGTCCTGTAATATGTTAAAACTGGCCCAAAGAGCATTTGAGAAGCTAAATATTTATAGGCAATATGCAAATGAAAGGAAAATAGTGGTTTTTCTTATGCAGTCAATTTGAGCTTCAAGCCTTGAGATGCACATTTAATACACAGGATTGATCTTTATGACCCTGAATAAACTAGTGACTCATCTTTTGTCGATCATAATAGCCAGTCCTTGTATCACCTGATTCAACAGTTGAAATGAATATTAATGTCTTCTCTTGTTGCTGGGAAAGACCTCATCACAGGATGATAAGAGCACAATGGTCTGATACTGAAGATGGAGAAATGGAATTTTATGTCCTTCCTCCTAAACTTTCTTGCTCTTGCCAGATAATTTTTTAACCTCATCCACTGACTCACAACATGCCCAAAGTTAAATTTGGGGGTTCTCATTTCATGCAATGTCTTTGTCTCTCACAATATCCTCCCATGTTACAACTCTATTTATGGCAGAGAGATAAGTAACTAAAAATAGAGAACAAAAAAGAAGAGTGGATGAAAACAATGCTTTCAGGTAGAATGTGGCATGGATGTTTGAATGGGTCCCAACCCATCACAGATGTGATGTGCTCTGTGTGGAAAATGAAAGATCCCTCCTACTCTTCAGTTTCACACACTGGGGCCCAAGGATTCCTGCCTGAACAACTCTTTTGAAAGTAGGCAGAGAGAATTGTTCTCACCTCACTAAAAAATCTCTGCATAAAGGGAAAGAGCTTTCTCCTTCCCTAAAAGGCAGAGGTGAGAGTGAATGTTCCTCACCTTGAAAGGTGCTAAGCATTCCTGCCTGGCAAGGACCTGGCACAGAGGTGGGCAGGGTGAACTGGGTAACCACTGTGCACGTGCAGGATGGCAGGAGCTCAGCAGACCATGTGTGCGGGGCATCTGGAAGCAGCAGGGTCTGCACGTTAATGGGCTCTGATGAAGGCCTTGCCCCGAGAAGCAAAGACCAGAAGCTGTGGCACAGATTCTTGAGCTCATATAATCACCCCCTTGGCGACTTTTGGAGAACGACTGAAGCAGAGGATGTGGAGGGCATAGGGAGTATTTGGCAGGAATGCAACCTTTCAGGGTGAGTAGGTCAGGGCTCATTCATTCACCCAGGCAAATCACGGGTCAGGATATTTTGGTTATACAGCAAGATAGTTTTAGGTTCCTTGTCCAATCTCTCGTATCTCCTTTTCAGTTGAATAAACTGAAAGTAAGCTACAGAAATGCAGTGCAGCCTCATGCTACACCCCTATCATCTGTCGGGCTTTTCACACATCGCTGTCTCCACATCAGAGTACAATAGGACAGTGACAGAAAATAGACACTTTTATTTGTACAATTTGCTCATGCCCAAATTTCCTGTTCATCTCACTGTTTGTCTTCATAAAAGAGAGTTTCTTGAAGGCACGGGAAGAGAGGAAATTTTGTTTCACGAGTTTCCCTTGGTTTATCTGGAGTGTCTGGCAGAGGCCTTCCTAGCCTGGAGTCAGTATGAGAAATCCAGCCTGGGGAAAGGACGTCACACCTCTCTTTTTCGATAGAATTGTAAACTCTGTGGACCCCACGTCTTTAGTGTCCCCTTCAAATGAAAGCTCCTCTTAGAAAGCTTAACACCATGTAGCCACAATTCCCTATAGAGTTATTATAGCTGTGCTTCTGGGCAATGCAGAGAGCCAATGAATTTTACACCAGAGAGGTCTCCTTAGGGGTCACTTACATTATCCCAACACCAGGCAAATTTAGATTTTATGTTATAATAAGGAAAACTGGGTCAGGGACTTATCAGGGTATTTTGCCTTCAATATGAGAGCAGAGTATCAGTGGTAGAATTCAAGACTGTACTTTTATTAGATCATCCTCTTATTTCCTGAAAGGCCTGATATGTAAGAATGCCATGAGTGGTGAATTTAACCTCTCCTTTCAGGCTACTCTACTCTCCTAGGTGAGGCTTTAAAAGTCATTACATCAGGAACAAATTAACACTAAGAAAGAAAAATGTCCATTCTTTCTATATCTCCAAATAGCTCAATTTCCAAGCCTTCTTGATTTTATCTTTAGTCACTGAATAACTAGAGACCCAGACAGGAGGAATAGGTCACATTGCTTCATGATTATGTCCCCCTAGAGTCCCAGCCTCTGTAAACAGGAACAATTTTAATTTTTACTTATTTATTTATTTATTTGGCTGTACCTTGCACGGCATGTGGGATCCAAGTTCCCCAACCAGGGAATGAACCCGTGCCCCCTCCAGTGGAAGGGCTGAATCTTAACCACTGGACTGCCAGGGAAGTCCCAGGAACAATTTTTAAATACAAGAGCAAAAGAGATTTGGCATATTGTGCTTCATGCAAATTCCTCTGTAATTTTTAAGATTTGTTTGCTCTTCATAATTGAGAGATCTTTATTCTTTTTCTTTTTTTGATACAGTGGAATGACTAATGAGTATGTGATTTTAATACGTAATTCGTAGGATTAAAAAACCTACAGTGAATCAGAGATGATGGAGCTCCTAGTATTTCCTCCGTTTTCCCAAGCTTTTCCATTTTGGCTCTAATACACAATAGCATGGGGATGTCAACGAGGAAGAGCAACGCGCTTTGGATCATGCAATGTCCTAATTTTCCAGAATCTTCTGGAAAATGTCCTAGGTCTGACGTTATGTGGAGATCTGTATGGAGATATTACAGAACAAGAGTAGGTTTCTTTTGCATACCTTCCCTGAAGGAAGAGTCATAATGTTCCAGACCTCAGTATGAGATATCAAGCCCAGAAAGAACATTTGTACCTTCTTGTGGCTTCTGTGATCTAAATTAGAGTAAGTCAAAGTTCTGGTCTTTTATGGGTCATAATGACAATATTTTCCATCTCCTGAACCAAAGCTTGTAACAGATATTAAATTTAGTTTTTGAGCCTCAGTTTCTCAGATCAACCTGGGTAAGCCTCTATAAATAGCATTTTAGAAGCAGATGGTAAGAGACAAAGGAAAAAGGAGCTTCTTTGGCTCCTAACATCTTCTGGGCTTTCCAGACTTCTTTAACTTAAGCTTTAGCTGATATACCACAAAACTGAATGAAGCCATGTCTTCAATTCTCATACTTCCCTCCATTTGGCACCCTATTTTCAGATCAGACAGATTCATGTGTAAAATAGAGGATGAGAAAATGAAGATGATTGAAACTAACAATTCCAAGTACAGGGTGGTAATTTCTTAGTTCAGAACCTAGTCTGAGAGACCAAAACTTGAAGAGGAATCCTGATGTTGTTTTTCTCTCTTTCCTTTAATAAATATTTGAGTGATGTGTCACCAACATTCCTCGTGTCCTTCTAGTATGGACATCTCCCCTCCACTTCTGCCCCTCAAAAGGGGAGCGATTCCATGACTGTCCCTGCAAAACCCTCAGTCTTTGTAGCAGTGCATGGGAGCTACAGTTGGAAACTAGAACTGTACTTTCCTTCTCCAGTGAAGAGCCTTTAGAATACATCTTACTTAACTCTCCCCCAGTCTTGGTTTGGTTAAAAATTCATCAATAGAACATTGAATTTCACCTCTCCTAGGACCATCCCCAGAACTTACTGAATCTAACCATCAAGACCAGGATCTTTTGAGTCATGCCTTCTGGCAGGACCTCGTCTAAACTGGGGGGCAGTCATGGGTATATCCTATATCTTATGCTATTGAACAGTCTGGGATGGGCTTTCACATGTATACTTTGGTGAACAAATTTGCTATGGCAGAATCAGGTGGAATAGAGCTTCACGCTCACTCTTTCATCCTATTTCTGTTTTTAGTCACTTTCTACTATGGCCAAGAAACTTGGCATTGAGGGCAGGCCAAAGAGCAGTAACGGAAGGCTTTGCTTTATGTCTTATACTTCCCAATATTCCTTTCTACGCTTAATTGCCTTTGTGGCCAGTTTTTATGTGTAGCTTTTAAAGTTGAAAGAGAGAATTTTTTCACTGAGACATCCGTGAGGACTCCAGAATTAGCAGGAGTCTTAATAATCCATGTCTAATATCAGGGACCAGCCTTTGAGTCAGGGTTTCTTGTATTTCCTGTAATTTATGATCGTACTTATTATGTCTCCCACACACAAGGGAGCAGGTGGACAGAGATGACTGAGCAATACCTAGCCTGCCTTCTACTGAGAGCTGCAGGCCAGGCACAACTTCAGTCATAGATGGCCACACTGAGGGGAACCCCTTGGAGACACCTAGCCACCATGTAACTCTGGGCTCGGATACAGCACACACTTTAAGGGGCACAGTGAGCACTGCCCCCTCCCAGATCTGTGTGAATCTGGCCTTAATGACTAGCAAAGACATTGGAAACTGTCTTATAAAATCAGATTATACTGAAAACAGCTTCTGCTAATGAGGTTGTGGAGAAACAGATACTCTCACTGATCACCTGTATGAATGCATGGTGGTGAAATGGGGGAAAGGGGCAGAGAGAGAATATTTAAATGTAACTGTTAGCTCTGTCTGTCAAGGCCTAGCAGCCAAGACACACCAGTATCCAGACCATGAATTCTAAATTCCATACTTCATTAAAAGAAAAGAAACAAGAGCTCCTTGGAGAAATAGTTGATTCCAGGGCTGGGGTAGTAAAGTACAAGATGAGCCTGGAACATCTTGCCATGCCAGAAAGTAAAGAAGTATTCAGGGGCTTCCCTGGTAGCACAGTGGTTAAGAATCCGCCTGCCAATGCAGGGGACATGGGTTCAAGCCCTGGGCTGGGATGTTCCCACATGCCGCAGAGCAACTAAGCCCGTGCACCACAACTGCTGAAGCCCGAATGCCTAGAGCACGAGCTCTCCAACAAGAGAAGCCACCACCATGAGAAGCCCGTGCACCACAACAAACAGTAGCCTCTGTTCTCCACAACTAGAGAAAGCCCATGTGCAGCAACAAAGACCCAATGCAGCCAAAAATAAATAAATACATAATAAAATAAATATTAAAAAAAAAAGGGTATTCAAAGAATGAGGGGGACAGTTCAAAAGTCAAAGGAGACAGCTTGAAAGACTCCCACTAGCAAAATCTGGGAAAGTCTGAGCATAAAAATGAATAACTGTAGTAATGGATTATAACATAGAATAAAATCAGAATCCCATTAGTCCATACCAACATACATAAACATATAAATAAAATGGAATAAATGGGGGAGAAGGGAAAGTCCCCCTTTACAGTAGAATGTCAATTAATAACTCTAAAAGGAGTGAGCCATCATTTGGCAAACCATCATTTAGCAAACATCGCAGGAATATTTTGGGGCATGAATCATCAATGGATGCTACAAGTAATGAGTTAAAGTTCGATGAGGAAGAGGACATTTACAGTCTCCAACTACCTTTCCACAAGGTCCCTGCTAATTACAAAGGGAAAGATACTAACTTTATAGTGATGAAAGTTGGCGGACATCTCTTTAATCAAGTGATTAAAGCTAACGGCATCAAGAGTAGGACAAATAGAACTCATGTGCCTCCTTAACACGCTGCATGGAAAAGAACACAACACACCTTCCGAGGAATCTCTGCCAAACTCGTGATATTGCGATTCTAATCCATGAGGAAACAGGAGATAAACCTATATTGGGGGATGTTCTACAAAATAACTGGTCTGCACTCTACAAAAATGTCAAAGCAATAAAAGACAAAGTAGGACTGAGAAAATCTTCTAGATCAGAGAAGACTAGAGACATGATTATTTAGTGACAAGATCATTTCATCTTGGCTTTGGATCCTGGGGAACTGAAACAAAATAAAACAACTTTCCGTGAAGGACATTAACGAGATAATTGGCAATATGTGAATAAGGTATACAGACTAGAATTATGTCATTGTTAGTTTCCTCATTTTGATAATTGAATCCTTGTTGTGAAAGAAATTGTCCTTGTTTTCAGGAAACACACAGTATTTAGGGGAAAAAACATAATGAATTTTTCCCTGTAAGTTTTCTCTTTTTCCTCCCTGTCTTTCCCCTCCTTTCTTTCTCTCCCGCCCTCCTTCCTCCTCGCAGTGTTGCTGCAGAGATGCTCACAGAAACCTCAAGCACAGAGACGCAGATGGGAAAGAACCAGTCCCCTCTCCTTTTTAGTCTTCTAGTCTCCTTCTGGCACCCACTATTGGCCGAGTTTACTGGCCAGGCAGCAATGTGGTTTGCACAGTCCCAGCCCTAATACCACAGATCAAAGTAGTAAAGCGTGGAATTGAAGATGAGAGAAAATGTTTTCTTGTCTCTTAGCCCTTCAGAGCTTTCTAGGAGATGCTTTCATGACATACTTCAGGATAAGAGACTCAGTCTTGGAGAGGAAACTTCATGTTGCTTCTTAAGTGGGCAGGATTCTGACCTCACATGTCCTTGTGTCTTTTTCTTAACGGGGACACTTTTATTGCATAGGAAGGAAGCTATATGCTTTATTCTTGTGGTCAGAAATCTCTATAAAATTCTCAGCAAATTTTTCACTAGTATTGGGAAGCTTCACTGAGGACAATTAATATGAACTCTTTTTCCAGAGAAGAACATTGAGAGATAATCTACTTCTCTCCTCCAGCCTTTATGAGATGTAAGATCCTTACATTGCATAAGTGTCTTTCCCAATAGCATAACCAGATCTCTCTAAATTTGACCTTCAGGGCTATGTTTATTTACTGATTGTTTAAAATATGCCTTCTGGAAGAATATTATCAAGTTGTAGATCAGTGAATTGTGTGGTATGCTTTCTGTTTAGTACCATAGAATCGGGGGTGGGATTTTTAAAAATTTTTAGTTAGTTATTTCTTTTTTGGCTGCACCACACGGCTTGTGGGATCTTAGTTCCCCGACCAGGGACCGAACCCCGAGCTCATAGCAGTGAAAGCGCCGAGTCCTAACCACTGGACCACCAGGGAACTCCCTGGGGGTGGGCTTCTATAGCTAGAGTCTGGACACAAATTCAGTGTTGCAGGATTAGGAGGAATAAAGCTTCATACTGCATCTTCTATTGTGCTTCCTACATTCCCAGGTTTTTCCGCATTGTTTTAACCCCTGATATCTAGAGAAGACTGGAAAGAAAAAACAAGGATTCTGTACCTCAAGTAATGTCCTCATTCCTTGAGATTCGTATCTACTTCACACTCATGCTTAATGGCAGAGAAATGCAGAGAAATGAGACATC
This sequence comes from Hippopotamus amphibius kiboko, assembly GCF_030028045.1. NCBI lineage: Eukaryota > Metazoa > Chordata > Mammalia > Artiodactyla > Hippopotamidae > Hippopotamus > Hippopotamus amphibius. The sequence goes on along the minus strand of NC_080186.1, from coordinate 154,544,735 downwards.
AGGGTAGGGCTTGCTTCTTGAAACCTCCTTTAAGCCTGTCAGAGTTATAGAGGTGGGTCTTCAAGACCTGATTCTTAGTATGTGAGACCCATTCTGGGAAGAATAATTTAAGAAGCTATATAGGTCCATTTCCCATTGCTAAATTAAAGGAAGCAAATTGTCCTGTCAGACCCTGAGCCTCAGACACCATCACTTGGTTGTCATTATCTGCCAAATCTTTATTCAGGCATCTGGGGTGGGTGGCCGTGGTAACTCAAAGCCTCCTCAATTGTATGTGGACACTTAGAGTGTATCTAATTCTATCCCTTCCTTCTGGACAGGCTAGTTCTAACTTCTTAGTATGAGTGTGGAGTCTTTCCAATGAAAACCTTGGAGATACTTTAACAGTCAGAATGATGGGAAGAATTTAACTGAAATTAGGAGAAATGAAGATTCATGCTGTATATCCTAAACTCTTCTGCATGCTCCCAGAATACTCCACTCAGGCTCAAGTCATGGCACATAGTGAACAAGAAAGGGGCAAAGGAAGGATCATTCTCTCTCCCAGAGTTTTCTGTACTTTGGTTTCATGGCAGAGGATCACAGGTAGGCATTAGAGGATGCCATCAAATGATGGTTTCAGGCAGCCTTTTCTTATTCTTCAAGAATTGTCTAAGAACGGTCTTTGTGAACCAGAAAAAAAAAAAAAAAAAACTATGAAGAGAGGTCATCATTTTCTTGCACCTGGAAGTATATGAGCTCTCTAGGGTCTCGGCTCTACTATCTGTCTCTCATAAGGGCCTCAGCTACTAGACAGTTGCTGTAGGTCATAGCCTCCCATGGGCAGCAAGAAGAATCAGAAGGCATGCAGTTTCCTGTGCATCTCCAGTACTTGTTCTCATTCTCCAATAGCTCTCAGTCATAGTGAGGTATAGCAGAAGGTTAGGTTTTATTTCAGACCCTTTCTTTGTGGTAGGGACTTGGTGTAGGTAGGCCTAGAAGGACAAGGAAAGGAGATGCTTCATGAAGCCTCTTTGGAGCTCACAAAACTTAAACAGTAGGTATCTTTACAGGCATCTGTCATCCCTTTCTCTTCCCAGAGATTGGACTAATTTCAAATATGGAGATGCCTGAAGACTTTATATGGGACTATCTTGCTTAAATCTGCCAAGGTTTTTTGTATGATTAGTAAATCTCTTTTCTTTGCCTTTCACAGTTCTGGATTAAAGAAGGTCCTAAATGTCAATGAAATGTCCCTTCTCCTTCAGTTTCTTTCCTCTAATTGGTTGACTCCCCCAAGATAATGAAGCCAACCAACAAATGACTGAGTAAAGGAAATGCACATGGTTTATATCAAAAAGCAGAAGCTAGAAGAGATAGGAAATGAAATAGAATCTCTGTCTCCTCTCTCTAACTCCTGAGGTCTTGCTCTATGGCGCTTACCTGATAGGGGTGTTCCTTGAGGTTTTGAACGGCTGAGGGATTATCTCAGCCCTGTACTTGGTCAGTAACAATTTTCATTGTTGACCAATTTTATGATATACATAATTATTCTTCAAAGAAATACGGTTTAAATACCCTGTAGAGCCTACTTATGTAGGAGAGTTTAAAAACAGCCAAACTCTGCCTTTTCCATCGTCCTCTCTCACAAATCTCACTGCACTGGCACTGATGTTATTTTCTGCCGGTCCATGATAAAAGGAAATGCCTCACATATGGTGCAGTAGAGAGCATTAGAAATGTATTCTCTGGAATAGGAGAGAGTTCCTGCAATTAAGCATTTGGGAAGAGAACCCCAGGTGAAAAAAGCAGTGAGAGCAAAACTAATCAGAAAGTCAAGGTAAGCAGAGCTGGCAAGAGCAGGTTACACATGAGGGCACACTTACTGCAGAATCCAGGTAATCATACAGTGGGTATCATATGAATCTTCAGAAAGAAGCCTTTTAGTTGGAAACTCCCATTCGCATTTAGAGTCGTCTCATAGGTCAGCGAATCAGTATATCTGATTTTAAAAACTCGAGGATGGAAGATGCCTTTGAGGACTGGGGCGGGGAGGGTGGGGGGGCTTGGGGGGGGAGTCAAGGAAGGGAGGGAAGATGGGGATATGTGTATAAAAACGGATGATTGAACCTGGTGTACCCCCCCCAAAAAATAAATAAATAAAAAAAAAAAAAAAAAAAAGAATGAAACATAAAAAAAAAAAAAGTCTCATGTGTTTCAATACATAGATCATTCTTGGTTTAAGTACTGAAAGTTAGTAATTTTGTATTTACTTAAAAGACTTTAAAATTCCAGCTTTTATATAGAAGACCTGATTCATTTGTAGTCTAACATTAATACTGAAATAAAAGAGGTCACTTAAATAGCTCTCTCTTGCTCCAACCAAATATATTTTCCATTGACTACATACTGAGGGACACAGCAAAAAAATTGTATTATATATGGTGAAATGCAAACCGTGGCCCATCAATCATTCTTTTCCAGTGGCTTTCAGTAGATAAATGCTCTATCTTAGGAGAATGACTCCATCCCAGTTTTCCTGAAACATCAATAAAAACTGCTCTTGTTTGCAACAAGGAGGATATGCCCATTTAAATTAAGTTGTCCTGGGGACTTCCCTGGTGGTCCAGTGGGTAAGACTCTGCACTTCCAATGCAGGGGGCCCAGGTTCCATCCCTGGTCGGGGAACTAGGTCCTGCATGTATGCCACAACTAAGAAGCCCACGTGCTGCAACTAAGAAGCCTTCATGCCTCAAATAAAAGATCGCGCATGCTGCAACTAAGATCCAGCTCAGACAAAATAAATAAAACGAATATTAAAAAAAAAATAAATTAAGTTGATCTCTGGAGACAGAGGGACATATCGTATACCTAGCATGCCTGGGACAACAGATAAATCTAGCTGAGAACGGTAGGATAAATAGGTAAAGATTAAGATTTAGATGCTGGGTCAGGCAATGGCCTAGGTTTACTTGGGACTTGGCAGAGAGAGTTGGAGAGCTTAGCTGAGATGAAGGGAAAGCAACGCTAAAAATCATTTTGATATGGATATGACATGGGCATAATCTGAGCCCTGGGAAATCCTATTCTAATGCTTGATTTTGTTTTTCTCTGTTCCTTACTTTACACGTTTTGGCCAGTCTTGTCTTCAATGTCCCTTACAGCTGTGTTTCTCCTGCTCTGACACTTAAAGTGCTTTCTCCCAGTTCAGGGGGAATAACTGACCCTTGCAAACCTTGCCCACTCAAAGCTAATTTCCCACGATGGTCTTGGAGCATGCGTCAGTGGTTTCTGTAATGTGGATGTATCATGGGGGAGACTGAAATACACACCCCTCACTACTCTTTGGTTTTTTGGGGGAATTAGACAGATGGGAATTTGGTGACTATTGAAGGGTAGAAATCAGAAGTCAGGGAGAACAGAGGCAGATGTTTCTATCTGATGTCCAACTCACTGTTTTCCTTTTTAAGGAATGAAAATCAAGTGACCCCTGAAATTCCCTTTGTCCTGAAAGGATGGGTGAATGACAGCAGCCTCATCAGCAGGTGTCAGGGCCACACTGGGAATTATGAAGAGCACCAGGTCTTCCCACCTGGGTATTCTGGGTTCTAAGAGGAACTGCGTGTCAGACAATACAGGACTGTTAAGGACACACAGGTCAGAGTGGAGAGGGCAGAGTTACCTGCTCCTGCTTTCTCCTTCCGTCCCTTCTAGGGAAGGTCACAATTTCCTCTCTCGGGACCAAAGTGCAGGCCTCTCACTGCTAAAAGGATCCTGTTACAGAGGTGAATTTTCTCTTAGTTCCTTGCCTATCACCTGAAACTGACTTCCAGCCAATGCTATCTTGAGAAAGCAGGTGCTGCCTGGGTGCTAGGGGACTTTGCTCTCTCAGCTTCAGTCTCTTTCTGCTGCAGTGACACTCAGAGTATTTCATCCAGATTCCTTAGAATGAACCAGATTATCCCTCTTCTCTCTTTCAGAACTTAACATTATTAATACCAGCTTCTCTCAATTATGTTTGATTGAAAGTACTTTATATCAGGTAGGTAACTTCTGGCTTTGACTTTTTGAATGTCTGAGAGGAAAACTCTGTCTCACTTTCCAAAATCATCAATTAATAAGCCTCCTCCTTCCTAGTTAGTTGTGCAAATATCCCATTTTTGTTCCCATGACACAATTTGTAGGGATGATACACTTCACTGTCTTTCAGTAGAATTCTAGTTAAATGTGGTAAAGATAGATAAAGGTAGGGACAAGATATGAGAGAAGCAAGAGCATAAGTTATACTGGGGCAGGGATTTCGGAGAGTGTTGGTAGTAGGGGTGCGAAACAAGCGACAAATCTAGCACCGGGATGATATCTTTGAGAACAGTGGTAATCTTCTCCTTGAAGATAACCCTCCTTGATGCTTAGGTTGGTTTCCCCACGCCCTACATGTTCCTTTCCTCTCACCCTTAAGAAGACTTGTCCTCATTGCCACCTACACTGAAAGCAGAAAGGGGGAATAACAGGCATCAAACCCCCAATGCCTCTGTCTTACCTCTCTGGAAGGTCTTGCTTTCTGTTTCCATGGACCCTGGCCCTTTCTCCGACCCTAGGATGTGCAGAATTTTGTCTACTGAACAGAAGGAATGGCTCATCCAGAGATCCAGGCAACTTCTGGGAAATAAGGCTGCTGTAAATTCCCTCTTTCGGGCGGGTCTACTGGGAGAAGAAAGAAGACAAGTAAACCTACTGTAAATGAAAATAAGGCCCTGAAGAAGATGGAAAGACCATTCACACTTGCATAGACAAATATTATCACAAACTTTCGCATCTTCTGCTCTCCTAAAAACCCACTGGTCTCTCCTATTTGTTCTTCCCACAGAAGGCTTTTCTTCTCCCTCCTTTCCCCCTACTGAGTAGGCATCTATGCCTCTACTTTAACCATTTAGTGAGCTAGTTACTTCTTTTGCTAGCTTTCGTATGCATATGAGTCAGCTGTTTTTCTCCTGTTAATCTGTTATATACTGGTTTAACTTGCAGACCCCAGATACTGAAAATAATTGGGTAAAGGAAACACATCAATTTTCAAACAAGAATTTTCACATAGTATGAAAGAAGGAACCCTCACTCTTTAAAAATATTGACCACCACCAGATTCTTGATATAAACTTTTGTTTATTTATTTATTGAGTCAGTATACTGAGAATGTGCTGTGTTTATGTAATACAGAATACAGAGATGCTTAGGGCTCAATTACTCCCCTTAGGAAACTAAAATAAACAAACATTAGCACCTTCTTATATTTCAAGGTGGACTGTGGTTACAATAAGAGAGGACCCAACAAATTATTATGAGAATTTGGAAGAGTCAGTTTGGGGGAGCAGGGAAAATTCATCGGAGATTTAACCACGAGATGGATGACACATCAGAGGGATCCACCCCCACATCATCTGATCTGAAATGTCTGGAGGGTGAGGCCTGGCCATTGAAACTGTAAAGAAGCTCTCCAGGGGATTCTTATGGAGTCTAAAGTTTGAGAACTACTACCTTAAGTGATAGCACGTGTGTGTGTGTGTGTGTGTGTGTGTGTGTGTGTGTGTGCGCGCGCGCGCGCGCGCGCGTGTGATGTTTATTAAATAAGTAAAAGTGACAGGTAAAAAAGGATTGCAGAAAGATATTATAGTGGGGAAAATGCCTGGAGTGAAGGCAGGAACATGTGAGGTTTTATATTCCTGAGGGGTTATAACCACCAGGCTAAATTAGGACTTTCTTTAGGAGAAAATGTGTAGCCATTACAGTTTTTTCATCAAAGTACTACTTTATTTTGTGGTCTAGAAGCATTTACTGGTTCAGAAAGGGTTGGCATTGTGCAGCGTATCAAGTAGGAGGATACACTGGAAGGAAGACAGACTGAATAACCTTGAGCAGGTAGAGCACCTAGTGAGTTATATTAAACCACATCAGAAGTAATGCTGGGTTTAAAGAGGGCAATATTGGAGGAAATGGGTTGATTTGAGAGAGTGATTTAGGAATGGATTCCATTGTCCATGTTCTATGGAAAATTTTGTTGGTCCTCACTTTTTATCTCTACTAGATACTATTGGTTTTTCTGATGAGCATGCACTGGGGAAGGGGATGTAGTGTTTGGTTATGAAACATTTATTGGCCTGGCTCATATACCTAAGAGTGCTTTGAATGCCTAGAAAATCAAGAAAAAAGGAAAAGTTAGGAAACTTTGGGGAGATTAGGACTTCTGCAGTGGCAGAGATCTTGAAAAGATGTTCAAGAAATTGGCCAAGCACATGAAAGGAGCAAAAAGGGGCACTTAAGAAGAGTTGTATTAAGAAAGAGTTCTCAGAGGTCACACCTGCATTTTGATAAACCAAGAAAAAAACAGATGGAGTGTGTGGGAACAATGTGTGTATGTGTGTGTGTGTGTGTGTGTGTGTGTGTATGGTGGGAAGGTTGAACAATAAGGACAACTCAGTCGGAGAAGTAATGCTGAGGCTGGAGAGCATGGTAGGTTCAGGGAACCTGGAGTAATTATTTTTAAAGAAGGGGAGGCTATAAATGCTGTTGTAGAAAGCAGAGGCAGTAGCAGCTGTAAGTAAGAGACGGACAGGCAGTGAGTGTAACATGACACATAAGCCAAGGAACTCTTGCAGTTTTACTAATTCTAACCCTGAGCGAATGAGAATCTCAGTTTTCTCATTCTTAAAATGAGGATCTTGGGGGTCCTTGTGAGGATTCAATGGGACAATGCAAGGGAAGCATTTAACATAGGGTCTGGCACATGGGATTAATTACTCAATACAGGTTACCTCCTACTAGTCTTCATTAACTTTCACCTGGTGGTAATTTATGTTGTTAAGGTTTGAAAGTTAAATTCTATTGTCATTCTTTTGAATATTTAAAGTTCTCTAGAATCCAAAAAAATTTTATTTCAAAAATATAGCTGTAAGTTTTACAGAAAAGCACATACATTTCAGTAAATAAAGGAGTTTAAAAAACCCTGATATTTAGCATAAGCAGTTCAAAATATAATAACTCACTTTGAATGTGGACTTAAAGAACTCCAGTCACCATAAAAATCCCTCGATTTTCACTGACTTTCTCTCTGCTTCTCATTCTTTCTCTATTGAGGTGCTTTTCTCCACAGCTTTTTGTTGTTTTGTTTTGTTTTTACAGGACATATGGCTCCTTCTGCTTTTTGTTCCTCTAACTTTTCCATAGGTAGGTATTTTTCTTATTTTCTCAGTTTTCTTTGTGTTTATTTTTCTGTTTCTAACACAACTGTTTGGTGACTCCTAATCTGCCACTTTCTGTGAGTCCTTTTTTTCCTTCAACAGGGAATAATAAAAAGCCCCCCAAAATAGTATTAATTTTATTTTACATGTTTATTCATGACTACACATGCAATAAGTAGAATGGTCACCTATTACCATCTAAAAAAAATGCATGGCCACAAACAGCATTCTACCAAGCCAAGTGTCTTTTGACCTGATCTCCAACCAACATTTTTTTAAGCTCTTTATTGGAGTATAATTTACACTGTTTTTCCAGTTTTTGCTGTACACAAAAGTGAATCAGCTGTATTTATACATATATCCCCATATCCCCTCCCTCCCACGAATCCTTCCCACCCTTCCTATTCCAGCCCTCTAAGTCATCACCCATCATCGAGTTGATCTCCCTGTGTTATGCAGCAGCTTCCCACTAGCTATATATTTTACAGTTGGTAGTGTATATATGTCAATGCTACTCTCTCACTTTGTCCCAGCTTCCCCTTCGCCCCTGACCCTGTGTCAAGTCCATTCTCTACATCTGCATCTTTATTCTTAACCTGTCACTAGGTTTATCAGTACCATATTTTTAGATTCCATATATATGAGTTAGCATATGGTATTTGTTTTTCTCTTTCTAGCTTACTTCACTCTGTATGACAGACTCTAGGTCTATCCACCTCACTACAAATAACTCAATTTCATTCCTTTTTATGGATGAGTAATATTCAATTGTATATATATGCCATATTTTCTTTATCCATTCATCTGTTGATGGGCATTTAGGTTGCTTCCATGTCCTGGCTATTGTAAATAGTGCTGCAGTGAACATTGTGATACCTGTTTCTTTTTGGATTATGGTTTTCTCTGGGTATATGCCCAGGAGTGGGATTGATGGGTCATATGGTAATTCTTAGTTTTTTAAGGAACCTCTATACTGTTTTCCATAGTGGCTATACCAACTTACTTTCCCACCAACAGTGCAGGAGGGTTCCCTTTTCTCCACACCCTCTCCAGCGTTTATTGTTTCCAGATTTTTTGATGATGGCCATTCTGACCAGTGTGAGGTGACACCTCATTGTGGCTTTGACTTGCATTTCTCTAATGATTAGTGATGCTGAGAATCTTTTCATGTGTTTGTTGACCATCTGCATGTCTTCTTTGGAGAAATGTCTTTTAAGGTCTTCTGCCCATTTTTGGATTGGGTTATTTGCTTTTTTGATATTGAGCTGCGTGAACTGCTTGTGTATTTTGGAGATTAACCCTTTGTCAGTTGCTTTGTTGGCAAATATTTTCTCCCATTCTAAGGGTTGTCTTCTTGTCCTCGTTATGGTTTCTTTTCAACCAGCCTTTTTTATTTTTGATGTTTGTTGGCTTTCCAGTGAATGTTGACTTGTTGAAAAGCAAAAATCTATATTATTCCTTTCTCATAAACATCATTTTATTATCTACATATTTCATATTTTTTAGCTAAAAGTTAGGTACTGCTTAATGAAAAAAACAAAGGAAATTGTTGGCAGTGCTAAGGCTTTGAATATAAGAGGCTTGCACCTTTTTATGTAATTGATTCCTTTATTATGCAAATACATTTTATTTTCACTTAGCTGGAATACGCAAAGCTTTTTAGGGGATAAATTGGGCAAGAGAAATGGAAATAAAAGGTTCAATATTTCTCATGTTCCTATTTCTCAGGAGGCTCATAAACTATCAAAAAGCAACTATAAAAAGTATATATACTTTCCTTTTAAAAAATGTTTTATTTCAAACAGGTTTACTGTCCTTCATTTCTTATCTCCCCAGGGAGAAGGAACTAACAGTGGAATTTGGGTTTGCCACCCTATTTTCCACCAGGGCCACAAAACCCTTCTCCTTCCACAAAACTTATTCTCAGCCACTACTCCTTCTGAATTCTTGTTTTGGGGGTATGGTTTATAATCCTGGAATTTTCTACAGTTAAAAGCAGAGAGATTTTAGTCCAATCTTGTCACCGATTAAGAAATCTCTTCCACACGGTAACAATTCACTAATGCAAGAAGCAAAGCTCCTCCTATCAGGGAAATGTTCATGTAGCAGGAGACATGAATGAGCTCAGTGTTATGAGATGAACAACAACAGCAACAACAATAATAATAGTTAACCCTTCCTGAGCACTTATTGTACGGCAGGCACTGTGCTGATTGCCCTAAGAGGGACTTGTTATGATTAACCCTATATTAGAAATGAGGAAACTGAGACTTTGAGAAATTCTCTGCCTTCTCCCAGGACACATGGTTAAATGGTGGTAAAACCAGATTCCAGCCAGGTACTAAATCAGAGCTCCCGATTTTAACCATTATATTACATGCTTTTCTACTGAACCCAAATCAATCTCCTGTTAATCCCTACCCAATTATTCTAAATTTTACCCTTTGGGGCCAACAAGAACACTTTTATTCCTCTTCCTCATTCATTTATGTAACAAAAAGAATGTTAATTGAGCACCTCCTAGATGTTAGATACTGTATTCCCCTGTAATACAGCAGTGAAGAAAGAACAAAGTTTCTGCTTTCATAGTGTTAACTTTCTCTCCCTTAAATTGTTTGAAAAGATTCACCAGATTTCTAAGGGTTTTCCTTTCCTCAAGCGAAAGTTTCCTACTTCTTTCAACCATCTATCATAGGACAAAGTTTCCAATTCTTATCATGTTTATCTGTCTCCTCTAAACACATTCCAGTTGTAAATATTTTTTAAAAAAATGAACCAACCAGAATGAACACAGTAATCCACATGCTTTCTGATGGGTTTGTTAAAAATAAGGCAACAGGCCCCAAATGGAGTTGCTTATGCTAAGACCCATATCATCAAACCAAGATTTAATTATAGTTTCCATTCCCAGAAATGGAAACTTAAACTAGTCTATCAGAAATCACCTAATCAACATTAATTAATAATCTGCCTGATAGACCCCTTCCATCCACTAAAGGAAAGTGACCGTGCAATAACCAATATGCTTTTTGTCTAGTAACTTCCTTGTCCCCTCTCCTTTCTGGCTGTAATGCCATTTTGCACTGACCCTTGGGGCTCCTTCCTATCTGCTAATTTGGATGCTGCCCGATTTCAATCAATTTTTTGCTCAAATTTAAAATTCTTAATATGTCTCAGTTTATTTTTTCACAGGTCTGGTGACAGAAGAGGGAACCCAAAGAGACCCCCAACAGCCCTCAGGGGCAACAGCGGTGAAGGTACCTGCAGAGCCCCTTGAGTCGCTGCTTTTGCACCATCTCTGGAGGCAGTGGGTAAATTTCCTCCAATCCTCCATCCATAGCTTGTGCATTAGGAGCTTTCAGACTCTGAGCATTTTTTCTTCCCCCTGGCCTGGGTTCTAAAACTGGCCAGAGTTGGGCTGCATCAGACACAGAGACCAGACTGTTTCCAGTGAAGGACTGTGTCCTATTCCGAAACTAGACCGGTCTTGGGTCAGACTGGGTCCGACTCACGCTGGACTGGGTCCAGAGTGAGGCCTCAGGGGCATAAAATGTTGTTTTAAGGCTGAACAAACAGGTTAAGCTTACCAAAGATAGTCATGGGTTACAATGGCCACAATGGAGACCTTTTACCTAGCTCTGGAGCCCACAAGCTCTTTGGTGGGGCTAATGGCGGACTCTGGGAGGGTTCACACCAATAAGCACTTCCCAAAACCCCTGCTGCCAGTACCCCTGCCTCCTCCGTGAGCCACATCTGCCCCCCCACCTCTGCAGGCCACCCTCCAACACCAGCAGGTAGGTCTGGTTCAGTCTCCTGTGGGGTCACTGTTCCTTTCCCCTGGGTCCTGGTGAGCACACTGTTTTGTGTGCCCTCCAGGAGTGAAGTCTCTGTTTCCCCCAGTCCTGTGGAGGTCCTGCAGTCAAATCCTGCTGGCTTTCAGAGTCTGATTCTCTGGGGATTCCTCCTCCTGTTGCTGGACTCCCAGATTGGGAAGCCTGACGTGGGGCTCAGAACCCTCACTTTAGTGGTTGGAGTTCTGCAGTATAACTGTTCTCCAGCTTGTGAGTCACCCACCCAGCATTTATGGAATTCGATTTTAATGCGATTGCGCCCCTCCTACCGTCGCATTGCGGCTTCTCCTTTGTCTCTGGATGTGGGGTGTCTTTTTCGGTGAGTTCCAGTGTCTTCCTGTCGATGACTGTTCAGCAGTGAGTTGTAACGCCGGTGCTCTTGCAAGAGGGAGGGAGTGCACGTCCTCCTACTCCGCCATCTTGGTCCGTCCTCGATACAGGGAACTTTTAAATCTACGCAAGCGTATCCACGTACGACGTGCCCTGGAGAAAACAGGCTCTCAGCCGAGCACTCACCCTAAATGGTGGAGAGAAAATTCTTTTTCCTTCTCTAAAATTCCTGGTGGCCGGGATGAAACCTACTGGAACACCCTGCTCTCTCTGGAGTCCGCAGACAGGATCTGGGAAAATCAGGCAGGAGCCAGCTAAAGGTAAGAATCCTTACCAAAGTCAGTTGGCCCGTCTCTGTCTCTATCTGCGGTGCCTCGTCGAGAGAGGATGGTAAAATTTCATTTTGTCCCTTTTCAAATCCAGATTGGCAGGAAAAAACATTTGTAAGAATTATCTGTAACCGAACACACATGTTCATGTGCCCAGTGCACAATGAGGCCAAAAAAACCAAAGCGTCAGAGTTTGGAGCAAAGAAAGACTTAATGCAGGACCAAGCAAGGAGAATGGGGTGGCCCAATGCTCAAAAACCCCTGAACAACACCGCACCCCCCCCCCCCCCGCCCCCTCTGCCCCATGCCTTTCAGGAGAAATTTTTATAGGTAAAGTTTGGGATGAGGGCTCTAGGGTGTGTGACTGTCTTCTGATTGGTTGGTGGTGAAGTAAAAGGGAGCTGCTCCAGGAATCTTGTGCTCAGCCTGAAGTTACCATCCTCCACCTGGATGGAGGCCTTAGTTCCTGCAGAAGAGCTAAGATACTGTTAAGTATATCCCTTAAGGGGGAACCAGGACGGGCTTTAATCTCTGCACTATAGTTTTTTGGTTGCTCCTCCTTTGTTTCTGCATTCTCTTACTTTCCTGATCTGCAGCTGTTTAAATGTGCTCTTTGGAACTCAGGGAAGGTCTAGGAGGCTGAAGCCTTTTTCCTGCAAACAAGAAACGGAGAACAGGGAAAGGATTTGTACCCAGGAGAGTCCCACAGGATCCTGTTCAATTTCAGATCCGTGAATTGTATGCCTTGTGAATTTGCTTTCAGGTGCCATTGGTTATCCATCCTTTCTCTCCCAGGGAAAGCTATTGCCTCTTGTTTGTCTTGTTTTGTGTCCTGAGAACGTGGCTTAGCAATAGTTAGGTTGGGGTCCTCAAAAATATGGCCAGGCAGAAATGTGGGGTGTCTAAGTTTATTTTTTTAACAGGTCATAAAGCAAGCAGAACCATTAAAGGCAGACAATCTGGGTTTATGCATTGTCTTTGCCTGTAATCCCCAAACTTCTCTCAAGACCTGTAAAATGGTCCAGTTAGACATGACAATTTCTAGCGCTCAATGTTTAAATCCATTTACTGTGGCAAAGTACCTTAAGCTTGGTGTTGCCCTTCAAATGTCCTCTAGCATCACAGACAAGATGCTGGAAGCCATCTTGCATCCATAACTTACCTGGTGAACTGTGAGGTGGTGGTTTGGCTGAGTCACTTGGTAGACCACAGCATCCCCTAGTGGTCAGATTTAAACCTCAAGCCACATATATTCTGAATATCACTTAACCTAAACCTTAGAATGTCAGGGAACTGTGTTTTGCAAGTGTGGGGCAGATTTTATTGGCTACTTTTGGTTCAATGGGTGATGTATTCTCCACTGTTTATCAGGGAACCTGATGCATCTCAGGGTCATTCAACCCTCTACCCACTTCTCCATTCTAGGCTGCTTTTTTTGTATGAGCTGAGGAATTCAAGCTGCTTTTCCTACTCTTTTTTTTTTGTGATTATAGATACTTTTTTTCCTTTTGAGGCACTGCGTTATTTCTACCTTATTTGCTGTCCGAGACTATAAACACATAGAACATTTAATATGAGGATGTTACCTAAAGTTCCCGTGGAAGAAATCAGGAAGGAAGAGTCCACCTGGGGTGATTGTGGTTTAGGCTAGGAAGCATTAGATTTGGAGTCAGCCCTGAATTAAAAGCCTAACTTTGCCTCCTTATTTGCTGGTGATATTAGAGGGGTTACTAAACTTTTCTAAGTTTACTCACGAGGGTTATTGTGGCTCATATGTAAAGCAAAGTGAACTACACAGAGGCCTCACAGTCAGTTCATTTGGTCTGTAGTCCCTTCCTTCCATAGCAGATCATCTCTTGGGGATGGTTTGGTGGTAAAAGTTAATTCAGAATCAGGTCTTAGTTCCTCTTTAGTTATCTCAGCACAAACCTGTCAGACCCAAAAAAAACAAGATATGCAAGTCAAGCCTGAGAAATCGTACTCAGGCTACCAGGGAAAATGGGGAGCTCTACATCACTGCCACTCACCTCACTAACCAATGGGGAATGACCTCTGCTGGGGGAGAATTAAGGCTGAATACAGAGGCCCCTCCACAGCATAGTTGAGAAAATGTAGCCTTTTTTTGGTTTCTTCAATGACCCAGAGCCTCTTTTTTTTTTTTTCTTTTTTTGGGGGTACACCAAGTTCAATCATCTGTTTTTATACACATATCCCCATATTCCCTCCCTTCCTTGACTCCCCCCCCCTCGAGTCCCCCCCACCCTCCCCGCCCCAGTCCTCTAAGGCATGTTCCATCCTCGAGTTGGACTCCCTTTGTTATACAACTTCCCACTGACTATCTATTTTACAGTTGGTAGTATATATATGTCTGTGCTACTCTCTCGCTTCCTCTCAGTTTCCCCTTCACCCCCCGCCCCCTCCCATACCTCGAGTTCTCCAGTCCATTCCCAGAGCCTCTTTGAGAAAATCGTGTCTCACCTGAAATCTATGTTGTAAGATATATGGAAAATCTTAAGACTGAACTCTATTTCACCAGACAGGCAACATTTCGAAATCATATGCCTCTGTACCGAGACCAGTGCCAACCACAATAGATGCTCAATTAAATTCCAAGGAACCCTAAAGTAATTATTTCAGTTGGTGAAAATTGATGGGCAACATATTTCTGCACTGAGAGTTTTCCAACTCTTTCTTAAAATGATAGTCTAGGCCTCATGGGATTACATATATTCATGAGTGATTGTGTCCTGTCACTTAATATCTGCAATCACATTTCCTGAGACAGAGTCCTCAGAATGTGAGGAAGATGGGGAAGGAAAAAGCATCATGAAGGAAACTCTGCCCAAAATTACAGTATTGCTGTATTCTGTAAAACTTGGTTTATTCTGAGTTTGCCTCCATTTTCTGTCCCCAGTATAATCAAACATGTCTTTGAGGAAAAAGCATATGGGAGCAACAGGAAGTATTTAGATGCATTTTATTCAACAATCAGGCCAGCCACTGCATCACAGTGTTCTTATGGGATTTCAGAACCTTGGTTCTCAGCAAGGTCCAGATTTTTGAATGAGGACAGGAGTCTGTCGTTTCCTGTAGAAGAGATTGGAAAAAAAAAAATCAACTTAAACTTTGCTGATAATACGTGACTATGGAAGAAAAACAAGGAAAAAAAATCAGCTTTATTTAAAATAGAGAGGTTTGAGATTTATTTCCATTTCTATTTCTCTTATTCGTTTACTCATTCACTTATTACTCATTCACTCATTCACTCATCAGATATTGATTGAGAACTATTACACCCACTAGGGATACAACAGAAGGGAAAAGTGTCCATCCTTCCAGAGTTTATAGATCTAGCAGGGCGTTATAGAAAGCCTCTGAAATTGATCTTTAACCCATTGTTGCTTCTTTCCTCCTGACATCATTGTCCTAGCCACCAGGTTTCCATCTTAGTTGGTACCTGGGCTACTTCAGGACCTTCTAATTGACTGATCTTTTGCCTTAGAACTCTGGGGATTCTCATCTGTGAGATCTTGCAAAAGGAAATTATATCCTTATCTCATATGATAGCTGCTTTAGTTAGCATCTAGACGGAGCCCACAGGTTGACATCTTCCATAGCTGTGCTGTCCACTATTACATATAGCTATTAAATCTAAATCAGTTAAAGTTAAGTAGTATTAAATATCCAAGCTTTCAATTATAGTAGCCATGTTTTAAATGCTGGTGCCATGGTTAGAGGCCTCCATATTGGACAGTATTTCCATCACTGCAGAAAGTTCTATAGGAGAATGCTAGTCTATAGAAAAGAATTTGCCAGCATAGACTTCCTGAGAAGAGATAGAGGAATTAGAAAAAAAGTTCTTACTGAATATATCTGCCAAGCACATAGTGATCATGGAGATGGAAGCCCTTGTTTGCCTACCATCTCAAAACTCAACAAGTAGGGTCAGAGTCTGGCTCTAGTTAACCATACAGTGTTTTTGTTTGGGGATTTTAATGGGCAGTAGAGAGAAAGGCAAATGGTACATTTGAAAATACGTTGCATTTAAGAAAGCCACATTTTCTCTCTAGACCTGTTTTTTAATCAGAGAAATATAGGAAGATAATTTACATTTTCTGGCATTCAAATGCTGCTCCCATATTTACATAATTTTAAAAGAATAGAAAGAGCAGGTAGGACTGGTAGGTTTTAGAGTCTAAGGAAACAGGGTGTCCAAGCTCTATGCACATATTTTCCCAATGTTTCACTCTAAATATTGGGCCTTCTGATTTTGGCACTTGGAAATTGCCCAAGTCTCAAGGCTATTGTGTTTTCTCCTCCCCTTGAATGGAAATATGATATTTGACCTTAATGTCAATAACATAGGCCGTGAGAAAATTAACAAGTGGTTTCAAGTTCATTTTACAAGTCTTTAACGTGGAAATTTTTTTTAAAAAGCAGAGCATCCGATGTTTTGGGCCTAAAACTTCAGGATATTAGATCTTTCTCCCTGGGGACCTATTTCTGCAATCCTTGTTAAATACTGAGAATTTTCTAAAGTGATTTAAAGCAGGCCAAGAAGAGGGTTCATGGTACAGGGAATTAGAGCTGTGGAATGGAAATGCATGTATCATTTGAGCCTAAATCAAAGTCTTAATACCACATCAGTTCCAAAATAACAGAGTTTTCTGGGTCGCTTGTGGAATCTCTTTTGTTTTGATCATTCTATACCTTTGTTTAACCTGGACTGCTTTTGTGATGCAATGAAAATGCAGGTAATGACATCCATTTCATGAATTCTTTCTTGACCCTTTCAGTAAGAAAGCAATCTTTTTCTCTCTTTCACTCCTGTAGCACATTGCTCACAGCTCATTTGATGGCATTTGTCACAAGTTACAAGAAGCTACCTTGTTTGTGCTATTTTCTGTTAGTTATATCCACCAGGAAAGCAGAGGAGACTAGTACAATGCTTGGCATGTGTGTTCAGTAGCTGAGGAAGGCAGAAAATCTGTGGCGGATCTATTTCTCTGAGTACTTGAGTCTGATTCCCATCACCTACCCACCTATGATCAGTTCAGAAACTCCATTGAGGCTGGGTCTCACATCCGTAAATAAAGTGTCACATAAAGTGTTACAAAAATATGTTTTTGGTCACCTAATCTATATAATTCATATTTGCATACTTTAGGGCTTTAGTAAACACAATCATTGCTATCACTAAGAATGATTTTTTTAAGTATAATGATATTTTGGGTATGTGAGCTTTAAAAAATCCAGACTACCTCTTGTTCGCTATAAAAGCTTGGGTTTTTAAAAAAATTAATTAATTAATTTTTATTTATTGGCTGCATTGGTTCTTCGTTGCTGCGTGGGCTTTCTGTAGTTGTCGGGGAGGGGCTACTCTTTGTTGTGGTGTGTGGGCTTCTCATTGCAGTGGCTTGACTTGTTGCAGAGTACAGGCTCTAGGCATGTGGGCTTCAGTAGTTGTGGAGTGTGGGCTCATTAGTTGTGGCTCACGGGCTCTAGAGCACAGGCTCAGTATTTGTGGCGCACAGGCTTCATTGCTCTGTGTCACGTGGGATCTTCCTGGACCAGGGATCGAACCCGTGTCCCCTGCATTGGCAGGAGGATTCTTAACCACTGTGCTACCAGGGAAGACCAAAGCTTGGGTTTTTATCATAGAAGTGATTTTTTTTTAATTAATTGAAAGAAATATTCAAACACTTCCCCTCCTCTATCCCATTGTCCTTTCTTTAACACCTTTCATACTGCACCATGTTATTAATTCCTTTCTCACTTTTGTTCAGGTTTTCTTCATCTTGAAATGCCTCTCTCTCCTTCTTTATGTCCTAGAGAAAGCCTCCAAACTTCTCCAAATCCTAGCAGGCATAATTAGTTCTTTTTAATGTTGTGCTCTCAGAGCACTTTGCTTATGCTACCATTGACTGTGTTAGCGTTGAGTGTAAGCAAGCTGGGAGACAGAACGTGTTGGATTTTCTCCTGGATCTCACAAACGCTTAGTCTGGTGCCTGACTTTGACGTATAGGGGAAAGAGCAAGGATTTCGTACCACATCTGCCAGTCATTGCTGGGTGATCTTGAGCAAGTTATTTAAACCAAATGAAACTCAGTTTCTTCATGGGTATAGTAAGCTCAGTATTATTTACCTCATAGAGTCATTGTGAATATTAAGTGCCTCACACAATGCTTGACATAATAAATACTATTTTCTGTCATAATACACACACACACACACACACACACACGCACACCTCTATGTATTATCATAACATATATAATAAGGAAAAAAAGAGATCAAGGATTTTGGGGGAGAAAACTAGGTATTTTGTTTCTCTCATGGTGAGATTAATGTTATTGGTATGTTCTTTGAGGCTTAAAGGGATACTATCTGTAAAAATTTGAGGACATCTAGCTTAAAATATATATTTTAAAAGAAATTCAAGTTTGTACTCACGTATTTTCAACACATAATATGCATTCATTAGAATAAGTAATGCCATCTGTCCCACAGACAGGATTATAGATCCTGGGACATCCACTCACTCCACTTGGACATTGAGCCTAAAAATGGAATGAAACAGAATCATTTCCCATCATTTTTCATTCTTTGAATTGATAGCAATGTCTCTAAAATCTCCCTGGACTTGTTCAAGTTTACAGTTACTGCATGTGCTGGCTCCTCTCAGGTCAGCCACACCTTGGGGCATGGTCTTCCTTGCACACAGTAGTCCTGTCACCCTGGTCTTCTCTAAGCCGCCCTTGGAGTTTTTGCACAGCTTGTTTTCTCTACTGTCAGTAAGAACTAGTAATTATCAAATGACTTTTAGAGGGCAGGCACTGTCCTAAGTGCTTTTTATGTATTATTATATTTAAACTTCACAACTATCCTATGAGCTATTTATTATACTCTTCTTTTGGTAAAGACTATGAGGCACAAAGGGGTTAATCACCCAAGGCCCACACCTAATAATTACTGGGTCCAGGGTTCAAACCCAGTCAATCTACATTCTGAGCTTTAGCTCTTAACCACTCTACTGCTTCTCCCTTCGCTAACACTCATTTATCCTTCAGGGCTGAAAGTAAATCTCACTGACTTAAGGCACCTTCCCTGATCTAACTAGGCTGGGTTTCTAACGGAACCAGAACTTCTTTATAACACACCACAAATACGGTAATTTATTTACTCATACACCTTTGCTTTGTCACCAGCCTTCCCACTGCACATAAATGCAATGAGAAGAGGGACCCTTCTTCCTCTGGTCTCCAAATTTACCAAAATTTACATTATAAGTACAAGACAAAATGGAAAAGTTAGATATAGAATATTTTTCTAGAGGAAGAGCCTAGTGTATTATTATTATTTGTTATTATACATTAGAGCTCCACCTTTTGGATGAGAACTTTATGCCAACATGGTCAAACTGGCTGTAAGGAGGAAAGGCTGCTTGGAGTGATGTTTAGAAGGTTTCCACTTAAAATCCTTGTCCTACCAGATAGCCTTAGTTATATATAAAAATCACTTCACAGCAAGCATAATATGACTACATAGAAATTGCCTGCGTCTCAGTGAATTTGTCCTTCAACATAAGTGCCTCTTGGGGAACTACAGTTACTATCCACATTTAATAGGTTAAGTCTTGCCAGCATTCATGCTCCTCATATTAACTTCAGGCTAAATTGAAAGGTGAGTTAGACTAAGCTTTGGTTGGAACAAACAGTCCTAAGCCCAGAGATAAAAAATTGCAAAATCATCTTTACCTGTCTTCCCAGGAAGTTAGCTCTAGTGTTACCTACAAAACATAAATCAAACATGTCAAGTTGGGTCAGGAATGGGAGAAGCCCGATGTATTCTCATCCAGAATTTTCTGCTTCCATTTAAGTCTGTGACTTTTCTGCTGCCTCTTTCACCACCTACCCCACCCCTTCTTATTTATTTATTTATTTCCTGTGTTGGGTCTTCATTGCTGTGTGCAGGCTTTCTCTAGTTGCGGCAAGTGGGGGCTACCCTTCATTGCGGTGGGCGGGCTTCTCACTGAGGTGGCTTCTTTGTAGCGGAGCATGGGCTCTAGGGCTCACAGGCTTCAGTAGTTGTGGCACATGGGCTCAGTAGCTGTGGCTCAAAGCTCTAGAGTGCAGGCTCAGTAGTTGTGACACACGGGCTGAGTTGTTCTGTGGCATGTGGGATCTTCCCGGACCAGGGTTCAAACCTGTGTCCCCTGCATTGGCAGGCGGATTCTTAACCACTGAGGGTAGTCCCCCACCCCTTCTTATTTCCATTTTTTTCCCAAGTACATCTCATTTGTGTCCATTCACTCCTTGCCTGCTGAAACCTCAAAAAAATGAAGCAAATTTTGACTAGGACCAAAGCATCTCAGTTTCATATTTAAAGACAAGTTGGTCCATTTCCTTGAAAATAGAAATGATGTACTTACTGCTTCGAATGTATCAGGCACGGAGCAAATACCTTCTGAATGCTCACTGACATTCTAGTAACAACCAATTTGTTGATCTCACAGTGATGTAGGAAATATAAGTATCTTTATCTCAGTTTATAGATAAAGATATGGAGAGGTTCTATAACTTGCTGTGAATCAGTTAACACTAGCCATAACCAGGTCTTCTGATGCAAAATCAACTTTTGCATTTACATGTGTCTTCTTTTTTAAGTAATATTAAAAAAAATGGAGCTCTTTTGACAATTTACCTTTGGTTCCTAAAGAGCTCTTTCCCTGAATTGCATTATACTAACTATTAGTTCAATTCACATTTCTTGAATTTACAGGTAGATACTTAAAATTGCCATGATGCATTCTCCAGAAAATAGCAGGTCTTGCTGACACGTAGGAGATGGTGACTGTGGGTGAGCTCATTGCAGAGAAGGGGAACTAATCTGATAGTATCCAAAAGAAGAAATGTTGGTGAGATTTGATTTTGCTATTAACAATCTCTGAGGTCATCTAGGTAAGGAGGTAGTTCTTCTTACCTAAATATACTGAAAAGTAGTCAGACACTTATGGGCTTGGAGAAGAAGGCCCCTGGAATAATCAGAACCTGAAGTGGTGAGAGTCTCACTGGATTTTAGAATCTAGTTGAGTCTAAAATTTAATGAGCAGGTGGTCACCACAGGCATCTATATGTATTAATTAATATGCATGAGAAGGGGAAAAGGGACCACCACTCCCATAAATATTTAGCAAATACAACAAACAGTATTGTTCCTTTTCTTTGCAAAGTGCCGATTCGGCTGTCAGTAGGTTTCCTTGTTAGATCTGATAAAAAGTTAAAAGTGTTAACCATTTCCAAAGACAGAAAGGAAGCTGATGCCAATTCTGGGAGTTCAGATCCTTTGTCAATGTTATTAAGACAGTTTGAAGATATACACAGTCTATTCAAGAAGAATATTTTTTCTAGAAATATACTGTAGGTCAAAAATAAAAATTTTAGTCAAACGCTGCCCTTTATATTGAATAACTGCAAACCATTTTTTGGTTTCCAAAAACCAAAAAAACCATTGTTACCTATTTATGCAATTCCATGAGAACATAAAATTTGCACATTGGCCTTAAACATTTACAGAGTTAGAAGGGTACTTGATGTTGAAATAATCCCTTCTTTTTTTCTATCATCTCTCTGAAAAAGAGTCAGCCTCGTTACCTGGGGAAAACCATTTCGTGTCTGGACAGTTCTCACTAGTAAAATTTTTTTCCTCTGTAATGTTAAAACCCCTCTTTCTAATATAATTATCATCCACTGATCTAACTGGGACTGAAAGATCTGTCCAAGAGTAGACTCTACGTCTGGAAAGTAATGTGCTCAGTAAAGCAACAGGTCAAAAAGGTTTTATTCAAATCAGGAAAATATGCAAAGACACCTACCAGATAAATTCAACAGGACCAAGGCAGTGAGAAGAAAGATGCTTGCTACCTTCATGGTTGAAGTGCTGGCTCCAGAGCCCAGTCGAAAATTGTACTGAATTTACCACTTCTCTCTAGAACCCTGGGACTGGAAGGGTCATATAGGCAGGATGGGAACCCAGTCTCCACCTACTGCCCTGTGTCACAGGTATCCTTGGTTAATGATTGACTCTGTAGCATAGCCTGACCTCCAGGTTTGGGGCATACCACCAGCTTAAGAAAGGTGAGAGGAATGCCCTGGACCTGAAATGTGCAAGGTAAAGATTGTCAGGAAGAGATTAGTAGTGGTTAGTTAGTTGGTTCTTGCCCTAACTTCCTCTGAGACTACGGTGAAGCCCTTTCGCAAGCCCTGGTTTTCTCATTTGTAAGGTAAACTCAGAGGTCCTTTTACTCTGTATTTCTGGTTGTATGAACAGGTGTGAATATCTAAAAAGCTTGCTCCATTCTTTCTTCCTCTTCATCAGCTTTTCCATTTTTTATTCTTTCCCTCTTGTCTCTCTTTTTCTGTCACCCACTCACAAAGCCTAAAGTAGCTGACAGACAGACAGGTTAGAAGTAGTGAAGACTAGTTCCCTAAGGTGTGTATGTCCTCTGAAGTAGAGTGGGCTCACCAGAGACCCTTACCAGCTCTATGTCCTTGGACAAGTAGTTCACTTTAGCTGAGCCTCATCTGAGAACGGAAATAATAATAGTACCTACCTCAAAGTGTTGATCTTTCATTCTAAAATATGCATTGTGTCTACTACGTGTGGTTTGGGGAGACAATTCTCAGTTCTCTCTCATGTTTCTGTGTATTTTGAAGGCAGAGACACTGACTGCCTGTGTTTCAAACAATTTTTCCAAAAGTATTTGTATAACAAACAGTCTTGGAAGGTGGAATAGTGTCTCTCTCTGGAGTAAAGGGGAAGTTTGGTTACCATTGGGTGTAATAAGACAATATCTCTCACTAGGGTGATATTTAGGGGGGTATAGTGCCATTTGAAAAAGATTAGGGATTTTTAAAAGCTTGGCATCCTCCCCTTGTAACACACTGTGCTTTCTATGCAGGTACCCTTGGCCCTCTTCGTGTCACCCTATGGAGGCTGGGCCTGGGGAACCAGAGCAAATGTGAGCAGTCTGGCTGTTGCTATTGAATGATTACATCTCTTTTCTCCCAGTCAGGAGTCTTTGTCTTCTGCCAGCATCCCTTTAACTGTGACAGGCTAACATGTCAGCTTCCAAGTAGGGTAAAATCTTAGACCCTCCCAGGTCTTGATATATGTCAAGAACTGTACTCATCTATGTGGATGGATCAGTGAGTAAAAATGACAGCCCTTGTCCTCATGGAGCTTCCATTGCATGTAGGTTGCGGGAGACAGGCAATAAAAAAGTAATCAAATAATTATAAAGCATATCAGATTATAATGAATATTATGGAGAAAAAGAATAGAGCAGATAAGTAAACTAGAGGTTTGGGGAGGTAGTTATCAAAGATTGGTCAGAGAATGCCTTGCTGATTGAGATGGAGGAAGTGAGGAATTAAGTCATGCAAATATCCAAGAATATGCACTCCAGACAGAGAGAATAGAAAATGCAAAGCGGCTGAGGCAGAAACTTGCTTGATGTGTTTGAGAAGCATCCAACATGACCGTCTGGCTGGAGCAAAATGACAGAGAGAAACATAGGCAGTGAGATAAAGGAAGTAGTGGGGGCCTGGATAACAAAGAGCCATGAAGGCCATAGTAAGGACTTTGGTTTTTAACCGAAGGAAAGTCATTGGAGAGTTATGGCAAAGGAATGACATGATATGACTTTCCTTCTAAAAGGTTTCTGTGCTTTATGAGAATAAACTAGAAGGCAACAAGAGCAGCAAAAAATCTACTGCTAGGCTATCACAATAGTCCAACCACAACAGTCCACTGGTGAAAGTGGAAGAAAGAGGTTGTTTTTGTAAGTGAGGTGAGTTAATACATGTAAAGCTTTTAGAACAGTTTCTGGCAAATGGTAAACATTTAGAAATATTATGCATCACTATTATTTTTATTGTTATTTTTTCAGTATTTAAAAGGCTGTTCCATCTAACCAGAAGGCTCTTCTTTACCCTTACACCTGAATGAATTCTTCCTAAGTCTTTAGAATTCACTTTGAATGCTGTTTCTTATTGGAAAACTTCCTCAGCCCATTCCGGGTTTCCATGGTATCTTGAACATGCTTGAATATATACATAATACACTGTTGAAACTGTTTGTGTATATGACTAGCTCCCTCATCGTCCACTGATGCCTCAACCTCTACCATTCTCACTTCCTTCATCTTGTTGAGGTCACCATTTCAGGCGGATTCATTCCATAAACTTTTTTTAAGAGCACATGCCCTCTAATTCTTCAAACTTCATCAAATGCAGTATAATCTCTTTTCTTGGGTATCATGACTCCACAGTCTCCTACATTTCCTACCTTCTTCATCCTCACGTCATCTTCATCCTCTCTATTGATACTTCCTCCTCAAATGAGTGAAGATTTGGTGTTTGTCAAGTATTGGTCCTGGGTCCTATTCCTTCCTCACTTTTCAATTTCTGTAGATGCGCTCATTTATCCACATTATTTAAATTACATATATAATTATATATGTATTTCCCAAATATGTAGATCTCTCCTCTGATCCTCATGCCAGATAGCAAGTGCCTTCTTGACAATTTTGGACATCCTATAGGTGCTTCAAATTTAATGTTCTATCTACTGTTTTAATCGTTTCCCACAAATATTTGTCTCTTCAATCTCTTCATTGCTCCTCTTCCTTCCAGTTGGTTGGTCAAGTCAAAACCTAAGTCTTCTCCTTGATGCCTCCCTCTGCCCTTACCCTGCACCACCTTCCACTCTTAATTCATTACCAAGTTCTCTTCTTGACCCTGTGTCCAAAATAACCTCAATTCTGGACACTTCTCATTACCTTACACTGTCATAGCTAAGATGATGCCATCAGTTCCACTTTGACTTTCTGAAATTTCCTTCAGGTAGATTCCCAACAACATTTACTGTTATTTCATCCTCAAAGCTACTCACTATAGAACAGTTCAGTGATATTTATAGAGTGTAAGTGTGATCATGCCGCTTTCCAGGTTCCCATTGTTCAAAATCCTCAGGAAGGGTTGATTTGAATGATACGGCTCCTTTCTACTGCTCTCACTTTATCCCCCACCAGTTTCCTCCTTGTTCAGTCTGTCAAGCTCCATTGGACTTTTCTCTGTTCCCTCTTAAGAGTGGGGGAGAAAAAGCATCTAGCTTTTAACCCGCAATATTCAGGCTAAAGTTTTTCATGGAGCTGCTTTTCTGAGTCTTCCCTAATTCTCTTCTGCATCTAGATTAAGCTTCACTATTTTCTTATTTCATGATACCCTGCATAGTGCTTAACTTTTATTCTATAGCTGTTTGAATGATTATTATGTAATATCTCTTCACCTTCAGGGAGCAGATTTGGTTGTTTTCTTTACTGTAGTAGCTAGCAATTTACCTGGAAAATAGGTTCTAAATAAATATTTACCGAAAACATGAATTAAGTAGTACATGTATATGCTGATTTTCTTGAAGACCCAGATTTATGCCTTGTTCATTTCTGCATCTCCAGTCTCTGCTATAGAGTAGTCATTCATGGTTTCTTCAGTCTTTTATTTATTCAACCATTGTTGTAATCAAATATTCATAGAGCCCTCCTATTTGAAAGCTCTGGCCTGAGTGCTAGCGAAAGGCATATGATTTCTGTCCTCGTGGAATTTACGCCAAGCATTTATAGATATACACTGAATGAGTAAAGTTTTATTGTTTACTCATTTCAAATCATAATTTTATCTTAAATCATAATTTAAATAGTAGTTTTGTTGCCAATAGGAAGGTTGCAGTAGCCACTGTAAAGGATGGGGGCAGTTAGTATTTGAGAAAAGGGATTTTTCTTTGGTTCCACAAGTAGCCTGAGGACAGGGAATTGGATCTTGGGGCTGGAACTCTTTAGATAATAATAGCAGCAGTGAAACATTCAGACTTAAACCCATCTGATGCCAAAGCCCGGGCCCTTTCCAAAACAGTGATTATTAAACATTTTGACTGTAGACCCAAAGTAAAAAATAAATTTGTGTTATGGCCTAGTATATACATATATATGTGTAGACAAGTAAGACTGTTAAGAAATAAATCATAACCTTTTTATATGCAATGATTTTTGGTACTTTTCATTCTATCCTATTTCACAGTTCATCAGTCCTGACTTGCGATTTGAAAAACATCTCACTACAATGGTATCCCATAGACTCCATACACTCTTGACTTCTTAATCGCTGTAAAATTTAGGTAAAATTCTAGTTAGAAACTAGCCCTAAATTTATGATGGGAAATGGCTCTTTGGAGGCAGCCAGCTGAAGAGGACATGAAGAGACAGACCTGGCTCAAATTATAAGCCTGCCATTTCAACTATGATAGAACTCTGGGAAAATCATTTTCTTCAGCTATAAAAATGCATATCATAATATATTTGTTTGGAGTGAGAATAAACCTAGAAAAGCAAATAAACATTATGCAAAAATATTGTCTTCCATCTCCACTGGAATAATAATCACTAGCTGGTAATAATATAACTCTCCTTGCCATGGATTGGAGTAATGGATAATGAATGCATTTAAGCTTCATATGATCAATGTCTTAACAGAATAGATACTATTTGCCCTGGGGGATGGGATGGGCATTGGCTGGAACAACTCTGCTACTGTGATAGACTATTGATCATATTTAATGTGTTTACATGGCCTAGCCTTGTGTAAATCTCGCCTTCATTTTACCTCTCTGTGTACATGTCCATGTATGTATATCATCAGGAACTCAAGCAAATGTAATATGACCAACTCTCCTTCATTTCAAGGACTAACTACTCACCTGAATAAAGAATAATGACAAACCTTAAGAGAACTGTTCTAATGGCTGCTGATAATGTTGGCTGGAATGAGGATATTGGTTGAACACAAATTGATTTTCACATCCTGTGCCCAAGGTCTGACTAGTGTGAAAAATGATGGAAACTGGAGAGACAGAGTCTCATATATTTAATCTGACATTTGAAGACTTCTTTGACTTAGTTGCATTTTAAATCTTATTTTTCATTATTCATGGACCTTCATGACTTTTCTTAAATGATCCCTTCTTTTCCTTCTACTGCTTACTTTCCAAACAAGTATCAATGATTTAATTGTACCCATCCTCTAAAGCTTGGCTAAAATATCTGTGGCACTTGATTCAGTTAGTAATGTTTCCCCCTCCTCTTTAATCTCTCATACTAGTTCATAAACCTATCACTTAATAATAATTTTACAAATTAGATCATCATCATTACTATAATTATAATATAACCACTGCTGCTGAAGAATTTCAAAACTTTTATGCTGGGCACTGTTAGACTTTATGTCCATCATTAAAAACCCTACAACATTATTATTCCCATTTTACAAGTAAGGAAACTGAGGCACAAAGATTTCAATTGTCATGTTTCTGGTCAGAGATCAATTACTGACATACATATATTTATGTCTATATATATACACATATATACATACATATATCTGTATATATATTTATATAACTATGTGTGTATATGTACATATAATGTATATCTGACATCTGACTTCAAATCTCATTTGTTTTTCTTAATGCACGTTTTTACGTCCCACCACTTTTCACTTTGAAACAGTTAATTGAGCATTTGAATTTAATGATATGGTTAGAGCACAAGCTTAAGTTTCAGGAGACCTGGGTTCCAGATTTAATATTGCCACTGACAACCTAGCTGATGTTTTACAAGGTCTCTTTACTATGACAACTTCAGTTTCCTTTAGATCTATGTATTACAAGTATCTTCTTCTACTGAGTGGCTTACATTTTCATCCTCTTGATGATGTCTTTTGATGAGCAAAGGTCCTTAATTTTAATGGAGTCCAATTTAGCAGTCTTGTCCTTTACTGTTAGTAGTTTTCTTTTTTCTCCGCCCCTCCCCCCCCACCTTGGTCTCCTGTTTAAGAAAGTTTTACCAGCTGCAAGATTATGAAGATATTGTATATAAATTCTAGAAGTTCTGCAATCCATTGTAATTAATTTTTGTAAATGATGTAAATAAGTGTCAAGATTCAATCTTTCTTCAATATGCGTTTGTGGATAGTCGACCCATTTTCAATTATTAAAACTACCACTTTTCCCCATCACAATGCAATACCTCTCTTGTCAGAAACCATTGGCCAGAAACCACTGTGGTAAGTTTCTGGATTCTGCTCTCTTCTGTCTATCCTTGCTTAAATACCATACTGGACTTTTTTTTAAAAGATTTTTTTTTGACGTGGACCATTTTTAAAGTCTTTATTGAATTTGTTACAATATTGCTTCCGTTTTTTTTTTTAATTTTACTTATTTTTTTAAGCTCTTTATTGGAATATAATTGCTTTACACCCTTGTACCAGTTTTTGAGGTACACCAAAGTGAATCAGCTGTGTTTATACATATATACCCATATCCCCTCCCTCCTGCGACTCCCTCCCACCCTCCCTGTCCTGGCCCTCTAAGGCATCACCCATCATCGAGTTGATCTCCCTGTGTTATACAGCAACTTCCCACTAGCTATCTATTTTACAGTTGGTAGTGTATATATGTCTATGCTACTCTCTCATTTCCTCCCAGCTTCCCCTTCACACCACCCCCCAAGCCCGTGTCCTCCAGTCCATTCTCTGCATCTGCATCTTTATTCTTAACCTGTCACTGGTTTCATCAGTACCATTTTTTTAGATTCAATATATATGAGTTAGCATATGGTACTTGTTTTTCTCTTTCTGGCTTACTTCGCTCTGTATGACAGTCTCTAGGTCTATCCACCTCATTACATACAGCTCCATTTCATTCCTTTTTATGGCTGAGTAATATTCCATTGTATATATGTGCCACATCTTCTTGATCCATTCATCTGTTGATGGGCATTTAGGTTGCTTCCATGTCCTGGCTATTGTAAATAGTGCTGCAATAAACATTATGGTACATGTTTCTTTTTGGATTATGGTTTTCTCTGGGTATATGCCCAGGAGTGGGATTACTGGATCATATGGTAATTCCATGTTTAGTTTTTTAAGGAACCTCCATACTGTTTTCCATAGTGGCTGTACCAATTTACATTCCCACCAACAGTGCAGGAGAGTTCCCTTTTCTCTACAGCCTCTCCAACATTTATTGTTTCTAGATTTTTTGATGATGGCCATTCTGACCGGTGTGAGGTGATACCTCATTGTGGCTTTGACTTGCATTTCTCTAATGATTAGTGATGTTGAGCATCTTTTCATGTGTTTGGTAGCCATCTGCCTGTCTTCTTTGGAGAAATGTCTATTTAGGGCTTCCGCCCATTTGTGGATTGGGTTATTTGTTTTTTTGGTATTAATCTGCATGAGCTGCTTGTATATTTTGGAGATTAATCCTTTGTCCATTGCTTCGTTGGCGAATATTTTCTCCCATTCTGAGGGTTGTCTTCTAGGTTTGTTTATGGTTTCTTTCGCTGTGCAAAAGCTTTTAAGTTTCATTAGGTCCCATTTGTTTATTCTTGATTTTTTCCTTTATTCTAGGAGGTGGGTCAAAAAGGATCTTGCTTTGATGTATGTCGTAGAGTGTTCTGCCTATGTTTTCCTCTAGGAGTTTTATAGTGTCTGGCCTTACATTTAGGTCTTTAATCCATTTTGAGTTTATTTTTGTGTATGGTGTTAGGAAGAATTCTAATTTCATTCTTTTACACGTTGCTGTCCAGTTTTCCCAGCACCACTTATTGAAGAGGCTGTCTTTTTTCCATTGTATATTATTGCCTCCTTTGTCAAAGATAAGGTGCCCATACATGCTTGGGTTTACCTCTGGTTTCTCTATTCTGTTCCATTGATCTTCCTTTCTATTTTTGTGCCAGTGCCATACTGTCTTGATCACTGTGGCCTTGTAGTATAGTTTGAAGTCAGGAAGCCTAATTCCACCAACTCCATTTTTCTTTCTCAAGATTGCTTTGGCTAATTGGGGTCTTTTGTGTTTCCATATAAATAGTAAGATTTCTTGTTCTAGTTCTGTGAAAAATGCCATTGGTAATTTGAAAGGGATTGCGTTGACTCTGTAAATTGCTTTGGGTAGTATGGTCATTTTCACAATGTTGATTCTTCCAATCCAAGAATATGGTATGTCTCTCCATCTGTTTGTTTTGTCTTTGATTTTTCATCAGTGTCTTATAGTTTTCTGCATACAGATCTTTTGCTTCCTTAGGCAGGTTTATTCCTAGATATTTTGTTCATTTTGTTGCAATGGTAAGTGGGAGAGTTTCCTTAATTTCTCTTTCTGCTTTTTTGCTTCTGTTTTATGTTTTGGTTTTTTGGCAATGAGGCATGTGGGATTTTAGCTCCCTGACCGGGGATTGAACCTGCACCCCCTGCATTGGAAGGCGAAGTCTCAACAACTGAAGCACCAGGGCAGTCCCTATGCTAGACTTTTATCTAATGTGTTCTTCTCTCCCTACAACACCTACTTGCCCCTCACAGATGCATACCTTTGTTTACTGTTGTGCACAGTAGATGGCCGCCTTCCCCTCTGTGATGTCTTTGCTATTGGCTAATGTTTCATGACTTTGTAAAGGCCCATGCCGTGGCCACCGAAAATCCACCCTGACCTACTTCTCAGGCCACTTTGGTCTCATTGAAATAGGTCTTTAACGGATACCACTAAGAATCTAACTGGAGTTGAGATAGTCTTCTCTTTCTTGAGCTTCCTTTTTTGTCATCAAAGAATGTTGAAGGCAGTGGAGATAAATCCTTAGCGTGTAGATGTCAGTGAGGGACTGAGCTCACATACTCCTCAGTATTCCAATCAACTGGTTGTTTTCACATCATCAGCATTCTTCCATCATAGAAGTCTCATAGTTAAATGTGGGGAACCTGAATACTATTTTCTTTAACAACAGAGTTTTAAGACAAGGTAAATGTCAGCTGGCTGACTCAACATGCCTTTCCAGGGTTCGTAATTGTTCTCTAGGATAGCTAAGTTCCCCAGGGGTTGGGGAGGATAAGGATCATCTGTTCCAGCTCTTAATCTGATGTTTAAATCTCATTTGTCTACTAGTGGGCATCTGACCAATACGTAAATGCTTCGGGTGATAGATGGGGACTGGCAGTTTCTTCCTCTGGAATTTTCATCTATTTACCCTACTGCTGGACCTCAGATCAGGTCTGCTTTATCATCTCTGTGATCCTCCTTCAAATATTTGTTGATAATGACAAAAGTCCACTTTAAATCTCCTCTTCTGTAAGATAACCCAGTCTGTCAACTGTTCTCATTGGTATTGCTTCAAGATTTTCTTCCTCAGGGTGGTTCCATTTTGTCTTTGTGCTTTTTAAAAAGGAATTACCTGGAATGCTGCTGCAGGATGGTTTAACCACTGAAGTGGCCTACAGGACTGTTAGCCCTCTCACTCCATGCATTAAACTCTGATAATGAAGTCTAAAATCTTGTCAGTTACCTTCCAGCTCAAAGTTGTACTTTTACCTACTCTACCACACAAAATTTACCTACATCTTTTTTTCCCCTCTCAGGAGATGCTCCTGAGTTTCTTTTTTTCCAAAGAAATTTTCTGTCCTTTAGACTCACAGACTTAGAAAACAAACTTATGGTTACCAAAAGGGAAGGGTAGGGGAGAGGGATAAATTAGGAGTTTAGGATTAACAGATAGATACCACTGTATATAAAATAGATAACTAATAAGGACCTACTGTATAGCACAGGGAGCTCTACTTAATATTCTGTAATAACCAATATGGGGAAAGAATCTGAAAAAAGAATAGATACATGTACATGTATAACTGTTCACCTGGAACTAACACAACATTGTGAATCAACTATACTCCAATATAAAATAAAAAAATTTTAAAAATCTGTCCTTTAGCTGACACTCAGAGTTTCAGTTCATCTGGGGTTAACGAGATGGGGAAGTGCCTCAACCTCACCACTTCCTTAATATGTTGAAATTTTATAACTGGTGTACTTTTTCCTTCACCAAATACTTACGTAGACTTCTTATGTGTCAGGTGCTGGCAGAAGGGATATATAAATTCCATTTAAAGTAAGTTAAAAAGTGAACAGAATGTGAGAAAATGAAGACAGAGAATGACATCCGAAATAGATGTCACTTTGAAATTTTGCTCTAAGGAGAACAGGAAATAGAGGCTGTTCCTGAAAGTGGACATGATATCAAAAGGGTTTTGAGATTGGAAATAATGTAATGTAAATATAAACTTCTGAAGACAACTATCAGGCCCATTCTAAACACGCTTTCCT
This sequence comes from Hippopotamus amphibius kiboko, assembly GCF_030028045.1. Lineage (NCBI taxonomy): Eukaryota > Metazoa > Chordata > Mammalia > Artiodactyla > Hippopotamidae > Hippopotamus > Hippopotamus amphibius. The sequence goes on along the minus strand of NC_080186.1, from coordinate 154,512,758 downwards.
TTTTTTTTTAATTGAAGGATAGTTAATTTACAATGTTGTGTTAGTTTCAGGTTTACAGAAATGTGATTCAATTATGCATATATATTTATTCTCTTTCAGATTCTTTCCCATGATATCAATACAAGATATTGAGTGTAATTCCCTGGGCTATACAGTAGGTCCTTGTTGTTTATCTATTTTATATATAGTAGTGTGTATATGTTAATCCCCAACTCCTAATTTATCTCTCCCCTCCCCACCTGCTATCCCCTTTGGGAGCCATCAGTTTGTTTTCTATGTCTGTGAGTCTATTTCTTAAACACTTTTCTACAAACTCAAAACTCCTAGTTCCTTTAATCATTTACCAGAGTAGTGAGAAAATAATGTCATAAACCCTCAATAGAGCCTTCCCGTATTCAATACATGAAAGGGAAGTGATAAGTATTTACCATTGGGGTAATAAAGGAAAAAAGCTTGATTAAGACAATCTTTTTTCTGTTGGAGTATAATTGACATGGACAACATAATGATTTCACATTTTCATATATTGCAAAATGATCACCACAGTAAGTCTGGTTACCATGTGTCACCATAGAAAGTTGTACATATTTTTCCTTACAATAGAACTTTTAAGATTTACACTCAGCAAATTTCCAGGCAATCATATTTTTGAATAAAGGATGTAGAGAGATCACAAGGCGCTCTGGAACTCAAAAAGGAGATTTCTTCCAGCATTGAGAATCCTAGTAGTATGTTTCCAAATAACAGTTATTAAAGATGTGCCTTTCAGTGTCATGTGAATGTGGTCTTCCCTGCTTTGGCTGCCTCTGTGGATACACAGCTAGAAAGAATGGTTCTCTGCTAGGCAGAAAGAGTTGCTCACTTATTTGTGCAAACCTTGCACTTAGGCATCCTTCTAGTATAGCACATTAAACTGTGAATTCTAATTTTTCATTTTTCTTATCTCTTCTACTAGACTAAACTCTTTGAAGTCGTGACTTTTTTTTTCATCTCCAGACACAAGCACACTGTTCAGTCTAAAGGCACCTGTTAAGACAGGAAAAATTATTCACTCGGCCTTTGTGGGCACAGTAGACTTTAATAAGTTTGCAAAGGAATGGTTGTGGAAATCATATTACCTATCAGACAACAAAATACTATAAGGTAACACAGGTCTTTAGAACCAGCCTTACTTGGGAGTCTTTCTTGGCCATTCCCCCCACACAGAAGCCAAGCCCGCAAATGTCTGGTTGCTCCTTCTCTTTCCTTCTCTTTTACCCCCTTGACTCAAGAACAAAACCGCAGGCTTCTAAAGCAGGACCAAGTGACACCTAGATCCTTAAGATACCGTATCCAACACATTATTTTCCCAATGAAGAGAGTTCTTCCCCCAAGTTAAATTCTGGTGCCAGCTCTTAAAATAATAACATTTTCAGCGTGTTATATAATGACTGAAATCCCAGTCTTTGGAGAATGACAGACCTCATTTCAAATCTCTGCCTGTATGGCTTTGAGCTAAACTTCACATTTATCACTCTCAGTTTTCACAATCTTTTCTCCAAAATCCCTGGTTGCCAGATGAGTTTTGGAATTCAGAGCTTTTATGTAATTTTAGAAATGTCATATGATACATATACTATTCATTATAGAAGGCTCAGTGGTGTCTAGGGTGACACCCTCTAGAAAAGCACACTAGTAATTTTGCAGCAAAATAAAACAAAACAGAAACTTTTGGTTTTCAGAACTCTGTATTGTTTGGGATTATGAATTAGGGACTGTGGACCTACACCTACTCCATGGAGCTGTCATTAGAAATAAAGTTGATAATGTATATGACAGTCGTGGCTCAGACCATGACACTAAAGGCTTAATAAAACCATTACTACTGCTGCCACATTATAACTTATGATAGATTTGGGATCAACTTCCTGCCCTTTCTCTTTTCTCTGATTGGTAAAATCTCTCCCTAATATATATTTAATTTATAGGGAACTTCTGAACTACTCCTGCATTAACTTTTTAAAAAAGCGGCAAGCCATCAGTGTTGGGGACTACCTCCCATGGACCCAGAATGGTTGTGCCCACCACCCAGCCATGTTTTCTTGTTGATAGAGCCCTGAGTCTCACTTTCCAGGAGCTTCACTCTTTTCCCAACCTGGCAGTAATTCCCCTCCAGCAATGATTAACTAAATACTCAAACAGAGGAGAAGGAAACAGTTCAGTTGAGATATGTAAATATTTACTGGAAGAAAACAAAATGTTTTTGTGATATATGGAAACCCAGAAAAATTCTATAGCTAAAGGTAGAAGCATATATTCAGGGACAAAAGATCAATATATAACCAACCATGTTTCAAATAAGAAAATGTAGGTCGGTATGGAGCAAGCACAGCAAGAGGGAGAGAATGTTGAAGGAAATGAAAACAATTGGAGTAGATTCTGGCTTCTGGTCCTACTACTCTTAAACTAGCCTCTCATGTTTTATTGATGAATTCATTCTTGCCAATTCAAATGATCTTTTCTTAGTCTTTCTCACATCTCTAGATTTATGGTTTGTGTCTCCAGACTCTACCTAGCTTCATTCTACCTTGGAGCATTTCCACTGACGCCCTGGCATCATTTTCAAACACTTTACCAAACAAATCTGATCATCTTTTCTGTCAGTCCTCCTTTTCCAAACTTCTATTCTCTTGTGAGTCATCCTCATTTCAAATCTTAGGCTTAAAGCCATCTCTGGTCCCCACTTTTCCATGGCACTCGGTCTAATCAGCTATGGTTTTCCTAGTTCATCTTTTATCCACATCCCTCTTTCTGTTTCAATCCTATCACCCTGCCGCATGCCTGGATTAGTTCTCTATGTTCTTTCAGATGAGCTCTCCTGTATGCTATATACTGTGCATTTAATGGTTCTAAAGGGGCGGAGGACCTGGATTTATGACTTGGTTCATCCACTCACCAACAATGTACTCTCTGTCCTCTCTCTCTATATCACCAGTTTCCTTTGTCCCCTAACACAGTGACTGAGTCATGTTGAACCTACTTTCAAAATCCTCACTGTGCTCTCTGCTGGCACAGTGTCTCTATAATTCAGACTATTATCAACTCATTGAAACAATCTCCGAACTGTTCTCAATACATCCTGCTATTTTTTAAGGAAATTTTATTTTAGGATAGTTTTAGATTTATAGAAATATCCAAGATAATACAGAGTCTGTGTATACCCCTCACCTCGTTTTCCATATTGTTACATTATCTTGGTAGCTTTGTCAAAACTAAGGAATTGACACTGGAACCTTTCTGTTAATTGAACTTCAGACTTCATTCGGATTTCATTGTTTCCACTGCTGTCCTTTTCTTGTCCCAGGATCTCACCCAAGATACGCTATCATATTTAATTGTCATGTTTCCTTAGTCTCCTCTGATCCGAGACAGTTCCTCAGTTATCCCTTGTTAATATGCCTTGCCTATTCCTGCCCCAGTTTTGTGAAGTACTGGCCATATATTTTTAGAATGTCTTTCAACTTGCATTTGTTTGAGTTTTTCTCATGGTCAGACTGGGGTGGTGGATTTTGGGAAAAACATTACAGAGATGATGAGACACTCTTTCTGATCATGCGTCATGGGTACATGCTATTAATATGACTTGCCAGTGATGATGTTAAACCTGGTCACCTGGTCCAGGTAGTGTTGGCCAATTTCCTCAACTACAAAGTTATCTTTTACCCCCTTTTCATAGTCTATTATTTGGAACAAAGTCATTAAGTGTGGTCTACATCAGGGAGAAAAGAAGTTAAGTTCAATCTTTTTGAAGAGGGAAAATCTATATAAATTACTTTGAATTCCTCTATACGGAATATTTGTCTCCTCTCCCTTATTTGTTTGTTCATGTATCCATCAATTATCTGTACTATCAGGGAGGGCAAAATCCCTGCTTCGACCCCTCTTGAGTTCTTTTGGCTGGGCCAGACATAAAATTGACACAAGACAGATTAACGAGAGAAAAAGAAAGAAATTTTAACTCGTATGCATGAAGTTCTCATAAAGTTGGAACCTAAGATGTGGCCAAAGCAGGAAGCTTGTATACTTTTTAGACGAAGAAACTCTTTAGAAGAAGAGTTATTAACAGGACAAAGAAACTTAGGTTTTGGGTGCTCAATCAGTGAAGAATCTGAACAGAGTTTGAGCATTGGGTAGTAAATTAAAGCAGTAACAAGGTTTATTTATACAGCCATCTTGGCCCCAATTCTCTATCTCTGGCGATAAGGGTGTCCTTCTATCTCCAGATGCAGGGAGTGCACTTTTCACATGGGAGATTTATTTCCTGCTGTCAGGGAGACGGAGAGGTGGGTCAAAGTGTCCCTCCTGCACTGGCCATTTCTTAAGTCACTCTAATTCAAAATAATCAATATGTTGACTCGCCCCGAGCCCCAACAGTCTAGATACTGATGTAAGTAAGTACAAAGTCTCAGGAATATTTATTTTATGTGTTTAAAATAATCCAATACTACACTGGATTTTGTTGGTCAAATCATTCCAGCTTTGTCATTGGGAGTGATTTCTGCTTGGCTCTTGTAGCCCTATGACATGCTCCTTTTCTTTTGTTTTTTGAACATTTCCTTAATTTCAGTCACTACAAGATGCTTGAAACTCATCTTGTATTTTTCCTGCCTCAGCCCTAGAATCAGCCATTTTTCTCCTCCCAGTTTTTTAATCCTCTAATCTGTTCTTCACTTGGGAACAGGATGATAACTCCCTTAATGGTAATGTAACTCCCTTAATTCAAACTTTTCATTGACTCCTTTTTTACAGTTATAATAAAATGAAAATTCTTTAACATGGCATAATTGATCCCTTATGATTTGTCCCCTTTTTGTGAACCAATTCGCCCACATCTCAGTTTAGATTTCACTTCTTCTCAGAAGCCATTTTTCACCAAAGCCCCACTCCCCAAACATGGGTTTATAAAACCTTTCTGTGTGTTTCCTTAGTGCTCTGACTGCATGGTAGTAGGCTGTAAATAAACTGCATTGAATGAATAATATTGTAATCTTTACAACAGCAACTAACCCCTATGTCCTCATTGAAAATTGGGCATGGTGGCTTCTTACAGATTTTTAGTTTGAATGTAATGAAATAGATTTTTGAAAATTCTAAGTGAATTTTAATCAACTTACAGATATAAATTATGCTTGAAAATAGGGGTGAGGAATGAAATAATGAGACCTCATGAACCCTCTCCCCCCACACACTCCCCCTTCTTGCCAATACAGATTGTAAGACAAGAAGCTTACTTGGCAGGAAGCAGGAGGAAAGGAAATGGATATGTAAGACTATATATATATATATATACACACTATAATATAAAAAAATATATATATATAATACATTATTGGCCTGATTACCACTGTGGGATGTCAACTGCGATTGGCACTCGCCATTGGCACCTGCCATCTACCTCTGCAAAGATTACATCATGTGCTGCTACAGCTGCTGCCTGCCAGTGTTCCCCTGAAAGGTGTTCAGGGTGGAGAGTTGAAATGAGGCACTCTGTGCTCTGTGAAAAACTGGGAGAACAGGTCTTTAGATAGTCAGATATTTTCAGGAGCCAACTTTATGAGCCCAATTCTTGTATCTCCTCATATCTAGAAAAACACTAAAATCCTTCATGGTGACGACTGCTCCTTGTGACTAGCAGTAACCTTCTGTAAACAACATGTGCTTGATTGCATGTTTTTCCCCTTTCACTGAAACCACATGTATACTGATCTTCCCCCCACCTCTCTGGAAGTCTCTCAGAGCTATCTGGGATGATGTCTCCCTGGCTGCAGTCCTCATTTTGCCCCAAATAAAACTAAACTCGCAACTCTCACATTGTGCAATTTTTTTTTTAAGTCGACAGTGCAATTGTAGCTCAGTCCCCACTGGAGGGTCCTGAGGACATGTATAAAATTGGGAGCCAGAGTGTTTATCTGTGGAACTCTGATTCCCTTTGCTTAAGGGTTGGCTCCAGGAGGGTGCACTTGCCTGCATTTGCTTTCATGCTCCTTAGAGGAGGAAAACAATTCTGAGGCAGAAAGCCTGAGAGACCCAACAGTGTTCTCAGGTGAGACACTTTCAGTGTGCACAGAACTGGTCATTGCAGCTGTTCATACTGAAATCAAAGGTGGGCTGAGGGGTTGTGTTGGAAAGCATAAACATCACTTGCTATGCAAGCATATTCGTGGGTCCTCGTGTGGATAAAGTCATATAAGAGTTAGACACAGAGAACATGATAAAAGAAAATGAAGGACTGGGTTGAACAATAGAGTTATTAGCTTGTATGAATGGTCAGAACAGTGTAGAAATTAATACTTGCCAGAGTTTTTTTGAAAACATCATTAAAAGAGTCCTTGAGATGAGCCTTGAAAAATACTTAAGATTTGGATTAACAGAGAAAGGGAACTTCATTTCAGTCTTATTTTTAAGACTGCCTGGGATACGACTATTTGAGTACGCTGGTTGACAAAATATGACAGACCTACTCTTTCTCAAACTTTTATTACTAATGCCTTGAATTATCAGGCTCCTGTCACACAGGGAAACTTGACTACCAGCTTCTTTTACTATTGTGAAAAGTGCACATCAGCATTCAGAGTGTGATATGGGTAGATGGGAACTATGGAGAAGTCCTTAACCTTTTTGTTGGGGAGGAAGAAATTTTTCTCTACCCTTCTAAGTTCTTCTGTATGGTCTGAGGATTACATTGACATGCTACAGATTGACAGGAGAAAATCGAACAAAAGTTTAATAATGTATAGGTGAGCAAAATTTGCCACCCCAAATTGTGCCTCTTTGACATGAGGATTAATTTAGGCTGATTATTTTTAAGGCTCAAAGACTCAGGAAGATGTTTTGACCTTCTCCCTAACTGCCTAAAGAATGTGGATGGGGAACCTGCTCCAGGAAGGGAGCCGTCACCATAGGTAACTATAGCAGGAGCTACGTGTGTAGGCAGGGAGGAACCTAGCAAAGCCGTGGTTAAAATTTTTTTGTGTCCCTTTGTCTCTGAATGGCCCAGCAAATATTTGTTTACCAAACGTTTGCTTTTCCATCATTTGAGCATCTACTGAGTGTGGAGAGAATGTGAAAATGAATGAGACATACCTTTCCCCAGGTTTTGCTGCCTAAATGAAACGTATGCAATCAGAGAGTAAAGTGTAAAACAAAATCCTAGAGACCAGATTGAAAAGGATGTTTCTTGGATGCCTGGTCAAAAGTTTGTACTTTAAAGGGAATATATTGAAGGTATTTATGTGGGAGAGTGTCAACTGAAACAAAAATGCACAGTGTGAGAACTGTGAGTTTCAGTATTATTCAGGGATCTTGCTGAGAAATATAGCCTGGGAGTCAGGCTCTCAGATACCTCTGAGGCACTGTTCTAAGAGGTAAGGGAGGAGCTAGGATATATAGGAGATTTTGCTGAAAAAAAAATGTAGTTGAACATCACAATATTACTGTTAATCATTAAAATAGACATCTTGAGTTACTGATTTTAGTGCTTTTCTATGTATGGTAAGATGCAAGAGTCAGAAGTCATTGAAATTCTTTCTTAGATATGCATCTTAACTATCTAGGGCCCCTCTATCCAAAGCACAGAATGCTTCCTGTTTTTTTCTTCCTGAATTCCCCTCAAAGTGCAATGCTGGTAGGTGATTGCAATGGGCTGTGATTTAACACTTTGTCTAAGGAGATGATGAAGACACTCTTTGTTCCTTTTGTTTAGAGCCTGCTCTCTTTTGGTCATAAGTTCAGCCAAGTTTTGGGGGGCATTTTGTGACTGATTTGTCGCACAGTACTATGAAGGCTCATTCCTAGTCCAGGTGAGGGTTTTGTTGATAGGCCATTCATGTGCTATATCTAGATTAGCCTCTGTTAATAACCTGTAAGTTCTCTGGACTATATGTCTTACTTGTCTACCATGATCCAGGAAATGTTTTCCCTTGTTGCTTCTTCACATAATGAGAGTTACACTATACAATTACTTCTTTTTTTCTTTTTCTTTTTGGCCATGCCACATGGCATGCGGGATCTTAGTTCCCCAACAGGGATCAAACTCAAGCCCTCTGCAGTGGAAGCATAGAGTCCTAACTACTGGACTGCCCAGGGAAGTCGCCTAGACAATTAATTTCGTGTAGAGCTATATATGTGGTCAATTGCCTCAAGATGTTTAGCCATCATTAATTTTGTTACATACTTGGTGACACGTGAAGTAGATAGGATATAAGTAATATAGATAATAAAACTACTAAGGTCATAAATAGAGATTTAAGCCATGAGCTCCCAGAATTAAACTCTGTAGAAGATGACCAATACTAGGAAGTAGATCGCTTAATGCAGAAATCTGATTTTTCATGTGAGTCATTAAATGTCTTATATTAGAGGATTCATCTGGTATAAAAACAAAGCATTCAGTTTGAATTATGGTGCAGGTGGATCCTTGAGATTCTGGAAGGATATTGAGGGCTATGTGATTTTCTAATACCACTTTTCTCATCAAAGTGACCTCAGAATTCAGTAGGCTAATAGCCTGATCACTGTTGTTTAAAGCCTGTTGGGTGAATTTTGTTAAGGCTTCAATGTGGGCAATTACATCTTCCAATCTTACTGAAGGCTCAGAAATAGGTGCTAAATGGTCATACCAATGGAATACAGATCTCTTGGTACATCAGGCTATTACTAATGGTAAATTTACTGGAGTCATATCTAAATTGGCATGCATGTGGACTTGAGACCAAGGGAATCCTAGGGTGTCCTTAAGATGGAAATCTTCCTTTTCATACTGGAGGAAGCTAGGGGCACAAATTAATGCTGAAAGCCATTGAGTTTCATTAGATGTGACCTGGTATAATCCTGTTTGCCTGACCCAGTCTGGTCCATACCAATTTCTCTCTTTAGGGGAAAGGATATGTTGGTATTTTTTGTAAGGCACACAGCCTAATTTTCTAGCATTATTAAACTGATTATTTTTTTTTAATAAATTTATTTATTTATTATTTATTTATTTATTTATTTTATTGGCTGTTTTGGGTCTTTTTTGCTGTGCGCGCGCTTTCTTTTTAGTTGCGGTGAGTGGGGCTACTTTTCATTGTGGTGCGCTGGCTCCTCATTGCCATGGCTTCTCTTGTTGCGGAGCACGGGCTCTAGGCACGTGGACTTCAGTAGTTGCAGCATATGGGCTCAATAGTTGTGGCTCATGGGCTTTAAAGTACAGGCTCAATAGTTGTGGCGCATGGGCTTAGTTGCTCTGTGGCATGTGGGATCTTCCCCATGGAGCAGGGATCGAACCCCTGTCCCCTGCATTGGCAGGCAGATTCTCAACCACTGTGCCACCTAGGAAGCCCTAGGCTGATTATTTTAGTATGATTTAATTGTTCCCAACATAGGGGAGCCTTAAACTTACCTGACCATAGCTTGGTGTTAGCCATATAAATCCATCCCATAACTGCAGGTGGGTCCCTCCTAATAACTGATTAGTTATATTCTTTAACTGAAATTTAGCTCATTGCTCTGATTGAACTTGAGTGACTTAAAAGAATAGTATTATTTATGGCCACAGTCAGAGCAAGTATGATTGACTGGCCAAGTGAGGGGATCCTATGTAGCAATATCAATAGCAACCTGAACAGAATTACAACTTCTTTCTTCTAAAATAAATTTTCTAAGGGTCATCCAATTAGAGCCTTGGAGAGAAGAAATCCACCAAGGTAAACCAGAAGTACTGGGTGTAAGTAATTGACTACAAACCCCGCAATTGGATTGATTTCTAAAATTTGCATAGGATGTATCCATGATAGAAAAACATTTGATTCATACGTGAAAGTCTAAGAAATCAAGAAAACACTCTGCATAGTCATACAGGTCATGTCTGGCGTCTTGGGATGGCTGTCTACTTCTATTGTCATCTTCTTCCATCCTGGTATGGGTGTCATTTCTCCTCTGTTTGAGTGTTGCTTTAAGATGAGTTCAAAATCAGCAGTCCTCTCTATAGACCAATCCAGTGCAGGAGTCCTTTTTAAGTGAAAAATGTGAATCCATGAGTTAATTCCCTTGAGTTTTGTTGCTCATGAGGTAGTTAAGAGTACCTGATAAAGGGTCCTTTTATCTAGATGGAAGACAATCCTTTAAGTGGTGCTTTTTCCAGTGCACATAATCTCCTGGTTGCAGTTCATGGAGCATCTGATCTTCATCCAAAGATAGATTTATGTGATAAACTTCAGAAACAAGCTTAGAATGTCCTTTTAATAATTCAATTAAACTGTACAATAATGCAACATAGTAACAAGGAGCCATCTAGGAAGTGAAACTTCTAATACAAATCCTCAAAGACAATTAAAACTAGAATTTAATATCTGCTGAAGCATAATTTTTTCTCTCTTAAAATTACCTTCATTTCTAACAAATGTGGCCAATTTAAGACTAATTTGTTTGCAAGATAATTCTGGCTTTTAATAAACTTGACCTGATTATTTACATAAGTGTGATTGATCATATAGGCTCTTTTATTTTTCTTTTTGTTTGTTTTGTTTTCTTTGTTTTCTGTTTTGTTTTGTCAGAGTCTTAACAACTAGACTGCCAGGGAAGTCCTGATATAGGTCCTTTTAAATTGGCTTTGCTAGAACTTTTCATAAGGAATCTCAGATTGAACTTTCAAAATATCTCTCAAGACCTAGAGAGCCATGCCAAGGACTTGTCATCAGATTTCACCTACAGTACCTACAGATTCATATCAGTTCTTCTCTTCTCGAAGTTCTCAAAATATTTTTAGGTTCCTATAACCTGCCAGAAAGTGACCTTTCTTATTTACCTGGTAAGGTTTCTGGGAACTCTGTAAGCAAGGTACCAGGTTGTTTTTCCAAGAAGCCTTATGGCTCCATAAAGTCCACCTTAGTTCTTTAAAGCTGTGTAGTCTTACCTGATTCTATGAACATTCTCAAATATGACATTCCAGTGAAAGCCATGGTAATAAGACCAGTGTTTCCAATTATGTCCTATTATAAGAAAAGCAGATTCTCATTAAACTTAAGCAAATAATTACATTGTCATGAAAAAAAGATCTCATTAAAAGTTTGTAGATTGTGGAGTGATCTGTTAGAGAGAAAAGATAAATGTTTCAATTCTTCTCACAGAGGTATAATTTACCAAATTGCTGTAAGCCATAATTAGCTTAAGGGGAAAGGTTTCCTTGTATCTGGAAAACAAAGATTAAAGCCAGTAATAGTTCAGAAAATAAGTCATAAAAATTATCATTCAGCCCTCTATAAGTAATTCTTGTTGATCTTGATCTTCTTTTAACAGTTTTATGAAGCCACCAGGTTTTCCATTAGAATTCTTTAATTTATTACCCAGTTAAGTGGTATGATCTGAAAATTATCAGAAAGTGTGCTTGCCAAAAAATCCTTTCTATGGTTCTTCTTGAAGATGAAGAATTTTTGCAAAAGCACCATAGTGAAACAATAACTGTCTATAAATGACAACAGACTCAAAAAGTCACAGTTAAAGGCCTGATTACAATGTAATTGTCAAAGAAATTTGGTTATTTTTGTGACATACAATATTAAAATGTTACCTAGAATTATGACTGATAACATTATACCAGGACACATTCAATTATTAGAAATTCCATATAATTTCTAGAACATTTATATTAATGACATTTACTCATACAATATGACCTAAAAAGGTTTATCACCATCCATTTGACAATGTTTCCCATATAATTTAACACACTAAATAAGCCTAATTAATTTAATATCTCTCTGAGATGTTCCAGGGGCCCTCTGAAGCATGTCAAAGTTAGCTAGAGGTCAAAAGAATTTCATTTAGAATTCGACTTAAGGAAGTTTATCAAAGATATCAAAAGGTTTTAAAACACTTGGTCAAATAAGATCATAGGTCACTGTGAAACAATACTTATTCATTTAGCCCAGTGACAATAAAAGATTTCAAAGGAAAATACAGAGAACTGCAAAAGATTACTTAAAAGGTAAAGAAATTTTATAATCTGTTATCAAAAGCAAATCACTAATTCAACATTGTAAATCAACTATACTTCAATAAAAAGGAAAAAAAAAATCAGAGCAATAGTCCAAGAAAACTTTGGCCTCTAAACTTAGAGAAAACCTAATTCTGACTTTGTACTACCTTACCTTTAACATTAAAATTCATTCCAATCTTAGCCCATTCTGATCATATATAAAACTTGTTTCTCAGGGTTTCTTTTCCACAAAACTACAGATTCCCTCTTCACCTTCGGATTCCATCCTTTTCTCTTTTTTTAACCTCTTTTTAGGATAAAATCGCCTTCTTTTCCCTAAACAAAATGTACTTCCATTCTTTATATCTTCTTTCTTTTGCATACAATGATGTTTTCCCTATTAATTTTTAGTAGTTTTAATTCATATTTTAGAATCTTTAACCTTTAAAAACCTTAATTTCTAGTAAAAACTAAGAAGTAAGCAATTATAAACTGTCCTTTACATTAGCATTCTGTAGAATGACAATCTTATAAATGCTATTTATAATCTCTAAAAACATGTGCTTTCTTATAGAAAATGTCCCAATATGGCCCCAAACATATTTATTAATAGTGCTGAAGGTTTTTAGTTTCTCTGCAAAAGGAAGCCTACATTCAGTAATGCTTCCGTATCTTATTTTATTTGGGAATGATCTAAATACTCAATAAACTTCCATCATTTCTATCTATGTTGTCACAAATGGCAGGATTTTCTTCTTTCTCATGGCTGATAATATCTATCCATTATTTCTCCATGCATAATATCCATTCATTTATTATTGACGGATACTTAGGTTGTTTCCATGTCTTGGCTATGGTGAATGACATGGTAATGAACATGGGGGTATAGATATCTCTTCAAGATTCTATTTTTCATTTCCTTTAGATATAGACCCAGAAGTGGGATTGCTGGATCATACGGTGGTGCTCTTTTTAAATTTTTGAAAAACCTCCATACTGTTTTCCATAGTGGCTGCACCAATCTACATTCCCATCAACAGTTCATCAGGCTTCCCTTATTTCCACATCCTTGCCAGCACTTGTTATCTCTTGTCCTTTTCATCATAGCCATTCTAACTGGTGTGAGGTCATATTTCATTGTGGTTTTGTTTGCATTTCCCTGATGATTATTAATGTTGAGCGCCTTTTCATGCACATGTTGGCCATTTGGATGTCTTCTTTGGAAAAATATCTCAAGATTCTTTGCCCATTTTTTAATTGGATTGTTAGTTTTTCTGCTTTGAGTTGAAAAAAACTGTTATGAGAAATTTTGACCTGGAAAAAAAGATTTACAATAACATAAATTTCAAGAGGTTAAGGACTGCATTATTTTCCCTTCTGTTGTACTCCCCTAGTGCCGAGTACAGCTTCTGATAGGGTAGTAAGTAAAATTTCTTTTCTAAGTAAATTGAATAAATAAGTAATAGTTTAAAACATACAAGAATGATATGAAGGGATATAAGATATATCTGAAGTGTTATCGAGTAAAATGGGAAAACAGTTTCCTTTGTGGTACCAGAAGGTAGAAGTAGGAGCGATAAGTAAAAGAAGACAGATTATTAGGCAAAAACTTTTAAAGTACTTGTCAATTGTCAGTACTGTCCAAATATGTAATGAACTGCCTGAGGTATTTAGGAGGGGATGGGTGGCCACAGGACAGAAATAGTTTTACAGAGGGATGGGACATTGGATTAAGGTCTTAAGACTTTTTTCAACAGAGTATTTCTGCTGTGAACTGATAGAAACATTCAGAGAAAGGGATGTGCTTAGAAATGTAAAAAAAATTTTTTTTGCATTTAAAAAATTCTTTATTTGATATTGGAATATAGTTAATTTATGATGTTTTGTTAGTTTCAGGTGTACAGCAAAGTGACTTATTTATACATAAACACATATCTATTCTTTTTCAGATTCTTCTCCCATATAAGTTATTACAGAGTATTGAGTAGAGTTTCCTGTGCTATACAGTAGGTCCCTGTTGAAATGCCAAATCTGAAAGGTTTTGGAGTTTCTTTACATGTGTTCAGCATCCATTCTCATTTGACTTCTCCCCTAAATTTGGGCTTTATCAGAGTTGAGGGGAGAATGGTCCTCAGGCACTGGTGGTCTCTGAAGCTAGTAAAGTGCCTAATTCAGATATTATCAAAATTAAATCATCACAAATAACAAGTTTAGGAAAATGTCTACCTCTGTGAGTATGTGGTTACTAGGTAGGAGGACTGAAAATGCAGCTTACGTTATTGGTAATTCTTTAGTCTAGAAGCCAAAAATAACCCTTCTTCAGTCAATAATAATGGCAAAACCAAAAATAATTATTAATAAAAGCAGCAATAAAAATCTATGATAAATAATAAAAAATAAATAATGAAAAGAACTCATATACCAAGAACTTGCCTTATTCCATAGGACTCATTTGATACTACTAAACACATTAGGGACTGTTATTATCCCCACTTAACAGGTAAGAAAACTGAGATTATGTGGGTTAAGAAACCTGCTTGCCACACTTGGAGCCACACTGTTAGAAGTGGCAGTTAAAAGCAGATCCTAGTAAATAATGTGATTGTAATCTCACAATCACATTATTACACATATAAGAAACCATCTTCTACACCTGCATGCTCCAGTAAAGAAACTGGTGCAGATGAAATATTTGTGTGTGCCTCTGGAAAGTAGGTTATGCCTTAAACATGTGAGCAAGTTTTTCCTTTTTTATATTAGAAAGGATTAAGGAGGAATCGATAAGAACAGCATGTTTAGTCTCAGGTTGGAATTTGAGCACTCAGGAAAGTCGTTTGGTGAAATATTACATTGTCTACACAATTCAGGTTAGAGTGTGCCAATTAAGAGTCTTAAAATCCCATAAGTCATATGCTGAACTTTACATTAAGACTTTTAACAAACACTGACTGCTAATACAATGTTTACCAAAGGAAATATTTTTTCTAAAGTTTACAGGAAAGATCCAATGTTTAAAAATATTTAAAACACTTAAAAGAACAGGTTTTGTTTTTAAACCATAAAACATGCTCGTCATAAAATTTGGTAAAAGAAAAGCAGTATAAAAAGGAAATTTTATTGTTAGAAAAGACCTCCTTTCTAAGCCCTCACGGATCATAAAACTTCTACATATTTGTTCTGACTCAGGCTTTTGGAGACATATGGTCCAAGCCCTCTATATTTTCCTTAGATAGACCATCATGTAACTGAAGGAAGTGACCCACCCTCCCACCTCCTTACCAGACTGGATCTTCTTTTCTGCAGTCTGAATGTGGTAATAATGAAAATGTGTTGAGTTGAGGAAGTTGGCTTTAAAGGAACTGGGACCCACTCAGGAGAAAAGGTTATTCATTAGAAAGGATCCACATTGGTGCTAGAAAGCCATCAGAAGCTGTGATTGCTTTAGGAATCATCTCCATCTTTTAAGGCAACTCTGCTTCCTCTCTGCTCTACTCTTTCTCTCTTGACAGCAATTTCTCTATATCCTTTATCTTAAAGTTTCTACTTCCTTATAATTTCGCCTTGCCGCGATCCCTCTTGACTCAAAGCAGTGTTTAGATTTCAGCTTCTGCTACCTACTGCCTCATTTTCTTGTACTAGCACGTTCATGTTTCTAAAATGCAAATTCTGACCTAGCTCAGTGTGTGTGTGTATGTATTTATGTACCAGGTCATACCATAGTTCATAGTTCTCAGGCCAGCCTGTAGCTTGTCCACTCTGGAGCTAGGTGCTTGGTCCCTGGATAAATCCATTAAAGCCTCTGGATTGGGGCCTTGTGGTAAACCTCATGGTTATCAAGTGAACAGGGGCTGAGGGAGAGGCAGCCTCCTTCCACCAGCACGGCAGGCTCAGCTTATCCAGTGGAATCATAACCCCCTACATTGTCTTAAAGATATTTAAGTACAAAATGTCCTCAAATACACAGGACTCGTGTAATACTCACCAACACTGTGAGGCTCTACTTTTCCAATTTTAAAGAATAAAAAGCTAAAATGAAGTACTGAGCCCAAAGTCAACATTGTTAACAAGAGTTGTCTAGAATTGTGGTCTATTTGATCTTAAGACAAGTGTTCTTTCTTCTATATCAGAGGTTCTCAAACGTTGACATACACCAGAATCGCTTGGAGGGCTTATTAAACCTCACGTTGTTGGGCTGCAGCCCCAGAGTTTCTGATGCAATGAATTTAAGAGCAAGCCAGAGAATTCGTTGACAGGTTTCTAGGAGAGGCCCTTGATGGTGATCTAGGGGTCATACTTTCAGAATCACTGTTGTACATAAGTGGCTTCATCTGAGTCTCTCACTGACAAGCAACTGTAAGATGCAATTTTTTTGGTTGCCAAGTGAGCTGGTGACAGGAGAGTGTCATTCTACTTATCTCCTTTGTAGTCATTCAGGACCTCATAACTTTTTGTCTTCCCTGGAAAAGAGGGTGGGAATAGACCCAGTCATTTACAGGGCTGCGTCAGGGCCTTGGATACCTCTCTGAATATCATTTTGATTTGAGCAGTCCAATCAAACATCTGCATCTGTGTAAGTCACTCAGATTTGAAGACAGTCATAGACCACCAGAAAAACAGCTGCATTATGAGCCCTGAGTTTTGCTCAGTGGGTAGCAGGAAGAAACTTAGATTGAGAAGCAGATGACCTGGATTCTAATCCCAACTACCAATTCATGGTATGACATTGGGACCCTTTCAAATAAACCCAAACCTGTTTATTTCTCTGTATAATAGAGATATTAAACTTGTCAAATTCCTATATTTTGTGAATATTACATGGAATTATATATTTATTTCAAATATAAATATATTTTATAGTTTACAAAGAGCACTTTGTAAACTATAAAACCTAATCCATATAACGATTATGATGATGAAGATGATAGTGTTGGCCTTTGAGTGCTCTTATTCTGCTCTGTAAATAGAGGTGTTGAAGACAAGTTAGAGATTAAAAAATGAAATTCAGGCTTCACACCCATTAGGAGTGCTATTAAAAAAGAAAGAAAATAACAAGTTATTAGCCAGGATGTGTAAAGATTGGTACCCTTGCTCATTACATGTGAGAATATAAAATGGTGCAGACTCTGTGGAAAACAGTATGAAGTCTCCTCAAAAAAATTAAGCATAGAATTACTATGTGATACAACAATTCTACTTTTGGGTAATATTCAAAAGAACTGAAAGTGGGAACTCACAGATATCCGTACACCTAATACAATATTTGTACTGTGGATCACAGCAGCATTATTCACAATAGCAAAAAGATGAAAAGCATGTAAGTGTCCATTGAAAAATGAGTGAATAAGCAAAAGGTAGCATATACATTCAACAGAATATTATTTGGCCTTAAAAAGGAAGGAGATTCTGATACATGCTAAAACATGGATGAACCTAGATGACATTATGCTAAGTGAAATAAGCCAGTCACGAAAGGATAAGTATTTGCATGATTCCATTTAGAACTTAGAATAGTCAAATTCATAGAAATAAGAAGCAGAATGGTGGTTGCCAGGGAGAGAAGGAAACGGGGCATTATTGTATGGGTACAAGTTTTAATTTAGGAAGATTGGAAAGTTCTGGAGATAGATGGTGATGGTGGTTACACAGCAGTGTGTATGTACTTAATGCCACTGAACTGTATACCTAAAAATGGTTAAAACAGTAAATTTTGTGTTATGTATATACTACCACAGGGAAATTCAAGGAGTTGGTGAATTCTGAGCAACTGTGAGAGTTTAGGGAATAGCCTGACTCCTCTTGTTGAATTAGGAAAAATTTATTCTAGAAGTGCTATAGGCATGTCAGCCTTGCTGTCTGGGGTTTATGAAATAGCAAGTCTCATTGGGGAAGATTTGGGTGGGGCAACTGATCTTAGGGGAAGTTACTAGAAGAAAAGCTGATAGGGGACGCCCCTGGTGGCACAGTGGTTAAGAATCCACCTGCCAATGCAGGGCATATGGGTTTGATCCCTGGTCCACGAAGATCCCATATGCCATGGAGCAACTAAGCCTATGCACCACAACTACTGAGCCTTCGTGCCACAACTACTGAGCACATGTGCTGCAACTACTGAGCCCACATGCCACAATTACTGAAGCCTGCTCACCTAAAG
Organism: Hippopotamus amphibius kiboko; assembly: GCF_030028045.1. Taxonomy (NCBI): domain Eukaryota; kingdom Metazoa; phylum Chordata; class Mammalia; order Artiodactyla; family Hippopotamidae; genus Hippopotamus; species Hippopotamus amphibius. The sequence goes on along the minus strand of NC_080186.1, from coordinate 154,494,615 downwards.
CAGGTGCTCTGCTATGAAAGAAGCCACTGCACTGAGAAGCCCGTGCACCACAACAAAGAGTAGTCCCCACTCACAACCACTAAAGAAAGCCCAAGCGCAGCAATGGAGACCCAATGCAGCCAAAAAACAATAAAAAAAACTTGATGATGTTGGTTATTATTATTTTTGTTGATGTTATTTTTGTTGTTCTTATTATTTTTCATTTGGTTTATACGAGCAATTCCATAAGTATTTGAAAAGAGGAACTTGAAGACATGTGTTAAGGTTTGTCTAAAATCCCAGAATTCTTTTAGAGCCCAGGATAAGAACATTTTTTACTTATCAGGAACTTGAAGTTTGGTGGCTATTTGTCCAGATAATTGAAACTTTTAGGAAATGTAACCTTATCCTTGGTGGAATTTCTGTCTAAGATTTTTTTAGCAAATTTTTTTTTTTTTTTTTTTTTTTTTTTTTGGGCACACGGGCTTAGTTGCTCCGCGGCATGTGGGATCTTCCTGGAGCTGGGATCAAACCCGTGACCTCTGCATTGGCAGGCGGATTCTTAACCACTGCGCCACCTAGGAAGCCCCTTAGCAAATATTTTTAAGAAGACCAATAAAAGAGTGCATAAGCATAGTAAAGTTTGACATTAATTTTAACAGTAATAGCTAATGTTTATGGAGTTCTAGGTAGAGGGCAACTTTAACCTCTCTGTTGTCCTGTACTTTGGTGTCAGAAGCATGCAATAACAGCATTCTGAAAGACCACATGAAATAGAGACTAAGAAAACAATAGAAAAGATCAAAGAAATTAAAAGCTGGTTCTTTAACAAGATAAACAAAATGGACAAACCTTTAGCCAAACTCATCAAGAAAAAATGGGGGAGGGCCCAAATCAATAAAATCAGAAATGAAAAAAAGTTACAACTGAAACCACAGAAATACAAAAGACCATAAGAGACTACTACAGGAGAAAATATTTGCAAACAATTCAGTAGACACAGGATTAATTTCCAAAATATATAAACAGTTCATGCAGCTCAATATCAAAAATACAAACAACCCAATCCAAAAATGGGCAGACAACCTAAATAGTCGTTTCTCCAAAGAAGACATATGGATGGCCAAGAGACACATGAAAAGCTGCTCAACATCACTAATTATTAGAGAAATGCAAATCAAAACTACAATGAGGTATCACCTCACACCAGTTACAATGGGCATCATCAGAAAAACTACAAACTACAAATGCTGGAGAGGGTGTGAAGAAAAGGGAACACTCTTGTGCTGTTGGTGGGAATGAAAATTGATACAGCCACTATGGAGAACAGTATGGAGGTTCCTTAGAAAACTAGAAATAGTTACTATATGACTCAGCAATCCCAGTACTGGGCATATACCCAGAGAAAACCATAATTCAAAAAGACACATGCACCCCAATGTTCATTGCAGCACTATTTACAATAGCCAGGACAGGGAAGCAACCTAAATGCCCATCAACAGATGAATGGATAAAGAAGGTGTGGTACATATATACAATGGAATATTACTCAGCTGTAAAAAGGAACCAAATTGGGACATTTGTAGAGACATGGATGGACCTAGAGACTGTCATACAGAGTGAATAAGGCAGAAAAACAAGTATCGTATATTAATGTATATATGTGGAATCCAGAAAAATGGTACAGATCAACCAATTTGCAAGGCAGAAATAGAGACACAGATGTAGAGAGCAAACATATGGACACCAATGGGGAAAGCGGGGGTGGGGAGGGGATTGGGGTGGGATGAATTGGAAGATTGGGATTGCTATATATACATTACTAATAAAAAAATCAAATTGTACACTTTAAATACATGCAATTTATTGTATGTCACTTATATCTCAATAGAAGTTCTAAAAAATAAAAAAAAAATTAAAAAATTAAAAAAAAAACCAAAACAACAAAAACATTTGTTGCAAGGCATGTCTACCGGCCACAGATTCTCTCAATTTTTGTCTGAGAAAGTCTTTATGAAGGATAAAAGTCACTTATGAAGAATAATTTCACAGAGTACAGAATTCTAGGTTGATAGGTTTTTTTTCTCTCAACATTAAATGTTTCAGTCCACTCTTCTTGCTTATGTGCTTTCTGTGAAGTCATATGTAATTTTTATCTTTGCTCTTCTCTAAATAAGGTTTTTTCTCCCCCCTCTGGCTTCTTTCTGAATTTTTTCTTTGTCTGTGGTTTTCTATAATTTGAAAATGATATGCCTGGGTGTCATTTTTTGGCATTCACCCTAACTGGTGTTCTCTGAGCTTCCTGGATCTGTGGTTTGGTGTCTGACGATAATTGGGGGACATTCTCCGTCATTATTGTTTTAAGTATCTCTTCTGTTCCTTTCTCTTTCTTCTCCTTCTGGTATTCCTATTACATGTATGTTACACCTTTCGTAGTTGTCCTAGAGTCCTTGGATATTCTGTGTTGTTTTATTTTTCAGTCTTATGCTCTTTGATGTTCTGTTTTCAAGGATGGTATGATATATCCACTAGCTCAAAGACTCTCTCCTCAGTTAAGTCCAGTCTACTACTCAGCCCATCAAAGGCATTCTTCTGTCAGTGACAGTGTTTATTTTTATCTCTAGCATTTCTTTTTGGTTCTTTCTAAGGATTTCCATCTCTCTGCTTACATTGCCCATCTGTTCTTGCTTACTGCCTACTTTATCCATTAGCACCCTAAGGATATTATCATATTTGTTTTAAATTCCTAGTCTCATAATTCCAACATCTCTGCCATGTCTAGTTCTGATACTTGCTGTCTGTCTCTTCAAATTGTATTTTTTGCTTTTTGGCCCACCTTGTAATTTTTTTTTTATAGCTGGATATGATGTACTGGGTAAAAGGAACTTTGTGATTCATTACTGCCCTGCAGCACAGGCCCTATCATAAAGAAGGTATTCATGAACCTCGTCTATTGTTTTACTTTGTTTTGTTTTGTAGACCTGTAAATAGGTCTACAGTGATGTGGTGGTGAGGTTTTGGGGGAGGGAAAGTATCCTTTTGTCCTATGATTAGGTCTCAGTGTTAGTGAGCCTATGCCTCTGGACTCTGAACTTCACATGTGTTTCTCAGTTTTCTTCTCCCCACTTAGGAGGGACAGGGCTAGAGTGGGCTGGAGCTGGCTGTTTCCCTTCCTCAGATCCGTTAGGCTCTGACGATACTCCAGCTGCTTAGGCTCTGGTTAACTAGCTTTCCCTGATGCAGGATTTGTTAAGAACAGAGTGCTCTGGTATGCTTCAAATTGATTCCTTTTCCTCCTTCCTCTGCCAGAAGCCCAAGAGGTTTTTCTCTTATATTTACTCTGGGAATCTTGTTGAGCTCCTGGAGATAGATCTCACAATATGGTGCCACTCCCCCTACCATGGCTGCGTCCCTCTGGAGTTTTTAACTCCCAGAGTTGTCCACACTGAGCCTCCAGCATTTCATCAAGTATAGTTCAGGTTTTCCTACCCCAGCACTAGTTCCCCAGGTGGCTTCCACTCATGAATCTGCTCCGGTAAGCTGTGACTGCCTGTAATCACCTGGCTTTCTCTCCAGTCTTGGGACAGTTTACCCTGTGTCCTCATGTGTCTTATGGATCCAGGAAGAGTTGTTGATTGTTTACTCTTTTGAGATTTTTACGTTTTGTTAGAACAGAGCAGTGACTTTGAAGCTCCTTATATGTGGAACCAGAAAACAGCTCTAGCTTTTCTATATGCTTTCTACTCCTGTTGATGACAATATCTTGGAAGTCCTGGATTTGGCACCCATAGACTAGGGAATGCAGAGAGGATTGAATATTAATGCAGCCTGTGTTCACCAGAATGCCTGCTTATGAATCCAGGTTCTGGAATGACGGAAAGATCCTGAAGGTATCCCCCTACACTGCTAAATATTTAGGGATGTTGTAAAAACCTCTGAGGATTAGAGGCTCTCAGGGACATTATTCACTTTGCCTACTGCCATTACTCTGTGTACCTCTCCCTCACTGACAAATAAACACCCACATATAACCCCAAACCACTATAATAGTTTCCAAACCTTCTGCTACATTTCAGATAGTTTTTCTTTTAGCTTGTCATTTGAGAAATCAAACAAAAAGCAAAAACAATAATTCCCCCATCCTCACTTTTAACTTTGCAATTCATTACTGCCCTGTAGCACAGGCCCTGTCTTAAGGAAGGTATTCAGGAACCTCTTGCCTGTTTTTCGCTTTGTTTTTTGTAGACAAACCGTAGCACAATCTCTGAACTAGCCACCAGGGGGCACTTGTGAACTGTTTTGGAAATTCATTTGCGTTCAACATCAAACTTTCACCCTCATGGTTTCCCATGGTTTGGACTTATTCCTCCCTGGAAGAAATAAAATGTACAGTTATGGGGCTTCTAGAGCAGGGAGGCATTACCAGACATAATCTACTTCAGCTTGTCAATCTGAAAGCCCCAGATCTCAGGACCTGTGATAGTGTTACTCTTTTAAATATTGGCAAGGCATTGGAGTTATTGTGAATATTTCAAAAAAGAAATACTTTAAGTATTTAAATTGATGCTGGGATCACGTAGTTTTGCTTTTGACTTTAAATTATTACAGCTTTATTCATTTGATAGTCAAAACCTGAAAAAAAGTTGAGACCCATAGGGGAAAATAATTTGTGCATCAGCACTTACTGATTTGGAGACTTCTGCTTGTGGTAGAGTCCTAGAAATGGTGGTGAGGAAGCTTCACTAACCTTAAGGTGGTTTATGGCAGTCTTGAGCACTTTCTTCTTGAATTAAGCTTCAGGTTAAAGAAGCTGTTGGAATCTATGATCATAGAATTGGAAACGGTAATAAAGATGATATAATCTATTCTTTATTATAAGAACCTTGTCTATAGTACGTGTGACATTAGCTAACCTCTATTTTTGGGTTTCGATATTAAGTCACTAAACTGCACATTCTTGTAATTTCTAATCATGTTTCAAAAAACTCTCAAATTCTCTTTTACATCCAAGTCTATTCTTCCTTTGTTGTGATAGGTTCCCAAGTATTTGAACAGTATCTTAAGGTCTCCTTGATTCGTGTTATCTCCAGGCTGATGTTCCCATATTCATTAACTTTCATATGATCTTTCAAAAGTCTGGACACCCCTCATAACATAGGTTTGTTGTGGATTAAATATGGGCACATGTTCTTTCCAGTTCTTCCCACCAAGAAGTAGAGTGTTTTTCCTCTACTTGGCTTGATGGGAATAATAGAATATAGTGTAAAAGATGCCATGTACCTTTTGAGGCTAACCATTAGGACATCTACAGTTTCAATTTTTGTATCTTGAAATACACTTTCTTAAACTCATAGACAACAAAAGCTTCTTGTAGACAGCTTGCTGCTGAGCTCCTGGCCAGAGCCAACTGCAAACACCAGTGTTTTTTATATCCAGGCATCCCAGTGCACTAGTAAATAGAAAGCAAAAGAATGCAGTCATTTCAGAGAATTATGAGGACAATAAACTGTGGTTGTTTCAAGCCACTAAGTTTTGGAGTAATTTGTTGTGCAGCCTTAAATAACTAATAGATCCAGGTTGCAAATGGCTTCAAAGTATTAGATTCAGACCTAAATACGAGGGTGAGTCAAAAATTATCCGCACTCTGGCTGTAGAATTTATAGGTTTGCACTCCAGTTATATTAAAACCTGTAAATTCTGCAGCCAGAGTGCGGATAATTTTTGACTCACCCTCATATGTTGACTGTGTCTAACAACCAGTAACGAAAAAAAATTTTTTTCTTCTTTGATTTTGATACCATGTTTTTATAATTCTGGTACATTTTTATAGCTGTATTTTCAGAGCCTGTGGAGTTTGAAATGATTTCTGAAATCAGAATACTTTTTGCTCATATTGATGTTAAAAAAGATCGTTGAAATTAGTTCTGTCTTATTTCTCAGTTCCCTCTTCTGCCAGTCAAAGAATGAGTCCTGAATTTTTTTTCTAGATTTGATGGAACAATAACCATTATATTCACTATTATAATACCTATAAACCAAGGACATGAACATATGCCATCTCAATTAACCCACACAACCATATGTGGTTAATACATGATGTTCCTTTATAGGTGAATGAGCTGAGATTCAGAAAGGTGAAATAATTTGTTACAGGAATTAAATGAAAGAGATTGATTAAAACTTCTCTGATGCCAGTTAACTGTTCTTTCTGTTTTATCATCAATGTAAGTGAACAAAGCTGGCAAACTGAGGCACGAACATAGGATAAGAACAGAACAACTTCTTTTCCTCTGGAGAACTGATTTAACTAAGAGAAGTGAGGGCTTCCCTGGGGTTTGGCCTGGCAAGGGGAGTCAGGGCCCAGGTAGAGTAAGAAGGGCATCCACTGAGGGGAGGCCCAAATAGCAAGAAAGTCTAAGCCCTTGCAGAGAAAAGAGGGCATTTACATATGACTACATATGTATACATATATTCTCTAGCTTTGTCCACTGGGAGGGCCTTGAAGCAAGACATCCTGATTGAAATGAGTAACCTAGTTCCCGGATGATCCACAATATTACTTTTCTTCTAAAAAGACCTAAGTGTCACTTCTTGGAGAAAGGGTTTATTCCAGGGCTGGGGCAGAGAATATTGAAGATGACCCTGGATCATCTTGTAGTACCAGAAAGCAAGCAAATGCACAAAGAATGACAGGGACACACCAAAAGACAAAGAGGCCAGCTTGCAGGGGCTTTCACTGGCAATATTTGAGACATTTTGGTTATCAAACATAACAGTATAGTAATGGATCATACTCCACTTAATAAAGTGGGAAACCATGTGTCCCTTCTGGTATTTAAGCTGTAAATTGAACATTTGCTTAGGAATGGGATATTTACATAGTTCCAAAGTACATTCCCACAAAACAGTTGTTAATTAAACAGGAAAATGAGCACAATGGAGAAATCTGGCTGACTTCACCTTAATTAAGGGATTAAGATAAGTAAAAGTCAGTAAGGGGATGAATCACGTGCCAACTGATAGGATCCACAGAGAACACAGCCTGGCTTCTTGCATAACCGGAACCTGGCAATGAGGAAACAACAGATGAAGCCACATCCTACAAAAACAAACTGACCTATGGTCTTTAAAAATGTTACGGTCATGAAAGTCAAGGCAAGGCTGAGCAACTCTTCCTGATCAAAGAAGACTAAAAAGACATAATGGCTAAGTGTAATACATGATTCTGAACTGCATTCTTTTGCTACAAAGGACAGTATTCAGATAGTTTGTGAAATTTGAATTGGGTCTAATTCTTAGATGGTAGTAATGTATCATCAATGTTAAGTTCCTGATTATAGTCATGTAAGAGGATGTCTTTGCTCATAGTATATACCAGTATTCCTTGAGTGATGGTACATGGGGTCAGCAATTCACTTTCAAAAGATTCCAAAAAAATTCTTTGTAATGTACTGTAAGTGTGAAGTTATCTCAAATTAAAAACCTTGTACCAGGAAAACCTCCATTATTTGTTTACTGGATACAGCGATTATCCATTCCCCTCCTTCTATTCTATATAGCAAGTCAAAAGAAGCATGGAATTCTTTAAAGAGAACATCTTCCCTAATGGAGGAACCAGGATGTGAATCCAGGCAGGCTGGCCCCAGGACCTGTGCTGTTAATTACTAAAGGAAGAATAAGGGCATTCAAGGCATTCAAGGAACAAAAGAGCAGTCTTGGCACAGAAAAGATTTGGAGAAGTCCAAGACATTGCTAAGCAAACATCATCAACTATGCACATTTGTCTGAGGCTTGCCAGGAGCCCACTTATGGTAGTAAAAAGGCCTATCCCTCCCTGTACTTCTGATCAAGAGTCATAGTGTAAATATTTGGAAAGGGGGAAATGATTTATAGCAGAGGCACTGAGTGAGGACCTGTAACTTGGCAAAGTGCGCCACGAACTTTTTATGTTCTTTGAGTCACACCCACAAGGTGGATGTGCAGTTTGGCTGTTTCTTGGAAGGGTGTTAAGCGCACATGTTCGAGAGAAGGTAAGGCCGAGGCCTTGGCTGATTTAGCTGCTAAAGATACATTAAGCCAGACTTCCCTGGTGGCACAGTGGTTAAGAATCCGCATGCCAGTACAGGGGACACGGGTTCGAGCCCTGGTCCGGGAAGATCCCACATGCTGCAGAGCAACTAAGTCTGCACTCTAGAGCCTGCAAGCCACAACTACTCAGCCCTTATGCTACAACTACTGAAGTCTGTGTGCCTAGAGCCTGTGCTCTGTAACGAGAAGACACTGCAATAAGCCTGTGCACTGCAATGAAGAGTAGCCCCCACTCACCACAACTAGAGAAAGCCCGCACACGGCAACGAAGACCCAACATAGCCATAAATAAATAAATAATTTAAAAAAAGATATAATGAGCCACTTTTAGATTTAGACAGTTTATCACTTTACAGAGACAGCAAAGAGAAGAATAGGCCAAAAGTGTCAGCTCCCAGTCATCTTTGTCCCATACATTAGAAAGGATGACAAGGAACCAGAAGAGGCTGGATGACTCCAAGGGCAGCTGTGGGGAACTAACTTGAGACTGCAGCTGAGAGGCTTTGGGTTTTAGTATTCTGCAGCTCTGTTCCAAGGGGGGTAGGGCAGAAAGTCCCACACTTTATAGGACCTGGGGGGCAATGTCTTATGACAGCCTCCTAGGAGAAATGTGAAGGTGCATGGGAGATGGCTCATAGCAGATTCTGCAGTCCTCCCATCCTCTCAGATTCCAGGAAGATCACAAGGTGTTCCCCCAAGACTCAGATAAGCTATGGTTTGACCCTTCACCTGTGTGGATCCCTGCAAGATCACCAGGTGATATGGTAGTCATTCCCCTATAAAGGGCAGTTGAAAGGCAGGACTTAGAACGTGATCATGTCATGGAGAATGTCTGCTGGACACTGAAAAGCTACCCTTTGGGAGGGTTGACATCCTTGCTGGAAGGAAGGTATAGCAGATGCTATTCTGGTCCCCTAAGAAGACAATGACAGCTGTGGACTGGGCCATGGATTGGGAGTATGAGGTCATCTGGGCCCAGACTCTTCCTCACTGAAAGGCCTTTCTACTTCCCTTACACTAATCTGCTTTATAAACCCCTATGACCAGGTTTGCCCCAGCTCAAAGCCCATATTTCTCACTGTGAATCAAGTCTTGCCAGAACCAATGCTAGTCTCATTCAGGCCACCAGAGTTCAGTTTTTTACAGCCGTACTTTCTCATTAACTCATCTGACAATTCATTGATTGTTTGATTGTAAACTAAACATTTGTTTGAAATCTGCCATGGTCAGGCACTGTAAATGAACAGTGCTCACAGAGAAAGACAGAAGAGACTTTTTCCACATACCTTCCTTTTTAGCTTACTTACCTGTCTCAATTCAGTTTCTTAAAATAAAACATTAGAAATTCTAGTTTTAGTTCTCATCTTCTCTGCTTATCCAAATCTTTGAATTCAAGAACCACTTGAATTCACAAAGTCATCTTTGAAAAATCTAGCCTGGGCAAATCACTTTTATCCTTTTTTGAGGCTTCCTAGATTTTTACTTCCATTTGGTCTTGATTTACACATCATTTCTTGTTTTTCATCCTCATGGGCCCATATTCTATTTGGATTTCCCTGCAGTGGGCTAAAAGTTAGCTTTAAACAACAATGGACTGAATTTCACTAATAGGATTCAATCAATAGAGAAGAGACCCAGGAAATGATTTTTTTTTTTTGCTTTTCTCCAAACTATGTAAGGTTGGTATGTAAAGCTGTGATATTTGACTGTTACATGCTTGTGTTTTTCAAGACAAATTTTGAGGCTATATCCCCTTCTTATTTAGGCTTCACTTTAAGCCACTTTGACCATCCAATTTACAGCAAGTAGAAAAGAAGATAATGAGCAATACCTTGATGTCTCTAGTGTGACTTCCCAGTAACTGTCTCTTTTCAGCTAGAAGGAAGAGTATGAGATGAAATCTCAGACTGATTCTTTTCTTTTTTCTGATCTGTGTCTTGAATCTACATTCAGAACTGTCATTCTCCTCACAGAGACAAAAAGGACACAGTATATCTTTCCATCTGTTTGTGTCATCTTCAATTTCTTTCATCAGCATCTTATTGGTTTTGGAGTACAGGTCTTTTGCCTCCCTGGGTATGTTTATTCCTAGGTATTTTATTCTTTTTCATGCAATAGTAAATGGGTTGTTTCCTTAGTTTCTTTTTCTGATCTTTCATTGTTAGTGTATAGAAATGCAACCTAATTTTCTGTCTTGCAACTTGACCGAATTCATTGATGAGCTCTAGTAATTTTTCTTGTGGTGTTTTTAGGATTTCCTATGTATAGACTCATGTCATCTGCAAACATGGCAGTTTTATTTCTTTTTTTCTAATTAGATTCCTTTTATTTCTTTTTCTTCTCTGATTGCTGTGGATAGGACTTCCAAAACTATGTTGAATAAAAGTGGTGAGAGTGGGTATCGTTTTCTCATTCCTAATCTTTGAGAAAATGCTTTCAGCTTTTCACCATTAGGTATGGTGTTAGCTGTGGGTTTATCATATATGGCCTTTAGTATGTTGCACTTACTGACTCACTTCTAACAGTTTCCTTTAATATAATTAAGATGAAGCAGGAGTCATACCTGCTTTTTTCCTGCTATATTCCCAGAATCTACCACAGAGGCAAGTCCACGAAACTTGCCCAATAAATACTTGTTGAATGGCTAATTGAACTTCCACTGCTGCTTATAAATTTAATCTCCACAAAAAATTTATTCAAAAAACACATTCAAAATTAATTTAGAAACATTGGCATTCATTTCCCTTTTATTTATTTTCATGAATTAATTTCTTAACAGACGCTTACTAGAAAAGCATATTAGTTAAGTGCTTAAAAGTAAAGAAATACAAATCAGAAGAATTATCTGAGTGATCTTGGCAAATAATTCATTGCTTCTAGCTTCAGACTTCTCACTTATAAAATGGGATAAAATCTTCTATCATCAGGGGTTTTATGAGGATGAAAATGATACCATATGAAAAGTGTAGGGCCTGGCACTGATTGGTGATTCCGAATAATATTATCAAGTGTGTCGGATTCTGTGTTGGGATCAAAACATGAATAAGACAAGGCCCCTCAAGGTGTTCACAAATTAGTCCTGAGAAAGAAGACATTAATACAAATATATCAGGATCAGTAGCATAACAAAGGCACAAGAAAAGGCTAGATGGCTGTTTAAAAATATGCTTTATTATTATTCAGGTCACCAGATCAGAAGATGACTGCCATTGAAAAGATAATTTGTTATACTCACAGATCCCAAGAAAAGGGGCATGCCACACCACAGAGCAGCAGGGGCACATAAGCACTGGCTTTGTCAGGAGGGTGGGGCAAGTGAGTGGGCAGGAGCCTTTGCTTTGTTTTCCGTGGGAAGGGACGGGGAGACAGGGTAAGCAGGTTTAGAATAGGCTGGTTTGAATAATTTCAGTGGGCTCTGGGGTGTAGGGACTGTCCCTCATCTGGTACCTGGCCCGGGGGGTGACTGAGGCCGGTGGACAGTGTCCCACTTACTGAGCATGTTTGGTGGATCTGCCTCTGTGGTAGATCCTAGGAATACAGTGTGAGGGCTCCTTGGAGGAGATGGTTAGCAGCCTGCGCTATTCACTTGCTGGTTTGCATATGAAGGGTACACTCCCAGGTGAGCCATTAGCTATCTCTAGGAATTAGCTAGCCCTGGAAGGGGCTGGGGGATGGTTGTCCCTCCAAGGTCAGCAAGACCTCAAAGCATCAGGAATATGGAATAAAAAGACATGACTAATACATGGGCTCAGAACGCAGAAAGCATGGTATTAACCAAGTGTGAGTCTCTTTTCAGGTCTGACTGTACCCCCAATCCTCTTGTTCTTTACAATCAGAGCACCCCATTAGCTTCTTCATAGCACTTACCACTAGTTCTTTACTTGTTTACCTGTTTATTTGTCTGTTAATCCCATATGCTGTCAGCTCCACAAAAGCAAGAAGTTTGCTTGCCTGGTTTACTGCTCCAGTCTCCGTTCCTGACAGTGCCGGGCACAGAGTAGTTGTTCAATAACTATTTGTTGAACAAAAGAAATGAAAACAGTAAAGCTTGAAGGTTATGTGATGTGTCTGTTCACATGCACGTATTACTGTTCATATATGTGTAAGCATATGGACATTTGTGTTTGTAAGTGTGAGAAAGAGTGTGTGTGTGTGTGTGTGTGTGTGTGTGTGTGTGTGTGTGTGTGTGTGTGTTGTATGGAAAGGTTCTAGCCTTTAGTCTAAGCCATCCATGTTTACTATTAGGTTTTGGTCAAGACAATGTCTGGTCAATTATTAGATGGGCCCACCAGAAATCTACTAGCACAGGGATCTGAGGAGCTTCCTGAGAAGAACTCATCTCCAGGATCAGCAGACAAGCTGGAGACAGTGCCATACACTTCAGAGGTAGAAAGGGAGAAACATCTGTGTGTGTGTGTGTGTGTGTGTGTATTGCTCTGTTTCTCTTGGATTGGTCCAGCCCCTTGTGAACTCATAACTTGGCACTTGTGAGAGAGAGGCTATCAGTTTTCCAAACTGAAAGAGCTATTTTTACCTAAAGCTCTGCTATATTTTAGTATGCCGTGTTAGAGTTCAGCCACAAAATCAAAACCATGCCAGGTGATCAAATAGGAAAAATTTAACTTGAAGGATAATTTACAAACTACTAGAAAGGCAGTTAAAGCAACTGGGGGAAAGGCGAGTCTACCCTGAGATTAGAACGTTGCTCCTACTTCTTGGCCGGGAGGGACAGGGAGAGCAGGTGTGGCCGAGTCTGGGGCCACGCTGTGGAAGCTGGAACGATTGTGGGGCTCCCTGGCATGTGTGGGACTGTAGGTGAAAGGGCCTTTCTGGGGACTTCCTTGATGGTCCAGTGGCTAAGACTCTGCGCTCCCAACGAGGTGGCCCAGGTTTGATCCCTGGTCAGGGAACTAGATCCTGCATGTCGTAACTAAGAAAAATTTGCATGCTGCAACTAAGACCCGAGGCAGTCAAATAAATATTAAAAAAAAAAAAAAAAAAAAAGAAAGGAAAAGAAAGAACTTTTCTGCAAGGAGCTGGAGCCACAGAGAAGGGGCCATCACTGCCCAAGATGTCTCCTGAAGTGGAGAGAGGGAGAAGCACCCTGGTTTCTCCCTTTTTCTCTCCTCCGATCTTTTCCCAGTGCCTCCCAATCCTAACCAGAACGCAGTTGGCCAGGAAGTCTGGAAACCACAGTTTGGAAAACCGAGTTTCCTATATAGCGCAGGGCAGAGGTGGGGACGTGCACGGAGAGGAGTTGAGAACAAAATGGAAACAACCAGCAGCGATGAGGGCAGTACTGGTTACATATCCTGTAAAAAGGTCATAACATAAAAATAAAGGATGGCATCGACTGACCACCACTTTACCACACACAACCTTGGCCCTGTGAGACTTCTGGCATCTCAGCACTCCTGCCTACATGATAATTCCCCAGGAAAAACTGAAGTCATCTCTGGCAGAGAAAGCAGTAGAAGGGACAGGATGGAGCACGTGTGGCAGTAATACATGATCTCCTCCACACGGTTTATAACGTAGCAGAAAAATAAAGAAATGGCAGTTGTAACCTGGTAATGTATAGAAATGAACAGCAAGTGACACTTACTAGGTATTAATCTTGGTTTGGTACAGTTACATTCTGAGTCTACATAACTATGTTAAATCCTAATAACAATACCATACCCTCAAGCAGGGCCCCAACTCCTGGCCTTGCACCTAATGGGGACTATGCCTTGATGTATCTTCCTCAAAATGTTCTGAGTACCCCTCCAGTGGTGAGGGATGGCTGGGCCAGCAATGTCACTTGGTTAGGAAGCTCTGAGCTAGGACTGGGACCCACCTTGACCCTGAGCTCTATCTCTCTCCTTCAAGATTTGTTCTTTCTCTCTTTTCATTTGGTTAGGAAGCTCTGAGCTAGAACTGGGATCCACCATGACCCTGATCTCTCTCTCTCTCCTTCAAGATTTGTTCTTTCTCTCTTTTCATTTGGTTAGGAAGCTCTGAGCTAGGACTGGGATCCACCATGACCTTGATCTCTATTTCTCTCCTTCAAGATTTGTTCTTTCTCTCTTTCTTGCACCTGATATCCCAAGGAACTCTAGGATTTGGGCTTATAAATAGGGTCATCCTGGGGCCCCATGGCTGAGTCCTGGTTGCAGGAAGGCCGCCTTGCAAGGAGACTGTTCCTGTGGCCAGCACAGTATTCCTTGTGCATGATTATAAGGAACTGGACTGCCAGAAGGGCTCTGACGTGCATATTTTGGTGACTCAAGTTGTTTATATAGATGGGGTCTTGTAAAAAAAAATTTTTTTTCCTCAGGGTCACACACCTTTGGGGCCATCTTGGTGTTAGCTGTTAAATGTCCCGTTTTAAAGGAGGAGAACAATACTGTAGAATCTAAGGTTACACAAAGAGTAACCATGGAGGACTTCCTAGGTGGCGCAGTGGTTAAGAATCCGCCTGCCAATGCAGGGGACACAGGTTTGAGCCCTGCTCTGGGAAGATTCCACATGCCATGGAGCAACTAAGCCCGTGCACCACAACTATTGAGCCTGTGCTCTAGAGCCTGTGTGCCACAACTATTGAAGCCCAGGTGCCTAGAGCCCATGCTCCACAACAAGAAAAGCCACTACAATAAGGAGCTTACGCACCACAACAAAGAGTAGCCCCTGCTCTCAGCAACTAGAGATAGCCTGTGTGCAGCAACGAAGACCCAACGCAGCCAGTAAATAAATTAAATTAAAAAAAAAAAAAGAGTAACCATAGAATCCCAGACTTTTACAAAAGCATTTTGATTTTAGATCCTGAGTTATATGAGAATACAGAAGAGGCATGACCCTGGGTGTTCCCCCAAATAAATGGGAGACACTAGAAATGGTAGAAGATCTTGTCATCGTAGATGTGTGAGCAGGGATGGGGTGAGTAGAGGTAAATTCCAGAGAAATGTGGCACTAAGTGCCATATTATTTTAGGGCTGAAGGGACCTCAGGATTGCTCTTACAATTGGGGAGCTGGTCAGGTAATATGTTTCTCTGAACTTTAAGTGAATAGAAAGCTAGAGGAAAACTTTCATTCCCTTTAGTCCCAATATGACAACTTCCCTTCTTTTCAGAGTTCTTCCAGGAGAAGGACTCTTGGAGCTCTTTGCTTCCCACCTGCCTCTCTGTGTGAGAGCTTGTGCAAGAGATCCTTGAGAGCACATTAAGTGAGGGTTTTGTTTCTCATGGGAACATGAGGGAAAGCGGAAAAAACCTCCAATTGTTTAGTGTGGAAACATGACCTTCATGCTCTTCTTCCCTGGGGGAGTCAAGTGGTTGTGACTGAAATTCAGGTCTTTGGTCGGTGTATAAATATGTGTGCGTGCAAAAGCCACTGCCGCCCTTGGTACAGCAAAGGGAACCACTGGCTCAGTGGACTCATTAGGTTTTCCAGTTTAATTTGAAACTCCAGGTAAGTATCGCAGATAGCGTACCATGAAGCTGGTTACTGTGCTCCTGCTGGGGACCATCAGCATTTGCAGTTACTCTGGTAAGTAGCCTGGAACACATGATATTTCTCTACTATTCTGCTGATAGGAACACAACTAGTAAGCCTAGGCTCCCAGTGGAACATGGTGGAGGAAGTTTTAGAGCCACAGAGTAGTAAGGTGAAAAGGGACTTCAGATGCCCAGTGCTCCCAGCTCCAAGCTCTAACCCAATGTAAGTACTATCCCTGGCGTGCCCTACGAAGAAGTTAATCAGCTCCCACTGAGGGTCAACAGACACGCTTCATTACTGGACTTTGGCCACCATTGATTTTCCTTAATTTTGACTTAAGATCTGATTTTGTAACTTCTTTCTTTTCTGTCTCTGAAACTATATGGCGTCCTTCTTGCTATCCTCTCTAATCCGATTGCCACGTTGGTTCTCTTGAAACATAGCTACATGTATCTGTTCACACAATCACTGGGTATTTGCTGAATGGCTATGACCTATTGGGCACTGGATAGGTACTGGAAACTGAATCAGACATAAATATTGTTCTCCAGGTTCTTATAATCTGGCAGGGGAGAGAACACTTCTGCAGTAGTCACTACCGTACTAGACCGCTCTAATGCACAATGACAATATACATAGAGCTCTGTGGGAGGGCTGAGGGGCGAACAGTTCCATTTCTAGGTAGGGGATAGGAGCTTGTTTCTTGGAGGAGAATGGGAACTAATCCTTTCTTTTTGGAGGGAGGCACTTTAACTACAGGAAGATATATTTGGGTTCATCTGCAGAATCCATTATAATGGCTGCTGCTCATTTGGAGAACAGAAAGCTCTGAGGGTCTCCCCTCTGAAATATATACATACATACAGAGAAGACACCAAAGTGCTGAAAATAAGAAGTAGGGAGATTAACCATGAGAAACTGTGCGATAGCCATGCCTACATCGGCAACTTTGGCGGGTGAACTTTTTTTGAATTTTTGAACTAATTGGTAACTTCACCAGTTTGGGCTATTTTGTTGTTCTTTAGTGTCTAAGGACACCTGGGAATAGGTGGCAGCAGAAAGATGGATGGAGGAGAAGTAAATATCCCCCTTCTGGAGAAGAGTTTGGGAGGGAAAATAGGTGGTAGAAGATGAAGGGAAAATAGGAGCACAAGCTCCATTTTTATGATTTGAATGGGAAAATAAAAAGGGTTACAGGGGAGAATGAAGTATTGGCAGGGTCTCAGCCAGCAGGAGGATGTGTCTTACGTGTGTGCGTGTGCATGTGCGTATTTGTACACATGCAAGTGTGTTTTGTAAAAATATGTATCATGCACTTTTCCCATTCTCTAACCTCTTCTATGTGAAAGTTATCTTTCTAAAGCTGAAGATATAAAATGCAATTATCCCATATAACAGCCTTGATAGCTCCCCATTACTCTTGGGGAAAAAAAAAGACTCAAACTCATTCGTATGGCATTCAAGTCTTTGAAAATCTGACCCCTCCCAAGTTGCAGACTTATCCCTCCTCAGCACAGCCCACTGGAATTCTGAAGAAGACTCACCATCCTGTGTATGCACTTTCATCTTAATATCGCAGTGCCTTGGTTAATTTTGTTCCACTTTAAAATTCTGCTCTCCTTCTTTACCTGTGATCCTGGCATTGGCCTCAAAACAGCTCTGGCAACATCTATGCTGGGAGGATTCCTGCAATACTCTCCTACATTAGAATTAATCGTCACTACTTTTGTGTTTCCATAGGGCTTTGTTCATAATATTAGCATAGCACATGCTGCACTATGGCATACACAAATCTTTATTGTCCACCAGACTGTGGCAGTTCTCTGAGTGGAATATCTTGTTTTATTCATCTACATATCTGCACCACTGGCATAGAGTCCGTGCTCAGTTATGTTTGTAGCATTGAGTTGAATTGGTTTCCTGGGCTGTGGTTGGATCCATTCATGTGTCCAAGTAGAGGTTCATTACAGCATCTTTCCTTTGGTTTCAAACTTGTGGGCTGTGGAGATAGCCACATGCAAAGTACACCCCTGTCTAGTCGATCACCAGTATCTACTGAGTGTTTACTATATGCCGGTGTCTGTTCTAGGCATGGAGTATGGTAGTGAATAAAACTCAAATTCCTTATTTTCATGGATCCTACATTCTAGTGAGCAGATGAAGGCAAAATAAAGAAAGAAATTAAGAAAGCTAGAGGGTGACAGGTGATGCCATTTTAGATACATCTCTGAGAATGTAACATTTGAGGAGACCCCAAATAAGTGAGGAAGAGAGACATGTACCTATCTGGGGAAGGAAGATTCCAGAGATGTGGAACAGCACGTGCAAAGGCCCTGAAGCAGAAGTTGACATGGGAAATCAATATAAGTAGGGCTGGAATGGAGCCATTGATGGACATAGTGGAAGGTGGTGAGGTCACAGGAGCCGGAAGTGTCTGTTTTACTTGGGATCTCTTTTGCTCTGCAGCTACCGCCTTCCTCATCAACAGTTTGCCACTTCCTGTTGACAAGGCTTTACCTTTACCCCTGGACAACGTTCTCCCCCTCATGGACCCACTTAAGCTTCTTCTGAAAACTCTGGGCATTTCTGTTGAACACCTTGTGGAAGGGCTAAGGAAGTGTGTGAATGAGCTGGGACCAGAGGCCTCTGAGGCCGTGAAGAAACTGCTGGTAACTACAGTTTGTGGGGCTAGCTTCTCAAAGGGCAGGGCTTAGTCACCCTGAGTGTCCACTCACTCCAGCCCACTCCCACCCCGCCTTGTTCTCATTTGTGAACCTGTATTTCCCTCTTGCCTACTGTACTCGTACATATTTGCATGTCCTGGAATCTCAAGGAAAGTGCCACATCCACACTTCTAGGAGGAATTTTTGAATGAGAGAGACTTGTATGCTAGTCATGAAATGAGTGCCACTTCCCAGCTCTGTGATTCTGGGTGGGACTTAATCACTCTGAGCTTTTGTTTCCCTATTGGTAAATTGTGGCAAAATAGGATAGTAAATATTCTTGGAGACATACTGCTGATATGTAAGCTGCTCTTATTTTTGATATTGTCCTTTTGACTTTCAGGAGGCACTCTCACATTTGGTGTGACGGCAGAAAAAAGCAAGAGTGGAGGAGGGAGGGGATGATGCTCTCTTCCTCCTCCCCGGCTGAAACTCCCTCCATCCTAAAAAGTAGCAACCCTCGAAGAAAGTGAATAAAGCAATGAACAGACTTCAGCTTGTCCTATTTTCATTTGGGAGGCTCTATTCAGAAGGCCCTAACTAGATAGTTTTCTCCTTGGGTTATAAACTCTAGAGAACCTATTGTGATAAAGACAGCTCGCATTTTTAGTAAGACGTAGTCATTCTTTCCCTCTCCTTGTCTCTCACTTGAACGTCTCCATTTTGGTCAGCTGTCCTTTATCTGACAGTGTTTCCAGACTCCTCACATTCCTATTCCGCTACTTCTAAAGAAATTAAAAAAATTTTTATTGAAGTATATTTGAGGCACAAAATTATATGTTACAACTGTACAATATAGTGAGTCGCAGTTTTTAAAGGTTATACTCCATTTATAATTATTATACAATACTAGCTATATCCCCTGGTTGTTCAATATATCCTTGTAGCTTATTTTGTACATAATAATTTGTACCTCTTAATCTTATACCCCTATTTTGCCCCTCCCCCCATCCCTCTCCTTACTGGTAACCACCAGTTTGTTCTCTGTATCTGTGAGTCTGTTCCTGTTTTGTTGTATTCACCAGTTTGCTGTATTTTTTAGATTCTACATATGTGATATCCTACACTATTTGTCTTTCTCTGTCTATTTCACTTAGCATAAAGAAACTTTATTTATTTATTTATTTATTTACGATCATGCCACGTGGCAGGTGGGATCTTAGTTCCCCGACCAGGGATTGAACCCATGCCCCCTGCAGTGGTAGCGCAGAGCCCTAACCACTGGACCACCAGGGAATTCAAGAAACTTTAAAGCGTGAAATAAAATATAATTTTCCAAGTATCGTCTGATAAGACTAAGGTCTTACAAACCTCACTGGTTCGGAGTCTACATCACCAGAACGTGAGCTTTTATTAAGTTTGTATTTGTCGTTGGGACGCTCCATAGCTTCACAGACCCTTCCACCGAGTTAGGCCTCTACCATGCCATTCTTTGGCAAATGGGTTCTAAAGTATCCTTTCCTTTCCCCAGTGCTACCGTATGCAATGATTCCAGAATTATCTTTTATAAGACATAATTCTAGCTCTATATGACCACCTATAAAATGGATTTCAAGCTCATACAAGGTCTTTCACCATCTGGCCTTACTTTACCTGTCTAGTCTCATCAGAATTCCTTTCTTCACATGTTCTCCAGCCCCAGCCATGCTGAAAAGATAAGTCTCTTTGCTGCTAACACATGCTATGCCTTAATGAAAAATCAAGCTTCTTTCCACCTAGAGTGTCTGCCCCAGTCTGCCTCCAGACGTGGGCTTCTGCCAACCTTGGGATTGTTTAGCCCTTGGGTCCATTCCCCATGCTTCCCATGCTCTGCTCTGTGTTGGGGAAAGGGAGGGGACATGATGCGGACCCCTGCAGGTTGCCTTTCTCAGGTTCCCAGATCAGTTGACATTTGGGCTGCCTTCTGCCCCAGGAGACCCAGGCAGGAGACAGGAGGTGGGAAAAGGGGAGAGGCCAGAATGTGGACTCCTCTCTCTCTCTGCTTGGGAGACGTCTCTGGAAGTGCCTGCACTATGTTGGAGCCTCCAGGTCCTGCTGGATAGGTTTGTATTGGTTTTAGCTTTTGCCTGGTGACTCCAGTCCCTGGACTCTGGTTATACCATCTCTTCTTTTTCTCTCCAGCGGAGGTTCATGGTGGCTTCCCGCTGTTATCAGCTTCTAGGTTGCCTCACCATCACATACTTGATTTTTTTAGGTCTTCTTTCATCTATTGAATCAGTTCTGGGCATTATATTCCCTCTGTTCTAAGCATTAAAATAGTTTCTGTTTCCTGGTTGGTTCCTGACTAATATAATGTTAATATCATCTCCTCTGTAAAGATCATCTTGATTCCTGCCACTTCTTAAGCCCATGTTTTTTTTACGACTAAAATTGTTGACCTTTGTGAAACTCCTGTTTTCCTTCCTCATTTTACCTGAGTCTATTAAGAATAGACTAGGTTGTCCAGCTGTGTTAATAAATAACTCCAAATCTCAGGGGCTCACACCCACAACATTTTCATTCTTTTCTCACATTATATGACCGCCTTGAGTTGGTTATAGTGCTCCCCATGTTGCCTGAATTCTGTGACCCAGAACTAATGGAACGGTCTTTGGAGCATTTCCGATCATCACGGCGCATGGGGTAACAGAACTTAGTGAACTGTGGGCCAATTTTTAAAGCTTCCTGTTGGACATGATCCTGTCCTGTTTCATTGACCAAAGCAAGTCGCATGACCGTGCCTGACATTTAGGAAGGGCATATACATTTCTACAAATGGAAGGGTACCAAATATAGATTAGCATAATGTAATTTACCACGTTACTTGACAACTTCAAAGTAATTGCCATCTGCAATTTGTAATTTTCTGCTCTGTTGGATTTTCTTTCCTCCCACCTCTAGTATCCTTCTTATTTTTGACCATTATTTTTCAGTTTCTTCAAAATGGCCCTTGTTATCCTGACTTCTCCTGAATGTTGATGCCTCCAATGATCCTGAACTTGATTGCTCTTCTCTTTTCGCTTTATATATAGCCTTCACTGGGGATCTCATGCCTTCCTGTAGCTGTCAATATAATCTCCATGTTAAGAACTCTAAAATCTATAGCTGCAACCTATATTTTTCCTTTGAGGAGAAGAGATTCAATTACCCATGAATCACTCCAACAAGATGCTGGGTTTTTTTTTTTTTGTTTGTTCGTTCGTTTCTTTTTGCTTCAGCTCTTTATTGGAGTATCATTGCTTTACAGTGTTATGCCAGTTTCTGCTGTACAACAAAGTAAATCAGCTGTATTTATACATATAACCCTATATCCCCTCCTTCTTAAGGCTCCCTCCCATCCTCCCTATCCCACCCCTCTAGGTCATCACCAAGAATGGAGTTGATCTCCCTGTGTATGCAGCAGCTTCCCACAAGACATCTATTTTACATTTGTGGTGTATATATGTCAATGCTACTCTCTCACTTCATTCCAGCTTCCCCTCACCCCCATGTCCTCAAGTCCATTCTCTACATCTGCATCTTTATTCTTGCCCTGCCATTAGGTTCATCAGTACTGGGTTTTTGGGGTTTTTTTTAGATTCCACATATATGCATTAGCATACAGTATTTGTTTTTCTGTTTCTGACTTACTTCACTCTGTTGTTTTTAATGTTCAGCAGATGTTTATCTGGACTTCTTGTCTGTCTTTCAAAACACACTCTGATCTAATTTTCTATCTCAGTATATAGCACTATTTTCTTTGTTGCATGGGTCAGAAACTTGGGAATCATTCTAAGTATTCCCTCTTCTCAGCCTTACTTTCTAATTGGTAAGAAAGCCCTGTTAATTATGTCTTTTTCATATCTAAAATGTACATATTTTCATTATCACTACTAATATCACTGTTACTGCTTTTCCAAAAACCTTGTCATTCCTCACCAGACTTCTGTGTTAATCTCCCAGATGGCCTCTGTATTCATTCTCAAAGCTGATCTTTCAGCTACACAGAAGGAAAAGTGATTTCTTAAAATACAGGAGTCACTCCCCATCTTCAAACTCATTGATAGTTTTAGTACTGATTGAAAAAAGTCAGACACTATTTAAAACCAACAAACATATTCAAAGCACAGATTTACACATACTTATTTTCATACTTATTTCAAAATCTTCCTTCTCAATTGTGAAATCACAATTGAGATAGGGACCTGAACTTTTTTCTGTCTGTATTCTCAGCACATAGTGTAGAAACTGTAGGTAGTCAGCGTTGGGTTTGTTTTCATTGAATGGACGGATTTCTTTCTGTTAAGTTTTGTCTTGTTGGGTTGACCCTTTTGTTGTCTCCCATCAGTCATATTATTAAGCTATTCATTACTATTTCTCCTAGCTTGGTGTGTTTTAAATATTTGAGAAGAATGATTATGCCTTCATTTGAAATGCTAAATGGAGGAGACTGGGGGAAGAATTCTGTGTCACCAAGTTTTGAGTAATTGATGTAATGAAGCAGTCTATTGGGTCTGGAGGTTTTTTCCTGGGGGTGTATCAAAGGGAATGACTTAGGAAGGTATTAGAAGACAGACTATGTTTGGGAACATAGGTAGAAGCTGATGATAAACATTTTGGCAGTAGTTGGTAAAATTTATTATGAAAGTGACAACACCAAATGCTGGCAAGGATATAGAAAAATAGGATCACTCATACATTGCTGGTGTGTATGTAAAATGGTACAGCTACCCTGGAAAAATATTTTGACAGTTTCTTAAAAAACTAAACATGGAACTACCATACAATCCAGCAATTATACTCTTAGGCATTTGTCCAGAGAATTAAAATTTATGTTTATGCAAAAACCTGTACACAAATGTTCATAGCCGTTTTATTTGTAATAGTCAAAACCTAGAAACTACCCAGTTGTCCTTCAATGAATGAGTGGTTAAACAAACTGCTGTACATCTATCTATAGGACTGGAATACTGCCAGCAATAAACTGAGAATGAACTTTTGATACACACAACAGCTTGGATGAATCTTTAGAAAATTATGCTGAGTGAAAAAAGTCAATCCCCAAAAGTGAAATACTGTGTAATTCCTTTTATATAAACATAAACATTCTCAAAATGACAAAATTATAGAAAAGGAAAACAGATTTGTGAGTTCCAGGGGCTAAGAAGGGGATGGGAGTAAGAGAGGAGTGTGCTGTAAAAGGGCCCCACGAGAAATTTTTATGGTAATGGAAATGCTTTGTATCTTGTGTGTATTGATGTCAATATGCTGGTTTTGATATTGTAGCATCTTTTTTTAAAAAAAAAAGATTTATTATTTATTTATTTGTTTATTTAATTTTTGGCTGCTTTGGGTCTTTGTTGCTGTGCACGGGCTTCCCCTACTTGAGACGAGTGGGGGCTACTCTTTGCTGTGGTGCACGGGTTTCTCAGTGTGGTGGCTTCTCTTGTTGTGGAACACAGGCTCTAGGTGAGCAGGCTTTAGTAGTTGTGGCTCGTGGCTTCAGAGCTCAGGCTAAGTAGTTGTGGCTCAAGGGCTTAGTTGCTCGGCGGCATGTGGGATCTTCCTGGCCCAGGATCGAACCTGTGTCCCCTGCACTGGCAGACGGATTCTTAACCACTGCGCCACCAGGGAAGCCCCTGTAGCATTGTTTTGCAAGATGTTGCCATTTGGGGAAACTTAGTAGAGAATATTCTACACCTCTCTTATTTCTTGCAGCTATATGTGACTCTATGATTATCAAAAAAAAGTTTAGTTAAAATATTGTGAAGATAATCAGAATATAGACATATATATTATGTGCAATTTAATTAATATCAGTTATATAACTGTATATGATATGTTATATGTATATATAATTATGTGTGTATAATTATATGTGTATAATTACATATGTAACTTTAATTCCTTTCTTCCATAAATCCAACAAACTAGAAGAAACCTGTTCACAGTTTTATGTGGTTTTTCAAGACATTTTCTGCACATTTAAAAGCATGCATATATGAATAAGTCATACCTTACTTAAACTGATATCTATGTGAATATTTACATAACTTCTCATATATTTTTTCTTATTATAAAGAGTTCTGTAGTAAACATCCATATATTTGCATTTATTTTTCTATTTATCTCTTCAGAAAAATCTTGGAAGTAGAAATGCAATGCCAAGAATTCCTTAGTGTTTAAAATTTCAGTAACTACTGACAAAGTTCCATGTAAAAGAGCAGTTGGGATCTGAGATTATTGAAATCAGAGAAGATTCATTCCCAGAGATGGATTAGGCACCCAAGACAAAGCTTAGGGTATAACTGTTCTACCTGAGAAAGCAATAAAGGCCTTTTTTGGCTTGATGTGTTGGAGGGTCTGGAGGTGCAATGTATGAATCATATTATTTCTGGCCTCTGTGTTTAGGTCAAGTAATACAAACAAACAGAAAAGAAAGTAAAACTTATTTGCTGTGCTTTTTTAAATTTTGGAAAGGAACCAGCTGAAAATCTTGCAGGCTGTTGAAGCAGATTAAAGATAGCAGGGAGCACTTGTAGGTTGTTAGCAACATCAAAGAACACATTTTATTCATGTATCTATTCAAGATACGTAATAAAATATCAGTACCTTCTATTGTATTAAAATTTTTCACTGGGAAACACAACTAAATGAAAATTATCCGATGTTCTTCCTTTCTAGTAACTACCTCCAGCTTTTTTTTTTTTTAGCTCTTTATTGGAATATAATTGCTTTACACTCTTGTGCCAGTTTTTGAGGTACACCAAAGTGAATCAGGTGTATTTATACATATATCCCCATATCCCCTCCCTCCCACGACTCCCTCCCACCCTCCCTATCCTGGCCCTCTAAGTCATCACCCATCATCAAGTTTAGCTCCCTATGTTATGCAGCAACTTCCCACTAGCTATCTGTTTTACATTTGGTAGTGCGTATATGTCAATGCTACTCTCTCACTTCGTCCCAGCTTCGCCTTCGCCCCCTCCCAACCCAGTGTCCTCAAGTCCGTTCTCTACATCTGCATCTTTATTCTTGCCCTGTCACTGGGTTCATCGGTACCATTTTTTTAGATTCCATCCTCCAGCTTTAAGTACTTTTAAAAAGTGCATTCTATGCCCTGCTAGGTGTGTGTCTTTGTCTAATGTGAACTTGTTTCCTGGTTAAATAATAGTAACCACTAATATGACTAAGAGTCATAGTAATAGTTGTTGATTATTATGTTCTCTATTTTTAACTCAAGTGGTGATTGAATGTTAATTACAGTATCTTTGCTGAAAATTGAGCACATCAGTAATAAACAAAATGAACATGGCTCCACAGATTTTGCAGTGTAAAGAAAGACACAGAAACTGCAAGTAAACACAGGTAAATACATAATTACAAATTATGATCAGAACAATAAAAGAAAAGAATAGGATTTTAAGGATGGTAATAGTGACAAGAGGTTCCCTATTTTATTTTGAGTGGTCGAAAAAGTCCTCTCTTTGGAAATGTCATTTAAGTTGGGACTCAAGCTTGTGAAGAACCCATCTTAGCCAAAGAATATTCTGGGTTGAGTTTCCTGAATATGCAGATATCCTGAGAGTCATGGGCAGTTTTGTGTCTAGTATCCCCATCTCCATTAATGGCACCACCACAGGTCCACTTGTACTAGTCAGACAGCTGGGAGTCATTTTTGATACTTCAGTTTCCATCACACATCATATCCAACTCATCACCTTGTCCTATCAACCTCGCCTCCTGATATTCTCTTGAATCCTCCCACATGGCTCCATCTGCACTGATACTCCCTCATCCAAGGCTCTCTCATCTCTTGTAAGAGCTTCCTAGCAGGTTTCCTGCTTCTGCTCTGGACTCCTCAGTCTGGTCCTCACAGCAGCCAAGTAATCTTTTCAAAATGCAACAATGAGCATTCTCATTCTAAAGCTTAAAACCCTTTGGTGGCTTTCCATTGTTCTTGGAGTTAAGAATGAAATCCTGATCACGCCTGTAAGGTCCTATAGGCCTAGCACTTGCTTTCCTCCTTTGCTCTCATTTGTTTCCTAGCCACCTTGAACTTCTGTCGCTGAGGATGCCTGATACAGGGCTTTTGCAAATGCTGTTCACTCATAAGTACTTCCTTTTCATTTACTTCTGCTGAATTTTTTCTCATTACCTCCTTGTCATTTTTTTTTTTTTTTTGAATCACAGCTCGAGTCTCACTATTTTAGGAAGCCCTGCTCCCTGTCCAGGAGAGATACACTTATTAGAGGCTCTAATAGAATCATATTCCTTCCTTCCTGAGCATGTCTCTCAAAACCAATTATATGCTAATGTGTGATTATTTGATCATTATCTGTCTCTCTTACTTGTTTGTGAGCTCCAGGAGGGCACAGTCCAATACCTAGTATAGTACAGGGTGCATAATAATATTCAATAAGTATTTTATAATTAAATGTGTGAATAACATGAATTAATATACACCTGTTAGATGATCCATTTTCTAGATATTCTAGAAGGCATTTCATTTAAAGAAAGGATAGGAGACTACATTCCCATCAAGTTAGTCTAGTATTAGTCCGGCTTTAAGTTAACACTGCATTCTCCACCCACATTGGTAAGAGGATTGCACTGAAAAGCTAGGAGTCCCCTGATTTCCCCCACATATTACCTGGAGCTAGAGGTATATCAGTCATGTGTTTCGGCTTTCCCAAAGTAACTCAGGACCCACATAACCCAACTAGACACATGATGTTGTCAAGTGTTTTCTCAGTGCCTGAGACAGGACTGAAAACATGGTAAGGAACAAAAAAGAACTTCAAGTCAATCTCATAATTCTAGAAAGTGCAAGCTAATCTATAGTATCGAAAAGCAAATCAGTGGTTGACTGTGGCTAGTAAAGGGCGTGGTGAAAGGGAGGAATGGATTACAAATGACAAGAGAAAACTTTTGGAGGAAATGGATGTATTCAGTATCTTGATTGTGGTGGTGATTTTGTGAGTATAACCATGTGTAAAAACTCCTCAAATTGTACACTTTAAATATGTGCAGTTTATTATACATCAACTATGCCTCAATGGAGTTACAAAAAGTTACTCGTACACTGTGAGATACAGAGCTAAGCTAATTTTTGTCAATACAATGTCAATTTGGGCCAGTAAGAGAATTGCTACATTTTGAAGATTTTTTAACTATATCCATCATAGTTTTTATTTTTTAATTTTTAATTTTATAAATGTATTTATTTATTTATTTATTGGCTGTGCTGCGTCTTCATTGCTGCACTCGGGCTTTCTCTAGTTGCGGTAAGTGGGGCTACTCTTTGTTGTGGTGCGCAGGCTTCTCATTGTGGTGGCCTCTCTTGTTGCAGAGCACAGGCTCTAGGTGCATGGGCTTCAGTAGTTGTGGCATGTGGGCTCAATAGTTGTGGCTCACGGGCTCTAGAGTGCAGGCTCAATAGTTGTGGCTCACGAGCTCTAGAGCACAGGCTCAGTAGTTGTGGCACACGGCTTGGTTGCTCTGCAGCATGTTGAATCTTCCCAGCCCAGGGCTCGAACCTGTGTGCCCTGCATTGGCAGGAGGATTCTTAACCACTGTGCCACCAGGGAAGCCCTATAGTTTTAAAAAATGCCCTTTGATGTAGCAATTCAGTTTTTGGACGTCTTTTATAAAGAAATAAAAACATCCATACATGTGTTTATATGCATAAGGATGGTTATTAAAACAACCTATAAGGGCTGAAAAAGTAGAAAATATGAATTATGAATGCCCATCAACAAGGAAATTATAATGTCTTAAATTTTGAGCTATCAGGTAGATTTTTAAAGATTTGTATCTACTTATCTAAAGTAAATGCAATGAGATGTTGTTAAATAAGAAGGGCCAGCTGCAGAGGGCACACGCATATCTCCCTCGACATTTGTATGCATATTTGGATGGACAGGAGAATGGAGTCAGTGCTTGCTGCTGGGGGGGATGACTTGGGGATGATGCTGTTTGAGTGAGAGATGGTTAACTTTTAAAATGTATACATTCCACACGTTCCCCCACATTTTCCCCCTTAGGGTGAGCATATACTACTTTAATCCTTTTTGAAGAAGAATTTTGAATGAAATATCTTGTCAATTAACACATTTTAGACAGCAAGGTTTCCTCCCTCTCAAAATAAAAGCAAAAACAATGGAAGGAAATCCTATTAAAAAACTAAAAAGCAGTGAAGTAAAAACCAGGGGCTTTAGGCTCACACAGACCTAAACTTCTTCAAGTTCAGGCTCCAGTGGTAGTGATGTGAGTGATCTCGGGCAATTTCCTTAAACTTTCAGGTTCTCAACTGCATTATTTCAAAAGGGAATACTAATATCTAATTTTTGCACTTGAAGTGAAAATGAAATGAGGTAACATTTCTGAAGGTCCAAGTGTGGGTAATGTCCTAACGATGTCTATTCCTTTACCAACTTAGGTAGCTTTTAAAGAGCCACCATTGAATGTCAAGCATTGTCACAGTCCAAGCTTTAGTTTAAATTGTTCCCTGTGGTTGAAATACCTTCCTCTTCTTTCTCTGTGTCTCCAAATTCTTTCTCATCTACTGAGATACAACCCAAATATTATTACCCCTGAGAAGTCTTCCCAGAGCTTCCAAGGAAGCATTAATGGCTGTCCCGGTTCATATGCTATCGTGTCTGTGCCTTTGTTATACGAGATCATGCTGAGTGTGGTTACTTGATTATGTGCTCATATCTTCTGCCGCAAGATTGTGAGCTGCTTGAAGGCAAGAACCATGGGATGTCTAAATTTGCATCCTTACTATCTTGTCCTTAGGTAGAAATTTTATGGTTTTAATTTCTTTGCTTATCACAGAACGCAATAAGAATTTATTGACCAGTTACTGTCTGACCGATACTGATCTAAATGCTCACTATAGTTGCAGGAATATTGAACAAAAGAGGTAAAATTATTGCCTCATAAAGCTTATAATCTATTGGGGGTGCAGAAAAAGGAACAATATAAAGAAGTTTTAACACTGTGTTAAAAGATGAGTGCTATGGAGGAAAATACAGCAGCCCAAAGGGATAAGAAACGGTGGGCCTGGAAGGTGCAATTTTAAGCAGAGCACCCAACAAAGGTCTCCCTGGGAAGGTGATCTCAAAGAGACGATTTAAAGAACTGAGGGAGCCAGCCAGCAAGCCTCTGGCTGTCTTGAGAATGGGTATTTTAGGCAAAAGATAGAGTAAATGCAAGCCTCTGAGGAAAGAACATTCCTGGAGTGTTAAAGAACAGCAAGGATCGCAGACGGATAGAGTGGAGGGAGCCCAGGAACGAGTGGCAGTAGAAGAAATGTGGTGTGCATAGCTCAAGGAGGTTCTCAGCCCCCATGGTAAGAACATTGAAAAATATAGCCGTTGTTCAGAACAAGATGGGACGTCGCAGATGGAATGGATACAATTTGAATTATATTTTAAGAGAAGTACTCTTTCTGCTTAGCATTTCTATAAAGTGCAAGAAGTAAATTCCCTCAAATGTTGATGTTATAGTAGGGACTTTGGGATTGAGGACAGAGTGATGCTGTGGACTGTGTCCTCAGGGTGTCACAGGGCAGCAGAGTTGTGTTGGAGGTTGGACCAACGTCCCACTCAGCCTCCATCAGCTCTCATATCTTAGGTATGATGTCCATTAGCTTCCCTGAGCCTCGGTTTCCTTGTCTGCTGTGTGAAGAAAATAATACCTGACCAGGTTACTTCAATTGTACTGCGATTATAAGGTTACAGTGAGATAATAGTGTGAAGGGATTATAAAAAATCATGAGTATATGAGAGATTCTTGATCTTCAAAAACAGGTGTTTCTGCTGGCTGCAGAGGGGTCTTATTAGAGGGTGGGAAGAGAGGTAACAAAGGGTAGGGAGAGGAAAGGTGCATTGTAAAGCAATTGGGAAATCCTCACAATCTCTATAAGTTTCTGGAGATCTTAGACATATATTTCTTCGTAGTGCACCAAATCCAGTACTGATTTGGTACCTGCTTTTTTGTTGTTGTTGCTTGTTTTGTTATGCTGTGTTTTGCTGTTTTACCAACATGAAAGAGAGATTTCAAATTGTACAACAAATAGGTGAAGATAAAGCCGAAAGCTCTGATAGGGTATGTCTCTCTCGCATACAGAGTACACTGATTCTTTTACTTATAGTAAATATATTTCCAAAGCACAAGTTAGGCACTCAGAATCTGAAGAGGAACTCTTGGGTTACATTTGTTGGAAAAAAGCAGTCTGCATGTCAGATGCTGAATATAATAGAAATCTTAAGGTTTGATTAAGTAACTTTGATTAAGAGGATGTGATGTTTAAATTTAGCACAGTCTTGAAATGATCAACAAAAAGAAAAGGTAACCTATGGGATGGGAGAAAATATTTGCAAATCATGTACCTGGTAAGTAATTAACTTCCAAAATATATAAGGAGCTCATACTGATCAATAGCAAAAACAAATATTTTTGTTAAAAAATGGGAAAAGATCCTGAATAGACATTTTTCCGAAGAAGACATAAAAATGGCTGACAGGTATATGGAAAGGTGCTCAACCTCTAATCACCAGGAAAATACAAAACAAGGCCTTGATGAGATATGACCTCACATCCTTTAGAATGGCTGTTATCAAAATAAAAGAGATAACAAGTGCTGACAAGGATATGGAGAAAAGGGAACCCTTGTGCACTGTTGTTGGGAATGTAAATTGGTACAGCCATAATGAAAAAGAGTATGGAAGTGCCTCAAAAAAAAAAAAAAAATAGAACTACCATATGATCCGTCAATCCTAATTCTGTGTATGTATCCAAAGGAAATAAAGCCACTACCTAAAGAGATATCATACCTCCATGTTCACTGCAGCATTAATTACAATAACCAAAATTTGGAAACAACCTATGTCTGTCAATGGATGAATGGATAAAGAAGATGTGGTATATATATACAATGGAATATTATTCAGCCTTAAAAAAGAAGGAAATCCTGCCATTTGCAACAATATAGATGAATTGTGAGGGCGTTCTGCTAAGTGAAGTAAGTTAGACAAAGAAAGACAAATATTGTATGACTTCATTTATATATGAAATCTTAAAAGAAAAAAAGTCATCAAAGTAGCGAGTAAATTGGTGGTTGCCAGGGGCAAAGGAGGTGGTGAGAGAAATGGGTGAAGCTGGTCAAAGGTTACAAACTTCAAGTTATAAAATCAGAAAGTTGGGGATCTAATATACAGGATGGTGACTATAGTTAATAACACTGTATTGTGTACTTGAAAGTTGCTAATAAGAAAGTAGATCTTAAAAGTTCTTACTACAAAAAAAAAGGTAACCATGTGAGGTGATGGATGTGTTAACTAATCTTGTCGTGGTAATCATTTTGCAACGTATATGTACATCAAATCATCACGTACATCTTAAATTTACACAATGTTACATATTTCAATGAAGTTGGGAATAAAAAGAGACTGGAAGTCTCTGGAGAATTAGAAGGTGGATTATCTAAATTTATTGTAGAAAGTAATACATGTATTTCTTTTTTTAATATATGTATTTCAATATTTAGTAGGTATTCACTCTTTGTTTAGCTATCTGCATTATTAAAGGTTCTTTGTGTTGCATGCAAACTTATCCTGGCTTAGCAAAAATAGGAAGACAAACAAACAAAAGATTTATCGAAAATACACTGGAGTTGCTTTCAGAGTCAAAGTGCTTGGGAAGAACAGGATCAGAAGCATGTGGGTCTTTTATTCTAGACTAGAGTGCTGCCATGATTATCACTGTGCTTTATGATTTCCGTCTTGTCTTACTGTCCACATTAAATAATTCTGGGAGAATCTTCCTGGCTCAGGTGGGTCAGGCTTGACAATGGTTCAATCCTTTATGACCACGAGGGCAGGATCTGCACCAATGGCCACTGAGGACCCACATCTGTGTAACAAGGTGGTAGAAGAAATGAAAAGTCTGCACTAGACTTGTCAAAACCCTTCCATCCACCCTTTTCAAGTGTCTTCAAGGGCACTCTGCTAGTCTATGAGAATAAAGACTGTGGAACAGCAATAACCTTGTTACATTTTTTTTAAAAGATCAGTTTTTAAGTTTACTAGCCCAGGATAGTGGGCTCAGGTTTTTGGAAAGACTTTTCCAAAAAGGATTTATGAAACTTTTAACTCTGAAACCACATATATTTTTAGGGGTTAAGGACTTGTTCTTTGGAGTCAGG
This sequence comes from Hippopotamus amphibius kiboko, assembly GCF_030028045.1. Lineage (NCBI taxonomy): Eukaryota > Metazoa > Chordata > Mammalia > Artiodactyla > Hippopotamidae > Hippopotamus > Hippopotamus amphibius. Next base: position 154,462,178 of record NC_080186.1, on the reverse strand, counting down.
TTCAAATCCTCTTTCTGTCATTTACCAGTTCTGTGACTCTGGACTTATGTTATCTGAACTTTAGTTTTCTTAATTTCAAATGTTCTTCAGTTATTCTGGGTAATAATAATTTTTATATATTTCGTTATTAAAAACTTTAAATATGCTCAGGAAAAATAACTTCCACCAACAAAAGTCTTCTTAATGAATTAGGATATGTGACCCCAAAGAGGACACATTTATTTTGACTTCTAGAAGCAAAAATGCAAAGTCAGGATGTTCAAAATAAGCCATGTTTGGTTGCAGCCAGAACCTAAATCCTGAGAACCTGCTGAGAGCTGCTTTGAGGCCTCTGTCCTGGAGGACTGGTGAAACAGAAGAACTGGAAAAGCCGGATTTGGCTGCTCTTGACTTATTTTGGAGCCATGTAGGTGTGTCCTTAGAAACACAAACCAGAGAGAAGGAAACAACTACCAGCTGGAGAGGGCTTAATTAAGACTTAAAAATACAAAGATATTTTAATCTTTTCTTTAACATTTTTATGTCTCTGCACTTTAGAATATGAGGTGATTTATAAAGAAATCAACTATAATGTATATTTGAAGAAACAAGCGACAACAAAAATGAAAAAGCAAGATATGTCAGCAAGAATCAACAGGGATGAAGGAAGAATGCACACTGGGATAAACTGAGTCATGAGTTTCTCTTTCAGTTTCTGGATAGGAAGAGTACATAAATGAAATAAACCAAGCTACATAAATCTTATAACCAGAAATGAGGAAACGGTCCTTAGGGAAGGCAAATTTTTTTTCTCTTGCTCTAAAAGAAACATTATCCATCAGACTTCGTGGAGTGGATATTGAGTGATGTCATGCCCATCTGCAGTTTTACTCATTAACTGCTTGAGGATTTCCTACTAAATTTATTTATCCCTAGCTCCCTCCCTAGGAAGTTCTGACTTAGCAAGTCTAAACATGTCCTCTAGTGTGTCCAAGTATATTTTTTCTTAATTCAAAAAATGTATATAGATATTAAGCATTTGCAAAGTGTTTTCCCTTCTTTCACTTCTTTCAATCTTAGTGAGGTTCGTTGGATTCTTATTTAACACAAGAAAGGTAATTTATACTTTAAGATGTCAAACAACTTAAGACACTGGGAGACTTGGATCCCCATGATTTCAAGTGATGCAGGACACTAGGACTTAAGACTGTAAGTCTATTAACATAAGGAAATCATGTCAATGTGATTGAGCAGAGGTTGGGAGAATCTCAGATTAATTAGGTGTCCAATTACTGGATGATTTGTTTTTGAGAACTTGTCCCTTTCTGTTCATCATCTGAGACTGCATGTGGAAATTCACCTTCTTGGTAAAGCCCTCTTAATGCCCACCCCTTCCTCCAGGTCTTCCTTTCTCCAAGGCATGCCCGTGGCACTTGTGCATAGAACTTTCTTGTTTTCCTGTACAGTCCTAGGGTGCACTGTGCTAGGTGGTAGTCCAAATTATAAGCTTCTTAATGATGGGAGTGTTATTCATCTTGGTAGCACTGGCAGAATCTGACACATAGTAGGCGTAAGTTAAATAAGCATTAAAGGACTAAGTAAGAAAGAGGCATATGTTGCAGGAGAAAGATGGGATATCTATATATGTATCTATTTATCTGCCTATCTTAATTTGGGAAATACCTAGAACTTTGGCCAAATTTTCTTTCCTATAGAAATAGGCATTGCTATGAACCACTAAGTCTAGAGTGATGATTTGCTTTTGATTAGATGAGGCAATTATCTCATATAATACAAATGCAACTTTTAAAACTATTTATTAAATGAATAGTCACTGGGGTTTAGAGAGACAGCCTTGATCAAATCATCCAAAATTTAATCTCTGCCTCAGAGGCTTCCTTCTCTCTAGTCCATTTGTTTTATATCCCTAGAGAGAGCTATTCCTCCCTGGCCATTAGGGCATCTACAGTTGGTTCACGAATCCACTCAAACTTTTCTATATGCAGTTAAAAAAATTCTGACATTAAGGTCTGGAACAATTAAGTTCCAAACATTTTAAATATTAATAAGGAGTAAAGTGAGACTCAAGGAGACCAACTGACCTCACCATGGTCACACAACCAATAACAGGCCAAGATAGAAGTTGAACTTCTATCTTCTCTATGGCTTTTGCTCTTTCTAAAATTTCATGTTGGACCTCCCTGGTGGTCCAGTGGTAAAGAATCCACCTTTCAATGCAGGGAGACGTGGGTTCCATCCCTGGTTGGGGAACTAAGATCCCACAGGCTGCAGGGCAGCTAAGCCTGTACGCCAAAGCTATTGAGTTCAAGTGCCTCAACCAGAGAGCCTGCATGCTGCAAACTACAGAGCCCATGCACTCTGAAGCCCATGCACCACAACTAGAGAGAAGCCTGCACATTACAATGAAGATCCCTCGTGCCGCAACCTAGGACCCAACGGAGCCATAAATAAGTAAGTAAGTAAATAAATAAATAAATAAAAAATCTGCCTTCCAATGCAGGGGATGCGGGTTTGATCCCTGGTTGGAGAACTAAGATCCCACATGCTACAGGGGCCACAACGAAAGATCCTGTGTGCCACAACTAAGACCTGATGCAGCCAAATAAGCAAATAAATAAACATTAAGAAAAAATAAAATTTCATGTTGCCTTGCCTATTGGACCGTCTCATACGCTGAACCTTTAGGGTGGCACTCCAAAGGTTCAGGGTGTGAGCACCAATGAGCCTGAATGAAGGCAAAGTGTTGGGACACCTGCAACAAGAGGTAGGCTGTTCCCTGAGAAGGTAAGAATGGAAAGATGCAAACATAAGGGAGTGTTTTCAGAAGCTTAGCTGTCTTTGGGGTGAGGTTCAGGCGTATCTGGTTTGGACACATCTTCCAATGCCCAAGGCTGATTTATATTCTTAGAAGCTTATGGAAAAGGGTGAGCTAAGTTCCAGGGTGTATGATAGTAGCTTTCTAAGCTTACACTAATCACTCCCTTGTTATGAAATGAAGCCAGTAGGGAAAAAAGTTGGGAAAGGCTTGCTTCCTGGAGTTGCATATAAGGTAACTCAACTAACCAAAGGGATAGTGTTTTATCCCTATGGGCACCTTGAGGCATGTCTAAGATCACACAGCTTAATCATTATTCTCTACTGCCTCTTCCTGCACAGTTCTCCTCTGTTCTCCAGTAGCTCTTCTGCTTAGTGATAGAGCACGGACTGGAATCAGGCTGCTTGAATTCAGCTCCATCCCTCCTCCCTTACTAGCATGGCTGCACTAACTAAGCTCCCTGAGACTCGGTTTCCTTATTTATAAAATTTAAGAATAACAATACCTATTTTTCATAGGGAATGTTAGAATTAAATTAGGTACTACATACACAGCACTTAGCGTAATGCCTAAAACAGAAGTACTCAGTTTATGCTAGTTACTTATAGAATTACTTTCTCAAGTCTAACATTTCTGTAGTTATGTTTCAATATCCATTCTCAGGAGAGAACTGGATAAGGAAACAGCAGGTATCTCTGAGCACTCAAATGAGACTGGACATAAGTCTCACTGTAGGATTAGAGAGTTTACTAGTCCTTTCTCCTGGAATTAGGTTCAGTAAAGCTCACCCTTCTCATGAGTAACTAATTGCATGATTCCATGGTTCCTTAGATTTTAGTGCATTTAAGTCCTTCCTTTCACAAGTGGAACTTACACAAATCAAGTTCTAAGCAGAGTAGTGACAGGACCAGGTCTCCTCACTTTCAGTGCTTACTTGTCTCATTCCACAATTGTGCTCCTTCCCTTAAGAGAATCTTATTAAGTCAGTGACTTTGAGATGATAAAAATACACCTATTTAAAATTAATTTAAAAGAAAGACTGTAAGAACAAAGCAAAAACACACAAAAAAATACACCTTTTCTGCTTATAAGTAAACATGGATGCCCAAATTTATTAAATAAATCAGACAGACACTTTTTCCTTTGTTCAATATATTATTTTTGGGTTGTAGGTTTTTAAGTTAAAATCATTTGGGGAAATCACTTTGATGAATGTTTTCGTTTATCACCCTATTCAAAAAATCCTCTTGAAAAAAATAGAGAAAAAATGAATTATGATTTAGACTGATCAGGAATGTTAGAATGATCACTAAGATATAACATTTGAGCACTACTTTTCTTCTCCAAGTTTTCCTATGTCATTAAGCAATAAGATCTAAGATTTCCATAATAGTTCAAATTTGACAAGTCACGTGTGCATAATTATCTCTTTAAATCTATTGGTTTGGTGTTTATTCCTGCAAAGCATTATGAAATCCCAGGGTCTGAATAGTTGAATTTTCTAATCATAGGGGTCTGTGGTGTCTTCACAGAGCTTGTCTTTGGATTGGATTTTACAAAATCATTAGACTCAGCAGGTGGACAGAATGGAGTCGAGGTTTGTCTCAGCGCTCACGTGCCGCTCCTCAGGGAGCTGAGGACGAACGCCACGGCATTCTCAATGATCTCTGAGCCCAAGAGGTTTAGGAATTTGGGGAACTCTCGTTGTGGGTTTTTGTTTGAGTCATCTGGCTTGCCAACTGGTTTGTCATCTGAAAAACAAAACAGAATCTCAGGAGTGATTCTCAGCAATAAGAAAGGGAAGTTTCTTCTATTGTAGGGAACCCTAGAGCCATTTATACCCCCCTCCCCACTAATTATATAGCCTTATATGGTTATATTTATTACACCTCTAATGCCTGCCTGGTTATTGTCTTCACGTGCATTACATCATTTATTCCTAAAACCAAAGAGACCAACAGATATTGATGCTTAGATAGACATTGGTTCTCTTTCCAGATGAGAAAACTGATGCTCCCAGACGTTAAGTAACTTGTTCAGAGTTAAAGCAGCTGGTAAATGCCAGTGCCAGGGCTGAAATACAGAATGCTTGGTTTTCATGTATTTTTCTCATGTAATCCTTGGGCCTGTGGAAATGATAATAAGGAGGATGATATAATAATAGGTAACGTTTGCTGAGCACACCTGTGACAGGCAATCTATGTGCATTATCTCATTTTATTCTCATAGCAACCCTATAAAGGAGGAAAAATTATTATTCCCAGTTAAAGGTAAAGAAATGGAAGTTGAGAGAGGTTTAGAAGGGGCTCAAAGTCATAGAGTTGGTAAGTGGCAGAATCAGAATTCAATCCCATGTTTGTCTGTTATTAAAATCCAGGTTCTTAAGCACTCTGTGATGAACTGCATAGTCTTTGACAGAAAAGGTATGATCTAACTACAAGTGTCTTATAAGATTTAAAGTAGTATAATAATGATGACAAGGAAAAATTCTATCACTCGTACAGCATGTGATAGTTCTGTAAATAATGATTTTACATCTACTGCGTAATTTTAAGCTTGGGCAACCTTGTGGAGTATGCAGATTTTAGCTCACTGGACTCAGAAACTGAGAACATTAAGTGACTTGCAGAAGATCTTCCAAGTAGCAAGAGAAGATGGGACTGTAACTGCAGATCTCTTACTTTGATATTTAATCAAGTGCCTTTTGGAATGCGGCCAAATATCCAGAGAGTGAAGCTGGTGAAATGCAAGTTCTCTTGGTGGGTTTTGGCTTTGCTTAGTGATCTAACTGGTTCAGGAGATTAAAAGCAATAGAAGAGGGCAGTTAAAAGGTATAAATGGCCTCCCCTTTGCACACTGGTGCCAGGATGAAGTAGGACCTTTATCTTTTAGTTTTATTGTAGCTTCACAAGTAGTGTTGGCAGATTTGGTAAATCAAAACAGAGGGTGCCCAGTTAAAGTGGAATTTCAGATAAACAACAATACTTTTTTAGTGTAAAAATGACCCATGAAATATTTAGGACATACTTAAACTAAAAAAATTATTTAGTGTTTATCTGAAATGCAACTTTAAGGGGGGGCCTTCTATTTTTTCTGTCCATCCCACCACAAATTTTGACTCAAGTAGTCCCAACTTCTAAACAAGGTACCCCATGACTCTGAATGAAGGAGATGTAACTAGCTTTTGGTGTGGAGCTTTTGGCTGTCAAATTAGCGAGAAGAGTTGCATTTATATTATATCCTAAAATAGAAACTCTTAGTAAAAAATATGGCTCTCAATTCTGCAAATATTTATTGTTTACTATGCCACAACCAAAGATTTGATAGGAGTGCTACCAATCTGGGACGTATAACCAAGATCAATATACTAACCACCAAGTATTCATTTCTTCAGCCGTTGGTTTTTTCATTCAAGTGTTTTTGAGCCCACTATTATGTACATAGCATATGCTGCTAAGAGTCAAGGTAAAAATGGACATATATGGACACGACCCTTACGTAAAGCACAGGGCAACCATGGTAAACAGAATTGCTTTGTTTTCATTACAGGAAGGAGAAGTCAGAGAAGGCATTTTTTTTTTTTTTTTTGCATTTATTTATTATTTTTTTTTTATTTTTTTGGGGGTACACCAGGTTCAATCAACTGTTTTTATACACATATCCCCGTATTCCCTCCCTTCCTTGACGCCCCCCCCTCGAGTCCCCCCCACCCTCCCTGCCCCAGTCCTCTAAGGCATCTTCCATCCTCGAGTTGGACTCCCTTTGTTATACAACAACTTCCCACTGGCTATTTTACAGTTGGTAGTATATATATGTCTGTGCTACTCTCTCGCTTCTTCTCAGTTTCCCCTTCACCCCCCGCCCCCTCCCATACCTCGAGTTCTCCAGTCCATTCTCTGTATCTGCTTCCTTGTTCTTGTCACTGAGTTCATCAGTACCATTTTTAGATTCTGTATATGTGAGTTAGCATACAATATTTGTCCTCTTTCTGACTTACTTCACTATGTATGACAGATTGTAGTTCTATCCACCTCATGACATATAGCTCCATCTCATCCCTTTTTATAGCTGAGTAATATTCCATTGTATATATATGCCACATCTTCTTTATGCATTCATCTGTTGATGGGCATTTAGGTTGCTTTCATGTCCTGGCTATTGTAAAGAGTGCTGCAATAAACATTATGGTACAAGTTTCTTTTGGGATTATGGTTTTCTTTGGGTATATGCCCAGGAGTGGGATTACTGGATCATATGGTAGTTCTATTTGTAGTTTTTTAAGGAACCTCCAAATTGTTTTCCATAGTGGCTGTACCAACTTACAGTCCCACCAACAGTGCAGGAGAGTTCCCTTTTCTCCACACCCTCTCCAACATTTGTGGTTTCCAGACTTTGTGATGATGGCCATTCTGATTGGTGTGAGGTGATACCTCATTGTGGCTTTGATTTGCATTTCTCTGATGATGAGTGATGTTGAGCATCTTTTCATGTGTTTGTTGGCCATCTCTATGTCTTCTTTGGAGAAATGTCTATTTAGGTCTTCTGCCCATTTGTGGATTGGGTTATTTGCTTTTTTGGTATTAAGCTTCATGAGCTGCTTGTATATTTTGAAGGTTAATCCTTTGTCCGTTGTTTCATAGGCAATTATTTTTTCCCATTCTGAGGGTTGCCTTTTAGTCTTGTTTATGGTTTCTTTTGCTGTGCAAGAGCTTTTAAGTTTCATGAGGTCCCATTCGTTTATTCTTGATTTTATTTCCATGATTCTAGGAGGTGGGTCAAAAAGGATCTTGCTTTGATGGATGTCATAGAGTGTTCTGCCTATGTTTTCCTCTAGGAGTTTTATAGTGTCTGGCCTTACATGTAGGTCTTTAATCCATTTGGAGTTTATTTTTGTGTATGGTGTTAGGAAGTGTTCTAATTTCATTCTTTTACATGTTGCTGTCCAATTTTCCCAGCACCACTTACTGAAGAGGCTGTCTTTTTTCCATGGTATACTCGTGCCTCCTTTGTCAAAGATAAGGTGCCCATATGTGTTTGGGCTTACTTCTGAGTTCTCTATTCTATTCCATTGATCGTCCTTTCTCTTTTTGTGCCAGTACCATACTGTCTTGATCACTATGGCCTTGTAGTATAGTTTGAAGTCAGGAAGCCTGATTCCACCAATTCCATTTTTCCTTCTCAAGATTGCTTTGGCTATTCGGGGTCTTTTGTGTTTCCATACAAATCGTAAGATTTCTTGCTGTAGTTCTGTGAAGAATGCCATTGGTAATTTGATCGGGATTGCATTGAATCTGTAAATTGCTTTGGGTAGTACAGACATTTTCACGATGTTGATTCTTCCAATCCAGGAACATGGTATGTCCCTCCATCTGTTTGTGTCGTCTTTGATTTCTTTCATCAATGTCTTAAAGTTTTCTGCATACAGATCTTTTGCCTCCTTAGGCAGGTTTATTCCTAGGTATTTTATTCTTTTTGTTGCAATGGTGAATGGGATTGTTTCCTTAATTTCTCTTTCTGCTCTTCCATTGTTAGTGTATAGGAATGCAAGAGATTTCTGTGCATTAATTTTGTATCCTGCTACTTTACTAAACTCATCAATGAGTGCTAGCAGTTTTCTGGTAGAGTCTTTAGGGTTTTCTATATATAATATCATGTCATCTGCAAAGAGGGACAATTTTACTTCTTCTTTTCCAATTTGGATTCCTTTGATTTCTTTTTCTTCTCTGATTGCTGTGGCTAACACTTCCAAAACTATGTTGAATAACAGTGGTGAGAGTGGACACCCTTGTCTTGTTCCTGTTCTTAGAGGGAATTCTTCCAGTTTTTCTCCATTGAGAACAATGTTGGCTTTTGGTTTGTCATATATGGCTTTTATTATGTTGAGGTAATTTCCTTCTATGCCCATTTTCAGGAGAGCTTTTATCATAAATGGATGTTGAACTTTGTCAAAAGCTTTTTCTGCATCTATTGAAATGATCATATGGTTTTTATCCTTTGATTTGTTGATATGATGTATCACATTGATTGATTTGCGTATATTGAAGAATCCTTGCATCCCAGGGATAAACCCCACTTGATCATGGTGTATGATTTTTTTAATGTGCTGTTGGAGTCTGTTAGCTAGTATTTTATTGAGGAGTTTTGCATCTATATTCATCAGTGATATTGGTCTGTAGTTTTCTTTTTTTGTGACATCTTTGCCTGGTTTTGGTATCAGGGTGATGGTGGCCTCATAGAATGAGTTTGGGAGTGCTCCGCCTTCTGCAATATTTTGGAAGAGTTTGAGAAGGATAGGTGTTAACTCTTCTCTAAATGTTTGATAGAATTCGCCTGTGAATCCATCTGGTCCTGGGCTTTTGTGTGTTGGGAGATTTTTAATCACTGCCTCAATTTTTGTACTTGTGATTGGTCTGTTCATGGTTTCTATTTCTTCCTGGTTCAGTCTTGGAAGATTGTATTTTTCTAAGAATGTATCCATTTCTTCCAGGTTATCCAATTGATTGGCATATAGTTGCTTGTAGTAGTCTCATGATGTTTTGTATTTCTGAGGCGTCCGTTGTTACTTCTCCTTTTTCATTTCTAATTCTGTTGATTTGCATCTTCTCCCTTTTTTTCTTGATGACTCTGGCTAATGGTTTATCAATTTTGTTAATCGAGAAGGCATATTTTTGATGCTCAGGTACTAGGATGTGCTTTCATCACATGCCTAATCCTTATTCAGTTCAGTGATAGGATTACAATTTTATAGGAGAAAAACAGATATTCAGAGAAATTAAATGACTCACCTAAAGTCACACATCTAGAAAGTGGCTGAGCCAGGGTTTGAACTTAAATTTTTTAAAAATTTCACAGAGCACGTTCCTTATGTGATATAATACTGCCTTCAAGCAATTGTTCCCTGGAGACATTTACCAGCTGTGAACCAGAAATTCCTTGCATGAAAAGTGAGTTCCTTTTTTCTGTGTTCCTATCTGCCTACTTGCATAACAACTTAATTTTATTATTTTTACTTTAACTTTTTATTTTAATATGACGCTAAATGCTAACTTTTCAAAATGCCAGGAGTCCTGGATTGCAGTGTGTGTGAAGATCAAATCCTTGGTTCCAGCCCTTGGATGGGATATATAATGAAAGGTATTAGAGTGTGGCGGGTGATGTTTTGGAGCCCTATATACCTGTTTGACTCTTGCCTTCAGCAAAAAAATTCACCAGGTAACCATGTAAACAATATTTAATTACTCTGTCTCTCAGTTTCTTCATTGTGTTACTGTCAAGATGGAAAGATACTTTGTGATGTATATCATATATATGTATGTATATATATATGTGCATATCTATATATGTGTATATCTATATTGTATAAATCACTTCCGGCAGTATCAGGTCTAAAGTAAGCCCACAATAAATGCTTACTGTATTATTATTGCTGTTGTTCATAATAATAGCAACAGAATGATTCATAGTAGCTTTCTCCTCCAGTGCTTAAAGACATTATGAAAATTTAAAAATGCTGCTAACATATTAAGAAATTTGAAAATGTTGAAAAATAATAAAAATTAAATTTGACATACCAGAAACAAATTATCAAAGCCAATAGTTGAATATTTTCTCCTTTCAAATATAATATGGGGTAGCCTCTATTTCCATTAATTACCTGATTGAGTTTCTTAGTGAATATAATCATAAAGTTATGAAAAAATATAGTAATGCTGATACTTATACAGTTTTTATAGTTTACAAAATGATTACAAAAGTATGATTATTTCGGCGGATGGTAACCTGTGAGACCAGTAGCCATGCGCGGCTTGGAGGAGCCCGGGCCTCGCCCCACAGCGACCCTGTGCAGGTGCGTGAGGCCGGCTCTGGAGACAGGGAATCTTTTAACTGAGCCAATTGGTTACTTGGAACCCTGTTTCTCAGCTAAGAATGGTACTCCAAGGCAGCCATCCATTTGTAGCCATTCACCGGCTTGTTTGAGGATTAGAAAAAAGCATTTTTAATAATCCTGAGCATTTCTTGATGGACTTAGAACAGTTTTCTCATGTTTGGATTTTGTTTGTTTTTCACAAAAATGGTCATTTGAGCTGTAAGGCAAAAATGCAGCCTCCCAGGCTGAATAGTGCAAAGACTGGCGTTTTCTCTACAAGGAGCCCACATCGTCCCAGTGCAATAGGACTGACTGTGGCCAGAATGGAAAAGGTAGAAGGTGGAGCCATATACCTTTCTGGAATTGACATGATTCATGGCACACAGGTACTAGACATAAAGCCCTACATAGCTGATTATGACTCGCCACAAAATTTGATTGAGCCTTTAGGGGACTTTAATTTACAGAATAACAAATGTAAACCAAAAACTGTGTCCTGGTGTGATGGCAAGACTGATAGCTGTGACCAGCAACCGCTATCAGGGTGCGAGGAACCACAGCCCTACAGCGGCACTAAGGAGAAACCTATATGTCCCGAAGATAGAACTTCGGGAGAAAATGATGCAAAACACAACAACACAGCAGAAATCCAGCAAAGCTCAGCTGAGCCCAGGGAGAGAGCAGCAGATTTGGGTGAAGAATCAGGAAGTGGTCCGAGTGCTAGGGTGGCAGAGGGGCAAAGTGGCCCACGTCACCTGGAGAAAAGCTTTTCTGAGAAACAAGCAGACAGCGGGCTGAGGAGAGGGGAAGCAGTAGTGGTCCCACAAGGACACAGCGCAGAGATGCTGCCCCAGGCTCTTCCGGTTTACTCCTCACGCGGAGATGGACCTTGAGCACCTCAGCTCAGCTGAACCAGGTGTTGGTAAGGCTTCATTTAAATATTTTCAATCAGCGGAGGAGGCAGGGCTGCCACTGAGGCTGTGTTGTCAGCCGCCCCTCGGTCTGCAGATCTTCGGAAACCCTGCCAGGATCGTCTTTTCTGCTTTACCGTAGACGTAGCACGCGTCACATGCTGGTTTGGTGATGGCTTTGCAGAGGCCCTAAGGATCAAGCCGGCTTCTGAGCCTGTTCACATGAGTGACCCTGCAGAGTCCTTGGTGTCTCTGGGATCGCGAGTAGCCTCCATCGCGTCTTTACCACAGCCTAGTGACTTCAGTGTGGCTGTCGAATTTTCTGCATAAGCTAATGAGGTGCCTTCCTTGCAGAAAGAAGCAACACTTTGTGATCTCACTGCTTGGATTGATGTCGGTTGTTCAGAATATTTATTTGAAAAACATGTATTTTAATAAACTAAGGGATATAGAATTTGGAGAAATTGCCATATCAGATCGCTTTTGATCAGTTAATATTGAAGAATCCAAAGCTGATGCTGTGTCATTGTTTTCTGAAAGAAGTCAATTATTCTTGGCATTTGATAAAACTGGACAGAAGCTGGGGAGGGGGAGATGTGTTCAACAATTCATGTTGGTTTTTTTGTCTGAAAAAGCCTGATGTCTCTATTTTATTCTCAAACTGTTACGCTATCTTAAGAAACTAATAAATCAAAACCAAATGGTTATAAAGATCAGAAAAAAAAGTATGCTTATTTCACCTGGTGCAGTTGGTAATCATCCCATTTTACAGATAAGGAAATTGAGGTTCAAAGCAGTGAACCGATTTAACCAGTTTCAAAGTTCGTGAGAGACAGACCTGGAACTGGTCTCTAGGATATAAATCTCACTTTTCACTCTACCACGGTGATTACTTTAGGGGTAGATGGACACAGTAGTCTCTGAGGCCATCCCTGCCGTAGCTTTGTTAGAGCGTCTGCCTGTGTGTTGTGCCAGTGGACAGTGGGGTGACCGAGCTTGGGAGTTCTGCCAAGTTATATTTAGAACAGCTCAGAAGGCTCTGTTACTATTTGTACTGTCTGTGTTTTCTGACCTATCATTCTGAATACAGACAAGTTAAGAGCTCACTGTCTTCTGTAGACCAAAAATTAATTAATGAGAATTCTGCATGCTGGCTTTTGGTCCTCTATGTGCTTGGAACAGACATGAAAGAAGTGGATGCTTTATAATAGAAAGAATCAAAAGACCTGGGTTTCAATCCTAGGTGTGCCACTTCTACCTGAGTCTATGTTCAAGTAACATTCCCTCTGCAGGCTCAGTTTATTTACCTGCAAAAAGGAAAATGATAAAACTGTGCCTGTTTACTTAAAAGGATTATGAGAATCAAATGAGATAATACATGATAACAATAACATTTAACATTTATTGGATGCTTATGATGGACCAGATACCTTTCCAGTATGTTCAGTCTCTCTTTTTTTAAAGTTAACTACTGATATTCCCTTTTAAGTGTGGCGCCCATAGAGGTTAAATAGCATGCCTGAAGTCACATCTCTGATTAGTGGTAGAGTCCGGCCTAGGAGTCTTATTCCAGACTCTTTGCCTTTGAATATTAATCATTAAAAAAAACACCCCCAGCTCTCAAGGAATTTATAATATAATAGTGTCAGCTTATCACATGAGGGTATAAGAAAAAAAATGATTCTAAACCTTATACACTCACTGAGGATAGAGGCTGTAACTGAAGCACATTTGAATAAAAGTCCTACTTTCTTTTGTTAGAAGACCTGCCTCTTGTCTCCCAGTCCCGTGCTCTTTCTGCAGTGCCCAAAGTTCCCCTCTCTCCCCTTTCTGTTCTGGATCAGCACCACTGACTTCCTCCAATCATGGCTAACTACTGCACAATGCATGAGCTGCGATTGGAGGTACTTACCCGCCTGGCACGTGAGGATTAAGACAAGCAGTCCCCAAACAATTATCAGCTGAAGCCTTGAGACAGCCATGTTGGTAGCAGTGGGTATCGATGCAGATAAGTTGTTCAGATGCACCCGAAGCTTTGATCCATTTATAGGGCATTTATAGGTGACATCATCTGCTGTGGAATTCAGGTTGTTGCATAAGATATTGACTCAACTTGCTTTTGGATCTCTACCAATGAGCCCTGCCCTATCTTTCAAACCAAGAGTTTTACAGATAGGGAAGGAAAAGCCCTCTTGGTTTTTCCAAAGTGTGTTTATAAGTGGCACTAACATTAGAGAATTAGAATCAGGCAAAACTGCTTTTCAGTGCCAAGGAGGAAGCAACAAGCCAGTTGGTGAGGTGCACCTACTCGCCTCCCCATGCCCTCTGCTCCTCTCCCGTGCTTTGAGCTAGTGTCTTGTCCCCACGTGGGGATGTCCATTTGCACCCCCATGCTGTTGCCCATGCCCTTTGTTTTTCCTGGGATATCATCCCTATTATCTCCCCTTGGCACATTCCTACTTATTCCTCAGGCTCAGGTTCAGATGCCCTCTTCTCTGCAAAGCTTCCACCATGGCCATTCTACCCTACTCCAGATAGTTGCTCCATCACCTGCCATACCCGCCTTGGCCCGTTGTTTGGGAACTAAGTACTTTAATACCTCTCTTCTCCTTTAGCCTATAGATCTGTTAAGGGCAGAGTGTTTTATTCACTTTTGAATTCTCAAGGAAGCTCATACAGTGCTTGGCATTGGTCTCAGCTTTGACTTCACTTCCTTGGGAAGGTTGTTCTGGTTCTCCCAAGCAGAGCTAACTGTTCTTCTTATGTACCTGATAGGTACCTGTTTAAATATCTCCACCAATTGCCTGTAGGCTCCTTGAGGGCAAGACTGTCTTTTCCAGAGTTGAATGTATATTACTCAAGGCCTATCGCAAACATTAAAAAAGAGAAAAAAATAATTGAATTACTGCACTCAGTGTAAAGGAATATTGGGTTTGAGATGGTGTCATATAGCTCAGATGTAAAATACCCTTTCTTTTGGATACAGACATTCAAGGGGATAAAATTTGGTTCAAGTCTAGGTGATATTGGTTATCTTGAAGAACGCTGTAATAAAAGGGTTACCTGGGATGAGGACTTGACATTGGTCCCTAAACTTATAGATCGACCAAAACTTATACGTTGTGAGTGTCAGAGGGTCATTTTAATAAATGGTGAAATTAACTGAGGTACTGAAAAAGGAGGCTTGTTTAGTGTCACAGGCCCAAAACTAGGCCCTCTTTCTCCTAGTTTAGTACTTGAAAGCCATCAGGCCGCTCTGCTCGCTCTCTTCCAGGCCTCTCCAGCCTCTCCTATGGTCCTGTCTCTCCTGTACAAAGGTTTGTCACCTGGAGATAGTGTTCGCAGCAGGGAATTTCAGCAAGTTAGATTTGTGCCATCAGGGACACTGCTTAGGACTGAGCACTGTGTTGTCCAAGGGACCAGTGGGGAAATAACATTCAGGTTAGCCTTGCCACAGACCCTGACAGGGGACTCTGTTTGCCTGGAAAATGCTAATAATACCTTTTACTTTGCACATGCTTCAAGTCTTCAGGGCTTAATCCACCCAGAAGGGGGCATATTTTTTTTTCTAATTCACCACAAGAACACTGTACAGGCAAGCAAAGGCTCTGGATATTACAATCTAGGAGAGAAGGCTGCTGGCTTCTCAAAGGTATCAGCTAAGTGGGGCATGCAGACAAGTCCCAAATCAGCTTCTCTCAGAGGTCTGTTGTCAAGGAAATAGCACCATCCTGAGGGTTAGGATTGCTGGCTTCTATTCCTGTCAGTACCCCTGATTAAACACCCTCCAGACCTGACACTGTTTTCTCTGCTGTGTTCTTATCACTTCTCTTCTTTCGGTTGATCCCTTCTAGCTTCAGATTTCAGCTAAAACGTCTTTCTCACTCTCTTTTTTTGTGAGAACTTCTGTGACCCTCTAATCCAACTCAGATCCCTCTATTATAATCTTTTATACGCTCTGTATTTGTCCTTCTTAGCACTTAAGTATTTTTTGTTTGATTATTTTAATGTCTCTCTTCCCAAGAAATCTGGTGTATGTTGTTCACTGAGCTAGCTCTGGTTTCTAGGATAGTGCCTTATACAGAAAAGATACCCATCAATATGTACTGAATAAATGAGTTAATAAATAATTTTCAGAAGATAAGCATGGATTCATGTAAGTAGTTCTAACAGTTATTATCTGTGTGACTCTGGCAAATGACTGATACTACTCTGAGTCTCAGATTCCTCATCTGTAATATTGAGACATAATTTCTTACCTAGTTATCTGCACTATCTTAAAGATACAGGAGATAACAGATAAAATGCCTGGTAAACTGTAAAGAACCTTTAATGTGTGCCATATCAAAAGCATTCAGGAAGTTGTGATTTACCCCACATTGGCATAAGCAAATGGATTTGACTAGGTAGAAGAGAAACTGAGATTATGAAAGACAGTTTTACCCAAGTTGGGAAAATGTAATGAGGACCTTCTTACAGAATGCCATTCTAGTTTGGCAAGAAGATATGAAAATAAAGGGAGTATGGCATGCTGTAATACCTATGAACATTTCCATGTGTAACTGAAAGTCAGCAGAGTTCTTTCTTCAGGTGGGAAATAGTGTAGTCTCATTGGGAAATCTCATAGAGAGATCTTGATGTGTGTGTTAGTGGTTAAAAGCATGAACTTTGGGCTCAGACATCTGGGTTTAAGTTTCAGATTGCCACTTACAAGTTGTGTATCTATGTGATCTTAGAAATAGTCCCTAATTTCTTTATGCCTTGGATCCAATGTCTACAAAACAGGAATAATGATATCTGTCAGGGTTGTTATGAAGATTGGATGAAAAAACACATGCAAACAAAGCAGTATCTTGTATATACAAAGTGAGAAATAAATAGTAAACTTGCTTTTCTACTCTATTCTATCCTATTCTATCCTGTTCTACCTTGGATTGTTCCAGAAGGGAGGGACAGTTAGCCAGGCAAGCAGCATTAGGGATGTTACTAATAACAATGAGAAGAAGAGTAATAGTAATAGTAGCAGGCTAATGTTGTTAACTCCAGGCAGGTGTCAAACTAGATAAAGTATATCAACAGAGCTATCGAGAGGCTGCCATTATTATCCTAATTTTATTTTATTTTATTTATTTTTTTAAATAAATTTATTTATTTATTTATTTATTTATTTATTTATTTATTTATTTTATTGGCTGTGTTGGGTCTTCATTGCTGCACATGGGCTTTCTCTAGTTGGGATGAGTGGGGGCTACTCTTTGTTGTGGTGCGCAGGCTCCTCATTGTGGTGGCCTCTCTTGTTGCAGAGCACAGGCTCTAGGTGCTTGGGCTTCAGTAGTTGTGGCACATGGGCTCCATAGTTGTGGCACATGGGCTCCATAGTTGTGGCTCACGGGCTCTAGAGCACAGGCTCAATAGATGTGGCACACGGGCTTAGTTGCTTTGCAGTGTGTGGTATCTTCCTGGGGCAGGGATCGAACCCATGTCCCCTGCATTGGCAGGCAGAGTCTTAACCACTGTGCCACCTGGGAAGTCCCTATCCTAATTTTTTAGTAGGAAATTCAAGCTTGGAGAAGTTAAAACATCTGACTAGCATTACAAATCATGTATGAGCCAGAGAAAGGAATTGAACTCAAGGACATGTGACTTCAAAGTTTGTGCTTTTTTTTTTTTAAATAATTTTTATTGGAGTAGAGTTGATTTACAATATTGTGTTCATTTCAGGTGTTCAGCAAAGTGAATCAGTTATACATATACCCATATCCACTCTTCTTTAGATTCTTCTCTCAGATAGGTCAACGCATCGAGGAGAGTTCCTCATCAAGGTCTGTGCTCTTAACTGTTATATTATTTGCACTGGCACAAGCTCAGTGCTGCAACTGGTGGAAAGCCTGGCTCAAACAAGGAACCCTGCCATCACCAACCTGTTTATGCACAGATTCATCTGTATCTGCTCTGGTTTCCCCCATTAGTCTCTAGATTTCCCATTGGCCTACATCATTCACCTCTGTTTTAAGCTCAGTTTGATGTATCAAAGGTGCAGGGTACAGAGTGCCTTCTCAATCCTTGGTAGAAAATGAACTGGAGATAGGGCTGCAGAATTAGATACAGAATGTATCATTAAATTTGAATTTCAGATAAACAGTGAGTAATTTTCTAAGTATAAATATGTCTCAAATATTTCACAGAACATACTTTACTGAAAGAAAATTTGTTGGTTAGCTGAAATTTAATTTTAACTGGGCATCCTGTACTTTGTTTGCTGAATCTGGCACCCCTACCTGGAGAGGCCCTCATCAGTGTTTTCTTACATTAAACCTCAGATCAGAGAGTAAAGGACAGGACTGAGGGGGATCAAAGAAATGATTGAAAGGTAGTATATGAGAAGTTAAAATCATATAAGGAAATTGGAAGTTACTGAAAAGCACCAGTTCCTCTTTAATGTCATATCTGGAGCATATTTCACTCCTGTGTTACTCATAAGAAAATCATCAGCCCCTCTCTTGTTCTTGGTTCACTCTACCTAAATTTTCAGACCAGCCCCAAAAGGGATGCAAGTGGCTGCAGGAAGAGCTCCCATTCCTGTGGTATCCATATGCTGAGGAGTGGCTAGTCTTTGTCACCCTAATCACCTTTCTACACATACCTTATAACTTATTCAATCCTCATGCCACCCATCAATTTATTAATTTCTTATTCAATGGATACCTCTTAAGCTTGCGCTGTTTGCCAGGTGCTCTGCTAGGCACCGGGGACAAAACAGTGCAAAACACCAGTCCTGGACCTTGCCTTTGTTGAGGAGGTAAACAAGTAACCAAACAATTGCAATATAAATATGAGAAATGCTGATGGAGGTATGAACAGATTCCTATGGAAGACTATCAGGGAGTGTTAACATTGCCCAGGGAGGCAACCATGGGGGTATCATTTGTTTGGAGCCTGGAAAAATGGGTTTGTAAGTGTTCACTATGCAAGCAAGGTATGGAGAAGGTGCTTTAGGTAGGAGGAATGGCATCTGCAAAGGCATGGAGGCGTGGAAGAGCAGAGCGTATTCCTAAGAATGACCCCTCAAATTCCTGAGTGTTGATATTAGAAGTGAAAATTAAAGTGAGCTAACTGAATTTTGAAATATGTTTAAATTAATGAACATGCTAAGAAGAGATAATAGAGAAAGGGAGGGAGGGAGAAGAGGAAACAGAGAACACTGAGGGGAGTAAGAAATCACAAATCACTAAGTATTAGAGCTCAGAGTCAGCTTTCCCCTGCTCTTGTTTCCCTATTCCAGTCTCAGGTAAGCACATTGCCATCATCCAATTACCCAAAGTGCAAATTTTCTTTAACTCTTTATTTTCAGCACAGAACCCATTTGCACACAAAGTCCTATCAATTCTCCGCTCAAATATCCTTCAGCTTTATAAATTCTCTTCATTTCCACAACAAATGTTATCATTTGGGCCATTGTCTTGACTATGGCAACAGTAATCTAGTCTCCCTGATGTATGCCTCCCTCATCTCCTCCACATTGCTGTCATTTTTGTCTTTCTAAAAGATAATTATGTTTACATCTTCTGTCATTTCCCATCTCTAATAATTTCCATGCCTCCTTACTGTGTATACCTAAAGCCCTTCATGTTTTATTCTCAATCAATATTTCCAACTTTATCTTAGTTGTAGTATAGAATAAGTGCTAGAGCACAGGGTCTGTAGTCAGATGGCCTGGATTCCATTTCTGATTTCATCAAGCTAGTATTTACCTGGCATGTCCTGGAATGCTCACTCTGCTTGTTTATATTCGGTCCACTATGAAGGGTCAGTATTTGTATTCTCATTGTTACATAGTATAATATCCTCCCAGTCCTTTACACTGTGATTTGGCAAGTTGGTAAAACTCTCCTAATTTCAGTTCTCCATCTTCATTATGAAGATAACAAACGTGTCAGCCTCACAAAATTTTTATAGCATAAATGAGATCTTGCTACAAAGAACTTAGCACAGTGTGATCTAATACCTGTTACTATTTGCATTATAACCTCCCACTACTCGCTAAGCACATAACTTCCCCTGCTACCTCACTAGGCAAACCTCCAGACTGTTACTTACTCTATCATTAGTTTTGCATGAACTATCCAACCCCAACCAACTCAACTTCAAATATTACATCCTTCAGAAAAACATCATGGTCATATTCCTGACCTAATCCATGGCAGAATTCACCATTTCTGCTGTGGGCCCACACTGCACACACCTCTATTGTAGTATGTATCGCATTGAATCATAAGTTATTGTTTTGTTTGTGACACCTTCATTAAGCTACAGGTTCCTCAAGTGTGGGCCATGCCTATTTATCCTCAAATACTATTTGTCTACAGCCATGACGAGCAAGTAGACGGTGATGAAGAAATGCAATGTGTTCAATGGATGCTCATCAAATACTAAATGGACAAATGGAGCCAGTGGCACACATGATTCAGGAGCCTCACTGGAATGAGAGCCAAAGCTCAGACTAAGAGGCCAGGTATAAACAAGGAAGGTTAGTTAAGTGTCTAGTGGCTTTTGTTTTTCCAGCAGCTGGAGCTATGGCTGAGGGTGGAGGCAACATTCCAGAAGAGGTACTTGGTCACGCCTGTGGCACATGGGATGGAATGAGGGGGAGTTAACAAAAAATTAAGCATAAATTAATCACACGGAAATAGTGACTTTCCCCCAAATTATGAAGACACTAGCACTAAATTCACAGTATAAAAATTTCTATGCCAGTCATATATAATTTATCTTTGCCAAATCAGCATATAATAATACTTAAATCACTAGCTTTTTCTGGTATCAAATGATGCAGTGGACACAGAATTGATTTGAAAAGTATAAATTGTCAAACTATAAATTGAAAACTATAAGTTGAAGAAATACTGTGATTAATTAATGTCTATTGAGTCAATAATGAAGATAGGATTTCCCTGGTGGTCCGGTGAGTAAGACTCCACACTCCCAATGCAGGGGGCCCGGGTTCGATCCCTGGTCTGGGAACTAGATCCTGCATGCTGCAACTAAAGATCCTGCATGCTGCAACTAAAGATCCTGCGTGCTGCAATGAAGATCCAGAGCAGTCAAAATAGATAAATAATTAAAAAAATAATGAAGACAAAATAGACCCATAAAATATTTTTATAATCTAAAAGAAGGCAAAAAGTAGGGGAAAAGAGAGACTTCCCTGGTGGTACAGTGGCTAATCCACCTGCCAATGCAGGGAACACAGCTTCGATCCCTGATTCGGGAAGATCCCACATGACACAGAGCAACTAAGCCCATGTGCCACAACTACTGAGCCTCTGCTCTAGAGCCCGTGAGCCACAACTACTGAGACTGAGTGCTATAGTTACTGAAGCCTATGTGCCTAGAGCCTGAGCTCTGTAATAAGAGAAGCCACCGCAATAAGAAGCCCGTGCACTGCAATGAAGAGAAGCCCCCACTCACTGCAACTAGAGAAAGCCTGTGCACAGTAACGAAGACCCAACACAGCCAATAAATTAATTAATTAATTTAAAAATAGGGGAAAAAGAATAGATGGAATCAAAAGAAAACATCTTACAACATTGTAGATTTTAACACAGCCATGTTAATAATTATATTAAGTGTAAACAATATAAACCCATCAAAAATAAGACAGATTGTCAGACTATACTGTACACAGAAACTCACGTTTTATTTTTTTTTTATTGGAATATAATTGCTTTACACTCTTATACCAGTTTTTGAGGTACACCAAAGTCAATCAACTGTATTTATACACATATTCCCATATTCCCTCCCTCCCTTGACTCCTCCCCACGCTCCCCATCCCGGCCCTCTAAGGCATCATCCATCATTGAGTTGATCTCCCTTTGTTATACGGCAACTTCCCACTGGCTATTTTACAGTTGGTAGTATATATATGTCTATGCTACTCTCTCATTTCCTCCCAGCTTCCCGTTCACCCCCCGCCCCCCCAACCTCGTGTCCTCCAGTCCATTCTCTGAATCTGCATCCTTATTCTTGTCACTGGGTTCCTCAGTACCATTTTTTTTTTTTTTTAGATTCCATATATATGAGTTAGCATACAGTATTTGTTTTTCTCTTTCTGGTTTACTTCACTCCGTATAACAGACTCCAGGTCTATCCACCTCTTTACATATAACTCCATCTCATTCCTTTTTATAGCTGAGTAATATTCCATTGTATATATATGCCACATCTTCTTTATGCATTCATCTGTTGATGGGCATTTAGGTTGCTTCCATGTCCTGGCTATTGTAAATAGTGCTGCAATAAACATTGTGGTACATGTTTCTTTTTGGATTATGGTTTTCTCTGGGTATATGCCCAGTAGTGGGATTACTGGATCATATGGTAGTCCTAGTTTTAGTTTTTTAAGGAAGCTCCAAACTGTTTTCCATAGTGGCTGTACCAACTTACATTCCCACCAACAGTGCAGGAGAGTTCCCTTTTCTCCACACCCTCTCCAACATTTGTTGTTTCTAGATTTTTGATGATGGCCATTCTGACTGGTGTGAGGTGATACCTTATTGTGGCTTTGACTTGCATTTCTCTAATGATTAGTGATGTTGAGCATCTTTTCATGTGTTTGTTGGCCATCTGTATGTCTTCTTTGGAGAAATGTCTATTTAGGTCTTCTGCCCATTTGTGGATTGGGTTATTTGCTTTTTTGGTATGAAGCTGCATGAGCTGCTTGTATATTTTGGAGATTAATCCTTTGTCCGTTGCTTCATTGGCAAGTATTTTTTCCCATTCTGAGGGTTGACTTCTTGTCTTATTTATGGTTTCTTTCACTGTGCAAAAGCTTTTAAGTTTAATTAGGTCCCATTTGTTTATTCTTGATTTTATTTCTATTATTCTAGAAGGTGGGTCAAGAAACTCACTTTAAATATAAAGACATAGATGAGAATAAGTGAATGTGAAAACGTACATCATCAAACACTAATCAAAAGAAAACTGGAGTGGCTTTATCAATACCGGAAAATGTGGTATTCAGATCAAGGAATATTACCAGAGATAAACAAAGTCATTGTATAATCATAAAGGAATCAATTCCTTAAGAAGATATAATAATCTTGTATGTGTATGCAACTAACAATTGAGCCTCAAAATCTATGTAGCAAAAACTGACAGACAAGAAAGGATAAATAAACAAATCCACAATTAAAGATAAAGGCTTCAAAACTAGTCTCTCAGTGGTTGATAGAAGAAGATAGAAAATCAGGAAAGATGCAAAAAACCTGAATACCACTATTAACCAAATTGACCTAAATTACATTATAAAATATGATACCCCAAACAGTGGAATACACATTTTTTGTTTGCAAGGGAAAACATTGTTTAAGACAGAGTTATTGGGTCATTAAATAGCCTTAACACATTTAAGAGAGTTGTTATAAATATACTTTGTATTATTTCTATAATGTGATCAAACTAGAAATCAAATAATCAGATATGTCAAAATTTCTTAAATATTTGGAAATTAAATTTTAGAAGTCTTAAATTATCCATGGATCAAAGAGGATGTCCCAAGAGATATTGAAACATATTTTGAATTGGATTAAAAAAAGCTATTTACAATAGCCAGGACATGGAAGCAACCTAAATGTCCATCAACAGAAGAATGGATAAAGAAGATGTGGTACATATATACAATGGAATATTACTCAGCCATAAAAAAGAACAAAATAATACCATTTTCAGCAACATGAATGGACCTAGAGATTGTTGTACTGAGTGAGTGAAGGAAGTCAGACAGAGAAAGACAAATATCACATGATATTGTTTATATGTGGAATCTAAAAAAAAGGGTAGAAATAAACTTATTTACAAAGCAGAAATAGGGTCACGGATATAGAAAACAAATTTATGGGAGAGAGAAATTGGGAGACTGGGACTGATATACACATACTACTATATATAAAATAGATAACTAATAAGAACCTGCTAAATAGCACAGGGAACTCTACTTAATACTCTGTAACAGCCTATATGGGAACAAATCTAAAAAAAACGAAAGTGGATATATGTATAACTGACTCAGTTTGCTGTACACCTGAAACTAACACAACATCATAAATCAATTATACTACAATAAAAATTAAAAAAAATATATATATGAAAATTTATGGGAGCAGCTAATGCAACGCTTAGCAGTGAATTTATAGCATTAAAAACCTGTATTAAAAGAGAAAAAAATCAATAACTTCACCTTCTACCTAAGAAACTAGAAAAAGATCAAGATAAACTCAAATGGAAGAAATAACGATAGCGATAAGACCATGAAACAAACCGAGAAAGAGGAAAATCAGTAAGACCAGAATCTGGCCCTTTGAAAAATACAATAAAATTGATAAATATCTGGACACACTTGCCAATCAGAGAGACAGAAAGAGAAATTAAAGACACAAATTACCAGTATCAGGATTGGAGAGGGGATATCACTGTAGACCGTACGGTTATTAAAAATAATAAGAATGTGAACAACTCTAGGCCCATAGATATAACTTAGATGAAATGTGTTCCTTGACACAAACTGAAGAAGGTCATTCATGAAGAAATTGCTCGTTTGAATAGTTCCATATCTATTAAAGAATGATATTCATACTTTCAAACTTTCCAATAGAAGAGATTCCAGGATAAGATAATTTCACTAGTAAATTCTGTGAGGGAACTAATAATAATGGATCTACGGAAGACTCATCCCGAATGCAGAAGAGGAGGTAACAGCTCCCCACTAATTATTTTAAGAGCTTTACTGAGCTATATTTCATAAACTATACAATTCAACCATTTAAAGTGTACTGTTCAATCTTTTTGAGTGTATTAATGGAGTAGTCATAATCAATTTTATCCTTTTTTTCATAGCCCCCCCCCCAAAGAAAACCCCCTATACCTATTAGTAGCCATTCCTCATCTCTCCCTAATCCTTCCCCCTCCAGTCCTAGCCAATCATTAATCTGCTTTTGGTCTCTATAGATTTGCCTGTAATGGACATTTCATATAAATGTAACCATATAATAAATATGTGGTCTTTTGTGCCCAGCTTCTTTCAATTAGCATAATGTTTTCAAGGTTCAATTGTGTTGTAGCCTGTATTACACTTCGTTCATTTTTATTACCAAATAATATGCTAATGTATGGATATTCTAAATTTTATTTATCTATTCATCAGTTGATAGAGCTATGGATTGCCTGCACTATTTGGCTATTACGGACAATGCTGCTATGAGTATTCGTGTACAAGTGCTTAAATGGACATATGTTTTTATCTCTCATAAGTATAGACATAGGTAGGAGTAATATTGCTGGGTCGTATGCTAACTGTGTGTTTAATCTTTTGAGGAATGGCCAAACTCTTCCAAAACAGCTATACTATTTTACATTTTCACTAGCAGTGTAGGAGGGTTCTAGTTTTTCCATATCATAACCGACCGTTGTTGTCTTTTTGATTCTAGCCATCCTAGTAGGTGTGAAGTAGTATATAATTTTGATTTTGACTTGCATTTCCTTAATAGCTTAATACTGAGTATCTTTCATTGTGCTTATTGGCCCTCTCATTTTGTGAGACCAACGTTGCCCCGCTCCCAAAATCAGAAAAAGAAACTACAGGACAAGAAAATTGCAGATCAATATCCCCCAGAAACATAAACATGACCCCAAAGAAAGTACTAGCAAATCAAGTAAGTTAGGCTCATAGCTGGAATGCAATTTGAAAATCAATAAATGCAATTTATCATGTGGCTAGATTAAAGAAGAAAACCCATACAATTATCTCAGTAGATACAAAAATTGTTTAACAAAATTCCATATGCATTATATGCATATACTTCTCAACAAACCACGAAGAAAAGGAAAATTCCTCAACTTGATAAAGAGAATCTATAAAATATCCACAGCTAAGTTCATGTTTAATATTGAAAGATGAATGGTTTCCTGCTTAGATTAGGAGCAAAACACAGATATCCTCTGTCATTACTTCCTTTTGATATTGCACTGGAAGTCCTTACCAGTGCAGTACAGCAAGAAAAGGAGTCAAAAGGCATACTGATTGGAAAGGAAGAAATAAAATTCTTTCTATTCACAGAAGACATGACTGTCTACGCAGGGAATCCTAACTAATCTATAAAAATGCTGTTAGAACTGATAAGTGCATTTAACAAGGTTGCAGGATGCAAGACTAAGATACAAAAGTCATTTGGATGTTTCTGTGCTTACAAAGAACAAATAGAAGTTGAAATTAAAATATATCATTTCTAATAGCACCCCAAAGCATAAAATACTTAGGAATAAATCTAATAAAATATGTGCATATTATGCATGCTGATAACTATACAACTTTGTTGAAAGAAATTTAAGAAATGACCAAAATAAATTAAGAGACTTAGCATGCTCTTGTACTGGAATACTGAATATTGATTGCTAAGATGTCAATTCTTCCCAAAGTGATTTTGCCAGAGAAACTGACAAAGTGATTTTAAAATTTATATGGAAGGGCAAAGAACTAAAATAACCAAAATAATTTTGGAAAAAAGAAGAACAAAATGTGAGGAGTCACTCTAGCTGATTTTAAGACTTCTATAAAGCTTAGTAATTAGAATAGTATTTTATTAGTGAAAGGATAGGCATATCCATGGAACAGAATAGAGTCGAGAAATACATTCACACTTATATGGTCTGTTGATTTTCAACAAAGATGCAAAGGTCATCCAGTGGAGAAATGATAGTCTTTTCAATATTTGATCCTGAAACAATTGAACATTCATACCCAAAAAAACAGAAAGAAAGAAAGAAAAACTGTCCATCTATACCTGTATAATAACACAAACATTAATTCAGAATGTGTCACAGACCTACATGTAAAAACTTAAACTCAAAAATTTCTAGAAAAAAATACAGAGGAAGACCTTTTTTGTCCTTGGGTTAGACAAAGATTCCTTAGATGTAACACCAAAAACCTGATACACTCACACAAAAAAAGACACTACTAAGAAAAAACTAAAACAAGCTTGCTGGTAGGAATGTAAAATGGGAAAATAGTTTCACAGTTTCTAATAAAGTAACATACCTACTTAACCATATGACCCAGCCATCCCATTCCTAGGTATACTCAAGTGAATACGTATTTATGGTCACACAAAAAATGTACATGAATGTTTATAGCCTCAAACTGGAAATTATTCAATGTCCCTCAGCGGGTGAATGGATAAACCAACTGTGGTATATCCACATAAAGGAAGACTACTCAGCCCAAGTAGGAATGGCCTGCTATTCATGCAGCAGCATACTGTGTAATTCTAATTTCATTTATAGACATTCTGAGAATGGCAAAACTACAGGGAAAGGAAGCAAATCTCTGGTTGCCAAGCATTGGTCAGGGAGGGAGGGGCTTAGTATAAATGGGAGTGAGGGAACTTTCAGGGTTATGGACATTTTATGTCATGAGTGAGGTGTTTGTTTTGTTTTTGTTTTGGCCGCATTTGGGTCTTTGTTGCTATGAGGGCTTTTCTCTAGTTGTGGTGAGCGGGGGCTGCTCTTTATTGCAGTGCGTGGGCTTCTCAGTGCAGTGGCTTCTCTTGTTGTGGAGCGTGGGCTCTAGGCACGTGGGCTTCAGTAGTTGCAGTACGTGGGCTCAGTAGTTGTGGCTCACGGGCTTAGTTGCTCCGCAGCATGTGGGATCTTCCTGGCTCAGGGATCAAACCCATGTCCCCTGCATTGGCAGGAGGATTCTTAACCACCGAGCCACCAAGGAAGTCCCCACGAGTAAGGTTTTAGTTATAATTTTTTTTTGTTTGGTACAACTCACAGAACTTCATGTTAAAAAGGGTAAATTTAAACTGTGTGTAAATTATACCTTAATATTTTACCATATGTAAATTACATGCAAATAAAGAAAAAGAAAAAAATACTATAATAGCCTTGTGGATGGTGGAGGTAGTCAGAGTGGTTGGGATGTACAGTGGGGTGGTGGCTTATATTCGTATTCCAGCTATGCAGCTAAGTTGTTTTTCCCTCTTCTGGGCCCAAGTTTCTCCGTTTTTTCCAACGAAAATGTTGAATGGGATGATGACTAGAATAAAATGCCTTCTAATCTTGGCATTCTATGGTGACTGCAGATCTGATTTCTCTAGCTGCTTTGTATTCTCTCAGTCTTTGGGACCCTCACTTTGGTTGAGGTTTGGGCTAGGCTTACATTCTGAGCCATTACCATGCATAACAGGTAGGTGTGTGTTGTGGATTTCTAGGGCTGGAGTTATTCTTGCCACCACCTTTTGTCCTTCACATGCTTCCTTTACCAAGCTGAGCTGTGAACAGCTACCATCAATAGTTACCTAGAGCCATGGGATTAAAAAAAACGAAACATCCATTTTGCACACTGCCAGGTATCCTATTCATTGCCTTTCTTGATAGAATGGTTCAATACAGTCTAGTAAGATTAATTCCTGTTCCTAAGGCCCTCTCCCATGTGAGAACTCATGCATTCCTCACAATTACCCTACCTGAAATGTAGGTCAGAGTGGGTGTAATTATCCTCATTTTGTAAATTATCAAAAAGAAAAAAACAAAAACAAATTAATAGCAACAATGACAAAGTAAAACAAACTAAGGCGTAGGCATTTTAATTCGCTAATCTACTGTCATGCTATAGTAAGGGAGAGCTTAGACTTGAACTGAGTTCTATCTGATGCAAAACCAATGATAAGAATGCATTTTACTTATTTCTAGTCTGAAATATGGGAACCTGGTTACTTCTCATAAACTTATTTATTAATTCCTGCATTTACTCATTTATCTACAAATATTTTCTGACCTATACTCAGTAGAGAGGACTTCACATAAGATACAGCCATCACTGAAAAATAAAGCCATGGGAATAGGTGAGACTATTCAAAGACAGTGGATAGAATTAGACCTGCACTTACACAGGAACTTGAGAAATATCATCATGTAAGGACCCCACAAAGCAAGAAGTCCCTGTAGGAGAAGTTTAGCAAAAGCTGCCAGAAATAAAGAAGGAAAAAGGATATTTAGATGCTACAGAAGCTAAGGGAAGAGAGACTTAATGGAAGGGGTACTATTCTGCTGTGTTGGATATGGCTCAGAGATCAAGGGAGATAAGGATTGTGATATTTTACAAATCGAGCAGCGAGGTCTTTGGTCACTTGCAGGAGTACCAGGGGAGTGGTGGTGAGAAGCCTCATTACATGCTGTGAGAGAATCAAGGAAGTAGATTCCATGAGAAGAAGCATCTCTCAGAGCTGGTTTCCTTATCTGTGAAACACAGGTGTTGACAGCCCCACTCCATTTCAGAAGTACATGAAATGTAAAGAACATTACTATAAAGCAGACTATGATGAAGTCATGATCTTGGCTTAGAGAGGAGAAAGAGGGAAATCATTTTCTGTTCTTGCTCATTCTGCTGCTTCCATCTTAAATGTCCTGTTGAATTTATCATTGCATATTATGAAACTATTTAAAATTTAAAGTTTCATGTAATTGGGAAGGCTAAAATCAGGGTTGGAATTACTCTCAAAGGTTGCCTTCAGCTCATCAGCTTCTTGGAGCCTCATTCCATTGTTCCCCCAAGTGCGCATCCAGGCTCTGCTTTTACACTTTCAGACATGGGCAGTTCACTGCCTCTTCAGACAACATAGTGGTTGCTCCGTGGCATAGGCTTGTCTCTGAACTCAGCTCTGCCTGCGAGAAGCTCAGAAATCAATGCCCCAGAGGCAAGTGTTAGTGGAAATGGAAAATGCTGCTTTTAATCAGAAAGCCAGAAATCTGGGTAGAAGGCAAACTCAGTGTCCTCAAAAACCAACTCCCAAGATTTTGCTCAGTCATGAAAGTTTTTAAAGGGAAAGAGGGAAGTAATCTCAGTTAATCATTGAGATAGGGTGTCAGAGTTTTCACCATCCCCCACTGCGGGTAGGCTCATCAACTTCTTGTGTTCTTTTTTTTAGATACTATTCCATTCACATGGTTTGTTCACACAGTTTGTTCTTGAGATTACTGAGGGGGAAGCCAGGGAAGAGATCTGGTCATCTGTGAATTACTGTTTCTTCATTTCTACTTCTTTGATCTATAGAAAGAACCAGAGGGTTAGGCAAGGTATTGCGTGATCAAAAGATTTGAAAGTTGTGCTTGGGCCAGAGATGAGTAGAGCATGGGGGTGCCTCGTTTAAGGTGAGTTACAACATAGCTCTGCTAAAGTGAGGAGAGAAGAGGGGCCTCCTGCAGAGAGTTCTTTCCTGCCAGAGACTGCTTATAAATCCCCACTTGTCAGAAGCTCATTCTATGTCTACGGAATAAGAAATGAAGGTCTGTCTCCTGTAACTTATTCATGCTGACACAAAGTGCCGTATTCTTAGTGTGGAAGATGTTGACGTGGGTCTGTCGCGTCTCTTTGCTGGCAGTTTGAGTTGCCCTTTTACAAATAGGGGAAGAACAAGTTACAATTATTTTGATGCCCACAAAGATGTAGATTATTATGAGCAGTAGTGTTAATCCCATTCTCTTAAGGCCAGTTCTTGGAATTGTGCTAGCCATGCATTCAGGACCGCACAAGACGGAGCAGCTTCTGTCATGGCTGCGGTCCGGTCATCATACACTTAGCTTGTTCCCTCTGGTGGCAGCTATATTATATGTAAAATGACTCAGGAATGTGCATCAGATACTGAGTCTGTGACTTTATTGTCCCAATCATTAACTGCTTGAGCCTGCTCTTTTGTGCCTCAGGGAGGCCTGGGAGAGTTCAGTTTTTCTACAAACAAGAGGCAGGGGGCATGGAGGAACCCTGGAGGTTGAGGGGTGCAGGAGGCTGCAGGGTTCTGCTCTGTTCCAGGCTCTGAAGTCAGGCAGGACTAGATTCGGTTGCCGCTCTACCAGTGATATCTTGGGCAAGTTACTTAAGCTCTCTAAACTTCAGTTTTCCTATCTGTAAAATGGAGATTATAATACTTAGCTCTCAGACTTGTTAAGAGACTCAAGTGTGATGACACGTGGAAAGCAAACAGCACAGCCTTCGGCACAGAGAATACATTAAAAAATGATAGATTTTTTCATTGTTTTCTTTTTCACAACTTGGACTAGCGGAATATTTCTTAATTGTTTTGGCCTAAAATGTTTCCTTCTAATTCCCAAACATTGGCCCTCATTTTTGCTCTTGGGTCTGAGCAGCAGCAGCAGCAAGTCTAACCTACTTTCCCACAATCGCCCTTCATAGTTAGTCTCTCCTTCATGGTAAACATCCCAATTTCTTCAAACTATCCTCAAAAGCCATGTGTTTAAAGCCCCTCTCCATCTTTGTTGCTATTTTTTCCATTCACTCCAAGGCGTTCCTAATCCTTCAGAGTTGAGATGGAAAGATTATTAATGGTAAAAGGCATAATTTAGATGTGGGATTGGGAGGGGGGGCAGCAGGCAGGTAAAGGGCATTTCTGGCTGAGGAGCCAGCAAGCAAAATACCATGTGAAACCTTATGGGGTACATTCAGGGACGGTGAAGAGTTAAGCTGCAGTGAGGCTGTGGGATGGGAAGTATTTGAAAATAAGCTTCAGAATATAGGTTAAGGAATCAGATTAGGGAGAGGCTTAAATGCCTTTCTAAGGAATTAATTCTATTCAATTGACAGCAGAGATCCCTTAATGTTTCTGGAGTGAGTGTGAGCCATGGTCAGACAGTCATTTTGGCCCATTGTTCTGGAAGTGGTATGAGATGCAGCACAAGCAGTACTGAGAGTTTATAGTGATAGACACCAATATTAAAAAAAGAAAGATCTCAAATGAACAACCTAACTTTAACCTCAAGGAACCAGATAAAAAGAACAAAGACCAAAGTTGGCAAAAGGAAAAAAATCAAGCAGAAATAAATTAGATATAGAATAAAAAATAGAAAAAAATCAGCAAACTGAGTTTCTTTTTTTAAAGAAGCAAAATGGACAAGCCCTTAGCTAGACTAAAAAAAAAAAAAAAAAGAGAGAAGACTCAAATAAAATCAAGAATGAAAGGAGTGATATTACAATGGATGCCTCAGAAATAAAAAGGATCATGAGACTATTATGAACAAATATAAGCCAACAAACTAGATAACCTAGAAGAAATGGATAAATTCCTAGAGACATGCGATGTATCAAAACTCAATCAAGGAGAAATAGAAAGCCTGAACAGACTAATAACAAATAAGATGGTTTTATCAGTAATCTAAAACCTTCCAAGAACAAAAAAATCCAGGGCCAAATGACTTTGTGGGTGAATTCTACCAAACATTCAAAGAGAATTAACACCAATCCTTCTTAAATTCTTCCAAGAAATTGGAAAAGGGGGAACACTTCCAAACTAATTTTATGAGACTATCATCACCCTTATAGCCAAACCAGACAAAGACTAAAAGGAAACAAAACTACAGGCTGATATCCTTAATGAACATAGCAGAGAATAAAATGGTGGTTGCCAGGGGCTGTTGGTAAGTAGAAAAGGGGAGACATTGGTTAAGGTGTACAAAGTTTCAGTTATTCAAGATCTCCAAGTTCTGGAGATCTAATGTGCAACTCTGTGCCTGTAGTTAACACTACCATATCGTATACTTGACATTTGCTGAGAGAGTAGGTCATAAGTGTTCTCACCACACACAAAAACATCATGATGTGACATGATGGATATGCTATTTAGCCTGATTGTGATAATTATTTCACAATGTGTCTGTATATTGAATCATCAAGTTGTACACCTTACATATACATGACCTTGAATTGTCAGTTATACCCCAATAGAGCTGAAAAGACCATGATTGCATGAGAAGTAATAACTTCAAAATTTTAAGGAGAGATTCATGAGGAATTTAACACTGTATATATGTGTGTGTGTGTGTCTATATATATATATATATATCTGTGTGTGTATATATATGAGTATATATGTGTTTGTGTATATTGTCATACAAAGAGTGTTAAAATCCGTGTACTATGTGACTGAATAGAATCTTTTCTTTTTTATAAATTTATTTCTTTATTTTTCTTTATTTTTCTTGGTTGCATTGGGTCTTCCTTGCTGCACACAGGCTTTCTCTAGTTGCGGAGAGCGGGCGTTACTCTTTGTTGTGGTGCACAGGCTTCTCTTTGCAGTGGCTTCTTTTGTGGAGCATGGGCTCTAGGTGTGTAGGCCTCAGCAGTTGTGGCACGCAGGCTCAGCAGTTGTGGCTCATGGGCTCCAGAGTGCAGGCTCAGTAGTTGTGGTGCATGGGCTCAGTTGCTCCACGGCATGGGGGTTCCTCCCTGACCAGGGATCAAACCCACGTCCCCTGTGTTGGCAGGCGGATTCTCAACCACTGCACCATCAGGGAAGTCCCTAGAATATTTATTTTTTGTACTTCTACTCTCCAAACTCACTCATGTGACAAAACAATTAAACACAAACACATAAACAAATTTTAAAAAATTAAAAACTCTTTCCAAAAAAAGCAAACAAAAACCTAAGAGGTTTCAATCTAAGAGATCTTTGGGTCAGTTTTGAAAATAATCAACTTTCCATTCAAAAGGAAAATCTGTTGCCTTTTTGTATTATAGCAACTTTTATTTGTTACTTTTAAAATAAGTTTAAAACATTATGAAAAAATGTACCATATTAAACCTGTGTAAAATAAGTCATGTTTTAATTGATAGCTAATAATGACCAACAAGAATAAGATGAGAAAAATTTAGATTCTGAATAAATTTCTAGGGAATTTGATGAGATGAATGAAAAACTTTCTCCACATATAAGGATGGATTAATAAAGCTTGTTTTTTAATTTTTAATTTAAAAAAATTTTTATAGGCCTGTAGTTGCTTTACAGTGTTGTTTAGTCGTTGCTGTACTGCAAAGTGAATCTGTTATGCATATACATATACATATGTCCACTCTTTTTTAGATTCTTTTCCCATATAGGCCATTACAAGAGTACTGATTAGAGTTCCCTGTGCTATACAGTAGGTCCTTATTAGTTATCTATTTTACAATATATATAATAGTGTGTATATGTCAATCCCAATCTTCCAATTTAACCCCCCCCCCCCCGCCCCAAAACCATAAGTTTATTTTCTACATCTATTACCATTTCCCTTTTGTGGATAAGTTCATCTGTACCTTTTCTTTAGATTCCACATATAAGCAGTATCATATATTTGTCTTTCTCTGTCTGACTTACTTCACTCAATATGACAATCTCTAGGTCCATTCATATTGCTGCAAATGGCATTATTTTGCTCTTTTTTATGGCTGAGTAATATTCTAATGTATATATTTACCACATCTTGTTTATCCATTCCTCTGTTGATGGACATTCAGGTTGCTTCCATGTTCTGGCTATTGTAAATAGTGCTGCAGTGAACATTGGAGTGCATGTATCCTTTCGAATTATGATTTTCTCCAGATATATGCCCAGGAGTGGGATTGCTGGATCATATGGTAGCTTTGTTTTTTAAGGAACCTCCATACTATTCTCCATAGTGGCTGCAGCAATGTACATTCCCACCAACAGTGTAGGAGGGTTGCCTTCTCTCAATACGCTCTCCATTTATTGTTTGTAGATTTTTTGATGATGGCCATTCTGACCGGTGTAAGGTGATGCTTCATTGTAGTTTTGATTTGCATTTCTGTAATGATTAGTGATGCTGAGCATTTTTTCATGTGCTTTTCAACCATCTGTATGTCTTCTCTGGAGAAAGGTCTATTTAGATCTTCTTCCCATTTGTGGATTGGGTTATTTGCTTTTTGGGTATTAAGCTGCATGAGCTGCTTGTATATTTTGGAGATTAATCCCTTGTTGGTTGCTTTGTTTACAAATATTTTCTCCATTCTGAGGGTTGTCTTTTGTCTTTTCGTTTTGTTTATGGCTTTCTTTGCTGTGCGAAAGCTTTTGTTTAATTAGGTCCCATTTATTTATTTTTATTTTCATTATTCTAGGAGGTGGATCAAAAAAAATCTTGCTGCGATTTATGTCAGAGAGTGTTCTGCCTATGTTTTCCTCTAAGAGTTTTATAGTATCCAGCCTTTCATTTAGGTTTTTAATCCATTTTGAGTTTATTTTTGTATATGGTGTTAGGAAGTGTTCTAATTTCATTCTTTTACATGTAGCTGTCCATTTTTCCCAGCACCACTTTTTGAAGAGACTGTCTTTTCTCCATTGTATGTTCTTGCCTCCTTTGTTGTGGATTGACCATAGGTGCGTGTGTTTATCCCGGGACTTTCATTCCTGTTCCATTGATCTATATTTCTGTTTTTGTGCCAGTACCATACTGTTTTGATTACTGTAGATAAAGCTTATTTTGAATGAAGACAATGTGAAAATAGTAAAATACATTCTTCCTATGAAACATAACGTTACTTACTTCCTATAGAAATAACTGTAATGACCATTGTATTATGTTAGGGGATGTGGTTTTAGAATGACGTAGCTGTTTTTTTCTCTCTTTCATTATTGAAATTGTGTTTTCTTGTTCTGTTGAAAACCTTCTTTGTCTTCTCTCTCCTTGTCAACATAGTCATAATATGTGTCCTGAAATTCTTCTTTCTTTGAGTATGAGAAGTCTGTTTCCTCTGCTCCCTTTCCCAATTCTGAGCTTGCTTCATCTTGCCCTCATTCTTCTCCTTCTCTTCCTCCTCCTCCTTTTCCTCATATTCTTTGGGTGGACCAGCTCCATCCTCCACATTATCTTCATTATCTTTGTTTTCATCCTCATCCTCTTCCGCTTCAGAGCTTATGTTCCTTATCTTTCCTACTAACTCCCTCTAAGAATGTTCTGGTGCAGGAGTTAAAAAATACTTTTTCAACTCTTAGGATTGTGATCTCATAGTTAAGTCATGACTTCTATTTTTTTTTTTAATATTTCATAGATCATCATGCCTCCTTTTATTTATTTATTTTTTAAAATTTGTTTATTTGTTTATTGATTGATTTTTGTTGGCTGCATTGGGTCTTCATTGCTGCACGTGGGCTTTCTGTAGTTGCGGCGAGCAGGGGCTACTCTTTATTGCGGTGCTCAGGCTTCTTATGGCAGTGGCTTATGTTGCAGCAGAGCACCGGCTCTAGGCGCATGGGCTTCAGTAGTTGCAGTGCATGGGCTCAGTAGTTGTGGCTCACGGGTTCTAGATCACAGGCTCAGTAGTTGTGGCACACAGGCTTATTTGCTTCACGGGATGTGGGATCCTCCCAGACCAGGGCTCGAACCCGTGTTCCCTGCATTGGCAGGCGCATTCTTAACCACTGCACCACCAGGGAAGCACATGCCTCCTTCTTTTAAATGCACACTGCAAGGCCTTAAGTCATTTCAGCTTTCTAAACATTGCAAATGGGATCTTACGAACATTGGACTACATTAGCATTTCCTGAAGTGTGCTTCATAGAGCAGCAAACGTGTGCTTCTCCATGGAGAAAATAAAAAAGATATGTGTAACAAATTAAATTGGCGAATTTATTTCTCTATCAGGAGATCACGGTACACTTTTACCATATTAAAGGCTTCAGGAAGTTCTAAGTAAAACACATCTTTAACTTGGAATAATTCAGCATTTCTGGAACTTATTGCGAAGATTTCTTTCTTTCCTTCCTTCCTTCCTCTCTCCCCCCCTCTCTGTCTCTGTCTCTGTCACAATAATTTGGGGAGATGTTAGACTGGCTCTTTAAGGCCATTTGTGAATATTAAAGTTTGTGGATCTATCTTAGAAAAGTCAGGAAGGAAGGAGGATTTTGCTAAAAGTAGTCCTCCATAGTTGCTGGTCAGGACAACTCCCAGCAGATATTGGGTTTCCCAAGAGGAGGCATCAGGTTTTAACAAAAGAGCAGGGGATTAGGAGCACAGTCTGTTGGAGTTATCTGACATTGAGCAAGACTGGTCCTCCGTTTCTGCTTCTGTCAGAGGGCTGGGATCAGCCTGGTGACTCTGTCATGGTCTGGTATGCTAGGGTTATGTCTGAGCTGCATAGGAAATGCCCACTTACCTGTGGGTGAGGACAGCACCATGTGTTGGTGCCTATGAAGTTCAGAAGTGAACTCTTAGTGCTCTTCTTGTTTGACTTGGAGACGGTGTTTTCCCCAGTGAAAGCTGGGCTTCCTCTCCAAGGGTAAGGATTTGGAGACCTACATTTGGGTTGAAGAGGGCCTACTGACATAAAGTGCCCAAACTTGTCCCAGTTGCTTAGGCTCTGGGTTTCAAAAATATGGCCACAATCCAGAAGGAAACCCAAAGCTTGTCTGAACAGGTATTTAGACATTGTCTACTCTCCCACATAAAGTTCCCAAGCCTTTGATGTGAAGAAGGATTTCTTATCAAATTCTTGAAGTTTACTTTCCTGTATACTGATAAATAGAAACTGTATAAGCTAGTAGATTCTGGTTTAGTGCAGTGGAAAGGAAGATAAATGGTAATACACCAACAATTTCAAACAGGGAATTCAGCCAACTAGAGGGAGTAAGCATGGAGAAAAGAGTACTGAGGTCATGGGGAAAGGTTTCTGGTCACACTCAGAGAAGTTTTCTTCTGGACATCTAGATTCAAAACAGATGCTCAGATATAAGAACTACACAAAAGTCCCACCTATATGGGCATTGCAAT
This sequence comes from Hippopotamus amphibius kiboko, assembly GCF_030028045.1. Taxonomy (NCBI): domain Eukaryota; kingdom Metazoa; phylum Chordata; class Mammalia; order Artiodactyla; family Hippopotamidae; genus Hippopotamus; species Hippopotamus amphibius. Next base: position 154,424,974 of record NC_080186.1, on the reverse strand, counting down.
GTAGTTTTTTTTATTATTAATTTTATTTATTTATTTATTATTTTTGGGGTACACCAAGTTCAATCATCTGTTTTTATACACATATCCCCGTATTCCCTCCCTCCCTTGACTCCCCCCCCACCCTCCCTCGAGTCCCCCCCACCCACACCGTCCCAGTTCTCTAAAGCATCTTCCATCCTCGAGTTGAACTCCCTTTGTTATACAGCAACTTCCCACTGGCTATCTATTTTACAGTTGGTAGTATATATATGTCTGTGCTACTCTCTCGCTTCGTCTCAGCTTCCCCTTCAACAACAATTTCAAACAGGGAATTCAACCAACTAGAGGGAGTAAGCATGGAGAAAAGAATACTGAGGTCATTGGGGAAAGGTTTCTGGTCACACTCAAAGAAGTTTTCTTCTGGACATCTAGATTCAAAACAGATGCTCAGATATAAGAACCACACAAAAGTCCCACCTGTATGGGTATTGCAATGTAGTTTCTAAGAATATAGGCTCAGAGGAAGGCAAACCCACATCCAAACCTGGGGGAGCAGATTATCAAGAGGACGTGTCTGCTGGTTTACCTGCGAGTCAGACCCAGGCACTTGGAGGCTCTGAAACGGAGCAGAACACTATGGTCCTTGCCACCCCCCGACCCCCATGTCCTCAGCCTTCCTTTTATTTGTAGAAAAACCTTAGCCAAAGAATGTTTAATCAGAGAAGTGAGAAAATATAGAAATAAAGGAAAACAGTTAAAGGAGACCAAATAATAATAATTTAGTCAGTAAACATAGTCAAGGACCTTTAGTTCCTCCTTAAGGGCTACAGATAATATTCTGAACCATGTCCTGTGAGCTGTCTTATAGATGCTGAAACCTCCACCAGGTGGAAGAAGTTAACTACTGTAGCCATGACATAAGCGGCCATAATTCTGAGAATAGACCTCAAAGAAATGGAAACAAACCAACCCTAGAACTGAAGATCAACTGTACCTAAAACAGTCAAGATGACACTGGTTGGATCATCGATGACCAATTTCAAGATGACTCTCAGAGCTGACTGTACTCTTTCTACATGTAGCATCCTCCCTCAACCTATAAAAGCTCTTGCCCACTGGTTATAAGAGGGGGTGGAGTAGGCCTTTGGACGGGTGTCCGCCCTCCCCTCCAGTTGCCAGCATCCAAAATAAAGCAAACTTTCCTTTCTACCAACCTGGCCTCTTTATTGGCTTTTGACCGGTGAGCAGCCAGACCCTACTTTCGGTTACAGCTCCTCACTATTCTCCCCTGCCCTTGGAATGTCTGTTCCACCTACCAGTCCCATAGCTGGAGCTGCTTTCAAGTCATAGCCTTGAAAGAGTAATTTATTGTTGAGACCCTTTGCACTAGATTCATAACTGAACCCTGCTAAAGTTTTCTATATAAACTTTTAAGATTCTGACAGGAAGGTGTAGAGATCTACTCATCTTGGGGCACCCAAGACAAACCTTGAATGTAAGTTCCCTTGCTTAGTAAGCCTGACACCTACCCATTTAGAGTGCTCTGCCTCTTTCATTATCACTCACATATTTTGATAATTCAACAAGAGATTTTGAAACTATATTATAATGGGAACAAACAATCTGTCAGACCTCTCTGTTCAAAACCTGATTCTGCTAATTATCAGTTTGGGAAAGTTATTTGAACCTCTCTGAAACCTTACAAGGTTATGAAGATTAAATGCATGGTGTACCCATGTACCTGTGATTAGGATCTGCCTTCTGCAAGCTTTCAGTAATAATAGCTATTTTCATCCCTAATGTAGAATACTGGAATTCTAAAATACAAATGGATAAAGAAGTTGATAAACATAGGTCCAGAGTGGAAAAATGACTTATCCAAAGTTATAGAAATGTAGGAACTGGAACCAAGCTCTAAGCCAAGTGTTTTTGCCTCTACACACTCAGCGGTCTCCATTACATAGTATTTGAAGCACATTTGAACAGTGGAGTAGTATGGTGAGATGTCCCATGGAACCGAGTAGACCTGTAGTCAGAGATTGAAGATAAAATCCAGTTTTGCCACATACAAGCTGTGTGACCTTGTGAAAGCCCTGCAACTTCTATGACCTTCATTTCCCTCATCTTGTAAAATAGTGGTAATGACCCTTGCTTGCTTTCCAGGAATGTTGTGAAGTTCAAATGAGATGAAAAAGGACACTGTAAAGAACAGCATGTGTGTAAGGGATTTGTGTTTATATTACATACTTAAAAATGGCCAGGGAGAATAATTTGCTTCATATCGATTTAGCAGTATTTTGAAAATGATTATTTGAACAGTTCTGTTTTGGGGCAGGGAGTAGCAAATGGGGTAAGAATTGTGTATTCCATCTTGTTTATGGTTTTCTTGCTGTGCAAAGCTTTTAAATTTAATTAGGTCCCATATGTTTATTTTTGTTTTTATTTTCATTACTCTAGGAGGTGGGTCAAAAAAGATCTTGCTGTGATTTTTGTCAAAGAGTGTTCTACCTATGTTTTCCTCTAAGAATTTTATAGTGTCCGGCCTTACATTTAGGTTTTTAATCCATTCTGAGTTTATTTTTGTGTATGGTGTTATGGAGTGTCCTAAGTTTATTCTTTTACATGTAGCTGTCCAGTTTCCGCAGCACCACTTATCGAAGAGACCGTCTTTTCTCCATTGTATATTCTTGCCTCCTTTGTCATAGATTAGGTGACCATAGGTGCGTGCGTTTATCCCTGGACTTTCTATCCTGTTCCATTGATCTCAGGATGGGAGAAAATATTTGCAAACAAAGCCAGTGACAAGGAATTAATCTCCAAAATATACAAACAGCTCATGCACCTCAATATCAAAAAAACAAACAACCCAATCCAAAAATGGGCGGAATACCTAAATAGACATTTCTCCAAAGAAGACATACAGATGGCCAACAAACACATGAAAAGATGCTCAACATCACTAATTATTAGAGAAAAGCAAATCAAAACTACAATGAAGTTCCACCTCTCACCAGTCAGAATGGGCATCATCAAAAAATCTACAAACAATAGGTGCTGGAGAGGGTGTGGAGAAAAGGGAACCCTCTTACACTGTTGGTAGGAATGTAAATTGATACAGCCACTATGGAGAACAGTATGGAGGTTCCTTAAAAAACTAAAAATAGAACTACCATATGACCCAGCAATCCCACTACTGGGCATATACCCTGAGAAAACCATAATTCAAAAAGACACATGCACTCAAATGTTCATTGCAGCACTATTTACAATAGCCAGGACATGGAAGCATGTCCATCAACAGATGAATGGATAAAGAAGATGTGGCACATATATACAATGGAATATTACTCAGCCATAAAAAGGAATGAAATTGTGCCATTTGAAGAGATGTGCATGGACCTGGAGACTGTCATACAGAGTGAAGTAAGCCAGAAAGAGAAAAACAAATATCGTATATTAATTCATATATGTGGAATTTAGAAAAATACTACTGATGAACATATTTGCAAGGCAGAAATAGAGACACAGAAGTAGAGAACCAATCTATAGTCACCAAGGGAGGGCGGGGCACGGGTAGATGGATTGTAAGATTGGGATTGATGTATGTACACTAACATGTATGAAGTAGTTGGCTAGTGAGGGCCTACTTACTGTATAGCATGGGGGGAGAAAAAGAAGGTATAATCTGTTTGCAAGACATATATTAAGTTAACCTTAAAAATGCATTCCAATATACATTAGTTGCAGATAAATACTGTTTGATTCCACTTATACAAGGTACCTAGAATAGTCAAATTCATAGTCAGAAGGTACATTGGTAGATGCCAGGGGCTGGGAAGTGGGGGATGGGGGTGAGGAAGGGGAATGGGGAGTTAGTGTTTCATGGGGACAGAGTTTCAGTTTAGGAAGGTAAAAATTTTAGGAGATGGATGATGGTGAGAGTTGTACAACAATGTGAATGCAGTTAGTGCCACTGAACTGTGTAGTTAAATATGATTAAAATAGTATGTTTTATATTGTGTGGCTTTTACCACAGTAAAAAAAATTAACAGCAACAACAAAAAAAGAGTTGTGCATTTCAGCAAGGTGGGTGTATGTGTGGATGCCTCTGACAGGTGTTGCTCTAACCAGAATAAACCTGAGGACTCCAACTGGCTGAAGTTCTTTGTGCATTCATCTTCAGAGAAACTAAGTTCAATATCCAAAAGTAATTACACTGATTCGATCTTTACTTGAATCTCTTGGCAAACATCAACAGGGATGTAATTTATACTCAGTTAATCTACAGTCCTGCCCTGACCCTTTCCCCTCCAGTCTTCACGTCTCTCACACTCAATCCTCCATGAAACTCATCTTGTTAAAAATACAAAAAAAAACTAAACCTCGGTGATTCTTTGTTCTTCTCTTCTCTCATCCGTTAGCCTCCATATTTTATGCTCTTAATTGAGGAGGTATTTACCTTTCTCTCTCTTTACTTCTCCATTCGTCTCTCTTCTCGTTTGCCAATTCTATGTCAAAAATGGGCCAGAAGCAGAATGGAGAATGCTGAATCTGTCTTTTGAAGCTGAGGAGGGATTGAGGTGTAGTGAAAAACCCGGAATAATGCAGAATTTTCTTTAATACAGTGGAAAAGGGTGAAAGAATGAACACATCACTTAATACATACATAGTTTAAGTTTATTATAGCTTGTTTTCATCTCTCCAAAGGAAGGACTGAATTAATAGTGCAGATATGAGGATGTGAAATTTGTGGTATGAGACCAGATGTAGGGTAGTTAGTTTCAAGAAGTTGCTTATTTTTTGGTTAATATTCATAAAAGTTTTTCCTTCATATTTTCTTCAAGCATTTAAGTGCCTCTCTTGTGCCCTAAATTTGTGCCACTGACCAAACCACCTATCCTATCTTATTTTTTGTTTTAACTTTACTCTCTTAGTAACTTTCAAAAATGCAATCAAGTATTATTATTTATAGTCACCTTGTGCATTACATTCCCATGACTTATTTACTCTCCTTAAAAAGTAACTTAAAGTCTTGCACTTCGAGGAAAAAATGCCTTCATTGAAAATACTGACTCACCACCAGAGGGCTTCATTTTGAGTTTCTTGTTCTTTTCATGAGAGGGCTTAGCTGAACAAGCCATGCTGTATTGCTGAGTGTCACCTTGTGGATAAATAATGAGCTATGCTGGTGTAACTGGCATGTTACAGCAGTGTTAGGGCCAAAATTCTTGGATTCAAATTCTTAGTCTGCCATGTATTAGCTGGGTGACATGGACAAGCTGTAAGTACCTGGGTCTCAGTTTCCACTGTAAAAGGGGATATTTTAGCAATCCTGTGGTAGCTGGTATTACAGTAATCACAGAGAACTACAAAAAGGATGTCTTTGTATATCAGAGTTTGAAGACATTATCAAATAAAACTAGATTGCTAAAAAAAACCTAGATGGCTAGATAAGAGCAATCATAATAGCAAGTATTAATGATATTATAGATAAGATAATAGCTAGCATTTACTGAATGCCTACTTGTGGCAGATGCTGAACTATTTTATTTACTCTTCACAACTGTCCTTTGTATTGAATACTCTCATTATGCTCAATTCACAGATGAGGGAACTGAGACTCTGAGTAACTGATGTGTTCAAAGTTACACATCTAAGAAAGGCAGAGTTGAAATCAAATCCAAGTCTGATGTCACAACATGTCTTCTTAGCTGTTCTAAGATATTGTGACAGGGGTCGGCAAGTAAATAATATTTATAGGGAGAAGACTGTGTGTGTATGTGTGTGTGTTACACACAGAGGAAGGAAGAGGAAGGGGTATGGTGGAGGTATGGTCTTTGTCATAGGGGAAGGAATCCCATGTTTTTTCCAAATGACTCCAAATATTATAATATTTTAGGTGAACAAATTTCTGCCCATTTATTCAGAATAACTGTCTAATAGCCCGAGTTGCCCAAATATGGAATGATCTGCCCTTGGAAATATCTTCATTAGTTGGCTTTCTTAAGCAGAGTCTGCTGATAATTGGAAGAAGTAGTGTAGGGACTGTGTCTCACCAAAAGGAACCATTAAGGTATTTTCAAATCTTAAGATTCAGCATTTCTATAGTAAATTTCAAAATGCAGTAATTTTTCTGGACCACAGTAGGCTCCATGGCAGAAGTTATCCTTCAGCTGGATTTGTGCATTAAATAGGTACTTTTGGTTACAAGTAGTAGAATAATAACTCTGAAGAAAAAAAAAGTTAATTATAAGAATCAGGAGGTGTCTCTACAAGTCCATAGGCGGAGGAAAGAGCTGAAATTAGGGTCTTCTCTCTCCATCCTGAATTTATGCTCCTGCCTATAGATTATATTTCTTTCTTCTTTACTTCTCTCTAGAACAGCTTTCTCTCATTTCTTCTGTCCACATGGCAGGCAGTAGGTATCCATTTGATTCTTTCTGAGCTGACATGTTACAGATGCTGCAATCTTAAAAAACAAAAACAAAAAGACCTTTCTTTTGGTTTCAATTCCAACTTTTTTGGTGGAACACTTTTTTTTTTCTTTTTTGGCGCACAGGCTTAGTTGCTCCGTGGCATGTGGGATCTTCCTGGAGCAGGGATCAAACCCGTGTCCTCTGCATTGGCAGGTGGATTCTCAACCACTGTGCCACCTAGGAAGCCCTGGAACACTTTTTTATTGAGGTAAAGTTCACGTAATATAAAGTTAACCTCTTTAAACTGTACAATTTAATGGCACTTAGTACTTATAGAGTGAAACTATCACCTCTATTCAGTTCCAAAATGTTTTCATCACCCCCAAAGAAACTTTTTACCCATTAAGCAGTCACTGCTCATCTCCCTGACTCCAGGCCCTGGCAGTCACTAATCTGCTGTCTGTCTTTATGGATATACCCATTCTGACTATTTCATATAAATGAAATAATACAATATGTGAACTTTTGTATCTAGCTTCTTTCACTTAGCAAAGGTTTTCAAGGTTCATCCATGTTGTAGCATGTACCAGTACACCAGTTCTTTTTTATGGCCAATTTCCCTTGTGTAGATATATCATTTTGGTTTCTCTACTCATCTGTTAATGGGCATTGGTGTTGTCTCCACATTTTGGCTATTGTGAATAGTGCTGCAGTTTTTGTTTGAATACCTATTTTTAATTCTTTTGAGTATATCCTAGGAGTGGAATTGCTGGGCCTTATGGTAATTTTATGTTTAACTTTTTGAGGAACTGCCAAACTGTTTTCCACAATGGCTGAACCATTTTACACTCTTATCAGCAATGTATGAGGGTTTTGATTTTCTACATCCTTGCCAAAACTTATTTTCTTTCTTCTTTAAACAAAAAAGTCAGCCTAGCTGGTGAAAAAAGCTATCTCCTTAAAGTTTTGATTCTTATTTCCTTATAATTAATGATATGGATCTCTTTTTAATGTTCTTGTTGGCCATTTGTATATCTTCTTTGCAGAAATGTCTTTTTAAGTCCATTGTCTGTTCAAAATAATTGTGTGTTTATATTTTTCTTGTTGATTTATAACAGTTCTTTATATATTCTGATAAAAGTCCCTTATCCGTTGAATCCCAACTCTGGCATTTGCCTTTGGCAAGTCATTAAACTCTTGTGAACTTTGTTTTCTCTTTTTAAAAATATAGAGAAAGGATACACATGCATCATACGTGTGTGTGTGTAGAGAGAGAGAGAAAGAGAAAGGATCTCTTCTCTCTATATATATCTTACTATCTCTCTGTCTCAAGCCCTATCTATCTATCTATCTACCTATCTATCATCTATACCTAGGAGAAATGTTTCAGTTTTTGCTAATTCATTGTTCATAGTGACTTTCAGAATGTAAGTATCACAAATAACAAGAATAGACTGTATGATTTGCAAATATTTTCTTCCATTTGGTATGTTGTCTTTTTACCTTCTTAATAGTATCTTTTGTTGACCTAAAATAAATAGACTGCCAGCTATTTCTCCAGCAAAAATGGGTTTATTTGCAATCAGAAAGAATTGCAATTTGGAATCTGCCACCAGAGCCACTGCAAGTCCCTGCAGAGCAAGGGGAAAAGCATTCTTTTAAAGAAAGAAGTTGCGAATGCTATAGTAAACAAAAAGTTCATGGCTTTTTATTGGCCAAGTCCTTGCCAGGAAAAAAGTCCTTCCTGTTGAGCTCTTGTTGCAGGGCATGAGAGCTCCCCTTTCTGGTCTCCTGACTATTTAACTGATGCTTTTGTTTATTAATTTTTTTTACATTTCTACTTTTTGATCAAGATCTTTCTCTGAAGCATCACTGATCAAGAGTTAGGTTTTCCATTTTTAGTCGCTTTTTCTCTCTCATGCCAAGAAGGACCTTTCTGAGGTGTAGTATCTCATGTTGGTGCACAGATTGGAAACCTACTGGGGTCACGTTCAAGTAACAAGGAGGAGTAGGAAGGAGAACTCTCAGGCAATTTTTATCTAAAGTCCGTATGTTATCAAGATCATAGATATTGGAGATCATCTAAAGCATTAGGTCATCATCAAAGGTTTGGTGACAAGCTTCCAACAGGCCTGGTCTGGATATGTTGGGAAAATGGTCTCATCAAATGTTGTCTTCAATTCAAGGAAATCTTTACTTTCAGGTCACCAGATGACATGCAAATCTAGTCAGGCTTCAGTGCTTTCTTAAGGTGTGAATCCAAGAGTCTATTCCCAGGAATTTGGAGGAACGTGGGTTGTTAGAAGGACTGATAAGGGCCTTTCCAGTGAGGTTGAAGAGAGTCATTCTGGAGGTTTCTTTTCTAATAGATGACATCTCCAGGTTGCAAGGTATGATACTTAAGGTCTTAATCTCCTGAGAGTGCACTGTGAAAAGACTGCTCTACCAGAACATGATTATTTTTAATAGAAGCAATTAGGCCTTTGCAATAGGGGAGTATCTCTCCTTTTATCAGTTGTGGTTCACAAGAGGCAGGGGCCAAGTGCATTGGATGTCCGGTAACTATCTCAAAGGGCGAAAGCTTATGAGTTCCAAAAGAGGTGCATCTAAGATTTAGAAGGACCAATGGTAATGCTTTTGGTCAAGATACTTGGAAGGCCTTTACAAATTTTGCCAACTGAGTCTTAATAATGACATTAGTGTGTTCAACTAAACCAAAGGATTGAGGGTGTTAAGCACACTGGAAGTGTAAAATTGGTCAAAAAAAAATGTAGATTTGTTGAATGCCTGACCAGTTAAATGGGTTCTTTGAACACTATAAAGTTTAAGAGGAGTTCTTCAGGTAGGGATAATTTTTTCCGAAAGGACTTTATCCACAGAAGAGGCAGCAGTCTATTTGCAAGGGGAGGCTTCAGTCCAGCATGAAAGCATACAGACCATGACTAAAACATATTTATATCCATGAGATGGAAGAAGTTGTATGAAATCCATTTGCCAGACCATGAATGGTCCATTAGGCAGTTTAGCATGCCAGGAAGTAGTACCAACATGCTGCCCTGGGTTGTGTTTTTAACAAGTGGGACAAGTGAGGAAGGACTTTTTGCAGCTTTGTTCATATTTCCCTACCAATATTGATTCATGAATGCTATTATTTTGTCTGTAGACCAGTGGTTTAATGCATGTAGAGGATTAGGAGTGGTAATTTTAGAGTCTCCAGCAGGACTGAATTGTTATTTGGCCCAAATCAGAGCTTTTTCTTTTTATCAAACCAAAAGTTGTTAAGTTTGCAATCTTGGTTTTTTCTTTGCTGAGGTCAATTGTTGGGCTTCTCTAGCCAATTTTTCTAAGTTATCATTTGGGGAAATATCCCTTTGGACCATTGCAGAGGTTTGGCTGCTCTTGGTCCCTTTAAGGGCAGCATTCTTTGCAGAAATATCAGCTAGGTGATTTCCTTTTACTTCCAGAGATCCAAGTTTAGAATGCCTTGGAATCTTCATAATAGCAAAAGTGGCAGGTAAAAGTATTGTATCTAATAATTCTTGAACATAGGGGCGGTTTTAAATTTTATTTCTGTTGAAAGTAAGGAAGCTATATGCTTTCACCACATTCCAAGACTATGAGTTGCTCCAAAAGCATATCTACTATAAGTAAAATATTGGCAGTTTTACCCTTAACTAAGGTGAAAGCTCATATAAGAGCATGTAATTCAACCTGTTGGGCTGAAGTAGCCATAGGTAAAGATGCTGCCTCAATAACATCAAAAGGAGCTGCAATAGCATACACAGCATTATAATTACCACTGCCATCTTTTTAAATAAGGACCATCAGTACACCATGAGAAGTCAGTGCTACCAAAAGGAATTTCCTGCAGATCGTCATTAGGAGTCAGGAAGTGACCCATCAGCACGAAGCAGCTGTGAGGGACTTTGTCAGGGACAGAGGGGAGAATAGCAGGCTTACCGTTATTACAGTGTTCTTATTAAAAGAGTTATGTGAGGAGCAGTTTAAAAAAAGGACGTCATAGGATGTGAGGTGACTGACTGAGAAACGTTGAGTGTGATGGGAGTTTAGGAGGGCTTCTACTGCATGAGGTACAAAAATGGTTAAGGGAGATCACACAGAGTTTTTCTCAGTGGTCTTAACCAAAAGGGCAGTGGCAGTGACGCTCCTAGGCCAGGGCGGTTCTCCCCTTGCAACTGGGTTCAGTTGCTCGTTATGGGTCAATGGCGGTCCCCGTGTTTTTTGATGAGTACCCCAAGGGCATTCCAATTCTTCTTACATAAGGAAAGGAAAAAGGGAGTCTGATAACTGCCATGCTCAAGGGCAAGTGGGCTCACCAAACTCTTCTTTAAAGCCTTAAAGGTGATGTCCTTGGGTTCCTTCCGTAAAATTGTGTGGGCATTGTTATTCTTTAGTAAAACACACAGAGGTTTGGCCATAAGAGAGAAATCTGGAATCCAATTCCAGCAATAACCAACTAACCTGAGGAAACGTCACAGTTGGTGCTTAGTTTGGGGGTTTGGGAAACTTAGGACACCGTGTTCTCTGGGTCTAGGTGAAGTCCTTGCTCTGATAGCAGGTATATTAGGATAGCCATAAACATCAAACCTGGGTTTGGGCAAACTGCAACTATGCCTTGGTGATCTTATGTCCTTGTAAGGCTAAAAGCTTTACCAAGTGCATCCTGTCTCTGTGAGAAGGCTTGAGAATGAGAGGAAAGAAGTAAATTATCCACATATTACCAAAGTAGAACCTCTAGGGAACTTTATTTCATACCTATCAGCCTTTAGGATTTGTGAGAAATAAGAGGGACTCTCGGTAAAACCCTGAGGTGTTACTGTCCAGGTGACTTGTTTTTCTTCCCGAGTGAAGGCAAAAGGTATTGGCTAGCTCCATCAACTAGAATACTAAAGAATGCACTGCGTACATCAATTATAGTAAGGCGTTTTCTTCCAGCGGGAATGGATGTTAATAGCACATGGAGGTTAGCTCGTCCTAAACAAAACTGCACCCCTGGCCCTTAGGTTTTCTCACTGTTGTGGGAGTATTACAGGGACTAGTACCAAGGATAATCAGGTCTTGATACTTATAACCTTCTACTATGGGCTTTATGCTTTGAAGGGCTTCTTAACTCATAGGGTATTAATTAATTCTGGGGAGAGCTCTTGAGGGATCTTTCTGAATCTTGATGGAGGATGTGCTATGAATTTTGCCAATATCAGTTGGAGATTTTGCCCATAAGAAAGGTGGTAGTTGATTCAATAGAGACACGTGGCCAGTGTTTCCAGAATCAGCTCTAGTATAGTCAGAAATGGAGCAAATAAAGATGTAAAAGCATCACTTAATTCATCTGGTTGGCCACTTCGATTTTTTTAATGTCGAATTCTAGACCTACTTTCCCTTTTTGGGGAAAAAGAAATTCCAGCATGATATTTCTCTAAGTCTTTGCCTAATAAGTGGATAAGGGCAGCAGCAAAACTAAAGAGAGAAGGGCATGTATCTCTCAGGCGGCTTAAACAAAAGAAAATAGGTTCGTAGACAGGAAGCTCTTGAGGTTCATTACAGATCGTCAGTGTCTGACTTATTTTAGTACTCCAAGGCAGGGACTGCTTTACTATAGTGGGGTTGAGCACTGAGAGTGTGGCTTTGGTGTCCGTTAGAACAGGAAGAAATTCATCCCTAATCTCGAAAAATGTTTATGCAAGCTGATGAAGAGAAGGGAATGGGAAAAACCCTGTCATTTAAAACTGAGAGGATGTTAGAAAGACTGGAGGCACCTGAAGTGCTTAAACTTGTAACAATTATTTTTTCCCATTGGTCTGGCTCTTTGAAATAGTAGCAGAAACCAGGAGGGTTTTGGTTTTGTTTAGGGGCCTTCATGTGCTGAAATTGAAGATTAAGAATTTTATCTGTCTTGATGAATGCATGAAGAAGATGTGATATATATTATATACACATATAATATATGTGCATATATAGTATATAGCATATAGCATATAGTATATAATATGTATACTATGTATCAATATATAATGGAATACTACTCAGCCATAAAAAATGAAATACTGCCACTTGCAGCAACATAGATGGACCTAGAAATGATCATACTAAGTGACGTAAGCCAGATAGGGAGAGACAAATACCATATGATATCACGTATATGTGGAATCTAAAATATGATACAAACAATTTATTTACAAAACAGAAACAGACTCACAGACATAGAAAACAAACTTATGGTTACCAAAGGGGAAACTTAACGTTACCAAAATGTTATACTCTATATAAAATAGATAAACAACAAGGTCCTACTGTATAGCCCTGGGAACTATGTTCAATATCTTGTAATAACCTATAATGAAAAAGAATATATATATGCATATATATGTATAATGTAATCACTTTGCTGTACACAAGAAACTGATACAACATTGTAAATCAACTATACTTCAATTTTAAAAAATCCTAAAAAAAATAAAAAGAGAATTTTAGCTGTCTTCCTTTGAGGTGATTCATCCACAGTGTGAGAGAGCTGGTTTGCCAGATTTACTAAATCTGGAGTGGACATAGTTTCCCATTCCATCCTGGTTCTTGTTACTAGAAGGGTAAGGTCCTGGTTCGGCCCATGAATAACCCATTTTAACATAAATTTAAAAGCTACCTGGGTGGAATCGACATCTGAAGGAAGACCACAATTTTCTTTAAGAATAATCTGAAGTTGACTGTAATAGTCATAAAAAGATTCATCAGATTTTTGTGTGCAAGCCTGAATTTTGTTCCAATCAATAGGCTTTGGAAACCCCCTAAAAATTACTGGATGAAGTCACTCAGCCATTGCCTGAGCCTAATCATATAATAAGTTAGTGGACTGGTCTCCTAGTTGTAATTTTAGAGACCTTTCAGAATGTTTCCAATTAGTGATTTTCATCCAGTGCTGGGCTGGCCTTCATGGACAAGCATGTGGACTAGCTGCCATAAGTCAGAGAAACTAGGTTGATAGGTTTGAATGACTGTATTAAATTCCTCAGAAAATCAGTGAGGTTCTTCAGTTACTATGGGAAAATCTTTGACTGTGGCTCACAGTTTGGCTTTAGTCCAGGAAATACAAGAAATTAAGGGTTAGCCTCTGGATCCTCAGAAAGCTTAATTTTAAAGGAACACATTCTGATAAGTTCAGAGGAAAAGGAAGTGAGGCAAGTTTCTGAGAAAAGGGGAATTTTAGTGAGAAAATTAGATGGGGGAACTGAGGGTATAGAGGCGTAGGTGGCATAGAAAGAAAGGAGAAGGATGGCACCAGAGGCAGGGCTTGGGCACAAGGAGTGGAGGGAGACAGACACGATGGCACTGGAGGTGGAACCAGGGGCGGAGAATCCAAGGAAGAAGGGCCTGTAGCTTTTAGAGCCATTTTCTTTTATTTAACCCTTTTTTTTTGCATCATTTAATCTTAAAATCTTATTTTGCAGAGAGGCAATTTTGGGCTCCTGATAATGCTTGGAATCCTCAAGATACAAATCAAAATAGACTTCTATTTAGTTTCAGAAATTTTAAAGCTATGGCAGTCTAATTTATTTATTTATTTAAATTTTTAAAATTTATTTATTTTAATGGCTGTGTTGGGTCTTTTTTTGCTGTGTGCGGGCTTTCTTTAGTTGCAGTGAGTGGGGGCTACTCTTCATTGTGGTTCGCGGCTCCTCATGGCTTCTCTTGTTCTGGAGCATGGGCTCTAGGCGCATGGGCTTCAGTAGTTACAGCACATGGGCTCAATAGTTTTGGCTCACAGTCTGTAAAGCGCAGGCTCAATAGTTGTGGCGCACAGGCTTAGTCGCTTCACGGCATGTGGGATCTTCCTGGAGCAGGGATCGAACCCCTGTCCCCTGCATTGGCAGGCGGATTCTTAACCACTGCGCCACCTAGGAAGCCCTAGTCTAATTTATTTTTAAGAAAAGTAAGTTTGGAATAAATGTTGGAGAGGGTGTGGAGAAAAGGGAACCCTCCTGCACTGTTGGCGGGAATGTAATTTGGTACAGCCACTATGGAAAACAGTTTGGAGCTTCCTTAAAAAGCTAAAAAATGGAACTACTATATGACCCAGCACTCCCACTACTGGGCATATACCCTGATAAAACCATAATGCAAAAAGAAACCTGTACCACAATGTTCATTGCAGCACTATTTACAATAGCCAGGACATGGAAGCAACCTAAATGCCCATCAACAGATGAATGGATAAAGAAGATGTGGCACATATATACAATGGAATATTACTCAGCCATAAAAAGGAATGAAATTGAGTTATTTGTAATGAGGTGGATAGACCTAGAGACTGTCATACAGAGCAAAGTAAGACAAAAAGAGAAAAACAAATACCGTATGCTAACTCATATATATGGATCTAAAAAAAATGGTACTGATGAACCCAGTGACAGGGCAAAAATAAAGTTGCAGATGTAGAGAATGGACTTGAGGACATGGGGTTGGGGGTGGACGGAGGGTGAAGGGGAAGCTGGGATGAAGTGAGAGAGTAGCATAGACATAGATACACTACCAAATGTAAAAGAGATAGCTAGTGGGAAGTTTCTGTATAACAAAGGGAACTCAACTTGATGATGGGTGTTGCTTTAGAGGGCCAGGACAGGGAGGGTGGGAGGGAGTCGCAGGAGAGAGGGGATATGGGGATATATGTATAAATACAGCTGATTCACTTTGGTATACCTCAAAAACTGGCACAAGAGTGTAAAGCAATTATATTCCAATAAAGAGCTTTTTTAAAAAAAAAAGAAAAAAGAAAAGTAAGTTTGGGAATTTCAAAAGTTCCTCTTAATGGTCACTGATATTCTAAATTGCTTTTGGTTAGGTTGGTCCATTTAGTTAGAAACTCACATGAGGAAAAACTGTGATTTTTAAACATAAAATCAGCTCAAATCCCTGTAGGGGAAGTGCCCTCAAAATACTTAGATAACTGGGGTCCCATTCTCAGAGGTTTTTCTCTAGAGTAACAGAATAATTTTCAGACCACCTAAACAGCTTACAGCTCAAACAGCTTATAGCTCAGACAGTTCAAATATCTCAAACAGCCTGTAGGCCTAATAGTGGCCATTTCTAAGAGAACAGTCTGGTCCTAGCAGAACCTAGCTGAAGGCGTCACAGCTCAGTCCCCATAGAACAGCCCTCATTCCAAAAAAAAAAAAAAAAAGGCCCAAAGGCTGAACCAGTCCCAATTGGAACAATCTGATTTCAAATCAGATGGAAGTGCCAAATGAACACTCGCCTATAGAACAAGGCCTTAACTAGAAAAGATGAAACCTTGAAATAGACCTCGAATAAAACCTAGAGAACTTCAAAATGCAAAGAGGAGGTGAGGCTTGGATCCAGGAGAGAGACATACCTTTAAACTCTGGGGTCGGGGAGGAAAGCAACGAGTAACAGTGAGCTCTGTGTGGGTACTGCACCTGTTTCTCACCATCCCTGGCGTCATTGGGGGTCTTCTCTAAGTTCCTGTGTGTGCCACCAAAATGTTGGCCTTTTAAAACAAAGAGACTGCTAGCTATTTCTTCAGCAGAAATGGGTTTATTGGGGATTAGAATTGCAATTTGGGGTCTGCAACCATGGCTAACAAGCGACATGCAAGTCCCCACACAGCAAGGAGAGGAGAACTCTTTTACGGAGGAGAAAAGAAAGTTGGGAGGGCTGTAGCAAACAAAGAGTCCATGGATTTTCATTGACTGAGTTGTCGCCAGGAAAGAAGTCTGTCTTCTTTGTGTGGGGCTCTGCTATTTTTGAAGGGTGTGAGAGCTCCCCCTTCTGGTCTTCCAGCTCCATTTAATTGAGGTTTTGGCTTATTAATTTTTTACACCTTTGAATGTTTGTTTTGTGGCTCATGCCTCCAATTCTAACTTTTGAGAGGAAGTGACTTTACTTAGTTCAATCATAGGGGAAGCTACTATGCTTGGGTGTGTGGGATTCCATTCATTAATAAGTGGCCACAGAAGCACTTAGGAGAGACGGTTAATTGAGGTATCCAGCATTACACAGCTAATAAAGAGCAGAGCTGAGACTTACATCTGATGTTAAAACCAGTAATCTTACCTGAAAAATCTCTCCAAATGACCTTCAGGTATCTAGGCTAATAAAGGAATTGAATGTGAATAGATAAAGAAAGAAAGAAAGAAAACCAGTGACGATGATGGTGATCTCCTGCTCCTCCTTCTTCTACTTTTTGTCTTTTGGCTAATGAATATTTTATTTTATTTGTTTAATACATCTTTATTGGGATATAGCTGCTTTTCAATGTTGTGTTAGTTTCTTCTGCACAACAAAGTGAATCAGCTATATGTACACTATATCCTCATATCCCCTCCCTCTTGAGTCAGCCTCCCACCCTCCCTATCCCAGCCCTCTAGGTCGTCACAGAGCACCGAGCTGATCTTGCTGTGCTATGCAGCAGCTTTCCACTAGCCATCCATTTTACATTTGGTAGGGTATATGTCAATGCTACTCTCTTACTACGTCCCAGCCTCCCTTTCCTCCCTCCACCCCCCCCGCCCCGCCACCCCAGTGTCCTCAAGGCTGTTCTCTACATCTGAGTCTTTATTCCTGCCCTGCCACTAGGTTCATTGTACTATTTTTCTAGATTCCATATGTATGCATTAGCGTATGATATTTAAAACCAGTGATCTTCACTTCTCTATGCAGAGAAGAAATTATGGTGAACTCAAGGTGATCAACTTTCAAAGAGTGGGTAGCATTTAGATAAAGAGGAGAAAGGAAGAACTCTTCTTTGTAAGGGAATCTTGTTTGTAGAAGACGTATTCAATTAGAGCAGATTAGTATAAAAAAGAAATGACAAACCCTATCACTACCTCAGCTTCTTTGTTCCTGCATTTCACCCTGATGCCCTAGGCCTTATTAGATGTCCCTAATACTTAGCAGGGTTGGTTTTATCACTAACTATGGACACAAGAGGGTGCTAAAAGATCTCTCTTTTGGTTCTTTAGGCCCAGGTGTGGAACAGTCACGTTCTCTTTCCTTTAATGCCATTTCCATTTTCAGAAAAGAACTTTGATTACAAAATGCAGAAAAATCTTAATAGAAGTAATGAAAATACACCATAATATCAAATGTTTAGATTTCAAGATTAACTGAAGGATAGTCCCAGTGTTGCTGATGATTTTGTACAATTTTAGATGAATGCAATAGAGTTTCATAGCTAGAAAGAACATGTAATACTATCTTTCTTTTTCTTCCTTCCTGCTCCCCTCCCTCCCCACCTTCCTCCCTTCCTTCTTCCTTCCAGAGACACTTTGTTAAATGCAATCTTTTCAGTTTGGAAAAAATAAACAAAATATAAGCAGAACTGTTCTTCTTGAAATGGAGATAGGATGCTACCATAAACAGGCCCTGAGGCATGTCTGTTAACCCCAAGGTGCCACATAAAAGAGTTTGGAAAATCATTGCTGAAAGTCAGGTGGTTGGCAAACTGCATTCTTGAATCAAATCCTGCCCCCTGCCTCTATTTGCACAGCCTGTAGCTAGTTTTTACATTTTTAAATAATTTGGAAAAAGTCAAAGGAAGAATATTTCATTCCACATGAAAATTATAAGAAATTCAGTTTCAGTGTCCATAAATAGAGTTTTACTGGAACACAGCCATGTTCATTCATATATATCTATATTGTCCAAGGCTATTTTATGCAATGATTGCAGAGTTGAGTAGTTACAACAGACACTGTATCTCAGTTTCTTTAATAGACATAAAATGATATAAGGTAATAATTATACTGTTAGATTTGTAACAGATATGATGAAATATGTATAACAGTAATAGCACAAAAAGGAGAAAGAGGGAATAGAGCTATATAGGAGTAACATTTCTATCTCACTTTGATTATATTGGTATAAATCTGAAGTAAGTTGTGACAAATTAAAATGTTTACAGTAAGCCCTAGAGCAACCACTAAACAACAACAAAACACTAAAAATAGTTTAAAAAAATCAGTAAAGGAATTAAAATGTTACAGGAGCAAATATTTAATGCAAAAGAAAGCAGTAAAGTAAGAATATAGGAACAAAACAATATGAACAAATAGAAAAGAAAATAACTCATGTAATAAATTCAACCATAACAATAATAACATTAAATGTGAATGGATTAAACAATCCAGTCGAAAGGCAGAGATACCAGATTGCACTAGAAAACAAGATCTAGCTATATTCTGTCTACAAGAAACACCTTTAGATTCAAAGATATGAATAGGTTAAGGGTAAAGGGTGGAAAAAGACATATTATGCAAACAGCAACCAGAAAAGCTGGAGTGGCTATACTAATATCAGACAAAATCGTCTTTAAAACAGAGTATACATGGACTGCAAAGTCTGAAGTGTTTACTATCTGGCCCTTTACAGAAAAAATTTGCTAACTCCTAGATGCTTATGATGACTCCCTGGGATGAAGGAAAACATGAAATTTTTGACTATGTTTAAAAAGTCTAATTATTTAGAAACTTTTTGTGGTGTGTTTTATGTTGTATATAATATATTGCAAATGAATATGTATTCTTTATAAATAAGTAAAATACTCATAATTTCACATGCATGTGTAGAAATGTTTTTCTGATTGAAGTGCATAATCAAATACTTTTGGAAACCACTCTAGTTTAAGTACATGGTTTTACATTTGGGAAAAACAAAACTCAGAGTGATAAAATGATTGTTCAAGGTCCCAGAGCACGTAATTGGCAGGTAAGCTATAGGCTTCTGCCCCTTTCATTGTATCGTTTTATAAACATGCTCACCCCGTCTTTTGCTGTCCTCCAGCTTGGGGTTTCTGAAGTGAGGCTCACCTGTGGTGACTTCAGATTCTCTTTATCACTAGAACTATGCTATGTAACACATTCACAAGCGTTTTCCTAGTCTTTTTATGAACCTTGGTATGTTCTGGCCATGTAATTGCTCTTTGGGCTCTAGCAAGAGGTTGAGACATACCCTAAATTCATCCCAAATGTCTTCCCTGAGCTTGTGAATATCTCACAAACAGATGAAGTAGAAATCTGCACACATACTGCATGGTACAGATATCCTTTGCTTTACGAATGTGGTGTCAAGAACAAGACCAGAAAAGTTTCTGTAGTTGATTTTGGACTTCCCTAGTTGGGATGACACAGCTTATTTAGGAAAGTCACAAGTCAAGAGGGACACACAAAAAAATTGTGCATGTTCAAAAGGAGGTCCAGGATGATGAAAAATAAGAAACACCATGTCTTAACATTTATTACTGTGGATCCAATTGTCGGGTGTTGAGGTATCAGTTCTTTGAAGACATAAATTTTAAGGAGGTATGGGAGGAAGAAATACATTTTATAAAACGTTACAATGAAGCTCATGACTGACCTTTGAATAGTAGGAGTTTTAAGTATGCTGTTAAAAATCTGTAAGGGACAGTTGAGAAAATTATCAGATTGTAAAGAGAAACATGTGAGCAAGGGTTTCAGTGTAGATTTCGTCTTTATCAAATGAAGTTAAAGGAGCAAGTTAACGTTTGAATGGAAGAGCCTGCGTTGTTATTCCACATCTGGTTGTTACTGTTTACATTTCTTTATTGTGCCCACATCTTCATCAGCTTCTTAGCAGGTCTCAGTATATGTTGAACACCTCTGTTTCATGGTCAAGACAGGATCAGAGGCCATGGATACTGGCAAACGATCTGTCTGTTTTCTTCTGTCTTCTTCTATGACTGTATCTACTGCCTCATCTTGATTTACAAGCAAAACCTAGAAAACCTACAAAAATAAGTGTTTTGTGGTTTATCTAGGGATCATACAGAAAATATTGCTGTTATTTTTGGTGAAGAAAATCAATTTTCTATAGTTTATTTCAACCTAAATAAAATGTGAATTTTATTTAAAGTTCAGGTATATTATTTTTGGTGGGGACAAAACAGATTCTTGTGGTAAATTCTCTTCAAAAATATTTATCACCTTCACTATTGAAGATAAGTTCTTTTTTTTGTTCCTGTGGTATATGGTTTACTACCTGGGGGAATAAAAATAGCCATTTTAATTGTGAAATTATTAAATGTAAGATTTATCTAACTTTTAAAATATTATATGCTGTATAGCCTCGATATAAATTGTTAGTGTTTGCATAATTGTTGCTGGGTAAAATGTAAATGAAAGAAAGAAAAGAAAGAAAGAAAGAAAGGAAGGAAGGAAGGAAGGAAGGAAGGAAGGAAGAAAGGAAGGAAGGAAGGAAGGAAGGAAAGAAAGAAAAAGAAAGACCATGTCTGTGAAGAAGGGTAGAAGGAACTGCGTGGTAACTTAGTTCAGAGATGACTCAGGTGCCCAAACAATTATCTTCAAGCGTCTTAATGATTGTCCTGGGAAAGGAGGGACTTAGCTATTTCATAAGCCCGGATCTAGGACCTATGGGTAGAATTTGCTGGGATTTAGGCTTGGGTTCACTCGCTAGAGATGTCCAATGATGAAATGGGTGTCACATAGACTTTGACATCAGAGAGATGTGAGTATAATTCCTGGCTTCATCTCTTATTGCCTATTTGACCCTGGGAATTATGGTTGTGGAGAAGAATAATATATTGCAATATTGTACATATAGCCCTCTTTTTTCCCCCTCTCCTACATGCCCTTGAACTTCATGCATCCAACTGCCAGTTTATACTGTCAGGGTATTGAAATTCAAGGCTGAGAGAATAGTTTGAGAAAAAGGATTTTGAGTCTGGCTTTTAGAATCAAAGGCCAGAATGTCTGAAAGGAAGTAGAACACAAAGTATATGCTGAAATAGTAGGTTTGAAAATATAGCGTAGGAGTCACACAGCACTGCCCCCTAAGACTAAATAAAAATTCCATGGGCTGGAAGTTATAGTGTGGAGGAAAGACAATATTGTGGGAGGAGATTGGTGGAGCCTAGCCTGCCTGGGACTCAACATACCTAAGGGAACCAGAGGGAGAGCTGGAATTTGCACTAAGACTCATCAACTACCAACAGAGAGACACCATGTACCACCAGGTGGGGGTCAGATCATTAAGGCACTTCATGGGATCGCATTAGGCATTTGGACCATTGTTGTAAATCATCGATGCCATACAGCTGCCCTCATTATATCTTGTAAAGAGCTCTCAATGAAACATTAGCAGAATGCTGGTCATTGTGCTGTGAGAGTTACAGCTCTTTGGGACCAAAATTTGCTCAGCTCTATTCTACTTTCCCTGTGTGGAAATGATGCGTATTCACCAGGTATATTCTAAGGCACTGCTGAGATGAGGAGGTCTCCTGAACACCTGCAGGAGGAGAGATTGTGTGGAAGGCAATCCTCACATGGGTACCTTGGTAGGAATGAATAGAACTGGTTTGAGATCCTGTCTGCTCCACCCCAGTTGCATTAAAAACAGCAATTCCAGTTGCATGTTAACCATACTTTTACCCTTTCCATGTGGTTACAGTTAACTTTCCTAGATCTTTTTTTGCTGTTGTTTTAAATTATAACCTTAATAATTATTTTATGATTGCTCTGAGATTAAACAAGATAATACATAAAAATATTAGAACATTGACTGTCTTAGGATATGTTCAATAAATGGAAGCTGTTAGTATTATTCAAGAGGTGATAAGATCATAATCCCTTTAAGTGTTCTTATGAAACTTAGTGACCACTTGGTGTTTATGTGGTAAAGGACATTAACATTTCTGAATGTGATAGTGGTCTCAGAGACTGATTTGTCAGTTTAGATCCAGTGTTTTTCAACCTGCTGTGCATGGGCTAGTATAGGCTGGCTGTACAGCATAGACCGAAACAGTGTTAAAAAATACGTAGCTCTGGGCCCAAATCCAGATAATCTGATTTAGCATATCTAGAGAATGGCTCAAGATTCTGTGTAATTAACAAGCTGCTTCCTTCTGGAAACTCTAGGAGAGAATCCATGTCCTTGCCTTCTTCAGGTTCTAGAGGCTACCCACATTCTTTGGTTCACAGCCCTACATCACTCCAACTTCTCCATCCATTGACAAAGCTCCCTTTCTGATGCTCCTATTTCCTTGTTATAAGGACCCTTATAACTACCTTGGATCCAGGATATTCCAGGGTTTTCTTTTCATTTCAAGATTCTAAACTTAACCATATCTGCAAAGTCTCTTTTGCCATGTAAAGAAACATATTCACAGATTCTAGGGATTAGGATGTAGATATCTTTGGGATTCATTATTCTGAAAATCATAGAGGGTAACATTTTTCTGGGTGGTCAGCTACACGAGAAATCCCTAGATGACTTCATTCATTTCCACCTACTAATTCCATGTTTTAGGGGATTTTTATTCTGTAGTTCCACCCCTCTAAGTGTCTATTTCTTTGGTATACAAGCATCCCAGGAGGCTGATGTAGACTTGACAATTCTACATTTAGATACAATCTACAGGTAATCAAAATTCCAATATAAATGTGGAAATTACTCTGGAGCAGCAAACTATCTTTACTTCTTTAGAGTGTTGGTTCCCACAATGGATAGAATTGCTTTGAGTTCACTCTGGGGAAAACTGGCCTCTGAAATCTTTGTGTGTGTTTGCGTGTGTTTTAATATTTATTCTTAAACAATATGAGTAGAATTTACCTATTGAAATTGTCTTCTTGAAAGTATGCTGTTTTTCTTTCTTTTTTTCTTTATTGGAGTATAATTGCTTTACACTGTTGTGCCAGTTTCTGCTGTACAACAAAGTGAGTCAGCTGTATTTATACATATATCCCCATATCCCCTCCCTCCCACAAATCCTTCCCACCCTCGCTATCCCACCCCTGTAAGTCATCACCAGTCATTGAGTTGATCTCCCTGTATTATGCAGCAGCTTCTCACTATCTATTTTACATTTGGTAGTATACATATGTCAGTGCTACTCTCTCACTTCGTCCTAGCTTCCCCTTCGCACCCCCCAACCCCCATGTCCGCAAGTCCATTCTCTACATCTGCATCTTTATTCTTGCCCTGTCACTGGGTTCATCAGTTCCATTATTTTAGATTCTATATATATGAGTTACCATATGATATTTGTTTTTCTCTTTCTGGCTAACATTGCTCTGTATGACAGACTCTAGGTCCATCCACCTCACTACAAATAACTCAATATGATTCCTTTTTATGGCTGAGTAATATTCAATTGTATATATATGCCACATCTTCTTTATCCATTCATCTGTTGATGGGCATTTAGGTTGCTTCCATGTCTTGGCTATTGTAAATAGTGCTGCAGTGAACATTGTGGTACATGTTTCTTTTTTGGATTATGGTTTTCTCAGGGTATATGCCCAATAGTGGGATTGCTGGGTCATATGGTATTTCTATTTTTAGTTTTTTAAGGACCCTCCATACTGTTTTCCATAGTTGGCCTCTGAAATCTTAATGCAGAATTGGGATGCAGCCATGCAAGACCTCAACCTCACGCAGCTAAAACAGACCATAGGTTCTGTGATTTTGCCACTTCAGTCTCTTTAGCAGCAAACATGCTCATTCATTGGTCTCTGTTTGTTTTCTTCAGTCACCTCAAAGGTGTGATAACATCACTGATCTCTTCCTTTACCAGCCACAGTATCTTAATGCAATTCAGATGATGTGTCTACATAGTCTCTGCTGTTTGACCATAGCAGTCATAACAAAGATGTTCAAAAATGCCGGCAGGTACTAAAAGATTTGGTCAAAAGTATTCATCAGGAGTCTTACACGTATAAAAACCCAGTTACAGAGTTTGTTGAATGCTTATATGTTAACTTTGACTTTTATGACTTTTATAGGGCTCAGAACAAGCCGAGGGACTATGAATCAGAGCTAGTGAAAGATTTCTTCTTGGTGGCTTGTCTGGAGGATTTCATTGAAAATGCCTGTCTCTTTATATTTGAGATTTTTTTGTTACATCCATCAGTGTATGAGCATTAACATGTTGGTAGGTAAACTGAACATGACTCCAGAAGAAGCTGAAAGGTGGATTGTAGATTTGATTAGAAATGCAAGACTGGATGCCAAGATGGATTCTAAACTAGGTCATGTGGTTATGGGTAACAATGTAGTCTCACCCTATCAGCAAGTGATTGAAAAGACCAAAAGCCTTTCATTTAAAAGCCAGGTGTTGGCCATGAATATTGAGAAGAAACTTAATCAGAATAGGAGGTCAGAGACTCCTAACTGAGGAACTCAGGAGCCTCTGACTTTGGCTTCTACTGAAGAACCGTACAAAAAAAATATAAAACTATAAAAGAGAGGTGAAATAAAACCATTATATAAACACGAAACATTTTGGAAACAATTAACTTATTGAGTATAAATTTTGGAAATATGAATAAAATTGGCTGTGTTTCATTAAGAAAAAATCAACAATTGTAGGGTCTGCTGGATGGGAACAGAACACGCTTAAGGGTTAGGGTATAAATGGCTGTCACTCCTGCTTGATGATCAGTGTGCTAGATGCTAACTTCTGTCAATGGAAGGAACTTATCATAGCTCCTCAGTACAGGCAGCATATAAGACGGCATGTCTGAAGGCAGTGGCTTCTGTCCCTGGGCCCTGGCTACGTATGACCACGCTCAACTGGACACTGGTCATTCTCTGGATATTGACTCAATACTGTTCTTCTGGTCCCTCTGGCTACCTCTCCTCATTCTTTGTCCAATCATCTTCTAAATCTCTTATCTTTTTCTTCTCAGGCTGGGGAATCCATCCTTTGTCTTAAGTAATTTTTCTCTTATCATTTATATCATCTTCATATCATATATTCTCTCAAAATCTCATGTGCCTATAACTGCGTCATAATATATGGGTTGCTAAACTCAAAACCAGTAACCAGCTCTCTTTGCTTTCTTTGCTTTCTTCTGTCAGTTCATCTCCGAGGCAGTGATGGAGACTGCTTAGCTGATTGAATGTGTGAAGAAACAAGGAATGAAGCAAATTCTGGAAACAAGAGCATATTAATATTTTAAAATATTATCCTTCATGATTTTTAAAATTTGTTCCAACATCGAAATTCAAAGATACAATTTCCTAAGTCCAAAGCTAATGCTTGTTTCTACTAAACCATACCCCCTTGTGCTGCCTTTAGCTTATTCATTTCAGTAACTTTTTCAACAACTCCAAGACCTTGGAATCCAAATTGGCACATTTCCCCTTCACCAGGACAGCTCCCACTCTTTCTAAATCTCCACTCTCACTATGAAAGCATCCTGCTCTCCAGTTCCTGGGAAAGGCTGAGTAACAAGAGATCTGCACCATCCTCTCTTAAGCTGCTGATCTGCCTTTTCACAGTATCAGCCAACTGCCTCTGACTCAGCTCTCTGTCTGCCAGGCAAAGGACTTGTAGAAAACATCCTCCTACTGCTTCTCTTCTCCCAAGGAGTATAGGATTAGCATTACCTGAGCAATGGCAGCTCCTTTTCAGTTTGTTTGTCTGGCATTAAAAGAGGTTGGGAACTAGCTTAAGGTCTGAAATGAATTCCTCCCCACAGATACCTGCCCACCCTCTAATACCCAGGTACACAGCAAGAATGTGGACTCTGCTGGCCGTTCAACTGGTCCAGCTTCCTTAGTGCAAGTAGCTGCTTGTCTAACTCTGTCTCACCATTCCAGCTCTTTTCTTTCAATTTTATAATGAAATAATCAGTACAGAGAGGCAGCCAAGATTAATGTGTACGTTACTCTGTGTTTTCATCAGAAAAAATGTGGATCGAGTCCCAGTTCTGCTGCTTACTAATTGTGTGACCTTGGGCAAATTATTTAACTTCCTCAAGCTTCTGTCTGCTCCTCTGTAAAATGAGACTGAAGACATCTACACCACTGGATTGCTAAAAGGATTAAATAAAATCAAAGAAAGGTAAAACACTTTATCAAAATCAAAAAGGTAAAACATGTCATGCGTGGTACATAATGCTCCATAAACGGAACTCATATTTTGTTTTATTTAATAAAGATGTGCTGAGTCCTTATTATGAAAAATGCCATGCTTGGTACTATGGAAGTAAGAAAAGGAGACATGGTCCCTGTCCTCAAAGAACATTGCAGACTAGTGGGAGAGAGAAAACATCAAAGTAGGCAAAGGGAATGGGTGAAGGAGGGGTAAAGTTATAGGGGAAGAACTGAGTGAAGATGAAGTTGGACCTATGCAGCTTGGAGGAGGGTCCAGAGGGAAACTTCACTGCAAAGGTGTGGCAAAGGCCACCTTGACATAAAGTTCCATCCTGTGGGCAGCAGCTTTTCCCCATGTTTCTGAGATACCGTGGCCAAGGAGATGTATGTCTGTATTACTCTGTACCTTTTGGATACTCATGGGTTAGTTAGGGGTCTCTAGGGAAATGAACAAGAAATATTTCTTTCTCATCCACCTGTCTTTCCCTTACACCACTGTGATCATCTGGGTCATCTTTAGAAAGCTTAGATTTTTTTTTTTTGACTAGATGGCAGTTCAATCACAGGTAATTTCCTGGGCAGATTTTAGCCATCTCTAAAATTTAGAATGAAAATTCACTGAAGTATATGTACACCAAACCGGATGCACATGTGCCTTCTCTGTACTACATAAAGCCTGCAGATTATCTGAATGTCTGACCAGATAGTCATCTCATGTGTGGGCTGAATAGTACATGGGAAATTGGCTGGGTCATTCTTCAGCCGACTAGCACAAAAGTTACAATATTCTCCTGTTCCCCAGATGTCACTAGGAGGTAGTGAAGTATTATAATGAGAATCAGAGCACCTGTGTTCTAGTGCTAACCCGGCAGTGATAATTGTATGTAAAATCAGGTAAATTTTCTTAATTGCTTTCTCAATAAGCAAAATAGGTGAAATAACCCCTGCTGATGTCTCTGTAGAGCACAAATGTAATTTTCTTTTCAGAATCTGATACTTCTTATAAAATGGTAAGAAATGATAACTTCTGCTTGAACCACTTCACCTGGTTGTTGTGAAAATCAGACTATAGAAAGGAAAACATACATACAAACATACGTATGTACATCTTCTTTTCCCATTCATCCGTCAGTGGATATTTAGGTTGTTTCCATGCCTTGGCTGTTGTGAATAGTGCCTCAACGAACATAGGGGGGTGCCTGTATCTTTCTTAATTATAGTTTTGTCTGAATATATGCCCAGGAGTAGGATTGCTGGATCATGTGGTAACTCTATTTTTAGTTTTCTGAGGAACCTCCATACTGTTTTCCATAGTGGCTGCACCAACTTACATTCCCACCAACAGTTTAGGAGGGTTCCCTTTTCTCCACACCCTCCCCAGCATTTGTTATTTGTAGACTTTTTAATGATGGCCATCATTCCCTGTACAGCAGTAATTAACACAACATTGTAAATCAGCTGTATTTCAATTAAAAAAAAGAAAAGAAAAGGAAAACATTTTGGCAACTTTGTTTCCAATTCTGGGTTTTAAGTGACTGGGAAGATTGACTGTGTTCCCATTAAAATTTCTCTAGGTTGGTTATTTCCTGTTCTTCCAAGCTCACAGAGCAGGAATTCCGGGTGTCTGACTTCCCTCCTAAGCAGGTCCCTCCAGGCTGGTAACTGGTTGTCATTGTCTACCGCGTATACATTCATCAGATCGTTCATCAGCCTCCGGTTTTGCAATTGTAGTCAAGAGACAATAGGAAACGAAGTGTCTTCCAAGATTTGTTTCTTGAAACAAGGCATTTTAATAACCACATTTCAGTGTTCTTAAATTATTCTATAGACTTCTCCTCACACTTGGAATAAAACCCTAACTTGTTACCACTGCCAATGCGCATATGCTCTCGTGCTGGCCTACTTTGGGCAACACACATTATGATCTAGTCACATGGGCCTTCTATTTCCATACATGCCAAACCCACTCCTGTCACAGGGCTTTTACTCCTCCTCTTTCCTCTATCTGAAATGTTTTTCCCCTAGATCTTTGCATGGCTGGCTCTCATTCCTTCTTCCTCTTCTTCTTTTTTTTTTTTTTAAATTTTTTGGCTGCATTGGGTCTTCGTTGCTGCGTGCTGGCTTTCTCTAGTTGTGGTGAGTGGGGGCTACTCTTCATTGTGGTGCACAGGCTTCTCAGTGCGGTGGCTTCTCTTGTTGGGGAGCACGGGCTCTAGGTGAGCAGGCTTCAGTAATTGTAACGTGCGGGCTCAGCAGTTGTGGTGTTGCAGAAATCGGTCCGTTGAGAAACCAAGCACCACACTTGGAGCATTGGAGAACTCAGGTTTATCAAGCCAGTGGCCCCAGATGAGCTAATGCTCCAAAGTTCTGGGCCCCGAGTTCAGGGTGAGTTTTACTTTTATAGGGGTCAGTGCACATGTTTACAGTTAGCATGGGTAGATTGGTTACTTGGTTTACAGAGCTGGAAGTTTCCAAACAGAGACTTACAAGGGCAGGTGCAGAACATTCCATTTTTAGCAAAACATCTTATGGTTACATTGGATTGCTAGGTCATCCTGTTTTGTTTTTTTGGTTTTTTGTTTTTTTTCTCGGCGCAGCAAGCATATTTTACAAAAGCAGAACAAGTATGGAGTTATTTTTAGCTAAGTGCAAGTTCCTAATTTTCCTCTTCAGTGGCTCGCGGGCTTAGTTGCTCTGCAGCATGTGGGATTTTCCCAGACCAGGGATTGAACCTGTGTCCCCTGTGTTGGCAGACAGATTCTTAACCACGGAGCCACCAGGGAAGTCCTCTCATTCTTTCTTCCTTATTCCTGTCTCAGCAAAAATCTCACTTCCTCAAGCAGCCTTTCCTGATCATGCAATTTGAGGTCCACCCCCGTCCCACCCCCATCACCATCTCATTCCTTTATAGCTCTTATCACAATTTGCAATTGAATTATGCATTGTTTCATTAACTTGTTTGCTCTGTATCTCCTCAGTAGAATAGAACCTATTTTTCCAGGGTGATATTCCAAATATTTAACAACAGTATCACATGGCACTAATCAATCAGCACTGACACTGGCCAAGGTCCTGGAACAGGGTCCAGGAGGCCACCTACTTGCCCTCTGACATTTACATTGTTGGTGTGCAGGAGTCCAGAGGGAGGGGTTGGAGAAGAAAATCAATGAATGTTAACTAGCAATGCATGTTAACTATGTATCCATTATTATGGAAATACTTCAGTATCTTAGCAATCAGTGTGACCATTAGTTTGTACTGTTTGAATATCAACCCTACTTGTCTCCTATATTCAACATTATATCCCAGGCCTGGAACAATGACTAGAATACAGCAATCCCTCACATGGTGACTTACTTGACTATCAAGTGTTGTCCACATACACTTGATGTTTCTCTAACTTGATGTTTTCTGGAAGAGCTATAAGGTGGTCTGGGTTCAGTCACTCATAAGGTTAAGTAATGGTGTATTTAGGCTGTCTGGTTTGCTTTAATGATAACTAATGTCTGTAACTCTTTATAGTTTACAAAATCTACATGTCACTTTTCTCATTTTATCCCCACAACCATGCTGAGAGGCTGGCAAGACAAGACATATTCATTTCTCAGCTGAGTAAACTCAGACTCCTATAAATCAAGTGATTGCTAAAGGGTGGGTAGAGCTGTGAAATAGTTCATGTCTTCCTGAGCACAGAAGCAGCTACTGGACATAGGTGTAAAGATTCTGGGCTCTACGTCTAGTATTGTATATGCCCTTATATAATAACAACTGCGGCTGTTTTACAAAATAGGGTAGTTCAAGCAAGAGTGACCAGCCCAGGAGGGTCTAGAGAAGCCTAGAAACCTTGTCCAAGAGTTGGAGGAACAGGAAATGACCAACCTGGAGAAGTCTTCAGGGAAATATAATCTCAGACAGTTGAAAACCAGTCTTAAAGACAAGATTGTCAAGACTTTTTCTCTGTAAGCTCACAGGGCAGAGTTAATACCAACAGTGAAAAATAATTGCAAAAATCAAGTTTTTAATTCAGAAATACGTATTTAAAAATGAGAAGTAATGTAGCCTAGAGCAATGTTTACCAAAATATGGTATATACAAAATGGTGCTAAGAAAGGTGTTTTTATTTAGGACATGATTGAACATTTTGAAAACTTTTATTAGTTATGAGTTTATTTTAATACATAGGGAAAATATATAACTAGTAGATATATTTTGTGATTTCAGATATATAAGAAGTGGTTAAAGTGGATATTTAACTTTAAAAAAAAATGAAACAAAGCCATTCAAAGAGACGTTTTTGGTGCATAACAGTAAAGGTGATTTTCAGACGTTACAAATGAAATGATAGATGAGTGACTGAAGTTTGTGAAAATCATATTCTTTGAAGCTAGCTCTATCACTTTTCATGGCCTTAGACATATTCTTAACATTATGATGCTTAATTTGCTCATGTGTTTAATAAGTTTGTCAGGGATTACTGGTTCAATGCATGGAAAGTATTCAGCATAGTTTGGCACATAGTGAGAACTGAATAAATGTTAACTATTGTTTTTATTTTCATCAATAACAATGAGAACCATTGAACCATGGACAGGTACCTTGTGAAGCAGAAAACTCCTCATCATGGAAGGTGTGTAAACAGGACTAGACAGGTATTTTTCAGGGATGGTGCAAGGGAGATTCCTACATGGGTGGGAGCTAAGCTTGAACTTTGAGGTCATTCCAGCTGGGAGATTTCTGTGAGTCTACCTTTTAGTGAATTCCAGGATGCAAAAGAGACTTGCAACTAGAGTTTTCCTCCTTCGTCTTGGGAGGATAATTAAGGTACTGCTCAACAGGACTCAAAGAGCCATTGCTCTGTGAGCACTGCTGTTGACCTTCTCATAACCCACGTAACTGTCAAGGAGAGCTGAGAACCACACAGCTGTTGTCCCATAGTTCTTACCCAACCAGGAAGAATACCCATTCTGTCCTCACAACCTTCCTCACAACCGTGGGAAAGGCTGTGAGCATTTCTCATGGGTACAGAGAGGACCCATCCTGTCTAGCCCTCAACTGGAACCTGGCCTTTACCCAGCAGTGGCTGCTGACAGCACCTTGAGGGCTCTGGCTATGGGAAACACTTCATTAAAGAAGCTGAAATATGTTTCTCTGTAGCTTTCATCCACATGTCCTAGTTTCATCTCCTTCAACTACAAAGAGCAAGTCTCCCCATTGCCTCCCCATGGGAATCCTTCAGACGGTTGCAGACTGATGGAGTGTTTGCCCTGTGGTTATTGATTTCCATTCTTCGTTGTTCCCACAGACACACTGTTTCTGTCAAGCATAGTCATTGACATCATATTCTAATACAGTTTGCCTCTGCCCTTTTTTGAAGGCAAAAGATTGTGGAATCTGGGCCCCTTTTTCTTTATAAAGGGAGATGCTTTCAATAACAGTTCAGTTACACAAGATCCAGTAACTGTACTTATGGGATGCTGTTAATAACAGATCATGGTGTATCTGGTGCTCTTTAGAGTTCTGGCCCCCTTTTTAACTCTGCAAATGATCCCAAGAGATCTCCTCCAGGTCTGCTGCCTGAGTTTGCATCCACAGACTGAGGATTCTAATGTCTAATTCAAATGGCATTGTTCTCCTGAGTTCCAGGATCATGTATAGCAACCTGCTGGATATCTATGCAAGAGTATCTTACAGGTGTTCTAATCTCACCAAGTTCAAAATTGGACCCATCCACTTTCTCTCTATGACCCATCTTTGCAATGAGGATAGTAATAGTATTTACTTCACAGTGTTGTTCTACGGATTAAATGAACGAGTGTGCATAAAGCACTTAGTACAGTAACTGATGAATTTACTTATATATATATATTGCTATTATTGGAGGATACAGGAAGACAAAAAAATATATAGTATATTGAAGACTGAATGATTATGTGGAAAATAATGAAGCAAGACAGATTGAGAAGAATTCGTAGGAACAGGACAATGCCATAGGGCAGTTTTCAAAAAATGACTATATATTCCTCAGTGTTTGTCTTTGGGAAATAAATTTCTGAAGAAATTCTTGGTATATCCTTGAACATTGGTTATTCTGAATCTTTTTTAAGATGATGAAAATGCTCAGCATGAGGGGCCTTCTCTCCTAAAGCTGAAGTCACTTCTTGGTTCAGGATTCCTCCTCAGAGGAAGTGGGTTCATGATGTGATTAATTTCTAAGGAACAAGGACTGCATTTGGAGATGGCAGTAGCCTGCTTTGTAAGGACGTATGCAAGTCAACTGCCGACTTGCTGCCAAGAGGGACTTGTGGGCCAGGCAGGGTCATTGGTTAGTCATGACACGTAGAGCGTTGCTACTCAAAGGGTAGTCTGCAGACTGGTGCTGGTCCTCAAACTGTTACTGATCTGCATGTGATAATTATAGGATTGGGAATAAGCATTTAAACAGCTGTATATCCGTCTTCCAGAGTGCCTTTATGTCTGTTAATGTAGACTCATATTTGGCATATGTGTGGTAGGGGACTGGAGTATCTGTGGATTTCAGTATTCATGAGGGGTCCTGGAATCAATCCTCCACAGAAATGGAGGATTGGCTGCGTATGTTTCATTTAATTCAAAGCATCGGTTAGTGATGCATAGAAAACAAACAAGAAAAAAGACAAGAAGGAAGAAGAAGTTGGTTCTTTATAACAAATTGTTTGAAAGCACTGAGGCAGTGTGGAGTCATGGGTTCTAGTCCTGTCTCTGACACCAACTCATATGAAACCATCATATGAGAGACCCTTGGCAACTCATTCTTCTTTCGGAATTAACTTTCCTCATTCATGGATTAGAGGTCTCAGAATAGTAGATTTTTAGTTTCCATTTCAGTTTCACAGGTGCCATAATCCTAAGAATCTTTAAAAAAAATTAAATAAAAATTGACTGAGTAAAGCTCCATCGCTTGATTTTAAGCTAAATAATCCTGCTTTTTGGTAAAAACCTAACTGAAGCATAGACTCAATGCTTTTCTTCAGATCCCCATAAGAAGCATGTTTTTTAATTTGGGTGGTTATCAATCAATTTGTCACTTTTCACTGTAAAGATTTCTTTTTCTTGCTGCTCTCAAGTTTTCCCCATGAATTCAAATATTTTATAGGGAAACTTTTCTCTACTGAGTGTTCACAGACTGATGAGCTTCTGGAATCCCACTGAATTGCATCAGACTAGCAATACTATTTGTGGAATTCATATGGCTTGCTTGGTCACAATGCTGCTAAGTGAAACTTGAAAGGCATTGTGAGAAAATACCTGTAGGTGTGGAATTGCGTAATGTATAATTATGGCGATTTTATCTGTATGCATGTGTGAACTTGTTTGTACTATGTAAGTGCTATATTTATGCTCAAACATTACCTATATTTTGATGGGATGGGAACAGATATAATATGGGACAAGGGTTCAGAGCAAGGGCTTTGGAGTCAGAAAGACCAGTGTTCATACTGCAGCTTACAGGCTTCATGACAAACTTACTTAATTTGCATGAATTTTAGTTTCATCAATTGAAAAATGGTGATAGTAATATCTACTTCAGGGTTGGAAGTGAGAATGAAATAGAGTAAAAAATAAGAAACATTTAGCAAATACTGAGAAAAATAGAACTCTAATAAATGCTAATTGTCATCATTGTTGTTCTTATTAATAGTAAAACTCACTTGGTGCATATGTATGGATGGATGGAGACTCTTGCCTGAGTGACAGTCCCTGGAATGGGACAGATGAGTAGAGATGATCACTCATGTGAGGAAGGAACATCATTTTTGGAGTTTGCACCTCCCTGGTCTATGGAGCAAGTTTTTAGAATCAGAGTCAGGATTTGATTGTCTATTCCTTTTCTCTGTAGCTTCTAGAAATGGAAGAAGCTTGTGGGTTCTGAGATTTATGAATGAGAAAAACAAAGGAATAAAATTTTGTCTCTAGCCTCTTCCAAAATCATTCAGTGAATTAAGCTAGATAAATAGGGAGAAAAGCAAGGAAGGTGATGGTACTGATCCAGTAAAGAGAGTAGAGAAGAAATGACACACAGGCATGGTTGGGTCAGTTGGTGGAACTGTCTTTAGGGTTAAGGCATTTGGAGAGTCAGTAAAATATAGTGGTTACAAGGGGCATCTTTAACATCAGGCAAAGCTGGGTTCAAATTCCAGTTCTATCAGTAACTGTGTGTAGTTGGGCAAATTACTTAAATTCTCTGTAAAGTACAAACTGAAAATAAAAAAGAACACACTTCTCACTGAGATGAGGTAAATATAAGCAAAGTGTTTAGCAAAGTGGTAATTTGGGGGGCTACTTTTAACAGCTAAGAACCTGAAGCTTCCTCTTTAGAAATTTGTTTTTCCCTGAAATGATTGCCTTATGTTTCTACTTGGCGTAGACTGACAAAGATGTAAATTTCAGAAATGAACATCTAATAACAACCACTCTGCTGTACAGTGGAAATTAACACAACATTGTAAATCAACTATACTTCAATACATTTTAAAAAATGAACATCTAGCCCGTGACCTGTGGCGAACAATGTAATGTTTTTGTGCCTCAGTTTCTGCATCTGTAAAATGAAATTATAATAACATTGATATAATATTGTAATATTAATTAATAATATTCATATTAATAATATTAAAAACTGTTAGAGTGGTTGGGAGGATTAGATTAGGTCATCAGTGTGACATTGTTAGCACAGAGCCTGGAGCATTGTAAGCCCTAAGTATTACTAGTTATTATTATTAAATCATTCCAAATTATTCTTAAGGAGACAGAAGATTTTAAGTTCATATTAAGATTTGTTTTAAGATACACACCAGTTTCTTGAAACTTGCACTAAAAACTTTACTCAGAAGACACAACGGAATTATGACATGACTTGAATCTCAGCTTTTCTTTCAATAAGTACATATAAATAATGCTGCTTCTATATCTGTTGTATTCCAAACCCACAAAACATAATTATACCTCATTATATAATAATAATGAGAAAGGGAATGGTACCATCACGCTAATTTAAACTGAGCCACTGCTCTACTCTCTTTCACCCTGTTTGGGTCAACCCATGATTTTTCCAAGCCTGATGGTGTTCCTCTTGAATTGTTTCTGATAAATTTTGTAACCATCTTTCTCTTTTAAATACATTTAATTAGCACATTTTCTCCTAAACAAGACATTCAAAATGAAATTATTTTAATATCTATAATTGTTTGTGGAGATACTAGCTAATATTGTTGCATCAGTGCTGTAATTTACAGTTAACCAAGTAGTAGATTGTTATGTTTAAGAGCTTTTTTATTTGTTGAAGTATAGTTGATATGCAACATTATGTCCGTTTCAGAGGTACAACACGGTGATTTGACATTTAGATACATTACAAAATGATAACCACAGTAAGTCTAGTAACCATCTGTCCCCATCCTTAACCCTGGCCCTGGCACTCAGAGCTATATTACTGGATGTTTCCAGGGATTGCCATACATATAGGTTATGACATCAATGGTGCCAACTAGAGTTTGACACTATGACAGTTCTCACTGGCACATTATTTAAGCTCTTGTGTCTTGGTTCCTTATTTATTTATTCATCTTTGAAATCTATCAATATTACAGGGTTTTTGTACAGTTTAGGTTATGTAGATCAAATATTTAATACAACATTTGGCACATAATAAACCATACACGGGAGCTGTAATTATTGTTTTCATGATTACTATCTCCCTTAAAGCATAAGGCAATTCTCTGAACTTGATGGCCATTATTATATCCATTTTACAAATGAGGAAACTGTGGTACTGTAAAAAATGCACATTTTTTTCCAAAGCAGAAACACAGTGTGCTTCTAGGCTGAGAGATTCTGCCATAAAATTAAATAGTATAATATTGTTTTTATATAATTATATATTTAATTTTTATTTAAATTGTGATTTTTCATTAACTAAATGGTATTCTTTGCTGTTGTGTGAATATATGTGAAAACTAGAGTTTAAAGCCCAAGCATGAAAAACAAAAAACAAAACAAAAAAAGCCTAACATGAAAATAGCTGAGTGGCTGTTTTACTGCTCTGGCCATGGAAAGTCGGGTAGGAATATGCTACCATCCTCACATTCCTGAAGACTGAGAATCCTTCGGCAGGTTAACTCCCAAACACATCACTCTGAAGGTGGCTCTCTTCTGATGACACCAGATGTAACAATGCGAGAACTGACTATTCCAGTATTCCCCCCTTACCGAGCAATGTGGATGTACACGTGGGGAAACTCTCTCTTTAGTCATTAGGTTTGTTAATGGCAGGTGTTAGTACTTTATGGGTTAAATAATGCATTTATTGTTCAGTGATAGTCTGAAAGGTTCTTTATAATGACAGTGAAAGAATGTGTAATATTTAGTCATGGTGGTTCGGAACAGAATGACTCATGTTTGAGAGGTGTTAAGAGTCAAGGGAAAAGCAGCAATTTGTAAAATCTCGGACAGGTCAACTTTATATTAGAAGGATTTCTTCTCATAGTCCCAGTTTTGAGTCTTCCATTAAATAAGACGGCTACTTCTGAATTATAAATTAGTTCATCAAGTTGAATAATCTTTTAATAGTTTTTTGGGGGGCGGGGGGAAAGATTTGTTAAACACCAACTACACAGGATGCACCTGTCTAGGAGGTGGGGACCCATGATGAGATGAAACAGACATAATTCTTGTCCTGACAGTCAAGCAAGGAAGACAGAATGAACTGAAATGATCTTAGATAAATCAAGGGTGCAGAGGGATCATGTCACAGGGAGCGCATCTCTTGTCGAGTGGGTCATGGAGGACCTTACCTGAGGAAGCCAGGTACAAGTTGATATCTTAAAAAATGAGCAAAAATTAGCTACATCCTAAGGCAGGTCTGGTTCCATGCATTCATTTATTCATTTATTCATCCTTTTTTTATGACAAATGTAAGTTGTTTTCCTATAGTTCCAAGAACTCAGGAATGAACAAGCACTTCCTTTCTAAAACAAGGGAATAAATAACTAAACAAATGTATAATCTCAGGTCCTGGTAAAGAGCAAAAATGAGAAGGAGGAGGGAGGAGGAGAAGATAATTACAATAGGAAAATGTGTTAGCGGAAGATGATCTGGGAAGGTCGCTCTGGGGAAATGATCCTTAAATTAAGAGGAACCAGCCATGCAAAGAGCCTTTTCAAGTTATTCTCAGTGTTTTACCTTTCTTTCATTATTCACATAGCTTCAGTAAATTCTAGTCAAAAAGTAGAGCCTTTGTTCAGGGATGTTTTGAGTAGCAAAGGCACAACAGTTTGGGGAAACCACCTTCTCCAGATGATAGCTAAGAGAGTAGCAATGCTGATCTCTTCTGGACAACAATGTAACCAACAAAATAATAAGTTCCAAGGATCACTAGCAACAGAGTCTTTAGATTGGTGGCTTGATGAAGAACTGAGGGCACATGAGCTAGAATTTCTATTTCCTAACTACATAAATAGCAGGAATGGGGAAGATCTCAGAAATACTTGAGGGACCTGTGAGGATGGATGATTTTTGACCAGAGGTTCATTAATCCCATCACAATTTGGTTAGGAAAAGGAAGTATGCTCTCATTTTATTGTCACATCCTGGTGAAGCCTGGATGAGTATGTACATTATACTTAGCTGTGGACATTTTATCCAACATCCTTTCAAAGACTACTTATGCTGTAATAATTAACACTCTTCGAACATTATTAACTATGTCTCACCCTCCCATCTAAGTGCTTACATATGTTAGCTCATGTGATACTCATAACATTTCTATGAGGGCGCTATTATTATTATTATTTTCTTCTTTTTTTAAATTTTATATCTGAGGCAGGGAGGACTTACAGAATTTGCCCAAGTTCACAGTAGATGTTCAGGAGTCGAATACAGGCAGTCCAGATCCAGGGCTCTTAATCGTTTTGCAAGCCTGTTCTTTATATGCCAAGTCTGTGTTTTTTCCCCTCATCAGCTGCTAGGTAAGCATCAGTGTGGTATTCTTTACAGGTTGAGGAGCAAATTGTGGGAGAGAGACACGGACAGAGAGAGAGAGAGAGGGAGGGAGGGAGGGAGGGAGGGAGAAAGGAGGAGAAAGGTGTGGATAGGTTACAACACCAGAATTACTTTATAAAAAAATTCTGAAGAAGAAAAAGAAAAGCACAATTTTCCAGGTATTATTCCAGGTGCAGCTCTTATTTCTTTTGTCTCAAAGCAAACAAAGAAACAAGTTATTTTTAGCCCTGTTTTACAGATGAGGAAATTAAGCTCAGAGAAGTTGAGCAACTTGGCTCTGCCTCATGCCAAGTTTCTGCTCCTTATGTATTGTTCGCTATGGATGTTGTTTAAGAAGAAAAAAAAAAGGCAAAAATAAAGCCCTTATCTGACCTGTCTTCCAGCCCTAGATCCATGACACTGAGACAGGCTTTCACACATAAAGAAAAAATGAAGGAAGCTTTTTCTAAGCATTTTTTTGTAGTATACTTGATTTACAATGTTGTGTTCGTTTCAGGTTACAGCAAAGTGATTCAGTTATGTACGTGTATACATACAAACATTTTTTTTTACATTCTCTTCCATTATAGGTTACTACAAGAGAGTGAATATAGTTCCCTGTGCTATACTGTAGGTCCTTTTTGGTTATCTATTTTATATATAGCAGTGTGTATATTTTAATCCCAAGCTCCTAGTTTATCCCCCCATCCCATTTGGTAATCATAAGTTTGTTTTCTTTGTCTGTGAGTCTATTTCTATTTTGTAAATAAGTTCATTTGAATCATTTTTAAGGTTCTACATGTAAGCAATATCATGTAATATTTGTCTTTCTCTGTCTGACTTACTTCACTCAGTATGGTAATCTCTAGGTCCATCCATATTGCTGCAAATGGCATTATTTCATTCTTTTTTGTGACCTAAGTAATATTCTGCCATATATGTACCTATCTATCTATATATATGTATATATCACATCTTCTGCATCCATTCATCTGTTAGACACTGAGGTTGCTTGAAGGAAGCTTTTTTTAGTGACAGTATAACATATTTCTGACCTTATAAAAAATCTGTATGATCCACTACCAAAATACACTTCATGGAAGAAATGAGGACACTCCAGTGTTCTCAGTGCAATGCTGGGAGCTTTACTAGTATCACACTGAGGATGTTGGAGTGTCTTTATTTGGTGCAAGTCTAAACACACACAGGAGGGAATAATGAAAATTCATTTGTACAAAAAAGAATGTACATATGAATATAAACCACATAAGAGGCTTAACATAAAAAGGCCCTTTCATTAATTTAGGAAGGTCTCTAAATATGATTATTCACCTTGGTTAAGTTACATTTACTTTATTATTATTGTTATTTTCATTATTTTCAGCCTGTTCAGCTTTCTTCTTGCATTGTATTTTTGATATTTTGGATGTTTTGATATAAAGTCACCCATGTTGATGGCACTATTTTAAAAGTTCATACTCCTTTAAAGGACCACTTTCTAATGTATTCTCTCTTCTATATTACAAAGGTTATGTTACTGCTTTTTTCTTGATTAGATTCCATGATTTTTTTGGTCTATATTGCTAGTAATATTTAAGGTACTGGGCTTGATTAATTTAAATGTGCTTCTAATTTCTTATAGATATAACAACTTTTATGTAATTGATTTTCTTTTATTTATTTTATTACAGTGTGGTTTTATTTTACTTTTTGCTCTGAGTAATTCCTTGACCAGATTCTATAAATACTAGTATGTAGGATTTAAACTCTTATCATTTTAAATATTTTTCAGTGGTCTGCTTTTGTCACAGATTTCTGTTTTACCTGCGATAGATTCATTTGTTACATTAATATAAAACATTATATTTGTTTCTAATCATTTAAAAATATAACATATTACACTTTATACATTCCTTTCATTCATAATGTTTTCATATATTTTTAAATTATTTCTTTATTATAAAATAAGCCTCTGAAACTTGCTTACTATGTTTTAATTTTCTTTTTTTTTTTTGTCTGAGGTTGATATTGGCAACCTTGTTCTTTTGTTTAGACATGATTCTAAAACATTTTCCCCAGCCTTTTATTTTATTTTATTTTTTAAATTTATTTATTTATTTATTATTTTGGGGGGGTTACACCAAGTTCAGTCATCTGCTTTTATACACATATCCCCGTATTCCCTCCCTCCCTCGACTCCCCCCCCCAGGCTTTTAAATTAATTAAATAGTAGTTAGTTAATTTGAAATTTTGTTTTACAAATGTCTCTTAAAAGCAGTGTTGCTAAATTTCTTTTCAGATACAGCTGGAGACTCCTCGCCTTTGATTAGGAATATTTACCCTTTGAATTCACTGAATAATTTTTCATAATTTATCATCTTTTTGTTTACTTCCTTGGATTTATTTATATTAATTGATTGTTTATAAGTGTATGGACTACCTCTTTTTTGATTTTATATTTAAAATTTTGTGTGAGGAGAAAGCTTTTTTTCTATGCCATTAGTTATTTCCTAATATAATTTCAAACATTATTAACTATAAAATTACCTATGCTCATATAAAACATATTTTAAACTTAATTTTATAGGGAAAAAAGACCATTCTTATTGGAGATTTTTTTGTTTAATCTGGAGAACGAAAACATCTTTAACTACTTTTTTTAAATATTTTGTCATCATGACAAACTTCTTCAGAACGTTACATTAATTTGGGGTGTTTATTAGCTCCAACTATTCCCTTTGCAGTAATGCTTTATTTTATTTTATTTCTTTCTCTAACGTTGGTTGGTTTCTTTGATCATCTTAAGATTTTTTTACCTTTAGTATTTAATGTATCAGTTTTCTTTCACTGAGTAACAAATTATCACCAACTTACTGCCTTAAAATGGCGTAAACTCATTATCTCATAGTTTCTGTGTGTTAGGAATCCAGACATGGGTTATACGGGTCCTATGTTCAGGGCCTCACCAGGATAAAATCAAGTTGTCAGTTGATGTTTAAATCTCATCTGAGGCTCTGGGTTTTATTCCCAAGTCACTGGTTGTTGACAGAATTTAGTTCCTTACAGCTGTTGAACTGAGGCCCTCAGTTCCTAGAGGTCACCTTTCATTACCTGAGACATGGCCCTCTTCAAAATATGGCAGTATTATTCTTCAAGATCTGCAGGAATGTGTATGCTACTGCTTTGAAATTTTGACCTTATGTCTCTGACCTCTTGCTAGACTATCTTTCAAAGGCTCACCTGATTAAGTCAGGCCTACCTTGGGTTATCTCCCTTTTAATTAATTTAGAGTTAATAGATCAGGGACCTTAATTACAGCTGCAAAATTCCTTTCCTTTGTCATCTAACATAGCCTAGTCTTGGTGGTTGTTGCTCTCATATTTATAGGACCTGTCCCACTCAAGGGCACTCACCGAGTATGTGCAACAGGGGGCAGGAATCTTGGGGGCCTTCTGAGAATTCTGCCTACTACAACATCTAACTTAAAGCATACAAATTTTGCACGGTTTTTGAGAAATATTTTTAAAGACTTACTTGAGGATTTCTTTCTGTGTGAATATGTTCTTTGATGGTTGAAAAGAAATTCTTGGGATACATTATTACTCTCTGAAAGTTTTATAAAAACTTTTTGTATATATAGATGAATTTAG
Source organism: Hippopotamus amphibius kiboko (assembly GCF_030028045.1). Taxonomy (NCBI): domain Eukaryota; kingdom Metazoa; phylum Chordata; class Mammalia; order Artiodactyla; family Hippopotamidae; genus Hippopotamus; species Hippopotamus amphibius. The sequence goes on along the minus strand of NC_080186.1, from coordinate 154,383,027 downwards.
AAGAAAAATATATTGTACAATATTGGTAAATTTGTAATGAAATGTGTATTCTAGCACAATAATTCTAATACCTGTTGGGATCATTATAAATTAGCATAACATTATAAAAGATTAATTTGCCTTAAATTGTTTATGCTTTTGGACCAATAACCCCACTGATAAAAATCCACACTAAGTGTTAAAGAGAAGGAAAAATTCTTATGTACAAAAATGTTTATTTTAACACTCTATCATAGCGAATATCTGAAGTAAGATCAAATTACAAAGTTGGGGAAATGTTAAGGAAATTAGTGTGAACTCCCCGAATGTATATTGTACGATAAATAGGAATACGATAAAAATATGAAAGATGTGTACAACACATGTGAAATAAAGAGCACAAAATTATATGTACACTATGATTAAAGCTATGTAAAATATGTATGTGGTTGCTGTAGGATTATAATAATGTATGAGAAAACAGTAGTGGTTGATGAAACAGGTTGTCATAACATGTGCACATTTTTAAACAATTTATTTAACACTACCAAGAGGTTTACACAAGGTATAAAACAAAACTGGGTCAGCTTCCTAAGTGTCTGGGAAAGGGTAGGTGTGGACCTCCTTGACCTCTGATTCTCTTTCATCTGCAATCTGCTGAGCCTTTACTAATTGAAGGGTGAAATCTTCTATTGCCACTGATGAGAACTAAGTGAATTATATTGGGAGTAGACAAACCCGGCCCATCCCTCAAGATGATGACTAGTTGACAAACCCTCCAGATGGGATGTGACCTAGGGCTGACCCTTGATGACTGGGGATGAATTACACAAAGAATGCTCACTTTTCCCTGCTTTACTATGAGGTTTCAATTGGGACTGGGGTATCCCAAGCAAGAAGGAATTACTCTGTCTTCTTAATAAAGAAATCAGTGCTGAAGGGACTGGAGATTATAGTTTGATGTTAGTTCTTTCATCCAATGTGAAAATCCCTTCCAGTTCATGTGTGAGAGGATCATCATTTTTCTTCTCCGTGTATAAAGTGTATCTTCTGCCACTGAATGTAGCCTATGCGTTTGATAAGCAGCAAACTTCTTTGACAACAGACCACCTTTTTTCATGAAACACATCCTAGCAGCACTGCTCTCAGGAACATAATTTGTGAAAGACAGGTACGAATAATCCTTTAATCTTTGTACAGGGCCATGTCAAATAAAGAAACATGGGATGTGAAACAAGGATTATATTTACTTTTCAAGGTCCCAAGAGGGTTAAAACTAGACTGGAAGTGTAAAATTATGATGTTAGATAACTATGTAAAAAGGTGGTTTTGTTCTAGAAGTCAAGCTTCCCATCACGAGTAGTTCTCAAACATGGATTTGATAATCATTTGCTGTGACTATTGTGGAGAGGATTCAAGAGTTAGACCAGAAATTAGAGTTTGGAGGATTTGTAACTTTCAGCCCTGATTGAGCATGATCTTCTAATTTAGTTTAAAAAAAAGAAAAGAAAAAAAGAAATGAAGGAAAGAAGGTTAGAAGGAAGAAAATAACCGGGCCCCATCTAAGTGCTACTAAATTGGAATATCTGGGTTTTGGGCCAAGGAATTTGAATTTTTGATAAGCTGCCTAGCTGATTCTTGTGTATACAGTTCAAGGGACTAAACATTGAAAACCAATGAGCCAAACTGCTTTTGAAGGATACCCAATACAATCTGTTTCCATAGTACAAACAAACAACATGGCAAATTAGGTAACTGGGAATGCTAAACAGGTAGAATTGCTTGTCTTCTGGGAATCAAAAAACAGAAACCCAGTTTCTGAGATTTCCAGTCTGAGCACACTGTGACCTGTCTGTGCTGCTGAATTTCTTATTCTAAGAGATAGAAGAGCTAGAAGGGCAAGTGAGAACTAGGGAAGGAGGAGGTGGCCTGGGAAGGTAGTTTTGGAAGCAGCTTTCTCCACCCACGTACAATCCCTTCCTTGCACTCTGCTGTGCAAGCCTAAGATTTTGATTGCTTGAACCTGTGGCTGTTGCCTCATGGCGTATAATGAGGTTCATCCCATACAGAGAAGCTGCAGGACTTCTCAGACGGTTGTTGCAGGGAGTGGCTTCTTGGATCAGAGCAATTTATATAATCTCTCCTCCACTAACAAGGGTCTGGCCAGGATGTGTCTGCCCTGCCAGACTTCCAGTTCTAACAGGGCCAGCTGGTTTTGCCCAAATCAAGGAAGTGGCCTCAGACAGAGTTTGCCACAAATTTCAGTTTTAACCAGAACTCTTAGTTCTGCCTAGTGTTAAATAGAGATCCAGGAAAAGAGGCTGACACTTGAGGAAAAGTACACCTAGACACTGGTTCTGGAAGTGACTCGGAAACCTGGATACCCCTCCCAGACATCCCACACTCTTGACCCTGATATGTGAGAAATCATTTCTCCTCAGGGATGCCTAAAATCTGGGCAGCTGGAAGGTATTAGCCAAAGCCTCTTACTTATTCAATTATCTATGCGTATATTTGTCCAGGGTCAACTATGTGCCTTCACTGTACTATCGGCACTGAAGATAAAATAAGGGGTAAAAACAGCCAAGAGTGTACAGTCTGGCCAAATTTCTGTGCTTGCTCTTTGTGACTGGGAATTGGCCAGCTCCTTATTGACATAATAGTAGTTACCACTTATAGACCTGGCACCCGTGTGCTAAAAACTTTTTAATAGCATATTTCTAACAAGATAAGTAATATTATTATACCTATTTTTCAGCTGAGAAAGTGGAGATACATAGGTAAGGTAACTGGACCAAATTTATAGCCTCCATTCATCCTGAGGGTGGGCAGGAGAAAGTGGAGATGTAGGATTCCTTTACCACATCCTAGGAAGCTGGATCATGCTGGCTCTGGATCTCTGTGGTTAGGGTCTGAACCAGGCCAGGCTCTGTTAGTGTTGCCTTAGTACAATGCAGTCTCCAAACCCAGTGAGGATCATTCTTAGAAATGGGGATTATATTCAAGCCTTGAGTACAAGAAGAGAAATAGGGTTGATAGCAGCTAGCTTTGGAATCTCAGGGGACCATAGAGACGCAGGAGAGGAAGGAAGGATTCTCAGAGTGTGGAGATGGCTGCAAGTTTTCCTCTGGGTGGACCAGAGGGCGAGGCTCCTTATACTAAACGCTTGTACTTTAAGGAGTCAACAGGAGTCAACCTAAATCTGACTTCCTGGGTTCAGAGAGTGGGCTGGACCTAACCCCAGTGGGTCAAGGGGACTGGCCAAAGCTGAAGAGCAGGGTCCTGGCCAAGTAGCTCAGATTTAGTTAAGTTTTGTTCATGTAATACTGAAAAAGCTTCATGGATGTGATTCATTTTAAAAAGATTTAGATGTAATGTGACAGAGTTTAGGTTCCTCCAATTTGTAAATGCTGAACTATTTTACAAAGATAATAATCTTTTAATATAAATCACAATTCTCTTTTTAAAACAAGATTCTCCCTCATGTTCTTAAATTATTAGCTTTTTTTTTTTTTTTTTTTTTTGCTGCTCCATCAAAGGAGATTCACCACATTCTAGATTACACATTTCTATTCTCCAAGCCAAGAATGATGTCCTGTCTTTGCAGCTGCATTCAAATATTTGCTGTCGTCTTTTCAAAACAAAGTTGGAATATTATACTATATATGATTTTGTATTATTTTTCTCCCTTAACATTTTCAATAATATTCCAGAACATTTCCTTATGTCAGTCACCCATTTATTACTCATTATTTTGGAGGGGTGAGTGATGTTCTGTCATTCAGATAGACTGTAATTATTTAACAGTTTCTCTCATTATTTCAAGTTTTCCCTCTTTCATTTTACTATTCATATTTATAACAATGAGAAAAATCAGGAACAATCTGAATGCTAACACTGTTTTGAACACATTCATCCATAAATCTTTTCAGTAAGTTATTAGACTAGGTCAAACTTTGATACTTTGTTTTCTTATTGTATAGAATCTCAGTAATCCTCAGAATGATTGTATGACTTTCATTCGTGTCTAGGAAGGTTTCTGTGCCTCAGACCCCTCATCTCTAATACAGGAATCACATTAGGGCTTCATAGAGTTGAGGTGACGTATGGAAAGTACTGCACATTCTGTGTAACTGTTTGCTATTTTTATTGTGTTCCCACCAACAATGTACTTTAATGCCATTTTTGTGGCACGTTTGACAGCTCTTCCTTTTGTTATATATTAAAGAATACTAGCTTAATGGATACCATTACCGCTTTTATCTGCACTTCGATTCCTAGTGAAGTTTGACACTTTATTTTGTATTTGTTTAGCCCCTTGTAGTTTTCATGAATTTTATTTATTTGCTAACTAGATTCTCATCTTTTTTTCTCATCAATTTTATGAGCTTTTTTTATGGTGACCCTTTCCTATCTATCATCTATGTTTCAAGTATTTTTTCTGGTTACCATTTGTTTTGCTCTAGTTATTTTTGATTGTGGGTCAGAAAGAGCTGAGAAGCCTTCAGGAAAAAAGTCGCACTTGGGCTGCCTATTGAGCACAGGTAAATGGTCTTTGCAAACTGCAGGGGCAGTTGACAGTAGTTGAGGGGAAAAAGTCCTGCACTAAGGATCAGAGACCATAGTTTTACTCCAGATTTTGTCCCTTGGACAAGCCAGTTAAGTCTGAACTCAAATACTCATCTATAAAATGGCTCTTATTAGTGATTGCAGAGTACCCATCAAGATCAAATTAGTTAGCATATATTAAGTTTCTGCATAAACTAAAGGAACCCCAAGTAACTGAGCATATTGCTATTTTTAAAAAAAAAAAATTTGATATCTATGTATATAAGAAGTTACCTTTGCATTTAAAGCCTGCTCTGCTTGGTCACATGGGCTTCCTAGCCCTCCAGGCCTGGTTAGCTTGTTACACAGATATCAGTTCCATTGACCTTCTGCTGGAACCCCCCCCCACCCCCACCCCCACCCACACCCCCCTCCTTGATTAGGTCACATCTCATGTTATTGTCTTTCAGTGTTATGGGCTCTTTCCAGATTCTTGGACAGCAGTACTATAGAAATGAATACTGCTTCCACAAGACTTTTAGGCAAGCAAACTTTTTATTAAAACAGATAGCTTGTGCAAAGGGAGAAGGCAGAAAACATTGCCAGCTCCCTGAGTAGGAGGGGCAAGTAGCTTTAGGAACAGTAAGGAGGGTTTGTCTCATGATCACTGGTAACGTCCAGAAATCATCAAGCTCCTGGTCAGCAGCAGGTGGCTGCACGGCGGCTGTCAGGGCCCGGGAGCGCTTCCGTGAGGGGAAACACACAAGAGTTTTCTGCAAGAAACCACAGGAACGGATAAGCTTCAACTCTGTAGCTGAGCTTCTTGTCTTGTGGCAATTAGGTATACTCCTTATTGTGACAGAGATAAAGTCACTCTTTTATTCCTTCGAGCCTGTTTTTTCCCTCTGGGATTCAGGCCCCCAAAACCTTTGTTTGTTTAGCTTCCAAGGTCTGTTTTGCCCAAGGTCGTTCCCAGGTCCTTTTCTAAAATGGCTGTATTCTTGTCTGTCTATCCCAATAGCACAATGCCTCTTAGTTGTGTACTAAGTACTCAACAGAGTTACAGTTTCACATTTACTTATAAGAATACTTGAGAAATGCCCATTTCTACCTCTCATCTGCCAGCTCTGTCAGGGCAGAAATCCTTTTCTTTTTTTTTTGCTCACTGTAATGTTCTATGTGTTTGCTATGTCTGAGTAGGCCTTTGATTAATATTTCTCTAATGACTCGTGGGATGGTTGGATATGCATAAAAGCATTTCAGAGGGCATAACAATGTAAGAAACATGTAAGGAATGAATATGTCATGCTAGAGTGTTGATGAGGAGACAAGGATGTCTGGATCAGAGAGTAGTATGTGGAGGAGAGACGTGGGAGATGGGACTGGAAAGGGGGACTGGGTTTGATCACGAGGAGCCTTGGGTACCGGGTGGAAGAATTTTCATGAATGCAACATGCGGCTGTGAGCCGTTGAAGAATTCTGAGCAGCTGTGGCGTATAAAAGACGTGTGCAAAGAGGATGCATGTGGCGTGTAGAATGGATTGGAAGAGAAAGGCTGGAGGGGGAAAACCCGGTTTGGGATTTGCTGCAATATTTCCTTTTAAAAGCCATTGAGCACCTGCTTTGGTCAGCTTTCATTGGAAGTGGGGAAAAGTGGGCAAATGTGAGTGACACTCCCAGGAAAGAACTGGCATTACTGTTGGCATCATCTGGCAGAGAGAGAGAGAGAGAAGTAGAGGGAGAAAGTAAGTCTCACTACAGGTGATAAAATATTAGTTCTGGAAGGAGCCTATTAGATCATCTCAGGTAACATTCTCAACTTTACAGTTGGGAAGTTGAGGCCAAGAAGAGAAACAGCTCTGTTAATGCTGTGCAGCGTGCACCGTATTGGTAACAGACAGGAATCGTGACAACAGCTTTCCTGAATCACACTTATTGTCTTTTTTTTAAAACTCAGTGACTAAGGGAGTGTGTCTTTGCTACAAACAATGAGGTGAGTTAGTAAGGGGATTATAAATTCTATTTTATGTAGGTTGGGTTTGGAAAAATGGTGAGATAATCAGATGAAAATGGCAGGCATGTGGTAGAAGGGAGTCTGGTAGGGAGGTCAGAGCTGAGGTTACATATTTTAGACTTGGTGGTGCAGAGGTGGTGACTTCAGATGAGCTGAAATTTTTCATTATGAATTCATTTATTGTCCCTTCAGTTCCCCATTTTTGAAAAATATTTGATAATATTCAATAGAGATTTATTGAGCACTTACCACATGATACTTAGCCAGCATCTTATTTTATCTTGTCATGAACCATATGAAGGAGATATTGTTACTCTTATTGCTTCATTTTACAATGAGGAAGCAGGGTCAGCTTTCCCAATGTCTGTCAAATTCCTGGCAATCATTTAAAGCAGGCTTTCTCAATCTCAGCACTGTAAACATTTTTGGCTGCGTAATTGTTTTGTTGCGGAAGGGTTGGGGGAAGCTGTCCTGTGCTTTGTAAGATGTTTGGCAGCATTCCTGGCCTCTACCCATTAGGTGTCAGTAGGACTCCCCCTCCAGCTGTGACAATCAAATGGGTCTACAGACACTGCCAGAGTTCCTCTGGTGAAGTTCACTTAACCTCTTCTATTAAAAATTGTTCCTGAATCAATGTTAGTTGATATATTCTTCCTCTGTATTCTTGTGCCACTTATTGCCAAATTTTAAAAAATGTTTTTGATTTTGTTTTCTATACACCTTATCTTCCCAAGAAGCTTATGAAGTTTTTTAAGACAAAGTATTTTACCTTTAATACAATGTTGGAAGTAAACATTTTTCATTTTGCTCTCTCTTCATTCCTAATGTCACCCTCTGCCTCCCAACCCCAATTTAGACCCTCACACGTCTCACCTAAACTGTTGAAATAAGCTCATCTCCCAGCCTATATTCTCCCCTCTTCAAATTACATCATTCCTTCCCTATTTGAAGACTCTCCCTGAAACACAAATATGATATGATAATGCATTTCTTTCCTGCATAAAACTTTACTCAGAAACCGTCCTTAGCCTAATATTAAAGGTATCCCATATTCTGGTCTCAGTATTTCTTTCAAAAGTGATTTTTCACCACTTATTTTTGTGTAAGCTTGGCTCCAGTCATAAATAAAGATGTTCACTTTATACGTCCCAGGGCTTCCTATCTCCTGCTCTATTTCCTCTCATAGTCATTTGATTTCTCTGTCCTTCAAGGCTAAGCTCAAATACCAAAGATACACATTCCCACTTTCTGCCCTTAAGCAGGAAGGGGTTTCATTCTTCTTTAGATACCTACAGACTTCTATCAATACTACTCTTAGGCCTCTTAGCAATACCTATCTGTATCAGAATTAGGTATGTGCGTGTCTGTTTTTTTCCTTTTGCTTTGTGGGTTTTAAAGTCAAACAGAACAGTGTTTGAATCCTAGTATTCACTAACTAGCCATGTTACCTTGGTGAGTTAATTTAACCAATTTAACTCACTAGCCCTCTGTTTTACTTCTTCATTCTTAAAATAGAGATAAAGTAGTAGCTACCTCCTAGTGTTGTTTGAGAATTAAATTGAAATGAGGGAAAAGTGCATGACCTAGAGCTTGGTAGGTTGGAAAATAGTAAGTGCTCAATAAGTATCACCTACGAATTTTCAGCATAATCATATCATTATTGTCAACTTTCTCTGCAATAGGCAGGCTAGATTAATTCGTTTCTTACTTTGCTTGGTGATGATGAGTAAGAGATTTACTTGTGAAGCCTGACAAGGCAAGTGTCAGGAATTTAAAGTTACTGATTATAGAACAAATAGAGAAATGACATGTGCCAATTCTAACCCCTCAGAGGAAAGTAGCTTTTGAAAGGACTTTGCAACAGAAATTAGGAGATTTAGTGGATAACGAGGCTCGCCCTACTGAGAGCACTCACAGGAGCTGACTGGAAGGTTCCCATGGCCCAGAGAGAACGCTGTGAGCTAAAGCAGGTGGCACAACATCAGAGAGCAGTGGGCGGATAAAGAGCATGGAGCTGAAATGCAGAAGACTGAATGGGAAGGCATGCTTCAGGGAACATGAAACGAAACCCCGGTCTTTCAGTCTGAAGTAAACAGTTCCACTTGGCTGCCAGAATCTGTTTCTGTACAAAGCCCAGTTTGGCAGACAGATGATGTCCATTTGTGCTTGAAGTCATTACCAGGAGCCCATGATGGGCTGATCCATCACAGACATGTCAGAACCAAGGCTAATGCTCTCAGTGAAACAGGGTAGAGCAGGAAGAGGTGAAATTTTGAGACTTGATACACCTCAGATAAGTTGGGCACACAATCTAGGAGCACTCCAAAAGTAGTTTAAAAGAGGGCTCTGATATGTCTAGGTGGCTCTAGCCATGCACAGTGCATAGAAATATACTCAGGTTTGTGGGTGGCTTCAGAAAACGGAGCTAATACATATGAATTGACATTTGGGGGAAAGCCCCTGGAGAACAGGTAATCATAATATTAATAATGGCTAACATTTATTAAGCAAATACTACACAGCAGCCACTGTGCTAAGAGCTGTGTGTGTGCTGTATCTTTTAACCTGCATAGTAACTCTATGAAATAGGTGCTATTGTTATCCTCATTTTAAAGATGTGTGAAGCAAATGCAGATTTTAAATAATTTGCCCATTATCACATTTGCAGTAAGTAGCAGAGATGAGGTTTGAATCCAGCTTGTTTTTATTTTATATATATATACAGACACACAATATATATACAGTAAATATTTACATTATATATGTACATATATATATATTTACTGTAGCACATCTGCTCTTAACTACAACTAAAAAAAGAATTGTTGCAGTTCAGAAGAAGAGACTGAAAGACAATATGGTACAATTTTCTGATTCTATGGAAAAGCTAACTAAAATTCAAAGGCAGGAGTTACTGCCCCAAGTTCCATGGAGAACCAACCAATGGTAGAACTGGAGTGGGAGACTTGGACTTCCCTTATATTATGCTCTACTAGGAAGGAGGCCAGAGTTGGAGAAGCAAGAAGGCTCACCTGACCACTTAACCTTATCCTTCTCTTGACTAGGACCATGGTTGGCCCAGAGCCTGCACAGAATAAGCCTGAGGGAGCACCTGTGTGACCAGAACATAAAGATTTTAAGGGCTGCACGTGCAGAAAGCCTGACAGCTTGCCCCTCTGAGATGGCCAACACAACAGAAGTGAGACAGAGGGGCAGACATGCCACTTTCCCCTGTGATCTTTTTATTCTTTCTCCTTACTTGAGCAGATTGCCTCATGAGTGATCAGTCAGACCTTATTTCACAAGAAAATGATGCATTACAAACTTTAAATGTGCCATCATATCTCAATTGGAGAGAAATTTGATTGCCCTTTGCAGGTGGATCCCATCAGATATGGGAAGAAGGTATTTAAAATATAAAATACACTTACATAAGAAATCATCTATCAGAAAGAAAGTATAAAATTATCATGACATGATAAATGAGATTAAAACTTCTGCTTTTTCAACTTCACATTCAAGAAATGCTCAACAGGTATCTTCCTGAGAATGTGATGCCTATTACAATAATTTTCACAGAATAATTACTGCAATTACAGTGAAAGAATTATATCACATGGTTGAGAGCAACGTTTCACCAGATGCCAGTGTTATTTCAGTGAGCTGGACCAGAAGTGAAGGAAGTTAAGCAAAAGTCTAATGATTAATTTCTGTTGCTAATACTGTATGTTTCCCAGTGTAATGTATTCCCCAAAGGTCTCCACAGACAGGATAACAGTTTTTAATATTTAGTTTCAATAGTGGATGCCAGATATAGGACTTGGATGTCTACTTTCTGAATGCCTACATGAATGATCATAGAGAAGTATGCCTAATATTTTTCCTCTTGTTGATATTTTTCTTTAAAATATCTCCTGTCCCAACCAGCACTGATATTGTCATTATTACATTGTATTATAATTCTGGTGATGATTCTGTTTAATTACCTATCTCCAGTTCTAAGCAACTGCACACGCTGTGGGGACAGAACCAGGTCCCTTTTGTCTCCTACAAAAGTGAATTTACTCTCAAAATCCAGCTCTAACTTAAACTACACTGTGAAGTTCTCACCGGATTTTGATTTGTTACCTCCCTTTCTTTTTTTTTTTTTTAAAGATATTTATTTTATTTATTATTTATTGGCTGCATTGGCTCTTCGTTGCTGTGTGCGGGCTTCTCATTGTGGTGGCTTCTCGAGCGTGGCCTCTAGGCATGTGGGCTTCTGTTGTTGCTTGCAGGCTTAGTTGCTCCGTGGCATGTAGTTCCTGGACCAGGGATCGAACCCATGTCCCCTGCGTTAGCAGGTGGATTCTTAACCACTGTGCCACCAAAGGGAAGTCCCTACCTCCCTTTGTTTCTGTTGCACTTTATTCTATTAGAGTAGTATTTATTACATGGTAGTAGAGGAAATTGGATGTGTCATGCTTTTTGCTGTATATTGAATTCATGTTTGAATAAAAACCTTCCTTATACATATTCCTAGTACAGCACTTGTAATATTTTGCTGTTTTAACTTAGTAACTAGGCCTATCTCAGCAATCTCTCATTCAACCTTTTCAAAATTGACAATTTTACCTCTAAAATATGCCCTTCCTTTTATAGTCCTAGTGTTGTTGATGGGTCTTCATCTACTCATTCTAACTTGCCAGAACTCTGGAATTTAATCCTTTCTACCTTTTCACTATCCACTCTCTATATCCAATTAGTCACCAAATTCTATTAAATTTAACTGTCTCTAGTCTGTCCCTTTCCATGGTTACTTGACTTAATTGAAAGTGGTCAAATCTATTGCTTTTCTGGGTCTCCAGCCTCACCCTTCCTCTTTAACCCATATTTGGCAAAGTTTTCAGAGTTAATTTCTAAAGAAAATAAATAAGATCAGGTATTTTTCTTGCTTAAATTTCTTAAATACTCCAAATCCCAACCCATTGAATTAATGCTATGGACCCCATTTCTTCATTCCACAAATATTTCATTGGATATTTTTCTTGTATCCATTCATTGCTAGCCACTGGGCAAGACACTGTGTTTAATATATATTGGATGCATGCAATATCAAATATATTGCATATCATATATATGGGTATCACATATTGGGCAAGATGATGAAAAGGGCACAATGAAGACTTTGAGAAGCTAATGCTAGTAGAGAAGACCTCTATATAAACTCACACATGTGACTAGGTGTCATACGACTGTCGCATTAGGGAAGACACACAATTTTATGGGCGTAAGAGGAGAGATGTCTCTACTTCAGAAAGTCAAAGGCATCAAAGAAGATGTCTGCATAGTTAAGCAGGAATTTGTCAGATGGGCAGAGGGGAAGGAGTCATTCCAAACACAGGTGATAGCACAAACAAAGATAAGGAGACCTGTAAGAACTTACTGTATTTGGGGAAAGGTGTAAGGATGTATGTTGTTGCAGTGAGGGGCAGTTACTGGAGAGGAGACTGGCACGGTCTGGTGAGCAAGATTTAGAGCAACATTTAAGCAATCCTAATGATTAGGAACTTTTCCTTACTTAGAGAACTTTACAATTCTTTATTACTCAGAGAAGAGTGAAACAATAATACTTGCATGTCAAATAGATGGCTCTGTGCGTGCTCCTGTGTGTGATGAGGAGGAGAGAGACTGGAAGCACAGAAATCAGTATAGAAACAATTGAAATGACCTGGGTTTGAGAAGAATGAGAATGCGAACTAAGGTGGTGTTGATGGCAATGGAGAGTAGATGCTAGATTCCAAAGAGAAACCTAAGTTTGAGTTATCAGGACTTCTTTTAATTGAGGTGTGCTCAAAGTGAAAGAAAGGAAAGAATGTGATATGGTAGGTGAATGAAACTGCTGACCAGTATGAGAGGGAGGCATGATTCTTCATCAGTATACAATAACCCTGAAGGTCCCTGACATTCAGTTCAATAAATAAGAATTCTAGTTTTTGAACAATGAAGCAAAACATAATGAAAAACAAATCAAGGCAAACAAACAAAAACCGAAGGCTATCTTCTCTCTGTAGTACTCCTTTATAATGACAGATAAATGAGGATTACTGTGAAACCATTTCAAGATCAGTCCAAAAATATGAAATACAAAATTTTATAAACAATTCATCAGTTTAAAATTGCATGCTCTTCTGAGTTTTGTGGTGAAGTCTCACCGTCCTGCTCTGTCACGTCCCGGGTGTGAATCAGCCCTTGAGCTTGAGTGGGACCTTATGCTTTAGCTCCTCTGTCTAAAGAGTTGTGAATGGAGATGAGCTTTGTCACTTCTGAGCTGAGTGTACTTCTTTGCAAGTTCCCTCCAGAGCACGCTGCCTGGGTATTACCTGGCAGCATTCAATAGTGTGCCTGCTCTTCAGCCTAGGTTGTTGAGTCATGAAATACGCAGAGTCCCTGATCTACAATGTACATGCGATGTTTTAAGAAGTAACTTTTGTAGTTCAAAGATGCTGAGATTTTAGGACTGTTTGCAATGCAGCATCACCTACCGTATCCCCATTGACGCGTTTGGGTCCTACATAATCTAAGCAGTGAGTGTGGTCGTAAGAAATGTATGAAACAAGGTCGAATTTTGACGAGTCGTAAATCATTTTTAAAGTTTTATCCGTTTTTACAGGTGTTCTTTGACAGTCAGAAAACAAGGATCTTCTTGATCCTCTGCCATAAAAATTAAAGATTTTTTAACTGGCACTGGATCAATTGCTTTATTTTTTAAAAATCTGATTGAGGTGTAATTGACAGACAATAAACTGCACATAGTGAAGTGTATATAACTTGATAGATGTTGACACATGCATACACCCATCAAATAGTCACCTCAGTCAAAACAGTGACTATTTCCATCACTTTCAAACTTTTCTTTAGGGCCCTTGTAACTCATGTCTCCCACTCTCACATCCCTCCCCAGGCTGCTGATACTTTCCATCACTAGATACTAGTTTGCATTTTCTTGAGTTTTACCTACGATCATGCAGTATGTAATCTTTTGTCTAGTTTCTTCCCCTCAACATGATTCTTTGGAGATTCACCCATATCGTTGCATGTATGAATAGTTCACTCCTTTTCTTATTACCGAGTGGTGTTCAGTTGTATGGATATAACACTATATGTTTATCCATTCACCTGTTGTTGGACTTTTGAGTTGATTCCAATATTTGGCTATTACAATAAAACTGCTTTGAGTATTCCAGCACAAGTCTTTACATAAAAATATGCTTTCATTTGTCTTGGGTACCTAGGAGCACAATGGCTGGAAATAGTAGGTATAAAATTAACTATTTAAAGAAACTGCCAAATTATTTTATTTATTTATTTTATTTATTTATATATTGGCTGTGTTGGGTCTTTGTTGCTGCATGCGGGCTTTCTCTAGTTGTGGTGAGTGGGGGCTACTCTTCATTGTGGCGCACGGGCTTCTCTTGTTGTGGGGCACAGGCTCTAGGCATGCGGGCTTCAGTAGTTGTGGCATACGGGCTCTAGAATGCAGGCTCAATAGTTGTGGCAAGTGGGCTTAGTTGCTCCGCGGCATGTGGAATCTTCCTGAGCAGGGATCACACCCATGTCCCCTGCACTGGGAGGTGGATTCTTAACCACTGCGCAACCTAGGAAGTCCCAAATTATTTTTTTAAAGTGGTGTTCCATTCTGCAGTACTACTGTGTATGAATGCGGCTGTGTATGAGAGTTCTAATTCCTTCACATCTTCTCCAACACTCAGTATGGTCAGTCTTTTTAATTATATTCATTTTTTTAGGTGTGTAAAAGCATCTAACTGTGGTTGTACTTTTCATTTCCCCAATCACTCATGATACCAAGCATCTTTTCATGTGCTATGTGCTAATTGTTTCTTTTTGGTCGAATATCTGTTCAAATCTTTTGCCCATTTTTCAATTTGGCTTGAAACCCTATTCTTATTGAGTTTTGAGAATTCTTCGCAAAGAGACATGAGAAAATTTGGGGGTAATGGACATACTTATTTCATTGATTGTGATAATAGTTTCACATATGTATACATATGTCCAAAATTATGAAATTGTACATTTGAAATATTTAGAGTATGCCAGTTGTATCTCAAAAGTAAGAATAGGGTGTGCATATTTGTAATTTCATATATTTATAATAAACAAGGAAGTGTAGTTAATTGAAATTACAACCCTGTAAATAAATTTGAAATGGTTGATTGAATAATTGATTTACACTTATCCCTTCAGGTTGATATTTTGCTATATTGCTCTCAGTATTGCAATATCTAAGATAGTTAAGTTTATCAATGTTGCTAAATTTATGAAAATTCATTAGTATTAAAAATTATTTATTTGTTAAATCAAACAATTAAATACTGGAAAGGGAAATTAAGTTTGTAAATGTAGTTTTAAAAATTTTAGGGTATTTAACTGACTACATTTTCAAAAGACATCCCTTATTTTTCAGAGGCTATTTAAAAGCTGTAAAGTAAAGAATGTTGCCCACCGTCCCGTTCTACATGGATTACGTCATTAGCTACTGCAGTCACTGAAAGGAATTCAAGACAAAAAACAGAATGAGGCACTCTGTGCTTTGGAAAAACAGGCCCCTTAGATAGTTAGATGTATATCTCAGGAAGAATTTTAATAAACTCGAATTCTTGCATCGTCCATTACATAGAAAAGCATTGAAATCATTAACTGAGATACCTATTCTTTGTGACTAGCAGTCATCTTTTACCAAGATGTGTGCTTGACTGAATGTATATCCCTACCCAAAAATCATATATGTACTGGCTTCTCTCCTTACCTTTTTGGAGCAGTTCCCTCAGAGCTACTGAGAGGCTGTTTCCCAGGCTGTTGTCCCCAGTAAGGTCCTTGAATAAAACGGAAACCTACGACTCTTAAATTGTGCATTTTTCTTTCAGTTGACAAAGTGATTTTTAAAATATGGTTAATTGGAAATGTTTTGTAAATGGGACAAGATTTGCAAATTAATTTAATTGCTTTAAAGGTAATCTCTAAGATTTTACTGCCCAAGGGAATTTAATTTAGAGGGAAAAGCTATTATTCTGTGGCCTCTACCGTAGACCTCAAGGTTCTGCAAATTGAGGTTTGGTGACAGGACAAATAACCTCGGGACTTGTGGTACTGATCAGGGAAACCACAAATCTAATATCACCAAAGACAGATGGTTTTTCCTCACTTCTCACTACGTCCATCTCCTCCAATTGTCCCCGTAGGAGAACAAAATTTGCCACTCCAAATTTTGTCTCTTTGGTATGAGGATTTATTGGCATTAGGCTGATTATTTTTAAGAAACAGAAGACTAAGGAAGTCTTTCTTTTTACCTCCCCCTAGGCTGCCTAAAGAATTTATTTATTTTTTTTAATTTTATCTATTTATTTATTATTTTTGGGGGGAGTACACCAAGTTCAGTCATCTGTTTTTATACACATATCCCCGTATTCCCTCCCTCCCTCAACTCCCCCCCACCCTCCCTCGAGTTGCCTAAAGAATTTAGATAAAAGAACTGTTGCAGGAATAGAGCTATCATCAGAGATGTCTGCAGAAAATATGGGCTAGGTGTGGTGGTGGGGAACTCAAGCAAGACCTAGATATCAGAGTCCCATTGTCTCTGCATGGCCCAGCAAACACTTTTTACTAAACATTTGTTTTTCCATCACCGTGTAAATCACCTTCCTCCCCTTTGACATCCTAAACTACAATCTCTAACATCCTCTTTTGTCTTTAGCTAAAGATGGTATTTAAGGTGAGGTCTTTGACCATTTGGGCAAGTTACTCATTTTTCCTGGGTCTCTCCTGTATGTTCATGTCATTCACCTTTGTTTGATTTTTCTCCTGTTAATCTATCTCATGTCAATTTGATTTTTAGACCAGCCAGAAGAATCCAGAAGGGAAAATTTCTTCTTTCCTGATAGATGCAGACAAATGAAACACAGGCAATTCCTCCTCATTTTCAAGGAGAAAACAAAATCCTAGAAATTGGATTGGAAAGAATGTTGCTTGAGTGCCTGATTAAAAGCTTAGACTTTAAAGGAGATATATTGAAGGTATTTCAGCAGGAGAGGTACCTGATGAAAGTTGTTTTTAGGAATATTGGTTTGGTGGTAGTTTGACAGGATTAGAATTAGGAGGGACCATACACAGATGGGAAATAATGTGACAAGTACTACCAGTAGTCTGAACTGGAGTGATGTCATAGAAATAGAAAGCAAAGGATAGGTTTATGAACTGACTCAGAAGGAAACACTAAAAAGATTTGGTCATTGGTTGAATCTGGATACCAGATAGGAGACATTCTCAAGGGTTCATGCTTTGGTGATTGACCCCCTAAGAGAACTCAGCAGTCAGAGGAGCACCTGACTGGGATGATGAACAATTATATCATCACTATAAAATGTATAGCCTAGTGGACATATAGATGCCAATATGTTATTGTATATCCACAGACTGGTGAATCAAAGATAAATCAGTCCATCATCCCTGCAGAATACAGAACAATGCCTTTTGCCAGTAACGAGGGTGGGGGTGGGTGAGGAGCTGAAGGTTAAAGTCTCAGCTAAAGATATCCTTAATAAATACATTTAACCCTTGAACGATGTGGGGGCTGGGGTGCCAACCCTTCACACAGGCGAAAATCCACGTATAGCTTTACAGCTGGTCCTCTGTATTTGTGGTTCTGCATGTGCAGATTCAACGAACCTCAGATTGTGTAGAATTGTAGTAAGTATTTAGTGAAAACAATCTGCATATAAGGGGAACCATGCAATTCAAACCCATGTAGTTCAAGGGTCAACTGTAATGTAACCCTTTTACAGATCATAATTTTTTTACCAGATAAATTCACCATTTCTTCCGAAGGTATATTGTTAGCAACCTTTCCAAGTACCTCTTTGGACTTTGCTAGCTCATGTCTGCATGGTCCACTTTCCTCTGCCTTTTCCCAGTGTCATTTTTCTCCTTTTCTTATGAGTCCATTGAGGCCTCTTCTCATCTTTTGGCAAAAAGGAAATCTCAGAGGAATATTTATAATTGTGTATGAAAGTAAGTCTGTACCTTTAATATTTTAAGGAATTCAAATAAGGTGGTTGGTTCTCATCCTTGGCTCATGAGCACTGATTTTCTTTCTCCCAGCAAAGCAGTTAAAAATAATTTAATAGGAATTCCTTGGCAGTCCAGTGGTTAGGATTCAGCGCTTTTATTACTGGGGCTAGGTTCAATCCCTGGTCAGGGAAATAAGATCCTGCAAGCCATGCAGTGCAGCATAACTAACTAACTAACTAACTAACTAACTAACTAACTAAATACATAAATAAATAAATAAATAAATGATACAGTTCTTATTGTAAAATTCTAAATCTGTGATCTTACTTGCTGCCACTGAAACTCTAAATAGTTGAGCAACATAAAGTGAATCATGGCGCCAGATTTAGTTTAATGAAAAAAAAAAAAAACCACTGTGCTTGGGATCCATGGCAAGACAGTTTCCCTGTTTGGACATCAGTTCCTTCATCTGGGAAAAAGGGGGCTAAGGACAGATTTAGCATCGTCATGCCTTGACCCTGATAAAGAGAACATAGCTGTATGGGGAAGAGGGGTGCCTAGCAATTTTCAATGCATGTAGAGATTCTCAAATTGGTAGAGAGCAAAATAGAGTAGAAATTTGAGATTTGAGTGGAATTGGAATACCGGAATGAATACCTCTGCATACACTTTTGAACCTGAAGTCTATTCAGTACAGGAAATAGATTACTCTCCTGCTATGGATAT
The DNA here is from genome assembly GCF_030028045.1 of Hippopotamus amphibius kiboko. NCBI lineage: Eukaryota > Metazoa > Chordata > Mammalia > Artiodactyla > Hippopotamidae > Hippopotamus > Hippopotamus amphibius. The sequence goes on along the minus strand of NC_080186.1, from coordinate 154,364,696 downwards.
TGTTTTGTTTTTGTTTTAAGCAGCCATATCTAAGACTTGGCAAAGGTCAGCATTCACCAATAGATCCTTACCTTTTTGGGTAAGACCCCCAAGCGTATAGGAAGGATTATAGTAAAACTTAGTCTCTCTACGTGATCTAGACTTGAAGTCAAGTCCTAGTCACAAGGTTCAGCAAACTTTTTGTAAAGGATTTTTAGTAAACATTTTTGGCTCTATGGTTTGCAGCTAATCAACTCTACCATCTTGGCACTAAAGCAACCACTGGCGATACTTAACTGAATGAGTGTTGCTGTGTTCCAATAAAACTTTATTTACAAAACCAGACAACAGACCAGATTTGGCCCATGGGCCATAGTTTAATGATCTCAAGGAACTGAAAGAGCTTTGGCATAAAAATCAATTTGACAGTGATCTGGTCTTAATCTTGCTCTTGGACAAGTATGTGACTTCAAGAAAAGCTCTTTCCTTCTCTGGAACTTATAGTTAATATTAATTGAACATTTCTAATGTTGCCATACCTTTATGAGCCTCACCTATTTAATGATTATAGCAACCTGATATGCAGGCGTTATTATTAGCTTAGAGCACAGCTGTGAGTTTCAGAGTGACAATTTAAACTCAAGTCTGTTTCTGTCTAAAGCTCATATTCTTAATTATAACCAGTGTCTCCTAGTAAAGTGGTGGATTTGAACTTAATGTTCCCTAATTGCCCTTCTGTAGTAAGTTTTTGGTGGAAATAAGAGAGTTCTCTGTAGAATGTTTCCATTTTTTTTCTGGTTTGGAAATTGGGAATTTTCTTAAGAGATTTGCTGAATTTCTTTTATTTTGTTTGTTAGCTCTAAGCTTGTTTTTGCACTTGATCAGCCACTGGAATGACAGACTTTGAGGAAACACTGATGCCTCTCTGCTAAAACAAGGTTAACCAAGCTTCTTGACACCCTGAAGAATGTCTTGCCTAAAATGAGCTGCCTCTTCCTAGTAATGACACTTGAATTTTAACTTAGAAATTTTCTATTACACTTTTTCCAGCATTACATTTTTATATTTCTACACTAATGAAAGAGAAGGCACAGACATTCATTAAGAAAGCCACTCAAAGGCCTCTAGGAGGTCACACATAATTTTTCTATCCAAGACCTATGGGTATTCAAGGTTCATTAACAGGTAGTAAAAATATAATGTGCCTGTGCTCATTTAAAAACAATATTTCCCATGAAATATCTTTAGAAATTAGATTACGCATAAAGATAGATAGGAACTTGAGCAATATATTGAGCAATGTGTACACAGTAGATATTCAACAAATGACAAGATTAATTTCCTTTTTGTGCCATTGCTTGTTAGGCTTTACTTTACAGAGAACTATGTTTAAGTTATCCATTTAGAAGCTATGCAAAATTTATAAAGCCAGCTGGAAAGTAATTTGCAAGATTACATTGCTCTGTACGTGATACAATTGTTTTTTAAATCTATTGCCTTTAGATTAAATAAAACATTTTGCTGTTTATTTGGAAGGTCTCTGAGGGGAAAAAAGTGCTCTAAAGAAATTTTTTCCATTAAAAAAAATTGAAGGGGATTGATGTTACAATGTAAGTGGTACAGGAGGTGAAACTTGAAGGATAAGGAGAAGTAGGACCAGGGAAAGAGGAGGAAAGTAGTGTCCAAGATAAAGGTAATTAATTCTTCTAGAATCTAGTTGAGAAAGAGACAGAGGGAAATGAGATAGAAGAGAAAAAAAATTCAGAGAGAGATCATGGAACCTATTAAAAGACAGGAGGAAATGTAAGACACAGAACAAGGATGAACAAGGATGGCCGAGGAGAAAGGGAGATGGGGAGGTCAGAAAAGGGAACAGAGAAGAAATGAGAAGCTGCTGCAGAGAGAAAAGGTAAACAAAGACTCAAAAGCTGGAATGAGATGGGCAGAAGGGAAAACAATCACAGAGAGAAGTAGTAAGAAGAAACTCAAGGGAAGAAAGGAAAGGGGAGGAGGAGGATTGTGAGAACAGATTATAGGGGGCCCTCCCTAACCTCCTTTTTTTGAAGTTTCCCCTCCCACACAGCTTCCTCACTTCCTCTTCCTGTTCTTCACTTCTCTCAGTTTCGATCCTGACACCAAAAGGGAGTAAGTGAGCTGGTGAGATATTTGAAAGTAGGGCAGAGAGGCTTCCGGGAGGAAAGCAGTAGTCATTGTGTCTTACGACCTCCTTCGGGCTTGCAATTAAGTTCACTTTATATGCTGGCTTTAGTTGGACGACAGTGGCGCTGGCATGGAGGAGCCTCCTGGGCTCAGCAGGAAAGGGTGCAGAGATCAAACCTGGACCTCATGCCCTTGGTAATAGGTAGTGGTGCCATCTGAATACGTGTTTGTCATCCTTGGGCTGGAACCAGAAATAAACTGACATCCCTGTTTCTTAAGACCCTCTTTTTTTTTTGTTTTTTGCTTCCCTTAAATTCTTTTACGGTTTGAGAATGATTTTCCCAATTCCTGATATCTCACCTTTGAATATAAATAAGTTAAAAGTCCTGTTTTTCAGGGATTTTGTCCCTTGGGACCTTCTTAACTCTGTCATTCACCACATTCATTTACCAAATATTGATTCTTCAGTAGATGTCAGACACATGGTAGAGAATGGTATTAAAATAAAAAAATAAGAAGGAGTTTCTGCACCTAAGTAGTTTGTAGTCAAGTGACATAATCTGGCCAGTAGTAGGGCAATTACAGTACTGCCCTGGGAGGGGAAAGCCTGGTGTGCTATGAGGGCAGGGGGAATATCTCACCCAGCCTTGCAGGGATGAAAGTTAGAAGGCATTGAAGGTCAGGAAGAAAGTCATACAAAAATTAAAACTTGAAAGTTGCATAGGATTAGAGTCAGGGAAAGAGGAGAAGGAAAATAGCGTTCTAGGCAAAGGAATAGCATGGCTTTTTAGGGAACAGAGGAGTTCAGCATGGTTGAAACGAAGAGAAAGAGGGTGTGTTCAAATGTCGTGTGCTATGGAGCTGAGGTGTGTTGGCAAATCTGTTCTCAAAAAAAAAAAAAAAAAAAAAAAACCAAGAGAATTCATTTGTAACTTTTGCCAATTTCTGTGCTGTAAATATTCTCACCAAGGCCAAATTCAAGCTACCAACAGTTTATCAACTGACTTGGAAATTCGTGAGTATTTAACAATCGTTTCTCAAAGGCCAGTGGAATCAGCTCTAGCACAGCAGAGGTAAGCAGTAGCCAGATCAAGATAGATCTCTAAGCCCTGGACTTTTCCCCAGAGGCTCTGAAAGATGATGAATCTGAAAGCGGCACTGTCCGATCTCTCCTTTAGAAAGATTGTGTCACCAGGTCTGTAAGGGAATGGATTGAGCCAGGGCAAGCACAACGGCAGAGGCAGCCTCTTAACTAGCCTTCCTGAGCGCAAACCTTGACTCTGCTCCTTTGGCTATCTGGATTTGAACAAGTCACTTAACCTCTCTGGTCTTTTGTTTCTTTAACAAAAAACTGTTGATAATATTACACAGGGTTTTTTTTTGTCGGGGGGTGTGGAGCATGAAGAGCGATTGTATGGAAACGCTTTGTTAAATGTAAAATTATTAATTTATTCTTCCTTTTCTTTCTCTTTCACTGTCTGCCTACCATTCCCCAAATCCTTTTCTCTGGTCCTGAGTGCTAGAGAGGGCATTAGACTGGAAGCAAGAATGCCTTGGATCTCCACATTCCTCGACCACCAACCTAACTCTCTAGTCCTTTGTTATGTCATGGATTAGGTAACTACCTCCTAATTTTGAAGAGACAAAAGCATTCACTGAAAAAATAAAATGAAGTTAGTTTAGTTACCTACATGTATTTGCAGAGAAGATGGGTTAGTTAAAATGACTGAAAGCTGATGCTCCCCCTCCCCACTTTTTTTTTTATTAGCAAGGCATGTGATGTGTGACCAATAGTGAAGCAGTATTAACTCTGACTTAGTAGATAAGAAAGTGGCTTGCAGACAGAGTACACTATGAAATAGAATGAGATCCTGCTACTTTTATTCACTAGGTGATTTAAATCTTGGAAATTCAGCCACCTATGTTAATATTTTTCTTGGCTGATAAGTCAAATACTTTTGCAAGGTATGTATCAGAATTAGTTTATGTTTTTCAGAAATTTGGTGTAACCCAGTGGTTTCTGTTTCTTCCATCACCAAGTAGAATTTGTTGTCTATGGTTTTAGGGCTCACCAGGACAGGTAAGAACTGATTTTTTTTTGGAGGTGGGGAATCTCTTGAGGTGTGCAAGTGGACTGCAAGGATGTTTTTTGGCAAGGTGATAGAGCAGGGGTCTTTAAACTTTTTGTATGTGCTATGGACTGTTGAGGTGGTGTGATAATGCCGGTGGTTTTTTTCTCAGAATGTTTGTAAATTCATAACACAAAACACATAGGATTACAAGGAAATCAATTATATTGAAATGCAGTTATCAAAATACTACAAACTTGTGATCTAGTAATAAATTTGTTTCTTTTTAATATGCTAATAATCAGATGCTCTAATAATTATCATAAATCTCTAAGTGGCAAAGAATATAAATAGTTCAAGAGATATAATGTGAAAATGGCTGTGATTTCTATTAGTGACAAAGTCAGAGTACTGCATGTATTACTGCCTATATCATAATTTAAATTTATGCTAAATCTTAGTTTGAGATTAATAAAAGCACTACAAATATTTAAAACAAATTATTAAAAGTCATAAACCATAAAGGATAAAAGCTCCTTTAAAGGAAATTTAAGCCTCAGGTGGTGAGATCTGGGGAAGATTAGATTAGATAAACTTTAGAGGTTGTTTGTTTGTTTTTAAAAGTTTTTTAAATAGATTTTATTTTTCTTCATCATTCATTAGTTAGCTTAAAAGAAGACATTCTATTCTAGAAAACGTGTTGCTTTTATTTTATTTTTTAAAAATTTTTATTAGAGTATAGTTAATTTACAATATTGTGTTAGTTTCAGGCGTGCAGCAAAGTGAATCAGTTATTCATATATATATCCCTTCTTTTTCAGATTCTTTTCCTATATAGGTTATTAAAGAATATTGAGTAGAATTCCCTGTTCTACGCAGTAGGTCCTTGTTAGTTATCTATTTTATATATAGTAGTGTGTATATATTAATCTCAATCTCCTAATTTATTACTTCCCTCCACATTTCTCCTCTGGTAACTGTAACTTTGAGACCTGTGAGTCTGTTTCTGTTTTGTAAATAAGTTCATTTGTATCATTTTTATTAGATTCCACATATGAGTGATATCATATGGTATTTGTCTTTCTCTGTCTGACTTACTTCACTTAGTAGGATAATCTCTAGGTCCATCCACATTGCTACAAATGGCATTATTTTGTTCTTTCTCATGGTTGAGTAGTATTCCATTGTATATGTGTACCACATCTTTATCCATTCTTCTGTTGATGGACATTTAGGTGGCTTCCATGTCTTGGCTATTGTAAATAGTGATGCAGTGAATACTGGGGTGCATGTATCTTTTCAAATTACTGTTTTCTCTGAATATATGCCTAGGAGTGGGATTGCTGGATTATATGGTAGTTTTATATTTAGTTTTTTAAGGAACCTCCATACTGTTTTCCGTAGTGGCTGTACCAATTTACATTCCCATCAACAGTGTAGGAGGGTTCCCTTTTCTCACACCCGCAGGTGGTGGGGTCTGGGGAAGGTTAGTTTAGATAAACTTTAGAGGTTTTTTTCCTTTTATATTCTGTAGATTTTATAATCTATGATTATAGAAGGTAAAATATATAAACTTTCGTCAGCCAGGGTAATGTTGGTGCTGGCACTCCTGATAAAATAGCAGTTGGCACTTGCTAACTGTCACTCTAAGCCAGGCACTGTGGTGAGATCTTGACAGTGATCATTTTGTTAATCCTCACAGCAAACTATGGGTAGGCACCACAAATATTCTCATTCTGCCAACAGTAAAAGTGAATCACTGAAAGAATATATAAACTACTATATATCTAGAAGTTGCATGGGAATCCCATGTGTGTTTGGCTCCAGAGTCTGTGTTTTGAACCATTTCGTCATTATAATCATTCTCATATCATTTTTATGAATTTTTGCCATGTAATTTATACTATTATTTGCTTAATACTTTTCTTTAAGTTGATTGATTTTAAAAGAAAAACTCATATCACTCTCATATTTGGAAAGCTTATTATCACTTGCCATAAAGAAAAGGTGATCGTGAGAATATAAATACAACAAAACCAAGCAAAACTGCCTACTCTGAGTTTCTTAAAAAGGGAAATTACCAAGTCACAAAGCTGCTAAGTCTATATTAGAATCATCCTGAGACTTTCTCTTTGAAGTAAGTAAAAAGATTTTTTAAATTGATAAGGGAATTATTTTTCTGTTATGTGATTCAGCAGTACTTAAAACCAACTTAATCTTTTTGTAGTTGACCAGAGTAGGGGGACCCAAACTTTGAGAAACACTGCCCTACCCCAGGGCCATAGGCTGAGGTTACAGTTATAGAAAACACACAGCAGCCATAGCAACACTAGCACTGCTTTGAGGAAGCAGAGACTAGAGGCATAAGCATTCACTAGGTGTAATAGAGTAACACGGGAGTATTCCACTGGGTCCATTCACTGGCTGATTTTATCACCGATAAAAATCAAAGAGGGTTATAATATATATTTTTAAGGTCCCTTCTTTTTCACTTTAAATAATTTGGGAAAACTTTATTAAACTTGCTACTTTTTTTGGCCATCTGGAGAAAATTGGGAGAGACATTTATTTATGTTATATTTAATTTTACTCCTGAAAGAATTTAGGGATCGTGGGGAATGATGATAGGAAAATGTTTTCAAGTACATTGAAGCAGAGAAGTGAAAAGTGATATTTTGTTACTTGGCTTTGATGAACATATCTTTGCCCTGAGCTGGGAATCCTGGAGCATTTGATTGAGCTGTAAAGTCTGGGAAAGTTCCTTCTCTGTGTGGATCTTGGGATCATCTTGTGAAGGATAGGTCAGCTTACCAGAAATAACAGCAAAGAAACCAATGCCCAGGCATAAAAATTGACCTCTTCAAAGTCATAGAGCAAACTGGAGTTGGAAATGAGGGGGAAAGCGCCAGAATTCTCAGGTATCAGCAGGCACTCCCACTCATGGTATAATTTTGGGATTCTTACACAAAGCTTAAACCCTATACTTTCTAGATGTTGCGTTTTCCCATCTACTCAGTGAAAGCTTCTAAATGGGATAACCTTCAGGAGGTCTTTGGTCATATGCACTTATTAGTAAGATTTTTATCTTTTCTCCATAATGGTGTCTTAAATGTCAGAAGGCAGGGTAGCTTAGCAATGTGTTAACAGTCAGTAGGCAAAAAAACAAAAACAAAAACAAAAAACACAAGGAAATGTGTTTCTTGGCTCCATCTTAGTAATACTACTTTAGTGGGTCTGGGTAGAACTAAAGCGTTTGCTTTTTTAACAAGCACTTCAGGGTGATCTTGATGTAGGTAGACCATGGACCACATTTTGAAAAATACTGGTTGAATCATAAACAGTACAGGCTTTGGAGACAAAAGAGTCTGGGATCAGTCCTTTCGTCTGTGATTACTTATACACCTGGAGCAAGCTGCTGAACGTCCTCTGAGTTTCCGTTTCCACATCAGTAAAATGGTGGCGATGATAATAGTAACAGTAGCAGCAGTAGTCGTCCTAATACCTGCTCAGGGGCTTTCTGATGGTGAAGACTTGTCCGTCCTATCTTCAGCAAATACATCTTGTAGTTAGTTAGCTGGCAGCCCACTGACCTTGTTAGAGCTGCACTTGGGAAGCTAGCCATGCTACCTATCTATATCTTCATGCAGTTTCATTTTTCAAGTGGAATACTATACCTATAATACTTAGAGTCTGTGTAACAGGGTCAGCGATGAAGATTCTCCATTCTACTGCTCCTAAGATGAAATACGTAATACATTATATGCATATGCTTATTTACTTTATTATTTTTCATCATATATGTATATGCTTGATCCAGTGTATTGGATCATCTTCCCATTCTACTTTGTATAGAATAGGAAGAAAAACGTTGCATTGTGATAACTTACATGTCTGTCACCACCTCCTCCCCCAACACACACACATTGATGAGTTTATGTTGGTAAACTCACTGTCTAGAACGCTATCCAGCATGCAGAACTTGCTCAGTGACTGCTTGTTAAATTAATGAAATTTATGAATGAATGACAAAAATAGCATGCTGTTACTGTAATTCTTGCATGCTTTACAAATGATTTTTTTTCTGTCATTCAAGTTAATAAACCATGGAAATGTATTTATTGTATTGTTACTCTAAAAATGTCAGGTCTTCAATTTTAGAGGAATTTATGAAGCAAATGCTACCATCTAATCTTAGGACTGAAGCATTCCTTCAAATGGGTCCTGTCCCCACACTGGAGATACGCCCATGTGTTGGCCTCTAGGGACCAGTGTTGTTTTCTACTCAGCATGTGTTCCATGTTCCTCCTAACAGAAGGCTGATGATGTTCTCTATTCATCTCTGCATAGAGCCCTGTGAGCCCACGTAGAGCAGCTGACCTTATCCACAGCTCTAGGCTGGGCCTTTCTGATGTAAGAGAAATACTATCCCCCAGACAGTTATTAGCTCAGGAGTAACCTGAACTCAATGCAGGCCAAGGCAGCATCTATTAGGGGCTGCTGGAAAAGGTTCCTCTCCCTGTAAGGATGCCTGAGGAAGAGATAATCTTTTTCTCCTCTGGCTCCATGCCTGGAACTGCTGTTCCAGTTGGCCCCCTGCCTGAGGGTGATGCAAACCATGCTACTGAGTCACCAGTTGTGAAACCTGCTCCACCTCTGGACTTCCTGTTATGTTAAATAATGACTCCTCTTCTGATTAAGATATTGTAATTGAGGACAGGCTCCTTTTAAATAGGCCACTCTGCAAACCATGTTAACATAGTGGTTCCCAGTAAAGGGCATCGAGTTTCTGTGGTGAGGAGGGTTTCCTGAGGTCTTGCAAGCTGCTAAGGAATCTGTATGCATGTTAGATATTGTGTGTATTGTTGAAGATAAAATTTCTGAAAATTGTGGAATACTAAAAATTATTTGATAATTTGAAAAGTAAGGTGCTCTGAGAACATCAAAGGGTAACGAAACAACTGATATTCAGTCCTGGGGAATAAAATTTATGTTTCAGAAAAAGCCCTTAATTGGCAGCCTGGACTTCTCCAGTCCCTATAGAGGTCACCTCAGGCAATATACTTAACCGCGCCAAACTTTAGATACTTGTTTGTAAATTGAGAAAAATACATCACTGACTTGTCTCCCTAGCAGTGTTATTGTGAGGATGAAATGAGGTACAGCAAATAAAAGGGCAGTGTAAATTTAAAAAGCACATTCCACATGGAAGAGGTGATTTTTTTTGTATATTATTTCTAAAGGTAATAATTTATTCATTCCAGTGCTCCTCCCATTCCCACCCATTTCCAGATGGGTTCTTTGCCACAGCTTTCCAGGTAGTAATTTGAGGAATTTCCCACCTTTTTCAGTTTGCCAGTTTTTTTTCATTTACTTTCAATGACAATACTTGAGCATGAACACGTCACTTCATCAAATCTTGAAATCCTAACTTAGGCCAGACATTGTGTACACCCAGAAGATTATAGCTGATTATTCCTGCCCTATCTATAAATTAAAGACTCAGTAAAATAACCACATCCTCAGTTCAAAGATTCCTAATCCACAAACTTTATACACACATATTTCCTACAGAAAATACTGGAAGATCTGGGAAAAATCAACAAAAACAGAAGGAAAACGTATTTGTTCTTTTTGAAAGGTAACTTGAAACTTAAATCACAAAACAGAAGACTGAAAAATAGAATCTAAGCCTTAACACCCACTGGAGGTACAGTGGCGTGGATGTCAGGTACATAGGCAGGAGGAAGCAGGAAGAGATGGATTTTCATAGGAAGTAAAATTAGGGCAGGTATTGTATATTCTGGAGGTGTGTTGCTATGGTTAACAGGATACAGCTGACTCAAACTGGGCACAGAGAGCTAAAACAGAAAAGTACGTGATATAACTGATTCACTTTGCTGCACAGCAGAAACTAACACAACATTGCAAAGCAACTATACTCCAATGAAAATTTAAAAAAAAATGTACATGAATACACACATACGTACCTGCACACACCCATCCATGCATATGTGTGCATCCCTACACCTATACATGCATATACATGCAAACACACATATATGTAGCACCTGGGATTTTTGTAATTGTAGACTAATATTAATAAGAATAAAAATACAGAATGTAAACTATAGCTAAATACAGTCTCATATTTTCTTTATAAATCTGAGGCTTTGATAGAGATTGTGAGTATTTTCACATGAAGGAAGGAACTGAGGCTTAGAAAGATTAATGTAAATCTAACCTGATTTACCTAAGGTTGAAGAATTGGTCTAGTTGAGTTGGAATTTTAACTGATATTTCTGGACTCAGAGTTTAAGGCTTATTCTACTCTGTCTTGGATCATAGAGTCTCAGATGTTTCTAGGAATCTTAAAGTGATTTAGTCTAACCCACCTTTAATGTAAGGACTAATCCTAATCCTGCATTTGATCAGTTAGTTGACCGGTTCATGATTTTATATTCTCAATAAAATGAAACGGAGATAGAAATAGTTACGGTAGCCAATGGGATATGTAAATTTTTCACCACCTTCTCTCGCCAAAAATAATGTTCACAATACTGAGAACACAATGATAATCCTAGTATCTTACTTTCATTTTGTCTAGCTCGTAAATGATCAGGTTTTGTACCATACTAATAAGATAAAATATAAAATAATACAAGAAAAACTTCAATTACATAACTTCTGAGAGGAAGGAAGAGTACCCTGGGGGTTTATGCCCCAGCTTGGACAGTGACTCACTGTGTGACCTTGGGCAGGTCGTTTATTCTTTCTGTGCATCATCTGTAACCTGAGGGAGTTGCAAGCGATGACCTTTAGACCCTTCCTATTCAAAGGTTCTATACCGCTCTGAGGAGCTGAATGGAGGTGAGTGTGTCTCCAATAAGGGTATACAATGACTGGCTTCTGAAGGTTTCTTGACCCCTTATGATTTTTCAATAAAAATGGCAAGTGTTGGATAGAAGCCTCCGCATGTATTGTCCTCTTCAATGGTGTTCATTGCTTCTGCTTCTCTGGTGAAATGTCAAATGTTGACATGGCTCAGCCAAAGCTAGTTTGGGAAACATAGGCTACCCTTGGAGGACATTTATTTTTCCACGGTTCTGCCAGTCCCATGAACAAAATCTTTCCTTTTCTGATTCCTGTCCAGATCCACCCAGGGATCTTCCTCACTTCACTGTTACTTCATTCCTTCTTCCTCTCCTTCCATCAGTTATATAATTTCATTCAAATCTACTGGGTCATAGGTTCTGGAGCACTGAATGTGGCTGCTTCATACCATGAATGGGTTATTGTTCTAGCATATGGGCTAATGTGGTACAAAAGAGGTGGTGTGTAAGGGTGAAGAGGCTAGTGACATTTTAGCCTCAAGCAATCATACAAAACTGCATTTCTGTGTACTTCAGCATTGTGGTGGATTAAACTCCATGCATATTGTTTTCCACAGTCATTCCCTAACTAACTGCCTTTGAGGGAATTTTTAATGTACAGTGCTTTGGTGTTTGAGTCAGGAAACCTGAGTCTAGTCATGGTTTTGCCTCTCGCTAGCTATATTAACACAGTCTGCCAAAGTAATTATCCTTTCCTCAGCCACCCTCATCCTGAGAATGGGACTTATGATCTGTGTGGTGTTAATTTCACAGAGCTTTTGGAAGGAACAAACAGATGACATGTCATATAATTCCAAGCATGGCCTGGTTAATTTTAGTGTGATTTAAAAACTGGGAGAGGCTGGAACCTGGAACTCCATCCACCCAGTTGGATGCAACAGTGGCAGGCAGGGACTCACCTACGGGTGGTGCAGTTAGGAATTTGAGACCAACTAACACAGTTCAATATTTATAAGAAGGGCATGGTGAGAAGCAGGTGGTGCTTAAGGTAGACTGCCTAGCTGACTAGTTAAGAGCCTGACTCTTAAAGCTTCACAGACCTGATTTCAAATCTTCTATTTTGCTGTGTAACTTGAGCCTCAGTTCACTTCTTTGTAAAATGAAAATACTAATATTTTTCCTACAGTATTGTTGTGAGACAGTACATATAAAGTGCTTAGCAATCTCCTGGACACAGTAAATTGTACTGCTATTGTCATTAAGCTGTTAGCATTCAGGCAATTTAGTATGAAATTTGGGGGAAGTGGTTTCTCATGCAGGAGGCTAAGCATGATGGCAGGAAGTTGAGAGGACATTACTTGGGCATCCAGTCAAGTGATTGCATCAGAGAACTCTATTAGCAAGTATCTGGGCTCCACCTAATACTCTGGGGCTGAGGAGAAGTAGGGGGAAAGCAATACAAATCCCCATGCTTAAAGAGACTGGAAGTGTATTTGGATAAGTAAGACCAGAGGTCAAGCAGAAGCTTGACCACAGGCAGTAAAGGAAAAATTAAGCAGAGTGCCTTATGGGAGTGCCAGGCTGGGACAGATCTAAATCAGGGTCCTAGAAGGCTCAACAGCTAGTAGAAGAACATAGCAACCAAGAACTAGCTGGTGTCTGATGAAAAGTCCCTGAAGACCTTTTAAAAACAACAGAGAGCTAAACGTATAAAAGACAGTATTAGTATCAGTGAAAGGAATGCATATTCAGTTTCTTCCCAGGAGAAAGGACAGGTTGGCAATGTTTAAAGTAGACTTGTGACATCATGCAGACACCTGCAAGGAACTATCTAATGGGAAAAGGATTTACATAGTCAGCAGTCATGGGAGTAAGTTCCAGAAGCATTAAATACTGGATTGTCATATGACACTCTTCTTTAAGGCAGTTTTTGTTCTCAGTCTGATGAGAGATATTTGGCCTTTATTTTTCCTCGGCTTCCTTGAAGGTAACATTGACTTTGACTCTGCAGTGAATTAAAGCACACAGAAATGCACTGACAAGCTCATGTCCCATTTTTTACACACCATAAAGAGAATTTTAAATTTCATCAAGTACAATTCCTTTATTTGACAGGTGAGGAAATTGTGGTGCAGTGGAAAGAAATTTTGCCCTTGCCTCTTAGCTTTGTGACCTCCTACAAGCCAGTGAATTGCCCTGAACCATATTCTTCTGATAGAAAAAAAGGAGGAGGTAATGGTGCCAATATATTTTACTGTTTTTGTTTCAATCAAATGAGATAGTATATGTGAAAGTGCATATAATAACAGTGAAGTATACTTTGCAAGTAAACGGTTAATCAGTTGGTAAGACTCTTGACATATTGTATATCCGGACTCGAGGATCAGTTTCTTTCCTACTTCTGAGAATATGTTGACTAGTATTAGCTGTTTGCCTTCCTAAATTCAATTAAAAATCTAAATCCTTGCTTTTTCCTTTCCATCCCCTTAGGACTGTGATTTTCAATTTTCACATTAGTGAGAATTACCTGGGAAACTTGATAAATACAGTTTTTATAACCCTTCCCCAAGAGATTCTGACTTAGTGGGTCTAGGTTAGGGCCCAGGATTCCAAAACTGGTGGACCATGGACCTCAATTACAGATGTATGAGCTGAAATTGGCTCCTGGTGAATTAATTTGATATTAAAGCTTGGCTGTACATGTTGTTGCACAAGAGCCCAAAGCTGGGGTTCTGGAGACCTGGAATCTATTCCTGGTTCAGATACCAATCCAGTACTTAATATAAGGTAGGGGTTCAATGAGTATTTACCTTAGCGAATGAATCAAATAACTTGTCCTGCAACCTTGGATAAGTACCCCTCCCCCTCCTAGCCTTCAGCCTCCTCATCAGTAAAATAAAGGGGTTGAACTAGGTAATTTCTAATATCCTTTCCAGCTTTTGATGTCTTTGATCCTTTCAACTCTGAGGCCTGCCAAGGAAATAAGAAACAGCTTTCTATAGCTTGTTTAAGCGTCTTGAGAAGCTGCACTTATTCTTTTCAGCAAATAAAGGTTTTCACTAGTATAATCTAACTGCCAGGTTGGCATCCTGTTGACCTGAGTTAATGTAATTTGTTAGTGTGACTAATTTCATTTCATAGGATGTCTTTAGCTGAAAGGAGAATGTGGTGGTTAATTTCTTAAGATTTTATACTTAATTTTTAGAAATTTAAAGATAGCTCTTTTAAAAATTCCCATGCATTTTTCATGCTACTAGTAAATGAGCATGTTCTATCCCAAGGTAATCTACAGCTCTGGGATTTGGTAACCCATATTTAATAATTTAATAATGCCAAAGACAGGAGAGAGAAAAAGGTGCCCAGTTAGTCTGATCAAGCTATTTTCTTATTTCAGATCTCTCTTATTTCTCTTACCATAGCCTCTAAATGGTTTTCCCTGCTCTCTGTTCCAATCTACACTTTGTTGTTTTTTCATGGTTCTTTTCACCAAACATCTTAAAAAAAAAAAAGGTACAAATCTTCAGTGGCTCTCTAATTAGGATAAAAGTCTCTTATTAGGATATTGGGATGACATTTGAAATGTCTCATTATCTCTCTAAATTTCCAACTCATCCTCTTCTGTTATTACTCCTCTCTTCAGCCATATTGGAATCTTTGAACTTTTGATTATCTGCCATGTTTTAGTTCAGGCTGTTTCCTCTGCCCTGAATAGCCTTTCTTTGACTCTGTTTGCACTTCTCAAAATTTAAAGCCTTGTTCAAATGTCACTTCCACTTTGTGGCCTTCCTTTCTTATCTGGCCTGAATTAAACTTCCCACTCTGAGCTTAACTAGTTCTTTTAAAAGGGTAAGTTTCCACCATGTGGAAAAGAAAAGGTCATTTCAGGCAAAAGGAACAGCAAGAACTAAAATGTAAACTAAAAAAATAATTATATGGTACAAGTGTAAAACGTTTACTATATATAAATAATAGTAATAGTGATACTAATAATATATACATAGACCAAACTTATATACAATAAAAAGAATACTATAATGAAGACTCATGTACCCACCTTTCATCTTAAGAAGTAGCATAGGGCAGAGTCAAGATGGCGGGGTGGGAAGATGCGGAGATCACATCTTCCCACAACTGGATCGGTTGCTGGGCTGGCTGGGGACCTGAGGCCCAAGGAGACTGGAGGAACCCCAGAGCAACTAAGTAGGACCTCGGGGAAGTCGGGGGGCAGGGAAGGGGAAGCCGGATGGGACCAGCACCCCTGGGGGGTGGCTGGGTGAGGGTGGAGGTTCCAGCCTGGAGGGACCCTTGGGGGCAGGGGAGATGGGAAACCACATCAGGGTTTCTCTTGCCCAGGAGGCCAGGAGGCCTGCTGAACTCCTGGGCCTGGGAGCCTGCTGGGCTCCCCAGCGGGATCCTCCACCCTCCAAGGCTCCTCCGGGCTGCCTGGGTCATGTGGGTGTGGGGGCATGGGGGGGGGTGGGGAGGGGGACACGGGTAGGGAAGGGAGAGAGGCAGACAGTGGGGGTGGGGAGGGATTTCTTAAGATCACAAGAATAGGGGAGGTGCCACGCAGTATTTCTTCCAGGTGGGTCCTCCACCATCCAAGGGCCCCTCCAGGCCATTGGTCCTAGGGGTATAGGAGGGAAGCGGTGAGGGTAGAAGAAGAGAGGCATAAGGGGGGAGGGATCCTCTGGAATCAGAGGATCAGAGGAGGAGCAGAAGGCATTTCTGCTGCACACTGGGCCAGGAAGCCTGCTGGGCTCCTGGGCCTGGTCTCCAACACTCCAGGGTCTCCTCCCAGACATGTTGGTCCCAGGGGACTAGGAGCGTGGCAGGGGAAGAAGAAGAGAGGGAGACTGGTGGTGGGACGTTCCAGGAGCAGAGAACCAGGGGAGGTGCAGAGGACCTTTCCCCTTCCCACTTGGGCCCAGCGGGCCTGCTGGGCTCCTGAGTCTGGTCCCTCAGTCTCTGGGGCCCTCTCCAGGTGTGTGGGTCTTACAGGCATGGGAGGGAGGGAGGAGAGGGGAAGAGGAAGAGAGGCAGACAGTGGTGGGGGGGACTGTGCAGGATCAGAGGATCAGGAGAGACGCTGCAGGAAATCTCCCTACCCACTTGGCACCAGGAGGCCTGTTGTGCCCCCAGGCCTGGTCTTTGGTTCTCCAGGGGCCCCTCTAGGTCTCACTGGTCCTAGGGGTGTAGGAGGAAGGCAGAGGAGAAGAGGAGAGGCAGGCAGGGGAGAGGATCTTCTGGGATTAGAGGATCAAGGGAGGTGAGGAAGTTATTTCCCCAGCCCACTAGCCCTGGGAAATCTGCTAGGCTCACAGACCTGGTCTTTCACACTCCAGGGCCCCCTCTAGCTGCTTGGGACCTAGGAGAGTGGGGGGTGGGGGAGAGGAAGAGAGGCAGACAGGGACCCCACGAGACTGAGAGATCTGGGGAAGTGCCGCAGGTGTTTCCCTAGCCCAGTTGGCCCTAGGAAGCCTGTTGGGCATCAGAGTCTCATCTGTCTTCCAGTACCCCCTCCAGCTGTGAGGGTCCTAGGGGAATAGGAGGGAGGGGGTGAGGAAGAAGAGAACTCAAGGGGGAGGAACCCTGTGAGATTGGAGGACTGAGAGAGGTGCCTAGCATTTCTCCCACCAACTTGGGCCGAGGGAGCCTGCTGGGTACCTGGACCTGGTCCTTTTCCCCCAGGACCAGAGGCATTCCTGGGCCCTTCTGCCTCATTGGGCCTAAGCCCCATCCCCCACCACCCCCAGGGCCTTTTCTAAGCATAGGCCCTGCCCACTGCCTAACCCCCGCCCCCCTTACCCCCTCCCCCGCCAGCCCTTGTCTAAGCCCAGCCCCCACAGCCAAGGCCTTTTCTGGCTTTTTTTCTTCTTTTCTTCTTTTCTCTTTTTTCCTTTTTTCTTTTTCCCACCTCCTCACTTCAGCTATTGCAATTGTTTTACCTCCCAGTTGTTGCTCCATCTATTTTTTAAAAATTTTTTCTAACACATCTGTTAGTTTCCTATGTTTATCACATTTTTTATCTTGCTATTGTTCTGCTGTTCTCCTACTTTTTTTTTTTCTTTCATTTTCCTGCTCCACACAGCTTGTGGGATCTTGATTCACAAGCCCGGGGTCAGGTCTGAGCTCCTGAGGTGGGAGTTATGAGTCCAAAACATTGGACTAACAGGGAAACCCAGTCCTCAGGCAATATTCATCAGAGTGAGGTCTCCCAGAGGTTCTCACCTCAACACCAAGACCCAGCTATACTCAACAGCCTACAAACTCAAGTGCCTGAAACCTCAGGCCAAACACCCAATGGAACAGGAACACATTCCTGCCCATCCAAGGGGGTGGGGTGGGGGGGAATGAGACAACAAAAAAATATGTCACAGATGAGGAACAAGGTAAAAATACACAAGACCAAATAAATGAAGAGGAAATAGGAAAATTGCCTGAAAAAGAAATCAGAGTAATGATAGTAAAGATGATCCAAAATCTCAATAACAAAATAGGGAAAATGCAAGAAACAGTTAATAAGGACTTGGAAGAACTGAAGAACAAACAAACAGTAATGAACAACAAAATAACTGAAGTTAAAAATACTCTACATGGTATAAACAGCAGAATAATTGAGGCAGAAGAACGAGTAAGTGAGTTGGAAGATAGAATGGGGGAAATAACTGCCAAAGAGCAGGAACAAGAAAAAAGAATAAAAAGAATGGAAGACAGTCTCTGAGACCTTGGTGACAACATTAAGCACACAACTATTTGAATCATAGGCATCCCAGAAAAAGAAGAAAAAAAGAAAGGTCTCAGAAAATATTTGAAGAGGTTATAGTGGAAAAATTCTGCAACATGGAAAAGGAAATAATCAAATCCAAGAAGCACAGAGAGTGCCATACAGAATAAACCCAAGGAGAAATACACTGAGGCACATATTAATCAAACTAACATCAATTAAACACAAAGAAAAAATATTAAAAGCAGCAAGAGAAAAGCAACAAATAACATATAAGGGAAAACCCATAAGATAACAGCTGATCTTTCTGCAGAAACTCTGCAGGCCAGAAGGGAGTGGCGGGATATACTGAAAGTCCTGAGAGAGTAAAATCTACAGCCAAGAATACTCTACCCAGCAAGAATCTCATTCAGATATGATGGAGAAATCAAAAGCTTTCCAGACAAGCAAAAGTTAAGAGAATTCAGCACCACCGAACCAGCCTTACAACAATTGCTAAAGGAACTTTTCTAAGCAGGAAACACAGAAAAGGAAAAGACCTACAAAAACAAACCCAAAACAACTAAGAAAATGGCGATAGGAACATACATGTCAATAATCACCTTAAATGTAAATGGATTAAATGCTCCAACCAAAAGACACAGACTGGCTGAATGGATATAAAAACAAGACCCTTACATATGCTGCCTACAAGAAACCCACTTCAGACCAAGGGACACATATAGACTGAAAGTAAGGGGATGAAAAAAGATATCCCATGCAAATGGAAATCAAAAGAAAGCTGGGGTAGCAATACTCATATCAGACAAATTAGACTTTAAAGTAAAGACTATTACAAGAGACAAGGAAGGACACTACATAATGATCAAGGGATCAATCCAAGAACAAGATATAACGATTGTAAATATCTATGCACCCAACATAGGAGCACCTCAATACATAAGGCAAATGCTAACAGCCATAAAAGGGGAAATCAACAGTAACACAATAATTGAAGAAGACTTTAACACCCCACTTACATCAACGGACAGATCATGCAAACAGAAAATAAATAAGGACACACAAGCTTTAAATGACACATTAGACCATCTCGACTTAATTGATATTTATAGGACATTCCATCCAAAAATGACAGAATACACTTTCTTCTCAAGTGCACATGGAACATTCTCTGGGATAGATCACATCTTGGGTCACAAATCAAGTCTCAGTAAATTCAAGAAAATTGAAATAGTATCAAGCATTTTCTCTGACCACAATGCCATGAGACTAGATATCAATTACAGGAAAAAAACTGTAAAAAATACAAACACATGGAGGCTAAACAATACGCTATTAAACAACCAAGAAATCACTGAAGAAGTCAAAGAGGAAATCAAAAAATATCTAGAAACAAATGACAATGAAAACACAACAACCCCAAACCTATGGGATGCAGCATAACTTAACTTCTAAGAGGGAAGTTTATAGCAATACAGTCCTACCTCAAGAAACAAGAAAAATATCGAATAAACAACCTAAACTTACACCTAAAACAACTAGAGAAAGAAGAACAAAATACCCCAAAGTGAGCAGAAGACAAGAAATCCTAAAGATCAGATCAGAAATAAATGAAAAAGAAATGAAGGAAACTATAGCAAAGATCAATAAAACTAGAAGCTGGTTCTTTGAGAGGGTAAATATAATTGATAAACCATTAGCCAGACTCATCATGGAAAAAAGAGAGAAGACGCAAATCAACAGAATTGGAAATGAAAAAGGAGAAGTAACAACTGACACCACAGAAATACAAAAGATCATGAGAGACTACTACAAGCAACTATATGCCAATAAATTGCATAACCTGGAAGAAATGGATAAATTCTTAGAAAAGCACAATCTTCCAAGACTGAACCAGGGAGAAATAGAAAATATGAACAGACCAATCACAAGTAATGAAATTGAGAATGTGATTAAAAATCTCCCAACACACAAAAGCCCAGGGCCAGTTGGATTCACAAGAGAATTCTATCAAACGTTTAGAGAAGAGCTAACACCTATCCTTCTCAAACTCTTCCAAATTATAGCAGAAGGAGGAACACTCCCAAACTCATCCTACGAGGCCACCATCACCCTGATACCAACACCAGGCAAAGATATCACAAAAAAAGAAAATTATAGACCAATATCACTGATGAATATAGATGTAAAAGTCCTCAACAAAATACTAGCTAACAGACTCCAACAGCACATTAAAAAGATCATACACCATGATCAAGTGGGGTTTATCCCTTGTATGCAAGGATTCTTCAATATATGCAAGTCAATCAATGTGATACAACATATTAACAAATGGAAGGATAAAAACCATATGATCATCTCAATAGATGCAGAAAAAGCTTTTGACAAAATTCAACATCCATTTATAATAAAAGCTCTCCAGAAAATGGGCATAGAAGGAAATTACCTCAACATAATAAAAGCCATATATGACAAACCAACAGCCAACGTCATTCTAAATGGTGAAAAACTGAAAGCATTCCCTCTAAGAACAGGAACAAGACAAGGGTGCCCATTCTCACCATTATTATTCAACATAGTTTTCGAAGTTTTAGCCACAGCAATCAGAGAAGAAAATGAAAATAAGGCATCAAAATTGGAAAAGAAGAAATAAAATTGTCAGTCTTTGCATATGACATGATATTATACATAGAAAACCCTAAAGATTCTACCAGAAAACTGCTAGCACTAATCAATGAATTTAGTAAAGCAGCCGGATACAAAATTAATGCCCAGAAATCTCTTGCATTCCTGTACACTAACAATGAAAGAGCAGAAAGAGAAATTAAGGAAACTCTCCCATTCACCATTGCAACAAAAAGGATAAAATACCTAGGAACAAACCTGCCTAAGGAGGCAAAAGACCTGTATGCAGAAAACTATAAGACACTGATGAAAGAAATCAAAGACAAAACAAACAGATGGAGAGACATACCATATTCGTGGATTGGAAGAATCAACATTGTGAAAATGACTATCCTACCCAAAGCAATTTATAGATTCAATGCAATCCCTATCAAATCACCAATGGCATTTTTCACAGAAGTAGAACAAGAAATCTTACAATTTGTATAGAAATGCAAAAGACCCCAAATAGCTAAAGGAATCTTGAGAAGGAAAGACGGAGTAGGTGGAATTAGGCTTCATGACTTCAAACTATATTACAAGGCTATAGTGATCAAGACAGTATGGTACTGGCACAAAAATAGAAAGGTAGATCAATGGAACAGAATAGAGAACCCAGGGGTAACCCCACACATATATGGGCACCTTATCTTTGACAAAGGAGGCAAGAATATACAATGGAGACAAGACAGCCTCTTCAGTAAGTGGTGCTGGGAACATTGGACAGCAACATGTAAAAGAATGAAATTAGAACACCTCCTAACACCATACACAAAAATAAACTCCAAATGGATTAAAGACCTACATGTAAGGCCAGACACTATAAAACTCTTAAAGGAAAACATAGGCAGAACACTCTATGACATACATCAAAGCAAGATCCTTTTTGACCCACCTCCTAGAATAAAGGAAATAAAATCAAGAATAAACAAATGGGATCTAATGAAACTTAAAGGCTTTTGCACAGTGAATAAGACAAGAATAAATAAGACAAGAAAACAACCCTCAGAATGGGAGAAAATACTTGCCAATGAAGCAACTGACAAAGGATTAATCTCCAAAATATATAAGCAGCTCATGTAGCTTAATGCCAAAAAAGCAAATAACCCAATCCACAAATGGGTAGAAGACCTAAATAGACATTTCTCCAAAGAAGAAATGCAGATGGCTAACAAACACATGAAAATATCCTCAACATCACTAATCATTAGAGAAATGCAAGTCAAAACCACAGTGAGGTATCACCTCACACCAATCAGAATGGCCATCATCACAAAATCTGGAAACAACAAATGTTGGAGAGGGTGTGGAGAAAAGGGAACCCTCCTGCACTGTTGGTGGGACTGTAAGTTGGTACAGCCACTATGGAAAACAGTTTGGAGGTTCCTTAAAAAACTAAGAATGGAACTACCATATGATCCAGTAATCCCACTGGGCATATACCCACAGAAAACCATAATCCAAAAAGAAACATGTACCATAATGTTCATTGCAGCACTATTTACAATAGCCAGGACATGGACGCAACCTAAATGCCCAACAACAGATAAATGGATAAAGAAGATGTGGCACTGAATATTACTCAGCTATAAAATGGAATGAAATTGGACTATATGTAATGAGGTGGATAGACCTAGAGACTGTCATACAGAGTGAAGTAAGCCAGAAAGAGAAAAACAAATACTCTATGCTAACTTATATATATGGAATCTAAAAAAATTGGTACTGATGAATCCAGTGACAGGGCAAAAATAAAGATGCAGATGTAGAGAATGGACTTGAGGACATGGGATTGGTGGGGGGGGAGGGTGGGGGGAAGCTGGGACAAAGTGAGAGAGTAGCATAGACATAGATGCACTACCAAATGTAAAATAGGTAGCTAGTGGGAAGTTGCTGTATAACAAAGGGAGATCAACTCGATGATGGATGATGCTTTAGAGGGCCAGGACAGGGAGGATGGGAGGGAGTCATGGGAGGGAGTGGATATGGGGATATATGTATAAATACTGCTGATTCATTTTGATGTACCTCAAAAACTGGTACCAGAGTGTAAAGCAATAATATTCCAATAAAGAGCTTAAAAAAAAAGTAGCATATTCCCAAATATATTGAAGGTTCTAGATATCATGGCCTTCCCTTCCCTTTAAAGATAACAACTTTTCTCAATGTGGTGTTTGTGACTGTTTCACTTTCCTTTAAATATGGGTGTGTTTCTTAAATATGGGCATCAAAATAATTTGTTTAGATATTTCTGTTTTGAAATGCATACCAATGTTACTATATGCTATTTATATTCCTACCACTTGCACTTTTCTTAATGTTATATTTGTGAGATTTTGTCCATGTTGTTATGTACATTTCTGCACATACCACATTTTAATTGCTCTGTATTATCCCATTGTATAAATAAACCACAACTCATTTATCTAAATCTCTTACCGATGGATTTTTGTATTGATTTCTCTCTTTCCTTCTTTTCTTTTTTTCTGTTGCACAAAAATGATATTTGAATATTCTTGAACATGTCTCCTAGTGCAGAGCTGCAGGAGTATCTCTGAGATGTACATCTAGGATTTGCATTGCTTGCCTATGTGGTATATATGTCTTCAATTTTGCTGGATAGTGTCAAGCTGTTTTTCCAAATTGTTTTTGGAAATTAGTAGTTTGTAATTAGTAATGATAATTAGTCATAATTAAACTTTTGTGTTTAGGAAGGCTATGGGGAAATAAAGCTGGAAAGGAAAGGTGGAATCATACGGTGCAGTAAGTTGACATGCCAAGGTGTGTGAATTTTATTCTTCAGGCAAAAGGAAGCCATCAGTTGTGAGACCCTGTAGGTTACTTACTTTCTCTGAATCTTAGTTTTCTTTTCAGTAAAATGGGGACAATAACACCTTTGTCACAAGACTGTCATGAAAGCCTTGGCATGGAATAATTGCTCAATAAATTTTTAGATATTAATATCAGAAAAAATTGTGAACTGTGTGTGATATAAACAAATTTATATTTTAGAACTGGGTGTAAATGACAACTGGGTGTAGAATGGATGTTTTCAGGGAGACAGAAATCTATTGTGGTCACCTAGCTGGCAGGAAATCCTCATTAATCTATTAAGATCTAATTCAGGGTTTCTCAAGCTAGGCACAATTGAAATTTTGAACTGGATAACCCATTCTTTGGGGGTTGCCATCATGTGCATTGTAGGATGATCCCTGCTCTTTACCCTTTTGGTATCAATAGCAATCCCCACCTTCCCCAGTTGTGACAATCAAAAATGTTTCCAGACATTGCCAAATGTCCCTTGGGAGCAAAACTGAAACCTTGTTGAGAACCTCTTATCTAATTCCAATGTCAGCTTCTCCATGAAACCTTCCTTGCCTCCTATAGAAAGACCAAGTTGTCCTTTTCCTACAAATGCCTTTTTATGGCATCTCCCACATAGTTTTGTAATTATCTGTCTACTTCTGTACAAGAATGCACGTTCTTGCAAGCCACATTGATCATTTTTGTATTTCAAGCACTTAGAATATAGTGGAACTAATGTAGATTTTAAAAAATGTGAATTATCAAGAGAAAAGATGGCGGCGAAGTAGAGACGTGGAGTGCATCCCCCTCCACAGATGTATTGGGAATGCACGGAAGGACGCAGTAATTCCCACAGAGAACCAGCTGAACACCAGCAGATGGCCTCGGACACCAGAAAGGACCGCGGGGAGCCCGACATAGCCGGTAGGGAGGCATCTACGAAGGCTCAAAGAGGGTGAAGTGGCGGAGCTGTGGCAGACGGGAGGGAGTGAGAAACATACGGAGGGTCCGCAGCGCAGCTCAGCATTCCCGGACCAAGACGTCGATCTGCGGCTGAACAGAGGGTCCGGGAGCGGGAGTGTGGGAACCAGAGAGCTGGTTCAGGGTGAGAAACATTGTTGCCGGTAGGGTGACGGACCGAGAGGACTGGAGGGAGGAGGTCCGCGGAGAGGACTGCCCGTCCCTGAGAGCTGCCCGGCCATGATGGCGGCTGGAGGCTGCAGGCTCACGGGCAGTGGGGAGGAGCCACACGCATAGCCTCTCTCTCTCTTTCTGTGCCTCTGCAACAGGCAGTGGAGAGATGCCTGTGGGCCACCTAAGGCACTCAGGGATAACAAGCACCCTTAGGCACTCGGGCAGGGCTAGATTAAAACCCCTTGCAATGCCAGCAGCAGGGAGGCTGCAGAGAGAAAACAACAACCACAACAACAGCAACAACAAAAAAAACCCGAGAGAGGCCCAACTCTAAGACTTTCTGTTTAAGCCTGAGCCACCTGCGTCCCTCTGCAACAGGCACCTCCAAGCCCGACTGAAACAGCAGTGCGCCACTGCTCACTCACTCCCAGGAGAAGGAGCCACTATTGTACTCTCTCCCTCCCCACACACCGACGCTTACAGACGAACAATAAAGGAATCTCTGCTGGTCACAGAATAATGCAAAAAAACCCAAGGCAAGGAGAAGGACACTTACAGTTGAGACGCTAAGGAAACAGAAATAGTAGTATCAATACCTATTGAACTGGTCCATTCTGGGATCAGTTCTGGATTTTTTTTTTTTTCTTTTTCTCTCTCTCTCTCTCTTTTTTTTTTTTTTTTTATTAAATACGATCTTAGCCCTAAGGGATCTACAAGTTTTATAACATAATTTTTTAATGATTTTTTTATTCTTTTTTTTTTTTTTTTTTTTTTGCCTTTTTATATACTTCTATATCTAGCTAAGTTTTTGGTAGTACGGAAAATATATCTCTCATACTTTCCTTTCATCCCTATCTTTTATATATTTCTATTCCTTTCTTTTTATTTGCATATTTCCAACCACATTATGCTCTTCTGTTCCCCTTTCTTCCAGCCTTTTTAAGTTTATTTTATCTTAACATACTTATAAGCAACACTATCGGTCTGCTCAGACTCCTTGCTCTATTCTCCAGATGACACACTGCCGTGGTATTTAATATTAGGTTTTTGTCTTTATCTTAGTTCTTAGTACAGTTGTCTAATTACATTCTGAGAATCTCCATTCTCTCTGGTGGTACTCTGGCTCTTTTCTATATTTGATCCTAGCTTACAAAAATCTCCCTGGATTAATGTTTGTATGTATAAGGTGTTATTTGTTTGTTTGTTTGCTTTTGCTTTTGTCTCTGATTTGTTCTGTTTCAGCTGTCAATTTCTGTTGGGTTTCTCTTTGAATATCTGATAGCACACTGGGGTTCTGTCAGGTCTTTCTAGAGCCTTATGTCCTAATGGATTCAGTAATTGTGTGTCTTATACATGTATGTGTTTCCTAGACTTAATATTTGTTTAATGCAATACTTGGACATTAGTCTGAGGCTTGGACTGTCTTCTATAAACACCTCTATCGCCAGGACAAGCAACCCCAAAAGTTTGGACAACCATGAGGAAACAAAGAAACCCCATGCAGGCAAAGGAGCAGGAAAAAAACCCACAAGACCAAATAAATGAGAAGGAAATAGGAAAAATGCCTGAAAAAGAATTCAGAGTAATGATAGTAAAAATGATACAAAATCTCGATAACAAAATAGAGAAACTACAAGAAACAGTTCATAAGAACTCAGAAAAACAAACAGCAATGGATAACAAAATAACTGAAATTAAAAGTACTCTAGATGCTATAACCAGCAGAATGACTGAGGCAGAAGAATGAATAAGTGAGTTGCAAGACAGAATGGGGGAAATAAACGCCACAGAGCAGGAAAAAGAAAAAAGAATAAAAAGAATAGAACACAGTCTCAGAGACCTCAGTGATAATATTAAGCGTACCAACATTTGAATTATAGACATCCCAGAAGAAGAAGAAAACAAGAAACGGTCTGAGAAAATATCTGAAGAGGTTATAGTGGAAAACTTCCCCAACATGGGAAAGCAAATAATTCACCAAGTCCAAGAAGCACAGAGAGTCCCATACAGAATAAACCCAAGGAGAAATACACTGAGGCACATATTAATCAAACTAACATCAATTAAACACAAAGAAAAAATATTAAAAGCAGCAAGAGAAAAGCAACAAACAACATATAAGGGAAAACCCATAAGGATAATCGCTGACCTTTCTACAGAAACTCTGCAGGCCAGAAGGGAATGGCAGGATATACTGAAAGTCCTGAAAGAGAGATACCTACAGCCAAGAATACTCTACCCAGCAAGAATCTCATTCAGATTCGATGGAGAAATCAAAAGCTTTCCAGACAAGCAAAAGTTAAGAGAATTCAGCACCACCAAACCAGCCTTACAACAAGTGCTAAAGGAACTTCTCTAAGTAGGAAACACAAGAAAAGGAAAACACCTACAAATATAAACCGAAAACAATTAAGAAAATGGTCATTGGAACACACATGTCAATAATCACTTTAAATGTAAATGGATTAAATGCTCCAACCAAAAGACACAGACTGGCTGAATGGATACAAAAACAAGACCCTTCTATATGCTGCCTACAAGAAACCCACTTCAGACCAAGGGATACATATAGACGGAAAGTAAAGGGATGGAAAAAGATATTCTATGCAAATGGAAGTCAAAAGAAAGCTGGAGTAGCAATACTCATATCAGACAAATTGGACTTGAAAGTAAAGACTATTAAAAGAGACAAGGAAGGACACTACATAATGATCAAGGGATCCATTCAAGAAGAACATATCACAATGGTAAATATCTATGCCCCCAATATAGGAGCACCTCAATACATAAGGCAAATGCTAACAGCCATAAAAGGGGACATCGACAGTAACACAATTATAGTGGGAGACTTGAACACCCCACTTACATCACTGGACAGATCATCCAAACAGAAAATAAATAAACACACACAAGCTGTAAATGACACATTAGACCATCTCGACTTAATTGATATTTATAGGACATTCCATCCAAAAACGACAGACTACACTTTCTTCTCAAGTGCACACGGAACATTTTCCAGGATAGATCACATCTTGGGTCACAAATCAAACCTTAGCAAATTCAAGAGAATTGAAATCATATCAAGCATCTTCTCAGACCACAACGCCATGAGACTAGATATCAATTACAGGAAAAAAACTGCAAAAAATACAAACACATGGAGGCTAAACAATTCACTCTTAAATAACCAAGGAATCACTAAAGAAATCAAAGAGGAAATCAAAAAATATCTAGAAACAAATGATAACGAAAACACAACAACCCAAAACCTATGGGACGCAGCAAAAGCAGTTCTAAGAGGGAATTTTATAGCAATACAGTCCTACCTTAAGAAACAAGAAAATTTTCAAATAAACAACCTAACCTTACACCTCAAACAACTAGAGAAAGAAGAACAAAGAAACCCCAAAGTGAGCAGAATGAAAGAAATCATAAAGAGCAGAGCAGAAATAAATGAAAAAGAAAGGAAGGAAACCATAGCAAAAATAAATAAAACTAAAAGCTGGTTCTTTGAGAAGATTAACAAAATTGATAAACCATTAGCCAGACTCATCAAGAAAAAAAGGGAGAAGATGCAAATCAACAGAATTAGAAATGAAAAAGGAGAAGTAACAACGGACACCTCAGAAATACAAAACATCATGAGAGACTACTACAAGCAACTATATGCCAATCAATTGGATAACCTGGAAGAAATGGATACATTCTTAGAAAAATACAATCTTGCAAGACTGAACCAGGAAGAAATAGAAACCATAAACAGACCAATGACAAGTACGGAAATGGAGGCAGTGATTAAAAATCTCCCAACACACAAAAGCCCAGTACCAGATGGGTTCATGGGCGAATTCTATCAAACATTTAGAGAAGAGCTAACACCTATCCTTCTCAAACTCTTCCAAAATATCGCAGAAGGCGGAACACTCCCAAACTCATTCTACGAGGCTACCATCACCCTGATACCAAAACCAGGCAAAGATATCACAAAAAAAGAAAATTATAGACCAATATCACTGATGAATATAGATGTAAAAGTCCTCAACAAAATACTAGCTAACAGACTCCAACAGCACATTAAAAAAATCATACACCATGATCAAGTGGGGTTTATCCCTGGGATGCAAGGATTCTTCAATATACGCAAATCAATCAACGTGATACATCATATCAACAAATCGAAGGATAAAAACCATATGATCATCTCAATAGATGCAGAAAAAGCTTTTGACAAAGTTCAACATCCATTTATGATAAAAGCTCTCCAGAAAATGGGCATAGAAGGAAATTACCTCAACATAATAAAAGCCATATATGAGAAACCAAAAGCCAACATCATTCTCAATGGGGAAAAACTGGAAGAATTCCCTCTAAGAACAGGAACAAGACAAGGGTGTCCACTCTCACCACTATTATTCAACATAGTTTTGGAAGTTTTAGCCACAGCAATCAGAGAAGAAAAAGAAATCAAAGGAATCCAAATTGGAAAAGAAGAAATAAAATTGTCCCTCTTTGCAGATGACATTATATTATATATAGAAAACCCTAAAGACTCTACCACAAAACTGCTAGCACTAATTGATGAGTTCAGTCAAGTAGCAGGATACAAAATTAATGCACAGAAATCTCTTGCATTCCTATACACTAACAATGGAAGAGCAGAAAGAGAAATTAAGGAAACAATCCCATTCACCATTGCAACAAAAAAGAATAAAATATCTAGGAATAAACCTGCCTAAGGAGGCAAAAGATCTGTATGCAGAAAACTTTAAGACACTGATGAAAGAAATCAAAGATGACACAAACAGATGGAGGGACCTACCATGTTCCTGGATTGGAAGAATCAACATCGTGAAAATAACTGTACTACCCAAAGCAATTTACAGATTCAATGCAATCCTGACCAAATTACCAATGGCATTCTTCACAGAACTAGAGCAAGAAATCTTACGATTTGTATGGAAACGCAAAAGACCCCAAATAGCCAAAGCAATCTTGAGAAGGAAAAATGGAGTTGGTGGAATCAGGCTTCCTGACTTCAAAGTATACTACAAGGCCACAGTGATCAAGACAGTATGGTACTGGCACAAAAATAGAAAGGTAGATCAATGGAATAGAATAGAGAACTCAGAAGTAAGCCCAAACACATATGGGCACCTTATCTTTGACAAAGGAGGCACGAGTATACAATGGAAAAAAGACAGCCTCTTCAATAAGTGGTGCTGGGAAAATTGGACAGCAACATGTAAAAGAATGAAATTAGAACACTTCCTAACACCATACACAAAAATAAACTCCAAATGGATTAAAGACCTACATGTAAGGCCAGACACTAGAAAACTCCTAGAGGAAAACATAGGCAGAACACTCTATGACATCCATCAAAGCAACATCCTTTTTGACCCACCTCCTAGAATCAGGGAAATAAAATCAAGAATAAACAAATGGGACCTCATGAAACTTAAAAGCTTTTGCACAGCAAAAGAAACCATAAACAAGACTAAAAGGCAACCCTCAGAATGGGAGAAAATAATTGCCTATGAAACAACGGACAAAGGATTAACCTCCAAAATATACAAGCAGCTCATGAAGCTTCATACCAAAAAAGCAAATAACCCAATCCACAAATGGGCCGAAGACCTAAATAGACATTTCTCCAAAGAAGACATACAGATGGCCAACAAACACATGAAAAGATGCTCAACATCACTCATCATCAGAGAAATGCAAGTCAAAGCCACAATGAGGTATCACCTCACACTGATCAGAATGGCCATCATCACAAAATCTGGAAACCACAAATGTTGGAGAGGGTGTGGAGAAAAGGGAACTCTCCTGCACTGTTGGTGGGACTGTAAGTTGGTACAGCCACTATGGAAAACAATTTGGAGGTTCCTTAAAAAACTACCAAGAGAACTACCATATGATCCAGTAATCCCACTACTGGGCATATACCCAAAGAAAACCATAATCCCAAAAGAAACTTGTACCATAATGTTTATTGCAGCACTATTTACAATAGCCAGGACATGGAAGCAACCTAAATGTCCATCAACAGATGAATGGATAAAGAAGATATGGTACATGTACGCAATGGAATATTACTCAGCCATAAAAGGAACAAAATTGGGACATTTGTAGACATGGATGGACCTAGAGACTGTCATACAGAGTGAAGTGAGTCAGAAAGAGAAAAACAAATATTGTATGTTAATGCATATATGCAGAATCTAGAAAAATGGTACAGATCAACCAGTTTGCAAGGCAGAAATAGAGACACAGATGTAGAGAATAAACATATGGACACCAAGTGGGGGAAGCGGGAGGGGTGGTTGGGTGGGATGAATTGGGAGATTGGGATTGCCATATATATATTACTAATAAAAAATATCAAATTGTACACTTTAAATATATGCAGTTTATTGTATGTTAATTATATCTCAATAAAAGTTCTTGGAAAAAAAGTTTAATTAGGTCCCATTTATTTTTGGTTTTATTTTCATTATTCTCAGAGGTGTATCAAAAAAGATCTTGCTGTAATTTATGTCAGAGAGTGTTTTTCCTATGTTTTGCTCTAGAGTTTTATACTGTTCGGTCTTACATTTAGGTCTTTCCATTTTGAGTTTATTTTTGTGTATGGTGTTAGAGAATGTTCTAATTTCATCCTTTTACATGTAGCTGTCCAGTTTTCCCAGCACCACTTATTAAAGAGACTGTCTTTTCTCCATTGTCTATTCTTGCCTCCTTTGTCATAGATTAGGTGACCATAGGTGTATTCTGCTGCTTTTGGATGGAATGTCCTATAGATATCAATTAAGTCTATCTGGTCTACGGTGTCATTTAAGGATTGTGTTTCCTTATTAATATTCTGTCTGGATGATCTGTCCATTGGTATAAGTAGTGTATTAAAGTCCCCCCTATTATTATATTACTGTCAATTTCTTCTTTTATGGCTGTTGGCACTTGCCTTATATATTGAGGAGGTCCTGTGTTGAGTGCATATATATTTACAATTGTTATATCTTCTTGGATTAATCCCTTGATCATTATGTAGTGTCCTCCCTTGTCTCTTTTAACAGTCTACTTTAAAGTCCACTTTGTCTGATATGAGTATTACTACTCTAGATTTCTTTTAATTTTCATTTACATGGAATAACTTTTTCCATCCCCTTACTTTCAGTCTGTATGTGCCCCTAGGCCTGAAGTGGGTCTCTTGTGGATAGCATATATATGTGTCTTGTTTTTGTATCCATTCAGCAAGTCTGTGTCTTTTGATTGGAGCATTTAATCCATTTACATTTAAGGTAATTATCGCTATGTATGTTCCTATTGCCATTTTCTTAATTGTTTTGGGTTTGCTTTTGTGGGTCTTTTTCCTTTCCTTCCTCTTTTGTTCTCTTTTCTTGTGGGTTGATGACTGTTTAGTGTTGTGTTTGGGTTGCTTTTTCTTTTGTGTGTGTACCTACCATAGTTTTTGGATTTGCTATAGTTGTTTTTTGTTTTGTTTTGTTTTGTTTTAATATTTTATTTATTTATTTATTTATTTATTTATTTATTTATTTAGGCTGCACCAAGTAGTCTTAGTTGCAGCATGCAGGATCTTTAGTTGTGGCATGCAGACTTTTAGTTGTAGCATGCATGTAGGATCTAGTTCCCCGACTAGGGATTGAACCTGGGTCCCCTGCATTGGGAGCACGGAGTCTTACCCACTGGACCACCAGGGAAGTCCCCTTGCTATAGTTTTGAGTTTGATTTAGCAGTCTATATATGTACAAGGTTGTTTTAAGTTGCTGGTATCTTTCTCACCTAGAGAAGTTCCTTTAGCATTTGTTATAAAGCTGGTTTGGTGGTGTTGAATTCTCTTAGCTGTTGCTTGTCTGTAAAGCTTCTGATTTTCTCTGTCGAATCTGAATGAGATCCTTGCTGGCTAGAGTATTTTTGGTTGTAGGTTTTTTCCCTTTCATCACTTTGAATACATCATGCCACTCCCTTCCGGGCTTCAGAGTTTCTGCTGAAAAATCAGCTGATAACCTTATGGGGATTCCCTTGTATGTTATTTGTTGCTTTTCCCTTGTTGCTTTTAATATTTTTTCTTTGTAGTTAATTTTTTGTTAGTTTGATTAATATGTGTCTTGGCATGTTCATCTTTGGGTTTATCATGTATGGGACTCTCTGCACTTCCTGGACTTAGATGACTATTTCCTTTCCCATGTTAGGGAAGTTTTGGATTATAATCTTTTCACACATTTTTTCAGGCCCTTTCTCTTTTTCTGCTTCTTCTGGGACTCCCATAATTCAAATGTTGGTGCATTTAATGTTGTCCCAGAGCGTCTGAGACTGTCCTCATTTCTTTTTTTTTTTAATAACTTTTATTGAGATACAATTGACATACCATAAACTGACATACAATATATTTAAAGTTTACAATTTGATTTTTTTTCTTACTAGTAATGTATATATGGCAATCCCAATCTCCCAATTCATCCCACCCCAACGCCCCCCCCCCCCCACTTTCCCCACTTGGTGTCTGTATGTTCTTAATTCTGTTCTGTGGCAGTGATTTCCACAATTTTGTCTTCCAGCTCATTTAAACATTCTTATGCCTTAGTTATTCTGCTATTGATTCCTTCTAGTATATTTTTCATTTCAGTTATTGTATTGTTCATCTCCATTTGTTTGTTCTTTAGTTCTTCTAGGTCTTTGTTAAACATTTCTGGTATCGTCTCAATCCATGCCTCCATTTCTTTCTGAGATCTTGGATCATCTTTACTATCATTACTCTGAATTCTTTTCCAGGCAGATTACCTATCTCCTCTCCATTTATTTGTTCTTATAAGTTTTTATCTTCTCCTTAGTCTGCAACATATTTCTTTGTCATCTCATTTGGCCTAACTTACTGTGTTTGTGGTCTCCTTTCCACAGGCTGCAGAATCATAGTTCCTCTTGCTTCTGGTGTCTGCCCCTGGCGGGTGAGGTTAGTCTAGAGACTTGTGCCATTATCCCCTTGATAGGGGGTGTTGTGGTGACCAGAACCTGCCCTGGATATTGAATGGGGCCTCCACTTTGCTCTGTGGTTGTCACTGCCCTATCAGGGGCAGGGTCCACTCCCTAGTTGTTAGAGCAGAGGCCTCCAGATCTGTTTCTTCCCTGTGTTTCTTATCTGTGGTATGAGGTAGGCAGGATTGGAGCACTCCCACTGGGAGGGAAGCCACTGAGTATTCCTCCTCTGGAGCTATTCAACTGTGGGTGTACTCTGTTGTGTCACCTTTCACCTTTTGTGTGAACTCTCAGATTACACTGTTTTTGGCACTGCTCTCAGCCCCACCTTAACTGTGGGTATGCCAGCAATTGGCCCTGGTGTCTCTCAGATGTTGTTTTCACCATGCCACCAGCATAGGTCCACTAATGTCAGGTCCTAGGATTGCAGTAATCAAGGATCTGGACTTGCTGTGGGTGCTGTCAGGGCAGCTCAGACTCTAGCCTGACCCAACCCCCACATGTATGTGCCCACAAATCTATAGCTGCTAAAGCTAGACTCACCTTGGCTGCAGGAGCACTTATTGATGGTTACTGTGAAACCATCAGTTCCTGGATTTTTGCTTGTTGGTAGTTTTTTAATCAAAGTTTCAACTTCAGTACTTGTGACTGGTCTGTTTGTATTTTCTATTTCTTCCTGATTCAGTCATGGGAGATTGTTCTTTTCTAAAACAGAACATTCTCATTTACTTTAATAGGACAGACAGCAGGTCGAGTTTGGGTAGAGGAAATCAAGCATTCTATCTAAATGAATAAAGTCAAGTAAGCAAGCATGTAAGTACTGGTAATGGACATAAAAATATAGGCATAGATTTGTGATTTTATGCATAGAATTAATAAGACATGACCAATTAGATGTGGCTGGATACAAGGATGTTAACAGTGACTAGGCTTCTAGCTGGGGGTGAGGAAGGCTAAGTATAGGGAACTAAAGAGGAAGAAACTTGGGTATGAGGTAGAAATAGTGAGTTTGCTTTTGGATTTGTGAGTAGTAATGACTGATAGAAAGTTAGAAGTTTAGATCAAGAGGGAGATTGAAATGGGAGATAATGGTTTGGGGATAAACTCACATAGCTGAAACTTAATGAGTCAAGAATTAAATTGTGAGACATATCACACTTAAGAGTAGGCAATGAAAGAAAGGAAAACAAGTAAATGTGATTAAGAAAGTGTATGTATGCATACATTCAGATAGAGTCATCTGTCAGTATCCAGGGTGACTGGTTCCAGACTCTCCTGTGGATACTGAAATTTACAAATGCTCAAGTCCCTTATATAAAATGGTGTAGTATTTGCATAAAACCCATGCATATCCTCCTATGTACTTGAAATCATCTCTAGGTTACTCACAGTACCTAATACAATGTAAATGTTACGGAAATAGTTACTGACTGGTGACAAATTTGTTTTGCTTTTTGGAACTTTCTGGAATTTTTAAAAAATAACTTTGATCTGCAGTTTGTCGAACGTGCAGGTGCAGAACCCAAGAATGCAGAGGGCCGCCTGTATTACCCAAGAATTTTCCAAAGTGTTTATTCTGATTTATATTCTCAGTGTTTAAAAGTTCTGATTGTTCCATACGCTTACTAGCACTTTGTATTTCTTGTCTTACTTCTTATAGATAATCTGGTAGGTGTGAAATTATATCTTATTGTGGTTTTACTTTGCATTTCCTTTATGACATTATATTAAAGCGTTCTCATATTTGTCGATTATCTGGATGTCTTCTTTTGTGTCAGATGTGTTCATTAATTTTTATTGAGTTGCCTGTGGTTTTTTTTTATTGATTTGTAAGAGGTTGAATGAGTTCTTTGTTGAATAAATGCATTGCAAATATCTTGCCACCCTCTTAGTTGCCTTTGCAACTCCTAGAGGTGTTTTGGTGATCAGAATTCCTTAATTTTAATATAGTTCCACTTTTTAAAAAATTATGGTTAGAGATTTAAAATTTTTTTAATTTAGCAACAAGGGAAATTGCTTATGTTTTCTTTAAAAGATTTACTGTTTTAGTTTTCAACTTTTGATCTTTAATCTGGAATTGTTTGTGTGTGGTATGAAACATATATATATACACACACGTGTGTGTATGTGTGTGTTCATTCCTACTTGCATACCGAATTGATTGAGCACCCTTTATTGAAAAGACCTTATCTTCCCTAACAAAACAATACATTTCAATGTTGCCTTTTTCACAAGTCATGCTATTGTTTATGTGTAGATCTGTTTCTAGATTTGATTTTGTTCATTGTTCATTTTGTCTATTCTTACACCATTTAAATTATTTTAGTTAATTAATCATTTAAATTATTTTAGCATTAAAATAGATCTTCAATACATAATATAAATGCAGCTACTCATTTCCTACAAAGTATCTTGTTAGAATTTTGAAGGATATTGAGTTGGCTTCATATATTAAATTTGGGAAGATTTGAGATTTTTATAGTATCGAGTCTATTCATGAACATGTTGTATTTCTCCATTTATTTCAATATTTTAAAATTTCTCTCAAATATTGTTTTATAGTTTTCAGTGTAGAGGTTTTGCGCATCTTTCATTATATTTATTCTTTAAATTTTGCTGCTTCATTTTGAATTTCATCCTGTTTTTTATTTCTGGTTTATCAAGCTACAATTGAGTTTTAAAATGACATATAGCAATATTGCTAAATTCACACATTTATTCTAATAATTTGTTTATAGATTCTTTTGGATTTTTGGTGCCCACAATTGGATTGTCTATAAATAATGGCAGTTTTATTTCATCTTTTATAATTCTTATGCCTCTTATTTCCTTTTCTTATCTTGTTACGTTGACTAGGACCACCACCAGTACAGTGATGGATGCAAATGGTTTTAGCAGAAATCCTTGCTTTGTTTCCTATTCCAAGTGAAAGTTTTAATATTTCACCATTGAGAATAATGATTGCTTTAATTTTCTCCATGGATTCTTTATAAGATTCTAGTTTGCTAAATGTTTTTAACATGTATTGAGTTGTTATTCAGGCTATTTCTGCTGTTATATGATCACATGTCATTTATTTTCTTTGCTAATATGATAATAACATTGATATATTTTTTTAATATATCCTTGCATACTTGGGAAAAACTCAGTTTTGATATATCGTCTCCTTTCTCTCCCCTCTCCCCACATTTAACATGTTAAGGGTTTTTGTGTCTATATTCATGTGAGAGCTGGTTTCTAATTTTCCTTTCTTGTATTATTTCTGTCAGTTTTGGAATTAATTCTATGCTGGCTTCATAAGCAGAGTTGGGGGTGTTTCCTCTTTCTTTGCAAAACTTTCTAAGTAACCATTTTTATTTTCTTAATGTATGCTAGACAATTTAGATTTTTTACTTATTCTGTCATATTTCATAGATTGTTTTCATAGGAACATTTCCATTTTATCAAATTAGGTAGTGTATAGTTGTTTGTTTTATTTGGCTGTGCTGGGTCTTAGTTGCACCACGAAGGATCTTTGTTGCTGCATGCAGGATCATTTTTAGTTGTGGCATGCGGGATCTTTAGTTGTAGCAGGTGTGATCTAGTTACCCGACCAGGGATCAAACCCGGGCCCCCTGTGTGGGGAACGTGAAGTCTTAACAGCTGGACCACCAGGGGAGTCCTAGTATATAGTTGTTTATTATGTATTTTCGCTGTCCATAGAGTATTTTATGGTATCCTATATTTAATTTCTGATATTGATAATTTGTGGGCTTTTCCCCTTTATTGATCAGTTTTGCTAGGGTTTATCCATTTTATTAACAATTTTAAAGAATCAGTGTTTACCTTTGTTGCTTTTCCATACTGTACATTTATTTTCTATTTCACTGATTTCTACTCTTCTGTTTATTATTCCTTTCCTTTTAGTATTCTTGGGATTTACTTTCATTTTCAGGCTTCTTGGGATTGAAGATGAGATCACTGATTTTTTTTTTTGACTCCTCTTTTAAAAATAATTATATGTTTAAAGCTATAAATTTTCTTTTCTTTTTCTCTTATTATCTGCATTCCTAATCAGGCATCTTTTTCTTAACATTCATTTAAAATATTTATTCTTTTTGTGTGAATTTTCTTATTTTACCAAAGTATTATTTAACATTTCTTTTTTTTTTATTTCTAGGTAAGTTGAGTTTTGTCTAATTATATTTATTTTCTTGGATGTATGAATATTTTTGAGATATTTATATACAACAGGTATATATCATAAATTAACATCTTGATAAATATATGTTTTACTTATTCTTGAACATAATATACATAAGTGGAATCACATAGTATACTCATGCTTTGGTGTCTGGCTTCTTTCTCTCAATGTAATGTTTTTGAAATTTATTTACTTGGATGTATGTATGTGTGTTGCTATTTACTGCTGAGTAGTATTACATTGTATGAATATGCTGCAATTTATGTATCTACTCTACCATTGATGGACATTTAAATTTTTCTCATGTGGGGGTGCTGATGTAGATTCTTGTACATGTTTTTCTGTGGAAATACACATTCATTTCTCTTGTTTCTACCTAGGAGTTTGATGGGTGTGTCACAGTGTAGGCAAATGTTTGGCTTTAGGAGATGTTGCTCAATAGTTTTCCAAAGTGGTTGCACCAATTTATACTCCCACCAGGAATGCATGAGAGTTCAAGTTGCTCAGCTTGGCCCCAATACTTAACATTGTCAGTCCTCTTAATTTTTGCTCATTTTGGTGGGGGTATAGTGATATATTACTGTGATTTTAATTTGTGTTTATCTGATTACTTTTAATGCTTTGTGCTTTTGGTATGCACATTGGCTTCTTGAATATTCTCTTTTTTGAAGTGTTCAAGTTTTTGCCTACTTATTAGTTAGGTTCTTTTCTTGTTAGTTCATAAGAATATTTCTCGTTTCAGTATTCTTTTCCATTGGTCTATTTTTCTACCTCTGCATCAAATTCATATTGTCTTAGCTTGTTGCTTTCTAGAAGGTCTTGTAGTTTAAGTCCTCCAAATTTATTCTCCTTTTTAAATATTGTCCTGGCTATTCTATGTCCTTTGAATTTATAGATGAACTTTGGAATCAGCATGTTAATTTTCAAAACTTGCAAAGACAGCCAGCAAAAAATACTGGCCTTTTTTTTTTTTTTACTGGGATTGCGTGATATTTATAGACCAATTTTGGAAGAATTAACATCTTGAATATTGAGTTTTTTGACCCATGAACACAGAATATCTCCCCATTTATTTGGGTCTTCAATTTCTCTCAGCAATTGTTTATAGTCTTTAGTTCAGAGATCTTGCACAACTTTCTTCAGACTTATTCCTGTTTGGTTTTCTAAAAAATTCTATTGTAAATGGTTTTATTTTATATTATATAATATTTATTTATTTTTTGAAGTATATTTGATTTATAATATGTTAATTTCTGCTGTATAGCAAAGTGATTCAGTTATACATATATATATATTCTTTTTTTAATATTCTTTTCCATTATGGTTTATCACAGGATATTGAATATAGTTCCCTGTGCTATGTATAGTAGGACCTTGTTGTTTATCCATTCTATATATAATAGCTTACATCTGCTATCTCCAACCATCCACTCCATCCCTACCCCACTCCTGCTCCCTCTTGGCAATCACAAGTCTGTTTTCTATGTCTATGAGTCTGTTTCTGTGTCATAGATAGGTTCATTTGTGTCATATTTTAGATTCCACCTACAAGTGATATCATATGGTATCTATCTTTCTAACATACTTCGCTTAGTATGATAATCTCTACTTGCATCCATGTTGCTGCAAATGGCATTATTTCATTCTTTTTTATGGCTGACTAGTATTCTATTGTATATATGTACCATATCTTCTTTATTCATTCATCTGTCAATGGATATTTAGGTTATTTCCATGTCTTGGCTATTTTGAATTGTGCTGCTATGAACACAGAGATAAATGTATCCCTATGTTTTGAATTATAGTTTTGTCTGGATATATGCCCAGGAGTGGGATTGCTAGATCATATGATAATTCTCTTTTTAGTTTTTTGAGGAACCTCCATACTGTTCTCCATAGTGGCTGTACCAATTTACATTCCCTTCAACAGTGTAGGAGGGTTCCCTTTTCTCCACAGCCCCTCCAGCATTTGTTATTTGTAGGCTTTTTAATGATGACCATTCTGGCCAGTGAGAGGTGATACCTCATTGTAGTTTTGATTTGCATTTCTCTAATAATTAGCCATGGTGAGCATCTTTTCATGTGCATATTGGCCACTTGTATTTCTTCCTTGAAGAAATGTCTATTTAGGTCTTCTGTCCATTTTTCAATTTGGTCTTTGGGGGTTTTTTGTGTGTTTGTTTTTGAATTGTATGAGCTTTTTGTATATTTTGCAAAGTAAGTCAGTTGCATTGTTTACGAATATTTTCTCCCATTTGGTGAGTTGTCTTTTCATTTTGTTTATGGTTTCCTTTGCTGTGCAAAAGTGTGTAAGTTTCATTAGGTCTCATTTGGTTTTTTTAATTTGTTTGGTTGGTTGCTTGATTGTTTTTATTTCTATTGCCTTGGGAGACTGACCTAAGAAAGCACTGGTATAATTTATGTCAGAGAATGTTTTGCCTATGATCTCTTCTAGGAGTTTTATAAGTCATGTCTTATGTTTGTCTTTAAGCCATTTCGAGTTTATTTTTGTGTATGGTATGAGGGTGTTTTCTAACTTCATTGATTCACATGTGGCTGTCCAACTTTCCTAACACCA
Organism: Hippopotamus amphibius kiboko; assembly: GCF_030028045.1. Lineage (NCBI taxonomy): Eukaryota > Metazoa > Chordata > Mammalia > Artiodactyla > Hippopotamidae > Hippopotamus > Hippopotamus amphibius. The sequence continues at coordinate 154,324,570 of NC_080186.1, read as the reverse complement.
CTTGCTGAAGAGACTTTTTCCTATTGTATATTCTTGCCTCCTTTGTTGAAGATGAATTGACTGTTGGTGTCTGGGTTTATTTCTGGGCGCTCTATTCTGTTCCAATGATCCATATGTCTGTTTTTGTGCCAATACCATGCTATTTTGATTACTGTAGCTTTGTAATATTGTCAGAAGTCTGGGAGGGTTATACTTCCTGCTTTGTTCTTTTCCCTAAGGGTTGCTTTGACAATTCTGGGTCTTTTATGATTCCATATAAACTTTAGGATTATTTGTTCTAGTTCCATGAAAAATGTCATGGGTAATTTGATAGGGATTACATTAAATCTGTAGGTTGTTTTGAGTAGTATGGCCATTTTAGCAATATTAATTCTAATCCAAGAGTATGGAATATCTTTCCATTTCTTTGAATCATCTTCAATTTCCTTTATTAAAGTTTTATAGAAATCAACCACAGAAAAAGAAATGAGAAAAAAAAAAGATTACATGGAAACTAAACAACATGCAACTAAAAAACCAACAGGTCAACAATGAAATCAAAGAGGAAATTAAAAAATACCTTGAGACAAGACAATGAAAATGTAATCATACAATATCTATGGGATACAGCAAAAGCAATTCTTAGAGGGAAGTTCATAGCGATACAGGCCTTCCTCAAAAAACAAGAAAAATCTCAAATAAACAACCTAACTTATCACCTAAAAAGTTAGAAAAAAGAAGAACAAACAAAACCTAAAATCAGCAGAAGGAAAGAAATACTAAAGATCAGAGAGGAAATAAATAAATTAGAGATTAAAAAAATAGAAAAAAATTAATAAAACTAAGAGCTGGTTCATTGAAAGGGTAAATCAAATTCACAAACCTCTGGTCAGGCTTACCAAGAAGAAAAGAGAGAGAACCCAAATAAACAAAATAAGAAATGACAAAGGAGAAATAACTGATATTGGAGAAATACCAAAAAACCATAAAAGAATACTATGAAAAATTATAGCCAACAAATTTGACAACCTAGAAGAAATGGACAACTTTCTAGAAACATACAGCCCACCAAATTGAATCAAGAAGAAACATATAATTTGAACAGACTAATCACTAGAAGCAAAACAGAATCTGTAATTAAGAAAAACTCCCTACAAACAAAAGCCCAGAACCAGATGGCTTTGTAGGCAAATTCTACGAACCATACAAAGGAGAATTTTTACTGATCCTTCTCAAACTCTTCCAAAAGTTTGAAGAGGAGGGAACACTCCCAAAGATATTCTATGAAGCCACCATCACCCTGATACCAAAAGCAGACAAGATACCACCAAAAAAAGAAAATTACAAGCCAACATCATTGATGAATATAGATGCAAAATTCTCAAGAAAAATTAGCAAACTGAATCCAATAACACATAAAAAAGATCACACATCACAATCAAGTGAGATTTGTCCCAAGTTCACAAGGATGGTTCAACATATGCAAATCAAGCAGTGTGATACACCACATCAACAAAGGAAAAGGCAAAAACCACATATCATTTCAACAGATGCAGAAAAAGCATTTGACAATATTCAATATCCATTCATGGTAAAAACTCTTACCAAAGAAGCAACATATCTCAATATAATAAAAGCTATTTATGACAAACCCACAGCCAATATAATACTCAATAGTGAAAAGATGAAAGCCTTTCCACTAAAGTCTGGAGCAAGACAAGGATGCCCACTCTCGCCACTTCCCATCAATGTAGTATTGGAAGTCCTAGCCACAGAATCAAAGAAGAAAAAGAAACAAAAGGCATCAAATTGGAAAGGAAGAGGTAAAACTGTCACTATATGCAGATGACAAGATACTATATATAGAAAACCCTAAAGTTACCACATAAAAACTACTAGAACTGATTAAACAAATTTAGCAAGGCAGCAGGATACAAGATTAACATACAGAAATCGGTTGCATTTCTTTACACTAACAATGAAATATAAGAAAGAATGTGAAAAAAACAAAACAAAAAACAAAAAAAACAATACCTTTCAAAATCGCACCAAAACAAAACAAACAAACAAAAAACCCAAAAACTTAGGAATAAACTTGACCAAGGATGTGAAAGACTTATATGCTGAGAACTGTTTTATCTTATTTTTAAATTATTTGTTGCTAGTATGGAGAAATACAACTGGCTTTTGTGTATTGACCTTGGATCCAGTGACCTTGCTAAATTAACTTGATTTTTAAACTTTGTTGTATCTATTTGACATTTTATGTTCACAATCATGTGATCTGTGAAAGAAAGTTTTACTCTTATAATGATTGTAACCCTTCTTTTAATTTTGGTAAAACTTACTTTGTAATGATGAATAGAAGTGGTGATAGTTCATATACTTTTCTGACTCTGACTTTAAGGAACAAGTGCTAATATTACAGTATAGAATATGATGCTATCTCAGTTTTTTAATATACATTTTTTCAGAATTTTCAGAAATTCCGTATAGTCCTGTCTTCCAGTTTAATAATTCTTCATTCTGCTATGTCTACCAGTTTCAGAATTTTGTATGTTATCCTCTTCAGTTCTAGAAAGTCCATTTGATTAATTTTAAAGAGTCTATTATTTGGTCAAATTTCTCACACTTTCATCTATTTATCCATGTTTTCTTCCATATTTGAATGTACTAATCACAGTTAACTAAAGTTCTTTGTCTGCTAATTACAATATCTGGATCATTATTGCACCTGCTCCTTTTGCATGCTTTTTCTGTTGATCATGAGTGATATTTTCTTGCCATATTGCTTATCTGATATTTTTTATAGTATTTTGGACACAGTGTATAATATAATCATAACTTCATCAAGGTGATGGTATTTTCTACCAGAGCTATCCAGCCCCTCCATTTTATTTTGTTTTAGACAGACAGGGTGAGAGCCTGATCACACCAATCAAATCAGGGGTTAAGTTGTTTGGGGTTAAGCAGTTTCAGTAAAACTCAGTCTACATCTGGATTCTATTATAGCCTTTCTGGACTTTTGATTAAGAAACTTTTGGTTGTATGCGTTGAAAGACTATAGGAAATTAGGTCCTGCACTTCAAAGATTACTAATTTATTATTATTTTTTGTGTGGTAAGAGAAAAATCCCTTGCATGATTCAAATCCTTTCGAATCTTGTTGTAATTAGTTTTATAGCCCATAATATAATCTATCTTGGTGAATGTTCTATGTGTGTTGGAAAGAAGGTGTGAATTCTTTCCTTGTTGGACAAAGTGTTCTCTCACTATTAATTAGGCCAGGTTAGCGATAATGTTAATATCTTCATAACCTTCCTGATTTTCCCTTGCTTGTTCTATCTATAACTAAGACTGTTGACATCTCCAATTTTAATTGGGATTTTTCTGTTTTTCTGTTAGATTCTATCAATTTTTGTTTCATGTATTTGACACTCTGTTGTTAGGTACATGCAAATGTAATATTATGTCTTCTTGATAACTTAATCTCCTTTTCTTAATGTAATATACCTCTTTATTCTTGGTAATGTTTCTGGTTCTGGTATCTACTTTGTGTGACATTAATATAGTCACTGCAGTGTTCTTTAATGTTTATCTAAACTGTACTTTTTTCACTCTTTTACATTAATCTATGTTTTTATGTTAAAAATGAATTGGCTGAGGGGTTCCCTGGTGGTCTAGTGGTCAGGATTCAACACTTTCACTGCTCTGACCTGGGTTCAGTCCCTGGTCAGGGGACTGAGATCCTGAAAGCCATTCAGTGCAGTGAAAATCAATCAATCTATCAATCAATCAAATGGATTGGCTATAGTTACTATATAGTTGGGTCTTGGCTTTTTATCCAATCTGAGTATCTCTGCCTTTTAATTAGGGTATTTAGACCAGTTACATTAAATGTAAATACTGATAATATTGAATTGGGATCTACTATTTTATTACATATTTTATAAGTTTTTTCTCCTCTGTTTTTTGTTTTCTTTTTCTCCTTTCCCTGCTATCTTTGGGTTAATTGATTATTTTTCTATGATTCCATTTTATCTCCACTACTGCTTATTATTTATGTCTTTAATTTTTTTTTTTAGTTTTACTCTAGTGTTTTCAATATACATTTTAACTTTTTTTCAGTCTCTGATTAAATATTATGCCTACCACTTATTATGTAACAACCTTACAATAGTATATTTTCATTTCTTCCCTTTAATCATCTGCCCCATTGTGGTCCTATGTTTCATTTCTTCATATCTAATAAACCCCCAAATCTATTTCATTATTTCTGCTTTAGGACATCACATCTTTTAAAGATATTAATAAATAATAATGTTTAAATTTGGGTTTGAAAATTAATAAAAGTGAAATCTCATTTCATTCATTTTTGTTCACGTATTATTGACTAAGTTTATTTCCTTCATCCTTTAAAAAGATATGACTCTTCCATTGTATAATACATTTTTGTTTTGTGAGATTTTAATAAATATTCAATCTAATGATAATTTAGTGGTTAAATGATTTTGGAAAATGCTATACATTTCATTTTTGTCTAGGAATTTTACTTGCATATTAGCACGTGAAAGAAGTCCTGGAATCAAGGAAAGTTATTTCATTTGTTTAAACCAAGATTAGCAAACAACATTTGACCTTAAAATGCTATTTTTCTAATTATAAAATTGTAAATACTTAGTCTTCTATAGAATATATTGTAAAGGTTACTGTTTTGGAGTATATAAAAGATTTTCATTTTTATTGTCCCTAAATTCACAGAGGTTAAATGATTTATCATATTTCATTCAATCATCCTTTCACATTGCCCCCATAAAAATAAATTGAATGACTATCATGTGACAAACTTTGTAATTTGTACAAATAATGGTAAAGCTGACCTTCAAATACAAATTATCTAGCTTCAAACTCAGTACTTTTTGCACTGTGCTTTTCCCACAGTATTGCAGGGGACTTTATTAAAACTTACGTTTAATTCCAGGTATTTCTAAGCCACTATGGCATGAAATGTAAGATCTCAACCTAGTCTTTTCCTTATTACATGATCTTGAGTAGATTTCCTCCCTGCTGTATAGAGTAATTTTTTACGTATGCAATCCTAAATGTAATTCTAAATGTACCACGAAATAGTCTCTGGGTATTATTCAATGGAAGATGATATCCAGACAAGCATCTTAGTATGTAGGCATTTATTTTCTTCTTTCAGTTTCTTTTTAGATAGAATTTGCATACAATAAAATTTGCAAATCTTAAGTGCACAGCTTGATGCATTTTTATGTATGCATATATCTGTGTAATCTTCATTCAGATCAAAGTATAGAATTTTTTTTATTGCCTTAAAGGATTCTTTGTGCCTCTTTATAGTAAATGCCTCTTCCCCACAGCCACAGAAGTTACCCTTATTTGAATTTTGTTTTATCTGTCTGGAACTTTATATAAAAGGAATTATATATCATATAGTTTTTTTTTTTAAACAGGCTTAATTCATTTTATTTTTCTTATATTAAAACTTTACATGGTGATCCATGTATTTTGTTTCTGGCTTCTTTCACTCCACATACTGTCTTTATGAGTCATCCAAGCTGCTACCTCACGTTTTAACGTCAGCAGGGATTCTATTTCTTAATCTGTACAATGAATGGGTGGGGCTAGATAAACTCTAAGGATTTTTTGAGTTCTGAAAATAAGTGAGACATTCTTTCCACTGTTTGGTAAGATTTAAAATGCAGGAATTCTGTCCTGAATCAGTTGCCATGATACCATAATAATATTGGAAATGACAGCTCTGAATGTATAATCCTATGAGAGCATTGACATTGCATGTCTGGGCTGGAAACATTTTATGCACCTGTGTTATGCAAGGATAGAAATTTGTTCTATCTCAGGATACTTTCACTGACTTCTGAGCCCTCCCTTATCCAGCATTCTCCCTGTGTGAATTACTAAATTGAATTGTCTGTATTGCAATTTAAAAAGTCATTGATAAACAGGCTTAAAATAGGACTGTGGTACAAACCTCCCTCCTCGTTTTGTTTAGGAATCCATATGGGTAGTGTTTAAGAGTAGTCAGTGGTGTTAGATAAACTCATATTCTACCCTCGTGCATGACCTCGTCTTAAACTCTCCAAATCTGTTTCCTCACCTGCAAATGGAGATAATGATAGCTACCTCACAGGGTCGTTATAAAGATCCAAATGAGATAATGCATGCAAAGTGCTCAGAGAGCCTGGAAAATGGGCAGTGCTCCATCCAGGAGAGCTATTAGTGCTGGTGCTTCTCAGCAAAGTCTGCCATCCTGGGCTCCTGCGACTACAATTTCTCCCTGAAGTTCCCTTTCTATGCCAGTCCCATTTGTTCACATTTGCTGGGACAAAAGTGGATGTATCAGTGAGTGGTGAACAATCCACAAAGAAGAAAACTTTCAATAGATAATGGAGTAGGACAGTTAAATGAGGAGAACAAACAGTGATCTGAGGGAAAAGATGCGGGTTCTAACAGCTTCTCTCATCACAAAACATTTCATTTTCTTGACCAAGGTACCAAATCTCTTTGGAATAGACAAAATAGTTTAATAGATTAATGGAGTATGTGTTTTTCCTTCAAATCCTGTTCTGCCACTTACTCTCAAATTCCTCAAACTCTAAGGAAATTTCTTCATGCATAAAAGCAATATAATAGAGAAGCTAAGAAAATAAGTTAAGCAATATAATAAAGAAGTTAATATAATATAGAAATTAAGAAAATCAATATACCATAGAAGTGAAGAAAAGAAAATATGGAGTCACATGAACTGGGTTTGAGTCCTGATGTTGCCATTAACAATATCTATGAATATCAGACAAGTTAATTTCTCTGCTCCTTGCCTTCCTGATCTGTAAAATGAGTTGTATAAGTTGTTATGAAGATTGGTTAACATAGAAGAACACGTTTAACAGTGCCTGGCACAGAATAATAAGTCAATAAATGGTAGTGCTTATTCACAAAATAGACATAATGATACCTCATCTCTTCAGATCATAGAAGATAGTTAAATGAGATAAGGTAGGTTGAATGACTGACAGTTTTTAATGATACTTCAAGTCCTATTGTTAAATATAAACATAATTTATTAAAAGAGGGTTGGGAATGTGATATGATGAGAAGATTTAAGGCAAAATAAAAATAATCAGCACCAAATTAATGGATTTACTATTTTTTAAATGGGAGTACAAGAAAAAACGAGGGAGAAAAGGTATATTTATGGCTTATGAGATCCATGTAAAGGAATGCTCTTGTTTTTCTCTGAAATAGTGAAAATCATGTGGAAATTCTCAAGTCAGACAATATACAGTAATAGTGTTGACAGTGATAATTACAACAACAATAATCACGAAATACATTTTCATGGAGTAAAATCTGAGAAATAACCCAGAATTCTTTGTTTTATGGAGCCTATATTCTTGTGGAAAAGTCAACTAGTAAAGAAGTAAACAGGTTAATAGCAAGAGGATTCCAGACAGTGATTATTCTGCAAAGAAAATAAAATAAACTGTGTCATGAAAATGGCTGGGAATGGGGATGAAGTAGATGCTTTAGGTTTGGTTGTGAAGAAAGGTCTATCTGAAAAGAAATATTTAAGTTGAGCCCTGTATAGCAGTCAACCATTCACAAATCTAGGGGAGGGACTTTCCAGGCAGAGGGTTAAGCAGGTATAAGATTTTAAGATAGAAATGAGCCTGGCATGTCGGAGAAACAGTTAAGAGGGTTGATTGTACTGGAATATAGTAAGTGAGGAGAAGAAACCATAGTACAAGTTGACATTGGAAAGATTAATTAGCATCTTGTAGACTGCAGCTGAAAGTTTGGATCAAATTCCACATGTGAGATTTGATGGAAAATAATCAGAAGCTCTAAGAAGATGCTTTAATGGATCTGATTTATATTTTTAAAAGACTTCTCAGATTACTCTGTGAAAACTGTATTGGCATGGAAGCAAAGAAACTGATGAAGAGGCTATAGAAGCAGTCCGAATGAGAGATGGTAATGGCTTAGTAAAGTTGGTAATGGTTGAGTAATTCAGGGTATTTAGTAGAGGAAGAATTGGTAGAACTTACTGAAAGATTAGATAGAAAGGAGTCAGATAGGAATCATAGGTTTTTGGCTTGAGAAATTGAATTGAAGCTGGAGATGTTTACTGAGGTAGGCTATCGTAGTGGAGAGTTAGGATTCAAAGGCTTATAGGCTCAAGTCTAAATAGCTGCATTGTGAATATTCTGTGATTTATTTTACTGTTTTTCTTCTGGTATATGTTTAAATTGCCATTTTCTTCTATATAAAGGTATATAATTATCAGTCTCATATGATCAGGTTAGTGCCTTTGGTCTGCTGTTTCATTGGCATGACAGTTAAATTGCTCTCTTCAGAAAGGCTTTCCAATTCACCCTTCTGCCACCAGAGTTTAGTATACTAAATTCTATAAACTCTGCTGGTTTCCACAAACTCTCCTGACACTGTCAGCATTTTTCTTTTTAAACTTTGTGAATCCAAATTGAATCCTATTTCAAGTAATTTTTTACTAAGGACCCTCTCTTTGGTCAGCTAATGGTAACTATTTTGGAAGGGAGGTGGGGAGAAGATTAGCGAAGAGAACCAAGAATGATATAATGATGATAGCAAATACTTAACTGAGAGCTTACGACTGTCAGGAACCATTCTAAGCACTTTATATATGTGTTAGCTTATTTAATTATGAGATAACTTCTTTTACTGCCCAGAATTTATATATAAATAAACTGAGAGAAAGTAACTTGCCCAAGTTTAAGCAGTTTGTTAGTGGCAGATGCAATGCTAGGCAATTTACTTCCAGAATCCGTACTTGTAATCATTAAATTCTGTTGACAGTCTACAAACCATCCGATTGGTGAAAGCTTTATTTACATACAGACAACAGCATGAGATAGAATATGTGGTTCAGATATCAGGTACTCTAGTAGTCAGGGAAAAATACATGTGAGCTGAATAAGTAAGTATTGATTTAGTTAGGACTTGGTTGAATCATTCAAAGAGAGAGATTTTCTCCACTTTCTGCATCTCTGCTCAGTGGCCAAAAAAACATCATCCTCATTATCACTAGTACTCTCAACTAGTGAGTACCTACCAGTGCCAGGTTCTGAGTTATAAGCACTATAGGTATTATCAGCAATCCTTATGTTACCATCACCTTTTCACAGATGGAGCTCGGTTAAGTGAAATGTGTAGGGTCCCATAGGTATGAAGTGGCAGAGCCTGGATTCAAACTCAGTTTGTGTCTAGCTTTAGAATTCTTACTCTTTCTACAGTGACACGTGGCAGAGTAAAAAATATATTCATAAGCCAGGATGTTGTCAAGGTCCAAGAACTCACATAGATTCAACATATATTCCAATAGGTAAGTCATAGCCAAATTATGTGAACTTTGAAAAGCAGAGATTAGTAGGAAGATTTTGATTCTGAAGCTGGGAGGAGTCATTGGAAGACTTTTGAAAATGGAAGTCACGAGGTAAGATTAATTTAAAAGTGTTTTTTAAAATTAGGACTTAATTTTTTAGAGCAATTTTAGAATCGCTGCAAAATTGAGAGGAAGATACAGATATTTCCCATGTACCCCCTGTCAACCTCCATATGCATAGCCTCCCATTATCACCATCCCCCACGGGAGTGGTACATTTGTTACAGCTGATGAACCTGCACTGACACATCATAATCACCCAAAGTCCATAGTTTACATTATGCTTCACTCTTTGTACATCCTATGAGGTACCTATGAGTCTGGACAAATGTGTAATGGCATGAATCCTTCGTTATGGTATCATACAAAGTATTTTCACAGCTCTAAACATCCTCTTTGCTCGTATTACTCACTCCAAACACCACCCCACCCCCAACTCCTAGCAACCACTGACTTTTTTTTTTTACTATCTCCATAGTTTTGCCTTTTCAAGAGTGTCATATAGTTAGGATCCTACAGTATGTAGCCTTTTCAGATTGGCTTCTTTCATTTAGTAATATGCATTTAAGGTTTCTCCATATATATTCATACTTTGATATCTCATTTCTGTTTAGACTGATTAATATTCCTGTTTCTGGATGTACAACACTTTATCCATTCACCTACCGAAGGACATCTTGGCTGCTTCCAAGTCTGGACAATTATGAGTAAAGCTGCTGTAAACATCCATTGTAGGTTTTTCTGTGGACATACACTTTAAACTCCTTTGGGTAAATACCAAGGACAGTATTGTTGGACTGTATAGTAAAAGTATGTTTAGTATTATAAGAAACTGCCCAAATGTCTTCCAAAGTGACTGTACCATTTTGCATTCCCACCAGCAATGGATGAGAATTCCTGCTGCTCCATATTCTCGCCAGCAGTTGGTGTTTGCAGTATTCTGGATTTTGGCCATTCTGATAGGTATGTAGTGGTATCTTATTGTTGTCGTAATTTGCATTTCCCTGATGAAATATGATGTGGTGCATTTTTTCCTTATGCTTATTTGTCATCTGTATATATTCTTTGGTGAGGCCTCTTTTAAGGTTTTCAGCCCATTTTGAAATGAGGTTTTCTTATTGTTTTAAGAGTTTTTTGTATATTTTGGTTAGCAGTCCTTTATCATATATCTTTTGCCAGTATTTCACCCAGACTGTGGCTTGTCTCCTCACTGTCTTGATGTTGTCTTTTGCAGAGCAGATTTAAATTTTGGTTATCTATAGCTTATCAATTATTTCTTTCATGGATCATGCTTTTGGTGTTGTATCTAAAAAGTAATCACTGTACCCAAAGTCATCTACGTTTTTTCCTGCATTATCTTCTAGGAGTTTTATAGTTTTGCATTTTACACTTTGAGGTAATCTTTCTATTGAGTTAATCTTTGTGAGGAGTGTAAGGTCTATGTCTGGATTTATTTATTTTTTGCTTGTGGATGTTCATTTGTTCCAGCATCATATATTTAAAAGACTTTCTTTGTTCCATTGTGTTGCCTTTGCTTCTTTGTCAAAGATCAGTTGACTATACTTATGTGGTTCTATTTCTGGACTCTGTTCTGTTCCATTGATCTTTTGTCTTCTTTTGCCAATCCCACATTGTCTTGATGACTGTAGCATGACAGTAAATCTTAAAGTCAGGTAGCATGTCTCCCCCAATTTTGTTTTACTTCTTTACCATCGTATTGACTATTCTGGGTCTTTTGCCTCTTCATATAAACTTTAGAATCAGTTTGTCAATATCCACAAAATAACTTGCTGGGACTTTGATTGGGGTTGCATTGAATCTATAGAACAAGTTTGGAAAAACTGACATCTTGATAATATCAAGTCCTCATATCCATGATTATGGACTATCTCTTTACTTATTTAGTTTTTTAAAAAATTTCATTCATCATAGTTTTATAGTTTTCCTCATATAGACCTTGTACATATTTTGTTATATTTATACCTAAGTATTTCATTTTTGAGGGTGCTAATATAAATGGTATTGTGTTTTAAAATTTAAATTCAGTTGTTCATTGCTGAAATATAGAAAAGTGATTGACTTTTGTATAGTAACCTTCTATGGTGCAATCTTGCCATAACTGCTTATTAGTTCCAGGAGTCTTTTTATGATTCTTTTGGATTTGCTACACAGATGATCATGTCACCTGTGAACAAAGACAGTTTTATGTTTTCCTTCCTAATACCTTAATTTTTTATGGAACTAATAGTTATTTATTAAGTACCTCCTAAATCCTAGGAGTTTTCAAATATTTTCTAATTAATCCTTATGATAATTCTGTGAAATAGTTTAATCTCAACCAAATCTCAGAAATTTTAAATAATTTTCTGAAGCTCTTATGGCTGGTAATGGTGGATTTAGGCCCCATAACCTAACCTATTGTTCTTTACTTGTCATGCTTTCCTGCTTATAAAATGTTACAGAAATGTAGATCAGATAAAACTATGCGAGATCTGAGATTATGGGCGGCATCAAATGTAATAATTAAGGTGAAAGTGGTTTATAATGTTTGAGACTAATATTAACGACAGAAAATGTTCTGTATGGACCAGGGAACATTCATAATTGTAAACAGATTCAAGGAATTTAAATTTTTAAATTTGGGGAGAACAAAAAATGAAAAGTTTCCCTTATCAGCAAGGCGGTCACTGTCTTTTGATACTTTATCAGGTATTGTGGTTGTGAAAATGTATAAGGCATTGACTCTGTTCTGTTAGATATACAGCTACAAAAACAAAAGCAACTCATAATTTAATCATTAAAATAATGTGTCAAATGGGTGATCGAGTCAACATATATATGCTAGAGGAGGTTCAAGGAGGGAGTGGGCCTGGAAGCCAGGTGGATAGGGAAGGTTGTTTGTAGCAGCTGGAACTCTCTTCCATTTCAATTTTAAGGTAGTGGGCAGACTCCCTGATTGATGCTCTTCTTCCATAATGACATCACATCATAAAACTGAGAAGAAAATGAAGGCTCAACTAATCCCACTTTCTCATTTTACCAATGTGGAAATTAGGGCTCGGAGAGGGCAAAGTTTTAGAATGTAGCTTTTTTGATGATATAATCAGTACTCAATTCTAAATGTATGAGACTTTTAGATCTGTGTACCTTAGCATTTCTTTCCTTTTCTATAGGCAGTTGTTTCCTTGGAAGACCTCAGAAAGAATGAGCGCTCTTATATTTATGTCACTGTTTATATGGATGAAATTTGATTTAGGAGTTGAGTTGTCTGCCTCAAATACTTTTTAGAAGAAGGTGGGGTGGAAATAAATTAGCAAGTAAGCATAAATAGACATGAGTAGTCCTGGATAAAATGACATTCTTTATATCTAAGGAAATCTTATATGATGAATCATACTTCATGCATTTCAGATGATAATTTGACCTTGGAGAGTTTGGTGGCTATTAAGGACAGTGTGATTTCATTCTTAAAAAAATTGGTGAGTGGGATCTAGAATGGAAGAGGAAGAGAACAGTCATTTATTAAACACCTTTTATTTGCCAATTACTGGGCTAGATTTCATTTAACTTTAATTCTCACATTATTCTGTGAGATCAGTGTCATTATTTCTCCTTCTCTACTAAAAAGGTGCAGAAGTTCATATACCTGGTATGTGGAGGCGGTTGGCTCTAAAGCATGTGTCTTTTCCTCTGCAATAGTTTGCTTTACGTAGTCTCCAGATTGGGTGGAATCTTAGGTTTCCTCATCTGTAAAATTAGAATGTTATTACCTTTCTCATTTATATCCCACATAGGAACAAGTAAAACATTCTTATTACCCAATGGGCTACAGATATGAAAGTATTTTTTAAAATATTACACTATTATTTTCAGTTAGAAGTATGAGATCACAGCCTGCTGGCATTAAAAAAAATTTTTTTTTAATTGAAGTACAGTTGATTTATTGTATTAATTTCTGGTACACAGCAAAGTGATTCAGTTATACAGGTATAAACATATTCTTTTTCATATTCTTTTCCATTACAGTTTATTACAGGGTATTGAATATAATAGTTCCCTGTGCTATATAGTAGGACCTTGTTGTTTATCTGTTATAGACATAGTAGTTTGTATCTGCTAATCCCTAACTCCTAATTTGTCCCTCCCACACCCCCTTTCCCCTTTGGTAATCATAAGTTTGTTTTCTATGTCTGTGAGTCTGTTCCTATTTTGTAAGTAAGTTGATTTGTATCACTATTTTTAGATTCTACATATAAGTGATATCATATATTTGTCTTTCTCTGTCTGTCTTATCTTACTTGGTATGATAATCTCTAGGTCCATCCATGTTGCTGCAAATGGCATTATTACATTCTTTTTTATGGCTGAAAAATATTCCATTGTATGTATGAACCACATCTTCTTTATCCATTTATCTGTCGATGGACATTTAGATGGTTTCCATGTCTTGGCTATTGTGAATAGTGCTGCTATGAGCACTGGAGTGCGTGTATCTTTTTGAATTATAGTCTTCTCTGGTTATATACTCAGGAGTGGGCTTGCTGGATCATATGGCAGCCCTATTTTTAGTTTTTTAAGGAACCTCCCTACTGTTCTCCATAGTGGCTGTGCCAATTTACATTCCCAGCCATTGGCATTTTAAGTTTGGAAGGCAGCACAATAGCATGGCCTCTGTGGTTACACATTTCTAGGTTTGAATCCAGTCTGTGCCACTCTCTAGTTTTGTGATTTAGGTTAAGATTCTTAGCCTCAGTTTCTAATTTTAAAATGGAGATGAAATATCTCACAGGTCTATGGGAAACATTAAATCAGATGACAGGTGAAACATATATTAGTTATTTCTCTAGGCCCTGAGGAGAAGAGATTTTACCTAAGCTACCTCTAGTAACGGGAATGAATTGTGAGGATAACATGTGGCAATAAGAAAGAAGGATGACAGAAGGTATGGTATATACATACAATGAAATGTTATTTAGCCACAGAAAAGAAAGCAGTCCTGTCACATGCTATAACATAAATGAATCTTGAGGATATTATGCTGAGACAAGACAGACACAAACAGACAAATACTACATGATTCTACCTGAATGAGATATCTACAGTAGTCAAACTCATAGAAACAGAAAGTAGAATGATGGGTTCTGGGGACTTGGGGGAGGGGGAAGGGGAGTAGTTGTTCAATCATGCATGTTTTAGTCATGCAAGATGAAAAACATCTTAGACATCTGCTGTACATTGTGCTTACTGTTAATACTGTACAGTACACTTAAGATTTTTTTTAAGAGGGTAAATCTCAAGTTGTGTAGTTTCTACCCAATTTGAATAAAAGAGAAGAAAGAAGGATCGTTGGGGAACCCTCAAAAGGCTTTTTGAAGACCAAAAGCAGTTCAAATAAATGATCCAACAGGAAGACTGACAATGTACTTAAGGGACCTACAAAGCTGAGGTACCAGAGTTTTATTTTTTAAGGTTTTAATACTACATTACAATCAGTGCATAGTCATAAAGTTAAAACTCGTGTGTTGAACTGCTGTAGACATCTTTTGGTGTTTAGTAATTTTACAATTTTGAATTCCATATTTTGTAGACAGCCATGTCAATATAATTGCAACACTCAGAACTGCTTCATCTCTGGTAACAATAGATTTTTTTTTACCAACCCTTTCATTAGTTCTTCTGATCCACTACTCTCCTAACCTCAGCTACTTTTTTGTGTCTTATTTCTTTTTCTGTTTGTCAGTATTTTGATTCTCTCCATATTGTACCACTCAAATTCCATCAGGGGAATTTAGCTAAAATAGAGGATTATTTAGCAAAAACAATATTCATTGCTCCTGTTACGCAGAGTCTTTGAGCAAAGTATTCTCAGCCTATGGATTGACTGCTCCTGGACTATATGTCCATCTTTGTCCAATTAGTGGCCATGCCTTCCCATACTCAAAGAATAGCCTAGAGCTTCTTTTTCTTCAAGTAAATCACGTGGGGCAATTTCCTCATAGACATTGCATTGCAACATGGAAGGCAAAATTACTATTATTGTTGCTGTTGGAAATAGAAGACATTTGGTCTATTCTCTATATGCCACAAACAAGTAATCTCTGTTCTAAGAGGACAGTGTAGCTTGTCCAAGGCCAGATGAGTCGTAATTAGGAACCAAGCTTGTAGTCTATGTCTCTGGATTTCCGTTTCCGATGTCTCTCCTATATCAGGTATTTTCAGTGTGGTAATCAGTACTGTTAAAGAAAATTATCATATAGCAACACTTTTCCTTAGCAGCACTGATCTATTATTGCATTTGTCGTAGTAACTGTTATCATGACTGAATATTTGAATAGATAGAGAGGTAAAGATAGATACAGATATATAGATATACAAGTATATTTTAAAACCACAAGCTTTCAGTATTCTTTTTAAACAAATTTGATAATTTTTCATTTTACTTTTTTCAAAATATTACTCATAAAGCCTGGCTCATTTGCAGTGAAATTGCTTATTCAATTTCATTTTAAAATGTCATTTGTGTTAACTTTCGCCAAGTTTTTAAATAATATTTCCTTATTGATTATGTGTAGATGATGTTTCCACTCATTATATTCTCTAATTTATGAAGGTATATCAGATTACCCTTCAATTTGGCATGTCAAAATTTTCACATACTCAGAAAATATTTAAAGCAGAATAGGTAACTAAGATGTTTATTTTAATAGAACATTAATCCAGTATACAGACTTCCTATAAAATATTTGATATAAAAAAAATTAGGTAGAAAAAGCCACGAGAGAGAAAGCAGAATGAGACCCAAGATCCAGGTATTGTGCCCTTTGCATTTTTGGTCCCAATATCCTCTTCTAATTGCATCTATCAGTATTTTCATTCACCTTTTGTTACAGCTGAATTAAGCTCTGCAATATCACTTTTCCTCCAAATAAACTTCTCCTGAGCCTCTCCCATATATCTGTGTGTTCAGAACATTCATCTCTCAAGACTTTTTTCAAATTTCATGTCTCCTATAAATCTTTACTTTCTATTAATTATTCTTTTTTTAATACATCTTTTTTTTAAAAAAATTATTTATTTATTGACTGCACTGGGTCTTTGTTGCTGCACGCAGGCTTTCTGTAGTTGCGTTGAGCAGAGGCTACTCTTTGTTGTGGTGCGCGGGCTTCTCATTGCAGTGGCTTCTCTTGTTGCTCAGCATGGGCTCTAGGTGCATCGGCTTCAGTAGTTGTGGCACATGGGCTCAGTAGCTGCGGCACACAGTGTCTAGAGCACAGGCTCAGTAGTTGTGGTGCATGGGCTTAGTTGCTCCGTGGCATGTGGGAATCTTCCCGGACCAGGGCTTGAAACTGTTCCCCTGCATTGGCATGCGGATTCTTAATCACTGCGCCACCAGGGAAGTCCCCTAATACATCTTTACTGGAGTATAATTGCTTTACAATGTTGTGTTAGTTTCTGTTGTACAACCAAGTGAATGAGCTTAGTATTTCAGCTGATAGTAAATTTTTGCATTCTAAATTCCCATGCTACTTTATCTTTCATCAGTTACAGCTTTTTATTTCAAAGTAGAGCTATATTGGGCATATGCCTTGTCTACTTTGTTACAAGGTTCTTGAAGACAAGACTTGTATCTGATTCATTTTCAGTAACTTGTACTGACTTAGAAATTGATGCTCAATAATGACTCAGTGAATCAATGAATGGTTTGACTATGTGTGCTGCCAAAGCAAGCACAGTGAGTAAATAGTTTTGATAGAGATAATGGAAAATGAGAAGTCATCTTTAAAAATGAAGAGGAGGGGAGCAAATTTGAATAATGTGTTCAATGAGGAACAATACAATTCTTCACAACATGAGGAATATTCAACTGATACAAGATTTAGCATACCTCCAAGCAATTGAAATACAGGTACGGGGGGGAAAAGGGAGAAAAGTCCATACTTCACATCATTGTGATTTTCAAATGGTTTGTACCTTTTCCTTCTTTCATTCTGATCAATAAAATAAGTACATATTTCTTTGCATGTACCCCTGTCCAAGATACTAGATATATATGGATGATTTAAAAAGTTATGGTGTCTGCACTTGTAATGAAGGGGGAGGCTGGATGAGGTATATTGTCCTCCGATCTCTGCTTGAAAACAAAATACTTTTATGTATTATGTATGTTATGGTTATAGTCAAGATCTTATTTGAACAAATTTTATTGTTTAAGCATTGAATTACATGTAGCAAAGACAGAAATGTTGCAATCTCCAAATCTCCAAATCTCCAAAGAAAGAACAGAAGACACTTAGGAAAGTTCTAGAGAGTTGAGAAGAACAGAAGTTAGGAAAGCATCTTTAGAATGCAAACTTAAGGTAGACTGTGGTTTTAACAGTGAAGAGAATCAGAAATACAAATAAACCGTTATTATGTGACCAACTGTGATATCCTAGTTAGTTTGGTGACATTTCATCAAAGGTGAAAAGTCACTCAAAAAAGGTCCTTGGAAGGAAAGGGTCTTGAAGTTATATCTAAGAGTTCAGCTCTGGAGATGCTAATGACAAAATAATGATTGGAAAACATGGAGGAAACAGAAAGAAGGCCAAAGAAAAAGTCCAATATTCTACATCTTTTTTTGAAAGTGGTCCTTTCTTTGGCAAAAACCGGTTATTGATGGATTCAAGATTTGTTCATGTATTCGGCACTCAGGCAAGGATTTGATTTTTAAAATCAGAAATAAGAAATTGGCCGATCCTGCAAAACTTTTGAAAATAAGTATCACTTGGCTTTTCTATCAGTATATTATACCCTCTGTGGGGCATAGCAGAATCCCTTGTTCCAGAATCAAGTATATAATCACCAAGATAATTAATGAAGCTTTGAAGTTAATTCTGGTTAATAATTCTAGAGTAGAGTCTCTCAACATCTCTATTGGCATTTTAGACTGGATAATTCTTTGTTGGGGTGGGGAGTGTTGTCCTGTGCATTGCAGGATGTTTAACAGCATCCCTGGCCACTATCCACAAGAGGCTATAGAACATTTCTAACTGTGACAACCAAAAATCTCTCCAGACTTTGCTAAGTGTCCCCTGGGGGGCAAAATTGCCTTTACTTGATTAAAACTAATAAAAACGTAAACTAGCGGTCAGCCCCCATGACATGAAATACTATATATGAGTCTGAGTTTGTTCCCTGGAATACAGAGTGATAAAAAAAAAAAAGGGTCCCCAAATTAGGCATGAGTGAGTGGTTGAAAAAGTTATGGTTTGGGAAAAACACATGGGGCTAGGAGTCAGAAGTGAAATGAGTTCCAGCTCTGCCAGTCTCTAGCTATTTGTCTTTGACTCTACAGCTTCCCCCTGTCAGGCCTTACTGATGAAATGAAGATATCTGAAAATATGAGAATACACCGTGGCCCATTTCTTTTCAAAGACTATGATAAGTTTGTGACTATTTATAAATGTGCATGCACCTGGTTCTTTGGGTACTGAACTCTCGCAAAGACTAGACACTCAAGAGGGCTGAGTGTGTTTTCTTGTCAGGGCTTGACCTGAAAGGTTTTCCGTCTTTTTTCCTTTTGTGACAGGATTCACTGCATATCTACTCTCACTGTTTACTTCCATGAGAAATGGAAGGAAAAACTGTGCTCTGGCAAAGGCATTTATTGGGCCCTAAGATGATATTCATTTTTTCCACCTCTGGAGAAGAGGCCTGGGGCTAGGCTGTTTGGGTTATTCAGGCACCTTCTGCTGAGCTCAGAAACATAAGCCAGGTGGACAAAGAATCAAGAGTGAACTTCCATGGCAACTGCAGACCCATTTCTCTCCACTGGCCTCTCTTCCCAGAAAACAGCATCAGAGGATGTCCTGCATTTCCGCCCTAAGTAGGCTGCCACTTTCCCATTGCATCACACCTCTAAGATTCTGACTCCCAAGAGTTGTTTTCAGAGTACACCAGCTAATCAGGTGACAAGACAACAGGGTGGGGTGATACTTTATTATTCTGGATGTCTCCACACCCACACTGGATTTGGCCTGGTGCCGCTGCCAGCTG
This sequence comes from Hippopotamus amphibius kiboko, assembly GCF_030028045.1. Lineage (NCBI taxonomy): Eukaryota > Metazoa > Chordata > Mammalia > Artiodactyla > Hippopotamidae > Hippopotamus > Hippopotamus amphibius. Next base: position 154,305,091 of record NC_080186.1, on the reverse strand, counting down.
CCCTCAGAGCAGTGGCATCTTACAATGCAGCCACGCCCAGGTGACAGCAGATTGTATTTTTTAGGGCCTACCTTTAATTTAAAACTTACATATAGTCATTAATCCGGGGGCAAAAAAATGGGTCAGCTCTTCCCCCTCTTCCTCCCGAACCCCACACACTTGTTTGCGATTTTGACAAGTAATGAACTAGCCTTTTAAGTGAATATGCCTGATAAAGATAGGAGCTGGGGCAGCGTGAGGCACACAGTACCCATCTACACCAAGAACAGCAGCTGGCTTCTGCTTAGCACCTCATAGCTCGTGAAGTTCTTCCACTTGTACTCTTTAATTATATCTCTGTCAGGGGTCACGCTTGATATTGTACAGCCTGTGGGTTTGGACACATGTATAAATGTATAATGACATGTTTCCACCATTATAGCATTATACAGGGTAGTTTCACTGTCTTAAAAATCCCCGGTGAAGATAATATTTTTATTGTATTGGTCGATACACCTCATTAGTATAGTTTAATGGGTCTTTCTTTTCATCCCCGTTGTTCATTTCCCAATGTGCCTCACCTCATTAGTAGTTTAGGAGTTTAATCTGTCTCACTTCAGCTAAAAGTGAGCACTGGAGTTAAAATGCACACTTCCTAATTCCACATCAAACACTATTTTAACTTCATTCACGAACTTACAAATGAGCTAAATGTTTAAGAGGGACTGGTAACAGCAGGAAAAGGCATTCCCTCCAGTCTCATCCCCTGCTGGATAATAAGACATTTCTTCCCTTTTAAAGAGGGAAAATGTTTGAAAATTTAAGAGCTTAGAATGAGCTATTTGATTTTCTGACCTATTTGAAAAGGTGTCACTTCTTGATGGCTCAGATGACCTGTCAGTGCATCCAGCCGTGTGTTCATTGCGGGTGGCCCAATTCCTTAGAAAAGCTGCACTATCTGAAGTACAGTAAGGGACAGGCACAAATGAGGAAATGACTCCTTCACCCTGGAGGCTATTAGTCGTGTCCCTAAAATTAGCACTGGTTTTTAGCACTTCCCACAAAATATTCAATACTTTGTAAGACCTGGAAGTGGGTTTCCCCGTTGTGATCTCTAATTCAGTGTAGCCAACAGACTAACAAGAAGACCTTTCTAACAAGAGATAACACTGTGCACTTCCATATACCAGGTACTATCTAAAGGCTTTCCATGAATTACCTCATGTAATCCTCATGGCAGTCACGTTACCCTTCTCAGGTTAGTGGTGAAGAAACTGAGACAGACAGTTTAGATAAATTGTCCCTGGTTACACAGCAAAAAGGCCAGTTTTAAAACCCAGGTAGCATTGCTCCAAAGCCCAACACTTCTAAGTTATATCTCCTTTGACTTTCAAATAGGCTTCAGCATGTATAACTTGAACTGCTACCAATAATAATAGTTGCTTTAGCCTTTTCACACAATCATGTCAATCTGCTCAACAGTTCCGTCAGGTGAAAGATACTCTTATGATTTGGCTGAGATCAAAATGCTAGCAAGTCACACATTTCCAAAAACCACTAGTCTTCTGTGCTGCAGATTTGAGACCTAATCTCTGTCCAGACACTATTGGGATCCACCTCCAGGATCTCCGGGAGAAGAAAGTCTTGAGACACTGTGCTTTGGCCTTATCAAGTGAGAGTTTGGAAGGATGAAAATTGCCCGCACCCCATCAAAATAAATTATGACCTTTGCAGTTAGATCATTGCTTAGGGGGTGAAGGCACTGAGGATGTGTGATATTAATTTAAATTATTAGGAAAAATCATTCTATTTGTCTTAACCCTCATATCTTCATGTGTAAACTAAAGGGGGGAGCTGGATGACTTTCAATGTCCTATCTAGCCCTAAAAATACCTAATTTTTAAAAATAGCATTTTTATTCTTAAAAATAATACCTACTTGGTGCAAAGACTTATCAGACAAGAAAAATGAAAGAACATAAAAAATCACAAGTAATTCTACCAGAGATAATGAATGTTAGGACTTTCTTGTAAATCCATTTCTATCTTCCTTAATACATAAATGTATAACTTTTTAAAATAGTATTATATTGAATGTCATTTTTTTTCTAAAGTCAAGTTTACTGAAGTGAAATTTATAAAGGCAAAATTCAAAATTTTGCGTGTACAGTTTAATAAGTTTTGATAATCACTGATGTAACTACCATCACTTCAAACTATTTTCACTTTTTCACCTTCGTAGACAATCCTGTATCCTCTCCTTTGATTCAGAGCCCCTGGCAACCTCTGATCTGATTTCTGCCCTTGTAATTTTGTCACTTTAAAAATGTTATATGAATGGAATTGTGTATCTGGCTGCTTTCACTTAGAATAATGTTCTTGATGTTCATCCATGCTGGAGCAGGTATAGTAGTTCATTTCTTTTTTCCCTGAATAGAAATCCACTGTAAGGATGTACAATAGTTTTTTTTAATCCACTCACCAATTGATGTACACTTGGATTGTCGGTTTCCCAGTGATTATGAACAAAGTTGCTATAAATATTCTAAGTTTTGTATGAACATAGATTTTAATTTTCTTTTGAGTAAATATTTAAGAGTGAGATTTCTGGGTCCTATGGTAAGTATATGGTTAACTTTATAGAAAGAATGTATAATTTTGTAATCTACATTTTTAAAAACATTTTTTTGGAATTTTGCAAAGATAGTACAAAGTCCTATGTACTCTTTACCCAGTTTCCCCCAATAATTAAATCTTACATAATTATAGTACAAAATCAAAACTAGGAATTTGATTTTGATAAAATGTGTGTGTGTGGTTCGATGTTATTTTATTGAATGCATAGTTTTGTGTAATCAACACATCAATCACGATATAGAATTTTTCATCACCACAAAGACCTGCCTCCCTCATGCTACCTCAGTATCTACGCCCCTTACTCACCATCCAGCAGCCGTCCTTAACCCCTGGCAAACATTAATGTGTTTTCCATGTCTATAATTTTGAATGTTATAAAAATTGAATTATAGTATATGCATTTTGAAGATAGTCTTCCTTCACTTAACATAATGCCCTTGAGATCCATCCAAGTGATTACATGTATACATAATTCATTCCTTTTTATTGCTGAATAGGATTCCATGGTGCAGTTTACTAAAGTTTGTTTAACCATTCACCTACAGAGGGATGTTTTGGTTGTTTCCAATTTGGGGCTATTACAGATAAGCTACTGTGAAAGACTGTTTGCAGGTTTTTGTATGTATGTATGCTGCATCCTTAAGGGCTACTCATATTTCTAGGGTTCCTGCTCTTTTCAGCTCTCTCATCTCCAGTACTCTGTTTTGGTAAATTCCAGCTGCCTTGTCTCCCTGGAATCTCAGCTGTCTCTTTAACGCAGAGTCTGCATGGCTGTGCCAGAGTTTCTCTTTCATTCTCCATGACTTGGCAAATTTCTCCACAGTAAGCTGGAGCAATTTTAAGGCTCAGCTTGTTTGTTTACTCTCTCTCATGGATCACTTGTCTTCATTTCAAGAGACTATCGTCCAGTATCTTGAAAACCATTGTTTCATATATTTTATCTGTTTTTATTTGTTTAATTCTTGCAGGCAGCAGTATAACTCCAGTTCCTATTACTTTATTTTGGTTGGAATCATGAGTCCAGTCAATTCTTTTGGCTGATTATTCTTCTTAACATGAATTCTGTTTCCCATTTCTTGATTTGTCTGGTAATTTTGGATTGTATGCTTTGTTAGGTGATGAATATATTTCTTGCCTCTAAATGTCCTTGAGGTTTGTTCTGGGACACAGTGAAGTTACTTGAAAATACCTTGATCCCTTCCAGCCTTGCTTTTAAGCTTTGTTAGGTGGAAACAGAGCAGCCTTTTGTGGTTAATTTTGTCTCCCCCTAGGAAATACCATTCTCAATCTCTAACTGAATGACAGGCTTTTCCCTTTGATTGGTAGGAACACAAGCCATCTCCTCTCCTGTTTAACTCTGGATATTACTCCCTCTACTTCTTAGGGTGATTGTTCCCCAGCCTTGAGTAGTTTTCTCACATACAATTACTGATTATCACTCAGTTGAAGACTCTAGGTGGATAATTTGCTGCAAGTCTCTCTTTGAAGTTCTCTCCTCTTGGCACCATGCCATGTAAATTCTAGCTCCCTTTGTCTCCCCAGCTCTCAGCTTTGCATCCTCATCTTAGGGAAACTGCTGTGCTCTACCTGTGTTTTCTCTCTCTCTAGTCAACAGACTGGAAACTATAGACAGTAACCTGTGGCAATGTAGAGCTAATTTGGGTTTTGTTCCCACTCCCAGGAATCATGACCTGCCTTATCTAATGTATAGTGTCAAAAAACTGTTTCATGTAGCTTGTTTTTTAATTTAAAAGTTTTCTTTATTGTTTCAGGTGGGAGGAAATACTCTTCCCGTGTTACTGCATCTTGGCCAGAAGCAGAAATCTTATCATTAAAAAAAAGAATGGAAAAAAAAAAAAAAAAGCCTGGTGTATCCCTTAGCATATATATTAATTTTTTGTTTCTCTTTTCAGAAAATAAAGCAGGTTTTTAGTTTCATTATTTGCCCTCTCACAGCCTTCTCATCATTTTCTTCCTAATGAAATTATGAAAACTATACCTTCAAGCATCTTTCACAGTGTTAGGAAAGCCAAAGAGCATGGGAAAAAGACAATGGAATCTTGATTGAGTAGACTCCTGTCTGATTTCAACTTTCACCACTTACTGTTTGTATCTTTGGGAAAGTTCCTGTATCTCTCTAAATTTCAGTAAAATGGGGATGCTAACAATAATGTATGTCCAACCTACTCAAAAGGTTGATCATGAGGCCCAAATGAGAATATGTATTAAAAACTGTAATTTGTAAAGCATTTTACATGTTAATATTGACCTTCATTACCAAGATTGGTTCAAACTTGATTATTTCTCTCTTTCAGTATATTTGGTGTCCTTCTGGTCTCTTTAGTTTCTTTCTGAATACATGCCTCTCTTTTGTACTCTTTCCATGTTTTCTTCTTTCCTATCCTAATCTCACTGAATTGGTGTTTAGATCTCTATTAAATATGGGAAAGTGTGAAAAAATATATCAGAACAAATATGTACACATATATGTTTGTATATCAGGAGACTTGAATTCCTGTCACAGCTCTTCCTCTTGTGGCTAATAGGCTTGAGGAAAATCATTCAACCGTGCTGATTTTCAGTTTTACTGACTATGAAATGGAAATAAGATATTATCTGCTTACCTCAAAGAGTTAATGTGAGGATTAAATATATAAAATATAGACAGTATATAAATATTTTTATATATATGTATTGTGTACAAATTGGTATTGTACTCATTCTATAAATATTATTCTATTATAAAATAAATTTTATATACAATTGCTATGTAAGTACAATAATAAGGTGAATGCCTTTATTAATGCTAGTAACTGCATAGAGTTCTTAACTTCCTATACACTTTTACATACTTCTCAGAAGCATAAGTGGTATTTTCTGTTTAGAAGTGAGAGAAAAAATAATCTCTATCTTACACTGTAGACTAAAGCTGGTTATTGCATTTTCCAAGGCTGTTTATATAGATAATAAATAAATGTCCACTACTTACAGCTTCTTGCCCAGAAATATTAAAATTACTTTCTGGAAAAATACTTTATTAAACATAGGTGTTTCATAGTAAGGACTTGGTGATGAAATGCATTAGTATCATGTGGGAGCTGTCACTCAAAATAAACAAAAAACCCACTAAATGCAAAATAATTTCTATATTGACTTTTAAATTCAACTCCTGCCCCCAAATAGTGTTATTTAACTAACTAGTAATATAGCACTAAAAATTCAGATAAAAGAAATTACTACAGGAAAATTTCAGTTCTCTGACTCATTTAAAAATTAAAAAAAAATTTTATTGGAGTATAATTGATTTACAATGTCATGTTATTTTCAGGTGTGCAGCAAAGTGAACCTGTTATACACATGTTCACTCTTTCTTGGATTCTTTTCCCATACAGGCCATTACAGAGTGTTGAGGAGAGTTTCCTGTGCTATACAGTAGGTCCTTATGAGTTATCTATTTTATATATAGTAGTGTGTATGTGTCAATCCCAATCTTCCAATTTATCCCTTCCCCTCCTTTACCCCCCAGTAACCATAAGTTACAAGGAATGATTCACTTTGATTAACTGAATCTTTCAGATGGATTAAGGCTATATACCTTTTTAACCCCAGCTTGTTTTTTTTTTAGAATTGAGAGTATCATCAGGGAATCCCCTTCTAGAGGCCAGTTATCTGTATTATATGCTAGTTTTACTCTATGGACATCATTTTTAAAAGATTTTCACAGATTCAGATGAACAATGATTTGTATGATTATTTTCTACTTCTTCCACTAGACTATAATTTCTTAAGAGATTAGAGATCATATCTATTTCATTCACAATCTTAACACTGGGCTCTCACATGATACCAGATAAATGTAGGCATTTAGTAAATATTTGTTGTATTCATGTAGGGAGTATTATGGAATCTACTGGAATACTATAACATCTAACTTTGGACTTATATTTTTAACTTTTTAAATCACATTTTGGTAATTTGGTCCCATACCTGAGAATTCTCTGATTTATTATTCATTCTTACTCCTTATTTCTGCCTAATGAATCAAGATTGTGGTATGACACAATGGTTGGTGCTATTAAACTTGCTACTTGTTTGAATGAAATTTTTAAGTCTTAAAACCTAGATATGAGCCACAGCTTGACCACAGACAAACCGTGTGGCCTGGTGTAAGTCACTGTGCACAGGCATCCCTGGTGTCTCTCTCTGTGTCCAAATTTCCTCTTATAAGGGCACCCGTCAGGTTGGGCTCAACCTGACTCAACCCTAAAGACCTCATTTTAATTTAATGTAATCATTTTAATTGAATCACATTTTTAAAGGCCCTCTCCTCAAATACAATCACATTCTGCAATACTGGGGATTAAGACTTAAAAATATGAATTTTGGAGGGACACAGTTCAGTCTATAACAGGGAGTGTCTGAGATAAATTAGTTATAGGTATAAGTAGTATGGTCACTACAGTGTGTGGTATTTTAGAGCTTGGGCTCTGGATTTCACTGCCTTTATTTGCTTTGGCTGTTATCATTTGCAAAGACCACTGCTTACAGGCTATATGACCTTGGAAAAGTTATAGAATCTCACCAAACCTCCATTTTTTAACCTATAAAAAAAGAAAAAAATGATACTTACCTTTTATTATTGTACCTGTCACTTAGTAAGTGCACCATAAATGATAGCAAATTTTATATTTCTTTGCAAATAGTTTAATATATATATACACCATCTTTTCCTAATTTTGCTTATAAATCTAACAATTTCCTTCTTATTATATATACACACAAAAAAAATATTTCACTGTAAAATATGCATTACTTTTTTGCCCAAACTCAGTATACTAGATACTTTGGAATTAATTCATTGTGATTTTTTCCCCCCAAAGGACTGTAGCTCCACAAACCTGTTTTCTACAGTCAGAATGAATCCTAGGAGACTTAAGAATGTACCAAATTTTCAAGTGATGGATAGTGCAGGGTCATGGAATAGGAGTTCCAGTAGCATCAACTGTAGGGAGAAGCTGGATATTGTATTTAAGAACCAAATATAACCTGATGCATAAAACTCAATACGGTTAAAAATTAGGTATTAAAACTTTCCTGTTTTCTTAATCCTAATCTAACAAAAGCAATAATTATATCTATAAATAGTATGGTCTGTATGCTTAGTGATCAAAGAGTGCCCATCCCATCCTGTTCTTAGAAAAAATGATATGCTTATCTCTATAGTTTCTCAGCCTTTCCAGACAAACAGAAAGGAATTCCCAGAGAAGGAGTGAAGGTACCTGTTAATGGGACATTTCAAGATAAGAAGGGAGGTGAAGGCTGTTTTCCAGTTAGCGTCTTTCAAAAAAGAATACAGACATGTTAAATTAATGGGGAAAAACGTAAGAATTTTAGGAAAGGAAATTAAAAATTAAGAAAATAAAAATATTAATTCATCTTCTAAGAACTTTTAGAACATATACTTTTTCAGTCATGGTCACAACATACTTCTTTTTGTCATTATGGGTTTATGGTTGTGTGTGTATGAATCTGTGAGAGCAGGAGATAAACAGAAAGGACTATGTTAGTAGCAGAATGTTGTACCTAGTTTAAAGCACTGTAACTTTGATTTTCTTTCAAACTACCTGAAAGGCTATGTGACGGCCACATAGGGTGTAAAAGGTGAGAAAGTGGCAAGGCTGGGATTAACATCCAAGCTAGTTCCTACTCTGAGGTTTATTAATGGCACCATTTTTGGCAGGTAAGGAAAGGACAATAACACCTACCCTGCTGCCTCACAGCACTGCATAACAAATCAAGAGAGCTAATGGACGACAGATTGCTTGGAAAGATGCAGAAGATGATTTAATTGTAAGCAACTATAGTTATTTATTAAACTATTATGATCGTCAAGGATATCTCAGCATAGAAAAACAGAAGATCTGAACAATGATCTGCTAACTTTGGATTTTGGAAATAACCTTTGTCTTTAGTAACATTACTGATCTACAAAACCTTGTTTACGTCATAGTTTTCTCATCCCTTCCCTCTGTGTCAATACCGTTGATGTGAATTCAGACTGTGGGCCAGTTGATACATGTGCTAAATTATAAAGTTTATACTTTTTACAACCTAGCTCCATTCTTTTGTAATGAGAAGAAAAGGGGTTTTACACGTTTGACGAGTGACTGAAAGAGCTGGCAAAAAAAAAAAAAAAAAAAAGAACTTAGAATTTCAGGAAAGTACTCTGATAGACCTAATATAAAAGTACTCTATTAACCCAAAACACAATTTTCTAAAACCTCAGTTCCATTCATTTGAATTTAAAGTCCATGGGTTTCAAAAATAAGGAGTGATTAACAGAGTATATGATCAATCACCTCCGAATTTACATTTCTAAAATGAAATGGAGAAGTAGCTCTGATGACAAGAGCCAGCTGACATGTACTTCCAGTATTGGGGGTGCTCACTGAAACTTCTCTTGGCCATCTTATTCTCCTGGAAGACGTTATCAGTTTCAATCCTCTTATTCATCATTTCAGAAGGTTCTGGGTATCAGTGAGGAATTCTTTTTCCAGTAAGAAGGAAACCAACTCCTTCAACCTTTCCTCATAGCAGGGATACTTTAGAGAAGCAATCATCTTTTGGTTCTTGTATTACACCCTATCACCACTTCCACTCCTGGGAACAGTGTCCATTTGGGTGTTCATCAGAGCATATTACACAGTCACCAATTCTATTGTAAGGCATTAAACTTTCCCACATCAAGAATAGAGCATATGGTTGGGACACATTTCATATGGTCTAACAGACCAAATGGAAGATTAACAAATTAGTATTGGTACGTCATTATGCAGAAGAGGATTTTACAGGAATCAATGATGACTGAAATGGCAATGGCTTTGGCAAATTTTGGATGGCTAATACTTTGATTTGTTTTAGGTATCATAGTTTAGAACACAATGATAGGATGAAAAAGAGGACCTATATTTTGACTTTTTGATTTTACTTCAGAATATTTGGGGATTGTTATTTCTATGGTGAGTAAACTTAAATCTGTCATTGTGGACCACGTTTAAGAGATGTTGACTTTTCTTGGGGTCTTAGAAATTACCTGGTAAACCACATCATTATAAAGAGATAAAAATGTAAGAACAGCTATCATTAACTGTAAAACATCATATACACTTGGGACTGTTCTAAACATTTTACACACACACACACACGATTTACCTCTAACTCTTATAACAACTGTACAATGTAGTTTTATTATCTCTGTTTTACATATTAAGAAACTGAGGCTGAAAGCAAATAAATGACTTGCCCAAGGCAACACAGCTAGTAACTCATGAGTCAAGATTTGAACCCAGATCTATTATGCACCAAAGCCAGGTTCATTTCCATTACACTACACAGTTGCAAAGACAGGAACAGAAACAAAATTTCTGACTCCCTGTCCCATTCTCTTTCTATGAAGCTATGACGTATGTCTATTTTCTAACCTGTAATAGTAATGCAATTTGAACTTGTTTTCCATGGTCACTAATCTCACTAAACCATTGGAAAGAAATAAAGCTAATAGCACAGACCTTGAGACCAATGATTACATTTTATAGGAAAGAAACTCATGAAAACAAAGAAAAGGAAATATTCTGGCTTTCATGGTATTCAGAATATTGACGTGATTTCAGCGTTGTCTAGCCTTAGATCAGTTTTCTGGAACAATGTTTAAAAGGACTTCGATCCCACTGAATCAAAAACTTTCCTTCTATAGATGTGGATATGTGTAGAATACTGGAATCAAACCATTTGGCTTTGGTTTCAGTCATCTTTGCATACTTCTTCAGATGTTTTATTGAGTGAATTAAAATAAGCTGGTAGACAAAAGGTATTACTTGAAGAATGGAAGAAGGAACTAAGGAGAAAATACTTTCTCTAGAAAAGTTACATTTATATATTTATACTTTTAAATATTTTATTTCTTCTTTTTTTGGTGGGGAGACTAAATAATGAGGCATTATAGGAGTAAACTTAATGTAGGGGAAAACTGATTGAGTGAAATTTTCCAGACAGTAATTTGGGAAGTGATGGACTATGGAAAGTTAAACTCTATGTCTCTAATGTTTATGATTATGATATTTGGTTAGACTACAGATAAGGCTTTAGAATATAAAATGTCCTTCAGATTGAAAAACTCTAAAAGTAGTCTTGTACAAGGTTGTTATTTTTTGTTATGTTTTGTTTTGTTTTTTGGTGGACAATGTGGGCAGCTATGTGCAAGCTTTGATTTCACATAGTTTCTGCCCTTACTAATGTGTAATAGTGAAGCAGGATATGGAGTTGCAAAAAAAGTTGAAATTGTGGTCTTCTTTCAGGTGCCACCTCTGTCTCTTCCATCTAAATGGTGTGCTCTTCTCTGAGTTTCTGTTTCCCCATGCATTCAGTGTTAGAATTTTAATAAGTTGTCCCTTAGGGTCATTCAATTCTAACTTATATGAGTCTGTGATGCTGAATTGAGACACTCTGGAACAGATGCAGATGGAAGCAAAAGGAATCCTAGGTGCTCTTGCTATAAGCAGCTTTCTCCAGTTGTGGAAATCTTTAAATCTTTACCTGACTTGCAGGACAACTCATCTGTCTTCTTTTTTCCTCCCCTCCCACTTATGAAGGGAGCTGAGTTAGAAATATGTTTGTCTACGAGGAAATGCGTCCGGTGTTGGTGAGGAATTCAGTTCTTATATAGGACTATGGAGTATTAAACTTTGAGTAGGGTCCTTGCACATAATCTATTGCCTTCTTAGGGGAGGTATCACGAAAACACATTAGAACTACTTTATAAATAGTATCTGTTCAAATTTGACAGGATCCTAAAAAATGGAAACTAAATGGCTGTGGTATATTAAGTTTAGCATGACCTTGAACAACTGGTTTTACAGTGTTAGCTGTTGCTGTGGGTGTCACCCACAGTATATTATAAAAGTGAGCTGCATCTCCACAGGTTCTGTCTTAGAGCACCAGCTGGTGAGCAATGCAAGGAGCAGACTTGTAACCAACTTATATCACTTTCAACATGAAGACAGCCACAGTGCCAGTGCTTCTGACCCTGGCTCTTTGCCTCATACAAGGTGAGCAGTTTGCCTGTAATCCAACCCTCTTGCTACACATCCCAAAGCTCTAGGCAGGAACTTGTCTCCCTCCCTCCCTCCTCAGTACATATATATAATGTATATTATATATATATACCTACATATGTATAATCCTGAAATATATTGCCAGACATAGAGCTTTGAAGAATTACATATATGGCTTTATAACTATGTTATCTTTAGATAGGACAGGTAGTTTGAGATAATCTGAATTTTTATCCATCAGAAATCCTATTAATTCAACATTAATTCTGAAAAGCTAATAGATTCTTCTCCATATTCACCGCACCAAACATATAAGTTTATGATATGAATTATATATATTATGCATGTATAGGATATGAAGCATATGAATTGATACTGATATGAATTATGTATATAATATTTAAAACTTAGATGTACTTAATATATATATTTTAATATTGTATTTATAAGTCAAACAAAAATCAAATTCAACCATCTGTTTTTATTTTAAAGAAGTAGTGCTTTCTAGCAAATTTTATTTTTGTGTTTTCAAATCCTAAATGGATTGAAAATATTTCTTCTAAATGGTAAGGGATGTCTATGGGAGCTAGGAGGTAGGTTTTTGCTTCTGCTATTTGAATTTGAAGGGAGCACAAGATTGCCTATACCTAACTTGCTATGAAGCATTTACATATTTTAAAAGGAAACCTCAGAGAGGGAGAGTGAAGAGACCATTATACACATATGATGCCCACTTTCCTAAAATAAGCGTATAGGTACAAAGAAGTCTGTTAATGAGAAAGCATATTAGTCTGTGATTTTAATTAATCTTAATATTTACCAGATCTCTAATTTTTGTGGCTATAATGAGGCAGAGTTACCAGAAATCAGAAAATTTAATTTTATATGATATAAACTTTTTATCATAAAGTTCATGTATAAAGTGCTTTTTATATATGATATAAACTTTATGCTATATAAACTATGTAAAGTTTATATATAATACAAACTTTATACTACATTATACCTTAAAACTATAACTAAGTTTGATATGTGTGTTATAATTTTAAAAGAGGCCTACAGTACTTTGTTCTGAAAGGATCTTTTAGAAATTAGATATTTTGAGGGGGTCAGAAAGTACATGAGTATTATTTTTCAAAGTAATTGGAACTTTATGAGCGAGAGATCTTTGTGACTATACATACTGCCTGATGCAGTGTTCTCACTTTATTTACCATGGTAAATTTTAATGTGTTCAAATCAATTTGTGGTTTTAAAATATATTGCCATTAAAATAAGCAAGATACTACACTCGGTGAATTGTTTTACTTATTAAATGTTTTACATTCCCTTAACTTTGGTTTCTGTATTTTTGTCCCAGATGCTGCCAGTGAAGATGAAAATCAGGTTAGTCCTGCTTTTTCTGTTCACTGAATTCATTCCAAGATCCCTAAAGAAAAAAGTTCTGTGGCCAACACCTTCATATTAATAATACAGACACATTATACTGATGGGCACTAATAGCTTTTGTTAAAAACATAGAAGCAGGCCTTTATGAATCAAGACATGAATCACACACACACACACACACACACACACACACACCAGCCAGTGTATTAATGATAATGGATGTCTGCAAGAAGCAATCTACCACACTAAAGGAGTGCTTTAAAATTCCATAAACAAACACACTAGTGAATTACTATTGTTCAGCTTAACAGTTGAAAAAGTCATGGCACACACAGGAAGCTGAAATAAGTTTTCTTGTGATCATTATGCAAAAAGGGGTTGTCTGTATCTTATATATAGTCAGTGTATATGTTTCATTCGATATATATTTACTGAGCATCTGTTGTATGTCAGATCCTGTTTGAGATACTGGGGATATAAAAACAAAAAAGAACTCTGCTGTCATGGAGCTTATATCTTAGTGGAAGAAAACAAACAAGTTAATAAGCAAATTAGTAAAATATATAGTATATTAAATAATGATCAGTGCTAGAAGAAAAATAAAGCAGGATGGAAGATAGGAATTTCTGGGGATGGAGATGGTATCAGTTCTTCTTGAGACAGTCAGGAAAGTTCTCTGAAAAGACAGCATTAGAACAAGGATCTGAAGGTACAGAGGGAGTGAATCCTGAAGATACTTGCAACTCACAGTAGACCAGGCAGAAGAACCTGTGATGGCAGACGCCCTGACTCTGGAAGGGTCTGTACCAACTCTTAGAGGTCTTTTGATTGAAAAAATGAAAGAATCATTTTCTATAGAAATTAAAAAAATTTAATCTCTTTGAAAAGCACATTGAAACAGCCAATTACACACACACACACACACACACACACACACAACTGTGCCATTATTTCAGATTTAAAATATTTCGTTATGTAGCAGATATTTGCTATGTCTCTTAAAGACCATGAACATTAAAAGAATAAAATAGTAAAAAGATTCTTTTCTACACTAAAACGCTTATAAACATGGTTAAAATACTCCTGCTGTATTTTATTGCTAGTTTTTTTAAAAAGGAAACTTCTTATAGGAATAGTCAAGAGAATTCCAGTATAGTTCCATTATTTCATCTAAGTTTGCTGATTAAAGAGAGGTTTGGAAACTTCTATTGCATAAGTAGAATGGTATGGTAGGGTAGGAAAAAAAAAGGCTGGATTTTTGAGAATCAAAGAGCATACTCATTTGGATATTTTATACTGGAAGAAGAAGGGTATTATGTAAATCTCACTGTGCATGAAGCCATAATTTTCTCTTTTCAGAGTCTATGATAATGGGTGAAAGTTTCTGGTGGATATTTCAAATTTTGCACTGATATTTCTTGTACTATTGAACTCTATTTCACTGAAAGACATTTTAAAAACAGAAATTTAGCCACCTCTTATGTTGGCATAAGCAAAAAGAAAATAAAAAGTAATTATCTGGAAATATTTCTGAGCATAGTCTTTGGATATTTTGTCAGAAATGAAAACTATTGATTTAGTCTTTCTTACAGTGCTGGAATTTTTATTTTCCATGTTCAGCAGCTCATGTTCTTTCCAGTACCATAAAAACATGTTGAATGTTACAAACATGAGCCAGAATAGCACAGAAAAGCACTGGAGTAATCTGCAAGGATCTCGACCATATGCTTAAATTTGACATCACAGAAGGGTTATTATGAAGCCACAACAGGCTTGTTAGTGCTCTACCACAGAGCAGGGGTAATGCCTGCTCCTGAGGGGCTTATGATGATGCCTGGGGAAGAACAATGGAAGACAATGGTCGCTATCACAGCCATTGAAGGAAGACAGAAAGAGCTTGACCCTACAGGGCTCTAGTTTTTCTGGGATAGGTGGAGAAAACACAAACAGCAACTACAACAAAGAGAACAAAACAAAAAGTTCGATTGCAAGTAAGCAGTTGCTGAGAATTCATCTCACCACCTCAGGATTCCTTTACGGTCCAGAACTGCTCCTGTTTCAGCCCTCTCTAATATGGTCATTGGGAGGCTATTTCATTTTTTCCAGAGAAAAATGTAACTGCTGCTTTCAATTTTTATGGCCTTTTCCTATTTCCCAAGAGAATACACTGGATAACACCATAACTCAGGAAAATAGCGCTGAGTTCCAGCTTTACTAATTACAAACTGGCAAAGAAATTTCTTCACCTATTCTCTGGGACTCAGTTGTCCATTCGTGTGTGTCTATATATATATATATATATATATATATATATATATATATATATATAAAGAGTGTCTTTCTAGGATTTAGGTGTTTATCTAATTATGACATAGGAAAAGTCCAATTCAGGAGTTATCTTGATTGATAATGTTCCTTTTCAGTTGACCACTAAAAACTATTTAAAGCTTCATTCTAGTGTTATCATGAATCTTTGTTTTCAGTACTTTCTTTAAGACCTACCTCACGAGGGATGTATTTCTGTTACAAAGACACCAGGCTCTTCTCTTATTCCATGACAAGGTTTTTATCTAGACTTTATAGAATCAGTTATATCTGGCCAGCTAAGCTGTAACTTGCAATATTGGTATAAGATACTATAGAATCAGAGACCAGACGTGGATCTCAGGAGGCCCAGCTGTCAGTCTGTTCCCAGAAATTACTGCTGTGCTACTCAGATAAGATCACTGGGTGGTGATAATAATCTTAGAGATGCTTTAGTAGGTCACCCTTAGCAAAATTTCCCAGGGCTGGTCTCTGAAATTACTTATTCTTCTTCACCATTATTCACTCTTCATTCTGCAAGTGCTACCAACTGCCTCCCACATATAAGATGCTAGGTTAGGTACCTCATTATCCATTAGACGGTAAGCACCATTTAGGCAAGGATCCATCTGCCTTATTTACTGCTATATCCATGACACCTAGAAAAGTACAGTAGCCTCATAATAAGTGTTTGTTGACTAACTGAGTGATTATTATAAAGATATAGGAGGCTGGATAGAATAATCAGGCCTTTGGAAGAGGTTGCATTTGTCAGAATTGGAGCAAAGGCTTGATTTATTTCTTTATTTTTTCTGGTACAAGGATCTTGATGTTTTTCTTTTCTTTTTTTTTCCAAAGTCAAAACAAAACAAAACAAAACAGCCCAACAAAACAAACAAAAAAACCCAACAAAACAAAATACCCCATAGATTCCAAAGGCTTTAAAGGACCAATGGATCTAAACTAATAAGTAGTATAACATTTTAAATCAGTACTTTACTAGGTAGTGCAAATGCACCTTAATATTAAGCTCCTAGAAAAAAAGTAAGTGACATACAGCAGGCCTTCATTAAATATACTGAATTAACCTTCTCGACAAACTTTTCATATACCTTTTAATGGCAAATATTATTGAACTACTGTGTGCTAGGTATTTTACATGTGTCATCTTAGCATATCCCAATAATAATAATGGCAATAGCAACAACACCAATTATAATAATACAGCAGGAGGAAGAGGAGAGGTAGAGAATCTAATTACTGAATATCTATATGTCATGTATCAGGCACTCTTTGAGGGATTTACGTACTTATGACATTTAATCCACTCAAAACTTATGAAACATGTATACTCATGTCCCCTGTTCTTACAGACATGGTAAGTAAGCCTTTGAGTTCATTTGCTATGGCTATTGGGCTTGTAAATGAGAACCCTGGAATATAGGCTCAGATCTTTTGACTCCAAGTCCCTTGTTCTTTCCACTTCACTAATGGTTTTAGATGAATGCTTTTAGGTGAATTTTCAATCTCTAACAGGCAATCCAGAATCATTACTTTTATTTGTATTATCTGTATCAACTGAGTGAATGTCTTCCATGTAAAGGGGGTGGTGGTCATGAAATAATACTGTTCTTAGAAGGTAAAGTCTTGCTTTGATGAGTTTTCCATAAACACTTTTTTTCATATTTTCCTAAGGAAACATGCAATGAATTTCGGGCATTGATGAAAAATGGAAAACTGTTCTGTTCCGAAGATAAAAAACTTTTTCAAAGCCCTGATGGAATCATGTTCATCAACAAATGTGCCAAATGTAAAATGATATTGTGAGTAAAGTTTAATCTTTCAAGTGTTTTGAGTTACCAGCTATTCTCTGAACTACAAAATGTATTATTTTTATTTTCTGTCATGTATATTTTTCTAAACCTAAATGGGTAAAAAAAATGCTTAGCAGATCACTATGATACCTGTCATCAAGTTGGATATATGCCACCCACCCAGAAAGATTTTAATAATCACTTATGGTATTCCAAAATCCCCCAGAGGGCCCTGTATCAATACCTTATGTAGTACTTAATAGCCTTTTGAGGTTGTAGTTCCAAGTTGAGTTTTCTGACCCTGGGAGAAAAGAATTCTTGGGCCTGTTAAGACCTGACTCTGTTGTACCCCTGAGAATGATGCCAGACTCTTCTTGTGAAAGCCAACCAGGAGAAGCAGGATACAACCTGACTTAGTGAGCTGCCGATGTCTTCAGACATCCAGGATTACGCCAGCATGAGATGGACTCTAGGATTGATAGTGGCTTCCAACTCCCCACAACTCAGAAGAATTAATATCCTGGAAGTTTACTGTCATCTTTGCAGTGCTTCTTAACTTGATTTCCTTCTCTCCAGTGACACTCCATAGGTGAAAAAGCCTTGAGTTATCAATTGCAAGTTCTCAAATCAAAGGGATCTAATTTGGTTTTGAACAGGGAATTCATTCTCGGTTTCTGACTATCATCAAAACTTCAACTCTGGTACCAAGCCAATACTAAGCTTACCCATTGAAGATAATTATGTTATAATTAGCATTGAAAATGCCAAGATGGTAATCCCTTGGTAATCAAGGGATTTAATCTGACATAGTCATTAATATTGGGATAACGAAGCTCTGATCACATGTGCTGCTACTAATGAAGACACTGTAGGAAGATGAAGGAAGGCAGGGCAAAATTTAAGGCGGGGGGACTCCCAGGGCAAGTTGAACAACCCTTTCTTAGTCTCTGGAAAGCTGAATGTAAATCAGCAGGTGTATTATTTACTAAAGAGTTTCCTCCTTGTTACATAGGATGTTTTGTTAGGAGATCGAAACTATAAATAGAATAAATTTATTGAAAAATAATTTAAAACATACTTAGACATACAGAGCAGGTTATTTACCACTTTGAAGTCATTCACTCAATTATTATCTTTATTATTTATATAAATTATATTGGGATAAACTTTGCTTCTTAACCTGAAAAGGAGACTGCATGATGCATTAAAGTTATCTTTAAATTGCTGTATTTGCTCTCTGGGTCCTTAGAGGTTAGAACCTCAGACCCAGACAGGTGGGTAGATGGATCAGTCTGAACATGGCCTTTCAAAGAGAGCATTCCAAAAATGATACAAATGGTTTTTAGAGTTGGTGACTGCTTGGAAGTATTTAAGGCGGGTGGTCTGTTATGCAATTAACAGTAGAGATTCTTGCCTTCAATAGAACCACACTTGAGATATATTTCAGCCCTGAGGAGAGATCTGCAGTACCTGTGGTCACTTCTGGACATATCCACTTCTGACAAACTGGATTAGGCTGAGAAGTATAGCCAAAATTATGTTTACCATGTTACGATGTTAGCTCTAAAATTACGCATGTCTGAGCTATTCTATTCTTTGCTATCTTCCAGGGAAAAAGAAGCAAAATCCCAGAGAAGAACCAGGCATTTAGCAAGAGCCACCAGGGCTACTGCAAAGGTGAGACTATTTGGAGTCAACTTGTCATATTTGCTTTGGAGATTATGTTTGACTCTATTCAGATCTGTTTATTTCCTAATTACTAGGTCATACCTGTTGTGAAGCCAGCTACTTAGAAGGGAGGGAATGTGGCTTAGTCCAGGGATGGGCTAAATATCTAGTATAGCTGTCCACAGGCCCAACCCATGACCCAACTCTCTGAAAACATGTTGGGCATTGACAGATGCTAAGAGGTGGAGTAAGCCAGGGTGATGTCTGCCTCCCACGGCCATTTCTCATTCCTACTGTCCTGTCTTAGCTCCAACAACAGCCCTCATGGGACTGTAGAACTAAGTTCAAGTCTCAGAATTTGGACAATTTATGTATCTCTGGGTCTCAATTTTGTCACCTGTGAGATGGAACATGCATCAAATGAGAAATTAAGTTTAAAAAGCCAGCTACAATGTTTAACATGTGTTAGCAGGCATTTGATTCATTTTATTTTCCTTCTCTTTTCCTCTTTTTCTTCCTACTGAATGTATTTTCTAATAGTTGGAGATTTCCCCTAATTCAAATAGACTTGCTTATTTATATCTATTTTGCAAATTGGGATTCAAGCTAATATTTGTTGGAGAAAACTGTTCTGTGGTAAAAATTTTTTTTAAATTAAAGATTTCATTTTATTCATAAATAAAATGAAAGTAACTATACAGATGCAACCTCACACACAACCATTTCCCTTTATAAATAATTTTTTATACAAAAATTCTTATTTATACAAAAAAAAAATTCAAGGCTCAGATTGGGCGCAATCTCTGGCCTACAACATCTCACAAAAGTTACTGACAAAGCTGGGGCTATCACCAGGTATTCTGACAACTACTCAGATTATTCCAGGTCTCCTGTGTAGCTTCTTCTCCAGTATCTTCTTTCTCTTCCTCCTCTCCTGCTTCTGACACATAACTAAAATAATCAGTCAGGGAAGGCACACCCAAATTATGTTAATATCCCTGGTCTAACCAAGCTGCCGTCTTCCTTGTCAGTGTTACTCAGGACTGTGTGAGCACCTCAGCCTCCACAGTAGACCTAGTCAACCAGAGACTGTGCCTGGGCTCAACCAGTCTCACTTTGAAAACAATAATATAGTTACCACACAACTAGTCAATAATTATAAACTCTTGGAGCAAAAGGGAGCTGCTTCTATGCTACCCCAAATCTGTGAGGGTCAGAAAGGTTTACTGGTATGTTTCAAATATGCCTTTCTTTGTCACATTTAGAGAGAGGCTTATTCTGCAGAATTCATTCTCTTTGTCCTCCTCCTCTTTTTTCTTCAGGAAAAACTGATATATCAGTGGTGTTTAAAAATATAAAATACAAGAAAGTGACAAACAAAAATCTCCCAAATACACACACACACACACACACATATCATTCTTAAACCTACTATTTTAAAATATTACTAGTGGTATGTTTTGTATGTAGACATACATTTACTGAATTGTAATGAAATAGGATTTTTAAGAAATAAAATTATAGAATATTAAGACATTATACTTCTCTGTTACCATTTTTGAATTATAATTTTGACCTCTAGATAAAGTTCTTACGGTTATATGTTTTGCTACATAGGAAATTATTTACTTATAAATTAAGGCAGTTAATATTTGGCTGTTTGCTTTCAAGTAATTGCTGTCTAGATTTTTACTTGTCTGTGCTTGAAGACATTAATGCAATTATACTATGTTTCTATTGTTGTTATTTTTCTCTTAACTGTAAAAGAAAACAATCTACTTTCTCTGCTTAGATTTCTCCCATCAAAAATTAACCCTGGTTCTTACTCTCAGAATAAGATGCTTTATTCAAGAATTTTCCTCCTACAGATATCCTCGCTTTCTCTCTTACATTACCAATTTTTTCTTCATCAGTACGTATGTCATTCTTTCACCTTATTACTCTGGTATCCAGTCCATCAACAAGTCTTGTTGGTTTTGCATCCAATGTATATTCCAATTTGACTCCTTTTCATGATTTCCATTCCTACCACCCAAGTTTTCTGAAATCCTCCCTAATTTCTAATCACTAACATCTTTGGTCTATGTAGAAACTTTTGTTTTTTAATTTATAAATTCATTCATTCAATGTTTCTAATTGATTTAGGTTGCCAACTTTGTAGGATATTAAATTCACAGGGGTACATGCATGTAGTTCTAGTTACCTTTTTTGTTCATATTAGTTCGTTTCTTTAATAACTGTTAAGACAAGTCCCCTTTCTTAGCTCACTTTTTCAAAGTTGACTTAACTATGCAGATATATATTTTTCCACATATATATTTGAAGTAAAAAATTTACTAAGTTCATAAAAAATACAGCTTGAGTTTGGGAACTCCGTGAGGTTAAGGCTACAGAGAATTTATAAATTAATTTGGGTAAAATTGACTTTTTATAATAGTAACTTGCCCAAGTCAAAGGCACAGGGTATATTATCATTAATTCATATAATTTTTGTGTACTTTATGAAATCTATAAAATATTCTCCACAGGTATTTTTATGTTTTTTGCTAATACGTAGGAAATTTATATTTTTACTGCTCTTTTGAGTGGTATTTTGTTGTTTACTGGATTTATATCTGATTATTGTTGGCATAGACAAATTCTGTTGATTTCTATAGGTTGATCTTTATAATATCTTGTTAATTTTGTTGTCTTTTTCTTGGAAGTTGATCACATCATCAGCAAAAAATAGAAGCTTTATAACTTCCTTTTCAATCTTGTCACTTTTCTTCTTCTTCCCGTACATCATTGGCAAAGATCTAGAGTTCAATACAGCAGTTCCTTTCTCTGCCTATATTAAATGTAATATAGCTAAAGTTTCTCCGTTAAGTATAATGTTTACCACAGGTGTTTTTTTCTGTAAACCTTAGTAAGTTCCTTTCTGTTTTTATTCTTCTGAATACATTTTGACCATTCTCACATCCCTTCTCTGCAGCTATTGAAATAATTTTACGATTTTTCTCTTTCAATTAATGTAATACATTTCTTGATAACCATGCTAATGTTAAATCATTATTATTTTCTTAGGGTAAATTATACTTAATCATAATGCTTTAATACACTGTTGAATTTGCCTAGTTAATATTTAGAAAATTTGAAACTTTTTTTTATAAGTAAAATGAGTCTATACTTTGCCCTTTCTAATTATTCTTATCTGGTTTGGGAATCAATATAAAATTACCCTGCGAGGTGCCACTTCAGACTACTGCTGAATAAGGAGGTCAGCAAATTCCCTCCCCAAAGAACAACTATAAGGCGACACAAAATTGAGTAAAACAACCATTTTAGCACTCTGGAAATTGACCAACAGCCTATGTTAATTTGACAATCAGTGATGCTTGAAAAACTGTTGAACTTCGGGTAAGAACAATGGGAGTCTATGATGTTCTTGCCTAATGATAGTCCCATCTTGCCCCCATGGCTTGGTTGATATGGAGGGTCTACCACAGCAGAGCAGGCTATGTGAATCAGCAGCCACATTGCTGGTGTTGAAAGGGGTGTATTTAATTTGGAGTATTGGGCCACTGTCACATCCAGAGATATTTTTGGTTACTCCAGTAAGGGGAATGATCTTAGGTTATAGCAGTAAGCATATTTCTGGCTAAGTCTTCATAACAGGGTGGCAGAGACAAAAAGGGACTAAGTAATTCACAAAGTCCTGGCCAATCATAGGGCTGTGTGCAAGCACTTAGAAGACACAAGAAAATCCCAGTGGAAAGCAAATGCTGAAGTAGATGTAAAAATAGCCTGAATTTTGAATACCCTCTCCTACATACACAGGTCCGTGGAGATTGGAAACCTTACTGGCTTGAGGTGTTTGAGCATAAACTATGTCTAATCATTGGCCTACTGCTAAGTTACACGGATCCTAAAAAGTCAGGCTTAAAAAAAAAAAAACCCAAAATAAAAAACTACAGTCATCCCTCCATGTCTGTGGGTTCCACATTCATAGAGTCAACCAATCACAGACCAAAAATATTAAAAATAAACAAAAATTCCAGAAAGTTCCAAAAAGCAAATCTTGAATTTGGCCCTGCTGGCCACTATTTATATAGTATTTATATTGTACTTACAGCTATTTACATAACATTTACATTGTATTAGGTATTATAAGTAATCTAGAGGTAATTTAAAGTATATAGGAGGAGGTGCATAGTTTATATGCAAACACTATACCATTCATATAAGGGACTTTAGTATCTATGGATTTTGGTATCCATGAGGATCTTGGAACCACTCCCCCAGTGAATACCAGGGTATGACTATATAAACATTTTCTTAGAAGACACATCAACAGCTGCACACTATGGGAGAACAAGAAATCAGAGATTTAGCCCAACCAAGGAAGCAAACAATAAACAGCAAAAATAATCTTTGGAATAAAATAATAAATTGATTTGCTAAACTGTATTATCCAAAATGTCCAGTTTTCAACAAAAATTATGAAATAGGCAAAGTAACTAGATTATATGAACCATAGTTGGCATGAAGATAGTGGAAACTGTCTCAGTGGTTTCAGATGTTAGTTTGACAGACAAAGATTTGAAGTAGCTATTTATAAGGTGTCCAGGGACTTCCCTGATGGTCCACTGGTAAAGAATCTGCCTTCCAATGCAGGAGACGTGAGTTCCATCCCTGGCCAGGGAACTAAGTTCCCACATGCTGGGCAACTAAGCCTGTGCACCACAACTACTGAGCTAGTGTGCCTCAACTAGAGAGCCTGCATGCCACAAACTACAGAGCCCATGCACTCTGGAACGCACACAACAACAGAGCCCATGTGTCCTGGAGCCTGCAAGCCACAGCTAGAGAAGAGAAAACCAGCATACCACAACTAGAGAGAAGCTCGCGTGCTGCAATGAAGAGCCCATGCGCCACAATGAAAGATCCCACATGCCTCAACGAAGATCCCATGTACTGCAACTAAAACCAGATGCAGCCAAAAATAAATAATAAATAATTAAAAATTATATTTATAAGGCGTCCAAACACTAAAGAAAACAGTATTTGAAGAATTAAAGGAAAATATAACAATACATAAATAGGGATTTTCAGTGAAAAGTTTTATGTATATATATATATATATATATATATATACATATATATACACATATATATATAAAACACCCTCATATACACATGTATGTGCATATGTGTGTATATATATTCAAATGAAAATTCTGGAGTTGAAGGGCACAATAACTCAAATTTAAAAAATCAGTAGAAAGGCTCAAAAGCAGCTTTGAGATTGTATAAAAAAAGAATTAGTAAACTTGAAGGTTAATAAAGTTTAACAAAAGAAGTACAGAAAGAAAAAATACTGATGAAAAATGCAGTCACAGAGTTCTTGAGACAACATGAATGCCAGTACATGTGAAATAGGAATGGCAGAAATAAAAGAGAGAGCCTGGATAGAAAAATTATTTGAAGGAGTAATGGCTTAAGATATATCAAGTTTGATGAAAAAATTATCTTTATGTTAAAGAATTTCAACAAACTCTAAATAGGAAAAATCAAAGAGATCTACACCTAAGGCTCATCATGATCAATATGTTGAGAGCAAGAGAAAGTTTTAAAAGCAGCAAAAGAAAAATGACACATTATATATACAGGTTATAATTGATGACTGGCTTCTTATTTAAAATAATGAAGGTCAGAAGGAAATGGAATGAGATGCTCAAAGTGCTGAAAGGAAAAAAATGTTAACCAATATTCTATATTCACAAAAATTATCCTGTAAAATTAAGGCAAAATAAAGATATTCCCATATCAATGAAATCTGAAAGAATTTGTTGCTAACAGATCTGTCTTACAAATAATAATATAGTTCCTTAAAGAAATGACCAACCAGCAGACGATAACCTGGAATTAGAGAAAGAAATAAAAAACACCAGGGTAAATATAGGGGTTAATACGAAGTACTCTATAAATATGTCGCTTATTTTCACCTAGCTACTTTTAAAGATATAATATTGTATACAGCAATGACTATAATGCTGTTTTACTGGGTGTACAAACATAACATATATGATAATTATAGTATGAAAGGGGACAGAGAAAATAGAGCTACAATTGGGGCAAAGTTTCTATATTTTACTAGAATTAAGCGTTAATTGGTAGTAGATTGTGATAAATTAGGGTGCTTATTGTAATCACTAGAGTAACCAATCAGAAAATGACATGTATAATAAATACATAAAATCAACAGGAGAATAAAAAAGATGCATTAGTAATATTTAACCCAAAAGAAGGCAGTAGTGGAAGACTAGAGAAGTAAAAAGAACAAGAGTATATTGAAAACAAATAGAAACATAGCATATGTAAATACAATCCTATCAATAATTATATTAAATGTAGTAATTTCATTTAATATAAAATATATTAAAGATATTTCATTTAATAAAATAAATAATTATTTTAAATGATTTTAACATCCCAATTATTATATGCTAAAAAAAGCAACTATGTCTCCAGTACATACTCCTTAAATTCAAAGTTTTAGAAAAAGGGATTTTAACTCTATTAGAACTGGGGCACTTTGGGGAGAGAATATCTCAGATCAATATATTAATTAGTTAATATACTTATTGATCTGTTCGACTTTCCTCCTGCTTAGTACACCAGTGTAGGTATTTTATCCTCTTTTTGTAGCCATAGCTCCATTTTGGTTTTCAAATATATTAGCTTATATATTTGAAATATACATTCATTGTATTTATTTCTCAATGTTCATACAATTATTTCCAATATCATCATATATATTTTTGAGTTGTCATCTTCTCTTTCTCTTTTACCAGTTGTCCTGGAAAACTATAACATTAGTTTTTTATTAGCTTTTTTACTAATTTTCTCCATAGTGTCTGTTCTTTATGTCATTCATTCCTGTTAATGTTTGCTCTGCTGCTCATTTTACAATGAACCGAGCAGTACTTAGTTCTTTAAATTTTAACTTTTTAAATTTCATGACAAGGGTATTTGAAGATATCAGTGATCATCTATCTCAGGTTTGTACTTGAAGTGTTTTCATTTGTCATTCTTTGCCAAATATTTCTTAATTTTCCTCCCTCCCAAAGTTATTTATTGATACATTATTTGATTTACAAATATATGGTACTTTGTTTCCATGTTAAATTAACTTTTAATTTTATTGAATTGTGGTCAGAGAACGTAGGCAATATGACATTGATCCTTTGGAATTTCCTCAGACTTTCTTTGTGGCCTGATAAATAGTCTACTTTTATAAATGTTTTATATGTTCTGAAAAAAATGTTGATTTTCTGTTTCTTGGATGTAGTTTTCTATTAAAATCTAATGACTTAAGCATTTTACTTTTTTCCTTTGATATCTCAATTTCTGAAAAGTGTGTGCTAAAACCTCTAACACCAGTTATTGATTTGTGTAAATCTGTTACATTCTATGGGTTATTGTTTGACGTACTTAGAGGCTGGATTGCATGTATGCTCATGATTATTACACCTTCTTGTTCTTTTCTTCCTATTACTTCATGTAATGTCCTTCTTTGTTATCTATGATGCAGTTTGGACTGAATTCTATGTATTAAATATTAATATTGTTGCTTCTGCTCTCTTCTTATTCACTTTTGCCTTGTATCTTTTATCCTATTATAACATTTGTGTGCTTTTTAATTTTAATTTTTCTTTAGTAATTATTTTTTCTGCTAAAGTGAGTTAGAAAATCTTCAAGGTCAAGCTTCAGCCTGTGCCTCTCCTGGTGAGTGTCAGGAGAGGACAAAGAATAAGGCCCAGAGCTGAAGGCTGTAGAACCAGTGTTGCCCCCTCCAGGTTGCTGCCACTTCACAGGTCAGGAATCTATCTGTAAGCTCTCAGAAATTGTCAGCATTAGGAAGATGTTCTCTGTAGGCTGTGACACACCAGACCTTGGAGTTTGGAGGAGGAAGAAGTGAAGTAGTAAATGATGGCACCTGTTCTCATCACCTCCCAGGTGGGCTTTTGATCCGCCCATCACCCTGCCAGCACCTGTGACCTAGTATGCTGCTGTTGATTTCACTGGTGAAGGGGGCAGAGGACGGATGGCCGCAAGTTAATTGCTTGGATCCCTATCCCCATGCTTCTGCAATTTTTCCAGAAATGATTTTTGAGAGAAAATCAGCAGCTTTTCCTTATGCTCCTGCTTTTTCCTTATGCTCCAGCCACACTTCTCTTCTTTCTGCCCTTTTTAAACAGGAGAATCTAGATCCTATCACAGATCCTTTGCAATTGCAGTCCTCCACGTCTGGAATGTACTTCCTGCAAAATTTTAATGCCCGTGTCCTCCTCATTAATGTCATCTCACCTCAAATGTTACCTTTGCAGAAAGATCTTTCTTGACACTGCTTAAAATAGCCACCATCCTGCGTGCTATCATACTGTGCAGTTTATTTTTCACAGCACTTTTTATAACTTAAAGTTGTTTCCATATTTGAAAATGAGAATTGGGCTAAATACCTTCTTTCTATGCTAAAATTCTGTGAGCCTGTGATAATAGGGGAGGTAAGTGTCTCATACATGTCATACTTTATTTTTTCTAGCTGAATGATTTTCCTAAGTCAAAGTTTGGTGCCCTTGCCATACGCAACTACAGCACCTGAGGTTACCTCCACCAAGACATTTAGCACATTGTATTTTTTTCTTCAGATTTATTTAAACTATATATATTTTTTGTCTTTTTTAAATTGAAGTATAGTTGAACTTACAATGTTGTGTTAATTTCTCCTGTACAGTAAAGTGATTCAGTTATATATATACATATATACATTCTGTTTTATTTCCTTTTCCATTATGGTTTATCACAGGATATTACCACATTGTATTTTTTTTAGCTTTATAGCATATTTTTATTTGTGAGAAAAAAATATATGTATATGTGTATAAATGTGCTTTTGCTTTTATATGCTTAGGGAAAAAAGGGAGATAGCTAAAATATCACAAATATGTTTATTGCTGGAAAGTAGGATTACTCCAGGATAGTAGTTGTCAATGTTTTTTGTCTTAGGGCTCATTTAAACTCTCAAAAATATTGAGGACCCCAAGGGGCTTTGTTTATGTGAGTTATATCTATAGATATTTGTTGTATCAGTAGTAAAAAGTGAGAACTTTAAAAATACATTTATCTATTTTTCATTTTAAATTATAGTAAACATAAATTAACATAAATTACCTGTTTATATAAAAAAGCTACATTTTCCATAATTAAAAAAATAGTGAGAAGGTAACATTTTTACCTTTCGTGATTCTTTTATTGATGTATAGTTGATTTACAACGTGCTAATTACTGCTGTGCAGCAAAGTGATTCAGTTACATTGGGTTGGCCAAAAAGTTTGTTCGAGTTTGTTCGTAAGATGGCATGGGAGAACCCGAATGAACTTTTTAAGCAGCCCAGTACCTATATGTATATTGACACATTCTTTTTTTAAATATTCTTTTCCATTATGGTTTATCATAGGATATTGAATACAGTTCTCTGTAGCATATTGTATTTTAAATGTCTCTTTGTATCACCCAGTAGATTTTGAGCAAGTTGAGGGCAAGGACTGTGTTCTGTCTTCATTTTAGCACAGCATAGGTTATCTATGTTTACTAATAAACAATAAAAAGTAAATGAGTTCTAGTTAACCATGTGAATTATACAGTATTTACTGACCTAGTTCTACATGACTGACACTGCTCTAGACAGCTAGTGTGCACTGGGCAGAGGGGCACTGGGCTCTATAAGATTTCTAAAAATAGTATTTATTGTAAGCATTAGCATCAGGATGGTAAATGTGAAGTTTCTTTCCCCGTTCTTCAGGATATATGCAGTGATTTTCGGCCTTATGTGAAGGATGGAAGACTTGGATGCACAAGAGAAAATGATCCAGTTCTTGGTCCTGATGGAAGGACGCATGGCAATAAGTGTGCGATGTGTGCTGAACTGTTGTAAGTATCCTCATCCCCAAGTGGGCCATCAGGTGGACCTGATGAGGATGCACTTGGTTGCTGTCCTGAGAACCACTCCACAGAGAGATAAAGTCCTTTTCCTCAAGCATGTTATCCTTTGTCTTTATAAGGTGAAAATGGTCCCTGCTCCCAGAGTGGCTTCTTCTTTTTTAAATTCGTATTATCTGATAAAGTTTCTTAAAAGGAGTGGATAAAGTGATTATGCTAGCTATTTAATTCAAGACTCTTAATTTGTTTAATTATAATGACTTGAAAATGCAGTGTTTTTTAAGGCACAATGTTTCAAAATTTAAAAGGTGCTCTCGTGGAACACTCTAGGTCAGTCATTTGATGTGCATTGCTTCATTCAGGCATGTAAGATACTCTTACTGAAAATGACAGTCTAATTTAAAATGAGAATAATAATGTCATGGATGAATTTATTAACTGTATAAAAGGTGGGACCTTATGAAAGGGAAGAACTGTTAGGTTAATCTCTCAGTTCTTGACACCGCTCTGAGCACTGAGATCCAGATATGAATACGATCCAATGAGTCTTTAATATTCTGGCTGTTACACAAAGCATAGACTCTCTAATCCGTGTGTCAACAAGCCTTAAAGTGCTCTACTTACATCACTGGATCTTTAAAATCAGAAGAGAGAAAGATTTAACAGATTAAAGAGCTTCACACCTGTCTTCGAAAATTTCAATATGCTGTGTGGAATTCAAGGGCATGTCCTCTCAGGTTTACAAAATAGTGATTATAACTGGTTTCCACACAGGAAATCATCCTCATTTCCACTTTCTTATGTAGGAGGCATGCACTTTTAGTGCTCAAACCTGCCCTAATTCTGTGATTTTGTGTTTCTTCTCATGCGCTGGCTAAAAAAGAGAATTTGACCTCCCTGACTCCTAGTTGGTTTCTTCCTCTGTAGAACTAGGACAGTCTTGCCTGTCTCCAAGCTGAGACTGCAATTAGATAGTAGATCTAAAAGGGCTTAGACGCTCAGTTCAATATAGCTTTTATTGACAAGGGTGCTTTTACATGAAGGCAGACAAATACTTTACAATGTATAAAGAGCTATACATAGGGTGTGGATGACAACATGCACTTCAAATGCTCAGTTTGGTTTCACCCTTGTCACAGCATTGTTTTAAAGCTCTTGGTTCTGCCTGTTAAAGCAAGTTTTCCTGAGAGTCTTCTGTTTGTCAATCAAGGAGTCACATCCATCCAGTTTTACAGAACAAAGCTTCTAATTGATTGTCAGTGAGTCAGTTTTACACCCATCCTTATCTTTGGCAATTTTCTGGCTCAAACATTCTAGACAGGGAAAAGCTTGTCTCATGTAAGTGCATGGGTTGAGCAAGTAAGAGCAAAGGATATGAAATTGCTTAGCATAGAACTGGACATGAAAATACAATAAAGTCATAAATCAACCAACAATTTTCTTTTCTTAACAGCTTAAAAGAAGCTGAAGAAAATGCCAAGCGAGAAGGTGAAACCAGAATTCGACGAAGTGCTGAAAAGGTAAATTTCTCATTCACACAATTTGGTTCTTGTGGACATAAATATTAACAATTTAGTCCTGCTCTGGGTGTGTAAAACTGAACAACTCATCTCTTCTGTCCAGGTCTCAATTTTCTTATTAGTAAAATAAGGAGGCTAGGTAAATGATCTCAATTTTACCCTCCTGTTGGATTCTGATTCTGTGTGCTGCACCCTTTTGTGCTAATAAAAGGATACTATTTTTGTGGCTTGTAGGGCATATGATTTCCTAAGGGGAGACACAGGTCCAATTTTTGGTAGTTAAGAGCTGAACTTCCACTTCATAATGCAATTCAATGAAACAAATGTCCCACCCTAAACAGGGCATTCAGAGTTTAAATTAAGAAACACAGAACTTTCACAATTATCAATAATTTGTTCAACACTCACTGAGATTTGAAAAGCAATTCTTTTGTGGTGGTTGTTAAATTTCAGCATAACACTTTGGGTCATCTTTGATATTCAACATTTTATCATTTCATAAACAGGGAGTTTCTTTTCCCTTGTCTTTCATCATGTCTCAGCTATTTTTCCTTCTTTTTCTCTGTGGCCGGGGTCATTGCTTTGGTGGGGTCATTGGACATGATTTTGTTGAACAGTACTGTATTATAGTGATGGCTCAATATGTGCCCCATAATTAACCTGTCAGTGGGTTGATCACAGAGCATTTCTTTAGAATCTCCTTGGATGAATCACAACTTATGAACTGAAATTATCATTGTTTCTTTTATGGGAACCATTGAACCTTAATTTTATTACCACGCTATGATTATCTGGTGACTGCATCTGTATTCCTAGATTATCACAACCAGGAAGTTCGGAGCACACCCATTACTCTTCCAAAAACAAATATCTTCTCATTAGATCCTCTTTCAAAGTGTCCTAATGAAGTATGTTATTAAAAAAAAATCAGAGAATACTAGATCTAGAAAAGTCCCAAAGGGCAGCTATTCTGAAAACCTCCTTTGTGTTGGTAGTGAGATTGAAATCTCAAAGGTGATGGGAGTTTGCTATGGTCTCCCAGTGAGTTAGAGCTATAGTTTAATTTCACTTTTGACTCTAAACCACACTCTTTTTAAATAAATTTTTTAATTGAAGTATAATTGCCATACAATATCACATTAGTTTCAGGTATACATCATAGTGATTTGATATTATATATATACATTGCAAAATGATCACCATAAGTCTAGTTACCATCTATCACCATTCAAAGTTCTTATAACATTATTGACTATATTCCCTATAGTCTACATTACATATCCATGACTTATTTTATAACTGGAAGTCTGTACCTCTGGATCTCCTTCATCTATTTTCCTCAGCCCCCTCCCGCCCCCCTTCTGCCCCCCCTCCCCGCCAGCAACCACCAGTTTGTTCTCTGTATCTATGAGTGAGTTTGTTTTGTTTCATTTGTTCCTTTGTTTTTTAGATCCACATATAAGGGAAATCATACAGTAATTGCCTTCTCTGTCTGACTTAATTTACTTAGCATAATACCCTCTACAACCCATCCACACTTTCACAAATGACAAGATTTCATTCTTTCTCATGACTAAATAATATTCCATATATACATACATATACATTGTGTATATATATATATATCACATCTTCTTTATCCATTCATCTACTGATGAACACTTAGGTTGTTCCGTGTCTTGGCTACTGTAAATACTGCTTCAATGAGTAAGCCATACTTTTTATGCTCACATTTTTTTTTAGCTGAAATGGGAAGATGAGGGTCATACAGTTGAAAAAGGCCACAGAGAAGCATTTTTTATAGATTATATTATAGTCATATATGCTATTACAAAATATATTTATTGAAATAGATTCTCAAGCCTAGAATAATTTTTTATATATATATATATATTTAAGTATAATTAAGTATAAGTACTGTTTTGGTATAAAAATATATATTTTAAAGTTTTTATATATTTATATTTATCATATATAATTAAATACAACTATTTTGGTTATATCTATGTATCTATCTATCTATCTATATCCCTCATCAAATAGAATTTTCAAAACAGAGAGAGAAACTTGAAAATACTGAATCAAAGTATCAAACAGGAAATCTGTGTGTGTAAACCTTCTGAATTTTGGAAGGAAGTCACAACCTTTTTAGGTTTTCTAAGTAAAGATTAGTCTTGATGTTTTGCATTTCTAAGTGAAGAGTTAAGGAAAAGTAGGTTCACTGTCTCTGAGGTTTCCGCCTGCAGTGTTAGAAATGAACACTCATAAAGGAGGCAGAGTATATAAAAATGACCCACAGATCCACAGAGAAAACGAACAGCATAAGCATAGTGCTGTTGGATACCATCTTACTCCTTTTTCCTCGCAAACTAAGCAGACTGTTCTTGACTTATTCCATGTAATGTAGCTCTTAAGTATCTCATCTCACAGATTCTATAGTCTGCTCATTGGCAACTTTTTTTTTTGTCTTGGCTGCTGTGTTTTGTTATGTCTTGTTGGAATCCCATGACAGATCTTTTACTATCTTTTTTCATAGATTTGAAAGTTAACAATAACTATCTGATTTTAGAAAATATTTGCTCAGCCTTATTCTTTCCTAGGCTCTTTTATCTTTTAATAAATACACCACATAGTAGATATAGGTACTGAGTAATTTGACAATGTAATTACTATTTCTCAATAATTCTCATTAATATGCTGTGTGTGTTTACCAACACCTTCTAGATATGACATTCTTTGACTATAAATCCATGATGTACATTCTATAGATTAAGGAGCAGAAAAGTGCTAAATGTAATTACTTGTCCTTTTAAAGAATTTTTGCAAGGAATATGAAAACCAAGTGAGGAATGGAAGACTTTTCTGTACACGGGAGAATGACCCAGTCCGTGGCCCTGATGGCAGGATGCATGGCAACAAATGTGCTCTGTGTGCTGAAATTTTGTAAGTATAGATGTGATTTCTTTGGAGTTACTCAAAAGGTGAAGTGGAGTTTGACTAAAATGATGAATAAGAACAATGTTCATGGGAAGATTTATTGTTGAGAATTTTTTAGCAGTTTTATGTCCTCCACAAATCATAATACCACCTATTAAGTAGGCTCTAATGCTTGTATATTTCTTTTTTAATACAAATGGATTCTAATTTCCAGTTGGATGACTGGATTACAAAATACTTGTTAACATTTCCTCCCATGACCTTTGTAAGCCTTTTTATGAGCTAGTCATTGTATAGAATGAGGGTTAAAAGTAGGCACTAGGACTTTGATTCTTTTCTTCCAGTAATTACCCCACTGTGGCAGAATAGGTGGGATGCCCACAAAAAAATTCATGTTCATATATGAACTAGATTAACTCTATCTTTTCATCTTGGACATCTGACCCTGGGGAAGAGCAAATCCCACAACATACAAATTATGGCATTTATAAAGATGGCTCAGGAAAGGTCTGATCACACTTTCTTTCAGATCCTTGAACTCTACTAGCTCTTTTCTACACTTTCTGACTGCCAGTTCTTCTGTTTTGGCCAGCTAATGTCTCTTCTATGGATTGCATTTCAAGATTGTCCTTCCTTGGATAAGATCTAAAATCACGAATTAAATCCAATCTTTAGAACACTTGATAATTTTATTTTATAGCAATCATGAGAGTTGGTATTTGTATAATTATTTCTAGTCCTATTTGTTGACTGTCACTCTTCTCTACTGATCTGTAAGTTCTAAGAAGGCAGGGTAGGTATGTGTTTATATTGTGAACTACTGTACCATATGCCCAGGGTGCTATCCAATGCTTACCAAAAAATAATTACTGACTAAATGTTGAATAAATAACTTTGAATGAGTGAATGTATGGACAGAGATCCCTGATCTCAAGAAACTTAAGGCTAATAGCGAAAATAATCCTTGGATGTACACACCACACGCGCGTGCGCGCACACACACACATACACTCTGCAAGACAGGATGAAAACTATCCTATAAGAGAAGAATATCCAGGTATAAAAATATAGTAAAAGATGTAGAACTCATTTCCAGTTGGAAGTATGGGATATCTTCTTAAAGAAGGCAGAATTTAAGCTGGGGAGATATAAAAAAAGGGAAGGTGACCAAAAAAAAATTGTTACAGTGGAAGGAAATGGCAAACCTGAAGGCAAAATGAGAGGGGTTCTATGGGG
Source organism: Hippopotamus amphibius kiboko (assembly GCF_030028045.1). Lineage (NCBI taxonomy): Eukaryota > Metazoa > Chordata > Mammalia > Artiodactyla > Hippopotamidae > Hippopotamus > Hippopotamus amphibius. The sequence goes on along the minus strand of NC_080186.1, from coordinate 154,270,514 downwards.
ATATAGGAAAGATTTCAATTTAATAAAGGGCCTTAGGGTGATTTGAAAATGTTTGTTCTAAAAATCAGGAACACTTAGCTTTTTTCCACCTGCACCTAAATGACTATTTTGTAGCTTGAAGATTCAAAACATCTATATTGACTTCCTAATTTTTGATTCTTTCTCCAGCAAACAGCGTTTTTCAGAAGAAAAAAATAAAGCAGATGAACATCTGAGAAAGGCTAAAGAAAAAGTTAAAGTTAAAAGCAAAATTGAGGTGAGAATTAGTTTGATCTATTTACTTATGACTTTTGTAGTGTGTGTGTATTTTACTGTGGAATGCATTTTTCAACATTTATTTTTCCTCCACAACTAATGGTTTTTCTGGAAACGAATTTTTTGTTCTTATTTTATAAGATTTAGAAGAATACTTATGGCATTACAATTTTTATCTCTATTTGGAGTAAATTTAAAGCATATTAGTAAAAATAGTTCCACACTCCTGATTGAAGGTGATATATCAAAGCCTTATCTGAATTCAAAGTTTGATATATATTCTTCTTCAAATATGTGACAATTGTTTTGGAGGTTTTCATTTTGAAAGTTATAGCAATGTAAAATTTTAATATGCTCCTTTTAAAATCATACTACATTTTACTTTTAAAACTTCTCTTAACTAGTCATCTGCCTTTTTTCCACTGCTACCATCTTAGCTCAGATACCTAACAGCTTTCCTTTGCATTGATACATTAGCATCCTGCCTGGTGTCTATACTTCTAGCCGACATCTTCCTCAATCCTCAAGATTCAACTCATCTTCCATGTTGTTTTGTAGGAAATATTTCCATGAACCAATGGCATTATGAAAATCTAATGTTTAAAGGTATTCTAGAGTATATTTGGACCATTTCACTCCATGAAGAAACCCTTTTTAACTTATTTCTTAGAGTGAGTTATCCCACCTTCTACGAAGTGTAGTTCAGTTTCATAAAATAACTCACTCCCTTAGTCCACCTTCTGCCTTCATGTAACTTATCTTAATTGCTAAGGCCTCAGTTTTAATTGCTTTCTTCCCTTCAATTCTAGGTTACAAAGTCTTCTTAATTTTAGCTGTCAAATTTTCCTCAACCTTCTTTTTATCTTTCATTTTCAATTTCTTCCTTCCTCTCTTGCTTCATTCTCTTTTTCTTCCTCCCTCCCTTCCTTCCTCCCCCACCTCCTTCCCACCCTCCCTCCCCTCTTCTTTCCTTGTCTGCTATAGTTTCCCTAACTTCAGTCCTTAGTCACTTAAACCCTCCACACATCTGACTGAATAATCTTTCTAAAACAAAGATTTGATTAGGTCCTTCTCTGCTATAAATATTGTTTTCCCATTTCCTAAGAATAAAGTCCAAAGTACTTTCAAAATTCAGTGGTCTGATTTTGACTTATCTTCAAGGTCTCCTTTTGACCAGTTCCCAAATATTCTTCATTGTGTCCTGCTAATTCTTTAGCCACTATACTCATGACTATAATAGATTATCTCAAAACAACATGTTCTTTTATGTCTCTATGTCTTTGTGTATCATAATTCCTCCTGGAGGACTTTTTTGGCCACATTGTTTTCCTAGGCACATTCTAAAGATACAACTCAGATATAGGCCCTTCTCTGAACTTCCTTGAATTATTCTTTCCTTTTTGCTGGTGCACATTTAGACATGTGTCATATTCCCTAGCTTTTTATACTGTAATTCCTTATCCTTTTCACTTGACATAAAAGGGCTAAATCACATTCATATTTAATCCCTTTAACAATACATTTGTTGAATACGTAAATGGATGAATCTTACGAGAAGAGAAATATAACAAAATTTTTGGATAAGTCTAAATCCTAAAAGTTTTAATTTTTTTATCCTTAATTCCTCTTTTCCAATACCTTTGATAAAAAGTATCTAAAGTTAATAAACAGAGAACCATATCTAAACTGTCTCATTTTCATTACTCAGGAACTCTGCAGTGAATATCAGGATCATGCAAAGAATGGAAAGCTTTTCTGTACCAGAGAAAATGACCCTGTTCGTGGTCCAGATGGGAAAATGCATGGCAACTTGTGTTCCATGTGTCAAGCCGTCTAGTGAGTACAGAGTTTTAGAATGTCAAGGAGATAAGGGACCCTACAGTAATCTAACCGAAGTAGCTTGTTTCATAGATGGGCTAACTGTGGCTCAGAACTGGGAAGGGACTTGCAGAAGTTACACAGAGAATGTTAGTAATAGAGCTGGGAGTAAGTAGCTAGAGCTATTTATGCCAAGATGTCTCTTTCCCCCTGACACTCACTCTCTTAGCATTGGAACACCCTGACTTACGCAAATATCAAATTCTCCCTCCTGCCGAAGCTTCATGTTGTCAACGTGTTGTACAAGTTTATAAGCATCTCATCTTCCAGAGGGGTTAGGACCTAGCGTTAACACTTACTGCAGAAATTGATTATTAAAGTTGCCCAAGAAACAACCATGAACTTTTATAAAATTAATGTTACTTTATGTAATATGACATTTCTCAATAAGTTATAACTGAGTTTGGTTTTAAATTTTGGGACTGCACTCAGTTTATTTGATTGAGTTCAGATTAAGTAGTTGACTACATTTAGAATCTGTGGGCTTTTGTTTTGTTTTGGCTGTAGAATTTATTTTAATTGACTTTTAGAACAGACAAATAGATCATTTTTTGACATAATCTCCTTGCTTTTCAATACACTTTGTCAGCAAGCTTTCGCATTTCCTCATTAAAAATTGTTTTAGGCTGAGCTACGAGGCATGAATGCGCCACTGTCTTCACTTCTTCATCAGAAGTGAATCCAGCTCCTTCTTGATGGCTAACACTTGTGCAACCTTCGGGCTTTTGTTTTGATTGACAGCTATGTATGGTTGAAATACCATCAGTTAACTGTACATACTACGTAATTCCATTGTGCAAAGCAAATTTTGGCTCATTTGGTTTATCAATGTATGGAAATTATTAATCTTTTTCCACCCATCCTACATTTTCTTATAGATAATGTAGCTATGAGTAAGCAATACATGTATATTGAATTAATAAAGCGAGGGTATACATGATGTGGTAGGCAGAACACAGACTTGAGAGGAGAGATCTTGGTTAGTTGTGGTCATATCCTAAGATTATAATCAAAGCCCTCACTACCTCACCTTTTCTCTGTAAAACAACGGGGACCACTCAATGTGCTTTGTTCAGGCCACTTTCAGGCTCCAGGTGTAATGTCACCATGTACTAGTTTTGATATCTCCTTGATGAACACTAATAATGTTGCTTATCTGACCACAGCCAAGAAAGGTAATTTACAGCAAGCAAGTCTCCCAGATCCACGAGTATTGCTATCTTTATTTCAATGTTATGTAGAATCTATGATGAAGTTATGGTATCTTAGCATACTGGAGGCTGTTTTGTTGCTTCTCATTAATGTGTAGTGATAAAGAGGCAACACTGCTCCTTCCTAAGGAGGGAACAGATTAGCAGTGCAGAAATGTGGAGAAACCACTACCTGTGTTTGGTCCCATGGATCAATCCTGGGTTTTTTTGCTTGTTTTTTTGTTTTTTTCATGCAGCCAAGCAGAAGCTGAAGAAAAGAAAAAGAGTGATGCAAAAGCAAGAAGTAAAAGAGAATCTGGAAAAGCACCCTCATATGCAGTGAGTAGGCTGTATTTTGAACACACTTCAAAGAGCCTAAAGACTGGAATACTGCCTTGCAAAAATTCGCAGAAAATCTTTTTTTTTTAAATTTAATTATTTATTTATTTTTGGCTGTTTTGGGTCTTTGTTGCTGTGCATGGGCTTTCTCTAGTTGTGGCAAGCGGGGGTCTTTGTTGTGGTGCACAGGCTTCTCATTGCAGTGGCTTCTCTTGTTGTGGAGCACGGGCTTTAGGCGCTCAGGCTCAGTAGTTGTGGCTCACGGGCTTAGTTGCTCCATGGCATGTGGGATCTTCCTGGACCAGGGCTCGAACCCATGTCCCCTGCATTGGCAGGCAGATCCTTAACCACTGCGCCACTAGGGAAGTGCCTCAGAAAATCTTAACCTTTCAATCTGGAGATGACATTGAGATGAATGCTATGGGAAATTGATCAATTCTTGCTGTTTCAGAGACTAACTCTGTAAAATAAAAAGAACTTATTTGCAATCTGAGAAAAAAAAATGATCTCTAGTTCTAGTTTTATCACTTACAGACTCCTAGCTTTTGCTAACCACTTTCCAGAGATACTTGGTGTATATTTTCTACATGTGAATTTTTGAAATTTCACATCTGAGTTGGGTTAAAAATACATTGCACGCACACAGAAAACATGGTTTTTATCTTTGTAATGTTACAATATTCATTTTCATGGCCTTATATAAGTTATCATAACTTCCTGTTGAGATGATGAAAGTCTCCTAATCTTCCGTCGAAGTTCTGTTCTTTTTCTTATCCAACCATCCTCCCTAACACAGCTGGAGTAAAGTTTCAAAATACTAACCAGATCCTAATACTGCTCTTCTTAAAATGCACTAATAACTCATTATCAACTAACGGATGCATTTCAATCTCCTTAACTCTCTTCTTATTTGGCTCCTTACCGTCATTCAGAAATTCATGTTCTGCTATATGCCATGTAGTTTCCAACATGTGCTTCTCAGCTTATTTTAGCACTCTAAAACATATATTTCTCAATCCATTCCTTAACTAAGAAAATCCTATTTACTCTTCAAAGTCGCACTCAAATTATTCTAGTTCCCTGACATCTTCCCTGATTTTCACTATCAGATTTTATCGTCCCAACCTCTGAGTTCTCAGATTTTCTTGTACCTGTATGTTTGCACTTATTCTATTTATAGTGGAGTTTACTTGTCAACCTCTTTTATTTTACATCCTTTTATGTCTTATTTGCTTCCATCTCTCAGCAAATCACAAGTTTTGTTTGTTGAATTTAATTTTATATTTGAGAGAAACACAGCTAAAATCCTGGGCTCAAAGATTAGTTTCTACCAGTGTAGATGCTTCAAACTTCTGCTTTGAATGAGAGTAAAATGTAGTCCAAATTACCTTCTCTAGAAAACAAAAACACTAATTCTAAAGACATATGCACCCTTATGTTTTTGTTTTTTTGCTTTTGTTATAGTGCAATTTATTTTATTTATTTATTTATATTTATTTTTTAAACTTTTATATTAGGGTATAGTTTATTAACAATGTTGTGTTACTTTCAGGTGTACAGCACAGTGATTCAGTTATGTTTATTGTAGCACTGTTTACAATAGTGAAGATAGGAATCAACTGATGTGTCTATCAGCAGATGAATGGATAGGGATAGGAGATGTATCTGTGTGTGTCTCTGTGTGTGTGTATGTATATACATGTATTTATATACCCACATATATATGTGTGTATATGTGTGTGTGTACATACAAATATTATTCAGCCATAAAAAGAGGATGAAACCTAGCATTTGCAACAACATGAATGGACCTAGAGAGTATTTTGCTAAATGAAATAAGTCACACAGAGAAAGACAAATACCATACTATCTCACTTATGTGTAGAATCTAAATAAAAGACAAATGAACAAACAAGACAAAACAGGAACAACTGAAGTACAGAGAACCACCTATGATAGCCACAGAGGAAGGAGTAAGATGTTCTGGCAAAACAGGTGAAGAGGATTAAGAGGTATAAGCTTCCAGTTATAAAATAAATAACTCATGGTTATATGGTGTGCAGCATGGGGACTATAGACAAGGATTCTGCCACAATTTTGTGTGGTGACAGATGGTTACTAGACATTGTTGTGATCAATTTGTACTGTACACAAATGTCAAACAACTATGTTGCAAACCTGAAACTCATATTAGATATCAACTATACTTCAATAAAATAAGGAAAAAGTCTATACTCAAAACACACTATAAATAAATCATGATAAAATTTATAAAATGTTGAACCAATCTGTAGCAGTGAAGAAAAATGAAACACTGGAATGGAAAATGGGTGAAAAATGGGCATACTTAAGCATCATGCTTTAATAAGTTTCCATAGATTAATTTTTTATTTGAAGTATAGTTGGTTTACAGTATTTGCATTATTTTTTCTCTATACAGCAAAGTGACTCAGTTATTTACATATATACATTCTTTTTATATCTTTTCCACTTATGGTTTATCATAGAGTATTGAGTAAAGTTCCCTGTGCTATAGAGTAAAAAACCAAAACCAAAACCAAACCAAACAAAAAAATTACCTTCCTATCTTGGCAGGAGCTGTTGCATGTTGAATACCGCAAGTCTGTGAGAAATGGGAAAACTGTGGGAGTGTGTTGATTTGGTAGATCCTCAGGGGCCCAGATGGAAAATGCATGCCAACACCTGCTCCATGTGGAGGCTTTCGTGTGAGTAGTGCTGCTGCTGGGAAAATGAGGGAAGGTTTTGTCCTTTACTGCTTCATTTCTCTTTTTTTGGAATTTTATTCTATTTTGTTTAACTGTTTCTTTCATGTCAATGCCATTTGTTTTGTGACACATTTTTGCAAATGTTAGAATTGCCAGAGAATGATTCCTGGCATATCAATCACTGGTTGAGTACCCGTGGAAGTGTAAACAATATGAAACAAGGATCCACTCTTGCAGGAGTGGATAGGGGAAATTCATCCGAAATCACATGACAATCACTAGCAAACATAGCAATATGCCAACAGTATATCAGTTCATACACAGGTAATAATATATCACTGTAGTAATTAATGATTATTTGAGTATTTTAGACACTTTCAATCTGGGAGTGTCTATGATTATTACTCATCTCTTTTTATATCACTCTCTTTTAGCAAAGCAGAAGAAAAGGAAAAGAAAAGTTTGTTTTGGTGTGGGTGTGGTGGGGTGAAAAGGCAATCTGAGAATACATCTTCTTTGAGGTGAGTGGACCTTCTGCAACAAGTCCAGGATTTATTGACCTTTTGGTTTCATTTGTTGGCATTCAGGTTCCCCATTGTTTCTTTTGGGTGAGGTTTTGAGGAGGGGGGGGGGGGGGGTAACATCAATAAGGTTGTATGTGTGTTTGTTTTAATGTGTGTATGTACACATGTGCATATGTGACTATTTCTAGGTGGAGGGTCTGTAACTCTTATCATTTAAAAATATTCATGTCTTCAAAATTAAGAACTATTCGAAAATTTGCCAAGTGCTGACCCCCATTTAGAAAAAAAGTCTAAACTTCAGCAGTTTTTGCAATCTGATCCAACCCGTGTTCAACACCTCAAGCTTCCCTCCTTGATTTCACAGGAGTTGTGCAGTGAATACCGCAAATCCAGGAAGAATGGACGGCTTCCTTGTACTAGAGAGAATGACCCCATCCAGGGCCCAGATGGGAAGATGCATGGCAACACCTGCTCCATGTGTGAGGCCTTCTTGTGAGTAGAGCTCGGGGCATCTCAGGCAGTGGAGACAGGGAACTGCTAAGGGAAGCTTTCAAACAATTATGAATAATGCATTTTCTTCTTCAGTGTAGCATTCTTTTGTGTCACATTTAAATGAACTAAAATCAAAAACCACAAAAATCCAAACCACAAAACAAGTGGAGAGCTTTCATATAATAACTACTGTGATATAAAGAACACAGAATAATTTCAGGACTCTTCAGAAAGAACTCAGAATCTTTTTTTCTGAGAAGAGAATACTCTATGACAACCATAATAATTGCTTTCAGTTTTCTGAAGGATTATCAGCTGAAAGAGGAAATGGCTGAGATTACATGTAATATATTGGTATCATTATGGTGCATGGCAATTTTTAGGAATTTTTTTTTTAAATTTATTTATTTATTTAATTTATTGGCTGCATTGGGTCTTCATTGCAGTGCTCAGGCTTCCTATTGCAGTGGCTTCTCTTGTTGCAGAGCACAGGCTTTAGGCTTCAGTAGTTGTAGCTTGTGGGCTCTGTAGCTTGTGGGCTCTAGAACACAGGCTCAGTAGTTGTGGTGCACGGTCTTAGTTGCTCCACGGCATGTGGGATCTTCCCAGACCAGGGCTCGAACCTGTGTCCCCTGCATTGGCAGGCGGATTCTTAACCACTGTGACACCAGGGAAGCCCCTAGGAATTTTTTTTTTTTAGTTCACAATTTTTCTTTCTGCTCATTCTGTGTGACCTCAAAGAACAGGATTAAAATTGATGAGAGTTATACGGAGACAGATTTGGGTACAACATGAAGACGAACTTTGCAATAGAGACAGGCTGCTTCAGGAATGATGATTTTGTTGTAGAGGAGTTGGGATACCCTGTTTATAAGAGACTAAAGCATGACTCTAGAATAGACAACGTGGTATGTTCTCTCAAACCAGAGTCTATGATATTCCTTAAGTCTGTTGCTCTTTGTCCCAAGGAATATGCTAATTTATTTTCTACATGCCCAGAATCTCTGAAAGCGTTCAGTCATTCCGTCTTCCCTAGCGGACAGCAATGTAACCCAGCAGATTTGTCCCATAGTGTAAGTGAGCGATGGAAGCATTAAAAAATCTGTTAGATGGAAGCCATGACAATGACCATATAATTATCATAACCAACATTTACTGAATGCATATAATTGGCATATACTTGGGCTTTGCTGCCCAATCTCATTTAATCTTCACAACCACCATATGAAATGTGTTCTGTATTATCACAAGTTATAGATGAAAAAAATTAAGGCCCAGAGAAGTTGAGAAAGATCGAAATTTCGCCACAGGAAAAATGAAGAAAATGATAAAATTTCTCATTGTAGGGTGTAGACAGGGTGTAATTATTTAGCAAAGCCATTATCAACTTCTGGTAGTAACATTTGCCTGTTAGTCTTCAGTCTGTTTTTCTTTACATTAATCTTTCAGCGATGAGGAAGTAAGTCTGCCACCTAGTGGTCATCTCTGCCGTTTCCTCTGATAACTTTCCATTATGGAAAGAAAATGCTTCTTAAATTTTATAGTCAACTTAGACTCATAGTAAAGTTTGGATCAGTTTCCATATAAAGAGGTATAAGAACCTCCACAATTTGGGAGCTATTTTAGTTTCTTCCATCAATATAAAAATTCCTTATGCCATAAAAGTTTTATTATCTTGTATTTTATGGATATGTTAGCTAAGGCTATTGCCTTTCTTAAGAATCATACTTCCCTCCATAGTCATTTCTTGCACACTTTAATAGCATATACAAATAGTGTTTTCAACTTTTAAAAAAGTTTTAATTTGATCAATGAGCAATTTTTATGTTGATTGAAACATGAAAACATTTGAGCAAATTATTTTTGTCTCTACAACATGATTGAATTACCTGCATTATAGATCCAATTATGCTGTAGACTATATTAAACTCAATTTGCAACACTGTTACTGATCCAAAGTGATTAAGAGCTATTACTGTCATTTCATTTTCATCATTTGCCTGTTTTGGGAGTGTTCACTTTCAATAGTGCTTACAGTGCTAATGATACCAATCACTTTTATCAATCACTTTATTATGTACCAGATACTAACTCTAATTGGTTTAGAATTAGTATCAACTCATTTAATGCTCACAACAGTCCTATGAGAGAAGTATTCTTATTACCTCTTCTATCTCTGCACTCCATTTCCGCATTTAAAGATGACGAAAACACAGAGACATTGACACTTTTTGTGTTCCTTATTCTATCTGGCTGCAGAGTCTTTCTTCTTAATCACTATGCTATACTGCCTCCCAGAAGCTAAATATCACCATTTTATAAAGAGTTCTGCACCTTTTGCAGATGTAAAAGAATCCACAAATAAGAAAGTACTATTGCAGGATATTTGCTGGGAAGCTAAATAGGTTTACTCCTTAACTAAGGAATTTTCCCTTGAATACCATTGTCTTGAGGTGTGGTAAATCATTCTATTACCCAATAAAATTACACCTACTATGAGTGGAACTTTGGAGCTGCTTGAGAATAATCAAAACAATGAATGATCAACCTGTGAATGTTAAGAATCTACTCTACCACGCTCAGATTCTTCTCTCTCTTTTTTCCTGTATCTTACAGTCAACAAGAAGAAAGAGCAAGTGCAAAGGCTAAAAGAGAAACAGCAAAGGTGATTTCCTCACAGATTCTGATATTATACCCTGACACTCTCTTCTCTACAATAGCATTCAAGATATCTTATTAGCATAAATGTTTCCCTGTTTAATTGTTATGGGACAGAGAAAGACAAACATTACATGATATCGCTTATATGTGGAATCTAAAACAAAATGGAACAAACGAACCAATTTACAAAACAGAAATAGAGTCACAGATGTAGAAAACAATCTCATGGTTACCAACGGGGAAAAGGATAAATTGGAGATTGGAAGTGACATATACACAGTACTATATGTAAAATAGGTAACTAATAAGAACCTACTGTGTAGCACAGGGAACTTTGCTCAATACTCTCTAATGACCTATATGGGAATAGAATTTTAAAAAGAGTGGATATATGTTTATGTATAACTGATTCACTTTGCTGTATATCAGAAACCAACACAACACTGGAAATCAACTCTACTCCAACAGAAATTAATTTAAAAAATGAAATGAACAAATATAACCTTTAACCTGAAAAAGAAAGGTCTTGATTACAAGTTTCCTGAGTACCAATTTTATTTCATGATAATTCCAAATTTGAGGTTTATTTCATAAAAAGTGGAGTTTAACTTACTTTGTAAGGAATATTTCCCATATTTGGCTTTTCTTCGATTTCTGTTGTCAGGCACAGGTTATTACTATCAATTTTTACAATTTACTAATTTTAGTTTACATAATTCCTACCTCTTAGTTATTTCAAAGAGAGGGTACAAGATACCTGTCATTCACATTAGTTCAATTTACAAAGCAAAGTACACACATATTGTCATATTTGATCCTGTCAGCCCCCGGCTATAGAGGAATGCTAGTATTCTCACCCTCAATTATGACTATTAAGTAAATCCTTTGACTAATTATTTTAATCTACTTCACATTATTTTTATAATTTTACAATTTTACAAGTAGCAGAGCAAACTCTGTCTTTACATAGGTGTTGGATTACTTTCACATAACCTTATACAAGGTTTACTTTTTTTATTTTTATTTTTATTTTTTTTTGAGGTACATCAAGTTCAATCATCTGTATTTATACACATATCCCCATATTCCCTCCCTCCCTCGACTCCCCCCCACCCTCCCCGTCCCAGTCCTCTAAGGCATCATCCATCCTCGAGTTGATCTCCCTTTGTTATACAGCATCTTCCCACTGGCTATCTCTTTTACAGTTGGTAGTGTATATATGTCTATGCTACTCTCTCACTTCATCTCAGCTTCCCCTTCACCCCCCACCCCCCCAAACCTCGAGTTCTCCAGTAACGACAGCTGCCAAAGTATAAGCCTAATAATTTGGGGGGAAAGTTGACACGATGGAAAAGTTTTCCTTTAAACTGACTCATTTTCTCAATAACTTTCTGTTATCTGGAACCATCTTCCTATTAGTAATTCAGAATTGAAAATTTGTTTTATCCATAATGTCTGATCAGTTTCTAAATCCTCTTGGATTTTTCAAGTGGTCTTAACACATTCCTCCTTCTCTCCACTCCCACTGTTACTCCTCTGTTTCAAATATGCATCCCCCATCCATGGACTTTATCACGTAACTCCCAGAAAGGTGTCAGTTTCTCCAGGCATCATACTCTTATATTTGTTCTCTTCCCCCATATCTTTATTTGAGATACGTCTTTATTTCTTAGCTTGAGAATGTTTTTTTCTCTTTCTCAGCCTTTTAAAGACAAATGAAGGTTCACAATATTTTTTTTGGCACATTATTTTAATTTAAAAATTTCCAGCTTTATTGAGATATAATTGACATATAACACTGTATATGTTTCAGGTATGTAGCCTGTTGATTTGGAACACATAAATTGCAAAATGATTGCCACCATAGCGTTAGCAAACAACTCTATCATGTCACAAAATTACATTTGTTTTTTGTGTTGTGAACATTTAATTGCTTAGGAACTTTTAGGTATATAATACAGTATCATTAACTATAATCACCATGAACTAGAACTTATTCATCTTATAACTTCAAGTTTGTATCTTTTGACCACTTTCTCACACATACACCCGCCCACCCCCACCATCTACTTTCTATTTCTGTGAATTGGCTTTTTTAGATTCCACAGATAAGTGATACTATACAGTATTTGTCTTTCTCTGTTTGACTTATTTTACTTAGCATAATGCCCTCAAGTTTTATCTAAATTGTTGTAAATGGTAGGAGTTCTTCCTTTCTCATAAAGGCCCAGTAATATCCTCAGTTTTTCCAGGAAGCTTCCCCTTCCAGGCGTGTTGAATCTCCTCACCTTTGATCTTTCCTAGCTTTTATAGACTGTGATGTGCAACACATCATAAACATATATATTTTATATTAGTCTCCATCAATTTCAAGTCGTCTTCTGCACTCACATTTAAGCACCCTCAAAAGAATGTTGGTGGTAAATATTCACAGATCCCCTGTAGTGCCAGCACACTTCTGAATCCATGATAGGAGGCTTTTAAATGCTTACTGATTGACTGCTACATGTAATCACTTTTCTTCTTTCTTCTTACTCTGTATTACTTATTCTTCATAATAGACAAAAGTGTAGGGAGGGTAGGAAACCACTCTGAGAACACATTTCCTTCATTTTCCAGGAACTCTGTAGTGAATTTCAGAACAAGGTGAGGAATGGAATGCTCATTTGCACCAGGGAGAATGACCCTGTCCGCGGCCCGGATGGCAAAATGCATATAAACAAGTGCGCCATGTGTGCAGGAGTGCTGTGAGTATCCATGCTCTTCTCTTCCGCTGAATCTCTTCACCATTTATCATCCCCGAGTCTCAGTGTCTTCATAAATGTGTAGGATATATACCATGGCTTGGATGCTAGACAATTTTAAAAGCACATGGACAAGACATTAAGTAATATTGAATCACACAATGACAATGTTATTCTCTATTTAGTTACCTTTCTATCTTCTAGTTAAGTCATGGGAAGAGTCTTAATTTAGTGCTAATATGTTTTTAACACCTGACAATCATCATTTATAACAAAAAGAGAGTACAGGTTTGATGATCTGGGTGGGTTTATCTCTTTGGTTTTCTCCCACACTTGACATTTTATGATTCTATGAGTATATTCAGATCCTGGTTAAGGGAAAGCCAGCTGAACAGAGGTCTATGGGACCAGTATGTAAACACTTCTGGAACAGCCTGAACAAGAAAAAGAATAGAAGGGATTATATTTATCTCTTCAGGGGCATTACCATATGCAGGTGAAGTAAATACTTGGATAAGTGGCTTACTGTAGAGAGTGAAATCCCTAAGAGGTCGGCCTACATGATAGACGTTTACTAAAATGTCTTCTTGTTAAGCTATGTCCAGGGCCCTCTGGGCTATTGTTTTGCTGAGTGGGCCCAAAGCTCCCTTGTGTGGGATGATATGGAAGTGGATTACTACCAAATCTGCTTCTCCTCCTTCTTAGATTCTCAATCCCCTAGTGAGCCTCACACTAAAATAAATGCTGAGAAAAATATTTAAATAATATCTATTTAAAGAGGTGCAGAGTTATTGCCCCTTAATTTTCACATGTCTAATCTTAAGTATATGCACATAGTTCCTTAGAGGAGAGATTGATAGAGGCAGCCAGTAGATTAAACAGTGCCTGAGATTCAAGAAACTGGGGCTCTTCTCTCACCTGCTTGATTTGCTAGTGCCGTATTAGATGATTATATTAGATGTAATAAATGCTAAGGATTTTCCCAGCTCTGATATGCTACATGTCAGTAGAAAATAATAAGGATGCCAGAATCTTAGGCTCATGATTGACCTCAAAATATTAATTGTTGAATCTTCTTGGGCTTGAATCATTATTACACTCTAAAATATGAATTTTAATTTGAATGTTAATGCCATTAAAATAATATTTAAATTTTTAATTTTATAGTGAAACATGGTTTATTTTGATTATGGGCCCATCATCTGACGTGGTATCACCCCCTGCTCTCATCATTAATATGGCAATTATTTAGATAGAAGAAGCTTCACAATTTAAAAAAAATCAAGCAACTGTGGGGTTTTTTTTTTTTCAGATCATTGATTGAAGTCACTAGTCAATAGAAAAAAAGACTACCCCAGGGTCACATACTGATAAAAAAAAAAGCATACCAGTTTTATTTTTTTAAGGGAGATTTTAAACTACTGAATTTATCTGCATTATTGGGCAAAGTATTAGCTAGCACCTCTTGACTGGATAAATTTGTACTGAAGACTGAATCTGAGCTTTGGTCTAGGAGATCCTCATTCCTTCTTAAAATATATTACCAAAGAGAATGGGAAATTTTATTTAGCTTGTATCTTCTTTTTTTATTGCAGCAAACTTGACGAAGAAGAGAAGAAAAATAATGGCAAGGAAGAAAAGCAGAAAGCTAAGGCTGGAGCTAAGACTGAGAAAGTTAAGAGAGGAGCAGTACAGGTAGTTGTTTCAGGTCATCGGAGCCACATAAATATCCCATTCTCTCTGGGCAAGGCTCCTGCTCCCTCCTGCTAATCCCACCAAACCTCAGTGACTTAGTGACCTCAACTGAGGAGGTATATTTGGATCCTCATATTTAAGAAGATCCCTTCTTCTTCATTCAGTTTATCCACCTCAGATCTGATCTAGTTGCTTGTGCATTTTAAGAAGACAACCATGCTTTTCTCCACTGACCATGTAAATTATAGTATCCCAGGAAAGATGTGTCTGAATGCAAACCAGTAGAGGTAGATTTCAGACTTTTCTCCATATCCTTTTGTTTACTTATTTACTTATTTATTTAGGCTGCATTGGGTCGTTGTTGCTGTGCGCAGGCTTTCTGTAGTTGCGGAGACAGGGGGCTTCTCTTTGTTGCAGTGTGCAGGCTTCTCAGTGTGGTGGTTTCTCTTGTTGTGGAGCACAGGCTCTAGGCACTCGAGCTTCAGTAATTGCAGCACCTGGGCTCAGTAGTTGTGGTTCACGGGCTCTAGAGTGCAGGCTCAGTAGTTGTGGCACACGGGCTCAGTTGCTCCGCAGCCTGTGGGATCTTCCTGGAGCAGGGCTCAAACCTGTGTCCCCTGCATTGGCAGGCGGACTCTTAACCACTGCACCACCAGGGAAGTCCCTCCATATCTTTTTGCATAAGGAGGTTTAGTTAAAAACAACAACAACAACAACAAACAAACCACAAACCCATCTCAGTTATTTCTCTGTAAGATTTTAAGAAAATTACTTAAAAGCATCTTTGAGCCTTGGGTTTGCCTTCTGTAACATCTCACAAGATGATGATGATGGTGATGGTCATGGCTGTTAATTATGTAGTTCCTACTGTACGACATGTTGTATAACAATTTTATACCTGATCTTTGTAGTAACCAAAGTATATATTATTATCTGTATTTCATAAAAGAGGAACGGGAGGCTTAGATAATAAGTTAGGAAATATATATGTAATAATTGTACATGTGTGTGTATACACACACACACAGTAACTTGAGGGCTGACAAATGAACCCCAAGTTCTGGCTTTGAAGCCCATGATGCTCTTTAGGTTTTGCACCCTACTTCCATTTGTGACATTCCTGCAGGCTGTGCCTCACGTCTCCATTACTCCTTTCCTTTATCCTTATCTAACTTCGAAGATCTCATTTCTTACTCTTCTCTCTGCTCTGATCTTTGGTCCCTACTTTGAAACTAAAATAATTACTTACAAACGTAAGGCAGGTTATGCTACCCACTGGCTTCTCATCTCACTAAGAGTAAGAACCAAGGTCTTCTAGTGACTGACAATGCCATATACAATCTGACCTCTGTCACCTCTCAGACTGAATATCCTGTTCTCCTACCCAGTGCCATACTGGTCACCTGGTTGCTTTGTGGACATGCCAAGCATTGATTCTTGGCTTCCCAGCTTGTGAACTCAATAACACTGTGGTTAGAAATCTGGACTCTGGACTCAGACTGTCAGGGTTTAATACTGGCTCCATCTCCCTACCATTAAGGTCAGACAGTTAGCATCTTTGCATCTTAGTTTCCTCATTTATAAAAGAATAATATAGTTATTAGTATGTATATTATGTTTATGGAGTCCCATGGGACCTACCCGTATATAACAGCATAGTCTCTCACACATCTTAAGTCCTCAATATTATACATACAATGAACTCTACCTTCTATGTGGCTTTCTTGCTACTCATTCATGAGTGTTCATCTCCTCCAGGTGTCAAAATTCTGACCACTTCTCATGGCTCAGACTAAATATTTCCTGTTCCCTAAAGATTTTCCCCATTTATACCATATACTTAATAGCTCTATTATCTATTATGCCAGCAATTTTTCTTTATTTCTCAATTATACCATTTGAAAATTGTAACTTATAGATGCTTCTATGTATTTTCTCCAAAGAAACTAAAATCTACATACTAGTTTTTTTTATGGTTTCTCTGACAAATTACCACAAACTTAGTAGCTTAAAACAGCACAAACTTATGATCTTATGATTCTTTATGTAATGAGGTGGATAGAACTACAGTCTGTCATACAGAGTGAAGTAAGTCAGAAAGAGAAAGACAAATATTGTGTGCTAACTCACATATACGGAATCTAAAAATGGTACTGATGAACTCAGTGACAAGAACAAGGATGCAGATACAGAGAATGGACTGGAGAACTCGAGGTTTGGGAGGGGGCGGGGGGTGAAGGGGAAGCTGAGACGAAGCGAGAGAGTAGCACAGACATGTATATACTACCAACTGTAAAAAAGATAGCCAGTGGGAAGTTGTTGTATAACAAAGGGAGTCCAACTCGAGGATGGAAGATGCCTTAGAGGACTGGGGCGGGGAGAGTGGGGGGGATTCGAGGGGGGGGGAGTCAAGGAAGGGAGGGAATACGGGGATATGTGTATAAAAACAGATGATTGAACTTGGTGTTCCTCTAAAAAATAATAATAAAAAAAAAAGATAAGGCACAGAGAAGTAATTTTGTTGAAATTGGCTTATTTAGTAAGTGATGAAGGGAGGGTTTGGACTTAAGTGTTCAGCTTCCAGAGGCACACCCTTAATCACTTTGATATATTATTGCTTCTATAGGTCCTTCTAAGATAATGGTATGAATTACACAATTGTATTATGAGTTGCATGAATATTATACAATGTACACAAAAATAGAAATTAAAAACTGATGAAATACAAAAAAAAAAAAAAACAGCACGATCTTATGATTCTTTAGGTCATAACTCTGACACGGACCTCAAGGGGCTAAATTAAAGGGTTGGTAGGGTTGCGTTCCTTTCTGGAATCTCTGTGGGAGGATCTGTCTTTTTGTTTTTTCTAGCTTCTAGAGGCCGTTCTTGTTCCTTGGCTCTTGGACTCTTTCCATCATCTTCAAAGCCAACAACATTGCCTCTCTAATTGTTCTTCTGTAGTCACATCTCCCTCTCACTCTCTCCTGTCTTACTCTTCCAGTTTTAAGGACTGACCCTTTTGATTTCATTGGGCACACTAGAATAATCCAGGATAATATCCCCATCTCTAGGTCCTTAACTAAATCACATCTGCAAAGTCCCCTTTGCCCTGTAATATATTCACAGGTCCTGGATATTAGGACTTGGACAAATTAGGAGGCAGGAGCTATTATTCTGCCAGCCACAAACTGCTTTACAAAAGGGACAATAAATTATTCTTTTTTGTATCTCTCACAGTGCCTAGCCCAAAATAATATTTGAATTAAATCAAAGGTTTTATAATTAGATAAGTGACAGCAATCTTATATTCCAAATAATGTGTGACTGAGGCCTCTGAAAAGCGTCTTGGCTAATATCGACCTTCGGCATCACCTTCTGGATGCATCCATTATGTTTGGGGTGTTACATCACAGTTTTCAAAGGGATAATGTGCAGGAAGCTTCCAATATTTCTTACCTGATTCTTAAATCCTCCGTCATTTGGCAGGAGCTGTGCAGTGAATACCGTAACTATGTGAGGAATGGACGCCTTCCCTGCACCAGAGAGAACGACCCCATCGAGGGCCCAGATGGGAAAATCCATGGCAACACCTGCTCCATGTGTGAGGCCTTCTTGTGAGTAGAGCTGCAGTCACTGCTCCTGCTGCATGTTGGAGAAGACAGGCCTGTGGTGGGCAACAGAGATGATATTGAAGTTTTTCTGTAGGAGGTAGATGGCTATCTTTGCACTCAGTGTGGGGATTTACTCTTACAAAGCCATATACTTGGTGCACTTCTTTGTAGTGTTCTCAGTGTTCTGAAAGGAACTTGAATTGCCATTAAGGGAGGACCATGTACTAAGGGGAAATTCCCCCAGAGTTAAAGGCATACAAGGATTGGGATTTTTGTTCTCTGCATACACACTATCATGAATAATCCAAAGATGGTGCTAACAAACTGAAAAATTGCTAGCATCTAGTCAACTTTTTAAGTATCCTAGTTGCTTTCTGGGAAGAAGGGTGATATCTTTGTTTTCCAAAAGAAATAGAGTAGTGAAAATTTATTTACTGGTTTGCCATGGCACGTGTGTCTTATTCTTTAAGCAACACTAAAAACAAGAACAATATGGAGAGGTGTACATTTACCTTTCTACTCCCAAGCTAAGTTGGTATAGGTGTAGAAGTAATGAAATATATCTATCAAGAGAGATTCCCCTTTAGGATAATAGGTATTGGGTACTAGCAATGATTGTTCCCCCTGCCTTTCTCTCATAGCCAGCAAGAAGCAAAAGAAAAAGAAGCTGGATCCAGAAGAACTAAGAGAGAAGCTGAAAAGGTAGGTATCCTGGAAGCTTCATACCACAATGAAGTTTTGCAGTTTCTCTTTAAAAATAACTCATGGAACCACTGAAGGCCAATGTGAGAGAACTCAAGGTTCAGTTAGTCCAGGGGTTCATAAAATTTTCACAAACGACTGTACAGTAGATATTTTAGGTTATGACCATTCAGTCTCTGTCACAACTACTCCACTCTGCTATTGTAGCTCTAAAGCAGCCATGGATAATATGCAAACAAATGGGCATGGCTATGTTCCAATAACACTTTATTTATACAAAGAGGTGGGAGGCCAGGTTTTGCTCACAGGCCATAGTTTGCAAACCTATGATTTACTCCATGCCCTATTTTTAAATGAAGATTTTTAAATCCAGAGAGAGGGAGAACTTGCTTACAAAGGTAGCGAGAATATTGATATCAGGATCTTCATATTTCAAAGTTCTCACAGTTGAAAAATGGGAACAACAGAATTCAAACTTAGATTTCCTAACACCAAATCTAGCATTATCCCTGACACACTGTGTAGCTTTGGATGAGCACATTTGGTCAAACCAGGTGTGTTCCTTGCTTTAACTTTAATTATCTCTGGTCCCAGAATTCGGGGGAAAAAAGAGAAAAGCAACTTCCCCAAATAATATTTTCTTGGTTTCAAAATGACTGACTCCAGGTAGATTTTTCCAGGTTTGTGTTCATTTCCTTGCCCCCATCAAAAACTACTGACATTAAAAATAATCTCTTGGGACAAACTGAGAGAGTAGCATAGACATATTTACACTATCAATTGTAAAATAGATAGCTAGTGGGAAGTTGCTGTATAACAAAGGGAGATCAACTCGATGATGGGTGATGCCTTAGAGGGCCAAGACAGGGAGGGTGAGAGAGAGTCCCGGGAGGGAGGGGATATGGCGATATATGTATAAATACAGCTGATTCACTTTGGTGTACCTCAAAAGCTGGTACAAGAGTGTAAAGCAATTATATTCCAATAAAGAGCTTAACAAATTATCTCTAATGAAGTATCACTTGGAATTCTGTATGATTGGTTTGTTTACGATTGTATTTCCCACAATTGTGAGTCTGAATTTAAAAATAATGAGTACCTTATATGCTTCTCTTTCAACATCAACAAGAGAATATTCTGAATATTCAGTATGAGACAATTTCTGATTTCACATTAGCTACTGCCACTAAACTATCCTCTCATATCACATTTCTTTTGCTAAATATGACCAGTTAGGGCATCAGGCAGTGAACCCCGAGAGCTAGGGAAACTCACTCTTATCATCACTGAGTTTCAACTTGAACTGAAAGATACAGGAAAAAAACAACACAAATTCAATCTTACTTGCCACCAGTAATTAACTGTATGATATTAAGTGATTTGCTTATTCTATCTCAATCCTCCTAACTCTGAAGCTAAAATTTACTGCGTACTTCCTACGTGTCAATCATTGTACAACAGATATACGTAGATATACATTATTCTTACATCATTCTCACAACAATTCAGCACATATATTGAATACTTAATACATATTGGCCATTATTATTTTAATTGCGTGGAACAGATACTATTATTATTTCCATTTTATAGAAGAGGTAGCTGAGGCACACAGAGGCAAGACCCCCCATCCAAGGTCTCTTGGTGACAGATCGGAATGCTAACTAGCAGTATGATATAGCTGTCAACATATTGGGCTTCGCTGGATATGCCTGGAATATTATGTTAAATCCTTTAGGAACGGGGAAGAATTCAGAATGAGAAATGGTGCAAATGACTGAAACAGATTGGAACAGAATGAATGAAGTACCTGGGGATGTTTTGCTCTTGGAAAAGGACATAGGGAGCTACAGAGAAGGACAAGAAAGCTTTCTCCAAATATTTGAAGACTGTGTGCAAGAAGAAAAATATCCTCAGTTCTTCTGGGAGAAGTAAAATATGTTGACTTTGCTCAGTGGTTTGAAGGAACATACTCATCCTATTAGCAGTGACATCTCAGAAAAATAAAACCCTAAGAATAAGGATCCTATAGGCTTGATTAGAGGTATTTTCCAACATCCTCCCAAAGTAGCACTGTGGCTAATTTGTGGGCATGATCTGATAGAAATTTTGGAATGAACTATCTAGAGGGTAATGAACTCCTTATCACCGCAGGTGTTCCAGTGCAAATTAGACGACTTCTTGGCAGGCATGACATAAAGGGGACTGAGACATAGTACAGATGGTTACACCAGGTGAATTTCAAAGTTCTACCTAAACCTTAATTCTTTAAAATTCTATGCCATGTACTGTGCTTTTGTTGCAGTATAATATAACAGAGATGGACAATAAAATCTTGACTAAGGACTGTGACCAGTCTGCAGAGAAACCAGTTTATTAAGAGCTTCTTGCTTGTGTGTGACTGCAGGTGCAGTCTGGATTTGGAGGCTATACTTCAAGGAAAAAGAAACAGAAACCTCTTTTTAAATCCTGTGTGCTCAGTAGGAACTGAACAAAACAACTCCCAGAAAGGAACATTCATAGGTCATTTTCTTTTTTGTTTCCAGGAAGCACTTAGTAGGGACCCAACAAAGTAATTTCTAAGAAAATACCCAAGCTCTTGCCTTTTCTCCTCCTTTCAGGATACATGCAGTGAATTTCGGAGCCTTTTGCAAAATGGAAGTCTTTTCTGCACTCGAGAAAATGATCCCGTGCGTGGCCCAGATGGCAAGACCCATGGCAACAAGTGTGCCATGTGCAAAGCAGTCTTGTGAGTGCACAGATGAAGCCCACGCTGTGGGTGGCAGAGCTGGGAGCAAAGAGCTGGGAAGATAATATATATTGTGTTTGTCTTTTCCTTACATGTAAAAGTAACAAATGATGGTCCATAAAGCACTCTGGGGTGAGTCTTTCTTTACAGAGGCTAAGATTCACGATTCTAGAAACAGACAGTACATGACTAAGTTATTTCCCTGCATTCTCCATTAGTTCTGGGGTAGCGCCTCTCAATGGATCATACCATCTTTCTGATAAAACTCTAAGTCCTTTGCTATCAGGTGGATCCCTTTCCTGGATTATTTTGTAATCCCCATTGGGAAGAACACATACGGATTTTACTACCAATCTAACTCTTCTGCCTGCATTTTGAAAAAAAATCACACTTTTAGGAAATTAAAAATAGCTCTTTACACAAAGTTTGGAAGTACACCTAAAATATTTGTCATTCAACAGTCATTTGCTGAACTTCTGCAATGTTCAATGTGTATACTGGTTATGCAAAGTTGAATGAAACAGTATTAGCAGAAATCATAAATTTCAGTAAGGATTAGACATGGGCATAAATTAATATAATGCAAAGAAGGAATTGCTAAATGAAAAACAATATATACAATGTGTTATGGTAGTTTAGAAAAGGGAGAGTTAATAGACAGTTTTATGGAAGGATAGAACTGGATCTGGTAATTTGGATAATGTATGAACAGTACAGGAAGGAATGAGAGGAAAAGAGAGAACAGCATAGGTAAAATCTAAAATTAAGGAGGACTTCCTAGGTGGCGCAGTGGTTAAGAATCCACCTGCCAAAGCAGGGGACCCAGGTTCGATCCCTGCTCCAGGAAGATCCCACATGCCGTGGAGCAACTAAGCCCACGTGCCACAACTATTGAGCCTATGCTCTAGAGCCCATGAGCCACAACTATTGAGCCTGTGTGCTGCAACTACTGAAGCCCACACACCTAGAGCCCGTGCTCCACAAGAGAAGCCACCTCACTGAGAAGCCTGCTCACTGCAACGAAAAGTAGCCCCTGCTTACCACAACTAGAGAAAGCGTGGTGTGCAGCAGCAAAGACCCAATAGAAACTGTAGTATGTACATAAAAAGAAGTCACTTTAGTTTAGCTAGACCTTACCCACTTTACCAACTTTGAATGCCAGATCATGGATTTTGAAGTCAATTCTACATACAGTGGCAAGTTGCTAAAATTTTTCAGCTAGGAGAGTAAGTGGCATCACTGTGGTTCCTTTCAGAAGATTCATATGTCAGCAGTAAAAAGGAGAAGAGAAGGAAGGGACTAAAATACTGCTGATGGTAGTAGGGGATTACGTAACCCAGTGAGAGGTAACGACAGCACGGGAGCTAGACTAGAAGGTGAAGAGATCAACATGGGAGACACTGTGAAAGTGCAACCAGTGTCCTGTGGCAACAGCCATGTGAGCTGAAGGAGAGGGAGCAGTCAGGGATGGCCCCAGTGTTTTGTTTTTCATGAAAGAGAGTCCAGGAGGAAGAACACATTTGGCAGATAAGATAATTACTTTCAGGCTTCTTGAATTTGAGGTATTGGAGAGAAATCCAGCTGGAGGCTCACATGAGCACATATGAAATGCTAATTAATCGCCCAGCTAGTCTTGCTTCTGGTTATGTAAATGTTGGTTTCCTTCTACTGCAGTGAGAGCTCTTCCAGGCAAAAGGATGCAATATAATTCATCTTTCTATTGATATTTTCGAAGAAGAGGGCCTGCAGTGTAAAAAATGTTCAATAAATGCTGGTGAATTCCATACAAATCTAATTTGGTCATATGATGAGAAACTCATAGAAATGCATTCCACTCTCTGTAATCTATTATTCCCTACCTCCCACCTTCTAATTTCCAGCCAGAAAGAAGATGAAGAAAGAAAGAGAAAAGAAGAGGAAGAGTGGAGAAATGCTGCAGGGGATGGTTCCAATGGTAATCGAGGAGGGAAAGATCAGGTGAGAGCAGCTTCTAATTTCCACAACCATAGTGGGCTCAACTCAGTGGCACTGGGACCATGGCAGAGCCTGTGGTCAAAGGCTATGAGTGTATGTAGTGCTGAGTTGGAAAGCATCCTTGGAAGGACAGGGGGTTTTCCCCTTCAGACTGTAGAGTAATATCTGAGCAATTTTTAGTTTCTCCCGGGCTCACTTTGGCTTCTTTAAACTTGGAAATAATTAACATGAATACGAGATCCCAGTCTCTTTACTCCTCTTTATATCATCTAGCTTTTAGGCCAACAAATGACCCTAGGAGAGTAAGTGGTATCAACGTGGAGACGCTCCACATCAGCATTCACGTGCTCTTCCTTTCATTATTCTTTCTTTGAATGGAGCTACTTTTTGGAGGTATATTTTCTATTGTTCCAAGGTAGGATAATATGGTGAAAGAGCACAGGTTTTCAAGTCAGATAGTTTGGGGTATGATCCTACCCTTGGGCTTGTGAAGGACTGAATAAATCACTTCATCTCACTCAACTCTAGTTTCTCTTACTTAGCAGTACTCTTATAGGGATACAATAAAATAATTTAGGCAAGTGTTTAGCACATTTCCTGAGACATTTTTAAGTGTCAGCATGACAATGTTGCATGTAAGCCCACTCCTCAGGCATGAGAACACAACTGCCTGAGATCACAGCTACCTTATTTCTATTCTTATGACCTGGGGATATCAAAACCATCTCTTTGCCTCCAGACCTGACACAGGCCCAATATTTGCCTCTGATAAATTTTGGCTTTTCTGTTTTTCCATATTTTCTCCTGTAGGAAGCTGAGTTCTCACTCTCAAGTGATAGACTTGTTAAGACCCTTTGTCTGTGTTCTCCATAATTTGCTCAAGCCTGTCTTCCTTGGCATTTCGCGTGATTTTGTGCTTTCTCCCAGCACTTCTTTCTCCCTTCTATCTTCATTAGAAGTCAGCAATTTTTTTTTTCCTATAAAAGGCCAGATAGCAAGTATTTTAGGCATTGTGAGTCACCTGGTCTCTGTTGCGACTATTTAACTCTGCCACTGTTGTGGGAAGGCAGCCATAAATAATATTTAAATGAATGAGTGAGGGTGTGTTTCAAGTTTTATATATAAAACTTCATATGTAAGAACAGACAGCAGGACAGATTAGTCCTGTAGGCTACAGTTTGCTGACCCTTGATCTATGCGATTAAATCCCAGCCAGCTTTGTAATTTCCCCGTGTAGAACCTTAACAGCAACATTACCCATGACACCTGACATCTTAGAATATGGATGGTCCCAGCCCCTCTTCTTCTGTAGACAGCAATCCTAGACGTTACATGCCTTATAAGAGGAGACAGACAAGAACTTCTTACTCAAAGCATTTAACAAACTTAGTAACAATACAACAGACCAAGTCATCCAGGAGGCCTGTTCTCTTCTTCCTTTTCAGGACCAATGTGCTGAGTATCGGAAACAAATGAAAAATGGAAAACTCAGCTGTACTCGGGAGAAGGATCCTGTACGTGGCACAGATGGCAAATCATACAACAATAAGTGTACCATGTGTAAAGAGATACTGTAAGTACTTTTCTCAACCTGCATGTCTAAAAGACAGCCACGTATTCCTCCTGAGTTAATGGCTATTTCTCATTTGGCTAATAGCTCCTTTCATGAAAATGACCCTTTTTGTTAATTCTCAAATATTATCTCTTTCTCTTGCATCCCCTAAAGAACAATGAGCCCTAGCAAGGGCAGCTAATCAGTGGCTGATTCCTACTCTATTTTTTTTTACCTTGGGCTGCATTTGGTCTTTGTTGCTGTGCATGGGCTTTCTCTAGTTGTGGCGAGCGGGGGCTACTCTTCGTTGTGGTGCACCGATTTCTCAGTGAGGTGGCTTCTCTTGTTGCAGAGCACGGGCTCTAGGCTCACGGACTTCAGTACTTGCGGCACGTGGGCTTAGTAGTTGTGGCTCGCGGGCTCTAGAGCGCAGGCTCAGTAGTTGTGGTGCACGGTCTTAGTTGCTCCATGGCATGTGGGATCTTCCCGGAGCAGGGCTTGAACCCGTGTCCCCTGCATTGGCAGGTGGATTCTTAACCACTGCGCCACCAGGGAGGCCCCCTAATCTATTTGCTATCATAATCCTGTGAACTGTAAGTGTCATTGTGGTAGATAATTGCTCTTTAGAACACATCACGCCTAAATCCTAGGGAGGATTTGCTGTGGTCATTTGGAATAGTTAACCAGCATAGTTTAAGAGGGTTCTTGTCATATGTATGGGACACATTTATTGCATAATCCAGGGTTTGTTCCTTCTATTTATTTTCTTTTGGTGAATGGTACTGACTGGAGTGCTTAATGATCCAACTCAGCCACTCTTGATTTGTATTATTGGGGCAAGTAATATAACCACTATGGTAGTTTTTTAGGTGACCTTGATAGGTACTCATAGTTCTAAAATTTGATGCACATAGCACAGTGTTATTAATTATGGTATTTAATTGATATGCATTTAATAAGTACTTAATGCTTCTCCACACACATTTTGTTCCTCCTTGAAAAAAAAATCACATCTTGTGGTAATATAGGCCATGTGATAAAATCTAATTATTCCAAATGTTGCATTTTACAGATAAGAAAAACAGAATTTTTTTTTTTTTAAGTACAAGGTCTCATGGGGGAGTGACTTCAGAGGTGAAACTAGAATCCAGTTCTTCTGAATACCAGTCTAGTATTTATTCCACATTATAAAAATTCTTTAATAGAAGCAGAATGGGGCAGTGCTAGGGTTTTAGCATCAGATGGCGTTTTCAGCTCCATGTTCTTGGACAGGTTATTTCACTTCCCCAGGCTTCAATCTGCTCACATATATAGTGGGGGTGGGGTAACCATAATCATAGTGGCCACATAATGTTTCTTTTGAAAGTTAAATGAGAAGAACTAGGTAAAACTCTTAGCACAGTGCCTAGCACAAAGTAGGTGCACAGTAAATGTGAATGGTCACTATTAGCACTGTCAGTGTTCAGCAAATAACAGGTGTCACCATTAATAGCAATAAAATAATGACTAATATTATGATCTGTTACGCTATACTATGTTGCCCCTTTGCACACCTCATACTTTGTAGATACGATGAACGTCATTGAGATAGCTCTCCACATATGACTGTTTCTTTCTGCAGCACATATTAATAGTGGATAATTTTGTGAAGGGATAAATGATGATTCTCTGATGCAAACAAATATTAAGATAAAACTTTGCTGATATAACCCATGTCATCTATGTTATAAGATACTTACCTAGAGTATTTAACAAAATATTTAAGAACATAAATGAAATAATTTTACAGTCTTTGGAAGCCATTCATCGACAATAAATGGTTTTTGATTGCCTACTATATAATAGGCACTCTTCACGGACAGGTGCTCTTCAAGTGAACAAGACAAAATTCTTGCCATATGGAACTATAATATAACATAGGAAAGACAGATTATAAACAAAGAAGTAAAAAGCTACATAACAAGACCAGATGATGCTACCAAATATAAAATAGATAGCTAGTGGGAAGCTGTTGCATAAAACAGGGAGATCAATGCCATGATGGGTGATGACTTAGAGGGCTGGGATAGGGAGGGTGGGAGGGAGTCGCAGGAGGGAGGGGATATGGGGATCTATGTATAAATACAGCTGATTCACTTTGTTGTACAGCTAAAACTGGCAAAACAGTGTAAAGCAATTATATTCCAATAAAGAGCTAAAAAAAAAAAAAAAAAAACAGACCAGGTGATGATAAGAAAAATACAGTGGAGAAGGCAACAGAAAGGGATTGGAGCTGCTACTTTACGGTGTGCGAGGAAAGCCTGACAGGTGAGGGAGACCTGAAAAAGGGAGTGAAATGAGCCATCTGGCCATCTGAAGGAAAGAAGTTTCAGGCAGAGCAGGAGCCAGTGCAAAGTTCTGAAGATATATATGAAATTCACAAGCTCAAGAAAGAGAGAGGAGGTCATTATGTCTCAAAATTATTGTGTGGAAAATTGAAGAAATTAATTTGGAAAGATCATGTAAGGCTTTTTAGGCCAAGAGAAGGACATTGGATTTTATTCTATGTGTGATCAGAAGCTACTGCAGATTTTTGAGCAGGTCTGTGACTGTAAATTGAATTCCACTAGACTGAATTATTATAGGTGGTCTCCTTTTCCTAGTATTTGATTAAAATTTCTTCAGGATATATTTACTACCACTTCCCTATTTCTTACATATGAAAAGGGATCTCCCTAAAATACATACACACACATTCATGTTATTTACATTCATAAACGTTTCTCTTAAGCATAAAGCCAAATGAAACTTTGAAAGAGAAATACGTGTACTAGAGTTCTGCAGTATTTGGATCTTGGGCCAGTTGCATCAGAATCACCTGGCTTGCTTGTTAAAAATCAGGTACTGAATCCCAATGTAGATCTTGTCAGTAAAACTGTTGGGACTGACAGTGAAACTGATTTTAAAAATCTTATAGGTGATTCTTAATGTACATGAAAACTTAGGAACTACTGGCATAAATATTTTATCAGAAAGGTAAAAGATTAAAACAAAAAACCACGATCCTAAGGTGCTTCCTATATTACTTGTCGTCTGTCTTGGGCTCCAATGATATTATAATGAATTGAAATGATATTATGATAGATTGACCTACAAATCGAGGAACAAGAATGGTGAATTGGTAAGGAATCAAAACCACAAATTATGATAAAAAGATAAAAGAACTGTGGAAGCTGAACTTGGAGACCTGAAACTTGCCTTTAAATATCTGAAGGCTTGCTATCAGGAAGAGGTAATGGATTCAGCAAACTTGTTCTGTGTTTTCCTGAGAATGTGAAGTAATACTAAAGGATGAAAGCTATAGGGAGATTAACTTGGATACAAATAAAGGAGACTCTGAGATTAACTTGAATTGATCTACCTAGAATATCTACCTTGTAACGAGGGAGCTTCTTAATAACCGAGGTGACTGTCCATTTCTGAGAGGTGTAGAGAGATTCTCTGTGAAGGAGGTAGTTTAGGATACATAAACTCTAAGGTGCCTTCCAGATCTGAGTATGTGTTTGCAAGATGACTATTGACTGTTTCCTTTTCCAGGCAAAGAGAAGCAGAGGAAAACAAAAAGCTTTCTGGCTACAGATCAAATGGGACTGAATCAGCATCAGGACAGGTGAATCATTAACTAGGTTTTGGCAAGAATGGTCTTTCTGTAAGTCATTACTTGACTATCAAAAATGTGGATAGAGGGTGTCAAGGTTGCCAGTCAAGATCTTGCCCTTAGAAGATCAGAAGTCATCATTAATGTGACTATCACTGATAATTTGTTCAGTGTAGAAATTTAACACCGAATGGAAATCTTTCAGTCTAACACTTTACAAAACAGCTTTAGAAATAGTAGTTTATTTAATTGTCTCAATAGCCTGGTCAACCAAGTTTTTTTCAACCTCATTTTATAGATGAGGAAAATGAGGTTCAGCTGCTGTAACAAATTACTCCCAACAGTGGCTAAAACAACCCAAATTCATCATCATACATTTCTGGAGTTTGAAAGTCCTAAATGAGTCTCACCTGTGTTACAGCTAAGGTGTCAGTAGGACTGCTTTTCTCTGTGGAGGCTCTGGGGAGGCTCTATTTCTTAGCCTTTTTTTTTTTTTTAACTTCTAGAAGTGCCTGCATTCCGTGGCTTGTGGCCATCTTTAAAATCAGCAGAGGCCAGTTGAGTTTTTTCTTTTTTTTATGCTGCATTATTATGACACTGATTCTCCTGTCTTCCTGTTTCACTCAACAAGAATCTTTGTGACTATGTTGGGCCCACCCAGATAATCCAGGATCATCTCTCCATTCTAAGCTCACCCGAATTCCATCCTTGCCATGTAAAGCTACATATCTGCAGGTTCCAGGAATTATAACTTGGACACCTTTGTGGTCCATTATAGAGCCTTCCACAGCAAGGTTAAGTGGCTGCCCAACTCCTGAGTCAAAATCTTCCAATTTTCAAGCTCAGTCAAATACTGTGTGAAAATAGACATTTCCAATATAATCTTTCCTTCTTTTCAGGATGTATGCAATGAGTTTAGAAGTCAAATGAAAAATGGACAACTTATTTGCACCCGAGAAAGTGACCCTGTCCAGGGTCCAGATGGCAAGACACATGGCAACAAGTGTACTATGTGTAAGGAAAAACTGTGAGTATTTTTCAAAAATGGGCCTTTAATTGTGAGTCTTAAAGGAAATAATCATTTCTCATCAGTTTGAGAAAATGACAATTATTTTTAAACATTTCTTCTCATGTTTTTCTTCAAGGGAAAGGGAAGCAGCTGAAAGAAAAAACAAAGAGGAGGACTACACGAGAAACACAAATGAAAAGAACAATGGAAAAGAGGTAATATATGTTAGACATGCTTATATTTAAATTTGGATGGTTGGTTACAAGATTGATTCATTCAACAAACACTTATGGAAGGCCTACTCTGTCCCAGTTGTGGATATAATGATAAACAAGAAAGACATGGCCAGAACTTCAGAGAAACAGCATGAAATTCAATGCCCTAAGAGCAACTCTGATGCAATTACCACACATTTGTAGGAACACTGTCATATTGTTCTTATTATCAAGTGGATTTTTTTTTCTGAAAACAGTTAAGCAAATAGATGCCAGAATGACAAAAAAGAAAAAAGTGTCAAAAGCTTGGCGCTCCAGATGATTTTTCACTTGGTATTCTAGTGCCATCTTGTGTTAAATTTGGGGTTTTAAAAACAAGGTTCAATGCTTTACAACACCAGCACGTAGAATATGACATAGCACAATCCCTTCTAATCCATCTATGGACTTCAATTAGAAAAGTGAAATAGTGAAATTTCCCCAGGAAAGCTTTCCCATTAATGAGGCAACTTTTCATTAGTTCTGTACTGACTAAACAAAATGAAACATTAATAGCAATGTGCATCTTTGAAAAATATGTTGGGAAAATCTGTTATGCATTTTGGGAGATGAATGGCTTTGAGAAAAGACTATTGTACAACTTCAAATGATCTCTACTGGACATCTATTCTAGTTCTAATATTGATCATTTTTTTTTCAAGTTTTAAAATATCTATTTTAGGAATTTCAAACAAGAAGAAAATCTGTATATGTATAGAAAATATCAAGAAATTTTTTGTAAATGTGGTAAAAAGAAAGCTCTGGTCTTATCTACATATGCAAAGTAAAATAAGCTTTACAAAGCACATATGCCATCATATTTAAACCTGCCCCAAATCTAGGCAGTAGGTGGTACTGTTCCAATTTTACAGTTGAGAAAAACTCAGAGTTAACTACACACAGATAACCAATAGAAGAGCTAGAGATTTGCATCCAAAGAGCACACGTTGCAACAGAGGCAGATTGGTGCTATCATAAACATAGACGTATGTGGTATTTTGGGCACCTGAAAGAGGAAAAAATTTCTAGTAAGTTTTAAAAATGATGGCTATGAGACATTTAATGTTGATCAGGTATTCAGTTCCAGAGAATTGTTAAAATGCTACAGATAAAAGTAGGTCTGGAGTTATTCATGGGTACCACAATTTAAAGTAAGAAGGATAATTTCAATCTAGGTAACTGGCAGTATTTTTTAAGGTAATCTTCCCATATCTCTACTATGGCTCTTTGGGCTTAAAAAAAGTCTAAGACAAACTGTCCAAAAATTTCAGCAGAGGTCAAATCCTGTGGGCTCAGTTCCATTGCCTGCTTTTTAAGGTTCTTATTTTTTAATGAGTTAAAAAGGCGGTTCCATGTTCTTATAGATGTGTAGGAGTCTTATTCTCTGTCATGTAAAGGCAAAGAAGGCAAGAAGTATAGCCTGGTTGTTAGCAGGTTTCTGACCACAGTTTTAACATTGATTTTCATTACTTATTCTCTCTGAGCCTTATTTTTCTCATCTGTAAAATGGGCATAATGAGTGTTTATCTTACAGGTTTTTTAATGACCACCAAAGGAAATCCATTAGAGCACACAACTAAGTGCCTGAAATATAATACAGATTTGATGAAACAATTTAAAAAATTTTTTTGTTCTGATGAATAAAGCTAAAACTTTACATGTTTATATGTCTTGCCAGAGAGCATCTTTCATTTCATTCCAGGGCTTTTTATGTGTGGAGTGATGAGCTGAGGTGCAGAGAGACAGGTTTAGGATTCAGCTTAATGAATACTGTATAAAAATGGCCTTAGGTGGCAGTGAAATTCCACTGGGGCAGACAATTATTTGAGAGGGATGTTATGGAGAGGATTCAAACTTCTTAAGCAGATATTGAATACAGTGCCTTTAAAACACATTCCATCTCCAAAGTTTTCTCTAGATTTTTATTTTCCTCCTCAAGTGTTACTTTACATATAACCAACCAATCATGTTTCAGTTTTAAAGATCAGACTATTGTAGTAACATCTTTTTTCCCCTTTGTTCCTGTTGGCAGGATCTGTGTCGTGAATTCCAGAACATGGTGAGAAACGGAAAGCTTATCTGCACCAGAGAAAATGACCCTGTTCGAGGTCCTTATGGCAAGATGCACGTCAACAAGTGTGCTATGTGTCAGAGCCTCTTGTAAGTGAAGAAGTTTATGGATCAGTTTGACATGTTGTGCCTGTTCGCCAGAAAATAGTTCCTCTTAATTTAAAACTTAAGGTGCTTGGCATCACACATTAAAAACATAGTAATAGCTCCTCATTTTAGAAAAGTCAGTTTCCAAAGCACTTTCATAAGGAATTTTTATTTTGATTGTTATGAGCAGCATAATCATACCTGGAGCACCAGGGATAGAAGAATACCCTGTTGTATCATGCCAACATCATTGACCTTCAAGGAGGAAGCATATCAGATAAGTTACATGGGACAGGCCAGTTCACTTTGCAGAGCCTCAGTTCCTCCTGTGTTTAACAGAATAATAACTACACAGTATAGTTTTCATAGGGATTCAAGGAAATAGTATTTTTTAAATGTTTATAAACTTTAAAGCATGATAACTGTGTAAACAACAGTCAATACAGAAGAGTTTCATTATAACTCAATAAGAAAATAAAAAGGAGAAATGAAGTAACTCTCTATATGAGAGTCATAAATACATCCTATTAAGGAAAAAAAGTAATGGCCTTTTAGATTTATATCATCTGGATAACAGTATAGTAACTGGATTTATGAAAGTTGATAGCATTGTCACCAATGTATTATGAAAATTCCAATGATCAGAACTCTTTAAAAAGTATCTTAGATATTTTTTAGATATGAGAAAAGAGTGTTAGATAGTCTAATGTTTAGAATTGGAGAAATACTTGGTTAAAAAATTCAATAATAACTCTGGAAAACTACCTTATCCTTTTTTTCTTTTTTAATTCTGCAGTGAGCGAGAAGCTAGTGAAAGAAAACAGAATAAAGAAGAAAAATTAAGTCACGTAAAGGTTATTTCTTAAAAGATACAAAGATAACTACTTTAATTTTCATTCTTAGTTTCTTGCCTTCTCCTCAACTTTTTGGATAATAAAGTTGCTAATCTTCTGCTTTAAAGAAAATTGATTTTGCCAATATTGTCACTTTGGGTTATAATAAGATTTATCTTCTGGCTTTGAGGTTTAATGTTTTTCTCAATTTTATAGAGAATTCTCCTGCAGTGTGTGTCAATTATTGCCTAGTCTCTCCTGTTTGGGAGAAATGTGGATTGGAAAATAGTGGGTAAAATTCTTTACCACCTCAACTGCATGCTTATGTCTGACACTTTAAATGTGAAATGAGGCCTCATGTTGCTTGTGGACATTGATTTTAACAATTCAGGTAAAATAAACTAGTCTCAAAGCCTCCTCTTTAGTGTCTCTCCTTGTTGTCTTTTCCCTGTTTTCTCCAGATGGTTTTCTGAGCAACAATGAATCAATAGTGAGCATGCATGATGCTTCCTTTTCTATTTGCTTTTCAAGATCACAAAGAAGACATCTTCAGTCAGTCCTTTAACAGTGATAATCACATTTGTAGACTCAGATTCCTGTGTGATTGTCCTTTGGTCAAGAGTATATCTCATGTGGAAAAGGCAGGGAAGGAAGGATTGATGGAAAGGGCAAGGGAGACAAGGAGGTCTCTCAAGTGTCATTTTGTGTTTCCCTACATTTCCAGGACCAGTGCAGAGAGGTTTGGAAGGAAGTGGAGGGTGGAAAGTTTAGACAGTCTGGGCATATCTTGGCCTCCATTGCCAGGATAAGTGCAGTGAGTCTCATACCAGAGCCAAGAGAGGACTTCCTAAAACCAAGTTTGAGAAAACCACCAAGCCAAGAAGGGAAAAAGCCATGCCCACGTCCCCTTTCTCATTTTCCAGGATGAGTGCAGGAACTTTCGGGAGTATGTGAGGAATGACGAGCTCATGTGCACTCGAGAGTATGACCCTGTGCGTGATGCTGATGGGAAGTTATATAAAAACAAGTGCTACATGTGCAGAACTATCTTGTGAGTAAGAGGATCCTGTGACTACTTCAGCTAGTAGGGGCACTGCATTTTTAGAGACTGTTGATTAAATACACGTGTGCTCATGTATTCACGCGAGCCTTAAACCAAGTTTTTAGATGAAAGGCTCTTAAGGTTGAGAAAACCTGGTACGAGAGAAAGAACACTCCGGCTTGAAGATAGGAAATCCAGACGTAAGTTCTAACCATGATATTTACTAGCTGTGTCACTTAAAAAATGTTTTTCAACTCTCGGGATCATAGTTACAAGAAATTATTCCAAATATTTGTTCTACAACTAGATCAGACTCAACAGAGAAGTCTTACACACACACACACACACACACACACACACACACATTTTTGTACCTCACAATATATTAAGTCACAATCTCCAAGGCTAAGGAATTTGTTTTTTAGAAAGGGTTTCTAGGTTATTCTGATAAACAACCATATTTGAGGACCAATGGACATAACAGATGATGATAATGGTGATGATGATGGTTGTGAAAAAAACAGTATGAACACAATAATAATAATCAGCATTTTTTTTAGCTCCTCATAGTATGTTCCTTGAGGAAGGAATTACCAACACTATCCTCTTTTCTTATTTTAGGAAATCTAAGTTCAAGGAATTTAAAAACCTTATCCAAGGTCACACACCTATTAAGTGATGGGAGTGCTAAACTAGCTCCCAGCTGTGTATTTTTCTTAACATGTCACCCTGGTCACTCTCTCATTCAATGTTCTGTGGTTCCATCATATTTTATTAGAAATGTTTAACTTCCCACTGGAAGTTATAGGAGCTAGTCTTTGTGGATGTAAATTTAAAATACTTTTGTCTTCCTCTCTAGTCAAAAAGAAGTTTTGGAAAGGAAAAGAATTCAAGAAAAGCCATCTCACCTTAGATCTTCTGAAGAGGAAGACAGCCCAAAGTCTTCCATTTCTTCTCTGGTAAGAATTACTATTTCTAAAAAGTTACTCATTAACTTAATTCGCTTTATTTTGGGAGGCCTGTTGCCATTTGCCCTCCATAAACCTCATTTCATGTAAAGGTCTAGGAAAGACTGATTCAGTTACAGCCTCAAGTCCCTTCAAGGATTAAATGGAATTCATGCTTAGTAAAGAGTTCTGAGTTACTCACTGGTGCATTATTCTGTGCTCTTTGAGATTATTAGCCCTACTTCAAGTGAATTAAATACATTTTTGAAATTTTCAACAGTGGGTATATAATGAATGTGACTTCTGGCACATGCAGTCAAATAAGTAGCTAGCAGCCTCAGTTCTCTAATTTCAGCAGACCAGAAAGGCTCCTTACCCAACTTCCTCCAAACCAAGTCCTCTTCCCAATAGCCTGGAATGCTGTGCTGAACATATTTATATTTATTATACACTTATACACTTATAAGTGTAAAATGACATATTTATATTTACATTGAGCCTAATGGAATTGCTTTTTTAGAGCTTTGTCAAGGTCAGGAGTAGAAAGAAGAACATATCAGAGCATGAAGTATATTCATTCACAAAGTGCGAACTCAAATTGGGTCCTAGAAGGGAGACTTTAGCACCTAGTCTGATGACCCAAAAAAGAATAAAGAAAGGTATCAAATATGAATTTTATCTAATTATTTTCCCAAATCAAGTAGAATAATAGATGAAATACACTAGCAAAATACATACTAACTACATATTTCTAGTAAATTAGGTGCTATACTAGGGATACCTAAGCATGGAGAAGAGCTATTCATAAAATCTGCTATTTCCCCCCAGCTTTACTGAGCTATGGTTGACATGTAACATTATGTAAATTTGTGTACAACACATTGATAAGACTTACAGATTGTAAAATGATTACCATTGTAGTGTTAACTAGCATCTCCATCACCTCACATAATTATAATTTGTTTCTGTGGTGAGAATATTTAAGATCTACTCACCAACTCTGAGTATATCACACAGTGTTATTAACTATAATCACCATACCACATATTAGAGCCCCAGAACTTATCGTCTTTTAACTAAAAGCTTGTACCCTTTGACCAATGTCTCCTCATTTCTCCAATCCCATCCTCTGGTAACGACCCTTCTATTCTCTGTTTCTATGAGTTTGGCTTTTTTAGATTCCACATGTAAGTGATATCGTACAGTATTCGTCCTTCTTTGTCTGACTTATTTAACTTAGCATCATGCCCTCAGGATTCATCAAAGTTGTCACTAATGGATTTCCTTCCTTCTCGTGGCTGAATAATATTCCATTGTGTGTGTGTGTGTGTGTGTGTGTGTGTGTGTGTATCTTGGCTACTGTGAATAATAAAATCTGGTTTTTTTGAAATTTTTATTGGACTAAAGTTGATTTACAATGTTGTATTAGTTTCAGGTGTACAGCAAAGTGAATCAGTTACACACATACATATATCCACTCTTTTTGTTTTTAGATTCTTTTTCCATATAGGCAATTAGAGTACTGCATAGAGTTCCCTATGCTACATAGCAGGTTATTTTATATATAGTAGTTATCTACTTTATATATAGTAGTGTGTATATGTCAATCCCAATCTCTCAATTTATCAGTCCCCAAATCTGTTATTTAAAAAAAAACATTTTACTGAAGTATAATAGTCATATAGAAAACGTGCACATAAGTGTACAGCTAAATGAAATATTACAAAGTGATCACATCTGTGATATTAACACCTAGATCAAGAAATAAGGTATCACCAGAAACCCCACCATGCTTCCTCCTGTATAACCTGGTTTTGAGCTGAGCTTTCTCTTGCGGAAGAGAACAACATTCATTATTCATTTTGTCATTTATTTAGCCATCATTTATGCATTCTACAAATAATTATTGAGCACCTACTATTTTCCCAGTATTACTATGAGTATGAGAACAATAGCCATAAACAAAACAGATAGAACTCTCTACACTTATGGAGTTTATACTGGAAGAACACAGATCATAGATGATGTGAATAAATAAAATGTTATAGCAAGGGGGAAATAAAGTAGAAAAATGCTATAGTAAATGCTGGGATACAATTTTAAGTAGCTTGTACAGGAAAGAGCTTTCTGAGAAGGTAACATTTGCAACTCCTAAAGGGATTAATTCGATACATGTAAGTGAGGGGAGAACATTCCAAGAAGAGGAACAGCAAAGCCTTGAGGCATGGATCAAAGTAGAGCAAGGAGCCCAGTACAGTTGACACAGACTGACCTCAGAGAGAGTTATAAAGGAGGAAGTCATTAAAGTGACAGGAAGCCATGTAATGAAGGATTTTGTAATCATTTTAAAGATGTCAGCTGTTAAGTTTCTGAAAAGAGGAGTGACCTGATCTGCTTTATGTTTTAAAAGAAGAATTCTGCCTGCTGAATTGAAAATACACTGCAGGAGGGCAAGAGCAAAAGCTACAGTTAGTTAGCAGCAGTAGTAATCCACAGAGGCTATAGTCGTGAGAGGTGGTTGAATCCTAGGTCTATTTTGAGGTGAATTTGTTCAGAGTTGATGTGCTATGTAAGAAAAGAGAAGCATAATTCTGTCTTTGTTGCTTCTTTATAATCCTTTATTTTAGTAGTTTTCAACCTTGGAGCAGCAGATACCTGAAAAATACTAAGGATATACCTGCTTCAGTCCTACCTTTGCCAGTGACTCATAGAATGTGCTTGTCTTAACTCTCCCTGAGTATCTCTACTGATATGGAACTCACCACAATCTAAAACAGTCCCTTTAGATGTTTGAATTATTTAACAAAACAAATTAGAAAATACTTCTTTAATACCTCTGAAATAATTATCAACAGATATACTACTATTAAATTTTCCATTTCTTCTCCGTGTCTGTTTCATCAGAAAGTGGTTTTCAAGGAATTTGTTAATTCCAAGTTGTTAAATTTATTGGCATACAGATATTCATAACATTTCCAATTATCCTTTTAATATCTATATTTATATAGTGCACCACTTTTTATTTTTAATATTGGTAATATGTGTTTCTTGCCTTTTGTCAATTTTGCATAGTTTATCAATTTATTAATCTTTTCAAACAACGAACATTTGGCTTTGTTCTGTTTTCTATTTCGTAAATTTCTTTTCTTTATTATTTGTTTTCTTCTATTTTCTTTGAGCTTAACTTGCTTATTTTTTGCCAGTTTCTTGAGATGGAGGTTTATTGATTTTAAAACTTTTTCTATTTATGTATTTACTTAAAACTTTCCTGCAAATCACTGCATTAGCTGCTGAGATTTGATGTTTGGTATTTTCATTATCATTCAGTTCAAAACATTTCTACATTCCATTATGATTACTTTAGAGTCACGAGTTCTTCAGAAGTGTGTTGCTTAATTTCTAAATACTGAGGAATTTTATAGCTATCATATTTATTACTATTATTATTCCACTATGATCCTAAAACTTACATTTTATGACTTCAATTTTGAAATTTATCAACATTGGCTTAATGGTCCAGAATGTGGTCTATTTCGGCAACAATTTCATGTCCATTTGAAAGGAATGCATGGTCTGCAGTTGTTGGATATAGAGGACTATAAATATCATTTAGGTCAAGCTGGTTAATTTTGGTTTTCAACTATTATATATGTTGATTTTTTTGTCTCTGGTATCAATTATAAAAAAGAAGTATGTTAATATTTCCATTTATGTTTTCAAATTTGCCTATTTCTCCTTTCAGTCAGTCAATTTTTGCCTCACGTATTTTGAAACTATACTTTAGGTACATAAATGTTTGGCATGGTTAATTACTGAGTCTGTATTATTGTATAATTAGAAATCCTCTTCTTTATCTCTGCTATTACTTCTTGTCCTAAATTCTACTTTGTGTGATATTAATATAGATATACCACCTTTTGTATGATGAGTGTTTGCATATATATATTTCCTATCCTTTTATTTTCAACCTATTGATTGAAATATAAAGATATAGTTACTTTAAGGTGAGTTATTTTTGTTTCTACAGTCTGATAATCTCTGTTCTTTAACTGGAGTACTTGGTCCTTTTAATATTTAATGTAATTATTGACACCATTGAATTTAAGTCTTTTATAATCCTAGTTTTAAAATTTCTCTCTGTTTTTTCCCCTTTGGTCCTACTTTTTTTAAGATTAATAAAGTTATTATTATCATCACCATCATCATTATTAAACTCACACTTCCAAAAGACTACCAAGCACAAATATGTTTCTTCTTCTACATGAAAAATCTATGTATTTTTTACCTTGGGAAGCATACTGACAGCTGACATATACTGAGCACTTAGTATGTGCCAAACACTGTGTTATGTATGCATTATCTGATTTGATTCCCTAAAACAACAGTATGAGGCAAGAGTTATATTATTCATGTTTTTCAGATGAGAAACCATGGTTTAGAGAAGTCAGGCAAATCACTCCTCTAGCTAGTGGCAGAGAGGGGGCTCAAAAATCCATGCGGTTATCTAGCATTTACCTCTGAGTCTTTCCCTTCTAGATTGTATATAACCAGTGTCTTCATTTAAGAAAAAAAAGGATATTATTTCTCACATGGTAGTTTTCCTCCTATGGGCATACCTCTGTTTATCTGTGCTCAGTATCATGTAGGATTTCTGCTTCTTACTACTTTGTTCTTCCTTGTATCTTGGCTTAGCTACTTATCTACCCTAATAAAAAGAAGCCAAGTCCAGGAGGTTAAATCTACCTAACAATGGTGTGAAACGAATATGTGAGTTTGTATAACTTATGTTACGGTTCCTTTACTAACCATTTATTCATAAATTGTTAAAGAAACCCAGAGGTTTTCCCCAAGCCCATATCTCTTGAAAGCCATTGAGCAAATCTGCTTTATGCTTTGCTTATCCAGAACTCTGAGATGTGCAAACACTACCGAGTATTGCCCAGGATGGGTTACCTTTGTCCAAAGGATATACACCCTGTCTGTGGTGATGATGGCCAGACATACAACAACCCCTGCATGCTCTGTCATGAAAATCTGTAAGTATACAAGTCCAACGAGTCCATCTTCCAGTGCAGAGGTTCTTGACAACAGTGTTGACCCACAGTAGTGTGCTGATATGAATGTGAGGTGTGTTGCAACCAATTTACTAATCAGAGCAGTTAAAAATTCAAATGTTGTGAATGATCTTATTCATTCATAAAATAGAGAAGATCAAAGGTTATCCCTTTAAGAAAATTGTTCATATACTTTACTGAGTGGAAGAGAAAGGAAAAAGTGGTGGGTTTACAATAAGTAGAGAAAATCTAAGCCCATGGTCACTCATGGGAGCGTGAACATCATCTATCCTTTGTGTAAAGAGAAAAAAGTTGGGAATCACTGTGATACAGAGTCAGCTCAGCCTCTAATCTCTAATGGCCTTATGACTACCTGATAGTCACAGATTTCCCACCCTCTGCAAGTCTTCTTGGAGCAGGAAGTGCTATCATGGAGAAGAAAGCACACTGGGGCAAACAGCAGACCTATTCTCAGATTTATTATAATCTGAATATCTGCGGGCATATTATCTCATCATTCTGAGATTCATTTCTTTCACTGGAAAACTTGAGATAGTTTTCTGAGCCAGCTGACTTCACAGGATTATTGAGAAGAATTGCTATTTTTGTTTTAGTTCAATACAAGGAATTTGTTTTAATATTGTAATTATTGGTTATAGATTTGTTGTTGCTTTTCTGCTCAAATGCTATTTACTCTCACCTCTACTCACATTCTTCACCTGTTCTCAGCCTTCATTTGACTGGCTTTAAATAAGGGCATGGTGGCAAATCTTGACTCTTCTACCCCACCCTTCCTCAGACTTACACTGCAGACCGCATATGTTCATTCTATCTTTCTTAGAACACTATAAGCAAGGCCCAGAATGTGAGGATTGGCCTGATAACCTGCTTTTCAATCCCAGGAAAATATCTGAACTTACATTTATTTCCTTTTAAATCAAATAACTCATGAAAGCAGGAGCCATTATGCAGTTCATATACATAGACTAAAATCTGAATATGAGGGCTTTATGTGTTATACCTGTAAGTAAGGCACTTTCATAGCCACAGTTTCACTGAATCCTCACTACAGAGTAGTATCATTGTCATTGTACAGAAGGTTAATTTGAGGCTCAGAGAGTCCAGGTAATTTGTTTAGAATGACAAAGCTAGGAAGTAGATCAGACTGGGTTTTAACCTTATTTATTTGGGTCTAAATACAGTTTTCTTTTCTCTCTACTATTCAACTGTTATATCCAAGGCAGTAGTTCCTTAAACATTTGGGGATCAAAGATTCCTTTGATAATATGGAGAAAGTTACCTCTTTCCACAAAGGAAAAGAAAATGATGAAACATTAAAAATGTGTATGCATAATATCTGTGGGCACATAAATCTCTTGAGATACATCCATGGATCTTACAAAGTTTTAATAATTAAGGAATTTTAATTCTTAAATGTTTAAGGAATGAGTAAAACCATTCATGAATCTATTACTATATTTGCCTTATTTT
Organism: Hippopotamus amphibius kiboko; assembly: GCF_030028045.1. Taxonomy (NCBI): domain Eukaryota; kingdom Metazoa; phylum Chordata; class Mammalia; order Artiodactyla; family Hippopotamidae; genus Hippopotamus; species Hippopotamus amphibius. The sequence goes on along the minus strand of NC_080186.1, from coordinate 154,228,998 downwards.
CACCCCAGAAATCCTTCAACTTCTCTTTATTGTAAATGTCAGGCCCTAAATTATCCGTCCAATGCTCTTCAAGCATTCCATTAACTGTATAAACCCATAATAAGTTATACTTTACTCAAGGGAACTTTAGAAATTACAGAAGTGTCCATAATAAAAATATTGATAAAGGATACCTCAAGATGGATTGTTTAGCTAAAGAACTGGGAGATTATATTATGAAGAGAAGACTCAGGCTATCCCAGGCAAGATGGAACTTATTGGTTTCTGTGGTCTTAGAGGAAGCTATGGGGAAGCAATTTCAACTTGTGCAATGTTCAAAGACAAAATGGACTGTCCTGATAGATTTTGAGTTTCCTATTACCAAAGCAAACAAGTAGATATTTGCTATATAATATTTATATTAATATTATATTTATATTTATATTAATGTTTGCTATATAATATTTCTAGTGAGAAAGGCATTAATATTCATATGTTTTAAGATTCTTTCCAACTATTGATATAAACTTCACTCTATGATCATAAATTGTTATATTTTATAATATATATAGAATTTATATATATTTATACAGAATATATTTTATAAAATATATTCTATTTTGTAATCTCCAAGTTACATTATAGGTATCCAATAAAGTCAAACTTCTCTCTGGGATCCAGTTTTCCCATCTATAAAATAATGGCTTTTGCGCTAGATGATCTCAAGTTTATTTCCAACATTCAACAATTCCATGAGTGCACAGCATATAGGAGAATTAAATGTGATGAAATAGATCCAGGCCTGGAGCACAAATCTGGAGCTAAATCAGAATAGAGAGAGTAAACCTGAATGATGCCTAATGGAAAATAGCTGAATGCAGATCCCAGCCCCTACCCCTAATTTCAGTTCTGGTTTGATGCCCAAAGGTCACTCATATTGATCCTTGGTTGTGTTTTTTGTTTTTCATTATAAGTGTGAGTTTTCCCATCTTTGAAACTTCCTGTTCTGTTTTAGAATACGCCAAACTAATATATACATACGCAGTGAAGGAAGGTGTGAGGAGAACAATATCCCTGAAACAACTCTCAGTGTGCCAGCATCTGTAAGTACACCCTCGTTCAAGATTACAGTGTTAAAACCAGGTGGTTCTGCTTCTGTTCTCTTGTACTGAATGATGGACATTTCTCTGGCCGGGAAAATGATCCCAGGTCAGGTAACCCCAGAATTGGTCACATCTTCACTGTGAAGATAATTAAGTAATTACTGAAATATGTGGGAATAAAAATATAGTAGTTAACATTTTTAAATGTTTATAGTTTACTGGAATTATTAACAGACTTTATGAGCAATGTGCACAATGTAACTAACCCTTCTGCAGAGCAGGTTTTATTTTCAGTGATCTACAACACAAAGACAAGACAGAGACAAAGCGAGGTCAGAGAGTGACAGCAGTGGACTTAAACCTTATATCCTGTATCAATACTTTGCATTAAGCTGTTTCCCAACATGAAAAGTTGACCTTTTCATTTAAATCGCTACAAAGATGTTTCAACACACATTATAGTAATCTCACCTTATCTGAGGTTTTGTTTTCCATGGTTCTAGTTACCCAAGGCCCAAAAATACTAAATGGAAAACTCCAAAAATAAACAATTCATGAGTTTTAAATTGTGTGCTATTCTGAGCAGCATGATGAAATCCTGACCATCCTGCTGCATCTCACCCAGGAGGTAAATCTTCCCTGTGTACAGCATATCCCACCTCTTAGTCACTTAGTAGCCACCTAGGTTATCAGATCAACTGTTGTGATATCAGAGTCTTTTATTCAAATAACCCTTATTTTACTGAATATTGCCCCCAGAGTGCAAGAGTAGTGATACTGGCAATTCGTATATGCCAAAGAGAAGCCAAAAAGTTCTTCTACGTGCAAAGTGAAAGTGAAAGTGCTCGACTTAAGGAAAGAAAAAAAATTGTAAGCTGAGGTTGCTCAGATCTTTGGTAACAATGAATCTTCTATCCATGAAATTGTGAAGAAGGAAAAAGAAATTTATGCTAGTTTTGCTGCTCCAAACTGCAAAAGTTACAGCCACATTGTGTGATAAGTGCTTAGTTAAGATGAAAAAGGCATTAGATGTATGGGTGGAAGACACGCACAGAAAATGTGTTCTGACAGGCAGCAAGGTGTTGGGCCAAAAAAAAGCATCAAGCCCATACCAAGACTTCAGCAAGGCATCCCCTGAAATTAGTGACACCAAGCCATTACTGCAAGTAAAATTTGGTTACACAGATTCAGGAATAGATTTGGACTGAAAAATATAAAAATTACTGCAGTGGCTGCGTCTGCCAGTGAGGAAGCTGCTGCCACATTTCCGGCAATTGAAAAGGTTGATTAAAGAGAAAGGATATCATCCAAAGCGAGTCTTCAATTACAACGAGACTCCTCTGAAAGAAGATACCCAATAGAACCTGCATTCATAAAACTGCAAAGGAGGCACCAAGGCATAAAACATGGAAGGACAGATTAACTCTGGTACTACATGGTAATGCCATAGAGCATATGATTAAGCCAGACACAGTGTATAGAGCGAAGAGCCCACTTGCTCTCAAAACCAAAAATTATCTGCCTGTGTTCTGATACCATAATCAAAAGGCATGGGTGACAGCCATCTTGTATATGGAATGGTACCACCAATGCTTCATCCCAGGAATGAAAAAAATACTTGGAAGAGGAAGGCTTGGAATTTAAAGTCCTACCAATACTACACAATGCACCTGTCCATCCTGAATCTATCTGCTACGAAAATGAAAATGTCAAGTTGTATTTTTGCCTCTAAATACAACCTCATGACTTCAGCCCCTTGACCAGGGCATCATTCAATTTGTCAATGTCAGATACACCTGCCTGGTATTTGATTACATTTGATCAGCAATTGATGCAGACCCTAATCTGGACAAAATGCACTGCTGGAACTCATTCCCTATTGCTGACACAATAACATTCCTCAAAGCTGCAATGGATAAATTAGAACCAGAAACTGTAAATGCCTGCTGGAAAAGTTTATTTTTTATTTTTTATTTTTTATTTTTTGGGGGGTACACCAAGTTCAATCATCTGTTTTTTCACACATATCCCCGTATTCCCTCCCTCCCTTGACTGCCCCCCCACCCTCCCTCGAGTCCCCCCCACCCTCCCCGCCCCAGTCCTCTAAGGCATCTTCCATCCTCGAGTTGAACTCCCTTTGTTATACAACAACTTCCCACTGGCTATCTATTTTACAGTTGGTAGTACATATATGTCTGTGCTACTCTCTCGCTTCGTCTCCCTGATGGAAAAGTTTATGGAGTGAAGTCATGAATGATTTTAAAGGCTTCCTGGGGATCAGTGGAGAAGTTAGGAAAATCATTCACAGGGCAAGACAAGTTGATGGAGAAGGATATTCTGACGTGCTTGATAAAGTGGAAGAACATATTGAAAGCCACTGAGAAGTGTTAAAAACTGAGGAACTGGAAGAGGAAGATGAAGAAACTGAAGCAGAACCAGCGATGTGAACATTACCAAAATTTGCCAAAGTGTTTCACATTGCAGATATTAAAGGACAAAATTATGGGATACAATCCTTGGACAGAACACAGCATTAAAGTCACTGGTATGATCACCAAAGGATTACAACCTTTGCAGCAACAATTTGATGAGTTAGAAGAAAGAGCAACGGCTTCCAATTACAATGTCCTTCCAAAAGTTTTTGGCAAAAATACCTTCAGCTATCAAAGATTTCCAACCATTGCCATCATCTGCTCCTGACATCCAGCCATCAACATCATCATAGTTTGATGACACAGGATCACCTGAAGCAGATGCTCCTCCTTCTGACCTATTTAGAAGGTCAACGGTAGCCTAAGGCTACGTCACAATACCTACATCATTCACCTCAGGTCATCTCATCACATAGGCATTGTATTATCTTGTATCATCACAAGAAGAAGGGCGAGTACAGTACAATAAGATATTTTAAGAAAGAGAATGGGACCACATTCACATAACTTTACAACTGCTCTATTTTATTATTGTTGTACATCTCTTACAGTGCCTAATTTATAAATTAAACTTTATCAGAGGTATGCATGTATAGGAAAAAAGAGTATACGTGGTGTTTGTTGCTATCTGTGGTTTCAGGCCATCCACTGGGGGTCTTGGAACGTATACCCTGAGGGTAAGGAGGACTACCGCATTGAGTTTAACATTCTCCCTGGTGATTGCATTTGAGGAATCTCTTCCTCAGGCAAGATGATATATGCGACCTGGGGAAAAAAACTAGGAATTTTCAAATTAGAGAAAATTTTTTGTTATCAGATAAATATGGGTTCAGAGTTTTTGATGTTTTTCATATATGAGATCTTTGGCAAACCACATAAATATGTAAACCAAAGCTCTCAATAAGTTATTGAAAATATTTAATAAATACTTTTAAGCACTTGGCCCAGTGTTTAAAAAGTAATGGCTATTATTATTATTATTTTTTATTATTATTACCATCAGGCCTAGGAGTCTAAAGTATGAATGTAGAGAAACAGACCCTGGCACAATGCTTATTTCCTTTTAATAATTTTAATAAATTATATTTTAATTTATATTTGATATTAAAATATACTTATATTTAATAAAACAAACAGCATTTTAATAAGTTAGATTTAATAGCTAGTTATTATTATTCACAACTGTTTTTACTGCATTCCACTGCCACAAAAAGCTTTGGCAATAATGGAATTAAAAACGATTCTGCCAGATTTGAGGATCTTAAGCAACACTAGATGAGACCATATTCACAAGAACTACTCAGCAAGCCTTAATATGGGAAAGTGGAAAAACAAGAGCTATAAGCTAGGTGTTTCTGGTTTCACACTGGCAGATGGAAGGCAGGGTAGAGCAGGCAGGGTACTGGAATGAAATCAGGAGACTTTCACTGTTTTCTCATGCGGGTTAAAAAAGTCATTTATCTACTGTGCGTCTTTACACAAAGATCAAGAGAGGCTTTTTTTTACTTTTGCTCTAGTCCCTATATTGTGTTTTCTATCTTATTACATATAAGCTGTTAGTAGTTTGCTTCTAATTTTATTGCCAGAATATACTGTCCCTCCATCTTACAGACACATCTGGTCACATACATCTCAAAAATAATCTTTATGCAAGTCCTACAGACCACATCTTAGACCGTGCCTTGTTGTAATCTCATGTAGACAACTTGATGAAAGCTACTTTATGAGAAATTTGCCATAGAATAGTACTAAGATGTACTTATTTAAATAATGAAGTCTCTTGCCAGAGCTAAGAACAAAAGGTTTTATAAGTTCCTTCCTTTCATTCTGGGTGTTTTCCTTCCACTACAGTTATGTAAGAGGCATTATTAATGACAGGAATTACTATGGTTTTATCCAGCGGAACAGATCATTACAGCAAGAGGTGACCTAGGCATGGGTTCAGTTCCTGCTGTATGATTCCATTATGTGACCTTGGATACACCAAGGTGACATGCGTGGGTCATGGTCCAGCATTGCTCTGATAACCATTATGGGTGCAAATCCTGGAGGTTGGTACCTGTTGCCTAAATCCTGTTCCTGGGTAGAAGATTCTCTAAGAGAGTCTGGAATCCCAAGAACAAATAAAAGGCCTGGCAGTCACAACTTTCCTGGAAAAATAGACTGAAAATCCTACTTTTACTTCCTATTCTAAGAAGTAATTTTCATTATACAGTAACTACTAAGATTTATGTAACTCTTTATAGAGTTTTATGTGCTCTTTCCTTCTGCATCCTCACAGTAGATCTGTATTTAGGACAAGGGTCATTATCTTTCCCATTTTAGAGACAATCAGCCTGGGAGAAATCCTGCCATTTACCAAAGTCAATCAGAATCACGTTCTGGGTCCACTGTAGCCCTGACTTCATTTCTTGTGCTCTGCCACCATCCTTTAGTTGTCAGGAGATTCTGAAAACCAAGGGTTCTTGAAAAGGCATTATCTCAATTAAATATAGATTAGCTACACTCGAAGGAAATCCTATGTTAAGAAATATCAATACTATTTTTTGAGATGAATAAATAACCACTCTCAATTCCATGGCAAAGATTTTCAAGGATTCAAACAAGGCCATAGCTTGCCAACTCAAAGGAAGTCCTATGGTGTTAATACAAGAACTAAACTGGAGGTTTGAGTTTGGAATAATAATGTTGCTAGTGTTCTAGGTAGTACCGGCAGAGAAGATGCAGTTACCTTTTTAAAAATTTTAAATGTTGAGTTAATGTTTTAAAAGTTGATTTCAAGAATATATGACTACACAGATGAGTCAGGCAGGGAGAGAGCTGATTAAAATCTCATGGCCTAAAACAAACTATAATAGTAAAACATTAATTGTTAGAGGAATTAGACTTAAGTCCTGACCAAATGTGAGACCTTAGCAAGTCAGTGAACGTCTCTGAAGCTCAATTTCTTCCTTTGTGAAAAATATGTGAATGACACTTTCATTTTTTCATTACCATGAGGGTCACATTTCATCAAGAGCAGAGTTTATTTTTGTATCCATCTCAACAGGTAGTATGTACTAGATAATAAATACTCACTGAATCAACTGAATAAAATGTGAAAGTGATTTAAAATTGTGTGTTCTTGGTAGAATGCTGGAATCTATGGATTTCTTTGACTATGTTACTGTCATAAATGTATAACGCACATTTCTACAATGTGTTTGAGTTTCTAACATCTAACCTATGCATCTTCTCTTCTAGGTCAAATGATGCAAGAGTTGGTGAAAGCTGTGAGGGAAAATACGTACCCCGATTCTGAATCGCCCACCTTCACCATCTGTATATACAAAGAATTCTTCAGAGCTCATCTTATTTACTATAGAAAACAATACAGAACTGTTGGGGGAATGGACTCACTGACTTTCAGTCTTTCCCGTCTCTTTCCTCCTAGATTCTGTGATCTGAGGGCACAGAGACATCTTTACCCAGTCTGTGCTGTGGAAACCTCCTGATCACAATGCTGTCTGTTCAACTGCTTATTCAATAAAAGTAAACCCAGCAGAACACCATTTCTGGGATTTCTTTGCCACTGCCTGGATAATAGGGACTTGTTTTTGCAGAAACTGAATGAACTCTACCCTTTTGTCTTTCTAAGCCTATCAGTGGACAGAGAATGCTTTTTTCAAATTCAAGTTGCTGTCATAGTTGGAAAGGAATGTCTAGAGGAGAGGTGGGGAGGTAGGGGTTCCCAGGCAGCCAACACCTACATAAAGCCAAACCAGTTATGAATCAACCTCAACTTCACTACCTGGTACCTTACTAGTTCCTCTATCTATCTTCTGTATTTCCATGAATAGCAAAACTATCTCAGTTACATGGATCTCATCCAATGACACAAACTAGTAATTTCTCATATTAATCATGCTTCTTGATAATTTCCTATATCAGGGCCTTGGACCCATACATAGTCTGGGGGAAGACCAAGGCTATGAGAGTTACCAATGTGTGCAAGTCTGAACAGCACTGTCTAATAGAAATATAATAACAGTTACATATGTAACTTCAAATTTTCTAGTAGCTACAAAAGAAGTTGGTAAAATTAATTTCACCAATATATTTAGCCCAATATTTCAAAACTATTATCATTTTAAAATATAGTAATAGGGACTTCCCTGGTGGCACAGTGGTTAGGAATTCAATGCAGGGGACACGGGCTTGATGCCTGGTCCAGGAAGATCCCACATGCTGTGGAGCAATTAAGCCTGTGCGCCACAACTACTGAGCCTGCCCCTGCATGCCACAACTACTGAAACCCGCGCGCTTAGAGCCTGTGCTCCGTAGCAAGAGAAGCCACCACAATGAGAAGCTGGCGCACTGCAACAAAGAGTAGTCCCCACTCACCACAACTAGAGAAAGCCTGCACACAGCAACAAAGACCCAACAGACCCAACACAGCCAGCAGTAGTAGTAGTAGTAGTAGTAGTAATAATATAATATATATAACATTATAATCATAATATAATAATCAATATAAACTTTTTTTCTAAGTCTTTGATATTGGTATATATTTTATACCTATAGTACATTGCTATTTGGACCAGCCACATTTCAAGTGCTCAAGGGCTACATGTAGCTAGAGGCTGCTAAACTAGACAGCAACCTAACACACATGAGAAATACACCAGGGAATATAAGCACTAGCTAGGAGTGGGATGGAACAGTGTGTAAGCTCCTGCCTCAACGCTGAAACACTGTCACGCTCAGGACCTTGCTACCAGGGTCCTGTGACAGTACCCAGTTACGCTGTTCACTTGCTGATTCCAGGCTGATGCTGAACATACTGTCGGTGGAGGAAGCTCTGGGGAATCCATCATGCTTCAAGTTGTTCTCAGCTCTAGAACTGTGTCAGGAATGGCAGGCCTACTTGGATTTGGGAAGTTAATTTTGTATTTATTCCTCTGCCCTTTTTCTTTCAGATAAGTTGCCACTAGCCCAATATAGTAGGATTTTGTGAGCTTTGTCCTGTTTAACTGAGTGAAGATAAATCATTCCCTATAGTGTTTGTTTGTTTGTTTCCTATGTTATCATTAAGAAAAAAGAAAGAAAGAAGACTTATAAATCATTTTTTCACAAGCAGGAAAACACAGAGCCATTTCATTAAAAAAAAAAAAAGTGAGAAAACATGTTGCTATTTTCTTTGGTAATTCCAAGACATACAGAATGGGTTTAGAGATACTATAACATTATGAGACTGTATCTCCTTCCTGGTTATCTCTAGGAAATCCGGAAACATTGTTTTCATGGCCAAGACATATGACTTTTTGAGATGTAGTCACTTTGTCATGTCATGTTTTTATTGAGATAAAAACAAAAAACCCTTTGTACTGCCTTCATCATTATTACTTTGATTATGACTATCAGGTAATACGCACAGAGGACTATGTCATCTCACACTCAAGACTTAAGCACCCCTGATAATCACTGTGAGCACTAGGGAAAGAGTGTGGCTCAGGGACATGGCGAGGTAAAGGACAGGGTGGTCTAGAACATGAGACACAGGAATGGAGAAACTCCCAGGGATGCAGTGAAGGTCATGGGGGAAGTGGGGCTGCAGAGGTCAGGAGTGGAATGGGGACCAAAGAAAATAAATGGGGAATGGACTGAGGCTCAGGGATTAGGGTTAAGAGCGTGAATGTGTTGAACACCTTACTTGGGATTAAAAAAAAACAAAACAAAACTGAAAGTTGTTTATTTTGGAGACACAATCTAGAGGCAAATATATAATGTCATCTGTGTCAAAATGGTCACAACAAAATAGCCACATTAACTATCAAGTAAACTGATTTTTGAGTTGCTTCTTGAGTTATATCTTGATATCTGAATGGGAGACCAATGAAACCAGACCCATCTTACTGATGTTTCATGAATCAGCCCTAAAATTCTCAACCAGGAAGTGACAAATGATCCTGAGATGGACCTAAAGAATATTTCTATCACTTCTTCCTGCTCATTACCACAGACTATGCATTTCTCTGTAACTATACTTCAGGTTCCATTTTCAGAATATGGGTTTTGTTAGAAGTACCACTGTCAAACTCCTTATTTTTTCATGTAAGGAACTCACCTGAAGTCTCCCTCTCTCTCTCAAGACTTCAGAAACCAGTACAGAGAGCACTTGTGTAGACTACAGATCAGCAAACTTTTTCACTAAAGAGCCATATAAACTTTGTGGGACACACAGTCTCTGTCACAACCACTCAATGCTATTTAAATATAATAAATTTACATTATGTAAATTCACATGCAGAGCTGTGTTCCAATAAAACTATATTTACAAAAATAGGTGAAGAATCTGTCTCTTTAGCTACACATAAATCAATGAAATTAGAACACTCCCTCACACCATACACAAAAATAAACTCACAACAGTTTAAAGACCTAAATATAAGACATGACACCATAAAACATCTAGAAGAGAACATAGGCAAAACATTTTCTGACAGAAATCGTATTTCTGACAGAAATATTTTCTTATATCAGTCTCCCAAGGAAAAGAAATAAAATGAAAAATAAACAAATAAAATGAAAAATAAAAAAATAAACAAAATAAACAAAAAACAAACTTAAAAGTTTTTGCACAGCAAAGGAAACCATCAACAGAACAGACAACCTACAGACTGGGAGAAAATATTTCCAAACGATGTGACTGACAAGGAATTAATTTCCAAAATATACAAATACTTCATACAACTCAATATCAAAAAAAAACCCAATCAAAAAATGGGCAAAATATCTAAGCAGACATTTTTCTAAAGAAGACACACAGACAGCCAACAGGCACGTGGAAAGATGCTCAACATCACTAATTATTAGGGAAATGCAAATCAAAACCACAATGAATTATCACCTCACAACAGCCAGAATGGCCGTCATCAAAAAGAATACAAACAAATGTTGGCGAGAATGTGGAGAAAAGAGAACCCTTGTGCACTGTTGGTAGGAACATAAACTGGTGCAGCCACTATGGAAAACAGTATGGAGGTTCCTTAAAAACTAAAAATAGAACTACCAGAAGATCCAGCAAATCCACTCCTGGGCATATATCCAGAAAAGATGAAAACCCTAATTCAAAAAGATACATGCACCCCAATATTCACAGCAGCATTATTTACAATTGCCAAGACAGAAGCAACCTAAGTTTTCATCTGCACATAATTGGTTTAGGAAGATGTGGTATACATATTCAGTGGAATATTACTCAGACATAAAAAGAATGAAATATTGCCACTTTCAGCAACATGGGTGGACCTAGAGAATGTCATACTAAGTGAAGTCAAATAGAGGAGGAAATATCATATGACATCACTTACATGTGGGGTCTAAAAAAGAATATAAATGAATTTATATACGAAACAGAAACAGACTCACAGACATAGAAAACAAACTTATGATTACCAAAGGGGAAAAGGAAGGGGTGGAAGCATAAATGAGAAGTATTAGGATTAACAGATACAAAATACTATACATAAAACAGACAAGCAACAAGGATTTACTGTATAGTATAGGGAACTATATTCAGTATCTTATAATAGCCTATAATGGAAAATAACCTGAAAAAATATATATCTATATATAGATATAGATGTAGACAGATGGATAACTGAGTCACTTTGCTGTACACCTGAAACTAACACAATATTGTAAATTAACTATATTTCAATTTTTAAAAAAGAATCTCTCGTCCTTCTTATTTGTACCTTCGTTGTCTTCTCTTTGCTCCCTTTTGTACACTTAAACACCAACACACTTCTTATTCTATGATAATAGAAAATAATAAATGTTGACATTTCTAAACATTTAATATGTGTTTGAAACTGAGAAAAGCACAAGGCAAGACTCACATCTGTTCAGTCCAATACTCTTTGTGGCCTTGCTGGTTGACTTTGACCAAGGCCAGTTTCATACATAACACAGTTAGATTATGGTAAATGAAGTGAATGTGCCCTCAAATAACACTCCCTGTGGCCTTTACCAATGATGGATAATATTTGTTTCCCTCATAGTAAAAAGCATAATAAGACATCTTGTTCTTTGCCTGATACCATCCTGGCACACGAATCCCTTTTTCTTTCCAGTATTGAAATTAAAGTTCAATATAAATAATATGTGACTATAAACCATCCTTCAAGCATGAAGGGAGAACAAAGAAAAAGACTTGGTCATTTGAAAATCAGTCCCAGGAAAAAAAATCTTATAAAACATTCATCATCCTTGATGGACTTTTTACTTGATGGTAGTTCCTTCTGGATTATTTTGAGGGATGATGCTCTGTCTTCCTCCAGGCTATTCCATGCGCTGTATCCTAATCTGTTACAGTCCTTGTAAATATCTTTCAAGCCTAAAGTTGTTGAGTAAAGCTAGACCCTTAAGAGTTTTAAAAGGAAATTTAGAACAGGCATGCTCAGTTATGGTCAGTGACATAAAGCCTACAAGAACTTTTGTTTTCAAAGAACTTGGAGATTCTGCATTCCCTTCCCCATACAAATTAAAAATTGCTGGCATTGATGGTTGGAGACAAGCTTGTTACATGAAAATATGAACTTATAAAATTATCTCCTCTCCAGATGAAGGCTGGATTCGTGAGGAGTTTCTCAGAAACATTAGAAAAAGCTGCAGCTAAAGAGGAATGTAAAAGCAGTATGAGCCCAGAAAAAAATATGCTGTAAAGTGTATTGTGATAATTAACCTTGTAGTAACTTTCAACTAATTAATTGCTCTTTTTCAGCTAAATATATGATATGTAGTGGTAAATAAAATCTCAATCAGGGAAAGGTTACTTTATTTCAGACTGATAAACTCCTATACTGACAGAGCTAGAAGAAAATTAGAGATGATCTACCCAGCATGTTTAGTACAGTATATGGGAATCCTAAAGCCAAAAGAGGTGAAGTGATTTCCTAAGCTTACTTATATGAGTGTAAATGAGAAATACAAATTCAAATAAATGGTTTTTAATCTCATGTCCCTTACACCACTTCCTCTGGCCTCATGAACCACAGTTCCATGCTTTTCATGCAAATAATCTGATTATGTTTTCAGACAAAAGACTGGATTTTGTATCCAGTGATCCTAGAAAACTGTTCATTATCTACAGAAATGGTCACTTCTGTTAATTTGTGGAATGCTTCAATTCCAAATCTATGGATCATGTGGCAGGAGACAGTACACATGCAGATTTTTTAGCATAGAGTCATGGGATTAGCGATGAAAAGTGAACGTTGATGGCTTGACTTAACATAAAAGAAGTCCTGGGAGCAGTAATAAAATGGAAAGTTGCCAGCTATTATATTCTCCTCTCTTGATCCACTTTGCTCCTAAAATTTTATGTGAGAAAGTTGCCAGAACTCCAACTGCCAAGGTTTCTAAAAATGAGCTATGAACATGTTGTGTTCACAAAGAATATTTGCTTTGGTACCGGCCTCTGGTCACAAGACAGATGTTGATGATTCAAGCAGGAAATGCCACATCCGTTTCTACCTAGAGGCTGTTCCCAGGCACTCAGGAGAGGTGTAGGCAGTTGGATAACCTCCAGTTATAAGTGCCCACTGAAGAATTTCTGGTGGAGCTGTTAACCCCCCAGATTAGCACTTATCTGGAAGCATAAAGTAAGATTCTAAAGAAGAATGGAATTTTGATATGGTCATTTTAATGTCAATATGTCAAACAAGAAATAATAACCCAGCATCAACAACTAAAGCAGTAGGTAAAAGCTATTAAATAGTTTTCTTTTTATCTTTCTTCCACCCTCTATCACAAAGCTTGAAGAAAAACGTATGTACTTTTGCCTTAGAGAGTGTTTGAAATAAACTGGACAAAAACATAAAAATAGGCAAAAATTTACTCTTAATGGCTTGAGTACTTTAGAAGGAAATCAAAGCAGAAGAAATTAAATTTCCAAGAGAAATCAAAGGGACCAAGTTCTAACACTGCCCAAGACTGCTGCTTGGCAGCTTCCTGAAGAGGAAGAGACTGCTGAGTGTATGACTATACAAAGTATCTGCTGAACTCTAGATTCACGGGTTTCTCAATTTCAGTCAAAAATCACCCTGTCTCTTGTGGCACAGAATCAGGCAGCAGCCTCAGTGAGGGGAACCACTAAAGGCTGGCTTGCACTGCTGAGATGCAGGCAGCAACCATGACTGTCCAGAGATAAGAGGGCCTGTTCTCACTCTCTATGCACCGCTTAAGCATCTCGACTCCTCGTGAACTCCAATAATGAACGAGACCAAATCTCCCCAAATCCAGGCAGGATGAAGAGCTCAGAATCAGATGTAATTGTATTTAGAGAAAAAGAAATAAAGTTGTACATCTATATTTATTGATGAAAACTGACACCTACTCTGTGTGGGACCAGGTTGGGGACTGCTAGGAATTCATGTGCAGTACATGTCCACATCAAGGGGCTGGCTGCCCCAGAATCACAGGCAAACAACTAGTTTTGAAACAAAACCCCTGAGCCTGTTAAGGAACTGGTAATAGACATGGGTATGGATTCGTTGCAGGGTTTTTTGATTTGGGCAATGTATCGTGATGTTGTTGAGTTTAACATAATTCTATACACTGTTTTTAAATCCTTAGTTACTGAATAGATGGCAAAAGGAAGAAATGATAATGCAGCCTTGTTAGTCTGTTGACCAGATTAATTTTTCCTATGAGGATTTCCAAAAAGGGAAGAACGGGAGGTGGATTTATTTGTCATTATTCTTGAACTCTGAATTTAAATGAATGAATGAATGAGTGAATGAAACAAAGTTTTTTAAAAAAAATTCTTCCTGGAAAGCACATACACAAATTAAAACCTAATTGGTGAGAGATTAGATGAGTGTGAAAATCAGACAGGAAATGAGGACTCCTAAATCTTCCTGGATTGGGTTACTACTGACAGCTATCAGCAGAGTGAAACTGGAGGGAAGCCTAAAAATGAGATTCAGCAGCAAGGTTTTGGGGGAGCAAGTTGACCTGGAAGATCCTACGGATGCCCAGAAAGTGCTACCCAGTAAACAGTGGAGAGCTGGGTCTAGGACCCAGTGGCAGATCCTCCCTCACCTTCTTTTGGAAAGTAAGTTGGGGCAGAAATGTTGACTTAGAGCTGTATGCTGGCAAGAAGATATGGAATAGCAGGAAGATCTGCTGCTTAAATCAGGGGATCCGAGTCACTGAGTGGCCTTGGGCAAAGTACTCGTCCTCTCAGTATCTCATTTCCTGGTGTTTTTTTGTTTGTTTTTTTTGTTTTTGTTTTGTTTTATTCCCAGTCTAGATCAGAAGTTTTCAAATGAATTTCCACAGTTTTGAGGTGTGTGGTGGAAATGCCAGTACTCATGAGACTTGTATTGCTTCTATCGAAGTTACTTTTTAAAAAATCTGTTCATTTATCATTTGCCTCATAAAATTACATTTGATTGTGAAAAAAAGTTCCCTTTTTTAATTAGACAACAACAAAAAGTTTGAAGACCGCAGATCCAGATGTTTGTTCAGGGATTCACCAGTTCTAACATCCTGTGAGCCACTGTTCTTATTTCTGTCGTCTACTTAGAACAATGGTCCATCTAAACAGATGTTTCACTATAACCTGGAAAGATGACAGTTTATCCCATTCCGAAAACCTTCTGGATTGCACTTCATTGTGGTATATGTATTTCAAATGTTTATGAAGCCTTGAGATATGAGTGAAGTATTCAAATTTTTACAATAGCATAAACTAAAGTTGTAGAATTCTATCTCAGAAAAAGAGGTGGAATCGGAAAATGGAAACTATGAATGTGAGAGACCTACCTTAAAAAATTGAAAACAAATGCAGTCAGTTACTGGGAGATCATAAGATCTGAAACTGGAAGATCTGGTCTTGGTCAAGATCACAATAGCTGTCTACTTTGGAGAATCTGTGTCACTCCTCCAATCTCTGAATTTGCCCTTTGTGAATTAATTCTTTCTTTATATTAACTGTCTTCTGGAGAGCTGATGTGACGGCCACATGAGATAACAGAGGTGAAATTGCTAAATAATTGGAAATCACTGGGCTGTGTTATTGAAAAAACATTGGCCATGTGGATAAAGAGAAATATATAGATATGGGTGCAGGGGAATGTATTAAATGGAATATCAAGGTTATAATCTTAAGAGGCATGAGACAGCATGCCAAAATCTGGATTTTATCCATTTTAGTGACTGAAGTAGTATATCCTAGTTTTTTTAAAAAAGTATAGGCCTAAGATTTGGAGGAACTGGCTCTCCCAACTGTTAAGTATATGACTAAAAGAATATACTTAATCTTTTTGATTTTGTTGTTTCATCTGCCAAATAGCAATAATACTGGTCTTCATATTTCATAAGGTTAATCATTTAACACACTTTCATAAAATGTAAAGTGTATTCATGCTCTAGAAAAGCAAGGTTTATAGTGCTATTAACGTTGTCTACTATATTACATTTTAAAGAAATGTGCTTCTATGATCTATTTCAACTTTCCTGCATTTAATATAATCTTAATACTCTTTACACATGTCATTTAAATGTCTGTTTGCTCTTTACTACACCTACGATTTTATTTGGTCTCAAATATAGCCATGCAATGATATTTGCTGAGCGATCAAAGGGTTATTATGTAAAAGATCTGCTGGTAGTTGAGTTTCAGGATGTAATTGTTCCAACTGTCTGTCCGTAACTCAAGATAATAAGGAAGCTTTCCTTGACAAATGAAATAAATACCCTAGCTTGGATTAACAGCCAATCATCATTGCAAAGGCCAGTTTTAATGAGGGTGGGACTCTGCCTTGAGTGTGTATATATATGTGTGTGTGTGTGTGTATTTGGCAGCCTGCTTTTTCTCTCTGAACTTCTTGCCTCAGAGCAGCATCTCTCTACCACCCTCATTCATCAGCGCTATGAAGAGCTTCACTGCTTCTGCCATCCTTGCTGTGGCAGCCACTGCATGGGCTCTCTCTCCACCTGGTAAGTTAGGATTCCTTTTCAATATTCATGCTTTTATATTAACTGCAACATATTCAGCCTTCAGTAATTACAGAATGTTGAAGTCAAAAGAAAATTTAGAAGACATCTATTTGGATTGGTCTGCTTAACAGAGTTGGGTGAATCAGACCTTCAGGAAGAGGAAGAGAGACTGAGAAGAATAAAAGGATTGTGAGCTTTCTGCTCAGTTCCTCATCAGGATCTCTCAGGTTTCTGACTTGCCCTTTCAGAAACCACCTATACAAGTCTGAGACCATAACCCCAGCTCTAAGCTGGGCATGCCCACAGGATCTCCTAGATACCTATGACAGCCTTCTCTCCAAGGACCAGAGATTCTACACCCCTCACCCCACCCACCTCATTTTTGTTTTTTTAAAATTTTGGTCAGGATCATATATCTCTGACTTCCCCTTGAGTTGGCTCTGAGTAAAGAAGTGACTGCTCTTAGGCCTGGCCTGGGCAAGGGATGTTGGGCAATGGGTTTAGTTACTGTGAACAATGAAACAATGAACTCAGTGTTGCATTTCTAACCATGGAATTTACTATTTCTCCAATTCCTTCTCTCGAAATGAATCTCATCCTACTCTCTTCTGGTGATCAAGAAATAGGGACAGAGGTGAGTACCTTTTTCAGCATGCTCTTTGTAAAATGGAATCAGAGCTAATGTGTAAATGAGTCGGGAAAGTAGTTAAACTGACTCACAGTGTACTGAAATAATTCCCTAGGATGTAAAACTGTTCCTACTCTACTTTCCTAGTGGTGTTTCTTTCTTTAAAGGTTGCAAAAGGAATCTCCTTGCAAAAGGGGAAGAGTAGATAATTGAACTTTTACCTTTGGGTTAGCATTTTAAACTTTTCTCAGTAATTTTCACATTCATTTTGTCTACTGGACTCTTATTACAGCCCTAAAAAGAGACATTAATATTTCCTTCCCAAACTGCTAATTCTCATATAAGGACTATTCCAGGTCTGATTTATTTTTGCAGCACAGCACCTGGTCTATAAAAGATCTTCTAGACACATTTGCTGAAAAGTTGAAGAGACTAGTACTCTTTCCACTCTCTTCTCCCTCTTTACCATCTTGATATGAGAATGACAGCAGAATTGAAGGAAGAGAATGTAAGGTATTATTTTTGTTCCAATTACAGGTGGACTGCACCAAATACAACAGAAACAGTTCCAGAATTGCATGCACCAAGGACTGGAGACCACTATGTGGCATAGATCAGAAAACTTACAGTAATGAATGCATGTTTTGTATACTAAATCAGTAAGTATAGGACACAATTTGGAGCCCTGTTTTGTTTTGTTTTATGATCACAAAATTCACATTGGCCAAAATCTGCCTGGTTTTTAAAAACATGGTTTGACAAATTTTACCTTTTGTCATGATCCTCCAGTACTCTTTGGACATTGCTATGTTAAAAAAATTAGCTATATGTAGAGATAGATATATGCACATATACTTCTTTACTATCCAGCCAAATTCTCATTTATATTATACAATGTCCCTTGGACATCAGCTGTTACATATAGATACGTTTATTCCCACATTACATTTAATGAAACTGGGTCTCAGGCAGGAAATGTATTCTTGGTCAAAGTTTCATGAATTTCTTGTGTTACATCTTTCTTATCATTTAATGGAAACTCAGAAGACAGATGTCTTTATTTGGGCTGTTAGCCATGGACACTATTATAAGGCTGCAATCTATCTTTCATACCCCAGAGGAAAATCATGTTGCTTCTCTGATTGTCTAGAAAGTCTAGGGAAGAGAATGAAAGTACAAATAGATAGTTGGAATTAGTTGGAATCCTTACCGCTACCAGCCCCACATGTTAAATATTAAGTCCTCATTATAAACAACATTTCAGCTTCTGGGAGACTTTAAGAATGGTTATTACCGGCCAATCCAACAACCTGAATTCACTCCTTTCTGATTAGTAGTGAAAATCATGGGCTTTCGTGTCAGACATCTGGATTAGAATCCACGCTACACTTAGTAGATCTGTGACATGAGGCAAATACCCAATCTGCTACACACTACTGTATTCAGTAAGATAGAAATTATAATGGTGTTTTGGATTCACTGTGATAAAGCATGTCAAATCTTAGCTAAGCGGCTGACACAGAGTGAATACTCAAAGAAATAAACTCTTCTTCCTTTTTATCATTTTCTTCCTTCTTTTCTAGACCTTCTGAAAATTTACAGTCAAATATAACAGCAAGTATTATCCAAAATAGTCTCTCAAGATATGCAAATTCAAGCCCTAATAAAACCATCAGAGAGTAAAGACTGAGATGGTATTGATTACATTATCTCATATCCTCTCTTTAGAAGGAAGAAATCTAATACTCAGAAAGGAGAAATGACTGTTACAAAATTACTCAGCCTATAAGTGCCAGAGATGGATATGTGCATATTCTTTTTAAAAAATGCAAAAGTGTTTGCACACTATATTATACTTTTGATTTCCATCTGAATATTCATGGACTATTTTAAAAGTGTCCAATCTCCTTTTAATGTTTATCTCATTTTTTATATTTTTATCTGTGTGCAAAATGATCATCTATCAAAGATGTTAATGGTAAATACTAGCTAACTAAGGTAGAGTGTTAACCAGAACTCTTCATTCTCAGTTCAGGTCAGACAACACAGAACGACATATGACTATGTTTTACTCTGCAGATGTTACGAAACATCAAATAACTGTATTACCTGTTCATTAAAATCTTTTCCAGACAGGAAGGATCTCAACTCAGGAAACTTCATGATGGTAAATGTGTAAGTATACACAGAATTTTTTTTTATTTTTAATATAAAATGTTTCAACAATGTCTCACTTTCATTGAGAAAAACTATTTTAAAATATGTATTCTAGAAATTATCTATGACTATTAGTAGTCATGGATAAGACACCTGGCCAGACTAAACAGAAAACCTGAAGTATAATTTATTTACCCAGAGGAAGACGCCACAAACTTTATTCATAGCCCTTAACTGGGGCAGATTGATAGACATGGTTATTTTCTAATACTTCAACTAATTAGCAGGTTAAGAAGAGAACAGTAGAGACTTAAGAACACTCTCATAACAGTACAAAAGTTATTTAAAAAGCACAAAAAAATTCAAGAACATAAGTGTAGAGATAATTTAGGGGTAAAGAGCTATGTGAGTGGAAAGTCTGTAATTTTAATAGAGTTTGAAATGTGATACTATAAGAGAACGGCAAACATGGGGTTGTAGTAGTAAAGACAGTTCATTTTAAGGACGGACACCTAACCCATTGTGATGGGTGAGGGAGAGAAATGTCCCCCTGAAACTGTTACAAACGTAAACTGACATTTGAAGGAGGAGTAGGGGTTGGTCTGATGGGTGAAGTGGGTAAGGTCATGCAAAGTAGGATAAATACGAGAAGCAAAGGCACAAGGATGCACAGGAGCAGGAAACACTGGGAATTCTGTCCTTAAGTTCAGCTGGGATGAAAGGCAGAGCAGGTGAGACTGGAGAGATAAGCACTGGTCGTGAGGGGGCTTTCTATTGATGGAATCAGTTAAATATTTGAACAAGATCGGATTTGGTTTCTAAAAACACCACTCTGACATCAACGTGGAGGGTGACTGAAATCTCAGATAAGCATGGAGGTTGGGCAGTAAATTGCAGGTAGTGCAACTGTGCTGGCAAGACATAGTGAGAGCCTGAATAAGCAGAGGACACTACGGTGAGGAAAGGACTAATCTGGAAATTAAGAATAAGATAGAATCCACAGGATGGATTCTACTCATCAACTAGATATGGAGAATGAGTGAGAGGGCAGACCTAAACTTGGGCTGAGCAATCCCTTGCTGAGATGGGATTCTCACCATTGTTGGGTCAGATTATGTAAACTGCTGAGAATACATATTTTTGCATGTGGGATTTTGAACTAATGGTCCCTCAGGCTTTTAAAAAGTTTCTTTTCTATAATTTAACGACTTGAAATTGTTATTATTTTTTTTTAACAGAGGCAGGTTGAGTGCACCACATATTCGGACATATGCACCATGGAGTACATTCCTCACTGCGGATCTGATGGAAAAGTTTATGGCAACAAATGTTCGTTTTGCAACGCTGTTGTGTAAGTGCTTAATTCAATATTTTATTTGCAGAAAAGAGCCTCTCCCACAGAGACAGAAACCATTTTAGCTACATAAGCCAGTTGCTGCTATGAAGCATGAGAGTGAGATGGCTGACTGATAATCTTAATATTTTACAAAAAGAAGTCAAAAGAGAGAAAGAGGAAGGGAGACAGAAAGAAAATGCATAAGAAGAAGAAACTGAAGCGTGGGAAAGAGAGACTTGATCAACATCATAACATTGTTAAGTGGCAGATAAAAGAGAAATGTGCAGAAGTTTTGGCTCCTAACATTTGCTTTCACTAGTACACTGAACTCCTTTTTTCTACCATGCTGAAGCTCAGTGATTAAGTGCTAACCTTTCATGCTGTGTACTCATTTAGCTGGCTTGATCTAAGAATATGCAACTTTTTTTTTTTTTAAGAATATGCAACTTTTAAGTCTCCAAAGCCTTCCTTTTAAAATTACGATTTCTTTCCCTTGTAGGCTGAGCCACGGCACACTTTTTTTTGTGAATTATGGACCGTGCTGAGTCTCCCTGGTGCTCAAGGGCACCGAGTTTCCTTTGGCAGATTCCACACAGTGAATCGGTTTCTCTGCAATGGCTGTGGGGACAGGTATAAGGGATTTGATTCCTCAATAAAAGATTCTCAGCAGAAGATTGTCAGGCCTGTCTCTGTGGGTGCGATTCTTCTCTTATCTTTGGTCCTTTTCCTAAACTTTGTCACACAGAAATCTTTCCTCTATTTCTACTCAAGCTGGGAGCTGGAGAGATTATACACATGGTGGTAAGAAAAGAATCTGCTCACAGCATCCCACTTTAAAAAGACTCAATTTTTCTTTTTTTTAAGTAAACATGGATCAAAGAGTGGATCTGACCATTAGTATTACATTACCTTTAGCTACACTAATGAAAAGTGGAAAATCCAGATTTGGGGAAAGAGTGAGAATCCTTAATACTACAACTGAATCAGAACAGGCCAGGAATAACACAATACTTTAGTATCACCATTTAAAGAGAACTCAGTCACGTGTGGGCATCTGCAAAGGGAGGCATCTTGTTGTTCATGGGGGGGGGGGGAAGTGATAGAAAACAATATACTCTAATCAAATGTTGAAGCCACTAAAAAGGCCTGAGGAATATTAGGTTATGTGCTGGACTTTCAAGAGAGAGAGATATGATAACTTTCTAATGTCTGGGACTCCACAGAGAGTGCTCAGGTCATTAAGGCCAGTGTGCAGAGGTAAATATTTACATTGGTAAAGAACTGTCTAATAGTGGGTCTCCAAATATGAGCGCCGTAATGCCTTATACGTTCATGTGTCCAAAGCACAACGGTTTTTAAAATTTTTTAAATTTTTCAATTGGAGTATAATTGCTTTACAATGTTGTGTTAGTTTCTACTGTACAGTGAAGTGAATCCGCTATATGTATACATATATCCCCTCCTTCTTGGACCTCCCTCTGCTCCTCCATCTCATGCATCTAGGTCATCACAGAGCATCGAGCTAAGCTCCCTGTGCTATACAGCAGATTCCCACTAGCTGTCTATTTTACACATGGTAGTGTATTTTTTTAATACATCTTTATTGGAGTATAACTGCTTTACAATGTTGTGCTAGTTTCTGCTGTACAACAAAGTGAATCAGCTGTATGTAAACATATATCCCTATATCCCTCTCTTGAGTCTCCTTCCCACCTCCCTATCCCACCCCTCTAGGTTGTCACAAAGCACCGAGCTGATCTCCCTGTGCTATGCAGCAGCTTCCCACTAGCTATCTATCTTACAATTGGTAGAGTATATATGTCAATGCTACTCTCTCACTACATCCCAGCCTCCCCTTTCCCCCGTGTCCTTAAGTCCATTCTCTATGTCTGCGTCTTTATTCCTACCCTGCCACTAGGTTCACCAGTATCATTTTTCTAGATTCCATATATATGTGTTAGCATATGGTATTTTCCTCTTTCTGACTTACTTTACCCTGTATGACAGATTCTAGGTCCATCCACCTCACTACAAATAACTTAATTTCATTCCTTTTTATGGCTGTATATATGTGCCACATCGTCTTCATCCATTTAACTGTCGATGGACATTTAGGTTGCTTCCACGTCCTGGCTATTGTAAATAACAAAGCACAATGGTTTTTTAGCAAAACTGGTTTAATGCTTGCCAGCTATGCTGTTAAAGATTTGTGTGATTTTTCTAACACATATAGAAAGGTCACTAGAGGTTAAGGAATGTGTTGTGTGGGAGAGGCAATACAGACAGACAAAAAGAAGAGTGCATGCCACTAAGGAATCTGTAGACTAGTCAAAGAGACAGACTTTTTAAAGAAAAGTCTGATCACTAAATGTAGAAAGACTATACTTCAGAATTATTAAAATTTCAGTAAGAACTGAAGAGGGGGGAGTGATAATCACGCAATGAGCTAGTGTATCAGCATGCCCAGGCTGCCGTAAAAAACACATATCTTCCTCCCCTTAGGATGGGGTTACATCCTGATAAACCCATCATCAACTGAAAATATCATACGTTGAAAATGCACCTAACCTACCAGCCTGGCCTACCTTAAATGTGCTCAGAACATTTACATTAGCCTACAGTTGGGCAAAATCATATAACATACCGCCTATTTTATATAATAATAAGCTGTTGAATATCTCATGTAATTTACTGAATACTACAAAAGTGAAAAGCAAAATGGTTGTATGCGTACAGAATGGCTGTCCACATACGGGCTGTTTACTCTGGTGATCGTGTGGCCGACGGGGTGCTGTAGCACACTGCTCAGCATCACAGGAGAGCACTGTACTGCTCACCACGAGTCCAGGAGAAGACCACAGTTCCAAGTGCAATTTCTACTAAGTGTGTATTGCTTTCCCTTCACCATAAAGTCAAAAAATTATCTGAACCATCTTAAGTAGGGAACCATCTATACCACAGATTGACAGGCTTAAACAATAGGAATTTATGTTCTCACAGTTCTAGAAGTCCAAGATCAAGGCACCAGCAGATTTGGTGTCAGGTAAGAGCCCACTTCCAGGATCACAGTCTACTATCTTCCTGCTGTGTCTTCCCATGGTAGAAGGGGCAAGGTTGCTCTCTGGACTCTGTTTCATAAGGGCACTAATTCCATTCATGTCGGCTGTGCCTTCGTGACCTTTATTCAAAGAGTTCTACCTCCTAATACCATCACAGTGAGGATTAGGCTTCAACATATGAATTTGGGGGGGGTGGATACAAATATTCAGGCAGTAACACATGGGAGACTTTCAGGATGATGGTCCTTCTAGCTCATGACTGGAATGGTGGGCACGTGGGTGTTGACTCTATAATAATAAGTAATTTGCTTAACTATAAACAACAACAATGAAAAAGTCTACATATTATGAAGTGGATATATTGTAGAGTATATTATGTAACCTATGTTTTAAAAAGATATGTAATTATACAATAATTACATAACTTTCTTTTTAACCTATAAATCAAGAGAGTGAGTTTACTCATATAAACTCTGTTTTGGTCTAAACAAAATTTTCCTAGGTGGATATGCAAGTTTGGACAATGTTGTCTGTGGCTTCCATAAAACCCCTAAGAAGGGAAAGACTTTACCCTACAGCCCAGGGAAGGATTAATCACTTGTGTGGTGGCTTTTCTGTGATGGAGAAAAAGCTTTGGGGATCTAAACAATGGAAGCTTGGTACTGTGGTGGTTATAATTGGTTAAAGAATGGGCTAGACTGTGAAAGTTCTATGGTTTGGGCAGTAGAATTGAGACTTTCCTATCTACTGGAGAACATGGAGTCTTAGGCTAAATTCTGTGAAGGATTTTCACATCCCTAAAGGTGGTAAGAATCTGCTTTGGCCACACACCTGTGGTCAACTAATCTTCAACAAAGGAGGCAAAAATGTACTATGGAGAAAACACAGTCTCTTCAGTAAGTGGTGCTGGGAAAATTGGACAGCTACATATAAAAGTATGAAATGAGAACATTCTCTAACATCATATACAAAAATAAGACCTAAATGTAAGACTGGATACTATAAAGCTCTTAGAGGAAAACAGGCAGAATGCACTTTGACATAAATTGTAGCAATATTTTTTTGGACCTGTCTCCTAAAGAATGGAAATAAAAGCAAAAATAAACAAATGTGACCCAGTTAAACTTAGAAGCTTTTGCACAGCAAAGAAGACCATAAACAAGATGAAAAGACAACCTGCACAATGGGAGAAAATATTTGCAAATGATGTGTCTGACAAGAGATCAATTTCCAAAATACACAAACAGCTCATATAGCTTAATATCAAAACAAACAACTCAATCAAAAGATAGGCAAAGACCTAAACAGACATTTCTCCAAAGAAGACATGCAGATGGCCAAGAGGTACATGAAAAGATGCTTAACATTGCTAATTATTAGAGAAACACAAATCAAAATACAATGAGGTATCACCTCACACCAGCCAGAATGGCCATCATTAAAAATGCTGTAGAGGGTGTGGAGAAAAGAGAACCCTCCTACACTGTTGGTGGGGATGCAAATTTGGTGCAGCCACTATAGAGAACAGTATGGAGGGTCCTTAAAAAACTAAAAATAGAGCTACCATATAATCCAGGAATGCCACTTCTGGGCATGTATCTGGAGAAAACTATAATTCAAAAAGATACATGCATCCCTATGTTCACAGCAGCACTATTCACGATAGCCAAAACATGGAAACAATCTAAATGTCCACTGACAGATGAATGGATAAAGAATACATGGTACATGTATATGATGGAATACTACTCAGCCATAAAAAGTAATGAACTAATGCCATTTGCAGCAACATGGATGCAACTAGAGATTATCATACTAAGTGAGGTCAGATAGAGAAAGAGAACTATCATATATCACTTGCATGTAGAATCTAAAAAAAATGATACCAATGAACAGACAGACACAGAAAACAAACTTACTGTTATCAAAAGGGAAAGGGGGGAAGGGATAAATTAGGAGTTTCAGATTAACAGATACACACTACTATATATGAAATAAACAACAAGGACCCACTGTATAGCACAGGGAACTATATATTCAATACCTTGTAAGAACCTACAATGGAAAAGAACATGAAAAAGAATATATATACATATATAATACATATAATATACATATAATATATATGTATAACTGAATCACTTTGCTGTACACCTGAAAATAACACAATATTGTAAACCAACTATACTTCAATAAAAAAATAAAATTAAAAAAAAAAGAATCTGCTTTGGACTATAGTGAGGAGTTGGTTTTTTAAAATATTAATTTGAGGTGACATTGGAACATACAAACTGAATTATTTCATAGCTAGGAATAGGAGCCTGACAACCACGGACAAAGCCCCAAATTGCAGCTTCCGGAATTAGACCATAGGTATGGCAGATGATGAGGAAGTCAGATACTAAGGATTGTCTGAGGAAGATGTGGTCCCTCTGCCTTATTTACTCTCCTCTCCCAATATTAGTTCAACTGGAATTTGGGGGAATTTGGAAAAGCAAAAAATATTTTACCCTGATTTCTTTCCTATGTTTTTCTTTTTCTTCTATGTATTTTCTTTTATGTTATTTAATCTATAGGATTAAATACTGTTTGTAGACTTTTATTTTTGTGTCTATTAAACAGAATCACATGGTGATAATACGCAATTGCTTTTACCTTAGGAAAGTCTGCTTCACTTTTACCTAGTCAATATATTGGATTTACGGAATTTATTGTTTGATTTTTCAGTGCTGATATGGATGAGAATCAGAGGGGCCATGATTAATGCTGGAATGTCATAAGATTCAGGAAACACGAATGTTAAAATTTGCTTCCTCAAGTCTGCTTTCCATGAGTAATTGTTTGTTTAATGATATTCTCCTGCCAAGGTATAAGCTCCATTAGGGTAAAGAAGATGCCATTCTTTCTCGCTGCTATATTTCCAGCACCCATACAACTCATGACAAACCAGAATCGCAGACAATGGAAAGCCTACAGGAACTCATTTAACCAGTGATGCCCTACTAATAACAAAATTTGTGACAAAGCAAAGTTGAAAAAAAAATGTAAATTATTCATTATCGGGTGGGAAGTAATTTCTCGCTCATTATTACCTTTGAATACTCATACAATGCAATGAATCTGTGGCTCTGAGCCCATATCAGTCGCTGAGGCAGGCAGTTTTCCAAGCTGTTTAAATGTTACTCACTTAAACCTCCAAAGAGTTCCTTAAGGAAGGTTTGATTACCCCATTGTGCAAATGGGAAAATACCATCCAGAGAGGAGAAATTACTTTTAAAGTTGACAAAAATATTGTAACTTGATCTCTTGGTTTTATGTCCAGAATCCTTTCTAAACAATGGAGTGCCTCTACCTCTCTGAACTGGGAGATGACTGATTTACTTAGGAAGATGACAGGGTATTTTCAGATTGTTCCATATTAGAATTACAAGTACAGAGCCTACAGGTTGGATGAAAACCACTTCTTTCATATTCTAGGTGACCCAGGTCCTTTCTGGAAGTTTCCAGCAGGTTTGTTTTTAGGCTTTTATTGAAATGAAGTTATGAGACAAATTAACTGAGGTAAATAAAGATTTGTTCATTCTAGTATTGTTAAGAATAAATGAAATTGAAATCAACCTAACTGAGCAACTATGGAAGAATATTGATATAATAAAACCCCATATATGTGATGGAATATGACACTAGGCATCTAAATTTATGCTCTATATGACTATATTTAAAGATCAAGAAAATGTCACAGTACATTTCCAAGTCAAAAAAACAGAAAACAATATATACTATAAAAATTTGATTAAATATGACAAGAACATGTATACATGTTCATCTCTGTGTATCCATATATATATTTAAAAAAACTGAAATGATGTAATTCAATACAGTATATGTTTCACAGTTGTCTATGGGTTTTGAGGTTTCTTGTCTTTTTATTTCTTTTCTAATACTTCTACTTTTTGAATTTTCTAGACTAAACTTGTATTTCCTTGATATAAGAAGAATTTTTCTTTACAAAACGTAATATAGAGGCAGGAAGTCCAGAAATTAGGAGGAAACCCAGCTATGTTAAGGTATCTTCCCTGTCACAAAATTGCAAAGGTCTGCACTGCTACAGGACAAGGCTGGACCCACTGCAAATGGCATCCACGGACCTCATCTGTCATTGCAACGTCCTCTCCTCCTCAGCTGTTTCCACGTTTTTCATTCCGGCCAAAGGCACTAATTATTGTTGTGGAACATTCTATACTTTTCCTACTATGCTCTTTCCTACTGCGGTATGTTTCTTCTGCTACTGCCTCTTTGGATTGCCCGCCCAGGGCTGCCCTGGCCAGCGATCTGTTCCCATCCCCCAAGTCTTGTAGGCATCTCTGTGCTCCCTTCCCCAACACCTCCTGCTGAGCTTGCCTTTGACTCATCCTAAATGTTTGGCCTCCCAAGGCCTGCTGAGCACAGCACACAATGCATCAGTGCCTTCTCTCTCCTACGCAGCTGTTCTACCCACTCTTGAGGCTCTAACACATGCTCCTTAAAGGAGAGGCACCAGCCACAAAGAAGCACATTACATCTCACTTCCTTTCTGAGGTGAGTCAGCCTGGGTAGACAAAGGGAGAGTGGGCATCTGGCATTGTCTTCTAGTGGAGCTGGACCTTCCACTGTTGAAGCTCCATCCCTGAAGGAATCCAGGGAAGATGTCAGGAAGAGATGGGGGTGTATTTAGCAAAAACATGGAGTCATAAACTGACTCAGGAGCGGCCAAGTAGGCAGTTCTGGACATTGTGCCAGGAGCCTCCAGACACCCTGGAGAGTGGAGTACTCTGGAGACATTTCAGTGTCTCAGATAGCAAATATCACACCATAGCATAAAGGCAAAGAGTTCACGTAAATTACCTATCAATATATGCTACAGAGCAGAGATAAAGGCCTCTAGGACATAGGGAGGACCAGGTCACTTTTGCAGGATCAGGAAGACAGGGAGAGTTCAATGCGGTCCTTGGTTAAGCCCTGGAACCTCCATATACCATTCTCTAGGGTTGGAAAGGCTGCTACAAGGAAAGGCAATCCCAAGGGAAGATTTGCTCACTGAATTCTTCCTTTCCGTGTTTGAAAGAAAATAGCTTTGGAACTCCCGAGAGATGGAATATTTCTTTTTTTCTCCATATGCACTCTCCCAGAATGCTCCAAGAGAGTTTAGCTTTCCAAGCCAGAAGATTCTTAGCACAGCCAAGTAGGCCTGAAGTGTTAGAAATCTTTGTCTTAATCCCAAGAGGAAATCTCTGTTTCATGACCTAATACAGACCTGCTTCCTCTATTGAGAAGCTCTTGCTGTCTAGAGGCCTCCAGCGGCCTCATCATTTTCTTCGTTTCCTCTCAAACAAAAAAAAATTTGAGAGAATCGTCAGGTAAGGTGCCTTTTCAAGACATTTAAAATACCTCCATGCTAAAATAATACAATTATTCCCAAACAGTAACCTCTGATTTACTTCTAAGTAGTCACAGGTCTATCACTGAGACCTATACGTTTACTTATAACTAAACAAAGTTTAACTTTTCCTGAGCATTTGTTCTTGGGGAAGGAGCATACAATAGGTAAACTGGGGATGAAAATTCACTTCAGAAGTGGTCTTAATATCCTGATTACCCCTTCTTTGGTGACTGTATCAAAAGGCAACATCCTGAAGCAATATCTCAGGGCATCATTCTAAGGACACGCCAGGAGGAAAAATGGCCAAATCCTTCCCAGTACTCTGCTCCCTTCTATTCTTTACCCTGATACACTTGGCATTACCTTTTGATGAGTAACATAGCTGTTTTGGGCCGGGATGTAAGGCTTATTGGTAGGCTCTGATGTTATAATCTGAAAGAGAATGCTTTGAAATTCTTATTTATACATATTTTTATTTAAGTGTGTCATTTTACTATACTCATGTATCCGTATCTATAGAGATAGAGACAATGGAGTGTGATCAAAAAAATAAAAATAAAAAAGGCTCTGGGCCAGTGGGCAGGGGCCTTAGTTTTCCCATCTATTAATGCAGACTATGAGACCTAACTGATGGGGACCAGGGGCGTGGGTGGGTGGGTGAGGTGACGTGTGAAAGTGACTGGCAATATGCCTCCACCACAGTGTATCACAAAAATTCAGAACTTCTGAAAATGCTTTGCCATATATTTGATCGGTCATTATCTTCTGTGTTCTTTTTCAGAGAAGTCGCGTAGGGTGACCTAGCTTCAAAGACTGAAGAGCTGGGCTTTCTTCCATACCTGCCATGAATTCTTGGGCATTTCATAAGATATGGGGATTGGGTTAAAAGATCTCTTTAAAGTTCTAGCATGTCTTAATTTCTTTCATATATTGGCTGTCAACTCTGAATCCTCTCAAACCTAGGCTAATTACTGTTAATCAAAAAATTATTTGGTACACTGGGCTGGCAGTGATGCATTTATATAGTCTTCTGCTGATTATCTACCAGGAGTAAAAGAGTTATCCCACATTTTTAAAAAATGAATGAATATATGTATAAAGGAAATAATGTTTTCAATTACTGCAACCTTTCTTGGTACTGCATTAGAACTCTTGTTCTGTCAACAAATTAAGCTATGACTTACCAGATACTAGATTCTGTAACTATTTTCATTTGCTATAGTTTTAGGCCCTCCACGCTGATGGCCACCACATGGAAACATGAAGGTAATTTTCCTCTAAATTTCGTAGGAACAAGACGCTGAGTTTTCTTTGGAATTACTATTTTAGAACCTTACTGAGGCAAGTGATGTTCTTCAAGTTTCAGGCACATGAATGAGGCAGGTACACTGTAGGTATATGAGCCCAGAGGAGAGTAATCCAAACTGGGACCCAAGCTGAGATTTGGTCATAGGTACACCACACCACAGAACCCTCAGCAATACCTGAAACATGTTTACGGACACTGGCGGTTGCCAGGGGGCAGGGCAGGTTCTTATATGCCCATAGACTTGGGCATAACATGGTTTCTGCTCTGGAGGGGCTCCCAGTTTGGTGGAGAGAACGCGCCTAACTGCCCAGAGAATGCCTACAGGAGCTGTGAGTGGCAAACGCCAACTCTGAGATATAGACTGAGGAAGTGTAAGGAACAGGAAACCTCTGGACAGAGCCTCAAATTCTGTTTCCAACTTGTATGAAGGCAAAGTGACAGAGACACCTTTTTCATTTTCAGCTATACCTCTGAGAACTGAATATATTATGAGGTAAAATAAATGTTTAATAAATGGGGGAACGGTGAAATGAAAGCTTGTCTTGGTTTTTTTGATGTGGATTTGTGTCACTGTACTCCTTCACTTTAGGAGCACTGTAAGCTTTTGTCTCATTAGTAAATTTTAAATTTTACTTCTTAACAAAGCACATTCATGAGCTGACTGGTGAGAAACATGTTTTGAGGGCAGCTTGGCCTTCAAGGGACCCACAGATCAGAGTGTAGAACCTGTCAGAGGCTATAGCTCCAGCAAAAGAATCTGTAGAATTTGTCCAGGATTTATACTCTAGTCTCACAGTGTTCAGTCCTAGAGTCTTCCTCTTCAGAAGGTTGCCTGCAAGCATAGTCCCCCACTTGCCCATCAATTTATAAACAAAAATAAACTTACTCATTCTTACTTATTTTTCTCATGAAGCTTACAAACAGCCAGAAAAAAGGAAGAGTGTGACTGTTATTTGCAGTAAATTCTATAAATAAAAGAAATAGGATGGTACAATAGAGAATATCTATTGAAAGTAGAGATACTACTGTCAACAATGTGATCAGTGAAGGCTTCTTGGGCATGGGGATATCTGAGACGTGAAGGGCGAAAAGGAGCCACCCAGGTGGAGAGCAGTGAGGAAGATTTACCTACTGGAGTCACTGATTAAAGACCTGTGTGACTGCAACACAGAGAGGGAGGGAGAGGGCATAGCAGATGTTATGGTTACACAGCAGATGAATACACAGTCTACTCACTTGATGAATGTACATCCTACTCTAAAGAGAAAAAAAGCTATATTTACAGATGATACTAACTATTCTTGCTATTATCTGATTATATTCATTCAGTTTGAACTATTTTATCTCATTCATTTTGTGCATATTTATAGAGCAATGACTAAGTGCCAATATATGTGCTAGACACACAAAGGTTAGTCTAATCAGACACAGACCTTACCCTTATGGGCTTATAATTCTTTGGGGTGTGGAATTAGTCAAATAATTATACAAATGCTTTATTACACACTGATAAGAGGTATTAAAAAAAAGAATGGAAAGTTGGGATTGTATTTTGAGAAATATCTCTGGGAAAGTAGGTCATAACCTGAGCTCTAAAGGTAGAATGAGTTTAGGTTCAAGAAAAAGAGAATACATTTGATGGGGTGGTCGTGAGAAACTATAAGACTCTGAGATGGAGGGACTATGAAGTGTTTGAAGCAGAGGGTAAAAAAAAAAACAAAAACCCAAAATGGAAAATGGCAAAAAGCAAGGTGGTATAAGTCAAGGTTGGAAAAGTCAGAAGAGTACAGATCACATAGGGTCTTTTAGCCCATACTAAGAAGAAACTTTTTATGTGCAGTGAAATGCAATTAAAGGAGCTTAATCACAGCAATAAAATGATTCAACGGACATTTACATTATGGAAATTAGAGGCCATAGGAATGGGGGAAGTGGAGGGATTAGTTGGGTAACAGACATACAGGAGGCAGATGGTGGTGGCCTGGCCATGGTAGTGCTGTTGGGTAAGGGAAGAAGGGAGACGAGTTTCTAAGCTCAAATATGATCCCTTTTTCTCTAAATATGCAGCCCAAACTCTTTCCTACCTTGTATGAGAGGTACTTTATCTACCTATCTTATGATAATCATAGAGCCCTGAGACTACCGTCCTCAAGCTCAATCATCCCAGAGTCACTGCTTTCAAGCCATCACTAATACCAACATTGCAAACAGAAGTGGGTTCTGGTCCCACTGAGACATGCCCCTTCCTTTGTTTTCAGTTTTCCCTACAAAATCAGGGAGTTATTCTAAATGATCTCATGTTTCACACCTTCAAGGTAAGAGTTAGCTTGGAGATTTTTTTAGTAAATAAGATGTGATAAATATTTTAAGGCAAGGCATACAGATTTCAGTGAAACATCTTTTCCAATTATGGGGCTTCAGTCTCCTTAGCAGAGTTGTCACAGAAGATCTGTAAGACTAAACAGTTTGGGAATAAAGGAGACTGAGAGAGAAGCCAAATTTCCCACATCTGTCCTATTGACGCACTCTTCCTTTTCCCACTACAGCACAGCAGGTCTCCTTTCTCCGTTCCTGTCAAGAGGTCCTGACAATAGGGCATCTCATTGTTAGCTGAAGGACATACACAGGTTCTGGTTCCCTCGCTTTGTGGAGGGGGAAGCTAGAGAGCTTCTGTCAGATTGGGATATGAGCCTATGTTTAGATTTTCCTAGTAAAGTCCAGAGGTGTCTGAGTGTGGTTCTAATCATTTCATTCTTTTCAACTCAATTTCAGGTTAAATGTCCATATAAGAAAGTAGACTTGAGTTGGTTCAAAGGAATAGTGAACCCCTGCCCTGGAGCTTATCAACACATCTGTGGCAGCAATTTGGTAACCTATGACAACCCCTGCATCTTGTGTGTTGAGAGCATGTGAGTACTATTGGGAGAAAAGAAAAGAACAATGAAAAAACTTAGTCCAAAGTGATTACCTCTTCTACCAAGTACAACAGCCTTGAAGCTAGGAATTTGCTCCAGTTTGCTCAGACAATAAATCTGTCCCCACACAGGAGAACATGGGGTAATACAAAGCCCATAGGAGTAGAAAGCAGACTTGCTATACTCAGTAGTGTTTGTCTGGCCCTTTCTTCTCTCAGCCCTTGCA
The DNA here is from genome assembly GCF_030028045.1 of Hippopotamus amphibius kiboko. Taxonomy (NCBI): domain Eukaryota; kingdom Metazoa; phylum Chordata; class Mammalia; order Artiodactyla; family Hippopotamidae; genus Hippopotamus; species Hippopotamus amphibius. Next base: position 154,195,445 of record NC_080186.1, on the reverse strand, counting down.
TTCCCGTATGCCAATTCATAGATTTTTTTCACTTGAAGCTTTAAATATCCCTTTGAGTCCTTGAAATTCTTTGATTTTAAAACAAACTGTAGTTTTGCCTTCGCTCAGGTATCTTCAACCTCATATGTGTCTGAAACTCTGAGCTAGGATAAGATGACTATAAAGTTAGGGTCCTCTGGCTAGTTTAATTTTTAGATTTATGTGTCATGATTATTGGTGATTAGACACTGAGTGTCACAAAACTGTGGCTTCAGGGTTGATCTCTGTATGAGACAGTGCAGTTCACAGGGAGAAAAACTCTTGCCATGGCATCAGACTGGAGCCCTCCACCCAATGAGCATTTTGTAATTTTCACAAAGAGCAATGAGACAGGAATGTGTAAAAACCAGGCCATCTCCACTAATGAGAAATTCAGCCAAAGTGTAAGAGTATTGACAGAATAAGATAAGGACTGATATGCCTCATATATCACAAGCTGAGGCCTGATTAAATAACTTATTTTCAAAGAGATTATAGTATAGGTCATAGTATCTTCAGTGGCATCTTAGAATCATGGAAGATAACAGGGTAGGAAATCCAATAACCTGGCTTTTGTCTGTAGTCAATACCCTTTATGCTCTTAGTTTCCTAAAATATAAAATAGGGGTGATAGATAATTTTACAAGTATTTTTGTAGCTCTGACATTCTGTTAATGAAATATTTACTCTGATGTTTCCTTTAGGAAATCTCGGGGAAAAATTGTATTTCTATGTGATGGAAAATGCTAGCTGAGTGAACTCAGACATGAAAGAACCTTTTTCTTTTTCCTTTCCATTGAGAAAATCCTTCTCTTGTGACTCACCCCTCCTTGCATGTGTTCTTAGTGACAGAGAGCTTGTATCAGATAGCTAGAGTCCTTCTTTAGACCTGCCCCCTCACTGATTCACTGCCTTCCATATTTTCCCTAATAAATAAACTTCTCTGAAAGTCTCATTTGACATGGGTCTCAAATCTGTGTCTCAAGCCTCAGAAGAACAAAATGAAAATTTGAGCCAAAGGTCAAAGACAAACATGGGGCTTAATCAGGTCTCTGATACTGTAAACTATGGAGTAATCTATCAATACGTAAAGGCTCCTGGTTGTCTTCCAAGGAATACAACAAAAATTTCTTCCATAGTCCTTTGGAATTAAAAAAAACCCAACTAATAGGAAATATGGAGTGTTGTGCTCTGCCTGGCCATGCCTGTTGCCTACTGTCCATGTTAAACAATCTCACTTTCAGACTCAGCCTTGAAGCAGAGGCATTTATGCCCAACTGGCTTGGATTAGCAGGGCTCTACATTTTCACCAGCCCCCCTTTTCTCCATAGAAGAGGTCTACATCAATGGTATCCATGAATGTCTCACTGATCATTGGTCTTTTTCTTAAGTTCTCTTGACACATTTTAACCTCTGAAACATATAGAGACATGTTCTTCTTTGGGTTATATTCTCTCTCTCTCTCTCTCTGTTTCTCTCTCTCTCACACACGCACACACACACATTACATGGAAAGAAGACTAATATACACTAACATGCTCTCTTTCCCTCAGCAGCTTACGCCCTACTGGCCTGAGAAAGAGTATCTCTTTTGACTCTGAATATCCTGTAAGACTGTTGTCAGATTGTTTATATGTTCTGTTGGCTCTTTGACCTTAACTACCATGCTGATTACATGGGGGACACATGGCTCCAATAAAAAGGGAAAAATCACCTTGGGTCTATCATCTTTAGAATATGAAAAGCAAATAGCTCTGGGGAAAATGAGATAGTCTCTATCTTTATCGTGTGTCAGTGTCCACTGCTCTGAGTCCTGGGCGATGCAGGAACACCAAGAACTCCAGGGAGGACTGCTTTCCAACACTATTGCTTAGACTTCATGTTCACAAACCTTTTCTTCTGCAGTAATCAATCTTCAATTAACACCATTCAGTAGCTTTTTCATCTCAAACATTTTAACTTTCATCTCTACAAGTCTGATTTATGTCTTCCTTGTTTCTAACTTCTTTTTAACATCTGGAATACAGTTACAATAACTATTTTTATGGCTTTATCTGCTAATTCTAGTATCTGTGTCCATTCTGGGTTGGCTGCTTTCCTTCTCACTACAGATTATATTTTAGGATATTAGACATTATGAATTTTACCTTGTTTGGTTCTGAAAATTTTTGTATTTCTAAAAATACTCTTGAGCTTTGTTCTGAGACATAGCTCAGTTACTTGTAAATACTGTGATCCCCTGGAATTTTGCTCTTAAGAGTTAGATGGGAATCAAAGCAGTATTCACTAAGTGGGCTAATTACTCCTCATTAGTGAGGCGAGACCCTTTTGAGTACTCTACAAGCACCATTACTGGCTCTGTATGAGACCAGGGCTCTGTTATCTCTAATCCTCTCTGGTGGTTCCTTCTTAGCACTGGGTAGTTTCCTCACACACAAGCACAAATCAGTAATCTGCTGAGCTTTCTGTCCAGCTGTCCCGTGCTATGGCCCTGCAAACTATAGCCACTTTGGTCTCTCTCCTCTCAGCTCTGTCTCCTCAATTCAGAGAATCCACTTTCCCTATCGAGATTCCGCTTTCCTATTCCTAGAATCTCTCACAATGCAGAAACCAAGGCCAACCACAGAGCTTACCATATTTGTTTCCCATCTCTCAGGAATCAGCACTCTTCATTGTCTGACTAGACAGTGTCATTGTTTCATCTTTTTCGTCTGATTTTTTGTCTTTTCAAGTAGGAGATATATCTGGTTTCTCTAACTCCATATTATCTGAAAGTAGAATGTCAGCATACTTATGTTTTCCTCTGATACCTTCTAAAAGTCTAGACTAGAGTACAATGTCATTATTTTACTTTTTCTAAGGACTCCAAAAGATAAGACTGTGCTCTGTAATAAGTTTCTCCGCCAGTGGACAATAGCACATTTACTTAAATTTGCTATACACAACAGTAAAAAAGAACTTTCATAATAATATTTTTTTCTGTTATTTGACAGTAGACATTTAAAAAAAAAAAAAAGGCGTCAGCATATGTACCTAAACACAAGACTTCCTTCCTTTCAGTGCAACTCCTAAAAGATGATCATTTCCACAAATACCCAACAACTGCCTGTGCTTTCTCTCGCGTGCGCTCGCCCTCTCTGGCAGGTGTTTTGAATTTTGAAATCCCTCTGTTTGAAATCCCTTATTTTTATCCTCTAATTGTTGATCAGTCCCAGGTTTTTGTCACTGCTATCTTCTCTTTACCCATCCCCACTTTCCTCTGCTTGATGATCTCACTCAACAACTATAATTACTCTATTGCCTATATATTCATAACTCACATTTTCATACCATGAGACTATACCCATCTTCTTCGTATCAGATAGTAAACATCTTAATTTCATTAGCTCAGAATTTTTAAAATCAATCTATCCAATATCAGCTCTATTTTTTCCTTTCTGTTTTGAGTTAATGAAAGTTAATGTCACTACTCTGAGTCCTTTCTCACTCAAACTCAATTTCAATATATAATTTCTATATATTCCTTACCTCATCTTAAGTATAAATTAAACCCATAAACATGTATTTAATTCCAGTCTTCATCACATTCCATGGGTTATTTTTATATTCTTATTAATTACTACCTCGGCCTCCATTCTCCTCTCCCAGCCATAATTCTGCCTCCATTCTATGGTGATTTAAACATGATTGCTTCAAAAAGCACTATTTTTTTGTGACATAATACAAACATCTTCGTATGACTTATAAGACACTTTTTTCATCTGCCACAGGCACTCTATGCCCAACTTCAACCATAACTCTTGAAGGACCTTCAACAAGCCCTATTTGCCCATAAGGTGGCAGTAAAGCACTGCCGTTTAAATCACTAACTTTGACTAGACCTATGACCAACTCAAACCAATAATATGATTTGGGGGCAAGTTGCTAATCCTCAATGAACTATATATTTCTCACGTAAAATAGTGATAACGCAGGGCTCCAATAAAAAATGTGGAGTAGAAGGACATGGAACTCACTTCCTCCCACAAATACACCAAAAAAATACATCTACAAATGGAGCAGTTCTCACAGAACACCTACTAAACCCAAGCAGAAGACCTCAAACACCTGAAAAGACAAGAAAGATCTCCATATAGCCAGGTAGGATGAATGAAAAACAAAAAGGGGGAGGAAGCAAGATAAGACCTGCATCCCTGGAAGGGAGCTGAAAAAGAGCAAAGTTTCCCGTATCCTGGGAAGCTCCCTCACTTGCAGGGAGGTCAGCCAGGACAGAAAGGGAGCTTCAGAGGCTCAGAGAAGAGCACAGCAACCAGTCTGTAGCAGGTAGAACAGAGAGAGACCTACACAGATGGTCATACCACCACCCTGTGTGTTCCAGCAAGAGGTGCACGTGCACTGGTGTGGGTGGGGACTGGGTGCTGAAACTTGGGGGTTAAAGGACACACCCAGGGAGAGGACTACTGTTGGCTGCATGAAGACAGACTGAAGGGGCTGGAGTGTGATAAGGCTGCAACCGGGAGTTTTCATGGAAGAAGCCCAGGCCTGCCATGGAAGCAAAGTGCCATTGTAAAGTGCCATTGCGAAAGGAGGGGTGGGGCTGCCTTAGCATCCTCTTTCTCCACACGCCAGCCCCTGCCTCCGTGGGCTCCAGGAGAGCATGCCCCAGCCACTGCCTTAGGGGCTCCTGCCCCAGCAGACTCCACACCGCAGCCGCCACCTTGGTGGGTTCTGGGAACAAATGGGTTGCCCACATGCAGAGGCAGGACTGAAACCACAGCTGGGCCCCAGTGGGCACACAACTTAGGAAGCAAGACTAAAATGTCTCCCCGCAACTGCACAAGCCCCAGAGTTACACCACCACCACTGGCTTAGTGGACGATGGATGCTCCTGTGGGCTTGACTGAATCTGGCCTTAGCAGCTGTGGGCCACAGAGGGCCCAGGTGCATGACTACTGCAGTCCTGGGACCTGACTTCAGTGGATGTGCACTGATGGCCTTGTGAAAACAACACCTGAGGGACACGAGGGCTGAATGCTGGCATTCCCACGGTTGAGGCAGGGCCGAGGGCAGTGCCAACAACAGTGTACTCTGTGAGCCAGCACAATGAGTGACAGGTGACACAACAGAGCACACTCATCAGTGAACAGCTCTGGCAGAGGAGTGTTCAGTGGCTCCTCTCCCAGTGGGAGCACTCCAATCCCACATACCTCCCACCACAGCTCAGAAATGCAGCTCAGAAACTGATCTGGGGGCCTCTACTACAATAACTAGAGACCAGACCCAGCCCTTGACAGGAAAGTGACAACTACAGACCAAAGAGGAGGTCCTGTTCAATATTCAGTGTAGGCTCTGGTCACCACAACACCAGTCATACCTCCTATGAAGGGGATAACAGCCAGCAGACACGGAGGAAAGAGATGGCAGGCATCCACACTAAAAATAGCCCTCACACCAAAAAATATTAAATCCACACAGGCTACACAGAAACGGTCCCACATAAAAACAGCCCTCCAAGACCACAGTAGATAATGGTTTCTCTCAAGCTCACAGAGCAAGAGAAATATAAGTAAAATGAAGAAGTAGAGGAACCACTCCCAATTAAAAGATCAAGAGATTTCCCCTGAAAGAACAATCAATGAAACAGACCTCTTTAGTCTAATAGACACCAAAGTCAAAAAGGAGATAATGAAAATACTGGAAGAATTAAGAAGGACTATTGATAGAAATGCAGATTAGTAAAAAATGGAACTAGAAACTATAAAAAGGAACCAAGAAAAATTAGAGAACTCATTCGCAGAGATGAAAGCTGAGCTAAAGGCAATGAATAGCAGGCTGAATAATTTAGAACAAATAAATGATGTGCAAAATAGAATAATGGAAATCACCCAATCAGAATAGCAGACAGAAAGCCAAATGCAAAAGAAAAACAAAAGGAAAGCAATATAAGAGACCTATGGGATAATTTAAAGCATGCCAATCTATGTATAAGGGTCCTAAAAGGAGAAGAAAAAGGAAAGGGGATTGAAAATGTATTTGAAGAAATTATGGCTGAAAACTTCCCAAACCTAAAGGAGGAAACAGATACCCAGATACTGGAAGCACAGAGGGTCCCAAACAAGATCAACCCAAACAGACCTACACCAAGACACATGATAATAAAAATGGCAAAGTTAAAGACAAAGAGAGGATTCTGAAGGCAACAAGAGAAAAACAGAGTTAATTACAAGGAAACCCCCATAAGGCTATCAGCTGATTTCACTACAGAAATGTTGCAGGCCAGAGGGGAGCGGCAAGATACATTCAAGTCCCTGAAAAGTTAAAATGTGCAACCTAGGATATTCTACCCAGCAAGATTATTATTTAGAATAGAAAGAGAGATTAAGAATTTCCCAGACAAGCAAAACCTAAAAGAATACAGCAATACTAAACCTATCCTAACCACAAATCAAAAACATACAATAGATGCACAAAAACCAAAAAGAAAAGAACAAAAGCATAATACAAAAGAAAATCATCAAACCACAAAAGGGAAAATGAAAAGAAAAATCAAGGGACAAAGAAAAAATATAAAATCAATGGGAAAACAAGGTTTAAAATGGCAATAAATACACATTTATTAATAATTACCTTAAATGTCAATGGGCTAAATGATCCAATCAAAAGACACATTGTGGCAGACTGGATTAAAACACAAAACAAAACCAAGATCCTATAATATGCTGCCTCCAAAAGACTCACTTTAGGGAAAAGGAAACACATAGACAAAATAAGGGCATGGAAAAAAAGACTAATTGTGTAATGATAAACAAGGAACCAATAATAAGATGAGGGGAATGGAAAATGTTAGCAAGATTAAAATGTGACCAATAAAAATAATTTAATAAAAAAAGAAAAGGGCATGGAAAAAGATATTTTACACAAATGGAAATGAGAAGAAAGCAGGGGTCACAATACTCATATCAGACAAAACAGACTTTGAAACAAAGGCTGGACTTCCTACATGGCACAATGATTAAGAATCCACCTGCAACGCACGGGACATAGGTTCAATCCCACAGGTTCGATCCGTGCTCCAGGAAGATCCCACATGCTGTGGAGCAACTGTGCCCATGTGTCCCAATAATTAAGCGTGCACTCTAGAGCCCATGTACTACAACTACTGAAGCCCACATGCCTAGAGCCCATGCTCTGCAATAAGAGAAGCCACTACAATGAGGAGCCCATGCATCGCAACGAAGAGTAGCCCCCACTCACTGCAACTAAAGAAAGCCTGTGTGCAGCAACGAAGACCAAACACAGCCAATAAATAAATAAGTAAATGAATAAATTTATTCATTTAAAAAAAGACCAAAAATTAAAAAATTAAATTTAAAAAAAAATCCCAAAAGCTTAAAAAAAAAATCTAAATCTACACACTCTCTTCCACAAAACAGAAGAGGAAGGACCACTTTCTAACTCATTTTATGAGGGCAGCTACCCAGATATCAAAGTCAAAGGTATTATAAGAAAAAAAAATCAATATATAGAAATTTCCCATAAAAGCAAATCAAATTTAGAAATACATATTCCTGGACAAAACAAAAACAAAACAAAAACTCTCCAAAAACCAGGTATGGAATGAAATTTCCTTAACCAGATAAAGGGCATCTGTGAAAAATCTGGATCCAACATCATACTTAATTATGAGAAACCTAATGTTTTCCCCCTAAAAACAGAAACAAAACAAAGGTTTCGGCTCTCAACACTTCTACTTAATATTGTATTAGAGGTTCTAGTCAGTACAATAGGCAAGAAACAACCAAAAAAGGAAAGAAAAGAAAAAGCACCCAGATAGGAAAGTAATAATAAAATTGTCTTTATTTGCAAACAACGTGATCATCTATATAGGACATATGATGGAATCTACAATACAACCTAATAGAACTAGTGAGTTTAGCAAGGGTGAAAGGTATAAGAATAAAATACAAAATAAATTCTATTCTTATATACTAAAAGGAAATAATCAGCAATTTAAATGAAAAATAATACCTTTTCTAATAGCATCAAAAATATGAACTATTAGGAAAATATGTGATGAAAGTTGGGCATGTCCTGTACATTGAAAAAACATCTTGCTGAGATAAACATAAAAGTACCAGAAAAGTCAAAACAACATTGAGAAGAACAACACTGAAAAGTTTGAAAGCTAACTGGTTTCAAGAATTATTATAAAGTTACAGTAATCTAGACAGTGTGGTATTAGAATCAGAATAGACAGATAGAAGGAACAGAATAGAGAATCCAGAAATAGAGGCTTTCACATATAGATAACTAATTTTTTACAAGGATGCAAAGACAATTCAGTGCAGAATGATAATCTTCAACAATGGTGCTAGAATGACTGGATGTATTTAAGCAAAAACAATGAACTTCAATCCACAGCTTACATCATATATAAACGCTAATTCAAAATGATCCTAGAACTAAAATCTAAAACTAAAAAAAATTTTAGAAGAAAATATTTTGTGACCTTGGCTTAGCCAAAAGTCTTAGATACAACACCAAAAGCATTGTTCATAAAATAACTATTTGTAACACAGACCTCGTCAAAATTAAAATCTTTCTTTTTTTTAAACAATTTGTAACCAAAACTTTAATCCCAAGGATTCTCACAAAACATATTAGAAATGACAGAATGAAAAAAAATCTTGCACAGTAACTCAAAGTTCAGCTCTACAATGTACCCTTAAACTGGCAGGACACTGGTATCTTGAAGAGTCTCAAATTTCCAGATAATATTACAAAGAGCTATATATTCATATACAGCAATCACAGAAGGAACTTATGACCTAAAGCAAAGGTAAACTAACTTTCTTGACATTTCTTAGATTCTAAACCCACTGGACAACCTCTTGTCCAGTGTGAAGACTAGTGGAATTTTTAAACCTCTAATCTAGTTTAAGGGTGCAGCTTTAATTTTTTACCTGCTGGCTTGTGTTCACAGCAGCTTTTAAAGACTGCTTGCTTAACTACAGCTGCATACCATATCCCCTATGGAAAGCCTTTTCAATTGTTGCCAGTTTTGTTTCCATAATATTAAACATCACACTTTAGCTGGGCAGAAGTTAGAGGTTTATTATCAGTTTATGCAAGACTAAAAATTCAAGGCAAATTCAATTTTGCTTAAGGGAACATTGTAAAGTAACAATTCTTAATATTACATGCCCCGTATGATCCATTTCAAACCATAGAGAATTACACTTTTATGTGTCACTGTTCCTAGAGACAAACAAATGTGAACACCTAAAACATTTAAAAAATGCACCAAGCTTACGAAGTCTCAAACAAAACTTGAATTTTCTGTACATACTCCTGTCAAATGAAGTTATTTCCTGTACACCACTCCTCTTGCAAACTCGTCTTCTATTTCCTTTCATTTGACCTAGATTGGCTACAAGACCTAGAGAAAGATCGGGTCGGCTTATGATTTCTCTCCCGGGACAGTGATCTCTCTCTTCTCCTATCTCTAGAAAGGGACCTGCTCCGACTTCAGGAGAAGCTTCTCCGTCTTGGAGATCTGCGGCAAGGTGGAGGACTCCTCCCCCGATAATCATCTCCAGGGCGACGACCCCAAGAAGGAGGTGGGCCAGGATTTCGACTTCTCTTTTCACCATTCGACAGTTCCTCTCTTACTCGGCAGCCACATCGTGTTCTCCCATCTAGCTCTCGGACAGCATTGGCTGCATCTCGCGGATCTTCACATTCAACAAAAGCAAAGCCGGGAGGGTTTCTAGCAACCCACACACTTCGGAGTGGTCCATAATAGCCAAAAGCTCGTTCCAATTCAGTCTTGTTACCATTGTTTCCAAGATTACCTACATAAACTTTACAGTCCAACGGTCAGGAATCACGATGCATTTTGAGATCTTCGGTTAGAAAGGCGGAGGCTCAAATCCGCACACCCTCGGCTGGGTCTTCCCGGTTGCCCTCCCGCCCGCCACCCGCAGATGCTCTCCCAGACCCGGCGTCCACGAAATGGCCCAAAATTAAAATCTTTTTAAAAACACTCAAGTAAGAAAAGACAAACTAGATAAAGTATGAATATTTATAAAGCACATATCTGATGAAAGAATGGAATTTAGCTCATATAAAACTCTTAAAACTTAATAACAAGAAAACTGACAAGCAAATATAAATGTGCAGAAGATCTGAATGTACACATCAAAGAATATATATGGATGGTAAATAAGCCAACCAAAAATGTATATTTGGAAATAAAAGGGATGGATCTAAAAAATTACAGTATGTGAAAGAAGCCAAACAACAAAAAAAAGTACATCCCGTATGATTCCATTTATGTCAATTCTTTAAAAAAAAATTGCAGAGGAATTCCCTGGTGGCCCAGTGGTTAAGACTTTGCCTTCCAATGCAGGGGGTGCAGGATAGATCCCTGGTCAGGAAGCTAAGATCCCACATGCCTAGTGGCCAAAAACCCTAAACATAAAAGAGAAGCAATATTGTAACAAATTCAATAAAGACTTAAAAATGGTCGACCTCAAAAAAAAACTTTAAAAAAATAAATTAAAAAATAAATAAAATAAAAAATAAATTTAAAAAATTGCAAACTAATCTATAGCCGTAGAAAGCATTATCAATGGTTGTCTGGGGTTGGTGAGACATGAAAAAAACTTTTGGGATGATGGAGAATATGTTTATCATCTTGATGCTTGATTTTGTGGGTGTACACAAATGTCAAAATATCAAATTTCACACTTTAAATATGTGTGGTTTATTACAGGTCAATTTTACCCCAATAAAACATTTAAGAAAATAATTAAAAGACCACCCCTTCTCATCATGCAAATGAAAAACACGAGATATCAACTTACAACTATTTGTCCTGTTATGATGGCTATTACAAAAAAAATAAGTGTTTGTGAAGATGTGGAGAAATGGGAACCCTTGTACACTGTTGGTAGGAATGTAAATTGGTACAGCCATTATTGAAAAATGTATTGAAGTTCCTCAAAACTCTAAAAATAGAACTACCATATGACCCATCAGTCCCTCTTCTGAATGTATAATCAAAGGAAATGAAATCAGTACCTCAAAGAGATATCTGCACCTACCATATTCATTGCAGCATTATACATAGTGGTCAGGATATGGAGACTATCTAAGTGTCCATTGACAGATGAGTGGATAAAGAAACTGTGGAATATATATATGTATATATATATACACACACACACATATGGAATATTATTCAGCCTTAAAAAAAAGAGAGAAGAAGAAAATCCTGTCATGTGCAACGACACGAATGAACCTGGAGGACATTATGCTAAGCGAAATAACGCGACACAGAAAAACAAATACTGTATGATCCCACTTATATGTGAAATCTAAAAAAGTCAAATACATAGAAATAGAGAGTAAAAAGGTGGTTACCAGGGTGGGGAGGTGGGAGAAATGAAAAAATGTTGGACAAAGGATGCAACATTGCAATTACGTAGGATGAATAAGTCTAGGGATCTAAGTACAGCATGATGTCTATAGTTAATAATATCATACTGAATACTGGAAATTTGCTAAGAGATTTCAGGTGCTCTCATTTTAAAAAATTGTTAACTATGTGCTAATTAACTGTTAATTAGCTTGACTATAGTAATTCATTTTCTTCTCTATGTGTATCAAATTATCATGTTGTACACATTAAATACAATTTTTGGTAAAAAAATAAAAGACCAACCCCCTCCATCTATGCACACTATCTCCTCCACTGTTGTTTTCTCAAGGATATTGCTTCAGCAATTATATCAATGTACTGAATTTTCAATTTTCTCTTTCTTCTGGACCTTTTCTGGTATCTTATATACTTCTGGTTATTTCTACCATTAAATATATGTATTTATTATAAATATACATATATATATATATATATATATATATATATAGCCCATGTATAAAAGAAAATAAGTAATTCCTGGATTCCACATCTTCCTTGATTTTTCTTCATTAACTTCTTTCTATTAGACCAAAATACCTCTAAAGGGTAGGCTACATACACTGACTCCAGTTTATTCCCTTCTATTTTCCCTAAAGTCTATTCTAATTGAGTTCTATCCATGATGACAGCAAAACTGTTATCATCAACACCAGAGATGCCTCTATGTTGCAAAAGCCAATGGTCTTAATCGTCATTTCATTTTACTTATCAACAGCATTTCATACAAGAAAATACTTCTTCCTCTATAAAGTGTGTTTTCTCCGCTGTTAGGCTTCCGAGACCACTTCCTCTTGGACACTCCATCTCAGTCTCTGCAAATCCATGTTCATCAGCTGACCACAAAACACTGGAGTGCTGCAGTGTTTCAGCCACTGGGCCGATTCTGGATTTTACTTATACTTATTCCCTTAGTGATCTCTATTCTCTATCTAGATTTCTTTCTCCAATTGATACGTCTTTCCCAAAATCTAGATTCTTGTACACAATAGCCCAGCCCTCATTTTTATTTGAATATCTAATCAGAATCTCTAACATTCTGTCCCAAACTGAGCTCCTAACATTCTTCCCCCCCCCCACAATTGTTTCTTTCTGATTGCTCCCCAGTTCATAAAATGGCAACTCCAGTTTTTCCAGTCGCTAAGCCAAAAACCTTATAATCATCCTTGACTCTATTCCTTTTCTCACACCCAACATGTGACCCATCAGCAAATTCTTCTGGCTCTATCTTCAACATATACCCTAAAGCTAACCACTTTTCATCACCTCCATTGTTAATTCTTGGTGCAGCCACTGTCTTGTTTCACTTGAGTTGTTACAATAATCTTCTAATGACCATCCTTGCTTCCTCTCTTTCACTATGCATTCGACATCAACACAATACATTCAGCCAGAATAATTCGGTCTAAATAGAATTTTTATCATGCACTTCCTTCATCATAAATCTCTAATAACCAGGTTAGTTCTTTGATAAAGGCCCCATACTGCCAACTGGGAGCAATTCTCTGTTGTTTATTTTGTCCTCTGCTCTCTTGGTTATTCCCTCTGAGTCACCTCCCTCCACCCCCCCACCCAAGAGAATCCCCCCATAAAAAACAGCTTATGTTTACAGCTACGTAATTTTCTTAACCTACTTTCTGCCCGTAAATATTTTGTATCACATTTCACAAAACATGGCCTCTTCTTTTTTTACTGTCTGTCCCTTTCACCCTAGGCTTGCTTAGTTTCTTCAAAAATGTTTTGGGTTCTTCAGGTACCATTCTACATTACACTTCACTGGACAAAAGGCACACTTCAAATCTATTCGAGAGAAGTCCTTCTCAACCTTTGGTCCCTGTATGGTTACTGTCAAACAATGCCAGGTAGGTGTTCCATTGTTATGCAGAGAGTTGATAAGATATATCCTTAAGTCCTTAGAAGGTCTATTGACTAGTACAAGGGGCTTATGAAGGACCATCTGAAAACTGAGGTTTAAGAGCATCTGATGGCTTCTTACTCTGTGTATACCTTGAGATGTTTTACCGGAAGCAACCAGGCTTTTATTTTTGTCCTGAGTCTCTTTCTGTGAGAGACTAGGGATGAGAGACAATTATTGTTCCAAATCCAGAAAGCCCTAGGTTTTTATATCCCCTCCAGATACTGCTGGAAAACTGAACAATTCCTTCTTTAGCTCAGCTCTCTTTTTTCTGTGCCTTATGATGAAATCAGTTGATATTTTCAACATTTAACTAGAAATCTCCTTAGCAAGATCTATCAGTTTATTAGGTGACATTTTTCCTATCTTCCATGTTTGCTAAACTATTCATCACTAAATTTTTAAAAAAGCCTCCTTTCCTCCATCTTCTTGTAATATTTTTCTCATTTAAGCCCTCTCCAATGGCCTCCTTGAAGCTTACCAGGCTTTTGCTAATAGTTTCTTCCAGGCCCTTCTAGCTTCTGCCTACCACCCAGTCTCAAAGCCAGTGCCATATGTTTAGTTGTTTGTTACATTATATGTATTTGTTTTTTCCACACACAATTTCCAGATACCAAATTTGGTTATACTTATTAGTGCTGCACTATAAACCAACTTTAAATCAGTGGTATAAAATAACAACCATTTTATAGTATTCATGGATTCTACTGGGTCAGGAAAGAGACAATAGGCAATTTAGTTTGTCTCTGATCCACGATGTGGAGCTTCAGTTTCAGAAGATTCAAATGATTGAGATGATTTCAGTGGCTAGGTAGTAAAATCATCTGGAGGTTCTGACATTTGGTCAGGCTGAGTTCATCTGGGACTCTTGACGGGAACATTTATATGGGACACTCTCATGTAACTTGGGCTTCTCACAGCATCATGGCTGCATTCTAAAAAGGTACACACCAAGGTGATCCTGTTCAAGCTCCCCCATTATATACTGAGTATGGGGAAGGTTATGGGGGCTTACAGCATGCCTTACAATGTATAGGTCTCCTTAAAGAGCTACTTTCAGTAATCCTAAACCATTTGCTGGTTGCAATGACTCGGTAACACTTTATACTGTCTCCTTTGAGGACTGGAGTGAGTATGTCCGAAGTGTGGGAAAAAGGGTATGCAAAGTTATCTAGTAGTCACAGGGGATAACTGTCTACAAAATTTATACTCCACTGTTAGAATGTACAACTACTGCTGGGAAGTAGAAGCCCAACAAGGGAACTGATTTTTCTACCCCAAATTGCATATAACTGTGATCATGTGACTAGTTCTCAGCAATGATGAGTGTGTTGTGTTTTACTTTTAAGCCAAATTGGTAAAAAGCAAGTGTAACTCCTTCACAATAATATTCTTCCTCCCATCACCTTGATGCAAATGAGCATGGCAAATTTGAGTCATATGTTGAAGCCAGAAATGAAAGAGGGCTAGGTATCTTCATCACAGCTTGGAGAAAAGCTGCCTGTGAATCAAGGATAGCTATCTGGACTTGATACAATTGAAAAAACAGACTTCCTCCTGTGTAAGTTATTATGCATTGGGGTAATTGCTTATATTAAATGAGATTATCCTACGTAAAACAATTTGTAGGGAATTCCCTGGCAGTCCAGTGGCTAGGACTCTGTGCTTCCACAGCAAAGGGCACGGGTTCAATCCCTGGTCAGGGAACTAAGATCTCACATGCCATGCAGCACAGCCAAAAAAAAAAAAAAAACAGCCAAAAACAAAACAAACAAAAAAACAATTTGTAATAAAAGGTATGATATAAAATTTACCTGCATCAAAGGTATGGAGATAAGGGAGTTATTGGGTTGTACTATCTGACAGACACAGGATTCAGTTTTTCATATACTCAGGCAACAAGACCAAGTCATACATAGTGACATCTATATATAACATAACTGAATAAAATAAATAGCTTTTGTAAATTGAATCATATACGCATTGATCCTCCCACCCAACATATTTAACTTCTACTATTTTTTCTAGTGGTTAGGAAGGATACTGGCATATGACAAATAAATCTTTACCCTCAAAGGCTATAGAGTATTTTAAGTAATAATGAATAACATCTACAAGGTAGATATATACCCATAATGTAACACATGCTATATGCCATGAAAGGTAAAATGATGTTTGTTATAAGTCAGGAAAGAGATTGATTCCTTCTTGGGCAAACGTGGAAAACATTTCAGAATAGGCTTTATTTCAGTTTGTTCAGGCAAGCTGAATCAGAGTCTGATAGGCAGAGGTAGCAACAATTGTTTTAGAGAAAATATTAATGGACAAAAGTACAGGAAGAGAAAATATAGATTACTCAGGAGTCTAGTGGTACAAGTCTCTGATGTTTGGAAAGGAAACCAAGAGATGAAATTGAGACAGAAGATATGCTAGATCACAGAAGAATCTTGAATCCCAAGCTAAGGCTCTTTAACTTTATTGGCTAAGCTTTGTAAGCAACGGGGAGGCACTCCCAGTCACTGTTTCCCTGGGTAACTTGTCTGGACCAGAGGTGATAGACACGGGAGAGAATCTATATAGCAGAAATAATGGTATTGTTGAACTTAGAAATAAAAATTCTTGCAGAGGCTTTTCTCTAGAGTTTAGGGCAAATCTAATAATGACTTGTTTAAACTAAATCACTTGACTTGTGAAATACTGCTTCCTTGTGATTTTAAAAGACTTTGGCAAACTTTCTCCCCATATTGTAGAGTGCGTTAGCAAACATTTAAGAGGCTTCCTCCGATGGTTATAATTAAGCTTCAAAGGGACCAGGCAAAGTCAGACATTGAGTTGGGCTGAAACTATTTCCTTTTTCCTATTGTTACCAATAGGCAATTTACCCTAGCTTGTTTTCCATCACATTTTTCAGAGGGGGAATAAATATTCTGACTTAGGATGGTAGAGAAAATCAGTATGCCAGCAAGAATTTTTATTGTTATATGATTCAGAGCTAGCTCACCTCAGGCCACGGTACACTCTGTAAACAGCATGACACTCCAGGAACTTTGGGGTGCTGGCCTATTTTCAGTTTCCTTTTCAACTATCCTTCCCAGGTATCCTATGTTTCAGCCTACTGAACTATTTGGTGTTCATATAGTCAACAGTCTTCATACATTCACGTCTATTCTCATAGATTTCAGCTCAACTTTATCGATACCTGTGTGCTCTCCTACTCTTCTTCAGCATCCAGTCTTATTTTGTTACAGAACTCTTATTTATTCTTCAAGATTCACAGTTGTGCAAGTATATTTTCTAATGAGAATTTCTCTGAGGATACTATCATTAAAAAAATGTATAAGATACTATCTTACAAAAATTAATTGGATCTTTATGCACTCACAGCACTTTGAAAAATATATTTTCCAGAATGTTATTACATTATATTTGAATTGTATTGTCTATATCTGACTTGCTAAATTGTGAGCTTCTTGAGAACAAGGATAACACAATGTTACAAGTGCTAAATTCAAGATGTGAAAGCTGATATGAGAAGCTAGAAGAAGCAAAGCCAAATAAATCTCTAGAAACCATTCAAAAGCCTCAACAAAGAATGGTATAGAAAATTAGGAGGCAGTTTATATAAGGTAACCACAAGATTAATAAATTAAAAAAATGTAAATAAATATGAAAACAGTTTGCATTTTTCATTTAAAAATTTCAGTAGGAAAATTTAGAAGAAAAGGAAGATAAACCCCTCTCTTGCCCTTAAGATCATTATAATTTCATAATCTCAAAGTGTAGATAAAGCTAGCAAACAAGAACTAATCAGTAAATAACGTAACATAGCAATTCAGTACCAACCTCTTTGGAACAAATTTCTAAAAGTTCTCAAAAAAGAACAATAAATGACTCCAGGAACAGACTTCAGCTCTATTACATTGAATTTTTTTATTGATAAATTTGATGAAATCATTGAAGGTGGGATTTCATATCAGGAGTCAAGAAGATCTCTACATATTGGGAGTGATGACTGGCCAAAATGAACAAGATGGAACACTCTCTATGTAAGTCAAGAAAATGAATCCCAAAAGCAGAGGATGGCAGAGATGTGACTTCATATTTAAAGGATGCTTTCTATATTTTCCTTTAAGTCAGTTATAAAATTAACAACTGGGACAGTATTCTATTCCTCCTGGTTATTTTAATTCATCCATCATCACCTTTTTGTTCAGTTGTTCAACTAGTTATAGTAGTCTACTCATATATCTTTATCCTTTCACAACCACAGCACAAGGGACATTATCTAACGCCTTGCTGATCCTCAATCGATTGCGTCTACTATACACCTTAGATATACCAGTCTAATAACCATGTCAAAGAAGACAACAAAATTACTCTGACCTATTTTTCTTGACACCTAAGGATAATGGCATCCTTTCACAGTGTTCCTAAACCTATACTATAATAATCTCTTTGAATCTTACCCAAATTAATACGAAGGTGTAACCCTTAAATTTGAAAATAAGGGATCTGAGGAGGCTTAATATAAAAATACATATACAAAATGCAAACTTAAAAATGAATTCAAGTAGAAATCTACAAAAACAGAAAAGAAAGAAAATCAAGAAGAGAGAAATCTCTGACTGAATTTTCTTAAGACAATATTTAGAGTTATAACATCAGTTAACTTCCAAAAGTTTTATATAGAAAACCATACTTTATGACTTAGTTTGGTTCCACCGTGGCTAAAGTAATATAAATAAATGTAAATAGCCTGACCATAGTGAAATAGGATATGAAGGGAGTATGGATGATGGGGCAGAGGTGATCATTGGTGCAGGTTACATGAATTAAAGAGAAAGAGAGTTGCCACTCAACAGTGTGCAAATTGCAAAATCTGACTCCCAATGATATGATTAACTGTGTGCTCCTAAATGAGAGTTGGTGAGGATTAGAACCTATTCCTTCTATCTCATTAGGAAGCAGGGAAGGATAGAGGGGTTTATAAGTGAGATTACAGTCCTGTTGAAATGTGGCTATAGGAAATCAAAGGAATGGTAGAAAACTAGACATAAGCAAATATCTACATGTTTAAAACAAGGAAGAAGACAGATTGTGGAAAATGTTGGATAGAATAATAACTAATGACCTGTGGTGAATATAGAGTACAAATTATTTTTTTAAAATCTTATCTTTTTTAATAACTTTGGAATTGCTAAATATAAGACGAAAAATTTGGATAAAAGATTAATAAGATAAAGATTCTCTTCACAAGGAACATCAAGGCAAAGACAGATATCTGATGGGCATAATTTTACAAAGTAGAACAGTTTCACAAGAAAAGCAAAGATACATGTCATGAAATTATGAAGAATAAGTATTATTAGTGTCAAATGGCAAGATTCTCAAACTCAAATGCCTTCTAGGGTAAGCAACAAGCAAAGGGCACGTCTGAATGAGGCAGTTACTACTAAACTGTAGCTGACTTTTGCCATGGCAATGAAGGGCCCAAATGTTTAAAAAAAAAAAATCAAAAACACACTTGTGGTTTATTTTTATTTCCTGTTAAATATTCTAACTTGCAAAAGTCATGAACTAGGGCTTCCCTGGTGGCGCAGTGGTTAAGAATCTGCCTGCCAATGCAGGGGACATGGGTTCGAGCTCTGCTCTGGGAAGATCCCACATGACACAGAGCAACTAAGCCCGTGTGCCACAACTACTGAGCCTGTGCTCTAGAGTCCCCGAGCCACAACTACTGAGCCCGTGCGCCGCAACTACTGAAGCCCAAGAGCCTAGAGCCCATGCTCCGCAACAAGAGAAGCCAAAAGAAGCCTGCACACTGCAACGAAGAGTAGCCCCTGCTCTCCACAACTACAGAGCCCACGTGCAGCAACAAAACATAGCCAATAAATAAGTAAATAATAATTAATTTTAAAAAAATTGTGGACTATTTTTAAAAAATTAAAAAACACTGTGCGGGTCAAATAAAATATATCAACAAGCCAGAATTGATCTTCATGGTACTAGTTTAATATAAATTCCTTAGAGGATTAAGAAATGTTCTGTGAAGAATACAGTCATTTGGACTTCCCATTGTATGACATGCAGTGATTAAAGAAAAGAACATCCCAGGCAAGGGCAACACCATGAATTAAGGCAGAAAAATAGGAATGTGATGGAAATAAATGAGAAGAGGTGAGCTTATTTTGGAAGAGGTGTAGTCTATGATGATGCAGAGCAGGAAATATGATAACATGAGCATTTGGGGGAAATGTGAGGATGATCACATGAGCAGGGATTCTTTAAAAGCAAGTCATGCCAAATATACTTTACTGTATTTCATAAGGGTGAGAGCTTGGTAGCATGCCAGAAAAAATATGAACATTGATTTCAGTAGAGTAATGTTGGAGGTAAGTTGGTAAAACATCTTCAAGCCTGTTTTGTTCAACACTTTTTAAATGACATTAATGATGATCAAGATGACATTTACTAGATTTATAGCTGATACAAAGTCGGAAGGGATCACTAATGTGATGACATAATCAAATCTAAACAATTTTGAGAGACTAAATGAAAAATTCCAACAAAATAGTCAAGGTGTTTTTGAGCCAAGAAAGTCAAAGAAATAAGTATAAGATGCATGAAAATAACTCAGAAAAGCCATCTTTATTATTAATATTTTTTATAAATTTATTTATTTATTTACTTACTTACTTATTTTATTGGCTGTGTTGGGTCTACATTGCTGCACACAGGCTTTCTCTAGTTGCAGCGAGTGGGGGCTACTCTTCATTGTGGTGTGCGGGCTTCTCATTGTGGTGGCCTCTCTTGTTGTAGAGCACGGGCTCTAGGCACATGGGCTTCAGTAGTTGCAGCACATGGGCTCAACTCTAGAGCACAGACTCAATAGTTGTGGCGCACAGGCCTAGTTGCTCAGTGGCACATGTTATCTTCCTGGGGCAGGAATCGAACCCGTGTCCCCTGCATTGGCAGGCGGGTTCCTACCCACTGTGCCACCTAGGAAGTCCCATCTTTATCATTAAGAATTGTAAGACTCAGAAAGTTTAACATCCCCTCCCTAAATCATAGAATTTTTGGCAGAAGTGGAAGCACGTTCCAGGTCTATCTAGAATCAAGGTCTATGGTCCTTCTTAGTCATCATAGAACCACCAACTGTATAAGAGTACTGTTTATTTCTTAGAACTTTATTTTATTTTATTTTTTTTTATTATTTTTTTGGGGGTACACCAAGTTCAATCATCTGTTTTTATACACATATCCCCGTATTCCCTCCCTTCCTTGACTCCCCCCAACCTCGAGTCCCCCCCCACCCTCCCCGCCCCAGTCCTCTAAGGCATCTTCCATCCTCAAGTTGGACTCCCTTTGTTATACAACAACTTCCCACTGACTATTTTACAGTTGGTAGTATATATATGTCTGTGCTACTCTCTCGCTTCGTCTCAGCTTCCCCTTCACCCCCCGCCCCCCCAAACCTCGAGTTCTCCAGTCCATTCTCTGCATCTGCGTCCTTGTTCTTGTCACTGAGTTCATCAGTACCATTTTTAGATTCCGTATATGTGAGTTAGCATACAATATTTGTCTTTCTCTTTCTGACTTACTTCACTCTGTATGACAGATTATAGTTCTATCCACCTCATGACATATAGCTCCATCTCATCCCTTTTTATAGCTGAGTAATATTCCCTTGTATATATATGCCACATCTTCTTTATCCATTCATTTGCTGATGGGCATTTAGGTTGCTTCCATGTCCTGGCTATTGTAAATAGTGCTGCAATAAACATTATGGTACATGTTTCTTTTGGGATTATGGTTTTCTTTGGGTATATGCCCAGCAATGGGTTTACTGGATCATATGGTAGTTCTATTTGTAGTTTTTTAAGGAACCTCCAAATTGTTTTCCATATTTCTTAGAACTTTAGATTGTATTTTGTATTGAGTGGAAGATTGAAGTAAATGTTCTTTAAGGTCACAATAAATTTAAAAGTCTATGTTTTGTTATTTTCTGATAAAATATTAGTGAAGTTTGGACCTAATATCCTGAGTAGAGTAGGTCAATTTTTATACAAGCTAATGTTTATAACTTATTTTAGTTGTTTTTTTCTTCATTTCATAGTAGCAGCAGAAAATATTTTCTGAGTGCCTATTAATTATTAAGAATATTTATAAGTCCTGTGGATACCACAAAATTTCTCTCATTAAAGGCTCATATTTTGGGACTTCCCTGGTGGTGCAGTGGTTAAGAATCCACCTGCCAATGCAGGGGACACCAGTTCAATCCCTGGGCCAGGAAGATCCCACATGCCACGGAGCAACTAAATCCGTATGCCACAACTATTGAGCCTGTGCTCTAGAGCCTGCACGCTACAACTACTGAGCCCACAGGCTGCAATTACTGAAGCCTACACACCTAGAGCCTGCGCTCCGAAGCAAGAATAGCTAACGCACTGAGAAGCCCGCCCACTGCAATGAGGAGTAGCCCCCATTCACAACAACTAGAGAAAAGCCCACGCACAGCAATGAAGACCCAACACAGCCAAAAATAAATAAATAAATAAAAAGTCTTTTTAAAAAAAAAAACAGGACTTACATTTTACCAAATGCGCATGTCTCTTGCTCCCCTTTCTCACTGATTCTCCTCACTTCTTCTTTCCCCAAAGATAGCATCTAAATCCAGAGAAAAGCTTCATGACATTTGTGGAACAGTGTCTCATCTGCACTGGCCTCTGGTGAGGTGTTTCTTGCCAGTTGGTTCCTGGATACTGACTTCAATCCCCCCATGAATCGCTGCAATGTTACACGGCTCCCATGGTCACTGTGCTCCCTGCTCTACTCCTTCTGATTCCCTTATTATCTAATCTGATATTAAGGACCACTGGGGAAAGAAGAAATTATATTAACAAATAAAATGTCAAAAAATACAAACACAGATATGTGTATGTCCCTGGACACAGACCTAAGCATTCTCAAAACAATGAAGCTGCACCTCAGTAGATGAAGTGATATAGAATAAGCAGCAAAAATTATAGAATCAAAATCACCCTTAAAATTCTTTAAATGTGTAGAGATGATTTTGTGTATGTTACTCTGAATATCTTTGGGTATATGGAAAATGTAATTTTACGGAGTTTTTGCTTTTAATTACATAAAAGAAAATGTGCATAGCTAATTTTTGGAAGTCAACTGTATATATGTTGGGACTGCATTCTACTATGTCTATACAGAAGCCATGGCTTTTACTGCCTTCTCCCATATCTCCTTTTATTTATTTTGTGTGTGTGTGTACATAATTTAACTCATTGAAACTTACCCTTAAATTATTTCCTGTTTTCCCTTCAGAGTATTATAGAAAACAAAATTCAAACTTCTCTCCTCTATTTACTCTGTAGTCAAAAGACTAGAAATCTACAACTTCTTTAGTGTTTGTGAACAATTGGCTATTGTTCTCTATAACCTTCTATTATCTCAGCTTCTTATTAAAGGACCTAATTTAGTGATTCCCATAGAATGTTTCTTACCTTTTCCTTTAAGTTGTATGAAAAGAAAATAAATCTTTCACATGGGCTTAAAAAACCTAACAAAAATTATTGTTCAAGATGCTGGATATATCTTAAAATATTTGTATATACTACTGATACAATATTTCCTCCCCAACATCTGCCCAGAGTCAAAATTTAATTTGCTCCCAAGCTTTGTTGTGGTGAGCAGGGTAAATGATGAAGATGCAGAATTGAAAACATTCAGAAAAAGAGGGTATATTCATTCTACCTAAGAATCACTCTACTAAAGCACCTATTGAAGGAAAGCTCCTGAAGGATGGAGGAGGTAGGGAAGGACAGAGTGAAAGGGGAAGAGACAGTGACATTTAGGTAAACAGAGATTTTGAGAGTTTAGAACAAGGTATAGAAGCGACTACCATAAATGAAATCTGAGGGAGAGAAGTTTAAGCAGATATCTTAGGAAGGCTACCTTCCTAAGGATTTTTATGATGGAATATCACTGACTACCACTGTTTCTCATTATTTGTTAATGCTTTTGAACTATTTTCCTTTTGAAACACAAGGTTATACTTAGACTGGCCCTAAATATTCTGATTACAGAGGAGAAGAAATAAAAGGAGCAGGCAAAAGTGCAAGCACTGGGAGTGGAACAGGGAAGAGGGAGGAAGGGAGCACCACACCTAAAACCAAGCCTTTACAACTTTTCAAAGTTTCCAAGCACTGCTGTTTATATTATCTCATTTAAGGAGGAAAAAATAATTAAAGATCATGGCAAGCAGACAAAATTGTTCTTTGAAAATTTCATAGCTTTCCTTAAGCATTTCCTAATTATTCTCTTTTTCTAAATATTCCCAGACTCCTTCTTCCATGAAGTAGTAAAGAAAAATTTAAACACAGGTTTTTGAGGTTGTTCATTAGTGTCTTTGAAGTTTTTAGTATCCAACACCTGACCTATAACTTTCTGTAAGGTAATTTAGTACCATGTATTTGTGAGTGTGTATGTATATACACCTTAGAATGAAAACACTTCTAATACTTGTAAAACTGAAGGTAATCACTGGTTTGATCCATTAAACCTGTGACCTGCCTTCAGTGATCAAACTCACTTTAATTGTTCCTACAAAACATCTGCATGTCCTCCAAGGGTCACAGAGCCTAAACAATAATATGTTTGCTCAAGTTGTTTTTCAGGAACTTGGAGTCAGCTATGTCCAATCTGAGCTCAAGTTGGTTAAGACTGGTTAAGACCACTGACCCTCCACTGGGCACGCAAGAGTGTCTGCTCGGTGACCTTCTGACGTCGCTGGGCAAAAAACTCCGCCGTCAGAACATACTGATGGCACCATTTTCTGAACACAAGTCCCGCGAAGAAGCCTGTAGATTAACTGCACCTGCACAAAACTGACGATTCCCTCACCTTTTTCTTATCTCTCATCACCTTTTCCCCATGCACCCTCCCCCACCCCAAGACTCTTCTTTATCCCATAAACATCCCGAGCCCACTGCCTTCAGGGAGATGAATCTGAGGTTTGTTCTCCCACCTTCTTGCTTGGCCGCCTCACGAATAAACCTCTTCTCTGCTGCAAACCTCAGCATCTCAACATTTGGGCAAATGTTGCTGCACACTGGGCAAACCAAACCTGGTTTGATAACACTTGCCAGGCACATGCTTTCCCTTCTGTCCCTTACCTGTCCTCACCTCTCCTCTATGTTTAAGTCTTCTAAAATTATCAGGGAAGTAATTAAAAGAAAATAATTCTCATTTTTATCACAGTCATGCTTCCGTTTTGAGTAAACAGTAATATCTTATTTATCAAGGCAGTGAAATATAGTCACCATTTACAAAGACAAAAAATTCATCCTAAATATTGATATGAATCAAAATTCCCAAAAATATGTAATTTCCAAACAGAAAACAAATATCCTGAAATAAAGAGAATAACAGCTGAACTTTCTACATATTTTCTTAAAGCGACTGTTTTAAAAGGAAAACAATTATTTAGATATATAACTTCTAAATTACATATACATTGCATTAATAACTTCTGTTTAAATTGGGCACATTTTGCATAGTCTTCCCATACTTTAAATTGTTATATTTATATTTTTCTTCATGATATTTTTAGTAGCAGTTTATGATTTGAGACAGACTTTCTCATAATTTATCACTATACCAATTGTGAGGCTTTTTGTCATTGTTCCCCTAAAGAAAGCTTTGGCATCCCACTCTTGACCTGTCTAGCAATTACATTGGCCATGATAGTAGGATTCATCTAACTTTTATGAAAAGCGTATTTTCAAGGAATTAAAACCTAAAGAGCTTTATTATGATTACTTTGTTTTTACTTTTCAGAAAAAGGGGAAATATCAAATATTTCTCATTTCAAATATTCTTCAATTCAGTAACTGTTCAAAATATTTTTTACATATTAAAAAATACATTGACTCTCTTCATTTTGATTCAAAAATTGAGTCAAATCACTGGCATCTGACAACAATATTTTAAAAAATAACCATCAGATTTCTGTCCAGGAAATGATTTTTCTGATACAGTTCTTCTGGTGACAATGTAGACTACCTACCTCTCTTAGGTACAGCTTGGATGACGTGGACTCTGAAAATCCAAGTTACACCCGAGATTCCATTCCCCTGTGGTTACTCATCTGGATCACAGACATGTAGGACCTGTCTGAAAGAGACATAGCATCAAGTGGGGCTCCACCAATGAGTCATCCCTTTCATGCAGCGAAACCTTGGAGGGAAGAATAGGGAGGATGTATTGGCTATTCAGAAAACATAGATTAGTGGTGGAAAATGACATCCTCTATTAATAAGAGCTAAGGTATGATTCATATAATTGTCCTAATTTTTAAGATTGATGGGGAACATGAAGCATTTCTTTAAGTTGGTGACAGGTTCCAATAAATGCCTATATAGTTCTGTGTATGGTTTTAGAATGTGAGTTTATAAAGAAGGTGGAGATCCCAGCTCCCTCTATCATGTCTATATATACATCTGAGTGTGTGTTTTAGAGCTCCGGGGAGTGTCTTGACAGAGAACCTGAGCTGGACAAAGCAGTCTTGATCTGAGTGAGCTAGCTGGCACCATGAAAATATCAGGTGTCTTTCTGCTCCTCTCTCTGGCTCTTTTCTGCTTTTTCTCAGGTGAGTTTTTTTTTTTTCCCTTAAAATTAAAATCCAATACTTATACTGAACTGGAAATGACAAATGTGTTTGTCCACCATGTTTCTAACTCTTAACAATTTTTATACAAACCAGTTCTGAAAGATCATCATTATGATTGTGATGATGAAAGTGGTGATGGTGGCGATAGAAATAACTTTCATTTGTTGAGCATATACTATGTCCTAGGCATGTACTCAAGGCTCTTATGCATTATCTCCAATACACATAACAAAGTAGTCATGTCCACATTCCATATACTGTTTAAGAAAACTGTGGCACAGTTAAGAAGATTGCAAGGACCTGTAACTAGTAAGCAGAATTTGGAATTTGAATCCAGGTCTTTTAGACATCACAGATGATGGCTGTTCCACAGAAACAGTATGGAGGATGGATACTTGTTTTAAATAGTAGCTTGGCTTTCCAAGACAAAGGAAAGCTTTCCAGTCCTCACTATTTTTATGATTAAGCCTCAAATAACTGAAATTGAAACAACTAGGAAACAGAAAACTTGACTAGAGAATCCTTCGAAAAAGTTATAGAACCTTAGAATTCAGAAACATATATGCTGTTGGTGAACTGAACAGTTCTTCAAGTATCTTTGTATCTTTGTGTATCTTTGGCCACCTTAATAAGCAGTAGTCATATATTCTATCAATTCAGGTTGTTCAAAGGACAGCTGTACTTCAGTCTGATGCTTTTCATCACATCATCATCTGTGCGAATGAACAGGGAGGGCCAATGCATCTATTTCTTTCCTTCTTTATCATTCTACTCTATGCTATTGTTGTGGGCAAAATACACATTACAATCTCTGGACCCAAAACCTAGGCCCTTCTCATCCACCGATGGCCTGTGTCAACTAAAGAAATAGCTCAACTGCGAGATTCTCTCATTTTTTAGAATGCTAGACATGAGACTGAGTCCTGGGATCTTCCGGGTCCAGTGTATCATTTTCTGTGACAAAAGTAGTTGAATTTTGCTGCTATCAGAAATTTTAAATGCCCAAATGTGTTCGAACAACAATTTTTCAATGAGATTGAGTAGATGAAGTCATTGTTCACAAGAAACTGGTCATATTTTCATAAACAAATCCATTCAGAAATATGAAAAAAAATGGGTAAAGAATTTCTGTGACATTACGGAGTAAGTGTGACTACTAAAGCCAAGTTACTCGAGTAAGTGGCTCAGTCAACTGCTGAGATGGCATAAAAACAGATTTGACTATATTAAAATCTACCTGCAAAGACTGTCTCAGGAATTAACTGATAATCCTATTGCTTCTCTTTACAAAGGCTAATTGACCTATTTAATTGGATCTGGTTGACTAATACAAACAAATACTATCAATAATACCAAAATAGGGTCCTTGAGAGACATGTTGGCATTTGGGAAAGCAAAGTGCTCAAAAGCCTTAATGTTGAGAGCAAAAGAAATGAATTCAGCCCCGGCATTTCCATTTCGTAGCTGTGTGACCTTTCTGAGTTTCATTTTGAGAATATAAAAGGACTAGCCCTAAACAGGGAATTAAATGAGAGAATGCATGTAAAGTGCTTAACATAGTGGATGGCACATATTAAGTGTTCAAAAATGTCTATTAATATTACCATTAATAAATTTTAGTAACAAGAGTACTAGTTGGACTCAGGCATTGTTGATATTAACCTTGCTTCCACTTTGACATTTCATACATATAAGACGTCGGGCAAAATCTCTCCTATTCTGATCAAAGATTTGTACAGTGGAAAAATGACTGATTATTGTAACAATGAGTCTTTCCTGGTCATAAAAATCACTTGGAGTGGTTACAAAACTATAGACTTGCAGACTGTATTTTGTCTTATATAATGAAATTTTTCAAGTGGTTGTCCTGGGAATTTGTATTTTTAATAATCAGTCACATCATTGCAATATGGTTGGTAATCACTACAGTAGATGATCATAACCTTTTTCTCAAATTTAAGAGCTTTGTTTTCTCCTTATCCTTATCAAAATTCAGCAGCTCATACCAGGACTGAACCTAAGACTTTCATTATTTCAGTATTTTAAACCACAACCTAAAATCACACATATAATCCTAAAGATGCAAGATGGTATTTATGGACTTTTTTCTCTCTCAGTAATTCAAAGATGTAGCAGGAAAAATGAGTCACAGGAAAGAAAATGAGTTTGCCCTTGCCAGTTTAAATTTGGGACAAGTCTTTAAAGCTGAGTATAGAAGGCAGAAGAACAATTTGGGGCTCAAAGAACGAACAACAAATCCAATCCCTTCCCTCAATTGCCTGTGACAAAGTCTTTGGGGAGGGACTGAAAGCACTGAATTTTGCAATGGCAGAGTTAGAGGAAACTTTCCAACCCAACTTCTCCAAAGTGAGGCCAGAGATGATAAAATTCATTCCCACAGTAAATTAGTGACTGGGCCAAGAGGGTAACATGAATCTCCAGGTCCTTGAACTATTTCTCTCACACCACCCCAAACTCCAAGAAATATTACCTCATCACAGTCCATATCCACACATCACTTTCCAAGTTTCTACTGTTCCCTAAGAGGAGAGCACATATAAAAAATAAAATAACCAAGCCACGACTTGTTGAAATGGCCAAGAACCAAGAACAAGTACCCTCCTAGGCTTGGGGATTTCCTAATTTTGCAAATCCCACTTTTTGCATATTCAGAAATTACAGTGTTTGTATTTTATGCTTTTTTTTCAGGTGTCTTCAGTCAAGGAGTTCAGGTCAGTACATAATTTTATTTACTCTTCAGACCTGGGTGGTTCTTGGCTGGTACTCCCTGACCAAAGAGGTTTGTTTATGGGTAAAAGAGCAAAGAAATGGACAAGCAGGCCAGATGCAGAAAACGGCAGAAGTACTTAGTTTTCTAACTACAATCTCTTTATGAGAATATTGTTTTCAGTTTAAAAAAACCTAAACACCCACTCTCAGATTTTGTTAAAGTAAAATGAATATAAATATAGAATGAATTTGTGGTAACATTCATGCTCTTTCACTGATTTCACTGTGTCATCTTAGGCAAGTTACTCAGCTTTGCTGAGCTACAATTTCCACAGCTATAGAAAAGGTATATTATTATTTACCTCATAGAACTGGATTTACATTACATAAACTATGTGAGAGCATTTGGTAAACTATGCATAGTTACAAAAACTATGAAAGGATTAGTTATTGATCAATAATTAACAGCTTCCGAAAGAGGACAGAGGTTATTATTTTCTTTTTAGAAGTAAGGCAAGCAAGAGTTGACAGAAAACTTGTTTAGTGTTTTGTACTGAATATACCAAACTGGTTCAATCAAACTTAAATACATTCTGGGTTAAAAATTGGAAAGGGCACAAATTATTTTTATTGTTTGGCTGATTTTTTCCAAATTAATCCACAAACATTTCCCCAGATTTCTTGTTCTAACAATCAAAAAGGCAAAACAAACAAGAGGTATTTGCTCTGCCAGTCACACCTCTGTGTCCATATTGAACATTAATACTTGACCTTGGCACTGGTTGTTGTTTGCCTTGCTGTGCCCAAGAACCCTTGACATCAAAAGTTTAAAGACACTACTGCCAACAAATTGGAATTGGCAAAGAAGATGAAAAATATTTTCCAACCCTAATATACCTACTACATTGTGTAAGACTTTTTTTTTTTCAAATTTTAGCATGTCAGAAATTGGGATGTATCTTACAATGAACGACAGCTCACAATTAACTGCCTCTGTGTGTGTGTGTGCACTTGTGTGTGTCTAATGCATGCACATGTGTTTGTTCTGGTATACATAATTGTACATTTTAAAGTTGATTTCTTATGTTTAAATACATATGGTAGCCTGGTCTATGTTACACATCAAAACAAACATGAAAAGGACATGAGATCCAGCCAATACATTTTATATCCCATTAGGTAGTAAAACATGATTAAGACCATTACACATAGGTTTTTAAAATATGGAATTTAGTCCTGATTTCCTCAATAACACAAAAGTCACTTCCCTTCTTTGGACTCTCATTTTCTAGACTGTTAATGTTTCCCAGATTTTTAGTGGTTCCTAAAGTTCATTTAAAATAATCTATCTACTGATTCTATTCCTTTAGGTGAGCCTAAGTCTTATATTCTTGCTTGCTTTAGGGTCCGTGGGGATGCTTACTAAATATTAATATGTAGATCCTCAGGAGCCATGCCAGACTTACTGAATAATAATCCCAGATGGGAGATTTTGAATCTGCATTCTAAGAATCTAGTGCTGGGATGCGCTGACTTTGGAGTGCTCAAGTATGCTGGAGACAATATGGTTGAGTTCCAATTTGAACACTTCCTGCCTGTGTAATTTGAAGGATGTCACTTTCCCTTCTCATTGCCTTTGTTTCCACATCTCTAAAATGAAGAGCTGGATTCAATGATCTTTAAAGCCCCTTCTGGCTTAGGTATGTGAATCAGTATGAACCAAGCATGCCTTGCCAAGACTGCTGTCTCTTTTCCATTCAAACATAAAGGGCAAAGAGGGTACCACCTTTTAGATGACCCTTTCTCTTCTGCATGCCTGGAAAGAGGGTGACAGTCCCAAAGCCAGGCAGAAGTTGAAACTAACCTTAGGAACATGGCTGCTGAAGTCTGATCCAGCCAAAACAAACGGAAGAATGATTTTTTTAAAAAAATAAATTTATTTATTGGCTGCATTGGGTCTTCATTGCTGCACACGGGCTTTCTCTAGTTGCGGTGAGCAGGGGCTACTCCTCGTTGTGGTGTGCTGGCTCCTCATTGCGGTAGCTTCTCCTATTGTGGAGCACAGGCTCTAGGTGCATGGGCTTCAGTAGTTGTGGCACATGGGCTCAATAGTTGTGGCTCACAGGTTCTAAAGCGCAGGCTCAATAGTTGTGGCGCATGGGATTAGTTGCTCTGCAGCATGTGGAATCTTCCTGGAGCAGGGATCAAACCTGGGTGCTCCCCATTAGCAGGTGGATTCTTAACCACTGCGCCATCTAGGAAGCTCCAAATGCAGAATGATTTCTTCCAACACTCAAGTCAATCTTTTCATGCCAAGCAGTCTCTTCATTATAAAGCATCTGATGGGAGATTATAGCTAGCAGTCTAAATTATAGATTTATAAAAGTTTCTCATTCTTTCAAGGGATATTATTTGAGTAAAACAAAGAGCAAGTTCTGAGACTTTTGGAATTCATGGTCCTGCAAATTCACGGTCATCTCCCTGAAAATGTAAATAACTAATA
Source organism: Hippopotamus amphibius kiboko (assembly GCF_030028045.1). Lineage (NCBI taxonomy): Eukaryota > Metazoa > Chordata > Mammalia > Artiodactyla > Hippopotamidae > Hippopotamus > Hippopotamus amphibius. The sequence goes on along the minus strand of NC_080186.1, from coordinate 154,164,109 downwards.
TGCTATCAACTCTTTAATTTGCCAAGTAGGAACATTAAATAACATAAAATAATAATAACAATAAGAATAAAACTACAATTTACCATCATCACCCTTCATTACAGAAATTATAGTATAATAACAAATGCTTGAACATCATAATCTCAGAATAAGGACAGTCCTTTAACCTGGATAAATTTTGCTTTTAGAATCACTTACTACACTATCTTTATTTTTCTTGTTTCCCCTATCAGGCTGTGTATTTGGGAAACATATACTTAAAGAGATGTTTAAATGAATATTTCTGATTGGCATTAACAAACCCCACAAAAACAATAATCGGCAACCATTTTCTTTTACAATAATTTTGGGGATATCTAAGTTTAGTTTTGTTTGTATTTTAAGATAAATATATAGTAAATTTTAATAGTAAAACAATGCTCCATGAGTAGCATATGTTTGGGGCTGTTCCTTTTTCCTAATTAGCTTGAATTCACTCACAATTAATATACTGATAGAATACTTAAATACAATTTGGAGATGTTAACCAGCCTCTACAACATAACTACAGAGGAAAACTGAGGCCTCAGAAAGAGGACCTCGCTGAGTCACGTTTACCAACAGCAGTGAAGCTGTTCAGTCAACAACTCAGGACTCCTGACTCCATACTGAGTGAGCTTCCACAGCTTCATGCTATGTATAACCAGCAATAGAAAGCCATTGTGCAATTCATGGGAAAGTGCTCTGAGCAGTATAATTATCTAACAAATACACAGCAGTATTCACTAGCCCCATGTCTTAAACAAAGAAGTAATTAAAACAGTAGTTTCAAGTAAGATAACTTGTCTCCACATGTTGAAGGGATTTTGAAACTTGAAGGAAAAAGAGGAAAAAGAGAGCAGAATTGATTGCACTGGCTCAGATCAGAAATGTTGAAGGTGGGTATAGGTAGTAAATTTGGAATTGGTGAAGAAGCTTAAGATAAATACATGAAAGACTATACCTGCAAGGGGATAAAAATGGTGATGTTTTAATCTGAGGGTAGGCTGAGGCATCTGAAGAATGGCTCTGCTATGAAAAATGGAAAAATTAGAATGTAAAACTAGTTTGGAGGGAAAAATAAAGTTATGTTTTGGTCATAAATGAATATTAAGTATGAATCAAATTGTTGACTAAATGTGTCTCGTACATTTCTGACAAATAGAAACTGGAGTTTGAGATTTTGATGAATACTCAAGTAAAAAAAGTCAAGGACTCACTAGTATCATCTGGGAAAACATATGTTCAGAGAAAATATATAGTGTATAAAATTTTCTTGAAAATCAACATAATGAACACTCAGGAGGACACTAGCAAAGACAATAAAAAGGATAGAGAAGAAATAGCTAGAGGACTGGAGTACTGACAAACACAGAAATCAGAAAAGAGTTTCAAAAAGGTGGAAGTGGTCAAGAGTAGTGTTACTGAGTCCAAACTTGCTCTGCTCACCACATGACAGGACAATAAATCAGAGACGAGGTGTTGAGGCTAGGAATACGACTTTATTTGGAAAGCTGGCAGACCAAGAAGATGGCAGACTAAAGTCTCAAGATAACCATTTTATGGGGGTTTGGATGCCAGTTTCTTTTCTAGCACAGAGAGGGGGAGAAGATGAATAAGTAAAGTTAAAAGGCCATAAGTTTTGCAAACATCACCTGGAAAGGCAAGCCGCAGGGAGGGGATGTGTTAATTTCTTCTTTCTTGCAGCCATCCCCAGGTGGACAGGGTCAAGATGTTTCCCTGAACAAAGGCACTTTGGTCTAATGTTCAGGCAGAGGGGCAGGGTTCCCCAAGGCAGGCCATTATGTATAGACAGTATCCCTTCAGTGAACAAAAGCAGCAGAAAGCAAAGGTTAAAGTAAAAGGAACAGACCCAACATGCAGTCCCATTTAGCTCTTCCCTGTTACAGTAGCACATATAAAGAAGTCATGAACATTTTCCAAATAGCTAATGGATGTATCCTGAAAGATGTCATTTTTTACAGCAGTTTTGGTAATGTGAAAGGAGCGTGAAAACTTGGGAAGTAGAAGCCAAGTCAGGGAGGTGTTCAGAAAACTGGTACAATAAAAAAAGGGGCTGATTTAACCACACAGATAGTATTTTTCAGTAAAGGGAAGAGGAAATGAAGTCCTTCATCTCAGAGGAGTGTGTGTGTTTGCAAATTTTCATTGGCTTTATTTGCAGAATTTAAGTATCAGACTAAAATATCAATGATGCTGACTCTTTAGTTGATTTAGTGACCATATAAGCTCACTTTACACCCAAGTTAAGTGATTTTATAGTCACCATTAGCAAAAATGACTGATTTGCATAACAAAAAAGTCACTCTATTCCAGAATATTTTAGAAGGCACAGTTCTTTGAAGAACCATAAAAGGTTAGGCTGATCCTAAACACTGGCACCCAAATGCCTAGAAGCAGTCTCTGAAAGCTAAACTATATAAGGAAGCAAATGGAGACACTTGTTAAATTCAACACCAATCTAAAATTTTTAAAAAATGTTTTAAGCTAAGTAAAGTAGGATAAGAAATAACGGGCTCAAAAATTCTAGAACATGATACAATTTACATTATTAGTGCTTATAACAGTAATCTTACACATGACACTTGATACTTTACAAAGTGTTTTCATAAGATTTATCATTAACAACCCTAGAAAATAAGCATTACTAGCCCCCTGTTAAAGATGAAGAAATTTAAACTCAGAACAGTGAGTGTTTGCACAAAGTAATGCAGCTAATAAGTGGGAAAAGCAGAATTCAAGTTTAGGTTCGTCTGATCCTCTCTTCAGGATAATCCCTCAGAATTACTATTAAGGAATCCAAGGGCGGGCGGGGGAGGGGGGGGGTTCAGCTTTCCGAGGTCTCCAAATGCCTCATGGAGGACACTTTAAAGGAGAAAAGATAATCCTATCATCACCCTTTGTCTAGACCTGCTTCAACTTGACTGAGAAGTCAATTGCTTGGATTCCATTTAAAAGAGTCTAAAATAAAGATACAAAAGAGGAGAGGAAATTTAAGCTGAGGAATGGCATGACACTCCAAAATCAGCCTGCTTCTTTTCAGTTCCGAGAGATGTGGGCTCTATCCAGTTTCAACTCTGATTATTTCTCTGCCTCACTCTTTGACTCACAGAAGGGATTTCTGGCTGGCTCTGCAAAAGCATTCTTAACCTTCCCCAACCTCTGGGGCTCTCAGAGAGTGGTCCTTTTCTGTCCCTAGTCACCAAGCTAAAATTTTTCCCACAGTGAGTGAAGAGGATCCTTTAGACATAAAAGAGGAAGCATTTGGGCAATAGTTGTTATTCTCCCACCCAACTGCAGAACTAAGGATCTAGCTTGCTTTAAGCTAGTCCACTGCTAAATCTTGGATTATCAAAACTGAAGCCTCATTAAAGATTATCTAGTCTGGTGGTATTTACCACGTGTTACGAGTTACAGAGCCATTAGATTGTGATAAGAGATACAGTTAGGGCAGACCTACAAGGAGAAGCTTATTTTCTACACTCCTCCTCCAGGGCGATTTCAAACATTCCACACTGATTTTCTACAGCTCTCAGGTGACCAGATTTGATCCTTATAAAAACCCTGGTTATGAGCCATGGCAACTGTGTTTTTTAGTTTTTTTGGGTTTTTTTTTTTTAATTTTTGGTTAAGAAAATTGAGGCACAGATATTGAGTACTTTGCCCAAGATAACACTGCCGGCCAATGGCAGAACAAGCTCTATAACATGATTCCTGAACTTACTGCAGGGATCATGGAAGGCCACTGCAATTTACAAGCATGCAGGTTTGTACCTACATTAAGGAGATTTGTTCATATACCATTTGGCTGATGGGTTTTACTCACTGAAATCCTTTGCTTTTCCTTGTCTCATTCCCATGGGGCAGTAGAAGGGGCAAGTGGGTCTGGGGAAGAAGGTGGGATCTAGAAATTCTCGAAGTGAAGACCCTCCCAAAGTGCCACTTCCATATCTGTTTTCTGAAGGACAAAAGAGGCTGCATCACAAGATCAGAGACCGGGTTGCCAGGGAAAGGTGGCTTAAGGTGGCGTCTCTCTCACGTAAGAGACTTTCTTTTCTCTTTTCCTTACCTGCCCTGGGAGGCCACACCTCGTATCTTCCCCATAAGTGTCTTTGCCGTAAACATCTTTGTCACGAGTGTTTTAGCTGTCGTGTAACTAATTAGCCGTAAGGCAATTTTGCCGTAAAAGATAAACTAACCGGCTTGATGGTTCGGGCTGATGGTTTGGTTTCCGCTGGTTGACAGTTTGGTTTCATTTCTCATTTGATTTGGTACTCCCATTTTTACATTACATAAATCTTAGCCCTCATAACGGTCTAGACAGCGAGGAGCACACAGGCAGTCTTAAAATAGTGGATGATAAAATCTACACATATGGACTGGATAGAAAATACGGTGATAATACTTACTTGACAATATACCAGGAACAAAAAACAGTATAGAAGCTTTTACAAGGCAATACAAAGCTTAGTTACAAATGTGCATCCTAGTATTTGGAAAAATAATACCTCTCTTACTGAAAGCAGAAATTTTAGCAAAAAAGAAAATGTGATGCCAAACGAAGAGACGAATCAAACAAGAAAGGTATAATGCTGTGAAGTAATGACGTTGAAGGCAAATGCTTGGGTACAACTCACAAAATTAGGTATTTGTGCAATATGGTCATGAATCTGCGCACATTTTAATTTAATTCAAATATGCTGTATTTTACAATAAAGTCTTTAATTTTGCTATGAAAAGTTTCTTTTTATCCTGATTAATCTCCCTCTTTTATTTTTAGTAATTTTATCTTTTACAGCAAAATGGTCTTATGGTCAATTAGTTATCCATGAAAATGTTTGTGGCAAAAATACTTGTGGCAAAGATGTTTACAGCAAAGAAGCTTATAGTGAAAATATTTACCTAGAACCTGTAGAGACACACCTATCTCTGACTGAGATGCCCTTTTCTCATTTTCCACATTGCCTGTATTTGTCACACTGTGGCATTTACCACACTTGGTGCTGTCCCTCTATTTCCCTAATGCAGATAAGATGGTGAGCTTATTGAGATATTTATAACTGCTTCCTCTTTGTATCACCAGCACCCAGAACTGTGTTTTCAAAATACTATCAATAGTTACCCATTAGTTCTCTGTGAAATAAAGGAAAATATCCATGATGATTCTGTGGTTTAAAGAATTTCCTTGACTCAAGCACACAATTGCAAGTGTGTACATTAGTGGCATAAATACAAAATGCATTAGCTTCTGAAAAAAAATTATTTTCTATACTTTACAACATCCTAAAGATTTTCCAGCTTGTATTTTCTATTTGGAGATCTAAAGAAAAGATTACTCTCCTGGAAGTGGTATGAGAGGATGAAGTTACCTTTAAGAGCAAAGAAGAAAGTGGGCCTGTAGGTAGGACTATAAGAAGCCTAGGTATGTTCTATCTGACCAAGCTCTAAGAGAATCTCTGGTTAGTACCATACTACTCAATCTTAATATTACAAGATGCCAAATTTCGACAAAAGGTATATATTTAAGAGTCTCAGTTACCTTAAATCTGATATATGTGATAATATTTGTAAACTCAGTTGTTTGGCTCTTTTGCTGGGCATTTTCTCATGCAAAACTTCAGAGGGCTTTATCAGTCCCCTAAGTCCCCTAATACTTTATACAGTCCCCAATAAGGTATTTTAATAAAGACTACGTAGCCTGACTATAAGCATGGTCAAGGGTATACTGTGACAGTTGGTCTTTATTTCTCTCAATGAGGATGTGTTGGAAATCAACCATAGTATATTGTTGGAAATTCTGGGTGAGCCATGAGGAGTATGTTCAAGCACTGGTCTCTCAGTGCTTCTGGTTGTGTGGCACTGGTAAGCCACTTAATTTCCTGAGGATCAGTGCTCACATCTGTAAATTGTCTAATATGTATCATATTGTTCAATGTGCATCTCAGGGTTATTGTGAGACAACTAAGTTTATCCATATGAGAGTATTTCAGAGATTATGAAGCAATTGGTAAACATAAGACAGTATTATTTTAATGGAACTATGATGGGGTAAAATATGGTCCCTCTATTCATGTTTAAATGTCACTTCATTCCACACAGCTGCCATCTGAAGGAGTTCAGTTTTTCCTACTGCATAGCATATTGCCTGTACCCTGAAATAAAATGGCTCAAATATTATTTGCATGCCAAATATTGAGTCAATTGACATTGAATTGAAAAGACTCTTAAAACTCCAGACTTCCTCTGAGAGACCATGAGAACTGAAGGGATATATAAGTAGCATAAGTGCTATCATTCTTTTTATAGAGCCCTTGATGATAATTATTAATCAGTCATAGCATGTGTTCTCACCAATGCTGGATGCAACCTCAGAATCCTTCAAAATAGAGCAGTTTAGGGCAGCCATTACTCAGTTATTGTAGCAGGCACAAAAGTTCAAATTCAACGAACAGACTCTGGGACAGAGTAAATTAACACAAAGACATTAGAATTTGTTTTCAAGAGATAATAAATGGATGTAGCAGCCACAGGGAAAACTAACAAGCTAACAGATAATACCTGGGAGCTCCTTGCAGTGCTCGTTAAAGCAATGCAGGAGTGCTATTGGAGTTACATTAATACAGTTTTTTTTAAGAAATGCCATTTAAAGACCAAAAACTAGGGCTTCCCTGGTGGCACAGTGGTTAAGAATCTGCCTGCCAATGCAGGGCACACAGTTTGGATCCCTGGATTGGGAAGATCCCACATGCCGTGGAGCAAATAAGCCCATGAACCACAACTACTGAGCCTGTGCTCTAGAGCCCACAACTATTGAGGCTGTGTGCCACAACTACTGAAGACCGTGTGCCTAGAGCCCGTGCTCTGCAACAAGAGAAGCCATTGCAATGAGAAGCCTGCGCACCACAACAAAGAGTAGCTCCCGCTCACCACAACTAGAGAAAGCCCATGCATAGCAACGAAGACCCAATATAGCCAAAAAAAAAATTAATTTAAAAAAATTTAATTATTTAAAAAAAAAAAGACCAAAAACTACTCTTAATTAGTGTCGGAGCAAAAAGTCATTCCTATAGCATTTGCCATACTTCTGTAAAAAGTAAGCATCTGCCTTACATCATTATTTTAATCCTGAGTACAATAATTATAGACGTGTGTTTCCTATTTCTTAAGGAAAAAGTCTTAATTATGTTTAATAAATTCTAGTTAGAAAAGGGAAGTGATTTTCTTTTTTTTAAGATTTTATTTTTATTATTTATTTATTTGTTCATTTATTTTATTTTTGGCTGCATTGGGTCTTTGCTGCTGTGCGCGGGCTTTCTCTTGTTGTGGCGAGTGGGGGCTACTCTTCGTTGCTGTGCACCGGTTTCTCATTGCGGTGTCTTCTCATTGCAGAGCACAGGCTCTAGGTTTGTGGGCTTCAGTAGTTGTGGCACACAGGCTCAGTAGTTGCGGCACACGGGCTCCACAGCATATGGGATCTTCCCGGCCCAGGAATGGAACCCATATCCCTTGCATTGTCAGGCAGATTCTTAACCACTGCACCACAAGGGAAGCCCAAGAAAGTGATTTTCTATTTCATGAAACTTTACATCACAACTATATGCCATACTATATATAATTTTAATTTCCCAGTCCAAAGCTTCTGCTCTGAGGGACAGTCCCTTAGACAGAATGCACTAATATCAATGTCACTGCGTTTACTTTGCTAGGTTGACTGCAGTGAGTTCCAGGACCCCAAGGTCTACTGTACTCGGGAATCGAATCCCCACTGTGGTTCCGATGGCCAGACATATGGCAATAAATGTGCCTTCTGTAAGGCAGTGGTGTAAGTATCACATTCACCAAATCTCCCTTGCAAATACAAACTTCCAGAATAAGACTGTGACACTTTCCTTGAGATACTGTAGAAAGTTCTACACCCATAGAAGCTGAAGAAATAAGCTTCAGGCAAATGGGTTGAAAACACATAGGCCTATGACACAAATGAACCTATCTATGAAACAGAAATAGAATCACGGACATAGAGAATAGACCAGTGGTTGCCAAGGTGGGGGCGGGTGGAAGAGGGTTGGATTGGGAGTTTGGGATTAGCAGATGCAAACTGGTATATACAGAATGTGTAAACAACAAGGTCCTACTATAGTCAATATCCTATGATAAACCATAATGGAAAAGAATATGAAAAAGAATGTATGTATATGTATAACTGAATCACTTTACTGTACAGCAGTAATTAACACAACACTGTAAATCAACTACACTTCAATAAAAAATTAAAATAAAAGAAAACGTATGGGTCAAAAACAAACAAAAATTGTCTAAATTATTTGAAAACATAATCTTAGTTTATTTTATTATTATTAAATTTGACTCAGGGAAATTATTTTAAAAATTTATACATCTTTAAGAATTTTGATACAGTTTCTTATTTTTCCCCTCTATTTCTAATTAAAATTTCAATAATTTTCATCAAATTATGTTTATTATTATTAATAATTTTGGAAAAGATGAAAGAAACTTTTATAAGTGCAGTCAAGTTTGAAAATGCATCAAAATCAAAAACATGAAAAACTTGTGAGGAAATTTATCATTAATAAAAATATTATTTTACCCAAATTATTTTCAAACATTTTGTTTTATCACAAATTATATGTTGCTAAGGCACCAAGTTCCATTCATTCTTCTCTTTTAGTCTGATGAAAAGAGCCTTTCAATAAAGAATAGAGGAGAGGATTATCCCTTATTATCCAGACTATTCAAACTTTACAGATAGTATACTATCTGTAAAGATTCTACCAAGGACCAATATTTATTGAATTTACAGTTTATAAGAAAGAGAACAGGTGCTGTAGATTTTAGCCAATTGACTGTAAGATTCCTGATTAAATATAATTTATAGTTAATAAAAATTTATTCAATCAATCAATCAGTCTTTTGGTCTGATTGCTCTGAAAGCAAGGGGATTTAACCCAGATGAAAGTTTAACCCACATTAAAGTTACCTCACTTCCTCTATCACTGTCATCCTTTTCTTGCATTAGTTTCTTCTTTGAATGCCTTAAGTTCCCTCAATTTAGCCATAAAATTCCTATGCAAGGGATTATATAAATCCCTATCAATAATAACAGGGCTAAGCACATAGAATGATATTAATGAATATTGAATCAATACATAGTACATATGTGCCTACATTTCTATATAACATATCTGACCAATAGCAAAATCTTTCCAGGAGAAGGGCAGTAGGGTAAGGTGAGATTTGATTTAATGGTCCCATATTCCTGAGAAGGCCTGAATATATGTCTGCTATAAAATGCCACATGCCTGAGTATTTGGTTCAACTCCTTACACCTTCTATCAGGTTAGAACTATGACAGTATAGTCTCTTTGCCATTGTATCTCCAGTCACTTTTACCTTTTCTAGTTGTATACATATTTATTCTCAGATAATGAACAGTGAAAACCCAAAAGTCTAAACTTTAGTAAAACTCTGAAGTTTAAGATTCACACTTTCTGCAGTTAGGCCAGATGTTACATCTGAGTGTATTTAAATAACCCCTGCCTAATCATAGACATGGATACCTGTAAAGCAAATGATTACATGGACCATTACAGAGTTAAACCTTTCTCCACCCTCTGTGAGGGCTGTAAGTGATATCGCACTGAGCCTGCATTTGTCTGTCTTTCTTGTAGGAAAAGTGGTGGGAAGATCAACCTAAAGCACCATGGAAAATGCTGAATCAGCACCAGTGTTTGCTGCTGACTTGCCTGCTCTCTCATCCTTCTTTGCTTGCCTCTGCTTTTACTTTTCTCTAGTGAATCCCTTCAGTTTGTAAAGACACACCTTCTACTCTGCCTTGAGCTTGGGGAGTTCAATACATATTTCCCTTGATTCGCTTGTCAATAAAGTAAATTCTGTAGAAGCACTGTTTGTGTTTTTACTTTGCGATCAAGAAAACATATAGATGCAATATGGAATACTGACCTGGCGTAAACTTGAATAAAAAGACCTGTTCTTCTGATCAAAATCAACCACGCAGTCACTGTGGAATCTGAGGAAAATCCATTCTCCCTCTCTTATTCTTGGAATTTCAATGTGAATAATGAAGGATTTTTAACAAAATTACATGTTTATAATTAGTTTACAATATCTATCATTTAAGTCTTAGATCACGAATTATAGGTTCTTTCCAATTTCAGGAAGAGTATTTCATATAAAAATAAAACATTTATCCTCTCTGGACCTTAGTTTTCTTATCTCTATGGAATGATGGATTATCTACATAATAGACACTACATAAAGGCACACTTTATTTGGTTTCCCAGCAACACCAAAGGGTCTAACAGATAGAAAGAAATGAATATATATTCAATAAATAATGAATATATATAGATGCAAAGTCTCTAAAAGTGTGTACACTAAAGAATGTAGTTAATTGATCTTAACCATGGAATGAGAGAACTGGATGAAATGTGAGAAATCTTAAAGCCCAGAGAAAGTTTACTTATACTGCCAAAGGAAAAACTCCAGTTAGTAGAAAAGTCAAGGTTAAAACATAGCTCTTTTGATAATTAGCTCAGTCCCCATGTAGCTGGCTCAATCCTAGGAAGACAAGTTGGATATATAAATATCTCATTCTGAGCCACCCTGTTGGAAGTATTGAAAAATCTCCTTTTGAGTACTCTGACTCAGTAAAGCATGTATCTACAAATAACATCTTCCTGGGTAAACTCACACAGACCTCACTAGGTGCATTTACTAGATGATCATCCCTCTGTCAGCAAACATTTACTGCATGCCTACTCTGAAGCAGGCTCTGTTCTCCTTGCTTAGTACACAATTATGGACAGGAGTGAGAAAGGAAAAAAAAATCCCTATCTTAATGAGGTTTACATTCCAGGAAGGGGAAATAGACAAAAAAAAAACCCACATAAACAACAAAGTAATACTTAAGGAGAGACAGTGGCCGATTGCAATACTAAGTTAGATGGTTAGTAGAGATCTAACTAGGAAGACATGGAGCTGAGGGAGTTGGCCAAACAAATATCTTGTGGAAAAGCAAAAGAAAAGGTAGAACACAGTCCTTAAGGCTAAAGCACAACTGATTTGTTCAAGGTTCAGCAAGGAAGCAATGGTGACTGAAAAGGAGTGAGTGTGCGGGCAAATTACAGATGATAAGGTCAGAGAGGCATGAGTCCAAATCATGAAAGATTTTGTAGTCATTGTTAAGATTTTTTCTTTTATTCTTATGTATAAAAGTGTGTTAACTATAAATATTAAGATCATGTTTCTGTTTGTAAAATCTCAATTGTATTTTATACACATAGATATTACCCTTTATGTATACAATTGCAAAGGGCCTAACCAAACTGGGGGATGCATTTGATATTTAGGTAAAGAGCCTGGGAGTGGATTAGGTTGTGCTAGGGAAAATAAATGCCTTCTACTCTGTCAAGTACTCTTTCATGCTTAAAGACTAGTCCCCGTGCTGAAGAAAAATAACCACATAATATAAAATCAGGGTAAGGTGATTCTAAGAGGGTGGATCTTTGAATCATACTCACCAGAATGTCAGTCATGACTCTGACATAAGCTAAGTGTTTTTGAACAAGTCATCTGACTTCTTTGTATTGTGATTTACTCATCTGTAAAATGGGGATACTAGTCTTTATCTCCTAAATGTGCTGCGAAGATTAAGAAAACGATGCATGTAAGCACTCAGTCTCTGATGTGTAACATGAGCTCAGACATCAGAAACTTCTATTATTATGTTCTGTCATCAATTTCAGCATTATGTTGTCTTTATAAAGCACTGGTCAGAACATCTTTGCTCTTTTTCTCAGTATTTACATAGTTTTATAATGTCTATCTTCTGTTCATTTAACATTTTTGAAAATTCACATGAAGTGGTTTTTTTTCTGTCAGTTTTATCTGTGTACTAAATTCCCTGCTCATTAGAGAAATTAAGCCCTTGTCTCCTCTTTCGTTTCTACTCCCTGAAGTTATTTACCTACTCTAATGACAATGTGTAGAGTGCTATGTGTATTTTGACAACTGAATCACTGCACATTTTTGGAAGTACTACTTCTCTACACGGCTCACTCCTCCTTTCTCCTATTGGAACAATCCCCTCCAGCCAGGCCAGACTCCTGTCAGCTGTCCACTCAAAAATTATATTTCCACCACTTTGCCTTCTCCTGCCTGAAATGCCTCTTGTGCCACCTTCTGTCACTCTGCCTGCCTTTCTCCTCCAAACAAATCTTTTATCTACATCTTAAGACTACTATTTATTTCCAGGCTTATTTCCAATGCCATAAGTGAGTGAGCAAGATACCATCTCTTTTCTAGTTCGAGCTATTCTTTGCATATGAGAGGGTAGCACATAAAAAGCAAACCACCATAATATGTGTCTTAGAAAGAAGAAGCAAGTCATATATAAAAATCAACACTCAAAATGTAGGAGTTTGGGTTCAGGGATATATACATTTGTCAAACCTCAGTGAATGCACACTAAAGATTTACGCATATTGTAGTTTTCAAATTTTACATCAAACCAAAGAATGTAAGCATGTAGTGTAGTTTTAACCATAACATGCGTAGTGAAGTTCTCAGAAGGAAGGGTACTGATATCTGCAATTTACGCTGAATTGCACCAAAGATGGATTAATGAATGCATAAATGGATCAATATGGGATGAAACAAGTGTAGTAAAACACTAATGGTTTAATCTAGAAGGTGGGTTTTTAGGGGTTCACTGTAAAGTTATTTTAACATTGCTGTATGTTTAAAATTTTTCCTTAAAAGTGTTCTTTTAATGGTTTTTTAAAACACAGACACTCTGCCAACAGGGGCAGATAGTCATCATTCTTTTTGTGTTCCTCATGGTTGTGGTATCCAGGAAAGAACACAATGTCTCAAGTATAGTTTGTATTCTTCAAAGCATAAAGACTGATTTATTGGATCTGAACACCCATGTCTATCATTATACCTTCAGATGACAATGGGAACATTGTAAAAACTGGGTTATAATAAACTTATAACCACTAACTATCCTCAGGCATGTTTTGTTTTGTTTTTTTTCCCACACCAACTGCTGCCAAGTCATGTCCTCTTCAGCTCTTCTCCACTTGCTGGTTTTTTGAAGTGAAATTCCTTGCAAATATGACCTGGTGTGTCAACGGCTAGGCTTAAGTGAAGGGGGCTTGTTTGGGGGGGTTTCTGTTCCAATGTAAAGGTTTTCTTGAAGTGGACACACAACCTCACATACACACACTCTAAAATGAAAAGGAGAACAAGAGGGAAAAAAGGGCCAGAGAAAATAGTAACCAGGATAAAGATATAATAATTCACCCCAATAAGATTAACCAACTATTTACTATTTCCCATGTTCACTGTGATAAGCACACAAACATTATCACATTTAAATTTAGCAACAGTTGTCAAGTTATAGTCCCATTTTATAAAAGAGAAGCCTGAGGTAGAGAGATATAAATGACCTGGCCATGATCCTATAGTCAGTGAGTTTCAGAATCTGGATTTATTCAATATGGTTACGCCAACCCCATGTTCCTAAACTTCTTTTCACATAATGATAGTAATTTGAGTGACTTGGATGTGTGTTAAATTAGAGAGATTAGTTGTATATATTTGGAGACATCAGAAATAGAAGTATTCATAATTCAACAAAGCCTTAAGCAACCAACTGAAAATATGAGAAATAAAAATAACAAAAAAAAATGCTAAAAAAAAAAGGCTTAAGCAAAAACATAAAGAGGGTGACATAGATCTACCATAATTCCTAATATGTGAACAGTTATGTTAATTTTGTCATAGGCCTACAGCTCTAGCCTGAGAAGGCCTGGTTCAAAAGGCCTAAAATAGGCATTTAGCGAAATGTTCTCTGTCTCTCTCAAAATTTCCTTTTTTCTTTCCCAGTGCTGGTATCTGTGACTTTATAGAATTTTGGTTGATTACGGTTATGCAGTTTGACTTAAGGGAAAATAAGCTGAACAGATTTTTCCTTCTTTAGTTTGAAAAGATTTAGACCTAAACAAGAAAAAATGTACTTGTTGGCCCAGTTTATCTCACTACAGCTACCCTTAAGATTTGATAAGATGTGTATACTAAAGGAATGTACATAATAAAGCACAATTTCATAAGTTTTGGTATATTGTTTCCATTTTCATTTGTCTCAAGTTTTTTCCTCACCTTTGGATTTCTCCTTTGACCCATCGGTTTTTTGGGAATGCGTTGTTTAGTTTACACATATTTGTGAGTTTTCCAGTTTTCCTCCTATTGATTTCCAGTTCAGTACTATTGTGGTTGGAAAAGATATTTGATATGATCTCAACTTTTGTAAGTTTGTTAAGACTTTTTGTGTGGCCTAACATATGATCTATGCTGGAGAATCTTCTTGGTGCACTTGAGAAGAATGTGTATTCTGCTGCTGTTGGATGGAATGTTCTGTTTCATCTGGTCCATCTTGTAGGTCCATCTGGTCTACAGGGTATTTCAAATCAAATGTTTCTTATTGATTTTTGTCTGGATGATATTTTGTTGAAAGTAGGATACTGAAATCCTCTACTATTATTATACTGCTCTCTATTTCTCCTTACAGTTCTGTTAAAATTTGCTTCATGTATTTAGATGCTCCAATGTTGGGTGCATACATATTTGCAATTACTATATCCTCTTGATGAATTGACCCCTTTATCATTAAATAATTACCTCCTTTCTCTCTTGTTAAAACCTTAATGAAAGAAATTGAAGACACAAATAAGTGGAAAGATAACCTGTGTTCATAGATTAGAAGAATTAATATTATTAAAATGTCCATACTACCCAAACTATTCTACAGATTCAATGCAACCTCTATAAAAATTCCAATGGCATCTTCTTTACAGAAATAGAAAAATCAATCCTAAAATTCATATGGAACCACAAAAGACCCCAAAGGATTAAAGCAAACTTGAGAAAGAATACAGCTATAGACACCACACTACTGGATTTCAAATTTTATTATAAAGCTATAGTAATCAAAGAGGTATGGTACTGGCATAAAAATGGACACATATAGAGAATAATATAAAATGAAACAATGAAACAGACTAAAGAACCCAGAAATAAACTCACATGTATATGGTCAACTAATCTTCAACAAAGGCACCAAGGATACACAATGGTAAAGGACAGTCTCTTCAATAAATGGTTTTGGGAAACCTGGATATCCACATGTAAAAGAATGAAATTGGATACTCATTTAACACCATACACAAAAATCAAGCTGACATGGATTAAAGACTTAAAAACAGTACCCAAAGTTTTAAAACTCCTAAAAAATATGGGGAAAAATCTCCTTGATGTTGGCCTTGACAATGATATTTTAGATATGAGACCAAAACACAAGCAACAAAAGCAAAACTAATCAAGTAGGATCACATCACAGTTAAAAAAAAGAAGGTAAAAAAAGTGAAAAGGCAATCTATAGAAAGAGAGAAAATAGTTGGAAACCACGTATCTGACAAGAGGTTAATATCTAAAATATATAAGGAACTCATATAACTAAAAAAAAAAATCTGATTAAATAATCGGTAGAGGAACGGAACAGACATTTCTCCAAAGAAACCATACAAGTGGCCAACAGGTACATGAAAAGGTGCTCAACATCACTAACCATCTCCAAATTGCAGATCAAAACCACAGTGAGCTACTTACTGCCTTGCACCTTTAGGATGGCCATTGTGAAAAATTCAGAAAGGAACAACACTTTGAAATAAATCACAGCAATATCTTTTTCAATCCATCTCCCAGAGTAATGGAAATAAAAACAAAAATAAACAGATGGGACCTAATTAAACTCAAAGCTTTTGCACAGCAAAGGAAACCATAAACAAAACAAAAAGACAACCCACAGAATGAGAGAAAATATTTGTAAACAATGCGACCAACAAGCGATTAATCTCCAAAACTTAGAAATGGCTCATGTAGCTCAATATCAAAAAAACAAACCAGTCAAAAAATGTGCAGAAGACCTAAATAGACATTTCTCTAAAGAAGACATACAGATGGCCAAGAGGCACATGAAAACATGCTCAATATCGCTAATTATTAGAGAAATGCAAATCACAATAGCCAAAACATGGAAACAACCTAAATGTCCATCAACAGATGAATGGATAAAGAAGATGTGGTACATAAATACAATGCAATATTATTCAGCCATTAAAAAGAATGAAATAATGCCATTTGCAGCAACATGGATGGACCTGGAGATTATCAAACTAAGTGAAGTAAGTCAGAGAGATACAGATATCATATAATATCGCTTACATGAGGAATCTAAAAAAAAAAAAAAAGATACAAATGAACTTATTTACAAAACAGAAACAGACTCACAGCCATAGAAAACAAACTTATGGTTACCAAAGGGGAAAGGTGGGGGGAGGGATAAACTAGGAGTTTGGGATTGATGTATATACACTACTATATTGAAAATAGGTAACCCACAAGGACCTACTGTATAGCACAGGGAATTCTGCTCAATATTCTGTAACAACCGAAATGGGAAAAGAATTTGAAAAAGAACAGATATATATAAGTATAACTGAATCACTTTGCTGTACACCTGAAACTAACACAATATTGTAAATCAACTATAGCTCAATATAAAATTTAAAAAAATTTTTTAAAGAGGGAACAAGTGTTGGCAAAAAGGGAAACTCTTGCACGCTGTTGGTGAGATTATAAATTGGTACAGCCATTGTGAAAAACAGCAAAATTAAAAGTGGAACTACCGTGTGGTTCAGCCATCCCACTTCTGGGTACATATCCTAAGGAAATGAATTCAGATCTCAAGAGATAGCTGTGCTCCCATGTTCACTGCCGTATTAGTCAGAATAGCCAAGATATGGAAACAACCTAAGTGGCCATCAACAGAAGAATAAAGAAATTTTGGTATATATTGTTAAAAGATAAACTGAGGCACATTAAAATTTACAAGATTTTATTTGGGGAAACATCCATTCAAATTAGCCAGTGCCAAACTGAAAGTGGTTAGGAGTGCTCTGCTGACAAGCTACAGGAAAGGTTTTTAAAGAGAAGATGTGGAAGTAAAGCAAATAAATTGTTTGATTAGCTATAGCTTAAGTGGTTGTCTTGCTTGGGAAAGACTAGTTGGCTTAGTGATTAGTCGTTCTTAAGTTTTGTTTTCTTAGATTTGAGTGCGTTGACTCTGGCTTAGTTTGGGTTTGCTTGCTACATAGCTACCAAGGCATTAGAGCCACCTCATTCTAATGGCCTCCTTGTTTAATTACTTTAACAATATATACAACTGAACATTATTCATCCAAAAAAATAAAGAAAATCCTGCCATTTGTGATAAGAAGAATGAACCTATTAGAACATTATGCTAGCTGTAGTAGCCAGACACAGAAAGATAAATATTGCATGATCTCACACATGTGGAATCTAAAAGGGTCAAACTCACAGAAGTGGGGAGAAGAATGGTGGTTGCCTAGGGTTGGGTGGGTGGAGAAAGGATACAAACTTTCAATTATAAGATGAATCAGTTGTGGAGCTCTATTGTACAGCATGGTGACTAAAGCTTATAATACAGTGTAAAAAGGAAAAAGTATGTAAGAAAGAAGTACATAAGATCATCTCCTGAGAAAGGGAAGCAGTAGTAGGAGAAAGGAACCATGCAATTGTCAGATCAGAGCAACAATGACAGTTACCTGAATTATTTTATTTTTCATATGAATAATTTGACAATAAACACCATCCTCAAGTTCTCATTACACAGAAAACTATTTGCTCATCCAATAAAATCTCACCCATTCTGTGGTAATAATCTTGTTAGATGTGCAATGCTTTGAAAACTGTTTTATAGACAGTTTAAGCAGACATCATTAAATACTTTCTTACTGAATCTTTAAAGAGGCACTGAGTCCCTCCCACAGATGTCATAACTATAGATTAATTTCTGGGACTTACAGAAAACCTTCCTGCTCTTTTATGTAAGTGAAACTGGCAGAATCTCATAAACATATCACCGTGTACCATTTCATTTCTACTGCTTTCAGGAACCCAAGCTTTTTGTTCCTCAGATCCTAGAATCTAGAAAGAAACTTGCTTCTACCTGCTAATAAGCTCTTTACATGCCTGATTTGAAGGAAACTGTTGAACCACGCTGCCTAGGTGAGGAACACAATACTGCAGAAACACACTACAAGGGAAGCCATGTTTGATAGAAGTTTGTAGGCCAGTAGACAAAGTAAAACAAAAAGATGACAAAAGGGAGTAATCATTCTTTTCCATAAGTTTCCATTTTTGCTCCTCTAGCTCAAAGGTTATCTCTTCACTGGGGGCCTTAACAACCTTAGTCCTCACCATCAACCCTATCTGTATCAGCACTCACTCTGTGCTCTTGGTACATCTCTACTGTCAGTAGTTTCTCAGTCTATTTTCTGGAAAAATATCAATCATATAAAGAGATCCAAAATGACACAAATGATGTAATTGATAGATGAGTATTAAATTAGTTATTCCTTATGTTCAAGAAGGTAGAGGAAAGATAGAGCATGTTAAGTAAATAGATGGAATAGATGGAAGATATATATGGATACAGAGATATATAGCTATAAAGAACCAGAGTGTATTGAAAAAAGCGAAATGTTTGAGAAGGAATATACACTATGTGATATTAACAGCAGGTTAGCTATTGCAGAAGAAAAGATTAGTAAACCATACAGTATTGGAATGAACAAAAAATAAAATACATAGGAGAAAAAACTGAAAAGAAGTAGTGAAGAGAACATTAGTAAGTCATGGGACAACTTCATGCAGCTGGGGAGAAGGGTGATGAGGGAATAAAAATACATATTTGAAGAAATATTAGTTACACAATTTCTAAACTTGATGAGCACAAGAAACCCATAGATTCGGGCATCTTAATGGACCCCAAGTACAAGAAATATGACAATCCTTAGCATAGTATGTGAAATCTATTATCTTAAGGGCTGCATTTAAGTCTAACCATTACTTATTTCTAAACATATACCTTGGGACTTCCCTGGTGCTGTAGTGGTTAAGAATCTGCCTGCCAATGCAGGGGACACGGGTTCGGTCCCTGGAAGATCTCACATGCCGTGGAGCAACTAAGCCCGTGGGCCACAACTTCTGAGCCTGTGCTCTAGAGCCTGCAAGCCACAACTACTGAAGTCTGTATAAATAAGTAAATAAATAATTAATTAAAAACAAACAAATAAATAAACATATACCTTATCTCTTGTTTTCTTTTTTTCATATTAGTCCTTATTCTTGAAATACTGCATGTCACTTTATGTGACTTCGACTTTCTAAAAACTCTGAGGGCCAAATCCTCTGTGAAATCTGGTTGTGACCACCTCCTCCCTGCCATACTTTCACCCTAATCAAAGGAATGTTCTCTCTTCTGTGCTCCCATACTTATTTGTGTATAACTTTAATCAGATTATTTTCTTCTCCTTTAGCCTGTGAGCTTCTCTTACTCATCTTTAAATTTATAGAATCGAATAAAGTTCCTGGAATCAGTAGGTTCCACCAGCAAGCGTTGGAGAAAATGAAGAATGTACGCTGTATGAATCTGTCTTTATTGTCATTTCATTTTCAGCATTTAGTAATACTTGGAATGACTGGTGCTCAATTGTTATTTTAGAGTGAAGGAAGGAATTTTTACTAGTTAGCATTTGTAAAATCAGAAGGATGTCTACATGCATCTATGTGCAAAACATTGTTCCGTGCATGGAGACACAAAAGTGAAAAAAAGATCCATGAGCTTATATCCTAGTGTGTATGTTCGTGCCTTTGTCTATATGATTGTATTTATTTGGTAGTGGGAAATATACAAGTAAATAATTAAGGAAGATAATTTTAGGTGTCGAAAAGCTTTATGAAAGCAAAAAAGCACATAGAGGTATTTTGAATTGACAGGGAAATCTTCACTGAGCAGGTGGTATTCAAACTGATATTTCTAAAAAAAGAAACTAGATATTCAAGTTTCTTGGCCAGGAGTCTTCCAGGCAGAGGAAACAATAAGAGCAAAAGGCATAAGGTGAAGAGTACCTGGTGTATTTGAGAGAGAGAACAAAGGGAAGAAGTGTGAATGGAATTTATGCCCAATGACTAAAAATCCGTCTGTGAAATACTTGCTAAAATAAAAATGCTAAATAGGAACCATCCTGCACATGTTACCCAAAGACAAGGGGTTGAAGAAAACAGCTCCCTAATTCACATTCATGGGGAATAAAAAGGGTTTTTAATTTAATGACCTTTAGGAGTATGCTCTCTCACTTCGTCTAATAAATTCCTTGACCTCGAAATCGCTCACGTTAACATTTTTGTTTTCCTAGTAATTGTGACACCAAACATTACTAATATTGCACACAAATTATAGAGACTGTTCTACAGATTACTGCCTGATGGAAGCTTTCTGGTCCCTGGGCTCTGCTGGGGGCAGATTCAAATATGCAAATTGTTAGAAAATGACTTGATCGCAGCTGAATGCTGATGAGAGCAAATTCTGGATGTATTACATATAATTCATTTCATTCTGCCTAGACAACGTTTTGGACCATTGTTCCTGACTGTTTGAAAAAGGCATAAAATTAGTTTCTTTGGTTTCCAGTGTCCCTAATCACTGGGGAAATAGATTACACAATCAGGGTGGAGAATCTGACTGGCTGCCAAATGTATAGGTACTTAGAAGCACACATATGGATCTACTTATAAATACAGCCTGTAGAACATCCACAGTGGTGAACTCTATTAGCACATTCCCTGCAGACCTGGCAGATCTCATTGACAATGAAGTCATCAGGCACTCTTCTGCTTTTGGCCACTGTGGCCTATTTGTTCATCTATGCAGGTGAGTACCATATATATACAAAATGGAATTCTGGACCAGGCTGGTCATTGTCAGCGGTCATGATGTGATGTTATTTTTGATGTTGATGTTGATGTTGATGATAAGGATGGTTAATGATGGTGACTGCCCAGCACACTATTAATTCAGAGAAAACTTTTGCTTACAGAATTAGCAACTTTAATTATCACTATAATACTATGCAAGAGATAGTGTCACCTAATTGAAAAAACTATGTTATAACTCATAGAATGAGACAGCCTGTCCTAGGCCAAATGAGCCCCAAATGTCTAACCTAGAAGTTCCAGGCCAAGTGTGTTGCCCTCAGCAAACCACAATTAAAAGCATAAGTTTACAAATAAGCTTCAAATGAGTGTGAACCTCATTTGTTCTAAGACTTCTTTCAAAAAAAGGTTATGGTTAAGTACATTGGCTTTAGTACCTAAGACCTGGGTTTGATTCCCGGCTCTGTTATTTACTAGGTGTATGTCCTTGGACAAGTTATTTGTCCCAGATTTCAGTTTCAAATAGAATTGTTAGTATGACTTAATGTATATAAGATTTAATACAGTGCTTGAAATATAGAAATCCCCCAGTATATGGTAGATGCTGTTGGTGAGAATGGTGGTAAATTATATGATTTTTTTTTCAATGCTCTCCAAATAATTTTGTATTTTTTTTATTATATTAACATTTTGTTGGCTAATTGTCTTGATTATCCTTTAATCAAATGGCTTCTAGATTCTGGAATTTTCAACTTCTTTCTGGTTGAATATATGCCTCTTTGGCATCTATTTTTGCCTTCCTTTCTTAAGCTGTAGCCTAGTTTTAAGGTAAACATTAAAGAAGTGAACATGATTAGATAAAAGTCACATAAATCATAAATATCAAATGTAGCGAAAAGAGCTTTGTGCTGGTCATTTTAACCTGGCCTCTAGCTCAGCCGTGTCATTAACAAGCTGTGTGTCCTGAGGCGATTTTCTTCCCTTCTCTGGGCCTCGGTTCTTCATCCATAAAACAAGACAATTGTAATACATGATCTCTGAGGATAATTTTAACTCTAATATTCTGATTCTGAAATCTTCCTCAGCTGTGCTGATTTATCATTGTTTGTTCTCTCCTTGCAGAGGCTGTGAGCCAAGGAGGCTCTCGGGTATGTTTCTCACTCTCATGCACCCTTTTCTATCACAACAAGAGGTTGTCTTACAACAAAGGTGATCTAGAGTTGGAAAGTACTGTGACTACTTTATCAAGGTCTTCTGAATTCATTTGGTTGGTCTGGTGAGAGGGTGGAATGATAGCATGACATGCTTATTTAGACAAAATGTCATTATTAGTGCAGATACCTTTTCCTTAACAGTAGAAAAGAACTTGAAAATTATTTCCCATTTTCTTTAAATTAGCCAGATGTCACATTTCCATAGGAAGAGTATATATACAGTTAAGGCCTCTAAAATAGTACATTGCTTATAAAAATATGGGCTGAATATCATTTATTTTCTAAGTAAGGATAATTTTGAGAGTGAAAGTAGTATTTACATAGTTTTATCGAGAAGACCATCATAAACTGAGACAATCCAGGCAACTCAAAGCATATAAGTACTCCAGATCTGAGTGCCTTGTTCTCAAAAGTCTCTACGAATGCTGCATAAAATGCATTCTTGTTCCCTTCACATACACATCAGAACTATTGATTGAACCAGGATGTCTAGGGATGTTGAGGCCTTGGAATCTATATTTTAAGAAGCTCTCTGACATTAAAATTGGAGAATCACAGTTCTAAACTCTACTAAACACACTTGGGTATGCAGAGAGAGTACTTGAATCCTTTGGAGGGTTGGCTGGCAATGAATAATCACAGAATCTACATTCTTGAAAGAGTAATTTGTAATAATAGGGTTTACAATCAAAAAATTATTGTATACCTTAAATTTTTAAAAATGCTGTCATCAGTACAGTTTCTTTTTTAAAATACGGATTTTGTGAAAGAGAATATTCAGGTTTACATTCCAGCTCAGTAAATGTTTGATTTTTGGTAACTTACTCCACCTTTCTGTGCCTCAGTTTCTTTATCAATAAAATTCAGCTAATGATAGTACTTAATTCAATATTACATGAGTCAATTTATGTATAGCCCATAAGAGTGTTCAGTACATAATAAACACTAAATAAAAATTAACTATTAAATTTTTATTTTAATGATTTAATCTTAATAACTAAGTTATATTTATCATTTTACTTTTCTAATTGAAGATTAGTTTAAACAAAATATTTATAAAGAGATATAGAGAAACTCTAGTATTTTAAAAAAGTTAATTCATTCAACAAACATCCTCCACAGTAATACCAAAGAATGCTCTAACATTTTAACTTTATTCATATGACTCTCTTACTTCAAATTTTCCCCTGCCAAGAAGATAATATCCAAATTCTTTAGCCTGGCTTTCAAGTCCCTTATCAATCTATTGGCAATCTCCTTGTTCAGCCTCATTCATTCTCTACCTACCTATGACCCAATGCTTTGCCCATGCTAAACAGCCTACTGTTTCTACCATACCAGGACCTCTCATATGCCTTGGCTAAGGTTGCTCTTTCATTCTGAAAGACAATTACCAGTCACACCATTGTTAAAAGTGTGCTCATTCTCTTATTTAGAAAGACCCTTATATCCATCCTCATGTGCCCTACATCTATGGAAATCTCCTAAGAGCAGAATCACTTCTACTCTGTCATCACTATGAATGATTTATTACTTTCTCATCTGTATTTCCATTGGATTTTATTAACATACCTAATTCAACATTTATCATATTATGTTACCCTTCACAGAGAGTCTTCGCTCTTAGAATGTGAGCTCCTTAAGGCCAGAGAAAGTGTTTTCTCTCTTGTTTGGATCCTTGGTCTTTAAACATGGCAAAAATTCAATAAATACCTCACCTAATGAATGGATAGGTGGATGAATGGATAAATGAATGGACTGGTAGATGAAGAGATGAATTTATGAATGAGTAAAAGACTCAGCAAATGTTAAAGAAAATATAACTATCAGATGTGAAATATAGTATTTCTACTTTCTGAAAACTAGCCACCTACAAGAATTTTAAGATAAGTTTTGTAATCTATACATCTTACCTAAAAATTTAGTTTAAGATGGAAAGATCTAAATTGACTTTTTGTATTTTTTAAGTTTTTAAAAAATATTTTCATTTTGAAATAATTTAACTTTAGAAAGCTAGTAAAAATAATCCAAAGAAATACTATATAACTTTCACGCAGCTCTCCCAAGCGTTAATATTTTATATAACTTTGGTATAATCATCAAAATCAGGAAGTTAATATTGATACATTACTGTTAACTAATTTATCATCTTATTCAAATTTCACCAGTTGTCCCAGAATTATCATTCTCTTCATGTAAGGTCTAATCTGAGATCACATGAAGTTGTTGTCTGCTCAGTCTCTCTTCAACTCTAAGCAACAGCTGCTTTCTTGAGGCAAAATTCAGTTGTAGGATTTTAATTAGAAATTTGATAAGACTACTTTGGAATTTCAAGTTACTGGCACAAAGTAGGTATTCAATGTTTGTCCAGTAAAAAGTAAAGAAATAAAACTGATTTCTTTTTGTTGCTTAGTTTCCTTTTAGAATTAAAAAGGAAACTAAGCAACAAAAAGAAATAAAATAAAACTTTGAAAATTAAATCATGCTAAATAAGAGAGAACATAAAAGAGAACATATTGTCTTTAGAAATTAACTTCTGGTAAAGCATATCCCCTCTTTCACAGCAAACATAAACTTTCTGAACTATTTTAATTTTTTGGAAATATCTTACCAATTCACTGGACTATATATTCCACTGCAGTCTTTATCCTAGTGTGTTTTATACAACCTAGAAAAGGATTCTCAACGTCTTCTATCCCATGCATAAAAGTAACAAATCGGATCCTTAATCCAAGACAATGAGAAAGTCATGCTATTAGAGTTGATAATGATATTCTGAGTGGCAGGTAAAGTTATATATTTTCTTGTTGAACTTTTAAGTCTAGAAATACATGTTAAAGATTATTGTGATGAAATCATAACTTTATAAACCGCATTTTGCCATGATTTTTTAATGACAACTAATTTGCAATCAGATATATAAATATGAATCAGAACTTCTGGAGAGGAGGGACTTAGTATTCAAAAGTAGGTTCTTGGAAAAATGGTTTCACGATAGATAAATAAAGATAAGAAGCAACCTGGAAAATTACAATGTAATGGAATATCTAAGTTTTAGTTCTAATTCTCTCCCTGTGTCATGTGAGATGTTGAAAGAATGTCTTCCAAAAGGAAGTGAGCCTCAGTGTCCCCGCTTGCAAAATTAGAGCATAGGAATTATTGCTTTTCAAAGAAATGCTCTTTGATTAAATAAAAAGCAAAAGCAAAATCTTAACAGCTAAAAGTAATACCAGATAAACACAGACTTTCTTTGCTTGAAGCAAGGGTAGTGAAAGCATAATAGAAGAGATGGGTACGGAAAGTTTGTCCTTTATTCCTGTGAGGAAAATTTGTAAGCAGACTTATGCCATTCTATCTATTAAGTTGTATGATTATATAAAAACACTTATCCTATCCATCCCACTATTCAGCAAAGTTTCCTGAGCATCTATTATGTTTGAGGCCTACAGGAAATATATGAAGAAATAATCTCTGAAGTTTTATTGATAAATGCATCAAAAGTCTTTTAAAAGGCAAATTTAAACACTGACATTTTTACTTCTAGAAATGTAGCCTACAGAAAGAGTTGAGGATGTACAAAAAATGCATTTGTACAGATATTCCAAGCAGTATTGTTGGCATTAGCAAAAAACATGGAAACAAAATGTTTCCAAGTAGTGAATTGAATAGAATTAGTACAACATTTAGTAACTATTAAAAATGGTAATATAGAATGTATATTAATTGACAGAAAGATACTGAAAGAATATTTCAAGTTTAAAGCATTTTATAAAACTCTGTCAATAGGGTAATGAGATTTTGGGGAAATATATAAACAGAAGATATCAGGGAAGATACTATTAATAGTGCAAATTTCCAGATAATGTTTTATGGATGATTTAAATCTATCCCTCTTGTGCTGCTCTAAAGGTTCTATAATAAACATGCATTGTTTGCATGACTGATAGGTAGATAGCTAATGCAGTGATCAATTGCAGAACAATGATTATATGTACATATATTTTATTATACCTTACTCCTAGGAGTTTGCATCCAAAGTAAAACAAAAACAAATATAAGTAAAAAATATAATAACATGTTTGTACCATTGAAGTTTGGGGTCAAATAAACTTGTAGGCATTTGGAAACAGGAGCAATCTGTTTTTGCCTGAGGATTATAAGGAAAATTTTAGAGTATGAGATGGTATTTGAGATGTGATATTTCATATTATTAAAGAATGATGTAAAGGGGAAAATTTATTCTAGGAGGAAAGAGTGTTATAGTGTTGGAATAAAAGCAAGGTGTTTTCAAAGATTTTTAATGGCCAATTTGGCTAGATTAGTGGGTTCCTGTGTGGTCAGAATGGTATAATGGCTAACAGCATAGGCTCTGGAGTTAAACTGTCTGCCTTTGAATCCTGGTTCTACAACTCAATAACTATGTCACCTTGAATAAACTACTTAGCTTCTCTAGGTCTCATTTTCCTTATCTATAAAATTGAGGTAATGATAATATCAACTCCACAAGACTGCTCAAGAGGGCTAAATGAGTAATTGCATTTAAAGTACTTAGTACTGTGCCTAAAACATAGCAAGCACTCAATAAATGTTAAGACATTTTTATTATGGGCAGAATACAGACACATTTGGAGAAGTATAGAGGGGCTATATTGCTTAGGATTTTAACGGCATGGTGCAAACTTTCTAAGAATCATTGGCAGTTGAGCAAATCAGTTGCTAACACTGGTACCTACAATCTGCACTCCACATTATATCTTCCCATTTATTCAACAAATGTTTTTCAGCATTCGACTTGTACCAGGCCCTGTCCTAGGAATTGATAGGAGGGTGAATTAGATATGCTTCTAGCTATATTGAGGAATGACATGCAAGAGGGGTATAGACAAATTTCTCCACATATTCTACAAAGGATATAAAGAATTTATACTTGTGTATACACTTACGAGAAAGCAACTTGGCAATTAGTACTGGAAATCTTAAAAATTATAACCTTTGAAACAGCAATTCTTCTCATAAAAATATAACCTAAGAAAATAATCAGAATATTTTATATATACAGTTGTCATCCCAGCCCAGTAAAATGATTATTTCACACCTTTATGATGGAGTATTACACGATGAAAATTACACTTTTCAGAATGTGCATCATGGTATAGAAAAGATAAATGGTAAAGAGTAAACGGGGGGCTTCCCTGGTGGTGCAGTGGTTAAGAATCCACCTGCCAATGCAGGGGACATGGGTTCAAGCCTTGGGCCAGGAAGATCCCACATGCTGTGGAGCAGCTAAGCCTGTGTACCACAACTACTGAGCCTGCCCTCTGGAGCCCACAAGCCACAACTATTGAGCCCACATGCCACAACTACTGAAGCCTGCATGCCTAGAGCCTGTGCTCTGCAACAAGAGAAGCCACAGCAATGAGAAGCCCGTGCACCACAACAAAGAGTAGGCCCCACTCACAGCAACTAGAGAAAGCCCATGTGCAGCAACAAAGACCCAATGCAGCCAAAAAATAAATACATAAATAAATTTATTAAAAATAAATAAATAAATAAATAAATGGAACACATACATTGCAGTTCTATTTTTAATATTATATATGGAAATACAATGCATACAGAAGAGATGAAAGGAAAAATAAAATGCTAACAAAGAGTATCTCTGGGTTGTATGATTACATGTGATTTTACTTCTTTTATTTTCAAAATATATTTTAATTATAATAATAGCTTTTTAAATGGATTTATAAGCATAAGTTTAGCATATTTTTTCATTGCTTTAGAGAGTTAATGATGTCAATGCCATTATTCATGAAATTAAAAAAGAACTTCTTTTTAGTTACAGGCTTTTTGCAACAATTATGAGAAAACAGCTATAGATGGAAAACCCTGTCCCAAGATTCACAAACCAGTGTGTGGCACTGATGGACAAACTTACCACAACCTCTGTGAATTCTGCAAAGCAGCTATGTAAGCACCTGGAAGCAGATATTGGAATAGCACTCTTAGTTTGGATCAATGGGGTATAAGTCAGGGAAGTTATTTACTAAGCCTTTACTATGCTAAGTATTTTACAGATAATTCATATTTAAAATAAGCAATATTATTATCCCCAGACAGACCAAGAAAGTTTAAATATCCTTTCCCAGTTCATCTAGCCTGGACTTAACCCATATCCACTACATTTCATTTTGAGCACTATCTCTTTTCTTTCAGGGAAAGAAATGGAAAGCTTAGTTTCAAACATGCTGGAAAATGCTGATTTCCCTGCTGCTGCAATGCTGGAAGTGCCTTCAGTTTGCCTTTTGCATCAGAAGATTTATTTTCTATTACCCAGTCTCCACTGCAATGTATTTCCCACCAGTTATTATGCATAAAGAAAGTAGTTTCAATAAAGTTATCTTGGCAGACTTTCTACATTGATATTCTTTTTAGCAACACTGGAGTCACCTTTGTTTGATTTAGACTAACTGCTAGACTGCCTTCGTAAGAAATGATACCATTTGAAAACAAACCACAGAACATAGAATATTACCACACTTTTCAAATCTAGAATTCTCCAACCAACCAGTGCTTTGAGTCTCAATTCTTCAGAATTTATGCAGATGAACTCAAAGACAACAAAGCTCAAGCCAAGAAAATACACATCATCTGACATTCTTTAGTATATGGTATATTTGGGAAGTGTTTTCCCTTAGGGACATACTGAGTTTGCTTTAGCGCTTCTCAACTTGTATGCTGAGACAAGAAATAAGCAACAAGTGAGACAAAATGTTTGTCACATCAGTCATCGGGGCAGCTGAATAGGTTCTAGAATAGCTGAAACCTTTAGGCTAGTTGCCTTTGGCTTTATCAGTTTACTACAGCATACTCCATAAAATATTATAGTTTTCTATGCATAGTAAATTGCAAAAAAAAATTGAAAGCATAGGTTTACTCACATTTGGTATGTGCTTAGAAGTCTAAAGGTGAGTAGGCAAGCTTGGCATCCTCAGGCTGTTTGAAGAGAAATTTATAGCAGCTAACTAAAGTATAGTTTGATATGCTCCTGTTTAAAAAAATCCCTATAAATAAATTATTTCATTTATTAATTGCACAAATAATTATTCAATGCTTATGATATACCAGATACCACTCCCAGCATAGGGCAAACAAAGACAAGATCCCTACTTTAAAGAATCTTATGTTTTAGTGGGTGCACAAGAATAAATAATTTAAAAATATTTTTCAGTCATTAATAAATTTACAAAGGAAGCAAAATTGACACACATGACCGAGAAAACTGGGTAAAATTTGGAGGGAGGGATTATTTGAAACTGGTTACTTTGAATTGAATCCTGAAAGCTGAAAAGCATTTGGGCACATGCAAATTTAGAGGAAGGGTGTTCTGAGCAAAAAGAACAGCAAATATAAAAACAACAAAATACCAAAAACAAAACTCTGAAATGGAAATAAGGTTGGCATGATGGAGAGTGAGAGGAGCCAGTTCATAGAGAGCCTTGGGAGCCAAGTTACAGCATTGGGGTTCCTTGGACAGATATGCTAAAATATCTTTACTGGGGTTAACTGTGTGAAAACAGTCATTTAATTACTCCGTGTTTGAGTTTCCTCATCATATATTTAGAATGTGACCAAAGTATTGTTCTCAGTATTAAATGAGATAATGTATATAGAGTGTCTCAATAAATGGTAGCTGTTTTAGCTATCACGGGGTCTTGATTCAATGTGAAAAAGTAATCACTATCTTGTCCACAATATTACAACAATTATCTCTCGCTGCATAACAGATCATCTCCAACTTAATGTCTAAAAACAAAAACAGTCATTTATTTGCCCACAATTCTGCAGCTTGTGCATGCTCAGCAGAAATGCTCTGCCTCTGCTCCGTATGGTGTTGGCTGTGTGGCTCTCTTAAGATCCATAATACCTTCAGCCACATTTCTGATGTTTCAGTGGTGATTGCTACAGAGGTTTCTCTCTTTGTCTCTCTCTGTCTCTGTCTCTCTTTCTGTAGTCTCTCATTCAATCCTGGCAGGCTCTTGAGGCTTTGACCTAAAAATGGTATGTTGTTACATTCACTGCATTCTATTGGTCAAAGAAAGTCACCTGCCCAGTTCAGATTCAAAGGGAGGGGGATGGACTCTTTTGTAGGAGAGGAGAATTTCCATGAAGAGAGATGTGAGGATTTGTTGGTGGTGATCTTTGTAAACAACATTCTGAAAATACACTCTTTCCTTTAAAATATAATCATAAGACAAATTATGAGTGGACAGTATATGGAGAGTGGCTAGAAGTACAGCTTAAGAAACAAGTAACAGAAAACCTGAACCCAAATGGCTAAAAATAATAAATTTGATGATCAACATAGGATGAAATTATGTAACTTATTTATTCTTAAGTATAAACATGACATTTGAAAAAAATCCACTGTAAATATTCACGGTAGTGAGGAGGAAGTTAATTTGAGTGTGAGAAAGAGATTATATTTCAGATTTTATCCCTAGAATTTGCACCCTTGCACACCAAAAGATTTCCACATAATGAGAGTCTCAGAAGTGTCAATAAACACCAATCTAACAAGTTTAGTTCGTGACTATCATAATTATGCTCTATCTTATATTTTATTGTTCTCTAGTCACATCATGTGTGTTCAACTAAAGCAAAAGTGGCAGAGGTCGTGTTTCTAACCTCAAATGTTCACATGCTTATACTAACAATAGCTAGTGTTAATGTGTGTGTCAGATATACGCATCATCTCAATAAATAATGATGGAATTGAATATATTAGAATTTTAGTTTGCATGAAGACACTGTGTGTTAAATAAATTGACATCCAAAGTGGAGACAAAGACAACCAAGATTCTATCTCAAGCACCAGCCACTCTCCAGAACTCAGTGTTCTGAAAGTAATGCCTCCCTGGGGTAAAGATTGGGTGAAACGATCAAATAAACCGAGAAATGGCAAAGAGTCTTAGGAAGAGATTACCTAGATGCTTGACCTTGGCTTCTTTCTTAATATTGTGAAGTATTTGATGAGACGTGGTAACCAACTGGCAAGTCTCCCTCTGACAATTCTGGCAATGTGACGCGGAATTTAAGATGTATTATGTCTTCCATGTAACATGAATTATATTTCAAAAGTCAAAGCAAAAATTAATTTGTTTGCTGGATTCAATTTAGCCTATTTGCATCTATGTCTGAATAACCTAATGAATGCTATGTAGCTGATGCCTCTCAATCTTTACACACCTCCTGGGATTCAAAGAACAAAACTTGATGTGGGCTAGCTCTCCTTGAGGAAGAATTAAAAGGAAACACTGTGGCTAAAGTATTCACCAGAAGAAAGCTAATAGGGAGTTCAAAGTCCCCTTCGCTTTAGCTGCATGACAAATGGCTTGGTGAGATTAAATCAAGTAACTGGACAGAGTGCTTTAAGACAGCTCACAGCCAGAAACCAAGACCACTAAACTGAAGGTGTGAACTCTTTCCACCAAACCACAAAAAAACACTTAGCAAAATCTGACTCCTTCGCTGGAGTATTATCATGATTTTAGAAATAAGAAGAAAGACAGAAAAAGAGGCAGATGGAGAGAGAAAAACAGATTAATTTGTGTAAGGTCACATAGCTAAAAGAGGAGGGAGAGACAGACACCTCAGGTCACCTGACTTCACTGCTATTATTATTTCCATGCAAATATGATGACTATTGAAAGAATATCTTTGATCCAGAATCTCACTCCAAAACATGTGAGAGACCCTCTCCTCTTCTCTAACAAGTGACTGTGGTGAGCGTTTTCTGAGCCTGCTCCAAAAGAGAATTTCAAGCTTATTCCCAAGTGTAAGGAAGATATTAATTGAAGACAATTCTAAAGGTGGGAAAATTCCCACAACTAAAGGAGAAATTAAATTTCCCATTTAAGAAAACTGGAGGATTAAAAGCAATTATTCAAAAAGCCCTTTGGAATGTTTGGAGAAGAGGTACATTAAAGAGAGTGCTACCTTACTCAACACAAACAATGATACCTTCAACTAATCCACAGAGGCAGTCTCTGAGACCTCAGAGCAGAGACTTTATGGGACTTTATCTTCTGAGTGCAGTATCCTGACATACAGGGAACTCATCATATTTGTTTTTTATATATGCTATTTTAAAGTATAATAACACTGAAGTTAGGAAAAAAACATGGGTAAGACAGATGATGGCACTGTGTAAGAGGCAGTTGTTTAAAGCAAAATGCAGATGCAGCTATTGTGGTCCATTTGCTGATATTTGAGAATTTACTGCATTGAAATCTCTACCTGAGTATCTGAATGTGAAAATAATTTGCATGAAGTTTACCCATTTTGATCAATACACAAGGTAGAGCAAATGTAGCAAAATATGAATGAAGAATCTTGGTGGATTATAAGTGGGTTTTCACTGCAAATTCTTTCAACTTGTCTGTATTTTGAAACTTTTCATAATAAAATTTTTGTAAAAATTATCTGATGTTTAAAAATAATATATATATATATACACACACATATTATATGGGGTATTATATACTCTATTTGTAAATAAACTCTATGGATGGATGGATGGATAGATAGATAGATAGATAGATAGATAGATAGATAGATAGATAGATGATAGATAGATAGATAGATAGATAGATAGATAGATAGATAGTCAGATATACACAATCCGAGGCCTTCTGGTTCAGTAAGCCTCTTCTGACATTCATATGAATCCCAGGCAGAATAGAGAAAAATTAGGTAGGGGGGAAAAGTTGCATTATTAAAAATTTAAAATGTATCCATTTTGATGCCTTAAAATTGTTAGCTTGGTTAAAAGAAATCATTTATCATTTTCAAAATTTCCCTTCTAAATAAGCAAAAGTGAAAATTAAACACAATGCAGAAGCACTAAATCTGAGTATCTTAGAATGGAAAGGGATTGTAAGAAACACCTAGGTCACCTCCCTTCCCAAAGCTGAAATTTTCTTTAGAATTCAAAACTGTTTATCTTGCACTTACTTATATTGGAACTTGTTCTGCCATCGGGAGCTAGGCAGATCAAATAATATCTTAGTTCTCCACACTAATACTCTTCAAATGATGACTCCAATGGCAATGTTACTCCTAAGTCTGTTTTTATTCAAGCTTATGTTTCCTAGTGCCATCAATTAACCTTATGCTATATGGTCTCTAGGCCTCACATTATAAAGGTTCTCTTCTTTTGGACATGCTTTAATTCAAATTTCTCTTGTCTAGGGCAGGCAATCTGGAGCACAATATTTCAGTGTTTCATAATAACGAGTTAATTACTGACTAAAAATCCCAAGGTGATGTTCACATGCGCGTCTGTTTGGTGTAATAGCTTGAGGCAAATGGGCCGATAGTGTAATGTTATTCTCAAACATGAGATCCTTTGTCTCTCGTTACCTCATAAAAATACATTACCCATTGTCATTCCCAACTGGATGTACTCATCACTTTCCAGTGACCAATACTCAATGCATCTTCACTTGCTTTTAAAATATAATTTGGGGTAAATAATTTGCACATAACTCACATGTAGGAAGATTTCATGGGAATCTCTACTGTGGACACATAAACGTGGAGTGTCAATAATAGTTCTGACCGAAGACAGGTCATCTCTTAACAATAAAAAAATCAACAATGAATTCACCGCTTTCTCAGATGGGTTTTTTCTGTGAGGAAGCTATCTGATAGAAGCATATGAAAGTTTGGATATTTATGAGAGTTGGGGTGTGAAGCTAATTTTTAAAATGACAATCTACTCAAGAAGCCACACCTCTCAGGTTTCAAAATTACTCTGTAATTTTTTTTTAACACAGTGACAGAGTTTAACAATAAGGGTGGAGGTTTTTCAAATATATAACATGGTGGCAGTCAGCATGGTTTCTTCAGAAAGTATCTACTGAACATCCAACAACCAACTCAAACAACTGGCTCTAACATGGAGGCTTTCATTTTCCTTCCCTTCATGTTCTTAGTCATGTTCTCAGGTAAGAAAAGTTACATTCAATGACTTTCCTGCCAACTCTCAAAGTAAAGAATTATTTAAAAAGCTGGGTGATTTAGTAATATTTTATCAGAAATTTTAAAATGCGGAATCTTTATCAGAGGAATGAAAGAAGGTCATTTCAGACAACTTAAATACAGACCAGAGGCAAAAAGATAGTGACCAGGTGAGACAGCAGTGAATAGGTTGGTGTAGCTGAAGAGCAGCAGAGGCGAGGGAATGGGAAAATCAAGACATTAGACTGGAAGGAAAATTCAGTGTAACAGGATCATGAGAATTTGTGTACATTCTATAAATGAAATGGAAACAATTATACATTTCTATAGATTATCAGAGGAATCATGATAACATTAGCTATCATTACTAGAACTCTTCTTAGGTGCCTCTCCTTCAACATGCTTCTCTCTACTCCTTACCTCAACACAGGTTGTCAGTTTTCAGAAACATACATTTCCAGCTAGTGATATACATTTATCAAGATAATAAATGATACAGATAATACATTTCTCTAGATAATCAAGTATGATAAATGAAACCAGTATCTCCAAAGTATGACCCCTACTTGACCATTTTTCTTCTACATCTAGTAAAAGGAAATAATGAAAGTAAAGTGCCTATGACCCTCAGCTGCTTAGAGCTGGAACACAAGAAATAGTGGTTCTCTTCTCATTGAAAACACTGCAGTTATTTCAGATTGTTGAGTATAGGGGTAATCAGACCCATTCTGTTACGGAATACCAGTCTGTAGTGATGATGAAAATGAATTAGATATGAGAAAAGTTGTACAGAAAAGTCACTTAGGGAACTGCTGAAGTAGTAGCGTTAAGAAATAAGAATATAGAGCGAAGTGATGGGATGGGAGAAGAGAGGAGAAAATATTTCAGAGGAAAAAAATATCATACAGATAAAATCCATCACAAGAACAGATGTTTCATGATGACAGGTACCATATTTCTTGTGTACCTCAGAGCCTTGATAGATGACATTTAATATGTACTCAGTAGTCATTTGTTGATGGAAGAACTTATACTATTACCAGATGTGGTGGTTATGATACCGACCATGGTACTTGGCCTTCCCCAATCAATAGAAATTGACTAGAGGCCAGACAAGAAATTTAGGCAAGGCTTTATTATTGGGGCTCCTGCTGCAGCAGCAGGGAGTGAGAGCAAGTAACAGTTTCCCTTGCTCACTGGCTGAGGCGGGGGTGAACTTTTTCCTTATGTGGGGTTAGGGTAGGGGTGTGTCCAGGGGTCGGGCTGGAGGGGTGGCTTAGGTGGTTTGCCCACCCCTCTGGTGGTGTTGAGTGCAGGGGGCATTCTCAGTACCCTGCTTTTGCTCCCAACACACTGTTTTTGCTCCAGGCTCTTCAGAAGTGGCAGTTGTGATTTTTGGTCTCTTTGTATCTTTTATCCAGAATTTGCCCTAACTGCACGTGTATGCAGTTATTTTTAGTCCCATATAGTTTCTAGCTCAGGGAGAGGTATGTCCAGGTGCAAGCATTGCAGCACTGCAGCAAAGGGTACCAGGTCCCAGCCTGTCTCGGTCATATGGATTTGGAGGGTGAAGAAGAGAGAGGAATCAGGAATGCCTATTACAATATAAACCAGTGCCAAGCATGTATTTAGAATTTGTAAATCAGAAGAGAAAGATACAGAACAAAAACTAAAGATAATTATTTTACAAATTTTTAGCTTAAGAAAATAGATGGATAAAATGGATTCTGATATTTTGTTTAGCTAAAAATTCCACTCCTGGTTTTTATCCTACAAATTTATCCATGTGAGAAATGATGTATTAATAGGATTTTCATCAAATCATTGTTTGTAATAGTAAAAGAGGGAAATAAACCAGCTATTTATTGCTAAAAGACTGGTTAAATAAATTATGGTAAATGTAACAAATGAGATAGTATGCAGCCACTAGGGAAAATAAAGAAGGTGTTCTATAAGTACTGATACAGAGATAGCCTCACTGTATTGTCAAGGAGAAAATGAGTAGAACAGCATATATGGTATGCTACCAATTGTGTCCAAAAATATATTTAAATATGATTGTAAACACATAAGCTATTTCTGGAATAATATAGAAAACTCAGGGAAATGTAATTGTGCCCTAGGTAAGGAAACGAGGGGATTGGGACAGGAGAGGAAGGGAAAGTTACTTTAAACTGTTTACCCTTTTGTAGTTTTAGAATTTGAAGCAATATGCTTGTATGGACTATTAAAAAATTAAACAAAATTAAAAAAATCAACCAATTTATTTTTGTCCATTTCATCCACGTCTCTATTCTCATTGATTTTACTTAAAGTTAGTGCCTGTTAATGAACAATGTTTGCTTCTTAGAATTCATGCATCAACTCATCTTTGTTGAAAATAATTCTTTTCTTATCCATTTTTCTGGCTATGGCCTATACTTCTTATGTGTCACCTCCTCCAGAAAGGAGATATGATGTTCTACTCTCCTCTTTCCTCTGGGTCTATTGTTTAATTTACTTCTTACATTATAGCATTGATCATTCTACTATAAATTTCTGTTTGCTTAATTGTACCCACAATTACACAGACCTCCCAGCGTCTTGAGGGCAGAATCATAAATGCATTGCTCAGAGTTGTACCTCTAGATCTTACTACCGTTCTGGCATAGTAATGGACTCTTTAATACATTTTTTGGTAAACTGAATGAATGGCTAGATTACATCCACAGACCTTACCTCACACTATACCACAGTTTAGTAAACCAGGTTACTAACTGCTAAACTCCTATGCCTGGTCTAGGACCTTAACCACAATCAATGTAGAATATCACAGCATACTCAATAAATAACAATGATGCATTTGATTTTAGTTAAATCAACTTGAAGACACATTTATGAAAGTGTGTACACTCATGGAAATATAAAGTGGTACCAATTGCAAATGCAAGTAAAACCCTAGGTATAGATTTGGAACTTTCCACATTGAAATAATTTAAGGTGTGTAAATAGAAAAAATTACCAAGGATGCCTATGATTTTAAAAAGTGAGCCTGGAGAAAACTTTTGAGGAAGCTCCAGATTAAGAAGGTAAAGGAAGAATGAGCTATCATCAAATGGAAAAGGTAAGGAGGCCAAAATGGAACACTTATACCGAACCAAAGACAAGAGGTGTAAGACCCAATGGAATACCATTGTATTTAACTGCTCTAAAGCAACTCTCTTTGCTTATTCATTGTTTTCTAGACCCTGCTCATTTTAGAATGGAATCTGAATAAGATATATATATATAAATATATATATAGTTATATAGTTATATATAGATATATAAATATATATATATAGTTATATATAGATATATATATAGTGGATGGCTTCCAAAATAAGTTAGAGAAGCACATAGACTGGATGAGCTATGTCACATAATGTCTATCACATATTTGAACAGTTTGACCACGAAAGACAGAAACAACCACCAGAGAGAGTTTGATTGATTGAATGATGCTAGGGTCTTTATGGGAAATCGTGAACATAAAGCTGATTGAAAAAAAAATTATGTTCTGAAGAAGAGAAATGACTGCCTTTGGGACAGGGACAAGGGGGAAAGAAGATGGCTATAGAAAGCATACACAGAGATGGGGAAAAGGATGTGGAAGGAGGGCTCATGCCTGACAGGTTTTATGTCTGGAAAGTTGATGATGGCATCTTCTGCATGGTGAGGTTTGATATGTGGGAAAGGGTTTCTGTGATGTGCTGAAAGGTTACAACAGGCATTAAGTAGAGTCTATTTGATTAATCAGTAATCCATCAAATCAGGGATTTGGGATAATCTGAAGGCCCAGTTTAAATAATTCAGACTCTGATTTAGAAATAGGGGAAGATGGTTTGACACCATTATTTTTGTGTTTTTTAAAAATTTTTAAAAATAATTTTTGCCATTATCTTTTTTAAAAAAATTTATTTATTTATTTATGTATTTAATTGGCTGTGTTGGATCTTCGTTGCTGCGCTTGGGCTTTCTGTAGCTGTGGAGAGCAGGAGCTACTCCTCATTGCAGTGCTCAGGCTTCTTATTGTGGTGGTTTCTTTTGTTGTGGAGCATGGGCTCTAGGCTTGCAGGCTTCAGTAATTGCAGCACATGGGCTCAGTAGTTATTGCAGCACATGGGCTCAGTAGTTGTGGCTCGCGGGCTTAGCTGCTCTGCAACATGTGGGATCTTCCCGGACCAGGGCTCGAACGCGTGTCCCCTGCATTGGCAAGTGGATTCTTAACCACTGTGCCACCAGGGAAGCCCTACACCTTTATTTTTGGAAACCATGTAATACAGTCAAGAAAAAAATAGAGGACTTAAAATAATAAGGTTATGAAAAATAATAGGAAGACTCCAGATTGAGGTTTGGTTTTAAAAAATCAGAGGCATTAAATACATGCTATATCTTGGGATGAATGCTACTGATTTTAAATTCTTGAAGAAAATAACTATTTCTGTGCATATGGTATCATTCCAGCATCTTCAACCCAGCCTTTGAAAACACGTGTTTTTAAACTAGAAGAGAGTCCAGAACCTGCACTTATTCTAGAGAGAAAAATTGAAGGTAACCATCAAGAAAGACAAGAAGAATTGAATACACAAAGAAGTAGCAACACCCAAGGAAAACCATGGGCATTTATTCTGCAAGGGCAACCAGAGTATTCTATCCAGCCAGGGAAACCAGAAAATTTTAATCAGCAAGGGAGGCCAGGAGTTCTCAATTAGCCTGGGAGTCTGCAAGGAAATTCAGGACAATCTAACCAAAAAGGGAATCCAGAAGCTTCTAATAAGCAAGGAAAACCAGGATCTTCTAGCCAGCAGGGGAAGCCAGGGTCATCTAACCAGCAAGAAAAGCCAGGGTCATCTAACCAGCAAGAAAAGCCAGGGTCATCTAGCCAGCAAGGGAAGCCATGGTTATCTAGCCAGCAGGGGGGTCCAGGGTCATCTAACCAGAAAGGAAAGCCAGGATTGCCTAGCCAACAAGGAAAATCAAGGTCTTTTCACAATCAAGAAGAAAGACAGATTGGAGGCAACCCTTCGAATGACAATAGAACGGCGATTCAAGTTAGTGTTAATTTCTCTTTTTTTTTTCCCTCGGTCAACTTACCTCAGCCATTCTGTGTTCCAAGACTTGAAACAGTTAAAAGAATACACTGTACTAATGACAAGCAGTTTGTGATGACACTGATTTAACAAAATAAGAGGGAATTGGAGGTGGTTCTTTTCATATACACCTATAATCATTAGAGTGTCGTGCTCTTCCATTCTATCTCATTCCCTTCTACTATTTTGCACTTAAGCCTTTCTACCTATACTGGACTAGCTCAGACCCTCAATAATTGAGCCCCCAGCTGATCCCCACCAGATTTAACTTTCATGTGCATTTTCATCCCATCCATAATGTACAAACCACTCAACTGTTATTTCTGAGTCACAAGTCTAATTTGATATATGATTCCCCTGCTGAAAATTCTTCAGTGACACCACACTACCTAGACAATAAAATCCAAGCTCCTGAGCATGGCATGTAAGATGTTTTCATGATTGGACCCCATGTCCATGATTGAACATGATTGGATACTTCGCATCACTCTTGCTCACACGCCATTCACACTGTACAGAATCCTTTGGTTTTCCACGAACGTATTCTTAATACCAATGATATCCTCTATCATAGAATCTACATTATTGCTTTGTAATTGATTGTTATTCAATTAGCGCCATTAACTCCTTAAAGAAAGTGCCATTCCACTTTTTATTTATTTATTTATTTATTTATTTATTTATTTATTTAAGCCATGCAGCTTGCGGGATCTTAGTTCCCCAACCAGGAATCAAACCCATGCCCCCTGCAGAGGAAGCTCAGAGTCCTAACCACTGGACTACCAGGGAATTCCCAGAAAGTGCCATTTCTTTTCAAACTTGCATTCCCAGATCCTAGAACAAGACGTTTAATAGGTTCTCTTGAACTATTTGTCAGATGAGTGAATAAATGCCAGATATATGAGAGTTATCATGGCAAACAGGTGCACATCCATGACTCCTGTTTTCCCTTCTAAGTCCTGCTGTACTTTGCCCTTCCTTGCCAGTCTCTTTCCCAACCGCCAGTTTCCTAATTCCATTTAGCAATGACTCTGGACATTCCATTTAGTAAATCCAAAACAGTTTTCTAGAACACTACCTCCACCCTGTTATCTTAATGGAAATGTCACTTTTTACCTCATAACATGTAATTCCTCAATACCCTTTCAAGTAAAAGCTGCATATTACTCCTTGTCCTTATGCCTTGGCTGGCATGAAGTAGTAGTCTCCCAGGAACATCCCTGCCATCCAGACCTTAATGCCACCACCAGCAGGTTTCTGAGTGTTTAGATTGTCAATCTTTCTCAATTTTATATTCTTTTCTAAAATGGGGGACATGACCCTGTCCATTTCACAGCATATGTGTGAATGAAAGTAACAGTTGTATATGAAAAGAGTAGTAAAGTCTAAACCACTGGAAATGACAGAGGTCTTTGTTCATCTTCCTTGGCTCTTAAGAAGACTAAGCCCCCTGTTGAAGATACGCACCATTCCATTCAGTGCCTCTGTTCTCATCTGCTAGACAAAGCTTCTGTATGTTCACAGCCTTCTGCCCTCCTATAACTTGATTCTGAGGACATGCTTCAGGTATTACTTAACTGAACCCTGCACAATCCTACCTCTTGCCTCATTTTCTTTCATGGGACAAGAAAAAAGACATATTCAAAAAGTTATGACCATATGTGTTTTGTATTTGCCAGTATGACTTTTCCCTAATTATTGCTTCCTCAGGTAGGGGAAGACTTGTCTACAAAGCATTCAAGTGAGGCAGTCTGACATATAGTAAGAGCAGGGGCTTTGGAGTCAGATAACTCAGGGTTTGAATCCCAGTTTGGGTAGTTAATCTATATATGGTCTTGGGCTTGTCACTTAAATGTACTGTATGCCTGGGGCAAAATAAACTCTTCTTTAATATTGTTGCATGGATTAAATTAAAATGTAAAGGGTCAACAAAATAATTGGTTTAGTACAATGCTTAGTAGTTAGAGAGCAATAAACATTTGTTTTATTACAATATTAAAATTAAATGAGTTTCCTATATTTACCTAATGGTCTTTCACATTACTACAGAGCAACAAGAACCCAACTGGAAATACATACTGTCCTTCTATCTACCAACCAGTTTGTGGCTCTGATGGAAAAACCTATAGTAACCACTGCATATTTAATGAAGCGAAAAGGTAAGAGGATTGCATGTCTGTTTGTATTAGGAAGTACTATTCTGATCCAAAGGGACTAAAAGAATATTTTTCTCTGCATCTCCATAACTTTCACTTCCAC
Organism: Hippopotamus amphibius kiboko; assembly: GCF_030028045.1. NCBI lineage: Eukaryota > Metazoa > Chordata > Mammalia > Artiodactyla > Hippopotamidae > Hippopotamus > Hippopotamus amphibius. The sequence goes on along the minus strand of NC_080186.1, from coordinate 154,122,564 downwards.
AGTGCTTTGGGTGTTGGTCCAAAGGAAGCATAAAAGGATACTTAGCCCTCGACCAGTAAAGTCAGTCATTTCCTGAGAGAATGTCATACATTTAGCTTTTTAAGTAGGAGTAAGCTTATTACTGAGTCATTCATTTACCAAATATTCATTAAACATCTACGTACCAGGCAACACTCTAAGCACTAAGATGGTGAGCAAAACACACAGAATTTCCTGCTTCCAGCTTCCATGGAGCTTTCATTTTTGCAGTGGAAGGCAGTAAGCAAATAAAATATATCAGGGAATAAAGAGGATTATGAATCCCATGGATTACTAAGTGTTGACTACTAAAATATATTTTAAATTTAGATAACAATATTAAATGTTGGATTTGGTAAGCCACGCACACTTTTAAGAGTTGCACTCTATCTGCAGGAAATAAGATGATGATCAGGCCGTTTAAAATTAGAACATGTGGCTAAGAAAGAGATATTTCAGCTTTCAAAATTAATGAACATTCATCTATGAATTAAAGGAATAAAAATTATACTTCTCTTGTTTTTGATGGTTCCAGAATTTATTAGGTGTTTGGTAAATCATTATTGCAGAAGTAAGTAAATGCTAAAGGTAAGTGTCCCCTATAGTCATGAAATATAAGTTGGAAGGCAGACTGGACACACATTCTCTCATTTTATAAGTAAGGCGCTTGGCCTAGGGACAAGGAAAGATTGCCACAAAGTGCACAAAGTCCCAGAGCACTCCAGGTAAAGCAGGCCAGCCAGAGCCTAGGCCTGCTCTTTCCAACGTGATTTCTAAATAATCACATTTTCTCTCTATACTGGTGCCACAATTACTTGGTCCTTGATTGCTCTCATTATCTTGTTTTCAGGTTGAGTAATGGAAAACTGAGTCTGAACCATGAGGGGAAATGTTAAGCATTTACAGCAACCAAATTACCTGCAACCTCAGACTCCCCTTTCAGTTCTCTTTAAACAATGGATTTCCCTGGGAGTTCCACTGAGGCCAGCAGGAGTCTTACAGTTACAATGGATCCTACATTATTTTCTAATTTTTTCCACTGCAAATAAAATTGGTTCCAGAGTTGCAGCTCATTTCTGGGATTGCTTATTTTCTAGACTTTCCCAAAGTTATTTTCTAGTGTTTCCCACACTTTCTGTGATACATCCATTCCCGAAGTGCCAAAATGGCTAATACTTCAGGACCAACAAGGTCAGCAGCAATCTGTAAATCCTTTAGGTATAAAAATCTCAGGATTGCAGGTAAAATATAAAGATTCCTCACCTGAGAAATACTGATGCTGTAGGTCTCTGCTAGAGCTAAAGGAACTGAAGTTTGAAACCACATTCCAGGTGTTTCTAATGAAGGCAGTCTCTGGATACTTGAGGTAAAACTGATTCAAGATTTTTTAAGGATGCACTGATTGGCTTCAGAGGATCTACGGTAACATATGCAAAACAAATTCTCTGGGTACTTTTTTCTTAAGAGAGTATCCAAATCATTCATTGAATTTTTTCTTTTTTTTTTTTTTTTGGCCGTGCTGTGCAGCTAGATCCCCAACCAGGGATTGAACCCATGCCTCCTGCAATGGAAGCATGGAGTTCTAACCACTGGACAACCAGGGAATTCCCTCATATTCTTAAAGGGATATGTGAGCACAGAGTTTAAAACCATTGGTCTATAGATACTGAAATGTAGAAATTTATTGTATTTCTCTGAAGTTGTGTTTGAAGTCTGGCATAGTCCAAAACCAAAATGCTTAGAAGGAATCTCACCAGGATGTTAATCATATTGGTTAGCAAGACGGGGCTCAAGAGAGGGAAAAGATACAACATGATGTTGAGATCAAAGCTGGTGAAAAAGAGTGGTTTAATGAAAATGAAGTCAGAGAGCTTGCACAAGATTTGCAGGTCAGTGATGAATACAATTCCTTTTATGTCCAAAGGAGCCCTATTTAGAAGTAAGGAGTTCAGATGGTAATTTATATTTGGAATATATGGAACAACAAACATAGCAGGAGAGCAGACTAATGGAATAAGGCACATAGTCCAGGTGAAAGTGTAGAGAGAAGCTGTGGTATCAGGCAAGATAAGTGCCTAAATCTAAGGAGAGGGAAACATAATGTGTTATGGTCTGGGAAAGTGAGAAAGAAAAGATGCAGAAAGCTACTGCTGTGGGAAATGCGAGTCATTAAGAGGCATATTATTACGGGCATTCAATCCTACATATCTAATTAGAAATGAACAAAACTCAGAGATCGATTGTGGAATGCCCTCCTACATCTGGCTCATGGAATATAAGAATTCAGCTGGAAACTCAATCTCAAATTCAAAAGGATAGAATCTAAGCAAACTTTGCTCTATGTTGGGTTTTTCCTAGTACTCCAGGATGTTTCATTGTGATTCAATTTAATGGAAGATTAAACAGAGTGGAATGACTGAGCTCTGAGCCAAATGCCTCATGCAGTAGAAGTAAATAAATTATTTTGAATTAATGTGTGCTAATAGAATAGAATTTAACGCTGGAAAATACGTCGGGACTTAATCAATTACCATTAATGTTAAATAAGTTTAGTTTTGTTCCCTTTATTTGCCTGTGCCTAGCAAACAAAACAATTTATACTGAACATAGACCTCAGCCTCAGACACACTGATGCCACAGCATTGACAGAATTAGTAATTTTTTCTTAAATGCTTAAGGATAAAAGATGTAATGAAGCTCTATTTACCCAGATTTTTTTGCACGTGCACACACACACACACAACAAAAACAGCTATTTCTGTATGTTTTACCATCAGAATTATCTCAGGAAGTTGTTCTGTGGCAGAAGCAACGATTGAGTATGCTCACAACAATTAGGCTGTAATATCAAGGAGGCGTTTGATAATCACATGAAAAAGCTTAACGCAATCTTTCAAATATACAGTGAGCCTCTTCGGGGAGAAAATTTTACTTTTTTATACATGAAAGGGACTTAGGAAAATTGTTTTAATGAATGAATCATTGAATGATCAATGCGGGAGAAGACCAGTGAAACAGGTGCTGTTCACTTGTCTCCTTAATTGCCTGTATCAGTGCAAGCTACTATTCGCCGTCTCTTCCTGAAACACTGCAAGATCTCCCTAAACGGCTTGTGTACGTTTACTTTTAACCTTTCTAATTCATTCCTCACAGAGCAGCAAGAGTGACCTGTTTGAACTTTATAATGTACTACTGCTATCCCAGCTTATGACACTTGGACCCTTAATATTGGGGACAACCTTCATATTCTACACTTGACCCGCAGGATAATCATTGTCCTGATAGATGGTTTGACTACAGACACTTTTGATAGCTCCAAAGAGTTTGTAGTGAAACCCTACACCTTTGCTAAAAACACTGCCCATCTTTTCCCTTACAATCAATACCCTTAATCCTTAACAGCCCGTGAGACTAGCTTGCCTCTAGCTCCTTCCTGTCTGTTCAGAGTCACCGCCTGCCTGGATCTCTCTAATTCTCTATGCCCTAGGCACAGAGATCTTTCCATTACTGAAATCCACTAAGCCTCCTCACAAATCAGGACCTGTGAATTTTCTTAGTCCTTCTGCAACTCTGCAGATATGAACTTCCCCTTGAAATCTATTCTCCCACCACATGTAGCCTTTTGTCACTACTTGAAATTGTTTTATAGAAAACAAAAAGACTACTCTGTAACACACACGGATACACATTGTCTTATATCTCAATCCTCACATGAATTCACATTCACACGCCTAAAAATGTAATTCTACAGAGAATATTCCAGTCTCTCACAACCTTTATTTTACCACTCCTTTTTGTCCTGGCCTGTCTTCCTTCACACCCTTGCAAGGGCTAATCTGGTCAACATTTGTATTCCTTTTTCACTGTTATGCTTTGTTCCCTTGCCTCATTTGTCCAACAGTCCCTTCTTCCCTTTCGCTCACACCCTTCTCCAAACACCCCAGCTCTGAGCTAGTCTCACCAACACCTGCCACTGCTTATAACTCTGGGACTGTGCTGCAGGAGAAAATCACATATACGACCATGCATTTGATGCCACGACAAATACAAAGTTTTTATTTTTTAACAGTCAAAGGAGAGTTTACCGGAATTACTGTCATCTTTCATTAATGCCAGAGATAGTATCTGCAAAACAGATAATTTTTAAAAAGTTAAATGGCTGGGGCTTTGCTGGTGGCTCAGTGGTTAAGAATCTGCCTGCCAATGCAGAGGACATAGGTTCAAGCCCTGGTCTGGGAAGATCCCACATGCTGTAGAGCAACTAAGCCCATGTGCCACAATTACTGAGTCTATGCTCTAGAGCCCACGAGCCACAAATATTGCACCCACGTGCCACAACTACTGAAGCCCACGTGCCTAGAGCTTGTGCTCTGCAACGAGAAGCCACCGCAGTAAGAAGCCCATGCACCGCAGTGAAGAGTAGCCCCCGCTCTCCACAACTACAGAAAGCCTGGGTGCAGCAATGAAGACACAATACAGCCAATAAATAAAAAATAAAATAAATAAATTAAAAATTAAAAAATTAAATAGCTGTTTATTTGATTAGATAAATCTGCTGACAAAATAAAAGCATCTATTCTCTGTAAATAAAAGTAATGATGCATGTATTTGTGATCATTTATCTGTGTACCCAAACTAGGTCTCAAAGGCCAAGAAAAATCCAAAAATTAATGTCTACTATAAATATGGCTACATTTCAAACCCTTGCATATGGTAGCTTATAAAAGCCTAGCAACAAGTCCGCCAACAATAGGTCATTTCCCCACTTTGTAAATAAGAACAACGTGTGTTAAGAACAACAATTTGCATGAAGCTATTTAGTATTCAGAGTGAGAATACAGAATCAAGTTCAGTATATTAGATCCAAGACTAGTGCTTTTTAGTAGCACCTCTTACACCATCTATTGGTGACCAGGGGCTTCAATAAAAATTATCATACTGATCATCAATGAGATCTCTGTATTTGGCCAAATTTTTGGCAACTAGTGAATAACCAAAAGTTTCCCATTGACTGAGAAAATTGCTCACCAGACCAAATGCAAAATCAATATAAAGAATGAAATAGTTTTAGTCATTTGGAAGAATGCTTTTCAATCTTTTCAGTGAACTTGTCATGAGGTTCTGAGAAAATAAATGGATCCAGATAATAATTACGAGGACAAAGCCCATTTTTGAGATTCAACAGTGAAAAGAAATTCCAGAGGCTTCTCCCATAGTGATGTTTACCTCAAAGGAGCATCTCTACCCTCCTATTCATTCATCCCTCTTCTCTCAGTGAGAAGTTTCAGCTCAAGAAGAACAAAGTTGGAGGTATCACATGCCCTGATTTCAAACTATACTACAAAGCTATAGTAATCAAAACAGTATCATACTGGCCTAAAAACAAATACATACATCAATGGTCCTGAAGAGAGAGCCACAAAATAAACCCACTTGTATGCTCAATTAATATACAACAAAGAAGCCAATAATATACATTGGGGAAGAACAGTCTCTTCAATAAATGGTGTTGAGAAAACTGGACAACCACATACCAAAGAATGAAACTGGACCCTATCTTATACCACATGCATAAATTAACTCAAAAGGGGTTAAAGACTTGAATGTAAGACCTGAAACCATAAAACCCCTAGAAGAAGACATAGGTGGTAAGCTTCTTGACATTGGTCTTGGAGGTGGTTTTTTGGATTTGTCATCAAAAACAAAGACAGGGACTTCCCTAATGGTGCAGTGGTTAAGAATCTGCCTGCCAATGCAGAGGACACAGGTCCAATTCCTTGTCCAGGAAGAGATCCCACATGCCGTGGTGCAATTAAGCCTGTGCACCACAACTACTGAGCCTATGGGCCACAACTACTGAAGCCCATGTGTCTAGAGCCTATGCTCTGCAATAAGAGAAGCCACCGCACTGAGAAGCCCACTCACCACAGCGAAGAACCCCCGCTTGCCACAACTAGAGAAAGCCCAAGCGCAGCAATGAAGACCAGCATAGCCATGAAAAGAAAAAAGAAAAAAAAAGAAAAAGAAAAACCCAAAACAGAGGAAACAAAAGAAAAAATAAACAAGTGGGACTACATCAAACTACAAAGCTTCTATACAGCAAAGCATCAATAAATGAAAAAGCAATCTACTGAATAGGAGAAAATATTTGCAAATCATATATCTGAGAAGAGGTTAAGACCCAAAATATATAAAGAACTCATACCACTCAATAGCAAAAAAACAAAAACAAAAACCCCCAAACAATCCAATTAAAAATGGGCAGAGGATCTGAATAGACATTTTTCCAAACAAGACATATAGATGATCAATAGGTTCATGAAAAGGTGCTCAACATCACTAATAATCAAGAAAATGCAAATCTAAAGCAAGCTATCACCTCACACCTGTCAGAATGGCTATTATCAAAAAGGCAACAAATAAGTGTTGACAGGGATCTGCAGAAAAGGGAACACTTGCACGCTGTTGGTAGGAATGTAAATTGGTGCCACCACTCTGGTAAACTGTATGGCAGTTCCTCAAAAAATAAAAAAATAGGGCTACTATATGATCCAACATCCCACTTTTGGATATTTATCTGAAGAAAATGAAAACACTGCTTTAAAAAGATATCTACACCCCCATGTCTCTGCAGCATTACTTACAGTAGCCAAAACATGGAAACAACTGAAATGTCCCTCACTGAATGAATGGATAAAGAAAATGTGATGTGTATATATACATATAGAATAGAATAGAATATATAACATACAATGGAAATTTATGCAGCCATAAAAAGGAATGAAATCTTGCCACTTGCAACAATGTGGATGGAACTTGAGAGCATTATGCTAAGTGAAATAAGAGAAAAAGATAAAGGCTGCATGATCTCACTTATGCATGGAATCTAAAACAAAAGAAAACAAAAAACAAATTTAAAAACAAGCTCATTCATATAAAGAGAACATATTGGTGGCTGCCTGAGGTGAGAGGTGGGAGGTGGGTGAAATTTGTGAAAATTAAAAAAAAAAAGTTTCAATCCAGTGGTTATGACCACTTCAGAAAAAATAATTGCATTAATTTTCAAGTGATAGAAATACAGGTTTTAGCCAAACGGTTCCTCTTAGACAAGAAATAGTCCAGGACTAGGTAAATACATTAAGATTATAGCCCCCCTGGGTTATACCTGAATGGTCCTGTCTTCCCTGTTGACACCACTACTTCCTGATTAATTCTCCTCAGGATTGCTGAAGTTACAGACATGCTAGAAAAATCTAAAAGATTGGAAGAGATCTCCACGTGACCATTTGTTCTTCATAATCTCTATCACCACTGTCCTGAGGAGTCTCAGTCCCCAGACCCCCACCTGAAGATTACCTTGTGCAGTATCCACTCTACCACTTCCAGCTAACAGAAGCCTTCTGTTTCTCAGAGCTGCTTAGTAAGAGCTATTTGGGAATGAATGACAGTCCGTGAGGGATAGAGTAGAGAGGCGGTCTTTGTATAAGACCTAGAGTCAGGGCTCAGCCAATGAGAAGTGAATGAACCAGCCCCACAAAAGAACACAAGGACAGAAAGACACAGGGGGTGGGGGAAGGGCAGGAGAACAGGAAAAGCACTTCTTTATCATGTACAGAAGGACGGGAATAAAAATTCCCAGGCAAAGAAAGACCATGAGCTTTGAACCATAAGGGACGTGAGTTATCTGAGATAGTATTTTCTGTGATCTGATAGAGCTTGTAGAAGTGCCAGAAAATTTAGTCCAGGGCCGGTTGTACGTACAATTTTAATGATATTCCAAAAAGTTCAATTTCTTTCAAGAGGCAATGGAAAAAATTAAATCTTTTTGAGGATGAGTGAAATGAGTACATTTCCATTAATGAGTACACTTAAATTAACACTTATGTAACACTAAATGCATCTCATAATATTTCAAAAGAATAAATTCTTTTGCATTGAAAAAGTCCAGCTTATATTAAGTGAATAAAGCTTGCTGCAGAAAAGTTTGTTTCTATTAAATACAAGAACTCTGGTTTAGAGCAGTAGAAATGGCTGGAATGGGGTTCCAGAGACAATTCTATGTGCCTTGTTCTGTTGCCCCCAACTATAGTTGCATATTTATCTTGGATACTTTTAAAGATAGCAATGCCCAGGGTCTAATGCAGAGCCATTGAATCACAGTCTCAGGGAAGGAGCCCAGGTGCTGGTACTATTATAAAGCTGCCCAGGTGATTGTAATTCTCTCTCAATTGTTTCTACTACCAAGGTTCTAGACTTTCCTTGTTTTGAAGGCCTTGATGGTTTTGTATGGCACTGGTCAGCTATTTTGTAGAATGATCCTCCGTTGAGATTTGTGTGATATTTTTCTCATGATTAGATTGGGATTATGGATTACTTGTGACAACATATAAAAATTTTGAGCTGGCTTTACAGTGCTGACCAGGTAATTCACGACCCTGGGTCTTAATTTCTTTATCTGTGAAATAAAGCCAGCTGTCCCTTAAGCGCTTTTTTTTTCGGAACACCCCCCCACCTTTTTTTAAATTGAAGTATGGTTGATGTATAATATGTTACAGTTGTACATATAGTGTTTCACAATTTTTAAAGTTTATACTCCATTGATAGTTATTATAAAATATTGGCTGTATGCCCTGTGTTTTACAGTATATCCTTGTAGATTATTTTATACACAACAGTTTGTACCTCTTAATCTCCTACCCCTATATTGCCCCTACCCCTCCCTTCTCTCCACTGGTAACCATTAGTTTGTTTTCTGTGAGTCTGTTTCTTGTTATATTCACTAGTTTGTTGCATTTTTTAGATTCCACCTATAAGTGATATACACTATTTGTCTTTCTCTGTCTAGCTTATTTCACTTAGCATAATACTCTCCAAGTCCATCCACGTCATCGCAAACAGCAAAGTTTCATTCTTTTCATGGCTGAATAATGTTCCATTATGGAACATCAAACATATAAACAGGACTGGGGGAGATAGAGACTTCACTCTTAAAGGGACCCCACAAAATCTCACCGGCTCCGGGACCCAGAGCAAAAGCAGTAACTTAACCAGGAGCCTGGCCCAGACCTACCTGCTGGTCTTAGAGAGTCTTTCAGAGAGGCGGAGGGAGAGGTTGCAGAGCTGCGGCTCACTCTGGGGCCGGAGACGCTGGCGGCAGTCATTCTGGGGAGCTCTGGTGCTGATGTGAGCCATTGTGGAATCCTCCCTTTAGCTCATTAGTGCCGAGACCTGACCCCACCCAACAGGCCACAGGTACCAGTGCTGGGATGCATCAGGCCAAAGAAGCAACTGGCTGTGGATACAGCCCCACCCGTCAGCAGACAGACTGCGTAAAGAACTCCTGAGCCCACAGAGGCCTCACAGCCCTGCCCACCAGAGAGCCAGGACCCAGCTCCATCTACCAGGGCGCAGGCACCAGTCCCAGAATCCTCTGGGCCCTGGCCCCGCCCTCCAGGAAGCCAGCTGTAGCCTCTGGACCAGCCTCACCCATCAGGGGACAGACACCAGATACAAGAAACCCACAATCCCATAGCCTGCAGGCCCAGCCTGCCCACAGAAGGTCAGACCATGCCCTGGGACCAGATGGGCCCTGGCCCTGCCCAACAGCAGGCCAACACAAGCTTCAGGACACCCCAGACCCCGGACCCAATTGTGTCAGGAACCAGCCCCCTACCACCAGTGATCTGACACCAGCTTCGGAACCCCTGGGCCCTGCAACCAGACTCTAGAACCCAGCTCTGCCTGCCAGCAGTCCAGCACCAACCCCAGGACCTGGCTTCACCCAACAATAGGCGGGCAATAGCCCCGGAGTCTTTAGGACCCTGACTCTGCCCACCAGCGAGCCAGCACTAGCCCCAGGGCCCCCTTGGGTTCTGTAGTCAACTACCCTGTGACCTGGCCCTGCCAGCGTCTGCACAAGGCCCGACCTGGGGCCAAAAAAGCCTACCAGACAGCCCATGTAGTCATCCCGCCGCAAAAGAAGGACTTGGACTGCCCTCATAGAGGGAACCTGAAGCACATAGCTTGGATGAGGAGAGGGGAGCATGCTGCAGGGACACGAGGACGTCGCCTACAGAAGGCCACTTCTCCAAGGTCAGGAAACCTACCAGATACATAAAAATACAAACAGCAACTTAGGCAAAATGAGGTGACAGAGGAACATGTTTCATAGGTGCTTTTGTGGTCCTTTAAAGATAAAGGAAGTATGAGAAACATGTTTTCAACCGAAGAGTGAGGGTTTGGTTTTGTTTTGGTTTGGTTTTTGGCTGCGTTGCATGGCTTGTGGGATCTTAGTTCCCCTACCATGGATTGAACCCAGGCCTTCGGCACTGAAAGGCGGAGTCCTAACCACTGGACTGCCAGAGAATTCCCAAGTTTTCTTTTTTAAATCACGCCTACCCTGGGCTCAAACAGGTATGCAAAATGTACCTTTTCCTAACTTTCTCAGTTCAATGGCTATTTCCTCTGTTCATAGAGAAATTTATTTGGGATTATTCTCTCTCCCCTATTGGTATATATATATTTTTCCCTTAAACTGTTTATAAGCTTTTTTTTGTCTCAATTTCCTCTATCAGCCAGTAATTCTGAATTTCCATAAATCTGTCATATGCTTTGACTCTCTCACCCTATACTCTACTGCAATCCTCCCATCCATGATAGCAGCTGTTTTAATTACCACCCATAGCCATAAAGAATACTCATACATTGTTTCAACTTTTTTTCCACTCGTATGTTTTTATCTGTACCCAGAATCGTTAAACATATATTCACCAACCTATGATATCTGCGCTTGACTGTCTCGAATTCAAAATGTCATTTTGAATCTTTAAATTCAAAATGTCAGAACTTAATTGATATCCTTCTCCTGCTCTACTGCAATGTGCTTCACTTACAAGGTTTATAATTCAGTGGGTGATACAACCACACAACTGATTACACAAGTCAGAAACTCTGAATCTCCTTGATGTACCCTCTTGTCGAACCACCAACAGTGTGCTATCTTTCAAATTTACTTATTCTCTCAATCTTTACTATTAACCGAATAACATAGGATACTATGTTCTCTTACTTGGACTATTGCAATGATCTACTAAGTATTTTACTTACATCCATCCAGCCATTTTTTTTTAATCCCACTATGTTCTCTGTGCCATAACCAAAGGAATATTTTTTAAAGGCCAATCTCATATCATGTATTTCCTTAAAATCCTTCTATTGCATCTAGGGCTCATGGCAAATGACCACAGTCCTTATCATAGCCTTCAAATTCTGCATGTTTTGCCGTTCTTTACTGCTCCCCCTGCACCTTGTTTCATGAGTCCCTTTTTCCCCCTGCTCTTGGCCTTGGTGTTTCTTTATTTACATGGCATATTACCTACTAACCCTGGGCAAGGAATCCTACTGACTGCTGAACTCAAATCCATCATGGTGGGCTCATTCATGCTAGAAAAGTACTCCTTGGATGGTTGACTTGTCTCCATGACATCTTTCCAAATCTTCCCTACAGTTCAGGGTAGTCTAGAACTCCTCCTTCCAACCACTCGTCCCTCACTCCTTCACCCTGAAGGAATCTGTGTTCTCAGACTCTGACAGTATTCCTGTCTCTCTCCCCATTTCACCCCTCCCCTCCATCCTGCAGGCATTTCCTCTTACAAAGTTTTTGTACTTTTAATCTGTAGATTGCTTCTGTTTCTAGGAGAACTTAGAATAACACAATCTCTAAAGACTTTCTTTCTTAGGTCTGGTCTGAGTCCTGAGTCAGGACTGAGCAAGCAGGAAGTGTCAAGGGTCCTCTCCCAGTGGGGAGAGGACATGTGCAAGGACAGGGAGCAGGTGGGGACCAACTGCTGGAGCAAATGGAGCACAACCTCTTCACTGTGTCTAAGTTCTAATCCTTATTGAGAAGCAGTTTGTACATGTTCTGGGGAGTTTGTGTTCTTTTAATTATTTCTTTTTCTGTCTCTCTGACTCATTCTTTCTCTGCGGGAAAAGTGTAGAGAACGTGGCTCATTATGAAGACGACCATTTCTTATGGCGCCATATATTAGTATGCTTTTTATTCTTACACCATTTTGCACTAGATTCTGCGATTACTCTTCACCATTCTGGCTCTTATGTTCCTAAACCAGGTGACTCCTTCTATAGAGAACAGGAAGGAATATAGGATATTCAAGGTCCTGACCAATTCTAAAATTCTATGATTTCAGGATTTTGATCTCTATTTTCAGTCAATGACAGTTTGTAAAAACATACCTTAGTTTATAAATTGTATTAATGAAATTTAGTGAACGCACTTAGCCAGTTTTCAACAAATAATATTAGAATTATTCAACATGAGTAGTCAATTAATGGATCTGAAACTACCCTATACCTTTACTAAAAGATTAAATCAAAATGAAACAGCTTTAAACGTAAAAATAAAATAATTTTCTTCTAAAAAACTTTTATAAGAGAAGAGAGTAGAAACTGTTTGTGATCTAGGGTTAAATGAAGAGTTCTTGGACATTAAACAAAAGTATAATTTATTAAAGAAAATATATCATAAATTGACTTCATTAAATTTAAAAACTCTGCTGTGCGAAAGACCCTGTTAAGATGAAAAGTCCAAGGACAAAGCTAGCGAAAAAGGGTAAAAATCAAATATCTGAAAAAGACTTGTCTCCAGAATATAGCCATCTGTAAACTCAACAGTAAGAACACAGATCAGCCCTGTGTGGTGTGTGTGTGTGTGTGTGTGTGTGTGTGTGTGTGTGTGTGTGTGTGTGTGTGTGGTATGAGTGTCTGTGTGTGAACGTGTGCATATTTGAATGGCAAATAAGCACATGGAAAGATGTTCAATAGTCATCGTTAGCCACAAGAAAAATGCAAATTAAAGCCACAATTAGATACCTCTGCACACCTATTTGAATGGCAAAAATAAACAATACTGGCAGTACCTAATGCTGTCAAGGATGTGGAGGAATTGGATCTATCATGTGTTGCTGGTTGCGATGTACACATACTTCAAAAATCAGTTTGGCAGTTTCTTAAAAATTAAGTGTACACTTGCCATAAGACTCAAGAATTGTACCCCTAGACATTTATCCCGTACACAGCAAAACTTAGATTTATACAAAATCCTGAGCTTGAATCTGCCTAAAGTCATTTAAAAAACAATATCCCCAAACAGGAAAAATCCCAAATGTCCTTCAATGAGAGAACACATAAATTATGGTACATCTGTACAATACGATATTGCCCAGAAATAAAGAAGAGTAGACTAAAGATGCATATACCAACTTAAATGGATATGTTATGATCAACTACATTATGAACAGGGGGTAAAAATCCATTCTCAAAATCTTATTTACTCTTTGGCTTCATTCATATAACATTCTCCAAATTGCAAAATTATAATGATGAAGAAAAGAGGAATGAATGGCAGGGGTTATGGTTGGTAAAAGAGTGTTTCAAGGGGAAGCAAGAGGTAGTTTCTTTGTGACAATCAAATAGTGCTATGTCCTGAATGTGGTAATAGTTAACATTAATCTGTACATGAGACACTTTTCATAGAACTATACACCAAAGAATTGAGTTCATTTTTCAAATGCTGAAATCCAAATAAGGTACACTGTTCAGTTAATAGTAGTGTCATGTCAATTTGCTGGTTTCTACATTGTATTGTGATTTTGTAAGATTTTATCTCTGAGGAAGATAAGACAAAATAAGAACTGACTATATCATTTCTGCATCTTTTATGAATCTAAATCTATTTCAATGTAAAATTGGTCAAATACATTAAAGAGAAATCAGATTAGTTGTTCCCAGATGCTGGGAGAAGGGGAAAGAATTGATTACAAAACATCAGAAGGGAAATTTGGGGAGTTATAGAAATATCCTATATCTTTATTGTGGTGGTGCTTACACAATTACACTAAGCTTGTCTAAATTTATAGAACTATACAACTATGAAAGTTGAATTATTCTGTATGCAAATTATAATTTAAGAAACATGAGAAATAATTTTAAAACTCAGTCATACTTTTTCATAACTATATTATCTAAACTCAGTTCTGTCGATATGTTATCAACCTCTAGTAAAAGAAGAGCAGTTGTTTTTTTGACTTAGAGCAATAGAATTGATAAGCTCTAGATCTGCTGAATTTTATTGAATAACTTTTAGTGGATGTAACAACCCAGAGTTGTGGCTCTATACAGTTAAAAAGGTTTGCAGGCATTTCTAAATCCCTAAAAGAAAATTATGTTCCAAGTGTATTTAAAGTAAAATGTTCTTTAGTGGTCTTTTTTGGTCTTCTGATAATTAACTGTTCCCCTGTGTTGGATTAGATATTCCTATAACTTGAGTGTACATTGTTCATCAGGCCAAATAATATCATCACCTCTATTTGAAAGCTCTGGCTTGATTCTTGATTCTTTCTATTAAAGTCATTTCTGAAATAATTTTAGTAAAGTCTTTAGCATATAATGGTGACATACCATGTCTAGTCAAACGATTCTTCCATAGAGTATTATTTCCTTCAAAGGAAATGCAATGTCTTGATGCAGAACAAACATTCTCATAATATTTTAAGTTTTCTTGTCCTGGGCAAGTTGGATTAGAATTGTTCTGGTCCAGATACATTTGTGTTGATCATAGCCTGAGGTATCTTTTAAAGCATGGTGTATGCCACCAAATCACTTTGGTCTCTTCTGGGACAAGAGGTAGACTAGAAGACTTCGGTCTCCTTTGAAATACTGGAAATACTGGTAATTTTGTTATTCTCTTTTCAACAGTATGAAGTTTCCCAAAAAACCCAAAACAACAAAACCCAAAAAGCACTTTATTCAGTGACCAGGGGAAGTCTGCATACAAACTTAGTTGGTGTTTTACATGTGTAGGTTACATTCAGTAGCTCCGTCTTGTTATTGCCCAAAGTGGTGGGTTGCTTTGCCCACAACATATGGGGCAGTGATACCAGGGAGACTGGAGACGGCTCTTACTTCCTGTTTTTCTTTCTCTCAAAGAGCTACTGCAAGAGTAATGCTCACTTTATAATAATGGAACACTTTCTGTACTCATCAGATTTTGTTCTCCCATTAAGTTGGGACTGAACAGTGCTACACTCAAATTTTCCTGTAAAAATCCTACCTTTTCCCACTGTTATAAAAGGCAAGATAGGTTAGGGTAGCAAATATAAGTCTCACACCAAAGTTGAATGCAAACTATGTTAATATTTTATCCCTAACGTCTAAGAGGCAGGAATTGTCACTCCCACATTTAAAATAAAGAATTTTTATATTAGAAATTCTAAATATTGTGTCAAGTTTACCCAGTGGTAGATGCGACTTGAACCCAGGTCTTTCAATTGCCGAAACTCTTTCTAGAAATCAGACAGTGAAGGCGATTCATTAATTTGGGAGATAATGGCTGATTAAATTTTATCCTGCTTCAAAGCCTCCAATGTCACCCATTTACCTTATTTAATATAGAATTTAAGGCATTGCCCTACGTGGTCTCAACTTCACTCCCATGAACCTTCTTTTATGTTTCCAGTTTTATTGAGATATAATTGACATATAATACTGTGTAAATTTAAGGTATACAAGGTGAAGATTGGATACATATAGAGAGAGAAATGATTACCACAATAAGTTGGTCTCTCCTCTTCCTACTGTTCACATCCCATCTTCCAGGTGGGGTTCCAAAACTGACTGCCCCAATGCTCACATGGGAGCTTTTCAAACATAGCACTGCCCAGAACTCATATATCAACAAATGACTCACAGTCTTGGTGTTGAGAACCAACATTGATAAAAGGTCTCCAGCTGACGTCAATGCCTGGTGGGGACTTCGTGCCATAATCTTATAAAATGTTCCTATTGGGAGAAACTGATTAAAAGATACAGGAGTACCCTCTCTTATTTCTGACAACTGTATGTAAATCTACAATTATCTCAACATACAAAGTTTAAGTTTAAACTTTAAGGGGAGTTTAAATTTACAACAAATCTCGGCTTGAGTTTACTGTGCTCTCAGGTTGTGAAATACTGAGGGTCTCAGCATGTATTTAGTTATAGTTCACAAAACTCTTCTGGCTTTGACTCTTTTGTCCTTTCCAACTCAATAACTTGGAAAGCTTCCACGTCTCTTTTCCATCTTAAGATTTGAAATTTTTTTTATTACTTTCTCCCCTTGTTACAGTTCTGGGTTCGTCAGATAAAACTGCTCCAAACCTCCTGCTGAGAGATGATCTGTGTAGACCTTTGGGAGGAAGAACACAGGAAACCTCAGGGTCCTATCTGCTGGGGGCTTTCTGTTTTACCCCACCAGGCCCCTCACCAACAGCCCAATAAAGGAGACTCCTCAGCTGGGGGAAGTGGTTGAGAAGGATCAGGAATCAAAACAGGCACAGTCCCTGGAGCTGAAGACCTCACACTCCACTGCCTTCTCTGTTTCAGGTAGGTCAGGTGGGGATACTATGGAGCTAGCCCTGATGTGTCTCATTGCTGTGAAGACTGCTCCAGGTCAGTCCTTCCTGATATAACTATTTCTATTTTCTGAAGAAAAACTGAAATTCTAAAGTGCAAATTTCTTTAAATGAAGCCAGGCTCCTTGTGGGCTGAGCCAAGGGTTGGGAGAGTAAATTGCTCCTTCTTAAATGGACAAAGAGGACTCTTGTCCTAGTGTTTCTCTCAAGTCTCTACGAGGCCTTCTGTTCACGTGTATGTCATAGATTCTGTGGGTTGGGGGAAGAGAAAAAAGGAATAGTCCACTGTAATTAGGAATCTATGGGGTTGGAGGGGTTTCTTTACCATAAGAAACTTTCATTTGGAAATAGAAATTTGTCCCTGTGTTACGTGTTATTAACATGTCAAAGTTTCCTTCCACAGACGTGATAAAATGTTTCTCTTCTTATCATGGATCAAAGCTATTTTCATCATTGCCTTGGTATTTACCCTTTATTCTGGTGAGTGAATTTTACAGTCTGAGGTGAAACATTTTACATGTCTTAGAAAATGCAGGAAGCAACTTCTCTAATCTAGGAATGAAGGAGCTAGTTTTTTATTGGGTTTGTAAACCTTAAACTGATATAGTGAAAAAGGGCACGTTACAAATGCCTTTTTAAAATTGCATCAGTGGATTACTTTTTCTCATTTTCCATTTTGGACAAATGGAGACAGAGTGGTGGGTTAGAATGGGCAGTAGAACTTTGCTCTTTCTTCACCTATGACTAAAGAATGCAACTTAATTTTTTTTCTTTTTGGCAGTCAGATTGTTAACTGCAAACTGTGGGGAGGAATGACCTTTTCTAGATCTGATATTGCTTGATATTCTGATTTTTTGATCGCCCACTCTGAGTCCCCTATGATATCTTCAGAGAAGGATGTTAGGAATTTTAAAAACACATAAAATTAATTTTCACAGTTAGAATAACTGGGAATATTTCCAAATTTGATATTACTTTATGAATGTTTTGTTTTGCTAATGACAAGAAATGCTTGCCTCACTCCTTTAGGGATCTCTAGTATGCAATTTGCATAGGTTTCTGCTACTAAGAAATATGGCTCCTGTTTACTAAAGATGATTCTTCTCCCCCCCATTCCCCTCTTCCTCCTTTTTTCCCTTCCCCCTCCTTCTCCTCCTTCATTCTTCTCCTCCTCCTCCTGCTTTTCTCCTTCTGCCTCTCCTTCTCCTCCCCCTGCCGCTTCCCCCACTCCTCCTTCTTCATTTTTAATTTTTTTTTTATCTATGTGTTGGTTACAGAAACCTCTTTTGCACCTGAATCAGATTTCCGATTTCCGGTAAGTTAATACTGATGGAGGTAGAAAAAGATAAACAATTCACTTTTCCATGTTATAAATTTTAACAGCAAAATTCATTTAAAATGTGCATCAGAGAGGTCTTTCCAAAAGTAAAAAGATGGTGTTAGTATTACACTAAGGTCAAAAAATAGAAACTTAGCCACATAAAGCCATTTGTTATTATCTAGACAACATAAAAATGTGCATATCCTGTTACACAAAAGTTTAATTAATGGGTATAAATGTTGGTTCATACAAGCATCTGAGAAAAGTTGAAGGTGTTTAGAGTTGAAGCGTTTGTCTTAACCAAAGAAAAAAGAATCAACCTAAATATACATTTATGGATGGATAACACAATGATAATTTCTATATATCCACACAGTATAACATTACTAAGGGTGAAAAAAAGCTATAGCTCTAAATATCTGAATACACATATTCACACATTTACAAAGCAGATGATGTAAGCAGGCACACACATTGTTTATTTATGTCAATTACCAAAACTGTCAACACTAAACAAATTACATTTATATCTATATCTATATATATACACCCATGCACAAACACACACACACAGATTTAGTGAAATTATCAAGAAAGGGAATGAGAAATAGAACCTTTCAGTTTCACAAAGTGGCATCTGTTTCTGGAGGACTACTGAGACAATCTTCTTCTTGAGTTTGGAAGGAGAAAGAGGTGAAGGGAAGTGAAGACTATGGTCACTAAATTACAAAAACACATTTAGCGAGTTCTATGACCTCTTTAAAAAAATCATAGCAGGTTTATAAAAACATTAATAATATTTCATTTTTAAGTGGGATATATATTTATTTCATAAATTTGTTATAGATATTAGTTTTTAAGACTAAATATAGACTATATATTTTCAGTTTTGATACATGACACTTCATATTAAGATTAAATAAATTTTACTCCAACTTTCATTCCCTGGTGAATTTTATGTTGTCTATGTTTAATAGCCAAACTGTAAACTGTATACAGAAGCTTGCACGAGAGAATATGATCCAATCTGTGCAACCAATGCAAAAACTTATGACAATGAATGTATTTTCTGCAGTGAGAAGATGTAAGTACACAATAGTAAATATTTGGTCTTCCAAGTTATGAAGAAATCATCACAAAGTTATGGTAGAATCTGTGTTGCTGGTAACTGACGCACAACATATGTAGAAAATAACTGTAAGATCTCTGTAAGAAAATTAGGGGCCACTCGTTTCTTTCCCTGAAGTTCTTGTTTCTGAAAGTAATTTTGTATGTGAGCTCTCAATAACTTTGCTTGATATTGTGCAAATGTGTAAATCAATTAATTTAACTTAATTATGAGTTACTAATGGCACACTAGCAACCAATATGATGTAATTCCAAAGCCCAGATGCAGAGTGATAGCTCTCTGTGGTGGCCATGTAATTGACCCTTGCAGACTTCCAGCTGAAGGAAGCATAATTGTTCAAGAACCAAACTGATCATTGAACTCTGAAATCTATCATAATCAGCCCATTCATACTAGAGAGGGACTCCTCTCAAGGTTAACTTTGTCTCAAAAACTCTCTGACAGCCTCCAAATCTTCCTTGAAGGGTAGAGCATTCTAGACCACCTCCATCCACTCTCCCTTCCTGCCTCCTTCACCCTGAGGGAGTCTGCAGTCTGCAGGTTCAGCCAGCCTTCCTACCTCCTGCTTCATTTTCTTTCACAGGTGTTTCATCTCACAAAATCTTTGCATATTAATCCCCAAAGTGGCATCTGTTTCTGGAGGACTACTGAGACAATCTCCAAACTCTCCTCTCTCAGATCTGGGTGGGTGCCAAAACTGAGTCAGAACTGAGCACACAGGAAGAGACAAGTGGCCCCATAGAGGGACAGAACATGTGCCAGGCCCTAGCAGCAAGCAGAGACCAGCTGATTCTGGAAGTGGAACACAGCCATTCCATCCTGTTCTGTGTTCACATCCTCCTTGTTGAAAAAAAATTTGGTGTCTCTATGTTTAACATCCAAACTCTATTCTGCGTGCATATTATCTACATTTTTGCACCATAGAAATGCGTCTAATCTGTGCAATCAGTGGTAGAACTTATAACAATGAACATAATTTGCTCGATGATACTACCCTGGGAGTTTAAAATACTCCTTTTTTTTTTTAATAAAAATTTCATTTTGGACTAATTTTAGCTCTACAGAAAAATTTCAAAGAGAGTACCAAGTTTTTGTATCCTTTATTCAGTTTCTCCTAAGGTTAACTCCTTATAGAAACCTGACACGCTTGTAAAAACTAAGAAATTAACATTGGGGTATCACTATTAACTAACGTAAAGAATTTGTTTGAATTTCACCAGTTTTTCCATTAATGTCCTTTTAAATTTTTTAAAAAATGCAATGTACCTCATTCCTTCCTCTTTAATTTTTTCTCTGTCTCTATTTTTCTTTATAGGAATAATGATGTCAAAATTGATTTTGAACACTTTGGTATATGTTGAATATTGACGAAGCTGCTCATAATTTGGCTTTTTTTATAATCACATTTTGTGGTGCATTCTACAGGCAATTAGAGTCTTCTCAATCAGAGCCTTAAATTCATAGACGACCAGGTGAAGTCTATGAAACAGATGATAGAATATAGAGTATTAAAATTCTTTCCAACTCTAAGTTCCTATGATTTCAGGATTTTGATTCTCTGTGTTCAATTATTAAATAACAGTTTGAAAAACTAGTGTCCTAATTGCGTGCTTGATAACATAAAAGCTAATTTAAAATAATGAGTATTTCAGTCGTTAAAATGTTAGATGGTGTTATCTTTATTAAAATATCCTTTCTTTGGGTAGGGGGTTAAGATATGTGCACACTTTTGGTAACTATAATCAAAGCAATACTTTCAAAGGTGAACAAATAATAAATTATTTGGTGTTTAACAAAAGTACAGATTCTTGGGCTCCTTTCTATCCTGTTGAATCAAATTCTCCAAGAAAGGAGACCTAGGAATTTGAATTCTAATAAGCAGCAAAGGTTAATGTTATGATCACAAATGTTTAGACAATAAGAACTTTAATTAGTTAATTAATTAAAACAAATTCTGTAAATGAATTAATAGAAGAATCTATTCAAAGATACTATAGGATTTCTGAGGCTTGGAGAAAATTCTACGCATTATTTACATGTTCTTTCTCTCTCATAAATAAGCCAAAAGGTAGTTGAGTGATCTTTAGATGCTGGATGGGACTGCTTTCTTCAACCTAGGCTATCCAGTTGTGTTCTAAGTCTGATGATGGCTTTCCATTTCTTTCCCTCTCCCAGCTAACAAGAGTCAGCCTTTAGCTGAGTGGCCCACTGCTCATTTAAAGCTTTATTTTAGGGGGCTTCCCTGGTGGTGCAGTGGTTAAGAATCTGCCTGCCAATGCAGGGGATATGGGTTCGATCCCTGGTCCGGGAAGATCCCACATGCCTTGGAGCAAATAAGCCTGTGTGCCACAACTGCTGAACCTATGTTCTAGAGTCCAAGAGCCACAACTATTGAGCCCACGTGCCACAACTGCTGAAGCCTGCGTGCCTAGAGCCCATGCTCCACAACAAGAGAAGCCACCACACTGAGAAGCCTGCGCAGTGCAATGAAGAGTAGCCCCCATTCGCTGCAACTAGACAAAAACCTGCTGCAGCAATGAAGATCCAATGCAGCCAAAAATAAATAAATAAACGATAAATTATTTTTTTAAAAAAGCTTTATTTTAATGACAGAACTGTAGATTGACAACTAGGAGACAAGTACAATATGCCATTAAAAAGCCATGCTCTTTTTTGGTAAAAAATTTTCACATTTTTATTGCAATTTTGTGATTTCATTTTTGTGATTTATGTGGGGGCTTTTCTCCGTTTAAATTCTCCAGTATTAATTCTTAATGAAAATATCCATTGGCATGTATAATTTTGGAGTCACATTGTAAAAAAGCATTCAGCTAGTTTCATGACCTTTTTCCTTATAGAGGTCTTGTAGAAAAATAACTTTAAAAAGTAAATCAAAATCAAAGTGAGATATGACCTCACACCTATTAGGATGGCTACTATCAAAAAAGCAGAAAATAACAAGTGTTGGCAAAGATGTAGAGAAATTGGAATCCTTGTGCATTGTTGGTAGAATGTAAAATGGTGCAGCCATTATAGAAAACAGTATGGCAATTCCTTAAAAATTTAAAAATAAAATTACCATATGATCCAGTAATTCTATTTCTGGACATATACTCAAAAGACTTGAAACCAAGATCTCAAAGAGATATTTGTATGTCAGGGTTCCTAACAGCACAGTAGCCAAGAGGTGGAAGCAACATAAGTGACCATCAACAAATAAACAGATAAACAAAATGTAGTATATACATACAATGGGATATTATTCAGCCTTAAAAGAAAAATTTCTGACACACACTACAATAAAAGACAAACACTGTATTATTCCACTTATATGAAGTACCTAGAGCAGTAGTCAAAGCCATAAGAGACAGGGAGTAGAATGGTGGTTTCTTGGAGCTTGGGGAAAGGGAGATGGATAGTTGTTTGATGTGTACAGAATTTCAGCTCTGCAAGATGAAAAGAGTTCTGGAGACTGGTTGTTCAACAATGTCAATGCACCTAACACTAATGAACTCTATACTTAGGAACGGTTAAGACAGTGAAATTTATATGTATTTTACCACAATTAAAATTCTAAAAATTCTTCAGTGAACACTGATATATTCACACCTGTATTCTTATCATTTTTATTAAAAGTATTATATAAAAACCTATTATGTATCAAGCCCTAGGGAAGATGACAGGGAAAAGTTGTTAAGCAAAAGTAGATATAATACTGCGTTCTATGAGCTATCAGTGTACTGGTTAAAATTATTGCCCACTATAGAATGGGAACCGTTCTTTACTGAGTCACTGTTGGCTTCAAAAGCTCTATAAAGCAGCTTCCCACATGTAATCTAACTTAATTCTTACAAGAATCTTATTAAGTAGACATTGGCTTTATCTTTTACCCAATAATGAAAACAAGAAACTGAGAATTTAATAATACTTAAAACTTGAGGGACTTCCCTGGTGATGCAGTGGCTAAGAATCCACCTTCCAATTCAGGGGACATGGGTTTGATCCTTGGTCCAGGAAGATCCCACATGCCGTGGAGCAACTAAGCCTGTGCACCCCAACTACTGAGCCCAGATGCCACAACTACTGAAGCCCACGTGCCTAGAGCCCAATATAAGCCTGCACAACAAAGAGTAGCCCCCACTCACCACAACTAGAGAAAGCCTGCACGCAGCAACGAAGACCCAACGCAGCAAATAAAGTTTATGAACAAAACAAAAACGTGACATTTTGCTAATAAAAGGCACTTTTAACTTTTAATATGAAACTTGTTATTTTATTGCTTTTTAAACATCTTTGTTTTGGTATTTACATACCAAAAACATAGTCACTTTTAGGTATAATACAATGATTATTGTAAATATACATAGATATACAAACATCACAATTCAACTTTAGAACATTTACATCATCCATTAAAAATCTTTCTTGTATTTTAGATGTCATTCCCACTTCCAACCCTCAGCATCAGGCAATGATCAAGCTATATTTTCTTTACATTGCTTTGCCTTTTCTGGACATTTCATATAAATATAATGAAACACTATGTCCCTTGTGTCTGCTTCTTCCTCTTCCTCTATTTTGCATAATATATGTCCCAAGAGGATGAAATGTACAAAGATGCTCCATCTGCCAAAATCATTCAATTGAAGGATTAGGTTGAACAAGAAGCGGTTGTGAGAGGCAGGCTTTATAGTAACAAGAGGTGAAGTGCTGCGTTTGCTGTGGGATGATATCATTGATTTGTTTCAATAATTTTCAGACTGGCAGGGAAGTGAAACCCATTAGGTTGAAAACCAGCTGGTGTACAGTCAGTCCTGCTGACAGGGGTACTATCTAGTGAGGAACCATTGCCATTGGTTGGGAGTTGCCCCTGGTGAGAGAATGGAAACTCATGATTAGGGCTTTGAGGCCCTGTAAGTCTCAGATATCAAGGCAGGACTTAATATTATATCTTAATTTAGGCCTTATATCAGATATAGATATATAGCAAGACATTTGAAGTAAGAGGAAGGTAAGAAACAGATAATCCTGAATATTAGGATGTTTGGTCTCTTGATCTTACTCTGTCATAGCCATCATTCATGCAAGCTCTTCTCTGTGGGCTTCATTTACCTTGCTTACACAATCAGGCACTGGACTAAACCAGAGATCAGTTGTCTGTAGGCATTTTTGATATTATATGCTCATAGGTAAATTGTTTTATACTGTACCTCTCAAATACATGCATATTTATGTTAATTATATATGTCATTACTGTGGTAATGTATTTTTGAAAATTTTATTGAAGTATAGTTGATTTACAATGTTGTGTTAATTTTCTGCTATATAGCAGTGACTCAGTTATACATATATATTTATTCTTTTTCATATTCTTACATACATACATAGTAATGTTTTTTGAATAATATAGAACATAACCAAAAATAGAAATTAAAAACAATGTAAAAATTCATATTGGAACATCTTCAGGCATCCAACTTTAGAAGCCACACAACATGATCAACGTTAAAAAATTACAATGAACTTGGACTAAGGAAACTTCAGTTTCTCACTTGCCATCTGACCCCCCCCCCACCACACACACACTCAGATTATGTCTATAATATTTCTATCATATAAGGTTGGAAAAGCAATAGACTAATTATCTATAACTTTTCTTTCTGCAGCTCTTTAATACAGTAAATTTTCCACTATCTTGCTCCCTAAAAAGTACTGCAAAGAAGGGCCAACCCCAGGAAGTCAGCAAGGCCATGAAGACCATCTATTGTTACTTCCTGAGAAGTAAGAGTCAGTATGTGTGACTTCTAAAGGCAGGTTTGATGATTATGCCTCTGGTATGTACAGAATTGTCAAGAGTTCTGAAGAAAAAAAATCCTTTTTCCAAATTAAGATAGGGCAGACATAAATGAATCTTGCCATGGCTATGGGTATAAAGAGGAAGAAATCATTGATGTATTTATCCAAATAATTTAAATTCAAAATGATTTCAATTGAACTACTTATTCATGAGACTCTACAGGGCTATTTCTTATTCTTCTGTCCAATTGGACAGTGAGGTTGTGTGTGCACTCATTCATCTTTCCCTATTTAGGCAAATGTATTCATCTCATCACCACAGAATCTCATTTGGGGCAGCCTCTCGGCTCCTTAACCTCATAAAAGCTTAATGCTGTATAATAAAATTTACCTTTATTACCATCATAGCATATTTTAGTATATTTAAAATCCTGTCTTAGTTCCTTATTATTGAAAAATGGACTTTATTACAGCTAACTCACATTTCCATGAAGACTAACAAATGTGCGGAGACTTAACATACTTTTTGAAATAAAAAATAAATAAGAATGTCTCTTTCCTTCTTAAAAAAAAAACTTTAGTGATGTTGAGCATCTTTTCATGTGTTTGTTGCCCATCTGTATGTCTTCTTTGGAGAAATGTCTATTTGTGGATTGGGTTATTTGCTTTTTTGGTATTAAGCTGCATGAGCTGCTTGTATATTTTGCAGATTAATCCTTTGTCAGTTGCTTCGTTGGCAACATCACTAATCATTAGAGAAATGCAAGTCAAAGCCACAGTGAGGTATCACCTCACACTGGTCAGAATGGCCATCATCAAAAAATCTAGAAACAATAAATGTTGGAGAGGGTGTGGAGAAAAGGGAACTCTCCTGTACTGTTGGTGGGAATGTAAGTTGGTACAGCCACTATGGAAAACAGTTTGGAGGTTCCTTAAAAAACTACAAATAGAACTACCATATGATCCAGTAATCCCACTCCTGGGCATATACCCAGAGAAAACCATAATCCAAAAAGAGACGTATCGTAATGTTTA
This sequence comes from Hippopotamus amphibius kiboko, assembly GCF_030028045.1. NCBI lineage: Eukaryota > Metazoa > Chordata > Mammalia > Artiodactyla > Hippopotamidae > Hippopotamus > Hippopotamus amphibius. Next base: position 154,096,799 of record NC_080186.1, on the reverse strand, counting down.
TTGCAGCACTATTTACAATAGCCAGGACATGGAAGCAACCTAAACACCTATCAACAAATGAGTGGATAAAGAAGATGTGGCATATATATACAATGGAATATTACTCAGCTATAAAAAGGAATGAAATGGAGCTATATGTCATGAGGTGGATAGACCTAGAGTCTGTCATACAGAGTGAAGTAATTCAGAAAGAGAAAAACAAATATTGTGTGCTAACATATATAAGGAATCTAAAAAAAAAAAAATGGTACTGCTGAACCCAGTGACAAGGTAAGAATAAGGATGCAGATGCAGAGAATGGACTGGAGGACACGGGATTGGAGGGGTGGGGGGCTAAGGGGAAGCTGGGACAAAGTGAGAGAGTAGCACAGACATATATATATTACCAACTGTAAAATAGACAGCCAGTGGGATGTTGGTGTATAACAAAGGGATTTCAACGCGAGGATGGAAGATGCCTTAGAGGACTGGGATGGGGAGGGTGGGGGGGACTCGAGGGAGGGTGGGGGGGGAGTCAAGGGAGGGAGGGAATACGGGGATATGTGTATAAAAACAGATGATTGAACTTGGGGTATCCCCCCAAAAATAATAAATAAATAAATAAAATTTAAAAAAAATTATTATTTATTTGGTTGTGCCATGTCTTAGCTGCAGCAGGAGGGCTCCTCTTAATTGAGGCTCCCAGACTCCTTAGTTGTGGCATGCGAACTCTTAGTTGTGGCATGCATGTAGGATCTAGTTCCCTGATCAGGGATTGAACCCAGGCCCCCTGCATTGGGAGCTCAGAGTCTTAACCCCTGTTCCACCAGGGAAGTCCCAGTCATATCACTTTTTTAACAACTATTATATTCCTGGAAATATAAGTAATTTTCTAATATCAGTGTTCTCACAAGAGCTTTGTACAGGATTGTCTCTCATTTAATTGCAAATAAATCTTCTAAGTGTACACTGCGTTCTTTCAACCACTTAGGGAACTGAGAGTGACAGAGAATAAGAACCCACAAGAGACATTACATTGTTGCATGGTTAATCTTTTTTGTTTAGGAGACCATCATGTTCATAGGAAATGATGTATGCCCTATGTTTTCTAAAGCAGGACATTCATTAAAATCATACAGAGTCAGAAATACTGAATTCAAGAATTCCCAAACTTGATTATTGAAAAGAATGTATAGGTCGTAAAGCATGTGTGCTGAGTTTCCTTGCCCTTCACAAAAACCATGGAAATACCCTTCAGTGAAACAGGAAGACTAAGAGGAATCATTTCATATAGAAACCTACATCAAGGAATCAGCATGGGAAATAACGAATAAATTTAAGTTGGTTACCACGTTTCCTAAAAAGAAAAAGAAAACAGATTATTACATTAGAAATCCTGTATGAGACTCACTGTGTTTCCCCCAAGTTAGGATTTTTGACTAAAGGACTCAGCATTGGGAGAATCTATTTTCTGAAGGGCTGGGACCTGCCTAGTGACCATGGCCAGACTCTGTAGCCATCCTTTGTCTTCTCTAGCCCAATGAAACCACACTTACTTGTCTATAAAAGTGCACAATTTGACCTGCAAAGAGTGTTTGTAAGAACAAGAACCAGCCTTCTCGGCTTCAAAATAAATGGACATTGCTGCCTACTTAATTTCTGTAGAGTATGATAGTTTTCTTTTTGGTCTCCACTGTCTTGATTCTGGCCTGGCTCTCTGTGTAGATTCCAATAGCTTTGTTAATTCCAGTTTGTACTGGAAAACTGCACCTTGGGGCAGATCCTATTGAGGCATATCTCAGAGGCTGGCTGATCACCTAACCAGGTTTTGAGTATTTTCTGACCCTCAAATCCCTATGAAGGCATCCATCTTGCCTCTTCTCCCACCTGTGAAACAGGAGGACGGACACTGCTGCCGCTGCTTGCTAGGACTACAGTTTGTCTCCAAATGCTTCTCCAGCTATGACAATCCACCTGCTGAACTTAACTTCCCTGAGGCTTTTCTCTCTAGTATTGTCTTCCTTCTTATCCCTCTCCCTGCCCCTGACCACTAACAGCATATTGACCGAATCTCTGAAAGCCACACTATTTTGAACCATCTTCATAGGAAGGAAAATGTGTTTCCTTCTATTGCTTGATTCACACTGGAATGTTTAGTAGATTCTCTCTTTAAATAAGACATGATCGAATACTTATGTTGTGATCAAGTAAGTGCATGAAAATCAAGCCTAATTAAAAATTAAGTGAATAACAGAATTTCTAAATTGAGTTCAAAGAACAACATTTAAGCTATAGTCCTTCTTTATACTGTTTCATTCTATGTCCAGTCACTTTGTTTTTCCTGGGTGGTTTGTGATTGTGAATGAATAAAAAAGTGTGGAAAAGAGCTAAAAGATATGCGCCATGCAGATAGAAATGAAAATACGTCTTTGTAATGAATATATTATCTTACTGTCATTAAAGTGAAGCCAAAAAATGTCTTGAGGTGAAATAATTCATCTATTACTACTGTTCTTAACAGGTTAATTACATTTCATTCATTTAATTAATTCGGATGTTGTTTTGTAAATGAGAACAATTATAAAGATAGCCTCACAACAAAATTCTTCAGAAATAGTGATTCCTTTATACAGACATAACAATTGTGTTTAAGCATGTTTGAGTTAATGGCAGTATTAATTATCCTAGAATTCTTAAATGAGGCATTAATATTGAAGATAAGCATTAGTATGAAGATAAATATACAACTTTTGTCTCTTACCCAACTTCTCTGCAAAAAACATGTGTTGCTGTATGTGTTGCCATCTGATGCACAGACAGGAAAGTATTCGTTGGTACAACCCATCATTATATTTTCAAACTCGTCACAGTCAGGCTATAAAAGTCAGAGATATTTTAAGATAGATAATAACAGTTACAATAACAATATAAATAGCATCTTCCACACACTATGAGCATAATGATATCCAAAACTTAGTTCTTTCTAGATTTAATATTTGAATATTAAATTTGAATTCTAATCTAAACACTGCAATTTTAATATTAGAATATTTCTTGGCACATGGAAAGGGCTCTGTGAATATTTTGAGTGAATAAATGAAAGCAGCTAGAAGGCAAATTATATTCATAACTATTTTATTTTCCACTATCCTATTTTGAGCTACCATCACCTCTTGCAGGATAATTGTAGTATGTCTGTCTAAGTGGTTGACTGCAGCCACTTTTAAGGCTCCCAAAAGTTTGTATTGAGTCCTTGTATCTTTGCTGAAAACATTGCCCATTTTTTCTTAGGATCAACATACAAACCCTTAACTGCCTAGGAAACTAAATATCCATGGCTCCCATCAGTTACCTCAGATCATCTGATACCTTGAAATCTCTTTTGTGTTCCAGCCCGAGATCTTTCCATTTTGGGCAAAATCTGTACTACTCTTTCACTGTTACATCTAGCTCACTTGCTCCTTATTTCCCCAACACATCTATGGCACATCACTTCCCTTCGCATACGTCCTCAAACAACTCAGTTCTAGCCCAATCTTGCTATCTCCTGCATCTGCTCAAAAATGTGGCACAGTGCTGCCGAGGAAAATAGCATACACAATCGTATATATTCTGATGGTATAACAAACACCAAGTTTTAATTTTTAATCATTCAAATGAGAGTTTACCAGATGTATTTCCAAACTTGTTGAAATTCCAAAGAGAATACCTGCAAGCAGAGCATAGATTAATAATGATAATAATAATAATAGACTCATTATTGATGAGTTATCTAAAAACAGAATAAAGAATATTATCCTAAATAAAAAAAACACGCAATATGTATTTGTGGTGATGTCTCTTTATTACCCAAAGTATATACCAGTACACAAGAAAAATCCAAGAAATAAATCTGAATCAGTATGCATACATTTATGTCTGCTTTAAATCTGGCTACATTCCACACACTCTTACATGGTAGTTTATACAACTCCAGCAACAACTCTGTCAAAAACAGGTAATTTCCCCATATTGTGGATGAGAACATTGAAATATAGTAAGAGCATAAACTTACATGAAGGCATTCATATTCAAGGAGTAGGATCTGCAATCAAATTCATTATAGCTAATCTACGTCTAGTATGCTTTAAAAGCACCCCCTGCATTATTAATTGATGAGCATGGGCATCAAGGAAAATTATCACCAGGATCATCAGTGTGGTCTCTATCCATAGTTGGCCCAATTTTTTACAACTACTGAATGATTAAAAATTTTCCACTAAGAGAAAAATTGCTCACCAGAGAAAATGGAAGATGCCAAAATGAAGAATAAAATAGAACTTATCATTTGAAAGAAAGCCATTTTGTCTTTTCAGCGAGCTGGCAATGAGGCTCTGGGAAAAGAAATGAGTTCGGATAGTAGTCTGAAAAGACACAAATTTTAGTGTTGGTACTCAGTGGACAGTGAAGGAAAAGCACAGAGGCTACTTCCATGAAGGATCCTCACCTCAAAGGAATACCTCTGCTCTAATTTATATATCCCTACACTCCCGATTAGAAGGGTCCTTTGACCCAATTTTCATGAACACTTCAGGAAGAATAAAAATAATTTACTGAAAACTGTTCATACTATATAACCACTTATCAAAAAAGCAGGAGTATGTATATACATATGTAGATACTTTTAAAAAATAAAATGGTGTAAAAGGAGGATAGAAAGATACCCTCAGCGAATCACTGCTCTGCTTTCTGTCACTGTAGATTAGAATGTATTCTTTTTGGTCTGACTTCATTCACAATCACTATTTTCAAGATTCATCTATGTTATTGTATGTATGGATAGGAAATCCTTTTTTAAATCACAGAATATATACTATCCCATTTTTATGAATATACCATAGTGTGCTTATCCATTCACTTATCCATAGTGTGCTTAACCCTGTTTGGGCTGTTTCCAGTTTGTGGCTACTATAAACCAAGCTGCTATAACATTCTTATACACAGCCATGTATGACATATATTTTTTCCTTTTGAGTAATTAACTGGGAATTTGTTGGTCGGATCATATGATGGGTCTATGTTTTGCTTTTTAAGAAACTGTCAAATTGTTTTACAGAAGTTTTTATTTTAATAAAGTCAAATAAATCAATTTGTTCTTTTCTGAATCATGCTTTTGATGTCATATCTAAGACATTTTTTCTAAGTAAAGGTCATAAAGATTTTCTCTTATTAAAACTTAGTTTTCTGTTTTACATTTTGGTCTAAGAGCTTTTTTGTGCGAATTTTATATATGGTATGAAATGTGAATCGAAATTCACTTTTCTATATATGAATATTCAGATGTTTATGCATCATTTGATTTTTTTGTATATTTTATTGAATTTTCTATAGACAGTATATTATCTTTGAATAAAGGCAAAATTGCTTATTCCTTTCAACCTAAACTTTACTTCTTTTTTTTTTTTTTTGCTGGATTACTGGCTAGCTCTTTCATAACAATATTGAATAAAAGTGGTAGAGCTGAACATCTGTTATCTTTTTTTCCTTTTTTAATATCTTAAGGGAACCATTTTGAATTTTACTACTAAATATAAAGCTGTAGAATTTTTGTAATGCTTTTTATCAGGTTGAGAAAATTCCCTTCTACTTCTAGTTTTCTGTTTTTTTTTTAATTAAAATCAAGAGTAGATTTTGAATTTTGTCAATTTTTTTCTTTATCTTCTTAGATAATCATTTTTCTTTTTTTTTCCTTTTTTGGTTAGTTTGATCTTTGTTACTATGTTGAATAACATTGATTTTCAAATGTTAAATACAATTTGTATTTACAAACTTCACTTGTGTCACTGTATATATTTTTAGCTTGAATTTTTCAAAATTTTAAGTTTCTGTAATCAATGATCATAAAGCATATTGGCATGTAGTTTTCTTTTCTTGCAATGCCTGTATGGTTAGATGACAGTTTAACTGGCTTCAAAGAAAGATGTGGAAAGCATTCCTCCCACTTCAGTATTCTGCATGATTTTGTTTTTAATTGACATTATTTCTTTATTTTAAGTTAGGTATAATTTTCTAACGAAGTTTTGTAGGTAACTCTAAATAATTTTCTTAGAAGTTTCTTAACTGAAAATTCAATTCATTCAATAGGTATAGGACTCTTCAGGTTGTCTATTTCTTGTGAAAGAACTTTGGTATTGCATGTTGTTCAAGGAATTTGTGCATTTTTCTTTTTCCAGCTTTATGAAAATATAATTGACATAACATTTTATACATGTACAACATGATGACTTGATGCATTTATATATTATGAAATGACTATCACAATAGGGTTCATCAACACATTCATCACAATAAAATTACCATTTCATTTTTGTGATGAGAACATTTAAGATCTACTCTCTTAGCAACTTTCAGTATATAGTACAGTATTGTTAACTATGCTTACGATGCTGTACATTAGATCTCCAGAAATGATTCATCTAATAACTGGAAGTTTGTATCCTTTATTTCCCAAACCTCCCAGTCCCTGGCAACCACCATTCTACTCTGTTTCTTCCAGTTCAACTTTTTTAGGATCTACTCATAAATGATGTACTTGTTTTTTTGTGTCTGACTTATTTCACTTAGTGTAATGCCCTCAAGGTCCATCCATGTTATATCAAATAGCAAATAACAGGATTTCCTTCTTTTTTATAGCTGAGTAATATTCAAATATATATATATATTCAATATATTATATAACATATTGTTTGCAAATCTTGGATATTGTGAATAATGCTGCAATGAACAAGGGAGTTCATATATCTTTTCATTTCCTTTGGATATATACCCAGAATAGAGATTGCTGGCTCATATGGTAGTTCTATTTTTTATTTTTTGAAGAATCTCCATACTGTTTTCCATAGTGGCTGCTCCAATTTATGTTCCCACCAACAGGGCACAAGGGTTTCCTTTCTTCCACATCCTGGCCAATGCTTGTTATGTCTTGTATTTTTATTGACAGCCATTCTGACAGGTGTGAGGTGATTTCTCATTGTGGTTTTGATTTGCATTTCCCTGATGATTACTGATGTTGAGCAACTTTTCATGTACCTGTTGGTCATTTATGTCTTCTTTGGAAAGATGTTTATTCAGTTCCTCTGCACATTTATTAATCAGGTTGTTTGTTGTTGTTATTGAGTTTATTTCTCTTATGTATTTTGGCTATTAACCCCTTATCAGATATATGGTTTGCAAATATTTTCTCCCACTACACAGGTAGTGTTTTCATTTTGTGGATTTTCATCTTGTGATCATAAGGTTCCTCCTGGAACCTGGGTTCTCTGGCGTTGTCTGGGAACCTGAGTCACTCAGGACCATGCAGACTGGCCACTGCTGGGATATGCCAGTAGTCTGGGTTTGCTGAAACCCACCAGGAGCTGCCCTCTGCCACATGAGCTGGGCAGTGCTGAGGCGAGTCAGGAAGTGGGTTCACAGGGGTCCTCTAGGGGTCTGGTCCCATGTAAGATGCCCAGGGTGGGCCCAAAGCATGGAGTCGCTGGAACTGCCTGAGACTTTGGAAGCCGGAAGTTAGTTACAGGCGTAGATTGAAGGCCTGAGTTCACGGGAGCTTCCTGGAGCCACGAAGTCACCGGTGGCCGCTGGCGTCTGAGTTCACACAGGCCCTTTGTGAGCCGACGAAGTTACTTGGACCTCGGAGCTGCCCCGGAGCACTGGAGCTGGCAGGCAGCAGGGTGAACCAGGGGCCTGAATTCAGTGGAGCTTTCCAGGAGCTGGTGCCAAGGATGCCACTTGCAGCCACTGGAGCCACTGGGCACCAGGGAGAGTCACAGGCTGGGTTCACAAGGGCCCACCTGCTCGGGGCCTGGGTTCCCAGGAGCCTCTAGGGGGCGCAGCCGTGGGAGGAGCCTCAGCCGGCGGAGAAGGCAGACTTCCGGGTTAGCCAGCGTCTCCATTCGCAGAGTCGGCTGGGAACTTGGTGCTGAGGAGGACGCCTGGGGCCCTTGGAGGAGGCAGGTAACTATTTGAGGGGTCTGCGGGAGGGGCTGGAGGAGGGAGGTGCTGGGTGAACCGGTTTCTTGGTTCACGGGGAACCCGCTGGGGATCTGGAGTCACAGGAACCCACTGCGGAACTGGTGCCAAGGATGCGCCTTTGGGGCTGTTGGAGCCGCCTGGGTTGGCTGGAGCTGGCGGGCGTTGGGGTAAGGAGTGGAGCTGCTTGGGTTCGGTGGCGCCAACAGGGAGACACGTGGGGCTGCAGGAGTCGACCAGATGCTGGGGTGGGCCGGCTCTGGGGTCCACAGTGAATTCAAGTACTCACTTCACTCTGCTTGGGAGAGGAGTGTGGGGCTAGTATGAATTTGTCTTTCCTACTCTCCCCAATGCGTCCTTTCTTATTAGCACTGTGCTTCACCCAGGTGCTGGTCATCACTCACCTGGAATCCTAAGTTCTTGTGAGGGTATTTTTCAAGCGCAGCTTGTTGTTCAAATTGACGTTTCTTGGCTGGGGGTGTTGAGTTGCAGGGGGCGAAGTTCCTAGCTGTCATTTTGCTGAGGTACTGAGAGCCATGCTTCACAGTTATTGGCAAAACGTCTGTTAAATTCTCTATCCCTAATATGTCTAAATTGATTCCTTGCTGTTCTTGAAGGATTAATGAGGTCAAGGAGAATAGGCCTTTCAGATGTTCCAGGTAAAGGTGCAAAACCTGGGGATGGAAGTTAATCCAGTGAAGATGGGATTCTTTAAAGAAGATAATTCTTGGATCTCTGGTCATTTGTCCACTAGGGAATGGCCAAGGTGTTGATGGTAGAATTGGATGTCCTCAATATTTCTATTGGTTTTGCCAAAAAGTTCTCTCAAGTTTTTCTGCAATATTTAATATCTTTTTAGTAAAAAAAATTTACTTATTTAATTCATTTGGCTACACTGCATCTTAGTTTGCCACACTTGGGATCTTGTAGTTGTGGCATGCTGGCTCTTAGTTGCCACATGCGGGATCTAGTTCCATGACCAGGGACCACCGGGGAAGTTCCCGCAATATCTTATTGCCCCATTCTAATTAGCAGTCAGTGACGCATCTTTATCATTAGTGAACAAATTTACTCTTTGTTCTTTTTATTTATCATTTTCCAGTTTCTCTGGTGAACAGTTTACTGGACCATATGTTAATCCTTTGAGTTACCAGAGGATGTTGAAAATAGTAAAATTAATCACTGGAATGGGTTGTTTTGCAATTGCTGACTGTAATGAGCTTTTTTCACCCTAGGATGCCTCAGTCTTCCTCATTACCTAGAGCATGAGACTTCTTTGAGTTGAAAAGACCATTGATTTAGAGGCTAGAGATCTGGGTACTCTTTCAGTTTCTGTAATTAAGCAATTTAACCAACTCCTCTTTCATTTCCTGACTTTTTCTTAGATTGTAAAGTTGAATAACTAGACTGAATAATCTTTCTCAGCTCAAACTCTGATGATTTGATTTGTTGGTTATAAACTTTATGTCATCTAATATCAGGAGTAAATTACATGGTGACTCTGGTGAAGGATATGACTGTGAAAACCCACAGATATGACAGTTGTCACTAGAAGGCAGACCCAGGTATTCTTAGCTGCTTTGTCATAAATTAATTGACAATATATGCACAGGTTTATTTCTGACCTCTCTGTTCCATTAGTCTGTGTCTGTTTTTTGCCCATATTATACTGTTTTGATTACTATAGCTTTGCAATGTAGTTTGAAATCAGGAAGTGTGATGCTTCCAGCTTTGTTCTTTCTTGAGATTGCTTTGGTACTTTGGGGTCTTTTGTGATTGCATATGAATTTTAAGATTTTTTTTTATATCTGTGGAAAATGCCATTGGAATTTTGATAGGGCTTGTATTGAATATGTAGAATATGTAGGGCTTCCTTTGGGTAGTGTGGACATTTTAACAGTATTGTCTTCTAATCCATGAATATGAAATATCTTTCCATTTATGTGTTTTCTTCAATTTTTTCATCAATGTCTTACTGTTTTTAGTGTAAAAATCTTTCACCTCCTTGCTTAAATTTGTTTTTAGATATTCTTTTTGATACAATTGTAAATGGAATTGTTTTCTAATTTCTCTTTCTGATAGTTTGTTGTTAGTGTATAGAAATGCAACTGATTATTGTATATTCATAGTGTGTTCTGCAACTTTACTAAATTTATTCTAACAGATTTTTTTTGGTGGGGTCTTTAAGTTTTTCAATACATAACAACATGCTGTATGCAAATAGAAATAGTTTTACTTCTTCCTTTTTCATTTGGATGATTTTTATTTCTTTTTTTTTTTTTTGCCTAATTGCTCTGGTTAGTTCTGCCAGTACTATGTTGAGGCAAATTGGTGAAAGTAGGCAACTGTGTCTTGTTACCAATCTTAGAGAAAAAATGTTCAGCTTTCACCATTGAGCATGATGTTAGCTATGTACTTGTCATATACGTCCTTTATTGTGTTGAGGTAAGTAATAGAGTACTTCAGTACCCAGTTTTTTGAGAGTTTTAATTAGGAATGAATTTTGAAGCTTGTCCTGCTTTTTTGCATCTATTGAGATGACTATCTGATTTTCGTCTCTTCAATTTGGATTTGTCGAGTGTTTTTCTTATTACATGGGGTTATACATTTTTGTGAGGATAGAACACTATCTCTTTGTCTCTCTCAATATAATATCAACTTGAATATCTACTGATATCTTCAGCACTCATCCGGTACCATGTGACAATGGATTTTTCTAACTTTCTCCCCTTGCATATATGCAACTTGCTGCTTGAACAGTGAGAAACCTGGCTCCCACCATCTGTCATTCATTTCCTTGTTTCTTAAATCCCAGTATTTATACACAGTGTTTTAAAATAATTTAAATCAAAGTTAATACTGCATTATAGTTCTTACAACATGTACAAGTAAAATTTCTGACAAGAACACAAAGAATGGCAAGGGTAGGGGAAATAAAAATACACTGTTGTAAAGTTCTCACTTTATATATAAGTCCTTTGAATTTCTATATGAATTTTAGAATCCATTGTAAACACTCAAGAAAAGAAATTCCTGAGATTTTGATTGGGATTGCATTCAGTCTGTAGATCTATTTGGAGAGAATTGATGTCTTCACAATAGTGTCTTCCAATCATGAATTTGGAGTATTCCTGACCTTATTTAGGTTTTCTTTAATTTTGTTTAAAGCCATTTTATAGTTTTTGGTAGAGAAGTATTTCCTATATTTTGAGGAACTTATTCCTAAATTTTTTGTTTATTGTGTTATTAGATATATTTTCATATTAGATTTTTATATTTGTATATTAATTTTTTTCCTATAGAGATAAATTGAATTTTCTACATATATTGACCCTGTATACAATAACTTGATCAGTTCATGTGTGGGTTGGGTACTTAGAGAAGCAGGCATCAAGATAGATATTAAAAGTGCAAGAGATTTATTGGTGGGCAGCCTTGAAAGATAAAGTGGAGAGTGAGTACAAGTAGTTAGGGAAAGACACTATTCTATGATGCACACCTGACATATGTGAAAGGAGATGGCAAAGGGAGAAATATAGGATAAAGAGATCCTCAGACTTCAGTGCATCTCTGAGAAAGCCTCAGTGAACTATGGAAGAGCATTGTTTCAACTCAGGCCATGTGGTAGATCTGGAAGTCACTGAATCTGATGACCACCAAGTATGTGCACTGCTCATAGCTGATCAACAAGTTCTTTCTTAAAGGAAGATCTGCCACTTTGGCTGCCATGATTCCCTGTTTGTGTGACATTGGTCCACTTCTTCTTTGGGAGCCCCAGTCTTTTCCTGAGGGTAAACTGAGAAGAGGGATGTTAGTAAGACTCTGCAGTTGGTCTTAAACCACAACTGGTAGAATCAGTGTCATCCTCTTTTATAATCCATATTAATTGCACTTATCTCAGTTATGCTGAGCTATGACCAGTTTTCATGGCCTCAATGGCTTATTTGTTGGTGTAAGTCAAGCCATTATTCCTGTGATATTGGAGCCCCTGGTAACCACAGCTTTCCCAGGCTAGAGTTACAGCACTTGCCATGTATAGTCACAATTGGGAGAGGTAGTAGCGAGTGACATCCACGTGAGTTAACTGAGAGTCACACATATTTCTTCTTGTCTCCATCTTGTGAATGTACACATCTTCCTGTTGATCAGAGTCAATTACTCCTACCAAAATAAATAACTCTTCTTATCAATTACTGTTCCTTGGACATACCAAGTCCATTGTTTCAAATGGTAGTTTTAGATTTTATTCAGTGAGACTCTTGCAAATATGTGCTTTGTTTGTAAACTAGTACCGCTAGCCAGCACAGTGCCTGGAGTAAGTACAGAGTCCCGAGTTGTACATTGGGAGAGATGATTTGTGGGACCACTCCTATCAAAAGATTGATGTATTCTTATTGCGGATGCAATAACTTACAGTTGTCTCTAATTCTGAAGGATCTGTACCTCATCTTTGCAGAGAATTGTCTCTGATCTGGTGCTTAGGCTATGCCTTCAGCAAGTTATTCTAGTGCTCTAGAAGGCCAGCAGTTTCTGGTTGGTATTGTATATGATACAACAATTGTAACCCATAGTCATGAACCTATTCCTGTAACATATTGGCTGTGAATGTGAGTGGATGATATGTTGTGTAGGGTCCCATGACTGTGAATTTCGAACCCTGTAAGCTCCTGGATAGTGGTGTTGATCGAGGTTTTGCAAGCTGGAATTACAAACCAACACCTGAAATAATATCTGTTCCTATGAGAATGAACTACTAGCCTCTCAAGAGTGGGAGAATGGAAGAAACTTATGTAGTCAAGTTGTCATCAAGTTGACAATTGGTTGATAATTGGACCTCAATATGTCTATTCAGGACACATTATTGATCTTTATTGCTGGCCAGTTGGACATTTAGAGATAGAAGTCACTAGATAGACTTTAGTAAATGAGACTCATATGTTGGACCCATGCAGAGCCCCCTTCTCTGCCACAGTGGTCACTTTATTTGTGATCCCATTGTATCTATACTGCTGTGTCTGAAGGCAAAGCAAACATCAAATGTATAAGTCATTCTGTCAACAATATCTATCAAATGTATGTTATTCAGTACCTCTTTCGTGATGGAAGCTTTCTGTTTGGCATTAATATGTGATTTAAAGATCTTCATACGCATGTATACTCCGGTATGTCCATCCACATGCCTCTACTCCAGTCTTTCCGTCCTTTTCCATTGCCCATGCACATATGCATACAGTTTTTCCTTCTCATCATAAGCTACTTCTTCCATACAAGGTTGATGGTAGATTCTGTCCATTGAAGGTTTTCACTACTTTCAAGCCTGTACCTTAGTGAGGTGGTAATGCCCGTCTTTCACTTCTAGCTTGCACTGACATAGCAACCAGCCCATCTATAAATCAAGCTCAAGCTTTTTGTATTTTCTTCAGGTAATTTAAAGGGCCCACTCATATAGCTACATGTATGAACTAACTCATACAGAATCTAAGGGCAATTAGTAAAATTATAATATATGCCTTTCCCTTCGTTTCTAATCCTGCCACCAGACTGGGCTCAAGTATTTCGAAAGAGCCCTTACACAAAAGTGAAACTCTACTCTGTCTTTTTTGGTGACTAGTATAGCCAAATAGTCAATATTTATTAGTTTTTAACTGGAAGAGTCAATATGCATCTGGATTGATTTGTCCTAGGGGTCAAACATTATTTTATTTTTCAAAGTATTGCAAAACAATGTACAGGTTTTTGTTTCCCCAAGTGAGTCTCTTCTAAATTCAGTATGAAGAATGTTTGGGTTTCTCTGTTTGTTTTTGAGTTCTGCAAATAGAATGTTATACTGACACAGTGATTCTTTTGGATCTACTTGTTACAAAGAGACAAAAGCATATAGAGAAAAAATCAGTTATGCATAAAACTGGTCATTATTTGAACCATGATATGTTTTTTATCAAACATGACTTTTCATCAAACGTGGTAAAATAATTCAAAATTTCCCCCAATCAATCACTTACTCATATCAGGAACAGTAAGATAATACAGATGGAGTTCTAAATATTCCTATCCTGGAAAATTATTTAAAGTATTTGCAAAAGGAAGAATCAGACACTATAACTTCAGCTAAGAAAACTAAAGGAGCATTTACTGATTTAAAATTAATCTTAGTTCAAGCTACTTCAGCAGGAGTTCCAAATTATTAAAATAATTTTAAGCAGAGGATATGCTATGTGTTTGGAAGTGCTCAAATAAAAACATAGGACATAATTAACTCAGAATGGGTTAAAGAGTTGCACATAGACCTGAAACCATAAAACTGCTAGAAGTAAGTCTTGTGATGATTTTTTGGATTTGACGTCAAAAGCAAAGGCAACAAAAGCAAAAACAAGGAAGTGGGACTGTTTCAAACTAGTTTCTGCACAGCAAAGGAAACCAATGAATGAAAAGGCAACCTATAGAATGGGAGAAAATACTTGCAAATCATATGTCTGTTAAGGGGTTAATATCCAAATCTGTATATATGGAATCATACAACTTAATAATAGAAGTAACAAACAGTCCAATTAAAAAATAGAAAGAGACTATGAATAGACATTTTTCCAAAGAAGACATAAAAGTGGCCAACAGGTACCTGAGAAGCTGCTCAACGTCATTAATCATCAGGGAAATGCAAATCAAAACCACAGTGAGATATCACCTCACACTTGTTAGAATGGCTATCAATAAAAAGACAAAAAAATAACAAGTGTTGGCCAGGATGTGGAGGAAAGGGAACTCTTGTGCACTGCTGGTGGAAATGTAAATTGGCATAGCCACTATGGAAAATATAATGGAGATTTCTTAAAAATTAAAAATAGAACTACCATAGGGTCCGGCAATCCCACTTCTGTATGTATCCAAAGGAGATGAAATCAGTATCTTGAAGAGCTCTGCATTCCCTTGTTCGTTGCAGAATTATTCTCAGTAGCCAAGATTTGGAAACAAAATGCTCATCAGTGGATGAGTGGATAAAGAAGATGTAGTATATATAAATGGAATATTATTTAGCTATAAAAAAGAAAGAAATCCCACTATTTGATACAGCATGTATGTCCTTTGATGGCATTATGCTAGGTGATAAGTCAGACACAGGAAGACAAATACCTTATGATATCGCTTGTACGTAGAATCTAAAAACAAAAACAAAAAACTGAGCTCATAGATAAAGAGCTCAGTTGGGGGTGGGCAAAAAGGGTGAAGGGGGTTAAAAGGTACAAACTTAGTTATAAAATAAATAAATGAGATGTAATATACAACGTGGTGACTGTAGTTAATAATGCTGTATTGAATATTTGGAAGTTACTAAAAGAGTAGATCATAAAAGTTCTCATCATGCAAAAATAAAATAATTATATATGGTGACTGATGTTAACTAGACTTGTAATCATTTCTCAATATGTACAAATATTGAATCATTATGTTGTACATCTGTAACTAATATGTCAATCATACCTCAAAAAAAAAAAAAGTAGGACATGATATTACCCTGTTAACAATTAGTGGGGTACTCAGTGAAGTGCTTTGAATGGTTCCAATTTGCTTCACAGTTTTTATATCAGTACCGACATAAATCCACTGATTTTATTTTATAATCTCTGGTTTTGCATGGCCCACATGTTTTGGGACCTCTGGTTACAAAATATTTATCACATTTCTTTGTATTTATATAGCACTATAGCATTCTTAAGCCTGCCAACCTCTCCCTTCTCCCTAATATAGGGAATTGTGTGTGAGACACTAAATACTTTTCTATGCTCTAGTGCACTTGACTAATATAGACTTAAAAAATCTTGACCTCCTTGTTTTACCTACATGGTTCTTATCCCGTAAAATCTAAGGCAGATTTGTTCTCTAAGTATGCTGTGGTTGATTCTCTTCCTTTATTGCTTTTTAAAAATCTTCTTCCTTCCCTGTTAGTTCTACTCAAGTGGTATATAATATATGCCATCTGCAAGAGCATATCACTGTTCTAATAGTGCTCGATATGTAATTGTATTAGCTTGCAATTTTAGTACTCATCCCAACATCTTCAAGAAGTTCAACAACCATAAACCTTCTAAATGCTATGTTCCTGCACCAGGACACTATGCAAAAATGGAAACACACAATACTCGATATCCTAAAAGCTCCCAGGAACAACTGGCAGATCACTGTGTGTCCTTCATATGATTTCTCCACTTTTAATGTTCTGCCCACTGTCTTCTTTCTTGGACAAAGTGTTCCTAATCTCTGCCCTCTGGGGCATTGCCTTCCCTTTCCTCTGCTGCCTCCTGCTGTGGAATTTGCTTTGATGGAGTCAGTGCGATTCATTGTCCAGGATCACACTGTGCCAACCCTTCTCACAAAATGCACTTAGAAAAGTGCCTCCGCTTGGAGGTCCGTTATCTCTCTACATTCATCTTCTTCTGAGGTGGTCTTTCATGAGTTATCACTTTCCAGTCTTTTAAAAAATGGGCTTTACTGATAAGACAGAGCAGGGGACGTGTGTAAGGCAGTAAGTCAATCCACAATCTGTTAGGAATGATTCTGTTTATCTAGAAAGGTGATCACACCTTAAAAAGTGAACATGAATTCCTTGTTCCACTTTCTGTTCTAGTAATTATGGGAGAAGCTTTTGTTGGGGCATCTTTATTTCCATCAATTCTAAATCAGTGCTTTATTTTTCTTGAGTAATTGCAGGTTGGAGGGAGAGAATTTGAGCTAAATTGACAGCTTCATTGCAGGCTCCTCAAAGAAGCTGGCCAAAAAATAAAATCCAGTCTCCTCTCTGTGGGGAATATGTCTGTGAAATGCATGAAAAGGATGCACATATTTTATCCAGACAGAATGTGCCTGTGTCTTTTCAGAATGGGGTTTCATGTCATAAAGCTGAACTCTTTGATCTCCTCAGTTCTGGTTACCCTTGCCTCTCTAAATAATGCAAACCAACTCCAGTTCTGATATATACAGGAAGGGCTCTATGTCAGAGAAACCTCCACGAGAACTCTAGTGACACTAGTGATGAACAACCTGACTTAAATATCATAAATCAAGTAGGTAATGGTGTAAAGGGAAAGACTTGGAGCAAGAATTTATGATTTATTTTCTGTTTCATATGTTCAAAATGTTTGCATCTTGAGCAAGTAATTTCTCCGCTCTGCATATGAATTGAAATGATTCAGTTTATTCAACGATACTTTGAATGCCTACTATGCATTTAACCTTATTCAAGGGGAATATAATTTATATTTAAACAATGATCCCTGTCTTTGTAAATCTTACATGTTACCAGAAGAAACACACAGTAGGTAAAGAGCTAATAAAGAAGTAAATTTTATAGGATATTAGAAAGTAATAATTGATTTTTTAAAAAGTAAGTAGGTTAAATGGAGTGTTGAAACAGGAATGTATGTAGTAACAAGTTAATCAGGATAATCTGGGGAACTGGCATTTGAACGAAGACCTAAAGGAGGTAAGGGATTTAGCCAGACACTTATCTGCTAGAAGAGGATTCTAAGCAAAGGGAAGAGCTAGGGTAAAAGTCTTTAGGCTGGGATCAAACACATGGCATGATTGAGGAACAGCATGAAGGGGAAATGAGTAAGGGTGAGAATAGTAATGGAAGTTAAGATGGCAATTAGTGGTCATATCATGTAGCTCACTGTAGGCTATTTCAGAATGTTAGCTCTTACTGGTTCTGAAGGAGAGAAGTATGGCAGGTAGTCTTCACTTACAAACTGGTAAAAGTGATTCATATCTATCATTGGTCCCTCGGGAAGTTTGTATTATTTTTTGTTGTTGTTTATTTCCCCATTCTCATGAAATTATCAAATGGCTGCTCATCTTGTCAGTCTCTAGACCCCTTGCCTATTACATGCAGGCTAATACCTGGAGGAGAAAAGTCAGATAGGATGCTGGACTTATTTCAGTGTATTCCTCCTTTATCTGGGATCCTGGCTTCTCTGGTAATTTTCTGATGATTTCAGAAATTATGTATATATATGTGTGTGTGTGTATGTGTTATACAATTTTATGTAATACAAAAGTATAAATATTTAATAAATTATATATATATTTTTAATCTAATTTTTCTAGTTTCTTTTAGAGAAAGTTGTTTTGATATAAGGCAGTGTGTTACAGCTGAATGCAAAGTTTTTTTTTTTAGAGAAAGTGGAGGGTCTACTTAGATTTGTTCATTATAGTAACTGCTGATGGCATGTTATGGCTGTGCGGTCATATTATTCCTCTGGCCATCCCATTCATCTGACATATTTTATGACATATTTTATGGTTAAACATAAACTTCTCAACTAAACCCTAAAAATACCTAATGGTTAGGAAATTCCTTATCTCTAGGAAAAGTGGGACTCAAGTACCTTTTATGTTTCATCCAATCATAAGATTCAGTGATTTCAAGGTTCTATAATACTAATTTCTTCTGAAATTCATTATTCTTATTTGTTGTTGAAGACTTATAAGGTATAAAACATTTCTGTCATTAAATATTCTTTTGAGTAAAAATGTTATATACATTTACTATATTAGTTTCCATTCTTTTTAAAAATTTTTTTCATTTTAAAAATATTTTATTAAAAATCATTATTTAAAAAAATCTTTGTAGCCTAGTGCATTGTATTACCAGCAAATAGTACATACTCAATATGTATTTAGTGAATGAACAGATAGAGCATTTGGATTAACTACTGGATAAGCTGGGGTTTGGCGTTTCCTTGACAGTATTTTTTTTTTTTTAATTTTATTGTAATATAGTTGATTTACAATGTTGTGTTAGTTTCAGGTGTACAGCAAAGTGATTCAGTTATACACATACACATATCTATTCTTTTTCAAATTCTTGTCCCATTTAGGTTATTACAGAGCATTGGACAGAGTTCCCTGTGCTACACAGTAGGTCCTTGTTCCTTGCTGCTTATCTATCTTATATGTAGTAGTGTGTGTATGTTAATCTCAAGCTCCTGATTTATCTCTCCCCACCACATTTCCCCTTTGGTAACTGTAAGTGTGTTTTCGATATCTGTAAGTCTATTTTTATCTTGTAAAGATGTTCATTTGTATCATTTTTTAACATTAGATTCCACATATGAGTGATATCATATGTTTGTCTTTCTCTGTCTGACTTCACTTAGTATGATAATCTCTAGGGCCATCCATGTTGCTGCAAATGGCATTATTTTGTTCTTTTTTATGGCTGAGTAATATTCCAGTGTGTATATATACCACATCTTCTTTATCCATTCCTCTGTCAGTGGACATTTAGGTTGCCTCCATGTCTTGGCTATTGTAAATAGTGGTGCAATGAACATTGGGGTGCATGTATCTTTTTGAATTATTCTTTTCGCCAGATATATGCCCAGGAGTGGGATTGCTGGATCATATGATAACCCTATTTTCAGTTTTTTAAGGAACCAGTTTACATTCCCACCAACAGTGCAGAAAGATTCCCTTTTCTCCACACCTTCTCTAGCATTTATTGTTTGTAGATTTTTTGAGGATGGCCATTCTGACTGGTGTGAGGTGATACCTCATTGTAGTTTTGATTTGCATTTCTCTGATAATTAGTGATGTTGAACATCTTTTCATATGCTTTTTGGCCATTTGTATGTCTTCTTTGGAGAAATGTCTATTTAGATCTTCTGCGCATTTTTTGATTGGGTTGTTTGTTTTTTTTGCTATAGAGCTGCATGAGCTGTTTGTATATTTTGGAGATTAATCCCTTGTCAGTTGCTTTGTTTGCAAATATTTTCTCCCATTCTGTGGGTTGTCTCTTTGTTTTGTTATGGTTTCCTCTGCTGTGCAGAAGCTTTTAAGTTCAGTTAGGTCCCATTTGTTTATTTTTGTCTTTATTTTCATTACTCTATGAGATGGGTCAAAAAAAGATATTGCTGCGATTTACGTTAAAGAGTGTTCTGCCTGTGTTTTCCTCTAAGAGTTTTATAGTGTCTGGCCTTGTATTTAGGTCTTTGATCCAGTTTGAGGTTTTTTTTTTTGTAAGTGTGTGGTGTTATAGAATGTCCTTAGTTTCTATTCTTAAATGGAAGCCAGGAAGATGGTTAACGCATAATACAATTTCATGTACGGTACCGTATTCCAAATATGCACAATCACAAGAATAATCTGAGTGCTTTTACATAGCAGATTCCTGAGGTCACACCATTAAAATGGATTAGAATTTCCAGGAAAGGGTCATTAAATTACAATGGATTAACAGATTTACCCCATAAATCTTATTATCAGGGAACTTCAGAACATAGAATGTGTATTTTTATTGAATTAACTGCTGTATCTCAATAGAAATTCTGTGAGATATCTGGCATTAGGAAGATATTTATCAGGCAGAACTAATTGAAGTTGCTCAATGAATGTATATGTAAATGAAAAAAAGACATATATAGTAACCTTCTATTCATCTATCCTATCCTTAAGTTAATGTAGGCAGTTCAAAAATGGTGTGACCAAATTGTTTCCAGTACTTGTAGAAATTCTACCAATAAGCCACGCAGGATTTTTTTGCTTCAGGTAGTAGATGCACAAGAGATAATATTTTTCAATGTCTGCATTGTCTTTTTTAAAATTCATCATATATAATTAAATACCTAGTATTTACCAGTCTAGGTGACAGACAGGATAGAATGGTAAGCAAAACAGATAAGGTCATTTGCCTCAAGCAACTTGCACTCATTCAGTTTACAATATTCCAAAAAGTCTGTTGGAACTCATATTGTTTATTTGAACACTGTCTTTACCCTAAAATGTATGTTTGTCCTTATAAGCACACTTCTTTCCAGCTTTGGCTATTGCGATTTCTTTCATTTGGCAACAAGGTCACAGACATACCACCATTGTTTTGTTAATTTGAGCACTGCCTTGCTTTCTGGCACCACAAGATGTCCAAGGCTCAACTTGTTTATTCTCTGCCCCATTCCTAAAGTCAGTTTCTCCAAGATCTCTACTTCCTTTTATTGGAAAATAGGATTAGAAACCAAGATCTAGGTGTTAGGTATGCTCTTTGCTATGGAAAAATCATTGTTTCTAGAGTCTCTCAGCTGACAGAGCAGGGAAATAGATGTGCATGTATTATGTATTTCCAGTGGACAGACAAAACCCAGGACAGAACCGGGGTCTACTTTTCTAAAGTTTACTACTTGCAGAGGTACTGCTTCAACCACCTAGAATCGTAATTAAGGTCAACAAGTCCCTTTTTCTTACCGTAACCCAAA
Organism: Hippopotamus amphibius kiboko; assembly: GCF_030028045.1. NCBI lineage: Eukaryota > Metazoa > Chordata > Mammalia > Artiodactyla > Hippopotamidae > Hippopotamus > Hippopotamus amphibius. Next base: position 154,075,572 of record NC_080186.1, on the reverse strand, counting down.
TATCAATAAGATATAACACATAAACAGAGACTTAAATATGTGAGAGAAAGCACAGGTATGAAGTCCCCTTTATACACATAAGGAGGAGCTACTTACTTTCCCAGTGCTTTGGTAAGCCGGCAAGAAGTTTTGCTACATTTAGAGAAAACATACTTTTGAATCTCAGTGTTTTCCTCTGGAAAATAGCATCTATTATTTCTGGAAGGAATGCTGTACACCACGGCTACCTCCCTAGATTCCCCACATGACCTACCTTACACAGAGAAGGTAGAGAAGACAAAGATTAACAGCTCTGGAGATTGATTATCTTATTTGACTTTTCTCTTTGTTCACATAGATCCAACTGAGTTCTTTCATCTGTGAGTGAGGAGTTTGATGAGGATGAGACAGATTGCCCAGGGCAAATAAGACCCAAGGGCATTCTGGGTTCTCCCTAAAGGCTTTATAGTCATCCGTGTGAGGTTAGAGACAATTTGAGGACAATATGGTCTAATACTGCCAGAAATTTGGGGAGGGGAAAGGTAATAAGAGTGGTTACAATAATCCAAAAAGAAACATGTACCATAATGTTGATTGCAGCACTGTTTACAATAGCCAGGACATGGAAGCAACCTAAATGCCCATCAACAGATGAATGGATAAAGAAGATGTGGCACATATATACAATGGAATATTTCTCAGCCATAAAAAAGAATGAAATTGAGTTATTTGTAATGAGGTGAATAGACCTAGAGTCTGTCATATAGAGCGAAGTAAGTCAGAAAGAGAAAAACAAATACTGTATGCTAACTCATATATGTGGAATCTAAAAACACTGGTAAAAAATGGTACTGATGAAGCCAGTGACAGGTCAAGAATAAAGATGCAGATGTAGAGAATGGACTTGAGGACACAGGGTTGGGGGTGGGGGGCACAATGGGGAAGCTGGGATGAAGTGAGAGAATAGCTTTGACATATATACACCACCAAATGTAAAACAGATAGCTCGTGGGAAAACATAAGGAGACAAACTCGATGATGGGTGATGACTTAGAGGGCCAGGACAGGAGGGTGAGAGGGAGTTGAGGGAGGGTGGGTATATGTGTATAAATACAGCTGATTCATTTTGGTGTACCTCAAAAGCTGGTACAAGAATGTAAAGCAATTATATTCCAATAAATAGCTTAAAAAATAAATAAATAAAATAAAATATTGTGTTAAAAAACAAAAAGAGTGGTTACAGATTTTAAGATGAGCAAGTTTTCTAAGCAAGTGGCCTAGAAAGGAGCTAGAGAAAGCAAGAAAAGGAAGAGTTTGGGGAACTATAATTAGACACAGGCATGACCCCTTGGAAGCTGCCCATACTAGAAGGACATCAGACTCAATTGAGTTATTTGTGTTTTACATTTTAACCTTATATTATCAGAGAATTATAGATTTAAATGAGGTTTTTAAATGTTTAAAGATTTATATTCTGTAATAATATATTGTAACTCCTACATAGAATTGTGCTATTTCTATGATCAAAACTGTCTAGGAAGTTGTCATATTTTAATGGTCTCTTTAAGCTTTTCCTTACTCATGCTGGGGAGAACACCAACATTCAGTCCATAGCAGGTGGCAATAATGGCTGTGTGTCCTGACATCCTGCTTGTTTAAGAGAGTGCCCAGGATTCTCTTCAGTTCTTCCTTGGAGCTTAATAAAACTAGTGGTTACTCGCATGTCATTCTGGAGACTGGAGGAGATACTTTGGTATCTAATATAACTATTGGGGAATGTTAAGCTGGGTAAACGTAGGTCATATTAGCAGCAAAACACATGGACAATTTTGTTTATTGAAGTTAAGTTTTCCATCATGATGGTTAATATATCTTCATTACTAAATAAAGGGGCGGGGTGGAGAGAGAAACTCTCACTAAGAAGCAAACAATTTTAAGTTTAGTATGTTATCTTCTATTAAGCTTTGACTTTCATTTCTTAACTATGACCATGCGATATATACACAGTTTTCACATACTGATTTAAATGGTTTTAATTAATTAAATTATTTTATTTTTAAAAATTGAGGTATAGTTGATTTACAATGTCGCATTAGTTTGTGGTATACTGAATGGTTTACGATTATACAAATGATAAATGCCACACCGGCTATACTCAAAAAACAAAAATAATAAAAAGTGTTCATGAGGATGTTGAGATACTACCCTTATGCATTGTTGGTGGATAACAGGTTCTTACAAAGTGGCTCTAGCAAAGTTCAACATACACCCACCATATGAACCATCCATTCCATTCCTGCTATTCACCCAAGAGAAAAAGAAACAAAAAACATTTGTCCATACAAATACTTGTACACTGATATTCATAGTAGCATTATTCTTAATAGCCAAAAAGTGGAAATAATTCAAGTGCCCATCAACTGGTAAATAAACACAATGTGGTTTATCAATGCAAAATGGAATATCATTCCTCACTTAAAAATAATGAGCCACTTTCCATAAAAAAACTGAATTTGCAAAGTATTTTGTTAAGCAATGATCTTTATATGGTACTCAGTGCTTCATTTAACAATATGCAGTTTTTAGAATTTTATATTCAAGGCTTGGTACTTGTTAACACACTTGCACTTAGAATGAGTAGTAGAAATATTTTGGAATCATTCAAAAAGACAATTTTAATAAAATGATTAGTGATTAACCTTATTGACAATGCACAGTTTCATATGTAAACATTTTATTAATAGCTAGTATATCTAATGAGGTAATATACCTGAGGGGTATAGTAAAAATTTGGTCTTAAAAGGAGAAAGTTGATCTTGTCCCCAAAATGTCTAATGTTTGCCACTAGCTTTTGAGAAGTAACATTTGGATCCTTGAAATGTCATGCCTTGTAAATTTGCAGTAGTTCTGATAATTATAATCATATGTCACCTTTTGTAAAATATATATTAAAGATATTTGTAGTGAATCAAAAATTTATAAAGCTATAAGGCTTGATTTTATGCACTTATATTGAAATAACGATCTTTGGTTTGTGTCAGTGATAGCTTGCTTTGTTTTTACATTCTTTTATTAAACCTTTTTAATCACCTTAAAAAATAGCGTGCCATTGGCTTTTCCTATTTATACAAATCTGAGAATCATTATATATCCAAAGTATAACTTGCTTTTATTTCATTAAAAATACTGTTATTGTTGCTCTTCTTATTTCCCTTATGCTTTTCCTTCAAAGGTAAACAAAATATTTTTTCAATTAAAAAAAAAAAAAAATGAGCCACTAATAGATGATATAAAGTGTGTGAACGTCCAAATTATTATGCCTACTGAAAGAAACAAATTAAAAACAGCTATATAACGCTTCATTTTATTTATGTGAAACATCCTGAAAAGGTAAAAAAATATGGAGAGAATGTGGATTAGTGGTTGCCTGGGGATGGGAGTGGAAGAGGGATTATCCGCAGTTAGGTCTGAAGAACTTTTGGGGGGTGATGTAAAAGATCTAAAATTGGATTGCGGTGAGGGTGGCATATCTATATATATTTACAAAAATAATTGTATTATACCTAAAAATGATTAAGATTTCGGTAGGTAAATATATCACTAAATCTATTTTTAGAGTAATATGACAGCAAGTTCTCTATTAAAATTCCTTTTCATTATCAAAATGGCAGGTTTTAAATATGTGAACCTCCCCGTCTCACTTTCATGTGGCTGAAGTGTAGAGCCAATGTCTAATGAGATTTTTATAAGAACTAAGTTAGATAACATGTGGGAAACTGCCTGCTGCAGCTTTTGTGGATAAAAACACTTAAAATAGGTTCCCACTTGCTAATAGACAATAACTTTAGCCAGTACAGTGAAAGATCGTAGAAAACACAGATACTCAATTTTACTGACCATCTTATCCTTATTGTCTGATGTAGTACCTCACACATAGTAGGCTTTTATGTTATGTACTGAATAAAAATTAAAGAGCTCATGTATGAATACACCACGTTTGCTGAAGAATTATTTTAGAAGCTTCTGTAAAGAAAAAGGTTATATAAGTAGGTGAATGTATTTTTATATTCTAATAGAAAATATTGCCTTAATTACAAAAAAATACTTTAATGAATATGAAATCATTTAACTTTTTTGAAGGAAATATTTAGGATTTTAAATTGTATTAGGTTGTATGATATCAAACATATACTTAAGATACTAGCTTTTAAACTGTCATTGAATAATCAAACATGGAGAATCAAAGTCCTGAAATCAGAAAATCTTAGAGCTGGCAATAACTTTGAACATTCTGTATTCCATCTCATGTTCCATGAGAGGGTTAGCCAATCATGTGTGAATTTAGGGCCCCAACTGAGAGAACTCTACTAATTCCAATTGTAGAATCACTGCAGAATGAGATCACATTGGAGCTATATGGGTATATACCTTCATCAAAATTCAACAAACACCAAAATGATCAAATTCAAAGTTTTCATGAAGAAGTCTATAGAGAAAAGAAAGAGAAAGAAAAACAAATTATCAAGACAGTATTTAAAACTACCTGAGAAGTGTACCAAGTGCTTCCCAATGAGAAGGATTTTGTACTTGGGACAGGGTGGAGAGGCTGTGCTCCCCTTCGTTAAGGAGCTGGGCCCCATCTGTTTCCTGGCCCTGAATTTCTACTGTTGTGGGGATAATTGACCCTTCCTTACATGCGTGGTCCTGACTGAACCTGCCATACCTGAGAAAGGAGAGGATTGGGGATTGTGTTTGTGGTCCTTGAGAAGGAGATGGCAACTTGCAAAGATTTTTTGAGAGGAAACACCTGAAGAGAAAATGGGAAAGAGGCAGGAAAGCTGGCAGAACCTTCAGACCACAAACTCTTCAGGATGAAGGGTAAGAGAGGAAGTTTGGTAGAAGTGTCTTAGAGTGCCCTGCAGTCTGTGGAAGGTTTGAAAGGTGGTCTTGGGGGTTTAGGGGACCATCAGAAGAATCCCTTTTGAGAAGGAATGGCACATTGTGACTGATTTCAGACTACAGCAGTAGGGTCCTGTGTCAGTTACAGTCCCTGAAGCTAAAGATCTGCAAGGCTAATTCTTATGGCACCACCAAGATTTACTGTGCAGCCTCAGGGCTTCTGAATTACCACACATTGGTCACTAGTCTGCCATTAGTAGATTATAATTAAACTAATTAAGTCTAATTGATTTGCAAAACATTCAGCGTGATTATATGGAGAGCTCTAAAGCAGTACTCCTTTTCAGAAATTTGAACTTTAGGGAAAAGTACAAGGGTATGCAGTACATCTTTTATGTATAATTATGACAGCTTTATGTGTCTATGCTGTGCTTAGGTTATCATCACGAATTTTCCTATTCTTTTGAGGTGATTTCTTCATTACTTTGGGAGAGAAAATATTTACTATCATATTCTCACATCTTTTCACTGCAGAGAATACATTTGTTGTGATAAGTTTGACCATTGGTTGCACAGACTGGCTCATTTTCCCCAGTACAAGAATTTGGTACAAGTACGTACCAAATACAGTGTGTCTGCAAAATATTGAAAGGCAACATGAAATTTATCAGATAATGAACATAGGAGTAAAAGTGTTCTTTAAGCCTAATACGAAATGCCACAAATCAAAATGGGATATATTCTATATATAAGTTTAAGAAAAAACCTCAATGGAACCACCACCTACTTAAAATTTAAAATATTATCAATATTTTTTACGTCCCTTATAATTTACCACATAATTTTGTTAAAATTTACAACATTAAAAATGTTAATAATTTACCTTTTTTATCTAACTAAAGAATAAGTATTACCTTACCTTATCAATACTTAGTTTGTATTAGAAGGAAACTTCTGAAAAAAAACAAACAAAAACAGAGATGAAAATGATATAAGACGAAAACAGAAAAGCATGGTCCCTGGTAGTAAGTGACACATCTTTTGTAGAAGAAATACATGAAATTTGCCTATACTAAAAATGCAAATACCATGATGAGCCTTTATGGCAGCAAAACGCTAAATTCACAAAATAAAACAAAATAAAACAGTTTTAAATTTCCAAATGAATCTCACACTGTGAAAAATCTTTTTTTTTTTTTTAATTTGCCGCACCACGTGGCATGTAGGATCTTAGTTCCCCAACCAGGGATCGAACTCATACCCTGCAATGGAAGCGTGGAGTCCTAACCACTGGACCACCAGGGAATTTCCTGTATTATTTTTTAATTTTTCCCAACATCTTGCTTTAGGGATACCATTGTCATTTCACCTTTATAGTTGAGATCCTAGTCAAAGAGAACAATGCTTTGCAAGTCATTCAATTATGAAGAAGTTAATCATTACTTCGTTAATCAGTTATTTGCTGTAATCATGTGCCTCTATGCAGGGTAACCTTACAGATTACCTTATTCTGAAATTTATGAACCGCCATAAGCTTTAAGGAAGATAACTTGGTGGCAATGAGTTCCCTCCTGGTTGGGGTTTGACAAATTGGGAGATTGGGATTGCCATATATACATTACTAATAAGAAAAAAAATATCAAATTGTACACTTTAAATGTATGCAGTTTATTGTATGTCAATTATATCTCAATAAAAGTTCTTAAAAAAAAAAACCCAAAATCCAATGAGTTCCCTCCTTTCACAAGGCCTTTAAATAGAGGAATCAGCTGGCAAACATCAAATCAGATTGTCAGGGAATACCAGATCTAGAAGAGATCATTTCTCCTCACACTTTGCACTTAACAGCAATGGAATTGAGCCCCTGAAAGGAAGAAGAATTTAAAGTTCTTGAGTTACAGATGGACCAAAACAAAAAACCTGCTGCTCATTCTAATCCACCTCTCTGTCTCCACTTGTCTAATGTGGGAAATGAAGAAAAGCAATCCACTGATGCAGTTTAAAATAAGACATTTGTCACTTGTTCAGTTTCACTTTACCAGTTTAAGTGTTACAAACCCAATAAAATTGGTTTACAGCAGTTGTTTCCTGCATTTTCTAGGATCTGTGGAATGTTTAACTCAGGACTGGAAAATTTACTCACCAGAACAAAGAAGAAATGCAAAGAAAATGATGAAAATAGCTTTGATCCATGATGAGAAGAAAGGCATTTTATCAAGTCGGTGGATGAAAACTTTAGAACGGTTTATAACTCATGAACAGGGAAAAATCCTGATTTTTCTAAAAATAGACAAACAGAATCCACAGTCCACACGTGATAGGTTTCTTATTGGTAAAGGAACTGTTACAATCCCCTAGATTCTTAATTTAGGTGAACCATTTCCTTCTTTCTTCTCCCAACCCTCAGATTCAACAAGACATAACATGTAACCTGAAGGCTGCATAGATACGTGAGGGAAAGCCTGGGACAAAGTCCTGTTTGCACATGGAAGGGGCTGCTTACCTTCCCAGCTCTTTACATCAGCTCATAAGGAACCTGGCTACATTTAAGGAAACATGCACACTTGGGGCAGCCCTCAGAGCAGAGCTGCACACCAGGGCTAACACCCTAGATTCCCCACCTGAACTACCTGACAGATCATGGAGAGTGAGACCAACAGCTTTTGAAACTGTCTGCTTCACCTCTTCTCCTCAGTCTTTTCCAGCTAAGTTGTTCTTACTGATATAGAAATAAGGAGCTCTGTGGGGAAAGACAGGGCCCCAGGGCTGACAAAACACAGAGGTATTTACCTGTGTCTTCACAGGGGCTGTAAAGTAGTCCCAAGAGATGCTTCACAAATACTCCTCAAAGGATCTTCCCTCAGCAGGAGGCTTGGGGACAATTTGATCTGATGAATCCAGATACATGGGGAAGAGAGCCAGTAAAAAAAAATTATTATAGATTCTAAGAGAAGATATATAAAAGCTTTGCAAGCAATTGAGTTGGAAAGGAACAAGAGAATCTAAGCAAGAAAAGAGTTTTTTAAATTCACCCAAGAAATCATGCCCTGGACCCAGTCCACTCAAACTGACAAAGTCTGGTTTTTAAGTTGGATCCAGTCCAGCTCCAGCTGGTAACCACCACCAATTCCCATGGAACTCTGGACTGAGGAAAAGGATTGAACCAGCAGACCTTAACAGATGAGGACTGCAAACCGGGGGCTGTACATGGATGGGGAACTGCACACTGACAACTATTCCCACATGGATCTTTGGGCAGAATCAAGTGCTGGGCATTGCAGTCTAAAAGGCTAGGGCCTGGTCTTTTGGCAGAAATGTCCACCAGCTCAGTGGGCACCAGGCAGAATCATCTGCCAACTCAAGCTGACCTGCATTGTAAAGAAAAGCCACTTAGATCAGGAGCTCAATGCAAAGAAAGCAGAACTCATAACTGAGAGGGACTTACACACAGCCCTCGAAAATGGCAAGAAAGACAGTGAACTCAAAGTGTTTGAGGGGAACCATGCCTGTGTTTCTCGTCATCCCCAAATGCTGTGAAGTTCACTTCAGACCCCACTGCTGCCACCGAATCTGTTAAATAAGAATTCAACAGAGTAAATTTGAAGGTCTAATTGGCTTTATTAATGATTCATGAGTTGGGCAACATCCCACCTAGCAAATAGAAGCTCCGTCAAGCTGCAGAAAAGGAAAGCTTTTAAAGGCAGAGAGGGAGCAGAAAAAAAGGAAATTATTAACAAAGATTGCATTGTTTTAGGCAAGGTCACCATCCTAAGGGGAACAGATGGGGCCTATTGGGTGGAGTATCTCATTAGTGCTGACTAGGTAATTCCAGATTGACTGGTTAAAGGTTAATTTCCTGGGAAATGCTGTAACTGCAGTTAGTTTAGGTATTAAGTTTGTTTTGCTGACAGGGCCTTAACACAGTCTCTATTTGGGGCCTGTGTTTCTTTTTAATAAAGTGTACAACATAAAAAAAAAGGGGGTTTTGTGAACTATAATTAGATAGGCACCTTGACACTTCATAGCTTTCAATACAAGAATTGAATTATACTCAATTGAAAAACATTTCTTTTAATTGGTTTTTTGTTTTGTTTTTCTTTGAGACAGTTGTAGATTTACAATTGTAAGAAATAATACAGAGCAATCCAGTTTGACCAGTTTCCCTTAATGGTTACATCATGTAAAACTATTGTACAATTTTACAACCAGTACTTGGCATTAGCTAGAGACCTTTTTCGGAATCTCACCACCAAGACTGTGGAACAAGTGTTTATAGATGAGGCCTGGGCAATGGTCTGATTTTAAAGTTCTCAGATGCCTCTCAGGACCAGCCAGCTTTGGGCAAGCCTGGGCCAGAGCACAGGATGTGAATTTCTGGGATAGAAGAGAGAGAAGGCTGGGGAGTTAAGTTGAGAACACATGAAGCGATGCCCTAAATTTATGTTCAATAATTTTATCTTTACTGGATACATAATTTGAAGACATTGGAGGCTTTTCAAATAAGCAAGAGATTTGATCAGTTATCTTCTTCTTAACTAATCTGCCTCACAGTCTGAGTTACTGGAAAGAGCTTTGGCAGTTGAAAGATCAGGGTACAAATTCTATCTATCCTTTACTCAATATTTAGACTTTCTAATATACTATTCTTATTTTAAATGTGAGAGTAATTCTTCCAATTCCTTTGTTTGTCTTAGATGTTACAGGTAAAATAAACTGTCTTCATTTAAATTGAGTAGTTGGTAGATATTTGTCACTCTGATCCTATCTGCTTTTTTCACAGTGAAAAAACCCAGGGTTTAGAAATAAACATTTAAGATTAGTAATTTATCATGCCAGTTTAATTGAAGGACCCACATATAGTAAAGTGACCATTATGCTTTGAATTATTTGTTTAGACATCATCAGAGATGCCTGTGATAGACCAGTTCTTGTGGTACAGGATATTTTAGGGATAAGTAAACTGAAGCCTAGAGTGAAGTTACGGGGAAGCTCCTTATATACCATGCACTTATATGTATTTATCAACAGAGATTAAGAGCAGGAGGGACAATCTCTGACTCACAGCAGGCTACAAAATTTTAAAATTCACCAGAAAAGGGAATGTTTGGCATGAAAATTTTTTTAATATAACTCCATGAAGGAAAAAAAATGTGTATCTTATTCAAATTGTGGCAGGGATGGCGGTAAGAAAGAAAACATTCTGAGTAGAGAAGATAGATATTTTAAGTGAAAGAGAGAATAGGAACCTAGAGCAGTCTCCATCTTTCCGAAGTCATTAGTATGGTAAGGGCGGGGGTGGGGGGAGGGTTGGCAGAGTAACTCACCACTCTAGGCAATACTAGGGATGAGCTGCATGGATTTACCTTAAGCATATGAAAACACCAGCTAAGATTAATACTTGGACCCTCCCCAGGTAACTGTATAGTACAGATTATTTTTGGAGACTACATACTTTTAAAAGCTGAATTATTTAAGTGCAAATTTACTAAATGTTCAGAAGTGACTGGATTCTTCTAATGAGTGTTATGTCTCAGAGTCCAAAGTGATTTCTTAACAGTTAAGACCAGGAGACAAAAAAGCTGGACTGGAAATGGGCAATCTTCACAAACCATATTTCTGGAGGTTAGAGTGTCATGCTCTAAAAAAAAATTTTTATTGAAATATAGTTGATTTACAATGTTGTGTCAGTTTTAGGTGTACAGCAAAGTGATTTCGTTATACATATACATATATGTGTGTATATGCATGTGTGTGTGTGTGTGTGTGTGTATATATATATATATATACATATATATATATATATACTTTTTCAGATTCTTTTCCCTCATAGGTTATTATAAGATATTGAGTATAGTTCCCTGTGCCATACAGTAGGACCTTGTTGTTTACCTACTTTATATATAGTAGTGTGTATGCATTAATTCCAAACTCCTAATTTATCTGCCCCCCACTATCCCCATCAGTAATCATAATTTTGTTTTTTATGTCTGTGAGTCTATTTTTGTTTTGAAATAAGTTTATTTGTATCATTTTTTTAGATTCCACATGTAAGTGGTATCATACAATATTTGTCTTTATCTCTCTTACTTCACGTAGTATGATAATCTCTAAGTCCATCCATGTTGCTGCAAATGGCATTTCATTCTTTTTTATGACTGAGTAATATTCCATTGTGTATATGTCTTTTTTATCCATTCATCTCTTGATGGACACTTAGGTTGCTTCCATGTCTTGACTATTGTAAATAATGCCGCAGTGAACATTGGGGTGCATTTATCTTTTCAAATTACAGTTTTCTCTGGATATGTCCAAGAGTGGGATTGCTGGATCATATGGTAACTCTATTTTTTTTTTTAAAGGAAACTGCCTACTGCTGCACCAATTTATATTTCTACCAATGGTTTAAGAGGGTTCCCTATTCTCCACACCCTCTCCAGTATTTATTATTTGTAGACTTTTTTTTTAAGGAAGAGAATTAGTATATGTCCTTTTTTTAAAAAATAAATTTATTTTTATTTTATTTTGTTTATTGGCTGCGTTGGGTCCTTGTTGCTGCATGCAGGCTTTCTCTAGTTGCGGTGAGTGTGGGCTACTCTTCGTTGCAGTGTGCGGGATTCGCATTATTGTGGCTTTCATTAAAAATTAATACTAAAGAATGTAAGTGAATAAGTAACCCCCATGTAGATCACTCTTTTGGGGGGGAAATGTTTATGAAAAGCAGAGCAGGTCTAACATTACATATGCAGCAGCATGAAACTTGCTTTCTAGTAGTCAGTCTACATTTTTGCCATTAAAACCAAGCTTTAAATGAACATTTGACCACTCAAAGCCAGTTTCTTGCTGGTTGAGAGGTGAAGAGAAATAAAGGAGCATCAGACTTGGAGCCCAAATGAATCTCCTAGATCCGTAAAGACAGAGTTGCCTGGCCTGCCGGGATCACCAAACTATCTGTGGACTGATTTGTGAGAGACAGAGAAAATAATATAAATTTTTTCTTCCAAGCTTCAGAAATCACACAATACCTTTGAATAGTCTCTGCAATTCATTCAATTATAGATAAGTCCTATGTTTTAGAATTTAAGTGTGTCTTGGCTAACATTTGTGATTAGAAGTTTGACCTGGAGTGCTTGTTAGAATTCGGGTTCCCAGATTCCTCTTCTAGAGATTTTGGCTCTTTAGGATAAAGAGAAGCCTAACTGTCTGTACTTCTAATAAACACCCAAGTAATGGATTATTTCTTCACCTTTGAAACTATTTCTTTAATTATAGTTACCAGAAGTATTTGTGTTTTAACTCACGAACCAACCAAAGAAAGTATTAAAGATAATACTATATAACATTTTATTTTTTGAAGTATTCATGAGTATAAATTGCATTAGGTTTTCTATTACCAAACACACAATTAAGATAGATTTTCAACTGTCATTGAATAATTGAAGATAGAAAAGAGAAATCTTTCATTGGCAGGTTCTGAGAGTTGGAAAAATTCTTCAGTGATCTGTATTCCATCTTCTGTACTATTGAAGGCTTTGTTTGGTCATCTAGAAATTTAAAGCCCTGATTGAGAAGCCTAATTGGTTGTAGAATCCATGGCAAAATAGGATTGCAATAAAAGCCATAGGAATGCGTGGCTGAGGGAGAGTCAGCAACAACCCCAGTGACTAAAATCAAATTTTCCACTATTTTCTCTGTAAAGAAAGAAAAAGCAAGAAAGAAAAATTATGATTAAAAAATATTCAAATTTGCCTGAGTATTGCACTAAGTGCTTCTCTGTGAGGAGAATCTGAGTGTGAGAGAGCTAGGGGGGCTGTGCTCCCCTCCCACAAGCAGCTGGCTGGGCCCCTCCTTACCCTCTACCCTGCACAGGCCCTCCCGACCAGCTGGGGCTGCTTGACTCTTCCTGCATGCTCAGTCCTGACTCAGCCTTGGACCCCACGAGACCTCAGAGAGGAGGATTAGAGATTGTTTTTGTAGTTCTCTAGAAGTAGAAGCCTATTTGGGGATGAAATGAGAGGAAACACCAATGAGAGAAGATGAGGCGGGAAGTAGGAAGGTGGGAAGTAGGAAGGCTGGTTGAACCTTTAGGCTGGGAACTCCCTCAGGGGAAAGGAAGCAGGAAGGAAGGTTAGGTGGAAGTGTCCTAGCATGCCCTGCTTGCTAAGGAAAGTTTGGAGTGTTGTCATGGAGTTCAGGGGACAAAGTGGACCCTCAGAGGAGTTCCTTCCTAGCATAAATTGCCCATTGTGAGGGATTTAAATGTCTGAAGTCAGTAGTTTTTCTTGCTCAGTTATGCTCCCTGTAGCTTGAAGCTACATCAGAGGTTCTCATTCAGCCTCTGGAATTAAGAATTACATTATATCAGCCACCAGACTGCCATTAGTAAGTCACAGCAGTTGGGTACTATCCAACAGGGATATACTTCAAGATCAAATAGAAACTATTTTTAGGAATGAGACTTCAGGGAAAGGTACCAGTGTGTTTCTGTGGCCTTTACAAGAAAGTACTGTTATTTTCCATCTATACTGTGCCTTGGCTATCAGAAACATGGATGTTCCTATCATTTTGTGATTGTTTCTTGATTATTTTGGAAGAGCCAGTATTTACTCTTGTGTTCTTACAGCTTTTCACTGCAGAAAATGCATTTATTGGAGTACGTTCGGCCATTTGTTGCGCAGACTGGATCTTTTTCTTTTGTGCAAAAATGTAACTGATGCACATACACATTACATTCTGGCTGTTAAACATAAACAGACAACATAAAATTTTTCAGATAATGAACCTTCTGAATAAAATGTTCTTTAATCTTAATACAAAATGGTATGCATCAATGTGGAATATATATATTCTATATTGAGGTTAAAAATAAACATCAAGTATCGGCAACATGCTTAGACATAAAAATATATTGATATGTTTTTACAACCCCAATGTTATTTTTTAAAACCATACAAATGTCTGAATGCATTTTAATAATTTAGCCACTCTGCCCCCATTTCTCCTCATACATGGGTCAGATTTTCACCATTATCTCATACCTCAAGAAATTATAAAAATAAATTTGTTATAATTCTCCTGCTTTTCTCAATAGTTTCACTACTAGATAATCTGATAGTTTCAGATTATCACCATATATGTATTCATGTATATGAATGTTTGTATATGTGTATTTAACCATATGCTTATATATATAAGTTGGTTCGTAATGGCTGAGTAGGTACTATACATAAATGAACAATAGTGTGTGTATTCTTACATGGCCTACTTTTTAAACATCTTCAAATAACTTTATTTATATAGATGTTTAGAAGTGTAGTTGATTTTCTTCACCTCTGTGTAATATTCGACTCTGACTATATGAAAATTATCATTTTACATTCAAGTTGAAAATTATTTCTTTTAAATTTTCTTGTTTAGCTAGGATAAACAATTCTACTTTAAACACACTTTAACCCTTTTCAGATGCCTGTGTATAACCAGGTTTTTGCCCAATAATAACATTTTGAATAATGTGATAGTTTTACCTGTGTGACAAGACAAATGGTTTTATATTGCTGGAAAGATTCTATTTCTTGAACTTAGTGAAATAATGACATTTTATCTTACTTTTTGAGGGATTATTCTGTTTGGTAAAATTTGCTGTTAAAATTTAAAATATAAAAATAAAGTTTTTTCAATTCCAGAATCAGTTGGTATGAACTTGCCATTTTGCGGGTTTCTCTGAAAGGTGCAAAAGCAGTTTCTGCAACCAACACACAAAAGGAAAATTAAAAAGAAGATGATGAAGAGGGGAAAACAGTGTCTTTTTGGGGAGGTACCCACATCATTTAGTAGCAAAATAGTATGCAAGTTGCCTACCCAAAGCCTCTCACGTAATGAGGTGAGGCTTTTGTGGCAGTATCAAGATAATAATTTTGCAAAATAACTCCAAATCTGGAAACAGAATTCTAAATTCAAGTCACTCGGTGAAAAATAACTTAAAGTATGGTTTAATAATCACCAAACCCTCCTGTGGATATACCTTTTTTTTTTTCATTTTTATAAATGAGTCATCCTCGTCAGAGAAGACAACGCCTTGCTTAATGCCACTTAATATGCCTGTATGAAGTCACTTAATATGAGGAAATTAATTACCACTTAATTAATGAGTACTCAGCTCGAGTATCACAGATCTATCCAATACCTCACAGCTGTTGTACTCTGAAATTCGTGGGCCCTCTTGTGCTTTAAGGAAGATAAGTTTTCAGCAGAGGGATCAATTAGTTCTCTCCTTACACAAAGCCTTGACTTTAGTGGCTGCAGAGCTGGCAAACACAAGTGAGCTTGTCGAGGATACCAGACCTAGAGGACACTGCTACTCCGCACACTCTGCATGTAGCAACCATGAAATCTGACCTCCCAAAAGGGAGAAAATTAGGTATTTTTAGTCATAAATGAACAAACAGCTAAATCCTACTGCTCATTCTAACCCCCTCTCTTTCTCCACCTTTCTAAAGGGGAAAATGGGTAAAAGCAATCTACTGATGCAATTGTTAAAAAGGTATTTGTAACGTGTCCCATTTCATTTTGCCAGGTTTTAGGTATTACACACCCAGCCCAGCAAGCTTCTCCATTCCTACATAATAGCAGTTGTTTCCTGCATTTTCTATCATGATGTGAACTGCTTCATCCAGGACTGAAAATTTTACTCACCAGAGTAAAGGGGAAATGCCAAGCCAATGATGAAAATAGCTTTGATCCTGGATGAGAAGAGGGGCATCTTATCAAGTCTGTGGAAGATACCTTTAGGAGTTTTACCACATTAGATTAAAAGGATCCAGAGCCAGGTTCTAGAAGATTTCTTACTTTAAAGGATTAGCTCCCACCTCCAAGATGACTATTCCTTTCACCTTCCCCCCACCCCTAGGATTCAATAAAACATAAGGTGACATCATTGGAAGGCTTCCCCAGAGACATTTAGGAGAGCCCAGGAAAATAACTCTGTTGACGAAATGGAAAGAACTGATTACTCCCTCAGCTTTTCAGTCAGCCTAGGAGGAGCCTAGTTGCATGTATTACCAATGCGCATTTGAGCGTCTGTTATTTTCCTCAGGAAATAGGAATAGTTATTTCTGGAAAGACTAACCTGGAGCAATCCTCCTGGCAGTGGTACACACTGGGGCTACCTCCCTAGATTCCCCACCTGACCTACCTGACAGAAAGGCAATGGGGAGTGATCTCAATGACTTTGGAAGCTGTGGCTATCTTGTTCACCTGTCTTCCTCAGCTGTCTCCTTCCAGCTCAGTGTCTTTTATTGGTCTGTAGGCGAGGAGTTTGATGAGGGTAAGACTGATGGGAGTTTGATGGGGATAAGATTGATGGCCCAGGGTAGAGAAGACAGGGAGGTATTCTGTGTGCTCATTGGAAGCTGTAAAGTAGGTCATAAGAGAAGCTTCACAAGTAATTCTCCATTAATCTTCCCTCAGCAGGAGACTTGGGGACAACTTGATCTCCTGTGCCCAGAAGTATGGGGAAGGGTTAGAGATCTTAAGATAGAGAAGAGAGTTGAAAGCTTTCCAAGCACTTGAGTTGAAAAAGGTAAAGAGAATCAAGCAGGAAAGAGTCAGGGAAATGATAATTAGATAACCAAGGACCTAAGCCCTCAAAATTTTTAAAAACTACAAGCATATTAATATTAGAATTACCTGGAAAATTGTAAAGACAGTGAATGTACTGTCCTGCAATCAAAATTGTGAATTGATTGTTAGAAGAGGAGGCCTGGGCAATGGAATATTGTAAAAGCTCTCAGCGGAGTCTCACGTGCAGCCAGGTTTTGGGGAAGCTTGTCTTCAGGACAGGGTGCGAACGTACATTTTTTAACTGAGATAATTGACGTATAACATGGCATAAGTTTAAGGTGTGTAAGTGTTGATTTGATCGTTTATGTATTGTGATATGATTACTAACACCTCTATCATACCAGTTAGTTTTTTTCGGTATTAAGAACAATGAAGTTTATAACAGAGTACTGCTGACTATAATCACTATCCTGTGCATTAGATCTCCAGAACTTACTTTTTGGAGCAAGAGAGAGTGAAAGCTGTGGAGTTGAGACTGAATATAACAGTGCCTTAAACTATATGGTAAACATTTGTTTTTATATCAGAGATATTTGAAGGACATTTTTGAGACATTGGAGGCTTTTTCTAAAATGCAGAGATTTATTCATTGTTATTTTCTCCTAATCATCTCCTTTAGTCTGACTCAGTGGAAAGAGGATTCGAGTATAAACCCCACCTATCACTGAGTCACCTGGACTCAATATTCAAACTTAACAATCCACAGTTTTCGTATTGTAAATATGAGAATTACAGTATCCATCTTACATATTTGTGATGAATGGGGATGAAACATTTAAACTCTCTGCACTTAGGTTGTGTGTTAGGTGGACATTTGTTGCCCTAATCCTATTGCAGGAAGGGGGACCCCTTCCAGGGCCCAAGGATGGGCTCTTGTCTAACACTCAGAAATTAATCGTCCAAGGAGACACACGTGCTGACAAAGCAAGAGACTTTGTTGGGAAGGGTCGCCCCAGGTAAGGGGGAGAGCAGGAAGGTAAGGGAACCCAGGAGGACTGCTCTGCCACGTGGCTTGCAGTCTCGGGTTTTCTGGTGATGGGATGAGTTTCTGGGTTGTCTCTGGCCAATCATTTTACTTACGTTCCTTTCCCGTAGCATGCGCATCTCTTAGCCAAGGTGGATTCCAATGAGGTGGATTCTAGGAGTTTGGTAGGACATATGGACTAGCGTTTCCTCTCTCCTTTTGACCTTTCCCATATTCTTCCAGTTGGTAGTGGCCTGTTAGTTCCGTGTTCCTTACCAGGATTTCCTGTCATAGAATAACTCATGCAAATTTTGCCTGGCTAGGCTGGGCGGTTTCAGTCCGTGTTTCCCCTAACAATCCTACCTGCTACTTTTTGCAGTGAAGAAATCTAGGATATTTAGGAAGAAACTTTGAGACTGGTAATATTTCATGCCAGTATAATTTGTCGACCTAAAAAATATGCACAGCCTGAAAGTTGAGAGTTATGTTTTATTTCAGGGACATACCAAGGAATTCAAGCCCAGGAGGCAGCATCTCAAGTAACTCGGAGAAAACTGCTCCAAGGAGGTGATGGAGGAGCTAGGATATACAGACGTTTTGCAACAAAGGGCAGGTAGTAGGAACAAAAGATTACTGGTAATAAAAGAAAACTAGATAGCTCAGTTAAGGAATTCAGTGCTTTTCTATCTATGGGAAGTTGCAGGAGTCTGGGCTCACTGAAATCATTCTTTTGATATGCACCTCAGCTTCCTGGGGCCAGTGTCCTGTGTTTTCACATCCAGAGTTTACTCAGGGCTTACCTTTGGGAGTGGCTGCAGTTTGATGGCTGCTAGATGGCAGGGGTATTCTTTGTTTCCTTCCTGAGTTCCCTCAGGGCTGGCCAACTCACCATCAATGGTGGCTACAGTCACTGATCACTGTGACTTCCTTTGTTTACTGATATAACAGGTGCTATTTTATTTCTCAAATTGAAGAACCCTCATCTGACAGTACAGAAAATGTTCCTTCATTATAGTGAAGTATTATGCTTACACTAGCTCTTTGAATTATGTACACAGACATCATCAGAGATGCCTGTGGCAGACCAATCCTTCTGGGGCAGGACATTTTAGAGAAGAGTAAACTGAAGCCTAGAGGTGAAGTTATGGGGAAGCTCTTTATACTCCTATGATATGTTTTTGTCGGCAAAGATTAAGAGCAGGAGAGACTGCCTGTGAGTCAAAGCAGGCTACATGTGTTTTAAATTAACCAGTGAAGGTAATGTTAAATAGCTAAATTATTGAGTATAGCTTCATGACGAAAAAAAGTAAACAAGGAAATGAAGGACTTGTACAATGAAAATCAAAAAACATTGCTAACAGAAATTAAAGAAGACCTGAAGTAATGGAAACACACCCTATGTTCACAGTTTGGAAGACTTAACATTGTTAAGAGCAATAATGGCTAAAGCAGTCTGTATATTCACTGTAAATCCAATTAGAGTTCTCACCACCCTTTTTGCTGAAAGCCACAATCTGATACTAAAATTTATATTGGCATTCAAGGGACCTTGTGTACCCAAAACTATCTTGAAAAAGAAGAACAAAGTTGGAGGATCCACATATGCAGATGTAACACATACTACAAAGCTGTAGTGATTAAAAAACAAAACAAAAACAGTGTGTGGTACGAGCATAAGGATAGACATACAGAAAAATGTGATAGAACAGAGTCAAAATAAGTTCGTACATGTATACTCCATTGATTTTTTTGATTGGAATATAATTGCTTTACATTGTTGTTCGTTCCTGCTGTACAGTGAAG
The DNA here is from genome assembly GCF_030028045.1 of Hippopotamus amphibius kiboko. Classification (NCBI taxonomy): domain Eukaryota; kingdom Metazoa; phylum Chordata; class Mammalia; order Artiodactyla; family Hippopotamidae; genus Hippopotamus; species Hippopotamus amphibius. Next base: position 154,056,311 of record NC_080186.1, on the reverse strand, counting down.
TGAATCAGCTATATGTATACATATGTCCCCTCCCTCTTGGACCTCCATCGCCTGCCATCCCACCCATCTAGGTCATCACAAAGCACCGAACTGAGCTCCCTGTGCTGTATAGCAGGTTTCCACTAGCTGTCCATTTTACACACAGTAGTGTATGTCAGACCTAATCTCCCAATTCATCTAACCCTTCCCTACCCTCCCTGTGTCCACGTCTGTTCTCTACATCTGAGTTTCTATTCCTACCCTGCAAATATGTTCATCTGTACCATTTTTCTATATTCCACATATAGGTGTTAATATACAATATTTGTTTTTCTCTTTCTGACTTACTTCACTCTGTATGACGGGCTCTAGGTCCATCCACACCCATTGATTTTTAAGACTTTATTTTCTATAGCTATTATAGGTTTACCACAAAATTGAGGGAGAGGTACAGAGATTTCCCATATACTCCCTGTTCCCAACATGCATAGCTTCCTCCATTATTAACATCATTCACCAGATATATAGTATTAATTTTTTTTTAACCAAGGATAAACCTACATTGACACATCATACTCACCCAAAGTCCATAGTTTACCTTAGGGCTCACTCTTGGTGTCGTATCGTACATTCTATGGGTATGGACAAGAATTGAATGAAATATAACTACCATTAGAGTATCATACAGAATATTTTCACCACCCAAAAATCTCTGTTCTGCCTATTTATGTCTTTCCCCTTACCCCCACTCAGACCCTGGCAACCACTGATCTTTTTATTGTCTACATAGTTTTTGCCTTTTCCAGAATGCCATTTAGTTGGAATCCTACAATGTATAGGCTTTTCAGATTGGCTTCTTTCATTTAGTAATATGCACTTATGTTTCCTCTATGTTTTGTCATGGCTTGATAGCTCACTTCTTTTTACTGTTGAATAATATTCCTTTGTCTGCATGTACAGAAGTTTATTTATCCAGCTATGTACTGAAAGATATCTTGGTTGCTTCCAAGTTTGGCGTTGTCAACTGAAAAAAAAAAAAAGCACAATGTGACAGCTGTGAGTTAAGTTTTACTGGGGGAAAAATGAGGACTATAGCCTGGGAGACAGCATTTCAGATAGCTCGGGGACACTGCTCCAGAGTTGGGGGGGTCAGCGTATATGTGATTTTGGTGAAGGGCAAGTACATGCAATCAAGCACATTTTTTTGCAGAAGGTTTCTGCTGCTCTCATGCAGGTTACTGTTAGTCATGAGGAACAGATGTCGCTGTGAAGCATTTTAGTGCTTTTCTAGATATGAGGAGTTGCAAGAATTGGGCTCATAAAATCGTCTCCTGAAAAATATCTATCTGAAGACCTGTTCTGCCAGGTTTTCCCAGAGCATAGAGTCCCTCATTCCTGATCTCCACCCTGAACTCCTTTCAAGGGGTGTTGAAGGTCAGCAGCTACAGCAGCTCATAATGTGATGCTTGTAGAGGTAGATGGCAAGTGCCAATTTGTAGGTGACAGCAATTACAAATAAAGTGACTGCACTAATAAAGGTTTTTATCTAGTCATAAATTTTCAACTCTTGGGTAAATACCAGTGATCAAAATTGTGGGATCGTATGGTAAGAGTATGTTCAGTTTTGTAAGAAACTATGAAATTGTCTTCCAAAGTAGTTGTACCAATTTTGGAGCCTTTCCAAAGGCTCCACATATTGGCCGATGTTTTGTGTTCTTGGTGTTCCAGATTTTAGCCATTGTATTAGATGCATAGTGGTGTCTCATTGTTTTTTTTAACTTGAATTTCTCTGATGACATATTTGATGTGAAGCATCTTTTCATGTGCCATCTGTATCTCTTCTTTGGTGAGGTGTTTGCTAAGGTCTTTAGCCCATTTTTCAATCAGGTTGTTTACTTTTTTATTGAAGCATGATGTTGATTTACAGTATTGTGTTAGTTTCAGGTGTACAGCAAAGTGATTGAGATATATTTTTTTCCAGATTATTTCCATTACAGGTTATTACAAGGTATTGAATATAGTTCTCTGTGTTATAGAGTAAACTCTTATTGCTTGTCTGTTTTATATATGATAGTGTGTATCTGTTAACCCCCTTTGGTAGCCATAAGTTTGTTTTCTATGTCTGTAAGTCTGTTTCTGTATTGTAAATAAAGTCATTTGTATTATTTTTTAGATTGCACATATAAATGACATATGACATTTGTATTTCTATAATGACAACTCCATATGATAAGCCCTAGGTCCATCCATGTTGCTGCAAATGGCAGTTTTTCACTCTTTTTTATGGCTATTATTCTATTGTGTACATGCGTGTGTCTGTATATGGACTCTTGTTGATGGACTCTTAGGTTGCTTCCATGTCTTGGCTATTATAAATAGTAGTGCTGTGAACATTGGGGTGCATGTATCTTTTCAAGTTAGAGTTTTCATATTTTCCAAATTTATGACAAAGAGTGGGCTTCCTGGATCGCATGGAAGCTATATTTTTAGTTTTTTAAGAACCCTCCATACTGTTGTCCATAGAAGCTGCACCAGTTTACATTTCCATCAACAGTGTAGAAGGGTTCCCTTTTCTCCACACCCTCTCCAGTGTTTATTATTTGCAGACTTCTTGATGATGGCCACTGTGACCAGTATGATGTGATATGAGTGGCTTTGAATTGCATTTCTCTAATAATTAGTGATGTTGAGCATCTTTTCATGTGCTTGTTGGCCAACTGTATGTCTTCTTTGGAGAAATGTCTATTCAGGTCTTCTGCCTAGTTTTTGGTTAGGTTGTTTTTTTTCTTCTGATATTGAGCTGCATGAGCTGTTTGTATATTTTGGAGGTTAATCCCTTGTTGGTTGCTTTGTTTGCAAATATTTTCTCCCATTTTGTAGGTGTATGGGTTTTGCTACAATTTATATCAGAGAATATTTTGCCTATGTTCTCTTCTAGGAGTTTTATGGTGTCATGTCCTAGATTTAGTCTTTAAAGCATTTGGATTTTTTTTTTTTTTTTGTATCTGGTGTGAGGGAATGTTCTGATTTCATTGATTTATATATGGCCATCCTGCTTTCCCAGCACCACTTGAAGAGACTCTCTTCTCCATTGTCTATTCTTGCCTCTTTTGTCATAGATTAATTGATCATAGGTGTATAAGTTTATTTCTGGGCTCTCTATTCTGTACATTGATCTACATGTCTGTTTTTGTGCCAATATCATGCTATTTTGATTACTGTAGCTTTGTAGTATTGTCTGAAGTCTGGGAGAGTTATGCTTCCAGCTTTATTCTGTTTCCTCAGAATGGCTTGGCAATTCTGACTCTTTTGTGGTTCCTTATAAATTTTTAGATGATTTGTTCTAGTTCTGTGAAAAATGTCATGGGTAATTTGATAGGTATCACACTAACTGTGTAGATTGCTTTGGCTAGTATGGCCATTTTAGGGTTGTTTTCTTATTGTTGAGATTTAAGTATTCTTTGTATATCTTGGATAACTATTCTTTATCAGATGGGTGTTTTGCAAATATTTCTCCTAGTCTGTGGCTTGTGTTCTCATTCTCTTGATATTATCTTTCACAGAACCAAATTTTTCATTTGAATGAATTCCAGGGTATCAATTATTTCTTTCATGGGTCAAGCTTTTGGTATTGTATCTAAAAAGCCATCATCATACCCAAGGTCATTTAAGTATTCTCCTATGTTATCTTTTAGGAGTTTTTACAGTTTTGTGTTTTACATTTAGATCTGTGATCTATTTTGAGTTCATTTTTTGGAAGGGTGTAAAGTCTGTATCTAGATTAATATTTTTGCATGTAGATGTCCACTTGCTCCAGCACCATTTGTTGAGAAAACTGTCTTTATCCCATTGTATTGCTTTTGCTTCTTTGGCAAAGACCAGTCAACTATGAGGGTGAGTCAAAAATTATCCACACTCTGGCTGTAGAATTTACAGAAGTTTTAATATAACCAGAGTGCAGATAATTTTTGACTCATATATTAATGGAAGACTGTTTCTGGGCTCTCCATTCTGTTCCATTCATATGTTCCTTTGACAGTACTTCACTGTCTTGATGAATCGATTTTTGACAGAGTTCCCAAAAATTTAAAATGCAAAAGAATATTCTTTTCAACAAATGGTCCTGTGACAGCTGGACAGCCACATCCAAAAGTAGAACTTTATACCCATAATTCTCACCATATACAGAAGTTAACTCAAAATGGATCAGAGATCTAGATGTAGGTACTGATACTATGATACTTTTAGAAGGAAACTAAGAATAAATCTGTGAGCTTGGATGAGGCATCAATTTTTTATATATAATACAAAAAGCACAGGAAACAAAGGAAAAAGATAAGTTGAAATTCACTACATTAAAAAAAAATTGCATTAAATGGTGCTATCAAAAATGTAAAAAACACAGGCCCAAAATGGGAGAAAATATTTGCAAGTCATATATCTAATAAGGGCCTAGTAACCATGTTATATAAAGAACACTACCAAATCAAAAAGAAAAATCTAAAGGACTTAATTTTTTTTACAATAAACTGCATATATTTAAAGTGTACAATTTGATATTTTTTTTCTTATTAGTGATATAGATATGGCAATCCCCATCTCCCAATTCATTCCCTCCCCCCCCCACTTTCCCCACTTGGTGTCCCTATGTTTGTTGAAATAATTTTTAAAAAGAGGCAAAGGATTTGAATATTTCTCCATAGAAATTATACAAATGGCCAATAAACACATGAAAAGACTTTAAACATTGTTAATCATAAGGGAAATGTAAATCAAACCACAGTGAAATATACTAAATCACATCTACTAGCATAAATAAAATTTTTAAAAAATAAAAAATTGTGAATTTGGGTGAGAATATGGAGAAATTCGACCCCTCATACAACCCTAGTGGGAATATAAACAGGGCAGCCACCATGAAAAACAGTTTGGCCATTTCCTCAAAAAACATTAGAGTTATCATATGAAATTCTTTCTTTTTTTTTCAGAATCATAGTGATTCAATTCCTTTTTTCTTTTTTAAGCTCTTTATTGGAATGTAATTCTTTTACACTGCTGTGCCAATTTTTGAGGTACACCAAAATGAATCAGATGTATTTATAGACATATCCCTACCCACCCATGACTCCCTCCCACCCTCCCTATGACAGCCCTCTAAGTCATCACCAGTCATCGAGTTTGTCTGCTTATGTTATGCAGGAACTTCCCACGAGCTGTTTTACATTTGGTGGTGTACATATGTCAGTGCTACTCTCTCACTTCGTCCCAGCTTCCTGATTGCCCCCCCCCCCCCCATGTTCTCAAGTCCATTCTGCATCTTATTCTTGCCCTGTCACTGGGTTCATCAGTACCATTTTTTTTTTTTTTTAGGTTCCATATATATGTTAGCATAGTACGGTATTTGTTTTTCATTTTCTGACTTACTTCACTCTGTATGACCGACTCTAAGTCTATCCACCTCATTATAAATAACTCAATTTCATTCCTTTTTATGGCTGAGTAATATTCCATTGTATATATGTGCCACATCTTCTTGATCCATTCATCTGTTGATGGACATTTAGGTTGCTTCCATGTCCTGGCTATTGTAAATAGTGCTGCAATGAACATTATGGTACATGTTTCTTTTTGGATTATGGTTTTCTTTGGGTATATGCCCAGTAGTGGGATTGCTGGGTCATATGGTAGTTCTATTTGTAGTTTTTTAAGGTACTCCAGACTGTTTTCCATAGTGGCTGTACCAACTTACATTCCCACCAATGGTTCAGGAGGGTTTCCTTTTCTCCCCACCCTCTCCAGTATTTATTGTTTCTAGTTTTTTTTGATGATGGCCATTCTGACTGGTGTGAGGTGATACCTCATTGTGGCTTTGACTTGCATTTCTCTAATGATTAGTGATGTTGAGCGTCTTTTCCTGTGTTTGTTGGCCATCTGTATGTCTTCTTTGGAGAAATGTCTATTTAGGTCTTCTGCCCATTTGTGGATTGGGTTATTTGCTTTTTTGGTATTAAGCTGCATGAGCTGCTTGTATATTTTGGAGATTAATCCATTGTTAGTTGCTTTGTGGGCAAGTATTTTCCCCCATTCTGAGGGTTGTCTTCTAGTCTTGTTTATGGTTTCTTTTGCTGTGCGAAAGCTTTTAAGTTTTATTAGGTCCCATTTGTTTATTCTTGATTTTATTTCCATTATTCTAGGAGGTGGATCAAAAAGGATCCTGCTTTGATTTATGTCATAGAGTGTTCTACCGGTGTTTTCCTCTAAGAGTTTTATAGTGTCTGGCCTTATATTTAGGTCTTTAATCCATTTTGAGTTTATTTTTGTGTATGGTGTTAGGAAGTGTTCTAATGTCATTCTTTTACATGTAGCTGTCCAATTTTCCCAGCACCACTTATTAAAAAGGTTGTTTTTTTTCCGTTGTATATTTGTGCCTCCATTGTCAAAGATAAGGTGCCCATATGTGCATGGATTTATCTCTGGGCTCTCTATTATGTTCCATTGATCTATATTTCTGTTTTTGTGTCAGTCCATACTGTCTTGATCACTGTAGCCCCATAGTATAGTTTGAAGTCAGGGAGCCTGATTCCTCCAACTCTGTCTTTCCTTCTCAAGATTGCTTTGGCTATTCTGGGTCTTTTGCGTTTCCATACAAATCATAAAATTTCTTGTTCTAGTTCTGTGAAAAATGCCATTGGTAATTTGATAGGGATTGCATTGAATCTGTAAATTGCTTTGGGTAGGATAGTCATTTTCACAATGTTGATTCTTCCAATCCAAGAACATGGTATGTCTCTCCATCTGTTTGTTTTGTGTTTGATTTCTTTCATCAGTGTCTTATAGTTTTCTGCATACAGGTCTTTTGCCTCCTTAGGCAGGTTTATTCCTAGGTAGTTTATTCTTTTTGTTGCAATGGTGAATGGGAGTGTTTCCTTAATTTCTCTTTCTGCTCTTTTGTTGTTAGTGTATAGGAATGCGAGAGATTTGTGCATTAATTTTGTATCCTGCTACTTTACTAAATTCATTGATTACTGCTAGCTGTTTTCTGGTATAATCTTTAGGGTTTTCTATGTATAATATGTCATCTGCCAAGAGTGACAGTTTTACTTCTTTTCCAATTTGGATTCCTTTTATTTCATTTTCTTCTCTGATTGCTGTGGATAAAACTTCCAAAATTATGTTGAATAATAGCAGTGAGAGTGGGCACGTTTGTCTTGTTCCTGTCTTTAGAGGGAATGCATTCAGTTTTTCACCATTTAGAATGACTTTGGCTGTTGGTTTGTCATATGTGGCTTTTATCATGTTGAGGTAACTTCCATCTATGCCCATTTTCTGGAGAGTTTTTTTTTTTTTATCATAAATGGATGTTGAACTTTGTCAAAAGCTTTTTCTGCATCTATTGAAATGATCATATCGTTTTTATCCTTCAATTTGTTTATATGATGGATCACATTGATTGATTTGCATATATTGAAGAATCCTTGCATTCCAGGGATAAACCCTACTTGATCATGGTGTATGATCTTTTTAATGTGTTGTTGGATTCTGTTTGCTAGTATTTTCTTGAGGATTTTTGCATCTATATTCATCAGTGATATTGGCCTGTAATTTTATTCTTTTGTGAAATCTTTTTCTGGCTTTGATATCAGGGTGATGGTGCCCTCATAGAATGAGTTTGGGAGTGTTCCTCCTTCTGCTATATTTTGGAAGAGTTTGAGAAGGATAGCTATTAGCTCTTCTGTAAATGTTTGATAGAATTTGCCTATGAAGCCATCTGGCCCTGGGCTTTTGTTTGTTGGGAGATTTTTTATCAGAGTCTCAATTTCCGTACTTGTGATTGGTCTGTTCATATTTTGTATTTCTTCCTAGTTCAGTCTTGGAAGAATTGTACTTTTCTAAGAATTTATCCATTTCTTCCAGGTTATCCAATTTATTGGCATATAGTTGCTTGTAGTAGTCTCTCATGATCTTTTGTATTTCTGCGGTGTCGGTTGTTACTTCTTTTTCATTTCTAATTCTGTTGACTTGCATCTTCTCCCTTTTTTTCCTGATGAGTCTGGCTAATGGTTTATCAATTTTGCTTATCTTCTCAAAGAACCAGCTTTTAGTTTTATTGATTTTTGCTATTGTTTCTTTCATTTCTTTTTCATTTATTTCTGATCTGATCTTTATGATTTCTTTCCTTCTGCTCACTTTGGGGTTTTTTTTTTTGTTCTTTCTCTAATTGTTTTAGGTGTAAGTTTAGGTTGTTTATTCGAGATTTTTCTTGTTTCTTGAGGTAGGATTGTATTGCTATAAACTTCCCTCTTAGAGCTGCTTTTGCTGCATCCCATAGGTTTTGGGTTGTTGTGTTTTTATTGTCATTTGTTTCTAGATATTTTTTGATTTCCTCTTTGATTTCTTCAGTGATTTCTTGGTTGTTTAATAGCGTATTGTTTAGCTTCCATGTGTTTGTATTTTTTACAGTTTTTTTTCCCTGTAATTGATATTTAGTCTCATGGCATTGTGGTCAGAGAAGATGCTTGATACGATTTCAGTTTTCTTGAATTTACTGAGGCTTGATTTATGCCCCAAGATGTGATCAATTCTGGAGAATGTTCCATGTACACTTGAGAAGAAAGTGTATTCTGTAGTTTTGGATGGAATGTCCTATAAATATCAATTAAGTCAAGATGGTCTGATGTCTCATTTAGAGCTTGTGTTTCTTTATTTTGTTTGGATGATCTGTCCATTGGTGAAAGTGGGGTGTTAATGTCTCCTACTATTATTGTGTTACTGTCGATGTCCCCTTTTATGGCTGTTAGCATCTGCCTTATGTATTGAGGTGCTCCTATGTTGGGTGCATAGATATTTACCATTGTGATATCTTCTTCTAGGATTGATCCCTTGATCATTGTATAGTGTCCTTCCTTGTCTCTTGTAATAGTCTTTACTTTAAGGTCTAATTTGTCTGATATGAGTATTGCTACTCCAGCTTTCTTTTGACTTCCATTTGCATGGAGTATCTTTCTCCATCCCCTTACTTTCAGTCTGTATGTGTCCCTAGGTCTGAAGTGGGTTTCTTGTAGACAGCATATATAAGGGTCTTGTTTTTGTATCCATTCAGCCAGTCTGTGTCTTTTGGTGGGAGCATTTAATCCATTAACATTTAATGTAATTATTGACATGTATGTTCCTATTACCATTTTCTTAATTGTTTAGGCTGTGTTTTTGTCTTTTTCTTGTCTTGTGTTACCGCCTAGAGGAGTTCCTTTAGCAGTTGTTGTAAGTCTGGTTTAGTGGTGCTGAATCCTCTTACCTTTTGCTTGTCTGTAAAGCTTTTGATTTCTCTGTCAAACCTAAATGAGATTCTTGCTGGGTAGAGTATTCTTGGCTGTAGGTTTTTCTCTTTCAAGACTTCAATTATCCTCCGCCACTCCCTTCTGACCTTCAGAGTTTCTGCAGAAAGATCAGCTGTTATCCTTATGGGTTTTCCCTTATATGTTATTTGTTGCTTTTCTCTTGCTGCTTTTAACATTTTTTCTTGGTGTTTAATTTTTGTTAGTTTGATTAATATGTGCCTCTGTGTGTTTCTCCTTGGGTTTATTCTCTATGGGACTCTCTGCACTTCTTGGACTTGGTTTACTATTTCCTTTCCCATGTTGGGGAAGTTTTCCACCATAATCTCCTCAACTATTTTCTCAGACCCTTTCTTTTTTCTTCTTCTTCTGGGACACCTATGATTCGAATGTTGGTATGCTTAATATTATCCCTGAGGTCTCTGAGACTGTCTTCCATTCTTTTTTTCTTTTTTCTTTTTCCTGCTCTGTGGCAGTTATTTCCCCCATTCTATCTTCCAACTCACTTACTTGTTCTTCTCCCTCAGTTATTTTGCTATTTATACCATTTAGTGTATTTTTAATTTCAGTTATTGTGTTGTACATTACTGTTTTTTTGCTCTTTAGTTCTTCTAGGTCCTTATTAACTGTTTCTTGTATTTTCTCTATTTTGTTTTTGAGATTTTAGATCATCTTTACTATCTTTACTCTGAATTCTTTTTCAGGCAATTTTCCAATTTCTTCTTCATTTGTGGATTTTTATCTTGCTTCTTTGCCTGCAATATGTTTGTTTTCTCATTTTCTCTAATATATTGTGTTTGCTGTCTCCTTTCCCTATTCTGCTTAGTAGAAATTCCTCTTATCTCTGTTCTTTTTGGCTTGAGGTATCAAGCACTGAAGCTTGGTGGCCTTTGATTGGGTTTGGAACTTGTTGTTGAGAATGAGAACTCTGGGGGAGCACTTGCTGATTAATATTCCATGGGGTCAGGAGTTCTCTGGTGGTCTAATGTTCTAGACTCTGCTCTGCTGTCTCACAGGTCCAGGTTTGGGCCCGGCCAGGGCACCAAGACCCTGGAAGCTGCACAGCGCAGAGAAAAAGGAGGTAGGAGGACAGCAAAGGGAAAAAGGAAGAAAAAAGGGGAGAAAGGGAGAGGGCAAACAGGTCCCCAAGATTGGTGGTAAAAGCAACTCTAATCAGGCAAAATCACACAAGGAGATGTGTACACTTGCACTTGCAGAAAGAGAAAAGGAAAAGAAACCAGTGAGAAGAGAAAACGAGAGAGCAAAGAAAAGAAAGAAGAAAGTACTCATACCAATTGCAAGCAAATTTACGTACACATATCTATACATTAAAAGTTTAACTGACACATACCTAAAACCAGAAACAAGACAAACATACCAAAAAGTCCTCTAATATTTCTAGGTATGGCTCTGCCCCTGCTGTGTAGAGGACTGTGGAGAGCTCAGACTGTGATCTGGTGTTAGTCTTGTGTGTATTTGTCCCCAGTTGTCTGCTATGTCTGCAGGCTCTATTGTAGAAACACTCGTCTAATCAGGTGATCCACAGATGCAGATTATTTCAAGCCTATTGTGGGCAAAATCTCCAGGATTGCTTGCAGCAGCAGAGTTCAGTGAACCTGAGATGTTGGTGGGCTTCCCCTGTTGCCGAGAGTGTGTGGCCAATAACTTGTCTTACACACAGGACCCTTGGCAGCTGTGGGTGGATGGGCCATGGGCTGGCAGTGCGGTGGCAGGGGTGGGGGGAGCAGGATGGAAGGCAGTTTTGAGTAGGCATTCAGCAGGACCCAGTGGCGTGTGGAGCGGGTGGGGCGGGGGGTTGGGTAGTTTTTCAATCCAGCAGCCCCCAGGCTGGTGGTGCTCTGGCAGTGGAATGGGGCAGGCAGGCGGGTGGGTGGGCATTCGGTGGGACCCAGCGGCACGCCGCCATGGTGGGGGCTCGGAACTGCATACTTTTGGAGCCAGCATCTGTGAGTCTTGCCGCTTGGCCGCCACCTGTGGGTTTGCGGAGAGGGAGTTTCCTCCCAAGCACTCTGAAACAAAAGTCCCCTGCCTCTCCATCTGTCCCAGGTTTTTCCCCTAACTCCCTATCTTGCTGGCGCAGCAGCCTGCTAGGCTTTTCTCTTGCAGCCAGCCCATGCTTGTCCCTGGGGACTGTTCTTTGAAGCCCTAGCCTCAGCGTCCAGCCCCCACTTCCTCCACGGGTGAGCAGATTAGCTTCTCTGGCTGGGGAGTGCTGCCTGATGCCTCCGTGTGGGCATCTCTCCACTCTGCCCTTGGCAGACCTGCCATTGCTCTCTCTTCTGGGTGCTCCACGGCTCCCCCTGTCTTTCCCCACCAGTAAGGGGGCTCCCCTGCGTATGGGAGCTTTCCCCCCTCATAGCTCCCTCCCAGAGGGGCAAGTCTCCTCAGAGTTCTTTGTCTCTTTTTTTCCCCTTCTTTCCTTTGTGCTACCCAATTATGTGGAATTTTTCTTGCCTTTTTGGTGGTCTGAGGTCTCCTTCCAGCATTCAGGAGGTGTTCTCCAGGAGCCACTCCCCAAGTGGCTGTGTTTTTCAAGTATTTGTGTGGAGGAGGGTGATCACCACATCCTATCCCTCCACCATCTTTCTCTGGTCTCCCATATGAAATTCTAATCCTATGTATAGATCCATGAGGCATGAAAATATATGGTCACACAAAAACATGTACAAGAATGTTAATAGCTGCATTATTCATAATAGCAAACAAGGAGATACAATCCAGTGAAAATGGAAAAAAAAAAGTGTTCTATCTGTAAGATGGAATATTATTTAGTCCTAAAAAGCAAAGAAGTGTGATAACATGGATGAACCTTGAAAACCTTGTGCTAATTGAAAGAAATTATTCACAAAAGATAGTCTACCATATATAGATATAGATAGCTGATAGATAGATATACAGACATACTTTGGAGATATTGTGGGTTTGGTTCCAGACCACCAATAAAGCAAATATTTCAATAAAGTGATTCACATGAATTTTTTGCTTTCCCAGTGCATATAAAAGTTATGTTACACTATACTGTACTCTATTAAGTGTGCAATAGCACTATGTCTAAAAGAAGACCATGTACATTCCTTAATTTAAAAATGCTGTGTTGCTAAAAATGCTAGCCATCATCTGATTCCTCAATAAGTCATAGATCACTTATCACAGATCACTATAACAAATATAACAATAATGAAAAAGTGTGAACCAGAATTACCAAAATGTGACTCAGAGACACAAAGTGAGCGAATGTTGTTGGGAAAATGGCACTGATATACATGCTTACATGGTGTTGCCACAAACCTTCCATCTGTAAAAATGCAGTACCTGTGAAGCGCCGTAAAGTAAAATGCAATAAAACAAGGTTCTGCTGTAGATCTATAGATTCCATTCACATGAAAATCATACATGTATGATTCCATTGATGTGAAATGTCCAGAATAGGCAAATCCATAGACACCAGAAATAGTTTACTGGTTGCCAGGAATTTATAGATGGGGAATTGGGAAGTACCTGAGTTGATCTGTTTGTTTTTTCTTGGAATGGGTGAGATCATGGAAATGCTCTGTGATCAGATAGTGATGATGGCTGCGCAACATTGTGAATAAATATATACCTAAAAGACATAAAATTTGCTTTAAAATGGGACATTTTAAATTTTATGACTTTTATCTCCATTTAAAAAAACTGTGTTTTCCTTATCAAATGCCAGATTTTAAATATTGTTAAATATCTAGTGTCTCACTTTCACTATGGCTAAACCATGGAACTGATGTCTATTCAACAAGATCCTTTAAGAACCAAGTTCCATACCATGTGTGATGTATGAAGGTGACTCACAAAGCTTATGTGGAAAATAGTCATGCAATCAGGTAGAATTCCCATTCACTAATGGATATTAATTTCCATCAATACCCTGAACCTTCCTAGAGAACAGTTACAATATTTGCTTTTGCTTACACCCTTTTCCCTACCATTACACAGGGCATGATGCATACATAGTAGGGTTTTTTTGGTTAATAATATGTTGAATGAAAGGAAAAAAGAAAAAGATTAAAAATTAAAAAAAATTGTCACAAAGGAAAAGAATCCATGTATGGATTTACCAACATCTACTGAATGTTTTTTTACACGTGTTTTATGATGAAAAACGCCATGAAAATGGTTGAATTTATTTTTATAATGTGGCTCTAAATTTGTACATTTTAATGGATACTTCCATTAGAAATTAATGCTAAAGAATGTAAATGAATAAGTAACCCCCATGTAGGTCACTTTTACAGGTAAAAATATGTTTCCTGAAAAGCAGAGCAGGTCTGTTATCACATATGCAGCTGCATGAAACTTGCTTTCTGGTAGTCAGTCTACATTTCTGCCATTAAAACCAAGCTTTAAATGAACATTTGGCCACTCAAAGCCAGTTTCTTGCTGGTTGAGAGGTGAAGAGAAATAAAGGAGCATCAGACTTGGAACCCAAATGAATCTCCCAGATCCGTAAAGACAGAGTTGCCTGGCCTGCCAGGATCACCAAACTATCTGTGGACTGATTTGTGAGAGACAGAGAAAATAATATAAATTTTTTCTTCCAAGCTTCAGAAATCACACAATACCTTTGAATAGTCTCTGTCATTCATTCAATTATAGATGATTGAATGTTTTAGAATTATAGATCCTATGTTTTAGAATTTAAGTATGTCTTGGCTAACATTTGTGATCAGAAGATTGACCTGGAGTATAATTGTTAGAATTCAAGTTCCCAGGTTCTTCTTCTAGAGTTTTGGATTCTTTAGGATAAAGAGAAGCCCAAGTGTCTCTACCTTTAATACACACCCAAGTATGGAATATTTTTTTCACCTTTGAGACTGTTTCTTTAATTATAGTTACCGGAAGTATTCATGTGTTTTAACTCACTAACCAACCAAAGAAAGGGTATTTTAATAAAGATAATACTATTTAACATTTTATTGATTGAAATATTCATGATTACAAATTGCATTAGGTTTTGTATTATCAAACACACAATTAAGATAGGTTTTCAACTGTCACTGAATAATTGAAGGTAGAAAAATCTTTCATTGGCAGGTTCTGAGAGTTGGAAAAATTCTTCAACCATCTGTATTTCATCTTCTGTACTGTTGAAGGCTGTGTCTAGTCATCTAGGAATCTAAAGTCCTGATTGAGAAGCCTAATTGGTTGAAGAATCCATGGCAAAATAGGATTGCAATAAAAGCCACAGGAATGCGTGGCTGAGGCAGAGTCAGCATGTACCCCAATGACTAAAATCAAAATTTCCACTTTCTCTGTAAAGAAAGAAAAAGCAAGAAAGAAAAATTATGATTAAAAAATATTCAGATTTGCCTGAGTATTGCACTAAGTTGCTTCTCTGTGAGGAGAATCTGAGTGTGAGAGAGCTAGGGGGGCTGTGCTCCCCTCCCACAAGCAGCTGGCTGGGTCCCTCTTTACCCTCTACCCTGCACAGGCCCTCCCGACCACCTGGGGCTACTTGACTCTTCCTGCATGCTCAGTCCTGACTCAGCCTTGGACCCCACCAGACCTCAGAGGGGAGGATTAGAGATTGTTTTTGTAGTTCTCTAGAAGTAGAAGCCTATTTGGGGATTAAATGAGAGGAAACACCAATGAGAGAAGATGAGGCGGGAAGTAGGAAGGTGGGAAGTAGGAAGGCTGGTTGAACCTTTAGGCTGGGAACTCCCTCAGGGGAAAGGAAGCAGGAAGGAAGGTTAGGTGGAAGTGTCCTAGCATGCCCTGCTTGCTAAGGAAAGTTTGGAGTGTTGTCATGGAGTTCAGGGGACAAAGTGGACCCTCAGAGGAGTTCCTTCCTAGCATAAATTGCCCATTGTGAGGGATTTAAATTTCTGAAGTCAGTAGTTTTTCTTGCTCAGTTATGCTCCCTGTAGCTTGCAGCTACATCAGAGGTTCTCATTCAGCCTCTGGAATTAAGAATTACATTATATCAGCCACCAGACTGCCATTAGTAAGTCACAGCAGTTGGGTACTATCCAACAGGGATATACTTCAAGATCAAATAGAAACTATTTTTAGGAATGAGACTTCAGGGAAAGGTACCAGTGTGTTTCTGTGGCCTTTACAAGAAAGTACTGTTATTTTCCATCTATACTGTGCCTTGGCTATCAGAAACATGGATGTTCCTATCATTTTGTGATTGTTTCTGATTATTTTGGAAGAGCCAGTATTTACTCTTGTGTTCTTACAGCTTTTCACTGCAGAAAAGGCATTTATTGGAGTACGTTCGGCCATTTGTTGCGCAGACTGGATCATTTTCTCTTGAGCAAAAATGTAACTGATGCACATATATGCTACATTCTGGCTGTTAAACATAGACAACATAAAATTTTTCAGATAATGAACTTTTTGAATAAAATATTTTTTATTCTTAGTACAAAATGGCATGCATCAAAATGGAACATTTTCTATAGTCTGCATTGAAGTTTAAAAGTAGATACAAGTCACTCACATAGACATAAAAATATATTGATATGTTTTTACAACCCCAATGTTATTTTTTAAAAACACAGAAATGGCTGAATGTTTAGCCACTCTGCCCCTATTTCTCCTCATACATGGGTCAGATTGTCACCATTATCTCATAAGAAATTATAAAACTGAATTTGTTATAATTCTCCTGTTTTTCTAAATAGTCTCATTACTAAATAATCTGATAGTTTCAGATTATCACCATATATGTATGTATTCGTTTATATGAGTGTTTGGATATGTGTGTTTAACCATATATGTATATATGTAATTTGTTTAGTGATGGCACTGTTGGTAATATACATAAACAAACAATAGTGTATATATTCTTTCATGATCTACTTTTTAAGCATCTTTAAATGTTTATCTGTTTGGATGTTTAGAAATGTAGTTGAATTTTTTCTTCACCTCTGTATAATATTCCAATCTTTGATTTTATGGAAAATGTTTTTTTATATTCCTGTAAGTGGAAAATTAGTTTCTTCAATGCTATTCTTTTTCTAGGATAAACAATTCTACTTTAAACACTATTTAACTGTTTTCAGACACCTGTATATAACAAGATTTATCCCCAATAATAAAATTTTGAATAATGGGATATTTTTACCTTGTCTGAAATGATAGATGGTTTTATATGGCTGGCAAGATTCTGTTTCTTGAACTTAGTGTAACAATGACATTTTATCTTACCTTTTGAAGAATTATTCTGTTGTAGATTTTTTTTAGTAAAATTTGCTGTTAAAACTTAAAAAAATTTAAAAGTTTACCTTTTTCAATTCTCACATTAATCAATATGAACTTACAGCATCACGTTTGCGTTTGGAACGTCTAAAACCAGTTTCTGCAACCATCACAGAAAAGGAAAATTGAAAAGAAGATGATGAACAGGGGAATACAGTGTCTTTGGTGTGAAGTACCCACATCTATGCAAATCACCTACTCAAACACAGCATTTAATGAGGTGAGGCTTTTGTAGAGCTATCAAAAATAATTTCACAAAGTAACTCCAAATCTGGAAACAGAATTCTAAATTCAAGTCACTCTGTGAAAAATAACTTAAAGTATGGTTTAATAATCACCAAACCCTCCTGTGGATATACCTTTTTTTTTTCATTTTTATAAATGAGACATCCTCGTCAGAGAAGACAACGCCTTGCTTAATGCCACTTAATATGCCTGTATGAAGTCACTTAATATGAAGAAATTAATTACTGCTTAATTAATGAGTACTCAGCTCGAGTATCACAGATCTATCCAATACCTCACAGCTGTTGTACTCTGAAATTCGTGGGCCCTCTTGTGCTTTAAGGAAGATAAGTTTTCAGCAGAGGGATCAATTAGTTCTCTCCTTACACAAAGCCTTGACTTTAGTGGCTGCAGAGCTGGCAAACACAAGTGAGCTTGTCGAGGATACCAGACCTAGAGGACACTGCTACTCCGCACACTCTGCATGTAGCAACCATGAAATCTGACCTCCCAAAAGGGAGAAAATTAGGTATTTTTAGTCATAAATGAACAAACAGCTAAATCCTACTGCTCATTCTAACCCCCTCTCTTTCTCCACCTTTCTAAAGGGGAAAATGGGTAAAAGCAATCTACTGATGCAATTGTTAAAAAGGTATTTGTAACGTGTCCCATTTCATTTTGCCAGGTTTTAGGTATTACACACCCAGCACAGCAAGCTTCTCCATTCCTACATAATAGCAGTTGTTTCCTGCATTTTCTATCATGATGTGAACTGCTTCATCCAGGACTGAAAATTTTACTCACCAGAGTAAAGGGGAAATGCCAAGCCAATGATGAAAATAGCTTTGATCCATGATAAGAGGGGCATCTTATCAACTCTGTAGAAGAAACGCATAGGAATGCTTATAACACATGGTGCAGGGACAGATTGCCCATTTCCAAATGAAAGTTTCTTACAGCTAAAGGAACTGCCCCTCTCTCCTAGATTTGTAATTATGGTGGGAATCTTCCCCCAACCCACAGGACACACGTGTGAACAGAAGGTCTCGTAGAGACTTGAGAGAAACACTAGGACAAGTGTCCTCTTTGTCCATTTAAGAAGGAGCGATTTACTCTCCCAACCCTTGGCTCAGCCCACAAGGAGTTTGGCTACATTTTAAGAAATATGCACTTTGGAATTTCAGTTTTTCCCCCGAAAATAGAAATAGTTATTCTATTAACTATTCAGATTTCATGGTTGCTAAGGACTAACCTGGAGCAGTCTTCGCAGCAATAAGACACATCAGGGCTGCCTCCATAGCACCCCATCTGACCTACCTGAGATGAGGGCAGTGGAGAGTGAGGTCTTCAGCTCCAGGGACTGTGCCTACTTTGATTCCCGTTCCTTCTCAACCACTTCCCCCAGCTGAGGAGTCAACTTTATTGTGTAGTTGCTGAGGAGCCTGGTGGGGTAAAACAGATGGCCCCTAGCAGATAAGACCCTGAGGTTTTCTGTGTTCTTCCTTACAAAGATCTACACAGATCATCTCTCAGCAGGGTTTTGGGACAGTTTTATCTGATGAACACATGTATGAGGAAGGGAGAAGGTAACCACAATTCTTTGAAACCCTAAGGCATAGAAGAGATGGGGAAGCTTTCCGATGCTGGTCCTAAAGATGATTGATCATAGATAGACAGATAAAAATAGAGACAAGAATAAAGTCAAGATATTTCTGTATAAGTGGATTTTTCATTTAACAATCAGTGTTTTATCTTTATATAAGTATATACAAATACACATAATTCCTTTTAAGTTATTCTTGTTAAATACATTTGGTACCAGTGTTATAATGAACATAGTTGTGCAGGTCACTACATGCTCATTTAATTCGTTCTATATTTTTAGTTGTTGTATTTTTGAGTTACAGTTTAAAGTTGAAAGATAAGACCAATTTACTCTCCAAAAGTCTTTTATCATCTTAGTATGAAAAAGATTACAAGTATGGCTGGTTTTCTGTACCTCACCACATGGGTGTTATCTGAAATATTTGTTTTCAAACACACACATTTAAATATATACACAAATATAAAATGTATAAATTTGGATGATTTTGTTCAGTGACAAAATTTCTGCATTTGGGAATAAATTGAAATTGTTTATTAAATAAGTTAATGAAGTCATAATTTCTGTTTTTTTACTTTCAAGACTTTTCACCTACAAACATGGTTTAACTTCCTATTTAAGTCCTGAATATGTGAAGAAATTATTCCTCTCTAATTAACACAATTCATAGTTATTTTCTATAAATGAGCAATGTGGAAATCTTTGGTGAAACTTCCTGTTATATAAAACATATACAAATGGAACAGCTTATTTGAGGTGGTGATGGGTGAACTTTGGATACCTGGCCTCTTTTGTCTATTTAGAATTAACTCTAGCTGAAGAATGCTGAACTACATGTTTATGTTTCCCCTCTAATATTCCAAAGTTTATGGTGCTTAGTTGATGCCTGAGTACAAGATAATGCAGTTTGTTTTACACTGTCACAGGTTTCCCACCCCCAAATATATATTCTAGCTTTACTGGGTATGACATAAGAGGCATACCTCAGAAATATGGCACGGTTTGGTTCCAGACTACTGCAATAAAGTGAATATTGCAATAAAGTAACTCAAATTTTTTGGTTTCCAAATGCATATAAAAGTTATGTTTACACTATACATATGTAGCCTATTAAGTGTGTGATAGCAGTGTGTCCTAGAAAACAATGTACATGCCTTAATTTAAAAATAGTTGTTAAAATGCTAACCATCATCCGACAACACAGGGTTGTCAAAAACCTTCAATTTTCAAAAAATGCAATGTCGGTAAAGCACAGCAAAGAAAAGCATGCCAAAGCACTAATGAACATAGCTGACAGTCCCCAACAAAATATTAGCTAACCTAATTCAAGAGTATATTAAAATGGTCATATAACATGATTCAGTGAGATTCATCCCAGGGATATAAGGATGGTTCAATTTTCACAAATCAATGTGATACACCACACTAACAAAATGAATAAAAGTCATCATGATCATCTCAATAAGATGCAGAAAAAGCTTTTGACAAAATTGAACATCCACTTGTGATTAAAAACTCTCAAAACAGTGTGTATACATGGAACACACCTCAGCATAGTAAATGCTATCTATGACAAGCCCACAGCTAACATTATACTCAATGGTGAAAAGTAGAAAGAATTTCCTCCAAGATCAGGTAAAAGACAACGATGTCCACTCTTGCCACTTTAATTCAACATAGTATTGGAAGTCTAGCCACAGCCACCAGAAAAGAAAAAGAATCATATTGGAAAGGAAGAAGTAAAACTGTCGCTGACTGCAGATGACATGATATTATGCACAGAAAATCTTAAAGATGCCCCCCCCCAAAAAACTACTAGAGCTCAGCAATGAATTCAGTGAAGCTGGAGGATACAAAATTAATACACAGAAATCTATTGCATTTCTATATACTAACAACAAACTATCAGAAAGGAAAATTAAGAAATGAATACCATTAAGAAACTAAGAAAACAATTGCATCAAAAACAATAAAATACCTAGGAATAAAAAGACCTGTACTCAGAAAATTTAAGACGCTGAATGAAAGAAGCTGAAAATAACACAAACAGATGGAAAGATTTACCATGCTCATGGACTGGAAAAACTAATCTTATTAAAATTATCATAGTACCCAAGACAGTCTACAGATTTAGTGCCAAAACGCAAATGGCTTTTTTCACAGAACTTGAACGAATAATCATAGAATTTGTATAGAAACACAAAAGATTCCAAATAGTCAAAACAATCTTGAGAAAGAAGAACAAAGCTGGAGATATCACACGCCCCGATTTCAAGCTATACTACAAAGCCACCAGGATCAAAACAGTATGGTACTGGCACAAAAACTGACGTGTAGATCATTGGAGCACAAGAAGACCCCAGAAATGAACCCAGACTTATATTGGAAATTAATCTACAACAAAGGAGGCAAGAATATACAATGCAGAAAAGACAGCCTCTTCCATAAATGATGTTAGGAAAACTGGACAACTACACACATAAGGATCAAACTGGACTCTCTTACACCAGGTGCAAAAATAAATTCAGAATGGATTAAAGATTTAAATATAAGACCTGAAACCATAAAACTTTTAGAAGAAAACATAAGCGGTATACACTTTGACATCAGCCTTACTAATTTTGTTTTTGGATATATCTCCTCAGGCAAGGAAAACAAAAGCAAAAAAACCCACATGGGACTACATCAAACTAAAATTCTTTTGGACAGTGAAGGAAACTATCAACAAATCTAAAAGGCTGCCTACTAAACATGGGAAGATTTGTAAACTATATATCTGACAAGAGATTAGTATCAAAAATATACAAAGAAGTCATATAACAATGTCAAAGAAACAAATGATATGTCACCTCATCAGTCAGAATGGCTGCTATTGAAAAGACAACATATAACAAATGTTGGCAAGGATATGGACAAAGGCGGACCCTCATGCACTGCTGGTGAGAAGGCAAATTGGTGAAGTCTCAATGAAAACAGTATGGAGATTTCTAAAAATTTTAAAATAGAACTACCATATGATCCATCAACTCTAATCCTGGGTATTTATCCAAACAACAACAACAAAAGACCCCCAAACTCTTAAGTTGAAAATATAGATTCACCCCTGTATTTGTTCCAGCATTATTTACAGTAACCAACATACACAAGCAACTTAAGTGCCCAATCAATAGGTGAATGGATAAAGATGTGATAGTGATACATGCACCACACAATGGAATAATACTTAGCCATAAAAAGAATGAAATCTTGCTGTTTGTGGCTATGTGGATGAACCTAGAGGGTATTATGCTAATTGAAATAAGTCAGAGAAAGACAAATACTATTTGATTTCACTTACATGTGCAATCTACAAAACAAAAACAAATGAAAACAAACACAACTAAACAGAAACAGTCACAGATACAGAAAACAAACAGGTAGTTGTCAGCTGTCAGAGGGGAGAAGGTTGAGGGCTGAAGAGAAATAGGTGAGGGAGATTAAGCAGTACAAACTTCCAGTTATAAAATAAATGAATCACAGCTATGAAATGTACAGTGTGGGGGATATAGTCAATAATTGTGGAATATCTTTGTGTAGTGACAGATGACAACTAGATTTATCATGGTGATCCTTTTGAAATGTATAGAAATATTGAATCACTATATTGTGTACCAGGAACCAACATGGTGTTGTAGGTCCATTATACTTCAAAAACAAACTCATGGAGAAAGAGCAGATTTGTGGTTACCAGAGATGGGGGCTGAGGACAGATGGAATTGTATGAAAGCAGTTGAAAGGTAAAAACTTACAGTTATAAGCTAAATAAGTACCAGGGTTGTAATGAACAACGTTAACTATAATTAACACTACTGAACATTATATATGAAAGTTAAGAGACTAGATCCTAAGCATTCTCATCGCAAGGAAAAAGATCTTCTATTTCTCTAATTTTGTATCTGTATGGGATGACAGATGTTCACTAAACTTACTGTAATTATTTCATGATATATGTAAGTCAAATCATTATGCTGTACACCTTAAACTTGTACAGTGCTGTATATGTCAATTATATCTCAATAAAAATGGAAGAGCCAAAAGAGATATGCAATAACAATTGTTGGTGAGGATGTGGAGGAAATGGAATCCTCATACATTACTGGTGGGAATGTAAGAAGGTACAGCTCTTTGAAAAATACAGTAATGGGTTCTTGAAGAGTGCAAGAGAGACCTACCATATGAAGCATCCATTCTACTCTTAGGTGTTTAACCAAGGGAAAAAAAGAAAAAAAGACTTGTACAGTAATGTTCATAGCACCATTTTTCTTAATAACCAAAAAGTGGTATCAATTCCAGTGTCCATAAACTAGTGAACAAATAAAACATGGTATATCAATACAAAATAGAATACTATTAAACATTAAAAAGTAATGAATTACTGATATATATGCTACAGTGTGAATGAACCACAAAAATACGTAAAGTGAAAGAAGCAGATATAAAAACGTGTTGTTACATTGTCTTTACATAGAATGCCTAGAAAAGACAAAATGAGGAATACAGTGTAAATATGTCATTGCCTTGGGTTGTGGGTAGGAAAAGGGCATGACCTCCAAAGGATGAGAGGGATATATTTGGAAGTGATGGAAACACTCTAAACTTTAATTGTGGTGATGGTTGCTTCTCTGTGTGTGTGTGTGTGTGTGTGTGTATAAATTATTATATCATGTCTAAAACTGATTAATTTTGGGTGTGTAAACAAAAATAAATTGGTTTTTAAAAAGAATAAAGTTTCAAGTTTTGTATTCAAACTCTCTTTCATTAGCAAAATGTCAGGTTTAAAATATTGTAAAATTTCGTGTCTCATTTTCATGTCTAAAATATAGAGGTGATATCTACCTAAAGTGATTATTAGAAGAAATGAGTTAAAAGGTGGAAAACGGTTTCACAGAGCTTTTGAGAACAGTCATGCCAAAAGGAGGATTTCCATTCATTAGTGGATAATAACTTTAATCAATACATTTAAATTCCTAGATAACAATGATCAGCTCTGCTTTTGCTTATTATCTTATTTCTCGCATCTACATAGGGTCTGACACATAGTAAACCTTTATTTATGTAGGATTAAAAAAAAAGAATACATAAATGAATATACTTGTTCTCTCGAGAACTTTTTTTACCAAGTCCTCTACAAAGAAAAAGTGGTGTAACTGGCTGGAAGCATTTTTATACTGTTGCTCAACAAATTACCATTCTAGTGGTTACTTTCCTTAAGAGGGATATTAGAGATTTTAAATGATTTAATAGCTCCCACACTGATTACTCTTTGGATGTAAAGGTATCTACCGATAAGAACAGCATGCCTAGCATAGCATATGTCATAGATTTCTAGTTGTCATTCAACAGTTAACCTACATTTCTGCCATTACATTCACGGTTTGAATGATCCTTTGGGCACACAACTAAACCCTGCTTCTTGTGGCTGGAAATGGAGGCTAATGGAGAAATATCTGATTTGGACCTAATAAAGCAAGTCCCAAGTCAATAAAGGCTGTGCTGCCTCCCATCCCAGGAGCACCCACTTACCTCTCAACTGACATGTGACCAAGAATGAAAAACATATGATATATTTTTCCCAAGTCTCATAAACCTTATCTTTCTATAGGTTCTGAAATTCATTCAACTATACACATATCCTAGATCTTAGAGTCAGTATTACCTAAGGTCCATGATCATAATATTAACCTGGGGTGCCTGTTAGATGTCAGTTTCCCAGAAACCTCTAGTAGAGGTTCTGAATCTTTAGGACAGGGAGAATCCAAGTCATCTGTACTTTTTATAAATACCCAAGTAACTGAATATTTGGTCATCTCTGGAAAATATCTTTTTGACTATAGGTATCAAAAATATGTTTATGTCTTAACCTACTACCCAACCAAATAAACAAGGGGCATGTTAAAAAAATATAACACTATTTAATTTATGGAGCAAAATATTTAGGGTTTTAAATTACATTAGGTTTCACATTAGCAAACATATAACTAAGATACTAGTTTTTCAAGCTCTCATTGAAGAATTGAACAGAGAGTAAAAATGCTGAAACAAAAGGATCTTAAACTTAGAAAGAACTAGGAATGTCCTACATTCCACCTTGCATTCTGCAGGGTTCACCTGGTCTTCTAAGAATGGAAGACGCACTGTGCAACTCTAATTGTTTATAAAATCCACTGCAAAATGGGATCACAGTAAAAGTCGTAGGGATGTGCAGCTTCAGGAGAAAGTCAGCATTTACCATAATGAGCAATAGTAAACTTGCCACCGCTTTTTCTGTAGAAAAGATAAGAGGGAAAGTGAAAAAATTAAAAGAACACATTAAATTAAACTCTGGCAGTACACAGAATATTTCTAAATGAGGAGATCTGAATTATGGGACATGACAGAAAGGCTGTGCTCTCCTTCCATAAGGAGCAGGACACCACCTGCTTCCCTGCCTTACACATGTCCTCTCCCTACTCTGGGACTGTTTGATCCTTCCTACTTGCTCAGTCCTGACAGTCTTCAGATTAGGTCTAAGAAAGGAAGGCATTAGCATTGTGTTAATCCAGATTTTCCAAGAGGCAGACATAATTATGGAAGTCAATGGGCAAAGATTTTATGAGAGGGAACACATGTGAAACAAAGTGGGGGAGTGTTGCAGAAAAGGCTGGCAAAGCTTTAGACCACAAACTCCTTCTGAGTGGAGGGCAGAGTGAGTTTAGGGGAAGGTGTCCTAGACTGCTCTGCACTCTCAGGTTTCAAAGGCCATCATGGTTTCAGGAGACAAAACTGACAAACCCATGAGGCCCTTTCTAGCATTAATGGACCCACTGTGATGGATTTCAGAGTGTAATCATTAGTCTGTTCCTTGCTCAATTATGCCCCCTATGGCTAGACGTCTACAAGGCTGATTCTCATGGCTTCAATGAGATCTACTGTTGAGCATCAGAGCTTTGGAATCACATCATCTTGGCTAGTAGTCGGGAATTTGTGATTCATAACCAATTAATTGAAGTTACCTAGTTCATTCATTTGCAAAACATCCAGCGTGGTTATAGTGATAGTTTAATACTACTTTCTGAAGTAGGATCTTTAAGACATGGCAGAAGTGTGTTTCCTTAGCTTTTAGAGAAAGATTACTTTTATTTTCTGTGTATGTTGTGCCTACATTATCAGCAAATGGATTTTCTTATCATTTCATGATTTTTTTTATTACTTTGGAAGAATTAATATTTACCACTGTGTTCTTACTTGAGTGCACCACACAAAAAACATTTATTGCAGTAAGTGTGGCCATTGGTTGCACAGACTGGATGATATTCTTTCATGCATGTTTTCACATCACTGTATGGACCACATTCTATCTGTCAAATATAGAGAGATAATATACATTTATTAGACAATGAATATTTGAATTCAATCTTCTTAAATCTTAATATGAAATGTCATACATTCAAAAAAGGATAAATACAATATTATGTTTAGGTTTAAAGAGAAAACTTTCTAGAGTCACATTCACTGAATAAGAAACTATTGTCAGTATTTTTGTAGAAATGGTGTATTAACAAAAAGGCCATACAACTGGATGAATGTATTTTTATAACGTAACCAATTTCCCACCCCACCCATGGTCTTCCCCTCTTAAATATTTTTCTTATTCCTGCCCCCCACCCCGACACACACACACAAGGAAGTCACCAAACTGAATTTCTACCTCCCTCTAGAATTTCACTACATATCAATACACATGTTCAGTATGTTTATATATTTCGTAGTTTTGGATATCTTCATAATTTTCACAAATAAATGACACAATATGTACTCTTACCTGCCTTTCTTTTTATACTCCCTTGTGACCTTTATTTATACTGATGTTTAGAGCTGTAATTTATTTTCACCCTTAAGTAATGTTCCACTATTTGGTCTTATAGAAATCATTACTATTTATTCTCCTACTCACAGGTAATTGGGATGGTGCTTTTTTCCCCTTTCATTTTGTTAGGATGAATAATTCTACTCTAAACATAGTTTTATATCTCTCAGTTTTGTGTGGAGCAAGTAACTACCCATGAATGGAATTTTAAGGTAATAGGATAAATACGTTATCACCTTGTATAGACCCTGCTAAATGGTTTTGTATTACTTGCTAGATTCTATTTCTTAACCTTGGTGTAATAATAATACATACACATTTTTACTTTTTGAAGAATAATACATTCACATTTACTTTTTGAAGAATGAGTGTTTTGTACATTCTGCTTGATCAATGTTGATGTGATTTTAAAAATGGTTAAAATTTTACTTTTCAACTTCCAAATAAACCAGTAGTAACTTACCCAATGCTTGTAACTTGATGTTTTTGTAAGAGCAGTTTCTGCAACCAAACAACAGTTTAAAAAGATAAGAAGCCCACACACATGTTGGCAGCAGAAATCTATGTAAGTGGCCTATTCAAGGAACTACAACTAATGAGGTAATAAGAATTTTGTGGCAGTAACAAAAATATAAATTCTCAAATATATACAAATCTTAGAAAAAAATAATACCCAAAGTAATCTAGCTCTGTGAAAAATGGTATTATTTATTATTTTTTAGTAACCCCTAACATTATGCTTGAAGATACCAATTTTTTAAAGCTTTGTAAAAGAGATGTTTCGTCATGATGAAAGACAATTCCTTGGGTGAAGTCACTTAAATGTGAAGAAATTTTATTCAATATCAGGGGTTTATTCAATCCCTAACAGCTCCTTTTTCCCCAAATTTTATGGGCTACCTTGAGCCTTAAGGAAGATAACTGGTCAACTGAGGTGTGAATGAGTTCTTTCCGAACACAAGGCCTTAATTTCGGGGACTCAGAGCTGATAACTAAAGCATCAGATTTTCAAGGAACACCAGATCTAGCAGATCTCATTCTTTCCCCATACTTTGTATTTACAACCAGAGAATCTGGGCCCAAAAGGAAAAATACTGTAGTTAAAGAGGTATGGTCTACCGCCCATTCTAATGCACCACTCTGTGTTAACTTCTCTAATGTGGGAAATGAGAAGAAGCAATTCAATGATGATATATTTAAAAGGAATATATAGTAAGCCCTGTGTCATTTTACCAATGTAAGAACTATGAACCCAATAAAACCACCACTCTATTCCTAAGTTATAGCAAAAAGCCTCCTGCATTTCTAGGATATATGAAGTGTTTTCCCCAAGATTGGAAAATTTACTCACCAGAATAAAAAGCAAAGACCAAGATGATGAAAATCACTTTGATCCATAAAGAGGTGAGAGATATTTTATCGAATCTGCCAAAGAAATCCCTCAGGATGTCTGTAACAATGACACAGAGACACATGGCCCATTTCCAAAGAATAGGCAAGTAAAATCTAGACAGTCTTAGACAGTGTCTTACTTGTAGAGGAACTACTCCAACCCCCTAGATCCCAAGTTAAGGTGAACTGTCCCATCTGTTGCTTCCCCAATGCTACAATTCAGCAAGAAACATCATGTCATCAGAAGACTGCCCTAAAGTGTGAAAGAAAACCCATGAAAAGTGCTCTGTGAATATGTGAGAAGAAGCTGATTATTCTCCCAAATCTCTGAGTCAACCCATGAGGAACCTGGCTGCACTTAGAGTAAACACGAACATTTGAATGCCCATGTTTTCTTCTGACAAATAGGAATAGTTATTTCTGGAATGATATATCTGGAGCATTACTCACAGCAATGTTACATACCAGGACTACCTCCCTAGGTTCCCCACTTGACCTGCCTGAAGGAGAGAGAATCACAAGTGAAGCAACAGTGGCTATCTTATTCACCTTTCCTTCCAGACCATCCATCTCCATCCAGTTAACTTACTCATACTGACGTGTGACTGAGGAGATTGATGGGGTAATACAGAAAGCTCAGGGCAGATAAGACACAGAGATATTCTGTGTCTTGCCTGGGGGGGTACTCACTAGGTCAGGAGAGATGCCTCAGATATCTTGCAATACATGTTCCCTCAGCAGGAGGCTTGGGACAGTTTGATCTGATGAACCCAGAAGTATGAGGAGGAAAGAAGGAAATACCTGCAGTTACAGATTTTATGAGAAGAAGAGGAAGAAATGTGAAAACTTTTCTAAGCAGGTGAGTTGGAAAAGAACAAGAGAATCAAGCAGGAAAAAGAAGAAAGTTTGGAAATGTTAATTCAAAAAGAGTCTAAACCCTTAGAACTTTTAAGAAAAATCTCTGTTTGCTAAAGTATCTCTTATACAAACTACCTATTAAAGAAACAATAAAACTTGGTAAAGTGCTGGGGAGAATAGGAAATTTTTTTCTCCACCCTTCTAGGTTCTTCTGGCTGGTCTGAGAATTAAATTGACAGAAGAGACATTCACAGGAGGAAATCAAGTTTAATTATTTAACTATGAGGAATCCAAACATGAGAAATCTCAGAGACAGGCAAAATGATACACACACACACACACACACACACACACACACACACACACACACACACACACACACACACACACACACACACACATATATACACAGACACACACAGAGACAATGAGACACAGAGAGGGATTTGCTAGGTTCCTGCCTTTCTACCACATCCAGTTTATATTATACTCTAGGTACCTCTGGTGGTGGCTCCCTTCCTGGAACAGGTTCTCTATCTACATTCTTTTAGGCATTTAGGGGGAAGGTCAAAGGTTCTTCTGAGACTTTTGTTCCTGAAAAACAATAAAAATAATCCTCATGCCAAGTAGATCCATTAAAGGTGGCAAATTTTCTTTCCCTACAAAAGCAAATCTATTAGAGGCCAAGTAAATGTTCAATAAATTTTCATTCTAATGAATACATAAAATAAAGCATAGGCACCTGAGATGTTAAATAAATAGGCAATATATGATCACACGTCCATTCCCAAAAATATTTATGGAGTCATTACTGTGAAACTGACATAGTAATTATGGTATAATGTTGTTTTCAAATATTAATTTTATACTTTGTTAGAAAAAAATTTCAAATGAGCCTTTGGCCTTCCAGTTAAGCATAATTCTTATTGCCTTAGAGATGAAGATGAATGGACCACCATCTGTCATCTACCCCAAAATGGAAGACTTAAGTTGTGGATGGCAGCCCAGATCTAGCCATCTACCTAGGAAACATGACATGGAAACAAATAAAATTGTAAATGAGGGTGCTGTACCCTTTTATGTTTGTTGTATTAGTTTAGCCTATACTCTAACAAATACACTGAACTTCAACGAAACTTCTGTACAGAGCTGCATTTCTTTCTGTGTTAAGCACATCTATTATGTCGGTCTCAGTCTAAGGATGGAGATGCTAATGGCTAGGAATGGGTGAGGCCTGGAATACTTGTGGCAGCCCCATTTCCCCAGTGAGTCAGTGCTGTGGCTAGACTGGCCCTTGGGGTTTTTACTATGACTGTAGGACACAATTTGGAAGTGCCAAGTGGGTGATATTGTCTGTTTTTCCAGTTATGCTCCAGACATAGGCCATATGCAATTTTATGTGCTCTCCAAATTAATCTGCATTTTGGGGGATAAGATATATGAGGAGATCTGATTTACCCAGATGTAATTTTTGAATGGGGATCAGGAAATCTTCTTAAACTTAATGTTAGTGCTTTTTTTCTACCTGGCAAAAGTAAAATTATGCTCGTTCACAAAGGATCACTAGGCTCTTGAGAACAAGTGAAAAGGAGCCCCAGGGAAGCAACAGGTAGCCAAAGGCCTCTGAATCTTTAGCAGATGAAACTCTCTTTAGTTGGAATGTGCAGGAAGCTTTCTTTCTGCACATTAATTTCTAAAGTGCTTCTAAAGACTGAAAAGGTGGACACTAGTGCTAAGCATATTTAAATACCTTCTAACTTATCTCACCCTTCTCTTTACTCTTTTTCTTGTGATCCATACTTGAATTCAGCCTCCATCTCCTGCCCCAGAAGACACAAGTCCCCAACATACTTTTTGTCTATCATCAGGTGGACATGGTTCATGGATGTTCACGAACCAGTTGATTTCAGTTACACAAAATAAAATGTTACATTTCTTCACATTCAAGTTTTACTACAAATAATAACTGCATATTATAAGCAATGAAGATCCAATGGAAGACTTGAGTAGGGCAACAAGATCAGATTTGTGTTTTAGAAATAGCATTCTCGAAATTCCTATATGTTGAGAAAATGGATAAATGTCCCTACAAGTCAAAAAGATGGCATATCACATTCATATATGCAAAGACTATATTAGAGAGGGTGCTCTGATATGTCTGAGCTGTGGCTGCTCTGGGAATTTTCACTACTCAATGAACGAAGGGTCTACATTACCTTTCAAATTTTTAATTTAAACTTGCCAGACTTGATATGGGACATTCCTTCACTTAAGAAGAAGGACAAAGAGGAAGACTGGCCACAACCTCATGAAATTATTGAGAATAAAAATAACTTGGAGAGGTTTAAAAGTGTATACAAATATGAATTTATACAACAACTAAGTGGAGAAGCTAGCGTTAAAACTCAGTTCTACAGCCTCATCCATCAGCAGACAGGGTGCCTAAAGCCATCCTGAGCTCACAGTCACCTCTAAACACACCCATTGATATGGCCCTGGCCACCAGAGGAACAAGACCCAGCTCCACCCACCAATGGGCAGGCACCAGTCCTTCCCACCAGGAAGCCTGCATAAGCTCAGGACCAACTTCATCCACCAGAGGGCACAGACCAGAAGCAAGAGGAGCTACGATCCTACAGCCAGCAAAATGTACACCACAAACACAGAAAGGTAGACAAAATGAGATGGCAGAGAAATATGTAACAGAAGGAGGAACATGTAAAAACCCACAAGAAGAACTAAATGAAGTGGAGATAGGCAACCTACCTGAAAAAGAGTTTAGAGTAATGATGGTAAAGATGAACCAAGATATAAGAAAAAGAATGAAGGCACAGACTGAGATGTTACAAAACGTTTAACAAAGAGCTAGAAGATTTAAAGAACAAATAAACAGAGATGAACAATAAAATACCTGCATTGCAAAATACATGAGAAGGTATCAATATCAGAATAACTGAGGCAGAAGAACAAATAAGTGAGCTGGAAGACAGAATGGTGGAAATCACCACCTTGGAACAGAATAAAAAAGAATGAGAAGAAATGAGGACAGTCTCAGAGACCTCCAGGGCAACATAAAAAGCACCAACATTCGTATCATAGGGGTCGCAGAAGGAGAAGAGAGAGAGAAAGGGCCTGAGAAAATATTATAAGAGATTAAGTCCCAAAACTTCCCTAACATGAGAAAGTAAATGTTCATTCAAGTCCAGGAAGTACAGAGTCCCAGACAAGATAAAACCAAGGAGGAACACACCGAGACACATTAATCAAACTGAAAAAAATCAAAGACAAAGAAAAAACATTAAAAGCAACAAGGGAACAGCAACAAATAACATATAAGGGAACCCCCATAAGGTTATCAACTGATTTTTTAGCAGAAACTCTGCAGGCAAGAAGAGGGTGGCATGATATATTTAAAGTGATGGAAGGGAAAAGTCTATAACCAAGAATATTCTACTCAGCAAGGTTTTCATTCAGATTTGACAGAGAAATCAAAAGTTTTACAGACAAGCAAAAGCTAAGAAAATTTAGCACCACCAAACCAGCTTTACAACAAATCCTAAAGCAACTTCTCTAAGCAAAAAAGAAAAAGCTACAACTAGAATCAAGAAAATTATGAATGGGAAAGCTCACCAGTAAAGGCAAACATAAAGTAAAGGTAGGAAATCATCCACACACAAATATGATATCAAAACCAGCAATCAGGAGGAGAGTACTAATGCATGATATTGGAAATGCACTAGAAATTAAGAGACCAGCAACTTAAAACAATCTTGTACATATACAGACTGCTATATCAAAACCTCATGGGACCCACAAACCAAAAATTTGTAGCACATACACAAAAAATAAAAAGCAATCCAGGGGACTTCCCTGGTGGTCCAGTGGTAAAGAATCACCTTCCAATGCAGGGGATGTGGGTTTAATCCCTGGTCAGGGAACTGATTTCCCACATGCCATGGGGCAGCCAAGCCTACATGCCACAACTACTGAGCTCGCATGCTTCAACTAGAGAGCCCATATGCTCTGGAGCCCATGCCACAACTACAGAGCTCATGCACCCTGCATGCCACAAATAGAGAAGAGAAAAAACCTGAATGCCACAGCTAAAGAGAAGTCTGTGCACTGCACTAAGAGCCCACGTGACACAAGGAAAGATCCTGCATGCCTCAGCGAAGATCCTACATGCTGCAACTAAGACCAAAGGCAGCAAAAAAAAAAAAAATTAAGATAAATTAATATATTAAAAAAAAAAAGGCAATCCGAACACAACACTAAAGATAGAGATCAAATCATGAGATGAGAACAAAAGAGGAAGGGAAGCTAAAAGATCTTCAAAAACAATTCCAGGGACTTCCCTGGTGGTCCAGTGGGTAAGACTCTGTGCTGCTAATGCAGGGGGCCTGGGTTTGATACCTGGTTAGATAAGTAGATCCCGCATGCATGCCAGAACTAAGAGTCCACATGCTGTAACTAAGAGTCTGCATGCTGCAACTAAGAAGCTTGCATGCCACAACTAAGAGTCCACATGCTGCAACTAAAAAAATGATCCTGCATGCCATGACTAATACCTGGCACAGCCAAAATAAATAAATCTTTTTAAAAATCCAAAACAATTAACAAAATGGCAAAGAATATAGATATCAATAATTACCTCACATGTAAATGGATTAAATGCTCCAACCAAAATACACAGACTGGCTGAATGGATACAAAAACAAGACTCTAATATATGCTGTCTACAAGAGACCCACCTCAGATCTAGTGACACATACAGACTGAAAGTGAGGGGATGGAAAAAAAGCATTCCATGGAAATGGAAATCAAAAGAAAGCTGGAGTAGCAATACTCATACCAGACAAAATATGTCTCTTGTAACATTCTTTAAAATAAAGAATGACAAAAAAGGATACTACATAATGATCAAGGGGTGAATCCAAGAAGAAGATATAACAATTGTAAATATATATGCACCAAACATAGGAGCACCTCAATATATAAGGCAAATGCTAACAGCCATAAAAGGAGAAATCAACAGTAACCCAATAGTGGAGGACTTTAACACCCTATTTTCAGCAATGGACAGATCATCCAGACAGAAGATCAATAAGGCAAACCAGGCCTTAAATGACACATTAGAGCAGACAGACTTGATATTTATAGAGCATTCCATATAAAAGCAGGAGAATACACTTTCTTTTGAAGTGCCTATGGAACATTCTCCAGGATAGATCACATTTTGGGCCACAAATCAAGCCTTGACAAATTTAACAAAACTGAAATCATATGAAGCATGTTTTCCAACCACAATGCTATGAAATTAGAAATAAATTACAGGAAAAAAGAAACTGAAAAACACAAACACATAGATGCTAAACAATATGCTACTAAACAACCAATGGATAACTGAAGAAATCAAAGAGGAAATAAAAAAAAAATCTAGAGATAAATGACAACAAAAACACGACAATCCAAAACCTGTGGGATGCAGCAAAAATAGTTCTAAGAGAGAAGTTTCTAGCAATACAAACTAACCTCAGGAAACAAGCAAAATCTCAAATAAACAACCTAACATTATATCTAAAGCAACTAGAGAAAGAAGAACAAACAAAACCCAAAGTTAGTAGAAGGAAAGAAATCATAAAGACCAGAACAGAAATAAATGAAAGAGAGATGAGGAAAACAACAGAAAAGATCAATGAAGGTAAAAGCTGGTTCTTTGAGAAGATAAACAAAAGTGATAAACCTTTATAGCCAGACTCATCAAGGAAAAAAAGGGAGAGGACTCAAATCAATAAATTAGAAATAAAAAAGGAGAAGTTACAACTGACACCACAGGTATACAAAAGATCAGAAGAAACTACTACAAACAACTCTATGTCAATAAAGTGGACATCCTAGAAGAAATGGACAAATTCTTAGAAAGATACAATCTTGCAAGACTAAACCAGGAAGAAAGAGAAAATATGAACAGAGCAATCACAAGTACTGATTTTTAAACAGTAGTTTAAAAACTTCCAACAAACAAAAGTCCAGGACCAGATGGCTTCATGGTCAAATTCTATCAAACATTTAGAAAAGTGTTGACACCTATCCTTCTGAAACTTCCAAAAATTGGAGAGGAAGGAACACTTTCATGCTCGTTCTATGAGGCCACCATCACCCTGATATTAAAACCAGACAAAGATACCACACAAAAAAAGAAAATTACAGGCCAATTATCACTGATGAACATAGACACAAAAATTCTCAACAAAATTTAGCAAACTGAATCCAATGATACATTAAAAGGATCATACACCTGGGATGCATACATATCCTGGATGTAAGAATTGTTCAATATCTGCAAATCAACCAGTGTGATACACCACATTAACAAATCGAAGAATAAAAATGATATGATCATCTCAATAGATGCAGAAAACGCTTTTGATAAAATTCAACATCCATTTATGATAAAAACTCTCCAGAAAGTGGGAATAGAGGGAACTTACCTCAACATAATTAAGGCCATATATGACAAACTGATAGCTAACATCATTCTCAATCATGAAAAGCTGAAAGCATTCTGTCTAAGATCAGGAACAAGGCAAGGATGTCCACTGTTGCCACTTTTATTCAACACAGTTTTGGAAGTCCTTGCCACAGCAATCAGAGAAGAAAAAGGAATAAAAGGAATCTAAATGGGAAAAGAAGTAGTAAAACTGTCACTGTTTGCAGATGACATGATACTATACCTAGAAAATCCTAGAGATGCTACCAGAAAACTTCTAGAGCTCATCAGTGAATTTGGTCAAGTTGTGGGATACAAAATTAATACACAGAAATCTCTAACATTCCTACACACTAACAATGAAAACATTAGAAAGAGAAGGTAAGGAAATTATCCCTGTTACCATCTCATCAAAAAGAATAAAATACCTAGGAATAAACCTACCTAAGGAGATAACAGACCTGTACCCTGGAAACTATAAGATGCTGATGAAAGAAATCAAAGATGAACCAAACAGATAGAAAGATACACCATGTTCTTGGAATGGAAGAATCAATATTGTCAAAATGACTTTACTACCCAAGGCAATCTACAGATTCAGTACAATGCCTCTCAAATTATCAATGGCATTTTTCACTGAACTAGAACAAAAAATTGTAAAAGTTGTATGGGGACACAAAAGACCCTGACTAGCCAAAGAAATCCTGAGAAAGAAAAATGGAGCTGGAGGAATCAGACGCCTTGGTTTCAGACTATACTATAAAGCTACAGTAATCAAAACAGTATGATATTGGCACAAAAACAGAAATATAGATCAATGGAACAGAATAGAAAGCCAGAAATAAACTGACACACTTTTGGTTAATTAATCTATGACAAAGGAGGCAAGAATATACAATGGAGAAAAGACAGTCTCTTTAATAAGTGGTGCTGGGAAATCTGGACAGCTACATGTAAAAGAATGAAATTAGAACATTCCCTAACACCATACACAAAAATATACTTAAAATGGATCAAAGACCTAATTATAAGGCCAGACACTATAAAACTCTTAGAAGGAAACATAGGCAGAAAACTCTTTGACATAAATCTCAGCAATATATTTTTTGATCCACCTCCTAGAGCAATGAAAATAAAAATAAAAATAAGCAAAGGCAACCTAATTAAACTAAAAAGCTTTTGCACAGCAAAGGAAACCATAAACAAAATGAAAAAACAACCCACAGAATGGGAGAAAATATTTGCAAATGAAGCAAGTGACAAGGGATTAAGCTCCAAAATACACAAACAGCTTATGCAGCTCAATATCTCCCCCCCCAAAAAAAAATCAAAAAATGGGCAGAAGATCTAAATGGACATTTCTCCAAATAAGACATACAAATGGCCAAAAACACATGAAAAGATGCTCAACAACACTAATTATCAGAGACATGCAAGTCAAAACTACAATGAGATATTACCTCACACCAGTCAGAATGGCCATCATCAAAAGGTCTACAAAAAATAAATGCTGCAGAGGGTGCAGAGAAAAGGGAACCCTCCTACCTGCTGGTGGGAATGTAAATTGGTACAACCACTATGGAGAACAAATGGAGGTTCCTTAAAAAACTAAAAATAGAGCTACCATATGATCCAGCAATCCTACTCCTGGGCACATACCTGGAGAAAACCATAATTCAAAAAGATACATGCACCCTAATGTTCATTGCAGCAATATTTACAATAGCTGAAATATGGAAGTAACCTAAATGTCCATCGACAGAGGAATAAAGAAAACGTGATACATATATACAATGGAATATTAGCTACAAAAAAGAACAAAATAATACCATCTGCAGCAACACAGATGGACCTAGAGATTATCATACTAAGTGAAGTAAGTTAGACAGAGAAAGACAAATAGCATATGATATCACTCATAAGTGGAATCTAATTTTAAAAAATGATACAAATGAACTTCTTACAGACTTTGAAAGAAACATTGTTATTAAAGGGGAAATGTGGGGGGAGGGATAAGTCAGGATCTTGGTATTAACACATACACACTACTGTATATAAGATGGATACCCAACAGCAACCTACTGTATAGCACAATGACCTCTACTCAATATTCTGTGACAATCTATGTGAGAAAAGAATCTGAAAAAGAAAATATATATATAACTGAATCACTTTGCTGTACATCTGAAACTAACACAACATTGTAAATCGAATATAATCCAATAAAATTAAAAAAAATTTCAGTTCTGCCGAAGTAAAGCTTATGTTCATCTCAATAAATTCCCCCAGCTTATTTATCAATGTCCAAGGAAGGCATTTATAAATATAAAACTGACAATTCCAAAATGCATTTTGATACACAGGAACAGGTAAATAATACCATAAGGAAGCTAAGAGACAAATGCAGAATGTGGTGTATTCTATGAAAAAACTGACCCAATTTAAACAAGTCAAGAGCAAAGAAAGAAGAGGAATAGAAGTAGGCTGCTCTGAATTAGGAGTCATAAGAGACATAACCACCAGTGTCAAGAGTGGACCTTCTTTGGATTCTTACTTAAAGTCTAAAAAACGGCAATCTGATTATAAACATTTATCATTTTAGATGATACAAAAGAATTGTTATTAATGTTAAGTCTGTGAATCTCAGTAAGATTATTTAAGAAAACATCCTTGTGTATGAGAGGTGCCAGCTGAAGTTGTCGGAATGAAATGACAATGCCTGGAACGTTTTAAAATGCTTTAGGATTTTTCTAAAAAATTGAATAGGTAAAGCAAATGTGCCAATCTTGATAATTAGTGAATCTACATGATAGGTATATATGAGTTCATTATGTTGTTTCTATACTTTTGTGTATGTATGAACCTTTTGTAATAAAAAATATTAGTGTGCAAAAAAAACCTATATTATGAAGATGTTACTTTTACCAAATTTATGTGACTCCAATAAAAATTCCAATAGGATTATGTCTTAGTGGACTAGACACAGTCTGTCTAAAATACATGCAGGACGACACACTCTCAAGAATATCCAAGAACACAGTTTAAAAAAAAATGGATGGATTTCTTCCTTCCTTCTGTACATATTACTGAATACCAATCAAGTGATTTAAAACAAAAACAAAACCCTGCAATGCACTGCAGTTACAATGCCAAAATTGGGTAAAGATAGGGTCTTTTCCTTCATAGAGCATGCGATCTAATTACCTAGGGGGTAGTACTGTGGAGTGATTAAGAGTACCGACTGTGGAAAGAGGGAGATAGACGTCAAAATCAAAGATGCTGCCAAGAAAGGCACAGGGTATCACACAAGACGTTCATGGTATTGGTCTAAGAAGACTATGGATAGTAAATGAAAGGGAACAGTCATTCTCTAAGATGAAAGAAAACTTAGAGAAAGTAATAGAACATGGGCTTTGGAGTTAAAGGTACCTGTGGTTTGAAGCCCATCTCTGTCCATTCGTAGCTTTGTTAATAGCTAGCCAGCTTCAGCAAATGACTTTCCTCCCCTCAGCCTCAGTTTCTTTTTCCCTTACACAAAGTTTCAGAGTGATATAAACCTCATGGGATTTTTGTGAGGAATAAATGTGATGAGAAACGTAAACCACATAGCCAGGTACTGGCAAAAAGAAAGGAACGGATGAATGTGTAAATCCCTAGGTATGGAGAGAAGGATAAAAATAGAAAGATGATAAAATCTCCAGAATTACAAGACAAAGGGGAAAAAGTGGAGCTAGTTCAGCCTGAGGTTTCCCTACTCAGTAAAGAAGAGGTGAAGTTTACTAAAAGTAATGTAGCAGAGGTGTGGTCAGATAGTTGAAAAAATTGGATAAAAAAAGGAAATTATATGGATATGGGTGGCATAGATAGCAACCTGACATTAAATAAGAAACTTCCTTAGGAGTCTAGAGGGCCTAGGTGAGTAGTGATGATAGCAGAATTGTAGACTCCATTGTATGGAATTTGTTCCATCCATGCTCCACATCCAAGGTCTGGAACAGGAAAACAGGATGCTGAATTTATCCCAGCTTGGAAGAAAGAGGGAAGAATCAAGAACAGGACATCAAGAGAGTATGGTCATGCAAAAGGGCTAAATATAAATGTCAGTCTATGGGACTCAGGCTGAGATGGGAAGACAAGTAACAAAAGGAGTACTAACTACTCTCAGAGAGTTTAAAGTGTGTGAGATAGAAATTTTCCAGATAATGGCGAAATTTCAGGCTTGCCTACGTTAAGATGGAGTGGAGGGAAACAAGTGAAGACTTTGGAAAATTTAGGTATTGCAAAGATTATTAGTTGTGATGCTAGAGTTTCCCTGGCTGATGTCAGAAAACATGTCCTACAAAGATTAAACAGATAAACTTTCTGAGAAGCTGGATGGGCTAAGTGACCTCTGCAGGTAGAGACCAGGAAAATGAATAAGTCCTGAATTTGGTGAAATGTACACCAGATTATCTGGAATGAGGTAGGTAATTAATCTGCTTTGCAAATGTCATCTTGTTCTCATGATCCACAATCAAAAACCACAAGTACAGAACCTCCAAGTCTGTCCTTGCCAGCTGGAGCATGAAACAACAGAGGAGGTGGTTTAAGAGAGGGGTCAAACGAAGAAACAGCCATTAGTGCAATATCTTGCCAATCAACTGGTCACTCAACTGAACAAGGAGCCTGCCTCCTCTGCTCAACATGCCCCTGGCCACAGACTCATGGAACAGCAACTTTGCTCAAGGCTAGCTGCGACCTCAGGGTGACTATAGTGGGCTCACATTTTGCTGCAAGCTCATTCAGGTAAACATCTCCTCACCTTCTTCTTCTTTGTCACTAGGTTTCTCCGTATGTTTGTTTTCCTCCAGCACCCTCCTTTTGTTTCCTCTGCACAGCTAATATGGTTCTCCCTCATTTCCCTACGTGCCGACCAGCTGTAATTGGAGAAGAGACAGCATGAGTAGAGCAGGGCATGGGAAGTTGAGTAAATCACTTGGAAAGTATCTTCTCTCTGGGCCTAAATATTTACATTCTTACAAAAGAAGAGTTTGGCTAAAGAAATTGGTAATTTAATATAGTTAAACTCTACTTATATAAATATCAGTTGATAGTCTCAATATCCTATGATGTTGTCATCAAAATCATGTGTACCTATATATGAATCATAAAAATGATAAAAATCAACTATCCTGATTTGTATCAGGAAAGGTATACATAACTTTTATGACACCAGACCAACAATTCCATTTTCAATCTATTTTTGTATTTGAGCACATGTAACTGGCCTGGAAGAAGAAAGTTAGTTAGGAGATGGAGGACTTCAACGTGGGAGAAACTGGTCTATCCCATGGAATCAAACAATGAGTATTATAAAGTGACACATCTCTGATTGAGCAGGATAGTCCTCAGTTCATACTTGTTTTCTCAGAATTCTTATAAATTTTTAAAGTGTCCATATTCACTAACATGAGTATCTCAGTTTAGATGATATATTGTAGGACGAACCTATTTAAATGTAACATGCCTGGGTTCAGCCCTGGTGAGAGCCCTGACGCTAATTCCTCTTCCAAACCAAAACAGTGATTGTACAATGGCTGCTGGCAGGAAAAAAAAAAAGGGTTATTTTAATGGTTTTCTTTTCCTCTTTAGAGCAGAAGAGCCTTCTTAGGTCTGAATCCCTAGAAACCAGGCCAGTTTGGAACCACCAGGGCCAAGTTCATGGGAATGGCACCAATTCAGAGTAGTGGGTTCTCTCATGTCTGGAAAGCCAGTTGTGCAAGAGATTACAAATAAATTATCTTGAGCATTTTCACAGGTCTCACCAAAGCAGGACGTTAGATGAGATCAAATGGCTGCCTTTCCCTACATGACCATATTTTTCCTGGTATCCTCCACTCTGGCACAGATTGTTCTTTCAGGTAAGCACAGGTCTTGGGAGAGAAACACCTATTTTTCTGTTAATTGTAGGAAAGAAAAAGAGTCA
Source organism: Hippopotamus amphibius kiboko (assembly GCF_030028045.1). Lineage (NCBI taxonomy): Eukaryota > Metazoa > Chordata > Mammalia > Artiodactyla > Hippopotamidae > Hippopotamus > Hippopotamus amphibius. Next base: position 154,015,322 of record NC_080186.1, on the reverse strand, counting down.
TTTGTGACTGGATGGGAAAAGTTTTGCTGAAACATAGGCCTTTGGGCTTGATAATACAAATTGGGTATCAATGGGGTATCACTATTGGAAAAGGAGCTACTATGGAAAATCTTCCAGTATTTCAAAACTAACAATAAATAACACACTTCTACGAGGGTGAGTCAAAAATTATCTGCACTCTGGCTGTAGAATTTATAGTTTTAATATAACCAGAGTACGGATAATTTTTGATTCACTCTTGTACATAACCCACGGTCAAGAAAAATCAAAGGGCAATTTAAAATTATTTTGAACATGGCAAAATGAACAAAAGTTTAGGTTCAAAGAAGTGTCATGACCTCCATATCCTTTTCCTTCCACTGCAATCCCACCCTCATCCTTTATGTAACCAATCTTATTAGTCTCCAGTTTATCTTTTTTGTTTCTTTTGGCTCAAATAAACATATATATGTACATTTTGTTATTTTTCCTACCTTCTTACATAAAAGATAGCAAACTATAGGTACCTATTTGCATCCTGCTTTTCCCAATTTAAGAATATCCTGAAAATCAGGGGTTTCCTTATTCTTTTATACAACTGCATAAAACTTTTTTGGATGGACGTACCAAAGTTTATTCAACCAGCCTTAGGTGTATGGGCATTTAGTTTGTGTCCAATATTTTGCAATTAAAAACAATGCTGCAATAAATAGGGGCTTCCTAGGTGGTGCAGTGCTTGAGAATCTGCCTGCCAATGCAGGGGACATGGGTTCAATCCCTGCTCCAGGAAGATCCCACATGCCGCGGAGCAACTAAGCCCGTGTGCCATAACTATTGAGCCTGCGCTTTAGAGCCCGTGAGCCACAACTACTGAGCCCATGTGCTGCAACTACTGAAGCCCACGTGCCTAGAGCCCGTGATCTGCAACAAGAGAAGCCACGGTAATGAGCAGCCCGCGCACCACAACGAAGTGTTGCCCCCACTCACTGCAACTAAAAGAAAGCCCATGCACAGCAAAAAAGACCCAACACAGCCAATAAACAAAAAGTTAAAAAAAAATGCTGCAATAAATAATCTTATGCATATGTGTTTTTCTATTGTTGGAAGTTTATCTTCAGGGTAGAGCCTTGAAATGTGATTGAATGTGAATGCAAAGTAGTTTTATTCAATGTTGCCAAATTTCACTTCATAAAACTGGTGTGAACTTACAGTTCCACCAGTAATAGACGGCATTTCAATATAGTTTTAATTAGCATTTTTCTTATACTGCATTTGAATATCTTTTACAAATTTAAGGGTCATTTCCATATCTTTGGGGTTTGTGTGTGTGTATGAATTGTATGGGCGTGTATATTATTCATTCAGCAATTGGGATTTTTTTTCCCCTCAATTTTAAAGTATTCTTTATATATCAGGTATATTTGCCCCTTGTCTATGATATGTGTTGCAAATATTTTTTCCGGTTTATCAGATATCTTTTTTTAAAAATACATTTATTTTATCTTTGGCTGCGTTGGGTCTTCATTGCTGTTTACAGGCTTTCTCTAGTTGTGGTGAGCAGGGGCTACTCTTTGTCACAGTGCGTGGGCTTCTCATTGCGGTGACTTCTAGAGCGCAGGCTCTAGGTGCATGGGCTTCAGTAGTTGTGGCACGTGGGCTCAAGAGCATAGGCTCAGTAGTTGTGGCACACGGGCTTAGTTGCTCCACGGCATGTGGGATCTTCCAGACCAGGGCTTGAACCCATGTCCTCTGCACTGGCAGGTGGATTCTTAACCAGTGTGCCACCAGGGAAGTTCTATATTTTTTTTTTTTACTTTTTTTTATTTTTTTTATTTTTTATTTTTGGGGGGTACACCAAGTTCAATCATCTGTTTTTATACACATATCCCCGTATTCCCTCCCTTCCTTGACTCCCCCCCTCGAGTCCCCCCCACCCTCCCCACCCCAGTCCTCTAAGGCATCTTCCATCCTCGAGTTGGACTCCCTTTGTTATACAACAACTTCCCACTGACTATCTATTTTACAGTTGGTAGTATATATATGTCTGTGCTACTCTCTCGCTTCGTCTCAGTTTCCCCTTCACCTCCTGCCCCCTCCCATACCTCGAGTTCTCCAGTCCATTCTCTGTATCTGTGTCCTTGTTCTTGTCACTGAGTTCATCAGTACCATTTTTAGATTCCGTATATGTGAGTTAGCATACAATATTTGTCTTTCTCTTTCTGACTTACTTCACTCTGTATGACAGATTGTAGTTCTATCCACCTCATTACATATAGCTCCATCTCATCCATTTTTATAGCTGAGTAATATTCCATTGTGTATATATGCCACATCTTCTTTACCCATTCATTTGTTGATGGACATTTAGGTTGCTTCCATGTCCTGGCTATTGTAAATAGTGCTGCAATAAACATTATGGTACAAGTTTCTTTTTGGATTATGGTTTTCTTTGGGTATATGCCCAGGAGTGGGATTACTGGATCATATGGTAGTTCTATTTGTAGTTTTTTAAGGAACCTCCAAATTGTTTTCCATAGTGGCTGTACCAACTTACAGTCCCACCAACAGTGCAGGAGAGTTCCCTTTTTTCCACACCCTCTCCAACATTTGTTGTTTCCAGATTTTGTGATGATGGCCATTCTGATTGGTGTGAGGTGATACCTTATTGTGGCTTTGACTTGCATTTCTCTGATGATGAGTGATGTTGAGCATCTTTTCATGTGTTTGTTGGCCATCTGTATGTCTTCTTTGGAGAAATGTCTATTTAGGTCTTCCACCCATTTGTGGATTGGGTTCTTTGCTTTTTTGGTATTAAGCTTCATGAGCTGCTTGTATATTTTGGAGGTTAATCCTTTGTCCGTTGTTTCACAGGCAACTATTTTTTCCCATTCTGAGGGTTGCCTTCTAGTCTTGCTTATGGTTTCTTTCGCTGTGCAAAAGCTTTTAAGTTTCATGAGGTCCCATTTGTGTATTCTTGATTTTATTTCCATGATTCTAGGAGGTGGGTAAAAAGGGATCTTGCTTTGATGTATGTCCTAGAGTGTTCTATGTTTTCCTCTAGGAGTTTTATAGTGTCTGGCCTTACATGTAGGTCTTTAATCCATTTGGAGTTTATTTTTGTGTATGGTGTTAGGAAGTGTTCTAATTTCATTCTTTTACATGTTGCTGTCCAATTTTCCCAGCACCACTTATTGAAGAGGCTGCCTTTTTTCCATTGTATACTCGTGCCTCCTTTGTCAAAGATAAGGTGCCCATATGTGTTTGGGCTTACTTCTGAGCTCTCTATTCTATTCCATTGATCTTCCTTTCTATTTTTGTGCCAGTACCATACTGTCTTGATCACTATGGCCTTGTAGTATAGTTTGAAGTCAGGAAGCCTGATTCCACCAATATATATCTTTTTTAGTTTATGTTTATATTTTGTCATGAAAAAGTTTTTTTTATTAGGATGTAATAAAAACTCAGTCCTTTCTGTTATTGCACAGAGATTAATGAGTCATTATCAGAAAGTCTTTCCTATATTAAGATTAAAGAGCAGTTCAGTTGTATGGTTTTGATCTATGTATGGTTTTGTTTTTTATGTTCAGATTTAAATCCATTTGAAGTTTTTTCTTATATATGGCATGCAGTATATATATATATATATTACTTTATTTTACTTTTACTAGATGAAGGCTTTTATTTTTCTTTTCTCATAAGTATATCTAGCTGCTTTTGTTATTTAAATATTCTGGCTTTTGAGAATGAGAGAGGAGCATTCCATCTTTTTTATTCTCTGAAAGAGTGTATATGTAAGCAGCATAGTCTGTTCCTGGGGCGGCTGGGAGGCTTGTTGTTTCCTTTATGTGAAGATTTTAAAGTATCATACAACTTTTCTAACTTTGTAAATTCTAACTTTTGGAAAGCTAGAATTTTCTAGGATATTTAAATATCATCTAACAGTGAGAGAGAGTGGAGAGCAGAACTTCAATAGGTCTTTTCTTATTTTATTCTCCCATAGCCAGCTGGTCATCCTCTATCCCTAAGCAACACCAGCACCCCTTGCACAAACCAGTTCACCACATCCCTCAGTCTCTTCGGAGCCAAGGAACTCCTAAGTTTTCTTGTCATCACTCTTAGTATCCTCTAGTTCAGCATCTTGGTAGGAAGAACTGACCTAATCCTTTATTTACTATATCACTTTTAATTTTTACAACAATCTTTAAAACGTATATACTTATCCTAATTGTAGTGACAAGGAAACTAAAGCCAACAGAAGTCAAGTAACTTAATGAAAATAACATGGTTTGCAAGTTAAGCTTACAAGCCCAAATGGTTTTCACACTCTCCTCAATGACACAGCAAATTTATAAATGAAGTCAGGACTGAGAAAAAGAAGGAGAGAATAAATAAGTGGATGAAGTAATTAATAAAGAAACACCACCCACAAATTTTGTTGCCACAAATTATTTTGTATACTTTGTGCAAATGAGTAATTGCATTACATTTCTTTATTTAGTCGGTAACTTCAGTCAGTGAAATCAAACTCCATGGAGAACTATTTCTTTTAACCTATTGTATCTGTACTTTATTTGCAGAAATCTTCAAACCACATGACTATTCTAAATGGCCTATGGTAAATTTAAATTTCTCAGTTGTGAATTCTGATTTTAATTTGATCTCTCTCTTGACATGACAGACCTAAAACTTCACAGTGGTAAAGTAAAATGGAAGTTTTCTATGTGACTTTGGGCATGTATCTTAACCGCTTTAGGCTTAGATTTACCCCCACGTAGCAAAAGCATTATAATAATAAAATGAATCTCTGAACGTTAAATGAATTAACACCTGTCACTTGTCCAAGGCTACAAAGTTCAACAGTGGTATGCACAGAATTTAATCCCAGTTTCAATACAGAACCCTCACTCTTAACAACTACGTTTAAGCCCCTGTCTTCCAGCAGTTCACAAACGCATAATTATCTCTGCTCACAAAATTCTTATGAGTTACTGGCATTGGGACTCCAAGTTTAAACGAAAACTTTGCATTTGGGGTTTAAGCTGAGTTATTATACTGCTTATGACTTTTAACAGATGATGAATGGGAGAGGACATTGTAGTCAGAAAAAAATTTGCCTGACCAAAGCCAAGAGAAGAGGAAATCTTAAAAAAGATCAATTGACTAGTAACATTTGATATTATTTCTATGTGGGGCAAAAGTGACAGGCCAGGAATAGATGAGGGAAAATCTATGTTATTTATATGATATTTTATGATGTTTGCAGCCCCCATGTAAAATGTACTACCCACTGGATCCTTTTTATGAACCAAACTGTCCTGACGTGACAGCATATGTTTGTGCTACAAATGGCCACACTTACAAGAATGAGTGTTTCCTTTGTCTTGATCAGTGGTAAGTTCAAAATAAAATACCATTACTTTTTCTCTATATTTCTTCACTGAAATTTTCAATAATTTTAGCAAGTAACTGGATTTGTTGATGCATAGGAGTTTTTTTTTTTATAGCCTCTATTGTTCATGAAAGACTGGGGACAGACTACATATATAGTAAAGAGAAAAGTCTTTTTAAAAAATGTAGTTAACATTCAAAGTTGACTCATTTAAAAAAAAGGAGAAGCTTACATGGTAATTTGAGAAAATGTACGGACATCATATTAGTAGATAGTCTATAGATTATACTATACTCAAATAATAAATAGAAATCCATTTAAAAAAAATCAAATTTTCTTTAACAAGTCACAGTGACATCCCTATGAGTAGCACCTATGTTGCTGCTTGGAGAAATAAATACAGATACTGATACAGACATAGATATGGGCATAGACATAAATATAGGTGTAGATATATACATGAGTAACAGTGATTAAGTGGTCTTACATGGATAAAAATTGACAGTCAACTTTTAATATTTTTTGCCTTTCAAATAAATTCAATGGGAAATTTAGATTAAAAAATGAATACTATTCCTTGTGATATATTTTAGCTCTATTTGAAATTGTTTTTACAAATCAGCCTTGTTGTGTCTGTCAGTAACTCTCCCATGACCTATGGGATCCCCTCTGTTGGGAGTCTCCAGGAGTACCCTCAGGTTTGACAATTCCCTATGAGGACTCATAGAACTCAGAAAAGCTGATATATGCATGGCAACAGTTTATTACAATGAAAGGATATGGAATAAAATCAGCAAAGGCTGATTCATAGGGTGGAGTCTGGGAGATCAGGCACAAGCTTCCAGTTGTCCTCTCCCAGGGGAGTCACACAGACAGTGCTTAAATTCTCCCAGCTATGATGTCATAACTTGTATAAAGTATTGCCAACCTGGGAAGCCCACCAAAGCTTTGGTGTCCAGGTTTTTCACTGGGGACATGCAGCACCTGCATGACTGACAACCACTTAGTCTCCAGCCCCCTCTCTCTAGGAGTTAAACTGACACAGAGTGGCTCAGCACTACAGGTGAACAAAAACAGGCATTATCTGAGAATAAATTCTCTGGCATGACCTATGGCCTAGGTTACAAATCTACTCTTATCAGGCAGAATATACCAAGGGTTTATAGATTTCTTTCTATGAGCTGATTTGAGCATCTCAAGTCTGCTGAGCTAACTCTTTAATGCATATCTTCCTTTGAGAAGAATCTTCATGGACTTCTGACATCATGTTAGCATGCCACGAGAATTATTTCTGAGCACTGAAGGAAACAAGGTGTAGAAACTAGTTGAATAAAGTAATAGTTGCTCATCTTCAGAGCAAGTATTAGACTCAGAGGATGACTTTAAAGGAAGAGAATGGGAACTGAAAAATGTGAATTAACCAAGTACCTACCATTGATTTCAAAGAAAGTGAATGAGAATTCATGAATATTACCAGAATGATTAAATTACATAATCATTCCTGCCTAATGTGATTGCTGTCACTTTCTCAGGCAGGGCTAATTAGTCAAGACACTTGGAATTGTCTTCTTAGCTCTTCCACATAAGCCTTTTTCACACTGTCTGGGATGTGGACACACACCACTAAAATGAGCAGCATAAGAAGGACCCACCCACAATGGCCTGAGCTTCTGGAAACTGGCATAGGTTGATGCACAGTTTCACTGGGGGCTTGATTCTCCACTGTGCTACATAAAACCTAATGGATTCTCAAAGATGGTTCTGAGATTTTTTTCAGCCTCATCTAGGAGACTTGAGAAAGTCTCGAAAGCTCTGTGTTCATGCCTCTGATCTGTTCTGGTACTCTCTCACCCTCTCACTCACTCTCTCTCTTTCTCTCCTTTCTTTCCTTCCTCCCCTCCTTTTCTGTCTTGTAAGTCTGCCAGATACACGATGAACTCTCAAGCTGTTTTTTCTCAAAGTGTAAATAAGAAGTCTCTGCTGATTAAAAAAGAAAAAAATGGTTCAGTAACACTGGAGCCATTATGAACATAGTTTTTATCAAACACATCTATTTCTGGAACATGGAGAAGATTGATGCCAATGGCAAGGATGGTAGTTGCCTGTGTATTTGTGTTAATTCTCACTGTGACTTGCATGTATAAACTTGGTCTTCGTGCCATTTCTGTATCTTGGGGCAAAAAGAACAGTCCTCATGCTCTTCTGAGTGATGGAGGCAGAAGAGTAATTCTTCTGTCTCTGCTCTTAGCTAGTATTCTGAAGAAAAATCCTGACAAATTGGACTCACAATCCTGAGAGATACCCGCCATTTATGAACAATGTAAATCCCTTGAAAAACAGAAAACTGTTTAAGAGTGTGTCTTGCCCAGAATTGAAAAGAAAAAATTACAGTCATTATCCTTAAAGGAGTCCCTCAAGCCTACTCAGTGTAGGGCTCTGATATAACTACCAAGAAAACAGAGTTGTATGAAACAGATCCCAGACTCTTCATAATTTTGTGATCTTATGTGGCAAAAAGAATATATTGCATAAGAAAATTCATGGTAAAAGAAAACAGTATTGGTTCTGTTTAACCAGAATAGTATTTCAGTAAGTTTTTAAGGTTGATAGTATTTCAAAAATCAGATTTTACCTAAAAATACAGATTTCAAATTTATTAAAAAAAAAGAACATTATATTAATAGTAAGCTAGGATTTCACATGCAAGAAATAAGCAACAGTTATCTAGTAGCAGCTCCCTATCCAAATGGAGTTCAGGCAATATATATATCTTTTTCAGATTTTTTTCTATTATAGGTTACTATAAGATACTGAGTGTAGTTCCCTGTGCTGTACAGTAAGTCCTTGTTGTTTATCTATTTTATATATAGTAGTGTGTATTTATTAATCCCAAACTTCTAATTTATCCCCAACTTGATATCCCCTTTGATAACCGTATGTTTGTTTTCTATGTCTATGAGTCTATTTCTGTTTTGTACATAAGCTCATTTGTATCAGTTTTTAAGATTCCACATATACATGATATCATATGATATTTGTCTTTTTCTGACTTACCTCACTTAATATGATAATCTCTAGGTCCATCCTTATTGCTACAAATGGCATTATTTCAATCTTTTTTTATGGCTGAGTAATATTCCATCACACCCCCCCCCCATCTTCTTTATCCATGCATCTGTTGATACACATTTAGATTGCTTCCATGTCTTGGCTAATGCTGCTGTGAACACTGGGGAGCATGTATCTTTTCAAATTAGAGTTTTATCCAGATATATGCTCAGGAATGGGATGGCAGGATCATGTGGTAGCTCTCTTTTTAGTTTTTTAAGGAACCTCCATACTGTTCTCCATAGTGGCTGCACCAATTTACATTCCCACCAATGGTGTAGAAGGGTTCCTTTTTCTCCACACTCTCTCCAGCATTTATTATTTGTAGACTTTTTAATGATGGCCATTCTGACTGGTGTGAGATGATACCTCATGGTAGTTTTGATTTGCATTTCTCTAATAATTAGCACTGTGGAGCATCTTTTCATATGCCTGTTGGCCATCTGTATGTCTTCTTTGGAGAAATGACTATTTAGGGCTTCTGCCCATTTTCCGATTGGGTTGTTTGTTTTTCTTTTGGTATTAAACTGATGAGCTGTTTGTATATTTTGGAAATGAATCCCTTGTTGGTCTCATCGTTTGCAATTATTTTCTCCCAGTATTTAGGCTGTCTTTTGTTTTATGATTTCCTTTGCTGTGCAAAACCTTTTAAGTTTAATTAGGTCCCATTTGTTTATTTTTGTTTTTATTTCCATTACTTGAAGAGATGGATCCAAAAAGATATTGCTGGGATTTATGTCATAGAATGTTCTGCTTATGTTTTCCTCTAGGAGTTATATAGTATCCGGGCTTACATTTAGGTCTTTAATACATTTTGAGTTTATTTTTGTATATGGTGTTAGAGAATGTTCCAATTTCATTCTTCTACATGTAGCTGTCCAGTTTTCCCAATACCACTTATTGAAGAGAATGTCTTTTCTCTTTTGTATAATTCTTACATCCTTTGTTGTGAGGCAATTAAAGTATTCTTTAAAAAGTACAAAAGAAAATAGAATGGGCACTTTACATAGGGCTCACTGCTTGAGAAAACGTGGAACTGAGAAACTGCAATGTCTTTAGGGAAATAATGAAGATAAAAATTGTGTTGAAAGAATGTTAGGTATTTAAAGGACAGTAATAAATAAGGGTGGAAAGTTAGGCAGAGGCTAGTCTTCTGGGAAACATAAATCCTAGAGTAAGGGGAATAGACTGTAGTCTGTGGGTAGTGTAAACCTAGTGAAAATTTGAGTAAATAGCGTGAATTACATGAATTACTTATGCATAGCATTACTGCTATGGTTATCTTTTACTTCTTGGTAGAAAAATCTGGCATTGCTGCAGTGAATGGAAAGGTATTAAAATGGGAATGGGTTGGGGAATGAAAGACTATGGAAAAACTTCACGGAGCACTTTTTGAATAATCGAGACATGGACGGGGAATGTGCCAACTGTGGTGATCATGAACAGGAATGGAAAAGAAATGGGGGTAAAGGAATTGTAGAAGCAGCTCCCTTTCTCAGGACTTCATTTGGAAGAGAAAGGAATATGAAGCAAGGCCCTCTTTCCTTAGATACTAATCTTTTTTTTTTTCTCTTTTCTTTAGGGAATTTGGTCCTCATGTTAAATTTGATAAATATGGAAAATGTAATTAATGGGTAACAGAGTACTATACTTGCTTATTCTTTTCACTACTTAATTCTGAAAATTACTTCTTTTGGAATTTGAGGGTGTATATTAAGTAAATAACAAAACTCCATGCTGCACCCAAATTTAGAACAACCCTGGAAACAAACAAAAGAAAATTTAATGGAGAACTGAGTATCACATTTATTACAAATAAACACAATACTGAAAAAGGGGGTAGATAGTCATCTCTGGGTACTGACGGTTTCAAGTCAGCTTTCATTTTGCTTGGGTCTGAGGTCTGTTATCAAATGTGCTTATGAACACTCCCTGAATTCAGTTTATCCAAAATTGTAGGCTGATCTGCAAGGTCAGACCCTGCCCCATTAATCTCTCTTAAAGACATGAACAAAAGACAAAATATCCCCTCAACACATGTACACAGTTGTTTCAGAATTTCTACCTCACATTCGTGAATGAAGCCCATCTTCAGTAGGAGAGAAAAAGAGCCACATGCTAAGAGAAGGAGAGACGTAGAGCCAAGAGCTTTGGGAAACAAGCATGTTTGTGAGAGAAGGAGAGAGTGCTCATCTCCTGACCCCCAGTTTCAGCATACCTAATTCTCACTCCATCCCATCATTCATATGTCATCCGTCAATAAATTCCCCTCTTTTGGCTTAATCTGGTCTATAATTTGTCACTTACAGCTGAACGATCTTGACTAATACAGGGAGATGAAGTCATTATATCTGAGGCCGGGGAAATGAAAAGTAAAGCGTCCTCTCCTTTGGCTTGAGTACTCTGTGCTAGTACCTGTTGTTGCCACTAGATGACAGCCTCACTCTTCTAACTTAATCTTCGTTAAGTTAGTTGAACCAGACGGGTCCAGAAAAGTGTGCACAAGTCTACTTTCTCCATCACCTTCTCAGCATATACACAGTCCACCTCTGCTAGCAGGGGAGACCCTCGTCCTCTTACGTCTCCCTCCTGTCCCCAGTGCCCCTGGTCAATAGGGTCTATCTGAGTGGCTCTCTTTGGAGCCGAGGTGATAAAGTTTCAGGTCTCTCAGTTCCCTCAAAGTAAAACGTCTATTAAAATACAGACCTTCTCTTGTTAATTTTTATCATCTTGTATAGTTGAACACTGTTTCATTATTTCATCTTTCCATCTCTACCTCACCAAAAACAACAAAAGCAGAATCTTCTCCCCAAAAAAGGGGATAGGAGGTACAAACTGTCCTACCAGGAAAATTCTTTTATTTTTCCCTGTTCAAAAAAAAGAGTGCCCAGAACTATTCTTCTTTAGTGGGGAAATAAACAGGCACAGTTGGAAATTCCTGACTTAGTATCTTCTCTGTTGTGTGAAAATGCTGGGCTGACTGGGAGACAGACATGAACTCACACATGGTAACTAAGCTCATGTGAAGTGTAAGCTGAGAATGGAAATAACCATCTGAAGTTTTACATGAGAACACAGGTATTCCAGTAAAGGAAGGGGCAGTCTGACACCTTGGCCCAGCCTTATAAGCAAAGGTAGAGTTCTGACAATAATTAGCCCATGTTCAGTGAGCACAAGCACCATGCCAAATGCTGGGTTTTATTTGCTTTGTCTCAATCCTCTCTACAGTCCTATAAGCCTGAGATTACTGTCACCCCCATTTTACAGATGAAGAAACTAAACTTAGACAAGGTAAACTATGCAATCTTGTAGTTTATAGAGGAGGACTGACATTTAAACTCAATTATCCTGCTCCTAACCACAACCTTATATTGTCTACAATTCCAAAGAGTAGAGAAAGAGAGCCTAGATGCATTAATGGACAAATAATGTACCAAGATAAAATTTTGTTTTCAAAATTATAAAAGCATTCCTCAAATGGGAGCCAATTTTCCTGCTTACTTTTCAGATATTTAAAATAGATTAGTTAATACTCACTTAGCATCAACTTTTTAGGTTTGATCTGCCATTTCTCTGTTTTCTGATCTCCAGATCTACTTATTCTCTATAAAACAGTAAGAAATTGTTTTTAGAGCACAGGCAAATAAAACCTATTGGTTTGTTTAACAAACACTTATTGGATACCTCTGCTGTGCCAGACACTTTTCTAGATACTGGGCAGATAAGGCCTCTATTCTCAAGGAGTTCATATTCAGATGACCTCTTTGCAACAGTGTAGTGCTTGGGGAAAAACAGTAACAACAAACAAACAAAGCACATGAATAGCAAGATCAGGAGTGGACACTGCCTGCTATCAGCAGAGAGATGGCCAGAGGGGCTAGGAGAAGTCAAGACCAGATGCTGAGATTAGAGAGATCTGGGAGATACAATGACATCATGTAGGTAGGCCTTAAAGTCGTGGATAGAAGTCTAGGCCTTATTCTACATGAGATGAGAAGCCATTAAAAGGGTATTCCTTTAATACTTTGAAGACTTTGAGCTAGAGCCTGCTCCTCTAGACACAACTCCTGAACATACTTTATCTGTAAACACTATGGCGGATTTCTCACCTCCTCATCTGCCTCCTGACTTTCCAGACCCTTGCTCCTCCGAGCACATTCAGTAACAGCACTGGGAGCTTGTTAAAAATGCAGAATTGCAGATTTCACTGCAGCATGCTGGGTCAAATTCTACAATTTATCAACATCCCCAGTGGGATTTTAATGCATTTCAGGTTGAGAGGCATTGGTGTATACCCCTTAGAGGAGCCTTTGGGAATCTTTGTTTTTTCTTTTTTTCTTTTTTTTTCCCCCAATGGTTTTGTGTTTTTCTTGGGAGACATATATGCTCCCAAGACATTGCCTAGCTAAGTGTTAATGAGTCTGAACAAGGCTCGTCTTGGCATCATTAGCGGTAAATGGGTAAGAATACAAGCTCTGAAACCAAACTGCCTGAATTCAAACCTCAACTCGATCTCATGTTATTTAAGTGAACTTCAGCAAGTTAGTTAACCCCTCTCCTCTGTACCTTAACTTTCTTATGTGATAAAAACTGTGCTAGGGAACTTCCCTAGTGGTCCAGTGGTAAAAGAATCTGCCTTCCAATGCAGGGCACGCAGATTCGATCCCTGGCCAGCGAACTAAGATCCCACATGTTGCGGGGCAATGAAGCCCATGCACCACAACTACTGAGCTTGTTCACCTCAGCTAGAGAGAGAAAACCCTCACGCCACAACTAAAAGGAAGCCGGAGCTCCACAACAAAGAGCCAGCATACCACAACGAAAGATCCCATGTACCTCAATGAAGATCCCATGTGCTGCAACTAAAACCTGATGCAGCCAAAAAAATACAGAAAAAACAAAACAAAAAACCCACAACTGCACTTGGAACATAAGGATTTGCCATTATCATTGTTTTATAATTATATCATCATTATGGTGTTACCATTGTGGTTACCATCACCATCACACTTGGTTCTTTTTCCTATACAACATTAGTAGACTTTAAATCAGTTGGGAGAATAACAATGGAAAGTCATGGTGTGATAAAATCTGCATGTTCAGCTCTCACAGGACATTCATTCTTTTGAATGTCTTGCCATTTTCATGACTCAGCTGCAACATCTGTGCAAACGATTCTTTCTGCTTATCTTTTCCATGACCTGAGCTTCATTCAGTCCTCTCTCTCCAATTTCCTGCTAGACCTTGTATCTGAATTTTCTACCATCATCTTACAATCTAAAGGTCCACAACCAAGCGTCTCTCCCCACAAACTAGCTCCTCTTCCAGCTACCCGTTTCAGTCCAAGGAGCTTTACTTTCTCAGTTATGAGGCTCAAAAATGTTATTCTTCCTTTATCTCCCCAATGACTCCACCTATAGCCACACAGTCACCAAACGCTCTAGTGAAATTCTTTAACCACTCTAAGGACCAATTTTTTAAATGCTCAACCCTTCGAAGACCAGTAATTTTATAAAATACAAAATACATTACTGGAAAATGGCATGATAAAAATTCCTCAAAACAACAAAGCCAACATTATTAAATTCACATATAAAATTTATTTTAATAAATTCAGTAAGTACAAATACAACATAAAAAAAGAAAAAAATTAGAGAACTGTACTTATTTATTGAAATTGGGCATACAGGTGATTAATATAGTTAATTGCTATTTCACTCACATGTATGGTTTTTTGCAATTACAATACAATTGAGTAAAATAGCAATTCCCAGTAAGAAACACCTATATGATTATTTTGAAAGAAAAGTGTTCTTGTAGCTGTCAAAGGTTTTAATATGCTCCTTGCTTGTTAACTCATCTAATCTTGTCTCCAGAGGATAATGCTGCCTCAGAGGATAATGCATGTTTAAAACTCTGTGTTGCTGTTTTATTTAAATAAATAAAAACAAATTTCAGACAATATGTACATGAATTTTTAAGAAGCTATTTTAAAGTAATTTCAGCCAGCTCAGGATACTCAGTCTTAACTTTTATAGGAAATGAAGAAAGTGATGTTGTATTTTCAAAACTGACCTTTAATCTTTCATCAGTACCAATTCCAAAATGTGTTGTGCAAAATTACAGTTAACTTGAAATTATATTTGCTGAAAGAAATAGATTTTGGATCCATAAGTTTCTTATGAATGAATGTTCTTTTGACAGAAAATAAAATTTAGGGACTTCCCTGGTGGTGTAGTGGTTAAGACTCCATGCTCCCAATGCAGGGGGCCCAGATTTGACCCCTGGCCAGGGAACTAGATCCCACATGCATGCGGCAACTAAGGAGCCCACCTGCCGCAGCTAAGACCCAGCACAACCAAATAAATAAATTAAAAAAATTTAAATTAGATACAAATATGTAAGATTTTGGTCCATCTTTTCACAGAAATTCAATATCAAAATTATCACCAACTAAGTGTTATTTATTCTATGAGTTAATATTTCATACCATCGTTAGCATACAATGGTGTTACTGGAAATTAATAGCTGAGCAATCATCTTTGCTGAAAATTCACCCCATATTACCAAGTAAATATCTCTGATACAGGTTCTTTCACTAATGACTCAGCATTGTATACATTTATTTTGGTCTTAGTGGCCTTAAGTAATATTTAATAAGGAACCCACTAATATATTTATGTCAAACTTTAAACGTCTCTTTCCATCAGATTTTTAAATTCCATACTTTCTTTTGACATATTTATTTGGTTTGAGCTTGTTTCTTCATGTTTTATATGTAAATGAACATACAGAACCATTACAGAACCATAAAGAGCCAAAGCAATATTCAGCAAGAAGAATAAAGATGGAATCTTCACACTTCCTGACTTCAAACTATATTACAAAGCTATGGTAATCAAAACAGTATGGAGCTGGAAAAAAAAAAAAAAAACAGGCATATAGACTGATGCAACAGAACAGAGAACCCAGAAATAAACCTGTGCATTTATGGTCAACTTATCTTTGACAAAGGTGCCAAGAACACACAATGGGGAAAAGATTCTTCAAAAACCAGTGTTGGGGAAACTGGATCTCTAAATGCAGAGAATGAAACTGAGTCCTTATTTCACACCATAAAGAAATCAAATTAAAATGGATTAAAGACTTAAACATAAGACCTGATACCATAAAAGCCCTAGAAGCAAATGTAGGGAAAAATATTCTTGATGTTGGTCTTGGCAAAAGTTTTTGAATGTATCTCCAAAAGCAGAGGCAACAAAAGCAAAAATAGACCAGTGGGATTACATAAAACTACAAAGCTTCTCCACAGCAAAGTAAACAATCAACAAAGTGAAAAGGCAATCTACACAATGCAAAAAAAAAATATTTGCAAACTATATATTGACAAGATGTTAAATCCAAAATATATGATGAACTCATACAATTCAATACCAAAAATATAAATAACCTGGTTTAAAAACATGTAAATGACTTAGACATTTTTCAAAAGAAGAAATTCAAATGACTAACAGGTATATGAAAAGGTGCTCAACATAATAGTCAGGGAAATGCAAATTAAAACTACAATGATAGGACTTCACACCTGTCAGGATGGCTTGTATCAAAGACAAAATATAGCAATTGTTGGTGAGGATGTTGAGGAAATGGAACTGTGACACACTGCTGGTAGGAATGAAAATTAGTACAGCCATTATGGAAAACAATATGGTACTTCCTCAAAAAATTAAAAATAGATTTACCATATGATCCAGTAATCCCATTTCTGGGTATATATCCAAAGGAAATGATATCACTATCTCAATGAGATCTTCATTCTCATGTTCATTTGCAGCATTATCCACAATAGCCAAGGCATGGGGGGAAAAAAACCTAAATGTTTTATGATGAATGGATAAAGAAAATGTGATACATGTGCACACTGGACTATTACTCAGCCTTAAAAAAGAAACAAATCCTGCCATTGCAACAACATGGATGGGGCTGGAGGACATTATGCTAAATGAAATAATCAAGAAACAGAAACAGAAATACTGCATGATCTCACTTATATGTGGAAACTAAAATAGCCCAACTCATAGAAACAGAGAGTATAATGGTGGTTGCCAGGTATTAGAGGAGGGAGAAATGGGGTGAGGTTGATCAAAGTTACTGTTATGCAAAATTAATAAGTTATAGATATCTAGTGTACAGCATGGTGAGGATGGTTAGCAATATGTGATTATATACTTGAAATTGTGGAAGAGGTTAGATCTTAAATCTTTTCAACATCACACACAATGGTAGCTATCTCGAGGTGATACATTATTTAGCTTGATAGTAGTGATCTCACAATGTATGAGTGTGTGTATGCGTGTATACAGCAAGTTAGCAAATTTTATATTTTTTTTTACTTTTTTCTCTTTAAGAACTTTTATTGAGATACAACTGACATACAATAAACTGCATATATTTAAAGTGTACAACTTGATATTCTTTTTCTTATTAGTAATGTATATATGGCAACCCCAATCTCCCAATTCATCTCACCCCAATCCCCTGTATATTTTAAATATATACAATTTTATATGTCAAAGATATCCAACAAAGGTATTTAAAAAAAACTTTAAACATAGAATTACCATATGATCCAACAATTCTGCTCCTAGATATGAAACCAAGAGAATTGAAAGCTTATGCCTCTGCTGAAAACTTGTACATAAATGTTGATAACAGTGTTATTCATAACAGCCAAAAGATAAAACAACTCAATTGCTCATAAACAAAATACAATATTTTCATACAGGGGAGTGTTATTGAGTGGTAAAAAAGGAATAAAGTGATATCTGCTACATTAAGAATGAGCTTTGAAAACATAATATTAAGTGACAGAAGCCAGTTACAAAAGATCACATA
The DNA here is from genome assembly GCF_030028045.1 of Hippopotamus amphibius kiboko. NCBI lineage: Eukaryota > Metazoa > Chordata > Mammalia > Artiodactyla > Hippopotamidae > Hippopotamus > Hippopotamus amphibius. Next base: position 153,997,951 of record NC_080186.1, on the reverse strand, counting down.
ATGTATGATTTAATTTATATAAAATGTCAAGTGTAGACAAACCCCATAGAGACACAAAGATGAGTGACTCCTTAGGGCTGGGGCTTGGGAAGAAATCACGAGTGACTACTGATGTGAACAGTTTCTTTTGGAAGGTGAGTAAACTATTCTAAAATTCAGGTAACAGTTGCATAACCCTATGAATATCCTAAAACCCACTGAATTATATACTTTAAGTGGATGAATTGTATGGTTTGTGAATTATATATCAATAAAGCTTCTATGAAAGAAAACAAATTAAAAAAAAAAGAAATTCCAGTTAGGCCTCCTTTGCCATATATAAACTATGGTTAAAGTAAATACAATTTTGACTTTTCTAACTTACATAATAACGTTAAATTATAAAATTTTTTAAATGTTTAAAATTAATATGATTACAAAAATCAAAAAGCTATAAAAATAATATTATCTTTGATCATTATATACTTGGGGAACATGCAGTGGTATGCTGATCAACAGGTTCTCTGAGGGGAGGTAGGGAGTCATGATTTGCAGAATTTGACAATTTTTGTGGTATAAATACTTTCAAGTGGCCAAAACAAGCTACCTTTAAAAATCAGTTGCAAAATCTCTGAATATTTAATAACCAACTCTCAAGTGCTGGTAAAAGCTGATTCCAGTACTGCATTCCAAGTCCACAAACTAATCTTCAAGTATCACATATTATAATCTCATTCTAATTAAAAACTTTTTTTAAAATTGAAGTATAGTTAATTTACAATGTTGTGTCAGTCTCTGGTGTATAGCGAAGTGAGTCAGTAATATATATATATATTACTTTTTCATATTCTTTTCCATTATAGGTCATTGTAAGATATTGAACATAGTTCCCTGTGCTATTACAGTATGATCTTGTTGTTTACTTTTTATATACAGTAGTTTGTATCTGCTAATCCCAAACCCCTAATTTATCCTTCCCCTCCCAACCATTTTCCCCTTGGTAACCCCAAGTCTGTTTTCTTTCTTTCTTTTTTTTTAAACAGAGGAAATAAATTATTGCAAGTAAACTATTTATTTATATATTTTTAAATTTATTCATTGGCTGCATTAGGTCTTCGTTGCTGGGCGCAGGCTTTCTCTAGTTGCGGTCAGCGGGGGCTACTCTTCGTTGCAGTGGGCAGGCTTCCCATTGCGGTGGCTTCTCTTGTTGTGGAACATAGGCTCTAGGCGCATGGGCTTCAGTAGCTGTGGCACGTGGGCTCAACAGTTGTGGCTCATAGGCTCTAGACTGCACGTTCAGTACTTGTGGTACATAGGCTTAGTGGCTCCACGGCATGTGGGATCTTCGTGGACCAGGGCTCAAACCTGTGTCCCCTGCATTGGCAGGCAGATTCTTAACCACTGCACCACCAGGGAAGTCCCACAAGTCTATTTTCTATGTCTGTACATTCCTGTTTTGTAAATAAGTATATTTGTATTATAGATTCCATGTACAAGTGATATCATATGATATTTGTCTTTCTCTGTCTGACTTACTGCACTTAGTATGATAATCTCTAGGTTCATCCATGTTGCTGCAAATAGCATTATTTCATTTCTCTTATGAGTAATAATCCATGTGCCTATTGGCCATCTCTATATCTTCTTTGGAGAAATGTCTATTTAGGTCTTCTGCCCATCTTTTGATTTTTTGTTTGTTTTTGGATATTGAGTTGTATCAGCTGTTCATATATCTTGGAAATTAATCCCTTGTCAGTCACATTGTTTGCAAATATTTTCTCCCATTTATGTAGGTTGTCTTTTTTTTTTTTTTTTTAAACTCCAGAACCATTTTATTAAGTTTTCTACAAAAATCCTCTTGGGATTTTTTATTATTATTACATTAAAAATATAGATCAATTTTGAAAGGATTGGCATCTCTAACAATATTGACTCTTCCTATTTATATTTTTGACAAAAAATAAACTGCATGTATTTAAAGTGTACAATCTGATATTTTTTTTCTTATTAGTAATGTAGATACGGAAATCCCTAACTCCCAATTCATCCCACCCCACCCCTCCCCCTGACACCCTGCTTTGCCCACTTGGTGTCCATATTTTTGTTCTATACATCTGTGTCTCTGTTTCTACCTTGCAAACCAGTTGATCTGAACCATTTTTCTAGATTCCGCATATATGCATTAATATACAATATTTTTCTCTTTCTGACTTACTTCACTCTGTATGACAGACTCTAGGTCCATCCGTGTCTCTACAAATGTCCCAATTTTGTGCCTTTTTATGGCTGAGTAATATTCCATTGTATACATGTACCACATCTTCTTGATCCATTCATCTGTTGATGGACATTTAGGTTGCTTCCATGACCTGGCTATTGTAAACAGTGCTGCAATGAACATTGGGGTGCATATGTCTTTCTGAATCATGGTGTTCTCTGGGTATATGCCCAGTAGTGGGATTACTGGATCATATGGCAGTTCTATTTTTAGTTTTTCAAGGAACCTCCATACTGTTTTCCATAGTGGCTGTATCAATTTACATTCCCACCAACAGTGCTGGAGAGTACGCTTTTCTCCACACTTTCTCCAGCATTTACTGTTTGTACATTTTCTGATGATGTCCATCCTGACCAGTGTGAGGTGATACCTCATTGTAGTTTTGATTTGCATTTCTCTAATAATTAGTGATGTTGAGCAGCTTTTCAAGTGCCTCTTGGCCATCTATTTAGGTCTTCTGCCCATTTTTTGATTGGGTTGTTTTTTTGATATTGAGCTGCATGAACTGTTTATATATTTTAGAGATTAATCCTTTGTCTGTTGATTCATTTGCAAATATTTTCTCCCATTCTGAGGGTTGTCTTTTCATCTTGTTTATAGTTTCCTTTGCTGTGCAGAAGCTTTTAAGTTTCATTAAGTTGCACTTATTTTTGTTTTTATTTGCATTACTCTAGGAGGTGGGTCACAAAAGATCTTGCCATGATTTATGTCAAAGAGTGTTCTTCCTAGGTTTTCCTCTAGGAGTTTTATAGAGTCTGGCCTTACATTTAGGTCTTTAATCCATTTTGAGTTTATTTTTGTGCATGGTGTTAGGGAGTGTTCTAATTTCATTTTTTCACATGTAGCTGTCCAGTTTTCCCAGCACCACTTATTGAAGAAGCTGTCTTTTTCACCACTGTATATCCTTGCCTCCTTTGTCATAGATTAGTTGACCATAGTTTATCTCTGGGCTTTCTATCCTGTTCCATTGATCTACACAGTATTTCTGTTTTTGTGCCAGTACCATATTGTCTTGACTACTGTACCTTTGTAGTATAGTCTGAAGTCAGGGAGTCTGATTCCTCCAGCTCTGTTTTTTCCCCTCAAGGTTGCTTTGGCTATTTTATGTCTCCATGCAAATTTCAGGATTTTTTGTTCAAGTTCTGTAAAAAAAATTCCATTGATAATTTGATACGGATTGCATTGAATCTGTAGATTGCTTTGGGTAGTACAGTCATTTTCACAATGTTGATTCTTCCAATAGAAGAACATGGTATATCTTTTCATCTGTTTCTCTCATCTTTGATTTCTTTCATTAGTGTCTTACAGTTTTCTGAGTACAGGTCTTTAACCTCCTTGGTTAGATTTATTCCTAGGTATTTTATTCTTTTTGTTGCAATGGTGAATCGGATTGTTTCCTTTATTTCTCTTTATGATATTTCATTGTTAGCGTATAGGAATGCAAGAGATTTCTGTGTGTTTATTTTGTATCCTGCAACTTTACCAAATTCATTGAATAGCTCTAGTAGTTTTCTGGTGGCATCTTTAGGATTTTCTATGTGTAGTATTATGTCATCTGCAAACAGTGACACTTTTACTTCTTCTTTTCCAATTAGGATTCATTTTATTTCTTTTTCTTCTCTGATTGCTGTGGCAAGGACTTCCAAAACTATGTTGAATAATAGTGGTGAGAGTGACATCCTTGTCTTGTTCCTGATCTTAGAGGGAATGCTTTCAGTTTTTCACCACTGAGAACAAAGTTTGCTGTGGGTTTGTAACATATGGCCTTTATTATGTTGAGGTAGGTTCCCTCTATGCCCACTGTCTGGAGAGTTTTTACCATAAATCTGTGTTGAATTTTGTCAAAAGCTTTTTCTGATTCTATTGAGATAATCATATGATTTTTATCCTTCAATTTGTTAATATGGTATATCACATTGATTGATTTGTGTATATTGAAGAATCCTTGCATTGCAGGCATAAACCCCACTTGATCATGGTGTATGATCCTTTTAATGTGTTGTTGGATTCTGTTGCCTAGTATTTTGTTGAGGATTTTTGCATCTAAATTCATCAGTGATACTGTTCTGCAATTTTTTTTTTTTCGTAGTATCTTTGTCTGGTTTTGGTATCAGGGTGATGGTGGCCTCATAGAATGAGTTTGGGAGTGTTCTTTCCTCTGAAATTTTTTGGAAGACTTTGAGAAGGATGAGTGCTAGCTCTTCTCTAAATGTTTGACAGAATTCACTGTGAAGCCATCTGGTCTTGGACTTTTGCTTGTTGGAAGATTTCTAATCACAGTTTCAATTTCAATACTTGTGATTGGTCTGTTCATATTTTCTCTTTCTGATTCAATGTTGGAAGGTTATACCTTTCTAAGAATTTGTCCATTTCTTGCAGGTTGTTCATTTTATTGGCATACAGTTGCTTGTAGTAATCTCCTATGATGCTTTTTATTTCTGCAGTGTCCATTGTAACTTCTCCAGTTTCATTTTTAATTTTACTGATTTGAGTCCTCTCCCTCTTTTTCTTTTTGAGTCTTGCTAAAGGTTTATCAGTTTTGTTTATCTTCTCAAAGAACCAGCTTTTAGTTTTATTGATTTTTGCTATTGTTTTCTTTCTTGCTATTTCATTTATTCCTGCTCTGATCCTTTATGATTTCTCTCCTTCTGTTAACTTTGAGTTTTGTTTGTACTTCTCCGGTTTCTTTAGGTGCAAGATTAGATTGTTTATTTGGGATTTTTCTTGTTTCTTGAGGTAGGATTGTATTGCTATAAACTTCCCTCTTAGAACTGCTTTTGTTGCATGCCATAAGTTTTGGATTGTTGTGTTTTTGTTGTCATTTGTCTTGAGGTATTTTTTGAATTCCTGTTTGATTTCTTCAGTGCTCTATTGGTTATTTAGTAGTGTATTGTTTAGCCTCCATTTGTTTATGTTTTTTACAGTTTTTTTCCTGTAATTGATTTCTAATCTCATAGTGTTGTAGTTGGAAAAGATGCTTGATATGATTTCAATTTTCTTAAATTTACCAGGCTTGATTTGTGACCCAAAATGTGTTCTATCCTGGAGAATGTTCTGTGTGCACTTGAGAAGAAAGTACAATCTGCCGTTTTGGATGGAATGTCCCATAAATATCAATTAAATCTAGCTGGTCTATTGTGTCATTTAAAGCTTGTGTTTACTTATTAATTTTCTGTCTGGATGATCTGTCCATTGGTGTAAGTGGGGTGTTAAAGTCCCACACTATTATTGTGTTACTGGAGATTTCCTCTTTTATAGTTGTTAGCATTTGCCTTATGTATTGAGGTGCTCCTATATTGGGTGCATATATATTTATAATTGTTATATCCTCTTCTTGGATTGATCCCTTGATCATCATGTAGTGTCCTTTCTTGTCTCCTGCAACAGTTTTTATTTTAAAGTCTATTTTATCTGATGCATATTGCTACTCCAGCTTTCTTCTGATTTCCAGTTGCATGGAATATCTTTTCCCATCCTCTCACTTTCAGTCTGTATATGTCACTAGGTCTGAAGTGGGTCTCTTGTAGATAGTACATAAATGGGTCTTGTTTTTGTATCCATTCAGCTAGTCTGTGTCTTTTGGTTGGTGCATTTAGTCTATTTACATTCAAGGTAATTATCAGTATGTATGGTCCTTTTACCATTTTCTAAATAGTTCTGTTTTCATAGGTCCTTTTCTTCTCTTGTGTTTCCACTTAGAGAAGTTCCTTTAGCATTTGTTCTAGGGCTGGTTTGATGGTGCTGAATTCTCTTAGATTTTGCTTGTTTGTAAAGCTTTTGATTTCTCCATCCTATCTGAATGAAATCCTTGCTGGGTAGAGTATTCTTGGTTGTAGGTTCTTCCCTTTCATCACTTTAAATATATCATGCCACTCCCTTCTGGCTTGCAGAGTTTCTGCTGAGAAGTCAGCTGTTAACCTTATGGGAGTTCCCTTGTATGTTATTTGTCATTTTTCACTTCTTGCTTTTAATAATTTTTGTCTTTAATTTTTGTCAATTTGATTACTATGTGTCTTAGCATGTTTCTTCTTGGGTTTATCCTGCCTGGGACTCTCTGCGCTTCCTGGACTTGGGTGGCTATTTCCTTTCCCACGTTAGGGAAGTTTTCAACTATAATCTCTTCCAATATTTTCTTGGATCCTTTCTCTCTCTCTTCTCCTTCTGGGACCCCTGTAATGTGAATGTTGGTGTGTTTAGTGTTGTCCCAGAGGTCTCTTAGGCTGTCTTCGTTTCTTTTCATTCTTTTTTCTTTATTCTTTTCCACGTCAGTGATTTTCACCATTCTGTCTTCCAGGTCACTTATTCACCCTTCTGCCTCAGTTATCCTGCTATTGGTTCCTTCTAGTGTATTTTTCATTTCAGTTATTGTATTGCTTATCTCTGTTTGTTTGTTCTTTAATTCTTCTAGGTCTTTGGTAAACTTTTCCTGCATCTTTTCAATCTTTGCATCCAGTCTTTTTTCAAAGTCCTGGATCATCTTCACCATCACTATTCCAAATTCTTTTTCTGGAAGGTTGCCTATCTCCACTTCATTTAGTTGTTTTTCTGGGGTTTTACCTTGTTCCTTCATCTGGTACAAAGTCCTCTGCCTTTTCATTTTCTCTATCTTACTGTTGCTGTGGTTTTCAGTTCCACAGAATGAAATACTGCTGATACTACTTGCTACTGCTGTCTGCCCTCTTGTGGAGGAGGTTATCTAAGAGGCTTATGCATGCTTCCTGATGGGAGGGACTGGTGGTGGGTTATGGCTGGGTATTGCTTTGGTGGGCAGAGCTCATTAAAACTTTAATCTGCTTGTCTGCTAATAGGTGGGACTATGTTCCCACCCTATTGATTGTTTGGCCTGAGGCAGCCCAGCACTGGAGCTTACAGGCTCTTTGGTGGGGCTAATGGCAGATTCTGGGAGGGATCACACCAATGAGCACTTCCCTCAACTCCCACCGCCAATGTCCCCATCCCTGCGGTGAGCCACAGCCGTCCCCCACCTCTGCAGGCGACCCTCTAACACCAGCAGGTAGGTCTGGTTCAGTCTCTTACAGGGGTCACTGCTCCTTCCCCCTGGGTCCTGGTACAAGAGTGGAGTCTCTGTTTCCCCCAGTCCTGTGGAAGTCCTGCAGTCAAATCCCACTGGCCTTCCAAGTCTGATTCTCTGGGGATTCTTCCTCCCATTGCCAGACCCCCAGGTTGGAAAGCCTGATGTGGGACTCAGAACCCTCACTCCAGTGGATGGACTTCTGTGGTATAACTGTTCTCCATTTTGTGAGTCACCTATCCAGTGGTTATGGGATTTGTTTTTATCACAATTGTGCCCCTCCTACCATCTCACTGCAGCTTCTCCTTTGTCTCTGGATGTGGGGTGTCTTTTTTGGTGAGTTCCAGTGTCTTCCTATCAATGATTGTTCAGCAGTTAGTTGTGATTCTGGTGCTCTTGCGAGAGGGAGTTAGCGCACTCTTTTTGTTTTCTTCATGATTATCATTGCTGTGCAAAAGCTTTTAAGTTTAGTTTTTTGTATTTGTTTTTGTCTTTTCATTTGTTTATTTTTGCTTTCATTTCTATCGCCTTGGGAGACTGCCTAAGAAAATATTGCTACAATCTATGTCAGAGAATGTTTTGCCTATGTTCTTTTCTAGGAGTTTTATAGTGTCCTGTCTTATATTTAAGTCGTTAAGCCATTTTGAATTTATTGTTGTGTATGGTGTGAAGGAGTGTTCTAACTTCCCTGATATCCATGGGGCTGTCCAGCTTTCCCAACACCACTTGCCAGAGACTGTCTTTTCTCCATTATATATTCTTGCCTCTTTTGTCAAAGATTAATTGACTCTAGGTATGTGGGTTTATTTCTGAACTCTCTATTTTGTTCTGTTGATCCATATGTCTGTTTTTGTGCCAATACCCTGCTGTTTTGATTACTCTTGCCTTGTACTATTGTCTGAAGTCTGGGAGGGTTATTCCTCCAACTTTGTTTTTTTTCCTCAGAATTGCTTTGGCAATTCTGGGTCTTTTATGGTTCCATATAAATTTTAGGATTATTTGTTCTAGTTCTGTGAAAAATGCCATGGGTAATTTGATAGGGTTACACTAAAAAAACTTTTAAATTCTTTCACTCTGTTCAAGTTACTGCCATTTAGAAACAATAAGTGGTATTTCCCTCTTCATCATGATACTTTCTAATTTTTATCTTCCAGCTCTTTCCTTCTAAATCAATAGCTTCTCAAATTTTGGTTATTGATCACTTACTCCTGGCCCCTGATAAACCTCCTCTTGTCTCCAATGGGCTTCCAGATTGGGCCTTTCTACAATCCCTTCTTTTTTCACCTTCTTCATTTGTAGTCCCCATTAAGCTTGATATTATTCTACTCTTCTGGCTCCAAAACTCTTTCTCATTGTAGTTAATTTTCTCAATTGGAAAAACAAAAGAATCATAGAAAATTCCTGTGTAATTTCCTGCTTCTGTTCTCCTCTTCTTGGATTTCAACTCCTAACCCTCCTTCTTTGCTGCCCAGGCTCTCCTTCTATGAAGATTCCTTACCTCCAGTTTTGTCTTCTCAAAGCCTTGGTTCCTACATCCCTCCTCTCACACCCACCTGACTCAGGCACTCCCTCCTAACTTCTGTGCCCCTTTACTCTACTAGTCAACCCACTCTAATGTCTTCACATTCCAATCTCCTCACCTAAGGACCTGGATTTTTCCCCTTTACCATCATTTTGAGGGCACAGCCTAGGAGCTAGGCTAGCGTTCTCATTCACAGACTGGGAAAATGGAAGGCACTAGCCATGATTTCTCCCCATCTGCTTCTCCCGTCCAGTGTTCCTGTGCCTGTTCACAATTCTGCTCATGATCTGTCCAAACTATGACTCTGGATGATAGCTGTGTCCACCCATGTTATCTCTATTTTAAATCTGGGAAAAACAATGTGTGAGAAAGAACTCTAAGAAGCTGCTGTCCAAATCCTCTGTCAGGCACCTGCAGAGACTGAATCTAACAGAGAGAAGCATGGAAGCTTCTGATGTCATCAGCCATTCAACATGGTGCTGGGGAAGAAAACCTTTCCTCTACATGTCTTAGATTTTGACTAGGATTCTGTCACAAAAGACATATTAACAAGATAAAAGCATACAAATGTATTTAGTGTAAGTTTTATTTATAAAATGGGAGGAAGTGAAGAACCAAAGACCTAAATGCTTTTATACTCAGCTGAACAAAGAGAGGTAATTGTGGAAAAGTAACTGAAATATATGGGAGGCTAAGATAAGAATTATTTTAACAAGATCTGTTTGTACAGGATTCTCTTGGCATTGACTCCCACTTCTTGTGATGTGCATCTTTCCTCCTGGTATAGAGAGGACATCTTTCACATGGGAGTGTTAACCCTTGCTTTCAGGAAGAAAAGGGCATTCAGAATATCCCTCTTGCACCTGGTGTTTTACAAGTGCTTTTAGCTCAAAATAATTCTTATGCCAAAGTGGCATATTTTAGGGTGGCACATTCTTGCCAAACTTCATTGGCAATCACTCCACCTGGAAGGAAAACATATGCAACTGCATGAGTGATGGGTTCACTTTTCCTGGAGTCCAGGGTTAAATAAAACCTCTTGGTATGGACACACCCTCTCCCATTCCTCCAGCTCTGTCCTTTATCCTAGAGCCACTGTTACCCTTTCCCCACAAATGCCATGTTCTCTCCGTTTAAAACTTGAAACATTTTGCACACCCCTTCACTCCTTACTATTCTCATTTCAGACCCCAAACTGGTGAGAGGAGAGAACAACTGACAAGGAAATTTAGGGTAATAAGAAATATTAAGACCTAAAAAGAGGAAATAAGTTTATAAAAAGATTCCAGGTTCACTGTCATGTTGGATAAAAAAATTAGTCCAAAGTACTGTATTTTGCAAAGCTGTTCTTCTTACCATTTACTAACACTTATTATGTGCAGGGACCTGTGCTGAAGAGAACTTATACAACCCTACTCTCTGGCATCTTAGAGTCTAGGACATATTCTAGGATTAAAGAGAAGCTCCTTTGAGCTTCTAACATAAAGACAGAATTATGTATGGCTTCACATAGACTCCAAATGGTGTATAAAATTTCAGGGAGTCTGCAGAACTTCTAATGCCTGTCCCTCAATTCTAACTAAGAAATTTTAGTCTGGAAATAAAATTTCTGGAAATATATATATATTCTTTGACCCAGAAATTTCACTGCCATTGATGTGTCCTACTAATACAATATCACTTGTAAAAAAAAAAAAAAAAATTGAAAGGAAAAAATCTCTATTTTGAGGCAGATATGATGGGGTTTTTTGTGAAGGTGAGGGAGAATGCCATAGGAGTACAGACAGAAAAGTGAATATATGGTGGAAATGTAAGTTGGTACAGCCACTATGGAAAACAGTTTGGAGGTTCCTTAAAAAAGTAAAAATGGAACTACCATATGACCCAGCAATCCCACTACTGGGCATATACCCTGAGAAAACCATAATCCAAAAAGAAACATGTACCATAATGTTCATTGCAGCACTGTTTACAATAGCCAGGACATGGAAGCAACCTAAATGCCCATCAACAGATGAATGGATCAAGAAGATGTGGCACATATATACACAATGGAATATTACTCAGCCATAAAAAGGAATGAAACTGAGTTATTTGTAGTGAGGTGGATAGACCTAGCGACTGTCATACAGAGCGAAGTAAGCCAGACTGAGAAAAACAAATACCATATGCTAACTCATATATATGGAATCTAAAAAAATGGTACTGATGAACCCAGTGACAGGGCAAGAATAAAGATGCAGATGTAGAGAACGGACTTGAGGACACTGGTTTGGGGGGGTGGGGCTAAGGGGAACCTGGGACGAAGTGAGAGAGTAGCATATATACACTACCAAATGTAAAATAGCTAGTGGGAAGTTGTTGCATAAGATAGGGAGATCAACTTGATAATGGATGATGACTTAGAGGGCCAGGATAGGGAGGGTAGGAGGTGGTCAAGTGAGGGAAGGGATATGGGGATATATGTATAAATACAGCTGATTCACTTTGGTATACCTCAAGAACTGGCACAAGAGTGTAAAGCAATTATATTCCAATAAAAGCTTAAAAAAAAAAGAAAAGAAAAGTGAATATACTATCACAAACTATATCACTGTATCCAGGGTCATTTCTACTGGACCTTCTAACTGTATTTCTAACAAGTCTAAATACATTCTGCTTTTCGTCAAGGCTTTTGATTCCTGATTTTGATCCACTGTTTAAACTTTGACAATAAGCATATCTAACATTTCTGACTGTGTCAGAATTTTATTTTGTAATTTGTATTTTTCCCACTTAGAAGTTACTAATTAGCCACTGTCTAAGATAAGCAAAGCCAGGCACTAGTTAGAGAGGTAAGGGTAGATTTTGTTCAGTAATACTACTGCAATAGGGAAAAGAGCCCAGTGTGAACTGAACTCAACTTTGATTTGTGCAGAGATGACTGAGCATTTTTTAAAAAAGAATGAGGGAGTTGGGGTAGGTGGGTAAGGTGGAAGTTAAGCAGAATCAGGGAAATAGAAATTTACAAAAAGGCAGGAAGTGGGGGTCAGTTAATGTGACCAGGCCATCTAGGTTTGCTAATTGGCACTTCTGTAGAGGAGAAACAAATTTCTTATATCTCAGTGACAGGAGGCAGTGATAACAGAGCAAGATACTCACCAAAGTTAAGGCACTTTCACTCCCAAAGAAACAGAGTAAAAGCGACAGTTATCTCCCTGACTGTTTGGATTTCAAAGGGCCAGCTCTCAGGTTCTAGAGGAAACTGGGGTGGTAGATTTATAACTCAAAGGGCAGAGAAAAGATTTATAATTGCATTAACCATTCTAACCTTTCCGAAGTATGTGCTCTAAGTGCTCTAAGAGGGAGGGGTTTAGGGGTCTGTCTGCTTACACCAGGTCTTGGCTACATCAAATGCTAAATTCTCCTAGCAGCATTGAGCTTTCTCAGGCAGGCACTTTAAATGGGGCTAGGTCATCCTAGGGATGTGGCCTTGAGCTGTTTGAAATTATGTTCAAGTCCCTCCGGGGTGTTTATGTTTGTGTGTGTGTGTGTGTGCGCGCGCGCGCGCACGCGCTCAGGGTGGGAGTGAAATTATTTGTGTTGAGAATCTGCAGTTTTTACAGGTCAAAATTGAAGCCTAGTTGAGAAGAGGGCTCAGAGGAGACTGACTAGAGCATGCTCAAGGAGAGTCTTTGTCACTGTATGAAACATGGGTAAAGTCAATTAAACCCAAGATGCATTGACTGAGCGCCTAATTCAGGTACAGTCATAGATTTTCAGTTGGATTGAGGACTCAGAAACCATTGAAACAATCTCTGACCTCCTCTATAATATTCCTAATGAGCTAGCATCTACTAGGATTTACCACTGATGGGAAACTCACTTCTTAATGAAGCCTGAACATTGCTGTACAGGTTTGATTGCTGGGAAGTACTGCTTACCTTGAATCCAAACCTACATTCATGATGCTTTCAACCATCAGAACCTTTCATGACAAAGCAGAAGAAGCTTACTCTCTCTCCCAATTAACAGTAGAAGATGAATATTCTGTCTTCTACTCATTACACACTTAACTTTCTTTTTCTGGGGGGGGGGAACTCTACTTACTTCAATTATTTCTCACATCTTGTTTTCATTATTTCTTTGTAGGTATAAACTTAATTAATAAAGCCTGTAGGTTAGCTGGCAAATCTTTTGATAGATTATGTATGAACACTACTAGGACTGGTGGATTCCTTGCATGGATGCATGGTGGCAGCAGCTAGGAAGTAGGAAGTGATTCTTTTTCACCTCCAATAGCTACATTTATCCTGTGGCCTTTTCCACTGAAAGGAGCCTTAGCCCACTCAGACAACAGAGTGATTTCATCTTAAAGATGATTCTGAGTCATTTGGCAAAAAAAGTGGAGGTAAACATGTTAAATGTTTCATAGTTTTCTCTTATTAAAGTTAAATTCAATCTAAAATGATTGAATTATTTTAAGTTCCAGTGAGGTAGGCTTTATTTATTTTTATTTTATTTTAATTAATTATTGATTGATTGATTGCTGCACTGCATGGCTTTTGGGATCTTAGTTCCCCAAGCAGGGAGTGAACCCAGGCCCTCGGCAGTGAGATCGTGGAGTCCTAACCATAGGATTACCAGGAAATTCCCTGCTTTATTTATTTTTAAATTCACTGATGTAAAAGACTATTTCTGCTAAATGCTGGGTGAGTTCTGTGTTACTCTACCTTTTGACTAATACTGTGCAATCTCAGGACTATTCATTAATTTAGTAATTATTTAGTAAGTAATTTCTATTCTGTGCAGTGCACTGTGCTAGGGCCTGATGCAAGGAAGCAAACAAGACAGGCAAGATCCTGTTCTTGTGGAACCTGCATTCTAGTGGTGAGAGATGAATAATATACAAATAGAGGAACAGGCAATGCCAGATTATAGTGAATGCTGTGATGAAAATGAATTAAACAAGGTCATATAATAACAAGTGAGACATATCATAGGAGTTAAATAAACAGACACTAAATCAATATTTGCAACCATAAACTCCTAGACCCACACTCCAAATAAAATCTTAAGAAAAGCTTGTCATAGAAAATAAGAGAGAAAGATGGGAAAAAGGCAACTTAAAAAACGAAAAATAGATTACAGAATTTTTCAACCCAATCTCACATAGAATTCAGTATAAAACATTTAGCCTAATCACAGAAGACACAGGCTATAGCCTGTCAGATTTACAAGCTGAAAGTTTTAAGGAAAAACCAGCCATTGTATATAATACTGGAATTGGAGAAAACTGAATCCCTCAGTAAGCTGATGTTCCTGTGGCCATCACACCTGCTGTTCTTTTTGCACTGTCTGATCCCCTGGCTCTCCTAGACTGGCTCCTTCTCATCATTCAGGTGTCTGTTCAAATATCTCCTTTGAGAAAACTTTTCTGATCACCCAATCTAATTTGTCCCCCACCTCCATGTTATTCTCTATCCCAATACCATGATATATTTTCTTTTAAATGCTTGTCAAAATTCGAAATCATATTATTATATTTTTTAATCATTTTCTTTCTTTTTTTTTCCTCTACAACATAGTAAGGTCCAGGAAGTGAAGTCCTCATCTGTCTTATTTATCTCTGTATCTCCACTGTAGATAATACTGCCTGGAACAGAGAAGGAAAATGCTGAGGTTGATTATTACCTGTGTTATACTATTGTTAACTAATGTTGTATTGATATGTCAGGACAGGGAGGACCTACAGGATTATATACTGTAAAAAAATATTAAAGAAGCTGATCTCTAGCATCTGGAGAAAAAAAGACCTCAACTAGGCATTGTAAAGCTCCCTTTGCATACTTGTAATGAGAGAGAAGACACATTTTATGGGACTCCACTGTAGAGAACCAGAATATATGGAAGCCAGATAGAGGTACAGTTCTGTTTAATACAATAAAGAACTTCTGAGCAGTCCAAACAGACTGAAAATTCATTGATCTTCCTTGGTAATTAGTCTTTATATTTAACATCATGACTTTACAGGAAATTGGAGTAAATCCTTATTTATTAATGTCCAAGAAAAACACCAATATCTCTTTAGATGTTTTTACATGTTCTATAAAGTAATGAGTAAACTGTGGCAAATTAAGTTTGGGGAAAATTAAGTTAAAGTAAAAAAATTTTCTGTATTGTAGAAAATTTAATAGAGCCTTTAATAAAATAAAGTGCATTATGAATCTTCCCAAAAGAACTAGAGTGTCTAGGGTGAGTGTCTAGGGTTTCCCGAGCCTAATTGTCCATAGAGTCTCTTTTTCAAGAAATACTAGTTAACATTTCATGGGATACCAGTGTCTTTAAGATCAAAGTTCTGTGGTTCTCTGCATGGAAGAAGGACACATGAATTGGTGGAGGGTCGGGGTGCAGAGGGAAGAGTGTTATGAACTGATCTGTGTCCTTTCCAAAGTCTACATGATGAATTCCTAACCCCTAATGTCACTGTATTTGGAAAAGTGCTTTCAAAGAATTAAGGCTGACTGATGTCATAAAGGTGGGGCACTAACCTGATAGAACTTGCGTCTTTATTAGAAGAGGAAGAGTCACCAGGGCTCATACACACAGAGCAAAGGTCCTGTGAAGACACAGTGCAAAGCTGGCTGTCTATAAGCCAGAGAGGCTTCAGGAAAAACCAGCCACGCTGGCTCCTTGATCTTGAAGTTCTAGCCTCCAGAACTGTGAGAAAATGAATTCTGTTGTTTAAATCACCCAGTCTTTGGTATTTAGTTATGGCAGCCCTAGCAGAGTACTACATTCTCTAATGTTGGTTAACTCTAGGGTTTCAGGTATTCCCTTCAGTACTGAGCACAGTAGGCAAGATTTTACTAACAGGAGTTGGGAGGGGTGTGTGTGTATTTGTGTGTGTATGTGTGTGTAATCTAGATCCAGATAGTGTCAGGTCACCTAGAAGCAACATGGACCAACAGGAAAAAGTAGTCCTTACTGTAAATTCACATCATCTTTGAAACTATTAAGCCTCAGTGATTCAAAAAAAATTGAACAGAACCAAAGCATAGGATCCCTAGATGTGCTAACCCCCTGTTTCCATGAGAGACGGGAAACAAGATCCTGCCAGACACAAGATAAAAATGCAAATATTCAGATCTCTAGGTCACTGTGCACGGAAGCATGATCACAGGGGAAGGAAGGAAGAGGGGTGGGGGCAGGGAAAAAAGAGCTGGAATGTGAGGGGGCCACACAGGGAAGAGGGAAGAGGAAAGACAAAAGGCTAGAGCTAGTTCAGGCCACTGATTTTAAGCTGTCACAAGAAGGCCTTGAAGGTGTTAGATGCCAAGAAGGAAGGAGCCTGGGGTTGGGGGAGAGCTGGTGCAGTAATTAGGAGAGAAAAACAGAATTAAGTAGTAGAGTTCCAACTTCTTCCCAGCCACCCCCAATCCCCAGCCTTATTTATCACTTGTACATATTAGGGTTCCTAGGAGGGGTTTTTAACTTGAAAACTTGAAGCACCAGTCTAGTTAATCTCTCTAGCTGTGGGGGAAGCAGAAAGCACCAAGTGGCAAAAGGACTGTCACAGCATCGCACCTCAGACAGATGAAGGTGGGGGACAGAGAAGGAGCCCTTGTCTCCTGATTCTCAATCATCCCCTCTCCCACTGGGATCCTTCTTCTTTCCAGATGATCCTCACACATGAAAATGCCATGCGCCCTGACCTGCTGCTCAGCCCCCTTTGCCTGCTCACCTAAAACATCAGCTATCCTTCCTGACTGCTCTGATTTGGCCGGTTTTACTCCTATTACTCCAACTTCCAGTGTGTCTCCAAGTCTACCTCTTAGATTTAGATTTAAAGGCAATACACCAGAGTAATTAAAAAACATGGGCTCTTAACCTTAACTGTAAACGAGCCACTTTTCTAAGTCCCTCTTGCCTCGGCTAAGTAACAGGGCAAAGAACCACACCTGTCTCATAAGATGGTCTCAAATGAGATCATGCACACAGCAGGTACAGCACAGTTCCAGCACAAGTAAGTGCTTAGTGGATGGTGGATTTTCTTATTTTAACTTTCCCTTCCTACAGCCATTCTTCTATGCCCAATTACTGATCAGCTGAGACACTGGCTTCTCTATGTCCCTCCAGCTAACTGACCCAGGAACTCTTCACTCAGGCCCTGCTCCAAGGTAATCCTCTCACCCTTCTCTAACCTACTCATAGGTCACCTTTCTCTTCCCTAGGGCACCCGAAATCAGAGGGGGAAGAAATCCCCACACTTCAAACTTTTCTCTCAAGTCATTTTTACATTTTCTGCATTGATTTTATCCTGCCTTCCCTAGCATGAAAGCATGGGCATAGTGATCCTCTGTGAGGAGCCTTCAAGTTCCCACCCCTCCCCAGTCGCCCTTGCAGGAATGTAAGGAGGAAACCTACACTCAGCATAAACGGACTGCCTTTTTTTTTTTTTTTTTTTTTTTAAATAAATCTTCAGAGCTTTCATCATTCTTCCCCAAAGAACACTCCATAATGTGTAGCACGCCGTGCAGCTTGAAACTTTCCTCTCCATGTAAACAGCTACCAAAACTCAAAGCAACCCTACACTGATCCTCTGAACTTGCTTTTTCCTGACCCACAGACCTTTACCTCCACCCATTCTTCATCTGCTTTATCTTTGGACGCATCCTGTGGATCATTATCTCGGCCCCACCCCTGAGAAATTAAATGTGACACTTTGCTTATTAACCACAGCCTCCACAAACAATTGTTCATATTCCCCACACCTACTAAGTCCATATTTTGCGTGAACCTTGACCTCTAAACCCACACTGCTCATGCCTTGCATAGTTCATCAGAACCTTGTGAAACACTTGACTCCCTTGCAAACCTAACACAGTCTTTATGGCCCCCCTCAAGCCTCTGATGTACACACTCCCTATCCATGGAATCACTTTTTTTCAGTGACTCAGTGTCATAACATTTTGGCAGAAATGTTAAGCATGGTGCTGACTGGGTCTGCTAAAAACTAGTACTAATTTTGTCTAGTGGCCACTAATTTTATATCCTTTGTTGACTATCTGACTTGCTCCCATCACAAGATCTGTACCAAGTCTTCTTCATTCTGTTCCAGCTCCCAGACAAACCTGATTCTTCCACTGCAAAGGGCAACCTCAGAACTAAAGTCAGAGCCAAGCTTATAATGAGTTTCCTTTCATCTTTCTTTCTCTCCCTCTCACAATATCTGTCTCTACACTCATCCACTCTTCTCTGTCTCCCATGTCATAGGGAGTGGTGTTACACTTGTGCTCTTAATCTTATGTTTTACTTTTCTATGCTCCTCTAATTAGCCACCCTCCATCATGTTATCTTAAATTTCTTCTTCTTCCCTTTGGCTTTACGACATGCCCGTCCATCCTGGACCTTGCTGAAACCTTTGCTTCTTCCATTCTCCTCCTTTGACTATCAAACATCTAAATAAAAATAACCCTATCTTTCCACTTCATCCTGATCACCCTTTGATTCCATTCCCAATCCTTTTAGCTAAAATTGCACTTTAAACTGCAACAAAACACCTCTTCTTGAAATATAATGGCTTTTTCTCAGTATTCATTCTCTTCAAACTTTCATAGCAAACAATAAAGCTTATAATTAACTCTCTTTATTAGAACATTCACTTCCCCTTTTTTTCCATGACTGAAACTAATAGTTTCCTACATTCTTTGGTATTATGATCTTGGGAAGATTACTTAAAGCCTCTGAGCCTCAACTTACTCACTGATAAAACTGAGTAATAAAAATTTCTCTCTCAATGAGTCGTCATGAATATCACATTCCAAATCATTAGTTACCCTGTATCAAACTCTAATTATGATCCTGGCATCTGATATACAAACACACACACACACCAGAGATTTTATATATTTATACAAACACATTATATATATATATATATAAAAATATTGCTTTTCACACTCAAAACCACTCTGTGAGGTAAATATTATTTTTTGTTACAGATGAGGAAACTAAAATATCCAGAACTTAACCTACCCACTCAAAGTCACACAGTCAACATTTATTAGAAACAAGATTGCAAATAAGATCCATGGACTCAATGCACATTTTTTTTTCCTTAGGCCACACCATGTGGTATGTGGGATCTTTGTTTCCTGACCAGGGATTGAACCTGTGCCCCCTGAATTGGGAGGGTGGAGTCTTAACCACTCGATTACCAGGGAAGTCCCAATGCACACATTCTTAACTAAGAGATTATATTGGTTCCCAAAGAGATATAAGAGTCTAAATTTTAGGGAGGCATGCTATGGCATTTATTATCTTCAGTAGGTGTTATGCTTCAGAATGTAGTACAATAAGTCTGCCAAGCAAAGGACTGGTGGAGCAGAGTCTACTGCCTCCCCCCAGGTTTTCATACACACCTCCTCAAGCCCAAAAGACAAATAATGACCATCTGGACAATTGTGCTTGGACAATACAGTTTACAATCTCAATTCAGCAACCCACAGCAGAGACTCTTGGCCTGTCAATAACGACAACAAGAATCACAGCAACAATTACATGCACTGAACTTTAGAACAGACTTCCAAGTGAAATACTCCAATTATGTGAACTCTGTTGGGGCTAGCAATAGGCCCCACTTGAAATGGCATGAAACTAAGGCTCTGGGGTGGGCTCTGTGTCATTTGCCAACTATTTCCAATTTTCCCCATTCTGGTTTTCAAGAGACAAGGTAACACTGTATCCCATAACCTCTATGGCTACGCCAGACCACATGACGATGAGGGAAAGTAACACTGGTGCCACTTCTGAGCTGGAAGATTCATTTTCATAAATGGAAATCCTCAGGAATGCATCTTCTTTTCACCTTGACAATGAACAATATTCCAAATGGTGACTACCCTGTCTACTTGGAATCCACTGAAGTCAATGCAGCACCATCAGCTAACCACCATACATGTAGAGCTTGAGTAAAAATAAACTTGTATTAAGTCACAGAAATCTTGGGGTTGTATGTCACCACAACATAACCAGGTCTTCTTAACTGATACAGGCTCATGGCACAGCTGACTTCCCCAAGATCACACAGCTAGAAAATGTCAACGCCTTTCCCCAAGCCTTCTAAGTGCTAAGGTCTCTACTCCTTCTACTATATCACTGCTTGCTTCATGGGCTTATTGCTTTGGAAACAAAACAGCTTTTTCCCAGGAGCCAAAATGTAAACCTAAGTGTTATCTGTCTGTTCTGAGTTTAATATCCTCTATTTTGGTGAAATAAAGAAAGTTTGATGTTTTCATTTATTTTTTAACTAGCACAAGCAGCCTATACGTAATCTCTTCTACTATATGAGGTTTAGAATTCTGAGTAACAACATTCCCCACCTCTAGGCCAGGCAGAAAAATACTCTTCACCTCGAAGAATAAATGTGTTGGGTCAGCTAGGAAGTAGCAATTAAATGACAAGGACTGTAACACCACCCAGGGTGTGACACGGTGCTTTGAGAGCCTCTCGGAGACGACGCTGACTCTGGATTACCTCACAGGAAAGGTGGAGAAACCAAGCATCGCCTTATAAACATGACCCGTTCCTGGTATGGCTGATGCAGCTGTTGTGACCGTCCTGCGCAGCCTCTGCATCACAGCCATCTCTGCCATGAAGATCACTGGGGGTCTCCTTCTGCTCTGCACAGTCACCTATCTCTGCACCTGCTCAGGTGAGTTAAGGGTAGATAGTGCCCTATACAGCTACTGAGCTTGTTCTCTGAAACAAGCTTATGGGATGTGAACCTCTCAGAGAAACGTCTAGACATGTGGGTTTAAAGTATAATGGTTTGTAGTAGAAACAGCCCTGGCCTGGAATGGGAGCCTCTTATTTCCCAACTCCCTGGAGTTGAGGGATTTGGATCTAGGGCATTTCCTTTTGAGGATTTTTATTTCCATTCATGGAACCAAAAAAAAAAAAAAAAAAAAACCAAAAACAAATCTTTTCATAAGTCTACCATTCTATTAGGACACTGGAAGTTGTTGGTGTTATTAGATACTACTCCTCAGCGTAAAGATGCAGAAAAACTTGGATCACTCTCCAAATCAACCCAGGAGGATTGAAATAAAGTACAATTCTCCAAAACCCAGGAGTCAACAATTAAACTTTTATACAATGAAAATTAAGATTTTGATGCCTTAGAGATATTCCCTTACATTCCTTTATATCAATTAGGAGGGGAAGAATATTAAAGATGGTGCTTCAGGCTCTTAGAAGTGACTGCAATACGTTTATTGCTTCTGATTTTTTTTATCTTTATTTTTTTTAAGAACTTTTATTGAGATACAGTTAACATACAATAAACTGCATATATTTAGAGCGCACAATTTGGTATCCCAATCTCCCAGTTCATTCCCCCCCAACCCTCCCCGCTTTCCCCACTTGGTGTCTATATGTTTGTTCTCTACATCGGGGTCTCTATTTCTGCCTTGCAAACCAGTTGATTTGTACCATTTTTCTATATTCCACATATATGTGTTAATATACGATATTTGTTTTTCTTTTCCTGACTCACTTCACTCTGTATGACAGTCTCTAGGTCCATCCATGTCTCTACAAATGCCCCAGTTTCATTCATTTTTACAGATGAGTAATATTCCATTGTATATATGTACCACATCTTTTTTATCCATTCATCTGTTGATGGGCATTTAGGTTGCTTCCACGTCCTGGCTATTGTAAACAGTGCTGCAATGAACATTGGAGTGCATGTGTCTTTTTGAATTATGGTGTTCTCTGGGTATATGCCCAGCAGTGGGATTGCTGGGTCATATGGTAACTCTATTTTCAGTTTTGCAAGGTATTGCTTTCTGATTTAAAACATTATCAAAGACATGATGAACTCCAGAAAACATCTTATGGTTAATAAATGGAGAAACTTTGGATAATTCTTTCACTTGAACCAAGGCTTACTTAACCTACTGGCCATTTGGCTTCCTCAGCAAACAGCTGGATTTTGTGAAAGGTCATGGTAGGTGCTGAAACTCAGCACCAGAGGAACTACAGAGTCTCAAACAACAGACTTTACATTAATTAATGAGACCTCACGACTTTGCTTTATTTTTAACATTTCCAACTGTATCTCTCTTTCAGAAGCTGCTAGTCTGCCTTTAAAAAAGGTGAGTGTATTGAACCACACTTTAATTACAGTTTAATTTCCTATTTAGTTTTACTTTAATTTCCTATTTACTATATTTAGTCAACAAATACTTATGAAATATATATGTAAGATTAATTCAGTATGCTTGGGGCGGGGGGGAGATGAAAGGGAAGGTAGCCACAGATAAATTGCCTCTGCTTTTCAGAAGGCAACTGAAGAAATATGACATACATATATGTAAATAACCATAGCCTAAAGAAAATATTCCAGAGTTAAAAAAGAGAGAGGACTTATAGCTGAGAAGTTGGCGATGTCTTCATGGAATGGATAAAGTGAGGGGCAGGAGACAGTTACCTTGGTTAACTGCACAGACTCTGGATTCAAATCCCAGTTCTACCACTTACTAGCTTTTACATTACACAAGTTCTCTCTTTTTAAGCCCAAATTTCCCTCATCTGTAAATAGGGGTAAGAGTAGAACCTACTCTATTCAGTTGTTCTGAAGATTAAACAAAGAAAATTCATGTAAGATTTAAGTTTAATGCCTGGGAGAGAAATGCATATCTATATAATAGAAGTGGTGCTAGTAGAACTAGTATTTGTCAGAGTGATCATATTATTATCAATAGGAGTAGCCATGGCAGCATCAGCATATCAGAGCTGGGACTTCCAGGATGGTACTGTGCTTCCTGTCCCTTAGAGGCCAGGGTAGCCTAGCTTGAGGACCAGGAGAAAAGCAGGACATTCTCTTGTGTCTGTTGCAGGTGGACTGCAGCATTTACAAGAAGTACCCAGTGGTGGCCATCCCCTGCCCCATCACATACATGCCTGTTTGTGGTTCTGACTACATCACTTATGGAAATAAATGCCACTTGTGTATCGAGAACTTGTGAGTACTTCATGGGAAGAAAAGAATCTAGGGTAGCATCCTTCACTGCAATCTTCTCCTCTTTCCACAAGCCTGCTTAACTTTTCAGAAGCTGTACTGTGCCCACTGAGAGAACCTGGGAGACATAGAAAACTTGCTGCCTCACAGTCAGATGAGGGTTGAGCCACATACTCTGCCAGCTTGACTCCATGACAGAACCCCTAATTCTTGCCTGTCAATTGAGAGTCTAACAAGACCATGTCAAATTGCTGTTCCCAGAGCCCAGAGGTTCTGTAGAGGCAAGTCACGAATCACCAAAGAAGTTAAGGGGATCATTTGGGGTGGTCTACAATCCCAACCAGCTTTGGATTATTTTAAGTAGTGGAGGTCCCCATAATTTCTTATTGGAAGAAAGGGTTCTGAATCCCACACTAAAAAATAATTGAAAACCACTACCCTACATGACTTCTAAGAGACTTAACGGCCAACAGATGATTCTTAGATAAACTGTGGCCAGGGGGTCTTTATCCTCCTCAGTTTCCTAGTGGCTCCAAATATCTGCAGCCTTAGGGAGATAGGGATAAGGCTACCACAAAGATTTTTTTTCTTTGATCTAAAATAGGGGAATACAAGCTGTCAGTACTTGGACCAGAATCCCATGGACATGTTTTAAGCATTTTTGGTGGGGGGGGCCTGCACAGGGTTTTGGAAGGCAACAATAACCAGGCAGATGTCACTTCTTCGGTGCAAAATAGGCAACTCAGCATTTACTGTCTTAACACCCTTTGCTCACTGTTAACTCTCTTTTAGACCACTGGATTTTGGCCACTTATCTCAGATCGTGTGGTTTTTCATCTTTGTGATTATCTCAACAAGTTAAAATACCAAGTTAGGACCTGAGCCAAGAAGGATCTGTCTACACAATGATTCCTACTCAGGAAATTTTTTTTCACAAAAGGGAGGATTCTCTAATGTGCATGAACACTGGACCCTCAGCCTAGAAACTAGCTTGTGTCCAAGGACACTGAAGGGGACATATGGTAGAAGGTCTCCCCACTAGTGCAGGATCCAGCCTCATCATGGGCCCCACTGACCAGGAAAGGCTGAGGGGCAGGCTGCCTCAGCTTCCCTTGTCAGAAGTCCTTCTTCTTTGTAGTTTTAAGGCATTGGGTGATCAGTCTGGGCTCTGGGATGAATGGAGGCAGCAGATGACATGGAAGTGTCACTGGACTAGGGACATCCTGCCTCTGTCTCTGTCAGAAACTGCCTGTGGCAAGGACATTCCTTTTTAGGGACTCACTTTCCTCATTTGTAAAATGAGGTTCTTCCTATAATATCTATAGTTCCTTTCAGCTCTAATATTATATAAAATCTCCTCTTGTGTTAATGAATCCTGTTAACTGTGTCTTCCCATAGGAAGAGTAATGGAAAAGTTCAGTTTTTGCACGAAGGAAGATGCTAACTTCTCCAACGTGGATACAGAGCAAGGACATCATCACTGTCATCTTCACCATCCCTGGGCCCCGACTGCCTTTTCCCTCATTTTGGCAGAGGTTCCCAGTGGGGGTGGGGGGGGGGGAGCAGAGGCAGATTCAGAGTCATCTTTGTTGGGTGAAGAAAGCTGTGCTCTCCTTCAGACTCCTGCCTCACTGACTGACAAACATGTCAAAATAAACTGAAAAAGTACTATGAAATTCTAACAATTCATTGTTGAGTTCTAAGTATCAAATAAAATACTTATGCTTATTAAAAACTTTGTAGAACTACTATCTACCTAGTAACTTTAATAGATCAAAAGATTAAAAACCCATTTTAAATGGAGCATAAAGAGCAAACTATGTATAATGCCTAGAGCATGGTCATAAATTTTTTTAGGAATGACATGCCTTCATAACTACAAATTTATTTCATAAATACATTTTATAATAATAATTTTATAGCAAAAATTATCAAAATAAACCAGTGAGCTTTCTAACATAGCTTAAACGATCTAACTTAATCCAAGGCTTAAGAAGTATATTTTTAGGGGGACGTTCCTGGTGGTCTAGTGGTTAAGATTCTGTGCTCCCAATGCAGGGGGCACCAGTTCAATCCCTGGTCAGGGAACTAAATCCTGCACGCCACATGGTGAGGCCAAAAAAACAAAAACAAAAAACAGTGAGCATGCATTCTTTAAAAAAAATGAAATTAAAAAAATTAAATAAAAAGTATATTTTTAGAATTATTGGCAAAAAAAAAATGTTCATCTGCAATAGAGACCCTATTTGGGTAATTTATTTTCTAATTGTTCTAACAAAACTCTAATTCCTAGTCGAGTCTTCTTTACTTGACATATCAGTCTGTTTTAACAAGGATGCTGTTTGATTCTACTCAGGGAGTAGGACACGCTTGTAAATGCTACTCTAAGTTTAACAAAGCTCTGAACCATCTTTACTATTTTAACTATCAATCTAATTGTGCCACCAACATCAGCTATTCCATGTTAATAACTATCCATGATTTTGGACTCCAAACCCCCTAATCCTAATGTTAAATGCATAATTTATCCATAAACCTAGCCAGTTCATAGTATTTAACTCAAATCTATGCTTAACACTAAGCTCACAATATTTGACTCCAATGTGTTAATCACAGTAAGATGCTCAGTAATCTAATATTTCTCAACCTTTGATCTTTCTGACATACCTTTCAGCCCAATTGTAGACATGAAGACCCAGTGCCTAAGTGCACAAAAGAGAGGAAATACCAGTCCAGAAATGCTGAGTAGTGAATAAAAACAAAAGCTCATTCTTCCTCCTTTCTTTTCATTTCCTCCTTTTCTTCTTTTTTCCTCTCTCTCAAATAGTTTTCCTTTTCTCTATCCTATTTTTTCTCTTTCTACATATTCCTTCCCTGTGACTTTTTTACTGCTCTTATAACTTTTCCTAACTTTTCCTTAAATTCATTACCTTTTTCTCATTTTCTTTAATCCCCATAAGTATCTTTTATTTATTCAAAGCCTTCCAGCCTCTGTACCTGAAGGTCTGACTGTAAATCCATTTGCAGTGATGGACAGATGAGTACATATGCCCACACACACCCTTGGGGGAATTTGTCTCAAAATGAAGAGAGCTCAGGACCCAACTCCAAAACTTTTATCACATATATTAGTCTATAGTCAAATCATTATCTAGGCGTGAAGCCTAATTTATAGCTTATATCTCAACACTTAAAAATAAATTCTAATTTCACATAAGCCCAATGTTCACCTTATATCTAAATTCCAATTTTACCTTTCATAGCTCCTTCTATAGCGTAATGCTAAACCATTCCCCTCAAAAGCCAACTCTTAATTCTCTCTTTTAACTCAAACCTTGAAATAGAAATCTTTAACATTAATCTGCATACAATTCATTTCATATAAATGAGTCTGAGAACAAACACTGAAGTCAGTCCTGAACTTTTAAAACTGTCGACCTAACTTTTTGTTGTCTCTGGGTCTTATTTCTATTCATTGATTGAATCAAAATGCCTGTGTTTATATGAATATTGTTCTTGCTTGTGTGTGATTGTGTCACTGGAAACTACAATCTCATTTTGTGTGTTAATAAGTACATAGGTATATGTTCATATGTGACTCTCTTTATAGATGACCAGATCATGGCTGGTGGCCCCAGTGATCTGGTCATAAGAACTGTGTTCAAAAGTCAATATGCATGAGAAAATAGTGAGTTATCAATTTTCAGTAAACAAACATGTAGATTGTTCCATTTAATATCATTGACTATTTACACTGGTACAAATAAATCCCTGTTGTTGGTTTCCCCAAGTAATGAAAGGCTGAATTTGAATTAAAATAAAAAGTTAAAATACAAAATAGCAGAAAAAATAAAACATGGCTATGAAATATTCATTTCTAACAAAATCATTTTTCACCCTGGACTGTTCTTTTGACCCCAGCTGCTTTAAGTTAAATGATTTCAAGCCAGTTCTGTGCCTCTGTGACAAGCTGCTTCTACTGAGACCTAATTGAGTCTGCCTAACTCACTGCATGTCTCTCTCAGTCTGGGTCTCCTCCTGGTTATCAGTTTTTGGCTACAAAGTTGATAGGAATTGTCTGTTTCTAATAGTCTTGTTTCCCACCGTGTCTACAAGCAATTTCACAGAGTTGTCTGAGAGGTGGGACAAGCAAATAGATTCCTTGCCTTCCACAGTCATTTTGCCCATACCAGTGAAGACAGCGATGCACTTGTGGCTTCCTCAAGCCAATGACCTGGGACCTCTGTGTGTTCTTTGGAAACTGGGAAAGAAGGGGATCAGCCTTGCCCCCAGACTTGGGGCTCTGGATTATAAGCCTGGATCTGGAAGCTAGACATCCAATCACAAATGTAAATGTGAAGGAAGTTTATTTTTTAAATTTTACATTTCCAAGTTTAGGCCATGGAGAAGACATGATTTTATTTAGCCTTATTCACTTCTCTGTACTCATCAACATTTGCAACATTGAGGTCTTTACCGTCCTCATCATCACTGTCTTCATTATAAAACTCCACCAAGCAACTCCAGAGAACACAATGAACCTTTAAATAGAAGACTGTGTGCTAACCCCAACCTGAACATCGACCAGGTGTGTAGCTGTGGGTAGGTCACTCTCTGTGTGCAGTATCTTCTTCCTTACTGATAAAGAGAATGGTAATCCCTAGTTTCACTTTTATCCTGTGAGAATCCGTTGAGACACGCATGTGAACGTGCTTTGTAAATTATAGTCTTACAGAAATGAAAGGGATGATGCGGATGCCCATTCTTCTCCAACATCTACAAAGGCATAAAAACATATACCACGTTGTGCAGTGTGCTTGGCATGTTAGCGTAAATACTCATGACCAGTAAATTCTCATGTATTTTTCTCAGTTTGAGAAATGAGAACATTTCTGTTCATGAGAAGTTGATATTAGGAAGTGAAAAGGAGAATGTGTAGTTTAAACATATAAGATTATACACATTTCCTTATATAGTTTGCCCCATTTGAACATGGCCTCACTTAACTCAATAGCTTGCAATAAAAATGATATTTACATTTTCTCCAGGAATATTATTACAAAATATTTACTAATTTTGAAAGGGAAAAGATTAACTTTATAGCGGAGAACCTGGCAGATATTACTAACTTACTCAAGTGATTAAAGTTAGCCTCACTGGTGATGGGGCAAATCAACATCCTGTATGCACAGGTCAGGGGTGGGTCCAGGGGTGTATCCAGCAGCTGTGGACTTTGTTGGTGCACTTACCAGGTTGTGGGTGGTGTTACAGGATCCCAGTGGCCAGCACCTGGGAAGGAGTACTCAGAGGTCCCTTTCCAGGCAGGAGCACTCTGGTTCCATCCACCTAACACCACAGCTTGGAGCCAGATCTAGGGTAAACAGATCCTACGGGAGCCCCACCACAGAGGCTGCCCAGGTCCCAGGCAGCAGCAAAACCACCTCAATTCCTGGAGCCACGATGACCCAGCCCTCAGTGCCCAGCACTAGATCTGGGGCGAACACAATGGAGAGAGGGATGCAAACTTGAGCTGCCTCTGAGCAGAACCATAAATGCTGGCATGTGCTGCCCATAGGTTCACTCTGACCACACAGGCCTCATTTGCTTCAGCACTCACCTCCTTGGGGGTAGGGCACACACGCAAAGGCAATGGACCCTTAATGAAACCAACCCTCGGGGCTTCTACTCTAAAAACTGGGGAGGAAACCCCACCCTCAACAGGGCTGTGACAGCCACAGAACAAAGAGGAGGCTCCTCCCATCATTCAGTGCAGACTCTGGTCACCACAGCACCATCACACCCCTTATCAAGGGGATGACGGCCAGCACATGCTGAGGAAAGAAGTGGCTGGCATCCATACCAAAACAACCTGGCACCAAAAATACTGTACTCACACAGTCTAACAGGGATGTTCCCACATAAAAACACCCCTTCAAGGCCACAGTAGATAACTGTTTCCCATACATTCATAGAGACAGAGAGAGTTAAGTAAAATGAAAAAACAGAGGAACCATTCCCAATTAAAAGAACAAGAGAAATCCCCTGAAAAAAACAATGAAACAGACCTCTCAAGTCTAGCAGACCCCGAGTTCAAAAAGGAGGTAATAAAAATGCTAAAGGAAACAAGAAAGATTATCAATAGAAATGCAGATCAGTGTAACAAGGAACTAGAAACTATAAAGAGGAACCAATTAAAATTAGACAACTCAATTGCTAAGATAAAAACCAAGCTAAACATCTAGATGGACTAGATGTTTCAAATAAGGACTTAATTTTTCTACTATATACAGAGCAGTCTTGAATAAACTGCACCCATGTAACAGTTATAATCAGAAAGTGTCTTCAAAATATGAGCATTCTAGCCTAAGACCAACCCCCTTCTTTCTCTCCCCACTCCACAAACCCAGAGGGCTATAATGCTCAAATTTTCAGAAGAAAGTCTTTCCTAGAAATTTTAACACAAGATGCACAAAATGTATTATTTACTAACTCTATTTCTGCCATATACTGGCAACGTCCTCAACATCTAGAAAGACTAGATGTTGTAAATGAGGACTCATTTGTCCATTATATGTGCTATATACTCAGAAAAGTGAAACAAAATGCATGAACATAAAAAAGACAATGGTTAATCCTGCCTCACTATAAACACACTGGCACAGAGCTCTCTGCCACTTCCTTCTCCCCTGCCACCTTGAACCAGTGCACAAACAGCATGCGTACTGTTCAAAAAGGTGGTTTGGCCAATCTCCCCGCCCCCTGCCCCCAAACAACATTTCTTAAGAATTTTAACAAAAAGATATTTACAAAATGTCTTTTCACTACCTCTACTTCTAACATATATCAGGCACTTCAGAACATCTAGAAAGACTAGAATGCATTTAAAAGTAGAAGTAGTAGAATAGTGCTTCTTGTAAATCGCTTTTAAAAACTGATGGGAAATACTGTCTTGGGAAATGGAATTGTTAAACCTCTGCTCTGAACAGTATACTCTGTGCTTGTTCATTGGGTTGAGGGAGGTGGGAGGGAAGATTGCAAAATTTGTTTTGTTAGTGTGTGCTAGAACATTTCAACTTACCCATTGCTCTACATGTTACATGCATTTTGTTTAACTTTACTGTATATATTATGTATACACTGGACAAATGGGTCCCAATTTTATAATAACCAGTCTCTAGATATTAAAGAGGTTTCCAATGTATGACAAAAGTAGAGTTAGTAAACTAACACATTTTGTACACTTTGTGTTAAAATTCACTGAAAGGCCGTCTTCTGAAAAGGGCCTTTGGAAGTGGAATTGTAAATCACATCTAAGTGGCACATGTGCCTGTACTTGCCCACTGTTGGATAGATGGTGGAAAGGAGGTATTGGGAGAAATGAAGGGTTCTAGACTAGAATGTTCATATGTAGAAGACACTTTCAGATACAGCCATTGTTACATGTGTGTAGTTTATTCAACACTACTGTGTATATAGTAGACAAACTTTAAGTCCTTATTTGAAACATCTAGTCTAGTCTTTCTAGATGTTTAGAAGTACACAAAGTATGTTAAAAGTAGAGGTAGTGAAATAACATATTTTGTAGATATAGCCTTTTGTTAAAATTCATATGAAATACTGTCTTAGAAATGGAATGATCAAAATGATCAAACCACCTCTCTGAGCAGTACATGTTATTTTATTTATGCTGGTTCAGGGAGAAAGAAGAGAGTGCAAAGGGCTTTATACCAAGACAAGCCATTGTCCCATATGTCTCTGCATTTTGTTTTACTTAGCTGTATATATAGTGTATATACAGGACAAACAAATTTACAACATCTAGTCTTCCTAGATGTTAAAGAGGTTACCAGCGTATGACAAAAATAGCAAATAAATACATCGTGTACACTTTGTGTTGAAATTCATAGGAAAGACTTCTGAAAACAACTTGAGGAAGTGAAATTATTAAAATCTCCTCTAAGCGTTACAGATGCTTATTAACACTTGTCCACTGGCTTGACAGAGATGAGAAGGGAAAGGGTTCTAGGCCAGAGTGTTTCTGTTTAGGAGATGCTTTGAGATTATAGACTCTATGGTTTATTCAATGCAACTACATGTATATATAGTGGACAAACTTAAATCCTTATTTGAAACATCTAGTCTTTCCAGATATGTAAAAGTGCACAACATATGTTGAAAGTAGTGAGTTAAAGTAACATCTTTTAAGTATTTTTTTCTGTTAATTCATAGGAATGGTTGTATTTGGGGAGTGAAATTATTAAATTTGACAGTAAGCTGACTGTTCACTGGGTGGTGGGGAAGGGAGAGGGGGTAGGTAAGGAAGTGCAGAGAGAAGGGTTCCATGCCCATAAGTATAACCATTGTTTTGTTTGTGTGTTTTAGTTGATATTGCTGTGTATTAAATAATAAGCAAGTCCTAATGCCCAAAGTATATTAAAAGTAGAGGCAGAAAAATAATCCCTTAAAAAATGCCCTTTTCTTGATGTTTTGGAAGGGCTGTGTCTTCTGGGAGTGTGTATGTTAATCCACCTCTTGGAGCTAGATGTAGTCTTGTACTTAGTTGCTGAAATGCTAGAGGAGGGGTAGGAGGAAGGGTGAAGGGAAGGGCTCGGCTAATATTTCCATATCTAGAAGACAGTTTTGGTTATAACCATAGGTCTTTGTGTGCATTTTTGTAAAGTACCAATGTTTATTATGGACAAGTTTCATTATTTTGCAACATCTAGGCTTTTTAGATATCCTGAGGTGACAATGTATGATAAAAACTAGAGCTAGTGAATTAACCAATTTGTAAATATCTTTGTTATAACTGATCAAAAAAAAAAAGTAGCATCTTCGACATGAAACTGTTAAACCATCTCTGAGAAATGTACGTCAGGACTTGTTCATTAGGTTGGCAGCAGAGGGAAGTATAAAGGGAGAGATGTGTGAGGATGTGTTCATATTTATATTTTGATGATAATCAGCGATGTGTGTGCATCTCTCGGCTATGCTATGGGAATACATTAAGTAATTCAAAAGAAACATACCTCCTTGCTAATACTTTAATGGTTTAGATTGGATAACGAATCCTCTTAAAAACATTATACTTTGAGTACTCTGTTGCTTTATGTCTCATTTTTAATTGAACATTTAAGGGAATGTAGTATTTTAATCATAACTCTGCCAATATCTTTATCTAGAGGCCTGTTGCCATTTTTGTCTGTTCTGAAATTTCTGTCGCCAAGAAAGGCAGGATTACATTTTTTTCCTTCCAGATTGAGTTGGTGTAGTGCATTCCTGGTTATCAAAATACTCATAGCTTTGGGACTTTGAAATGATAAATACTCATGATGTGTGAAAAAGCATGATACATAACTGTGTGATTTCAGTTACATAAAATGGATGCTTAGTTGTGTAAATACACAAACAAGACCTAGAAGGATACATCAAATGGTAAACTGCTTGTGATGATGGATGACTTTGTTTTTTGCTTCTTGTGTTCTGTGGTTTCCTATTATGCAAATATTAACTTTTAAGAAATGTTATTTTAAAAACCTTAAAAAAAAAAAAACCAAGCTAAAAGGAATGAATAACAGACTAAGTTTCACAGAAAAATAAATAAGTGATCTGGAAGATAGAATGGAAATCACCCAATCAGATCAGCAGACAGAAAGAAAAATTAAAAGTAAATGAAAGAAACATATGAGATGCATGGGATAATATTATATGTATAACAGGGATTCCAGAAGGAGAAGAAAAAGAACAGGGGATCAAAAATATATTTGGAGAAATTATGTTTGAAAACTTCCCAAACCTAAAAAGAAACAGACATCCAGGTACAAGAATCAGAGAGTGCCCCAAACAAGATGAACCCAAACAGATCCACACCAAGACGTCATAATTAAAGTGGCAAAAGTTAAAGAGATGATTCTAAAGGCAGCAGGAGGAAAACAGAGTAAGTTACAAGTGAACCCCCATAAGGTTATGAACTGATTTCTTTGCAGAAAATTTCTAGGCCATAAGGGAGTGGCATGATATATCAAAGTGCTGAAAGGGGAAAACTCTGCAACCTAGGATACTCTACCCAGCAAAATTATCATTTACAATAGAAGGAGATATAAAGAGTTTCTCAGAGAAGTAATAGCTCAAGGAATACAACAATACTAAAACTAACCTAATAGCGATATTTAAGGTCTTCTCTAAACAGAAAAGAAGCAAAAACCCATAAGAAAGGGAAAGCCACAATAGGAAAACAAATACATGAAAAGATTGAAGATCGATTAAATAAGCCAGTACATAGAATAAGAAACAACCAAAAAAATTTTTTGTCAAAGCAATTATTGCTATAATCAACAGCGAAAGGATAAACATGAAGATGTAAAATAGAACATCAAAATCGCAAAATGTGAAGAAGGGAGGAAAAAAATGTAGATCTTTTAAAATGTGTTTCAGGGCTTCCCTGTTAACACAGTGGTTAAGAATCCACTTGCCAATGCAGGGGACACAGGTTCAAGCCCTGGTCCAGGAAGATCCCACATGCCACAGAGCAACTAAGCCTGTGTGCCACAACTACTTAGCCTGTGCTCTAGAGCCTGCAAGCCACAACTACCGAGCCCATGCTCCACAACTACTGAAGCCTGCACGCCTAGGGCCCATGCTCTGCAATAAGAGAAGTCACCGCAATGAGAAGCCTGTGCACCACAACAAAGAATAGCCCCCACTCTCCACAACTACAGAAAGCCCACACGCAGCAAGGAAGACCCAACACAGCCAATAAATAAAAATAAATTAATTAATTAATTTAAAAAATGTGTTTGCATTGTATATTCTTGCCTCCTTTGTCAAAGATAAGGTGCCCATATGTGCTTGGGCTTACCTCTGAGTTCTCTATTCTGTTCCATTGATCCTCCTTTCCATTTTTGTGCCAGGACCACACTGTCTTGAGCACTGTGGTCTTGTAGTATAGTTTGAAGTCAGGAAGCCTAATTCACTGCCGAGACCAGCTCGGCGACTCGAGGTGAGTGACGGGTGCCGCAAGCTTGAAGAAGACACAGACACAGACTGAAGAGAAAAGTGGGACCGGGGGGCTCAAGACCTCCCGGATCAAGAGCCCTGCTAACTCATCCCAGGTTGCTTTTATTGAGTTCGTGGGCTAACATTCTCAGGTTACACTCATAAACAATCAAAGGCCTCACATGACTGAGGCAATTATCTTTGTTTACTTCCTGGGTCTGAGTTGAGCAGGTGTGGATTTGAGCTGGGGGTGGAGAGCAAAACAGCCCTGGGGGCAGGAGACCTCTCTCAAAAGGCACCACCCCTGTTGGCCCCTCTGCGGCTGTGCCTGTCTTAGGTTGTTCCTCCTCTGAGGAATCTTACCCGTCTTTGGCTAACCAGCCATCCCTCAGGACCAAACAGGGTGATATTAGTCTCCACGCCCCGCACCCTCAGCTCCTCCACTGCTCAAGCAGGACATTCTGAATCCCATCGCTCGGCCCACATACTTCAACATTTTCAAGGTTTCAGAAATGTTCCCGAATGTCTTCCCACAATTCACCAACTCCATCTTTCCTTCTCAAGATTGCTTTGGCTATTTGGGGTCTTTAGCGTTTCCATACAAATCGTAAGATTTCTTGCTCTACTTCTGTGAAAAATGCCATTGGTAATTTGATAGGGATTGCGTTGACTCTGTAAATTGCTTTGGGTAGTACAGTCATTTTCACAATGTTGATTCTTCCAATCCAAGAATATGGTATGTCTCCCCATCTGTATGTATCGTCTTTGATTTCTTTCATCAGTGTCTTATAGTTTTCTGCACACAGGTCTTTTGCCTCCTTAGGCAGGTTTATTCCTAGGTATTTTATTCTTTTTGTTGCAATGGTAAATGGGAGTGTTTCCTTAATTTTTCTTTCTGCTTTTTCGTTTAGTGTATCAGAATGCAAGAGATTTCTGTGCATTAATTTTGTATCCTGCTACTTCACTAAATTCATCGATTAGTGCTAGCAGTTTTCTGGTAGCATCTTTAGGGTTTTCTATGTATAATATGTTATCTGCAAAGAGAGACAATTTTACTTCTTCTTTTCCAATTTGGATTCCTTTTATTTATTTTTCTTCTCTGATTGCTGTGGCTAAAACTTCCAAAACTATGTTGAATAATAATGGTGAGAGTGGGCACCCTTGCCTTGTTCCTGTTCTTAGAGGGAATTCTTTCAGTTTTTCACCATTTGAATGATTTTCGCTTGACAGCCTTTTCAATAAGTCGTGCTGGGAAAATTGGACAGCAACATGTAAAAGAATGAAATTAGAACACTTCCTAACACCATACACAAAAATAAACTCCAAATGGATTAAAGACCTACATTTAAGGCCAGACACTATAAAACTCCTAGAGGAAAACATAGGCAGAACACTATGACATACAGCAAAGCAAGATCCTTTTTGACCCACCTCCTGGAATAATGGAAACAAAATAAAAAATAAACAAATGGGACCTAATGAGACTTAAAAGCTTTTGCACAGCGAAAGAAGCCATAAACAAGACAAGAAGACAACCCTCAGAATGCGAGAAAATACTTGCCAATGAAGTAATGGACAAAGGATTAATCTCCAAAATATACAAGCAGCTCATGCAGCTTAATACCAAAAAAGCAAATAACCCAATCCACAAAGGGGCGGAAGACCTAAATAGACATTTCTCCAAAGAAGGCATGCAGATGGCCAGCAAACACATGAAAAGATGCTCAACATCACTAATTGTTAGAGAAATGCAAGTCAAAGCCACAACGAGGTATTACCTCACACCAGTCAGAATGGCCATCATCAAAAAATCTAGAAACAATAAATGTTGGAGAGGGTGTGTAGAAAAGGGAACTCTCCTGCACTGTTGGTGGGACTGTAAGTTGGTACAGCCACTATGGAAAACATTTTGGAGGTTCCTTAAAAAACTAAAAATAGAACTACCATATGATTCAGTAATTCTACTACTGGGCATATACCCAGAGAAAACCATAATCCAAAAAGAAACATGTACCACAATGTTCAGTGCAGCACTATTTACAATAGCCAGGACATGGAAGCAACTTAAATGCCCATCAACAGATGAATGGATAAAGAAGATGTGGCATATATATATATATATATATATATATATATATATATATATATACACACACACATACACACACACACACACAATGGACTATTACTCAGCCATAAAAAGGGATGAAATGGAGCTATATGTAATGAGGTGGATAGACCTAGAAACTGTCATACAGAGTGAAGTAAGCCAGAAAGAAAAAAACAAATACTGTATGCTAACTCATATATACGGAATCTAAAAAAAAAAAAAAAAATGGTACTGCTGAACCCAGTGACAGGACAAGACTAAGGATGCAGATGCAGAGAATGGACTGGAGGACATGGGGTTGGTGGGGCGGGGGGTGAAGGGGAAGCTGGGATGAAGTGAGAGAGTAGCACAGACATGTATACACTACCAACTGTAAAACAGAGCCAGTGGGAAGTTGCTGTATAACAAAGGGAGATCAACTTGATGATGGATGATGCCTTAGAGGGCCGGGACAGGGAGGATGGGGGGAGTTGCAGGAGGGAGGGAATATGGGGATATATGTATAAATACAGCTGATTCACTTTGGTGTACCTCAAAAGCTGGTACAAGAGTGTAAAGCAATTATATTCCAATAAAGAGCTTAAAAAATAAAATAAAAAAATGTGTTTGAATCTATGTGACTATCAATCTAAAGCAAGTAGATATAGTTATCAGTTAACATACTTGAAAACCAGTGTAACCACAAATTAAAAACATACAATAGATTCACAAAACAAACAAACAAAAATACAAAAAGAAAGGAACACAGGACTTCCCTGGTGGCACAGTGGTTAAGAATCTGCCTGCCAATGCAGGGGACACGGGTTTGAGCCCTGCTTCGGGAGGATCCCACATGCCATGGAGCAACTAAACCTGTGCACTACAACTACTGGGCCTGTGCTCATAAGCCAGTGAGCCACAACTACTGAGTCTGCATGCCTAGAGCCTGTGCTCCACAACAAGAGAAGCCACTGCAATGAGAAACTCACACACCACAACAGAGTAGCCCCTGCTTGCCACAACTAAAGAAAGCCCATGTACAACAACAAAATCCCAATGCAGCCAATAAATTAATTAATTAAAAAAAAAAGGAACTCAAGGATAATACAAAAGACAACCACCAAATCACAAAAGGAAAAAAAGAAGACAAAATGAACAAAGAAGAACTAAAAAATTGATTGGAAAACAAGGTAAAAATGGCAGTAAATACATACTCATCAATAATTACTTTCAATGTCAAAGGACTAAATGCTCAGATCAAAAGACATAGAGTCACAGATTAGATAAACCAAGAACTACAATATGTTTCTTATGAGAGACTCACTTTAGGGTGAAAGAGACACATAAATTGAAAATGAGGGGATGGAAAAAAGATATTTCATGCAAATGGGAATGACAAAAAACAGGGGTAGCAATACCTAGTAAAATAGACTTTAAAACAAAGTTCATGAAGAAAGACAAAGGGCATTATACAATGATGAAGGAATCAATACCAGAAGAGGGTATTACATCCGTTAACAAAAATGCACCCAATATAGGAGCACCTGAGTATATAAAACAAATACTAACAGACATAAAGGGAGAAATTGACAGAAGTACAATAATAGTAGAAGACTTTAACACCCCACTGACGTCAACAGACAGATCTTACAGACGGAAAATCAATAAGGTAACACAATTCTAAATGATACAACACCAGGTGGACTTAACTGGCATCTATAAGACAGTACCTCTGAAACAAAAACAAAAATAAAAAATCAGAATTCCCCTTTTCCTTAAGTGCACATGGAACATTGTCTAGGATACATCACATACTAGGTCACAAAACAAACCTCAACAAATTCAAGAGGACAGAAATTATTGCAAACATCTTTTCTGACCACAATGGGATGAAACTAGAAATCAACCACAGAAAGAGAAATGAGAAACAAAAAAAAAACAAACAAATACGATTACATGGAGACTAAACAACACGCTACTAAAAATCCAATGGGTCAATGATGAAATCAAAGAAGAAATCAGAAAATACCTTGAGACAAACGACAATCAAAACACAACCTTACAAAATCTTATGGGATACAGCAAAAGCAGCTCTAAGAGAGAATTCATAGTGATAACAGGCTTTCCTCAAGAAACCTTGGAAAGGAAGAAGTAAAAATGTTACTATTTGCAGATGACATGATACTCTATATAGAGAAACCTTAAGATTCCACACAAAAACTATTAGAATAAATGAATTCAGCAAGGTAGCAGGATAGAAGATATAATATACAGAAATCTGTTGCACTTCTTTACACTAACAATAAAATATCAGGAAAAAAAATCCCCTTAAAAATCACACCAAAACAAACAAACAAACAAAAACCCCCACAAAAAACAAACCTACTAAACAAAGGAAGTAAAAGGCGTACATACTAAAAGCTATATAACACTGATAAAGGAAACTGAAGATGATTCAAGAAGTGGAATGATATCCCATGTTCTTGAATTAGAAGAATTAATATTGTTAAAACGCCCATGCTACCCAAAGCAATCTACAGATTTAATGTGATCCCTATCGAATTACCCATGACATTTTCACAGAACTATAACAAATAGTCCTAAAATTTATATGGAACCACAAAAGACCATAAATTGCTAAAGAACTCCTAAGGAAAAAGAACAAAACCCTCCCAGACTTCAGATGATACTACGAAGCCTCAGTAATCAAAACAACATGGTATTGACACAAAAACAGACATATGCATCAACAGAACCGAATAGAAAGTCCAGAAGTAAACCCACACATGT
Organism: Hippopotamus amphibius kiboko; assembly: GCF_030028045.1. Taxonomy (NCBI): domain Eukaryota; kingdom Metazoa; phylum Chordata; class Mammalia; order Artiodactyla; family Hippopotamidae; genus Hippopotamus; species Hippopotamus amphibius. The sequence goes on along the minus strand of NC_080186.1, from coordinate 153,959,258 downwards.
ACAGCTAATTCATCTATAACAAAAAAGGCAAGAATATACAATGGAGAAAAGAAAGTCTCTTCAGCAAGTGATACTGGCAAAGCTGGACAGCAACATGTAAAGCAATGAAATTAAAACACTCCCTCACACCGTACACAAAAATAAAGTCTAAATGGTTTAAAGACCTATATGTAAGACATGACACCATAAAACTCCTAGAAGAGAACATAAGCAAAACATTCTCTGACATAAATCACAGCAATATTTTCTTAGGTCAGTCTCCTAAGGCAAAAGAGTTAAAAGCAAAAATAAACATATGGTACCTAATCAAACTTAAAAGCTTTTGCACAGCAAAGGAAACCATCAACAAAATGAAAAGGCAACCTATGGAATGGGAGAAAACATTTGCAACAATGTGATGGACAAGGGATTCATGTTCCAAAATATACAAATAGCTCATATAACTCAATATCAAAAAAACAAAAACAAAAACAAGCCAATCAAAAAATGGGCAGAAGACCTAAACAGACATTTCTTCAATGAAGATACACAGATGGCCAACAGGCACATGAAAAAATGCTCAACATTGCTAATTATTAGAGAAATACATATAAAAACCACAATGAGGTATTGCTTCATACTGGTCAAAATGGCCATCATCAAAAAGTCTATAAATAATAAATGCTGGATAGTGTGTGGACAAAAGGAAGCCCTCTTACATTACTGGTGAGAATGTAAACTGGTTCAACCACTATGCAAAACAGTACAGAGGGCTTCCTTAAAAAACTAAAAATAGAACAACCATATGATCCAGAAATCCCACTCTTGCACATGTACTCAGAAAAGATGAAAACTCTAATTAGAAAAGATACATGCACCCTAGTGTTCACAGCAGCACTATTTACAATAGCCAAGATATGGAAACAACCCAAGTGCCTATCAACAGATGACTGATTTAAGAAGATGCAATGTGTATGTGTACATACACACACACACGCACACACAATGGAATATTCCTCAGCCATAAAAAAGAATGAAATATTCTCATTTGCAGCAACAAGGATGACCTAGAGAATATTATACTAAGTGAAATAAGTCAGAGAAAGACAAATATCATGTCATATCACTTATATGTGGAATCTTAATAATAGTACAAATGAACCTACACACAAAACAGAAACATGCTCACAGATATAGAAAATAAACTTATGGTTACAGAAAGAGGGATAAATTAGGAGTATGGGATTAACGGATACAAACTACTATACATAAAACAGGTAAGCAAAGAGGATTTACAGTATGACACTATGTATATATATATACAGTATATCCACTATGTTGTAATACCTATAATGGAAAATAATCTGAAAAATATATATATATAACTGAGGCACTTTGCTGTACACCTGAAACTAACACAATATTGTAAATAAACTATACTTCAATAACATGTAGATAAATAAATAAGACTGAAGGACATGACAATGCAAGATCCTTGACAGATCTTTTAAATTACTATCATTGTTATTATTATTAAGAAATAGTTCACATATCATAAAATTCTTGTTTTTAAAGTATACAATCCAGTGATTTCTAGTCTACTCACAAAATTGTGCAACTATCACCACTACCTAATTCCAGTACATTTCATCACCCCCAAAAGAAAATAATATCCATTAGCAGTCACTCCCATTCCCCTATCCTTTTAGACCCCAGCAACTATTAATCTGACTTTTGTCTATAGATTTGCTATTCTTGGCATTATACTTAAATAGAATCATAAAGTATGTGGTCTTCTGTCCATAAGATTATTCCATGCTGTAGCATGTATCAGTATTTTATCCTTTTTACTGAAAAATATTCTATCCTTTGGATGTACTACACTTAATCATTCATCAGCTGATGAATAGTTGGATTGTTTCCAATTTGGTTGGAGCTATTATGAATAAAGTTGCTATGAACATTAATGTTTTTGGTGGATATATGTTTTCAATTCTCTTGGGCAAATACCTAGGAATGGAATTGCCAAGTCATATGGTAACACGACACTTAACTTTTTGAGGAACTACCAAACTATTTTCCAAAGCAGCTGCACCATTTTATATTCCCACCAGCAATGTATGAGAGTCTCAATATTTCCACACCCTTGCCAACATCTTGTCTGTTTTTTTAATTTTAGCCATTCTAATGGATGGGAAATGGTATCTATTTTGAGTTTTGATTTGCATTTCCCTAATAACTAATGATGGTGAGCATATTTTCATGTGCTTATTGGCCATTTGTATATTTTCTTTTGAAAAATGTCTATTCCAATCCTCTGCTTGGTTTTTAACAAAATTATTTGTCTGGTTATTGTTGAGCTGTAAATATAATTTTTAATACAGTCTAGATACTAGTCCCTTATCAGATATATGATTTGCAAATATTTTCTCCCATTCTGTGGACTCTCCTTCTAAGAATAAAAGTCTTTAATTTTGATGCTGTCCAATTTATTTTCTCTTTTGTTTCTTGTAATCTTAGTGACCCATCTAAGAAACCACTGTCTATTCAAAGGTCACAAAGATTTATACCTATGTTTCTTCTAAGAGTTCTATAGTTTTAGTTCTTACATTTAAGTGTTTTGGGTTAATTTATGTTATTATTTTTAACACAAAATGAGGTGGCAGTCCAATCTTATTGTCTTGTATGCAAATATCTAAAGTTGTCCCAGAACCAATTTTTGAAAAGACTACTCTTTCTTCAGTGAATTGTTTTGTCATTCTTGTCAAAAATCAATTGACCATAAATATTAGAATTTAATTTTGGATTCCCAATTCTATTACACAGTCTTTTGATTACTACAACCTTGTAGTAAAATTTTAAATTGTTAAGTGTGAGCCCTCCATCTTTTTTCTTTTTTAAGATTGTTTTGGCTAACTCGTATTCCCATAAAAGTTTTAGGATCAGCTCATCCGTTTCCCAAAATGGACAGCTAACTTTGATAGAGAGCACTGCCATCTTAACAATATTAAATCTTGCTGGGTCGGATCATTTTGTTATAAAGGCATTGTTGGCACAGATGGTAAAATTTCAGTTAGAGTCTTGAGGTGAAGAGTACACAAGAAGTTATTTGTTCTATTCTTGCAACAATTATTTTGAAATAAAAAGTTAAAATTTAAAAATGTGTTCTTCTTAATTGCTATACAAAGCAGGTACTAGTAATCTGATAAAACTGTTCTTCCAAGAAAGGAAAGTTAAGGCACAGCAGTGACTTCAAAATGTTAAGTAACCAAGAGAATATGTAAAGGATATGGTACGTAGCCTGAGTGTTTTTAAATAAATTTTCAAATAAACCATAAGATTATCCTTACCTCCTCCACCCCTATATACATGGAAAATATTTCAGAATTCCTTAGGAAAAGAAATCTCAATTTCATAGTGACATTTTAAGTTGTTTTTCAGTATAAATCAGGGTTGCCTAAAAGGTCTTGCTTACATAGGAGGAAAGGACTGGCATTGTGTTGAAAGACATTTTTGAGAAGTTCAAGTGACTTTCTGTCAAGGATTTCCTGGTTCCCAGATGCTGCAGCATTACTCTTTTCAGAGGTGAACACTTAACGCATATGTGCACATTAACAGGCTCCAAACTCCGGTGACAGTCTTCATCAGAAGCAGAGTAAGTTTAAGAAACTATATAGCCCTACCCAGCCCAGCCCTCTGACACTATCCACAGAGTCACCTTTGCTTTAGTCCTCCTCTGATCTTCTGTCTAAAATACTGAGCTTCAGTTTCCTTCCTGGGCTTCAGTTCAGATTACTGCCTTATTTCCTGACCACTAGCATACCCTCTTATGGCCCTGGAAATGTTAACTTTCTCCTTCTACATCACCTTCTCTCTTCTTCTCCCTTCTGCATTCACAGTCTAATAACAAGAGCTGAGCATCTGAGGCTCTGATCCAGACAGCTCCTTCAAGTTGTACTTGCCTCTCTGAACCCTTATTTCTCATTTCACAGTCTAAAGAGGATACTGATTATTTCACAATGGGCCTTAGATAACTGCTACTTATGTGGTCTGGTATCTCTGGGTAGCCTTGCCTTAAGAGAACTAGTCTTGCCAGCTGGCTTACACCTCTCAAGGGAAGCAGGATTGTATAAGAGTTCAAGGGTAGAGTTTTTGAGAAATACTATTCTGGATTCTAATACAAACCAAGTCATTTAATCAGAAAACTTGGAAAAATTATTTAACCTCTCCGATCCCAACTTCCCCTCTGTAAAATGGAAATAGTAATACCTATAGGTTCTTCTAGAATCTGTGCTAGATGAGCTTCCCTGACAGATGAGGGGGAAATGTTCAGAAAACTATAATTGAAAAGAGTTGTACATGAGTAGCAGAAAATAATCGGAGCTTAAGTTCACCTAGATTTTTGGAAGATTTCTCAAGAACAAATTATCAATATTAAACAGGCTTTCCTTTTCTTCTCTGAAATATGTAGTTCTACTGGAATCTTTCCTTAAGAAATACTATTGACTATTCTAAAATTGTACTAAATTAAATAGTTGGGCCAACTATGGAAGGAAAACTGAGACTGATAAGGAAGCTCTTAAATAACTCACATACCTAGGATACTTTCTCTGGGGTCTCTGGAAAGGTAGGTAAGGAGTCAAGGCCACTTTTTCTCAAAGTCAGAGAATGATGGAAATTTAAAGTCAGAAACAGGAAATCATATGCCAGTGGTTTCCCTTACTTGAGTAACTTGAAAAATAGTAAAATTATTTTTTAAAACTTTAAAGAGGGGTCTTAGATTTCCCAAAGAAAAAGTAGTTGGTGACATTAAACATTTCTCTAATTCTGCCTCATGATAACTAAAACTTTATCACAGCCTAATGGTGGAATTTGGAAACTTCTCATCTAGACCAGTGATACTTAAATTATTTCATGGAGCCCTGAGGACTCCATGAATATGATTCAGGGACTATCATGGGAAGATGGGTACCGGGAAACCAAGTTCCCACATTCCCTCTTTAAGTAATAGGGCACCACTGGTATCTGTTTAATATATTACACTTCCATATAACATTTTCCAGCTCCACCATTCACTCTTGTGACTTTGGACAATTTATTTATTCTCTCTCTGCTTCACTTACTTTATTTGTAAAGTCTTGGTAGTAATATTATTTGTCTCCTACAGTTTTTAAAAATTTAGATAAGTTAATATTCATACAACAATTCCAAGGGCACCATACACATAATTAGTGCTCAGTAAATATTATTACTGTTATTGCTATTGTTACTGAAGAAAGTATTTTGCTGTTAAAAATGAATAAAACTAAAAATATAGGTAGAGGCTATTTTCACATTCAATAAAGGAATCACCTTTGCAGGGTTCCTGACAGGTATTCACTTGGCTCCAATGGGACACTTAAAATGGTAAGATTCTCATTACCTCTAGCCATTATCAAACATCTCTAATTCATCACAAAGTTCCTTTTTCTATTACATGCCATCATCTATAGTTCCAGTCAGGCCACAAAGATATATCATTTGCTTGTTTTAAGACAGTTCCTAAGTGCCTTCTGAGTCTTTTCTGCTCCATATCACTGTCACCATCATTAAATACTAATGACAATGTATATGAAATAAGTGCTTTATGATCTCATTTGAAATCATAACCAGCTTATGATATGGCGACATTATTAACTTTATTCTGTAAGCTTTGTTAAGGAAAAATTATTTGATACTTGTTAAAATGGTAAGGACGACATTATTCAAGGTAGAGTCCTGAATATCCCTATTGTAATACCCCTATTGCAATGGGGGAGAGAGATTGGGCTCAACTCTGAATACAACAAGTGGGGGATTTTAGCCAAGGAGTCAGGTTAAGGGCTCAGTAGATGGAAAATTACTAATAGGAGATATTAAGGAGGATTCTTGCTAAATGCAGCCCAAGGACTTAAACATTAAAAGTGGGGGATGAAGAACTTGTTCTGATATCAAGGTGACCAGATATCAATGGTAGGGGGTAATGACTTAGCAGGTTTCTATGTTAAGACATGTTAAGACATGAAGTGGATGGGAGGTAGAGGGAGGAGAGGTGGGGGGAGGTCAAGGTCCAGTTGAGAACAGAACTCAGAGAAGCCTAACTAAAGTTTACTCAAGAAGACAATCTTTGTCAAGCTACAATGAAGAAAGTGGCAATGCTTCTCATTGTTCACTGTATAACCAAGTTGTATTATAGTCTCTAACACAGAATAAATCTTCATTAATAATCAGTGAATAAGCAAATGAAAATAAAGAAAGGAAGGCTTCTAGCAGTTCAGCAATTTAGGGAATGGTGGAGGTGGCAATGAATCCAGGTCTGCAAGACTCTTAGAGTGTCAGCTCTCAGTTATATCATGACGCCTGCCCTCCACACCATCCAAGCACAGGTTCCAGTTGTTTTATCCTTCTGAAGGGAAACATGAATTTTCACCTCTCAACCTTTGACACTACTTCCATTACTGGTATAGACAGTGTCTTCCAACTATCTGCCAAAACTGCAAGAGTTGCTTCCAAGGTCTTCTCATAGTCACTCTATTCAAAAAACTGGCACATTCCAAAAAGTGTTGTTGTAAAGACTTCAAGTGAAGTGCAGTTTGATGAAAGCACAATTAAACTTATTTAAATCATGATCAAGTGATTGGTGGCTCGTCTATTGAAAGTTATTGTATTAGTAGATGTCATTGGCCCTGTATGTAACTACATGGCAGGGCAAAAGTTAACATCTCATTCTTGAACCAACAGCCTGCATCTGGTGACCAGAGAATCACGGCCAAAATTCCAGGGACCGTCCAGCCACTGCATTCACTAGATCTGTTCTTAGTTAAGATGGTCACCTAGCTCTTTATAATTGGCTCCTCCCAAGGGCCCTTGATAAGGATGCTTCCACCAGAGATCTGGCAGGTAAATGAGGTGCAAGTGCTCACGAGCTGCACCCATCATACCATCTCCCCAAATTTGGGATTCTGGGGAAAATTATCACCATCCTAAAAAGCATGAATCATTGCTTGTTTGTGCTGAATCAAGACTTGGACATTGATACCTTTTCTCTGTGCCCAGCCTGGCATCTCAACTGCCAACATGTCCCCTTTGGCAGAGGAGAAAAGAAGAGAAGAGTAAAGAGGGCAACCTGAGAAAATGTTAAAACCTATAAAGCTGCCATGCTGATGACTTTCTGGAAAAAGTAGTGCAACAAATAATATATAGTAAACCAAGTGAAATTACTTAACTTCCTTGTGAATTCATTCCCTCATCTGCAGAACAAAAAAAATGGTAGTTAAGATCTGTCAGATGTATATGAAGATCAAACTGTGTAACAGATGTAACAGTGCTCAAACTTATATAAAGAGGTAAAGAAATAATGCCAACTTTATTGGGTCCTATTATCTATTAAAGTATCATGTATAATCATCTCTCTTTCACAGTAAAAGAATTTCCATACCTAGCAGATGTTTCTGACCTCTTCCCAGGATTGTTTCTGGAAAGAGCTATTTCATAACTGAGGCAGAACTCTTGACAATATATAAGGCAGAACTCATCTGGGCTGGGTGGACACTAGAAAGACTTTTTCCTCCATCTGACTGCCTCTGTCCACTTCAGCAGCATGAGAGCAACAGCCTTTGTCCTGTTCTCAGCTCTGGCACTTACAACCATCTTCAGTGAGTATCTCCCTCATAACTCTGCCCCTGCCTGGATACTCATGGGCTCACGTCATCTTCTGCCCACATAATTCTGGAATATAAACATTACATATAATATGGGAAGACTTTTTAAATCTCTTTATTGGAATATAATTGCTTTACACTATTGTGCTAGTTTTTGCTGTACGACAAGGTGAATCAGCTGTATTTTTATATATATCCCCATATCCCCTCCCTCCTGCAACTTCCTCCCAACCTCCCTATGACAGCCCTCTAAGTCATCACCCATCATCGAGTTGATCTCCCTGTGTTATGCAGCAGCTTCTCACTAGATATGTTTTACATTTCGCAATGTATATATGTCAATGTTACTCTCTCACTTCATCCCAGCTTCCCCTTCGCCCCCCCCCCCCACCATGTCTTCAAGTCTGTTCTCTACATCTGCATCTTTATTCTTGCCCTGTCACTGGGTTCATCAGTACCATTTTTTTAGATTCCATATATATGAGTTAGCATATGGTATTTGTTTTTCTCGTTCTGGCTTACTTCACTTTCTATGACAGACTCTAGGTCCATCCACCTCACTACAAATAACTCAATTTCATTCCTTTTTATGGCTGAGTAATAGTCCATTGTATATATGTGCTACATCTTCTTTATCCATTCATCTGTTGATGGGCATTTAGGTTGCTTCCATGCCCTGGCTATTGTACATAGTGCTGCAATGAACATTGTGGTACAAGTTTCTTTTTGGATTATGGTTTTCTCTGGGTATGTGCCCAGGAGTGGGATTACTGGCTCATATGGTACTTCTATTTTTAGTTTTTTAAGGAACCTCCATACTGTTTTCCATAGTGGCTGTACCAACTTACATTCCCACCAACAGTGCAGGATGGTTCACTTTTCTTCACACCCTCCCCAGCATTTACTGTTTCTAGATTTTTTGATGATGGCCATTCTGACCAGTGTGAGGTGATACTTCACTGTGGCTTTGACTTGCATTTCTCTAATGATTAGTGATGTTGAGCATCTTTTCATATGTTTGTTGGCCATCTGCATGCCTTCTTTGGAGAAATGTCTATTAGGTCTTCTCCCCATTTGCACATTGAGTTATTTGCTTTTTTGATATTTAGCTGCATGAGGTACTTGTATATTTTAGAGATTAATCCTTTGTTAGTTGCTTTGTTGGCAAATATTTTCTCCCATTCTGAGGGTTGTCTTCTGGTCTTGTTCACTGTGCAAGAGCTTTTAAGTTTCATTAGCTCCCAGTTCTTTATTTTTTATTTTATTTCCATTATTCTAGGAGGTGGGTCACAAAAGATCTTGCTTTGATTTATGTCATAGAGTGTTCTGCCTATGTTTTCCTCTAAGTGTTTTATAGTGTCTGGCCTTACATTTTGGTCTTTAATCCATTTTGAGTTTATTTTTGTGTATGGTATTAGGAAATACTGCAATTTCATTCTTTTACATGATGTAGCTGTCCAATTTTCCCAGCACCATTTATTGAAAAGTCTTTTTTCCTTTGTATATTCTTGCCTCCTTTGTCAAAGATAAGGTTCCCATATGTGCGTGGGTTTATCTCTGGGCTCTCTATTCTGTTCCATTGACCTATATTTCTGTTTTTGTGCCAATACCATACTGTCTTGATCACAGTAGCATTGTGGTATAGTTTGAAGTCAGAGAGCCTGATTCCTCCAGCTCTGTCTTTCCTTCTCAAGATTGCTTTGGCTATTTGGGGTCTTTTGCATTTCCGTGCAAATCGTTAAGATTTCTTGTTCTAGTTCTGTGAAAAATGCCATTGGTATTTGACAGGGATTGTGCTGAATCTGTAAATTGCTTTGGGTAGTACAGTCATTTTCACTATGTTGATTCTTTCAATCCACAAACATGGTATGTCCATCTGTTTCTTTGATTTCTTTCATCAGTGTCTTATAGTTTTCTGCACACAGGCTTTTGCCTCTTTAGGCAGGTTTATTCCTAGGTATTTTATTCTTTTTGTTGCAGTGGTAAATGGGAGTGTACCTTAATTTCTCTTTCTGCTTTTTCATTGTTAATGTATAGGAATGCAAGAGATTCCTGTGTGTTAATTTTGTATCCTGCTACTTTACTAAATTCATTGATTAGAGCTAGCAGTGGTAGCATCTTTAGGGTTTTCTATGTATAATATCATGCCATCTTCAAAGAGTGACAGTTTTACTTCTCTTCCAATTTGGATTCATTTCTTTTTCTTCTTTGATTGCTGTGGCTAAAACTTCCAAAACTATGCTGAATAATAGTAGTGAGAGTGGGCACCCTTGTCTTGTTCCTCTTCTTAGAGGGAATGCTTTCAGTTTTCACCATGTAGAACGATGTTGGCTTTTGGTTTTTCATATATGGCTTTTATTATGTTGAGGTAATTTCCTTCTATGCCCATTTTCTGGAGAGTTTTTATCATAAATGGATGTTGAATTTTGTTAAGAGCTTTTTCTGCATCTATTGAGATGATCATATGGTTTTTAATCCTTCAATTTGTTAATATGATGGATCACATTGATTGATTTGCATATATTGAAGATTCCTTGCATTTCAGGAATAAACCCCACTTGATCATGGTGTGTGATTTTTTTAATGTGCTGTTGGATTCTGTTTGCTAGTATTTTGTTGAGGATTTTTGCATCTATATTCATCAGGGATATTGGCCTGTAATTTTCTTCTTTTGTGCCATCCTTGCCTGGTTTTGGTATCAGGGTGATGGTGGCCTCATAGAATGAGTCTGGGAGTCTTCCTCCTTCTGCTATATTTTGGAAGAGTTTGAGAAGGGTAGATGTTAGCTCTTCTGTAAATGTTTGATAGAATTTGCCTGTGAAGCCACCTGGCCCTGGGCTTTTGTTTGTTGGGAGATTTTTAATCACAGTCTCAATTTCAGTACTTGTGATTGGTCTGTTCATATTTTCTATTTCTCCCTGGTTCAGTCTTGGAAGATTGTGCTTTTCTAAGAATTTATCCATTTCTTCCAGGTTATCCAATTTATTGGCATATAGTTGCTTGTAGTAGTCTCTCATGATCTTTTGTATTTCTGCAGTGTCCATTGTTACTTCTCCTTTTTCATTTCTAATTCTGTTGATATGCATCTTCTCTCTTTTTTCCCTGAGGAGTCTGGCTAATGGTTTATCAATTTTGTTTATCTTCTCAAAAAACCAGCTTTTAGTTTTACTGATCTTTGCTATTGTATCCTTCCTTTCTTTTTCATTTATTTCTGATCTGATCTTTATGATTTCTTTCCTTCTGCTCACTTTGGGGTTTCTTTGTTCTTTCTCCAATTGTTTTAGGTGTAAGTTTAGGTTGTTTATTCGAGATTTTTCTTGTTTCTTGAGGTAGGACTGTATTGCTATAAACTTCCCTCTTAGAGCTGCTTTTGCTGCATCCCATAGGTTTTGGGTTGTCATGTTTTCATTGTCATTTGTTCCTGGGTATTTTTTGATTTCCTCTTTGATTTCTTCAGTGATTTCTTGGTTGTTTAATAACATATTGTTTAGCCTACATGTGTTTGTATTTTTTAGTCTTTTTCCTGTAATTGATATCTAGTCTCTTGGCATTGTGGTCAGAGAAGATGCTTGACACAATTTCAATTTTTTTGAATTTGCCAAGGCTTGATTTGTGACCCAAGATGTGATCTATCCTGGAGAATGTTCCATGTGCACTTGAGAAGAAAGTGTATTCTGTAGTTTTTGGATGGAATGTCCTATAAATATCAATTAAGTCGAGATGGTCTAATGTGTCATTTAAAGCCTGTGTTTCTTTATTTTCTTTGTGGATGATCTGTCCATTGGTGTAAGTGGGGGTGTTAAAGTCTCCTACTATTATTGTGTTACTGTCAATGTCACCTTTTATGGAAGTTAGCATTTGCCTTATGTATTGAGGTGCTCCTATGTTGGGTGCACAGATATTTACAATTGTTATATCTTGTTCTTGGATTGATCCCTTGATCATTTTGTAGTGTCCTTCCTTGTCTCTTTTAATAGTCTTTACTTTAAAGTCTAATTTGTCTGATATGAGTTTTGCTACTCTGGCTTTCATTTGACTTCCATTTGCATGGAGTATCTTTTCCCATCCCCTTACTTTCCATCTGTATTTGTCCCTAGGTCTGAAGTGTGTCTCTTGTAGACAAGCATATATATGGGTCTTGTTTTTGTATCCATTCAGCCAGTCTGTGTCTTTTGGTGGGAGCATTTAATCCATTTACATTTAAGGTAATTATTGAGATGTATGTTCTTATTACCATTTTCATAATTGTTTTCTTTTTGTTTTTGTAGGTCTTTTCTTTCTCTTGTATTTCCTGCCTAGAGAAATTCCTTCAGCAAATCTGGTTTGGTGGTGCTGAATTCTCTTAACTTTTGCTTGTCTGTAAAGCTTTTGATTTCTCTGTTCAATCTGAATGAGATTTTTGCTGGGTAGAGTATTCTTGGCTATAAGTGTTTCTCTTTCAAGACTTTAAGTGTATCCTGCCATTCCCTTCTGGCCTGCAGAGTTTCTGTAGAAGGGTCAGCTGTTATCCTTATGGGTTTTCCCTTATATGTTATTTGTTGCTTTTCTCTTGCTGTTTTTAATATTTTTTCTTTGTGTTTAATTTTTGTTAGTTTGATTAATATGTGCCTCCATGTGTTTCTCCTTGGGTTTATTCTGTATGGGACTCTCTCCACTTCTTGGACTTGATTAACTATTTCCTTTCCCATGCTGGGGAAGTTTTCCACTATAACCTCTTCAAATATTTTCTCAGATCCTTTCTTTTTTTCTTCTTCTTCTGGGACACCTGTGATTCGAATGTTGGTGTGCTTAATGTTGTCACCAAGGTCTCTGAGACTGTCTTCCATTCTTTTTATTCTTTTTTCTTTTTCCTGGTCTGTGGCAGTTATTCCCAACATTCTATCTTCCAACTCACTCATTCTTCTGCCTCAGTTATTCTGCTGTTTACACCATCTAGAGTATTTTTAATTTCAGTTATTGTGTTGTTCATTACTGTTTGTTTTCTCTTTAGTTCTTCTAGGTCCGTATTAAATGTTTCTTGTATTTTCTCTATTTTGTTTTCGAGATTTTGGATCATCTTTACTATCATTACTCTGAATTCTTTTTCAGGTAATTTTCCTATTTCCTCTTCATTTATTTGCTCTTGTAGGTTTTTATCTGGCTTCTTTGCCTGCAAGGTGTTTCTCTGTTTTCTCATATTGTCTAATTTACAGTATTTGCTGTCTCCTTTCCCTATGCTTCTAGTGGTAATTCCTCTTATTTCTGTTCTCTGCCCCCTGTGGTAGGGTTAGTCCCATGTCTTGAGTAGGCTTCCTGATGGGAGGGTCTGGTGCCTGTTTTCTGGTGTGTCAATCTGAGTCTTTTCTCTCTAATGAGCAGGGCCATGTCAGGTGGTGTGTTTTAGGGTATCTGTAAGCTTAATATGGCTTTAGGTAGTCTGTGTGATGATGGGTGGGTTTGTGTTCCTATCTTGTTTGTAGTTTGGTATGAGGTATCCAGCTCTGGGAGTTTCAGGCAGTTGGGTGAAGCCAGGTCTTAGACTCTGATACAGGGCTCTGTGAGAGTTCTCTGCAGTTAATCTTCCCTGTAGCTGAGGACTCTCTAGTGGTCTTGTGTCCTGGACTCGTTGCTCCCTCCCCAGAGCCTCTGAGTTGACTTCTGGTCGAGGAATCCAGACTCCAGAGATTGCCTGTCCCAGTTATGTTGGGATCTTTGCAGTCCTTTCTGGTGTCCAAGGTCTTCTGCTAGTATTCAGCTGGTTTTCTGTGGGAATTATTGCATCTTTTGATGTATTCCTGATGCATCTGTGGAGACAGATGCATTCCACACCATCTTTTTCCTTCAGTAAGGGAAGATTTTTGCATTTTTTGGTCTCCACCAATAAATCACTAAATTATATCATCTCAGGGGCCGAATGAACATAAATAGTCAACTAAGTCCAAATTCTTATCCATATAAACATTTAGTGTAACTTCTTTGGGAAGTGTTCATCTAAACTATGCTTGGACTTAACATCACTGTTTATTGGGAACTCATTTCATCATAAAACAGTCCAATGCATTGTTTGGCAGCATGAACTATTATTATTCTTCCATTATTGAGTTGAAATCTACCTCCCTAGAATTTTCAACTGCTGGTCCAACTTCTGCCATCTAGGGTTGTTACATAACAGTAGACACTTCCAATATATAAAACTCATGCTTTTCAATATTTTCTAAGTTCTGATTATGAAGTAGGAAAGAACAGGACAAACTCATCATTATTATAGCAGCTGTTTCATCCTTTGGGCTATACTGTAATCCCTCTCCAAAAAAGAAAATAAAAAGTTCTGTGTGAAGAGCTTCAACCTTTAATATTATGTTCATACACACAGCTCTGAAGTGAATCTTTTATTTTTATGATAGGCTGAGAGCTGAAACAAATAAAAGATTATTTTTTCTAAAAAGATTAGGTTCTTCCAGAGTTAACTTTCTTTTGTCTTTAACTTACAGATGTAGAATGTGTCAAACATCATCAACAGGTCTGTATACCCATCTTGACATAAAAGTACTACTTTTGTTTAATTTTAAAGCCAGTATCAATAAAGAAATATTTGACACTATATATTAATAAATTTCTACATGTTTGAAGATTTATTTTTTAAGTTTCAAAAACTGTCTTATTTTAAAAACTATAGATGGGCCTTTCTAAAATGAAAGTGGTAAAACAAACTGGTTAGACACCTAGCATCAGAGTGAAAAGGTCCTGGGCTTAAATGCCAGCTCTTTGATTGTGTGGCCATGGGAAACAATATTTGCCTCATATTTCACAATACTGTGAAACTTAAAGCCATAATGTTTGAAAAGGGCTTAGCACTGTACCTGACACATAGTAAAGTTCAGTAAGGACAAGTCATGACTCTTAAAATGTTTAAATAGGTCACACATATCTTTGTTCTCTATCTTAAAGAATGAAGATTTTAATTTAACCTTTTTTTCATTATTCATATTAAATAATGACTATTATTGAGAAAATCTAGGTGTGGTAGTAAAACCTTAACCTAGCTGTCAGGCAATTTGGGTTCTAGACAAGCTCTATTGCTTTTTAGTTGCATGACCCTGGGGGCCCAGGTAGTTCCTTCCACTTTGAGTCTTTTGTTTTCCCTGTTAAAGAAAATAAGAGATTAAGAATGTAAATTTTTGAGTCAGGACTGAGTTCAAGCTTTCCTTCATGATTTATTAGCTCTGTGAGAATGAAAAGGGCTGATGAATATTAAGCCTTAGTAGTTTCTTGATCAGATTGTGCATATGACATAAATCCTGGCACTGGGGTTTGAGCAGGCAAGGAGAAGAAGTGAAATCATGCTGGCATATACCCAACATGAGGCACTGCAGTTCCATTTTTCACTAGGCTCCACTAGTCTCTGAAGTCTCCTACCATCATGTCATGCTTGGTAATCTTTGTATTGGCAGCTCTCAGCTCAGCCCTAAAACTTAGAAGGATCATGAAGTATAGTAACTAAAGGAATGGATGAATAATTAATGGAACATATCAAAGGGTAGATGAATTCAACTTTAAGTTTGAGCATATTTCTGGTTATCCAAGTGGAGATATTCAACCATTAGAAAAATATAATGTCTGCAAATGAACTTATTTATGAAACAGAAACAGACCCAGAGGCATAGAGAATAGACTTGTGGTTGCCAAGGGGGATGGGGGATGGGGAAGGAATGGATTGAGAGTTTGGGATTATCAGATGCAAACTATTATATATAGAATGAATAAACAAGGTCCTATTGTATAGTACATGGAACTATAACTGAATCACATTGCTGTACACCAGAAACTAAACAACACTGTAAATCAACTATACTTCAATAAAAAATAAATTGAAAAGAAAAAGAAAAATATCATGTCTGAAACTCTGGGACAGAAGGAGCTGGAAATGTAGTTTTCTGTATAGAATTGGAGTTAGTGTAGACCTGGAAGTAAAGCCAAGGAGTAAAATTAATAGCTATCATTTATTCACTATTTTCCATGCCATGTACTGCTAAGCATTTCATACTTATCTTCTCAGTTACATATGTTTTACTTTAACCTTAAAATACAGTTATTATTATCTTCATTTTGCAGATAAAGAAAGTAAGGCTTAGAGAGGAAAAAAATTGTCCCAGGGTCATTTAGTCAGGGTTTGAATTTTGAGGTGTTTGTAATTATCATCATAATATATCTCATATTCACAGTCAGACAGAACTTTTTAAGTGAAAGAGAGAAGTAGTGGGACATGTAGAAAACTGAACCCACAGGAATGGGTGCACTTGTGAATATGCCATGTGTGTTGAGAACTGATGCATCAGCCAGTATGGTGGAAAAGATTCTATTATAAATAAATTATGATTCAGTTACCAGCTACCATAAAGGAGTTTATCACTCATAATTTTACATATGATATAAAAAATCTTAATCTTTAATATATCTCAAACTGGTTAGATGAGGACAGACAATTGGAATAAGAGACATATGTATTGGGAGCTTTCTGAACTTGCTTGGAAAATCCTAAGTCCTGAGAATAAAAATTTGGTTTAAGAAGTTCAAAGCTTTTTATATGTATTTCCAGATCGACTGTAGTAAATATAAAAAGTTACCACCAGAATAGACATATTGTTATAGCATATATGCACCAGTTTGTGGATCTGATGGCAAAAGTTACAGCAATGATGGCTACTTCTGTCATGAAGTTGTGTAAGTACTGAAATAGTTTTCTTTTCTATATTTAAAGGTTAATAATTATGTGTTACGACAAATGTACTTCAAGTACAAGTTCTTTACTGTATAAGGAATATGTGAATCATCTCACATTGACTCTGATAAATAGAATTCTCACAGTTTATAGGCTTTTGGGAGTCCCTAGTATTACTGTATCACTACATATTATGACAGTAAGAATAAATCAGAGAATAACAGAATCTCTAAGTTGGAAGGACACTTTAGGGTCATCCAGTTCAACTTTCACTTACTAATATATTGCTTAAACTCTTTCCATCAAAAATTTACCAATTTGGCTCACAGTCTATGCTTGGTTTATTTTCAGGGACAAGGAATATCCCTCCTCCCAGGTATGCCAGTCTGTATCTGCTAGGATGAGCTGTGTTTATTGTTCAGCTTCAACAACAAAGTTTGGATATATTAGAGCTCTTTAATGAATGGTACAAAAGAGGACACTATCTGAAAAACCTGAAGAACTTGTTCTATTTCCAAGTATGATTTCTCAACAAAATATATATTGGAGGTATAATAAAATTAAATTTAGAAAATCAAATAGCCAAAAGTAGTTTAAAGGTTGCAAAGTAATCATCAAAAAGATATATTAGTATCAGCTGAAAAAGCATGAAATGATGAGTAATATACTAGAGTGTATAGAAGCATATAGTTCCTTTTAAGTATTTTCTAAACAAATGACTAAAAACAAGCATCTAATATATATGGCATATTGTTCTGATTCTAGAAAAAAAATATGAACTCATTTAAAAACGCTTCTTATGTGTGTCTTCTTTAAATTAAAAAAATCCATTAAAATATGCTTTCAGGGACATAAACTGTGCTGTATTATGAGCTTCACCTTTATCTAATCAGCACGACTTGCTAAAATATCCCTAAATTGCAGTCACTCCTTTTAAAAACATCAATAAATGGAGAGACTTGGCTACATTTTGAGGGGTTCAGTAGTGAAGTCTGGATGCTAACGAAATGCCTATGGTCCCAGCATTTCTCTTTTGTTGCTATTCTATCTCCACAGGAAAACTAACAACAAACTTAAATTTGTACATTTTGGAGAATGTTGAATCTATCTTGTGATTACAACTCAAAAGAGACACATTTCTTCTCCCATATAATCTAAGCCATACTGACTAATCTTGTGAATATTATCTTGATTTGCTTGTAGAATAAAGAATGTGAAACAAATATATGTCTCTTTTTGTTTAGGAGTTGAATCGTCTAGATTTGTTTCACTTTTGGGTAATGTCTAATAGACAACCTTAGGACCACATCCTGGGGAAAAAGGGCCAATTAAGACCAGTAGTGGGAACCAGAAAAATCAAAGGACCTAAATTAAAGCTGATGCCTTTTCTTGCCCAGGCCAGGAAAACATCCCCTGTGCATAACTTAGTTCTGGTGTATTCCTGAAACATGCACAGATAAAGAGAGAGACTTCAAGCACAACAATCAGGAAATACTGTTTTGCTATATATCTCTTGTGTTTAAGACACTGAAAGGTGCCCTGGATTGAGAATGCTCTCCATTTCTTCCCAGAGAACATGTCTGTAAAACATGTCTAGTACACGTGGCCAGAAAAGTTGTGTAAGTTCCTGTGAATTAGTTGATGCCTCCCATGTTTTTCTTTCCTCAAAGTTTGATCTCAGGTCTAGGACCTGAAACTTATCTTATCTGACTAGTACATTATATATTCCCAAAAGCATATTATTATATGTTCCAAAGATCATATTATTTATTCCAAAGAACAGACAGTGTGCCTTGCAAAACTTTTTAATTTGTGCATCTATTCAATTAACACATATCTATTAATGCCTACTTTGTGTCTGTGTTAGACTTTGTAGCATACCACAGTGAATAGAATAGATTTGGTCTTGCCCTCTTGGAGCTTATATTCTGTGGAAAAATTATTTGCCATGCTTAGAACAGCATTTTGTATACAAGTTATATTATGCAAATATGTTTAGTAACACTGAATCAAAATTAAGCAACATTTCAATTAGATTATAGCAGAGTCACATTATACGATCATTTAATATCTAACTATGCGATCCCTGCAAAGAGGGAGAAAGAGAAATTAGAGTCGAGCCCCTTCGAGCCGTGTTCTGATCTCACAAATCTATTGGAAATTTAGGGACCAAGACTGTCCACCACAATGACTTATGCTAATTTCCAAAGAATTCAAGTAGGATAGTGTTTGTTGTGGTGGTTATTTTCTTCTGTTTTCACTCTTTCTCTCTCTCTTTTAAAAGCACTCCTCAAGGAAAACTCTAAAGAAATTGAAAATATTGACTTAGATGTCATTTATCTTTTTACCAAATATTGATTAAATACCCACACTTTGCTAGGTGCTAGAAATGCATCAGTGTTAAATGTTAGAAAAGCATCAATGAGCAAATATAAAAATTCATTCTTCCTTCATGAAGCTTTAAGATTACACAGGAATAATAATATTAGCAAGATAGCAATCAAACATGAGTGTGCGCGTGTGTGTGTGCGCGCGTGTGTGTCTGTGTGTATGGCTGAGACTGGCTAATCAGGGCAAGATCTCTGGTGCAGGGGTGGAGACGGGGGTAGAGTAGGGGGCAGCAGTCATGGTGTTAAGAAGTGAGAGGCATCATTCCAAGCAGAGAGGACAGTAAAACACTGGAACATTAGAAACTAACACTGATAATTGTTGGCCAGTTCGTATTTTTCAACCACTCTTCCTCCCAAGCCTCCTCTACCAGTCACCCCCCACAATCCATTTTCCAACTGCCTCCAAAGTGATATTTCTAAAACACTGATCTCATCTTGTGACCTCCCTGCAAAAACTGCTTTGGTGAGTTTCACCGCCGACACCTCCATGGGTACTGGCCATCTCACTCTCCTAGCTTATCCCTCTCCGCTCCACATCTTGATACAGACTGCTTACCACGCTCAGAACCTTGCATGCACTCTGCAATTTTGCACATGCTAGCCCCACTTCCTACACTTCTTTTTCCCACTTTACTGACACCAATTTCCACTCATTACAAAGATTCAGCCCTAGTGTTATCTTCTCTAAAAATCTCCTCCTATGTACTCAGTCCTCCTAAATTGGCATGTTTCATATTCTCACTAGCTTGAAAGATATCTGTCTCTTTTGCTATATCGTGAGCTCGCATCTGGCATGCTGCAGGTGTTCAATTAATGCTTTATAAATTAATTGAATTAAACTAAAATTAATTGAATTTGACATCTATCAACAAGTAAGGGAGCAAAGCATGGTGTCTTATCTCAGATAACCCTGAAATCAGATGTCAACTCCTGACCCAACTGAAATGTATAGCATCTGTTTGCATTCGGCACCAACCCAAGCTATGAATGTTCCTTCGAGTTCCTATAGAGAATCCACAGACACACAAGCAATAGATAGCAAAGACTGCTTTTCTAGAGACTGCCAGAGTTATAGAGATGGTGGTAACCTTGAACACCCACAGCCTAAAACTCCCCATTGCCTTCCTGTCCTCTACCGTCATCTCTTGCAATACCACCTTATTAGTCAATCCTTGTCATTTGTAACATGAAAAGAAAACTGCCATCAAATTTGAGAGATGCCCAAATAAAATAAAATAAAAAATTAAATGTTGATACATTGCCAAAACTTGTTCCCTACTCAAATTCTAAGAAATCTCACTCTGTTCCATTTCTAGTTAGTTCTTCCTCATATTTAAGCAAAGCAGGTATTACTACATCCAATAAACCAGTCCTTCTGGAACAGGTAACTCCTGTTTCTCTCAGAGAACAAAAGCTAAGCTGAAGCACCAACTTTGGAATTTTAATGAACAATAATAGTGTTCAATTATTGTGAACAACAATAATAGTACAGATCAAGGAAATGGAAGCCAGAGCAATAAAAACACACCTCAACAAAACATCCACATGGACACATCCTGAAAACTTTTCAGAATTTCTTAAGAAGAGAAACTTTGAGTCCATAGAAAATTAAGCTTTTTAAGAGTGCCTGCTAAAACCCTGGAAAAGAACTACTAGTGTTCCAAAAGATGCTTCTGGAGAGCTCTGGAAACTACTGGATCATTACCTAGGCACTTCTTTCATGGGATGTGAGGCATTTAACACTCAAAAATAGGCTCTGAGGTTAAAACAACTAAGGCCAGGCCCAGCCAAGTCCTTCATGACTCATCCAACGTCACCCGGTTTTGGGGTTTCACTCTCCCTGCTCCCAGTTCCTGAATCTCACTCATCATGCAGGAGAGCCCAGCCTGAGGGGACTCGAGGGAGGGTGGGGGGGAGTCGAGGGAGGGAGGTAATACGGGCATATGTGTATAAAAACAGATGATTGAACTTGGTGTACCCCCCCAAAAATAATAAATAAATAAATAAAATTAAAAAAAAAATGGTTCTCATGCTTGGTTAAAAAAAAAACAAAAAGAAAAACATATCTCAGGTCTTGAGCCCCAAGAACAGGGACTTTGGTCCTGTTCATCTTTGTGTCTAAAATGGATATTTCTCTATTTGTTTCTCCACTGCCTGAAAAATAGTAGGCACTACCTAACATCATATATGTAATTTTTAAACTGTCAGGAAAGAAAACACAATAACAAACTTAGGGTGAATATAATCAAGGCCATGTATTCAACGTCCTAATGGCATTAGGGGTCCCACACGAAATTCTGCAACACCAGAAAATAACAAAAGAAACCAATATTAGCAAAGGGCAGAGAACAGGAGAACTAAATTCCTCCATGGATGGAGAAACGTTTCTAGAGTCTGTGGTTGCATAACTGTCTTTGCTGGAGGAGAGGAAGACTGGTTGAATTAGGTGGGAGCTGGCAGCAGGAGTAGCAGTAAAGAATGGGAATTAGGGGCAAACTCAAAAGGTATAAGCCTCACCCAGAGACCTTTCTGGAAAATTAACTGAGTACATATCTGCCTGAGGGGCACTCTGCTTGGAGATCAGGACAAAATGGCTACCATCAGAAAAGTTAAGTTTGGTGTACAGTGAGGATCAGAAGATCTGATCCTGATTGCAGAACACCCCTGATTACAGAACCTTGAGCTATGTCTCCCACCTCATCTCTCCAGAGCATCCCAGAAGATCTATAAGATTCCATCTGGGAAAACATTAGGAGTTCTTGGAAGGGAAAGAAGGAAGAGGATTACTGGTTGGATAAAAGCAGTGTTGAGTGAGTTCCAGAAAGCAGGGTTCTTAAACTCATGGACAACAATCTGCAGAAGAAAACTTCAAAAAACCAACTAGAAGCAACATGCAGAGAAGATGAGGGGGGCCTTCTCAGGAAAGAAGACCACTGGTCCCCAGCAGAAGAATCTGGAAACAGCACTCCCAGGCAGATGCAGGGGTTGCTCTGCAGAGAACCCACCTTCAGGGTCGATGAGGAAGACAAAAAAGAAGACCCCTGGAAACAGAAATGGTGGCAGCACCAGCGAAGCACTTCAGCCATCTGGGAAGATAAGGGCCCAGGCAGACCCCACAGTTGAACGTGAGGAGGCATTTAAGAATAGAATGGAAGTTAAAGTGAGGATTCCAGAAGAATGAAAACCATGGCTTGTTGAGGACTAGGACTTAGTTACCAGGCAGAGGCAGCTGTTTCAACTCCCTGCTAAGATACCATTCTGGAATAGTATGCAAATTGTAAGAAATCACAGGGAAATGTTGATAATAAGGAGTATGCAGTTAATGAAGTTGTGGCAGGAATAAAAGAGTATTTCAATGTGATGTTGGGCACTCAGCTGCTCTACAAATTTGAGAGGCCCCAGGATGCTGGAACCCTCTTGGCTCACCTTGATGCACCAGTGTCCCGGTTTATGGGGCATCACACCTACTGAGATTATTTGTAAGAATTGGAGCAATGTTGGCACACACAACCCTTGATGAGAAGAGCCTTGCATTATCGTTGGGCTATTTCCATGATTTCCTAAAATATCTGGCAAAGAATGCTGCGTCTCTGTTTACTGACAGTGATTATAAAGTGGCTTCTGCCGAGTACCACTGCAAAGCCCTGTGAGGGTCTACTGACCACTCACTGTTAAGTCTGGTATCTGCAAACACTCTTTTTGTTCTTAGTCTTTTTCTTGTATAATTGATGTTCTTTAAAATTGTTAATGTATAACAGGGCTTATGTTTCAGTTTGTTTTCTGTTTTGTTCCAAACAGAAAATAAAAGGAATGCAAGCTCCTTTTCTCATTTCAAAGTTGCTACCAGTGTATGCAGTAATTAGACAAAGAAACATTCAGTAGAACGTTTTATTGCCTAGTTGACAACATTGCTTGAATGCTGGTGGTTCTATCACTTGGACATTACACAATTTTCTAATATGTGTTAATGCTACGTGAAAAAATGCCCTGATTCCTAGTGCCAAAGGTTCAACTTAATGTATATACCCTGAACACCCATGCATTTGTGTGTAGGTTTTTTTTTATGGTGCTTGAAATAAAACAGCCCATCCTCTCCAAGTCTATGTTGTTCCTTAGGCATTCTATCTTTGCTCAAATTGTTGGAGGATGGTGGTTTGTTTCATGGGTTTTGTATTTGTATTTGAGTCTAATGCATGTTCTAACATGATAGAGGCAGTACATTTTTTTAACCTGTTAATTTTGTTAATATATATGAATTATATAAATGTATTATTAAAGTAAACTGAAAAGTAATTGCACAGATAATTGAAAGAGGAGAAAACACATATAGCTTAAAATAATTGTAAATATTTTCAGCCAAAAGCATATATAGTTCGTCCCTCTGAATGTTCCCTCCCTCACTGCAGATACCAGAATCCGAGGATGCTGAAGTTCCTTACATAAAATGGTATAGTATTCGCATGGAAACTATGCACACCCTCCCTGATGCTTTCTTTTTTATTTATTTATTTATTTAAGAACTTTTACTGAGATACAATTGACATACAATAAACTGCATTATATTTAAAGTGTACAATTTGATTTTTTTTATTAGTAATGTATATATGGCAATCTCAATCTCTCAATTCATTCACCCCCCCAACCCCACCCCCTCCACTTTCCTCTCTTGGTGTCCATATGTTTGTTCTCTACATCTGTGTCTCTATTTCTGCCTTGCGAACCAGGTGATTTGTACCATTTTTCTATATTTCACATATGTGTTAATATACAATATTTTTCTCTTTCTGACTTACTTCACTCTGTATGACAGTCTCTAGGTCCATCCATGACACTACAAATGTCCCAATTTCGTCCCTTTTTACAGCTGAGTAATATTCCATTGTATATATGTACATCTTCTTTATCCATTCGGGCAATAAATTATTGTATAGCCACAGTTTTCTGGAGAAGTTGATATTTTAGGAATTGTATTTCAGATCTTAAATAAAATTTGTTTCTAGATTTCAAAGCAAGTAAAAAAAAGAATGGGAATTAGGGAAGGGGCATATAAAAGATTTATATGATTTTATATAAGATGAAAGATTTCAAAGATACAGCTTGTGCTACTTCTTACACTGTGTGATAGATACATGAGCACTTGTTTTCTGGTTGTTAATGTTGTTATTATTGTGTATTATTACATACACTTTTGCATGTATGATATATGACAAAAGAGAAAAAAGACAGAGGAAAAAGAGAAAAAAAGGAAGATCCTCTCAGGTATAAACTGGCTCTGAATTTGAGAAGATCTGCTAAGTGAAAAGCATGAATATGTTTACCTTTAAGGCATTCTTTCCTCTCCAGTATCTACAGGCCTCTTGACACTTTTTTCCTCAAGCATAAAGACCTGCTTCTGTCCAAAAATCGTCCTAAAAAGACTAGGAAACCAACCCAAAACAGAGGCCCACCTTATACAGAAAGTGATGCAAGCTGGAGTAGTGCATTATGTTACTCAATGGCCTGAATATATTTGATTTCTCTGTGAAAATTCCCACAAAAAGCAAAGCAAAGAATCAAGGGCATCTCGTGACAGAAACTGTTGGTGAAAAAAGGACCTCAAATACTGATCCAATGATTCAGAGGTTTCTGGGTATCACAGACCAGTTAAATTTCATTTTCATAATTATTTACTGCTAATCAACATAAAAAGTATAATATAAACCCAAGACAAAAAAAAATCACCCACAATCTTTAGGAAACTTCTGATCCTTTTGTCACTTGTCTGTATATAGCTAGAGCTTCCTATATTGGCAGTAATATCATAAATACGATCTTGTATTCCATTTTGCTTAATGTTATACCATAAGAATATTTTTGATTTTTGTTTCTTTTTTCTTTCCTAACTTCCTAAAATAACCAGTATAAACAGTAACCTTAAAAAAATGTAACTGGGAAAACTAATGTAGGGTTGCCAATTCTGTTCTGTAAAGACATTGATAAAATTATAATCCACTTTCATAATTATTTCATAACATGAAATATAACAATAGTTGTGATTTTGCACTATTTTTATTACTAAATGTTCCTTATTCTTTTCTCATTTTGCCTTGGAATGGCCAAAAGTCTCATCTGGACCAGGTACTAGCATTTAAGAACCACTCATGGTCCTCAAACAGCATTCGAAGGAACTCTTGGAGGTCCCTGGGGTTGCCTGAACAGCACAATACAGAAAAAGCAGGCCCAGCAAATTGGAATCCTCTACTCCCTCTTCAATTCAGATACATTTCTCTTTCATGTATGTATTTATTTGTTTAAAGTGAAGTATACTTGATTTACAATGTCGTGTTAGTTTCAGGTACGCAGCACAGTGATTCAGATATATATATATGTGTAGATATCTATATTTTTTCAGATTCTTTTCCCTTATAGGTCATTACAAAATATTGAGTATAGTTCCCTGTGCTATATAGTAGGTCCTTGCTGGTTATCTATTTTATATATAGTAGTGTGTATATGTCAATCCCAACCTCCTAATTTATCCCTCCCACCACCCTTCCCAGTGCTCTTTCATTTCTTTTTATATTAGGTTAGAGAAGTTTTTTGGTTTTGTCTTTTTCCTAAGAATATAAGTAGTAAGGAAAAAGCAGGAGTCAAGAATTCTGACCAAGGACTTAGCAGAAGACTATGTGTGGCTTCATTTTCTTCATAAGTATACCAGGGGGTATATGTGCAGAAGAGTAGGTGAAGTTGTGGCCAGCAAGCGGGTGGCAGAAGAGGCCAAGAAATCAGTCTCAGTTAAGAGTCTAAAACACTGTACTAGGGCCTAGTTTTCGGGGGGAACAGTGAAATAATAATAGATACTTAATCAGAATGCATATTTCTCTTGGAAAGAAATCTCATCTCCATGGAAAAGGGGTATACATTTCCCAATCTCTTCTTCATGATGATCTCTAGCTAGAGCAGACTTGAAGCCATACAACACTGGAGGCCAGTGATGGAGTTGTTCCATGACATGTATGACAATGTGTAATATCTTGAAGTCTAAGGTGCCAAGTGTAAAACATACCTTTGGAAGTTTGGCAGCAAGTTTATAAACGTCCTTTTTCTTAGGAAAAATCCCTTTAGGGAATATAGGCTCCAGAACATAGTCTTTCAGTTAGCTGCTTACTGCTTCCGCCAAAGAGAAGGGGCTACAGATGACTGTGTTGTTGACAAATTAATGGGACTATTCCGGCATTAAATGAATCACTGGGATAGTGGGGAAGCTTCCCTCTGAGAACACCAGTTCCTAAAGAGTTTCCCTAAATGTTATGTCATGGTACTGAAATATACAAGTCAGTACTGAGTATCTTGTAGCTTATGAAAAATGCACTTGGATTATTTCAAAGGGGAAGGCAATTCTGTACTTGATGAAAGTACATATGTGTGTGGGAAAGAGTCATTTCTTTGCCACAAAAAGGACTTCAGTTATAGCCTGAAATATCCTTCACTTGTGCCATTTCAGGAGTCAAGAACCATTTTTCATACTTCTAATACCCACCTAAGCAATGTTTTTTTTCACTTAGACTCAGAAACAAGGTATAAGATGAAAAATCCCCCAGGAGATTAATGTAAGTGCTCAACCTGAAGGTTTGGTATTTTTCCACTAGCCCATGAAGCAGAGGCTTACTTCCCATTAAAAAACCTAATCAAACTGGCTCAGGACACCTGGCTAATAGGAAATCACTGACAGGCACACATCAGCTTATGAATCTTCAGGTAAGCTAAATACCAATGGAATGACATTGAAGCAAATCTTTAGGGAATGCTAGTAGAATGCTGAGGAGACTAAGGGATGGGGACTGAATTTCTGCTTCAGAAGTATCATGTATTGTTAATGTTACCAAACTGGACACAAAATGAGGCCATATGTCAAAGAATGACCAAAAGGAGTACTGTAAGAAAGTTACAGAAAGATTTTCCAGCTCCATCACTGGATAGCTGTTTGAACTTGGGCAAGTTTTTAATTTATCTGGCTCAATTTCATTCCTCATAAATTATGCTGGCATTCTGTTTGTAACCATTTCATACAATTTTTGTAGGGATTAAATGAATGGAAGTGCTTAGAATATTCATGGTATGGTACAGAACAAGCACTCAATAAGTACTAGTGTTTCTGTGAAAAATATATATAAAATATAAAAATATAATACAATCCTCACACTCAATGCAGGAATTGCCATTATAGGATTCCTAACAGATATTCATGCAGTTTCTTCTGGGTCCCCTTGAGTGACAAGGAGCTCACTCCTTCCTGAGACAATCATTAATGGGCAACTTTTACTATCAAAACTTATTTTTATCAAGCTTAGACTTACCCCTTATTATTTACCCTCTCACTTGTCCTAAATATAGCCTTTGGAGTCACAAATAAAAAGTCTAATTGGGAAACTTTTATTTTACTATATTTCATTTTATTTATAAGACAGCCTGATATTGGAGGACTTGCTATTAGTCTGTTTGTTTGTTTATTTATTTATGGTTGCGTTGGGTCTTTGTTGCTGTGTGCAGGCTTTCTCTAGTTGCGGCAAGTGGGGGCTACTCTTCTTTGTGGTGCGCGGGGCTTCTCAGTGCAGTGGCTTCTCTTGTTGCACAGCACAGGCTCTAGGCATGCGAGCTTCAGTAGCTGTGGTGTGTGGGCTCAGTAGTTGTGGTGCACGGGCTTAGTTGCTCTGTGGCATGTGGGATCTTCCCAAAGCAAGGATCGAACCCATGCCCCCTGCATTGGCAGGCAGATTCTTAACCACTGTGCCACTGGGGATGTCCACCTTTCAGCTTTTAAAGATGGTTCTTTTGTACCTCCTGAGTTTACTAATATTACTTATTGAAGAAAACATTGAAACAGGTCCTATGCTAAATGCTTTACACAATGACCTTTTAATTCACAAAACAACTCTAATAATAAATTTATATAAATATAAATGAAAGTGTTTATAATATTTACCATGCTAAGTCTAGTACCTAAGTTAGTTTTGAAACATGATAGGAGCTCAAAAAAAAAAAAAAAAAAAAAAAACAAGAGCAATAAGTTAATGAATCTTTTTTTTTTCCACTTAAAGGTTTACTGATGACAGATACACAGTTCAAGATGAATAGGAAATGGTAGGGCTATGATCAACAAAAGCTCTGTTTGACCCTAGAGCTGAAGCTCTCAAAGACTGCTGCACTATGTTTTCTAGGCAACATCATAATTCCTACTCTCACAGCAGCTCATCTAAACAGCTTATAGCTGTCTTTATTCATTTCCAGGGAGATAAACTTGAGTTCTCTATTGCACAGCCTTTCCAGGCCAAAGGCACTATGTCCATTAGTGTCATAGAGAATGCCTTCTAGCCCCTGAACTCAAAAGGCAAGAGTAGCTGCCAGTGGTCTCGTCATATAGCCATGGAATTGTTCTCTGAAACTGTCATTTTCTATTGTCAAGAGTTTCCTTGTAGCATTTAGCGAACATCATAAATGAAGAATGTTTTGCTGAAATATTGATTCAAGATAAGTAAGTTACTTCCTAATGTTTGGCAAAGTGAGAAGTGCAAATGCTGCCCCTCCTTTGGAAAATGTCAGTGCAATTGACAATATCACTAGCTAAGTGTACCCCTTGACACTGAGCATGACTAGCTCTTGATACAGCAAACTGTGCTTGACTTCTTAGGGTTAGCGCTATTTGAAGACAAAGCAATCATGGTCAAAACACGAGGGACAGCCCAGCTTCTGCACCATGGGATTCTTAAGATATCCACATGGATCCTTACATTGGTGCTTGAGGATGCCAGTGATCTTCTCCTTTAGAAACCTGCATAAACAACTTCGAAAAAAGAATAAGTATATTCACAATAGATATTCGGCTAGTTCACTCACTAGCTCAATTTGTACTACAAAATGTGCTGCTCTCCAGAAAGCCATTTTCTACGGTAGAGCATGCATCACTGCTTAAGCCTTGCCAACAAAGATCAATGAATGGATTCCTCTGCTTTGTGTCTAGTCTGGAACAGATCTACAGTCTTCCAGTTGATGAGGACTCTGAGTAAAGGGCCAAGACAGCTGATGTTGACAGCCATACTGATCACTCAATGCATGAAAATGGCGCTGTTGCAGAAAATGAGTAATGAACCCAGGAACCTGTCTTTAAGACTTATTTCAGATACTTACTAGTTCTAGTATCTTTGACAAGTTATTAACTTATTTAAGACCCAGTTTTCTCTTCTATAAACTGTAGAGGATAGTAATACCCAATTCAGTCTTATATGTGAATCAAATAACACGTGAAAGCACTAAGAATTGTTTATGTACCATCCAAACGTGAAGTAGAATTAATTTGGGTCATATTATGTAATCACCTTTTACAAGGAATTCTTTCCAATCATTCATTAAGTCTTTTAAACCTGTTCTAGGGTCCTGTTCTGGGAAGGAACTATTTCTCACTAGAGATGACACATCTGGCCAGGATACAATGCAAACCTCAAATGGGCTAGGCTGATAACAGCAGATCACTTCTCTTGACTCCACCTTACTGCCCTTGGCCACTTTCAGCATCATGGGAGCAACAGCCCCTCTTGGTACTAGAACATTCATTTATCTTTAGAATCTTAACTAAGAACCTATGTCCAGGAAATTCTGAGATTCTTCCATCTCAAAAATGAACAAGTCTTCTTTTCTTTTTTTCTTCATTTTTGTTTTAAAGCATTTCTCTCTCTCCATTGTAAAATCACTGAATCATATAATCTCAGTTTTGGAGTTGACCATAAAATTCATCTAAACTAACTTCCTAACTATATAATAAAGCTTCCTGGGAGATCTCTGAGAAGTGAAAATCATCTGGCTTCTGATCTGATGCAAAAAAAAAAAACCTCTTTTGAAAAAAGAGGTTTTGAAAAAAAAAAGCCCCAACCAGCCCACTCATGACCTGAGTTAACAGACTATTCTTACTTGATTCAGTAGAAATCAACATTGACTCAATTATCATCTCTGACTGATATAATATTTTAAGAATTTAAAAATAGATCACTTATTTGTCCATTCCATATTTACTGCATATGGCCTGGCATCAACGACTAGACTAACCACTCAAGATGATGGTCACCTTGCCAGTTCAGGGTCCGTCCTCCCTGTACTCCACTCTTAATCCGAAAGAGCAATCATAGTATTCCCACCTTTGTGGAGTGAGTGGGACCTGAGTATTATTCTAACCCAAAGCCTTGAAAAGAACCCCATGTCAGCTGGCACAGACTAAGAACTGAAGTGAAACTCAGATTTTTCCAAAAACAATTGATCTTCATTATACAAAGTGGTCACCTCACAACATGTGGTACAGAATTACTACTTTTATGTAATCTCAAAGTTGCGATGAATTTTTCTATCTCAAAATCAAAAGGTCTTCCATACAGCTTTTACTATGTAAAAGACGTAATTCAGGGTAATCTACTTAAAATCAGAGATAAATCTGACATGCTACATAATTTTGTTATAAAGCTGAGTATTTACCCATTTAAGTGTCAAACCTGGTTCTATTAAAAGAATTTCAGGTTCAAACCATTATTAAACGGAGTCAATATAGTATAGTGGTCAAGTGCACTGGCTTTAGAGTCAGACAAAATTCTGTTGGTTCCCAGCTTTGTCACTATGTGACTAGAACAAATAAAAAAATCACTTTGATTTTCTGGACCGCAGTCTCCCCATTTATACTGTAAGGATTGTCATAAGACCTACTGTTTGAACTGCTGTGCACTTAAATGCAATAACTTTTGCAAAGGACTAAACATAACCCTTCACACACTAAGAATTTAGGATGTTTAGCTAATATTATTATAAACTGTCACGTTTCTCTACTTACTCATCAGGGGATGAAGACCATGATTTAAACTTTTCATTTTGATTCAGGGTGAAAATTATTAATATATTTTAGATAATTCTTATATGTGGTAATAAAAACTTTCAACTAAGTGACACCCTTAATTCTCTTTGAGGTTAAGCCGCGTAAGTAAAAGAGAATAATACATTAGCATAGAAGTTAAGAATATGCACTTTGAAGTCACAGACTTTGGCTCAAGTAATAGGTTCCTTAATTACCAGCTGTATGGTCTTAAGAATGTTACTTAACTTTCTCTGTTTGGGTCTCCCTTTCTAAGGAAAATATTGATAGTATCCACCTCAGAGAATTTCAGCATTTAAAAAGTAAACCACATTCAGGGTTCTCAAAGGGTTGCTGGCAATTAACCAGGAGTTTCCTATATGTCAGTTATTACTATTTTGCTTTCCTAAGGAGCATGCAGGCTGTAAAAAGGGTAACAGATGAGTGTTTGTGGGATGAATGGGGCAGCCGGTCTTGAGAAATAAATAGGATTTTTTTCTAAGCAAACAGTGAGAGACAGTGAGTTATATGACATAGGCATTAAAGTATATGACCTGGATTTAGATGCAGTGAGAATTTCACTGGACCTAAAGGAAAGAGTATTTGGTAGAGGGTAGAGGCTGGAGTTTGGGTCATGGGAGTGAAGAGGTCTCCTTGAGCTATGAAGGTACCTGGGGCGTGAATACCAGTGTGTGCGGTGTTGAGCCATTCAGCCTCCATCTTGCAGGCACTAGTACAGCATCATAAACAGGCAGTTTCTAAGCACATCCGTGTTTCAGAAAAATCACTCTCCAGGCAAGAATGCCAGAAGCAGTAAAAATAATTATAGCAAATACATATAGCCTTTTCCTCATGCCTCATGCCACCTACTAGTCTAAGTTAAGTGCTTTATGTGTATAAACTCATTTGATATTCATAAAAACTATATGAAGTAGGTACTTCTACCACACTTTGCAAAGGGAAAAAGTCAGTCAAAGGTGAAATAATTTGTCCAAGGCTACAGAGATAATAACTGAACCCAGAAATTCTAGCAGCAGAGTCCCTACTTTTAACCACTGCACCACACAGCCTCTGCTTAGCTATGAGGGAAACATGCTGAGAAATAAAAGGAGTAGAGGAGGGGGCAGTTCTCTGATGAACTATGGAGGATGGGGATGGGTAGAGAAAGGGGAGAGAGAAGACGGGAGAAAAGTTAGGAGATGTGTGGAAATTATAATACGCACCTGCACAAGATTAGTGATCAGGAGGCTGAAGCGGGGCATGGGCGACTGCAGACAAATTTCAGTAATAGAACTGAAAAAGTTGGCAAACCTTCTGATAAGGATGATAAATATTTAGGATGTTGATGATGTTTATGGTTTGGAAAATTGGTTACACGGTAATGTTATTACTTCTCAGTCTCAGCCCTCTATAAAACCAGGTGCAGCATTTGTTATTCTCAATGTACCTCAGCCCTTTGTACTCAATGTTATATTTTTCAAGAAATTCTGTAATTCTTGTCTCTGCTAGAGTCTGTGGTTCTCCTTGGCCAGCATCACGTCTTACCTAACTCCAGCACCCATCCTAATACCTAAAAAACTGTAGAGACACAACGTGTGGAAGCAGGTCAAGAGGAAGAAGATGGGTTGAATTCTGGCTACCTGATGGGTTGAAGGTACTGCAGAATATTCAGGCAGCGGTGTTCAACAATCAATTAGAAATTCAGAATGGAATCCCTGGGATAGTAAGGGACACTGATGAAGATTTTATGTCACCTGGATATACAACTGAAGTCACAACTAAACATAATCCTTAACGTTTATCCCAAACTATTTGCAATACACTATACTAAGCACTAAACACATATGACTGCTTTCATTATTCCTCACTACGAATGCACAAAGTTCGTGTGATTATCCCATTTACAGGTAAAAAATAGGGCTTTGAGCAGTTGTGTAATTCAGAGGTTCATTTCCTTCACATATTTCATAGCAGATAGGGACCAGGTTTTCATATTTAGAGTCTACCAGACTTAACTGAAAAAGCCATATGCACGGAATCAAGAATAACTCACAATAGTTAATAAATATTATTAAAAATATAAAAATATTTTTTCTTATAACAAACAGCCACCAGGAGGAGTAATTATATATCAAAAGTTACGAACCTGTAGGCAAAACCTATTCCAAAAATTAACAATTTTGCTCCAAATTTAAATACACAAATAGCTTTTTTTCCCCTATATTTAAGTTTTACAAACTTCATTTGAAAAGTGTTTCAGGGGATTTAAAGTGTCATACATTTGCTCTAAAGAATAGTATTCTGTTGATGTATAGGATTTTCAGATCTATTATGTTCTTTTTCTCATGGCATAAGTTATGCCAGAGAATCATAAAATATGCCATCCACACATCCATTGCTTAAATTCAGTTGCCAGGAAGCCCACCAGGTGGCCTACCTAGCCACACTGAGTACTTTCACTGGCAGGAAACTCACTCCCTGTTAGTTTGCACAACACATTTCTGGACAATGCTGACAGCTAAAAAGGTCATGCCTTTTGTTCTATACATTTAAAAATTGGCAAATGGTTTAAATGTTTTGCTAAATCTAAAACAATTATGTTGTTCTAGAAACCCCAAAGGAAGATTTGAAGAATAAATTATATAGACTAAAACAGTCAATTTCAAAGTGATCATCTTAAAAAACATGAGTACTATTGAAAGAAAAGTAGAAGAAAATTACAATTGACCTTAAGACATACATACCCGTCATTTTAATTATTTCCAAAATGTATTATTTATGAAGGAAAACAAGCATAAAATATTTCTGGGTGTTTATTTAGGTTTCCTCATCCCCTACCAAAAATTTTAAAAAAAATAATAATCCAGAATAAAAGAAAGTTTACAAATTATTTTGACTTTTGAAAACAAAAATTAATAAAATAATGATAAAGGATATTAAATGAGTGCAGTGAACTTTGAAAGATATTTTTCTTTACTGCATTACATCAGTCACTAAGATATTCTTGGACTGCAGTCTTTCCTTTAAAATTGCTGACAAGTAGAATGTTTCTTAAATCATAATGGTGAAGTTTGATGCTATGAAAATATTTACATGCTTAATATCTGCCATTTGTCTTTACTACCTCTCCATGAAGCAAGTACTAATAAATCTGAATTTTT
This sequence comes from Hippopotamus amphibius kiboko, assembly GCF_030028045.1. Taxonomy (NCBI): domain Eukaryota; kingdom Metazoa; phylum Chordata; class Mammalia; order Artiodactyla; family Hippopotamidae; genus Hippopotamus; species Hippopotamus amphibius. The sequence continues at coordinate 153,925,488 of NC_080186.1, read as the reverse complement.
ACAGTTGGGAAAGTAAAGTGGTTCTGAAATAATTTATAGTGCATTCTAAACACAAGAGGCCATTATTTCCCAGGAAAAGGATGTCTTGCCTTAGGCACCACTATAAATTTAACTGCTTTTATGTAAAATAGTCCTAAAGTAAATTCTTTCTGAAAATTTTGGTATGAAATTTAAATCTTTAGGGTTTACTTTAGTCATAATTAATGGCTAATAAACCATTATAGAGCCTCTTTCTACTAGAATTTTTTTTCCTTGCCAACAATGGAAATTAATAGCTCAAAGGGCCTAGGACACATGCTTTTTTCTAACCCAGGCTAAGAAAACAAACCCTATATTTTGCTTCGTTCATATGGATTCTTCACTAAAACCTGAAAAAATAAAGGAATACATAAGATTGCAGCCTTGACTTCTGATAACTAGAAAGTGTACTTTTACCAGGAGCTGCAGATATCCCCTCAAGTATAACATCAAGAACTGCCCTGGATTAGGATTCTCTCTGACTGTTCCCTTCATCCCAAGGAGACCGGGCTGAAGCATATAGGACATGAATCTACATAAAGCTATTCTAATGGGTCAGTTTCTGTCCTTTCATTACTGTATTTGATCCCTAAGACCAGAACTGAAATATCTTATACCTCTATTTGATTACATGATATTTGGAGATCAAGGAGGATGCCCTGATCATCTCCGAAACCCTGTCACATATCATTAATCAATCAATCACTGAATTCCTAAATGCTGTATTGTGTTAGGCTCTGGGGAAATAAAAGTAAATGGAACAGACTTTGTCCCTGCTCTTACTGAGTTTTTTGTTTGTTTTGTAGTTGGGGAGACATGTACCTAGTGCAGTAATTTAAATATAATAGCCACTCAATTACAAATACTTCTTGAGTAAACAATAACTGGGTTTAGGCAACATTTCCTGACTTTATGCAGCTTGCATTTGGGCTTGGGAGACAGGTGTGTAGGGGGTATTTGCAAAAATAAATAAATAATGCGAGAATCTACAGGATAGGTACAAAAGAACAGACACTAAATACCACACGTGATCAGAGTCTGAAATAATTACTAGTCTGGAACACTGTGAGAATGCTTTTGAAGGACCTGGAGCTTATCCCGTAAATGTCACTAAAGACCTCTTAGCCAGCCTTCAGCTAGAGTCTCTTCTTTCATGATTTCTTTGGTCACTCTCCTCCAGCAATATCTGTTGTCTCCATTTTTGATGCTACTGTTACATATTTTTCTATGTTATTTGCCACATTGAAATGTAATTGTCTGCTGATAAGCAAAATTCCAGCACTAGAGTATGGACCTTTTAACAAATGAAATTGGGTCTTAACCATTTCCTTTCCCTGTGGCCAAACAGAATCTAAACACATTCAGAGGTCATTAATAATCATTTAATAAGTTTTGAACTAATGTTGAAAGTTACCCTAGAAAACTCACCCTGAAGACACCCCAACACATTCCTGAACCCAGCTATGCATTCAATATCCTCATAAAAAAATTTCTCTCTCTGCCCATAATGGGTTCCTAAATGCTGGACTGGGGTGAAGGAATAAGCATTAGTTGCTAAAAGGACTAAGAGTTTGATGTTTTTACTTGATTTCCCCACAGTCAAGAAATGATAAGGTAAGGTCTCCATAACTACAGCAGGACTAATAAAAAATAATAGTTAATATTATTTCATTCTTACCATGTGTCAGACACTATGTATACAAACACGTCCATGCATTAAATTACCTAATTTGGACAGAAATGATCATGCCAGGGAAAACATTATCTTTACAATTTATGTAACTGTGAAATACTTCATTCGTATTCATTTCTGTCCATTACCTTTTTTTCTTCAAGTTTTTATTCTCATTAAAAATTTCTCTATAAAAAATTACCTAATTTGGACAGCGATTCCAGGAGATATGCACTATTATCATCCCTGTTTTCAGATGAGGAAAATGAGGCTCAGAGAAGTGATTTTCCCATAGTCACCACACCAGCAAGTTACCCAGTCAGGGTTTTACTGAAGGGAGTCAGACTCCAGAACCCACACTCTTTAAACAGCTAAGTCTGTGGACAAGCTTGAGAATGAGAATGGAAAATTTATTGTAGCTGCACCTGGGGTACAACCCTACTATGAGTGGGAAACATTTCTGAAGTGTCAAATATATACAGTTACATGCAGCAACTACCAGCTTTTTGGTGGGCTGTTTCCTTTCTCAGTCTTTCTCTTCCTTTTCCAATACCCCAAAGTCTTTGGGCTCTCCTTTTAGGGGGGGTCCTATATTGACATACAGGCTCTGAAGTTGTTCTATATTGACAACAGCCAAGATTTCCCCTTAGGAAAAATGTAGTCGCCTCACGCTTAGTAAATCATGGGGTTGAGCAGGAAACAGCACGCTCAGATTGCTTAGTCTGAGGAGAGCCGAATCAGGGGACTGTTTACTAAGCTGTGGGCATAGTGTACAGAAATCACAGGGAGTATTCCAGTAACTTAGAGCTAGTGACAGCAGAAGTACACCATTACCATCCCTAGGCCTGAAGGGGAAACAGGAGGAAACCCAGAAAGAGGAAGGCCTCTGTAGAGAACATGGCCTAACAGAACCTGACACATTGAGGGAAAAGTAGTCTATGGAGACCCTACAGGGAGGGCACCACCTCCTTGATCTCCTTCCTGCACTCCCCATTGGATGCATTAACCAGTAGCTACAGGGTAAAGCGTCCTGTGGTAAAGTCCACAGCAGTTGCATCCCAGGGCACAGAGCAGGGTGAAGAAGGGAGAAGTGAACTGAAGATATCAGGTGCAGCCCCTGAGGCTACTTGGATTTTTCCACTCACCATGGAAGTGGTTTCCAACTAAAGGCCATTTAGTTACAGAATCAGAGTACTGGAATTTTGAGTTTCTACAAAGGACTTTAGAGAAAAGCCAAAGGCATCCAGATAATGAATGCAGAAGTCCTCTTTACAACATCCCTCACAGCTTCTGCTTGGACACCTCTAGCAATGGAGAGCTCATCAACTTGACATGGATACAACTGAAAGCTTCCAATGGTTGGAAAGTTCTTCCTTACACTGACTCCCTATTTCTCCCTTTAGTTCCTACCCGTGGCTTCTAGTTCTGTCTCGTAGTGCCCACACAGACCAAGTCTGCTGCTTCTTCTCAGTGACAGATGATCAACAGATCTTAAATGCTTTCATGGATCATGCTCAGTCTTCTCTTTTCCAGGTTAAACATTCTTGGAAAATATTCTCATCGTCTAAGCATACATATGACAATACTTATCAACTTGAGTCAAAAGATGGGTTAAGGACTGGCTGTGCCATGGGACCTTGGACCAGTCATTTCAGCTAAGTCAGAATCCTCGTCAATTGGCAAAAATGGAAATAGAAGTAACCCCACTTCACAGAATTAAACTGAGGACCATGTCATAATATATGTAAGAGGATATGCGGTGGAAAGGGCACAGGCATTCATGTCAAAGAGCGCTAGCCTCAAATCTAGTCACACTTGATCACAAGCCAGTCACTTGTCATCTCAGAGTTAACACATTTTTTAAATGAGAGTAATATCTAGGCTCATGCATTATATTTGGGAGCTCAGGGCAAAAATTAAACTGGAAGTCCATGTACTGTCTGTCTATAATTTATTTAGCCCAACTATTTAAAATTTACAGCTAAGACACATTTAAATAAAATTATATCCTCCTCCCTTGGCAAATAATAGCTTTATTGCAATACGATAACCCAGGTTGAAATGTAAAATTCTCCAACTCCTTAGAATTCTCTCCTGGAATATGGTGACATGGGAGAAAGTGGCCCCGGGTCATCAGCTCCTGGCCTGCAGTATCTCTCTTCTCTCTACTCCTGTCAGGCCTCATGAAGAACCTTGTGCACAAGGACCTGCACACCAAAGCCTGCATGTCCAGACTTCACTCAGACCCCAGCAAACAGTCATGCCCAGGTCACATCTTGGGGTGAAGGGTGTGCATCCCAGCAACACACACTGCCTTGGAGAATGGAGTTGAAGAAGACATTTACATAGGCCCTATAAGCAGGATCAAGTCTGCTTGGGATGGGAATTCAGCAGTTCAGGGTTCCAGGGTATAGTCCAGAAGGAGATTACAAGTGTGTGCAGGGCATGTGTTTGACCTATAAGCTCCTAGCCCTGTGGGGAGAGGCATGGCTGGAGAAACTTGGGGGTCAAGGGCAAAGAAGTCCCTTTTGCAAAGGTTTAAAGATAGAACCAGTGATACTTAATTTTCAAAACTATTATAAGAAGTAACAGTTAATGCATGGAAGGGAAGTACTTGGAACATATAAAAATGTTACCAATGTTAAAATATATAGACTTTGTTGTTGTAGCTATTGTTTCTGCTGTCGTTATTAGAATATGCTTGGAAAACCAGTAGGTGCTACAGGAACACAGGAAGCATACTGATAAAGCTGACTTCTTTGGACTCTATAAGACCTTGTCATTAATTATAACATCAAGGAGAATCTGCATTTGTCATGGCTGTTAGTTTGAAGAAGCTCTTCTGGTCTTAAGTATTTTAAAGTCCAGACTAGCAGTATAGGCGGTATCCCTGAGAAGTTTGAGTTTTGTATCCTTATTTCTCCTTTCTGGCTCTAAGCTTTCTTTTCCTAAATGAAGCCTTCTCCAAGCTCAGCAAAAACTTCCAGCATGCTTTTACCATCTCAAATCACTAAGAGATGATTTAATAATCAAGATGAACTCTCTTGCCTGAAAATAACGCAAGTACAGGAGGACTGGCTGACATTGCTAGGTCACCTGTCTTGACTTTACCTCACTGCCCCTGGTCACTTCAAGCAAACAAGAATAGCCTTGCCTTCTGTCCTTTTGCTTTCCATCTGTCTTCAGTGAGTATCTCCCTTTTAGCACTGCCCTACCCATGCCCCAGACAACAGCGGCCCCACACTATCTTCCACCCAAAGAATTCTCAGATACTGTCACCTCACAGTTGCCTGGAAGATACTGTGAAAATGCATTTTTATGACTATCAAGAAATCACAGAGTCACAGAATCTCAGTGCCTGAAAAAGACCAAAGATCTTTAATTTTTCCATTCAGAGAGGAATCTTATTCCACATCTCTGAGAAATCATTATTCAACTTTTACTCCTGTCTGGATAGCCCTGAAGATGGGGAATTCAGGCGTCCATAAGGCAGCCTGTGTCATTGTTAGGCATCCCAAGGATTCAGAAAATTGTTTGCTTACAATTATTTAACCACTCATATTGATGAATCGTATGCCATGCACTGGGCTAGGGGCCCAAGATGCAATGGTAAAATCATCCTTGTCCTTAATGAATTCTATGTTGAGCCAAAATGCTAAATAATAGAGAGGTCAAGTTGATGAACTCTGGAGTCAAATTTCCTAGTGGGGTGTCCTGGGGAAATCTGAGAACTGATGGTATTTTTAAAATAAGACTTCTTTTTTTAAGAGTTAGGCCTGATTTTCTCATGTTTGTTTTGGTAACAATATGAATTAAGCCCTATTGCACTTGTCACAACACAACCTTTAGCACAGAATCGCTGCTTTTTCATGATCTCCAGGATGCTGCCTTGTTATACAAGTCACGTATTATAACAGAAACCACACATAACGGACTTGAGTTTCCATGTATGTACCCTGGTTATTTAATATGTTTTATGTTAAATATGAGATAGTAGATGCTATGACTAGGGGCGTAGGAATGGGTATAATAATAAAAAAGGGTAAGAAGATAACTTCAGGAGAGGATCAAGATGGAGGAGTAGGAGGACGTGGAGCTCACCTTCCCCCAACAAACACATCAAAAATATATCTACATGTGGAACAATTCTCACAGAAAACTGGAGGCAAAAGATTTCTTATATAACCAAAGCTGCAAGAAAGATCCCCATGTAACAGGGTATACTGGAAAAAAAAGGGGAGGGGGGCATCAGGATAGGACCAGTGTGCCTGGGAGGGATCTATAAAGGTCCATACAAGTGGCCCCTCACCCTGGGAGGCCCCCTTGCCTACTGAGAAGTCTGTCAAGACAGAGAGGCTGGAGGGGCCGGGACTCTGCTCACTAGGAGTGTGCATTGCTGGCTTGCTAGGAATCAGGATGGAGAGAGAACAGCACTGATGGCTGCCTCCTCACCACACTTCCCAGTCCAAAACACACACTGGGCGGGGCTGCTGGTACCGACTGTGCCTAGGTGCTGAATCCTGGGGAGATGGGCCCTGGAAGAGCACTGTCTAGCTGTGCGAGACTGCCGAGAGGGCCCCCAACAGGGCTGTGACAGGCACAGAGCAAAGAGAAGGCCCCACTGAACATCTAGTGTAGGCTCTGTACACAACTACAACACCATCACACCCCCTATTAAGGGGATAACAGACAGCACACTCTGAGGAAAGACGTGGCTAGCATCTATACCAAAAGCAGCCCTGGCACCACAAATATTGGACTCACACAGTCTACATAGGGACACTTCTGCATAAAAACACCCCTTCAAGGCCATAGTAGATAACTGTTCCTCATAAATTCAGAGACAGAGCAAGCTAAGTAAAATGAAAAAGCAGAGGAACGATTCCCAATGAAAAGAAGAAGAGAAATTCCCTGAAAGAAAAAATAATGAAACAGACCTCACTAGTACTAGACATTGGGTTCAAAAAGGAGGTAATAAAAATGCTAAAGGAATTAAGATAGATTATTAATAGAAATGCAGGTCACTGTAACAAAGAACTAGAAACTATGTTGAATTAGACAACTCAATTGCCAAGATAAAAACCAAGCTAAAAGCAATGACTAGCAGACTAAATAATAGAGAAGAATGAATAAGTGATCTGAGAGAGAGAATGACAGAAATCACCCAATCAGAGAAGACAAATGGGAAAAAAAGAAAAGAAAGCAAAATATGAGATCTATGGGATAATATAAAGTGTGCCAACTTATGCATAATAGGGGTTCCAGGGCTTCCTAGGTGGCGCAGTGGTTGAGAATCCACCTGCCAATGCAGAGGACACAGGTTCGATCCCTGCTCCAGGAAGATCCCACATGCCATGGAGCAACTAAGCCCGTGCGCAAAAAAAAAAAAAAAAAAAAAATAGGGGTTCCAGAAGGAAAAGAAAAAGGGAATTGAAAATGTATTTGAAGAAATTATGGCTGAAAACTTCCCAAACCTAAAAAGAAATAGATATCCATGTACAGGAAGCACAGAGATTCCCAAGCCAGATAAATCCTAACAGACCCACACAAAGACTTATCATAATTAAAAATGGCAAAGGTTAAAGAGAGGACTCTAAATGTAGCAAGAGAAAAACAGAGTCAATAACAAGGGAACTGCCATAAAGCTATCAGCTTATTTCTCTACAGAAACTTTGGAAGACAGAAGGGAGTGGCATGATACATCCAAACTCCTAAAAGGGAAAAACCTGCAAACTAGGATACTCCACCCAGCAAGATTATCATTTACAATAGAAGTAGAGATAAAGAATTTCTCAGAGGAGCTAAAACTAAAATATTAAAAACTAATTTACTAATACTAAACCTAATCTAGAAGCAATAATGAAAGGGCTTCTATAAATAAAAAAGAAGCAAATTTCTACAGGAAAGGGAAAAACACAATAGGAAAGGGCTGTGTTTATATAATCCTTCAATCCAAATATATAAAAGGATTGAAGATCACTTAAGTAAGCTGGTACACAGATTAAAAGACAATCAAAAAACTTTTTTTGTAAAAGTGATTATAATCACAATGAAGAGCAAAAGGATAAACATGAAGACAAAATAAAATAGGACATCAAAATCACAAGATATGGGGTAGGGGAGTAAAAAATTGCACATCTTTTAGAATATGTTTGAACTTACATGATTATCAGCCTAAAGCAAGTACATATAGTTATGGGTTAATATACTTGAAAACCAGGGTAACCACAAATTAAAAACATAAAAGAGATTCACAAAAATCAAAAAGAAAGGAATTCAAGCATAATACAAAAGTAAACTATCAAACCACAAAAGGAAAAACAAAGAGAAGAAATGAACAAAGAAGAACTACAAAATCACCTGGAAAAAAAGGTTTAAAATGGCAATAAGTATATCCTTGTCAATAATCACCTTAAATCTCAATGGACTAAATGCTCTGTTCAAAAGACAGAGTATCAGATTGGATTAAAATAAACAAGAACTTACAATATGCTGCCTACAAGAGACTCACCTGAAGACAAAACACACACAGATTGAAAGTGAGGGATGGAAAAAAGATAATTTATGCAAATGGGAATGACACAAAGCAGGAGAAGAATACTCATATCAGACAAAACAGACTTTAAGACAAAGTCCATAAAGACAAACAAGGACATTATAATAATAATAAATAATAAAGGGATCAATATAAGAAGAGGGTATTACACTTGTTAACACATATGCACCCAATATAGGAGCACCGAAAATATATAAAACAAGTACTAACAGACTTAAAGGGAGAAATTGACAGGAATACAATAATAGTAAAAGACTTTAACACCCTGCTGACACTAATGGAAAGATCTTTCAGACAGAAAATTAATAAAACTAAATGATACAACAGAACAGCTGGACTTAATTGACAGCAACAGGACACTATATCTTAGAAAAGCAGAATACACATTCTTTCCAATTGTGCATGGAACATTTTCTAGGATAGACCACATTCTAAGACACAAAACAAGCCTCAACAAATTTAAGAGGATAGAAATTATTTCAAGCATCTTTTCTAACTGCAAAGGTATGGAACTAGAAATCAATGACAGAAAGAAAAATGGGAAAAAAAACAATGAAATGGAGACCAAACAACCTGCTACTAAAAAAACCAATGAGTGAACAATGAAATCAAAGAGGAAATCAGAAAACACTTATAGGCAAATGACAATGAAAACACAACCTTACAAAATCTATGAGATACATCAAAAGCAGTTTTAAGAATGAAGTCCAGAGTGACACAGGCCTTCCTAAAGAAACAAGAAAAATCTCAAATAAACAACCTAACCTACCACCTAAAAGAATTAGAAAAAGAAGGACTCAAAAAATTAAAAGTCAGCAGAGTGAAGGAAATAATAAAGACCCGAGAGGAGACAGAGATTAAAAAAAGCAATAGAAAAGAGCAATAGAACCAAAAGCTGCTTTCTGAAAGAACAACAACAAAAAAAGCCTCTAGCCAGGCTCACCAAGAAAAAAGAGGGAGCCCAATAAACAAAATAAGAAATGAAAGAGGAGAAATAACAAATGATAACATAGAAAATCATAAGAGAATACTATGAACAGCTATATTCCAACAAACTGGACAACCCAGAAGAAATGGAGAAGACTCTAGAAACTTACAGCCTACTAAAATTGAGTCAAGAATAAACAGATAATTTGAACAGACCAATCACTAGACATGAAATAGAATCTGTAATTAAAAAAAAGAAAATCTCTGCAAAGAGAAGTCCAAGACTGGATGGCTTCACTGGGGAATTCTACCAAACATAAAAAAAAGAAATTATACTGATCCTTCTCAAACTCTTCCAAAAGACTGATGAGAGGAAACAATTCCAAATTCATTCTATGGAGCCATCATTACCCTGATATCAAAACCAGATAAAGACACTACAAAAAAAGAAAATTATAGGCCAATACCTTTGATGAATATAGATGCAAAAATCCTCAGCAAAATAATAGCAAACCAATTCAACAAACATAAAAAAGATCATACAGTATGATAAATTTAGATTCATCCCAGGGTCACAAGGATGTTTCAACATACGCAAATCAATCAGTGTAGTATGATGCACCACACTAACAAAAGAAAAGATAAAAAACACATGATCATCTCAACAGATGCAGAAAAAGCATTTGATAAAATTCAACATCCATTTATGATTAAAAACTCTCACCAAAGTGGGCTAGAAGGAACATATCTCAACAAAATAAAAGCTATTTATGACAAATTCACAGCCAACATAATACTCAATGGTGAAAAGGTGAAAGCTTTCCCACTAAATTCTGGAACAAGACAAGAATGCCCACTTTCATCACTTCTATTCAACACAGTATTGGAAGTCCTAGCCACAACTATCAGACAAAAAAAAAAAAAAAAGAAAGAAAGAAAAGAAACCAGAGGTACTCAAATTGGAAAGGAAGAGGTAAAAATGTCACTATTTTCAGAGGACATGATATACTATATGGAGAGCCCTAAAGACTCCACACAAAAACTCTTAGAACTAATAAATAAATTCAACAAGGTAGCAGGATAAAAGATCAATATATTGAAATCTGTTGCATTTCTTTACACCAACAATGAAATATCTGAAAGTTAAAAAAAAAGTCCTATTTAAAATCAGGTCAAGAAAACCCCAAAACCTAGGAATAAACTTAACCAAAGAGTTGAAAGACCTGTATGTTGAAAACTATAACACACTGATAAAAGAAACTAACGATGACTCAAAGAAATGGAAAGCTAACCTATGCTCTTGAATTAGAAGAATATTGTTAAAATGGCTGTATAACTAAAGGCAATCAACAGATTTAATGCAACCCCTATCAAAATACCCATTATATTTTTCACAGAACTAGAACAAATAATACTAAAATTTACATAGAACCACAAGAGCCAGAATTGCCAAAGCAATCCTGGGTTAAAAGAACAAAGCTGGAGGCATGACCCTCCCAGACTTCAGACAATACTACAAAGCTACAGTAATCAAAAAAACATGGTATTGGCACAAAAACAGACATATAGCTCAACGGAACAGAATATAGAGCTCAGAAATAAACCCATACAGCTACAGTTAATTAACTTACAAGAATATACAATGGCAAAAGACAGTCTCTTCAGCAAGTGCTGCTGGCAAAGCTGGACAGCCTCATGAAAAGCAATGAAATTAGAACACTCTCTTACATCATACACAAAAATAAACTCAATATGGTTTAAAGACCTAAATATAAGACACAACAGCATAAAACTCCTAGAAGAGAAGCAAAACATTCTCTAACATAAATCGTAGCAATATTTTCTTAGATCTCCCAAGACAAGAGAAATAAAAGCAAAAACAAACAAATGGGACCTAATCACACTTAAAAGCTTTTGCACAGCAAAGGAAACCATTAACAAAATGGAAAACAAAAACTACAGAATGGAAGAGAACATTTGCAAACAATGCGACTGACAAGGGGTTAATACTCCAAAATATACAAACAGCTCATACAGCTCAATATCAAAAAAACCAAACAGCCCAATCAAAAAAATAAGCAGAAGACCTAAATAGATATTTCTCCACAGAAGACATACAGATGGCCAACACAGCACATGAAAAAATGCTCAACATTGCCAATTATTAGAGAAATGCAAATCAAAACCACAGTGAGGCATCACTTCACACTGGTCAGAATGGCTATCAACAAAAAGTCTACAAATAATAAATGCTGGAAAAGGTGTGGAGAAAAGGGAATCCCCCTACACTATTGGTAAGAATGTAAAGTGGTGCAGTCACTATGTACAACATTATGAAGTTTCCTTAAAAAACTAAAAACAGAGCAATCGTATGATTCAACAATTCCACTCTTGGGCATATACCAGAAAAAATGAAAACTCTAATTTGAAAAGATACATTTACCCCAATATTAATAGCAGCACTATTTACAATAGCCAAGACATGGAACCTGAATGCCCATCAAGAGACAATTGGTTTAAGAAGGTATATAATACAATGGAATATTCCTCAGCCATAAAAAAGAATGAAATACTGCCATTTGCAGCAACAAGGATGGACCTAGAGAATATCATATTAATTGAAGTCAGGCAGACAAAGACAAATATTATATGATATCACTTATATATGGAATCTAAAGTACAAGTGAATTTATTTACAAAACAAAAACAGACTCACAGAGAAAACAAACTTACGGTTACCAAAGGGCAAGTGAGGTGAAGAGCGATAAATCAGGTGTATGGGATTAAGAGATACAAACTACTATTACACAAAATAGATAAGCACAGAGGATTTACTGTATAACACAGGGAACTATATCCAATATCTTGCATTAACCTATAATGGAAAATAATCTGAAAAAAAACACATATATATAACAATGACTTTGCTGTATACCTGAAAATAGCACAGTATTATAAATCAACAATATTTCAATTTTTTTAAAAAGGAGTTTGCTCTAACAAAACAGTACAACTGCCTTTAGGAAGTAAGAGAGGAAAGGACCCCCCAAATCAACCCTTTAGTAGAAAATTATAGTCTCCTAATCCTTAGTTCTCAAAGAGGCAAATCAGATTCTACTCTGCAATTTAAATGTGGGTGTGTGCGTGTGTGTTATATGTCTGAGTCACACTCTAGACCTACTGAATCAGAATCTTTGGGTTGAGGGGAGCATGTGTTGAAGGCAGACGTGTAAATTTTAAAAATAGTTTCCCAAAATTACTCATTCTAAGTTCAACTTTTTCACATTTGTTTCTTCTTGCTAGTTAAAAAAAAAAAAGACTATACTTCTAATGAACTGAATAATAATTTAACAATCAAAACAATATTAAATAATGCTGTCAACGCCTCAGCTCCACAGCCTGTTAAGAAGGAAACATTCTACCTGAAAGTCTTCCTTAGTGACCTGATGACTTTGCCCTTGGTGTCACATGTAAACAGTTATTTGCAAAGTGACTTCATAATGGAGTCTAAGGTTTTCATAATGGGGCCTCAGTTTCTCATAATGGGGCCATAGCTCTCAGATCAAGAGAACTAGGCCTTTGAGGGTTTGCTATGAAACTTTTAACTGAAGGAACACCTGTGGATAAATCACATTGTTCCTTATGGAAAAGATGAAATCTTTCTTTGTGGCTGTCTTGGCTTTTGGCTATTTCTCAGGTAAGGGTTTATCAAGGAACCTCAGGGAGGGAGTAAACATTTAATCTTCCAAAGGAAGTAACAAGCCAATGATAACTGTTTTCTAGGTGTAGGGATTTTTTGAAATTTTGACATTTCTCTCGGAGTTAAAGAATTCACTACCTCAACTAAAATGATTATTGGTGGTTGAATCCATTTTTTAATACCCCAAGAATTCTGCCATAGACAGGTTCAGACTCAAGATATTTTAAAGGATGATCCCTAAGATATATAACCAACATTTGACAAATAATTGGTCTTTGACTTGATAACCAATTTCCTCTCTCCTCCCTCTTCTTCCTAATACTTTTCCACCAGCCAGACACCCCCACACACTTGTATTTTGTGTGTGCACACACACAGGCCTTCTACACAAAGCAGTGTCAGTTTCCGACATGGTTTACTACTACAGCACAACCCGATGTTGCCAAACCTCAAGAGAAGGCTCAACTCTCCCTAATTCACTCCAGCAAAATGACACCAACAAGGGAAGTCCATAAGGTGACAGTGAATCTGCTGGCAGGATGGCACAGATAGAGGGGGAGGCAAGGAGGAGCTTCAGCCTCAGCAGCTGAAAGAAGTCAAGGCTGTGAAGTAGACATAAAGGATGAAGGTAATACGAACCATTAATAGTTTGGGTAAGCAGCTGTTGACACAGAGGCCAAGCAAAGGAAGACACTTCCTTAGAAGCATGTGGAGTTTGGAAAGAGTGTATTCAAGACAGGAAATAAAAAAAATGAAGGCAGCTAACTAAGAGTTCTGTCAGCAGGTAGCCAGGATGACTATCAAGAAGTAGACTTTTCTCTAAAATGGGTCTAGACAATGTGTGAGCTGCCCAGTAGTGGATGATATATTGAGTCCCAGGGTTTAAATCTCTTGCTTAAAGTCAGCATTAAAGCTAGGCATGGGTTAAGGCTGAATTTTCAGGTGGCACATTGTGTGTCAGGCATGAGGAGAGGAAGGAAACAGTGTTTGGGAGTCAGGCCTGGCCAAACCTTGTGTGAAGAAGCCACATATTTTTCTATGATTTTCATGGTTATTAATTTACATGGGGTTACTTAATGGGTGAAATTAGCTGCTCACATCTCAACACTACATTTTTTTGATCCTTTTTCTAAATATTTTTGTTTCAGATACTTTTGGTAACATTGCATATAAGGTAAGTTTGCTACTTCCTCTGAAAGAATGATTTTTACAATCTTAAGCCTGTAGTATTTCTATTAGGTTGATCCATATTAAGCCATATGAAACTGCTATTATTTGACCATTTTGGATCTACAGAATGGCAGTTTTATATGATTCAAGCTAAACATCTCTGTCAAAATAAATGCTGAGGAAAACCAGGACTCATCCCTGTCTCTAACTGCTCCTTCACCTCCTTATCTACCACTAGCAATCAAAGCAACTAATTTTTGTTTTTTAATATCTTTCTTCCCTCTAAATTCACTGCTGATGCTTTCATTCAAGCCCTTCTCGCTTTTTGCCCATGTTACTTCAAGAGCCATCTAATCATCTCCTTGCACTTAGTTTGATCCAGGGCTTGGCAAACCATGGCCACCTACTTTTGAAAATAGTTTTATTGGAACACAGGCACACTCATTTGTTTGCATATTGTCTCTGGCTGCTTTCAACAACAAAGCTGAGCAACAGAGAATGCAGTATGGCTTTTAATTGGAAAATATCTACTACCTGGCTCTTAATAGGAAAAGTTTGTCAATCCGTGCACTAATCTCCACAATCATAAGAATGGATCCTCTAAACTGCAAATCAGATTGAGATGCCTCTCTCCTTAAAGCAGAATTCCTACTACACTTAGGGTAAATTTTTTGCATATCCTCCTTAAGCCAGCCTCTTTCTCCCTATAAGGAGAACTCCCCTTCTCTCACTTAAGGCTCTAGCTAACAAACTATTTTGGGGTCCCTGCTATTCTAGTTTGTTTTTGTATTGTCATTCCCTCTAATTAAATTATCCTCCTTTCCATACTTATATCCAATTTTAGAAGTCATTTTCATTCTTTAGGAACACACTAAAGAATCAATTGTTTGGTAAATCCTTCCCAAATAAACCATATGGCTCTTATCTTCTTTTAATCATTAGAAAAGAGCCATAAACAGTTTCCCAAAGAGTGATTTGAGTACCTTCTAATAGTATTAGTGATGATTTCAGTTAATATGCAATAAATATCTTTTATTGCAATAATTACAGCTTTTTAAAATGTGTGTTAGAAAAAATATAATTACAACTTCAAATTCAAGACACCATGGATATTCATGCTTAGAACAAATCTAAGGTGAGTAGTCAAGTTTAAAAGGCAGCCAATTAAAGAAAAATATTTTTAAAGAAAACCAGCATATGAATTTGGAAGGAATCATGAACCAAGTGACTGAAATTTGAGAAACACTACTGTAAGTAACGGGAGCCACTGAAGTTTTGCACACAGGACAGTAGCCTGAAAAACTGGACATATGGATAGACTGTGGTCTGAACCCGTGGAGGAGGGAACTGTGGCAGCTCATTCCTAACATGCTCATTACACAATTCTCATGAACTTTCCAAGTCTCCCTGTTGCCTGCAGACAAATTATTCTGTCACTCAAGCTCCTCTAAGACCAGCTTACTCCAACTCTGGTAGTATTGAAGAACTCAAAATAAAATGGGGGAGGTGCTGGTAAAACCTGAACCCGGTAGCTTCTTCCCTCACTATTCCAGCTTCCTAATCTCCAAAAGACTGAACTGTAGCCAGTGCCAGAGTGGGACCATACAGGGTGCCCCAATTCAAGCACAGGAGTTAAAGGAGGGTGGATTTTGATGAACCAAAATGACTCCCGAGGCACCTGGAGAGGGGTTGTAGTCGCTCCCAGACAGTGGTTATAGTCATTATTGCCACTTCCCAGAATAACCTACTTCCCTTCTGAGAAGTTACAGATATAAAACAGTCAAGGATCAGGGCTGCATAGCCTTAGCTGCCTTTCAGAGTGAAAATTCCAAAGACTTGCTGAATTTAAGATAAGAGTTTTCACGTTTGAAGTTTAAAAGAAGACATATTTTATCATTATCTCCTCTCTGCACAAAATAAAACACCCAAGTACTTATGTTAGAAACCATTAAGAGGTCACGCTGGGTAGAGAGTCTGACCTATGAGTTTTGTTTCAGGACATTCCGTGCAGTCATTATCAAAAGAAGGCTATACAACGGAAGCACATATGCTCTATAAGAGTCAGCCCATTATGTGCCTCTAATAATGTCACATATTCCAACTCCTGCGTGTACTGCTTTGCTAACATGTAAGTGAAAACCCCAAACCCCAAACAGAACTCTTTCGAGAATCTAATGTATAGCTGACTGATAACACTTCTACCTATTTTGGAAAAATGTGTGTGAACTCCTTAAGATGTGATTCTCTAAACTATAAACAATGTCACTGGAGTTTCAGTTTCATTGGTTGAACCCAAGGGATGTCGGGTAACAGGGACTAAACAGATTTTGAGTCCCACCTTCAACTCTAGCAGAGAAGCCTCCCTTTATCGGTGTTGAACATAGGGCTTCAATATGAGATTTTATGTGAAAAAGGTTTTGTTCCTAAAATGTCTGAAAATCATAGCTGTAAGACAAATCACCCCTTTCAAGATAACAATTAAAGCAACAAGTCTCAGTACTTAGTCTGAAGATCTTGGGTTGAGTCCTGCCCTTGTGGTTAAGTGATATTGGGAAATCTCACAACTCCTCCAAACCTTGAGTTCTTATTTACAAATATGAGGTTATATTTACTGCTTCACTTGCTAAATATGCTCTGACCACACCGACTCTTCTTTCCTGATATTTTCCAGTGTACAAAGTGCTTTCCTGCTTCAGGACCTTTGGACAAACTGTCTTCTCGTATAAGAATGTTTCCCCCATGATTTTCATAGAGCTAGTTCTTCCTTAGCTTTTAGGTTTCAGCCTAAATATTTCTTCCTTACAGATGCCTTCCCTGACCATCCTACTAACATATTTATCTCTGACATTTTCCTTGTTAATATGCTTCTATTTCCTTTGTAATTCTAACTGCCAGATATTTCATTTTCTATTTCTTGTTTTTGATTTATTCATAGTAGCTAGCACAGTGTCTAGTACCACATAAGCACCATAAGTACTTAATGAATTAATGAGTTCTTGGGGAGAATGAATGTGATAATGGGTATAAAAAGCATTTTTAAACGTAACCCTTTATAGGTTTTTTTTGGTTTTTGTTTTTAAGTTTTATCACTTGTCGCGTTGGCTCAATCTCTCAGAGCTGAGTGTGTGGTTAAGAGTGAAGATTGATTCTTACAGACTTGAATTGAAATTTCAGCTCTTCTATTTAAACTATGACCTAGGACAGATAACCTCAGTAATTACCTGAGAGTTTGGTCATGAGAACTGAAAAGATAATGCATAATGGGAGCCTAGTATAAAGTCTGTCACATAGCCATCAGTGTCCTTGTTGTGTTGTTTCTAACTAGAGAACCAACTGTCCCAGTCTGCCTCAGACTGAGGGTTTTTCTGGGGTGCAAAGCTTTGAGTGCTGCAACAGGACAGTCTTGGACAGACCAAAATAGCTGGTCTTCTTACCATCAACATGCTTTCATACCTAGCCCCTAGTTCTCCTTCCACATTTACCAAGTCTTTCCCTCACTCAGACCATAAAGTCTAAATCAGAGTCATCTTCAGCCAGTATAACAGTATCTTCCAGACAATCTCAAAACCTCATCTTATAGGCCTCCAAGGGAGTGGTCATGATAATTCCATGGAACACACAGATTCCTTAAGAGAAACTGTACAGCTGAGCGCTACCCCTTCTCCCAAATTTATTACTAGCTCTTCATGTCCACCCTTTCTTCAAACTTACTGTCTATCCACTTTCCTAGGATCCCAAGGTTTCAGGGAAATGAAAAATAACTTCTCAGTGCTAAGAATTTATCCTTAGGGTTTTAGTTTAAAAGCAGGGTGAGGGGCTTCCTAGGTGGCGCAGTGGTTAAGAATCCACCTGCCAATGCAGAGGTCACGGGTTCGATCCCAGCTCCAGGAAGATCCCACATGCCGCGGAGCAACTAAGCCCGTGTGCCAAAAAAAAAACAAATAAAAGCAGGGTGAATATCAAATTTACTCTGTTAAAGTACACAATCCAGTCTCTGGTATGTTCAGAGTTGTGAAACCATCACCACTATCTAACTTCAGAATAATTTTCATCAAAAATAAACCTGTATCCATTCTACCCTTCCCTCAGTACCTGGCAATCATTAGTTTACTTTCTGCCTTTATGGATTTGCCTATTCTAGGCAATCAATATAAATAGAATCAATCATACAATATGTGGTTTTTTGTTTCTGACTTCTTTCCTTCAGCATAAGGTTATCAAGGTTCATCCATGTTGTAGAATGTATCAGATATTCATGTTTTTTTTTATGGCTGAATAATATTTCATTGTATGGCTATACCACTTTGTTTTTATCCATTTGTCCATTAATGGACATTGGATTGTTTACATTTTTTGGTTATTATAAATAATATTTCTGTGAATATTCATTCATGTACAAGGTTTTGTGTGGACATATCTTTTCATTTCCCTTGGGTATATATCTAGGAGTGTGTCTAACATTTCAAGGGATTGTCAAACTGTTATCCAAAGCAGCTGCAACATTTTACAATCTCACCAGCAATGTGTGAAGGTTCCAATTTCTCCCCAAAATCATTAACACTTGTAA
This sequence comes from Hippopotamus amphibius kiboko, assembly GCF_030028045.1. NCBI lineage: Eukaryota > Metazoa > Chordata > Mammalia > Artiodactyla > Hippopotamidae > Hippopotamus > Hippopotamus amphibius. The sequence continues at coordinate 153,906,878 of NC_080186.1, read as the reverse complement.
TTGTCCATCTTTTTAATGATAACCATCTTAGTGGATGTGAAATGGTATCTCATGGTTATAATTTTAATTTCTCTAATGATGTTTAATATCTTTTCATGGACCAATTAGCCATTTGTATATCTTCTTTGGATAAATTTCTATCCAAATCCTTTGCTCACTTTTTAATCAGATTATTTGCCTTTTTATTGTTGAGTTGTAAGAGTTCTTCATGTATTTTGGATACAAGTTCTTTGTATCTAATCAGATATAGATTTGCAAATATTTTCTCCTATTTTGTGGGTTGTCTTTTTACTTTATTGATGGTGTCCTATGAAGCACAAAAGATTTTTATTTTGATCAAGTCCAATTTCTCTGTTTTGTGCTTTTATTGTCATATCTAAGAAACCATTGCTTTAACCCAAGGTCATAGACATTTACTCCTGTGTTTTCTTCCAAAACTTTTATAATTTTAGCTCTTACACTTACGTCTTTGATCCACTTTGAATTAATTTTTGTATATGGTATGAGGTAGAGGATCCCACTTCACTTTGTATGTGGATATCCAGTTGTCTCCACAACATTCATTGAAGACTATTCTTCCCCACTGAAGTGTCTTAACATCATTGTTGAAAATCAATTGACCATAAATATAAGGGTTTATTTCTGGACTCTAAATTCTATATCATTGGTCTATATGTCTATCCTTACACCAGTACCACACCATCTTAATTACTGTAGCTTTGCAGTAAGTTTTGAAATTAGGAAAGGTAGATTCCTCAACTTTGTTCTTTTTCAAATTGTTGTGGCTATTGTGGGTCCTATAGAAAGTATTAAAGGTGTTGTCAAAGAATCATATACAGATCTGTTGAGCATAATAATTCTAAGGGTAACATACAAGGGAAAAGTAAGTATTCTAATAATAGATGATTTGTTTCAATAATTTATAGTATATATGTAATTAATACTTCCTAACAGTTAGGGAAGGCAATTGTGTCACTGTTTATGGTAATGCTAAAAATACAGATGCTCCAATGCCCTCTGAATTTACTGACAGGAAATTTAGTATTTTCCAAGGTTTTCATTTTCCAAATAGTTCTTAGAAGGGAAGTATAGTTTTCTCAAATAAAATCTGCTCCTCTTCCCAGGGTGGTACTGTCACTTAAACATCCTTGTCCATGCCTCTCCCCGATGTTTAATACACCTATGTCCTGACAATTTTCGTCTTGTCCCAGGCTAGTTGAGAAATCCATTCTGTTTCTCATGCCCAGCAGTTTCAGAGATTTCACACATAAGAATTATTTGAGTTCCCATCTTTCACAGTATCTTCTTTAGCCTACAGTTGCTTTCTCTTCAGATTATCAACACATTTCAAATGTGGGGCCAGGGCATGTATGTAGTAAGATGAGGGAGTCAAGTACACTTTTACACTAACTACACATGTGCCTCCATCCTTCAGGCTCCAGTTTAGGTTCTGTCTGGTACTTTGTTTCTGCATCCTGGGGCAGTTAGAATGTTGATCTGCTTGAGAACATCAAAATTCTCTGGCTGAACATTTTGCCTAAAGGCTCATCCTTTCTAAGCCGTATATGATTTTTAAAAAGTCCCACCAGATCTTACACGTTTTCTAAAAACAATCACAATACAATGTTAAGTTAAAAAAGGGAAATATAAGGATATAAAATGATGTATACAGCAGGCTCAAACTTTTGAAAAAAAAATATAAAATATCAGAGATATGATGGGGAGCTTTTGAAAACTTATAAATATACCTGAGTTTAATTTAGTGTATTATATGTCAGGGACTGTGCTTGGTGCTACATAGGAATTATCTCATTCAATATTCAAAACAATCCTATGAAGTAGGAATTGGTATTAACTCCCATTTTATAATTGAAGTTTGGAGAATTTAGAGACTCATTCAAGGTATCATAGCTCATGAGGGGAGAAACCAAGAAACAGTTCCAAGAATCTAACATCCAGAGCCCTCAAGCTTAACTTCGCAGTATCTTCATTAGAATCTTATATTTGGCCAGAGTGTTAGAATTTTTTAAAGCAATCTCTCAAATTTATCCATTTGTTTCATGAATCTTTAATAAACACCTAGTAAGTTCCAGACACTACGCTAGGTGCAGAGAAAGTGGGGGGAGGAAGAATAAGATACTATTACTCTCAGGCTATTACTATAAGTAATACAGGTATATAATTAAAAGCCTGCTATAGTTTAGAAAGAATCTTCTTAAACAGGGCACCTATAAAACCTATACCAATATAGCATGGTAGGCAAGGATGAGATTATTCTCTTTTTATGCATAATAAGAAAAGACTCCAAAATTAATTGCTTTGCCCAAGTCAAACAGGAAGTATTTACAGAGGATGAACAATGTTTTTATTATTTCCTATGTGGCTATTGTTACTTTTTTTTAATAGACCACTTTTTCATGAAAAATGCCACAGCAAAAGTCCATTGACTATAATTTATCACAAAATGTAGTGATTGGCTTGCTATTGTTACTACATTTCTGCTGAAGAAGACAAATATGTTCACTTAGGTGTCCCACACTGCCGTTTTTCTTAACCATTATGCTCTCTGCCCGCCACAACAAGAATCCCCCCCTGTTTGTAGTTCATGGAGCACTTTCACAGTGAGCCTCAAAAAGCCTATGCAGTAGGTACCCATAATTATGGTCATTTTACAAAATAAGATAATTCTGGTTCAGAAAAGTGAAGATTTTCCCATGGTTCTTCAGGGAGCCATTGTCCCCTACCCCTCACAACTTAACATACAAGTTTATACATTTGCTAGAAGCTCTAATAATATTTCACCATGATTACAAAGTATAGGGGTCTCCAGAGTGAAGGGAGTACTAAGGGGAGAGGCAAATCTTTGTAGCTATGGGTTATTTGTAGGTTAAGAGTTTCCAAATCAAGACCTGTCTTTGCTAAAATCCCCATAAAAGTACAACTCGTAGGAGGAAGAAAGGTTGTATTTCATACAAATTGTCACTAAATATTTATATCAATTTCTCTTAGAGCTTTGCACCTCACTCTTACAGTTCAACACAGTGGAAAATGTCAGAAGGCCAACAAATCTTGAATGCGAAGCGATTTTCCTTTGTTTGTCATGAGGGAACCAAGCATTTGAATCAAGCATTGTCTTTCCTTAACAAGTGGAATTCATTTTATTTTCTTATTCAAAAAAAAATCAATAAACTTATCCTATGAAATGCTCCTCTTTAACTCAAGAGATATTTAATGAGATGCACCAGAATTGTGTCTGTTTCTAGAAATACACAGCTGAGTAGGCAGTGACCCCTGACTTTGAGCAACTCACAGTCTGATAGGCTAATTGGACAATTCATTCATTTCTTCAGTACATATTCTTTGAGGACTTAAGAAACTGAGAGACTTGGCTAGATTCTGGGTCCTCAAGGGTAATCAAAAAAGTCTGTGCCCTTGTACAGTTTACAATCCAGTGAGGGAGCAAGAAAGCGTGACTATAAAAAATACAATAAAATGTGAGAAAGAGAAAAACAACCCATGACATCCAGGAGCTGACCATGGCATCGCCATAGTGTGGCCTTCTACTTACAGCTAGGCCTTGATATTCTACTGTTTAACATAAACAATTTCACAGAACATTAACTTGCAACAAAGCTGCTCTGCAACCAGATGAATCAAGACAAAGACAATACCACTCCACAACCAGGCCTGAACACAGGCAAAACATAAACATCACCCAAACGACCAAACACCCCCTATCCAGGTAATATGAGTGATCCTTGCTTCTTTACCAATTACGACTTTATCCTGTGGCTATTCTTCCTTCTCTCCTTCTAAATAAGACTTTTTAAGATACCAAATCATAAAATTACTCCCACTTCCTTAAGACTGGGCAAAGCCTTAAAATTTCCCCAAATCAACCTAATAATCCCAAATCCTACAGTAAATCCTTCCTAATATCCTTTCACTGAGATACCCTATGGCTTCCCTGTGTGTTCTCCCTCGTGGTGATGAATACTAAACCCAACTTGTCCAGCTAAAGTGTTCCTCGTGATCTTTGACAAATGCAAAACTTGAAAGTGGCAACAATACCATGCCTGCTGTTCAAACCCTCTTTTCTCACTTGTCGCTGCAGGGGCATTGACAGGGGCATAAATAATATGAAAATAGGTGATACTTGAACTCTTAAAGGGTAGGGAATATTTTATTCATTTATTTCTTCATTCATTGGCTTATATGCTAATGTGGTCCAAAAATAATTTAAGGTAGCTGATATTATTCAGTGGATTCAGAGGTACAGAGTAGGGGGCAGATCCCTAAGAACTGTCATATAAAGACAACACTCTGACCTAAGGAAACACCTAGACACAATGGCACCCTAAGGTGGGATGAGGGTACCCCAAATGACATTAATATTTAATAGGATACCCCTTACCCAACAGCCGAGGCTCTCTCTACCCTTTCCCCAACCAAGAATGATATATTAATCACCTGCTGTCAGGTTCTACCTGACTTCCTGTCATAAGCATCTTCTTCCCTTCACTGGAGACTCTTCATTCCCATCTCCATTTTCAATTCCTATCCACTACTGGTGGCAAGTGTGTTCTCAGGTTCTAAAAGAAAAACCCTTATTTTTTCCTGCTAGTCTTAAAGAACTTAAGAAGCTCTAGATCAATTCTCAGGTAAGTCCAAGTCAAGTCACTCAGTCAAACCTAATGATTTTCAAGTAGAGCAATAGAGTTCTCATAAGAAGCATTTAAAAATATGTTGGGATTTGACTTTTGCTTGTCATGGTGACTGGACTGGTGCTACTAGCATTCAGTGGATGAAGGCCCTGCAATGCACTGGACAGTCCCACACAGTAAAGAAATGACCCACCCAAAATGCCAATAGTACTCCTACTGAGAAACATCTCACCCATAGATGGAAGGTATCTATCACATCCAACCCTCCTGCTTCTCCCCATGCCCACACCAGATATCAGTAATCAATGACAGTATACACCACTGAGCTGGATGTGGTTTCAAAATCTTTCTCAACATAGCAATTCAAGCATGCCATGTCCATCAGATTTGGCATGGAAGACAAAATATATTTACCATTACTACTCTTACCTTTTTCTTTTTAAGACTAAGGAAGCTTCATTGTTCTTGAAATGCAGTCTTCACCTGGCACCTTGGTCCTATTCCATCTCCTTGCTTTGGTCATCTGACTGTAACAGATAAGAAAAAACCTGAAATACACATGATAGCCCATTCTCAAGGCTCTGCCTCCCAAGCTTGACCTTTAAAGGTATAACACTTTGCATTCATACAGAAACAAGTTGCAGAATAGAGAGTAACATTAGCTTGTTAGAAGTTTACAGGAACATCATGACCTGACCTATGTGGGCAGCTGGAAGCACAAATGATTCTGGTACCAAGAAGTCTACAACAACCAGTCACATTCCTTCCCCTTTTAGTATAAAAGAAGCCTGAATTCTAATTCGGGTAAGATTGTTCTTTGGGACACTAGTCCACCATCTTCTCAGTCTGCAGGCTTTCCAAATAAAGTTGCTATTGCTTGCCCCAAAACCTCGTCTCTTGATTTACTGGCTTGTCATGCAGTGAGCAGTATGAGTTTGGACTTGGTAACATGATTGCTCTCCCAGGTCTTCTAAGACAAGGGCCCTATCAGCGATGTGAGCTCTGTGGCTAGGACCCTGCACTGTCCCAACAGATCTGACAATAAATGCCTGCCTGCCATCATTACCTCTCTGAACACTTGCTCCTGGTGCAGTGAGTGAGCTACACCCTCTAGTGGGGAAACCACATGTAGTATACTGAACTTCTTTGGAAGATTAACACCCAAAAGAATACTCAATTCAGTGACTAGATTTTTTAGAAAGGGGGTGGGGAAAAGTGGAGAAGGCAGGGAGGTTTTCCCTGGCACCTGTACTTGAAAATTCCAGAAAAATCTCTGAATTCAAGCACGGCTAGATCCAGAATCTCAAAAAATGTTGCCAGAATTTTTCTCTCTCCATTTTTTGGATCCATCCATGCTTTCCCTGACACTGTCTTCATTCTCAGGCTTTGACCAACCCCATCCCAGTGGTAGACCCAGGCAGCTCTAGAGTTACAATTTCAGTAGAAGAGAGCTTTCCTTTCTCAAAACTTCTAGCAAAAGATCTGAAGCTTATTAGACTAGTTGGGATAAGGTTGCTGAATCAGTCTTTAAGGCTATAAGCATGCTTAACTCTTATCCAAATGGACTGAATCACAAGACACTGCAGGAGCCAGGGGTGAGGCAGCCCTACTATATGGGCTAGAAGAGGATAAAGAACTGTTCCCTCAAATGAATACTGAGGCACTATTGCTAGGGGAAATGAAAGAAGTCAAGTAAAAACAGCGTGCGTAGACACTACCCTTTCTGGATGCCATTTTTCCCTCCTCTGAATCTGAGGCTGTCCTCAGGCCTGCGCAAAGCTCAATTCCCTACTATTTTTCTGCGTTTACTACACTTAACTATTTAGCTTATTTGTATCATGGTAAGTTATGGTACTCCCAGGAGATGAAACACTTCACTATCTTGGTAAAAGGCAAGGAAATGTCACCCAGAGGGCTAAGCCTTCGGGAAAATACGCTTTCATACCCATACAAAATCATCTGACGTCCTGGCACACAAAGCTTGGGCAGTCTGGTGTCCTCCCAATTATCAGAGGACCCCAGGGCACTTATGTTCTCATGGTTACTTTCTCCTCCGTATCCCTAATTTTTCAAAGTTCTCCATCAGCCCCTCATTTCACCTTTTAATACTGACACCTCACTCTTCACCGCTTTGGTGGTTAGACTCTCCCCATCTTCCTTCATTCCTCAAGCACTTTCAAGGCTATTCAGAGTAACAAATGTTTTCTGAAGGTTTGGGATAACAGAAGAGGTTAATGGCTAACACAGCATAAGAAATATATCAGGAATATTTTGGTTAACAGCTACGCAATCTAACTGAAACTTAGCCTAGATCAAACAGGATTTGTGTGGGTTCATGCAGTTGGGAGCATCCAGGGTGGGTCTTAATTCAAGCACAGCAGAATCCCCAGACATAAGCAATGCCAGGCGTCTTACTCTCCACCTCTGCCCTCAGCTAGTCTATGAACGTCACTAAATGCTGGTTTCGTCATCTCCCATACAGACTCCACCTACATGATGATATAATGGCTGCTGCCACCCCAGTCATGTGTCCTTATAGCTCGAGGACCAAAAGGAAAAGGCTTGGGGTGGGAAGAAGGGAAATCACGGAGCTTAGCCAACCCTCCCCCCCCGCCCCCCCCCCCCCCGCAACAATATGCAACTGCAATCCCCCAATACGGGGAACAGAATATTTTTTAAATAAGTGTCTTATAAACCCCGAAAGATTAAATGTAAGCATAGAAATGAGGACTAAATCACGTCTATTTTGTAATTTGGGTTAAGAAAGCCTACAAATAATTGTAATTTAAAATATTTATATTTTAAGAAAATATAGCATAGTAAAAGATATAATGGATGAATCTTATGATTCCAATTTGAAAATTTTCATTACTGATTTAAATTTAGAATTTTAAGTTTAAGAGAATAAAAATTTTATTAAGACTAAATATTATTGGCATTTTAAGAAGTCACTTGCCATATTTATACTTAATTGAACAGTTGTAACATTTATTTGCAAAAGTTTTTGTTAAACAGTTGAAGAGCTTGAAAGCAAAACTGAGTATATTTATCCTTTCATTAATTCCTTCATTCAACTAACCTTAATTGTATGCCACCCCCATCTGTTTGTTTGAGAAATTGATTCTCAAACATAAACCTGCATGTTTGACTGTCTCCCTTCACTGAACTGAAGGTAGAAACATACCCCAATTATCACCATTGTTTCCTTGCACCTAGTCCAATGCCTCACCCCAGAGCAAGCACTCAGAAAATATTTGTTGAATGGATTAATGAAACAGGTCAGGCTCAAAAAGCAACCAGCTTTTGAAAACTACAACTCTCCACCTGTTACTTTTGGAATTTAAGGACCATCAGTTTCCATCCCAGTATTGGGCTTACCTAGATGGACCCAGTTCACCAGCATTTTCCATTTCTTTCCTTGTTAACAGCTGAATGAGGTTGATTCACCTTTTGCTAGTGGGGATGGGGCAGGAGGGGGGAGGGGGGCAACTTGCTCATTTAATTAAGGTCAGGAGAGTCACAGGGTATGTGAGGGGAAATAGTGAGTCCTATGTGCACACAGGACATGCTGTTTGTGAAGCAAAATGAGATTGAAATGCTAGGCTGCAAACAATGAATACTGGGCCTCCGAAGACTGATTAACAAATTACAAATGTATGCTATAACGTTTAAAGTTTAATAAAACAACAAGCCATTGACACATTCCCCTGCGTGCTTTAGGGATTAATCAGATTGTTATTTGGAGGAAAAATTACAAGAGTGCACAGGAGGAATATGGGTTTTGAAGTAAGATAGCTAATATTTCACAATGATTCTCTTTATTTACTAGCTGTGTGAGCCTCAGCAAAATACTTAACCTCTCTGAACCTGTTACATTACCTGTAAGATGGGGCAAGCAATAATTATCTCTCAGAGTTTACAGGGATTAAATATAATGATGTATTTAAAAATGACTGGTAGAGAGACATTGTGATAAAAGAATGCAAAAACAATAAGAATTTGCAAGGGAGAGACACAAGAAGTAGTCACACAGAGCTCATGGGGGAAGGAAAAGTGAGCTGAAGAGGGTGTTTGTGTAATTACTACCTCAAGTGTAGCTGCATAGAGCCTGGACTCACTCAGTGTCATCCATGCTGCTTGGGCATCCTGACATTCCACTGTGCCAGGATTTCCCAAATATCACTTAAGTGTTCTTCGCAGATGATGTCTCCCAGATTGCCTAGGAGCAGAGAATGTTTCCTAGTCATCTCTGTAGCCCTAACTGTAACATATTCCCAGGTCCCATACAGCCTTTCAGTAAATGGCTGATGGTAAATAGCTCTTGACATTTCAAACATTTTTTTTTTTTTTTCTAAAAAATAACTTCTTTACTCTCACACCTCTAGAGATCAGGCTAAAAGATCTGCACTAGATGCAGTGACAGGGAGAACACAGTAAGGCTAATTATTTAAAAGAAAGCTTTTTGAGTTTCCAAAGTTTCATTCTTAATCTTTTCACTTTTTTTGTGACAGAACCTTCATCTTGAGCAGTATGCTACAAATTAAAAGTGAAAAACATGGGCCTTATTCCTTTATGCTCACTCAGACCTCATGTTTATAAAAGCTTCCCATGCAGCTTTTTCTTTTCTTTTTTCCTTTTGTGTGTGTGTGTGTGTGTGTACACCAGCTAATGTACCATCTTGTGCTTGGTTTTAAAATTGCAATTCTCTATGCACATACCTAGATACAACATCCTTTCACAGTATTTCCTTACGTAATTTGGGAAAATTTAGGATGTTTTAAAAGTGAACTTCAGAAATATCACATGCTAAGAATTCAGCCCTTGCAACTTCAAACACTGCTGAAAAGAGGGAAGAAAAAAAAAAGGCTTCTGAACAATCAAATAGTAATAGCTAACCTTTGTGGAATATTTGCTGTGTGCCAGGCACTCTTTTAAGTGGATTACAAACATTACCTCACAAAAAAAACAAATCAGAGAAAGGTTGTAGAGAAAATGGAACCTCTGTGCACTGTTGATGAGAATGTAAAATGGTGCAACTGCTATGGAAAAATTTAAAATAGAATTACCATATGACCCAGCAATCCCACTTCTGGGTATATAGACAAAAGAATGGAAAGCTGGATCTAGAAAAGATTATCTGCACACTAATATTCACTGAAGCTTTATTCGCAAATGTCTATTCACAACGAACATTTGGGGAGCAACCCAAGTGTCCATGATGGATAAATAAACAAAATACAATATATGCATACAATGCAATATTATTCAGCCTTAAAAAGGAAGAAGAGTCTGACACATGCTGCAGAATGGATGAACCTTGAAAACATTATGCTAAGTGAAAGAAGCCAGACAACAAAGGACACATATTGTATGAATTCACTTATACGAGGTACTGAGACAGAGAGCAGAAGCTGGGGTAGGGCAGGTGGGGGTGGTTGTTTAGTTTCAGAGTTGAAACTAGGGAATTGAAACAGAGTTTCAATTAGGGAAGATGAAAAAATTCTGGAGGTGGATGTTGGTGTAGTACAACAATGTAAATATTTTTAATGGCAATGAATTACTTAACGCCACTGTACACTTAAAATTGGTTAAAAAGATAAATTTTCTAATGTATATTTTACAATTAAAAAGAAATCACGTAAAGAATCATTCATGTACAGACTCAAGACTGTACTGGTGGAGCTACCAGCCTTCCTTTCTGATGCCTGTGTTAATAAAATCTACATACATACCACCGCCCGCCAAAAAAAAAACAAAAACAAACCCCAAAACAAATGAGGTAGTTTGGTAAGTTAAAAATGGCCACAAATTCTTTGCTACTCATTCAATTAAGAGGTGAAAACTTTCCCTTCTCCCCTTAAATATGGGAGGCTTCCTTGACCAACAGAATGTGACAGAAGTAACTTCTGGGACTCCCAAGGCTAAATTACATGAAGTCCTGTCCTTGAGTTTCCTCCTATACCGCTTGGAACAGCTCACTTTTTGCTCTTTTTCCGAGTGCTTCCCTATCAGAACCCAGCACTTTGCTGAGAGAAACCCAAACCAGAGGGAGAGACCAGGTGTAGGGACTCTGATGGATAGTTATAGCTGAGCCCCTAGAGGGCTTGCAGCCTAACCTGCCCAGAAAGTAATTTCTGTTTGAGCCTGAAGTTAACTAAAGTCGCAGCTGACACCTATCTTCAAATGCATGAGACCCGGAACCAGAACTGCCCGGCGGAGCCCAGTCAACTCACAGACGCTAACAAATTATCCTGTTACCCACTAAATTCTGCAGTGGTTTGATGTGTAGGTACCACAGTGATGCCCATTTTTACCTAACAAACCCAAGGCTTAAAATTGACATCTCGAGGTCACACAGTACCCTGCGGCTGGCTGAACCCGCAGATGTGGACCGCAAAGTGAAGGACCTACTGTCAAGTTATACTCGATTTTTTGGCCCCTAACCCCAGAGCCGTTCAAGGGTCACCTGTATTTAGGGGCAAGAATGCGGGATTCTGCGGGTAAAAATCTGGGTTTCAGTCTAGCTGTGTGACAGTTGGCAATTTTCTATGTAGACACAGAATGTTGCCTACCATTTCAGTTAACAAAGAATGTTGGGACCATCAAGCCATCAGTCACTGCAGCTGTCCCTAAGGGAGACAGCTAAGGTGCACCCTAAGGGGATTCAGCATGGAGAAAGAGGATTACAGATCCTAGATACTTAAGGTACATAGCAAAGGAATGATTTCAGTAAGCCCAGATTGTCATAGCTTCTCATACATAAAAAGGAGCTAAATTCACTAATTTGACGTGTCTTTTTTCTTTAATCAGTAGTAACAGTTTCATCTTCAACTACCTGGGTTTTTTGTTTGGGGTTTTCCCATTTCTTTTGCAAACTCTCCTATATATCTTGACTCATCCCTTACCTCTTCAGAGCAGTCCCTCGGAGATACGAGAGGTTGTCTCCCAGGCTTAAGTCCTCAGCAAGTGTGCCAAATAAACCATAATTCTCAATTTCTAGGTTGTGCTTTTTTTTTTTTCAGTCCACATCCTCTCTGAAGATAATTTTTATAACCAAAAAAAGAAGAAGAAAAAAAAAGGTCAAACTGACTCCTGCCCATATTTCACAGTGATAGGGAGTTTTCAATTAGACAATAATGTAAAAACCCTTCGGAAACTGTAAAATATTTTAAACTACATGCAAAGACAATGTCCCAAAAGTAGAGAACTGTCCCACACCTCGAAGAAAAGATTTTCTATTTTCAGGGGACTAAATTCTGGAAAAATCTCTACTGGAACCTAGCTACTTTGCCAACGAGAATCGCCAAGCCCAAAGGCGCATGCAAAGCCACCTGAGAGCAAACCACAAAATCATGACTATTTATCCGGCGTCAGACGCTAGATGCTTTGGGCGTGGCGACGCTGTCACGTGACTGAAGGACGCCGCCCCCCCCCCCCAGCACCTTTCCAAAAGCCACGCTTAACATGGCTGCGGGGCCTGGACACCCGCAACCCTCACCCAACATGGGTACGAGGAGCAGGCCTAGCCCCGGATGTCAGCACTCCGGAAGTGTCCGAGGGGCGGCGGAAGCGGAAGCGCCCCGGCGGTGGGGGCCGGGGGAAGTGTCTATCGCTTCTCCCTCCCACTCCACCACTACAACAAACTGGGGGCTGGCGAAGGTGAGGCGGCGGCCGGGGGTCGGCCGGGGGTGGGCCGGGGGTCGGCCGGGGGCAGGCGGCGGACTGCAGAGCCCAGGGCGCGTGCGGCGGGTGGAGTCGGCTGGATGGGGCTCCGGGGCCCCCGACCGCTTGGGCGCTCGGTCTCCGGCCCCTTTCGGGCCTACAGGTCCCGAAAAGCCAAGATTCAGTTTGTGGTTCTTGGCCTTCTAGGCCCTGGGGACTGAGTTTGTCACCTTGCCTGAATCTGGTCCAAGATCCCAGCATACAGAACCCTCTCTGAGTCTCGATTTCCTCAACAAAATGGGGAGTGTTGGCCTGGCCAACTTCTGGGACCCCATCTCACTCTGGGCGTCACAAATTCCACGATTTTAATGTTAAGCCGGTGTTTAACCCAGTGAATTAAGGCCTGTAGTCAGCTTCTGACGGGTTGTTCTGAGCAGGACACAGTGAATACATCTTTGAGAGGCGGCCAGCCAAGGGATCCGGAGCCCGGAGTTCTAGTCTAACCTCGTCCACCGACTCACTCTCTGACCTTGCCCAGGTCCATTTCCCTCTCTGTGGCACTGTTTACATATCCGTAAAATGAAGGTTTTGGATGCCTGTGATGCCTCTCCTAGCTCTAAAGTCAGATTTTCAAGTCCCTTTCAAGGAGTCTTTCTTTAGAGACAGACCTGAAAAACATCTCTTCCCTGCATTTTGTGTAGCCAGGAGATGACTTATCAGACGTGTCTACCTTATTTCTTTCCAGACACCAAGCCGGCCAAGGGCAACTGGGCACTTAGGAAGGTTCGTATGTTTCCTGTGCAGTGGAAAGCTCTGTCCTGAAGACTTTGTTTTATAAACCTATACCAGCAGCGTAAAACACGCAAATGTGAAATATAGAAGACCTTTGTTTTTGTCTTAACTTATTAAATTGCTAGTTTACTTTGAGCAGATACCTTCCTTTCGCTGGACTGGAGATTTCTCATCTGATGAATGAGTTTCTTAAACCCCTTTCCCATACTCTCTGCACAGTGATGAGTGAAATAATGGCTCTTTGAAACCATGGTTTTCTGGGGGAGGGAAAAGGTGAAGTGTGGCGGGTACATATTATGTAGCCATATAGATTGATAAATCTGTGCTTGTAATTTTTAACTTTCATTTTTTGACAGTTACTGGTCTGGGTTATCACTAAGGCTCTTCTTAAAATTTGTGATGCTGTGATTCTTGTGTCCTCTTTGGGTAAAGAATATAGACTTTTGTGTGTGTGTTTGTTTAAATGACTGTGTGCCTGGAGGTACACACTTTAGTAAAAAAAAAGATACTAAGACATAGAATAGGAGAAAAAGGAAAAGGGGATTACAGTAAGGTAAAGTGATACAGTGAAATAAAATTGGACTTGAACTAGAGTTAAAGACATGGATCCTTGTTTCAGCACTGCTGCTTTCTGGGTTTGTGACTTTGGACAAGTCAGCTTACCTCTCTGGTTCTCACTTTCCTTATCTGGAAAATGAAAGATTGGACTGGATGATACCTAGACGTTTTCAGCACTATAATTCTGTTTTCTTATTTGTTTTTTATCTGAGCATCCTGGTGGGTATGGTGTGGCATTTCTTTAGGCAAGAATGGCTGTTCTAGATAGTAGACATAAAATATCTATGATGAGGAATCGTATCAAATTATCAGTAAGTAACATACAACATTACTTTGATATGAGCAAGCTGAAGCCAATAGCAACTAAAGAAAGGTGTGAGAAACCTGAAGGGCAGGGGAGCCCTTGACCAGATAGGATGATTGAAGACATTGGGAAGTTTTAAATGGGAGAGAGATATTTTTGGTGAGGTTAATGAAAGGTAATTTAAGTTATAGTAGTTGAAGTGGCTCAGTTGTCAGAAACTGGTGGTAGATTCTGTCTCTACTGTGAGACTGTAAGCTTTATGGGAGGAAAAACTTCGTCATCACCTAGTACCTAGTAGGCGATAAAAAAGTAATTGAGTGAGGGAACGGATGGATGGATGGATGAATAGATAGATAATAGCAATTTTTTAAAAAGGAGTTTCTCCAGAGAATTGTTGTTAATTAGATACAGAATGGAAAATTGATTCAGCATTGTGAAAGTTTCTTAAAAGAAGAGGTCCCTAAGTTTTCTGGTTAGTTGTACGATAAGTTGGTTTATCTCTTCCCTGTAAAGTGTGTTCATAAGAGACAAATGCATACCTTGGAGGGTCCGGTGTGATCTGAGGAAGAGAGTAATTAGTAGAATAAGATAGGGATGGAGGAGGATAGAACAAGTATAAGAGGATTTCTAAGTTGTGCATTTAGGGAGTAAAGGAGTGGATTTATATAGGACTTTTATAGGTATCAACGATTGTCAGAATTGTGTACAATAAATGTTGAAACCCTTATAATGGAAATAAAGAATAAAAAGGAAAATGATTTTTGCAAGCAAGGAAATGTTGGTGCTCCTCAGCAAGAGGTAGAAATAGCCTTGAGGGTTAAAGTTTAAAAGATAGAGATAAATTGGGGAGCAACCAGAATGAATTAAATTAGTAGAGGATAGTTGTAGTCTAGTTTAGGATAGGAGAACTGGCAGGTTGCAAGGAGAGGAGCACGCCTAAGAGAAATTGTGTTAATGAAAAGGAGCTTCCTTACCTTGTTGAGTTTCTCAAGTTTAAAGAATGCTCAGAAACAATTCAGGCTTACTACTTAGAACGTACTTGGGCCACTAGGACAAAAATGATGCTTCCTCTGGTCTGCTAAACAGCCAGCCACAGGATGACTGTAAGGTACCCAGGGCTGCTGCAGGCTATTGTGTGGGAGCCAAATTAGATGGACCACAAACTCTAATTTGCGAAGGAGGGTGTGGTCAGCAGCAGTTCTATCAGAGCATCGCAAAGTGCATCTCCAAGTACTGGGGCATAGTTCTGGAATGCAGGCAGCCTGCCGAGGTGCAAAGGATCGACTGATGACAGGTTGTATAGTGTAGGCTGAGAAGTCTGAATCTCAGCCTGAACTCTGACGCTTAATATATGCTCTTGGCAAGTGCCTTATACCCTCTGATTCTGTTTGTCCATCTAAAAATTGAGGGACCAGGCTTGGATAGGGTCCTCTGGATGAGCTTCCATGTCTCTGTGAAGCTCCTGAAATAAATATACAACTGGGTATGTTTTGGTTTTGTCTTGGGGGGATGTACAGCTTTCATCATAGTCTCAGCTGGGTTTGTGACCCACAAAAAATTAAAAACTGTGTGACTAGTCTCTGAGGGACCTTCACCTTTTAACTTTCTGGGATTCAAAATGATATTTCTTTGAGGTTTAAAGTCTCAGCCTCCAGAACTTGCTAACCCTAAAATATAACACCTAGTGCTGCAAAATATTGTCTCTACATATTTATACTCACCTCTTCCTTACCCTCCATAACTCCTCTGCTCGGCCCGTTCCTATGTGTTATCTTTATCTACTTTTGATAACTGGAATTTCCCTCTTGCTCTTTCAGCTTATTGGTGCTTTGGACCTTCCCTGTTTTGTTGAATTTCTCCAGTGGCAAGTGGTGATATTTTGGAGATATGGGTAGGAAGAAACCAAGATATAGAAGGCTAGTCATGGCAGTTTTCTGTTCTCACCTGCTCTTATCCCTCAACCCACTAAAAGACAAGCAACATATAGAAAGATTGTACATATGAGAGACTCCATCGTCACTAGGTCTCTGTCTTTCATGGTGTTTTCTTTTCAGACAGGGATACCAGCCTTCTGTACTCAGTGCCTGGGATGAAATGCTCGCAGCATAGTCTAGTCACGTGTTTCATTTCAGTGATGATGAAGCCAACTTTAGTTGAAACTGTTGTGTGGGGTTTTTTTGTTGTTTGTTTTAAATAGAGTTTGAATGGTGGTGAGGGTAAATAAGTGAGTCCTTGAATGAACCTTTTATTCTCCTTAACATTGCCAGGGGCATCTACTTGGACTGGGGACGACTGAGGGATTTCCCCCAGCTATGGGTCCTGAACTGTTAAAGCCCCCAGATGGAAGATGACAGTCTTATCCTTTACCCCAATGTTCATCTCCACAAGTCCCTTCCCCACCAAAGACTTGTGGCAGGGGAGTCGCTACTCCACCTGCTGCCAAATAAGTAGCTCTATGACCAGTTTTTCAGTTCTAGACATGATAATGGGAACTATGTATACAGTTTCACGGAAATTTTTATTATAGTCCTGCTAACTTAGGCCCTTTGGTCGTTAGTATTAATGCGTAGTAGGTAAAATGGATCTTCATGGGCTTGCTGGAGACCTAACGTAACCTCTCTACAATGTTGTGTAATGTCATATCTGTGAGTAAATATTTTTCTGAGTTCTAAACAAGGGAACTTTATATAAATTCAGTGATATTTAAGGTGCAGTCTATTTAAAATTTCAAGTGTATGTTGTGCACTGGAGCTGCTAAATCTGATTCACACAAAACCACACTATTGTGAAATAAGGAGCAATAAAAGGCGGAATCGTAAGATGAGGGTGCAAGTTGTTAAGTGGTGTGGATCTGCTGAAGAAAAAGAAGGGGGGAGGGCCAAGAAAGATTTTTACTTAAAGGATGAAGTCAGGAACATGGTATCCGTGAATAGTTAGAGTTGGCAAAGGTGAGGGTGTAAGGGGTGAAGCCTGTGCTAAATAACATAGCTGGAGAATTAATCCATGGTTGGATTGGTCTGTACTGGTTAATAGTCGTCAACATATTTGAATGCCTCAGGTAGCTATTTGTTATGTGTTCTTATTGGAGTAAAGTATGATTGCATTTTTGCCAGGGTTACAGGCTTGTTGATGAGATCATTGAGTGCTCTGATGGCAAACGGAGTGCTCATAGGAGCATGAAATGGTTCTTAGCAGCTTGAAGCTACTCGGCACATATGGAATAATGGAAAGACTGATGGATGTTCACACATCAGACGTGTGATTTATTATGAACAAGGACTTATCACCCAGTGGCAGGAGACTGAGATTCTTTTCCTTTTCCTGGCAGAGACATGATCAATAAAATACTATCCAAGTTGCTATGGGAGAAGCTTATGTTAGTTAAGTCTCACAGGGAGCTCAGAAGAGGAGTTGAGTACGTGACATTTTCTCAGAGGACTTAACATTTAAACTAGATTTGAAGCCAGAATAGTGGTTTTCTAGAAGGAAAAAAAAAAGGAAGGGAAGGGAAGGACATTCTATCCAGATGCCAGATTTGGTAGCTTATTAGGAATAAAAGATGGATGTTAAACAAGTGAACTGAGGATACTCTTGTGGCTGGAGTGAGCAAGTGCCAAGAATTGAAAGCTGAGGTTGGGAAGGTGGCTTGATCAGATTGGAAAGATTTTATCCTCTGGAAACTAGGATTTCTTGTAGGATGATTTGGTTTCTGTTTGATCACGTGTATTAAATTTCTTTAAAAACAAATTCAGTGAACTATAGCTCATGTACCTACTCTTTGCAGAATTCCTTAGGTCCATACAACTAAGTGCCTGTTGATGTTAATCCACACACAATTCTAAGAACTTATTTCTTTGGTTTCCCAGGCCATAGCTGATTAGAAGCAAATTAGAGGGGGGTGTGTGTGTGCAAGTACAGGGAGAAGTAAGCATGCTGACACCTGCCAGAAGTCAGTGTATAACCTTTCAGTGAGGGAAGAAGAGACCAGAAAACACACACACACACACACACACACACACACACGCACACACACACAAGAAATATAAGAATTCACTTAGCTTTGTAGTTTGCTCCCCTATGCTGCTGAAGCAGAGGAATCTGACGAACTCCATATAGTCCAATAGTCCCTGAGAATATATCATAGAATATAATGTATATTCATATTGATAACCTCAGGTCATCAAGAAAAGGTTACGCTTTTATTGAATTAACTCTGTAAGAAAATGGAAGCATGTAGTCCACTTTAGAAACTTTTGATAGTAACAGATTATAATTAAGAAAAACGTTGGTGCATAAAGGGAGCAAACACTGTTTAATCTAGAGATTGACAGATTTGCAACAGCAGTTCTTTGCATCACTGTAGCATGATTAAGTTTAAGCTCTGAACTCTAGAGTTCTCTCACTTCAAGTACAGTTAGTTTTTCAGAATTTTACCAGAGATAATTGATAATTCTATTTAAAGGACACTGCTTTCACATAGTCCCCTCTTAACCTGATGTGTAAAATAAAACAAACTTCTGGGCGGAATTTCGCTCATCTGACTTCTATCTCTTTTCTCCCACTCCGTTTCTCCTCCTTTCTCCCTCCTTTCCCCTCTCCTCCCTCACTAAAGTTTATTTTAAAAACAAACAAAACATACATTTGATACAAAAGTGAATTAACCTCTGCTCCTGAATATTTATGGAAGAGGGAGAGGGAAAAGGGTGGTTTTATTCTTCCTCTGAAATTGCACGTAAAATTGTTTTTTTTAGTTTTTGATTTTGCAGGGGTTAATAGTTTTTTTTTTTCTTTTTTTATCAAATTCATAAAGGCTTATGTGACCCACTGGTGGAGTCTAATCCCCTCACTTTGTAGGTGGAAGAATGAAGAGTTTAAAGGTGATTCATGTTCATAGAAGTAGTTTGTGGCAGATCCAGGACTAGAATCCAAGAGTCTTCTACTTTCTGCTCTGTTAGGGGCAGTCCTAGAGTCACAAGCTGCTGGAGTTGGAAGGGGTTTTGTTTGTCTAGTTTAATGATCTTACCTTACATGTGAGGAATTTGATGCTTGGAGACATTGAGTGAATTAGCTAGGAAGCAACAGAGTACGAATAGAGTGCAGGACTCCTGATTCTTTGTATTTTTGTTCATTCTAAATAATGCATTTTTATCTCTACTGCTCTTTAGAAGAAAAGATGGTCTGTGTCCTTTGTGTAGTATTTTTATTAATTTGAATGTAGTCTGTACCATTGTAATAGCACTACCTTTGTGTGTCTGTATTCTAAAATAAACACTGTTTTACCTAGATTTTATAGGGATAATTTCTGCGTCTGGGTTTGGTGTGTTTTAGTCTAATCACTGCTTGCTTTCAGGTGCTTTGAACTCAGATAACCGAGAGGGGAAATTTGCTCTTTGATACTGGAGGTAACACAGCAATGGGTCCACGAAAGAAAAGTGTTAAAACATGTCTCATGAATAATGAAATTCCTGAGGAAACAATATCAGATGAAACAAAGGACTATATGAATCAACTTTCACATGAAGTGCTTTGCCATATTTTTAGGTAAGATTTTGTTTGGTTGATTTTCACCTATCTGGAATGTATAAGTAGGAGCAAATACTAGAACTATACTGTCCAATATGGTAGTCACTAGCTACATGTGGCATTTAAATTAAATTAAATATCCAGTGTGGCTAGTGGCTATTGTACAGGACAGCACAGACAGTGAAGATAGAGAATATTTCCTTTGTTGCAGAAAGTTCTATTGAGCAGCCATTATCTAGAGTTGTGTTAACATTCCCGGCTTCTTGGAATTCTTATTGACTGATAGATTTGTTGACTTTTTTTTATTATAGTACCATGTGTGTATGACATAAGGCAGTGTTTCTGACTTTTTGATTACAATCCACAGTGAGAAACACATTTTGCTCAGTGTGCACATATACTTAAGGAAATGAAAAAAAGGTCTGTGAAATAGTACGCATCGTTACTATATGCAGTGCACACATTAAAGTTGTTTTGAGATATTGAGATAAATTGTTTTCAAAGGCTTTTTTTAAATTATGTTTTTATCTAAACTGTATTATAACAACTGTTAAAGAAACCAGAAACAAAACAAAACAAAACAAAAAAAACCCAATAAAACCCTGTCATTACAATTTCTTCTGCTCTCTTCTTTCATTATCCACTCAAATAAACACATCCTAATATACTTTGTCTCTGGAGAGAGAGAGCAGGGATTGAATCTTCAGTCTCTCATTTAGTAGCTGTGGACCAATGGTAAGTATAAAGATGTTATTGTAAGGATTCAATGAGATAATGCTTTTAAAGCACTTAATACACTGCATGACATAAATACTTGGTAAGTGTTAATGGTTATGATTGTGTTGTGCCTTTTTTCATATTGCTACGTGGTCTTCATAATTATCATTTTAGTTACTGCTTTCTATTCCACTATGACATGATAATTACCTTTTTTCTTATATTCTTTCTTCTGGATGTTTTCTAATTTTTCTCTTATATAATGCAATTAACTTCTCTAAATATCTAAATTGTCCATTATTTTAGATGATTTATCTAGGGGAAATTTCCATATATGAAGTTCCTAGAAAAGTTTTGAATTTTTTGTTTTTTCATTTATTTATTGGCTGCGTTGGGTCCTTGTTGCTGTACACGTTGTTGCTGAGAGCGGGGGCTACTCTTCATTGTGGTGTGCTGGTTTCTCATTGAGGTGGCTTTTCTTGTTGCAGAGCACGGGCTCTAGGTGCGTGGGCATCAATAGTTGCAGCACACAAGCTCAGTAGTTGTGGTGCACAGGCTCAACCGCTGTGGCACACGGGCTTTGTTGCTCCTCAGCATGTGGGATCTTCCCAGAGCAGGACTCAAACCCGTGTCCCCTGCCTTGGCAGGCGGATTCTCAACCACTGCGCCACCTAGGAAGTCCCTTGAATTTTTTAAAAATTATTGAATATTTGCAAATTAAGAAGTTCTGAAATAGTGATAGCAGAGTTGCTATCGGGAACCATGGGCACTTTATTTTTCTTTTCCAGTATAAATTCGTATTAGTCTTTATCTTTTGTAGTTTGTTATGCTGTCGTACAGTGTAGTTTTGTAGTTCCATCTGGGAGTAGAAGGCCCAATTAAAATAATAGACTTTTTTTTTTAACACAACAGGATGATACTAAAGTTCATCTGGCAGGAAAAACTGTAGCCAAATTTTTTCAGAAAAAGAGTCTAACCCTACCAGATGTCAAAATGTATTCTAAAATACACAGTAATTAAGGATTTGATATGGGAGAAGATAGCCAGACAGTTGAGTAAAGCAAACTCCATATATAGGCTGCAGATATGATTCAAATATATGTAGGGATCAGTTTTTGATAAACTTGGTATTTATATCAGTGAGAAGCTAAGTCGATTATTTAGTGATGATGTCACAACCTAAAAACCATTTGAAGAAAGTAATAAAAGCATGTTTTCATCTCTCAATATCTGACAACTATATTCTAAATATATCAGTGAATTAAACAATGAAGCTATTAAAATACTACAGGAAAGCATAGGTAAAATTGTTTCTAGGAATGTGTGTTAGATGTTTGTTGATTAATTGTGGGACATATAAACAAATTTGATCATGTTTTAAATTGAGAGTGGATTTGATTTTGCAGCTCAAGCAGAATATGCCAATAGAAGGAGTAGAATCAAATAGAAGGATGTTACCCTGGTTATAATGAAAAAAACAAGCAGCAAATTGGCAGAATGTGAGGAGAACGGTGAACTAAGCTGAGTACTTGAATTTGGTATGAGGTGTTTATTCTAAAAATAAACATTTATTTTTAGGTTTCTAAAGGTTTTATCTGAGGATTCATTTTATAGTCCTGTAGTAACCATTTAGCATGTTTTCATGAAACAAGAAAAACCATGGCTTCATTAAAAGAAATCTAATCTTTGCTGCACCTGCCATGTTAAACACATCTTTTCTAAAATGTGTTTGATTGCCTTTTGAACTCCAGCTTTTTGACCATGTATCTGTAGAGTAAAAATACATTCTTTTTCTGAGGACAAATATAAGATAATCTTCATAAGATTACTGATGTTTGTATTTCAAGGGAATATTATATTAACTCAGGCAAATACTTTGGATAAAAATCAGTGATTTGGGGGGAAAAATTTTAGTGGCAAAACTTGATTTAGAAAACAAATTCAATTTTTCATTGTTTATAGAATGTATAGTTATATAGTTTCTGAAAAGTATCCTCATATGTAAGTTATGGAAACTGTAAATTAAGTTGGCAATAATGCTTTTTTTTGGTAGAAAATTTGACTTTACATTATTCTCTGTTTAAATAGTTATAAAGAAGGATGTAGAGGGGCCAGAGCAGAACAAAATAGAGAAGTATTCAGCAGGCATACTTGGACTTTCCTTTAGATTTAGCTTAATTTTTAGGAAATAGAACAACCTGTTGATATCCTTGCTCTTCCTCTGTCTTATTTAGCTGTTGACTTTTTTCTGGTTAACTTCTCTGAGCCAATTTCACCACATGAAAGGTGGAGTAATAATAGCACCTGCTATGTCACTGAGGGTTCCAGCAGGAAACAAGATACACTCAGCTGGAATCTGAAGATAACTGAATGAAGGGATCATTCAGAGAAGTGTAGGTAGGGTTAAGAGAAGCGGTAAGAAATTCTGCAGACTCATGCAGCAAGGGGACCTTCATAGCTGAGGGCCTTTGCCCTGCCTTCCATTGGCCAAAGTCACCCACAGCCAGAGCGGTAGCAAATGCAGCAGAACAGAGAGGGAAGAAAAAGATTGGGGGAAGGCTGTGGTGCAAACAGGAAAAGAACCTAACTTGTACAGTTGTGAAACAGTGATATAGTATAGTGTCTGTGACATAATACCAGCTCAATAAAGGGTAGCTTTTGCCTTTTTTTTTTTTTAATTAACCTAGGTCTATTAAGAAAGAGAGAGAGATGAGATTTCCTGATCTGTCAAAATATATATTGTTATTACTGGAAACAATAAAAGTAGAGATTAGTTGAAAAGTTTCATAAAGGAAGAGATAAAAGGGAGGTTGGAAAAGAGGAAATTGTAATTCAAAGGAGTGTTTTCACTTAATGCTTCCGTATACTTTTATTAGAGTATGTGATTAAAAGGTAAAAGATCTAGGGAAGAAATGTATACTCTAAACTTAGTATACATATTTGTTGATAAAGAAAATAGTAGAGATTCGGGGTGGTATTGAGCAGGAGCAGAGGAATATTTTTAGCCACTTTAGGAAATGGATTCTGTAAAAACTATGAAATAATATTGGTTAGTTCAAATTGATCATTTCTCTGATCTTTTGTACATTCTCTTATCACTACACCTTCACATGCACTGAGAGTTTTTTTTCTTCCTACACTTTTTTTTTTTAAAGATTTTCTTTGTCCTTAAAAACTTAAAAGAAGAAAGGCAGGATTTATCAAATGGTCTATGAAGCGAGCTCAACACTTTATTTGGATACTTGAATATTTGCTGTTTTTGTTTTGTTTTGCTTTTTTGTAAGAAGCTATATTACTACAGTCTTACTTTATTTGAGGGGCAGGAGAATGGAGGATGGAAAAAAGTAACCTGTCAATGAGATGAAATACTTACCCACTTGATAAATATGAGTTTCTTTCTCTTACAAAGGTACCTCCCTCTGCAGGATATCATGTGTATGGAATGCCTTTCCCGGAAGCTAAAGGAAGCGGTCACCCTATATCTGAGAGTCGTGAGGGTTGTGGATCTCTGTGCAGGACGATGGTGGGAATACATGCCGAGTGGTAAGTAAATTTAGCCTGTAATGTGCAGTGGAGCCCCACTGGAAACTAATAATAATGTTCCCATCAAAAGCTACTTGTTGCTTTGGGATAGGCAGTCTACCTTGTAGTTAGGGAGGAAGATTTTATCTAAATTTTTTAGGTTGCTTTAGGTTGATGAAGTGCATTTTGCCTGAGGCTTTACTGTTTTAGTGGTCTGTTTTCATTTCCTACTCCTTAAGAAACTACATCAGTCTATTTCACAAATGTATGATTGGAGAATACTTATTGAGCCTTTGATTAACTAAATATATGTCTGTCACATTAGACAAAGTGTCCTTTCTTCCTTGATGCAGGTTTTCATGTACCCCTTAAATGCACCCACTGGTTAAACAAATATTCATCAATTTTTGTAAAGCTGCTCTAGTTGTAGGTCACAGAAATTACACTTCTGGAACTTTCATTTCTCTAGCACTTTTAAAAGGCCTGTACTAGGTCTTGGAGATTTCTCAAATAATGTATTGGGCCTGCATGTGAAGAACTCACAGTTAGTAGCCTAACCACAACAAATGGACCTCAGGTAAAGAGACCACCAGAAAAGTAAGTTGATGACTTTAGTTAAGCAGAGCACACCTGAAAGGGAAGAATTAATATTAAGGGCTAATCAGGCTTCTTTTCAGTTAACGCCAATCCATTAATTACTTATTTTAATGTTGTTTAGCAATTTTGAATGTCTTTTTAAGCTACCTTTCATCAACAATATTCATATCCTGATATTTTGAAAATATGATCAAGCTGCGGTGCTAGACAAAGTGGGGGGTAGGAGGGTGGTGCTTAATAGAAGTGAAGGGCCAAGGAGATTGTCTTGTTCTGTTCTATTGTGTAGAACACAACAGACTGCCTTCGAAATACTGAGATATTGTACAGTTTGGGGTGCTACATAGCCTTTCAAGAGGGTCAGCAGTCAACTGATAACTCTTATCAGCTGGCCAGAGTTATCACTATATCTTTTTGTGAAGGACATTGCAAAGACTTGAGGGTAGAATGTAGCTTGGTGGGAGGCAAACCACATTTGTCTTCAAATACTTTAAAGAAACTATCGTAAGGGAAAAGGACTCATCATATTGCAGAGATGGCAGGAGAGAAAAAATTAAGACGATGTGAAAAAGACTGTCATTTCTTATTAGATTTGCTTTAACAGAGGTTAGGCCAGTAGGAATTTTGGAGATGGAATTAATGTACTGCATAAAGAGACAGGATAGCAGAGCTCCCATGTGGTGCAATCTTACAGTTAAAATCTCTGCCTTTTATCAAATTAGAGAAGAGTTTGCACACTGCTGGCTTCTTTTAGACTGTGATAAATACCTGTGAGCCTAAGATTTCCCGTCGCTGCAACAAATATAAAAGAGAGTCAAAGCAAACAGTCTCTAACCTAGAATAAGAGCTCACTAACCCTGCTTTGCTAATGCCACCTTGATCTAGTCTCTGGAGTTTTTACCCTGATTCTCTATATAATAATGCTAACTAAGGTTTTTTTGTTTTTTGTTTTAGCTTTTTATTGGAGTATAATTGCTTTACACTGTTGTGTCAGTTTCTGCTGTACAACAAAGTGAATCAGCTGTATTTATACATATATCCCCACCCTCCCTACCCCACCCCTCTGAGTCATCACCAAGCATCCAGTTGATCTCCCTGTGTTATGTGGCAGCCTCCCACTAGCTATCTATTTTACACTTGGTAGTGTATGTATGTCAGTGCTACTCTCTCACTTCATCCCAGCTTCTCCTTAGCCCCACCCTGTGTCCTCAAGTCTGTTTTCTACATCTGCATCTTTATTCTTGCCATGTCACTGGGTTCATCAGTACCATTTTCTTAGATTCCGTATATATGCATTAGCATACGGTATTTGTTTTTCTCTTTCTGGCTTACTTCACTCTGTGTGACAGACTCTCGGTCCATCCACCTCACTATAGATAACTCAGTTTCATTCCTTTTTATGGCTGAGTAATATTCCATTGTATATATGTGCAACATCTTCTTTATGCATTCATCTGTTGATGTGCATCTAGATTGCTTCCGTGTCCTGGCTATTGTACATAGTGCTGCAGTGAACATTGTGATACATGTTTCTTTTTGGATTATGGTTTTCTCCGGGTATATGCCCAGTAATGGGATTGCTGGGTCATATAGGTAAGGTTTTTATATAGCACTTTATGATTTACATATGTGATCTCCTTAGACTGTCACACAATCTCTGTAAAGAAGGTGGAACTTTACCCATTCTTTTGTGAGAGGCAACGTGTAATGTACAACAAAAGAGGATGGACATTGGCAAAGGTCATGTTCACTTTTTACATTTTTAAATAGGGTGACAAACTTTTTCATTGGATTGTGAGAGTAGTATGTAAAATGATTAACACATTGAATGGCTTAGTCGGTAGAGTTACTGTACAAGACAACAATAAAAACTATTATTATAATTAGAGAGACCAGGTAATCTCTGAGGTCCTTGTTATTCTTCATTTTTTGTGAATCTGAAGTTAACATAGCATCTAGACTAGTCCTGTGCAAGTAGAACAACTTTTGAAAACTGTAGTAAGACTTAGTGGTTTGGGACTTCATTTTTATTCTTGAAAATTAATATTTTTATTTATCATTAGTGAGTAGACAGTTGGCTTTCTAACAGCTTCCATTAAACACAAAAAGTAAGATAATAAAGTATCATCCCTATGAGACTTATCTCCTTACTTACCACACCAGCAACTTGTACTGTGGAAGTAACCTGTATCTCTGTCTTCCCATCTGGTTGATTCCCACTGCGGAGCACAACTGGCCTCCCAGATAAATAGCTTTCTGTCAGCTCAGCATCCTCGTAGTTTGGATTGTTTATGTTCTCTTAGCTAACTGCATCCATCTTTTTCAAAAGAATGAATTGTCTAAAATGTCCTGGGAATGATAATTAAACACAGGATAGAGTAATTATTGGGAAATGGGTAACCAAGAGAAGCCAGTTTGAGATGGGATTTGGGTTAGAACTGCGAGCTTCCTGAAGATGGGGATCCTATCTTACTTATTTTTTTAGTTGTGTGCTGTATAGAGTCTAGAGGTTTTATGGACCAGAGTGTACCTTTGGGGGAGGAGGATGGTGGCCAGATAGGTTGTCCTTCCTCACCCACCAGTTATATAGGTCCAAGTTATCTGGGTTTAAAGTGTGTTGTTCCTAGTTGAAGATTTCTGTGCCTTAAAAGCAGCAGCAGCAACAACAACAAAAATAATAAATTAAAAGCTTTAACTGTAAAGCATCAACTCAGGATAAGTGGTGTTTCTGACACATTTCTTCTGTTACTAAGGGAAGTATTTTCTGTTTAACCATTTGTTCAACTGTAGTGTTAGCCTTATGAAAATTTAAAAAGGTATCTCTTTTTATTGTTTTAACTTTTGATAAAAATTTCAGGTGCCTATAAATGTTGACCAACAGAAAGATGAACTGGGCTCTAAATACTTGTGAACTTCTTAGGCTTCACAGATTCCAGTTTTCTGACACTATTGAAGAAGATGCCAGATGTCGAACAGCTGTATGGCCTTCACCCTAGATACCTTGAGAGGCGAAGGGTACGGGGCCATGAGGCTTTTAGCATTCCAGGAGTTCTGGAAGCTTTGCAGGCATGCCCAAACTTAGTGGTGAGTGCACCTGGTTAAACATTTGACATCAACTGAGTGATGAAATATTAAATTAAAAGAATGATAGAGTATGTTCAGTCACATGCAAATCTCATCCATAACGAACTTTTAAGTTTCATTGTATACTTAGCATCTTAGGATGCAGAAATAGAAGCTTTGGATGCTAAAGTAAAAGGCTTTCTTGTGTTTGCTTCGGCATTATTTTGTAGGGTGTGGAAACTTCTCATTTGGAGTTGGTAGAATCCATTTGGACATACATGCCACATGTTCATATTTTGGGAAAATTTCGTAATCGTAATGGAGCATTTCCAATTCCTCCTGAAAATAAACTGAAAATTCCTATAGGAGCCAAAATCCAAACTTTACATTTAGTTGGTGAGTATATGTTTCTTGGGTTGCTTGTGACTCCTTGAAATGCCATACAACTGAATAGTCACTGAAAGGGAATAATGAGGATTTTAGAAATGGCTTTGCTGGTTGATGATGGCAAAAGAAGTGCTTGTGAGACTTGTGTAAAAATTTGGATTTCCCATTAAAGAGCCCCAGGGGGTGGGGGGGTGGGGAACCAGCAGTTAGATGAGAGAACCACTGTTTCACAACCAATCTGATCCTGTTTTAATAGACAGTTTGAGTAGTTTTGAAAGTTGTTGGGTTTTTTGTGTTTTTGTTTTTTGTTTTTCTGAATGAGCCAGAATCCTGCCCTTGTTCTCTGATATCCACCTTTTGCTCCTAGTTCTACCCTCAAGAGGAGAGTTCTCCAGTATAACTTTCTGTAATGATGGAAATGTCCTGTATTTGTACTGTAACATATGGTACCCACTGTGGCCAATGAAATGGAGGAATTGAATTTTTGAATTTTATTTTATGTTAATTTATCAAATAGCCACATGTAGCTAGTGACTACATTATTATCTCAGATGCTTAGCTCTAGAACATCACAGAATAAAAAATCTTAGATAATTCTAAGTTTACTTGTATCTTCTCCAAGCAGAAAATTCCCCTATTTCTTCAACCCAGAGCCGATGGAAAACTCTGCTACTTCTCTTTTTCCCTGAGTAATGGGGAGGGAGTGGTCCTTTTCCAAAGGAACCTACACAGTGTGCATTCTCCATCTAAATAGTCTCTGAAATTTTATCCTAATAATTTCAACATAAGTAAATGATAAGGACAGATATTTTCTCAAATTTAATGTCATCTTTGGCTTAGATTGCTGAAAGGAATTTGGGGGCACTACTGTTACTGTAGTCTGACTTTTAATATGTATTAAATATTTTATTTAAAATACGTATATTGAGTATCTGCTGTGTTCCAAGCATTACTCCAGGTATTGGGGACAGTCCTGAAGACCTGGATATTTCTGAAACTGGCTCAGGTGGTGAAGGGAGAACAACAGGGATGATAAGGAGTAGGTCTTAAACAAGACTTAAATGTGCAATTATGGGAGAAAAGCAAAACTTTCCAGCAACCCTTCATTTACAAGATTGAGGAGTGGTTCTGATGAAGGACTTGGATATCTGGTTTGAATTTGGAATTTTTAGATAATAAAGGGATTCTATAATATCTAAAGTTTATAATATAAGCTCTGTAAAGTCAGAGATTGTGTTTTTATATCTTTATATTTTCCATGATGCCTATCACAGTTCATTGCAAATATAAGTACTTAGTAAATTTTGTTGAAATGCATTAATTCATTTGATTAATTCAGCAGTTTAACACTGTGATGGTGTTACAAATGTGTATAGTAAATTAATGAACATGCTGGGGAAGACAGGTAATTGTATCCTTTGTCTATAGAATGGATTTGGGATAAAATGTGGATTGGGTGTAGAATATAACTGTCTTGTCTGGATCTGTCTCACCCTTGCTACCTATGGGTTTCCTAATCAGAACTGCCACCATCATGGTAGATGCTAAATGTACCTTTGTGGGTTTTGCATCTTGAGGTGCCAATCTGTACTTCACTTCCTCTGCTTTTTTTCCTTTGGACCAATCCCCAATTAGTACACTGTTGAGGCATACATATTCAATGCTAAAGCTAACTATGCTTTTTTGCGTGAACCAGCTTGAGGAGTAATTCTTACAGTAGGAGCATTCTGCAGAATTTAGCTTTCAAAGAGCCAACAATTTAAGTACTCCCAATTTTGCTTTCTCTAGTTGCTGTTGCTAGCAGGGCTTCTACTGATTCAAGGTTAAAGTTATATTAAACTGGTTTTGCCAGCTACTGCTTTTTAAATGCCATCACCCTGGGTCCTTGGATTTCTCTCCGAGAATTGTATTACTTCTTGGCTGTTCCCTAGTCTACAGTGTTTAGACTCTTGGGCAGATTCCTCAGACTGATTCCTACCATAAGAATTTTCAAGTTACCCATGTGCTATCTCCTTCCGTATATCCTGACTTATCCTCCCAACTCTGCATCCCCTTTCTTCCAGAAATGGTCCTCTGTAGGTATGATTCCTAATAACTCTGGAACAGTTATAGAGTTATGAGAAAAACTTGTGTGTATAAAATGTAGAAATACTTTTTTAAATCGCATCTTCCCATATACCTTTTCTAAAGAAATAAACAAAGTAGTCTGTTTATTGTTTGCTTAAATTGTTCTTTACAAGTCTGTTTTAAATCAGCGTATCTTCATAGGCGTTAATTAAGTAATTTCTTCTGATGAAAATATCCAGGAAGGATATATTGTGAACTTGAAAAATAGACTATTGAACTTATATACAGAATACAGTCTTTTAGTGGTTTTCTTGTTTTTTCTTTTCTTGTATATATGCTTTAGGGGTGAATGTTCCTGAAATTCCTTGTATCCCAATGCTAAGACACCTTTATATGAAGTGGGTAAGACTCACTAAACCACAGCCATTCAAAGATTTTCTTTGCATCAGCTTACGAACTTTTGTCATGAGGAACTGTGCAGGTAAGGGTACATAGTTGTGGTGGAATTTTGCATATACTGTTCTAAAAATGTCCTGAAACAAGCCCCATAGCTACATTTGTAAATAAAATTATATTATGCTATTACTATTTGTTTGTAACTTACCTTATGAAGGTAAATGTACTTTTTGTTTTAAAGACAGTAGACATATGATTTGTCTTTGACCCTTAGCAGAAAAAATAAAGTGTCAAAATGTCTCTACATATTTCTCATAGGCCCTTTTTATAGGATTGTTTTAATACATTTTTGTTTCTTTGTCTCTGGTCTCCTGATTATCCTGCATGTAAATAGTTGTCTGACCTAACCTACCTTAAAGCACAAGACACTGCTTTTATGATAACTACTTTTCTGTTCTGAAACCTTCAGTATTTCTGTTGCTCTAATATGTCAAGTGGGAACTGTTCTGCTTCAGAGTTCATAATAATCAGGGTTTGATATCCTTATTTCAGATAAGGAAATAAGGATATCCTTATTTCAGACTCCTTTCCAAGGTACTCCTTTTATTGTCAGGCCTGCCTACTCACTGTTCCTAAACAGCCATACCAGCTTTCACCTGAGTGTCTTTCCTCACTATTGTTTCCTTGTCCTGAGGTTTACACTTACTTCCTCCTTTTTACTTGTATGCATCTTTTGAGTTTTGCCTCTTCAAACTTACTTTCTTCTCTTTTTTTCTTTTTTATGTAGTACATGAGATCTTATTTTTGTGCTTGATATGTTCTGCCTTTTTATCTTTTTATAATTATTCATGTTAGTTTTATGTCCATGTCAGTTGCAAGCTCTTTTATGATCTTTCATAACACCTAATACAGTACTGGTCACACAGAGAGATGTTTAAGTCATTGAGCTATTGGTTTGAGTGAAGGATAAAATTTTCAACTTAGTGTTATTTTAAGCTCAAAACTATCAAAACTTCAGGGAATTTACAACAAATACTAAATCTCCAATGTTACTGAAAAATCCTTGTGCTAAATAAGTATGTGGTAACAGACTAATACTTTTGTTTCCAGTGAGACGTATAAATTTCAGAGAGCCAGCCACTTGGCTGTCACTTTCAGACGTAGAATTTATAAGTTATTCACTTCAGTTGCTGATTTGAAAAATCGTCTTGACAATTTACATTGTTCCAATGAAATTGTTTTTCTCTAGGACCCACAAACTCCTTGAAATATGTCCCTTTAGTAACAGGCTTAGCGTCTGCCCGCAACTTGGAACATTTGGAAATGGTTCGAGTTCCTTTCCTTGGAGGTCTTATCCAACACGTAGTTGAAGACAGTTGGAGATCAGGTATTCATTTTCCTTTAGTTACTAAATATTTTAAAAATCAGTTTAAAAAATTTATTAAACTTTTATTTAGCTTCTCTTCTGAGTCTTTTAGAAAATGCTTATTAGGAATCATACTTTCTATCTAGCATATTTAATGAAGAATAAGTAACCATGAGTGTGGGCCAGTATTCATTTCCTTTTTATGCAGTGTTAAACATTCTCAAAATAGTAGTGATAAGGCATGTTTCCTAGCTCATTAATACTTACTGCTTAGTTAGTAACTCATATTTGCAGTCTTTCTGAGAAGTGTTAAGGGAGATATCCTAGTGCCTTTTGCTGGGAAGAGATATTTTTTAACTTAGACAACTTAGTTCTACAAAAGAACTTAGGCGTTTGTAATGTTAATCTAACATTGGTTAATACTTTGTAGTGTATAAAATGTTTTCATGTTTATCAGTTGGATATTAGATCCATCAGATGTTGGCTTTTAATTTTACTCTTTAGCTCTCATAATGATACTTTAAATGATCACCTGTAGCAAAATGTGCTCCACGTTAATTGTCTCCTCATTGCAACAAAAAGACAAAGAAGTTTAGCTATATAGATAATTAATAGCTGGGAACAGAACATGTAACTTCGAATATCCAAAATATAAATGGAAAATTATTGAGTACCATTGGTAACAAATAAACATTATCATTAATACTGTTAAAATAAGAGTAAGCAGTATATTTTTAACATTTTTTCAGTTAATCAAGTCTGGTGCAAGTGCACTTCATTACATTGTGTGAAGGGAATATAGACTCCCTCAAGATCAACTTTTATTTTTATTTCATGGCTATAGCTAACAGGGTAAAATTAGAAAGGAAAAGAAGACCACAGTGAGAATCATTCATTAGAAGACCTGGAGAGAGGTACCAAAAGCTAAGAGTTTGCATAAAGGGCCTAAGAGAGCAGCAGAGACTTTTCTTCCCTAATAAGTGTTTAGGAATGACTCTGTCTTATATTTTACCTAAAGAGCCAGAGTACCTCAAAATAGTTAATTCCAGATGATTCATAGATCCAAATGTAGAAAATAAAGCTTTTAAAAGAAAACTTAGGAGAACGTCTGCTTGATCTTTGGTAGGCAAGGATTTCTTAAATTGTATACCAAAAAACATTTACCATAAAGAAAAAAATTGGTAAACTGTGCTAAAATAAAGATTTTTTTTTTGTTCATCAAAAGGCATAAGTCAGAGTAAAAACCCAAGTTACGGAGTGGGAGAAGCAATTTGCAATACAGCTATCAGACAAAGGACTTGTATCCAGAAAGAACTCCTAAAATTAGTAAGAAAAAGTCAGAAAACACAGTAGGAAAAATGGGAAAACATTTTGAATAGAAAAGATTTCACAAAAGGGGATATCTAAATGGCCAGTAAACATGAAAATATGAATTTCACTAATCATTAGGGAAATGCAAATTAAAACCACAATATGATATATAAGCACTAAAATGATTACACCTAAACAAATAATCATCTAAAGTGTATATAAATGCTTTACTGGAAGTGCTGTAGTCAAATGGAATACTTATTGTTTTTGTTCCTTTTCTTCTTTAGGTGGCTTTAGAAATTTGCACACTATTGTTTTGGGAGCTTGCAAAAATGCACTTGAAGTAGATCTTGGTTACCTCATCATCACTGCTGCCCGTAGGTATGTTTCCTCTTCACATTATGTCTTTTGTCTTAGAATTATGTTTTTTCCTATTTTATAAAAATGGGTGAGAATATGTGTATGAAGTTTTGTTGTGCCTTTTTCAGATTTAAAATAAAAAGGAGTTATTTAAATAGCAGTAGGTTATCACTTATGGGAGTCTTCTGTTACAAGTGATGACCAGCTGAGCTGCACTCCAGATCTAGTAAGCTTTGAATGGGCATGGTCTCATCAGAGAAAAGCAGTCAATTATCTGGAAGTGCCTAAGAGTCCAACAGAAGTCAGTATTGATGCTTTGGTGTCAGCAACCCTCTCAGAAGCCATTATTTCAAATTCGGACGATTTTCCAAATTCTTTTAGTTAGTTGGTGGTAATATTTGCTATTCAGAAATCAGTGTTTTTAAGTCAGCTTTTTCAGAGTCCTGTCCTTTAATATCTTTATATTTTTAACCTATCTTCACATCACTTTATGCCACGTTTACTATTTCCTACATATCAAAAATCTACCTCTACTTTTACTTTTATAATACTTGAATTAACCATTTTTCAATTTATTAAAAAACAAAACTCTTACTTTCCATCAACAGAATATTAAGAATATAAATAAAACAAAACTGTGTCTAAGTTTAAATGAGTGGATATTTTTACCTATTATAGAAGTATACTCTTTGTTAAAATGGGACTTAATACTAGCCTTAAAAAGGTGTTAAAGAAATACCAGATGCAGATTCTTGCCTTGACTTAATCAGATTTAAGAAAGTACCAGAAAGGATATAAAATTATTATAGTGTAATTCATTGTTATTTGCTATAACTTCAGTGTACACATAAGATGTGCCCACACTTTATAAAATACTCTTTTAAAGGAAACATCTGATATTTTTTAGTGGAGGGGGGGATGTTATTTGCATTTGACACTCTGGTAAGATAAACTTCTTTCAGAGCCTTACATTAGGAAGAACCTTTGATTCTGATGGCTTTCATTTTACTCTTATATGTATCTCTTTGTTCACAGGTTACATGAAGTTCGGATCCAGCCTTCCCTAACCAAAGATGGCGTCTTTTCTGCCCTGAAGATGGCAGAGCTGGAGTTCCCTCAGTTTGAAACCCTTCATCTGGGATATGTAGATGAGTTTTTGCTGCAGAGTAAGAATTGTCTCATTTAATCCCCTACAGTTGTTATCAGGAACTTACTTGACAAAGTGAACTCTGAATTGGGATGTGCCATTTTCTTGAATATAAAACAGCTTAGAATCTTAGGTGCTCTCACTTGAAAAATGTAGTGTCCGTGATTTTTTTTTCTATGTTGCCTCTGATTTTAGCATATTATAGAAAATGTAGTGATTATCTACACCAAAAAAAGATCCTTATCTACATTTGATACTGTCTCCACTTTGCTCCCCAAGTTTCTTTCCCATTCTGCTTCATTTTTTTCACAGAATGTCATTCTTGGTTCCATTTATTGAATTTGATCTGCCACACTTCTTGAAGCTTTTGATGGTCCCCTCAGATGAGGGCCCATTCCCTGCCCATGCTCTTTATTTCCATAATAAGCCTGCTGGGGGTTCTGGATTTTCCAGATAGTGTGAGCACATAATGGTCAGTATTCATTCAGTGATGATTGCTGTTGGAAGGCTTGTTCACAGCATTTTCTGGAATATATTTACAATTGGGAACTCATTCCTGTGGGTTTGAATGCATGTCGATTCATTATTCAAACATTTTTCCCACGTGAAATTAGTCAGACATGCAAAAACAGTTATACCATAAGCATGTTTTTATTTTTGCAAGAATTAGTTTCTTACTCATGTAGTTTGTAAAAAGTCTTTCTTAAACTCTCACTGTCATATCAGATGGCATTTTTTAGGGGGCATCTAATTTGCATTGTAGAAGAACATACAAAGGCTTAATTCTTCTTAGTCCAGATCAAACGATATGACGGTTGTTTGTCCTTTTTCATTTCTGATATATGTCACAATAATAGTTGGGTTTGTTTGTTTTGTTTGGACTTTGTCACAGTTCTCATTAATACAGAGGAAGGATTAAAAAAAATCAAAGCACTATCTTCTAGGCTTTTTAACACAGGAATCATTTTTAATCTGTATAGCTTTGAAAAAGATCAGCTTTTTACCAACATAGCTTTAAAATGCTAAACTAGCATAGTAATTTCAAATAAAATTAATGTATTTGATATCAGGCTTTTCTGGTTTTTAGTGAAGTTGCTAACATTCTGTTTCTACAGTATCTATGTTGTAACTTCAAATTATTAGCTTGGTAATTGGTGTTTTTTTCTACAGTCTTTTTTTTTTGTTGTTCTTGCCCAAAGCTAAAAACATGACAAATTTTGTATTTTCATGATGGCCACATTTAGGTCAACTGAAAGAATGTCTTTGAGAATTATCTTTATAACCAGCTATTTCCCTATAGTGTTTCTTTCCCCTCAACACACATTTTCAATAGAAAAACACTTTGCATTTTGACTACCATTATCTCATATTTTTCAACATAACTTGTTTCGTAGTCTCCTTCATATTCAATAGTTTCTTAGTTTTGATCTTTTTATAAGCCATTCTTTTCTTCCTGTTTGTTGCAGTTCATCCATTTCTCCTGTGTATGTACTCTCCTCTATTACTCCAAAGACAGTCTGGGATTCTCTGTATGGGAGTAGGTGCCAGGTGCGTCTAACAGACTATGTAGAGAGGAATGAGAGGTCACTGCTTACACTCTTTCACTTAGTCTCTTGCTTCTCAGCTGTTTAGATTTTGAAGCATCTCTCCAGGAGGTAGGTTGGCTCCTGATAAAACTTGCACCAATTCTTTGTTACAGAGGTTCTGGCAAAATATAAATAGAAACATCATCTTTGTCCCTATACATTTATGGTAAAAGTGACAGATGTGCTGAAAACTAGATGCTTTGTACTAGGAATATAAGAAAAGTGATCCAAGGATGAATACTTAGAGAGGGATTCTTTGTTTCCATATATTCATGATTTTATAGCTTCATGTGAAGGTGATAGGGGTGTAAAGCTCATTCAGATCCAGTATAGAGTAGTCTTTAGTGCCGGGGCTTTGGAAAGAGGGAGTGAGATGGAATTTTATTAATTATGGGACCTGAGGCAAGTTATTTCTTGGGTTCGAACCACCCAGTAAAAAAGTGGGAAATGATCTTATCTCCATTTAACAGATGAGAAAACATAGACTTTTGTTATTACAATCTCTTATACTTAGAAAGCATTCAGTAAATGATAGCTTTTACTTTTAGCTGACCTCTGGGCTGAAGAAAAAAGAGGGAGGGAGTATGACAATCAGGAGACCCTAAGAGCAAGAACAGAAACAAGCCTCAAAGGATTGACTGTAACACGTGGAGCTATCATGCTAGGCTGAAGCATTTACGCTGACAACACCTCACCTGGGATCAGTTCAAGATCTACTTGATCATAAGGGAGAAAACAAATTTTAAGTCCAAATGGCAAGAAAGACGTTTTTACCGAGAGACTAAAGAAAATTACTTAGCAAAATTATGAAGAATTGGTTAAGGTGAAATCTCTAAGAAATACCAGTAAATAAAAAAACAGGACCTCTAGGAGAGAGACCACGAACTATATGGAAAGTGAAACTGGAAGAGTTGGGAGTAGATTGGTTGTTTTAAACATGTCCCTAAAGTATAAATCCCAGTAATGGACAGGGCAGCTTTACCAGAGCAACAGTATTTTCTTTGTACTTTGTGTCAGTTGATTGCAAGGACTGTGAGAGACATTTATTGGGTTCCTATATCCCAGTATTATGCTGGACATTGAAAATGTAACTATAAACTAACAAGGCAGAGTACCCTTTTCCTTCAAATTGCTCGTAGTCAAGTGGACCATCCTGTAGAGTAAAGGTCAGGTGAGTGGCGGGAATAATGATAGGAAGCAAGGGATAAGGTGTGATTTCTATCGGCATAATCTAGAATGGAGTATCTTCTTTTACTAAGCACACTCCTTACTCTGTGACAAGCCAGTAGGCACTAAAGCCCAAGGGCAGAGAGTGGGTGTATGTGTGAGTTAAAAGTCCATTTTCTGAAGTTAGGTACATATTTACTAACCTATACCATGGTTCTAAAAATGAATCCAGATTTATTTATTGGCTGTGTTGTGCCTTTGTTGCTTCACACAGGCTTCCTCTAGTTGTGGCGAGCAGGGGGTATTTTTCGTTGCGGTGCACAGGCTTCTCACTGCGGTGGCTTCTCTTGTTGCAGAGCACAGGCTTTAGGAGCGCAGGCTTCAGTAGTTGCAGTGCATGGGCTCAGTAGTTGTGGCTCACAGGCTCTAGAGCACAGGCTCAGTAGTTGTGGTGCACAGGCTTAGTTGCTTCACGGGATGTGGAATCTTCCCAGACCAAGGATCAAACCCTTGTCCCCTGCATTGGCAGGCGGATTCTTAACCAGTGCGCCACCAGGGAAGTCCCAGAGTTACATTTTTAAGATTTTATTTTTCTTTTTAAAAGCTAAAACTAAAACTTCATAAATGTGAACCAATACAGTTTATCCCTGTTTTGCTTTAAGACTTTGCGTTCTTTTTCCCTTTTCTAAACAATTGAAAATAATCTTTTGCTACTAGTTGTCCCTTAACTTTTAACATAAATTTTTATTTTGCAAAATAAAAGCTATCATTCGTACAGAATACCTTACCTAAAATTGTACCTGAACCTGATGATGGACAGATGATCATAGAGACTAATCGTACTGGATGTTAAAATAAAGAGTTGACAACACTCCATGACACTTAAGAATCTTTTTTTTGTTTTTAAATCAATTTCTAGGCAGAATGGCTAATGCAGATCTGGTGAAGTATGGTTTGGCTGATGTGGTGGAAAATCCTGGTATCATCACTGATATAGGGATGAAGGCAGTCAATGAAGTTTTTTCCTGTATCAAATATCTGGCAATTTATAATTGCCCCCATCTACATAACCCATACAATTGGATCTCAGGTACTGTATGCTTAAGTACGGCTATATTTTATTGATGTCAAAATAATATGTGTCTTTGTTTTCTGTGTGTGGCATGAATTAACATTCCTAATGTAAAATGTAGATGTTTTATATGGATTGTTCATAGAAGTTCTGGGAACCTTTGATAACTGAGTTAGAAATATTTTCAGTGCCTCTTTGAACTCCTGAAATTCTCTGCCTAGAAATTTGCACTGCCAAAGTTATAAATTCAGTTGCACTAATCCTTATGTGTTTTTCTTTGGGCCAGGCACATAAAATTAAGGTTAGGAATTGTTGCCTGGGATATTATGATTGTTTTCTCTGTATTACCTTCAAATGGCATATCATCTGAACAGACAAAGGTGGCTATGTATTTTGAATTGAGTTAGGTGATATATTAACATTAACTTGTGAAATTTTCTATTGCCTTAAAATCCTAGGCTGTTTCAGATCTCCCCTCCCTATCTGATCCCTTGTGTATAGAAGTGTGACTTTTGCACTTGATATTTTTCCTTTTTAGAGGAGTTTATTTCCCTCCCTGAGAAAGTAATGCTGTTTATTTCTTTTAAGGCCCTCTTACATACCTAAATTCACAAGTCTTTAGATAAATTCAGAGCTAGAGAATTTTCATTTCGACATCTTTTTACCAAACCAGGCCCCCTCACTGACACCCACAGAGCAGTCTCCTCTGCTGTCTGAGCCACTGCACAGAGATATTGCAGCTCCTTACAAAACCCATCTCCAGACCTGTTGTGGGGCTCTCAGGCCTTTGCTGAGATCCCTCATTAGAATGGCCATGTCTCACCCATGAGAACAGAAGTTCTACTACCTCTTGTCCAGCTGCACCGAGAAGTTATTGGGGAATACAAACTTTAGGTTGTAACCGGCGTAGATCGCTTTTAAAAAATAACATTTATTGGGTTTTTGGTTTGTTTTCTTAAATACAGAAGAGTATAAAGAAGAAAATAAAAAATGGCCTATAATCCCATCACTCAGAACTCCTGTTAACACTTAAAAACTAAAAGTCATACTTGCACTTGATAAACAGTATCAAACAGTACAGAAAGGTACAAAATGAAAAGTCTGCTCTTCTCAAAGGTAACCACTGTCAACGGTTTCTTGTATATTCTTCCGGACCGGTTCTTTTGTGCATATTACAGCCTATACATGTATAGCATTTGAAAATGATTTATATATACGGAAGGACCTTACTCTATATACATTGTCCTGTAGCTTGTGTTTTGCACTAAGAATATTTTGGAGAGCTTTCCATATTAGCAAGCATATTCAGTTCTTCTTCATTCTTTTAATAGCTGCATAATGTTTTATTAAAGGAATATGCCAACATTTCTTTTAACTAGTGTCCTATTATTAAATAGGCATGTAGGTTTTTAAATAAAGTCTGATTTAGTTTCAAGTTAATGATTTCCAAGCCATCTAGTTCTGAGAGTGAAATCAGGTAAGGAAACATCATAGTTTAGAGTCATCCAGTGTTAGAGATCATGAAATAAAAGAAAATTTACTCAAAAAGGATTTAAAAGTCTTTGTGACCTACAGCAAAATTCATGCCTACTGGAGAAAGTGTTAGTTGTAATTCTCTCTGTCCACGTCATTTCTTCAACAGACCACTCAAGATG
Source organism: Hippopotamus amphibius kiboko (assembly GCF_030028045.1). Lineage (NCBI taxonomy): Eukaryota > Metazoa > Chordata > Mammalia > Artiodactyla > Hippopotamidae > Hippopotamus > Hippopotamus amphibius. The sequence continues at coordinate 153,866,965 of NC_080186.1, read as the reverse complement.
GACTCGATTGGTTGATATCAACTTAGTGCGCTGCCATGCTTTGAAGCTGGACTCCTTCGGCCAGTTTATTGAATTGTTGCCCAGCCTGGAGTTTATTTCACTGGACCAGATGTTTCGTGAACCACCCAAAGTAAGTCACATTTGAGAGCGTTTTTGTCTGTTTTGATACTGAAGAAAAAAACAAAACAACCTGAGTGATTTTTTTCCCCAGGAATATGCCTTTACAGTGTTACAATTTGACTTTTTACTGCCAACCTCAGTGAAGGAAGGCATAAAGGTTATAATAATGTATGGCCACTTGTTCTTGTAAATGAGTATTAAGGGGTTTCTAGAGAAAGGAAAGGAAAAAGTAAGTGGAAAAGCTGTCTCCCTCAGGTTTATAAAGTGAAGGTAAGAGCAAAGGTGGAAATTTGAGCTAAAGCAAAAATTATTACTCAGAGTAATTAGTTGGAAGATTAAATCTCTAATTAGCAATCCAATATATAAGTGAGGATTAGGAACTTATTTTGGGAATGTCTTACTTTGCTGCTGCCTTTTCTGTCATCTGTGGAAATAATATCTGTGGAAATCTGAGGTTGCCCAGTTGTACAAAATGTTATTTTAAAACTGCTTAACAAATAAAGCTTCATACTCTCATCATAATAAAAATGCTTCAACAAATTATGTTCTCTCTTGTCACTTCTTAATGGTTATATTCCCACTGTTGAAGCTGTGTGATAGTGAGGAAATCTCAGGGTTTGAGGACAGGTTGCTGGGTTTCACATTCCAGCTGTACTACTTACTGATCGTGCACTGTTGGGCAGATCCCTTCCCATTATGCGTGTTATCAGCTGTAAATCAGGACTACTAACGCTTTATCTTGCTTGAAGTGTTGCTTCTCTTGCATTAAGTGGGCCTTAAATGAGGTCCTTTATGAATATGTGAAAGTATTTCATAAAGTGCCATATAAATATTCTATGTAAAGATGAAATAAAGGAATATTAAAAACGCAGTGTTCTATACTAACCCAAATTAATAAGCACATGGTTTCGTCTTGCTTTAGGGCTGTGCTCGGGTTGGTCTGAGTGCAGGCACAGGAATTGGGGTTTCCTCGGCCCTTGTTAGCAATCAGAACTCCAACAATGACAATGAGAATAATGCCCAGAATAATGCCAACATCCACGACAACAACCACCGTCATCCAGATGACTCCGATGAGGAGAACGACTTCCGGCAAGACCTGCAGCCGGGAGAGCAGCAGTTTGCAGCCGACGGTAACCCAGATCTTTTGTGAGCTCCAGAAAGAAATGATTTTTACTTTGGGTCATATTTTGCTGGCTCTTTTCTCTTTCCTCCTCCTCCTATTTCAGTTTGTCACTTTACACATTGGGAGACCTTGCTAACAAAGCAAGTGAGGGGGTGGATGGAGTTTGCCTGTCTGCTTGCTTGTTTCAGAGTTATCTTTGTGATGCATCTTGTCCATAGAATCTGTTGGGGTGCTTACAGAAAGGGAAGGACTCGGGTGCCGTGCGTATTAGGGTACAGTGAGCCTTAGAGGCCTGGCTCAATGGAGATTTAACTGTCAGGATTTGGGTGAAAGAGCATCTCGCTGACCAGTAGATAGTTACATTGAACTTGAATGTGGAGATCATTTTTGGATGTTCCAAGAACTGGAAAAATGAATACTAGTCATGTGCTAGATGTTGTGTTGGAAACCTTTCATATACCTTTCATCATTAAGTCTTCAAAACCACCCGGAAAATTAAGTACATGAGCTAATAAGGACCTACGGGATTTTACTTATATCACTATCCATCCAGTTCTTTGATACTGACTGAACTCCCTGCTGTGTGCCAGCCCGTGTGTTATTAGGCTTCATCTGCCCCTGTGCTGGTGAGTAAGAGTGGAGTGGAATCGTTTCCTTACCATATTTTCCAGTTTCCCAGTTGACCCTTAAGAACTGGAAAAGGAATCTCTTCTAGCCACCTTTTGGTTGTTGCCCCTTCACTTGTTCTCTCTTGGGCGGAGTAATTAATGAGAAGTGGGGTACCATGTTATTAACTCCTTTCATAATGAAAGTATTCTGTGTATAGAGCCTAATTTCTTTTAGGATCACTCTGAGTACACAGGTCCTGACCTAAGAATCATCTGTAGGCATTGTCTTCACTTCCTTACCTCACATTTTCTCTACAGAACTCTCTATTTTGGCTCTTGGCAAAGTCACCAGTGACTCTCTTATAAAGGCTAGTGGTCATTTCTCCACTTGCATCTTCTTTGACATCCCATCTCAGCTGCATTTGTCACTGTTGTTCACTTCTGTCTTCCTGAGATATTTGCTGCTCTTGTCCTTGCTCTCCCCTTTTCTCTCTACACATTTTCTCTAGATGAGCTCATTCAGTCTCATGGCTTCAGTACCAACTATATGCTAATGAATTCTAAACCTTTATTTTTGGCTTTGATATTTCTGTTTCTTAAAGTAATTTCAGTTATATCCAACTTCCTACTTTTAATTTCCACATGAGTACTCTACTCTTAGGTGTTTCCAAACTTATGGCTAAATCTCTCCTTCTAAAGTACAAAAACAAAAGTGCAGAGCCAGCAGGTGCTAGGGGTGAAGGAGGGGGAGTGAGGTCAGGTATCATTTCTTGGCCTTGTTGTCTTTAAATGCCATCATAAGGATCTGGACTTCAGAGAACACTAACCATCCATAGGAAACTGTTACAGCAGCTGCAGTGCAGAACTCCCCAAATCCTACGAACCCAGTTGTGGTTAAAGTTGATGTACTGGACAGATTATAGACTCCACTAGAAAGTTACATGGCCATTGGCTTCTCAGTATAGAATGGAGGATGCCTCCCATTGTGAAGTCTTATATTGATGCAGCGGGAACCAAAACATTTGCAAGAACACTGTATTTGATTTAAGAGAGAACAATGAAACTTAAATCTATTAATATTTGAAATTGTTTCAATAGATGAGAGACATGACTACAAACCAAATACTTGAGGTACGGTATTTGTCAAATATGTTATCTTCAGATGCTGAGAAGCAAAGGAATTAGTGACATAAATGCCAAGACTGAGGAATTCAACAGCTTCAACAAGAGGAAGCCTAAAAATACTAAAGATGGTGGCAGAATTTTAGAGAAGTGTAGATTGGCAAAAAACCCATTAGGGTCCATGGGTCTTTCCAACTTGGTGATATGTTTATGTGTATTTATTATTACATACATGTCAGGTTGATTCTTTTAAATACTGACCGGGGAATTCCCTGGTGGTCCATTGGTTAAGGTTTTGGCACTTTCACTGCCATGGCCTGCGTTGGATCCCTGGTTGGGGACCTGCAAGCCACACGGTGTGGCCAAAAGGAAAAAAAAGGACCTGGAGAAAGGCCATGTGACTGTTGATCAAAATCAGAAGTGGAAAGAATTCAAATAAAAGAAAGAGAAACAACTAATAGATAAAAACATAAAGAGTGGTACAGGGATTAAAGATGAAAGGGATCATTGGGAATTAATGTTAGTTGACATGACTAACATTGATGTTTCCACTCGTTAGGTGCAAACATAACTATTTTAAATATTATTACAGTTTGAAATTGGTATTCACATGTTGACTTCCCTTAATGTTGACTTTTAAAACTTTCCATGTGTGAGCTTTTGGACCAGTGATGGAATAAAGCAGATTCACTCACCCTTTTGCCCTGTTGCATTTAACTTAATCAGCTTGCATGAAGTAATTCCCCATCAAAGAAGGGCATTGTGTAATTTTAAAAGCCATTTAATTTGTATAAGTTGAGTGTCTTTGCTTTATAAACTACTGAAATAAAGTATGGGGTTTTCCAGTGAACATTATCATTAAAGTAATAGATGACTCCAACAAAAATATGTTTTTATTGTTTTATAGAGTACTGTATTAATTTACCCAAATTCTGTAATTTGGTTAAGGATATCATCTTTCTTAGATTGACATTTCTAAAAGTGTTAAGGTTTAGAATGTTTTATTGTGAGCTAGCTATGTTAACTAAAAATATAAGTTCATTACCTTCATTTTGGGCACTGTAAAACAGAAAGAGATGTTCATATATTCTAACAATTCACATCGCCTAACATAACATTACCATGTGTCAAAATCATTTTGCCAAATTATTTTAATATAATTACTTTTGAAGTAATTATAACCACAAAGCATGGTTTTGCCTATACATCATTTAACTAATTTTCTATCTGAATTTAAAACAACTGCCACATACTTACTGCTTTTAAAAGTGGGGTGCCAGTGCATTGCCTCACCACCACCTCCACAAATTAACCACTAAGTGAAATTGCTCTGCAGTGTTTATTTTGGGCTGTGATTCTCAAATTTGAGTGCATCAGAATCACCAGGAGGACTTGTTAAAACACAGGTTGCTGGGCTTCTGCCTCAGGTTCTAAGTGAGTAGGTACGTGTGGGGCCAGATAATTTGCACTTGTAACAGGTTCCCAGGTGATGCTGATGCTGTTATTTTAGGATCCAAATATGTTGAAAACCACTGATTTCTGAAAAATTCTTGTTTTTGAAGTCTGAGGACAGGCTACAATGTGAAAAAAAAAATCCGAGTAGATTCATTTTGTTTTGTATTTGGGGGCAAATGCTTGTCAACCACAAAATAGTTATTTCTGATACTAGAAATTGTTGCATGAAAATTATTTTGTTAAAAGGCAGTGACATTTATTTTACAATGGTTAATGAAGGCTGTAAATTTCTAACTAGGTTTTATATAAAAGAGACCAGTTAATATATTTGTAAAAATAGCTCAGATCCATTAAGGTTAATGATTATATTTGGTAACAGGATTTTTTTTACAACTGAAATAACATTTCACCAGGACACAATATTTCATAAACATTGATATTTGATTAAAAGGTAGCTTACATAGTTTCTGTAAGTTAAAATTGTTCTGAAAAAGATGTACTGTCCAATGATAAAATATTTTGAAACAAAAAAAATCAAAACCAAGAATCCCTTGCACCTTCCCTAGCCCAAAAGTGCCATCATCTCATTTAAATTACCAAAGACATCTATTGAGACATTATACTTTCTTTGCTTTATGCCACCACCTACCTGCTCTCCCTAACATCAAGCCGTTTAGCAAGTCTTATTGACTGTCTCTAAAATATCTCCCCAGTCCATCTACGTTTTCCTTCCTCATTGAATCAAACCTTTTACCTAAATGTTTTAACAGCTTTCAAAGTAAAATAAGTTCTTAGAGCAGCCAGGGCAGTTTTTAAAAAGCATACACCAGACAGTGTTACTTCTTTTCTTAAAACTTTCCAATAGCTACCCCCTGCCTTAGAAAAAAATCCAGTTTCTTGATTTGGGCCATAAAGTGTTACATGATCTGGCTTGTCCTCACCTTATGCTACTCCCCACTTATGCTACTCCCCACCTCACACACCATGCTTGAATGTGCCAAGCTGGCACCAACTGTTGTACTTACTGCTGCTTCTTCATAGAACATACCTCCCTCCATCTTTGCATGGCTGGCTCCTTCTTGATATTTAGGTCTTAGCTTAGGTGTTAATCTCAGAGCTGTCTTTCCTTATCACCTTAATCTTTTTTTTTCTTTCAATTAAGGTATAATTGACAGTGTTTGTACATGTTGCAAAATGATCACAATAAAGATGTCTTGTAAATATCCATCACCATACATAGTTACAAAGTTTTTTTCTTGTGATGAGAAATTTTAAGATCTGCTTTCTTAGCAACTTTCAAATATGCAATACAGTATTAATAACTATAGTCACCATGCTGTACGTTATATTCCTATGACACATGTTTATTTTATAACTATAAATTTGTACCTTTTGATCACCTTACCACTTTGTGTCATCAATTCATTCTCTGTTATATCATCCTCTTTTAATTTTGTTACATAAGGTATTATTTCCTGATGTTTTTATTGTTGATTAAAAAATTTTTTTCCTTCCCCAACTAGAATAAGCTCCATGAGAATAGAGATATTGAATATCACCACTGTTTCTTAGCACCTAGGAACAGTAACACATTGTAGTAGGTGCTAAATAAATATTCAATGAATGAATGCAATTGAAGAAGTCAAGTTTAAAATAACTTTGGGGTATTATATGAAATATTTCCACAGGTTATTGTGGCAACCTAAAAAGCAATTGCTCAACAGCTTTGGAAAACCTTATCACATAGGTATAAGAACATACTTCTCTTCTAGTGGTTCCCTCTGCCTATAAGAAGCAATCCTAAGCTTTTCACAGTCTGGGACCCAGGCTACCTTTTTAGCCTTCTTTTCTCTTTCATATTCTCATCTCAACACAAACTCTTATTCTTTTTGTCACTTGCCCTCTGGAAAATGTAACATGCTTCCTGGTATATATGAAATGTCACCCCATCTCAGTAAAACCTTCCCTTTCCAACAGGAGAGTTAACTGCTGCTTTTTTGTCCATGTTCCCCTTACTTGGACTGTTCTAGCACTTAATGCGTATATTCTGACCTTATTCTTTCTGTATGTCTGTTATTTCTGCTAGAAGGTATGCATTCTCTGAGAACAGGGACTATAAATTTCCCATCTGCTCATCATCCCTATATTGTAGCAGGCTCTGGAAACGGACCTCATTTCAAATCCTAGCAAATTACTAACCCTTCTAAGCCTCCGTTTCCTCAACTGCAGAAATGAAGCTAGTAATAATACCCTTGTAAGATTGCTATAAGATATATTGTGACATATGTAAGAGCATTTAGCATAGAGCCAGACATAGAGTATGTACACATTAATTACTAGCCACTGTTCATAATTGCTCTTGAGAATTGAATGAAAGAAACAAATTGATTGGCTTTTATCATGCAATGTTTCGTGACAAGGTGAGTCCTCTTTTTGGTCCTCAGTGAAGTGTAGATATTGGGATGGGAGGCTAAACATATCTCAGACTTCTCTGTTGTATATTCCAGTGGCATTTATCTGAATGGTACCTTTCTGGCTTACTTACATTTTACCTTGTTTCTTTGTTGACTGTATGAATTCGTCTTGTCTCCTTAAGTAGATTCTTTAGTTCTTTCAGGAACAGGATCTTGTTTTCTTCTTTACTGGCTTATTCATTTCATTCAGATGGTTGGTTGATTTCACAGCAGTAATGTTGAGGACCCATAGGCATTGAGTGGTGCACTGGGTAGACGTAGTCTGCTGCCCTCTGGGTCCTGGCTGAACTGTAAATGTAAAGGGCTGTATTGGTATTGTCCTGACTCAGACTGAGACCAGGCACCCAAGCTTAGGTGCAGGTAGCAAGAGGGTACTGGGTTGAGTGCTTTGAATACTGACTTGAGGGATTTGGATTTAATCTTGTAAAAAGCTGGCAAAGCCGGGAAGTATTTTATTTAGGATCCTCTTAGAAAAGTGACCGTTGTATCTTAAGAAGATGTAGTAAACTGATCACAGCTTATCAGTCTGAAATTGTTCCCTGTGCTTATCATTTGGAAAAATACAAACGTTCCCATTCACTGATAGGCACTAATAACCCTAATGAAGACTTAGATGCAAATAAAACATTTGCGAGATATTAAAATGTTAAATAATGCACTTACTGTGTTTAATAATCTTTGCCACACATTAGCCAAAAATGACGCCAGAGTCTCTAGAGAGCAAGGAAAAGAAACACACAATTTAAGCTTGCCTGCTCCATGCATCCTGATTTAGCTGGCAGATACTACAAGACTAATTGCTTACAAGATGATCATATGGTCTTCCGTTATCTGGCTGCTGCTGTCAAGCAGATAGCTTAGTGGGAGACAGTTGCCTCATATAGCCATCCATGATAACATCTTCAGGAATGAACAGGTGCTTTCTTCTTTCAGCTGTGCCTTTCTGCCTGCTTTCATCTTAAAATGATGGACTTTCTCTACCAAGTGATCCTTTCCCATCTGTTATCTCCCCTCCTGTAGAATCGGACACTTCTTGTTGATGTGGATATAATGAAGCACGGTTACATGATATTCTCTCAAAATGGGCCTAGTGATCATGAGGCTGTTCATTTCTCAGAAGTGCCACAGTTTTGCCTGCCATTGTGGTTTCTTTAGACATCTCCTGGGTTTACTTTGACTGTGATTATTTTTGTTTAAGCACTGAATGAGATGGAAGACATGGTGCAAGAAGATGGAGAAGTGATGGCTGAGAGTGGACATGAGACTCCAGCTCACAGTCAGGCAGTTATTCCTGTGGACGTTGACGAGGAACAGGCAGGTAAGCATGTGACTTCCCACATTCATGGTTCTGAAAACTAAAGCCTGACTCTCACGAAGAAAGTAAAACACTGAGAGTCATTTTTTTTTTTTGACATTGCAGCTAATGATGTGTTACATGCTGTTTATTTTTGACAAGGCTTGTTTTATACTTTGATGTTCTTCTTGCTGTGTGTGTACATATGTATATCTTATTGAAGTTTGTTTTTGGTTTTCTTGTAACTGTGGCAGCAGTTCCTCTTTCTATATTGGTGTACACATGTGCATATTTGTGTGTGTGTGTATGTGTGTGTGTGGAGAAAGAAAGCACTCAAATTATAGATAGGAAAATAAACAACCTGATTAAATATTCTCCTTGTCCTCTCCCTTCATTTTGGTGGGGAGAAGGAGCAGTGGAGAGGTTGATTTGATTTAATAAACAGACCAAGATCTAGTCTCAGTTTGTCACTGGGTCACTTATGGCAGGCTATAGAGTCATATAGTGCATAAAGATTACCTAATATAATCTTTCATCTTTACAGATTGGGAAACTAATATTCTTTCAAAAGTTTGAATGATTTACTCAAGACCACTCAGCCATTGATCAAAGGACAAAATTGAGATGAGAACTCAAGTTTTCTCACTCCTGGTCTGTTCAAATGCTACCTTGTCTTTGAATTGAAAATATCTTTACCCTTGTCTTAAGTGTCTTACAGATGCAGTCGCTTATTCAACAAATATTTATTGAGTGCCCATTTTGTGTCAGGCATATGTACAGTTTGACAGGAAAAAGACAGGGAAGGTTCCTCGGAGCTTACATTTTATTGATGGAGCAGGTATCAGTTACTTGTCAGCCAGAGAAAAGTGGGTTGTAAGAGCTGAAGGTTTACAATGTGTAATGCCAAGCAGATAAAACACTTTTTACATAAATATAAATAATCAAATAACCAAACTGTAACATGCATCTAGCCTTTCAAGAACATATCTGCGACATCCAGTGCATTAGACCTATACTTAGTTAAGGAATCCAGCGTTCTCACCAGTCCCATCTGTGTCAGAGGCTCATCTTCATTTGCTTTGCTTTCTTTCATACATTTGCAAAATTCGGAAAATATCTAGCCTATTTTTAAGTGATTATTATGACTGTTATTTTGATTATTTTTAGGATATGTGACTCAGACAGTGAAGATCCTGAAGGGAGATGCCATATGCTCTTCTACTTTAATTTTCCTTTAGAGAAGTAATGTTGGGTGGTATGTTAATCATACTTAATGTTTACATAATGCTTTAGAATTAAAGTGTTTTCACAGTGTCTCATCCAAGTATATGCTTATTAAAATGAGTGATCAGGGAGGCTGCACAGAACCAAAGCATCTCAGTGAGCCCAGATCCCTGGGAACAATACTTTGAGTGAGACCCTTTCTTGGGCAAAAAGTGACTGTTATGCCTGTGCTCTTTGTTTTAGGACCCAGTGGTCTTCAGCGTGTAGTAAAACCAACCCCAATTACCATTCATGACTCAGAGAGTGACGATGAGGAAGACAGTCTAGAACTCCAAGAAGTCTGGATTCCTAAGAATGGTGCCCGGCGTTTCTCTGAGCGTGAAGAAAAAACTGGAGAGTCTGTGCAGTCCAGGGAATTATCAGGTGAGTGACTATGTCTTACTCTGACCTGTTAGTGAGAGTCACTATGAGAATGGACACACTGGCCTTTATATACTGTGTCCCCACCACAACTTGTGGTGCAGTTAACATATCCTTATGAAATGTGACAGGAGGCAAGAGAGGAAAATCTGGGTGGTGCTATTGAGGGCAGGTGCAGCACAACAAGAAGATTGTGGAATTGGTGCTCAGGGAAGAAAGATGTGAGGATTGTCAGTCCCAGAGTGGAGGCTTTAGGAAGTTGTGGCATCACAGTATCAGGGATTAGCCTGTGCCTCACATAAAAGATGACAACTGAGTCATCCAGAGTAGTGAAAAATAACCATTCCCCAGTTGGTAATCTGTCCAGTTTTACTTAGTGAATGTTGGTGCTTGAGGAAGTCACCTTAAGTATGTTCTTATAATCCCTTGTCTCCCTTTAAATCCAGTCAACAACCTTCTGCCATTTACCTCACCAAGAAACTATAATTCTCTTAACTTTTAGGTTTATACTTCTTTCCTTGTCTTCCCTTCTGTTTCTCAGAACTATATGCTTACCACTTTCTGCAAAGGATGAAGTTTTTAAAAATTGTCCATTCATTTTTCCTTTTGTACTCTACTTATTAGTGTATCTGAATGTTTAGTATACATCTGTATACATTTAACACTGAACCTAAAATATATATACACTTCTGTGTATGGTAAGCTCAGTTCTTTAGACTTGGGATAACTTACTAACCACTGACTGATTACTCAATTCTTTTTTTATTTCTTTTAAGAAATTCAGATATCTTTACACTGTGGTTGAAAGGAGCTTTTATGGACACTGAAATTTAGGAAAAGTAATGTGACCAGCTGACTAATCTAATATTTTCTAGAAAGTTTAGTTTCTGAATTTAGAAACCAGATCTTCTGTCAGCCAGACAAAACTTGATTTGTTAAAGTATTCCTTTGTATATTCATTGAGCCTTACTGTGCCCCAGGTACTATGGTAGGTGCTATGAGGGATGAGATGAATAAGTCTTAATCGATCTCTCTCTCTCTCTCTCTCTCTTTCTCTCTCTCTCTCTCTCTCTCTTTCTCTCTCTCTCTCTTTCTCTCTCTCTCTCTCTCTAGTCTGGTTGAAGAGCCAGGTCAGAAACATAGATAATGATATTACAGGGCATATACTACAGTGGCCTTGGGGTGGGGGGACAGAAGAGATCGAACAGAGGTCCAAAGCTGAAGAATTGGTGAGAATAAAGACTAGAGGTAATAAGGCAGGGGTTCAAAGAAAAGTTTGGGCTGGGATGTAGATTGTTTATAGTGGGGACAAGAATGGAAAGTTAGTTTACAGTTAGGTCATGGCAAGCCTCGAAGGCTGAACTAAGGAGTATTAACCAGGTAGGCACTAGGGAGCCATAGAGAACTTTTCAGCAGCTGAGTGATGTGGTCACCATATATACTTTAGGAAAATTAGTGTACATTGTTTCCTGTTCCAAATTTACTCTTGCCTTTTGTCCAGAATTTGTACTGAAATCTCTTCTTTTCCTCGGGCCATTCTTCTTTTTCTATAAGCAGTAAGTGGAAAAGGCAAGACTCCACTTCGAAAGAGGTACAACTCCCATCAGATGGGCCAGTCGAAGCAGTTTCCCCTCGAGGAAAGCAGCTGTGAGAAAGGCTGTCAGGTCACCAGTGAGCAGATCAAAGCCGATATGAAAGCAGCTAGGGATATTCCTGAAAAGAAAAAAAACAAGGATGTTTATCCCAGCTGCAGCAGCACCACCGCCAGCACAGTGGGAAACTCCAGCTCACACAGCACTGCTTCTCAAAGCCCCGACTTTGTAAGGACGGTGAACAGCGGCGGCTCTTCCGAGCCTAGCCCTACAGAAGTGGATGTGTCCAGGCAGTGTGTCTGCTCCCCTGGTGGGTCAGAGGACTCTGAGGCCGTGGAGGAGGGAGATGCAGAGAGTTCTGTCTGCCCCAGATGCTGCTGTCACAGGCCCCAGGAATCCCAAAGGAGAACTAGCAGGTGTTCTGATGAGGAACGACCTTCAACCAGCCGAGCCTGTGTTGTGAATGGCCCGGATGGTACGAGATCCGCCTTTTCCTTTAGGACTCTGCCACAAGGGGGGTCTTCAGGCCCAGCACATGATGAGAGGACTAATGGGAGTGGCTCTGGGGCTACAGGTGAGGACAGGAGGGGGAGCTCCCAGCCTGAGAGCTGTGACGTGCAGTCTAATGAAGACTACCCTCGGAGGCCCCTAACAAGGGCCAGGAGCAGACTCTCCCATGTACCGCTGGTATCTGAGTCAGGTATGACAATGCTGCCAGGATTAGCTGCTGCAGGTTAGGACTTGGGAAGGGCACTTGCTCGTGCCTTAAGTTTTCTTACATAAAGCCAGTTTGGCAGATTGATTTCTATGTTGGGGTTCTGTGATCATATAGATTTTGAACTAATTTTCAGCAATGGGGTGGGGGTGTGGATTGGGGGTGGCATGTAAAACAGCTTGTAAAATACCCAACCAAGAAGAACTCAGTTAAGCGTCTAAGAAAAGTATAATTGTGTATGTATATTGACCTTAAATACAGTACTGATTCTGATGTCTAATTCCCAATATGTAAACTCTGCTCCCATCCCACACTTAAAATTCTTAACTCTTAGTGAAGTTTTAAAATCTTAGCCAAAAGGTAAGGACTGGAAGTTGCTGGGGCTGGGGGAGCATAGCATATTGGGTATACCCCTCTGTCTGCCTCTGCAGTATTTAGTAATTTTTTCCAAAGTCTAGTTTTGCTTCCAGTTAGGTTTGCCAGGAGATACGCAGGTAAGTGAGTAGTTTAGCTGAGAATTATTTTGGTGAAGATATACTCAAGACATGTATATGTATATAATTTCATTAATAATATTTATGTGTATGCCAAGGCATTGGGTTTGGTGGTAGTAATTAAGTACATTTCTTAATTATAATTCTGCTTATATTTCTTATTTTTAAATAATCTCTCCTGACTTTATTAAGTCATGAATACCTGTCAACCAGTGATAAGAAATTATATTTTCTCTAAGCCTTACTCAATTTAAAAATCTTAAAATCAGCACCCAGCACATAGAGTGCCTTTTTACATACTGTTGCAATAAATAAAGCTGATTGAATTATGTGGAGTTAAACTAACGAAAATAAGCTTTCATAAGATAAAGGAGACCTTAATTAATTATGTGCTGATTTTCATAGTAGCATAAACTCATGCTAAAGTATATGAGTTTTATTTGAAGATTTCATTATGCTTTGCAAACATTAGTTCTACCATGATGAAAATACTTTTCCCAGCTTGAATTTTAAATGTGTTAGATCTTTTTTTATACATAACATAGCATTTACCATTTTAACCATTTTGAAGTATACAGGTCCTTGGCATTAGGTACATTCACATTGTTGTGCTGCCATCACCACCATCCATCTCAGCTTTTCCATCGTCCCACATTGGAAGTCTATACCCATTAAACAGAAACACCCCATTATGGCCCCCCTTGTTGCATGGTTTTTCATGTTTGTTAAGTCAGATCTACATGTTTACTTTTGTGATTTCTTTATTTGTATGCTGTGGAAGGCCTTCCCTATACCTGGCTCAGATAATTGTTCACATCTCATTCTTTTATTGATTTGTTTGTTTATTTTACTTTAGTTCTTTATCTTAGTCTGTGGGAACTAACTTTATAGTTTTATTACAAATTGTCACCAAGTTTTTTCAGTACTGCTTATTGACATCTGTCCTTATGTCATTATTTTGAAATGCTCTTTTATTACGTACTTTGGCTATACTGCAGTTTATCTCTGGGCATGCTGTCCTGTTCCAGTATTCTGCCCTCTTTCATTGCTCCTTTGCAAAATTTCCTTGGCTAGATATGCATTTAACATTTATTTTTGTAGTTTTATTTTATAATAATTTTGTCAAGTTCCAGAAACAAATCTTCTTGTGTTTTGTTTGCAATTTCTTTATATTGATTGACTGAAAAGATAATTGTAAACTTTTACAGCATTGAGTCTTCCTATTCAGGGACTATTTTGTCTTATGTTTCTTGGTAAAGTTTTATAGTTGTTACTGTTTTGGGGGATTTTTGTTTTGTTTTTGTTTTTAACATGGGTCCTTCCCTTTAACCATTTGTGTGTGGGGGGTGGGGGATTGACTTCTTTGCCTTATGTTCTGCTGTTCCCTTTGCCATTTTCTTCTGACTTGTTTCATGACCAGAACTTTTTCTTGGGTTAAATAATTTCCTAGAATTAAAAAAAAAAATCCATTTATGTAGTGCTTTTTACTTTTTTAGATAAATTATATCTTTTGTCTCAATGATTTTTTTTCCCAATTTGAGATGACTTCTAATGTATATAGCTAATATGTGTATGGTAGGTAAATTACGTGCTAATATTTTTAAACACAATCCTAATGTCCATTTACTTTCAATAACAACTTTTCTGGAGAAATGTCAAACTGCTTATTTTTAAATTATCCAGATCTCTTTTGGAAAGAAGAACAAGTTATTTGGGTGGCTTTCAACTTGTTATTTTTAATCTAGCATGTTTTTGCTATCTGTTGGCCATTCTGCTGTAAAAGTTTTAAGGAGAAAAATCCAGACTAATAAAGGAACAAACTTGATTAAGTGTTATGGATTTTTTTTAATCACTTCAAAGAAAATATTTGAGTTTTTAATTTGATTTTTGATTTATGGCCTTATGTAGTGTTAAAACCATGTTAGAAGTAGTATTGTCTTGTGATTTCCTATTTTGGGAATAAATGCCTGTAAGTTGTTCTTCTTACCCTCATTGTATAATACTTTATAAAATGAATATCACAAAAATAACTAGATTGTCAAAGAATAGCATTTAAAATTAATATGATAAGGTTCTCATGAATACTAACCTCTTTCCTTGACACCCCGTGATTGGATTGGCTGCTTTTCTGTGTTTCTGTAACATCTTTGCTAATGTCAACTATACTGTGTGTTGTAATTCCGTGTTTTAATGTCTATTTTTCCAGTAGACTATGAGCTCCATGAGGGCAGGGACAGTGTCTGCTTGTTCACCATTATATTCTCAGCTTCTAGCACAGTGTCTTACATGGTATGGGGCTCAGTGAATAATTGTGAACTTAAGTGGTAGGAGCCGTCATATGAGGTATGTTGATGCTGGTGGATGTATGAAATCATTAAGGATTGTCCCTAAACAAGATTATTGTCCCTAAACAAAGAGGGAGGCATAAGAAAATAATAAACACAGTGAACTCTGTTTTCTTTTTACATGGGGAAGCATTTGTTTTTCAAGATTATCTACATATGAAGTGTTAGTCTTATAACTTTTCTTAGAAAACAAACTGCCAATTTGGGTACTCAGGAGAGTAGGAAATTTAACTTTGAAGCCCATATTCTGATCAATTAAAGTGTAGGGGAGGGAAGCAGTCCATGAAGGTGAAAAGTTGAAAACTGGAGCATAAAAGGAGAATGCTAATAGAAGATTCTTATTTGAACACTGTGATAAAGGAATGGAAATAGACCTATTTCTGTTAGTTTTCATTTTGTGGTACTGGGAGAGGGAACCAGGACCTATTATTTATTGGTTGTATCGGGTGTGTGAATTTTGGCTGTTGTATGAAATGGTGCTGCTGTTAGAAAATACCTTGTCAGTGAAGATAATTAGATTGTTCATGAAGCTCCTTCAGGAGTACTGTGGAAGGTGGCCTTTAGTGGGTCACCTAGATCAGTAGTTTTCTTTTGCAGAAACCCAGTATTTTGCTTGGGTTCAGGGTCCTTGGAGGAAATTTGATGGATAAAACTCTTGCACTCCCTTTTAGGCTTCAACCAAATTAGCTGCTTTCAATTGTTTTGCATAATAAGATTTCACAAAGATTTTGAATGGTGGAGGAAAGGTTTCTGGTGTATTGAAAAAAAAGGAAAAAAAACAAAACACTTGAACTAGATCTCTAGAGTTCCTGTGTAACCCCAAGCCTTTGGGAATTTGCAATATTTGTACCTCGTTTCCCTATCTTTCTTTTTTAATCTTTCATGTTTGAAGTAAGAGAGTTATCAAGTGATAACTCTATAATCTAGTAGTAGTAGTAGTGATAACTCTATAATCTAGTAGTAGTAGTAGTAGTAATAGTGTGCAATATGGTGGGATTTAATTCATAAAGGTCAATCTTATTTCATTCAGTATATGCTGTGCTACAGAAAGACAAAATGAAGACAGTGACTTTTAGTGTCTTGTCTTGGAATATATATATATGTGCTTGTAAGTTTTTGAATTTAGAACTTGTATTTAAATAATATCAACATAATATTTGTTTTTAATAATTAAACTATAATGTTTTAGAACAATACTGGTAAATGAATTAGGGCCTTACTAGGCAGGGCTTGGCAGATAAATGATTGCAGGTTTTCTAGCATAGTGATAAATACCTTGGCAAACTGTTTTCCCTTCCCATGTCTCAGTTCACTTATTTGTAAAATAAGGAGAATAATCTATCTCAGAGGGCTGTTAACAGGATTAAATTAGTTAATCCAAGTAAAACCCTGAGAAAAGTGCCTGACACACAGTAAGCGCTCAGTAAATATTTGCTATTATTGTTATTCCATTGACGTATTTGTGATGCATTCATTCATTCAGTGAATGTTGAGTGCCAATTTATTCAATAAATGTTCATTTTAGCTCATTGCTAGTGGCTGACATTGATACAAAGATGAAATGACAATGTTGTCTTCAAGGAGCTTTTGGTTTAAATGGAGAAATAAAACAGACATACAGGGAATTACAGAACCATATATGATGTTTGGGAATCCAAGTGGCTTATTAGAATATGTGGCATTTAAGCTGGACCTTTCAGGGGTGGGTGGTCGTTAAAAAAGTGAAGTCAGGAAAGGCATTCTGGGCAGAAAAAGCTAAGACGATTAATGGCTTCAGAGGCATTGGCAATGGGAGGTGACTAGGATATGGTATGGAATAAAATTGAGAGCGGTTGGGGCTAAAGCATAGCTCCAAATGTCAGGCATTGAAATGTATTCACTGAGCATTAGTTGGTGATTTAAAGTTGTTAAGCAGGAAAGTGGTGAATTTAATCTACCAGTAGTATTAAGGATGGGTTGAGTGCCTAGAGACGAGAATGTTGATTAGACTTGGAATGGCTCGGGTATGAAGAGTGCGATATTATGTTTGATGCTGATATGTTTGAGACAGCGAATGGTGATCTTGTTTTGAAAGAGTCGATTGGAAATGGCAGTCTAACTGTACTCCTTTGGGAACCAGGTAGCAGAATTGAGAGTTGCCTTGATGGAGTTTATACATATGCAGTTGAATGTGCTTTCTTTGAAGGAAAGACGGCAAGGCTAAAATTTGGATTTTCCTCTTGCCTTTTTTAGAGGTTGCCAAAACAAAGCCACGTCATGCCATGAAGCGGAAGCGGACAGCAGATAAGTCCACCAGTACCAGTGATCCTGTGATTGAGGATGACCATGTGCAGGTGAAGGAGAAAATCCTTGCTTACCTTTTGGTCCAGCCAAGTTCCTGAATAATGTAAAGGAGCTAAAGTTTCCATCTTTACATAGTTTCTTAGCCCTAAAGAGAAGAGATTGGTAGTAGTTGCTTCTCACTTGTGCCAATGAAAACATTTAAGCTTAAAAAAAAGAAAGTACGGGAAGATACATCTTTTAAATTTTTCTCCTTGTAGGTCCTTGTATTAAAATCCAAAAATCTTGTTGGAGTCACTATGACCAACTGTGGAATCACAGATCTAGTGCTGAAGGACTGTCCCAAGATGATGTTTATCCATGGTATGTATTTAGGCCCACGTCATACAAGAGTATCATGATTGAGTTTAGAGAATTAAAGTCTCATAAATACTGTAATAACATTACTGTATTACTTTTTCAAAAGAATCATTATTAGATTTTTCTAATTCTATCCTCGTTCTGTAGTTCTCAACCAGTTACTCCATCGTATTTGCAAGGGACAATGCGCAGAGATTTGGTTCATCTTTTAGTATGGCCTCTCCTCCAGTTTCCTCCAAATGATGATTGCAACCTGATCTGACAGAGGTTAAGTTAGCAGCATGTATGGCTTTGGAGTCAAGTAGACCTCACCTTGAATCCTGTCTTTGCTGTTTTCTAGCTGTGTGATGTTAGACATGTTTTATGTGTGTTATTTTGGGAGGACTAGTGACTGGGCCTTAAGTGCTCTGGATTTGATTGATATCATCAATCATAACCTCAATTCATGGCACATTATCCTTAGCCCAAGCCCTACTTTTCTGAAATTTTCAGTCCCATTTGTCCTTCATTGCCAGTCCCATTGGCTCCCATCATCTTTAGTCATGTATTTAATATATGTCCTTCTAGTCCATCTCTCATGTCTTTTTTTATAGACATATTTATCTGTGAACCAATAATAGGATATTATTTTATGTGAGTTTTTAAAATTTTAGATACATAGTATGTCTCATACATGATTTATTTTTCCATTATTACTCAAAATTATATTTTTGATACCTACCCATATAAAATAATGAACTGAATTGCTTTTTGCCTTGTGCAATTTATATATTCTTCATTCATTTTTTTCAGTCTGTAAAGTGTACGTAATTATGCTTACCTTATAAAGTATTTGTGAAGGTTAAATGGATTGATTGATACATGCACACACGTGTGTACATGTGGATGTATGTACCTACACATACACACAGTAGAGGGTCTGACCTCTAGTAAAAGCCTAGTAAATGCTCATTTGTATTAGTATGGCAAAAAAATATTTAGGGGCTAATTTTTGCACTTCTCCAATACTGGTGGTCAACAAAGGAAATCCTTACCAAACATTTTGTCATAAACTAGGAGAATCCCAGAAAGGAGAGAGAAAACTGAAATTTAAGCATTACCTCTCTCTTGAATTCTGGAAAACTACAGACCTGGGGACCCCAAACCCTAAGTTCACCATTATAAGACATATTTTATTCCAACCAGTGAGGTCTTAAAATATCTAATAAATGACTATCTCATATTGAAGTGTCCCACTGAAACAGAGGTCCTTCAGAAGCTCAGAGATCATAGCAGTAGCGGAGCCCAGCCTAGCCTAAAAGCTTTCAGTTTGTCGGCACTCCACTCTCTGAGGTCTGAGACTCTACCTTCAGACTCTGCTGGTTGACATCTCATTCCTGTCTCTGTTCTGAGCTCTCTGAGAATCTGACCGATTTTCACCTCTGTTCTTGACTTTAACCTTGTGATGGATCACATGGCCTAAGGCCCAGTCTTTTCTCCTTAGACCAAATTTTTTAGCTCAGCTTATCATGGGACAGAGGATCATAGATAAGAAGCTCAGTCCCTAGACACCCACTGATGGATAGGTTGTCTGTTAACAGTAGATGAGATGACTAGATGAGATGACTAAATGTGATTAGAACTGACCTTAGGCAAGTCTGCTTTTACAGCAGAGAACCATTGAACGTTTATCACCATCTAGTCCTCTCTTCCCTCCTTTCCTGTCCCCAATACTGCTTCCTCTTCCTTCTGCCCTGTCACAGGAGAAAATGAGTCTGAAAGACTTGCTCAGTGTTCAAACATCAAAATTACAGGGCTGGATTGTTCAGTAAGATGATACTTGTGTCAAGGATGTTACAGAACATGTCTTTATTAAATGTTAAAAAGATCAGTCATATTGGCCTTATGGATTTAGAATATCTTTGATCTGATTCTCTCTTGAGTTGGATCAGGTTGAAATCTATGATAAAAATTGGATGAGACTGAAATGTGAGATTAAAAAAAAAGGAAGGGGATATTTTTCTGAAGTTGATATACTATTGTAGTTAAATGTGTCTCCTATCACAGTTTTCCTGTAACCTCACATTTTGTATGTTAAACAGGGAGAATATTTAATCATGTTTCAGACCAGCACTTCCAGTAGAACTTTATGCAGTGATGGAAATGTTCTGTATCTGTACTGATTGATATGATAACCACTGGCCACGTGTGACTGTTGCACACTGAACTGTGACTTGTGTCTGAGGAACTAAGTTGTTAATTTTATTACATTTTAGTTAATTTAAATTTAAATAGCTACAGGTGGCTAGTGGCTACCACATTGGACTGTACAACTTTAGACCAACGTATCCAAATATTTCTGGGTTTTTTTTTGTTTGTTTTAAGGTTCTGGTTTTATACTTGTGATAAGAATTAAAATCAACACTGCTCATTTCCTATTGTGTGAATGTAAAATAACATATGTGAATTATCCCAGGAACCATTGTGTAAAATTGTATAATTCAATAGTTGCTGTCATTCATTCTCTTCAATAAATATTTCCTAAACAATTCCTATATTTAGGCAAGTCATTTTCTGGGACTTGAATTTCTTGCAGTAACATCTTACTATTACTAGATAGGAAAAGGTACATTCACATCCCTTCTAGCATGAGGGTGACTGCCTTCTTTTGAACAGGACAGAATCGTATTTACAGGTCATTTTGATGACTGTCAGTTGTCCTTTGTACTTGACCTATGTTAAAGAATAGGTTATACATTGCTCTATTATTTTGTATAAATTATTTATAGAGCTTACCGTTGTTTTCATTTTGTAGCTACCAGGTGCAGGGTACTGAAACATTTAAAAGTTGAAAATGCACCAATTGTAAACCGATTTGACTATGCACAGTGCAAGAAACTGAATATGGATCAGGTACTAGACCAGATACTAAGGATGCCTCCTGAGAGAAACCGTATCATATACCTACGCCCCATGCAGCAGGTAATGAGCTCTGCTTCTTTTTGGTGATCATATATTGCATTGATATTTTTTTCAGTCTTCAGCATTTTTGAAATTGGCTTTTATTCATTTGCTGAACCTACAGTAATGATTCTTTAGATTCTACATAGTTTTTTAACCAACCTAGACTACCTTGCCAGTCTTCTTCATTAGTGCTTCTCTGATAGATTTTTGTGGACTTTTAGCAAATTTTGTGATGAGGGAAGTTGTTATTCAACAAGTTTTTATTCTTATTAAAAGTTGCCTGTGGTAACACATTCCCACAAAACATTCTAGGAAGATCAGGTAAGAACATTTACATCTCAAAGACACAGGGAGAGAAATGTAAGTTTCCCCCTAGAAGGCCTTTGTTTACAGTCAGAATTCCAAAAAGATATTTTTATCTAGCCAGCTTTTTAACCTTAACTCAACTGTGTACACAATAAAAAGAGCCTCCTCATTTTTAGGGTGAGATTTCCTTAATTTCCAATTAAGTAAATACTAATTGCTATAGAGGCTTATAGGTCTAGGTGGTTAACTCAAATTCCTCAGCAAATCTCAATTGATCAGGACATTCCTTAGCCAAGGCTCTAAGTTCTGGTTGGGTCCAGGGTGTGTAAGTCAGCACTGAGAATGGCTCAACTCTCCTTGTAATCGGTTTCTTCTTAAAGGGAGCTATAATCACTTCTGAATTTTTTTTTTAATCTTCCTATACTGGGGAAGAGGGAGCAGCAGGAGGTGGAAGAGTTGGAGAGAAGAAGAGCTCCTGGGCCAGGCAACTCTGATAGAAAAGGGTTTGTGGAAGGAGCAGAGGTAGAGAAGAAGTCAGAGTGCTAGCAGCCTTTTTTTTAGTTCTGACATAGTTTCAGAAAGTTACTCTGTCATTTTCTCTTTTATAAAGCCCGTAATATGAATTTTTTCTTTTGTGGATAGGTTTTTTATGTGGTCTATTAAAACTCAAATCTCATGATCTACAAACCAAATCCAAGGTCATGTAGATTTTCTGTGTTTATAATTTTGATAGTTTCGCATTTTTAAATGTCTCTTAATAAATTTGAGTGAATTCGGTGTAGGTTTTTAAAAAAAAAAAAAAAAGTTGCCAGTGGTAGAGCACAGACTCTGGTTTCAGACTTCCTGGTTCCAGTTCTGGTTCACTGACCTGTAGCAGATGACTTAACCTCTATGTATTAGTTTCTTCATCTCTAAAATTTAGAAGAATAAAAACCTGCAGTTACTGTGATGTTGTTGAATTAATACACGTTAAGTGCTGGAAGAGTTGCTGGCATGTATCTAGCAACCCACTGAGAGTTTCTGTTATTATTATCATCATTATTCTTAAGAATAAACATTTTATAGTATCTATGTGAGATGTTGGCTGTTAGCTGAATCTATTGTGGTAAACAGTTCACAGTATATGTAAATCAAACCATCATGCTGTACATCTTAAACGTATACAGTGGTATGTGTCAGTTATTTCTCAATAAAACTCAGGGAAAAAAAGAGTAACATTGTATGTAAGACTCTGTGCTTGATGTCAAAAGAAAGTTTAAAGGAAATACTAACCTTTGCAGTCAGTGTTTAAACCTGGCCTCAAAAGAGTCATTTCAACACACAAGTTGCTTGTTGAGTGGTTGTAATTTGCTGGGGCTGAAAAATACACAGGACATCGTCCTTCCCTTGAGAAGTTTGCCTTTCCACGAAGGAGGCAGACACGTATGTCATTAAGATGGCAGAATGAGATTTCTTAAGTGAAATGGGATGAGGGCATTCCGTGAAAAGAAAGCAATGTGAACAAAGATTACAAGGGGGCGAGGAAATGTGTTCTGTCCTTAGGAATGGACAGTAGTCCAGTTAGAATGCGGTATATGGTATACACATTCACAGTTCTATAATGCAGTCAGAATTTAAACCTGTAAAGGGTATACTCAGAAGTGGATTCCTGGGGTCAGTTACCTGAATGGATTCTCTGGTTAAATTTGCATTTATGTAACAGTGAGATGTAAATTGCTGAGCTTGCTAGACAAATGAATTTCCTACGCCTCATACCTAGCATGGCAAGCTGTATTCAGTGTAGAATGTGACTATTTGCTTTTCAAATCAGCTGAAGATTTGAAAACTGAGGTCCTACGGATAGATTGTTCAAGCCCTAGGAGATCAATTTCTAAGGCATTCTCTTCCTTGGTCCAAAATCCTCTCTCTGGTGTTTTCCATAGGTGGACACACTAACGTTGGAGCAGAAGCTATTTAGTGGTCCCTACCCCTATCATATCTGTATTATCCATGAATTCAGTAACCCTCCCAATGTCCGGAACAAGGTGCGCATCCGCAGCTGGATGGACACAATAGCAAATATTAACCAGTAAGTAATCTGCAGCCCCTGATGGCCTTCTAAGTCAGTTTCCAGAGCAAGGGTGCCCAGAAACAAATCCTAGTTATTTTTTATTTTAAATAATTTCATCTGGGCTTTTCAGGCACTGAAACATATGAAATATAATGTGAAAAAACAAGGGAAATGAGGACTTTAAAATGCATACATGTATATTTGTAATTTTTTATTTTCAAACTTAGAGAAAAATCATAAGAACAGACCGTACGTGTGCATTTAGTTTCATTCCTTTAGCCTCATGGCATGGAAAAGAGATCAAATTAAAAATCTTAAAACTATGATGTTTTATTTACATCATCAGAAAATTTGACTTTTTATGCATGTCATTTTAATATTTTGTTTGAGATCTTCATGAGAATCTAGGCATGACACATTTAGTAGTTCCTTTCTAACCTACATCTCAGCATTATTTTCAGTTTTATAATTTTTACTTAATTTTTCTTGTTGCCTCCAGAGAGCTCATTAAGTATGAATTCTTCCCTGAAGCCACACGAAGTGAAGATGACTTAAAGAAGTACCCCAAGTACCCCTGGGGTAGAGAAATCTATACTTTAGAAGGTGAGCATTTATTTGTAAATGGTTGGAAAGCTAAAGAGCTGTTAACTAATTAGATGGAGAGAGATGTCTTAGGGAAGATGGGAGTAGGAGCCTAAAAATTTGTCAAAATAATGGGAATATTGAATATCTGCAGGTAGCAGGGACCAGATAAATATTGCTCTCCCGGTATGAGTCTTTACCATCCCTAAAATAATCAGCAGTATTGAAATACAAAAAGTAAAAGAAAATTGAAACTTGCTACAGTTCAAGAGTTGCAGCAACTTGAGGGAACCTGTGTCAACCTCTCTGTTTTACATATATTTTTTATACGTGTATGTACACACATATATAGAGAGAGGGAGAAACTGAGGCTTAATGAAAGCAAAGGATGACCAAAATCACATGACTAAATAGTAGCAGAGCTGGAATTGGAATTTATGTCTCTGGTGCTGCTTTCAAGATACTGTGGCGTTTGGCCCTCTCTTACTTGCACACCAGCAGCACTGCTGATCTGTCTTCTTTTAGGTGTTGTGGATGGAGCGCCGTATTCCATGATCTCTGACTTCCCCTGGCTGAGGTCACTGCGGGCAGCAGAACCCAACAGCTTCGCCAGATACGATTTCGAGGATGATGAAGAAAGTAACCATGGCCTGGCTTGGCTTTTCTCCTCTGGTTTGAGTGCATCCTGCTGTGCTGGATGTGTAGTGTTTTGTTTGAGTTAGAGCAGTGCAGCTTTTAACCACTTCCCATGTAAATGTTTCTGCTTTTTTGTTCAGGTCTCCCCTTGCTAAAAAATCAGCTCTAAATGTGTACAATAGATAATCAGTTGACTTACTGGGGATGTGGGAAGGGTTCCTTCAGACAGATTTTCCTACCTAGATTTTTTTTATTACCTAAATGTTTATAATCTTGTTACTTCTTACTGAAGAATTGGTCAACTATATTGTTTCAGAATTGTTCCAGTTATACTAATTATTCTGCTACCTATGAGCTGTTGCTTGTTGGGTGGCATGTGGGAACTTATGATTTAGGTATGGATACTTGACAGGGGAAACTTGATGGAACTTTGGAATATAGTTCTTCTGAGTGTTAGCACGCTTGAATATTCATTTGTAGGAAGTTTGAAAAAAATATTTTAGGAGGAAATGGATTTCATAAACTATATATATATATATATATATATAAAATATGACTTACCTCTCTGGTGGATTTTCATTTGGACCTTTAATCATATGTGCTCTTTGGCATCAAACATAGTATATAACCAAACTGATGGGGACCCATTCCATGAGTTATACATACATCAGTTACACTGCATGAGAGTATACAGACATATCTCATGGACCAGCTAAATCAGAGTGGCTTTCCAAGTGATTCTGATAATCTTTTTTCCCCCTTTTCTCTCTAATTTCCAAGGCACCATCTATGCTCCTCGAAGGAAAGGGCAACTGTCTGCAGACATCTGTATGGAAACAATAGGAGAGGAAATTTCAGAGATGCGTCAGATGAAGAAGGGTGTGTTTCAGCGAGTGGTGGCAATTTTTATCCACTATTGTGATGTCAATGGAGAGCCTGTTGAAGATGACTACATTTGACTGGTCCCTCCTCTTTCCAGCTATTCTGGCAGTAAGCTGCTGGGGCCGTCCAGCTGCCAGAGAGCTCCACAGAGACTTGGGGCATGCAGTTGGGAGGCCTGAGCTCATTTTGGTGTATAGGAAATGTATAAGGAACATTGAAGTTGTATACAGAGATTTGTACATAGAGGAAATATACAAAGATACTTCCTAAGTACCAACTTTATATCATATGTTTATACAATTTAATTTAAAAATTCATTTTAATGAAGGCAGATAATTGGAAAGAGTTCATTTTGTTCATTTTTCCAGACTTAATTCATAAAGTGTCACTTTTTGGCTGAGCCCCATTTACTATATTCTTAATAATCACTGTCATCCCCTTAAATCTGTGCCTTTTTCTTGAGCAAAGCTGTTTGAGTAAATCTGTTGAAGAGTCTTTGTGTCTTGTGCTCTTTTTGTGTTATTATTAAAACTCCAACTAAACTCTGTAGTCAGAGGTGGCTGTATGTTTCTGTACAAAATTGTGGTTCTTTTTTCTCTTGGTATTATAGTTGCCATATTTCTTAAATTGAAGTAAAAAAGACTAATGAGTTTTAAAAAAAAATTGAGTTTGAAGGGGAAATGGAAAAGTTTCCAAAGCATTTCTAGTTATTTATTTCGATATTCAATTGTGTATATGCTTTATCTTGAATATAAAAATAAAAATTTATTAAAAACTTTTTTCTTGCCTTGGAACTGATTCCCTCATTTTAAAGAAGAGTAACAAATACTACACAGAAAAGGAATGTGTAAAGTTGTGTCAAAGTAAGATTTCAGTGTAAACCAATTTCTGATCTTTTTTTAAAGTTCTGTGGCTGCAAGATGTTTAACTCACAGAACTCTTTATGACAGAACACTGGTAACAGAAGAATTTCCCATATCTGGTCTTTCTTTAGGAGGTGACCGTTCTCCTTTCTCAAGGAGAGACATTCACCTGATATACAGCAGTGATATATGCAGTATCATAGTGTCAGGGGTGGAGGTCAAAAAAGCTTTAGAGCAACACCTGCATTTGAGGGCTGGCTTTGGCACTTGCTAGCTGAGTGACCTCAACAAATTGCAGAAACTGAAGGTCTGTGGAAATATTTTATAAACTCTTTCTAAATAGAATATGTAATTACGGTCTGTGAGGTGTAAGGGTCCAACCCCTTCATTTACAGGGGATTAATTGAAGCCCAGAGGGAAAATGGCTTACCCATGGTCAGGGGCTGGTTAGGCCAGGCAGGTCAAGAATCCAGTGTGTTGCCTTAGAGGACTGGGGCGGGGAGGGTGGGGGGGACTCGAGGGGGGGGGGAGTCAAGGAAGGGAGGGAATACGGGGATATGTGTATAAAAACAGATGATTGAACTTGGTGTACCCCCCAAAAAAATAAAAAAAAAGAATCCAGTGTGTGATTCTCACCAGGCTGCCTCTGTCTCAATCGTTAATGTTCACAGAAATTCAAGGTGCCAACAGGTATTTCCTAACGCTGACTGATAATCAGTTTCTTTCTTGAAAGTTCTCTCTTTTCCACCTGTTTACATTAGGAGAAATGTTTGGTGCTGCATTCAGACATCTCTTTATTACCTTGTTTTTGACTCAGCTCACCTCTCTTCTAATTAAGAGTATGTTCCACTCTCCAGGTTAAAACTGTGATCACTAAAAGGTGGGAAACAAATTACGGGACATTCTAGATATTTCAAAGTAATATAGACCTCCAACTCTCAGATAAGACTCAATTTAAACTTGTTTTTTCACTATAACCATAATAACCA
The DNA here is from genome assembly GCF_030028045.1 of Hippopotamus amphibius kiboko. Classification (NCBI taxonomy): domain Eukaryota; kingdom Metazoa; phylum Chordata; class Mammalia; order Artiodactyla; family Hippopotamidae; genus Hippopotamus; species Hippopotamus amphibius. The sequence goes on along the minus strand of NC_080186.1, from coordinate 153,840,085 downwards.
AATCATCTAAATAATGTTTAGATTTAAGGCCACTAGAGGCCACTGCTCTCTAACTTTTGTTGGTTTGTCTGTCTCACTGTCTCAACCGATCCACTCTTAGAACAAGCAGAAGTACAGCAGGGAGCGCTAAAATCACTCTAAAGATGCCCAGACTGGAACTGAAAAACTAAACAAACCTTGGAAGATACATTCAGCAAATGTCTATGGAATGAATGGCTGGATAGTGATTGCCCTCCAGCAGCTGTAAGCACGCTTTTTCTGTACAGGGCCAGGTAGTAAATATTTTAGGCTCAACTATGACAACCACTCAGCTCTGCTGTTACAGTGTGAAAGCAGCCATAGAGGAAGCATCAAGGAATGGGCATGGCTGTGTTACAATAAAACTTTATTTTTGGAAACAAATTTGAATTTCACATAATTTTCACATGTCACAAAATATCTTTTGTTCTCCAACCGCTTAAAAAAGTAAAAACCATTCTTAGTTTACAGACGGGAGGATTTGGCCCCTAGGTTGTCATTTGCCCACACCTACCTGCCGTAGAGAACCGAGTTGTCCTGTTGGTCCATTCAATTATGTGTAGCTAGCTCTTGGTGCAGTGTCTGGCACATTTTTTAAAGAGCTTAAGAAATGTTTCATGGATGGATTACTGACTTAATGTTAATTTTAGAGACAGAATCATGCTTCTCTTGTAATGCTGCCAGGTGTGTGAGTCCTAATAATCTCCCTAAATAATAGCTGGCACCACAATTCTTCCAGGAACTTCATATTTGGAATCAGAAAACCAGGGCTCACATTCTGACTCCCTCAGATGGCTGTTGGATGACATGGATTGTCATAACTCCTACTCTGGAGCCTCAGTTTCCTCATCTGTAAAATGGCAACAAGGACTAAAGAACCTACCCCACAGAGCAGTTGTGAAGGTCCAATGAGAGCCTTCAGTAAACTGGACACTGTGATGCAAGTGGAGGTAGTATTGCTTCCACTGTAATTCCTTTTATTATGAAAGGGTTATTTTTTTTTTTTTTAATTAATCTTCCTATAACCTTCCGTTCCTTAGACCAGATCCTAGGACAGTAGGAAACAGAGATAGAACCGGTGAGGAAGTAACAATACTGTGAAAGCATTTTTTAAATCATTTACCAAGTGCTTTCCATATACATCCTCATACCAACACTTTAAAATACACATGATCATTATGTCCCCTACTTTACCATTGGGGAAACTAGGGATTAATAGGTTAGATATCTTGCTTACAAACAAACTTTTGAGAAATGGTGGAAGCGGTTTGACTCTAATGCCCATGCGATTGAGCAAAGTGGCTTAGTTCCTCAAAGGGAGGGAAGAGACCATGTGAGGCCCATCTGAAGGTGGGCCTTCCCCACCTCCTGGGAAGCTGCTCAGTCAGAGTTCCTGCTGCTGCTTCAACTTGTTAACAACTCCAGCTGACCTTCACATAGTACAGTCCCAGAGAAATGAAGGCTGCAGATTTTCTGATGCAGGCTTCAAATGCCCCACTCAGACATGAGATGCAGTAAAAATACAAAAGAACACTGCAAACTATACAATGTCCCTTGTATGAAATAGCAACTAAAAAGAATGAAGAGTCACGTATTGATGTTTACATGATGATGGTGTACTTTTGCAAAGGCAAGTTGCAGTTATTATTTACTGCATCATCTTATTTATATGTAAGAACAAACCAAAATCATGTATTTTTATATGTACATTTGACATATATAAATACACAGAACATGTTCTTGAATTACATAAGCCAGGTGATGAGGGCAATTCTTGGGAGGGGGGTGGAACTGAGTTGGTGTTAAGGGGTATTTTGCAGTATATTTATTATTATAACTTTTTATAATGGGGGTGGAATGTGTAAATACAGTATTTGTAAAACCCATCATTTATATAGTCTAAAAATAAATAATTTGCATATTTAGAAATAAAATAAATATTTAGAAGAGGAGCAAGAAGTTACTATGTTAGGATAGAGTGACCGGAAGTGTTTTCAGCCCTGATTTCTGCCCCGTATAAGCTCTGTGTCCTTGCGCAAATCACTTTCCCTGACAAAGTCTGTTTCCTTTTCTATAAAATAAAGTCAGTAATCCCTCCACCGCAAGCTGCTAGGAGAGGCTCAGAGATCTTGCTGTGAAAGTGCAGAGAAGTCGTAATGTGCCTGCAGTGCTGAGCTGATGGGACATATGGGAACATGTCCACATAGTGTTCCAGCTTCCAACTAGAAATGTGAGGAAGTCAAATTGCCTTCCACTGGGGCCACTCCTGCTGTGGGCAGCCCCAGCGATGGTCTGAAACATAACAGACCAATCCACTCGCTCATGCTCCTGACTCCCAGGGTTCTCTGCTGGTTATTCGGTGACTCCAGGCTGCTGAATACTGGGAAGACTACAAAAGATCAGTGTGGAAGGGCCTTTCCTTCTGATCAGTCATCTACCCAAATCCCTGTGATGTTTAAAGGTGGAAACTGAGGCTCAGAGAATGAAAGGGAGCAAGAGAAGATACAGCAGGTACGTGGCAGAGTTTCACTCTGGAGTACGCATGTCCCAAGTTCCTCTCCAGGTCCCAGGCTGATATGGAAGGGAAGCTGTTAGGCAGCGTGAGGAAAGAGGCCAGCCTGGGTTCTTTCACTGCTTTCTCCTGGAACAGGGTCCAACACGTGCGTGTGGAGTAAGTCAGTCCCAATAAGGAACAGTGTTGCATGCATCTAGTACCGTGGGCTTTCGAGTCAGACTGCTAGTGTTCCCATTCTAAATCCACACTTCCCAGGTCTGTTACCTTGGACTAGTCACCAGATCTCTCAGGGGAGGTGTGCTCATCTGGAAAGCAGGGCAAATTCTGGTACCTTTCTTGTAAGGGTTTTGTGAGGATTAAATGAGATGATCCATGTAAAGCACTTAACACAGTACCTAGCAGAAAAGAGCGCCTTAAATGTTACTCTCATTATGGTTACATTATTACATTATTATTGTTATTATTTTATTATTACCGAAGACATGTTCTGAGATGAGCTGAAAAAGAAAGGAAAGGGAAAGGAGAAACCTAATCTGAACCAAGTATAACAGTAGTTAAAAATATAAGCAGTTTCACTTCCCTTCTCTCTACACTGCCAAAATGTGTGGAATGTGGCTTGTCATGAAATCAGATTAACTCATAAAGTTTGGAAGTTCCTCTCCGGTAAATTCTCTCTCAGCTCTTCTTAGCTTAAAGAGCACCTCGTGGGAGGCAGTGCTCTAGCAGTTCTCTGACACTCACTGTCTCCCTTTCAAACACGGAAGCAGAGAGCAGGATCTGTGCATTGGCTTCCAGTTACAACTTAATAACCTTTGTTTTGTTTTCATTTATTTCTGTGACTGCTTTCTATTTATGGCAATACTGATTTCTACTTGGGGTACTGATATAATGTTTCTTTCTAAAATAAATTTATGTAAGTGAAAACTTGAATTGACTTAAATAAAAATATTAAGTAAATAGCAGTACAGGCAGGACACATATTTGGTAAAAATCCTTGGGTGACACATGTTGGAACACTCAACAATCCTACCAGCTCAGAGATTTTCTCCATTTTGTAGATGAGATAAGTAAGGCAAGTGCTGCTTAAGACCCAAAGTGACACGGTGACCCAAACTCAAGCCTTCAAATCCATCCCTGATTTGTTTAAATTCAAACCAAATATTTGGTCTCTGTTTTCTAGGCTGAATGGGAAAGAGATGGAAAATTATGGCTAGAAGAGGTAAGTGCATTAGTCTTTTTTTTCCCCCTCTAGACCAGCTATTACAGCAAGGACTTTGACTACAGTAAAGCAGAGTAGTACAGAAAAAGAGAAAAGCAATGTTGATCTCTCACCAAAGAGAGATATAACACCAAGGAGAAAAACAGGTAGACAGCACAGCACCAAGAAGACATTACTTTTGTTCTTACTTGAATACAAAGGCAATTTAATTAATAAGCCACTCCCCAGAAACCCACCCATTTTCCCTCCCTCATCCACCCCCATGCCCACCCCCCATCCCCCAGCTAGACAGCAATTTGCTTCAGGACAGAGCAAGTTAGCAGCATGAAGTGGAAATGGTGGTGAGACGAAAAGGTAAAGTCTCAGAAAGAATGAGTTATTCTGCAAACACATACATGTTAGGTGAAGTTGGTTTTTATCCCTTTTGCTTCCTAGCTGCTGATCATGAGCTGGATGGGGAGTTTCAGGGCTTCCACCTGGACAGCCCTGTACACTGGAGAATCAAGGTGCAAAGCAGCACAGATGAACCCCCTTTGTCCCAGGCATGGGGCGGTCTAATTGCAGCATCCAGCACCCCAGTGGTTGTCAGAGCCAATCTGGCAGATTTGCTGGGGCCATGTGCTCTCCCTGGGAGCATCTCTTCATGACACTGCAGGCTTTCTGGAAGAGGATGGCCTCAGAGAAGGCAGCAAAATACCTCCTTCCTTAACAAGCTCCAAGTCTCCTCCTTCTGAGTCTTCCACACACATGCCACATTACCTAGATCCCTGGGAGCCAGAGATTTAAGTAATGCCAGGCTAGCAGCTGTCCAGATAGAGCAAGTCTGCTTCTGTTCTGTGAAGCTCCAATGTGAGCATCTGGTGCATCACCCATATCATCCCAGCTCTGCTCCCAAGAGATAGCAAAATTTGCTTGTGAGGCCTTCTCTGCAAACGGGACCTTCTTCTTGACAATGGCAAGCGCTCCTATTCCCGCAACTGCTGTCCTTTCCCTGACCCAGGGTGCACGTGACCTCTCAGACACCATTCATGGGCTGGCCCACGAAAACGTGACCAGAGAGTCCAGAAGTTATGGACCTGTGACATGGTAAGGTCTCATTTTCCTGTCTATGTTGTCATCTATAGATCCCTGTTGAGTTCAGGTTGCCATTTAATATGGGAGACTGCCGCTAAGAAATAATATTTTGCATAAGCAGATATGCATGCTAAGCTCCTGGGGAGAGAAACATTTCATAGGGAAGAAATCCTACTGTATTTATGGATGTGTGTATGCATGTATGTATTAAATAGTAGAAATTACTGACTTTGGGAGGTATTAAAGTTTACTAGCTTCCTCAAAGCACTAAATGTTTTCTTCCTCACTGTGAGCTGGTTCTATGACTGTCTTAGTCTCTCCCTAAGAAGTTCTTTGTCCTTCGAGAAGAATAGAGACCACATTCACAGAGCACATGGAAAACTCTGGACCCCAGTTCACTCATCCATGAAAAAGTGAAAAAAAAAAAGGAAATGCGACTCTGAGGAGGCTTCTTAACTCTTGGCACAGGGAGGGTCCCATCAATGAGGTGACCAACCAGCCTAGTTTGTCTCAGATTGAGAGGCTTCCTAGAATGTGAGACTTTCGGTGCTAAAAGCAGGGTGTTGGTCGCCCTAGTCCTACATGGAGTCGGACCATCCTTCTCACCGTATCTGGGGAGAGAGAAAATAGGGAGGGCTAATGGGTTCTTACCTCATGGATGAAATGGGTGATAAGGAGGCAACTGTGGCTTCTGAGATCACTTAGGAAGGAAGGCGGGGCCAGCACACCAAGCAGAAAGGCAAGGAGAGCTGGTGAGGTTAGAAACGGACAGCACATCTTTATCTTGTAGTTCATGGCACGCATGATCCCAGCCACCCCCACATTGCCTGTTTCCTAGGCTTCCCGGTGAAGACCAGCAATGAACACCGTCAGAGGGCTTTTATCAGTAGCCAAAAGAGAAGCAACTGACAGACTTCAGTGTCTCAACCTGAGGGGATAATTCACTCCAACACAAAGTCATTTTGTGGTAGCTTTGACATCAGGGAAGCATCTCCTAAGGAGCTTGGAGGAAATGAGATACGGCGAAAGGCGTAGAAAAATGGTAGCCCAGGAGCTTCACAGGCAGGAGGACAGTGAAATTTCCCAAGAAAGTAAGCCCCTAAAAGGTGTGTTACAGGAGCAACAGTTTCCCTCCCAAAATCTGAGAATTGTAGGACAATTCTCCATCAACATTCTCGGTAAAGGTGTAGGTCCTTTTCCCATTGTCATGGAAGGGGAGTGAATCAAGATTTACTTCAAATGACCTCACAGCCAGTATGCCAATGAGAAAATGTCATCTTTACACACACACACACACACACACACACACACACACACACACCAGACCTGCTGTAAAGATGCCTTTTGCTAATGGATCCAAACCAAACCCTAGGCAGAGTTTCCAAAGTCTATCCCCAAGAAAAGAAGAAAAATGTTTATGTCTATGAACCAAAAAACACTGATGCTTCACTTGTCATAATTCAGTGCTTCTGGGCAGACATCTTGGCACTGATATCAACCTAATTTCATTATAAGAGCCTTGATTAATTCACCCACCAATGCAAGTCCAGAGGAAGATGGCCAGAATGGAGAGGAAATTGGAGCTGTTGAGTTCGGAGAAAAGACTTAAAAGGGTGGGTACATGGCAGATCATTGTCTTCCAATATTAAAGGGCTTTCAGTGCAAGAAGGGGCCAACTGCTTGGTCCCAGATGCAAACTAGAACAGAGACAAATTTGTGTTCCACCAAAGGAAAGAGCTTCCTTATAACTAAAGCTTCTCCACAATAGAAGGAACTGCATTAGAAGGTAGTGAGCTCCTATCTCTGGAGGTGTACAAGCAGAGACTGACCAACTTCCAGGGACGCTATGGAGGTTGCTGCTTCTGTGTTGGCTGGGAGCCTCCATCTGATGGTGCCTGAAGTCCCTTCTCAACTCGGAGATCCTCCATGCTCTGGCCTTGGGCCCTGTCCAACCCTGTCGTCCATGTACCTGCCCTGGGCCCTTGGCCCCACTGCCCCGTGCCTCACTGGTGGTGATGAGGGTCAGGAGAGATGCCAGGGTGTCCTATTCATGCAGACATGAATGGGAATGAATGGCTTAGTCATGAGCCATGTTCTCAATCAGAAGCATGATTCCAGGGATTCTGGGTCATTGTGTATGGGCAGTTTCTCGAGTTCCTGGTGAGGTCCACTGTGCAGAACTGTGTACCTAGGGAGGAAAGAAAGCAAGCTTGAGAATTTGAGAGGCATCCTTCAAATGCACCAAAGAGAGCACTCCCACCACTCTTGACTTCCTTTCTACTGCATGCTTCTGAGAGCATGGAGAGGTGGGGCTGGGCATGAGATGGCACTTCATTGAGAAGGAAGCCCAGGAACTTCCCTGGTGGCGCAATGGTTAAGAACCAGCCTGCCAATGCAGGGGACACGGGTTCAATCCCTGGTGCAGGAAGATCCCATATGCCACGGAGCAACTAAGTCCATGCACCACAACTACTGAGCCTGCACTGTAGAGCCCGAGAGCCACAACTACTGAAGCCCGCAAACATAGAGCCTGTGCTCTGCAATAAGAGAAGCCACCGCAATGAGAAGCTCATGCACTGCAATGAAGAGTAGCCCCTGCTCGCCACAACTAGAGAAAGCCTGTGTGCAGCAACGAAGACCCAACACAGCCAAAAAATAAATAAATAAATTTTAAGAAAAAAGAAAAGAAAAAAAAGAAGAAGAAAGCCCAAAGAACAGCATTTGAACTGCTTATTTTAAAGGAGAGGAACTGAAGTCCTGGAGGAAAGGATAGGCCCAGGGGTACATGGAGAGTGAGAGGCAGAGCTGGGATTGGTACCCAGATTTATTTCCCCACAACAAAGCCTGGGGCTCTTGTCTTATTCATCAAAATGGACCCTAGGTACCACTTCAAGCAGTATCTAAATACGCTAAGTTCCCTAGCAGGGATGGTTCTGGGTTCAACAATACCCAAACTCTGACTGAGATTAGTAAACCACTCAGAGCCTGAGAGACAATGTAGCTCTATTTGTTAGCTGGATTCCTTTTGGTGACATTTAGGACAGTAAATCAATTAGACGAATCCAACAGCAGGTTGACGCTAAGCATCAGAGTGAAATTTACTACTTGACAAGTGTTTATTATTATTCTGCAGTATCACTCATTGTGTTAACTGCATTTAAATCAACCTCAGTTGCAGGTGGGTCTTGTTATCAGTAAACCAGTTTCCAGCATCTGGCAGTTATTCTTATGACATTTCTACAGTTTAGGAGCACTATTACCTCTCATTCCCAAGGCCAGAGTCAAGCCCATTCAGTAAAACAAATAAAAAAACACATACCAGTTACTTGGCATCATATGGTGACAACCAACTTGGTGGTGGTTTCTCAAGAATTATCTTGATGCTTTCCTTTGAATTAGAGTAACTTATTGCTGACTTGTCTTGGCTGGTTCATGTATACCAGGTACTGTACTAAACTTTCTCTAGGTATTACCTTATGTAATCTGCACAATAGCCCCATGAGATAGCATTATGTTTACTTTTCATTGAACCAAAATGACACTTAGCTTCAGTGACTTGCCCTAAGGAGTAGAGCTAATATGTGAAGATACAGTCAATCAAACCTGGTCTATCTGATGCCAATACCCACTTACTTAACTGGTTCACACACAAACCATGCACCAGGTATAAATTTAGAACAGTGAGTTCCCACAGGAACAATTTGGAGGCACTTTTGGTTGCCATGGCAGGGGCGATGCTACTGGCATCTAGTGGCTAGAGACCAAGGATGCTGTTAAACATTGCTCAATACACAGTACACAACAAAGAATTATCTGGCCCCAGATGTCCATAGTACCCTGATCTAGAATAAAAAGTCCTCCTAGCTAGATAGAAGCAGGTGTCAGCTGAGGAACAGGGCAGAGTCTGCTCTCACAGAACTGTCACTGCAGGTGCTGCTGAGACAGAGGTGAGCAGAGTGGATATGATCTGAAGAACCACAAGCACCTGCTAGGTGAGTGTTGAAGAGAAGAATGAAGTGGGGAGGGTTATAGAAAGGGTCAGATTGCACAGTCTTCATGAGGGCGGCCAGGGCGGGTCCCAGTGAGATACATGAGTAAAGGCTTTAGGGAGGTCAGTATTCCAGCTACTGAGTCATAATCTCTCAGCCTCCACACCACCCTTCTGAGCTTGGCTTTGTTGTTCTGTAAACCAAATGTCGGCTTGTAGCCTGGCTCCTATCAGGCTCCTCCAATAGGAGGACTGGAAGCCTGGAAGGAGGAGAAGGACCTTGCTCCTCCTGCGAGCTTCCTAGCTGCTCCTGCTTCTGCTGCGTATCACCCCAGCCATGCTCCCTCAGCCCAGCAGCAGCGATGCCTCGCGGTGGCAGCAGAAAGTCTCATTCACAGTATTTCCACCTCTTGCAAAACCAGCTTCCTGGCAGCCCCTCAGAGATAGTGCCTCCTCCTCAGAGGTCCCAGTTTCTGCTCTGTGGGATTCCCTCTAGAAGTTTTTTTGGTTATTCCCTTTGTTTCCTGGGCCCTAGAGAGAGCAGCTGCTTCCTGCAGTTGCTACCTCCATAGACGATAGTAAAATATTGTTTAAATAGCTGGTGTGGTTCCTGTCTTCTGCCAGAATGAGATATAATGAAGAATGGAGGCATGTGCCTATCTGGGAGAAGAACATTCTAGGCAGAGGGAACAGCAGGCGCAAGGGTCTTGAGGCTAGATCCTGTCTGGGTGTCTGAAGGAAAGCCAGGGTGCTGGGCACCAGGGCAGAGTGAGTGAGGGCAGGGGTGGGAGGAGTGGAGAGCTGAGGCCAGTGAGGTAGCCAGGGCCGGGCGGGGTGGAGGGGCCGTGGCTTGCAGAGCCCTGCGAGACCTTGGCTTTGACTGTATGTGAAAGGTTTGAGCAGCACCCTGGCATGATCTGAAGTGACTTCCTGGCAGGCTCTCTCTGGCTGCTCTGCTGAGAGTAGATGGAATGGAGGTGGGGTGAGCACAGGGAGACCAGTTAGAAGGTTACAGCAATCATGTGGCTGAGAAGGTAGTTTGCTATTATACTTAATTCTACCAGAAGGTTTAGCCTTTACAACCGGTTCTCAGACTCTGTCACGTGCGTCGGTGTTTCCCTTGCCTTGTCTCACCCACTAGAGGCCATGCTACGCAGCGTAGTGATAGAAACTATGACCTGAGCCAGACAGACCTAGTTCCCAAACCAGGCTCCACCACGTACCTGCTTTGTGATATTTGACAGGTTACTCAATCTCCCTATGCCTCATTTTCCTCCAGGGTAACTGAGTGATGATACCTACCTCACAAAACTGGTCTATGGACTAAATTACATCATGTATGAAAAGCGCTAGCGTAGGGTCTGGCACAGAGCAGAATCTCAAAATATTGAAACTGAAATTATTCTATTTACTTCTTTCCCTCAATACCTCATTTAGTTATGAGTACATAATAATGACAATAATCATATATGTACAGCAGTTCACTGTATAAAAATATTTTCTTCCTTTATTCCCTTTACAGGTAAAACTTAAAAGAACTCAAGATATAGAAGGCTCCCAGATCTTGTCTTTTTCCCTTATCAGAATCACAAGCTCTCTTTTGGCAAGCATGTGTACCAAAACAGCATGAATTGATTTTCCCACCCATGACTTTATTTATAAGTAGCTCTTCAGGCCAGGCAAAGTAGGCAATAAGACCAAAATTACACAGAGGAGGAAAGTGAGACTCCGTGCAGTTGAGTGAGTACTGGGCATCATGGCAAGTGAGTGGCAGAGCCTGCCAGGACCACAGTCAGATACTTGCCTGCTGCTTTTGCCCCAGAATGGCACTGATTAATGACTTCAACATGGGTCTTCAAAAAAGGGCTCAGAACCAAACACCCCTGTGAAATGGGGCTGTACTCCAGTATCTGAAAATCACACATAGCTCATTTTATGGAGGAATTAGGATGATGTATGCCAGGCATGATTTTTGGTAATTACATACATGACTTCATGTATGTCATTTATTTTTCTTAACCCTAAGTGGTAGTAACTATACTGGGACCTACCTTACAGGTGAGAAAACTAAGGCTCAGAGAAGTCAGAAACTTATGTGAGGCCACAGTGTCCATGATACCCACACTATTAACCTTAAAACACACTCCCGAACCTTTGCCCTGTTCATGGCCAATAAGCCACATTCACTGGCAATCAATCAAGTTCACATGAAGAGGGCATCCTGGTTGAGGTACATTTTGATATTTCTGATCATATAAGAAGATATACTGCCATGGAATCAGGCACACATCTACAGAAGCCTTTAACACATCTCTCCTGAGTATCTCTCTCTTTTGTTTTTTCAGGTCTTTATTAGAGTATAATTGCTTTACACTGTTGTGCCAGTTTCTGCTGTACAACAAAGTGAATCAGCTGTATTTACACACATATCCCCATGTCCCCTCCCTCTTGAGCCTCCTCCTACCCTCCCTATCCCATCCCTCTAGGTCATCACCAAGCATAGAGTTGATCTCCCTGTGCTATGCAGCAGCTTCCCACTAGCTATCTATTTTACATTTGGTAGTTTATATATGTCAATGCTACTCTGTCAATTCGTCCCACCCACCTCTTCCTTGTGTCCATAGGTCTGTTCTCTATGTGTGTGTCTCTATTCCTGCCCTGCAAATAGGTTCATCTGTACCATTTTTCTAAATTCCACACATAAGTGTTAATATACGATATTTGTTTCTCTTTCTGACTTACTTCACTCTGTATGACAAGATTGCAAGTAAGATCTTACACCAAACAGAACTGGGAGAATTTTGCCACTTGAAACAGATGACCATCTCTCTCTGAGGCTGTTTCTTTATCTGTAGGTCTAGGTTCATCCATGTCTCTACAAATGATCCAATTTTGTTCCTTTTTATGGCTGAGTAGTATTCCATTGTATATATGTACCACATCTTTTTTATCCATTCATCCGTTGATGGACATTTAGGTTGCTTCCATGTCCTGGCTATTGTAAATAGTGCTGCAATGAACATTAGAGAGCAAGGGCTGAACAAGTAGTGGGTGCAGAAATGTTCACTAGTAAGGAAACCAAGGTGTGAAAAATGTGACTTTTCCAGGGTCAGAGAAGTAGTTATGTATGGAACGGTTAAGAATACAGGCTCTTCACGGAGCAACTAAGCCTATGCACCACAACTGCTTGGCCTATGCTCTAGAGCCCATGAGCCACAACTACTGAGCCTATGCACCATAACTACTGAGGCCCACACGCCTAGAGCCCATGCTCCGAAACAAGAGAAGCCACCGCAATGAGAAGCCCATGCACTACAAAGAAGAGTAGCCCCCACTCTCCGCAACTACAGAAAGACTGTGCAGTGATGAAGACCCAGCACAGCCAATAAATAAATAAATAAATAAAATTTATATATATATATAAAAAAGAATACAGGCTCTTGATTCAGAATGCCAGGTTTAACCCTGCCTCTGGCACTGACTAGCTCTGGTCTGGGTTGTTGTGGGCATTCAGTGAAATAACACACATAAATGCTCATTAGGACTGTGCCAGCCAGCTAGTAAGCACTCCATAAATGTTGCTATTTGATGATAGAGGTAAGACTTGAACCCAGTACTTGATTGCTGATTCAGTGAAGAAATCCATTCTTTAATAATTAATCAAATGTTTGTTCACTTAGCCATTGATTATAGGGCTGAAAGAAACCTTTGAGATGACTTTACAGATAAAGAAACAACCCCAGAGAGAGACAGTCATCTGTTCCAGTGGCAAAGGTCTCCGGGCTCTGTTTGGTGTAAGATCTTACTTGCAATCTTGCAGCTGAGCTGTGGAAAGCAGACCCCAGACGTGTGGGTGTACCTGGGCAGTTCCAAGTCCAGATGAAAAAACCCAACTGCTGTTTCCCAAGCAACAGCAAGGCAGGAGGCAGCTCCCTTCAAGCTGGGTTGCTTTCCCTCTTTGCATTAATTTACTCAAACATGACTGAAGCCACATTAGGTTTGGTAATTACCTGAGTCTACAATTCATTCACTGAGCAATTAGCATCGCACTTAGAGCAGCCTGGATGTGGTAATTAGTCGTATAATAATAGCCCCCTCTGCCTGCCCAGCCTAGTATTATAAGGAAACGATTAGACTTTATTACACATCACCCCGGCCCTCCCCTGCATGGCAGTGCTCACATGGGGATGCTTGCAAGAAGATGTTTTAATTATTAAAATGCAAGGTGCATGAGTTTAAAGAGATTCAACCCTACGGCAGTTTCACAAAAGCTGGAGACCCATCACCTGGAAACAAAGATCTCATATTAGGTGTCTTTTGATGTTCAGGGAGAAATGAGACTTTCAAATCCTAGGCATTTATTCATTCAGCCACTTATTTGTTTAAAAATATATTTTGACTGCCTACCACTGTGTCTGCCCTGGAGGTAAAAGGGCGGTGAGGAAAATCTACAGTCCCTGTCCTTGAGGAGCTCACGATATAGTGCAGGACACCCACAGTGAGATGGAAAATTGTTGGCCTGAAAAGTGTTGGGGATGAGAGGTATTTGGCGGTGCTGTGAGAACATGTCATAGGGGATGTGGCTGAAGTTAGTGTGTCAGGGTAGCATGACTGAGGAAGGGAGAGAGATGAGGACTGAAAGATGAGTAGGGGTTAAACAAGTAAAGAGGAGGAATATGTCAGCAAAAGGGCCTGCAAGAGTAAAGGACCATGGTCCTGAGGGCAGGTGTGCCCTGCACGAGTAGAACAAAGCGAGCAGCCATCTAAAGGGAGGGTGAAGACTCAGAGACTTATCCTGCTAAGGGCTGGTATGCTCATCTTTTTTTTGTTTTAATTTATTTATTTACTGCATTGGGTCTTTGGTGCTGCACATGGGCTTTCTCTAGCTGCAGCGAACAGGAGCTATTTTTGTTGTGGTCTGCAGACTTCTTATTGTAGTGGCTTTTCTTGTTGAGGAGCACAGGCTCTAGGCGCACGGCCTTCAGTAGTTGCGGCACATGGGCTCAGTAGTTGTGGCTAACGGGCTCCAGGGCACAGGCTCAGTAGTTGTGGTGCATGGGCTTAGTTGCTCCACAGCATGTGGGACCTTCCCGGACCAGGACTCGAACCCATGTCACCTGCATTGGCAGGTGGATTCTTAACCACTGCGCCACCTAGGAAGTCCTCTCATGCTCATCTTAAGAGCAGTGGGAAGCTGGCCAAAGTAATGAGAGTAGGTTCAAGAAGACTTCATGTTTTGGAAGAACATTCTAGCTGTGGTGTGTAGAATGGGTAGAGGTGAGGTTGGAGTGGGAGCCCAGAGGCAAATCAGGAGCTACCTTAGCTTCCTATTGCTTCTATAAGAAATTACCACAAACTTATTAGCTTAAAAGAATGCAAATTTATTATCTTATAGTTTTGGAGGTCATAGGTTCAAAATGGTTCTCAATGTGCTAAAATCAAGGTGTTGGGCAGAGCTGTATCCTTTCTGCAAGTTCTAGGGGAGAAGGCCATCTTTTGCCTTTTCCGGCTTCTGGAGGCTGCCCACAATCCTTGGTTCCTGGCCTCACTGCTCTAACCTCCGCTTCCACCATCACATCTCCTCCTCTGACTCTGACCCTCCTGCCTCTCTATTATAAGGATGCTTGTGATTACAGTGGGCCCACCCAGATAATCCAGGAAAATTTCCCCATCTCAATACATGTAGCTTAATCACATCTACAAAGTCCCTCTGCCACCTAAGATAATACATTCATAGGTTTTGGGGATTAGGATGTGGATCTTTGGACATTATTTTGCCTGACACAGTTGACTTTCTGATTTTCTTTTTTTTTAAGATGGAATATGCTAATTTTAATTTAACATCGTTATGATGCTTAGAGTGATTTTTTTTTTTGGCAGTATGGACCGTCTCTCTTTATTTTTATTTTATTTTAAAAAATTTTTATTGCAGTATAGTTAATTTATAATGTTGTGTTAGTTTCAAGTGTACAGTAAAGTGAATCAGTTATACATACACATCACAGGTGATTTTCAAGGTGTCTGGAGATGTTAGTGACTCAGAGATGTGGGATGGTAGCTGTGGAGGTGTTGAGTAGTCAGATTCAGGATATATCTTGAAGATAGAGCTGGCAGGACCCAGGGTCACACTAGACATGGCGGCAATGAGGGCTTTCAAGGTACAGCATAGGCTAGGCAAGGTGCAGAAGCAGGAAAGAGTTTGGAGTGGCATGCTTTGTTTGCAGAATGGTGAATGTTCTAAGAGTATATTCTACATGGTGGGGATGGTGGTTCAAGAGATGGGGCTCAAAGGAGGTTGAGGCTGCATGACTGAGGGTCTTAAAAGCTAGGCTAAAGAGGTTGGGCTGAGTCTTTAGGTAATGGAGAGTGAAATGAACACTGGCTTCACTGTGGGGAACAACTGGGACGATTGGAACCCTGAGACCAGTGTGGAGGCTCATTCCTCCAGAAGAGAAAAGGCAGGTCTTAAGCACAAGTAGGAGCAGTGGGTAGGAGGAGAGAGAAGGACCTTGCAGAGAGTGATGGGCAGGACACCCTTGCTCATTCCACTGACTGAGAAGGCTGTCCGTCTGAGTTTAGCCTGCAGACCTAAGTGGACGCTGATGTCACTAATGATGGAGCCCTCAACCCCCCTGAGACTCTTCTTCTCTAGAAGAAACACCTCCAGTCCTTCAGAATTCCTCATACACCAGGGTTCCTTTTCTCCCTTGGCTCCCTGGTTGTTCTGCTCTGGACTAGCTTTTTTCTGTCATTAGAAAACAGATATTCTTGTTAAGAGTTAAAGGATCCTGGCATCATGTCCTCTTTTTGATTATCAGCAGAGCTAGAATCAAAATCCACACCTATGATTCAGCTGTTAGTTTTTTACACAGGCATTTACAACCATTCCAAAACAGGAACTGTTTCCTTTAACTGTGCTCCTCTCTTGGTCTCCCCATCCCAAATCATCATGGGCTCCTAACCTCTTATACGTGCTTCTTCACCATAGGACACAGCTGTGGCAGTGCTCTCCAGCCTTTGTCTTCCATAAGCTAAGGACTAGTCCCCATCCCTGCAGGAGGCTCTTCCTCCTGGCCATAGCAGAGTCCAAAGTTTCTCTACTTCTATCTCCAGGAAATATGTGACTAGGGACTTGGAGATATTATCAGGGCCTTAGTGCTTGAACTGAGAATGGGAAGGGCTGCCTGGGGAAGCCAGGTCTGACCCATGTGTTCATAGAAGCAGAGAAAGGTGATTCAGAAAGAGAAAAGAATGAAGTTGATGTGCAGTGAAAAATAGACAAGAGATTATGGTCTCAGAGAGATGGAAAAAGAAACACTAATCCTTAAAAGCACCCATATTCCTTATTTGTTACCATAAAGGCCAATAAATTTCCTGCTCTGGGGATCCATGAGATATCTCAGTATCTTTCCAATAAATCTCCCTTTGTTTTTCTTCAGGAAGCATGAATGGGCTTATGGCCTGTGGTAGACATTGTGAGTTATTTACTTTAAAGCATGTGCCCACACACTCTTATTTCTTTCTAACAGAGCCTGTCTCCTAGTACAGGCAAAAACACCAGATGCATTAGAGCTAAGGGATTGGCCTGTGATCTTCTGATCGATAAGACTTGAAGGTCTGCTAGGGGAATCTGACAGAAACTGTTTTCCTCCTGAATCAAAGACAAGTACAATAAAAGTCTGCTTTACCTTTTAGCATTTGGTTATGGTTATGTGAGGAGGATGCAATGTTTGGAGCTGTGGCAGCTAGTTTGTGACCATGAGAGTATCATCCTGTTAGTATTCATTCAGCCTGTTAGTTTTCATTCCGATAACTAACAGGCTGAATAGAGCAGAGGAAAAAGCATCTGGATCCTTCACAGTGTTGTTGAATTGCTGAATTAACCAATGTTAAAACTACCAAACTCTACCAAACTCTTTCTACCTTGTAAATGGATAAATAATCTCTTTAAAGTTAATTTTAGTTAGGCATTCTAGTGCTTATAGGCCAAAGTATTCTAATGACATAATGCCCACGATCCCTGTCTTCCATGTCTACAATGTCTTCCCACATTCCGCCACATCCAAATCCTGCCCACCCTTTAAGACCCATTCAATGCCACCTCCTTCCAGAAGCCTTCTACGTAATCCATGAGAATTTATTGTCCGTAGGAACACAAATTATCTGCTAATGTCAGGTGTCTGATTGGACATATGTCTGACCTCCTGACACTCTTGGAAGGCAGAGCCCATATCTTATTATATTATAAGAAGAAACAATTTTTCAGCCCTCTATACTACATCCTGCATTAAGTACTAAAATGTTATTGCATTTAATACTTACAATGAGTCTATGATGTCAGCACTATTATTTTAAATATCTCCATTTCACAGATGAGGAAACTGAAGCCCAGAGAGGTTAAGATTTGCCAGAGGTCATTCAGTTAGCAATAGCAAAGCCAGGATTCAAACCCAGGTATGCTAGAATCCCAAACCCTTTTTGCTATTAGTACCTCCCAGCTTTATTCTTTTTAATATTTACTACATGGCTCACAACACCTCACACATAGTGCAAAGTGTCATAGAGTCCATAGAAATATTTACTGAATGGATTACAGAATAAGACAATCCTCCCCCACACTGCCTGGGATTTATATTGATTACAAAGTATGTTGGCAACTATTCTCCCATTGATCTTCACAGCAGCCCTGTGTCTCACCACTCAGATTATCTCTGCATTTGTGATGTCGCCTTCCATTCTTCTATGTTCAATGACGTATCTTCTGGGGGATGGGATTGGGGGAGATGTAATCCGCTCCACACATCCCTCTTTTGGAAAAAGCCCTGCCATGAGTATTGCTGGTTCTCAGTCTTTCCATGAGAAGGAGACTGAGAAAGCCATCCTAGCACAAAACTTACATCATAGGTTGGGTCATTTCCATGGAAACCCCATGACAAAGAAACTAGGAATCTGGGGATAAAAAAGGGATATTTTCCAGCTGGCATAGGATGGGAAGGTGTTATAAACTGAATTTTTTCTCTCTCTCCAAATTCCTATGTTAAAGTTCTAAGCCCAAACACGATGGTGTTTGGAGATGGGGCCTTTGGGAGGTAATTAGGTTTAGATGAGGTCATGAGGGTGGGGCATTCATGATGGGATTAGTGCCCTTATAAGAACAGGAAGAAAGAACTGAGTCCTCTCTCTCCACCCCCTACCCCCATGCTCTCTCTGTCTCTGTCTCTGTCTCTGCCATGTGAGGACAGTGACAAGGCAACTGTCTGCAAGATAGGAAGAGGATTCCCACTGGGAACCAAATTTGCTTCCAAGTCAATCCTGGACTCTCCAGCCTCCAAACGTCTGAGAAATAAACATCTGATGTTTAAGCTACCTGGTCTATGGTATTTTGTTACAGCAGACTGAGCAGACTAATAGAGGAGGTCTCAAGGAATCAAAGAAAGAATGTGGATGGAGAGAGAAGGAAACAACAGTATAGGTTGTGGAAATGGGACTTTTTGCTGTTGGACATTAATTAAGGAAAACCTAAGGCATCAAGAGAAAATGAACTATCAGAGGGACATGTGTTTCTGTAAATCTTTTACTAGCAATACTTCATTTATCCAAAGGTCAGGGATCCAGTGACTTTTCTATCCAGAGACCTGCACCGAGGTGCTTTTGTTTGTTTGCCTGTTGTTCTTTTTAAAGGTCTCTGAGCAATCAAATTTGTTGTCCCAAAGGTGTGGACTTTCCTTGTTGTCTTCCTCATTTTTCACTCAGGAAATGAGTTAAATATTTAAACTTAGTTTGCATACAACTCTAGAAAGCTTGGTTCTTCCACACAGAGCAGAGCAGAGGCCAGAAACTAGGATGGGAAGGGAAATATGTAATATTAGTGGTAAACTGATTACAGGAAAAAAATGATAGTGGACGTGCAGAGAGAATAAAAACATAAGAACGTCAACAAAAATCAACATAGCAAAACCAACTGGGGCCATATAGGGCAGAGGACAATATTTCAAACATCCCTCAAGGGCATTACTGTAGTGTAAAATAGCTTAATGATGGGAATTCAGAATAACGACTTTGAATAAAGTTATTCAAAATCTGATTTGATACTAGGGGAATCCAAATAAAGTCTGTAGTTCACTTAATATAGTATTGGGTAAATGCTAATTTTCTAGTTTTTGATAAATGTTCCATGGCTGTGTAAAATGTTAGCATTAGGCGAAGCTGTGTGAAAGGTATATGGGTTTGCTATGCGCTCTCTCTGTACTAGTCTTCTATAGATACAAAAATGTTTCAAAATCAAAGGTTTTTAAAAAACTGGGAAAAAAATCGGTTTAGTCACAATCATTTGTTTGAGAAAGATGGATTTCACCACTTATAGCTAAGAAGATACAGGATGCATTGGGGCCTGGGATAACCCAGATGAGCCTCTGAGGACCACGATTACCCTGGCTGAATTCAGCTCAGTCAAGGGCTCATCTCCCAGAGGGCTTGGGAATACTGTGCTCCCAGAACAGGAAAGAAGCCCAAAACAAAATTTAGAATTAAGGCATAGAAAATAAAATAAAGCTCTCAAACTGTAAGAATCTTTGGCCTTCAGATCGATAGCAATCAAGGTCCAGAAGGAACTCTGGGCCTGGGGGGCCTCTGCCAACAAGCGTGATGTTGTCAGGATATGTGATGTGTCCACTGGACTCAACCTGGTCCAGGGAAGACAGAAGCATAAGCAGAAACCAAGACCATTTTGTGGGAAGAAGCGGATGGACAGATGCAGGCAGACTCACCACATAGACAGTGACAGACTTACAGAGCACGTTCAGAGCTACACAGGAACCGGTCTATTGCAGAAGAACAGGAGGAAGCTGGAGACAGAGGAACAGCCACTTTTAGTTGAAACAGAAAACAGCCACAGATGAGGAAGAGCCAAGCATAAGTTGGGAAAGAAAAAAAGAAAATGCAGAGGTTAGTGGACAGGTGATTTTAGCCCAAGCAACCATTCTACCAGGCTCAAAGTGCCTTGAGGGAGGATAAGGAGGGGAGCATAATTATTACACAACATGGTTATGCCACACTGTACCTCTAAAAAGCACTTTTATAGCTAGAATCTCATTTGAATCATGCAAACACCTGGGAGGTTTACAGTGCAGTTTACTACCTTAACTTACCAAGTCAGAAAACAGGCACAGAGAGGAAAGTTACCTGTCCAAGGGCACCCAGGAGTCAGCATCTAAGCCAGAACAAAAGCCAAGTGTTCTGAATTACCTTTCATGGTATTATGGCCAAAATATGTACAGAAAGCCACCCTCTTTCTTTCCCCTTCCTCTTCCTCATCACTAGCCAGGCCCCATCCTGTATTTCTTACATGAATCAATCCATATAATATTCCAATATACAGTATTTCCATATATAGTATTCCACATAACACTCAAGCCAACCTTGTGAGGTAGGTACTATCAACCCTCATTTCCTAATGTGGAACCTGAGGCTTAGATGCAGTGTGACCAAAATAATGGAATTAATAAGAAGGAAAACCGTGATTTGACCTCAAGGTCCTCTGACCCAGAAGCACACACCTTTAAATGGGGTGTCGTGACCTTGGAGCCTCCCTTCTACAGGCTAGAGCAACCTATTCCCCACCCCCATCCTCCCCAGACCCCAGTCAGATTCTGGACCAGGCAAGCAACGAAGCTCCTCTCGAGCTCTGAGTCCCATTCCAAGAAGGAAAAGCCATGCATTTAAATAGCATGTTTCCAGATAAATTACAGAGATACCCCAGCCCCTGTACTAGGAAATCCCACCCAAATATACCCTCCATACCTTCAGGGCCCCAAGTTCTAAAAGGCTGCCCAACTCTTCCCATTTCTTCCCTCATCAAAACATCTCATTCCACTTCAGATGAGGCAAGAGGCCAGACAGAAAACCAAGATCCTGGAGTTAGAATTGTTAAGGGCAATCTGATTGAAATAATTCACCATAAACATTAAAAAGCCCAGACCATACCCTCTTTGCCCTTCTTCCCTCTTCTTTAGCTAACCTCCTATGATACGTCCATGCTGAGGAATCTTTGAGAATGTAGTTGAGCATGGCCACTTCCTCCTTACAGCTATCTCTGGCCATCTCGATATGATATTCCCTTTCCCTCTTTTAAACATAGCACTTTCTGCTTCTATAATTTATTTGATGAGATCAACTGCCTTGTGACAGCCCTTACTGTGGCTTGTTAAATACAACTGTACATGCATTTAAATAGCATGTTTCCAGATAAATTACAAGCCTCTTGTGGGGAAGAACCATGACTTATTTATCTAGTGCAGTTATTATTTTATCGACCACTAGCCAAGCAGTGGCGGTTGAGAATTAAACGTCCAGAATTCTTATCTCAGCTCCATTACTTAGAAACCTCACAACCTTGGACCTCCACATGCCCCAATTTTCTCATCTGACATAGAGATAAAAACGTACCTCCCTCAGCCAGCTATGGTGAGGCATGATCACATGTGCTCATCGTGCCTGGCACGGTGCTCATGAAATATTAGCCAGTTCTGCGCTAGTCAAACATTGTTAACTACATGATTATATAGTGATGTTGTTACAGCGAAGAGATAAATGGACTCCATGTTACATCTGCTTGTTTTATGTTAACCTTCGTATTCTATTGCTTTTGCTACAAATTTAGAATGTTGCTTTATAGCTTGAAATATACAGGATAGCCCATTCTCAAACCTCTGACTTTTAAAGGTAGAACACTTTTCCATTCATCAAAATTGCCGAAAAAAAGGAAAACATTTGCCTTGTTGGAGGTTTACAGGAACATTGTGACCTGACCTATGGGACAGCTGCAAGAACAAAGGATTCTGGCACCAGGAAGTCTGCAATAATCAACAACACCCCCTTCCCTTTTTAGTATAAAAGAAGCTGAATTCTAACTCAGGCAAGGTGGTTTTTTGACAGACACTAGTTTGCCATCTTCTCCGTCTGCCGGCTTTCCGAATAAAGTCGTATTCCTTGCCTCAACACCTCGTCCCCGATTCATTGGCCTGTCGTGCGGCAAGCAGAGTGAGCTTGGACTTGGTAACAATATGGACCCACAAGTTTTTCTTCCTTCAGCTGGTTCTCTCTAGCCCTTCGTTAGCATGGTGACATGCCTTAATATCTTTCACGAACAAGGCTCTCTAAACACTCATCCAAACACTATGTCTATTCTATGAAAAGTTTCAATTTCAGTAACTCATGCTGGCGTGAAAATTTTAAAAAGAAACTCAGAAACTTTCAGTTGGCTATAAATAATCAGAAGATTTAAATATCTGAGTGTCTGTCTGCATGCTATGCTTTCCTGGAAATCAGACGATCGGTATCTGGCCACTCAAACACGAGGAGCCGTGATGTATTCTAGTGCAAGAGGAGCTGGGACCGCTGCTTGGCTCTGGGTCTTCCATAGTTCGGTGGTTTCCAGTATTTGTGTGGGGCTGGGATCACATGTAAGATAATACAAACTATTACAAATAACTAATACTTGGCACATATGTGTTAGACCTTAATAATAACTTAATTAAAAATCGAACTACTCACATATTTATATATTTCCTTTTAAATGCAAGTAACAACATTGTTTTTCTTGTATATAACCCTTAATGAGTCTAATGAGTGAAATTTTTAAAGTGCAGTGTGTAGGTAGGTTATAGACATGTCTGAAAATAGTGAGCAATTCTGGCAAAAAAAAACCTTATGAAAATCTCAGAAGAAGATATAATTCTCACAAACCCTTTTTTTGCACTTCATTACACTTAAACATGGGGGATGTGATTAAAGTTACACATTAAAGAAATGTTAAGATGAAATTTAAAATATTAGTATAAAATAAAAATTTAGAATTTCATAAATTTTATAATATGTATTAAAGACCTTACTGTCAGTCCCCTGTCCATGTCAACCCTGCAGAATAGTTTTCCTGTGACCTTTGGCTGTTCGAATTTTTACTGGCTGGAGCGATCATATACGACCTCACCCAGCTGAATCTATGTTTTTATATACAGAGATTGTTCCTTATATTTGTACTGCAGACCATGATTTTACAAAGCCTTTGACATCCATCATTTTATTTTTTACCCACCACAAACTCAGGAGGTTGGTATTGTGAAAGTTTGAACACAAAACAAATCACACAGCCCGTCCCCTGCCCAGACGATGTAGAAGACCATGCCAACTGATCAGTTTTACCTTTCTTAAGTTCAAACGTGTTCAGTCCAGGCAGAGCCTTGGCCTGGCAGCTTGGGACGGAGCTGGGGTAGGTCACAGACCCAGGAAACAGCACCATGAAGGCTGCCTTGGCTGTTGTTTGGATGGGGATGTGACAGGCTGGGGATTGGCTGGTGGTTAGCCAACTGCCTGGCAGCAGGTGCTAGGAAACTCAAAGCCAAAAAAAACAAGGCTTGGCGGCAGATAGAGGGAAGAGATCAGACAGAGAGCTGGGATCCCAGGTCACGGCTCAGAGTGCTTCAAACACCTGGACAGCTCCTGCCATCTGCTTTGACTAAGAACCCTGGCTTTCCTGATTAGCTCAACCCCTGTTACTCTTGGAGGAACTCTTTGCTACTAGAAAGGGTCTTATCCACAAATATTGAGTTAATACCTTAAAATCATTTGCCATATGCTCAGAAGAGAAGCCTACATCTGGCCCAAGGTAAGGACCCACAGTGGTGCCTTCCCCGGGTGGGGAGATCATATCAACCTCTTCCTCAGACTGAGGGCTCTATGTCTCCTGGACAACAGTTGAGGACCAAGTCTGAGAGCTGTGTCTAAGCAAAGCTTACTGCCCATAACCAAAGGCAGCTTCCCCTCGCGTGGAAAATCCCTATCTACAAAGTATACTTCCCTTTATTCTGCCCTATACAACAGGGGCAATGATGAAGCTTCTTAACGGTAATTTTCATCATTTTTGCAGCAATGATATCAGGAAACACAACGTTACATACTGCCCAACAACAGCGTCTATTTGAAACTACTGCCTTAAAAAATATCTATCCTAAAGTTGTTCTAAGCTAAAGTTGATTGGAAATGACTGGGACTACTTCCATGAGCTAACTTTGAAATATCACCTATTTTTACAGTCATTAACTCACTCTAAGGCTGTATGACTAACGATCTTAATAACTTGATTTAACATCGCTCTAAGGGCACACTTTGTTCAAATGTGCTTTAGCTTTTGGCCAAAACCAAGTAAAATACAGTTCTGGTCTGACCACATCAACTCTGCTGTCAAAAATGTCCTGGCTCCTCACCTCAAACTTCCCTACTCCAGGTGCCTCTGCTTGTCCCTAGTGGCAGGCTAAGGTCTGGCACGTTCTGAAGCCATCTCTGCCCTGGATAGGAACTACTAGAAGGGATCTGGATGCTGTTGATGAATTTCACTCTCTGCAGCATTAACAATGAGGTCCTGTGGGGGAGGAGGGGTGTTTGTTTGGTCAGGGCTTTTTCCATTAGGCTTGGTCATCAGCAGTTGGCTGGTTACATATGCAGTCCTAAGATCGAATGGCTGGAATCCAATTATTCCAGCTTCCTGTCTGCAAAGCCCTGCCAGGGAAGAACACAGTCGTGTTTGCCTGCCTTGTCAGGACTCAAAGTATATCATTTGGAGAAAACTAACAAACAACAGATCCTCAGATGTTTTCATGGAGAGGAAACATGGTGAGGAAAGAGGATGCACTGGTCCAGAACACAAAATCTAACACTATTCCATATTCTGCCTCTTTCTGGCTCAGTGTCTATCCCTTCACTTCTTTGAGCTTCTGTTTCTCGTTTGTTAGAGGGAGATCATAACACCAAGCACTGGGCTGTTGGGAGCTTCTTCGTGAGATGATGTATGTGAAAAAGCTTTGAAAATTATAATGATAATGGTGATGATGATAAGGTTAACTGACATTTACTGAGTGCCTATCATGAGAAGGGCACCCTAGTGGGTGTTTAATAGACATCATCTCATTTAAAACCCACAAACATCTTTTGAAAAATTGGCAATGCTGGTAATAATGATATTAATAACAACGGTTAACATTTCTTACATATTTACCATACACCAGCCTCCTGTGTCAGCATTTTATGCATGTTAACATAAGTAATCCTCACACCATGTTAAATACGTACTATCATCTCTAATTGACATACGAGAAAACCTGGATACAGCAAATGGATAATCTGCTCAAGATCAAGCTGGTGGTAAGAGGCCACAAGGATTCAAACACAGGCATTCTGATTCTAGAACAGGAGTTGGCAAACTTTTCCTATAAAAGGCTAGATGTAAGAATTTTAGGTTTGGGAGCCACATGCCATTTCTGTTCCATATTCTTCTTTTTTGTTTTTTGGGGTTTTTTTTGGGGGGAGGGGTCTGTTTATTTCTAGTTGTTGTTGATTTTTTTACATCCCTTTACAAATATAAAAACCATTCTTATCTCAAGGACTACACAGAAATAGGCTGATGGCTGAACGTGGCCTGCTGTAGTTTGATGACCCTTGCTCTAGAGATAATTTCAATTTTACAGAGACGGAAACTAATGCACAAGTATTTACTTACGTAACTGAAATCAGGATTCTAATCCGGTTTTGCCTGCTTCCAGAAAGTGTCAACCCACACTCTATTGCTTTCACGTATGCTGTTAAAATTTAAGATGTTACCACTGAGTTA
The DNA here is from genome assembly GCF_030028045.1 of Hippopotamus amphibius kiboko. Classification (NCBI taxonomy): domain Eukaryota; kingdom Metazoa; phylum Chordata; class Mammalia; order Artiodactyla; family Hippopotamidae; genus Hippopotamus; species Hippopotamus amphibius. Next base: position 153,814,611 of record NC_080186.1, on the reverse strand, counting down.
GGAATGCTATACTCATCCCAGTCTATTTCCAAAGAGAATAGGCTCTTTCCTATTCGAACAGACTAGGAGACAAGATAACAGTCTGAGATTTAGCAGACCAAGGCCTAGTATACTGCCTGACACATAGTACGCATGCCAAAAATCTCTACTGAGTGAAAGAATTCTGATTTCTGATTAGATTCAGTGACTAACCAAGATCTCAGCCATTTGCTCAAACTCTCGACACCTTGTGTTTGAGTCTGTAAATGAAGGCAATGACATATTCCTTTATCTAGCTCATAGGGAATCTATAACAATTTATTAGATTAATTTCCATAGAACTATTTGGAGGAAAGATATTATGTAAAGAAATATGATCTTCACAATGAATTGTTCTATTGACAACAATGGCACTTGGAGACTCTATTTATGAGTTTGAAATAAATACATCACTAGCCAGAAACAGGACAATAGGGATGAGTCTGTGACTTCATCAACTTAATATTGTTGTATCCACCAATACAGTCTCATAATAAAGCAGGGATTTTTATTTTAACCTTGGGTTTTTCCTTCAGGGAATAAGTGAACTTCTTGGAAATGTATTCAAAATTCTGTCCAGATTCCTAGCGGAAAGTTCATAGATTTTAGCAGACTCTCAGTTTTATTATATCCTAAATGCTAGAACTACAATAAAATTGCTACAGAGTAGTCTGCACCTGATGAGGAAATGGGAAAGATAAAACTTGCCGGTATGGGTTTTCCAGATGCCCCTGTCAGTATGATGTTTTGTTATATTCTCAAGATACCCACTTAGGATCCTAAAGCAGCTCACCAATTTCCCACTGGCACAGGTGTCTGAGTCTGTAATCCAACCAGAAGACTGATCACCTGTCCGGGCTGGGTACAGTGACTAACACTCAGGGAAACCAGCAGGGTAAAAGCTGCTACAAAATGCAGCAACAGGGTCTCTTCTATTTTTATCTTTACCCCTCAAGATCAGGCCCACAAAGACTGTCATAACAAGGCTTATTTTTTTTTTTTTTTTTTATTACTAGCACCTAGCACAATGCCTGGCACATAGTGGGTGTTTAATAAAAATTTGTCCAAATGAAGATCAGGATAATGATGATATTGATAAAAATTATTCTTTACATTCCTGGGATGATTAATAGGATTGTGTCATTCTCTTATCTCTTGAGATACTATCTCAAATATACTGTCTATATGAACTCATTTGTCTTTGTCAATTAGAGGGTGTTTTTTACTTTGTACTGTTTATTGCTGGTGGTGATTTTATGCTGAGATAGCTAGTTTGGATGCTTCTCTTTTGTTTGTGAGCCTGAGAGCACCCTTCCTTGGAGATTATGGTTGTTGCCACAGGGAATTAGGTTCTGTGTGTCTAGACCAGGGTGGGCTGGATTAGGCTTCACAGACAAGGCAGTCCATGAACTAGGCCTTGGCTTTAAATGGCAAGTGGTGGGAGAGAAGCATAGTGGCTGCTGCTGCAGAGAAGGAGAAATCACACATGGACCTAACAACTGGAAAAAGAAGTGGTACTTGGCCCATTTTCACTCATTCCACTCTGAGCTTGGCATTGTGCAATGGGTGTGGACAATATGTGGGTGAGCAACTGGGATCCACTTTAAGTTTTTGAGTAGAGCTGTTGAATATGGAAAATTTTTGGCACATAGACCCTTTTAGGGGGGTGTTATTTAGTTTTTCTTTCCGCTAGTTATTTTGTGTATATATCTGATTTTACTAGCTTAACCTACACAGATGTAAAAAGAAAAGAATTAGAAGATAAAGGTAGTTATCTAATGTAAGGTGATGGGGAACAAGCTCTAAGAGGCAGCAATGAAACTGGGGAGATAAGACTAGATTTAAGTCTTTTCAAAGGAAGAGAATTTGGAGACTAAATTTAAGAGGCATAAAAGGTAAAGAAATCAGAGAGGACTTCCCACCTAGAGTACTGGAATAATAATAATAATAATAATAATAATAATAATAGTTTGTATTTATTGCCCAGTCCTTACATTTTAGAATACTGTGTCTTAATTAACCTCACTTTTTGCCTAGCTTTCTAGTTTTCGTGACTACATCTTTTCCTGACTACTAACGTGGAAGCCATCAAAGGCCAATGAAAAAAGTTTGATTTATTTCTCTCTCCTCTAGCAGTACAAAAACCTTTGCCAAGTGAGTAAGTAAAGATTGGTATCTGTGAAGTGGGCTAGGGCATTTGTTTCGTGAGAAATTTGAGACCCAGAAGGGAAGTGGCTTGCCAAAAGTCACCCAGCTGGTGAGGGACGCAAGGTGGAATCAGAACACATGCTTTATTTTCCATCATACAGGCTATCACAAGTGAAACTATCAGTTGCAAAGGAAGGTTTAAATAGCAAATAAATGCCAGGAAATTAGAAAATAAATAGAGACTGCTCTCCACTGAGAGGGCTACTATTAGATGAGACAGAATTCTGGAATGACCTTGGCTTTTACTTTTATAAGCTCAATGTTTCCAGAAGGCTCTGCATTGAGGAGAGGAGATGCAATAATAAGGGTAGCCCTGATAAGACCACTCTTTCCTGGTTCCTTCCATTGACTCATATCCTCTTGACCAACTGCCCACTCTCTGGCCGGCTAGTACAAGAGGTCCACCAGAAATGGTGCCTTGGTTCAGCCAGCCAGGGGCTTTTCACTAGAGATTATGAATCCCTGGCTTGACTTCCCTTTCACAAAGCCTTAGTAACGGATGACTCACAGTCTCCCCATGGAAAATTCCTGAGGATGATAAAGAGAGATTGCTATAAGGCTTTGGAGAAAGAATGTGGGGAAAGAACATGGGGTCTATGTTCTGGCCAAGAATTTCATCATTAAGCAGTGGCACATGGACTCCCATGTAGACCCTGTTGACAAGAAACCATACACTAATGATTACCACGCTAACTCAGGGCACCAAGGCTAGAGGGAAATGGCATAATTCCCCAATGGCACTCAATACTGAAAAAGACTCAACTGAAATTAAATTATCTGATCTCAACCAAGTTTTTTAAAAACACAGATAATGTCTGACCTTTCATCCAAGGCTCCAGACCAATTTAAAGGACTATCTATCCAGGCTACCAGGATACTCACAACATGTTATAAAATGTCTTCTAATTTTGGAGGGAGTGTCTCTTCAAAGTTTGATGACATTGTTTCTGTCTCCTACCTTCTATACAGGCAGAAAAATAAGAGTATGAACTCGCGAGATAGGCAAATCTAAGCTTGTACTTGGCTTTGCTCATTATTACTTGTTAAACCTGGGTTCAGAAACTGTCCCCTTGAGCCTCATTTTACTTATCCATAAAATGGGGGTTATTATATACAATAACAATGAAAATAATGATAAAATACCAATTATCTGCCTGGTGGTGTTGTAATAGCTATCATATGCCAAAAGTTTATTTAAATTATATAACCTCATAAGTGAGGTAGCATTAACACCTCTATTTTACTCATGAAGAAACAGAGGCTCAGAGAAGTTAATTAACTTGCCCAAGGAAACACAGCTGGCAACTGAGGAAGCTAGGATTCAATACAGTCAATTCTTTTTTTTTTTTTTTTTTTTTTGAGAATTAAATGTTATATGTCAAGTGTCAAAGTAATACTGACATATCAGGTGCTCAATGAAGTTGTGTCCCTTTACCATCTTAGAAGGTAAAATGAGACTACTGCTTAGGCAACTCATGAATTGGAGGAAATAAACAGGCATTTTAGGGTTCCACAGCAAGAAATTAATCAGCTAAACTCCATTTCGTGCCCACACTCATCATATAAATCTTCTCTAACTTTGTAACCAAATGCCTTATCATCTCCAGCATCTCCTGAATAGTGTTCATAGCCTGCCCTTTTCTGGATTAGACAACTGACGTAGAAACAACCACTGCCTGCCACCTTTACCACTGCCCCACCCCTGGTTTCTCAACACTCTTTCCATATGTCTCTAAGTGCAGCTTCAGTATTTCAAATGTCATGGAATCCAGAGTAATAATAGTAACAGCTACGCTTCAGTGAATGCGTACACCAGGGACTATGCTCCACGGTTTATGAGCTTTAACCCACTGAATCTTCATAGCAACACTCTACAGGATGGGCTATCATTATCCCTTGCTAAGAAGAAACTGAGGCTCAGATATTCACGAACTTTCCCAAAGTCACACAAAATTAGTAACTGGAAAAGCCTGAATCTAAACCCATGTCTATCTAATGATAAAGCCCAAGCTCTTAACCACAAAAAGCTTCTCAATTTATAGATGCAAAACTTAAGCCAGAGAGGGGCAGGGACATGTGCAGAGTCATACAGCAAATTAGGACGCTGGGGAGAAAGGACGCATTTCCTGACATCTCTTGAGCATGCTCTGTCAGACTCTAGCCTGAGCAACTCCCACTGTGTCCATTCCACATCCATGGCCTGGACTCCCATCATTCACTCCATGCTCTGTGCTATGTCAATAAATGCCATTATTGGTGAAATGGTAGTCAATGTTCTCTAGGATTGTACAATGTCAAGTAACTCCCACTTCACTACCACATTCTATAAATACAAAACTTGAAGCTTAAGTTCTTTTTCGATAGACAGTCATGAACCAAAAAAGGGGGAAAAAATCTTGCCATAAATTGCAGAAATAATGGTACTTTAAAACTTTAATCCTTTTCTCCTTGCAAGAAATATGATAAACATCTTGATTTTATTCAAAACTGTCACAGAAAGATTTTCTTCTTATCAAAAGGCTGCAGCTTTTGCAGTGTATAGAGTATTAAACAGCAGAGCAGCAGTGAGATTTGAGGGCTGAAAGAGCTAAGCAGGATAGTGCAGTGCAGATGTTATAAACAAAAACTCCAAATTCTTCCAAAGAAGTAAATTCAGTGAACTTATTGGATAGCTTCAGTGTATAAAAACCCGTGTTGGACACAAGAAAAAAGGAAGAAAAGATGACTGGTAACAACCGGCTCCTGTCCTCAAGGAGCTCACATTCCAGGAACCAGGAGGGAAGTTCAGATTAGGCATCGTTAATGAACCTCACTGAAAAGCACAGGAAAATGTCATAGGATGAGAACACAGTGCTTTGGGGATTGGAATAGATAAAAAACCTCATGCTGTCTTGGAAGCTGGAAAAGACTTCAAATAGAAGGTGGCATTTGAGATAGACTACGTAAGAGATGCTGGGAGACGTATGCCTGATGGAAAGAATAGAAGGACCAATAAAGTGAGGGTGAAAATGCAAAGAGGAAGCACGGAGCAGATTGCCTGCTTTGAAGGGATAAAGAGGAATAACCGGAGGCAAAATCTAAATGGTAGACTTAGAAAACTATGGCCAGCCCAGATTCGGTTGGCAATGAGGAGTCCTTTGGAGGTTTGGATCCGGGAAACGGCATGCTCAAAGTTGAATTTTAGAGCCTAACTCCCCAATCCAGATGAAGATACCATCAGCTGTAGCAGGATGATGTCAAGAAGGATAGAGATGAAAAAAAAAATGCACAAGAAAAATCTACTGATATGAATAATTTTATAGGAAATCACTTTCTGGCTAGTCAAGAATTGTTTTTTACTTCCAAGTAGGTGCTATTTGGAATTAGCATATGTAAAATCAATGAAGAACCACTGTATACATGCATCTTCATTTGTTTACAGACAGCCAACAATCCATGGAGTAAGAAGGGAGGCAAAAGGAAAGAGACAAGAAGAGAATTCATCTGCTTCAAGGATGGTTCTTGCTGCTAAAGGGAACAGGCCTCAGGTGGATCAAGTCCCCTCAGCAAGTGACACTGGGGTGAAAGGCTGGACTTGGCAGGGCCTGGGTTCCATTTCCCCATTTCTGGCTCCAAGTAATCTCTTTGTTCTTAGGGTAATTGCAGGTTAACTTCTATGTGATGGGAAAATGATACTTACATTGCAGCGTTTCATTTAAAATGCTTCCCATCAAGCTTGGCCTGTAGTAAGGAACTGATGAATGGTAACTAAAGCTACTGCATTATCGTTAGTTCTTATCTGCTTCTCTGATCCCACCTCCTACCACTTTCCCCACATTCACGGAGTGCCATGCACACACGCCAAGCTCATTTCTGCCTGAGATTCTTTGCATTTGCTGCTCCCTTTGCCTGACATAATATTCCTTCAGATTAACACAGGACTGACTCCTCTTCAACATTCTTGTCCCAGGTCACAGGGGGCTGACCTCCTTAAAGCTTTTTTTGACTACGCCAAATAACATCCACACCGCTGCCTCACCTCAGTTTTTTGTTGTTGTTCTTTATAGCACTTGTGCGTATCTCAGCTTGTCTAATTCATGCATGTATGGCTCTTTGTTTATTTTCTGGCTCCCAAAGAGGGAGCAGAGATCTTATCAGTATTATTTATTAATGGACCTCTGACAACAGACCCTGGCACATAGTGGGTGTTTTAAAAAATATCTTTCTCTGAACATGGACAGAATTAAATTCTGTAACACACAGAATTCACCTAGCACGTGGTGAGTACTAAATCAATGTTTGTTCCTCCCCCTTGCTAGGGTCCAGAGAATGACTGCTCCAAAGTGAAGAAAGACAATTTGGAAGGAAAACAAAAAATGGTATAGTTGTCCAAGGCTAGGCTAGTCACGTTTCTGAGGTCTAGTCCTCTGCCTTGACAACAGCGGATGCTTCACAGGAGCTGAAGGCTCAGGTTGTCGTTCTAGATAGATGTTCCCAGAGATGAGGCAGTTTCGGTATGCAGGAAGAGGTTCTATAAATAAGTGGATAGGTGTGATTCTGAGGAAAGTCATCAGGAGAAATAGCTCCCAGGAGCCTTATGAATGCTTTCGAAAAATTAAGGAGGGAAAGCCAAGCACCATCACAGACCTTCCGTGGAGAGTGCCTGGTCCAGCTGCCTAGGGTTTCTGGGTGGATTATAATGAGCAGAGATGAGAGACCCAGATCTAGCTGTTCCTACTTCTACTCTGACCTATTGCAGTGGAGTTCCAGGTAAATTTGTGTGTGAAGAAAGGGTTTTGATTTGAAAACCTAATTCTTACCTACCCTCTACACTGCATATGTGAGATGATGGTGGCCCCAAGGATTAAACAGAAGAACTGGGGTGAGTACCCTGCCCCTGACTACTGATGGGGGTCTTTCCATTGTTCCATACTCAGAATAGTTGGGACCTGGATTTCATTGACATGTACTCTAGGTCTAAAATCCCAGGAGCTCCAGGGCAAGGCAGCTGGACTCCAGAATCCTGGCTTGTTCATGACACCAAAAAAGGAGGTACGTACTTAATAACCTCAATTTAAGACCTCTGAATATACAACACAACGGTCATGCTGACGTGAATGGCTCCTACGGCATATGCTCTGGGAGTGGCTGGGCTGAATCCTTCCCCATCCCCGGCTCTTGGGATGACCCATGTAAGAGAGATCTGTCCTGGCACTTGAGGCTGACAGAGGTGGCAGAGAGACAGACAGACAGGTAGAATTACATTACCTAGGAGTCCTGGGCTTCTGTCTTTACCTCGAGGAGAACCTGATACTGGAGAGAGAAAATTCTCCAGCTTCAAATGCCCAAAGCTTCTGAGGGATGAGTTGGGTTATGGGGATTACAGAGAAGTTGCATAGAACTGAGGCATCGAATTGACTTTGGTATTTTATTGTGTACTCAAAATTCCCTTAATAGTTTTAAGACATTAGATTTCCCTCCATATATAATTTCTATAAACATGTACAGAATGCACAAATATAAACATGTGTAATTTATTAATGCTTATCAATAAATAGAGAGAATTTATCAATTAAAAAAAAACAAGTCTATGTAGGCTCCTGTTTTCCCTAGAGTACATTCATGGGAAATGCATCAAAAAGTGGATTATTATAAAGCCAAGGGTGCTTTCCATAGAAACAAATTAGAATCAGGGGTCCTAGTACTTCAAAGCTTTAGCTTCAAATAAATCAGAAACATTAACTAACAATTTCACAAAACCAAAAATACAACCATCATTAAAACTTGTAAGCCTTTAAAGTTATATAATTAAGTTCCATGTTCTGCATAATGGGCACACATATACTTTATATGTTGACTACACAAAGGGACTCAGTTTGCTAGAAACTGTAGGAGTGGCTCCACTTATTCTGCTTTATGAAAAATGTAAACAAAATGAAGGTGTTAGCTAAATAACACTAATGATAATTAACAATAATTTACAAAGACTATCAAATTAGGAAAAAACCTCAAAATTTTCTGGTTCAGTATCTTAGTAGACTCTTTATGTAACATTCTTGTCAACTGGTCATTCCTGATCCGATTCATGTTGGAGGGTTCTTTTCACAGGGGGTACTCTCTCCATATACATATATAGTGGGGATAATTTCGATGACCCAAGTCTTTTTTTCTCTAAATAAATGTTTTCATGGCAAAAAGGCATTTGAATTTATTCCATGACTTTGAAGTTACATGAAAAATTAGGCTCATTCTCACCCGAGTTAGTCTATAGTCCCCATCTCTCTCCACTCACCTCTTTATTTTGAGAACAACAAAATCCCCTCAGATGAGAGTGTTTGTGATATATGTTTGCAATCTTGGTGTGTTTTCAGTAACCAAGAATAACCAAACGCAGAGGGATGCATTTGGAAGAGTGGACCCCCAAAAAGATGATCCCTTGGTATTGTTTTTCAACATAGAAAGCTTGCTCTCTAAATTGGTCCACCTCTTGGTGAAGAAATTCTTAGTCCTCGAGTGCCTAGCAGCATCCAAAGTAATGCAAAGTAATAATAAACAGAATGGCATTTTATGATTTACAGAACATCTTCACAAAAATTATCTTATTTATCTCCACAACAACTTCATGAAGTAGGCAGGAGAGACTGTTTCTGAGGCCAGAGACGTCCAGTTATTAGTGCAGGGTCACACAGTAAGTCAGCAACTGATTTATGCCCGTGCTGCTTCTCTGCTGTACCCATCCTTACTGCATGATCAGAGAGGTTGTGAACAGTGTGTGCAGCAGCCAGACAGATAGTGTGGGTCTCAGTGCCAGGTTCAGGGCCTTGGGGCTCAAAATCCTGCTGCTCCTTCATGTTAGAGAAGGATCATCATCAAAAAGGTGGTTGCCTCCTAAGCCCCAATCTCATTAACGTCAGAGGAACAGTGACTTAAAAAAAGCACAGGGGATTGGTCCATCCAGAGTCAATGTGCAAATCAAGACTTAAATAAACTTTCTTCATATATGACGAGAATAGGTCCCCAGATAAATCTGCTCCACTGTTCCGTAAGAGCCCCAGCCTACACTCATTTCAGCGTGGTACAGTCTTTCTCAACAGCATTCAGGAGTTCCAAGTTACATTCCTCATTAGAGGCTTTTCCCCTTCCCCTTCCCTCAGGAATGACTTCCTCCACAATAAAACTGTAAGCCTTTGCAGGGCATAGAATTTTTTTTTTTTTTTTTGCATTAGGATGGTTTGGGGGCAATCTTCTCTTCCTCATTCCAAAGTCTCTTTCCAGTCTGGTGCAATTCCAGAACTAAAGTAAACATCAATGGAAATGATACCAAACTTCTTAAGGAGCAGGAACAAGGACAGTATGATAAAGTCCTGAGATGCTATCAAATCACAGCCAAGACCAAAGCTGAAACCTCACAGGGCTCTGGGATGTGGCGGCATTTACCTCTCTGGAAACTTCACTCTGGGACAGGTGGCAAGAGCTATGAACTTAGCTTTGAATGAAAGACATCCAGGTTTATCTAAAGGGCAAAGCTGGCAAGGTCAAGAGTCCAGGAGGCCCAAATTAGGTGGCTAGTTCCTTTGAAACAAAGTCAAAAGGCAGGCAGGCCACGCCTTTTCGAGGTAGCTGACGGCTATAGCAGCATCCTGTTGTCATAGAAACAGAAAGGAATCTTAAAGATCCCCGGGACCAAACTTCAGTTGACAGGTGCAGAAAGTGAGGTCCAGAGATGGAAGGGCAGGGGTCACGATCTCACACATGTCAGGAGTAGAGCCAGGGCTGGAACTTGGGTCCTCTGCCTTCGAGTCAAGCACTGTTTTTCCACCCCAAGCACTGCTTGGTCCTGCCTCCTCCACCTGGGGAAACTGCAGTGAGTGACAAGTCTTGGCAGTGTTAGCCTCCAAAAGTTCTCTCCTTTGGGTGTAGCAAGGCCAGATTCAAGGGCTACAAGTTGGTATGATGGGCTTTGCCACAAGCTCATGGGAAAGATTCCAAAGTCTTTCAATAAACGCTATGATGCCGCCAACCCTTCCCAAGGCTCTTCAGGAGAAGATTTGTTCTAGGAAAGGAGCATCTCAGAGCAGAAGGGCCTGAGACCACGGCACTGGCGAGGAGCTGTTTGTCTTCAGCTTCCCTCCAAGGTTGCTGCAGAGACTGTTTTCCCCTGAAGGATCTTTGCCCTGTTTCTTCCATGGTGAATAAATGGAGCATGTCCTGAAGAGAAGGACTGACACGAACATAAGGAAGAGCAAGTAGAAGTCCGTGACTGACACGGTGGGGCGGGCGGCTGGTGGCTGGCCAGGAAGTCGTACATTTGGACCCGGACTTCGGGAGGAAAATGTATTAGTGTCTGGCACAGAGCAGGACAGAGGTGAGCCAGTGAGTAGGATAAACATGGCTGTGACAGATGCGAACAAGCAAGAGATATGTGCTTTTGGAACACAACTCTGACCAAGGTAGGCACAGGGAGGATGTGTTTTGACAGTATACGTGAGCAGGCACAGCCAGGAAGGAATACTTGGAGACATCCGTGACTGAGATAGCACACAGTGACACAGCGTTTGGAACATGAGCGGGACAGACTGGGCGCGGTAAGGGGTATACTGGGGACAACGGAGACTATGAGGCAGGGGCGTCTGTGAAGCCAGGGAGAGGGAGCGCTGGGAAGTAAAAACGGGGCTCTCTGGAGGACAGCCCCCAGCGAACAGGGAGCCCTCCTGTCGCCCGCCACCCGCTGGAGTCCTGGTGGAAGAGCCCCATGGGCGTGGGGGGCCTGCACCAATGGATGCAATGCTGGGCGAAGAGAATACCAGGTGCAGTCCTGCACAAGCAGCAGCTTATGACCTGGTCCTCTCTCGGAGGGATGGCTGTCTTCCGGGTCACTGCCCCAGGGGCCTAAGAGTCACTGGGCTGAGCAGCCACCAAAGGAGAAGTTGCTGGGGGCTGGGACTGACTCTCCCATTGGCCACCACACTCCACTGCATCCCTAGAGAGGGAAGAAGATCACAGAACCTCAGAGTTGGAATGGACATACTCCGGTGAAAGAGCCCACCCACTGCAGAAAAGCCCCTTGTGCCATGCAGATGCGTGGATGTTTAGCCCCTGCTTAGGAATCTTCACTGACCGGCCAGGCCATATTAGTTTTGAGCAACTTCAGTTACTGGAAAGAGCTTATGGATGCTCTGCCAAAATCAGCCTTCCTACAGCTTCTACCCAGTGGAACTACTGTGCCCTCCAGGCCCACTAAAAATTCTTCCCTCTGCTAATTATATCCTGCAAGTTTTCTCTTCTCCAGGCTACACATTTCCATTTTCTTTAATAGTTCATTATATATTATGGTTTCCAGATTATTGCCCATAATGGGCACTGTCCTCTAAACAAAATCCTTATTATAATTATCTCTCTTGAAATATAGTGCCAGGAAAAAGCCCAAATCTACACAGTGAGCTTGATTTATGTCACATACTTTTCTTCATTAATTGAACTGACTTATATGAACGTGGTGAACACTAAGTAATGGTAATATGCTATTCGCTTCTATGTTAAGTTCACTGCCAACTTTTATCTTCTTGATACAAACAGCTGTCAATTCCTGTGGTACTTTATTACATTGGTGCAGTTTATTTAACTAATTAATTTATTTATTCACTCATTCATTTATTTAGCCAAAATATAGGACATTACATTTGTCTCAGTTTAATTTCATTTTATTGGTTTGGTATCATTTTAGCCAATTGAGATCATTCTGAATCATAACAATTTCAATATTCAAGATAGGTTTATTTAGCACTGACTCAAGCTAGACTTTAAGGATTCTACAAGCACAGAAGAAGATCAGATAATCTATTGCTACCTAGATCTTCCAGTTTAGTATCATTTGCCTTTTAGACCTTCAATTTTCAGTCAAGAGAAAAAACTATTGATCAAACAGGGCTAAACCAGAGAACTGTGGTACCCCACCACAGGCTGCCTTCCCAGCAAACAGGTAACTCAGTGTGCCTGAGAATGGACCCATCCATTGAAGGCTTTATGCAATGCCCTACTGAAACGTCTCTGTCAAGCAGTAAATCTGTTCCAATAGATAATGAAATTAGTTGGTGTGAATTATTTTTTTAATGAAACAACACTGACTCTTGCATACAAATCATTTGTGTAATAACTGTCTTCGAATTTGGTAAGGTCTATTTCAAGCTATGAGTCTATAGTTTCTGAAATCTAGCTTTAGTTTTTAAGAACTGGGGTAATATTTACTGGTCTCCAGGCTGCCATCACACCCTGAGTCCACAAAAGAGCACCAGTCAGAGGGCTTATCAACCAGTTTTTTTAATCCCCTGAGATATAATACCTCTTGGCTCAGAGACAGTTAAAAGTTTTCCGTCAATCCCAGGCAGCAACTTTCTCCCTGTGATGTTCTCCTCTTTCCAGTTCGAAGACTATTCTTGCTGAAGCAGAATATGCAAGATTTCTTCCCTATATAATAAGAGCTGACTATTTCTGGGTTTTCTACTTGCTCTGAACATAGCTTTTGATTCATCCACCGTTATGCATTCCTTCTTCCAGATTTTCCACATGCCATTTATATTAGTTCAGCCTCAGTTTATACTACTGTGCTAATCGAATTGCTCACAGTTAACGGTTTAATGTTATCTGCCTTTTAGGTCTTCATTCAAGTCATGGTGCAATATGCTGTACCCCAAGAGACCTCATTCCCATACAATGGATCACACTCATGGTACAGAGCTTTAACACTCAGTGAGCTCCTTTCACTTTCAACTGCAAGGCCACCCTACTAACTCAGCACTGTGAACAGCACACCAGAAGACAGGAACCCGGATTCTAATGCCTTTTTAGCCTCCATCCCTGCATGCCTCTGATGACTTACTCCCTTTCCTGTGCCTCATTTTCCCCATTTGTTACACAAGGAGGATTATCTATAAGAGCCTTTGTAACTTTGACATTCTGGTTCTATGAGCAGCAGAGATGGTGGGTGACAAATACAGACCTTCTGATTGGGCACCAGCTGTGTGTGGGACTGTTCTCCAAAGCTGTGGGTAATTGCTTCGAATTTGGCTTTTAATGTTCTATTGTTAGTATCTGATACTTCATAATCTGTGTGGAGGGAAGAGGTTTTGCTGGAAACATAGGGAGGACAATTTTTGGATTTGTATTAAAGAATCTGAAAGACCTCAATTTCTGAATCTGTGAAGTTATGCTGCAAAGCTGTTAAATGTATCTGGTTAGGATAGGATAGGGAGGGGCTGAGATGCCACAACTTAAAATGCAGTGAGATCACAACTGTCTTTCCTCAAACATATGCTTGATCAGAAACATTGGCAGAGCCGCTCAAAATCCCTGATGCAAAACATCATTAAAAAAGAATCTCTGATATTTTAACAGATGAACTTTTTTTTTTTTAATTTTTTTAAAAGTTTTTTTTTTAAATTTTTTATTTTTTATTTTTTTGGGGGTACACCAGGTTCAATCATCTGTTTTTATACACATATCCCCGTATTCCCTCCCTTCCTTGACTCCCCCCCCCTCGAGTCCCCCCCACCCTCCCTGCCCCAGTCCTCTAAGGCATCTTCCATCCTCGAGTTGGACTCCCTTTGTAAAGTGCAGTTTCTTATTCAGTAAAATCCTCTACAATTTATGAAGCATTTTTGTGTCATTTTCCACATTTAATCTTCAACACAAATCCGTAAGGACGGAGGGTAGGTACAATGTAGGGGCATGGATTGATTGATGGTTAACAGTGGATCTAGTGCTATAAATCAGGCGTTCTGCCTCCCAAATCAGGAATTCTGTCCATTTGGAAACATGGAAATCATCTGCTCTGTGGGAAGAGTTTTGTGATGACGTTTAATATTAATGGCTGATGAAACAGAGTTACAATTATCTTTGTTCCAGAAGATGAGGGAGGAAAAGGAGGAGGAAAAGGAAAAAGAGGAAAAGATCACTAATGAAGTCATCTTTCACAAAATTGTCCAGAGACTATGTGCCTCAGAGTTATCTTGGGTACCTATGACAAATACAGATTCCCAGGATCCACATCAGACCCCTGACAACACAGCAGGAGTGGGGAGAGGGCAGGGGTGGCATGGGGAGGGCATAAATCTGCATTTTAAAAAAGTGCTCTCACATGATTCTTAGGCACACAGGAGTATAAGATTCCCTGAGGAGGTGAATGTCCAGTTACTCTACTCACACCCGAGGCAGAGCCTAGCACTAGAGACAGGTGGCAGTAAGAGAAAGAACAAGTGGGTGGGAAGGGCCAAGCTAGCAGTATGAGGCATTCAGTGATTCTGCACAAGAGATCAGAAAGGAAGCATTGAAATGCATGCAAGTGTCAATTTTAGCAAAGTGGACAAGGGGTATTTGTTGGCTTTTATGACACTGATGATGAAACAGAAGAGACGTGGTGATGAATAATGAGGAGGAGATGGCAAAACACATAAAGAGATGCACAAAGCAATATTTTTTAAGGTGTTTCTCATGTGATGAAAAGAAGAAAAGAACGCTTAGGTACAATTAGCTGATAGAAACTAATGGAACTGTTTATAAACAGTGAGCACATAAACTTGTACTAAGTTATCAGTAAGTTCAATGACTCAAAAGGTGACGGCCTAAGCCAATTTCTTCATTTAGATCACTTCTTTAGATCATTATGAACCAGAACAGAATACTGACTCTGGAAGATCCAGTACTTCCCAAACATGGGATGTTTTCCACAGGTGATATACCAAACAGAGAGGCCCAGCATTAAACAATCTGAATCACAGTAAGGAGATTTAATCCTTCTTTCACTCATTCTGCTTATTTTAAAGAAAAATACTTAGTTTGGCCCCACTATGGCTTTAACAAGTCTCTAATACCTTATAAAGTGGAGAGCAGGCCTTTGACTTAGAGTCTTTGGCAAGCAATATTAGTAAATTTTAATAATAAAAATTTATGCAAATAATAATAATTTGTTTTGTATTCATTATATTTATCTTTAAAATCATCTCTATATGATTTTGCATTTAAGGTCATGACATACAGTTTCCTTTACAAGCAGATTTATTTAAATTAAATATGTATTTAAAGATAAATAGTAAATAAATAAGGGCATGGGCAGAATGCTGATATGGGTAAAAACTGTGAAAATAGCAGGCAGATGACAAAAAAACCCTATCAGACAGATAAGAAAACTTAATTGCAGGGAGCACAGTGTCTTGACAAAGACATAAAGCAATGCATCCTCAGGGCGGAAACTCTGGGATGTTAGGCCAGTGCTCTTTCTGTTATTTTGTGGTACTTGCAGAAAGGACCCCAGATAGCTGAATTTGCACAGTTTGGAATGCCTAACCTTGTAGCTTTGGACAAAACACATTCTCAGGGGCTCTTTAATTCCATCACCAGCCTCAGATATGTCCATGTTTCAACATGCCAAAGTACAAGATCAAGTCAGTATGCATGGCTTATTCTAGTCTGTATGTGCCTCTATTTCTTGATATGCACATATAATTAAGGTCAAACCAATTTCCTTGTGAGATTTTTTTCCTTTGTTTACCACAGTTCCTAAAGGACAAATAAAAGACTGGAACTTTGAGTCTTTGGGAGATCAGACTGTCTGTCCGCTTCTTCTGCTGAACTATTTTGATATAACAGAACCTAAAATATGTAAGAGAAAATGCCTTACAAGTATGGATCCATGATAAAATCAGCCAATATTGTTTGTTATGTGTCAGTGATTGTGCTAAGCTAATCATGGATTATCTCATATAATTTTCACAACAATCCTATCATATAAATTTTATTATTTACAGGCTTAGTTGTGTGGAATGAGGCCTAGTAACTTGCCCAAGTCAAACATCTAGACAGAGCTGGAGCCACCATCTGAACCAGGCAAATCCAACTCAGAGTCTTATTGTACCAGCATCACTGAATGCGCACCTTCACTGAACAGGCACCCTCGACTCTTAGACACTGCAGGTGGGAAATGTCCTGCTCTCGAGAAGCTGCCCAGGTGAGCAGAGGGTGTTTTAAGTGCATAAAAGCACTTAAGATCCCACAGGATGAGCTGAGCCTCCAAGAAGAAGAGAAGCAGGTAGTATGAGAGCCCAGAGGAGGAAGTGATTAGCTCACTTGAGGGGCTGGGGATCGGGAAAGTTTAGAGAGCTCATATTGCAACTGTGCCTCAAGGAATCAGTAGGCTTGTGCCAGGCAGGAAGGTGAGAAAGAGCATTTGAGGCAGCAGAAGTAATCCAGAGGCTGGAGAATTCACTATTTATCTAAGGAAAACTGATCAACCTTGCATGCTTACTGCACAGGAAGTTAGGTCAGGGGAGAGTTGAGGGAAATGAGTTGGAAAACCAGATTGGGTCAGGCAAGAAGGGCTTTGTATGTCCTTCACTATCTCCCCACTGCAAGTCACACTATATTGCTCAAGGTTATTCTATTACAGCTCAATCCAGCTGGCATTTACAGTTTAAAATCCCACATGCCTGAATGGCCTTAACATCCTCTTAAACAACACACATGAAATAGCTTCTCTCTCTATGGTTATATTATACACATAGTCCCAAAAGAAAACCATAGGCAAAAAATTCTAATTTGCAACCCTGTCAATGTCTCGCTTGGTATAATAATCATAAGTTACCCCTCACTGGAAGGAGAGACAGACAACTACCTACCAGATAAGCTGTAGAAGAGATCACTGCATTGGTTGGGATATTTGACCAGATCATTTCTGAAGCCCTTCCCATGTCTAGAAATCAAAAGTTCTGCATTATTTCAAGAGTTTTCAATTAACTAGCAAGGAGCATAGCTTAGTAGTTAACAGCAAGGGCTCTGAAATCAGATGACCATGTGTTAGAATCCTGGCCCGCCACTCACCAGCTGTAGGACACTAGCCAAGTTATTTAATCTCTCTGAGTCTCAATCTCCCCATCAGCAAAATGCGGATAATAATACCTGCTCCATGGATTATATTAAGGATTCCATGAGATGACATATGCAATGCGCTTAGCTCAATGCCTGGCATACAAAACCAGCACTCAGTAAAAGGTAGATGCTAAGGTAATGATAATAAAGATGGTGATGTCTGGACCAGGAAACCGAATTATTCATAGGCAATTAGCTTTTATACATGACAGTCATACACGCACACACGTGCACACACTCCTTTCCCCAAAGTCAGAAACTCAAAGCAGGCAATGAAAATTCACAAATAGAAGAAAAATTCCATTCTATCAGCCAGCAAAGGAAATGAAAGTCTGAAAAGAATAAAAGGGACATGAGTAGATCCCAAATATATTTGTTTGTCAGGTTTATCAAAATATAGATTCACCCATTTCTTAGAGAACAAAAAGCCCTCCAAGAACAATTCTAACTGTGAAATTTTTCAAAGAATCTTGTAAAAAAATGAGAATGAGAAAATCATTCAGAAATCACTCTGTGCAAAGCAGGTTCTTGGCTTTTTGGTTGAATATAACCCAGAGCACACTCAGATGTTTGTTTATATAACAAGAAGCCATCCACCAGGTTTTCTCACTCAAGGGTTGGAGATGATTTCACAGTATTTCTTGGAGGACAGAACCTAGAACTTTCTGCTCACTCCCTTCCCTGCAGTTCCCCTATCCTTGCAGTTGAAGTAATTTTCCTCCTCCTTCTGAATTTCTTGTTCAGGAACTATCTTGTACCTTATGAGGAGGATATTATGGTGACTTTTGACCCCAAAACATTTCCCCTCAGACCAAGTTCTGAAAATGAACCAGTGTTCCAGAAACAAGAGCCTTGTCTTCCCAATCTAGTATTCCTGCTTCTTGTCTACTAAGATGATGATTATGGTAAGAAGGACACGATATATCAATAACTTACTTATTCCAGGTTCTATGTGTATAGTATCTCACACCAGCCTTCTAACAGTGTTAGAAGGCAAGAACCATCTTTACTCCCACTTTTGCACAGGAAGAAACTGAGGCACCAAGAGGTCAAGTAACCTGCCCAGGATCATGCATGTTCAAAGTGGCAGGACCTGAATTCAGACTGAGGTCCGTCAAATGCCGAGTCCTATGCTTTTGGCCATAACACTAAACTGCTTCACCAGTACTCTGATTTCCTCTAGATTCAGACCAGAGAAGTCCTGGTCTTAACTGTCCTCATGTGAAAAAGGAAGAACATGAAAACCAGATTGAGGGGATATTTCTTTAATCTCAGTCCTTCTCCTTACAAATCTTTAGACAGCAATTCCTTTCATACCAAAGCCTCAAACGATAGAAATTTATCTTGATGGGTGGATATGACAATGTTTTTCCCAAACAGAACCTCAGGAATAAAATCAGCTGCTGAACCACTGAGCATATACAGAGCTCAGGAATGGATTCCTTCCTTAGATGTGTCTAAATCTCCTATTAGCCAGATTGCTGGAAGAAACATAAAAGAAAAGAGAATGGCCCCCGAAACTGACCATATCACCTCTGGCACATCTCTTCCCACTGGTAACCTTTCCAGAAGGTCTCCAGCTTCAACCAAACAAAACGCTATGCTGGCTAAAGTAGGTTTTTTTCTCTTGTATGTTTAACTGCACTGTGGGAGGGTTTGTGTGGTTCTGTAACTCACACAATCACAGAGGAAGGGTCTCAGAACATCTCCTTCCACCTCTCCCCCGCCGCCCCTTCCTCGGCCATGCTGACTAATGATCAGTCAATGCTTCCTGTGACCGAGGGTCCATCAACACTTCTCAGTGGCTGGTGATCATCCTGTCTTCTCCTTCTACTTTATTAGGAACATCTTAATAAGGGGCTTCGTTCCACTTTGTGCTAAAATATGTACTCCTAAAACGTCAATCCTTTGTACCTACCTCTTTCCCTTGAGACCATGTAGGACAAATTGGATCCCTCCTTCCCCCAAACAGCCCTAAGATGTATTAAAAACGATGCGTATGACCTGAGTCTTCTTTGAGCCCTAAGCTCATCATCCCCTATTTCTTACATTGTTCTTCACACGCCATGAATTCTGCAAAGAAAATCATGATGCTTATCCTCTCCTGGAGACACTGCAGTTTGTTGACACCCAGAGCAAGATGAAGCTTTACCACATCTATGGGCCAGGGTCAGGTACCATTGCAGTGTGCACTAAGCACACATTTACATAGGGGTATGGTTTTCTAGTGGGTCTCTTAGGGTGCTTTGGAGACTAATCCTTCCCGAACAGCTGCTCTGACTAAATCGGGAGGGCTGTATCTCTGCCAAGTACATGCTGTAAGGGAACAAGCTCACAGAGCCCGCCTCCTAGGAAGGGCTTATCTGCAAGGTTACTGCTGGCACTCTAACCACGGACATTCAGGGCCCTCTGTCTCAGAAACAATTGCCTTTTACAGGGTTTTTTTTTCCCCTTCGTCGTGTCTTGGGAGTGGATGTGGATTAAGAGGACCCAAAGGATGCATGGGCTGCACTGTAGTAGGCAGATAAAAGCACACACAACTCCTGGCATTGTTCAAAGATCTCTCCTGCTGTCCCCTGGCAGAGGTAAGGAGGTTCTTTGTTGAAAATCCCAGAGGATTAGTTTAAAGCAGGGTTTTTCAACCTCACATTTATTTTGAAATTTGGGACCAGACAATTCTTTGAGGGATAGTGTCCCATGCATTCTTAGATGTTTAGTAGCATCTCTGGCCTCTTTCTACTGGATGCCAGTAGCATCCACCCGTTGTGAAAACCAAAAGTGCCTTCAGACATTGCTAAATGTCCCCTGATAAACAAAACTGTCCCCAGTTGAGAACTACCAGTTTAAATCCAGACTATCTCAGTAGTTTAAGACATGGAGCTAGACCTAAACTTGAAGCATTATCTACTTCAACTTTTTCATTTTATTGGTGCTGAGAGAAACGATAGCAATCAGTAAGGGGTTAGAAGACAGGCCTACTGCTCTTTCCAGTACACTAATGGTTCTCAGTCCTGCTGTACATCCTGCTCCTAAAATATGTGCATTTCTGGTCCTCCACCAGACCAATTAAAATAGAATCTCTACATGTGGAACCCAGGAGCTCCCAGTTGACTCTACTGTGCAGCCAGGGTCAAGGGTCAGAGCCCCACATCACACTGCCTCCGTTCCTGACCTCTAATAAACCACCTTGAGTACCTCTGGAGCTGGGTGTGGTTTGGGGTTTGCCCTGAAGAGTGACATGCACAGTGGGCACCAATCTCAGGGGGCTGGTACACAGAACCCTAACATCCAAGCAACAAGAGCACCTGCAGAGCAAAAGGGGGAAAGCAAATACACATAGAGTATAGCCAACTTGTTCAACAAGTTAGCATATTTTATGTTGGGTCAAAGAAATGCCTACAGGTAATTTAAAAGCCATAAGGCATATTCAAAATAACAGTCCCAACTGTTCAGCACAGGGCAGGATGTACCCAGGAAACAAATCTAGTCTCATGTTGTTTAAACAATTATTTATAAACAGTGTGATTAATTTCACTTCATTCATTTCTGGCTTTTCTTCTAACAGACGGAAGGAACAGTGTTTAGAACATAGAGATTTCTATTGACTCATTTGTTAAGAAATGCTCATCAGGAGGCTGAGAAAATAACTGGAGAAGTTGTTTGTTTTAACCAAGATATGAACAATGTTATATCTACAATTATAGTAACAACAGTTATAGCGGCTTCTGTCATTGGAGCACTTTCTGTGTAACAGGAGCTGGGCTCAGCTCTGCACAGACATTATCATCTTTAACCTTAACAAAAGCCCTAGGAGATGGGTTCTAATATTATCTCCATTCTACAGGTGAGGAAACAGAGGCCTAGAGATGTCTGGTCACATGCTAAAGATTATATAGATAGTAAATGACAGATCTCAGACAGGACTGACTCCAGCCCCTACAGCCATTATGCTACATTGGATCTGATGCCCTTTTGGTTACAAACCAAAGTTCACCTTCCTCTGAGTCAGAGACGGTGAAGGGATAATGTTTAGGCCTCAGCACTTTAGCCCAGCAGTGGGCATCCTGGAGGGCAGCTTAAGCCACTTGATTACCAAACTTTTGCAGGTACACTCTGCAAACAGCACTAACTTTTCTAACCCTGAATATCTGATGAGGCAAGTGGAGCTCCTCTGATGTTATTCTCACTGTTTTCCTGGTGTGATCTCAACAAGAACAATGTTTTGTGAGAGCTCCTTCAGGCTGGGATTGCGGCAGGACTGAGGACAGGGCCAGCTTCATGGTTGTGTGACCAGAGCAGTCACACAGGAACCCAGAGCTTGGTGTAATGTTCTGCTTGTCCTCATCTTGAAATTCTCAGTAACTTTATCTTTGAACTTGCGAACTCTGAGGGACAATGAAGCGTGCACATGAGCAGAGATGACATGTGCAATATGTGTGTACACCGTAGTTCCTTGCTGCCTATCACAACAGCGATGCCCCGTGAGCACAGAATTCTCGTAGACCCACCATATGTAAAGAGTTTAGTAAGACTCAAAGCAAACACAGCATGAATACATAATGTTCATGAAGCATCTTCCTTTTGCCCATCGTCTTTCTGTCAGCAGCTTCTGTAACATGCTTACTTTGTATTTGCTGAGTCTTGCTGAATTCCCACAGATCATGGGTCCACTACAATTCTGCACTCATGTTTAATATCAACACATCTATGAGTGAGTAAGCAGATGGCTAGTGGCCCTGACAGCCCATGTTTTCCATATGAACCAGAACTTGCCAGATGCAGAAAGAAGGCAGTGATTAAGAAAAAGGAACCATCAAGGAACCCTACCATGTCTTTTCCACATGTGTTGCTTTCCTGTATCAGCCAAGCACTTATGTTGAAAATACTGACATAGAAAGGATATGATAGAGCAAATCATGGTTCTTTTCTCTTCAGTCCATCTTTATTCCTCAGTAAACTGAAGGGAGAATATTAGTAGAATGCGTGTGTATCAAGAAGTGAAATAAAAACAGCTGCATTAGTTTTGTGCGCAGTCTGGTAAAAATAAAATACGTAAGCATGTCTGAACTACAAAATACAATTGTGTAATCTGTATAATTTTGGTGATTCCACATACAAGTTAAATACTCTTATTTTTGCACTTAAAACTGTCATTGCACAATATAAAGATAGATGGTAAATTTTCTGCTAATAATTTAAAATTGCATTTTGTTTTTCTACTAGAGAAAAGGTAAATAGCAAATAAAAGACACATGACAAGTTGAAAGAAAGACTGAGGAGGAAAGAAAAAGGCTTCACATCTTAATACTTTTAATAGAAATTTGTTCCTGCCTTTTGAACCAGGGCCCCCACATTTTCATTTTGCATTGAGGCTGCAAAGCCTGTAGCCAATCCTGGAGGAGAATGAGGAAGAGAAGGCAAGGTCATCCTCACCCATCCTTAATTTACCCAGATTAAGTCTGCTTTGGCTCAAAACAATGAGGTAAATGTTGAATCCAATTGTAGCCTCCAAAGTTCAAGCTAAAGGCCAAAAAATGCCTTTTAAATGTCAAACAGCTTTCCAACATTAGCAGAAACCTCTAAGGATCCAAAGTAAATCAAAGCAAAATTATTTTCTCATCCACGGGTAATCTTCCAATCTACTATGTGAAAACCTTTATTTAAATGAGGAATTCTGATGGGGTGAAACTAAAAGTTGGCAAGTGGCTTCACACTGAGGAAAGAAAAAAACCAAACAACTATTCCAGCTAAGGAATTAACAAAAAAAATTTTTTCAGTGGTGAAAATTTGAGTATACACTTTCCAGGTGCACGATAGGGTCTAGACAGGGTCTGATAAGGGCATCCATCCATTCATTCAGCAAATGTATTAACTGAGCAATCTGCTACACCCTGGGGGAGCTTTCAGGAATAAAATAGACATTATTTGCCCTTAAGGACTGACAGTCCGACTGGGAGATAGGTTATAAAGAAGTAAACAAGACACAAATACAATTATAAATTCTGATAACAAGAGGCAATAATGACCTGATAGAATTTTTTTTCTTCTACTGTTTTTTCGGGGAACCTCATTCACTTTGCCTCTTTCTTACTTTCACTTTTCCCCTATCTTTATATTCTTCTTTATTGACTCCACATATAAATCTGGTCTTAAGCATGGAAATGTCAAAGACCTATACAGCCCATCCACTAGAATCAGTTTATTTATTATTAAGCTCTGGTAGATAACAAGAGTTAGTAAGTATGAGGGAAAACATATATTCCTTCCTTCCAGAGAGAAGGCTCAAATTGATTTAGAGCTGTTTTGTCCACTGGAACTTTTTACAATAAATGAGACATTCTACATTTGCACTGTCTAATCCGGTAGCCACTTACAACATATAACCCCCGAGCTCTTGGAATGTGGCTAGTGGTTACCCTATTGGACAGGGCAGGTCTAGAGAACTCCAGGTCAATGGAAAACCGTCCATCAGGGTGATTGAGGGAGGAAAACAGAGGATGACAGCCAAGAGCCAAGTTAGATAGGTAAGAAGTTCTTTGGGAAGTGCTTGCAGAAATGTTCAGCCTTCTTAGGAATCAGGTGAGTGACCTAAGTTTGAGTAAGATCTAAACTTAGAGAACCAGGGAAGATACTGAAGCTTGGCATGAGCAGAGAAACCCACCCCCAAAGCTAAACTTTGCATGCAAACTCTGCTTGTGTTACCTAACTTATAAATAGTCTGCTCCTATAACATAATTATCTCTCCCATGAGGACACAGCTTTGCAGTTAGCAAAGCAATTTCACATCCATTATCTTGTTTGATTTTCACAGTGAGGTAGTGAGATAGGCAGGATAGAAATTATTTACCCAAGAAGCCAAAACTGGAATCCTCAGTGGATTTCATGTAGAGAAAAATCTCTGTCTAAAGTTACTGTCAGCAGCCCAAGTCCCTACTCTGCCGTGGATCATATGAACTAATCAGCATAGAGGCAGCTAAATGGAAGAGAAGCCAGGCCAGGGGAGAAGGAACAGAAGCATTCCTTTATTCCCATGTGACATCTCACGATGTTCCAGGCACTTCACTAGGTTCAGAGGATACATCAGTGAACAAGATTGGCAAAATCCCTGGCATTTATCCAATGAACAGAGAACTCCAGACTCACATCCCTATATAACCCCAAATCAAATCAATAAGGCTTATTCCTATCACCTGTCACCCATGTGACTGTGTGTGGTCACAGTCTATTTTTTCACACTACGCCACCCAAGTGGGGAAAAGAATGACCGAGTTGAGGCAAGCTTCCAAAGGAATATTCTCCCATATTTTACTGGTTAACATCAGATACAATTATCATGTTTCTTCCTTCTGTCATTTGGATTTTGTATACACAATGTTGAACAGCAGAGGTGACAAGTGCATCTTTGTCTTATTCCTGACTTGAGTAGGAAAGCGGCCAAAGTTTTCTCGTTAGGTTATTTCTTCCTTTCTCTGACATTATGTTTGATGTGAGTTTCCAAGGGTGGCAAAAGTGACTTCTATAAGACTACGAGAGATATTGGCAGATGGGAAAAACATAGCTATGGAATCGGGTTAAAGATGTGACAAGGAGAGAGACGCTGGCTCCAAAGTCATGAAGAATCAGTTCACATACAGGATGGACCTGTGAGAATCCACTGCCCACATGCTGGCAGTATGTCTCTTTCTTATATATGTGTGCATGCAAATTAAAACTGCCCCAAGAAACATTTATATGACAATAATTCATGTTTGGAAACCATTTCTTTTAAAGACTATGTAACCTACATATCTGGACAAACTATTTCATCAGCCAACCAAATGACATCTTCATTTCTATTTTGATTGTGGGCTGCATGTTCCCAAAGAAGTGCTTGTTCAAATCCAGGCAAGGGTGCAAGATATAGAAGAATTCTGTTTTGGATGCATGAAATTTGATATTCCACAGACGCACTTAAATGGGGCTGTCAAGGAAGTAAATTGGACCTTGTGGTCTGGAGTTCTGAGGGCAGCTATGACCAGGAGATATTAATTAAAGAGAGGGCTGACAGCATGACAATTGTATTTAAAGCTATGGATGGTTAAATTACATAAAGTGAGAATGTAGTTTGAGGAGAGTAACAGGAATCAAGCCCTGAAGAACTCCAAAATTTAGAGGCCAAATAGAGAAGGAAGGACCTTTCTAAGAAAGAGTTGATAGTGAGTTCGGAGGAAGGCCAGCCAAGTATGGTGTTTAGGAAAATTAATGTGGAAAATTTTTCAAAAAGGAAGGTGAGCCAACTGCAAGATGTCAAATAAGAATAGCTTTTTTTCAAAATTTAAAACTTGCATAAGACAAAAGTTAACCAAATTTCAAAACCAAGCAGAAGATGGGAGGATATATTTATAAATTATATAACAAAGGATTAATCTCTGGAATATAATAAAGAACATCCAGAAACTAATCAGAAAAATAGAACAAAGTTGTCAAAGTACCAAACATATGAAGGTGCAGTCAATAACTAATTTAAAAGAGGTTCAATCTATCAAATCATCTGGGAAATGCAAATTAAATGAAAGAGCATATTTAAAATTAGTATATTAATAAAAGATGCATAGTAGTATCCAGTGTTGGTGAGGGGAAGGAGTATCAGATACTCTCACACCCTGCTGATGAAAATGCAAAGCACTATGGTGCTCTGGGAGGTCAATTTTATGGTAAGCATAATATTTATAAATGCACATACATGTCAATAGTGCTATTTCACTTTTGGCAGTTATCTGAAAGAAATAACGGCATATGCACAAAGAAATGTGTTCCAGGGCATTAAAAATAGTACAGTTTGTAATAACAAAAGACTGGTGACACCTACATATCCACTAATGGGAAATAATTAAATAAAATTTAATATGTATTTTTAGTATAGACGATTATGGAACAGTTAAAAAGAGTGAGTTAGATCTATATGTCTGAGGCGAGATGATCTCTAAAATGCATTGTTAAGGGATAAAAAGCAAGGTGCAGAAAAGTACACACAGAATGGCTCAGTTTATGTAAAATGAAGGGGAAAAAATTTATGGATTTGTATGTTTTTATGAATGTTTGTAAATGCACTGAAAAGATTACCAGACTGGTGGAAATTGTTGTCTCTGAGGCTAGGGGTAGGGTAAGCAGGGTAAAATCTGCTTTTACTTTTCATTGTTTTGGTTTTATATTTCATGAATTCATCTGAATTTGTTGATGTCCTGCTTGCCGGATTTTTAAGAAAAACACACAATTTTCTTAGATTGTGTAAATTAAAACAGTTGATCTGGAGAATTAATTTTATGGTTTGTTAATTTATCCATCAAGCAACATACTGGGTATTTGCTATGTAGCAGGAAATAAAACAGGTAGGATTCCTGTCCTCACAAGGCTTACACTCTAGTGGATTTAAGTTTCAAATCGTTTTCTCTGTATAGGCTATCCCCACTCATAGAAGATTCCTCACCCCCACAGAAAAATACCTCAGACGAACTTCCTGTACTTCTCATGACCTCAGGAAGAAATAAATATAAGGAATAAAGTGTGAAGAACATACACATAAGCCCTGTCTAAACTGCTATCTCTGCTTAACAATCATGCTGCAGATTTCCAAAAGCAGCAGGGATAAAATAACACAGTGTTAGTAAAACAGGTTTCTTGGGCTGCCCTAGAAACCCCAAGTTCTTTCTACGATTGTTGGACTGTTTCTGCGGGAAGAGGCAGCAGTTCTGAACAACTGATTGGAGCATACTCTATAAGTAGTTGGCAGGCTGTACTCAGGCAACTGCTAAGCTTAAATAGCTAAAAACTCTCTGGCATGCACACAGAAGTTCTTGTACACATGCTTTACTTTACTGTTGGATCCTTTCTATGACACTCATGAAGGCACAAAAATTAAGAAAGAATGCCAGCCTATAGCAGTATCCTTTGAGGCCTTTCCACCAGCTGGAATCTCAAAATCATACTAGGCTTTAGCTACAAGTCTGCTCACACTGGTAGCAGAAAATTGAATTCATGCTTCTGAGCAGTCTCTGAGGCAAAGTGTTGATATTTCAAAGCAATTCCTATTTTTTTCTTCTTTTTCTTACACATGCAAATGAAAAGTCCCCAATTTTCAGCTGCCAGAATAGCTAAGTACTGTCATCATCAGAAAAATTAAATGCTTGTCTCAAAAAAGGAACTGCTCTTTGGAAACTCCTGTGCATCTCAGGGCAAAGGAAAAAAATGTCATTGACAATTCGTCTTTGCTACAGGACGAATGTATTTATCACACATGGCTTTTCACAGCTGAGAAAAACTCTAAGGCAAGGTAGCAAGATAATTCTCAAGTTTGGAAAGAGGCATCGTGCCTAGACACTGAAATCCGACTCCGAAGTTACTCCCACCTCCATCAACCTACGTGACCTTGGGTAAACCACCTGACTTGTCCATACTCTTTCATGTTCTGTTTTCTTCCTCATGCTGTTCTCTCTGTCTGGAATGCCTTCCTTGTCGTTTCCTCCAAATCTGAAATTCTTATAAAATACTGTTCTGTGAAGTTTTTCCTGATTCCCTTAACCAAATCAGCTTCTTTCCTACTCACATCCCCACTCTACAAATGTCCATACTTCCATTATGTCATTTATCACACAGTATTACTATTGCATGTTTATCATTCTATTTATTTTAGTTTAGTTTATCATGTTATTTTATGGCCATCGTAGGGTAGCAGGTTATACGCTATTACTTCGACTAACATTCACAGCATTATTAGTAGTAGTATGAGCACTTACTCTGCATCAGGCCCTATATGAATACATTATCCATAATGGTCACAAAAGCCCTATAAGATGGATATCATTATTTTTACCATTTTTTACAGTTGAAGAAAATAAAAATCAAGAGAGATTATACAAATGATTACGAGTGGCACTGAGGGTCAAAATAAAGATTATTTTACCATGCTTGTAGTCACTACCCTAAAATACTACCTATAAGTAGGAATAGATAATATTTACTAAGTTCTTAGTAGGTGTCAGACTCTGTACTATGTGCTCTACATATATTAGCTAATCTGATCCTCAAAAAAGCCCTGTGATGTAGAAATTGTGATTATGATTTTCATTTTTTTAAATGAAATTAGGCTCAGAATAGTTAAATGACTTGCCTCAAATCAAAGAACTATGGAGGCTGGATTTGAATGTAGGCCATTCTCCTCCAGTGCCTGAGCCCTTACCCACTACTCTATTCCATTAACAGATGGTAAAATTTTTTTTAATCTTTGAAAATACTGGACACGTTTTCAAGAATTACCCACCTGGAAACAGAAGGTTTCCTCTTCTCAGTCATGCAAGTGACCAAAATCTAACAAGCCCCGAAGCACTCACCTTAGCACATGTGTGGATCCATTAATGGTTGTGGTTGAACAGGGGACAGTCTGGCCCAGAATGGAAGGTCTTCGGTAGCGTTCATCATCACAGCAGAGGATGATGAGGAAGGCACGTCTAAAAGACTTATTCAAGAAGGCGTAGAGAAAGGGGTTCAACCCAGAATTGATGTAGCCGAGCCAGAGGAAAGCGGTCCACACCTGCCCAGGGACAGTGTAGTCTATGAAGGGATCCACAATATTGGTGACAAAAAATGGAGCCCAGCAGAGGCAGAAGCAACCCATGATGATGCACAGGGTCTTGGCTGCTTTGGTCTCTGTCCTCATGCGATGAGTGCTGTGCTGGTCTGCTGGCTGGGGCCTGCCCTCTGAGGGGGCTCCTGCCCGTTGTAACATCTGGATCTGGTGGGCATGCTCCTTAGCTGTGACATAGATGCGATAATAGGCCAGCACCATGAGGAGAAACGGGATGTAGAAGGCCACCACAGAGCAGGTGATGGCGTAGGGCTTGTTGACCATGAAGATACAGTACGTAGAGTTAGAGTTCTGGTTGAACTTCCTTTTTTCTATCTGAGAGTCAGAGGGAGAGAGGAAATGAGGAAGGGAGGGAGAAAGGGAAGGAAAAAGTGAAGAGGAAGAAGTAGGAGGGAATGAGAATAATTGTAAGAAAAGAAAAAGGAGAAAAAAGAAAAAGAGAAAAGGCGGGTTTGGAAGGTAGAAAGAAGGGGAGAGGAATAGAGAAGGAAAGATAAGCATATACAAGAGGGTGAAGGGAAAGGAAATAAAAAAGGTTTATTAGCAAAACTTTTCTTTTTCTTCTATTAAGCCTACAGCACATAGAACCATAACTGCAGAAAAGGAATATGCTTTTGGCTGCTTTGGGTATTCTTATATCTCAGTATTTTCTATATAAAATTTAGAATCAGCTTATCAATTTCTGTAAAAATCTTCTAGAATTTTGATTGGAGTTAGAATAGAATGACTGAGGAAAAATGACTTTTTTTCAACATTAAGTCTTCCAGTTCACAAACATGATAATTATTTCCCTTTATGTAAGACTTTTCGAATTTATTTCAGTAAAATTTTGTTTTTGTGTAAATATCTTACACATCTTTTATCAGATTTATCCTAAGTATTTATGTTTTTATTCTATTACAAGTAGTACTACATTAAAATTCTTATTCCTACTTGTGTTGCTAACACACAGAACTCAGTGAAAATTTTTTGTATATTGGCTACGTATCCAGCATCCTTGTTTAATTAGTAACTAATATTTCCTCTTTAGATTCTTCTGGATTTTTCCATGAATACTCATGTGATCTGCAAATAATGACAATTTCATTTCTTCCTTTCCAGTCTTAATACCATTTTCCTTGCATATTGAATTTGATAAGACCTCGGTACAATATTGAGTAAAAGTGGTAATAGTGGGCACCATTGTTACAGTCCCAGTTTTAGGAGGGGAGCTTTCAATATTTTGGTATTAAGTATGACACTTGCTGTAAGTTTTTTGTCAATGACCTCTATTTGAGAAAGTTCCCTTCTATTCTTAGTTTAAAGAAAATTTTTAAAAATTATGATTCTATATTGAATTTTGTCAATGCATTTTTGGTAGTAATGAGATGATCGTGTGGGTTTTCCCTTCCTTCTTTCATTCATACAGTGAATTGCATTGATTGTGTTATGTTCCTGGCATAAACCTCACTTGCATTGGATACTGTGATATACTAGATCCCGCTTAAGAACTGAAAAATTTTTTTTCCTCCTATAAACTCTGCCTGCTGACAGCTCTTAGTTATCAGCCTTCTCTAGGAATAGTCCTTGGCTGAAGAGAGCTGTGTAACCCAATGACATTTCCCTCCCTGAAGTTAGCCTGCAACCAGTGTGAATATACACATGAACAGAGATATGAATAAAAATATATAGGATACATAATATACTATTTCATTCATTGTGTATACATTTAGTATATTGTAAGTTTATATTATCTTCTCCTATTGAATTGACATTTTTATCATTATAAAATCTCTTTTTTTATCTCAGTATTACTTGTCTTAAGTCACAGAAACCTAACCCTAGATTTCTCCTAGGAACAAAGATTCATGATTTGCTAATCCAGTATTTGTAGCAACTTTATAGGATCAACTGTACATGTATTGTGAACATCTGAGTTATGTTAGTTTCTCTCTAGGCAGATTCAGTGTACAAATGAGTGAAAAGATCTGAAATGCAATTACAATATCATGGACCAAATACTAGGTATGTTAACAGTAAGCAGATGTCCCATTCCCCAGTTGTATGAAGTAAACAGGGGATGCTTCTATCTCTCACAAGTGAACAAAATTCCCTAGGTTATTCCCCTTGGAAATTCTATGTCTATAGAATGTTGTGCCCTTGTTACAAGTTCTGATGCACAGAAGCTTACAGTTCCAAAGGTTTTCTCCATTAGGTATTAAGTTTAGCACAAACATAAGAACACAGACTCTGGTGTCCAGTAAGCCTGGGCTTAGATATAGTCACCACCACTCCCCACCAACATGGTTTAACCTTTCTGACTCTCAGTTTCCTAAGGACAATAACAGGATTGACTTCACACTACTGTTGGGAGGCCTGAGTGATTGATGATTAAATTAACATGGGGCTCAGCACACAGTAAGTGTTGAACATTTGTTGGCCATTATTATTATTATTCTAATGGTTATTGGAAATTTGAATTTCAGTTCCCCCAAGAATGATAAAACTGAAAGTTTGAAAGAAGAGTGATAGGATTTAAGAAAGCATCCATACAGTCTCCTTTGTACTGATCCCCTTTCACTTCTCCACTCCTCTGTCCCCAGCATTTCTTTCAGAAGCCCAAGGAACTCTCGTCTGACATACCACATGCAAATCCTGGCCCAGTCTTGGTTTGGATATCCTTTCCTGGACAAAGAATAAGGCAAGATTAGGGCTAGGAATGGAATGGAGAGAAGAAGGGGCAGCTCCTACTCTGACTGGTCCTCTTGGGCCAGAGCTCACTCTCAATCTCTCCTCCCCATTCCCCTCCCTACCATGACAGGGTCCTGGGATCCATTCTAAAGTGACTGCCTGACAACTTCCTTAGGGAATACGTATCCTTGCTAATGGATCCAGACCACAGCTTTTGATCTTCATTACAAGTATGATATTAAAAACATAGTATGTCAGAGCTGGAGACTCTTCAAGGGCTTCTAGACAGGGCTTGGCAGAGGCCTGACACCTGTGCCACATGCTGTTCTCCTGCACTGCTGGAAGACACTGTTCCCACTGAGAGCCCGTGGATCTTCTCATCACAGCCCTTCAGGAAGTGGGTCAGTGACAGAGCTGGGCTCAGGGTCCAGTTATCTTGACTCCTGGCCCATACATTCTCCGGAAGCCCCCACCCCCATGACAGGATTGCTATGGGTCACTATAAGCCTCATAGCGTCTCAGCATGCAATGAGATGAAGGTTGGGGCAAATCACATCCCTTAAGTTCTGCAGTCTATCTGCTAAACTTTGAATACCTGTTCTGCTATTCACTAGCTGTGTGACATTGGGCGTGTTACTTCACCTTTTCTGAGCCTGAGTTTTCGCATCTGTGAAATAGGGGAAAATTATTATAATTTTCCCAAAGGGATGCTGTCAGGATTATATGTATTTAGTGTACTTTCTGGCATACAGTAAGCTTTCAAAAATTTTCATCTGTACTTTTTGTTGTTATTGTTGTTACTCAGACCACTATCAGGATTTTTCTTAGAATATCCACCTAACCTGACATTGTTTGTTTATTTAGAATGCCAAGCAAACACAGTTAGTCAGACAGTAAACCTGTGGAGTCTGCATGAGTACTCACCAAATCAATTATGCCAATGTTATTCCAGCCTTGCATTATAGGGAGAAAAGAGATAAACATGGGGATGACCCAGCAGCCTCCCAGCATTAATGCGATGCGCAGAGGGGTCATCTTGTTCCTATAGACCAAAGGCTGGCAGCAGATGGCATAATACCTAGAGAGAACGGGGAGAGGATGGATGAGAGGAGGAAGGAGGGGGCATAATTGATGAGACAGAATAGGGGAGAAGTAAAGAGGAGAAGGGCAATAAGAAGAGGAAATATTGGGAAAGAGGAAAATTAGAGGGGGAAGTAGAGAATAAAAATAAGGAAGGAAGAGAAAATAATGGGGGAAATGCGGTGAGTGGGTAGTAGAGGAAGGGAAGGAGAAGGGAGAGAGAAGTGGGAAAAGAATAGAGGAAAGAAAAAAGCAATTGTACAATAAAATATTACATTGGCCAATGAGTTTCTGCTACTATAAATACAAACTTTAGATCACACATATGAGAACCATTACCAGGCTCTCATGTCCCTCTTCCTCTCCCAAAACCTGAGAGCTTGACATTAACCTGAGGGTCTTTGTCTCAGGCACAGATCCAACACTACCCCCATGCCTGAGCATTTTAAGAGCTTCTGTCCAGCTCTCTGAGGCTCTATGTCCAGACATACGCAGTCCTCTTTGATAACAACTTGAGGTGCCCCAGGGTTGGCCCGAAGAACAGTATTTGAGCCCTAAGAACAGTATCTAAGACTTTTCCCTTCCTCTTGATCACCTACCTATATACTAAGATGATGCTCTAAGTCAGTGTTCTTTAAATTATGGTCCAGGGATTCTGTCCTTCTCCCCCACATCAAACTCACCTAAGAAGACCCACTTAAAATGCAGATTTCAAGGATCTCCTGAATTAGAGCCTGTTAGGGAGGAACCTGGAGTTTGCATTTTGACAAGTGGAAGTCATTACTGCTGTTTGCTAGGTGTGTCCAGTTCCCCCTATGGGGCACATGCCCTTCTTGACCTCCTTGTGGTTGAATGGGGCCAAGTGACTGTTTTGGCCTATGAGTCATGAACAGAATTGACATCTGGGCTGAACCATTTCATTGTTTCTCTGACGCCACGAATGTAAAGTTCCAAATAGTTCCTGCTCCATCATTTCCTAGCTACTGGTAGAGACTATCTTATCCCCATTTCTCAGAGTCTCGTCTTTCTCACGGGACTCTCCGCGCATGCAGGGAAGTCATGGGACTTTCCTGAGCTCAGATTCTGCCTACAATACTAACTTTCTTCTTATCTCAGAGCGAGGTACAACCTGCCCCACTCAATGATCTGGTCTCTAACTCCCAGACTGCTCCTTGTATGTTGTTCCAGTCTTGGAGATCACTACTTCCATGCCCAGGCAGGTAACTGAATTTGGCAACAGCCAAAATATCACGGTAGGTCTATCAGCCATTTGTCTTTGGAAGAGTCAGAGACAAAAATGCAAAAAGACAGCCTGGAGGCTAAGTCTGTTTTTTAAGATTTTACACCATGTAATGATGAGCCACCCCCTTACAGCCCTCATTTTATGCAGTTCACTTTGTTAATTTTTACCGCCTCTTCCTTTCTCTTCTTAATTCAAAGCATAACCAATAGAACAATGGCTATATTCTCTGAAAAGGTGGTGGTAGGATGAGCTGGGAGAGAGGGTGCAATGAGAAGGAGAGCCCAGTGTCAAAGCGTAAGAAGAGAATGCCTCAAGAGCTGGGAGGGGAGAATTATATCCTTCCCTGCAAGGCATCAAAGAATAGCGGACCACACGGTACCAGGGAGCTGCCTGTGGCCAGCAAGACCGTGGGGGTATCCCAATCTGGACCACAGTACAAAGAACAACAGACCAAATAATGAGAGACGGAATTACTCAGGAACTCATTTTCTCTATTTTTAAAACTGACATGGCAGCCAAATCTAACTGAAGATACATCAGTAATGGAAAGAATCATGATTAGCTGGCATTCTCCCCATGCTCGTCACTTATTATATATAAGAAAGGCAAATTATATCACAGTGGCAAGTTTCTCTGAATGGCTGTGTTAATAATCACCAGAGGCTTACTAACATAGAGTTGATGAATTTGGAGTATATAAAGCCATATGGTTTTTTTTCAAATTTTGCTCCCTTCCTTATTCCCTGGTAGAGGGCCTAGATTAGATATTGCTTTTGTACACTTACCATCCTTCCTCCTTTTTCTTGGCAATAGCATCCCAAACCCTTTGGGAATTCTCTTCTCTGTTGCTGTGGTGTAGTTGGGAAAATAAATGATGGAACTCTCTGACTTTTCCAGCCAGGGAGTGACCCAATCAGACCTTTCCTGGGACTCTGAATGTCCTGCAGAGTTATGCACATGTGCGAAAGTCAGCGAAGCTTCCTCTGTTCCCACAGCAGTTCCTGGGGGGGCTGAGAGTGGCTCCCACTCCTTGGATCTTCGGGCAGTTATGCTTTTTTGCCCCTTTGGGTCCTCATTCTTCAGCTCTTCCTTCAATTAAATAAGCCACCCCATATCTTACCACAAAAATTCCCTTTTGGCTTAAGTTTATGTTATGGATTGAAGTGTGTCCCCCTCTCCCAAAAGATATGTTGAAATCCAAACCCTCAGTGCCTTGGAATACAGCCTTACTTGGAAATAAAATCTTTAAAGAGATAACAAAATTAAAATGAGGCCATTAGGGTGGGCTTTAATCTAACATGACTAAAATCCTTTTAAAAAGGGAAAGTTAGACACAGACAGATATGCTCAATGAGAAGACATCCATGTGAAGGCAGAGGATTGAAATGGTGCTTCTATTCAATACAAGCCAAAGAACACCAAAGATTGCCAGCAAAATACCTGAAGCTAGGAAGAGGCAAGGAAGAATCTTTTCCATACAGGTTCAGAGGGAGCAGGGCCCTGCTAACACCTAGATTTCAGACTTCTAGCCTCTAGAATTGTGAGACAATAAATATCCTGTTTTTCCAAGTCACCCAGTTTATGGTACTTTGTTATGAAAGCTCTAGCAAAAGCTAATAAAGCTGACTAAAGGCAGTCTCTATTAGATGCAACCAAAGTAACTTGAGCAAACTTGCTTCAATAAAAATGGTTTTGAATGCCAGATATATCCTTCATAGATGCTTTGTTCTAAGTAAGAATACCTTTGTTTTTATTCAATATACCTCCAGATCATAGCTCAAATTATAGCATCCCTTCATCTACCAACCCAAAGAAGGCAATCAAAGTATAAGTTAAAAATAGATGTCCCCCTATTTTGCTGTATAATTTATAGTTTTTTTGAAGTTTGGAGCAGGTGCCAAGATATTGGGTTTGGAGCAGGTGCCAAGACAAGATTTCAGGAATTTGGGTTAGATCTCCATTGTCATGCAAATCCAATAATTCAAAAAGACAAAGCCTTACGGGGATATGTGTATAAAAACAGATGATTGAACTTGGTGTACCCCCCAAAAAATAATAAATAAATAAAAAAAATTAAAATTAAAAAAAAAAAAAAGACAAAGCCAAATCTTGCAGGACAAAAGGTATGTTTGAGGAAGCAAGATGAAGATTCTTCTAATTTCCATAAATTGGTATGGATGTTGAGAGGATTATGTTGGGAAGACAATAGAATTTACAGAAGAGGACTTTGAATACTATATGGTTATACTGGTGCTCAGAACATTTTTTTAAATAATTTTTTTTATTGGTTGCATTGGGTCTTCATTGCTGCACATGGACTTTCCCTAGTTGCGGCGAGTGGGGGCTACTCTTCGTTATGGTGCATGGGCTCTTCATTGCAGGGGCTTCTCTTGTTGCAGAGAAGCGAGTGGTTCTAGGCTAGTGGTCTTCAGTAGTTGCGGCACACGGGCTCAATAGTTGTGGCTCACAGGCTCTAGAGCGCAACCTCAATAGTTGTGGTGCACAGGTTTAGTTGCTCCGCAGCATGTGGGATCTTCCTAGAGCAGGAATCGAACCCTTTTCCCCCCACGTTGGCAGGTGGATTCTTAACCACTGCACTACCAGGGAAGTTCCTCATAACATTTTCATGAAAGTCTTTCTTTCTAAGTCTAGCGTGGCCAGGGTGATTGTCTGATTCCCATGGCATGATGAATATCCTGTGGACAATAAAATCTCCCCAAGTTCTGCTGTCCAAATGTTCTACACTTTAATTTGCTTTACGCTAGGCTATTAGGAACTGCTGCTACAGAGAAATAAACAATGGTGACAGGTTTCCTTTTGAAATTCAACTTTAAGGGGGATCCTGTGGATGTAGTACACATTCTACCAATCCCTTATACATTTACATACACAGTCTGTGCCCTGGACAATGAGTGCTTGGAATACAGTTGCTTGAACAGCTCATTTCCGAGGGGGCTAAGGTGGGACACAGCCATGGTTTCTCGCACAGTCAGTTGTAGAAAGTTACTCTTGCATAATGTGAGGTGGATGGGCAAGTCTGGGAAAAATCCTTTATTGCGCACTTTAAAAATGAGCAGTAAGCAAAGGGAAAAAAGAATTTTGTTTTCTTCAAATTATCTTGATTGAATTGGGAATGATAGGTAAGGACGAATAAGAAAAATACCAACTTGTGTCTATGTATGTGTTTTACTTAAATCTTCTCCTCTACCTCTTCAATCTGGTGCTATGTCTTACAATAAAAATAATATGATTTTAAGTGGCACAGAGTAGAGAATATAAGGTTTTTATTTGGAGCTCAAATTAGAGCACTCACTTGACTTTATGGGCCCAAGATTCTCACCAAGGCCGTGGCACCCTTGAGACAGCTACCATAAATAAGCTACCTCATAGCCTTCTAATTTCTCTCCTCATGTCTTTCCAATCTTTGCTTTCTAGCAAAGGATCTAGAAAAATAAACATCCTCTTGAAGGCCGCATTTAAGAATGTAAATTAAGTATGTGAAAACAAATATCATTTAACAAAGTGATTAATAACAATTGAGTTCTACTACCATAGGATCCAGTCATCCCACTCCTGGGCATATACCCAAAGAAAACCATAATCCCAAAAGAAACTTGTACCATAATGTTTATTGCAGCACTATTTACAATAGCCAGGACATGGAAGCAACCGAAATGCCCATCAGCAAATGAATGGATACAGAAGATGTGGCATATATATACAATGGAATATTACTCAGCTATAAAAAGGGATGAGATGCAGCTATATGTAATGAGGTTGGTAGAACTACAATCTGTCATACATAGTGAAGTAAGTCAGAAAGAGGACAAATATTGTATGCTAACTCACATATACGGAATCTAAAAATGGTACTGATGAACTCAGTGACAAGAGCAAGGACGCAGATACAGAGAATGGACAGGAGAACTCGAGGTATGGGAGGGGGAGGGGGAGGGGGGTGAAGGGGAAACTGAGACGAAGCGAGAGAGTACCACAGACATATATATACTACCAACTGTAAAATAGATAGTCAGTGGGAAGTTGTTGTATAACAAAGGGAGTCCAACTCGAGGATGGAAGATGCCTTAGAGGACTGGGGCGGGGAGGGTGGGGGGGACTCGAGGCGGGGGGAGTCAAGGAAGGGAGGGAATATGGGGATATGTGTATAAAAACAGATGATTGAACCTGGTGTACCCCCAAAAAATAAAAAAAAAATAAAAATAACAATTGAGTTCTAGTGTGAACTCCCTCTAATGGAGGGAGCTTCCTTAAAATTCTAATTTTTTTCTATAGGTCAAGGACCAGATAGAAATCAGAAAACTTGACCTTTACCTATCATGGTTGTTTTTTAATACTTATATTTGGATTATACTACCAGTGTTAATAACAAATATATTTGTCCTGTTATGAACTGCCCCCCAAACACACGTACAACACTAACAAAAGTAGCTAGTTAAATTTGCAAGTTATTTGGAGTTTAGGCAAAGCACACTGGCTGAGTTAATAATAAGAGATACTCCTCAGTTACTTACCAAGAGGTCTACCTGTATTATCTCATTTGAAATAGGAACTATAAATGCACCCATTTCACAGATGAGGAAACAGAATCACGAAGTGTCAAGACTTCTCCAAGATCCCAGTGGTGGTAAGAACCAAGCTGGAATCTGGCCCAGGCAGCCTGACACAATGGCCAGGATGTTAACCTCATTACTATCAGTTCATTCTGCTACCTCCCCGAAATCCCTGTGGGATTATACTAAGTCTTTACAAGCAACTTTAGAAACAATCAAAACATAAAAAACATTGAATCTCAAAACTTGAATAATCCTCAAAACCCTGAATTCGCCAATTCCATTCCCCTCTAAAATGAGGTATATGCAAGCCTTCATG
Source organism: Hippopotamus amphibius kiboko (assembly GCF_030028045.1). Taxonomy (NCBI): domain Eukaryota; kingdom Metazoa; phylum Chordata; class Mammalia; order Artiodactyla; family Hippopotamidae; genus Hippopotamus; species Hippopotamus amphibius. The sequence continues at coordinate 153,775,987 of NC_080186.1, read as the reverse complement.
AATGCACTAAGGACTGGGAATTCACCAAATCCTACCACAGTACACTCTAAACTTAAGGCTATCCTGAAGTTAAAAAGGTTTCCTCCAAGACTGATTTTCTGTAATTTCCAGTTTTACCCTCTGTCTCAATTTAAAATTTCTATCTCTAATTCTTCTCCTGCACAGTAGTCCTACAGATATCTGAAGAGAGCTTTTACATTCCTCTTAAGTTTTATTTTCTGCAGGTAAAAATATTCCCAGTAGTATTCAACCAGGGTTGATTCTACATCCCAAATGATATTTGGCAATGCATGGAGACATATTTTGTTGCCATAACTGGAAAGGGTGATGCTACTGGCATCCAGAGGGTAGAGGTCAGGGAAGCTGCCAAATGTCTCATTATAATGCACAAGACAGCCCCCTACAACAAAGAATCATCTGGTCTACAAGGACAGTAGTGCTGCAGTTGAGAAACTTTGGTTTAGAGAAGGTGATTTTCACCAGTAGCAGGGGCTGTGTCCTCTGTCTGTGTTATAGTGTGCCATTCCATCTTAAGAGTGGGAGCCACAAGGAGAGAATACTCTGATGTATCCTATACAGACCAGAGAAGACTAGTACATCACTTTCCACCCTGCCCACCATAACTTAATACAACCTGTGGGACACCCAGCAGTACAGTACAAGATACCTGCACCTCCTCAGAGTATGCTCTAGGACAGGAGGTGAGAAAAGTCTACCCCTAAATGATTTATAAGTTCTGGAGGTGTTTGCCTGTTCACAATTGTATCCCCAATGCCTAGTGCAATGCTAGATATAGAGTTATACTCAGAAAAGGGCCGAATAAATAGTAAACCCTTGCAGAGCAACTAAGCCTGTGCACCACAACTATTGAGCCTGTGTTTTAGAGCCCGTGAGCCACAACTATTGAGCCCATGTCCTACAACTACTGAAGCCCACGCGCCTAGGGCCCGTGCTCTGCAACAAGAGATGCCACAGCAATGAGGAGCCCACGCACCACAATGAAGAGCAGCCCCCACTCACCGCAACTAAAAAAGAAAGCCCATGCACAGCAAAAAGGACCCAACACAGCCAATACAATAAATAAAATAAATAAATTAATTAATTAAAAAAAGTAAACCCTTAATCACTACCAATTAAATTACATTAAAATGTGGGACCAAGTTTTGGGGATGTGAAAGGCCATACCTACCAGAGGGATGGGGAAAGGTTTTCTCCAATAAGTGTCTTTTAAGTTGGATTTCAGAGACTGGGTAAGGACAGTGGAGGAGAAAGTATAATCCAGGTGCTATAAAGAACATGGATAAAAGCCGGAGACAAAGTTTTTGTATATAAATATATATTCATCCATCAATATACATCCATGTATCCCATATAAAAATAACAGAGTACAAATTAGCTGGATGATAGAATGTTTATATGGAAATGGAAGGAAGGAAGCCTAAAAAAGCTGGCTGAGGGGCAGATCTCAGAGCAATGGTTCTCCAATGGTAGTGTGCTTCAGAATCACCTGGAGAGCTTGTTGAAACACTGACTGCAGATAGATCTTGAATGGGGCCTAAGAATTTGCATTTCTTTTTTTAAAAAAATTATTTATTTAGTTTTGGCTGTGTTGGGTCTTTGTTGCTGCACACGGGCTTTCTCTAGTTGTGGCAAGTGTGGGCTACTCTTCCTTGTGGTGCGCAGGCTTCTCATTTTGGTGGCTTCTCTTGTTGCAGAGCACAGGCTCTAGGCACATGGGCTTCAGCAGTTGTGGCTCACGGGGTCTAGAGCACAGGCTCGGTAATTGTGGCACACGGGCTTAGTTGCTCCGCAGCATGTGGGATCTACCCGGACCATGGACCGAACCGGTGTCCCCTGCATTGGCAGGCGGATTCTTAACCACTGTGTCAGCAGGGAAGCCCAAGAATTTGCATTGCTGATACATTCCCAAGTGATGCTGCTGGTGTTTTGGGCACTATACTTTGAGAACTACTGTCTTAGAGGTTTTTGAATGCTCTGCTAGGAGGAGTCACCAAAAGTTTTTTTGGAACTGGAAAATATCCATCACAATCCACACTGTTCTACCAAAGGAGCTGAATTACAACAAATTCAAGAGAAAGAGTGGTTGGTTCACAGGCTAGGTGGATAGTATTCATCAGAAAAAGCAATTATGTCTCAACTCAGGACTAGATTAATCTACTAGGTCTGTTCTCTAGACTTCCATTGGACAGTTCGTATTCTTTTTTAACTAGAAAACTTTTACAAAGTGGTTAAATAAATGTTCAAATGACAAGTGAAGTTCCAGATGGCCAGGATTAACTAAAATGTAGCAGGAATATTTACAAAGTAATATCTTGTGCAAAACATTTCAAAGTATTGCTCACAAAACTCTATTAAAAATCCCCTTTGGTAGACCAGTCACCGGCTTCCCCAACCACAGCCATGTATAAATGTGTAATCAAATTGCTCTTCAGTGTCTCTGGGGACACATTACTTTGACAACTTATAGAAGACAGTAGTATATTTTAAGTTCCATGCTAATCTCTTCCCTGCTTCTCCTGTAATTAAGGAAAATTCTTCCTCCTCACTTCCTGCCCTCCCAACCACAGTGAAGGCAGAAGGAGCAAAGAAAACAACTTGGAACTCTAGACTCTCAGAATCAGAAGAGATTTTAGCAGTCATCTTACATCTTTGCATCTGGGTATCAACTCTGAGGTCTTAGGATCGGTTACTTAACCTCTCAAGATTCAGTTTCCTCATCTATAAAGTGAGGATCATTATTTCCAGCTCATTGACTGCCGGTGAGGATTGATGAGATCATATGTTTAAAATTTAGGAAGTTCCTGGCACATAAAGCTTAATAAATAGCAGTAACTATTTTTATTCCCAGCCCCTCTTATTTTATATCTATACATCTATTTATTTCATACATTTTATTGTAAACAAATTCAAATACATTTTGGAACCAGGGTCTCTAAATTATTTAACAAATAACGAAGAAGCCACTGGATTCGACGTCTCTCCCAGTAGTTGATTCTAAGAAACAAGAAGGGAAAAGAGTTGGTTCCTAAAGATGAGTGGAAACAATGAGACCACACTGGCTACAATCAATAGGGTTGATTAGATGTAGCACCCTCTCATGGACTTAATCCGTGCCCAGCTCTTCTACCTGAGATGGCTAAAGACGGCATGCTGCGTGATCACTGAGACCAAATCTCCAATCAAGGTCAGCTAAAGAAAGAAATGTCAACCACAGGAGAGAAGAGATGAAGTAGCAGCTGGCTGCTAAGACCTGAGTTTTGGAATGGAATCGGGAAAACAGAAACCTTTCACCACAGGTATTTTTCACAATTTCTAATCGATAAAGCACAAGGTAATCATCTTCAAGACTTAGGAGTAAGCGGATAAAGAGCTTCACTGAACCAGTAAACTTATGAGTTACAAGTGGCATTTTGCCTTTCGCAAGAATATCAGTAAATTCTAGTCCCAGCTCTTTCACGTATGTTCCTTCTGACTTTGGACAAATCACTTTAGTCACATGTATGTCTTTGTGTCTCTGTTTTCTTATGTATAAACAGGGCATTGATTACATCGGCGTTTTTGCAAGATATTGTGTTTGCAATGGAATAAAGATGGCCACTTCTCCCATCCAGATGTAGGCCATCTGCTGCCTTCCCACAGGGCTGCCCTGTGACTGGTTTGACCAATGGAGTACATTGGAAGTGTTGTATGACAGCCCAGGCCCAGTTTTTAAGAGGTTTCTTGGAGCCAGGAGCTGTCATGTAAAAAATCTAGCATGCATCAACATGAGATCATGAATAGGGAGCACATGGACAGGGAGAGTAGCCTGGCTGATCCCAGCCTCCCAGATGATCCCACCAAGATGCCATGTGTATGATTAAACTGCCTTGGACCCTCCAGGCCAGTCCAGTCTCCAGCTAAATACCATCAAGTGACTTCATCCCAGCCTGAGTTCCTGATGAACAGGACTGTGAGATCTAATAATAACACATTATTGTTTAAGCCACTAAGTTTTGGGATAGATGTTATGTGGCAACAGACAACCACAGAAGTAAACAGGTAACATACCATCTGGGGTAACTGTGGGGTTCACTGGCTGGGCAGTAGTCTTCCTTCCAGGAGGTGATCCATGTTTCGTGGCAGAATTCTAGAGAAAGAGATCTATCTTTCTGCTCTTGATTTTGTTATGTATTAGTTCCTCTGGTTCCCTTTTGAGGAGGTGGAGAAGAGAGAAAAGCAGCAGTAGCTTCAAGAAAAAACTAAAGGCCTTTCTCTCTGGGTCCCAAGCGCCATGGCAAGCTGCCAGTCACCTGGAGGATCAGTGAGGAAGACCCAGGTGGGGATATTCGCCAGGAGCCCGGGATAGGAAGGGGCTGAGAATGCAGCCAAGAGTGGAGATAAAACTGTGGGGTCCAGTAAGGAAAAACTGTAGGGAAAAGGACAGGGAGAGACTCCTTCCTATCAGAGATCCAGAGGACATCAGATCAAGCCTTTGCACATAATCCCACGTACAATGTGCAGAGTCAACGTTTTCTGTGTTCATCTCTGTTAAATATTCTTCTGTACCCTCACGATAAGAAAACTTGCAAGAAGGGGAATATCAGCTGTCAAGGAGGGTGTCTTCCTGAGTAACTACTGACGAAAGGAAAAAGGATAATCTGCTAAAAATGTCATCAGAAAACATCCTAGCAGGGTTTACTGCACACACACAAAGGTTTCCAAGGTGTACCTTCTGACATGTATGAATTGATCAGTCTGCCAGCAGACACTGGATGGCTATCCCACTGACCCTTCCAGACTTAGCCCAAGGGTCACATCCCCTGGAAAGTTCTTTCTGGCCCTGAAAAGCATAGGGGGGAGACTCCCTTCTGTCAGAGATATGGACTGATTCTCCATCACTGTCCTAGTTTTTTGCTTTTTTTTTTTTTTTTTTTTTTTTTGGCCACACCACACGACTTGTGGGATCTTAGTTCCTTGACCAGGGATTGAACCCAGGCCCTGGCAGTGAAAGCACCGAGACCTAACCACTGGACTGCCAGGGAACTCCCTCTGCCCTGGTGTTTTACAGTACCTTGTACATATCTGTGACATAGCATTTCTCTGTGTTATAATTGTCTACTTACTTCTCTGCTACAATTACTACTATTCCTACTATACACACCACCTATTTTTTAAGGACACACTCTGTGTCAGAAGTATATTCTACGTTATATCTAATGCCTACAGCAATTCTGCAAGGCAGCACTCAACATCCATATTTTAAATATAAGGAAACTGAGGCCCAGGGAATTTAGTCCACTTGCCCAATATCACACAACCAGGATATGGTAGAATTGGGACTTAAACCCACATTTGCCAAAGTCCGTGCCCTGGTAAATGCTAACAAAATGGCAAGGCTAGACAAAAGTAACCTAATCTAGGAATAGGAAGGAAAGTATGCAGTGCCCTATAAGCTTTCTGAGCTGAGGACACAAGAAAAAAGACATATTTAAAGATGAACCTGACAGATAAGATAATACACAGGAATAATAACTAAGAAGCTACTTCAATAATCCAGATATGGGATGAAAAAATTATAAAGAGGAGGAAAATGGATTTGAAAGACATTTATTAAAATATAGCTATGACTTGGCATCTGGCTGGTCACTGTAGATAAGTAAAAGATGCCCTCAAAGAATTATCTTTAAACAACTAAAAGCTGACTAATAAATGTACCTTTGATGTACAAAGTGGAAGAAGATATTTGTTTATGATGGAAATTTCCACTTTGAGCACACTGGGTTTGAGAAGACAGAAAGATGTTTAAGACAAGATGTTGAACAGGCATCTACCAGAGGACCCAGCATGGACAAGACTGCAGGAGAGACGAGGGAAGAGGTGGAGGTAAAGCTACAGGATGCGTGAGCGCTCCAAAAAAAGAGGAAGGAGATACCCAGGGCTGGAAGACTGAGGGTCTAATCTTGAAGGACACTCAGCTAGGCCACAGCAAGAAAAAGAGCTGTCAGCGTCTGGGAAGGCACCCACAATAGCCACCAGGGATTTGCATGGGGAAAGGGAAACAATAATGGGATAATAGTTGTGGCTAACATTTATTGAATGCTTACCAGTTGCCACACACTAGTTTACGTTCTTTGCTTATGCTCAGTAATTAAGTCTTCACAAACTCCAAATGGAATACGCTATTAATACAATTTTGCTAATGAGAAGATAAAACCCAGAGAAATTAAGCAATTTCCTTAAGATCAAGGCAACTGGTCAAGCTGGAACTGAATCCAGGAAACCTAGCACCCCAGGCCTCGTTTTTACATATCTATATATCAAGACTTCTAAAAGGGTAGAAAAACTGACACTAAAGTCATATCAAACCACAAGTCACATCTGAGTGTATTCTATGCTCAGCTAAACATGCCTGGAGCATCTACTGTGGCTCTGTAAGAAGAACACAAAAATAGATGAGATAAAGGCTGACCCTCAAGGAGCTGGTAGTCTAGGCTGAGACAAATAAATAAACCAGTTATGAAAATGAGGGATAACTGCTATGTTAGTATTTAACATTCTGTGGGAGCTCAGAGAAAGAAATAACAAATCTTCTTTGGGAATGAAGCTCAGCCAGTTAGTGGAGAAGGTGATATTGAAGAAGGGTGGATATCCACTAGGAAAAGAAAAGGAACTCAAGACACAGGTGCAATATGGAATTATGAGGAAACACACCATACTCAGGAAATAACAGGCCACTCATGGGCAGGAGCAGGCATAGGAAAGACACAGACTGAAGATAATTCTGGAAAAAGGACTGAAAGATAAGCTAAGAATTCAGCCTATATTTGATAATGTATAACTGAAAAACCCCTGGGGCTCTGCACATGCTGTTTCCTAGAGCTGTCGCTCCCCATCTTTCACCCTCTCCCCCTTCACCTACTAGCATCTACATCATCTATAGATCCCAGCCTCAGCATCACTTCTTCTGAAAGCTTTCCCTGCATCGGAGGTCACATGCTCCAACACTTCCTTGACTTCCCCTTATTCTATTTCAATGACCACAAATTTTACTATAATTACCTATTTACTACCTGTATTCTCCACTACACTAAAATCTCTGTGATTCAAAGCTTTTCTGATTGTTCACCACTGTACTTCCAGTGGTCTACTCAGCTTGTGGCAATTAGTAAGCACTCAATAAATATTTGATGAAATGAATATAAAAATAAGATTTTATATCCTCTAGCATGAAATTCAACTCAACAAATATTACTATTACATACAAAGCATGAACCTCAAAGAGTATGTGAGAAGGGAAAACTTATAATCCCCACTCCTTGCAGAAATGCATTTCAATCCTATTGGGAAAGCAAATGTAATTGTGTGACACAAGTTCACAGTGACAGGCACTTTTCATTTATACACTGCAAAATTGAGTTACGCTCCAGGGAGATCATTAAGAAATGCCAGCACACTTATCTCCAGCACAGGATGAAATATGCAATCTTTGAGTCAGAATTGTATGTTTTATAAGCAAAACTGTTTTAAAAGAAAATCTGTGACTGAGAAACTGTTGGAGGATTTTTGCAGATGAAACACATCAAATTCCTGGGCTGCCAAGACAAAGGGTGACAATTCAGATGGACATATCAAAGAGAAAATCTTGCAATGCTATAGATCACAATATGCTCAATGAAGTGAAAGCTTTTTAAAAGGGAACTACATTTGAGCAAATACAGGGCAAAATACAGCATGATCAGAGAAAGAGGATCAGAATGGCTAAAAGTCTGAGAAGTGTGGCATATGAAGCCAGCGGAGGACTCTAACAATCTGTGGCTTAATATAAAGACGACTTGGGGATGACACACTTCTGCCATGTTGTGGAGGCTCCATAAAGCTACCTGTGAGTCCTTTGGTCAGCTCAAGAGAATTGATATCTGCTATTCTCGTCTGCCCAACACCTCTCTTTCCAGAGGGAAATGCCATTTTCCTGAAACATACGCTTCTGATAAAGCTGGCAGTCACAGTGCCTCACCTCTGCCCAGAAATCAGATGTGTCATCCCCACACCACGATGATTAGTCAGGAGGAGAGTGTCTGACTCAGGCAAACCCAACCAAAGTTCTTCAATGAGAAATAGCATTTAGGTTTCTATTCTGTGGACTCATGAATTAAGGATGGTTCAAGACTCAGGTTTGCCTACAGCTATTTTTCTGAACACAGCGTGAGAATGAATCCAAGAAAACAGCATACGGACAAAGGGAGCGCTGTAAATATATGGGCAGACATAAAAAAACAGAGACAGAGAGGGAGACACACAGAGAAAGAGAAGGAAAGAAGGAGACAAAGAGGAGAGGAAGACAGAGAAATGGGAAGAGAGCTAGACTAGATGATAGTGTTCAAACCCTGCAGAGCTATGTCTGAAGCCTGACTTTTCAGCTACAAACCAGTCAACTTATTTTCTGTCACATGATGCTGAAAAAGACCTTACTAATATATCATCTGAGAAGCAAGCTGGTAAAAACACTACACTCAGGCAATTCATTAAGATATATACAGTGAAAGCCCTCTTCAAAGTCTTATTTAAAACATAAATCCACCTGAGTAAACTAAAAATGTGTTCCCATAACAAGCCTGCTTATTGCATGTGAAATGACTGGAATTTAGAGGGGCTCCTGTTTACAACTGCTAACTCCAGGGTGTGTAGCTGTGGAGGTGGAGAGGAATAAATGGGGACACTTTTACATTTTTACTTGTGAAATGACTTTTTTTTTTTTTTTTACAATGCTCAGGTATTATTGTTATGGTTTTTTAAAACTGTGATGATTATAAAAGATCGTGTTGAAATAGACCAAACACAAGGTTGTGAACTAGGGTGGGGTGAACGAAGATGAAGGTAAGGGTCCTCGTGAGGAAGAATCTGCCAACAGGAGATGGTGAGGGCTCCCCTGAGGGGAGATTCTAGGGCATTTTGTGAGAAGGCAGAGAACACACTGGTCAGAAAGATGGCCATGCTCCCCACCTTGTTCTGACCTCAGAGGGCACTTCTAATCCTAAAGTGAGAATGTTCTCAGCAATTTGAGGAATGTGCTGTCCCAGGAACACTTTCAGCTAAAAGGCTATTGTGGACATACTTACATTCAAGAAGTGTTAACTTCCAGCAAAGAGAAAACTGAATGCATATTTCAGAATTTAGTAAAAATGAAGGCTCCCAACCAAAATCCAAATGACCGTCCAGCCTAGCCAACACTACCTCCTACTGCCCCCATATAATCATTGTTAATAGTTTGGTACAACTTCATTCCTACTCTCTCCACACTCACTCACTCATGCACACCCAGATACAAACATCTGTAGATTTATTTTACAAAAATGGAATTACTCAAAACATTAAAGTCTGAAACTTGCCTTTTTTCCCCACATAATACACCAGTGATATCTTTCTAGGACAACACATGAGCTATTTCTCATGGTTTTTAATGGCTGCATTACATTCCACTTTAAAAACCAGTACTCTATTACAAATACTTGGCTGGTTTTAATTTTCACAGTAACCTTAGATTTAAAATAATCAACTGTATGTAAAGATTTAATGCAGTTTTTGACCTCCCATGACCCATACTATATAATGCATGTTTTTTCATCGTATTTTGGAAATTACTTCTAATGAGTCAATAAACTTTCCTTAATAAGTTTCAATTCTCAAAGCACAGTGGATAGAGAATGGTTGTTGGAGAAATGTATTTAATAATATATTAACAGAGTCTTGCATTGTGCTTTGATACAGAGGTCTGCCATCTGGATGGAATTAGGAATCAAGGTGAGCATTCTTGCTCGAGAGGCACTACCCTATATCAGTCACTCCCAAAGACTCAGGGCAGCTTTAGAGAGAACGACAAGACATCTTGCCAGGAGTCACTTGGCAAGTGGTAACACTGCACCTCTCTGAGACATTCACCATGTACTTTGGCCCAGCCCAGCCCAACTGTCATGCTGGAAGGAATACAGCCGCATAAAAGCTAGATGTAAATAAAATCATATTCTTTCAGGCTAAAATGTCCTGTAACATCCAGAGTGAACCTTCCACCTCAATAAGAATGCCACTCTTGGGACAGGAAATGATGGGAGATAAATGGCAAGTTTCCAAGACTCCCAGAAGAAAACAAACCATTTGACTCCATTTAACTTATGGTATAAGCATTTTGATGCCCACTATCAGAGAAGGAATTGGAATTATTTGCAGAACTGTTCAAAAAGAGAATGTATGCTAACTCATATACAGAATCTAAAAAAATGGTACTGATGAACCCAGTGACAGGGCAAGAATAAGGATGCAGATGCAGAGAATGGACTGGATGACCCGGGGTGGGGAGGGGTGAAGGGGAAGCTGGGATGAAGTGAGAGAGTAGCAAAGACATATTTACACTACCAAATGTAAAATAGATAGCTAGTGGGAAGTTGCTGTATAACAAAGGGAGATCAGCTCGATGATGGGTGATGCTTTGGAGAGCCAGGACAGGGAGGGTGGGAGGGAGTCACAGGAGGGAGGGGATATGGGGATATATGTATAAATACAGCTGATTCACTTTGGTGTACCTCAAAAGCTGGTATAAGAGTGTAAAGCAATTATATTCCAATAAGGAGCTTAAAAAATAAAGAGAATGTGCTGAACAGTCCTTTTATTCAATGGTATTTACAAAATACCTCAATCAGTATTTATATAATTACTGGTTAACTGTCAATCTCCCAGTTAAAAGTTAAGTTCTATGAGGGAAGGAACCTTATCCTTATTCATGTCCTTGTGCTTTTTCCCACTGGGGGAGATAGAGACATTTAATAAAAAATTAAAGAAAAACCCACTGTGGTTTCAATTACAATTGCACTAAGTTTTCAAAGGAGAAGGATGGGTTTGATTGGCTCAGAGAGGACTTCTGCAACGAAGAGAGGATTGTACTAAAATGTGAAAGACATGCGAGAGAGGAGGCAGCAAAGGAGCTTTCTGGACAGAGGGGTGAGCCAAGGCCCTGAAGTGGCTGAGCAGAGTACTAGAAAAAGAGAAAGAAGGTCAAAAGTGAAGCTGGTGAAGGGCATAAAGTGGGACTGGGAACATAGACAGGAAATATTGGGTTGGCCAAAAAGTTCATTTGGGTTTTTCCATAACATCTTACGGAAAACTCTGAGCAAATTTTTGGCCAACCCAATAGATGGTGCAAAATCAAGGTCAAGGAGTTTGGTCTCATCTTCAGTGCATTGAATAGCCATTGAAGGGTTTTAAGTAAAGGAACAATGGGATAAGAGCTGCAGTATTAAAAGATGGCTATGAGATCTTGTAAGCATTGAGTGGACTGGGGGGATAAAATAGATGTGGGGAAAACAATTAGGAGGTTGCTGCAGTGATACCCAAAAGACAATATTCATTTGGACTAAAATGACAGAGATGAGAAGAAACAGACTAGGATCTGTGCAGGAAGGAAAATCAATAGGACTTGTCATTATTTAAATGTAGGGGATAAGGAAAGACCACATTAAGAGTAACTACCTGGTTTCTAGATGTGGCAGCTGCTGGAAAAGCTATTCACTAAGAAGGAGGTCCCAGTTTGGTAAGAAAGATCATGAGTTGTATGGATAGCTACAAGAAACTGAAATTAACATCCACTAACCTCAAGGGCTGTGCCAAGCTGGGTCAAGGCTATGCCTTAAATGGATGATCTAACTTCATCCTAACTGCCATCCTATAAAATAGGTGCTATTGCCTACATTTTTAGAGAAAAGAAAACTAAGACTCAGAAAGGCTTAGTAGCTTATGGCCATTCTCAGAGCTAAAAATTGGCTGAGCTGGGATTTGAACCCAGATTTTCTGTTCTAAAGCAGATGGTTCTTAATTACCGGCCCATACTGCTTCATGACAACTGAGGTCTACTCAGGGAAAATTTCATGATTTCAAAAGGACATGAAAGTTAACCTGGAATTCTGAGGCCAAACCTTCCTAGGAAACCTTCAATTCTTCTCTCAAGGATGCCCAGAGAAAACTGTCCACATAAGGAAGATGATTCTACACTTTCCCCCATTCTTCACTCCCCGCTGGCTCAGGCTTTTGCCCAAACTTCAAGGTTACCTCCAGTTGCCCTGATCTCCTCAGCTTTGCCTTCTCCAAGTTCCTATAATACTTTCAGTCTCACTACTTATTCTGGCAACAATCACATGCAGGTTACCCTGCAGGATGTCCATATATTTTCTACTTCCTCACATTATATTTTTTCTAATGTTATATTTTTGACAGTATATACTGCCTGTCTTAAAAAGTCTTTCATGTACTGAAGTCAGATTGTTGTACATAAGCTAATACACACAAATTTCAAACTGGATCTGGCTGCCAACCAACAGTTCCGTTTTACCAATGTTATTATCTCTAGTTGCAGAGTGGAATCTCAATATACATTGCATTTAAGTTACACATATTCCTCTATATGTTCTTGGCAGAGGAGAGGGAGAGAACATGCACAATTTAAATAGAGTAGGCCATTACACCTGCCAGTCTAATCATTAAATAGGAGATTCTTAGGGACTGAAAACTTTTGCTGTTTTTCAGTTTTTACTTTCCCAGTGTGAGTAATTATCTGGGCAAACTCTGATTTTAGTGTATAAAGGTACATATTTTAGATATACCACAATCTCTAATTTTAAGTCAACTATTCTTCCTATTCCTCTATTAAAGAAACAGTGACCCATCTCAAGACTATGGGGAAAGCTGGGTCTTCTGGACTAATCAAGAGACAGTAAGATTGTCCCTGGCAATTCTGACAGCATGAGATTCTCACACCATACTTTCATTCGGGAACTACCCCTGAGATATGACTACAGTGATGACAGCATATGTGCGTGTAATCATCTGACTTTTCAACTGCATTCTGACTTTAGTATTGAATATAAATAAGCAGCAATTGGAAAATGAAAAGTGCTGATATAAATGGTAAAGGTGTACCTCTAACAAATGAGGCAAAGATGGAAATCATTAGGCCTCCTGAACTCAAATGTGAAGAAAAATAACACAATTACGCAACAGGAATGAAATGCTAGCTTAGGTCCAAAAAGCAAACAATCATTGGGGATTTTACAATCACCTTTGATTTTCTGGAAAAGAGCCTCCCCAGTCACAGGCACAAACCTAAATATGCACATAAAATTATGATACAGACACATTTTCAGAAGGTCATGTTCAAACAGAACACTAACATTCTGAACCGCCCTGCTGCCTATGGGCAGATAGATTGATTCTTGCTTCTCAGCATCCTCAGAATTTTCTTGATGCCATCAGTATACAATTTAAGGCTCTATCTGTGGGAAACGATTGCCGGTACCTGTCACTATTTAGACTCTAAGCTCCTTGCAGGCAGGTTCTAGGCCTTACTAATCTCTATGTCTGCAGTGCCTTAGAGAGCGCCTGACTAAAAAAGGTGCTGTACAAAAGCTGGAGAGTGAATGAATAGCCAGATGTACCTCTCTGAGATTCATTTCCTCTAATGAACTAGGGAAGAAAGACACAGCCCAATAGCTATCAGGTTGTTGTCTCCAGCACAGAGCTCCACTATGCACATGGCTCTGGCCTTACCTATCCAGAGAAATGCAGCACAGGTGAAAAATCGATGCTGTTGTGAGAAGAACATCTAGAGATGTCCGGATGAGGCAAAACATCTCCCCATAAACCCAGACGTCCTGAACCAGCTCAATGGCACCAAAGGGCATCACCAGCACTGACACCAGCAGATCCACAAAGGCAAGAGATACAATGAAATAATTGGTTTTTATTTTCCTGTAGGTGAAAAAGTATAAGGGAGGAGGTGGTGGGAAGGATGAAGGGAGGAGGTTAGGGGCAAGGGAACAGGAAAGAAAAGTGGGGGAAAGGGAAGCAAGGAAAGAAGGGAGGGAAGAAAAGAAAACAAAAGTCAGATGTGCAACATACTCTCTAAGATTCAGTTTCCCCTCTGTCATATGCTTGATCCAGTCACTTCGGACTTTTCCAGACCCCTTTGCACCAGAAGCCCTCTCTTGCCCTCTGCTGTGACCACACTGGCCTGACTTGAGCCCCCATGCACAGAGCCCCTTTCAAGGGCCTTTACAATGTGCTCTCTCTCCCCGCCGTTGGCCTAGCTACACCCCATCTACCCTTTAGGCCTTGGTTTAGTCATTCTCAGGAAACCCTCCCAAGGGGCCCTCTTAAAAAAAGTGTCAAATTCTACTGTTTTCCACTCTTAGACTGACTACCGCGTGCCTCACATTTGCCACACATTAGAATTTCGTTTTTACACTTTCTCGATTAGAGCATGTCTTGCTTAAAGAGAAAGGCAGCAGATGAGATAGGACTGCATCTGTTAACCTCTTTTACAGCCTGGTGGCTCTTAATCTAGGCTGCACACTAGAATCACCTAGTAAATTTTTCTAAGTATTGATGCCCAGGTCTCACCCCAGATCAATTAGTTCAGGGACTTTGTATGATTAACCCACTTACCCACCCCCAAGTTTGCCAGATAAAATATAGGGCACTCAGTTAAACTGAATTTCAGATAAACAATGAATAATTTTCTAATTAAGTAAATCCCAAATATTGCATGGGACATATTTATGCCACACATGAGTAATTTTAAAAGGGTCTTCAAGTGATTCTAATTGCAGCCTAGGATGAAGTGGAAAGAGCAGAAGACCCAGGTTTAAATCCTAGATCAGCCACTAGTTAGCTATCCTTTCTCTGAACCAATAAATAAAGTGGGGCAGTTAGATTAGATATGCTCTCAGCAATTATATATATTGTGATCACAACTATTACAGAAAAAACAACATAAGAAACATAGGAAAAAAGACAGGATAGAAATGCACTCACATGTTTACACTATTTATGTTAGAACTATGGGATTATACGTGATCTTTTTTTCCCTGCTCCATTTTCCAAACATCATTCCCACATATATTTTCCCTTCATAATTACAAATTATAATGGAAATTATAAATTCAGACCTCAGTTCACCAGGGAGAGCCCAGAACTCCACCTAGGTTTCCTCATGAGGTTAGATCACGTGACTCACCTGAGCTGCCTGTCCCTGCTCACGGCCACCATCACCAGCAGGTTCCCCAAGATGGCCATCAGGATAACCACCGAGAGAAACGTGAGCAGCACGACCTTCTCCACTGACCCGAAACCCTCCTTGGAACTGGAAGACACACAAACACAAACAAACACGAACACAAACACAAACACAAAGAGTTGAAGGAAACTCTGAGACACAGGAAAGAAAGTTAGTCTCTTCCTCATTCATCTTCAGGAAGGTAACTTCACTACCAAAGCTGCAACACACATTTACTGTGCACCTAATATGTGCCAGTGTATGCACTTGTCACTTGTTATCCTGGTTAACTCCTACATAATGAGAAGGAGGAGGCTCAGAGAGGTGGATTAACTACTCTGATATTGCACAGTGATTCTCCATCAGAGATTTTGAGGCTTTCCTTCAGAGTACTGACCTCAGCCTGTGCTCAGAAATGTTATTTGGGTGACTCTTGTTTGGCACACCTACTCAGCTAGCTTGTAAGCTCCATGAGGCAGGGACGTTGTCTGCTCTATCCACTGACAAATTCAATTTCAATGCATCATTCATATTTATCAAATGAAGGAAAGATGGCATTGAATGAATGAATGATGGTAACTTGAGCCAGTATCTGTGTGAATACAGGGGCCACCCTGTTTTCAGTACCCCATCCCAGCCCACACAGAAGCTGCTGTGTGCAGGTGGGCTATCCAAGGAATAGGTCATGTCTGAAGGCTGTTTTTATATAGCTGACCTAGACAAACTGATCTTGGTTTCAGCAAAGCCCACTGGAAAGACAGCAGACAATCAATAAACTCAGGGACTCCTTTCACTGCCCTGAACTACATTTCTTCTGGTGCCCAATATAACAGTTCAAATTAGTGTTTTTGTGAATTTCAGCAACTGATTTGATTCTATAAACCCTGCACTCCTACTGTCAACTCAGCATTTCGTCTTACAAATTTGGAAGTGAGTGTTCCCTATCAATAAAAGTATAATAAATGCAGGTTATTCAGAAGCTACAGGAAAAGTTTTGTTTTTTAATAAGGTAATAAAACGTTCTTTTTAAATGAAGTTTCAAAGGATCTTAAAACTCTTAGACCCAAACATACATTTCACTAAGGAGAAACTAAGGCCTAGAGAGGGGAATTGAGTTGTCAGAGCATGTTAGTGGCTAGTCTGGGAGAAACTGCTTGCTCTGTAGGCCACCACTGGGAACACAGGTCCCAAACCAAGAAAGATCTGTCTTTACTGAGCTCTTCTGACCGAAAACCAAGATAGGTGTTGGGCAACAGCCCACCAAGTCTGGGCTCTGGCTTTGTCCAAAACTTTTTCCATTAGGCCTGGCATGGAAAACAAGGTGACAACTGGAATAAGGAGTCAGAAAGTCCCACTCTACTCACAAGTAGTTTTATTGCTTCATTGAAGTCCTTTTGGCTAGGGTTCACATGAAAAGAAATTTGAGGTATGTCCATCTAAATCACCCTCTGCACCTAAAGTTCAACTATCGACAGTACAAATAATGGACAGATAAGATTTAACTCAATGAGGTAAAAGATTTCAGTAGGGTGTTCTGGCTACCCAAAACTATTTTGATTTTAGGCCATGTTAATTGAGGTAAAGTGCCCAATAAAGGAGGTGAATGCTTTTTTCCTTGTCCTTCTCGGAGGATCTGACTCAGGGCCCCTCTGAAACTTGTTCCCTCTCAAGGTCTCTACACTTGTGCCTTCTTCCTGGAATGTTTCTTCTCAATATTCAGGTCTCAGATGAAAGTTAACTCCCATTTAATGTGCCACAACTAACAAACACTTTTCATTTTCTTTATAACATTTACTGTTATCTGAAATGATTTCTGTTATTATTGTCTGTGCCCTAGTCCCACAGATTGACATTTAGTTATCTTTTCACCACAATTCCCAGCGCCTGGCACAGTGTCTAATCTATAGTATGTGTAGTGTAAAGGTAGGTGCAATATATAGGAAGTGCACAATCAGTCCCTGAGTGAAAGACATTGTATTCATAACGGTGAGGTTTATTCTTCAGTGTCTTTGAAGACAGGTTGCAGGTATAGACAAGATTCCATCTAGACAAAAGAAGACCCAGGGATGAGACATAAAGGCTATTTTTAACTATCTGAGGACTGTCCTTTGAAATAAGAGTAGATTTATGCATTCATTCATTCAACAATACTTTCTGAGCACCTACCCTATGTTAGGCATTGTTGAGGTCTTAGGGCAGCAGAAATAAGCAAAACAGAGAGCAATGAATAGATAAGCAAGAAAATATGTAAGGTGAGCTAGTAATATGAACTATAGCAAGAAGTCTAGGAGAGAAAGGAAGACGGAACTGTCAGTGGAGGGTGAAGGGCTGGTTGTTTAATGCGGGTTGTCAGTGAAGCTCAGTGATAGGGTTGTCACACTTGCAGGTTGTGTAACTATGTGGGACCAGTGAGCAGGCTGTAAGCAGTGGTTCTCAACTTTGTCTACATATGGAAATCACCTGAAGAGCCTCAGAAAATGCTGATGTAAGGCCCCCTCCTCAAAGATGTTGCAACCAAGGTTGAGAATCACTGCTAGGGGAGGCAAGATTTAGTAATGGATAAGGATGATCCACAATAGCTTCCCGGTGTTGTTTTGAGTGTCCTGGCTCAGGAAGTGTTTAAGAATACCTAGGTGTCAATTAGATACCACTTCACACCCATTACGATAGTTACTATAAAAACAAAACAAAACTGAAAAATAACAAGTGTTGGTGAGAATGTGGAGAAACTGAAACCTTTGTGCATCGCTGGTAGAAATGTAAAATGGTGCAACTGCTGTGGAAAACAGTTTGGCGGTTTTTCAAAAAGCTAAATATAGAACAACCATATGATCCAGCAGTACCAGTCCTAGGTACACATCCCAAAGAATCAAAAGCAGGGACACGAATAGATACACGCACCCCAGTGCTCATAGCAGCATTATTCACAATAGTCAAGAGGTGGAAACAACTCAAGTGTCCATCAACAGGTGAAAGGATAAAAAGAATGTAGTATACACATACCATGGAGTTTTATCCAGTCATAAAAAGAAATGAAGTTCTGATCCATGCTACAACATGCATAAACCCTGAAAACATTATGCTACGTGAAATAAACCAGACACAAAAAGACAAATATTGTATAATTCCACTTACATGAGGAGCCTAGAATAGGCAAATACATAGAAAACAAAGTAGAATAGTGGTTACCAGGGACTGGGGTGGGTGGAGGAGAGGGGAATAGGGAATTATTTATGAGTACAGAATTTCTATTTCGGGTGATGAGAAAGCTCTGGAAATGGATAATGGTGATGGTTGCTCACCATTGTGAATGAATTTATTGTCACTGAATTGTGCATGTAAACCGGTTACTTTATGTATCAATGGATGACCCCATATCAGGATGCTGTATAGGTTTCTTGTACTGGAGGCAGGTGGGACTGGCTGATTTTAGGTCCCTTTCTTATCTATGGACAGTGATCTGAACATACCCTCAGAATGTGGACTGTCCATCAACCACATCCTCACCATGAGAACCATCTCTCCTGTACTGCCTTTCCTCCCATAAGAGAGAAGAACAGATTCAGAGTCTGAGGTGAACACCTCTAGCTCCAGAGAATGTATATTTCAAATTAAGTGGGAATGTCAGGGTCAGAGAACCCCAAGTTCAATGTTATAGTTCACTTGTGGCATGCCAATTAGGAGCTAGAAATAGCTAAACTTTAAACTGTGAGTGAAAAGCAAAATGTAGCCATAGAAGAAGCATTTTTTTAATTAGGTAGAACTGTCCATTGAACTCAACGTAAGTGCAGTCATGATAGTTAAAATAAATTAGGAACCACTTCTACTGACTCCATGTTAGATCTCTGGATTACCTCTGACACCCTCTCAGACTACTGTCAACCACCACCAGACAATTCTTATCTGGCCAAAGAGCTATTCACTCCATTAAGTGGGTTCTTTGACAGTTATTCTTATGAGAAATTTTACTTTCTCTTCTTTTTTGCTTTTCTAGTGATCTCCTGATCCATGAATATAGAAATTCCACAAACTTGCTGGCTCTGTTTACTACTTTCTCTGTTCTTAATAAAAGAAAACCTATGACAGTAATTCTGGGTAAATTTTCACATAGGTTAGTATATGTGAAAATGGATTGTAAATGACAAAGTATAATATAAATAAGTAATCACTGCTATTACTATCAGAATCCCATATAGGAACAATAGCTAAGGAAGTTTTAGGTTATGCTTTGTTATATCATCCAAAATAATTGGTTTCAAGGTTATACACACACACACACACACACACACACACACACACACACACACACAGAGTACACTTTCTTATTAGTCAAGAATACTTTTCTTTCTCTCTTTCTCTCCCCCCACCCCGGCCCCCGCCCCCAACCACTGGCTTTGTTAACAACAGCTATGTAATTTCAAAAAAAAGTCACTTCCCTTTTCTGAACCTCTATTTCATCCCGGATCAATTGTTAGCGTAAATCTCTCATTTATCAGATATGTATTTATTGCCCACCATATGCCAAGATCTATGCTAAGAACTGGGATACAACCGTAAAGAAGGTGAACAATGTCCCTGCCTTCATGGAGTTCACACCACTGATAGAAACAGACAATAAGCACATATACAACTAACAAATACAGTTTGTGACCAGTGTTCCAAAGTTACACTCTTAAACCTTAATGTCCACATGTACCTACTGGGGGTATTATTAAAACACAGATTCTGATTATTTTGGTCTGCCCTGGGGTCTGGGGTTTTGCATTCCTCACAAGCCCATACAGAGGCTCATGAAGAACATCAGTGATGCCTTTGCCACTGGTTCATGAATCAAACTTGGGGCAGTAAGACTATCAAGGACTTTGGCATGATGATGATAGAGAACAACTGGGTTAGAGGGAAAATTTAAGCAATCAGAGAACACTGGATTCAGCTGTTTTGATACACATGCAGGAACCATGAGTTAGAGGAACCAGGAGAAGAGCAAATGCAAAGGCCCTGAGACAGGAAAGATGTCTTGTGTTTACTATCAGAGAGGAATGAACAAGGAATAAAGAATCTGAGATGAGCTCCAAAAAGTAGTCAAGAGTCAGATCCAGAGGCTTTGGATGCGTTGGTGAGAAGTTCATGTTTTATTGGACAATAAATGAGAATACAATAAAGTGATTTAAGGAGAAAAGTGACATTGGGGATGTAAATGTGAAAGTAGGTAAATTTGTCAGGGGCCCTTGCCAGAGTCCAGGTAAGGGAAGACAATGGCTCGGAGTAGGTGGTGGCCGTGGAGATGGAGAAAAGTGGATGGAATAAAGGTATATTTGAGAAGTAAAGGGTTAGGTAAGAACAACAGATTCCATGTGTGGATATAAAGAAGCAGAAATGAAAATTATAATTCTGATTTGCTTATCCGAGCAAACAATGGTACAATTTAATAAATGGGAAAACGTTAAGTGTGAGATATGTATAAAATACTCAAGTGCAGATGTCAAGTAGGCAACTGAATACTCATGTTGGAGCGCAGAAAGGATGACTGGGTTGGAGATACACACTGGGATTTCCAGCATTTTTATGGGATTTAGAGCCTCGGGGAAGGATGCAATGACTCAAGAAGAGGGCCAGAGTCTTCATGAACTCTGATATTGAGATATGCAGTAGAGAAGGAGGAACCAGCAGAGAAAACTAAGAAAGAAAGCAGAGGAGACATCACTGGGGTGTCTGAGGAACACCAGGTTAGTGTGTTGCTGTGGAAGGCAAGTGGGAATACCACAGGGCCACTTCTGGGAAGGAAGGAGGCAGTGTAACTACAGTAGTTCTTCCTTTTCTTTTTATGTATTGAACATTGCAATAAAATTATGTTTGACAACAAAGCTCCATCACTGGACCAATGATCTCTGCAGAAAGTATCTCCTCTGCCAACCACACTCTACTTGAAAACATACACAGCACATCCATTAAGGATTCCAAGCAGTTCAAAATACTCCCTATCCAAGTGCTTTCTTCACCCATCCTGCCCACCACTGCACAGTCCTCTGTGAAACAACTGCATGTAAATTAGAGCAAATAGTGTTCATTTTCTTACCAATAACAGTCAGCACAAAGAATGCAAAAGCATTCTGAATTAAAATTGGATGTTTTCTTCTTAGTGTGAATTTATTAACCTTAGTGTAAGGTCCCTGATGTTTCCTATAATGATAAAAGACTGGGTGTTGAACAAGAAGGCTTTAACTTTTCACTCAGCTTGACTAAACTTCAGATAGACTTCTTCCTGACTCTAGGCTCTGGTCTCCCTTTTCTTAGAGCATTTTACTTCAGAAAACTTATAATTGTAAATTCTTTCTCTGGCCCTTTGGGATGTAAATCTTTTAAAAAGCCTCTTGCCAGTTTTTCAAGCTAGTCTTCTGCAAGGGCCTAGTAGCCATCCATTTGAAATGTAATCATCAAAGAAGAGAAAGGCCCCATCTCCCAGTCTCTGTGGGAGGGTAGCAGTTCTTCCTGTCTTCAGTGGACGAATTGCTCCAAGTTGTAAAATTACCTCCTCTTTCCTTTGGGTAAGGTCAATTAGCAAACACAGATGTCCTAGGATACCTGCCGGCCACTCCATTTCTGAAAACCTCTCCTCACAGTCGTTTCAGCGAAATTGAGTTCAGACTATATTCTGGTCTCTCTCTCTATTACGGTAGCTTTCCTTATGGGTTAACTTTGTCCAGTGTAGTTTTTGCTTTGAGAGAATATGTTGTTTTTTACTGCTAATTATGTCATGTGTGTATTGTCTTCATCACCTCTGTTACTCCCTGTGAACAAAATCCGTGACAGTTGGAATACACATAGGAAAGTTAAACAGATAATATTCAGATTGACAATTTTTCTTAAGTAAATTAATGTTTAAAATGCCTTTTTAATTAAAACAGAAATAGTAGGGTCCATGAGTATGTTAATTGTTTTTTTCTATAATCAAAAAACTTGAGAAATAATATAACTGTAAACTTTTTAAAGCATACATCATTTCTTTAAATACTTGCCCCTTTTTTTTCTAGGTTTCTTCAAAGACTGACATACAAACAATAGCCAGACCCTATATAACGATAAAACTCTGACAACCTCTGTGGCAACCAGCCCAGAAAGGTCAGGACTTGTTCAATGGCTGCTAGCTTCCATATTTTCCCCCTCCTACCTGCTTCCCACTCAACACTAACCACAGAAAACCAAATATCCTCCCGAAAGCAACTACATTAGATGCCCCATTTCGTGTTAGTGCACTTCCTGCTTTCCTAGGTCAACAACCTCTCTTCAGAGCACAGCTGAAGCCCTGTTTTTATCCTATAAGCTTTTCTACTCCCCCTCCTGACTCTGAGTCTTTGCTAAATGCAAGTGATGATGGCTGACTACCTTGCCATAGCAAGCTCTGAATAAATAGCCTCTGTTCTCATTCGTGCGACATTTTCTTCCACATTCTAGATATGCTCTAGATGGACACTTATCTACAATCCTATATTTTCAAATTAGGTAGAAGTCTTTTCTGGGGGAGAAAGAATTTATTATTTGGCTTATGTTACTTTGGGTTTTTAATGATAACTTTTCAGGTGGCCCAGTTAACTTTTTTTTTTCAAGTATGCTTTTCTTCTTAAAAATGCTTTTTTTTAAACAGAGGACTAAATTAAATAATTCATATAAAACATTTTCATAACAAGAGCATCAAAGCAGTGGTGTTCCAGAATCACAAGGGAGAAGCATAATTACCTGGAAAGCTTGGTTAAAATACAGACTGCTGGACCCGCCAACAGAGTTTCTAATTCAGTACATCTGGAGTGAGGCCCCAAATCTGCACTTCTAACAAGTTTCTAGGTGATGCTGATGCAGCTGGTCTGAGACCACATTTTGAAGGCCAATTGACCTAAAGCACTATGATTATCATATGGTTTTTATCCTTCAGTTTGTTAGTATGATGTATCACATTGATTGATTTGTGTGTATCAAAGAATCCTTGCATTCCTGGGATAAACCCCACTTGATCATGGTGTATGATCCTTTTAATGTGCTGTTGGATTCTGTTTGCTAGTATTTTGTTGAGAATTTTTGCATCTATGTTCATCAGTGATATTGGCCCGTATTTTCTTTTTTTGTGACATCTTTGTCTGGTTTTGGTATTAGGGTAATGGTGGCTTTGTGGAATGAATTTGGCAGTGTTCCTCCCTCTGAAAGATACCCTTTACCCTAACCCTCATTTCTCCATTGCAAATTACTTTCTTTGCTCCTGGGTTTAGAACTTCCTGCTTGGAAGTGGGGAGATTGTGACATTGATTAAGCTCCTATTAAATGGCAAACAACATGCTAAGGACAATTTTAATGTTGGCTCATTTCATTCTCACAATTACCATGTAATCTACAGTATGATGTCCTTTTATTAGAGCAGACTGGTGCTCAGCATGGTTAGGAGACTTAAGATACTATGACTATCAAGTGGTAGACCTGCAATTTTAAACCTACACATTCTGATTGCAAGCCCAATGCTTTACCCACTAAATGTTAAATGTGCTCATTTTGAATTGAACAAGTTTCCTTTTAAGAAAAAAAAAAAAAAAGACATGCTAAAGTTTTACCTTGTATCTAGAAACTTAGTATCAAAAATGTTGATGATGACAGCTTAATATGCCTCGTAAAAATATGCTGGCTACAGAAAATAGCAGGGAAAAAATTCATACAGATGGAAATTATGCTTAATGGAGTTTCTATGCAATTCTAAAAGAACTCTTTTTGATTGTTTTTGAAGACCCTACAGAGGAAGGTGAGAGGGTGGGATGGGGGTAGGTGCATAAAGGATGTAGGCTAGGTATTTTTCAAATGAAAACATGTGGAGGAAAATTCTTGTGGCAAGCTCTTAATAGACTTTTCCAGAGCCTCAAAGATCACACATATTGGGAATGAGAAAAACTTCAAAGCCCAAAGAGGATCTGTCTGTACAGCGTATAATGGAGTTCAAAGCCGCAAGGAGCACAAAGGATATCAGGATCAAAGACATTGTTCTCTGAGGCCATGTCTGGATGTAAAGCCAAGCCAGAACTGATGCGACAAGATTCTCACTGCTGCACAGTGTGTTAACTACCAGAGCTTCCATTCTTCTAGGAAATAAAATGCTAGATGACAGTGCCAGTAAATTACACCTTAGAGGTGAGTCTCACTTTAAAAAAACCCATTCATCCAAAACTGGAACTGAGCAAACAGTTCCAGAGATAGATCTTTTTTTCTTTACCATCTATTTTTTCTTTATATGGGGTTCAACATAGGGTATCTTGTTTGTTTTGCAAATATCTCTTTGCTCATACTTGCTCAGGGAACAGAAATGCTCATCAGGTACAGAAAGGTCTTCCTTTGGAGTAAAACACATGGCATGTTTTCGGTATTTGGCCAATCGTTTCCTTGAAATTATTCTTGTGGTTATGAGAAATCCAGCCCAGGGAAAAATATAGACCACATGGGGCCTCTCTACCATGGTCAATCATTTACCAGAAAGATAAGGCCTCAAGGAAAAGTGGAATTTCCGATACTCATAACATCCTGCTCCCCATCCCTTTGCTCCAGCTGACCTCTGTCACTGGGCCCAATTGCTATTGGATCCAGCTCTGAATATTTTGCCATGGTTCTGGTTTGCTATATGCTAAGTATTATGATTTCCTGTCTCACCTCTGCTTCTGACAGTAAAAAAATCTTATGCTCAGATGAAAGAAGAAATTCATGTTACTCTACAGCAAAGGTAGCCAAACAATGGCCAATGGGCCAAATTCAGCCTGCTGTCAGTGTTTGTAAATAAACGTTCACTGGAACACAGGCACACTCAGCTGCTTGTGTATTTTCTGTGGCTGCTTTCCCTACAAAGACAGGGTTGAGGAATTACAGAAACAACTGTATGGCCTACAAAAGCTGAAACTACTTACTCTTTGACCCTTTATGAAACAAGTTTGATGACCCTTGCTCTTTTGGAACCAGAGATATGTTAGGTCTAAAGAAGAATATGGCCTAGGGACATTAAGACTCCCTATTTAACTGCCTATTTAGACTTCCTATTTAAAATAGTTCATTCCTCTGGATTTTCTCACTAAGTGGAAAACAGTATCATTCCAGTTGACCAAGTCAGGCATCTTTTCCCATGTCTTCTTCTCTTTTACCTAAGTCATTATCTACTTTAAGTATCTCTTTTCATGTGTTGGTTTTTTTGTCTGTTTTGTTTTGTTTGGCCACATAGCATGTGGGATCTTAGTTCCCTGAACAGCGATAGAATCTGCTACCCCTGCAGTGAGGACACAGAGTCTTAACCACTGGACTGCCAGGGAAGCCCCCTTGAGCATCTCTTAAATCTATTCACTTCTCTCCAGCCCACTGTCAATACTCTAACAGAGTATTGTTATCTTATCTAACGGAGCTTCTGTTATCTTCGCCTAGACTACTACAACCACTACTGCCTACTCTGCCCTCAGCTATCAGTCTATTAGACATATCCAGAATTGAACTCTTGATTTCCCTCACCTCAAACCTGCTTGCCATCTTAAATAGATTGTTGCTCGGGCCAAAAACCTTGGAGTCATTCTTAACAAGTCTCTCTTCTCATACCTCACACATGTCAACAAATCCTGCTGGCTCTACCTTAGAAGCGTTTTCTGATTCTGGCCCTCTCTCAGCTCTTGCGCCATTACCACTCTAGTTTAAACTACCTCATGCCTCACCTGGGTGATGGCAAAGGCCTCCCAACTGTGTTCCTACTTCCACTGTTTTCTACATACAATCCACTCTTCACCCAGTAGACAGACTGAGCTTTGAAATATGTTTAGGGTCATGTCACTACATGTCACTACCCTACTCACCACACTTGAGATGGCTTCTCATCCTACTCAGAGCAATACCCAGAACCCTTACCATGGTCTAAATGGCTTTACAAGACTGGCTCTTGGCTGCTTCTATGATCTCAGCTCTTACCCCTTTCTCCTTTTCCCATGATGCTCCTGCCACGAAGGCTTCCTCATCATTCCCCAAAGGAGCCAACCAGGCTCCCACCTTAGGATCTCTCATTTGATGCTGCCTCCATCTGGACCTCTTTATCCCAAGGGACTGGAACTGCTCACTCCCTTACTTCATTCAGGTCTATGCTCAGATTCACCCCTGAAGAGAGGGCTTTCCTAACCCCCATATTTAAAATAGGACCTCTCCCCTCACTCGCTATTCCTGTGTCTTGTAGTTTTGATTTTCACAGCTGTTACCTAGTATGCCCACCTGTACACTAGAATGGCTTGAATGAAATCTCATCAAAAGCAGGAACTTAGTCTGTTATGTCTACAGATGTATTTCTAGCACCTAAAACAGTTCCTGGCACATACAAGTACTCAAAAAGTATTTGTGGAATGAATGAATGAATGAACAAATGAATGGAGTCACCTTTCATTGGTCATCTGCCTTGACTTTTCCTCTTCCCAACCATTATCAGCAATGAAGTCAAAATGTTTTGTGGTTTGTTTTATTTTTTCTAGAAAGAATTAGCTCATCTCCCCTGGCCTGTCCAAAATCCTTAATGTGGTCCTAATGTAATTTTGGTAAAATACCAAATTTGATGTGGTTTAACCAGTCCCTACTTAGTTATCCAGCTTTATTTCTGACACTGCTCCGTAATCAACTCTACCAGAGAAAAGTACCCAAATGCCCACTCAGGGAGCTGTGACATACTTGTTAAGCCCCAACTCTCCTTCCCCTACTTTACCTGGCAGGCCCTTGCATGTCCTTTGGTGCTCAATTAAACTTCTTATTCTCTGGGAAGTCATACCTTCCCTGACTCCAAGAATGTCTTCCTACATGCTTTATTGCACTCTATAATTACATATTATAGCTTTTATCACATTATATTTTAATTATCATTTAAATATATGTCACCCCAACCACGCTATCCTATTCATTTTGCTATCACGTGCCTAGCACAACAAATATTTACCAAACAAGTAAAAAGATACATGTTATCCTTTACCTGAAGGAAACTTAAACTTTCGCAATCAACATAAAGGTGCTGTTCTTCCTTTCTTCAACTAAATAGTTCTATTTAATCCTACATCTAAACCACTCCCTGAGTCAGGAGTATTAGGGCCAACAATCATCTCTTTGAATTACAACTTATAATTGCTAACATCATATGCAGATTACCAAATAGTTAGCTAGCTTCTCCAGAGAATACTAGAAGCCTTTCCCACATTTTACTCTGAAGTCTAACAATACTTCTAAATCTATTTTCTAGACCAATACTTCTAAATCTATTTTCTAGTCACCTTGTGGGCGCTGAAGTTGTTGTCCAGATTAATTAAGAAAATACATGTAAAACACCTGAGATATTGCCTGGCATATACTACATGCTCAATAAATGCTAGTTATTAGTATTCCTCTTTTCTGTTCATTTCAAAAATGCACAAATGGAATTCACATTTGTCCTGGTCCTCCAGCTCATAGTACAGCAAGAAAGTGGTCGATACTAATCACTATGACAGCATATTGTAATTTGGCTGGGGGCTGTTGAAATAACAAGTAAAAATAGAGCCCAGAGATGAGAGATGGTGAGTAAGAATACACTGGCGTTCTTCCAGACATAACTAGTAGAAACACAAATATGATAGAGCAGAGAAGGAAAAAAAAAAATGTGCCGAAAGTTCACAGGAGTGAAGATGGATTTTGGAAGGGATAAGGAATAAGAATTTGGGAGCATATTGAGCTGCCACAAGCATAAGAGAAGTGGGGAATATCTAACAACTTGATAGGGCATGAGGGTTTTGAAGAGAAGGCTCTGCATTCAAGTTCACCATCGACACAAGCACACTCATTCACACCTCCATGCACACAATCCATAAGAGCAGGCTGGAAAGTGATGGGGATGGAGGAAGACAGGTAGAGAATAATTGTGGTGTCAACCAAGGCGAGACAGATCAAAGTTTAGAGTCTTCACCTGGATGCTACTAGACATCCCTAGAGCCTATAAAGCAAGTTCATCTAAAAGTGACTGCTGGGGCATTCCCACCTGCAAAGCCAAGAATTGTATTAAAATGCATAAATGCATGTCCAGACTATGCTTATGACAAACATAAAAAGAACCTTAAAAACATTCATCCTCCAATAATTCTACTTTTAAGAATTCATCCTAAAGAAATAAATTATTAGAGCTGCTCTTAAAGATTTATGTATATTATGACTCACAACCATATTGCTTATAAGTAGGAAAATTGGAGACAACCTAAATGTCTAAATTTGGGTATCAGTTATAGCAACAATTTCATATTTATTTAATATTTACACAGCCATTAAAATCCAGGTTTGAAAAGAATTTAACAACAGGGGAAAGTTCTCATAAATATTGTTCGTTGCTAAAAGCAGGTATGAGACAGGAAAGCACAAGTTCAATTTTCTATAAAAATGTGTATTTACATAAAGGTCCAGAAAAAAAACTGTTGAGAGATTAACCTGTGACTTTTTTCTTAAAACCACAAAAAAGACTACAAGGAATGAGTGGCTATCTTCCTCCTCTATCCCAAGAAGATAACTAAAATTTGTGTTTTGAGTTATCAGCAACATTGTTTATGGGTTTTTCAAGTTGCAGAGCTGAAGGCAGGAGTTTCTGGCACCAGAGCATAGTCACTTGATCTGAAGGCAGAAGTAGCCAACTAAGGAGGTTTGAAGAACTATAACAAGGAGAAAGCAGGGGTTTGCAGATTCCAAGAACAGCAAGAAGGAACACCATAATGCTTCTCAGCACCTATAGAGACCAACCACTATAATCAAAGGCCCCAGTGTCAATCTTTTTATGGAAGCAGCAAAACCTCCTTTCTTCCAGGGACCAGGCAAAAGTGAACAACTAGCCTGGTGTGGAATCAGGGTGGACTAAAAAGCAAAAGGTCCAGCTTGTCCCAGAAAGTAGAAGAAGTCCACAAAATGTCTGAGATTAAATTTCCCCTTGAAACCCATTTGAAGGGTACATTAAAAAGTTAATTAATTTAGAGATTAAAATAAATGTGGCATTTCTTATACCTGAATTTTGTAAAACTCCTTCCACTGCTTTATTTTTCTTCATGGCATTTATCTAACATATCGCATGTTTCTTTGCTTTTTAAAGTCTATTGAATGCATCTCCCCACCCCACACCCAGCCTCCAATAGATTGTAAGTATCATGAGAGCAGAGCCTTTGTTTTCTTGGCACACAGTAGGTACTCAACGAATATTTGTTTAGGGAATAAATGATGCCATTAGATTGTCTTGGAAATTATGGTTATATCACTTGCTACAATAATGCCTTAGTCCACTCAGGCTGCCATAACAGAATACCATAGGCTGGGTGACTTAAACAACAAACATTTATTCTCTCCTAGTTTTGGAGGCTGGAAAGTCCAAGATCCAGATGCTAGCAGATCAGTTCCTGGTGAAATCTCTCTTATTAACTTGCAAAAGGCTGCCTTCTCTCTGTGTCTTTACACAGCGGAGAGAGAGCAAGCTCTCTGGTACCTCTTCTAATAAGGGCACTAATCCCACCATGAGGGCCTCTTCTAATAAGGGCACTAATCCCACCATGAGGGCCTCTTCTAATAAGGGCACTAATCCCACCATGAGGGCCTCTTGTAAATCTAATTATCATTACTTCCCAAAGGTCTCATCTCCAAATACCACCACACTGGGGTTAGGGCTTCAACATATAAGTGGGAGGAGATACAATTCAATCCATAACAAATAACATGTAGTTATTTATTTTGACCAAGGCACTGCTTTCAGATACTTTAGCCATCTACTTACAAATTGAAGATGCCATCTTTTCCACAAGACTTTACATGTTTTATATCCAAATAAAATTATATTTGAAGGAAAATAAAAACAGGGAGAAAATAAAAATGGCTGAAGCTCCTCAAATGTTAAATAAATAAATAAATAAATAAATAAATAAATAAATAAATAAAACAGGGAGAGAAGGAGAGCTATGTATGCATCTATGCATATATATAATTAAATTCAGAGGTTATGGACATGAGAATGTACAACCAACTGTTAATCATAAATGTTTTGGGCAGAGGACTAGAAGCTAATGGGAGACTTTTTCATTTGGGATATTATTGGAGTTTGAAATGATAAGAATGGATTTATGTATTACTTGTTTAACTGAAGAATAAGGAAGTACTAATCCCTCTGCTGTGAATCGCATCTTATCTTGCACTTCTCAACCACAACCCTTCTCAATTCACACTAGAAGGTTAACATATTGTTCTTGCCAAATAAGTCATACCTGACATCATTAATTCCTCTAAGCAGTTGGGTGTGAGCTCTGTGTGACTAGAAAACAAACAAACTCACTGACTAAAGGGCTTAGCCCAAGAATGTCAGCTTAGCTATAGGCATATGTTTGCTCATTTTTTCATTCAACCATCCCTTTGTCTACTCAGTCATTTGTGTATGTGCTCAACAGAATATGTGAGGGGCTACACT
Organism: Hippopotamus amphibius kiboko; assembly: GCF_030028045.1. Taxonomy (NCBI): domain Eukaryota; kingdom Metazoa; phylum Chordata; class Mammalia; order Artiodactyla; family Hippopotamidae; genus Hippopotamus; species Hippopotamus amphibius. The sequence continues at coordinate 153,745,415 of NC_080186.1, read as the reverse complement.
ATTTCAGTCACTTAGAAGAGACAGCAGGCATGGTTCCTTCCCTCAGAAAGCTACCAGAGCAGACAGATATGAACCCAACTATCCATATACTATGAGACGAGGTATATGTGGTGGTGCTAACCTTATTTCTAGATCACCACTTTTCTGAGGGTGTGATCATTGAGCTGCAATTTAAAGGAGGAACAAGAGTTGACTGAAAAAAAAAAAGGTAGGAAAACGTCAGGGGCCAGGGCTGGAAGTGCAGAGGAGAAAACAATGTGATTTATTCCAGCAGCTGAAAGAAGACCAACACAACCAGAGTGCCAGGAACCAGGAGAGCCACCAGCAGTTGGGGCCAACAAAGGTCAGATCTGGAGGGGACCACAGGCTGGACTAAGTATTTAGGTCTTCATTATGAGTTCAGTAGGGAGCCACAAATTGTTTAAAGAAGGTTGGCATTAAGGATGACATGATCAGATTTACATTTTGACGTGTCTGGAGGGTAGAGGGACAACTGTGGAGTTTTTTTGGATGGCTGTTCGCCTTAGTAATTTTAAAACCTTTTAATTATATGTGTTCCAGTCAACATATTTAGAACATGGTTCTCAGTAGAAGTGGTAACACCCCCAGAGGCTCTCTGAGATACTTGTGAGGTCTTGGGTTGTGGTTATGATTGGGGAATACTATAAGCATTTAGCGAGAGGACAGGTGACATTACAATATGAGGGACAATCTCTCATTTAAAAAATCGCATCCCAGACTTCCTAGGTGACACAGTGGTTAAGAATTCGCCTGCCAATGCAGGGGACACAGGTTTGATCCCTGCTCCAGGAAGATCCCACATGCCGCAGAGCAACTAAGCCCATGCGCCACAACTATTGAGCCTGTGCTCTAGAGCCCATGAGCCACAACTATTGAGCCCATGTGCCACAACTACTGAAGTTCACGTGCCAAGAGCCCATGCTCTGCAACAAGAGAAGCCACCAAATGAGAAGCCCAAGCACCACAACAAAAAGCAGCCCCCACTCGCTGCAGCTAGAGAAAGCCCGTGTGCAGCAACAAAGACCCAACGCAGCCAATAAATAAATAAAAATAAAAATTTTTAAAAAGGTCTAGATGATGTATGAAAAAAATCGCATCCCACATTCTCCATGATTTTAGAACGTCCTATCTGTGTAAGTGAAATTTTGTTTATAGGTACCCAATCTAGAACTTAACCCCTTTAACATTACACATAATTATTTACATGGTAATTTATATACATTAAATGAAGGGGGAAATTATGCTTTCATTTTGTTCAGAACAGGGGTTCTCTAAATGTCACCAACAGCGATGCCACTCATGGTATTAAGTTGACAACCCAACACACCTGTGCTGGACTTCACTAGTAGTTGTCGCTTTCACAGTGATTTAATGTACACGCACACATATCTGACTGCTTTACTATGTTTCCTACTGGTCTGAGCCTTTATATAATGAAACACACATTATTTTGTTATAAATAACTCTTGCGTTACTGCTTTTTTGTTTTGCAGTTAAGGAAGTATGTGCATAATTTAATTGTGAATAGATAGGTTATATTACTCATGGATTTCATTTCAGTATTGTCAAGGGGTATTACAAAATATTTCTTTAAAAAAGGGCAGGGTAGTGGCTAACCTGATATGGTCAAGAATCACTGGTCTAGCAAAGTGTAATGACTTTCAAGAGTTTGGCTATTTTCTTCTCTTGAACTTCAGATGTCTTGTCTAAAATGAGAGCACTGAAGTATTTCTGATTTATCAATCCTGGAAATATGCCGTTAAAGAAGATCAATGAAGGCACTTCCCTGGTGGTCCAATGGCTAAGACTCTGCGCTCCCAATGCAGGGAGCCCAGGTTCGATCCCTGGTCAGGGAACTAGATGCCACATGCCTTAACTAAGAGTTCGCATGCTACAACTAAAGATCCCACATGGATCAACTAAAGATCCTGCATGCAACTAAGAACCGACACAGCCAAATAAATAAATAAATATTTTTTAAACCCAATATTTAAAAAGAAGATCAGTGAATGTCAAAGGTTGGAAATAAAAGAGCAGGGGCAGAGGCAGCATATTACTTGTCTTTCAAGAAAATTAGAAGGATCTACTCTAGCTTCAAGCTTTTCTCATTCACAGCCCTCAAGGATTTTTAACAGCTATAATACACATCTTTTGCAAAGAGCTGTATTCCATTACCTTATGAATATTTAATTTCACAATATTTGCAAATCAAGTTTGTGGAATTCTGGTGTGTGTGTGTGTGTGTGTGTGTGTGTATTATTCACTCGATAATTTATGGGGTAGAAATGCTTCCATGTGCTAGAAACTGCTGAGATAGAAAAATTAATTTTTTGGCTAGCTTGAAAATAAATGCTAGACTGCAATATATAACGTAACATAATGTGATGTAATATAATTAGGATATTCCCTTAGGGCTGACTGTGGCAGCTTTCCAATCTTTCAGGCCTCTTTGGCCTCCCTGCTTTAATAATAATGGAATAAAGAATAGTTATCATTACCTGAGTGCCACCATGTGCCAGCAAAAATGCTGTTCTTCATGCATTAACTCATTCTATTGTCACAACAAGTCTATGGAGATGGCTATTACTACTCTATCCAATTTTCAGATGAAGAAGCCAAGGCGCAAAGATTCGGACTGATATGCCCAAAGTCATACAACCAGTAAATGGAAAATTCAAGATTTGAACCTAGGTCTCCCTGACTCCAGAACCTATGATGTACTAGGATAAATATTTCAACATGTTAAAGAAAATTTAATAAGTGGCATAATTTATGAAGATAATCTAAAAGTTAAAATACGTAAGCTGGAACACAGATGAATACAAATGCTACCTCTTAATGTTCGAATAACTCCTTTGAGCACTACAAGTTTCTGAACCTGTTCTCCTTCAATAAGCTGTGTTCCATACTTGCTCAGTTACTCACTCCAATGTTCAAACCTTGAACTTGTCATTACCAATAGCTTTATCTCCCAATAATCTCAATTTCAAACATCTCACTCTCCAATCATCGATTCCTATCTTTAGAACTTCTTCCTTCAGCAGTCTGACTCCAGCAATTCTGTGACTCGCACAGGATAGTCAATCCATTGATCCTAACACTTTTTCACTAGCCCTCACCCTTCTTGCCTTGGAACATGACACACCCCAGGCAGGTTATGGGATCCTAAAGATATGAATGCTAAAGTTGCTAGAAGTCTAAGGATATCCTGAGAATTGTCCTGGATAATGATTATTCAGAGACACAAAAATATCTGGACAAAGTTAACCAGAATTTTAAAAAGCCCTTCAAATTATTCCCTGCATCACAAGTAGGGCAGTTGAGGAAATGGGGATTTCAGCCTAAGGACCAAAAGACTCAGAGGTGCTGGGGTAGCTAACTCTAGTCTCAAAAACGCTGTCAACTAGCTCTAAAAAGTGTGACTGGGTCCAATGAGGGAAAATGCGGGAAGGTAGACTTCAACTCAACCAAAGAGAAAATGACAAATACTTTCTTTCTCATAGAAATGCTAGACGGTTACTGAGAATGGGCCTTCAATCATCATTGTGTCATTCTGAATGAGCTAGATTTTTCTCTGGTTATGAGCAACCCCCAATCTTCAGTAGTTTCAAAGAACAAAGGCTTATTTTTCACTCCATGTACATGTCCATGGTGGGTGGTCAAGGAGGCTCTGCTCACCACATTCACTCAGGGACCCAGATTGATAGAGTAGCCACCACCTTAAATGTTGCCAGTTGCCACGCTAGAGGGAAAGAGAACTCAGGCAGTGGGCAGATCACAAACCGGTAATGAAATGCTCCCACCCGGAAGTGGTTCACGTCATTTCCACTCAGCAACTGGCCAGAGCTGGACACATGACCCTGTACAGCCATAAGGAAGGTGGGACATTCAAACCTACAGTGTGCCCAGAAGGAGAGAACCGTGAGCAGCATGCTAAGCGCCGCAAGCAGCACAGGGAGAAGTGGTGTACCTCACAGGTCCACATGAGACATTCTGGCATGTGTCTGACACTTTTCATTCCTACCCTCATCACCAGAGCTGCCCTGCAAACCTTCCCAAGAGAGTGAGCCCCCAACACCAGAGGGTGCGAGAAAAGGTTAGAGGACTGTAAGTCAAGAACACCATGATGACCATCCTGTATCTAACAGACTAGAGGAACAATAAGGAAGCCCATGGTTCTAAGTTTCTATGTGAGTCCTTTACTACAAAGAAATAAAAAGAATTAGGCATCGTGGAACCTTGTACTAGACGCAGCCAGATCTTTAGAGAGAAATAACTAGTTCTCAAACCAACTAAATGGCCAAGCATTGGAGTGAATTTTACTCAACTAAAACACACCAAAACATGGGCTAACCATCACTGTTGCACCGTTGCTTCTCTTCCCCACAAGAGAGTCAATCACATTACCTCTCTCCCCAAGGAGAGATAATCAGAAAAATCAAACAGAAAACAAGGCAAAAGATTTCCACTGGGAGAAACCCCTATACCAAGATTTATAGTGCCATCGGGATTTCTTTATAAAAACCAGAACCTGACTAGCAGCCTCCCTCTTCAGCTACAGATAGGACAGTAAATGGTTAGGTGAGGAAATGATTTGCTGTTCACCAAGCCCATTAGCAGCCAGTCAGACTAAGCAGTGATGGATAAAACATGTGAGAAAGTTCGTTGAAAGCTGTCTCTCTCACACACACACAGGGATGATAGATTTTTCAAATTAACATCTGAACCCAGCCTTCAATTAGCAAAAGCTTCCCTGGCAATTATGAATGTATATAATTCAGAGAGGTTAGGTTTGTTATTATAATTGATAGTTTCAGACAAGGAAACTTAGGTTCAAAAAAATTAATTTCATTCACTCACTCTTATAAGTAAGTCTATATATCTGGTGCACAGGAAAGCCCCTGAACAGGTGTGTGCCAAAAACAGACTTCCTAATTTGTCAAAGTTGACATAATGGAGAAAGAACTACCTCATCACCCCACTGACATCTCCCCATTGCCAGAGTCGGTGATGGAGGGTTGGGCTTGAGGGACCATGAGTCCTGTAATACAGGGTATGTCTTATGTTCTCAAGGAAATTATTTATCTTTGACACTCTACATTAAGTCAAATTTCCACCCATCATGGAATTCATTTTACTTTTCATAAAACGCCAAGTGACATAAAATAATTTTCTCTGGTTTATAATGTTAAAATGTCCTCATAGTGGAGCTGATTATTATACCCCAAGAGGAAGCCAGCATCACAGGATACCTAATGATTTTTACTATGTCTGCATGAGAGTTAACCACCAAGCACCCTGAAAATGAGCCAAACCATCTGTAGATAAAAGGGCTGACTGGCTGATGGAGCTGTGCTTCACTGGTCCAGTCAAGAGAAGAGCTTCTGAGTGCATCTCCTCTCTGTCTATCTGCTTCCACCTGTCTCTTCTCACCAACTTGGGGCTGCTACAGGCTCCTCTCAACCTCCAATTCTGGGGCTAGTATAGCCGTTAATAAAAGGAGAGGTAAGCAGCCTTGGTCAATTACCTAGAGGTCTAAACCTCAACTCAGCCGGTCTGTGGCTCCAGTTTGGCCCTATCCAAACACCAAAGTTGCACTCTAGTTCAGCAACAAGATTCCTTTCTTTTCCTGTGCCTGATGCCTGATTTCTTTCTTCTCTCTCTCTCCCTTTCTCTCTGTCTCTCTCTAGCTCTCTGCATCTCTCTCTCCTCCCCCTTCCCTTTCTTTGTAATTACATGGGTAAAACATAAACACATTCTTCAGTTAACAAAATTGGATTAGCAATAATTAATATCTGACACGGCCACATGCTGACAGAGATCCTGAACAATGGAGCATCTTATGAACTGCTGGTAGGAGTACAACCACATTGGAGAGGATTTTGGCACTGCCTAGTAAAGTTGAGATGTATATACCCTACAAACCACACAGAACCTACAGAAATGCACATATATACCCAAGGTGACATGATAATTTATGGAATAATTTTCTGTAACTGCAAAACACTGGAAATTATCTAAATGTTCATCAACAGGAGAACCAAAAAATAAATTATAGCCTACTATGCAGGAGTGAAAAAAATTAAATTAAACTAGATAAACATGTCAATACCAATACATTTTGCACATATGATGCTGAGTTCAAAAGAGTAAGTTGTAGAATAATACATACAGTATATTATTTATATAAAGTTAAAAACATGAAACATGAATATTTTATTAACCATTAATAATTTTTTGGGGAATATATGCTTATATACTAAAAAGTATAAAGAAATGCAAGAGAACAACAGACTCCAAATTCTTGGGGGCAAGTGCCTCTGTTGGGGGAAGCAAGGAGACATAAACATGAGGGACTCGACTGTATTTGTGATGCCTTATTTCCTAAGCTGGACCATGGTATATGGGAATTTGTTCCATTATACTATATGCCACTTTGTTAGCCTGACCTATATCATAATAAATTGTAAATACTCTACAGAAAAACTTCAAACATTTCAAATAACCTTAAACCTCACTCTGACTAATACCCAAAGCCTCATTCTAGGCATACTCTAGGGATATCTACTGTTATTCATTAGTAGTTCTTTTCCACTCAATATATATAGCATGGTTTGAACATGTGTGTCCCCTTTTTATGTGATAATGTAATGTATATTTTCACTTAACATTATCTCAATCATATAAACACATTTTCCTCATTAACAAAAATACATTTTCCTAAAACTTCAGCATTTTTTCCAGGGAGATGGGTCCAGCAACTAAGAAAATAGACTTTGGAGATATGCCTGAGTTCCAGTTAATGCTTAGTATTTACCTAGGGCAGGTTATTCAAGTTTTTTGTGGTTTAGCCTTCTCATCTTTAAAACAGAGACAACCACAAGTACCAACTGCTTAGGATTGCTTAAGGATGAGATGAAGAAATTCATGTAATGCATTTAGAGAAATGTCTGGCACACAGGGAGCCCTAGTATCTCTGCCTTATGGGGAAGGGTTCTTATGATGGCATCCTTACCCCAAGCCCAATTCATGGCCACTCCATAGGAGAATTACATGTTCCTTTGCCCACCTCTGCTACTTGTGCTAGCCTTTGGAAATCAGCTGCCCTTCAAAACACTGTAGAACCCATGGCAGTGTCCAGTCTTTGGGTTTCTGCACACCAAGTTCTATGTGTCCAAATTCCAGGCATTCTTTTCTTACAGGAGAATTTCTTCAGCTCACCCATAGCTGTCAGATCCTGCCAGGTTAATTTGGCAACTAGATAAATACACTTAAGTATTTATATGTCACCATTCTTTCTTTAAATTAAGCCTGGTGGCATGGCCAACCTTCCTTTTTCACATTCATTTTAATAACATTTTAGGTTGAGTTACGCATGGAATATATAACTTTCAGGCAATTTATTTTCCTCATAGTTCTCAGTGTTTACTCCAAATCAACCACATCATTTACTTGCATTTTAAACTTACACTTAGCAATTTAAAATATCTAATATAAAATTTGGAATTTGCATCATCCCCAGTATAAGAGGGATTCAGAACAAACGCTTTAGTGTCAGCCAGGCCTGAATTCAAATCCTAGCTCTGTCATGGGCTAGTCATGTACCTCAAAGTAAGCATATCAGTTTTCTATCGCTAGATAACAGCCTAAAAAAACATTCATTCTTTAGCTCATAGTTTTACAGGTCAGAAGTCTGAGCACAGCATGACTGAGTTCTCTGCTCAGGATCCCACAGGCTGAAATCAAGATGTAGGCAGATCAGGGTCTCATGTGGAGCTCAGGGTCCTCTTTCGAGCTCAAATAGCTGCTGGCAGAATTCAGATCCTTGCAATTGAAGGACTGAGGCCCCCATTCCTTGCTGCTGTCAGCTGGGGCCAATCTCAGCTCCTAGGGACTGCCCACATTCCATGCCATGGGGCCTCCTCCATCTTCAAAGCCAACAGGGATTTTCTGTCACATCAACTCCCTCTCCACCTTCCCTGACTTTTACTTCTAGACCTAGATTTAAAGAGCTCGTATGATTGGCTCAGGCCTACCTGGATAATCTACCTATTTTAAGTTTAGCTGACTTGGGGCCTTAATTTCATCTGCAGAATCCCTTCACAGAAGTACCTAGATTAGTATTCCATTGAGCACATAGGAGAAGAAACAAGTACTCCAGGGAGCAGGAAATCTTGGGGGGCATCTCCAAGTTCTGACACTCACAGTGAACCACTTTGGGCCCATAAGCTTTGGGCATACAATGGGAACAGTGGTGCTCACTACACAGAAAAGGTCAGTTGGATACAAAGAAGCAATGACAAGTGCCTCCAGGTGCTGACTATACTCAGGATTGGTCTCTCCATTTTCATTACTTCATCTTCCGAGCAGACCTTTTGAAATGAGCCTAGTACAGAAGCCTTGGGTGACTGCTGCTGATTAGGTCCTTAAAATTATTTATTCTACAAAAGAATGAGGTGGAGACTAATACACCCGCATTTTATAGATGAATAAATTAAGGCTTAGAGATAATATCTGTAAAGTAGTTATCACAGGCTCTGGCACATACTATGAACACACATAAATTTATATTAGTTGCCACCACCACCACCATAACCATCACCATCATCATCAGTTTTACATTAGAAAGGAGAACCCCCAAAGCCTATAGTAGCACCGTCCATGCACCCACTCCTCACACAAGCCAGGAAAAGACTGTGGAGTTGGTGAGCACTTTGCAAGGCATTTCTAAGCAGCTGTTTTTCCCCGGGAAGATGCTTGGTCATTTTTTTGGCTGCTTCTTTAATACCTGAGAGAGAGCCACTGTTGAAACTCTAGTTCTAGAACCAACCACACCAGAATCCAGAAGCTTCTAGTCTCTTAACACCAATTTGATGGTAGAATTTCCATTGCCAAGTGCAAAATGCAGCCCTCTTGGCATTTACATTTGATCTTTGTTTCCTGGTTATACAACTTCCCTTATCTTCCTTTACCTTCCTTTCCACTTTTACCTGTTATTTATTTTAAAGATTTTCAGCCCCTGTTACCCAACTTTCAATGGAGACAAGTGGTATTCAGAAACTCTCTCACATCTTATAAAAGCATATGAAACATTTTGTCCCTATTAAACTAATGCCCTTCATTCTTTTCAAATGTCAATCCATAATCAACATAAATAAGGTCAGCAAAGAGTGGTACTCAAAGACATTTTAGATTTCATCTGGTTCAAACTCTTCATTTTACTGACGGAAAAACCAAGGAAAGGATTTTCTTAAAATCATGAGGTAGAGGCAGAACCAGGACTAGATGGGCAGCAGGAGTTCACTAGCCCAGGCCTATAACCTTTCCGATTACATGACCCCACCTGGCAACTGGTTTATACCCTCCAAAGCTCTGCTTAGTAATTAGCTTCTTTCATTCTGCATATGTGTTTACATATAAAAACCCAAATAAATGATTTTAAAGTGAAAATAGCTCACTAGAGCTTAAAAGCACTCATGAGCAAGCAGAGATTCTCTGTGATGATTGAGTGGCCAAGCTGTTCTACACATGTAATGAAAACACTGACAACTACCCTCCCAGTAGCCATCCTCTCCTTCTTCCTGGGTGGGGACACCATTATGCCCAACTCCATCAAGTTACTCTCTTTTCCAATCTCCCCTGCTGCCAGGGTGACAAGATACAATTTTAGCCAATGAGCAGAAGTTGGCTAAGGGGCTAAGGAAAGCTTTTACTTTCCTGAGCATCATCCCTTTCCCTCTCCTCCCCTTGAACTTGAATTTGATGCCTTATATAAGGGACAACAAGATGGAAAACTAGAAGGAACATGGATTCTTGATAACCCCAACCTCCTTAACCAGCCCTGAACTACTTGTATTTTTATTCAGGATGAGAAACAATAATTCAGAAAGCAATATGTTATAGTGGCTGAAGACACCACCCAAAACAGACCTGGGTTTGAGTCCTGGATAGCTGCCTGACATTAAGAAAGCTTACCTAACTTCTCTGAGTGTCAGATTTCCCAACTCACAGGATTCTTTTAAGATTAAATAAAATAATGAATATAAAGTGCTTGTAATGGTGCCTGGCACATTGCAAGCCTTCAGTATATGGTAGCCTGGTTAAATCCAGGAATCCCTCTCTGAAATTATTTTATTATTATCCAGTGTATAACAAGGGGATATATGCACAGTCGATCTAATTGCTCAACAAACAATATGTATTACCCTCCTAGATTGGCTGTGGAAGGCACAAATTACCAAAATAAGACTAATGAATATTCATCAAAGATTGCCTCAGAATCCTAGAATGCAAAGCTAGAAACATTGCTCGAGGTTTATCCAACATCTGTTTATTAAGTGCCAAACATAAGTGCAGCACTGTCCTAGTCACTATAGCTACATCAGTAAATAAGTGAAATAAAACCACTGTTCTCACAGTACTTATATTCTAGTGGGGACATTCCTCAAACTGTGGTTTGCTATGATCATCTCATTTTACAGATGAAGAAACTGCACCCCAGAGAGCTGAAGGGACTTGCAGACCTCCCTAGGTCACACAGCAGCCAGTGGCAGATGTTGGAGTAGAACTCCAGCCTGCTGATGCCTCTTGCATTGTTTTTTGTCTATATCTGAATACCTGAATTTAAATGCTTGTATACCATCACAAGGCATGCCTTGCTGTCTACCATGATGACTGAGAAACAATATCTGATCCCTGTGGTCCCTTCATTTTCTACCAACCTCTCTCATCTCTCTATGTACCATTAAGTGTGGTCTTGGCTGTATTTCCTCAAACTTGTCAAACTTGTTTCTGTTTTAGGACTTTCACACTGTCTGTCCCCTCCATCTGGTTGCTCTTCCTCCCTCATTTTATTTGGATGGCATTCTTCCATTCTTTAGGTCTCAACTTGAATGCCATGTTTTTGGACCACCCCCTGAAAGATATCATCCCTACTGAACCAGTTTCTTTTTAGCTCATGTAACCAGTTGAAATTATCTTACTATTCTTTCTCCTACATGTTTAAGATTAGCATAATCTGGTTGCTGGTCTGCATAAGATTAGAAATCTTGTCTACCTTGCTTACGGCTGCATTCCAGAGGCCAGAACAATGCCTGGAACCAAAATTGGTACTGAATAAATATTTGTCAAATGAACACTGAATTTCAGCTCTAGAATTCTAGGCTCCTGAGCCAATCTTCATCTGGTGAATAACTGTGAGCTACGCTTGACAGTTTATGTTGAATAAACGAATCCTGAAACCATTTCATATTTAGCTTTGTAGAATATAAGATACAGAAGAGATCTTGGAACAAAACTACTCCAATCCCTTGATATAAAACAGGAGGAAAATGAAGCCTAGGACTTGCCTCGAGATCCAACTGACTGAATTCAACTAATGTGTAATAGCGGGTAAGGTTGGGGGTAAAATCTATCACAGGCTGCCTGTCTAAAAAGTTAGATAAATGCTGAATAAGATAGCAAATGACAATCAACTATATGTGCTTACATCTCTCACTTCTTCACTCCCTGCTGCCCCCAGTCCTCTTAAACCTCCTATGATCAATGGGAGGATTTTACCAGAGGCTGTATACTCATGGCTCTTGGCTCAAACCCAGTTCCAGAAAATTTTTGTTTGTTCAGCACAGTGTTTGTGAAACATTTGCACGTGAATGCCTCTGGGTAAGCAGACAATCTCCAGTTCCCCAACACCCACACAGCCCCCTACGATGTCACAACTGCCTGCTTCAGAAATTTATATTACCTCCCTGGTCCCTGAAGACATCTGAGTCTGCCAATTTGGTATCAGGGCTAAAATGTAATTTCCCCAGCTCTTAGCAGTAGATAAAACGTGACCATGAGTAAAGGATCCAGGGCTAATTTTGTGGCATGGAGAGCAATATTTTAAAGGTATTTATAGTTGCATAGGATATCAGAGGTAGAAAAAATGTAGAAGTGGTCTGATTCCACTTTCTTCATTTGAGAATGAGGAAAGGGAAGCTTACAAAGGCAGATGACATGTTTAAATCACCGAGCAAGGTAGTGGCATATTTGGGATGGAACTCAAAACTTGCTTATATCACACCAAACTGGTCTGGTACAGGGTAGGGATGCTTTGAGGTCCTGGGGGTGGGAGGAAGCTGGGTGGTGGGGGGCGGGTTTTTCAGAAAATCGTCAAGATTCTGTCTGGGCCAAGACTACCTTTTTCAGGCTTTTCCTCCCAGCAGCATTCTGAAAGGTAGGATGCTTGCTCCTCCCACATAATGATACATTTGTGCCTTCATCCTCCTTCACTAATTTGTATCTGTATCTTTTCTGTCACTTTATATAACTAATTACTGTTTACTCTTTCCCAGCAGGTTGTGTGGGGATCCAAATTGTAGGAGAGAATGATGTTCTTTTAACCAAACCTCTGAAGAAACAAGACAATCCTGAACAGAGGGAAACTTGAGTTGGAGAATTCTCTTCTCTTTTCTTGCACATCCTCCCACTTGGGCTCCAGGGAAAGTCCTACCAAGAAGTGAGAATCAGTAAATCAGGCTCAACACCTCTCAGCAGATATCAAAGCTGTGCATGGAAGGCACCTCACTAGCTGTACTGGCAGCCCCCGCACACTAATACTGCCTCTGTTGGCCATGCCAGCCTCTGTAGGGGGGTAACTGCCCTGGGCTTTTCCTACCTCACCCCCTTTTTATCAGCCTCTTTCTGCTCCCTCCTAACTAGATTTAGAGATATCTGAAGTAATTTTAACCAAAAAGGAAAGCAGTGTGATCAGATGGAAGAAATTTTAAAAAACAAGACTCCTAAGACTCAAAGCTAGTTCTTTTTCTGCCACCAACCAGCTCTGGGTCTCCCATGCTAAGCCATTAATCAGCTCTGTGACTATAGGACCAGTAGACTTTTCTCAGCATCTGTCTGCTTTAATCGCTGCACCATTTGGCATTATTGATTAAGAGCCTCTTTAAAATTTTTAAAATAATTATAAATTATGCAACATTTCAAAAAGTAAAGAAAATAATATATCCAGTTGTGAAAACAAAGATGAAACAACTAGACACCCAGGCCCGAGCAATGTTTACTGGAGAAAAACTCTGAGGTCCAGGAGCAAAAGTGATGGCAGGATTCTATCACAGCTGACTACAAGTTAAACTCTAGGACAGTGTTGGACTTTGACGATGGGGAAAAACAAGGTATAGCTAAAGCCTCCTTTTCTTTACCCTCCCTCCCAGAAATTACCAGTATACGAAAAGTCAGTGTATATCATTCACTGGCATATTTTAGTACTTTTATTACATGTGCGTATAGACAGAAACTAAATATATTATTTTTATGTTTTTGTACTTCTATGCATTATTTTTATATTTAAAGTGTACAATTTGATATTTTTTTTCTTATTAGTAATGTATATGTGGCAATCCCAATCTCCCAATTCATTCCACACACACACACCCCTCCCCCCCCCCCCCCCGCTTTCCCCACTCGGAGTCCATATGTTTGTTACCTACATCTGTCGTCTTATGTATTTTTCATGTCTATATGAATAACGGTATCACACTGATTGTGTCCTTTTATTCGGCGTCATGCTTTCAAGACATATCTGTAGTATTCATATAAACTGAGTTAATTAGTCTTAATTGGTACTCCACCATATTAATATATCACAATTTATTTATCCATTCTCCTATGAGGAACAGAGGATTTATTTCCACCCTCTTGCTATCATAAGCAAGCTGCTATAAACATCCTGTGTAAAAGTTCACAGTTTCTCTAGGGAGGAAACCTAGAAGGGGAATTGCTAAGTTACTGGGTGTGGGCTCTTTCATTTTATTGCTCTCCAAAATAGTTATACCAAAACGTTGCAAAATACATGGATGAAAATTTTGCCAAATGGCTATTCAAAATAATTATACTTTTTAATCCTCCCATGAATAAAAGCTCCTACTTCTCTACATTCTGTCAACACTTCGTATCTTTGCCTTACTGACTTTCATCAATATGATAGGTATCCAATGGTATTTATCTCGTGTGTGATAGTAAGAATTTCCCTGCTTTCTTGTGAGATCATGTAGCTTTTTACTTATTTACTGGTCATTCAGTGTTCTTCTTCTTCAAAAAAAATGCCCTGTTTCCCATTTTCTGGTTGTTTGTTTTTTCTCTTGTTTTGTAGGGACTCTATATTCTGTGTACTAATTCTTTGTTGGTTATATGGTTTACAACTAAGTTCTCTAGTTTGGCTTGTTTTTTTAAATTTTGTTTTAGTATATTTGCCATGTAGAAGCTTTAATTTTAATGTAGTAAAACAGAGCAATCTTTTATTATTAGATTATTATTTTTCTGTCTCATTAAAGATGTTTTTCCTACTCTAATGCCATATTAGGTCTTTATAATACCCCTCCAATCTAAAATGCTATTTCCCCAGGATTTTAGTTCTACCTTGTTTTTATTTCACCAATCATTACAATTATTTTTATTTTATTTTATTTTTATAGAACAGCATAACAAATACTTGCTTAGAATTATCCATATGTTCACCAAATTCTTTGCTTAATATTGCTTTTTGCATTGTATTTCTACTTTCTGGTTCAGTTTCCTCTTCCTAAATTCCACCCTTGATACTTAAGTCAGGGACTGATACATAATTGCTCTCAGTCTTGTCTGAGATGTGTTTGTTTCAAAATTAATATTGAAATATTTTTGATTAGATATAGATGCCTAAATTAATAATTATTTCCTCTCAGCTCTTTGAAGGTAATAGTCCCTCGTCTTCTGGCCGCTATCGTTGCTGAAAGTTTGCTGCTGCTCTGCAGATAAACTTATTCTTCCCTCTGATAACTTTTAGTCTTCTATATGTCTTTAATGTTGTACAGATTTACTAAAATGTGTTTATAAATGGATCTACTCTTCATTTATTCTAGTTAAGACTCATTGTGATTCCTATACATTAATACTCATCTCCTTCATCAATTCTTGAAAAATTTCAGCCATAATTTCTTCTAATATTCCCTCTCGTGACTGTCTTATGGTTTTGATTCCTTCTTTTATAGCTTTATTCATTGTAAACAATTATTTTGTAGTTTCTATTAAATTGGTCTACTATCTCAAGTTATTTAAGTTAAAATCCTGTTGATTTGGGGGTCTGCTGACTCTCACTGAAAACAACCTTTTCTCTCACATACTTTGTAATTTTGGACTGAGTTCATCTTTGATGGGACTTTTTGAGAATTCTAGACAACTAGGTTCAGCATGTTTCTCTCCAGAAAATACCCAAATTTTCTTCAGGTAGGAGACCTTTCAGCTTCAGTTTTATGATATTTTCTGGGCTTGCCAAGTAGCAGAAATTTGAACCTCACATCTACCTTACAAAATAGGACTTTTCATCATTTGCTCCTAAATTACTCTTTCTTCTGATTTTATTCCATTAAACTGTCTAATAAAGTAACACAACACCATCCTTAATATGCCTTATACTTCTTCACTCCCCCATCAGAATATGAGTCATATAACTTTTGTTTACTTTTTCTGGACTGCATCTACTTTCCTCCACTTCTCATGCAACTAATTTAGTTTTTTCATCTCATATCTGAAATATGCCTCCTAGTTACTCCCTCTGCCACGAGACTTGACCTCCTCTAACTCATTATCTACACTGCAGCCAGACTGATCTTTCTAAAATTCAAATCTAATTATGTCAATCTTCTGCTTACAAACCTTTATGGGCCCTCTATTGCCTTCAAAATAAAACCCAAAATCTACGATGAAATTCAAGGCCATCGATAATCTGATCTCTCTTTTAAGTTTTTATCTCTTACCAATTTCCCCTCAATGCCTCCAAATGGCCAGTGCCTCATTCACACTAAATTTTCAACCTGCTTCAATTCCCCAGAATATATTTTGAATGTGCTAAAAAAAAAAAATCAGTGAGATGACCCCTAAAGTCCAGGTGCAAGCTTCTCAGCATGAATTGTTATCATATCTTTCCTGATGATGAAATTGTTATTCTTCATTTTGCTTAGTAGTGAAAGCATATTAAATTGTTGTAGTCAGAAACAATATTCTACTTTTTAGGTAATTCTAGTGGAATTACTTTCATTTGTTCATATTCCAGTCATGGCATAATATATATTCCTAATGATAATATATTTTATGCCCTATAAACATACTGTCAATGGCAAATATAATAACAGACTCCTCATAAACAGACAAATGCTTGTCTTAAGGCAAGTGAGCTCTTAAAGGGGAACTAGCTTCTTAGATATGATTAGAAATTAGAAGAGCAAAAAGTTGAAGTTCAACATTCTCTGCTTTTGCATTATGTTTGTGTGTGTGTGTGGGCATGTATGTAAAGCATGTGTGTGTCTGTGTGTATGTAGTATAATAAGGGCAATTCAGTGGGAAAGGAATAAAATCATAGAATATTAGGGCAAAAAGTGACCTCAGAGATAATTTAGGTCCATAGTTTCTCAAATCTATTACTAGCCAGGAAACTGGTTTGTTTTATTTTGTTTTGTTGTTTGTTTAAAAAAAAAACTTTGAAATGCAACATGTAAGACAGATACATGTCAGTCTCTTCTGGTTTAATTTAAAGTATAGGACACTGTAGCCCTAGGCACATGTCCTTCTCTCCTTTGCCAGAAACACAGAGGCTACACAGAGCCAAATTTAAAAATCATTCATCTACCCCAACCCAGTCACCGTGCAAATGAAAGAACATAAGCCCAAAGAGGTGATGAAGCACTCAAGGTCACACAATTAGTCAGAGGCAGAGCCGGCAACAAACCTGATCTCCTAAATCTTCTGCAGGGCAATAGCTATGACTCCTATATTTTTTTTTTTTACAATAATTTCAACCTAATCTCAGAAAATCGAAAGGATTTCTCATTTCTCATCTTCCATTAAGGGATTAATGCTATTAAGTAACAAGTTTTCCATGTATTTACCACCCCGAAGCTTTGACATAAGAAACAGTTTCTACTCACTGTAGACCATTTCAAAACTAAAGAAAAGCAAACACATAAAAGATTGAAATCTCTAGAAATACCACCTGGCAGAAATAACCACTGTGACTTTTTTTCTATGGAAACATAATCTCTTTTAACCAAATAGGATCACACAGGGGTTATTAGTCAGCATTTCTAGTTGCAAACAACAAAATATTCTTTAGCTAATTTAGATACAGAAGACATTTATTAAAAGATATTAGGAAGTTCCAGAATCTCTAGGAAGATGAAAGAGTTGGGGTTGGAGTCCACTCAATCAAAAACAACACAAACAACATTATGGGACTACTCCAGGGAAAATTTCAGCACTGATACCACCACTGGGTACAGAAGCCACAGCTCACATTCTGGACTTGGGTAGGCATCAGAACCAACACCACCTGTACCGATCTCCTGCCAAAGCCAGATCCTCTACTGCCTCCCAAAGCCAGAAAATGGATTTCCCACGGCATCTGCATCCTCACATTCTTGTCTTCCAAATACTTCACTGAAGTGGATTTGACTGACAGCATCCAGGACACAGGACATACTCTACCCACAAAGAACAAAAAATGTCCCAAACACAGGAGACCTGTTTAAAGATCTTACAATGCAGTGATATAACATTTATAGCAGGAAAATCTTCATATATTTTTGTTGCTTTAATTTATACTGACATCGTTATATAAATTATTAGCCTGCTGAGATCGACACATTGACATTCTATATAAATCACCTTGCTGAAAGCAATTAATATTGATTCCAAATGAAATAAATAACTTGATTTGTCCTTTCCTATTCCTTTATGCCAGATGTGATAGACAATTTCAAAATGCTCTGTGGATCCTACTCACTCCACCTTCCAGCATCCTCAAAAAATTGCTTTACAAATCTTTTTTCCAATTTAAATGACATAAATTCTAAAAATGATACTGCCCATTTACAAGGACAAAATCCATAAAACTGTGGGCTGCATGAGTTAGAGTAGCGACATACTTATTTATTGCCATGACTAATAATTATTGCAACATCATGTTTTTATCTTTCCAAGTTAGTTAAAAATATAGTGCAGAAGATCAGTTGCTTCAGACACCAATCTGCAGCCCACAGACTTCCGATCAAACACTGTGGCTGGAAATCAATTGCAGCATATGGCATTTGTGCTTCTATTACAACCTAGACCAGCAGATGAGGACATAGTAATAAAGCAAATGCTAATGAGCAGTCTCACAACCCCAAAATGTATAGATTGTAGCTCTCTGACACCCATTTTAAGTGACAAACAAAAAGTGTGTGAAAATGCGCCTTAGGGCATGATGATAATGCCCTACTACTAGTCTCTGAATGTGTCCTAGGAAACTCTTTTTTTTTTTTTTCCATTGAAATGGTAAAATTACCCCTAATTCATTAACAAATAATCCTAGCTTATCTTTCTGAAACAAACCTCAAATTCAGTCACTGCCTAATGTCAATCCTAGATTGGGTCCCACTGTGTACTGTTAAAGTCCAGTTCTTACCCAGGCATTCAAAGCTCTTGACTATATGTTGCTGGAGGCAGAGAAAGGTTCATTTGAGATTACTTAAGTATCCATCAAGCTTGAGTCCAGTGAACTCTGAGTGACGATTCTGAGATTAAGAGGAAACAGTAGAACCAGGGAAAGTGTAGGCAGAATAGAATAGTCAGAAGGAATAAGGAGAAAATGAGGGAAGGATAGATTTGGCGTGGGGTGGGAAGGGGGATGAAGAAATGGAATAGGAAGGTGATGCTCAGAAGGCCAGGAGTTGGGGTCAGAATAAGTGAAATAAGTGAAGATTAGTGGTCAGTGAGATCTTCAAGCCACATAATTTAGCATTTTAAAAAGTGTCTTGGCACATGGCAGGTACTAAATAAACATCTGCTTAATAGATTCTAACCAAATCTCCTTCTACTTAAAATAAACCTACTCTTTATCAGTGTGGCTAACGTCCTTGGGCTTGCCTCCCTAGCAGCTTTCCTTCTGGTAACAAAATTCATGTTGGAATGCTAGAATGAATCATTGGTAGAATCACTGATGGGTGATCCAGACCTTGAACTTTAGAAAAGCCACAGACTTTAAAATAACTGTAATTAATATGTCCAAGAAAATAGATGACAAGATGGACAGAATTTCACAATAAGAAACTTTAAATATTGTTTAAAAACTCAAATGGAAATTCTAGAATATTAAAATACAATTATTGAAATTAAGAATGTAATAGATGAGTTTAACAGCAGATTGGACATGGATGAAGAGAACACTAAAAAACAGGAAGATAAGTAAGTAGAAAAATGCTGACTGAATCTTGGAGATAAAAACCAAATGGAAAAAAATAGCATGGTAGATAGGACACATTGAAAAGGTCTAATGTAAATGCAATCAATATTCAAGGAAAGATGAAGAGAAGAAAGAGGCAAAGGCATTATTTGAAGACATTTTTAAAACCACTAAAATACATCAGACTCCAAATTCAGAAAATACTATAAACTCAACCAAGATAATTACAAAGTAAAATCACATGTAAGCATAAAATAAAAAATAAAAAACTGCCTTAAACTCAAATACAAATAGAAAAATTGTAAAGCAGCCAGAGGAGAAAACAGACATATTCCTTCAAAGAAGCAAAATTTACACCAGACTTTTCAACAGGAAGTATGGAAGTCAAAAGACAATAAAATGATATTTTTGCAGGGCTGAAAGAAAACAAAAGCATCAACCTAGAAATTCCATATCCAGTGAAAATATCCTTAAAAAGTGAAAACAAAATAAAAACACTTTTACACAAATAAAAGTAGGAGAATTTGTCATCATTAGTCCCATACTAAAGGCAATCTTAAAGAGGGTTCTCCTTGTGAAGGAAAATGACCTCAAAGAAAAACATGGGAATATGGATAGGAATGAAGAACAATGGGAAGGTTAAATATATGCATAAATATAAATTATTTTTAACTGTACAAACAATACATAATGTTGTGTTTGTACAAACAATACATAATGTTGTGTTTAAAATCTATGTAGACTTAACATGCAAAACATAAACTTAGTAGCAAAATAATTAGACGATTTCTAAAAATATTTGGAAATTAGGCAGTATGTCTCTAAATAAACCATGGGTCACAGAAGGAATCAAATGGGAACTGAAAGTATTCTGAACTGAATAAAAATTAAAATATGAAGTATTAATATTTGTGGGATGTAAATAAAGCAGTGCTTAGAGGTAAAGTTCTAACCTTAAATGCATATATTGTAAAAAAGCATCTATTGAGAACATAATAAAAAATAAAAACTTCTTAAATGATTTAAATATTCACCTAAGAAGTTAGAAAAATAAGAACAAGTTAAAGAAAGTAGAATCCCAAAGAAAGTAGAGAGCGGGAGACAAAAAGCTAAAGCAGAAATTAATTAAATTAAAACAAACAATGCAGAACTTATAAACCCAAACTAGACCAAAGGCAGATATTATTAAAAAAATTTTAAAAAGAGAGATAAGGCACAAGTTACTAATATCAGAAATAAAATATGGAACATATCAGAGATTCTACATACATTACAAAGGTAATAAAAGGATAATATGAACAACTTAATGTTAATAAATTTAAAATTTAGTGAAATGGACAAATTCCTAGAAAATCATAATTTACCAAATTGACTCAGTAAGAAATTTTAAAAATCTAAAGACCCCACATCTATTAAAGAAAATTGAATCTTTAACCAAAAACCTTTCCACAAAATCTCCAGGACCAGGTAACTTCACTGGTGAATTCTTCCAAAACATTTAAGAAATGAATAAAACTAATCTTACACAAAAATCTCTAGAAAATTAAGGCCAGAATGACCTTAGTACCAAAATCTGAAAGGACATTACAAGAAGGATAATTATAGGCCAGCTTATCTCCTAAATATAGATTTAAAAATTGTAGACAAAACATTAACAAATCAAATGTAACAATATCTAAAACAACAAATTTGAGTTATTATAGCAATGTAAGATTAGTTTAACATTCAATGCAATTTTCCCATTAAAAAAAATAAAGAATACTCATATCATCTCAGAAAAAGCATTTGAGAAAATTTGACAGCCATTTGTAATTTAAAAAGAAAAAAAAATCTCTTCCCTAGGGATAGAGGGAAATTTCCTTAATATAAAAGAATATCATATAAAGATATTGTGCACCAAATAGCATACTTAATAGAGAAATAGTGAAAGCTCTTCTATAAGATCAAGAAGAAGGCAAAAATGTTCACTTTCACCATGTCTATTCAACAGTATGCTGGAGGTCCTAGCCAGTGTAATAAGGCAAGAAAATAAAGTACAAAGATAGGAATGAAAGAAGCAAAACTGTCATTATTTACAAAGAAATATGGTTATATACATAGAAAATCCAAAATAATATGAAAAGAAACTGTTAGAATTAATCAAAGAATTTAGATAAGTTGCTGATACAAGGTCAATGTAAAAGTAAATTTTATTTCTACATAACAGCAACAAAATACTTAGCAAATGAAATTTTAAATGATGCTATTTATAGATACATAGTCATACATCAAATATCTTGAACTACAGTAATTAAGACAGTATGTTGTTGACATAAGAATAGACTAACAAACCAGAAGAGCAGAATAGAGTCCTGAAACAGATCTCCCTTTATCATCACTGACTTAGAATACTGAGTGCAATGGGGGAAAATGACTTTTTTAATGAATACTACTGAGTCAATTAAATATCTATATTGAAAAAATTCATTTTAATTTTTTGCCACATACTATATAAAAACTCAATCCCAGATGGATTATAAATCTGAGTGAGTGATAATGTAATAAAGTTTCTAGAAGAAATTTTCAGGGTATATCTTCTTGATCTTGAGGTAACCTGATTTCTTAAACAGGATATTAAAAAAGTACTAACCATAAAAAATGCTATTGATAAACTGGATTGCATTTTTAAGAACTTCTGTTCATTGAAAGTCACCTTTCAGAGAATGGCAGAAGATATTTACAATACATATATATGGAGAAAAAAGGAGTTAAATCCAGAATTGTAGAAAGACCCCTAACAATAAAGAAAAAGCAGTCAATTCAATAGTAAAATGGGCAAAGATTTGAACAAAAGTTTCATTAGAAATACCAGCATTGGCAAGAATATGGAGTAATTAGAACTCTCACATACTTTTGATAGGAAACTGACAGTTTCTTCTAAGGCTGAACACACTCATATTCTGTTGCCCAAGCAATCTCAATGCTAATTCATGCACAGTAGAAATGCATATATATATCCACTAAAAAAAATCTGTACAGCATTAATCATAATAGCCTAAAATTGTAAACAACTCAGAGACTCAACAGTAAAATGAATAAATAAATTGTGGTACACTCAATACAATGGAATACTTAGTCTTGAGAATGGACTAACAATTTCCACAAGCAACAAAATGAATAAGGATATAAAGACATCTCAAAAATATAATAATGAGTGAAAGAACACACAATGTATGATTCCATTTATATGAAATTCAAAACTAATTTATGATGTCAGATGGTGGGATAATGGTTACCTTTGATGGGGAGGGGTGGTGACAGGGCATTCTGGTGTAGGAAACATATTCCTTGATCTGGGTGTTGGTTACATACATCTTCTCATTTGAGAAAATTTACCAAGGTGTATCCTTATCTCAGCACATTTCTAGGTATATTTTCTACTTCAATAAAAATTTTACTTAAATATAATTAATTAACTACATTTTCTTTTCTTATCAGGCTCTTCCTCAATCTGTTTTCTCTTATGCAAGTCATTTCATAGTCTTCCTGATGTCTTCCTTTGACTTTATAATCCAAATTTCATTTAAAGGATTCCAGAAACATCTTAATCAAAACTGACATCTTAACAAGATAATAATGCCACTTACATAATATAGAAGGTTACAAATACAGAATACTTCATCCCTCATATAGCTGCAACTGTTGTAAGAACAGTAAAATCACAGGCACAGCTGTTCCAAGAATAACATTTTTTCTACCACTTCCCAGGGCCAACTGGGTAGAAAGATGGAGAAGATGGCTGTCTATCTACTGTATTAAATGAGATGATGGAAGGAAAGCATTTTGCAAACTGTAAATTGTTATGTAAAGTAAGATATCACTATACCCATTCTATTTCATAGCTCAGGCAACATAGAAACTCACTGAAACATCTCACATAACCACAATAAAGAGTGTTGGCTCAGCTGAGTTTTAGGACCAATTGAGCCCAGGGAATCTAATGTGGCCAGGACACATTCCTGCGTGTTCTCTTGGGGTCTCTGCTTTTCTCTACATGTTTGAGTCTTTCTCTGCTACTGCAAATTAGATTTCCCTACATGGGGAAAACAAGTATCTGACAGGTCCTGATCCTCATACTCCACAGTAACCACTATGAAGGAGAGTAACATATATACTCAAGCCTGATACATAATGATGGTCAAAAATCAGCTTTTGAGGTATTGCAAATTTTATTACAATTTGTGTATGTGATGCTATAGCTTAAGTCCATATAATATATTTAGTGATGGGGACCTATCTTTATGTGTGCGTGTATATGTGCATGCACGCGCGCGCGCGCGTGCACACACACACACACACACACACATATATAGACAACTGGGTCTATGGATTACCCTCATATAAAAAATAATAGCGTGTTATGTGCAATATTTGATTGAAGGATGTGGATGCTCTGTAGATCCACAAGCCTACCTGGTAATGTTTCTATGCCCCTCTCACTTGAGCAATGCTACAGTAAACCATTTCTGAAGAATAAATCTGATTCTGTCTCAGTTAAACCTCACTCATCATGGGAGAAGTAAAAGGTATTGTGGGGGAAAAGCACTGACTTTGGAATCAGTTTGATCTGGACTGGAGCCTAATTATTATTGCTTCAGAGAAGTTGCTTCATCTCTCAGGCATCCCATTCCTCATTTGTAAACTGAAATAAAATACCTCTGTTCTTAACACAGTGCCTAGGCAGATGATATTTACTTCTTCTTCATTTTCTGAGAACATGACATAAACACTGAAAAAAGCAGTGGGCACAGACTGGACCAGACAATCTTAGACACTTCCAACACTGACCTGGACAGTCCAATTCTCTACCATAGGCAGCAATAATGAATGTTGTACAAGGGCCATAACTGATTGAAGATAATTGATGGAAATAAAATTAGTCATTTTTGATGGGTCTTTGTTATTTTTATACCACTCTCTCCAGCATCCTTTCCCCATTTTACTCCTAGCAGGGCCTTAAATCATCTTTGACAAACCTCACCACTCCCACTCACAGTCCAAGTGGCCTGGGGGGAAAGGCATCACTTGCCTCCAGAGATGAAGCATGGAGAACCAAATTTCTCTGGCAAGAGCGACTGGTTCGTCCCCCCAACCAGGAAGCCTACACAAGCCACTGGACCAACCTCCCCACTGGGGACAGACAACAGAATTAAGAACTACGACCCTGCAGCCTGAAGAAAGAAGATGCCAAACACAGTAAGTTAAACAAAAATGAGAAAACAGAGAAAGATGCAGCAGATGAAGGAACAAGGTAAAAACCCACAAGACCAAACAAATGAAGAAGAGAGGCAGTCTATCCAAAAAAGAATTCAGAATAATGATAGCAAAGGTGATCCAAGATCTCAGAAATAGTATGCAGGCACAGATAGAGCAAATGAAACAAATGCTTAACAAGGATCTAGAAGAATTAAAGAGCAAATAAACAGTGATGAACAACACAATAACTGAAATTAAAAATACTCTAGAAGGAATGCAGAGCAGAATTACTGAGACAGAAGAATGGGTAAGTGACCTGGAAGGTAGAAGCGTGGAAATAACTGACACAGAGCCGAAGAGAGAAAAAAGAATGAGAAGAATTGAGGACAGTCTCAGGGACCACTGGGACAACATTAAATGCACCAACATTCAAATTATAGGGGTCCCAGAAGAAGAAGAGAAAAAGAAAGGGTCTGAGAAAATATTTGAAGAGATTATAGTTGAAAACTTCCCTAACATGGGAAGAGAAATAGTCAGTCAAGTCCAGGAAGCACAGAAAGTATCATATAGGATAAACCCAAGGAGAAACACACCGAGACACATATTAATCAAACTACCAAAAATTAAATACAAAGAAAAAACATTAAAAGCAGCAAGGGAAAAGCAACAACTAACATACAAGGGAATCCCCATAAGGCTAACAGCTGATCTTTCAGCAGAAACTCTGCAGGCCAGAAGGGAGTGGCAGGATATATTTAAAGTGATGAAAGGGAAAAACCTACAAGCAAGATTACTTTACCCAGCAAGGATCTCATTCAGATTTGAGGGAGAAACTAAAAGCTTTACAGACAAGCAAAAACTAAGAGAATACAGCACCAGCAGACCAGCTTTACAACAAATGCTAAAGGAACTTCTCTAGGTGGGAAACACAAAAGAAGGAAAATGCTTACAAAAACAAACCCAAAACAATTAAGAAAATGGTAATAGGAACATACATATCAATAATTACCTTAAATGTGAATGGATTAATTGCTCCAAACAAGAGACATAGACTGGCTGCTTTGCATACAAAAGCAAGACCCATATATATGCTGTCTACAAGTGACACACTTCAGAACTAGGGACACATACAGACTGAGAGTGAGGGGATGGAAAAAGATATTCCATGCAAATGGAAATAAAAAAAGCTGGGGTAGCAATACTTATATCAGACAAAATAGACTTTAAAATAAAGAATATTACAAGAGACAAGGAAGGACACTACATAATGATAAAGGGCTTAATCCAAGAAGAAGATATAACAATTGTAAATATCCACCCAACATAGGAGCACCCCAATACATAACACAAATGCTAACAGACATAAAAGGGGAAATCAATAGTAACACAATAATAGTAGTGGACTTTAACACCCCATTTACACCGATGGACAGATAATCCAAACAGAAATAAATAAACACAAGTTCTAAATGACACATTAGACCAGATATACTTACTTGATATTTATAGGAGTTTCCATCCAAAAACAACAGAATATACTTTCTTCTCAAATGCACATGGAACATTCTCCAGGACAGATCACATCTTGGGTCATAAATCAAGCCTCAATGAGTTTAAGAAAATTGAAATTGTATCAAGCATATTTTCTGACCACAACACTATGAGACTAGATATCAATTACAGGAAAAAAAAAACTGTAAAAAATACAAACACATGGAGGCTAAATAATACACTATTAAATAACCAAAGATCACTCAAGAAATCAAAGAGGAAATCAAAAAATACCTAGAAACAAATGACACTGAAAACATGATGACCAAAAACCTATGGGATGCAGCAAAAGCAGTTCTAAGAGGGAAGTTCATTGCAATACAATCCTACCTCAAGAAACAAGAAAAATCTAAAATAAACAACCTAACCCTACATCTAAAGCAATTAGAGATAGAAGAACAAAAAAATCCCAAAGTTAGCAGAAGGAAAGAAATTATAAAGATCAGAGCAGAAATAAATGAAAAAGAAATCAAGGAAACAATAGATCAATAAAGCTAAAAGCTGGTTCCTTGAGAACATAAATAAAATTGATAGACCATTAGACAGACTCATCAGGAAAAAACGAGAGAAGACTCAAATCAACAGAATTAGAAATGAAAAAGGAGAAGTAACAATTGACACTGCAGAAATACAAAGGATCATGAGAGACTACTACAAACAACTATACGCCAATAAAATGGACAACATGGAAGAAATGGACAGATTCTTAGAAAAATACAGACTTCCAAGACTGAACCAGGAAGAAATAGAAAATATGAACAGACCAATCACAAGCACTGAAATTGAAACTGTGATTAAAAATCTTCCAACAAACAAAAGCCCAGGGCCATATGGCTGCACAGGCGAATTCTACAAAACACTTAGAGAAGAGCTAACAACTATCCTTCTCAAACTCTTCCAAAATATAGCACAGGGAGGAACACTGCCAAACTCATTCTATGAGGCCACTATCACCATGATACCAAAGCAGACAAAGGTGTCACAGAAAAAGAAAATTACAGGCCAATATCACTGATGAATATAGATGCAAAAATTCCCAACAAAATACTAGCAAACAGAATTCAACAGCACATTAAAAGGATCAGACACCATGATCAAGTGGGGTTTATCCCAGGAATGCAAGGATTCTTCTATATATACAAATCAATCAATGTGATACACCATATTAACAAACTGAAGACTAAAAACCAGATGATCATCTCAATAGATGCAGAAAAAGCTTTTGACAAAATTCAACATCCATTTACAATAAAAACTCTCCAGAAAATTGGCATAGAGGGAAACTACCTCAACATAATAAAGGCCATATATGACAAACCCACAGCCAACATCATCCTCAGTGGTGAAAAACTGAAAGCATTTCCTCTAAGATCAAGAACAAGATAAGGGTGCCCACTCTCACCACTTTTATTCAACATAGTTTTGGAAGTTTTAGCACAGCAATCAGAGAAGAAAAAGAAATGAAAGGAATCCAAATTGGAAAAGAAGAAGTAAAACTGTCACTGTTTGCAGGTGACATGATACTACATATAGAAAACCCTAAAAATTTTACCAGAAAACTACTAGACTTAACCAAAGAATTTGGTATAGTTGCAGGATACAAAATTAATGCACAGAAATCTCTTGCATTTCTATACACCAACAATGAAAAATCAGAAAGGGAAATTAAGGAAACACTCCCACTTACCATTGCAACAAAAAGAATAAAATACCTAGGAATAAACCTATTTAAGGAGGCAAAAGACCTGTATGCAGAAAATTATAAGACACTGGTGAAAGCAATCAGATGACACAAACAGATGGAGAGATGTACCATGTTCTTGGATTGGAAGAATTAACATTGTGAAAATGACTATACTACCCACAACAATCTACAGATTCAATGCAATCCCTATCAAATTACCAATGGCATTTTTCACAGAACTAGAACAAAAAATTATACAACTTATATGGAAACACAAAAGGCCCCGCAGAGCCAAAGCAATCTTGAGAAGGAAAAATGAAAGCTGAAGGAATCAGACTCCCTGACTTCAGACTATATTACAAAGCTACAGTAATCAAGACAGTATGGTACTGGCACAAAAAACAGAAATATAGATCAGTGGAACAGGATAGAAAGCCCAGAGATAAGTCTGGGCTTTCTGACCATACATATGGTCACCTTATCTTTGACAAAGGAGGCAAGAATATACAATGGAGAAGACAGTCTCTTCAATAAGTGGTGCTGGGAAAACTGGACAGCTACTTGTAAAAGAATGAATTTAGAACATTCCCTAACACCATACACAGAAATAAACTCAAAATGGATCAAAGAGCTAAATGTAAGGCCAGGCACTGTAAAACTCTTAGAGGAAAACATAGGCAGAACACTCTATGACATAAGTGACATCAAGATCTTTTTTGACCCACCTCCTATAGTAAAGTAAATAAAAACAAAAATAAACAAATGGGATCTAATGAAACTTAAAAGTTTTTCACAGCAAAGGAAACTATAAATATGATGAAAAGACAACCCTAGGAGTGGGAGAAAATATTTGCCAATGAAGCAACTGACAAAGGATTAATCTCCAAAATATATAAGCAGCTCATGCAGCTCAATATTAAAAAAACAAACAACCCTATCCAAAAATGGGTGGGAGACCTAAATAGACATTTCTCCAAAGAAGACATACAGATGGCCAACAAGTACATGAAAAGATGTTCAACATCACTAATCATTAGAGAAATGCAAATCAAAACCATGAGATATAACCTCACACCAGTCAGATTGGCCATCATCAAAAAATCTAGGAACAATAAATGCTGGAGAGGCTGTGGAGAAAAGGGAACCCTCCTGCACCATTGGTGGGGATGTAAATTGGTATAGCCATTATGGAAAACAATATGAAGGTTCCTTAAAAAACTAAATATAGAACTACCCTATGACCCAGCAATCCTGCTACTGGGCATATACCCACAGAAAACCATAATTCAAAAAGGTACATGTACCACAATGTTCATTGCAGCATTATTTATAATAGCCAGGACATGGAAGCAACCTAAATGTCCATCAACAAATGAATGGATAAAGAAGATGTGGCACATATATACAATGGAATATTACTCAGCCATAAAAAATAATGAAATGGAGTTATTTGTAGTGAGGTGGATAGACCTAGAGTCTGTCATACAGAGTGAAGTAAGTCAGAAAGAGAAAAACAAATACTGTATGCTAACACATATATATGGAATCTAAAAAAATGGTACTGATGAACTCAGTGGCAGAGGAAGAATAAAGACACAGATGTAGAGAACAGACTTGAGGATCCGGGGATGGGGGAAAGGAGAAACTGGGACAAAGTGAAAGAGTAGCATTGACATTTATATGCTGCCAAATGTAAAATAGATGGCTAGTGGGAAGCAATTGCATAACACAGGGAGATCAACTCAATAACTGGTGATGACCTAGAAGGGTGGGATAGGGAGGGTGAGAGGGAAACTCAAGAGGGAGGGATATAGGGATACATGTATAAATACAGCTGATTCACTTTGCTGTACAGTGGAAACTGGCACAACAGCGTAAAACCATTATACTCTTATAAAGATTGAGAGAAAAAAAAAAAAAAAGAATGACTGGTTCATCACTGTGCATATGATCCAAGTTGGTCCATTCATAAGAATAAGGAGATGTGTGTAGGAACTACCAAGAGAAGATTCTCTATTATTTTTTTCCTACTATGTTTGAATACTTAGAATCTAAAACATAATTAACCTCCATGGCTTAAGCCTCACCTTACTCAGTGACTAATTTTTAGGTAAGTTAATGAAGAAATGAAAAAAACATAAAACATTTCTTTAAACTTTCGAAGTTAACTTGGCAAAGTTTTATGCTGCCAAGTTCCTGATCTCTCTCCAGAACGCTATAGAGTGATAGCTAAGATTAGGAATGGTCCAGAAGCCAAGACACTTACTCTGTACTAACTAAACACAACTGGAAACTTAGGTAGTCTGGACCACACCACAAGATCTAAAGTCCATCCAAAAATATAGTCCATGTAGTCTTGTCTGGATGAAGAGCTATCTCATCAAGAAGCAACTACGGCTATGTTGGGGCCCAAAATATAAACCTGGTTTACCTTTGCACTTACTCAACTAATATTTATTGAGCGTATACTGCACTAAGAATTTGGGTATGAAGTTTCTGCCTTCATATATCTCAAGACCTTGTAGAGGAAACAAACATACAAAATCATAAGTGCTATAATGAAATATTAGGGGGACAGCTTGGAAGGGTATCTAATCCAGGCTTGGGTGGTCCACAAAACTTCCTCATGAAGCAACATCTAAGCTGAGACCTGGAAAATGTGATATAACTAACCAGGTGAAGAAATGGGGAAGGATGTTCTTAGTAGTAAGAGAATGCAATATATGGGAAAATGGAAGTACTGCACTAGGACTGAATGCAAGCAGTAAAGGGGGGAGCGGTATGATGTGAGAGAGACAGACCAGGGGCCAAACTGCAGAAATTCTTAAAAATCATGTTAAGAAATTAGGATTTTAATCTGATAATAATAGGAAACTGCTAAAGGTTTTTAAGCAGGGAAGCAGCATAACAAGATTCACATTTTAGAAACGTCACTCCAGATGCAGCATACAGAATGGACTGAAGGGAGACAAGAAGAGAACATTTCCATCAGTGTGACGAAGGAAGCCAGAAGAGAGATGATAATGTTCTAAGAGATAGAAACAGTAGGACTTAATATTTTATCAGTTTTTGATCTTGCCCGATCTTCAACCATCAGTTCCTAGGTGGCTAATCAAGATGATATATTCTATTAGGGACGTTAATACAGAAGGATTCTTATGTCAGGTAGGGGATTGGTTCACATCACTCAGGATCCTTTTCAAGTCTGCAGTACTTTGATTCTGTGTTGGCAATAGGGATTAAGAGTGAATAGTTATTTATTCACTGATTTCTTGAATAATAGAAGTAGGGATCCTCTTTTTGCCTAAAAATTGCTAAGATATTGACATAAAAATAAAGCACACTATTAATAATGAAGTTGCACTGTACACCCATTTAACTTACTCTGAGAGAAAGGGAGGGACCAATTGAATACTACAGGCATTCTCCTCACGGCTCCACTGAATGACTACATGCCCCCAAATAAACATGAGAAGGGAACTGGTTATTCGCTGTTCATCAGTCAACTTGGTTTCCAATGTCCCTCACTGGCTACAATCCTTGTTACTCTGGTTGTAATTCTGGTAATCAAAGATATGCATTTTTGAATTTCCAAAAACACACTTCCCCAATATATGACAATTATTTCATATTGTTCTCAAGAGAAGAAAAATGGTGATGTGGATTTACTGAAAGAGGGAGTTTTGGTCTCCACTTCTGTATACTACACTTTAACACTTACAACTTAAGGAATTTTCAAGGATGATTTTTTACTATGTGAAAATACACCTTAGGCACTGACCTTAAGAACCTTGAGTGAAATTTGACTTCAAGGAAAAGTAAATAATGGAATTCACTATCCTAAAAGTTGTAGAACCTAAAAATCCCAATTTATACCAATTTTAGAAGTTCCAGGAGGGTTATGAAAGAAATTACAGCAGTTTTAGAACAACCCTAATATGATGTTATCCCTCTGAAAAAAACACTGCTCATCACAAATATCCAAGAAAAATAATGAGTGGGGTTTTTATCCAGCCCTCATGACCTTGCAGATGAATGTTCCTGAAAAAATGATTGAGTTCTGTGATTTCCTTTTTTGCCAACTGCTCAGGTAAAACGCTGACTCAGGACTTTCATTTGTCAATCAAACCCTCAGGTAAAACCAAAAATATTTTTGAAAAATGTTCCCCTGCCTAAATTTGCTCAGATTCTATGAATTAATTTGCAGCTGGAAGATACTGTCTGGGCATTTTCTTTTTCATTTTGTTTTCCATAGTCTCTCTTTCCCTCTCCCCTTTCTATTTTTTGATATAAAATAAAGGACAAGACTTTATAGTGATTAAGAAGCAAACACAGCAATTCCACTCACGTTGCTAGGCAACAAGGGCCACATATGAGCTCAATGAATGGATTCTGAGCATCTGCACGAAGGAGAAATAGAAGGAGGCTGCGAGTGAACTGTCTTGATAACCACAGGGGTTAATACTTTTTGACACACATGCTCCTGGATTTGCCTGAGAAGGGAGAAGGCACACTTATTTTAAACCTTTCCGGTGGTTTATTTTTCCAAGATGTGTTGAAAATCCTCCTCGATGGAAAGTTGGTACAGTAGGTTATAATGATTATCAGCTCAAATGGGGAAAGTAGGTAAAAATGGCCTCTATTTCTATGTGCCAAGTTCAAGCCTGCATTACCTATAACTTGGGCTATTTCAACAGCGTTCAGCCTGATCTCTGCTTGTTTTCTCCCCATCCACACCAGTTCATCTCATCTAACTAATTAATTATAAGGGCATTTCCTGTCTCCTCACTACTCCCATCCTCTGTGATCAGCATTTACCCTATTCAATTGTGGTGAAAAATATAACATTGTTGACTATGATTGTTTTATTTTGTTCTCATTACAAAGCAATGCATAATCATTAACAAAAAAGCAGAAAAATACAGAGACATAAATGAACATCAATATCCATTATCCTATTCATGAGAGACAAGCAATGTAAATATCTTGGTGCATATCACTCTAGATTATTTTGTGTGCATACAACCACAGATTTTTTTTCTTACAGAACTGCATCACCTGTATACATGAAGTCATAACATCTTATAAACTCAACAATAGCCCACATAGTATTTAATGCTTCTAAACGATGCCATAATTATTTAACCATATCCATAAAACCTGGAATAATTAACAGAATAAATGACCAGTTATAGATAATTTTACTAATCTTATTGCATCTTCCTGTTCATCTCCTGAACATAACCATAGCTAGCTTTATTAATTCCCCAGTCTCACACCATTATTTTCTTTCCATTTCTATTAGTACTAACCTAGTACACGTCTCTTACCTGGCTTCTTACAGGAATGAATTATTTAGGACTCTTCCTATCTTAAATGTCAGAAACCCCAACTCAAAGTGGCTGAAGCAAAAGTAAATGTATAGCTACAAGGTTGAAAGTTTCATTAGCAAGGGCTAGTGGAATGCATAGTGGGACCCATGGACTCAAATAAGGTCAGTGGGACAAGGCCTCACTCCCTCTACCTCCCAGCAATTCCCTCTTCTGTGATGGCTTAAGTCTCGGGAAGGCTTTCCCATAATAGTGACCAGATGGCTGGTCAACATTTCTAGGCTTCTATGTTCTCAGAAATTCCAGAGGAAAGAGGATTCCTCTGCTTTATTCCTAGGAGTGACTTTGATTGTACCCACCTAAGCCAAACACTGTGGCCAGAGGCCAGGAGCTCTGAGGGGGGCCAGGCCTAGAGGACATGCCCACTCTGGAGTCTGCGGACAAAGCCTACAGCACCCAATAAACACAAAAGCCCAAGAGTCAAGGAGGGGTCATTCCCTAAAGCAAAATCAGGGTGCTGTAACCAGGAAAAGAGGGAACAGATACTGGCAGTCAGGAATGATAGCTATTCACTACCATCATCCTCTGTGCTCCATTTGCTCCTTCAGATCCACTTGCCACCCTTCTCCACCTGGGCTCTGTGTAGGGATCATATCAATCAGCTCCCCTTCCTCTGGCTTCTGGTTGGGTTTAGTCAACAGGAGGCATCAACAGGAGAGTCAGGTCAGAGAATCTCTCCATCTCCCTCCTTGCTGGTCCACCAGTTGGCAGTAGCTGCATCCCTGTACTAAAGACCACAGCTCCTCTTGGATGAACTTCTACAACCAGCTACAGATCCTCTTTGGGTTCTGTTAATAATTCTCTCCCTTTGTGCCTCAGACACAGGGGTGGTAACAGCTCCCTGCTGTTACCACACCTTGTTCTTTTAACCCTGCACACACCTTTACCCCATTCATATTCTCTTTCCTGGGGACCTTGCCAGGTTCAGCCTCCTATCAGGTTGCTCAATTATCAGTGCTCCCTCAGATCGACCACAAACCTGGTTAACCATTAAAATCCTCGTTCAAGAAATAAATGTGAACACTGAAAGTTCAAGGCTAAGGGCTATAGTCAATTTAATACAAGTTACCTGTCACTGCCATCTAAGCTTTGGCAACCACAGAAATACACTGAAGATTGTAACACATACTAGTGATTCCAACTGTTTTCATATTTGTTTGATTTAGTAGGGTGTATCTGGAATATACCTTGTGAAGGTTATACTTCAATGCAGTTGATCTAGCTTCCCTAGTAAAAACTGCAGGCAGGCAGGCAGGAAGGGAGGGAGGGAGAGAGGGAGGGAATTCTAAGAAAAAAAAAGAACATAGGGATAAAGAGTTCTGATTTTAGAGTCAGTAAATCTGGAAACTCAGCCCAGCTTTGCCTGTAACTCATTGTAGGTGGACTTAGGACCACTGGGTCTTTCACTGGGTCTCATTGTCCTGATCTGTCAAACTCTGGGGTTTTAACAATATGTTAAATCCTAATGAACTATAATTAATGATGTCTGCAAAACAAGTGCACTTACAAATACTGCCAGTTCAAAGAAAATAAAGATATTTTACTAAGTTGAATAAAAATGTCTCTCTTGACCCAGAAAGTAAATTCTTTTTGAAAACTAGGCAATCATTTACGTTAATAATGGAATGGAAACCTAAGGCACTGACCTCAATTCAAAACAAAATTGTTTTTGTTTGGCTTCTTGACTCAGACCAAATCTTATGTAGAGACAACATGGGGCTATCAATAGGGATCTGTAGTGAAGCCCAAGAAAAGCACTAATGAAGCCAGCGGGAGCCCACACAGCCGGGTCATGGATGCAATGCAAGATTAGAAATACAGCTGAAAGTCTGAAGAGGAGGGAGCCCCTGCACTACTTTTTGTAGTTTGCCTGGTCCAGCCAAGACTGTGAAAGCTGTAGGAGGAAGATCAAAAAATGGCCAAAGCAGGAAATGAGCTGTAACTTGACAGAGTCACAAAAGAAAACAGAAAAACATGAAACATATCAGGTCCAAAGAAGGAGCTTAGAAAATGTAGCCTATTTATTCAGAAATGAGGCAGTTGATATTATTAAAAAGAATTTAAAAAAAACTTTTAACTCTGAGGTATTTCTTGCTAAAATATCCATTACAAAGAGCCAGGTACAAGAACAGGCAACAAACTGAATGTGGGAAACTAAACGTGGTCTGTTGGGGGAAAACAAAAGGAAAGACGTAGATGTTTACTTAGGACAAGGTCAGGCAAGGACAGGACACCTGTAGCAGAACCCACTGAGAAGAATATGGAGGAAAAAATCAGAGGTTGAGCTATCTGCATTGGCAAAATGGTTTTAAGTCATTTGCCTAGTAAGTGATTAGTTGGTAGTGACTGCCTCAAAAACTGTTTGGCAGGATGGTGAGGTCACAGAACCAGGACATGGAAACACAGAGTATTAGGCTGGTAGCATTTGCAGTTGGGATGAGGGGGCAGGGTAAGAATGGAGAGTGGTGGTTCATTCGAGTAATTTGCTGATCTTGGAACATGATTCTAGGACTGCACTGTCCATTATGGTAGCCACCAGCCACACATTGTTTAACATTTGAAATGTGGCTGGTCCCAATTCAGATGTGCTGTAAGCAGAAGATACACACCAGATTTTGAAGATTAAGAAAACAAAATGTGAACAATCTCAATACTTTTCTGTATTAGTTATATGCAGATATAATATTTTGGATATGTTGAGTTAAATAAAATAAATTATTAAAATTAATTTAATGTGTCTCATTTTACTTATTTTTAACACAGTTACTAGAAAATTTTATTTCATTTTATTATTTTTTTTTAGAAAATTTTAAATCACATATGTGGCACGCATTTGTGGTCAGCATTATATTTCAACTGGACAGCACTGTTGTGTAAAGTCTCTTCCTCTCTCTCCAGGTTTCTGTGATATTATAATATTGGAGAAGACTAACTTAGCCCTCACTGTCTTTCCTATCTCAAGCAGAGCCTCGCTTCAGACTAAGTAAAAGAAAACCACATTGAGACTCAACAGCTGCTATATCCATACAACTCACACCCACTCAGGAATATACACTTACTTAGAAGAACAGTCACCATCACCTCCTCATGTGTACACCCACTTACCATATATGTACACAACCATATTTGTATGTGTCAGAATAATATCCATAAATAGGGAAGGAATAATTGCAGCATCATTAATTACAGTGAGATTTACATTTCTACTGTCAACTGCAATCATTTGTTTGAATGAGGCAGAGTCATTAGTGCTTATTAATAGGAAGAGACGCTTTGAAATTCAAAAGAATGTTTGAACTTTGTGTCTTCCATTTCCTAACAAGAAACCAGTTCACTGAGAGGTATTTCTAGCATACATCTCTACCAATTATCAAGAGTTCCAGGGCTGCTCATATACAACTGAGCATGAGAACCAAGCTTATATCTTGGAATGGAAACCTCTAGGGTGATTTACCAACCAGCACAACTGAATCCAGCTCTCTTAGTTGTGTTCTCTGGACTTTTGCTCTCTCTGAATCCTAAGAGCCACCTGATCCTTATAGCCTTGTCAATTTCACTGGCACCTATCGCCTAGCACACCTATCTCTCAGTACCTGCCAACTACATCAAACTCCTGATCTAAACTCTGTTTGGTCCATCATAGGGATACAATAATTTTACATAATGATATAATTACACAAAAATTTGCAAAATGATACATTCTTACTTAAGGGAACAAAGGATTTCCTTCACAACTGAACCTCAAAGAACTCAGACTAGTGAGGTAGTTTCCTCTAAGTAAGGATTTTGGCCCCTGTATTGAATATCTGCACTTTTAAGTGGTCAAGCACTCATCCCCTCTTCATTTGGTAAATGAATTCCATTTTCCTTGGGAGAACCATCTTGATCCTACTCTAGTCCATGTGGTTTGGGTGGGACTGAGCCTATTCTCCTCCATCTCATCTCTAGGGACAGCACAGAATCTAGGCCTGGCCAGTTGCCATATTTAATTCCCCTAGAAATTTCAACAGAAATATAATGGAAAGCACAATGGTTTAGAGATGGTTATATGGATGTAAACTGATCCAGTGGACTTACTTGTGGGACTCTGTTAGGAAGGAGGACCTTTGCATTATCCATATCAGAAGCTGATAGGATGTAAGCCTGCAACTTCAAGGCAATGCTACATTGAAAGGCCCTGCTTTAAGAGGATGGTAGCGTAGAGAGAGAGACCAATTCCAAGGATCTTGTTTGAGCCCCTGGTCCAGCAAGGTTCACTCCTGAACTTTTCAGTTTAGTGAGCTAACGAATTCTCATTGTTGCTTAAGCTACTTTGAATTAGCCTGAAACTGGAAGAATTCTGACTAACAGCACTCTCCAAATCTTTAGCCACTACATGGATAATCTATATTTTTCCTATATTTCAAAGGCAACTTCTCATAAAGGTAAGCTCACCCTGAATTTTCCCTTTATTTTGTCCTTTTTAATAAATGCTCTGTAGGGCACATTTTCTTTATTAGAATCTGACTTGAAGATATGGTCCATCCGTAATCAAGAGGATTCAAAGGTCACCTCAACATTTCATGCTGAGTTACTGACAATCCTTGACATCAAGTCATCCTTACTGCTCCTTTGGATTATATCCCAGCTCTGGGCTCTTGGTTTCAGTATGGAACCTGAGACCCAGCTGCCAATTTGCATTCCAGCTTCAACTGGTATCCAAATACACCCCTATGTTTCTGACTGCCTCTTGTAATAACTGACCCAAACCCCAGTCACTTCAGCATCAGAGGTCTCCCTCACCATTCCTCTCACCGGTCCCTAGAACATCTTGCAAAACTTCCCTAAAGACAATGATCTATATGGTTTAAAGTGGTCAACTTCCAGATTCCCCACTGCTGGGTAGGAATATTACCATTTGCTGGATTTGCCTGATGCCAGTTACTTGTTATAACATCACCTTATGAACTAATCTTTCCATCGTGTACCTGTTATATTTCTCCATAAACAAACCTATCCTGATGGATAATTTGTCTTTAGGTCTCAGCCTCTTCTCACCAAATTTCAGTTAACCTTTCCACACATCCCAGTCTAGGACAAATACCTAGGTTTTACATCATGCTTCTCTACTTATATTTTAGCACCTTATAACATCACTGTTACCATGCTGATATGCTTATGATACTCTTCTGTGCACTTACTGCCCAATGTATAGTAAAAACAGCACTGGGCTAAGAATCAAAACATCAGGATTCCAGTCTTGGATCTGTCATATACCAGTAGTGTGACTTTAAGCACAAAAAAATCTCTTTCATAATCTGTCAAATTTTCATTTCCTTATTTCAGGGCAGTGAAACTACTCTGTGAGACACTATAATGGTGGATACATGTCAATATACATTTGTCCAAGCCCATAGAATGTGCATCACCAAGAATGAACCCTAATGTAAACTGTGGACTCTCAGTGATAATGATGTGTCAGTGTGGGTTCATCAATTGTAATAAATGCACCACTCTGTTGGGGGTGTTGGTAATAGGGGAGGCTATGCATAGGTTGAGGCAGGCGGTGTATGGGAAATCTCCGTATTTTCCACTCAATTTGGCTATGAATGTCAAATCACTCTAAAAAAAAAAATCTATTTAAAAAAATTTTCATTTCCTTTTTCTGTAAGTTAGGTTAATAATACTTGCCCTATTTTGCTGGATGTTGTGAGAATTAGATAACAATAGATGTGGATAGGACATGGAATATCCACCGACAGAGGAATGGATAAAAAAGATGTGGTACATATATACAATGGAATATTACTCAGCCATAAAAAGAATGAAATAATGCCATTTGCAGCAACATGGATGCACCTAGAGATTATCATACTAAGTGAAACAAGTCAGACAAAGACAAATATCATATGATATGTGGAATCTAAAAAAAAACTGGTACAAATGAACTTATTTACAAAATAGAAATAGAGTCACAGATGTAGAAAACAAACTTATGGTTACCAAGGGGAAGGGGGAGGGGGGAATAAATTGGGAAATTGGGATTAACATATACACACTACTATATATAAAATAGGTAGCTGGGGAACTCCCTAGTGGTCCAATGGTTAAGACTCTGCACTTCCACTGCAGGGAGCATGGGTTTGATCCCTGGTTGGGGAACTAAAGATCCTGCAAGCTACGTGGCGTGGCCAAAAAAAAATATATATATATATATAGGACCTACTGTGTAGCACAAGGAACTCTACTGTATGGGACTTATATGGGAATGACTAAATGAGAAAAGAATCTAAAAAAGAGTGGATATATGTAGTGATATACATATAACTGACTCACTTTGCTGTACAGCAGAAACTAACACAACATTGTAAATCAACTACATTCCAATAAAAATTTAAAAATAAATAAATAAATGCACATTGTAAACTCTAAAATACCATGTGAATAAACTATTAATATGAGGTCTTATCACTAGCCAAAACTGCCATTCCATACTTCTTTTTCAACCACAAACAGCCATACATAATGTAGATAGTTGGTGAGCACTTGTCAATTCACAAATATGTATGCAAATATTTCTAAAAGTCCATTTGTAAAACAAAAGGGCAATGTTGTAAAGTAAAATATAAAGGCTTTCTCAATTTTAGTTAAATTCCTCCGACGCTATAATATGCCAGACAGGGTGCTAAATACTGGCCACATGAAATCCATCAGAGGAGGGAGACATATTAAACAAATAACTACAACCAACTCTGACAATTACAAACAATTGATAACAGCAATTTGTATATAGAGCTCTGGGAACATAGTGGGGAAGTCAGGAAGTCTTGCAGGTCTGTAGAAGATAAGGCTGAATTTGAAGTGTGAACAAGAAGTTGACAAAAGACAGGAGATGGGCATGATCAAATATAAGCTATAGAAAGATGGCCAGTCATCTGACTGGGATATGAATTGGAGGTGGAACAGCCATAGTCAAGAAAGGAGTTTGGTGATGATTCCAATTGCTCAGAAAAGAAATGGTGAGGTCTAATGACAGAAATGATAGGAAGGGAAGGAGAGGGTTGCAGAGTCAAGGTTACATAATTCTAAATAAAACAGTGCTAAAATTAAGCTGGTGTAAAAAGGTTACTAGTTATTTTTTTTCACAGAGTAAAACCTCATCAGTTCGGCAAAATTGGATAGAAGCATGTCACAATTAATCAAATATGAATTACAAAATTTTTAAAAATATGACTAACTGCTTAGGATTTTTGACTAGATGAGATATTTTTAAAACCTTTAAACTTTCCTGTTTTTAATTGGCAGCATCGATGTTCCTGCAAATAAAGTGAGGTTCTTGGAAGCAAAGTTTTTTTCTGCAGTGGATTGAACCTTTCTCTCTTCTGCTTTTGTTCCCACAAATGCACTTCCCAGATTCCAAAGCTGATCTTTACCCACAGCCAATTCCTCTTTAACTAGTGTAAAAAGTCATAGCCCTGACCT
This sequence comes from Hippopotamus amphibius kiboko, assembly GCF_030028045.1. Lineage (NCBI taxonomy): Eukaryota > Metazoa > Chordata > Mammalia > Artiodactyla > Hippopotamidae > Hippopotamus > Hippopotamus amphibius. Next base: position 153,704,824 of record NC_080186.1, on the reverse strand, counting down.
CAGGTTGATTGCCCAGAGAACTCGTCTGAGAAGCCTATAAAATCTCTCAACAAGCTAGACTTGTTGGCTGGTTCTTCTTCCTGTCGATTAGGAGTGTCAAACTGGATAGCCCATCAATAACACAACCATAGAAAATAATGTGTTTGTAGTTACAAACAGAAATCTGCCACATTTTCCTGATTCTCAGGATTCTTTGGGGCAACTCAATTTATTTTCAAAAGTTCTGCCAGTGATGCAATGATAAAATTCAGCTCACTCCCAGGACAAGCCACCAACACTTTCCCTTTTAGGGAGAGAATTCCATCCTATCCTCTACTAAAGTACTACATTGATTGAAATCCTTAATTATCATAGTTTGTCTAAAACTCACACTAAATCAATGCACTATCTATTTTCTTACATCATAACCCTCATGAGTCATAAATAATTTACTTACCATGAAAATATTAGACTCAATTCCCACAGTCACACTGACTAGAAATGAAAGTACAAAAGAAATAATTTAGTACTTTCAGATGTACAGCGGGTGGCTTGCTCCCATAAGCTTTCTGAGTTGAGAAATTCAGTAGGGTCATAGTTATAACTTTTATACACATCCTAATTGTGCAAAACTTCCTTATTACTTGCAAGTTAGAGAATAATTCTCAAGAAGGAAGAAGTTTCATATACAGGCAGTCTCTTTGATATTAATATGTAGAGAGCTACATTCATTTTTCACTTGTCTAGATCATCAGAGTTTTGGGGGTCAATTTCTATTCCATTCAATCCATCATGCACCAGATGGGATCAGAATCTTTCCCTAAACATTTCCCCTCTGAGCTCCACACCAGTTTAGCCAACTTTCTATTAGATGTTTATGCCCAGAATGTCTCACAATTTCCTCCATCTCCACCAGTTTCAAACTATGCTCTATTTCTCCAGACACCCTCTCCTCCATGGTCACTCAAAATGTCTTCCTCTTCTTTCTCATTCAATTGGTCCCCTTCTACCATGAATTCTATTTCTAAACTTCCTCTAGAATCTGTGTCTTCTTCCTCTATCCCTGCTCCCTCAATCTTAGTTCTGGTCCTTACCCACCATCCCCCTGGACAAGTGTAACAGTCTCCTGAGTTCCCAAGCCCCTAACTCTTGTCATCCACTGTAATTCAGCCTGCATTCAGACAGAGTCATCCTCCCACAATACCTGACATGACTTTTCCCTCTTCTCTGCAGACTGATCATATTTCTGGACCTTCCATATCTAGTTTTCTTCATTTACCATTGCCAATATTTTTCAAATGCTGAGAAGTCGTCTTTTTTTCATATTTAAAAAGCAACTTCAGAGTTCTATACTATCTACACATATACTTTTTCTAGAATTCAACTTTTGAGGGTTTGGATTGCAATAATTATACATAATGAACAATGGTGACATTTGAGATAAGGTGAGGCTAAAAATGTCAGTTATACTGTTGATAGTGAGACCTTACAATAAATATGCATCTGTATCTGATATGCGAAAGGAATGATAGTATTGAACATTCAAGGATGAGTACTTTGTATAATACTTTTTGCAAGCACTGAAATTAATAAAGTCATTATAAGTTCAGGAGCAAGCGAGTGGGCAGAGGAGAACAGAAAAAAAAAAAAAGATCATTCTTACAGTTCTTTAGAAATGCAAATAAGAACACTGCCTGAACATCATTACTTGACTGATAAAATGGTAATCACTTAACAGATATTTATTTAGAAACCTATTCCAATTCCTTAATTGAAAAAAGTTCTTTAATTCAACACAACCCTATTTGCTAAATGATAATAAAACAAATTTCCAGGGAGAAAATAGCAGGTAGTAAATGTCATAATGTGATCTATAAAATTGGAAATGATTCTTACCACTGTTTTCAAAATTTAAGTGATAAAACAAAAAGCCTGCCAGGGTGTGGTTGGCAGATGGAACTCCCTGACCCACTGGATGCTGTAGCTACAGAAGGTAATGTAATGGCTCTTTGCAGACAACAGACTCATTGTTACTCTGGTAAATTGGAGAGTGATCAGCCTCCCCACAGACACTTAAGTCAATTTTTAAAAAACAAGACAGGAATTTCCCTGGTGGCGCAGTGGTTAGGAATCTGCCTGCCAATGCAGGGGACACAGGTTCGATCCCTGGTCAGGGAAGATCTCACGTGCCGGTGAGCAACTAAGCCCATGGGCCACAACTACTAAGCCTGTGCTCTAGAGTCCACAAGCCACAACTACTGAGCCTGCACACTGCAACTGCTGAAGCCAACACGCCTAGAACCCGTGCTCCACAGCAGGAGAGGCCACTGCACTGAGAAGCCCACGCACCACAATGAAGAGTAGCCCCCGCTCACCACAATTAGAGAAAGCCCAGGTGCAGCAACAAAGACCCAACACAGCCAAAATAAATAAATAACTAAAATGAATGGGGAAGGAGGAAGAATTAAAAAAAAAAAAAAAAAAAAAACTTTAAAAATCGAGACAGGCCAAACAAAGGTATGTGCTAGGCCTCTAGTTTGGGAACCCAAGTCTAAAAATGTATAGAACAGATACTCTACAACACAGAAACCCTCACACAAGCAAACTGTCAAACCTAGACACTGACATCAAAGAAACTTGGGTGAAAACAATGGCTTCACCTCTTACTAGAAATGTGACTCTGGATGATGGCACTCATCTCAATCAGAGAGGGTAGAAGCCTAAAAATTGCATTTTCAATACTTCCTTGCCAGCTGGCTTCCGGTCATGTTCTCCAAATAGGAGGTTCAGAATGGGAAATTGGACTTTGAGAGGGGAAAAGAACCATTTTTCTCCAATATCTGGAGGTTCCATCAACAGTGAGAGCAGCAACAAATGATTCTTTAAGCAACAAATGTGATGGCAGCAGGGCTTGCAGCAGACCCATGAAGCTTTGGGACCTCTGGTTAACATTCACTTCTTCCTACCCTTCCAGGGAGAAATGCCTCTTTTTGCTTGAAATTTATTAAACAGCCTCTATTTTCCCAAGTGGACACTGATAGATACAGAAGCAGAAAGAAACAAGTCACAGGTGTTTTCCTCTAAACAAAGATCATGAATCATGGGATGCATTGCATATAATGGAGACCTGGCTTTATTGAATAGAACACAAGACTAAGAGTCAAAAAGACACAGGATTGGGACTTCCCTGGTGGTACAGTGGTTTAGAATCCACCTGCCAATCCAGGGGACACAGGTTCAATTCCTGGTCCAGGAACATCCCACACGCTGAGGAACAACTAAGCCCATGCACCACAACTACTGAACCTGCACTCTAGAGCCCACAAGCCAAAACTACTGAAGTCTGTGCACCCTAGGGCCGTGTGCCACAACTACTGAGCCCATGAGCCTATAGCCCGTGCTCAGCAACAAGAGAAGCCACTGCACTGAGAAACCCATGCACCTTAACGAAGAGCAGCCCCCGCCCCACTACAACTAGAGAAAGCCCCCGCACAGCAACGAAGACCCAACACAGCCAAAATAAATTAAGTAATTCTTTACAAAAGACACAGGATTGAATCCTAGATCCTCCAATTCCCAAACAGGAATGGATCCATGTTCACAAAAGCTGCAGAGTAAAGAGAAAACAGTGCTGAATAGGGTAGAGAAGAGCAGTGGTCTCATCTCAATTATGCCACTTGTTAGACCCAACACTGAAGGTTTTCTATCACCTTTGGGAGCCTCAGTTTCCTCAACAAAGAATGGGCACAATCAGGGACAAATAGTTAAAAAAATTAACAACTGATTAATACGGTCAGCCAATTAAATGGACATCGAATTTAAACAGTCAAGAAACTTATACAGTAGTTAATTACCAGTCCTAGGGGTAATAAAAGCCAATATTTCACGATTATTGTGATCACTAAAGACAACATTTACCATCTGTTCAATGCATGTATGTGTGAGGCACTATGCTAAGAATATTACCTACATTATAATCCTTACAAAGAAATCATTTTCAGATGCCAAAACTAAAGGCTATGAGAATGAAATAATTAGTTCAAAGTCATATAGCTAGTAAGTGAGACTTGAACCCATATCATTTTGTTTCCCCAAACCCCACTCTTCCAGCTTCCTGTGATGCTACCAGTTGAAATCACTGTGGTATATGTACTTGGAAAGCTGTATAGTATGACACCATGTAGAGGATTACTAGCTTTGTCCCACAACCAGCAAATTTCACACACTGCAAGAGACCATTGTTTTAGGAACATAAATGTCACCCTCCTCCTTAAGGCCCCCTGTGACCCCATGAGGAACAGGGGTTTCCACCACAGGGTAAGTTCCAGTTTGTAGTCACTATGCTCCTGATCTAATCAGAAGACTAACTGAATAATCACCATTGTATCAGTCAAGCAATAAAGCTGAGTATGATTCTCATTTACATTTCTAAAGCAACATAAAAATAACCCCTTTTAAATGGTACCCACTCACTTTCTCCTTGTGTGCTAATGCATGTCACAGTTTCAAAGGCTGAAGAGAGATTTCCTGCAAAGCCATTTCACTGACTTAAAGTTGCACATGTTCACCATTGCAATTACCAGGTTACAAACATGAATTAACTCTGCTTCCAAATCAATTACATATTGATAAGTCTTTAGGGCTGACAACTTGTACACACTGATTTTAAACTCTAGGAGTTATTTCAAGGCTTTAGACTATTTAGCATTAAAAATTCCAACTTCATTTTGAGACTTTAGTGAAACGTAAGTATTGTCACCAGTACTAATAATCAAACCAGAATAATCAACTCCCTTATTTTAAAAATGTTCTTTTTCTCTTTGCTAAAAGTGATCATTTCAATTAATTCACGTAGTCACACTGATTTCCAATTGATTTTATTTCTTGATTTGAAGTAATGAATTGCAACTTAGTGCCATGACAGAATTAAAGCAACTGGGTAATTACAGTTGACCCTTGAACAACCCGGGAGTTATGGGCACAGACCCTCCGAGCAGTTGATAATCTATGTATAACTTATAGTTGGCCCTCAGTATCCATAGTTCCACATCCAGGAATTCAACCAACCTCAGACCATGTAGTACTGTACTATTTACTACTGAAAAATATCTGCGTATAAGTGAACCCAAGCAGTTCAAACCCATGTTGTTCAAGGGGCAAGGTGATACTCTTCTTTGTTATGGTTTTTAATTAGTGTTGTGATGTGTGTACAGTAGGTGGCTGTGTTAACATTGTGTATGTATCTTATATTTTAAAGTATTCATCTTTGGCATTTATTCAGATTTTTTGTGCTTTATACAAAAGCTTGCTGTTTTGATCTTCTGTTCAATGATGTTTAGTGGCTCCCCAGCACATGGCATCAAACCCTACCAAAGAAGGAAGAAAAAGATTCTTCATTGGAAAAAAGTTTTCTTCTTGGATTCTTTGCTACCTCTCTTTCTTCCTTCTTTCCTTCATTCCTTAAAGTGGCTTACAAAACTAAACAATATAAGAGGTAGTTAAGAAAGCAAAAGAAACAAGATGAAGTGACTAAAAGGGTTGGAAAAATAAAATAAAGGCATGTTAGAGCCATAGTTAGTGCCTGGAGATCTTCTATAGTCACCAGTGGTAGTTACAAATTTGGTTCTGACTTTGCTAGGAACTGTAGCAAAAGGAGGGAAATGTTATCATTTGTATGATTCATCATTCCTATATGATGCTTTTTTTGGTTGCTAATGAGAAACATTAATGAGAAAGCACAACAGTTATTCTGTAGAGGAGAAAGAGTCTTAAACCAAGGAATTCTTACTAAAGAGAGGCAGTGCAGCAGGAAAGTATACTGGGGCAGGGAGTCAAGGCTAGGAGGATGTCACAGCTAAAAAGAATCAAGATTAAAAAACAAACTTTTTCTCCACTGAAAGTCTGAGGTCTTTATCTTGAGAAGTCTTCAAAGAGCAACTTTGTGTATATTTGGACTTTTCCTCATCTTATCTCCTTCCTGAACCCTGTACTTTCTGGAACTAGAAATTGATAGAAAAAAAATTCTTAGAAAGCAGAAACAGCAGGAAGAAAAGGATGGAGACCTGGGCCGCCTTTAGGGATCACACTTGAGCTGAAGAAAACCACATGTCAGTGGGAAGCATCTGGTAGTTAAAACAAACAAAACAAAAAGCATGGGTTATCTCTGAAGTCAGGCAGTAAGTGTTTCAGGGCCGTATTAAGCAGCCTCTGGGGCTTAGGGATACCACGAGGGTAAGGCACTGCCAGGCTCACTGCCTAAATACAGGCCAAAGACATCCTCAAAAAGTATCAGCTACAAAATCACCAAAGCTACTGTTTCCATTTTTCTTTCTTCAACCTTTCAAAAAGAATGCAGCTGTCTCCTCTAAACAGACCAAAACTGGACATCATGTGGGTGTCAAATTGCCTGGAAAGGGGTGACTGCTAAGTTTGTGAGACACTACAGTATTTACCAAAGGATAGGGCTCATCAGGGACTTGCCTCTCCAACCAGGGCCTGATTCACTGCTGGCTTTTCATCCTGAGTCAATCCATCCTACATCAACTGCTCTCTGCAGTGAAAGCTCTTAAGGGGAAAATGCTTATAATGCTTCTCCTATTTCTAAAATCCAAACCTAGTATTTCTTCTTTTTTTTTTTTTTAGTCCTACCTTATAGTTAGTTCACAGAGAATATAGCTCATTGTATAGCTCATTATTTGGGTTCTTTTGTCATTGTATTAAATTCTATTTGTGTGACTGTCTTCTAGCTCGTGATCCTTAAGAACAGGCACTTATGTTACCTCTTCCTGGCACATCATTTACGAGCTTAACTAATTATACCAACCTAATGAAGGAACCCTCACATATTTTTATTTACCCATGGAGAAACATTATTTAAATACCATAGATAAATCCAACTGCTACAAAACATATGGAGTTGGACATTAACATACTTTGGCTACTAAGCCTCAATTCCCCCTTCCTGAAAAGCACCAATTACTTTGGAGGATTTAACTTTCCTCCATTGCATGTCATCTTCCTGAGTGATACCTGCATCCCATTAATAAATGGACAACAAGTGGTCACATGACTTAGCTTGGTCAATCAGATGTCTGATTCTGACTCTTAGTAACATATAGAAAGAGGAAATGGTTGGACATTACCCATGATGCTGAAATGTACTGACTACTTCTTTCCGTGGTTGGCCATTGTTCCACTTCCTAGCTCTACTAGAATTCTCAAAGTTCTTGTTTATTTGCAAGCCTGGTCCCCCATAATTTTCACCTTAATTCTTTGAACCTATACATTGTAGTTTCCCAAAAATTACCTTCGAATATATTAGCAACCTAGTTTCTGATGCTTATAATCAATAACACTGGCAGAAATACAATAGCAAGGATCAAGGTGAAATACAAACAATTAAATGAAACCAAGCAAACCAAAAATTAAGTAACCAGTATGGCCTGACAAAATACTTAAATGCTAGACATTTTATTTAGCCCTAAGTGTCAACTAGGGCCTCTCTGTTCCTTGATATCTGTGAAAAATTGGCTGGAGCCTCTCCATTCTATAGCCCGTAGAAATCTTTCTCTCAGATTTCTGAAATTTCCCCAGGCATTTATACTCTCCTGCCATCCTGTGCCTTTGGGGTGTTCATTCTCACACATGCCTTCTCTCTTCCAAACTACATTTACCCAGACAGGAATGTCAGCCATCTTACCAATTTACACACGCACGCGTGCACGCGCACACACACACACACATTCATATAAAATATCTGTAGTGTAGTAGGAGGCAGTGTGGTTTTATGACCTTGAGCAGGTTACTTAACCTCTTTGCACATTAGTTACCACACATTGTAAAGTGGGGATAATAATGACGTGCCTCAGAGGATTGTTTTACAAATTAAATGGGATAATACACATTAAGTTTACAGCTCATGATGACCTCACACATGGTAAACATTCAATACTCATTTCCTAGCCAAGCTAGAGAATTTTGCTGAAGAACCCGGTGCTGGAGAGGTCAGCACACACACCATGCATTTTTAAACAAACAAAAATACGCAACCTAACTCCTCTCAACATCTCACAACCACCACGCCACTGGATGTTTCGCCTTCTGCTGAGGAGGATCCAGACTCCCCTTCTCTCTGCATCTTCTCTTTTCCTACCTTCTCCCTCCTCTGGTCACTCATTTTCCTGTCTTCAGAGCAAGTTAAAAAATCCCTCTCCTATACCAGGGACGCAGGCCCTTTGGCTTTCACTCTATATGAGCACTTTACCAAGTGAAGACATTTCCTTACCAAAAAAAGAATTAATGGTTCCTACTCTTCAAGTGATAAAATTTACTCTATCTAGTTACACCTAGAACATGGGTTTCTGGACCCTAGTCATCCACATAGTAAGTATCCTTGTGATTTTTTTCCCATTCATTTATTAACGAATATTTTAAATGTACATATTTTTCTTTTTTCCAGTTTCACTGAGATATAATTGACTTATAGCAAGTTTAATAAGTTTAATAAGTACAGCATAATGAGCTGACTTACATATATCATGAAATGAGTACCACAATGTTTAGTGAACATCCACCATTTCATACAGATATATAAAGAAATAGAAAAAAAATACTTTTCCTTGCAATGTGAGCTCATAGGATTTACTCTCTTAACGAGGATGAAGGCAGTTAAAAGATGCAAACTCCTAAGTACAACATGATAAATATAATTAACACTGCTGTATAATATTTTTCTTTAAATAAAACTTACTTTTAAATTTTAAGTAAATGTATTTTAAAAGAAAACTCTGTTTCACTACTTTCAGTGGCAAAATAGTATTACTTGCCACCATGAGTTTAAAATAAATATTTATTTTAAAATAAAACAGACGTTCATGTACCACCTAAAATCATCACATATTACTAGTGATCCATGCATCACAATTTGGTAAATAAATGTCCTGTAATATGTACACCCAGAGAGTGGGTTGAGAAGGAAATGGGTGGAAAGTCTGTGGCATTTGTATGTTACTAATATTGTGGGTAGAGAGGGGGAGTGGGTGAGGATAAGCTTACGTTGATGGGATCAGGTTAGAAATCAGACAGAGAGGATGGTCCGGAGACAAGATTCTGAGGAGTGATAGCATCTTGTATCCTGCATTACAGTTCTACAGCACCCAGGAGAATGGCTAATGTTCATTTAATTGAATTGTATTCTGCTATTAGAATCCAATGCCGCTATAAATAAATGTTGAAAACCTAGAAATGTTAGGGATCATACTGTCTGAATTATCCAAAAAGAAGTACATTTTAACCAACTGATCCAGTTTAATACAGTGTCTGAAACTTAAAACAATTTCATAAACTTATCACCATTGATATTGCTCACTTTGGCCTTTTAATTAATAAAAATAAAATGGAGACTCTCTAGATTCCACTATGCTCTGTGCAAATAATACCACAAACTTTTACAGGAAAATTAAACATGTGGTACTAGCCTAAAAACCTCTTTTAAAGTCCTAAGACTCTGCCCCAAGTCAGTGTGTTAAGTAAATAACAAAGTCCACAATGCTTCTACTGCGAGCATAAGATACTTTACTGCTGAATATAGAGTTTCTGTGCATACCTAAGTGTAAAAGAATATCACCCTGTTCAAAATATATGTAGCACAATGACTGGCTGGTTAATAACTCTTTATTAAATACTCACCATGTGCCAGGGGTTATTCATGAGATATATTCTACCCTTAAGAAACCCCTGGTGATAGAATATCTTTGCAACTCCAGTCACATTACACTAGAGCTTCTGTCAAGATATTTGACAGCCCCATTTTGTCACAGCATTCTCCTACATCAAACACAGAGGCATAGTGCCCCAATCTATACCTGAAATGTGCTTTCCTACAGATCTCAAATGAAAGAAAAACGGCTCCTGTGATTGCACGAAGAATGTATTTTTTGAGGATGTCTTCCAGCTATTGATATCGATGATATCCTCAGCCTCAAATGCCAACTCATAACATTTAAGCCTTACTGAATACAATTTTCTTCACACTATTTGGTTGTACAGAATAAAATGCAGCAAGCCTTTAAAGAAAAAAAAAATCCCTAGGAGCCATCCAATTATTTGATCTCCAGAGGTTGCAGGAAATTAAAGGAAAACAAAACAAAAATCATTTAGCTTTATGTAACTATACCATGCAACCATCAGGTCACATAATCTAACGATCCGGTTGATAAAAGAACTGGCAAACTAGCACTTGTCACAAAAAGCTATTTAAATGTATATCTAAAGTTTAGATATACAGATAAATATTCTTAAGCTATTTTTACCCCCATTTAAACACATCTTCTTTCTTCCTGTTACAGAGATGAATATCTATTGTCATGTAACAGCATCTCCTGTAATGCAGACTTTCAGTATAGGCATCTGGAATCATTTACAGCCACATTATATTTATCACTTAAGCAGAAATGAAAAAACATTAATAATCAAACAGTACCACACTCATGATTATATATGAAATGTTGAAGAAAATCCACATCTATTAGCTTTGTAACTCTACTACAACAGACTTTTCAGAGGCCTAAGAGTTCAAATGACCACAATTTACAGCACAATATATACAGAAATGTAACATACCTCACATTAGCATCAAATTCGTCCATTACAGGAAATAGGCATGGGTGAGTTGGACTTCAGTGCCCACAGGGTACTATAATGGGGAAATAAAAAAGAGGTTAGACAAGAAAGTAATGTAAGAAAATAAAAGTCGTGAAGGGAAAAAATGCCAAATAATCATTGATTCCTAATTTTAGGACTTTTGAAGCATATAGGAACGGTATTTAATAAACAATACTACAGCAAAAAGCTATTGGCATACTGAGGTATGGCATAGCTAAGTGTTACAAAAAGTTTCTTTACACTTGACTAATCTCCTAGAGATTAAAACATAAAGGTATTTCTTTTAACTCTGTGTTTAATCTGTTTGTTACTTTTTGCTCTTCCCAAATACACAGCTTATTTATATGATCTGTGTTAGGACACTAGCTGGTGAAAACAGGTAGCTATATTGTTATGATTGAAATAGTACATTGCTTAAACTGGTCAGCCATCTTGTTTCCTATGAGGACTTTTCTGGTTGTTTTTTTTAAAAACCCTTTTTGAGAGTGGATCATCATATATCTCTTTGAGAATCTAGTAAACTCTTAAGAACCCTCTTCCTAGAAAAAAAAAAAAAAAAAAAAGATGTGCATGCACATATATACACACTTTCTGGGGAGCCCACAATTCCTTGAGGCCCCTCCATGGACCCCAGGCTAAGAACTCACAACTGAAGAGGAGTCAACTTTCAAACTACAGAAAGTTCCTCTAGCATAGACCTTCAGAAGACCTTACACCCTTTAATGGATGGACACTCATTGATCTTCACCAAGTCAGCTCTCTGAACTGGCTGTAGTTTCAGTTTGCAGATGAATTCCTATATTTTTCACAACATTTGTTCCAAAACATGGTGAATCAGAGAACACAGGGGCAGAGCTCAGTCTCTTTCTTTTGGGGTCACCCTAAGCAAGACTCTTTCTCCTTCAAACTTCATCCTCTACTTCTCAATAAACAGAAGAGATTGGAAGAGATGATCTCTGGGTTTACTTCTAGCTCTGATATTCTATAATTCCATCTGCTGATTTTCTAATAAAATTTTATGGGAAAGAAACTGGAAATCTGTTTATCTACATAACAGAACCAGGGCCCTTGGATTCTTTGGTCAGGGTGAACCAAATGTTTATGCCTGGCAGCCAGGAAAAGAATGGCAGGCCACCAGAGCTGGAAAGGACATAGATCTCTCTGTGTTTTTCAAAGTTGATTTTTTAAAGCCTCTAAGATTAACATGGGCTCCACAGACATTTGTGGGTCTGTGGCAGGTGTGAGGAAGGCTCGGCCTACGGGACTCAATCCCCTACTCTGACCTCAAGCAAAGTACCTCTGTCTACTTCTCTCTCCTTTACATTTTAAATCTGGAATAATCTTTTATTTGAAGTACATAAGTACAAAACCCTAATCACCAAAGCAGCAGGGTTCCCTCCTTTGTTCTAGTCTATCTGAAATCATTCCTGAAGTGAGATGATGCGTGTGCACATCTGTTTTTCTTTCCCCAGGCAGATAATGAGCAAGAGTTTACTAGATTCTCAAACGGATATAATTACCCATGCTCAAAAAGGGTTAAGGACTTCCCTGGTGGCACAGTGGTTAAGAATCCACCTGCCAATGCAGAGGACACGGGTTTGATTCCTGGTCCAGGAAGATCCCACATGCTGCAGAGCAACTAAGCCCATGCGCCATAACTACTAAGCCTGTGCTCTAGAGCCCATGAGCCACAATCACTGAGCCCACATGTGATAACTACTGAAGCCTGCGTTTCTAGAGGCCGTGCTTCACAATGAGAAGCCTGAGCACTGCAACGAAGAGTAGCCCCTGCTCGCCACAACTAGAGAAAGCCCACACACAGAAACGAAGACCCAATGCAGCCAAAAAAATAAAGAACAATTTTTTAAAAAGACAAGTTTTAAAAAAGGGTTAAAAAAAACTGAAAATGCTCATAGTATTTTAATCATAACAATACAGCTATCTAATTTCACTAGCTAGTGAGCTAATGCAGATCATATAAATAACCTATGTTTCTGGAAAGAGCAAAAAATAACAGATTAACATCCATTCCCATGGCTTAAAATACAGTCTATTCACTAAAGATTCCCAAAGTTATAGCTTCAGCCTCATATCACCTACCTGACATCTCAAGTTGGATGATTAAAAAAGCATTTCAAACTAAACTCTTCATTTCCCACTCTGCTCAAAAAACCTGTTCCTCCCCTAGTATTTTCCAGCTCAGTAAATGGTTCCACCATTTATCCGGTTACACAGAGAAAACGCCACATTTTTTCACACTCTACAATCAAACTATCAGCAAATTCACTCCCTCTACTTTGAAAATGATTCCTCAAACTGACTTTTTCATTACCTCCAAAACCAGCACCTGATCCAAGCCACCATCTTCTTTCCCAGCTGGTGTCCTAACTACTCTCCTAACTTTCCTAACTGGTCTCCTGCTAGATCCACAATCATCTCTTCCCCCCACAGTAGCCAGAATATTTTTTAAATGGCCTATTTCTTGCCTATATAAAATTTTAGTGGCTTTCTGTCACACTTAGAATAAAATCCAAACTCTTTATCATGATCTGATCCCAGCTCCTCTCCAACTCAACTTTAGCCATCCCTAACCCCCTCACCACTTTTGAACTCGTTGATTTTGCTTCTTTCCTTGACCATCAAAGTAGGCTCTCACATCAGAGCCTTTTCACTTGTTTCCTCTCCCTGGAATGCCACCATGTAGATTACTCCCTTACTTCCTTAGGGACACAGCTCTAATGTCACTTTCCTGACCACCTGTGTAAAACTTCAGGTCTCATTTTCTAAAAGTTTCTGTCCTCTGTATCCACTCAATTTTTTTCATCTTAGTACACACATTATATATACTCCACCACTTCTTTATTAGTGATCTATCTCCCTTACTAGAATGTAAGTTTCAAGACAGCATAGTTATATCTTGATCAGTATTATAACTTCAGTGCCTAGAAAAATGCCTAGCATATTGTGTTCTCTTAATAAATTTTTTTCATTTTTTAAGGACTTTTATTGAGATATAACTGACATACAATAAACTGTATATATTTAAAGTGTATAATTTGGTATTTTTTTCTTATTAGTAACGTATATATGGCACTTCCAATCTCCCAATTCATCCCATCCCAACCCCTGCTTTGATGTCCATATTCTTGTTCTCTACATCTGTGTCTCTATTTCTGTCTTGCAAACCAGCTGATCTGTATCATTTTTCTTTTTTTTTTAACTTTAAAAAATTTTAATTTTATTGGAGTATGGTTGATTTACGTGTTAATTTCAGGTATACAGCAAAGTGATTCAGCTATACATATACACACATTCCATTTTAGATTCTTTTCTCATATAGGTTATCACAGAATACTGAGTAGAGTTCCCTGTGCAATACAGTAGGTCCTTGTTGGTGATCTACCTTTTTTTTTCTTTTTAGTTTTTTTTTAAGCTCTTTATTGGAATATAATTGCTTTACACTGTTGTGAGTTTTTGCTGTACAACGAAGTGAATCAGCTGTATTTATACATATATCCCCATATCCCCTCCATCCTGTGCCTCTGTCCCACCCTTCCTATCCCAGCCCTCTAAGTTATCACACATTATCGAGTTGATCTCCCTATGTTATGCAGCAGCTTCTCACTAGCTATCTCTATTTTACATTTGTGTACCATTTTTCTAGATTCCACACATATGCATTTATATATATTTGTTTTTCTCTTTCTGACCTACTTCACTCTGCATGACAGTCTCTAGGTCCATCCATGTCTCTACAAATGTCCCAGTTTCATTCCTTTTTATGGCTGAGTAATATTCCATTGTATATATATATATGCCACATCTTCTTTATCCATTCATCTGTTTATGGACATTTAGGTTGCTTCCATGACCTGGCTATTGTAAATAGTGCTGCAGTGAACATTGGGGTGCATGTGTCTTTTTAAATTATGATTTTTTCTGGGTGTATGCCCAGTAGTGGGATTGCTGGATCATATGGTAATTCTATTTTTAGTTTTTTAAGGAATCTCCATACTGTTCTCCATAGTGGCTGTCTCAATTTATATTCCCACCATCAGTGCAAGAGAGTTCCCTTTTCTCCACAGCCTCTCCAACATTTACTGTTTGTAGATTTTCCGATGATGCCCATTTTAACTGCTGTGAGGTGATACCTCATAGTAGTTTTGATTTGCATTTCTCTAATAATTAGTGATGCTGAGCAGCTTTTCATGTGCCTCTTGGCCATCTGTATGTCTTCTTTGGAGAAATTCCTATTTAGGTCTTCTGCCCATTTTTGGATTGGGTTGTTTGTTTTTTTGATATTGAGATGCATGAACTGTTTATATAATTTGGAAGTTAATCCTTTGTCTGTTGAGTAGTTTGCAAATATTTTTTTCCATTCTGAGGATTGTCTTTTCAACTGTTTATGGTTTCCTTTGCTGTGCAAAAGCTTTTAATTTTCACTGAGTCCCACTTGTTTATTTTTGTTTTTACTTCCTTTACTATAGGAGGTGGGTCAAAAAAGATCTTGCTGTGATTTATGTCAAAGAGTGTTCTTCCTAGGTTTTCCTCTAGGATTTTTATAGTGTCTGGCCTTACATTTAGGTCTTTAATCCATTTTGAGTTTATTTTTGTGTATGGTGTTAGGGAGTGTTCTAATTTCATTCTTTTACATGTAGCTGTCCAATTTTCCCAGCACCACTTATTGAAGAGGCTGCTTTTTCTCCATTGTATATCCTTGCTTCCTTTGTCATAGATTAGTTGACCATAGTTTATCTCTGGGCTTTCTATCCTGTTCCACTGATCTATATTTCTGTTTTTGTGCCAGATCCATATTGTCTTGATTACTGTAGCTTTGTAGTAATAGTCTGAAGTCAGGGAGTCTGATTCCTCCAACTCCATTTTTTTTTTTCCTCAAGACAGTGTCTCCATACAAATTTTAGGATTTTTTTGTTCCAGTTCTGTAAAAAATGCCATTGGTAATTTGATAGGGATTGCATTGAATCTGTAGATTGCTTTGGGTAATACAGACATTTTCACAATGTTGATTCTTCCAATCCAAGAATATGGTATATCTCTCCATCTGTTTGTGTCATCTTTGATTTCTTTCATCAGTGTCTTATAGTTTTCTGAGAACAGATGTTTTACCTCCTTAGTTAGGTTTATTCCTAGGTATTTTATTCTTTTTGTTGCAATGGTAAGTGGGATTGTTTCCTTAATTTCTCTTTCTGATCTTTCATTGTTAGTGCATAGGAATGCAAGAAATTTCTGTGTGTTAAGTTTGTATCCTGCAACTTTACCAAATTCATTGATAAGCTCGAGTAGTTTTCTTCTGAAATCTTTAGGATTTTCTATGTATAGTATCATGTCATCTGCAACAGTGAAAATTTTAATTCTTCTTTTCCAATTTGGATTCCTTTTATTCCTTTTTCTTCTCTGATTGCTGTGGCAAGGACTTCCAAAACTATGTTGAATAGTAGTGGCAAGAGTGGATATCCTAGTCTTGTTCCTGATCCTACAGGGAATGCTTTCAGTTTTTTACCCGTTGAGAATGATGTTTGCTGTGGGTTTGTCATATATGGCCTTTATTATGTTGAGGTAGGTTCCCTCTGTGCCCACTTTTTGGAGAGTTCTTATCATAAATGGGTGTTGAATTTTGTCAGAAGCTTTTTCTGCATCTATTGAGATGATCATATGGTTTTTATTCTTCAGTTTGCTAATATGGTGTATCATTGATTGATTTGCATATATTGAAGAATTCTTGCATCCCTGGGATAAATCCAACTTGATCATGGGGTATGATCCTTTTAATGTGTTGTTGGATTCTGTTTGATAGTATTTTGTTGAGGATTTTTGCATCTAAATTCATCAGTGATATTGGTCTGTAACTTTATTATGTTTTTTTTGTAGTACCTTTGTCCAGTTTTGGTATCAGGGTGATGGTGGCCTCATTCAATGAGTATGGGAGTGCTCCTTCCTCTGCAATTTTTTGGAAGAGTTTGAGAAGGATGGGTGTTAGCTCTTCTCTAAATATTTGATATAATTCACCTGTGAAGCCATCTGGTTCTGGGCTTTTATTTATTGGAAGATTTTTAATCACAGTTTGAATTTCATACTTGTGATTGGTCTGTTCATATTTTCTATTTCTTCTTGATTCAGTCTGGAAAGGTTATACCTTTCTAAGAATTTGTCCATTTCTTCCAGGCTGTCCATTTTATTGGCATATAGTTACTTGTAAGTAGCCTCTTATGATGCTTTTTATTTCTGTGGTGTCTGTTGTAACTTCTCCTGTTTCATTTCTACTTTCATTGATTTGAGTCCTCTCCCTCGTCTTCTTGATGAGTCTGATGAAAGGTTTATCAATTTTGTTTACCGTCTCAAAGAACCAGCTTTTAGTTTTACTGATTTTTGCTATTGTTTTCTTTGTTTCTATTTCATCTATTTCTGCTCTGATCTTTATGATTTCTTTCCTTCTACTAACTTTGGGTTTTGTTTGTTCTTCCTTCTCTACCTTCTTTAGGTGTAAGGTTAGATCATTTATTTGGGATTTTTCTTGTTTCTTGAGGTAGGATTGTATTGCTATAAACTTCCCTCTTAGAGCTGCTTTTGCTGCATCCCACAGGTTTTGGATCATTGTGTTTTTGTTGTCATTTGTCTCTAAGTATTTTCTGATTTCCTCTTTGATTTCTTCATTGATCCCTTGGTTATTTAGTAGCATACTGTTCAGCTTCCATATGTTTGTGCTTTTTACAGTTTTATTTTCCTGTAATTGATTTCTAATCTCATAGCATTGTGGTTGGAAAAGAAGCTTGATACAATTTCAATTTTCTTAAATTTACCAAGGCTTGATTTGTGACCCAAGATGTGATCTATCCTGGAGAATGTTCCATGTGCACTTGAGAAGAAAGTGTAATCTGCTGTTCTGGATGGAACATCCTATAAATATCAATCAAATCTATCTAGTCTATTGTGTCATTTAAAGCTTGTGTTTCCTTATTAATTTTCTGTCTGGATGATCTGTCAATTGGTGTAAGTGGGGTGTTAAAGTTCCCCACTACTATTGTGTTACTGTTGATTTCCTCTTTTATACTTGTTAGCATTTGCCTTATGTATTGAGGTGCTCCTATATTGGGTGCATATATATTTATAATTTTTATATCTACTTGGAGTGATCCATTGATCATTATGTAGTGTCCTTGTCTCTTGCAACATTCTTTACTTCAAAGTCTGTTTTATCTGATGTGAGTATTGCTACTCCAGCTTTCTTTTAATTTCCATTTGCATGGAGTATATTTTTCCATTCCCTCACTTTCAATATGTATGTGTCCCTAGGTCTGAAACAGGTCTCTAGTAGATAGCATACATATGGGTCTTATTTTTGTATCCATTCAGCCAGTCTGTGTCTTTTGGTTGGAGCATTTAGACCATTTGCATTCAAGGTAATTATCAATAATTATATTCCTATTACCATTTTCTTAATTGTTTTGGGTTTATTTTTGTAGATCCTTTTCTTCTCATGTTTCCCACTTAGAGAAGTTCCTTTAGTATTTGTTGTAGAGCTGGTTTGGTGGTGCTGAATTCTCTTAGATTTTGCTTGTCTCTAAAGCTTTTGAATTTTCCATCCAATCTGAATGAGATTGGTATTTTGGTTGCAGGTTCTTGCTGGGTATTTTTCTGGGTATTTTGGTTGCAGGTTCTTCCCTTTCATCACTTTAAATATATCATACCACTCCCTTCTGGTTTGCAGAGGTTCTGCTGAGAAATCAGCTGTTAACCTTATGGGAGTTCCCTTGTATATTATTTGTCATTTTTCCTTTGTTGCTTTTAATAATTTTTCTTTGTCTTTAATTTTTGTCAGTTTGACTACTATGTGTCTTGGCATGTTTCTCCTTGGGTTTATCCTGCCTGGGACTCTCTGCATTTCCTAGACTTGGGTGGCTATTTCCTTTCCCATGTTAGGGAAGTTTTCAACTATAATCTCTTCAAATATTTTCTCGGGTCCTTCCTCTCTCTCTTCTCCTTCTGGGACCCCTATAATGCGAATGTTGGTGTGTTTAATGTTGTCCCAGGGGGCTCTTAGGCTGTCTTTTTTTCTTTTCATTCTTTTTTCTTTATTCTTTTCTGCATCAGTGATTTTCACCATTCTGTCTTCCAGGTCACTTCTCTGTTCTTCTGCCTTAGTTAATCTGCTATTGGTTCCTTCTAGTGTATTTTTCATTTCAGTTATTGTATTGTTATCACTTTGTTTGTTCTTTAACTCTTTAGGTCTTTGTTAAACTTTTCTTGCATCTTTTCAATCTGTGCGTCCAGTCTTTTTTCAAAGTCCTGGATCATCTTCACTATCATTATTCTGAATTATTTTTCTGGAAGGCTGCCTATCTCCACTTCATTTAGTTGTTTTTCTGGGGTTTTATCTTATTCCTTCATCTGGTACAAAGTCCTCTGCCTTTTCATTTTGTCTGTCTTTCTGTGATTGTGGTTTTTGTTCTGCAGGCTTCAGGATTATAATTTTTCTTGCTACTGCTGTCTGCCCTCTGGTGGATGAGGCTATCTAAGAAGCTTGTGCATGCTTCCTGATGGGAGGGACTGATGGTGGGTAGAGCTGGGTGTTGCTCTGGTGGGCAGAGCTCAGTAAAACTTTAATCTGCTTGTCTGCTGATGGGTGGGGCTGAGTTCCCACCTTGTTGGTTGTTTGGCCTGAGGCCACCCAGCACTGGAGCTTACAGGCTCTTTGATGGGACTAATGGCAGACTCTGCGATGACCCACGCCAGTGAGCACTTCCCAGAACCCCCGCAGCCAGTGTCCCTGTCCCTGCAGTGAGCCACAGCTGATTCCCGCCTCTGCATGTGACCCTCCAACACCAGCAGGTAGATCTGATTCAGTCTCCTATGGGGTCACTGCTCCTTCCCCCTGAGTCCTGGTGCTTACACCACTATTGTGTGCCCTCCAAGAGTGGAGTCTCTGTTTCCACCAGTCCTGTGGAAATCCTGCAATCAAATCCCACTGGCCTTCAAAGTCTGACTCTCTGGGGATTCCTCCTCCCATTGCTGGGCCCCCGGTTGGGAAGCCTGACATTGGACTCAGAACCCTCACTTCACTGGGTGGACTTCTGTGGCATAACTGTTCTCTAGTTTGTTAGTCACCCACCCAGAGGTTATGGGATTTGATTTTATCATGATTGCACCCCTCCTATCATCTCACTGCAGCTTCTCCTTTGTCTCTGGATGTGGGGTGTCTTTTTTGGTGAGTTCCAGTCTCATCCTGTCAATGATTGTTCAGCAGTTTGTTGTGATTCCAGTGCTCTCACCAGGGACAGCAAGCACACATCCTTCCACTCTGCCATCTTGAACCAATCTCCCTCCATAGATACTTCTTCAGTCAACAAAATAGTTAATTCATTTTGAAAATGAGGAAACTGAGGTTTGAGAGTTTGTGACTTTCTCTCTGGGAGGTAGTATATGAACCACTCCAGAATAAATACTGTAGTTTTTAAAAGTATCAAAAACCAGTTCATCTTATTTATTTACTCTTTACCAAGTATTAAAAAGTGCCCAATACGCTCCTTTTCCTTCTCCTCCAATCTCTGAGACTTTATGTCTATTGTTAGATGAGGAGACTAAGGCTCAAAGAGGTTAACTGACTTGCCAAAGTCACATAGCTGTCGCTTAACCAAACTGGGAATTCAATCCAGGGCTATGAATTCTGAAATTCAAGCTTTATTTTGTATATTTCTTGTCATCCTATCACACTTCCTCTCACTGTTAACAAGGGAAACTCCTCATGAAAGTGAATATTTGCTTTAATTTTCTGCTGACCATTTATTTCCTCTTTCTCTGAGAACAGTGCCTTGATTTTCCTTTGTGGAACCCCTCCCCTGCCTCAGTCCCACTGATGAACTCATGACCAGGACTGGCCAATCAGAATAGCCCATTCTCTGGCCACAAGGATTCATTAACTCACCAGCTAGACTGTAAAGCCAGCCCTGGGATTTTTGCTAGAAAAAGCTGGTCTTTTCCCTGGTGTTGCTAAACTGATAGACTTTCAATTTAAAGCTGCTGTTGGCCATCAGTGCCACTTTGTGAGGAGAGCTTGTCTGAGAATGCAGCTCACACCCAGAGGAAAATAGAGTTGCAACACAGAGTATGCCATATCCTGATGAGGTAATTTGAGGCTTACGGTCTAGCAGTGTCCGAAGACAGTTTTATACTTGAACTTCTCAATTATACTGAGCCAACAAATTCTCTTTTTTCCTCTGTAAGCCAGTTTGAGTGGGGTTCCAACCATTATTTGAAACAAACAAAAAAATCCTTAGTTATATACAAGAAAATCAATATTGTATTTGTATACAGATTAGAAGGAAGAAAAGCTGGAACTAAGACAAACAGTTAAAAGCTAGCTACAGTTCACTCACTGAAGCTGCATTTGAAAATGTTACAACATGGGGAAAACTATATATTCATGGCAATGTACACTGCTATATTCTGCTCCTTGAAACTCAATGAGCAAATTTAAAATGACTGCCATTTAACAAGCCAGAGAGAACATGCATTTTGTTAGAGATAAAGGAATGGTAACAAAAGAGAAGCTGGTGATTAGTACCTATCCTGAATTGATTCATTGATTACACTCTGCTATTGTCTGCCATGCTCACCAGGGATATCTAATCAGGGCTGTGATTACAGGGACACCACTTGCTGGGAAGACTGCTCAGAGTGACAGGTGTGTGCAAGGAACCATGCTTTTATCTTGAATACTTATATTTCTGACTCCTTAACAAAATACTACCTAGTTAATTAAAAGCACAATCAATTGAGAGCATCTCCAATGCTCAGATATAAGCTGTGTCCCCTCTAAAAGTTCTAATTTGAAATTTAATTAGACCTTGTGTGAATATGGCACACGTGCATGTGTGTCTTAATGACAGTCATGCTGTATCCTTGTCTCCTTCAGAGAAACAGTCCTAGATCATCATAACTGAAAAAAAAAAAAAGCTCAGCAAGTCCTGGTAAAAGGGTGGAAGAAACCCTGCTACCATGTGAGGTACAAATGAAGGTCTCAGTATTATCTCAGCAATAGGACAAGCTCAAGTCACTACTTATTCAAAACCCTTTATCTGTCACAAAAGTAAAGCTACAGCAACATACAACTCCATCAGATTCCGTGGAGCTTCTTTTCCTTGTTGGATACATTGAGACTGATCTTTCCTTAGAACGGGAGGAGGAGGAAGAGGTGAAATTCTTTATGCCACCAAATGCTGATTCCAACCCTTAGTTTTCTGACCTACAAATTTTCAATAACTAAAGGACAAACCCCAAAGGTAAGCACACCCCATCTTTACCCTTGTTCTTTTACTCAGAATACTCTGAAAGATTGCTGTGGAACAGTTGTTAATGGTTAACAGAAGGTGTGTGGTTGCATCTCTACTATGAGAAGTGTGAGCACAGGGCTCACCTGTAAATAGTCCCCACCTACTGGAGTGAAATATTGATGTTGTTTGGTACAGTGCCAACATCTGCCAGCTTGGAGCTATATCATAACCTCGACTTGCTTTGCTGAACTTTGGTTTTTTTCCTTTGGTTTTGGCTGCATGGGTGGATATTCATGCATAACTGTGCATGGATTGACCATATTTCTTTATAGAGTATGCCTACATAGGTTAAATTTCTCATCAAAGGGCGTATTCCAATATCTTTGTTTGGACAAGTTACAGGAATAAGTAAAACATTATTTATCTTAATTGCCAAGATGAGGGTGAGAGCTTGGCACAATGGAAGGAACACTGGACCAGGAGTCACTCAGCTTGACCCGCTATTAACTCACTGTTCCCATTCTTAAGCAAGTCTATTCATCAGTCGGGGTCTCAATTGTCCCAACTGTAGAATCAACTGGGCCAGAGGGTACTGGACAGGGTGAGCAAAGGGAGAAATTTCAAGTAATTAGAACTTCTCAGAAGTTAACCGAAATTTTGAAAAGGTGAGTTGGTTGTCATTGCAGGCATTAAGGCAGCATGTGGGTAATTATTTAAGGATGTCTAAACGAGAGATGTGATTCTGGTGACTGATAAGGTTTCTTCCAACGCTAAAACTGTAGGATTGTGATAGTCTGTGTTAGTTCTGCCCAAATCCCCAGCAAAAGACCAGGTGCTTTGAATGATTTTCCAAATTAAAAAAAAAAAAAATGCATGCTCAATTCACATACTGTCCCAAACAAGCTCCATCTCCTGAGCATGATCGCAGACCTTTCTGAACAGGTGGGACTAAAAGAAGAGCAATGTAGTGTATAATTAACTAAGCCAGATATTTGCTGAGTTAGCAGTCAAATGCTTGGTGTTGGCCTCATCACCTCATTACCCTAACTCACTACCAGCCATATGTACCAAAACAGGCAGTCTCACCAGGATCAAACATACAAGCATTCCCCAAAATAGTCTTCCGCATCCCATGGTGATCATGATTTCCTAGTAACCTTCACTGTGGAAAAAAAAAAACAAAAAACTCTTGGGTCATCTGAAAAATTGCAGCTGTGCAAATTCTCACCAAATGGAAGAAAAAAAGTCCTATCCTTGGCTACTTACTAGGATTTTGTTTTCTGGAAAATATTTGGAATTTATAGGATGCTATCTCAGTAATTTTTTTTTTTTACTTCAATCAGCTTATCATAGTCTTTAAAAGAATTTCTCTCTGTATATTACTCCTGAAAAAATTCACTTTGTTTATCTAGATATCTAAATGATGGTAGTTCACAAGTGCAAATGTGTACAAACCATGAAAACAAAAAACAAAAAAAAGTCTGTATTCCAGGAGCTGGACCTTCATTACAAGTGTCTCTTTCTAGGGGTGGTAGTCAAAATACTATTTGTGCTGTCATGTAGAAAGATTTAGTCTAAATAAAAAGCTTCTAGCTGTTTCATTTCTATAAATGAATATCCATACAGATGCCAATTCAGTTACACTTAAGGGACTACCATGCTGATATATACAATTAGCGTGCAAAATGACTTTTACTTTTTTTCAAGATAACTAAGAAAATATTCTTCCTTGGTAAGTAAACATTTCTCTGCTGGAAACTATAGTCCCTTTATTAAAAAACTGATATTGAAAACAGCCCTTAACCAATGAAAGAATATTTAAGAGGCAAAAATTGATTACAGGAAATGTAAAGGAGGAATATAAACTTCCATTTCATGTAGAACTGAATGGAGTATATTTAGAGCATTTCTAGAAATCATATATTTTTAAGGCACAGATCCACCCCCCCCCCACCATCACAAAAGAATGTGATGAGGACTGTGAGGTTACAAGAAATCAGATCCAATTAAATGTGGATCTGAATATTTCATGAAGGAAAAAAAGAAGATTCAAGAGTCATCTATTTATATATTTACTTTTCTGATCACTTGATTAATGTCCCACTCCTAATATGGCCACAGGTTCTACAAGGAAAGAGACACAGTACACAATCAGTATTTGTTGAATGAATGGCATGGCATGATATGAAAGTTCTACTTGATAATTAGAGAAGGAATTAGCCTTCTCTTTGTGTTGCCAAAGGGGAGGATGGTGGGAGTCTCAAGAGAAGTTTGAGCTGCATTGTGAGGTAAATCATCTAACATCAGAACTGTGTGCCTTCGCAAGCAACAAGGTCCATCTCAGTGGGAGGCTCAAAAAGAAGCCAGAAAACCATCCGTCAGTCATGTCTGAGGGGACGAAGCAAGTTTTGGATGATTCTGAATTATGATGAAACCCAGGAATGCAATGAGAGCAGAACTAAATAGACTGTTTACTGGAGAGCAGCGGTTCCCAAGTTTAAGCATGCACGAGAATCACCTGGAGGCTTGTTAAAACACAAAGGCTGAGCCCCACCCCCAAGTTTGTGATTCAGTAAGTTGAGAATGAACAATTTGCATTTCTAACAAGTTCCCAGATATTGCTGATGCTGCTGTTCTTGGAATAACTCCTTAAGGTAAAACATAGATTTCCCAAGTGTGGTTCTCATGCCTTCTGAAGAAAGCACATATTAGGCAGTAGGTGTATAGAAGTAAATCTTGAGGTGAGGATTCAATAGATGCACATAGTTGATCTGACAGGTGCAGGTACACTGGTAGGGAAGTAATGATACAGGAAAGAGGATAAAAGGCAGATAATACTCCAGATGTTTGCATGAGAAGGTGGCAAGAATTATGAAGGCAGTACTCAAATGACTGAAGTTTGGGAAATGCTAGCATAGTGGTTTAAAGCAGAGATTGGCATTTGTTTTTTTTCTCTAAAGGGCCATTTAGCAAATATTTTAGGCTTTTTCAAGCGTAAGGTCATTATCACAACTGCCCAACTCTGCTTTCGTAGCGTGAAGACAGCCGTAGACAATACATAAATGAATGAGCATGACTGTTTTCCAATAAAATTTATTTCTGGACACTGAATTTGAATCTCATATAATTTTCACTTGTCACAAAATAGTATTCTTCTTTAGATTTTTTTTCAACAATTACAATATGTGAAAACCATTCTGAGCTCGCAGGTCAGTCAAAAATAGGCAGCCAGTCAGACAGTTTGCCAGACTCTGATTCAAGGCATCAATTACCAGTAAGCCCTTGGACAAATTACTTACTTTTCTTAGCCTCAATGGCCTCATCTGTATAACGGGAGTAAGCATAATACCAATATCACAAGGTTACTGCAAAAAATAAATGAAAATGAATAATTACAAAGCAGGTGCCCAGAAAGTTCACAATATAATGTTAGCCAGCTATTGAAAAAAGGTGGTCTCCAGTTTGGCAGTGCCTCAGTCATTGGAGTCTGTGTGTTTCATACTCCGCTTCTCCACAAAGGCACCTGGGGGCTGATCTCCCCTACGTTGGGATGTGGTTACAGAAATTATTTCTCTTCTCTATAAAAAAGGCCCCTGAAAGCTGAGCCTGAAAATACCCAACGGGTTCTGTCACCACGGATTTCAGAGGCCTGGAATTGGGCGCAGGTCAAGCCAAAATTTGCATTCCATCTAAACTAAGCTTCCAAATTAGTGTTTTGGATCTCGCAGAATTATGCTGCTGATAGTAGTAGTTCTCAAACATTAGAATATCTAAAAACACTTGCAAAATGGCCGATTCAGTGCCTCACTCAAAGCATTTCTGAATCAGTAGGTCCAGGAATCTGCATTTTAACAAATGTCTCAGTGATTCTGGTGCAGATGATTCACGGAGAGCAGTTTGGGAAACACATCAAAGTTGGACTGCAATCCACCAGGTGAGCGTGCCCTTCTGAAATCCTCTCTATTTTCCTATATCTGTTTAAATGCCTCATCAGCTGAGAGACCAGGATCACAGTATTTGCTGTGCATGCCAAAAGAAAGGTCTCTGCCAGCATATTTACCTCTTCTGTCCTCACTCTTTTCGATTTCTTCTGAACCTCCTGGAGTAGAAAATAGTGTATACAGAACTCTCTACTTCAGATATCATGTGCTGATTATCATATACAATTAAGCACACCAGTGCAATCTCAAAGGATGTGTGCTATTTAGAGCTTAGATGTAAATTCTTGAGCAGAATCTACATCTACACTGGACTAACAAGATGTTACCTCCCAAAAAGCTGCTGTCCACAGTTTCCTACCAGTAGTTCCCAAACACCTCTTGGAAAATATAAAATTAACAATAGATTTTAAAGGGGTCCACTTAACACAAAAGAGAAGACTCCTGGGGAAGAAGCAGGAGAGGAAATATCACATTTCTATAAGTGATATTTATTTAATACATACTAAGCACCAAATTCTTCACATGCATTACCTCATTTCATCTTCACATCATGCTACAAAGAAGTACTACAGTTATCCCATTTCACAGATGAAAAAACCGAGACATAAATGGTATTATCCAAGGCCACACCAGAGCCCAGATCTTTCAACCATTAAGTTATCCCATAAAGGATCCCCCACCTCAACTTTTTCAGCTCGATTTTATTAATTAGATATTTATATAGCTTATCAAAACCTTCAGAATATCTACTGACACCTGAAAGAGAATAATTTTTTTTAACCAAAGCCCAACTTTGCTCATAGCAGTATGTGACACTGAGTTCCTCATTTTGCTTCCATAAGCCCCAGGTCTCCAGCTGTTCAATGTGGTTAAGATATCCAGCCCACCTGTCTTGCATATCTGCTATTACTCACGAAGTTCAAGTAAGATAACATATGTGAAAGTCCTCTGAACATTGTAAAAAGCTATCTAAAATGATAATTTCCCAGCCTATCATTTCCACAAATTCTTTTAAAATGTTGAGAATGAAGAAAAAGTATATTAGTTTTGCAAAATCATCTATGTCAAAAATCAGATTTTCCAGAGATTTGGTAGGTTGTAAAGTAACAAATCTGCAGATATTTGTGGAGCAGAAGAAACAATGTTTCTACATGGATAGCAGACTATTTATCATGGCTCAATGCAATGGAAGTTTCAGGAGTTTGAGAATCAGATGCCCTGGGTGCTGGTCATTGCACTGCCACTAAGCGACCTTGAGTGAGTCTTTCTTCCTCCCCTTCCAGGAGATACAATGCTGCTTGGTGGTTAAGAAAATGGTGTGGGGGAGTAAGAGCACCAGTGTTAAATCTACTACCTCCTCATGAACGACCTTATGCAAGTCATGTCAGCTGTCTCAGTCTCGGTTTCCAGGTGTTAAAAATGAGAATTAGAAACAACAGCTTACTTTGAAATCATCCAAAAAAAAAAAAATGAATTGCTGAGTTGATAGAGGAGTAAATGGATTGAAATATGATAGAGCAAGTTAGTAAAATGTTAATTGTAGAACCTATGTGGTAAGTACATGGGTATTCACTATACGTCTTGCAACTTTTCTCTTAAATATTTTTTTACAATAAAATATTGTGAAATAAACTCCCAAAAAGGCAACAACTGGGTTGTCAGAAGACCTAGATGAGATACAGAGCTCTCAGCAATGCTCACAGTAAGTGCTTGGCATACTTTAGAAATGACTATTTACTGTACAGGTAGAAGATGGGACAAGATGATAGATCCCTTCGGCTCATGCAATCTATGAGTTGGACCTATGCTAGGTGAGCCGGAGACACAACATGCGTGAGCAGAATGAGAAGCCAGGCCATGTGGCATAGAGACCAGATGGACAGAGAGGAGTCAGGATGCAGTCACAGAAGTATCAGATACCAGGAGGTATGCACAAATGAAAGCTGCAGGACCCTGTGCAGGGAACGTCTAACATGGGAGGAACCTTGAAAATAAAGTCTAGTGGCCATTATTACATGCCAAATTAATGTGTTTCTCTCTCAACTATCCCTCTGGTAGGAGAAATGCATTGAATTTAGAGTCAAACCTGAGTTCAAATCCTGTCTCTGCCAAGTAGTTATGTGACAACAGGAGACAGTCATTCAAGCATCTACTAGACCACCACTTTTACTAGGAATACCTACCACAATACAAAAGTGAGCCCATGGCAACTACTATTCTGCTATGACCTTGGGCCATCAGATTCTTTCTCTTGAGAATTTGAACCAAAAGACACACTCGTGGAAATGTGTCACATTAACTGAAGAGCAATGGGGAAAAGACTGTGAATGCCTGGAACTGAGTTCTTTGGAGATGATCTGGTTCCCGTCCTTCCTGGGGTCTAGTTCCTTGATCTATGAGAAACCCTATTATCCTTCCAATAAATATCACTTTTTGTTTAAGCAAGCTAAAGTTAGCTTTTATTATGTATGAGAATATACATATATATTTACTAATCCAATTAGCCTTCTAATAATACAAGAGTTTTATTAAAATTTCCAGGCCTTGGTTTCCTCATCTCTAAACAATCAAACAAAAAAACCCTCATCTCTAAGTTATTGATAGAAAAATAAAAAAACACTAGGTGTAACAACTCCAAAGTATAGAGTAAATATTCAATAAACATTATTTAAATTGCATCTGAGTTTCAGAATCACTTAATCTTTCTAAGTACTTGGAGACACCTTGTTTAGGTGGAGGATCTGTGGTCATGCAAAAAGAAACATATGCTGGCAGTCAAGAAGGAAGGGATTGACTGAGTTTGAATTTGGTTTTAAAAGAAACTTTTCTGATTTAAATTTTTTAAAAAATAATCAGTTACATATTACTGTTTTGACTTGAGTTTCTATTGGGTTTCTTCATTGTGCTGATGCTGATTCAAAAAGGAAAAAAGTATAAAGCAACAAAAGCATAAAGCAACAGGAAACAAAAGCTGGATACACAGATAACATATCTTTCTTTTCAAAAAATATTTATTTATTTATTTGGCTGTTCTGGGTCTTAGTCATGATACACAGGATCTTTCTTAATCTCAGAAGGACTGGTCGGAATTTATCTGGCAGTAGACAAGACATTAAAGTACTTTTCCTTTGGATCATCCTGTGAGTAATGAGGACTTTTATCACCCAAACTGAGCAATAGATGGGAGGAGGGAACAAGAAAAGATCTAAGGTCAGTATTATCAACCCAGAAAGTACAGAGCTGACAAAACGAAAATGTTTTTCTGAAATTCAAAGTGAGAGGCAAAACGTAGGTGCTTAGTGAGAGATGTCAATTAGTCTATAGCAGTTACTGTTCTTTCAATCTTGTTCTATTTATTGATGCTCCTAAATCCAAATATTTAGTTATCTTAAAAGTAAGACATCTTTTTATTTAAAAAATCTCAAGTGGGTGAGCTGTGAGCTTTATTTGGTTATTAGGTCTTAACTATGTGGTTCTCAAATTGTGGCCCCTGGACCAGCAACACTAGCATCATCTGGGAACCTGTTAGAAATGCAAATCCTCAGACCCCAACCCAGTAACACTGAATCAGAAGCAGAGGAGCAGAGACCGGCAATCTATGTGTTGATATAGGGTCTTAGAGGAAATAGTTAATCTTCTTAGGCTTTGCCTTAGATCTTCAATATTAATAGTAATTGGTACAGTAGTCATTCTTACTCTGATTATATTTAAGGTTAGCCCTATCGAAAAGCCTGTTTGGTGGCTGTTTATATCACACTTATATTTCCCTCTGTTCAAATGTGTACCACTTTCTACTGCCCCAAAGTATAAAAACAGCAAGCAGAATGGAAGAATGAAAGGGCAGGTCAAGAAGAATATAGAAGGACGGAGTTGATACAAATATGGCAACTTTAATTTGGATGATAAAGAGATTTACGTAAAGTTTAGATGATAGTGAGGACAATGGAAAAAGAAATGTCTCATCCTTTGTTTGCTCCTTTCTGCCATTCTTCCTTTCCCCTGAGCCTCTCTCCCCCAATTTAACCAACCCTGTCACCATCTCTCTCACTCTGTATATGCCTTAGAGCTATTTCTGAATAACCTGAATTACAAAGACAGAGGAGAAGACAAAAAGAAGGGAAGAAGTCACAATGTACCAACTGAACACAACTATCAACCTCACAGTCTTGAAACTTCCTAGAAGCAGACTTGATTCTACAATTGAACTAGACTATGTTTAAGATCATTTCTACCCTGTAGCATCAAGATCCCATTCTCAGAAGGCTGTTTAATGTGGGGGTTCAGAACAAAGACTCTGGAGTACACAGACAAACCCCGGCTCCACTGCTTCACAGTTGAGTGAACTTTGGCATGTTATTCCACCTCTCTAAATCTGAGTTACCTCATCTCTAATATGGAGGGAATAAAGTATCTCTCTTATAGGATTCTTAATGCCGATTAAATGAGATTATCCATGTAAAGCATTTAGAACTGTGTCTGGCACATAATAAGGGCTGGATTAATGTGAGCTATTAGGATTATTACTATGTTGTCTCTAAAACGCTTCTTAGCCTTCGGCAGCATCTTGAGCATTTCCAGACATAGCAACAAGGCAGTGAGAAACCAGAAGGGACAAAGGTAAACGTGTGAGGGCAGCTAAGTTGGAAGGGGGTGGAAAAGCAGCTAGCAACACAGCAGTTCATCTGTCTATTAAATTACTTTGTTGTAAGGTCTTTCTGTAAGGCCCCAAGACTTGTATTTGAATTACAGCAGTAGTTCTGAACAGGCGTTTGGCTGGGGGCGGGGGGACTCTATCCCCCAAAGAGATATTGGTAATATCTGGAGATATTTTTGGTTGTCACAAAAGGGAGTTGCTACTGGCATCTAATGGGTGCCAGAGATGCTGGTAAACATCCTACTATGGACAAGCTAGTCCCTCACAGCAAAAAACTAGCCCCAAACATTAACAGCACAAGAGGTTTGAGAAACCCTGAATTACAATGTGTTTGAAGTTATCTTAATAAGATTTAAGATTTTTTTTTTTTATTTTTGAAAAGGCAATAGTGTGGAAGATTCTGGCACTTGATGGGAGGTGAGAATGGGTGACCTATAAGACATTTTCAACTCTAAAGCTTGATGTGTGCAGTTGACTCTCAACCACAAAACTAAGTCAATAGTGCATTTTCACCCTTTTGCCTTTGCCTAGTTCCTTTCCCTGAAGACACACTGAATTTTTTTAAAAAGACATTTAGATACTGGAAGGTAACCATAAGGCATAGGATAAAAGTTTCTCACTAAAACAAAGAACATCAATGAAAATCAGAGAATTTCAGAGCTGGAAAAAAACCTTAGATATGATTTAGCAAATAGATTCTAGTTGATTTCATTTCACAGATGAAAAAAACTGAGGTTTAGGAAGGCCAAGAAACTTGATCTAGGTCACATAATACTACAACCATCAGAAAGTCCAGATTCTTCCAAAGAACTTATTTATTAGTCACTGATAATATCAAGGGACTCCTCTATGTGCATTTATTTTGCATTTTGTTAATGATCACAGTCTATATCTGTTCCTATCTCTGGAAATCCCTGAATATGGGTCTCACCTGATTAGCTACTGGCAGTGGGAATAAAAAACAAACAAAAAAATTATGTTCAAGAGGTATTGAGGAAAATGGATAAGACCCGCCTATTGATTAAGCTGTGGCCACTAATGATGAAGAAAGAGGAGAAATAAAGAGGTAACTTCAGTTTCCAGCCAGGATGACTTGGAGGATGGTGGTGGTTCAATAACAGATGGAAAAGTCAGGAGGTGGTCTGAGTAGCAGGTCCCTTACGCTGGGTTTCAGGTGCTGTTCTTCAGTCTGTGAAGTTGGGGAAAGAGATGAGGGGATGAACAGTGTCAGGGAGGTCCAGGAGAACTCAAGTGGAAGAAAACACATTCAATTTGATGGTTACAAGGCCACTGTGGCCCCTAGAAGGAGTAGCTTCAGGAGTGAAATCCACACAACTCAGTGGAACCAAGAGCATCACTGTTCTCTGGGCCCTGGGACCTCTGTCAGCTCAACATGTGCTGAATTGAACACTCCCTGAAGCTCCTGCTAGCCTGATGTGCTACAGCTCTCCTGGAGTTTAAATGATGACCCACTCAACTGTATAATGATTACAATAAAGACATCTCCCACAGTGGGAAATGATGCAAAACACAGAAGCGAGTTTAGGGTAAGGGTGGCATGGAAAAAATTAACATATGATGGAAAAATAATGAGAATGATGCAGATCCTCTTTATACTAATTTTTTCCACACTCATCATCTCTTACTTGAAAGCTGCTCCCCAGAACTCCCCAAGTCTCATCCCATGTCCTGACTTTTTCCTTGTTTCTAGGGCACTGCATCCATCACTGGTATCCTTTCCCTTCATCATCTGGGATCACCAGCAGCACGCAGCAACTTCTCCTTCCTCATCACCAATGCTGAAGTTCCACACAGGCGACTAGGCAAAGACCACCCACCACCCCCAGGGTCACCCACAGCTTTCTGACCTGGGGACTCCATCCCAGCAATATTAAGACAAGGAGAGCAAACTAGCCTCAGTGTCCTTCCATCAAAAGCCGTTTGGTTCATGCCAAACCTGTATCCTAAGAAACATTTTTTGTTTATTTTAATGAACCAACAGGAAATCAAGCCAACGTTTTCTCAACACTGAACTCTAGGAAGCCTAGTGAGTGCCATGACTTCTCCACCTCTGCCAGCCACCACTTCCCTGTATCAACAGCCACTTCTTCCAAAGGCAACTAACAGCACACTGCCACACTCCGGGTAGCAAGCCGAGGAGAAATGCATCTTAAATTGGATTGGGATTCTGTGAGAGACAACTGCAGGAAGCTAGCCCTGGCAGCCTCCGCGAACGCTTCATGCAGCACAGCATGCCCACACACTCAGGGTCACTCACACACACAGCCCCACAGCCAGTTATACACTCCGGATATGCATATCTTGTGTCGCACACACACACACAAACAGAGTTAGAGTACACTCTCTCCGTTACACATCCAGGACCATCCATACTGTCCACCCATGTACCCCATCACACACAAACGGTTATGGACGCACAGCCTATGTTATCTCTCTCTCTCTCTCTCTCTCTCTCACACACACACACACACACACACACCCTTCACACACACTGCCTCACAGAGCCAGCGAACACACAAGCAGTTTCATAAGTACGTACGTACACCACTGCAGGGCACTAGCCCGACCCGAGTGGTCCCGCGCTAGAGGCACGTCCTACACAACCAGCCAGCCCACCTACAGCCGGAGCCGCCACGCAGCCCATCCCTGAGGTAAAGCCGGGTCCCAGGAGCCCAGAGCCCCCGCTCCGTCCCCGCCGCGTCCTCGCCCACACGTGGGCTCGCAGGGTCGTGGCCCCCGCGCCCCCGCCACACCTACCCTCCGCCCGAGGCGAGGCAGCAAGGCGCGCCGGCTGCCTGGAGCGGCCACCCCTCGCCGCGGAGCCGAGCTTCTGCTGCCGCCGCCGCCGCGCTCCCAGCGGCTGCCTGCGCCCTTCCCGCCGCCCCCTCGGGTGCGGGCTCCAGCCCCCGCGCTCGGAGGCCGGCGAACGCGAGGCGCGGGCCCGTCCGGCTCTGCGGGCGGAGGGACCCCAGCGCCGACTCACCTGGGCGCGCCGAGCATCGTCCTCCTCGCAGCCGGCTGAGCCTGGCTCCGCGGGCTCAGCAGCCCCCAGCCTGCGTGGTCGTCGCGGCCGCCCCCTCCGGACGCCGGGGATGCCGGGGGCGCGGCCGGGCGCGCAGGGGAGTGGGCGCAGGGGGGCCGGATGGACCTCACCCCTCGGGGTGGGCCAGCGGGCGCCTTCCCCGGAGAGCGCTGCCCAACCGAGGAAGCTAGTCCTGGGCTCACTGCTGGCTCCTGGGTGACCTTGGGCAAGTTGGTTAACCTCTCTGAGTACCCATTCCTCTACTGGAAGATAATAAAGGTGATAACGGAAAGCACCTGTGATGTCCGTGCCAAGGGAAATCTACAGCCTACTTCCTTCTCATGCCTCTGACTCTGCCAGGGCACGGTTAGTTTGGGAGCAGGGTTCAGAGTGAGATTCGTAGTCCCTTAGATACAAGGCTTCCAAGTTTTCCAGGGTCAGTGTTTCAACTGTCTGGTCTTCCTAAGTGATCCTGACAGTACTTGTTTTTCTTCTCTGACCTGGAGGAAGCCTATTCTCCTAGCTTTATTCACTTGTGACCCTGAGCATGTGGTTAGATGGAAGCCCAGCCCCACTGCTCCCATCTATAAAATGGGGGCCATAAATTCCCAGTTATGTTGAGACTTGCCAAAGCTCCTGTCTGTGTGTTACTAGTGTGTTGTAATATCTGTGAGGAACTGTGACAGAATGAAGAACATTTTCCTCAACACATCTTTCCAAGGCCTCAGATTCCAGGGACAAAACAATTCAAGAGGTAAGCCATTTGGAGAAGGGAAAGGGAAAGAAGTCTTGCTTTGGTGACACAGGTGAGGGGCCAAAGGGCCTATTGGTAAGATAATTCACCCCCTCCTGGACAACAGAGTCTGCGTGGAAGCATGACAAGCCAGAGGAACTGTGACAGTAATTAACCTCTAAAAGCAAATAAATCTTTTCAGACAGTCTTAAAAATTATTAACTTACAATTGTGAGCACAATCCAAGTGACCTGGAAATTTAAATTGACCAACCTATTCATGCCGGAAACCTTGGAGCTGCTCCCTTTCTCAGATTCCTTCTCTCAATATTCCTGCCTCTCACTTCCTCCTGCTTTTGCCAACCTGGTCTGTCTTCCTCATGGTCTGCATTTCTTCCCCAGCTTACTTGTACACTTTTTCTCTCTTCTGTCTCTCTCTTCCCATCTCAGTCTCTCACCACCCTAGGTATCTCTTCTTCACTTTCTTTGTGCCCTGTCTCTGTCTCAACACTTCTTACTCTAATCCATTCCCACCCATTATTTCTCTCCCTGGCTTGTATATGTATTGAATATTTATTGATCTTATATCCCTCACTCAAAATTTGAAAGTGGAAAAGTTGTCAGTTATTTCTCTAAAGATCCAAACTTAAATTTACCACTATGCCACATCCCTAAACTAAATACTCCTGATGAATGACACCATTATCCTCACACTCATGGCAGTGCAAAGCCTGAATCACCTCTGACAACTCTGCCCCTCTTCCCTTTCTCCCCAGCCTCCACTCAACCTCTTCCCATTTCCTAGGGAGTCTCTTCCCACTTTGCCACAGGCAGCTGTTCTTTCCTCCCTGTTCCCATTGGACTGAATCAGATGTGATTAAGTTAAGGATCTTGAGGTGAGATTGTCCTGGATTGCACAGGTGGGACTTTAGAAGAGTCCTTGAAAGTAGAGGTGAGAGGCATGAGGTCAGAAGGGCAAGAGTGATGTAGTGTTAGCAGGACTTGAAGGAAGAAGAAGGGTCCCAAGCCTAAGAATGAAGAAGCTGAGGCAGGGGGCAAGAAAGCAGATTCTCCCCTAGAGTCTCCAGAAAGGAAGGCAGCCTTGAAGACACATTGATTTTAGTGCAGTAAGACTCATGTCAGACCTCTGCTCTAGAGAACTATATGATAATAAATTTGGGTTGTTTTAAGCCACCAAGTAATTCATTGCAGCAAGAATAGGTAACTAATACAATGCTTCTCTTTTACTTATGGAAGTACACACAAATGCCTTGTCTTGTTACTAACAGCAATCCAATGTAGCCCCTCTTTTCTTGGTATGCCCAAACCTTGTGTTTCAAGCAATCTGTTCCCTGAACACTTGCTTTTCTTTGGTCTTGTCAGTGCTCACAATGTCTTCTCTGGGGTGCCCTCCTCCAGATGTGGCCTGTCCTACCTGTCTTCGATGCTCGTGGATTCCATGGAGCTGTCCGTGATCTCTCCTTTCTTTGATTCTCCAGAACTTTGAATTTTTCAAGGTTTATTCCATTTCAATTGGTACTTTCTAATGGGAGAGAAGGGCACAAGGGAGAAGAATGGATTTTACATGCACAGGTTGAAACTGCCCCAGGTTATCTCTTCCCACAATGTTGTTTCCCTCTCTTTACTGCAGCAGTTACCACCACACTGTGTGACTATGAGTTATTTACAAGTCGGCTTGGCCACTGGATGGTGAATGACTCCAAGGTAGATACCAGGTCTTACCTCCCTTTCTATGTCCATGCCATGTACACAGTAGGTATTCAATAACTATTTCTTGAATGAATGGATGAAGACAGCAAGTGCAATGTCTGGTTGTGTTGAACAGACAGGGCTATTAATAATTTTTAATTAATTATTTAATTAATTAAATTTAATAATTTAAAATAAATAATTAATAATTTTAACCCTCTGTCTCTTTAGTTGGGCTGGTAAATTGAAGCATGTCAGTTAATGCAATGTGATTTTAAAAGGGATTGCTTTGATACATAGCTTAAAACACTTTCCTTTTCTTTGTTTTATGTTTGTTTTTGTTTGGCTTTTGCTGAAGAAGACTCCCACCATAAAAGTTCCTTTTTATCAGCTTTATTTAAAAGGGGCTACTATTATAAGTAAAATGATTATAATCATGCAAGCTTTTTGGTCCAACAATTCTACTACTTAAAATGTATCATAAGGATA
Organism: Hippopotamus amphibius kiboko; assembly: GCF_030028045.1. Lineage (NCBI taxonomy): Eukaryota > Metazoa > Chordata > Mammalia > Artiodactyla > Hippopotamidae > Hippopotamus > Hippopotamus amphibius. Next base: position 153,668,326 of record NC_080186.1, on the reverse strand, counting down.
ATAAGCCTATGTACACAACGGTTTCTCTAAGAGAATATTCAATGCAGGATCTTTTATAAGAGTGAATAATTGGAAATAGCCCAAATGTAATGGGGGATTATCTAAATATATAATCTTTACCATGAGATACATTCAGTTATCAAACATGATTTTGTCAATTGATATTTATTACATAGAAAGATATTAAAATTAATAAATTAATAATTTTTATATTCTTTTCTAAGTGTATCTTTATTGTCTAACTACCATATAATAAGCCTATATTTAAAACTTAGGTTTAATTGTTTTCTTTAAAATAACTTTGCCTCCAAAAGGAAAATTGTGTAAAACCTCGATATTTTTCCAAACTCTAGAAAACTCATCTACAAATGAAATTCAATTTTCTGACTATGACACAAGAAGGGGAAAATCACTTGAAATATAATATAAAAAGGCTTGAAGTTTAATTCATTCCATTAATTCATTTACTCTAGGAACATTTATTGTACCATCGCTATTAAGGCCTTCAACAGCAAGCAACAGAAAAGCACTCTAGATAACTTAAGCAAAGGGGATATTATTGGAATGTTATTTATGGACACACAGAATTAATGAGATCTGGAAGCCAGGCTTGGAGAAGCAGGTGCCAGAAGGGGTCCAGAGAACCAAAAAGCAGAAAGTGAAGCACCTGGTTCACAGAGGAACTCCATCAGGACCATGTGCCATCCCTCCTGATATGGTGAATGGCCTCTACCAATTCTCATCACTGGGTCACTCAACCAAGTCCAAAGTCACTGGAGAACACATCAGATAGGCTGAAGTTGGCTTTGTGTCTCCTTCTTCCCCTGTTCTGAATCAGAGAATGAGGAAGGAAAGATCTAGTCTCTCCACCAAGATTACACATAGTAGGGGAGATTTTACTTCCCCAGTAAATTTGGGGTGCTGTTAGGAAAGCAAAATGTAAGCTGACAGCATGAAAATAAAAATTGGCCACTACAAACCCCTTGAGATGTGCCAGACATTGGGCTGTTCTGCCTTTGAGCCCCAGTTCCCTGCCAGGAACTCTGATACAAATAGCTCAGTGGAGCTACCAGGCTAGAAACACAGCTCAGAGGAGGGTAAGAAAGATTTGATTCTTTGATTTCATTTATAAACTTGAAAATGTTAAGGTTTTCTAGTGTTAATTTCTTCTAGTCTGCAGAAAAAAATACTGTTTTTCTCTTCTGGTTGTCCACACTTAGCTGAACTGACACAAATGTCCTGTTACGTATTTACTGCATAGCAGCCTGCCACAGACTGAAGTACCTTATCAGCAACACACCATGGGGGTTATCTTAAAAGTTTCAAAGCTTTTTTAATTTTATTTGACTCTGGGTGCCTTAGCTACAAGATGGAGGGGGGTGTGTGTGTGTGTGAGTGTGTGTGTGTGTGTACGCACGTGTATGAGAGACAGAGAGGAAGGGTGGGGGAGAGAGAGGGAGAAAGTGGACAGAGAACAGAGGAAGGAAAAAAGAAGATGGAAATCAAATTCCAAATCCAAATTGCTGAAATAAATCAATGCTTCTCTTGAACTCACAAACTTCAAGTCTGAATACCTTCCATCCACTTAAGAGCTGCTAAAAATTTAAACAGTTGGACAAAGAGTTTTAATGCAGCTACAAAAGAACAGAAACCAAACTGTGAATACCTTTCCTATAATGAAGCCAGGGTGGCTGGCTTCATTTTAATAAACATCACAGAATAAGAACCTAGACAAGGATACTGTGGCATCCTTGGGCACATGAGTCATTCACAGGGGTCCTCAGTTTACCTTGTAGACAATCATTCTATGTCAGGAAACAACTTCTAACAAAACCTCCTCTAAATGAAGTTGAAAATGGAGAAACATTTGCAATCTGTTGTTTGTAAGAATCAAATCCCCCACTGAGGGTCATGTTTATTCTTACTTTGCTACATATCTGGAGGGTATGATTATCTTCACTCCCCCCATACCCAAATCAGACCTGATGAGCTAGGCTTGTTACTCAGACTCCTCAACTCAGCCTCCAGGGAGCTTTTGTCCTGAACTCCACTTCCTCTTCTACCCCAGCTCACACACCCTGCTCTCCCATTGTGCTCTAGCCATCCTGGACTATAGGTTTCTAGTTGTGCACAGCTCTTTGGCCTCAGGACCTTTGTATTTCCTGTTTTGTAAACCTGAAATGCTTCTGCTCTCATATTTAGATATTTAGGTTTGGCCTAAATATCTCTGTTACAGAGAGATTTCCCCTTAACCAGCTATTCCCCCTTCCCATTATTTTTTGTTCTAGCACTCTGTTTATGTCACCTACAGTCCTCATCTCACTCTGTAACTAATGCATTAATGTGGGTTTTTTTACTTGCTTACTCTCTGCCTCTCCACTAAAACATAAGCTACTAGAGGTAAGAGACTCTGCACTTCAGGAAGAACCTGGCTTAGAGTGAATATTCCTTGGTAAGAGCTGAATGGATAGAGATACAAATGGGACAGTTGGATTTACATTTGTGCTTTCCAGCAGGTCAGAGTTGTCCAAGAACCAAGGGCCCTTGGAGGCCAAAGAAACCCACAACCCTGTGGATGAAAGGATGATCATTCACATCTGTGAGAGTATGTGGCTTCAGGAGATATAGACTCATGTGCAGGAGAGGCTGTGAAACGGAACAGGTGGTTCAGATGCTGTGACTTTATGTCTGCAACTGAAAAGTGGATGAGGATCCAGGGAAGGAGCAGAGAAGCTTCAGGTTGCCTCTAACCAGGAAAGAGCTGCCCAGAAGTCAGTCTATTCCAAAGGGGATTAGCAGTATTGAGCAAGAGAGTATGAGACCACAAAAATTCAAAGATAGGCTGTTCTTAGTAACTTGCTATGTGGCAAAGTCTATATGAACCTGCTCTGAGCACTGAAAAACCAGCTGCCTGAATTAGTAGAGAATAGAGGCAAATAAAGGTCAGCCAACTGGAGTTATCACTGTCCAGATAAGAGGCTCCTGGCCCTTTTTTGTGCTTTGCTGTTCTTTGTTCTCTAGTTATCCTGATATTGTTGGGTTTAATCTATTTATGTTTGAAAAGGCCATTAACTAATCCATGTTTTATTATCTATAAAAATCAAATAAATGAATATTTAGTCTATTGGGAAGGAAAACTGGAAAATAAAACCTTCCAAGAATAGCCAAGTCACAAGGAAAACATCATGAGTGTGATCTGCCAGGTAGAACTCTAGCACAACTGAAATTGTACAACTTATTTTAAAATGTACATGTGGTAAAAATTTACTGTATTTTTTGGTGTGCAATTCTGTGAGTTTTAACAAATTTACAGAGTTGTGTAACCACCACCACATTCAGGATATGGCAAAACTAAATTGTAACATGGACAAGGGTATTTGGGGATAAAATTTAAATGTTATATTTAATGGGATATTTTTGACAAGCTTTGGCTAATATGAACAAGTCTCTTCCCCCTCCACACTGCCCATCTTCCCCTGCCTTCTATCAGTTTGTCCCATTCATAAATTTGTAAGATTTCCCCTGTAACTAGAAGATGGGGCTCTAATAAGGGCAGAAGCTACAGTGGGAAGAAGAGAAAAGTGGGGTATATGGAGTGGCCTCTCACCCCACCAGATTCCTTGGACTGGTTTGAGTTGCAGCGAGAAGGGATTAGAAGCAAAAGCCAATAGGATTCTTCAGGAAGGATTTGTGAGAGCCTGGGCACAAGTCAAGACTCCGTATTCAGGGCCTAACTAATGAAGCAGAGCTGTGACCCAAGGAGGAAGCCTGTCCTTGCACCTGGAGAGGCAGGTCATTCAGAGCCAAACTCCTTGGCACAGACACTGGTAGTCCCATAAAGGGTAGAAGCAGCAGTAACCTGTCACCAAGAAGCAATGAAGGCAGAGCAAAGAGGGACAAGGTGACTATGACCGATATCTTTGGATTCCAGGTATATGTGTGGAATCCCTTTGGGGTCTCCCACAGATAATAGGATGGTTAGTGGATGATTTAACTATCATTTTATGTTTAAAGATGGGCAACCTGGGTACTAGAGGGTTGGCAAATATCTGTCCCACAAGTGTTTTACTGTTTTCTATGTGGCAGACCCTGTGCTCAACTCTGGGGATATGATGAATAAGATAGGAGGATGGATCCCTCTTTTCAAAGCACCCAGAGCCAATCAGAGAAAATGGGGCTGGGCGCAGATAATTTCAACACACTGTAAAAGTTAATAAGGTAAGCACAGGTGGTAAATGGAGTTCATGGCATTTATCATTGTTATTATTTTGTTATTACATAACAAACACTTATTGGGTGCATACTATTTGCTAGTCACATCACTAAGAAAGGTTAAGGAACTTGGTATTGAGATGATATGACATAGCTAGAAAGGGTCAGAGTCAAAGTTAGAATTCAGGCTGTCTGATTTAAGCCTTTGCTGAGAGCAACCATGAAATAAAAAACATAACAATTATAACAATATATAAACAACATTAATGGTTGATGATACATGTATTGGGCACTTAACTATCTCATACTATTTAAAGAGCTGTTATGCAGAGAGAAACAATAAAATCAGGTTGGATTTTTGATGCATGAGAAAGCAAAATGGGCCAGGATATTATGGAGAAACAATTCAGCTTGGTGTAAGACTGCCTCAACATTTGGAGCCGTCTAGCACTATAGGTACCCAAAGCACAGGCTGGGCGCCATCTGCCAGGAATGCTGAAGCAAGAACCCCTGTTCCAGGTGCAAGGTTCAACATTACCTCTGCTACTCCCCCAGCTCACTCATTCTCTTATGTTGAAGTTTGAAAAGCTCAGTCTCTTTTGCCAGCTCCTTCTTAAACGTCTTAAACTTAAATGTCAAAGCCATTCCTCTTCTTTCACTCTCTACAGGCCCCTATACTATCTCATCCACTGTGCTTGCTTTAATTATCATTTGTATGCCAACAGGTCCCAGATTTTACACTCTAGCCCAGAATTCTTTTCAGAGCTCCATATCTACCTCTGCGATATAAGATATCCAGGCTGGTGGTCTTGGGAGCACTTGGTCTAATTTGCCTAGATGACCATGGAAGAGATCTCTCTACAGAAAAACACAAAAACAGCTGAATCAGTTTAAACAGGATCTTAGAAAACTTATAGAAATGGTAAAGGCATTTGGTGGTGTTTAAAAACAGAGGATTTTGGGACTTCCCTGACAGTCCAGGGGTTAAGACCCCACGCTTCCACTGCAGGGGGCATGGGTTCCACCCCTGGTCAGGGAACTAAGATCCCATGTGCCACATGGTGTGGCCACAAAAACAAACAAACAGACAAATGAAACCACAGAAGGATTTCAACTTGAGTGACACAGACTTTCTTCTTTGACCACCTGGAAAGAAAGTGTAACCTAGCATACCATTTGGATGTTCAAGGACAATATTTATAATATAATGATTTAAATGTTATTTTCTGTTTTAAGCTTCTAGAATCTGCCTAGGGACATTTAAGAAGACTTAGCTAGGATGGTCAAAATGTATATTTCTCAATCTCAACATTATATAAATAAAGGTACAACTGGCAAAGTTTGAGAGGTAAAAGTGAGAAGGTGTGGTAAATGGATGAAGGTGTGATAAATGTCCTTATCATACAACATGGTCGAGAGATGTCAATCCCTATGATTAATGGAATGAGAAATGAAGGTTTAATTGTGCTATTTAAAGTTGTAGAGGTAACCACAGAAGGAACTGAGAATATGATATTCGGAGGTCAATAAACACCACAAATGAAGAAATAAAAAAATGTCCCTCTCTGGACAGTGAGGTGTAGGTTAAAATATCATGAAATATTCCAGGCATCTCTGTCATTCTAGGCAGAGCCAGTCTGGGGGTAAAAACAATGCATAAGAAGGGTGAGCCAGAGGGTCTCTGAGAAATGCAATAAAAGTCCAAATGATGTTATCATCATCTGGATCAAACTATGCCCGATGCCACAGATAAACCTTGAATTATTTAGTTATGTAAAGCAATATATTTCCTGATTGCCTACACAGTATTCTTCATCTACTTCTATGGGTAATAAAACCTGAATTTTATTCAATGGTGCACTGACCCCAAATAAATGACTACATTCTCAACTTCCCAGCACTTGGCTGAGCTCTAGCCAATGAAATATAAATAGTACAGAACTTCCAGGAAGACTCCTTCAAGGTTCTTGATATGGCTAGAGCATGCCATATTTCTTTTGCTCCTTATTCCTTCCTGTTGTGTGGACAGAGAAGCTCCAGCAGCAAGCATTTTGAAACCTTGAAAATGGAAGCCATGAGGAAGTGGGAAAATAGCAGAGCCCAGGTCCCTGATGAATGTGGATCTTACATACCAAAGATTGATTGCATATCTTCAGGCCTCTTTTTACCCAAGAAAATAAATGATAAAGTGTTTAAGCTATGATTAATTTGTATTTTTCATTATGTTCAGTAAATCTATTCCTAATCAATACAGCTGATGTTTCTATAATTTGCAAAACGGAACAGTCCTGATGAACTCAAACAAAAAATTCTCTTCTCTGGAGACAACTGATTCTTGGATGGTTGCAAACACAGATAGATGACTATCACTTTTCCTATAAGCACTGCATTATTTGACTTTTTAAAACTTTGATGTAAAAAATAAAATATGAAGACAACATAATGAGTCATGGAGAGGCCACAGTGTAAGAAGTAAAACACCAAAATACATGATTTAGAGGAGCTCTGGGGCTACCACACATGATGATTAATGTTATACAGAACCCAGGATAATTCTCGATCTAAGAGCAATTTTAAATTATGGAAGAAATCACTAGAAAGCATTGTGTACATGTGTATACACACAAAAACATATTCAAACAGGTCTCATAGACTATTAAATGATCTGTAAAAATATTCACAAAATAATATGAAGAGAAAAAAGTGGAAAGCCTAACTTCCTACTTGTAGAAATGCCTGTGGTACAGGACTAAAAATCTATGAGGAATTTCCCCAAATATTAGCAGTGGTTGTCTCTGGGTGGCAGAATCATAACATGCTTGCCTTTTTTACTTATACTTTTTAGTATTTGTCAAATTTTCTACATTTGAGTATATCTTACTTGATGATCAGAAAAAAAGCAATATACTTTTTTCCAAATGTGTTCAAAATATTTTTAATTGAAAAGAGTCCTGAGCATCGATAATATAGCTATTTTCGAATACCAGCTGGCATCAGCTGTGTTGAGGGAAACTAGAGCAGGGGATGTGACCACACCTGGGCTCAGAGTGATGGGAAAGGAAGCAGTCCCAAAGGCTAACTGGGCTGTCCTCAGAGTCATACCGAGGGTCACACTCTCAGGGCTCAGAGCAGCAGGTGTAGCCTGAGACAAAGCTGCTTAAGCAGAGAGTGCATTCCACATACTCTAAACAGACATGAATACAGGAACACAGCAACTCACCTCCATGTATGGGCAGCTAGCCCCAGGCAGCCAGGTTTT